>NW_027362764.1:106499158-108899158 GCF_046119375.1 Phyllobates terribilis | reverse complement strand
TCTAGCTGTGTGTGGGACTTGTTCTATTAGTCCATCTATACTGACCTCCATCAGGTTGCAAATTGAATATAATTTTTATCTGCATCTAGCTCTGAAAAAATATTTGGCCTTCTAGCAGTGTGTGGGACTTTCTCTATTAGTCCATCTATACTGACCTCCATCAGGTTGCAAACTGAATATAATTTTTTTCTGCATCTACCTCTGAAAAAATATTTGGCCTTCTAGCAGTGTGTGGGACTTTCTCTATTAGTCCATCTATACTGACCTCCATCAGGTTGCAAATTCAAAATAATTTTTTGTCTGCATCTAGCTCTGAAAAAATATTGGGCTTCTAGCTGTGTGTGGGACTTGTTGTATTAGTCCATCTATACTGACCTCCATCAGGTTGCAAACTGAATATATTTTTTTCTGCATCTACCTCTGAAAAAAATATTGGGCTTCTAGCTGTGTGTGGGACTTGTTCTATTAATCCATCTATACAGACCTCCATCAGGTTGCAAACTGAATATATTTTTTTCTGCATCTACCTCTGAAAAAATATTGGGCTTCTAGCTGTGTGTGGGACTTGTTCTATTAATCCATCTATACAGACCTCCATCAGGTTGCAAACTGAATATATTTTTTTCTGCATCTACCTCTGAAAAAATATTGGGCCTTCTAGCAGTGTGTGGGACTTTCTCTATTAGTCCATCTATACTGACCTCCATCAGGTTGCAAATTCAAAATAATTTTTTGTCTGCATCTAGCTCTGAAAAAATATTGGGCTTCTAGCTGTGTGTGGGACTTGTTGTATTAGTCCATCTATACTGACCTCCATCAGGTTGCAAATTAAAAATAATTTTTATCTGCATCTACAGTACCTCTGAAAAAATATTTGGGCTTCTAGCTGTGTGTGGGACTTGTTCTATTAGTCCATCTATACTGACCTCCATCAGGTTGCAAATTGAAT
The DNA here is from genome assembly GCF_046119375.1 of Phyllobates terribilis. NCBI lineage: Eukaryota > Metazoa > Chordata > Amphibia > Anura > Dendrobatidae > Phyllobates > Phyllobates terribilis. Next base: position 108,898,209 of record NW_027362764.1, on the reverse strand, counting down.
ATAATTTTTATCTGCATCTAGCTCTGAAAAAATATTTGGCCTTCTAGCAGTGTGTGGGACTTTCTCTATTAGTCCATCTATACTGACCTCCATCAGGTTGCAAATTGAATATAATTTTTATCTGCATCTAGCTCTGAAAAAATATTTGGCCTTCTAGCAGTGTGTGGGACTTTCTCTATTAGTCCATCTATACTGACCTCCATCAGGTTGCAAATTAAAAATAATTTTTATCTGCATCTACCTCTGAAAAAATATTTGGGCTTCTAGCAGTGTGTGGGACTCATTGTATTAGGCCATCTATACCAAGCTCCACCAGCTTTGAAATTAATAATAATTTTTAGCTGCATCTAGCCCTGAAAATAATTTTTCCCAATAGTGGTAGCAATAGAAATATGGGGCGCGCGCCTGGCTAACAAAAATATACGCTTCATAACACAAAACACCAGCCTAGCGCACTGCATTAATAAGATGGCATCATCGTCTCTCCCAGTGCTAGGCCTACTACGCAGGCTAGCATTCCTGTGCCTAAAACACAATGTATGGGTCCGCGCTAGCCACTATGCTGAGGGGTATAAAGCTGCTGCTAACGCTTTATAACAATTCAATTGGCAGATTTTCATAGAGCTCTTCCACAACGCCCACCCATCGGGCAACAGTTGCCCACCCTCCCTATGGGATCTAGTGGCGAATAGTTGATGCCATTAATCAGAGCGTCAGTTGCCCCGTCAACGTGGCAAGCATACGGTAAGGCATGGGAAGAGTGGACACGACTAGTAGCAGGCAGACGGGTTGACCAATGTGAACAAGCCAGATCACAAGTCACCATAGAATTTCTCCACCAGCTAATGATGAGGGGCATATCAGGGGCGTCAGCGCAGCGGTGTCTGACCGGAGTAGCATTTCACTTCCAACTACTGAATTGGGGAGATGTGACAAAGATTCATCATCAGGCAATCCATAAAAAGGTGGAAAAGGGGTCAGCCAAGTCAGGAATGTAGACGTCCCGTCCCGTGTCACTAAAACTGATTTCTCACATCTTATCCCTAACACCATTAACATGACACTCACAATTTGAAGCAACACTAATGTCTACTGCATTTGTGATCGCCTTCTTCGGGGCGCTATGTATAAGCGAATTAGTCCCTCAATCCAAAATTACCACCAGTGGACGCTTATTACACCAGGAAGTAGTCATAGCCAATAATGCAATACGTGTACGCATACACCAATCGAAAACGGTTCCAGCGGGCAGGGGTACTTGGGTACTTCTACAACCCACAAACGGTACACTGAGTCGGGTAACAATAGTAAAAACATATCTAACCATCAGATCACAAAGTAATTTCTTCGTATCACACATTGATGGAACGCCATTATCAAGATACCTGTTCCAAGCTATATTTAATAAATGCATAACATCGGCAGGGAACCACCCCAAAGATTACGGGACACACTCATTCCGCATAGGTGCGGCCACGGAAGCAGCAAGAGCAGGACTGTCAGAAACGGAAGTTCAGAGGATAGGGAGATGGCGATCCACGTGTTTGGCGAGATACATAAGACCGGACTTGTTATCCTAACGTGGTTTGTTTCTTTTACAGGTGATGCTAAGCCAACAGTGTGAGTGATAGGCCACTCGTATATATATTGGGCACAAAAAAGGGCGAAAGTCCGCCCAGGCGGGAGGAAATTAGAGTTTCATAACACATATTTCAACTGGAGAGGTATTAGAGGCCTGCTATGGCCACAGGTACTAATGGAGGTAATCAAGGTAGGGAGAGAGGCAAGAGGTCCGGTCATCTTAGTTATACAGGCCGGGGGAAACAACCTAGGACATCACAAGAGCGCATAACAAATGGCAATAATGAAACTAGACACTGAGCGCTTCAGAGAATTTTTCACAAAATTAGCTATAGTATGGTCAGAGATTGTGCCGATAGCGGTATGGCAAGGTGCGCGAGACATCACGGCCATCGAATGGACAAGGCGGGTAATAAATATTCGGATGGCAAAATTTAGAAGAGACAGAGGCGGTGTAGTGATACGACACCGACAACTGGAAGGAGATAAAGCAGGCCTCATACGGCCCGACGGTGTTCACTTAATAGATATTGGACTGGACATATTCCTGTCAGGACTCCAGGACGGAGTGGAACAAGCGTTAAGAGTGATGGGTGGGGGTCAGAGTCCTGCATACGAGTAAGCTGGATCCTCCGTGGCCTGGAAATAGAAAGGACATGTTGGAGAGTTACACTTGTTGGCCAACTTGCCGGAGTGGGGACCCAGGGCATGCTGCAACAAGCTGAATTATTTTAGAAATAAAATGCCTTTCTAATGGAATGAGTATAAAGAGTTAATAAAGCTGTGACCGATCCTCACCCATCCAGTTGTAAGAGTTACATTATTGGGTTGTCCATGAAAGGGGGGCGGTAGGGGGGCTGAGCATCTGGGTTTGGTTGGGGGTCCCCACAGTCTGCCTAGGCTAGATTAATTTAAAAATTCTTATTAGATACACAGGCGGTGCAGCTTGCTTCGCAGCTGGGCTACTACGCCCAAAGTATTGCCTAGGCTACATGCAGTTAAAAATTCTACGCTGACTAGCAGACACTGAAGATTTGGAGCAGTAAACAGCTCTTCAGACTCAACCATCTGTGTTACCCCAATCCATAGTGTATGTAGTTTCTTACAGTTAAAAGGGGGGGTGCGACCCAACCCACCTGGAATTGACGATGCCAACGTCACGTAAGACACAGCAAGGGGACTCCCAAAATTGTGGCACAGACACCACTTAACCCTAGAACGCATACCTGTGGCCTTGCAGGCCCGCCCAGTTAATTGTTTTCTATTTTCTGCAAGATTGCTTTAGTTAGAATTTTGAAACTCTAGGTATTCTTCATGTATATAGTTGTTTGTCATTTGAGTTTGAGTTATTCCATGTTATTTGCACACGGGCCTAAAGGGCCCCAGGTATGTGAAAGTGTAGATTTTTATGGTCATGCGTTCTAGGGTTAAGTGGCATCAATTGCCCCACTGTTGCTTAAAACGGTTGGTGAGGTGATTTTACCAAATCCCCAAGCTTTTAGTCTCCCAAGGATGACACAGGGGTAGAAATGTCCTTGCGAATCCATGATTTGATCATCTTTATGAACGTGAGTCTGTCTACATTCTCAGTGGACAGCCGCGTGCGCTTATCTGTCAGCACACCACCAGCAGCGCTGAACACACGTTCAGAGAGAACGCTGGCTGCATGGCATGACAAGATCTCCAAGGCGTGAGTGGCGAGCTCAGGCGATTTTTCAAGATTGGAATACCAAAATGAGCAAGGGTCCAGTGACACAGTCATGGCTTCGATGTTCACTTGGAGATTCTCCTGTACCATCCTCTCTAGGCATTGACTATGTGTCAGACTTCTTGTCTCCTGTGGCCTTGCAAAGGATGGTCTAAAAAAGTGGTGAAACGATTCCACAAAATTGCTGTTACCAGCAGATACTGTGTTACTGTTACTGTTTGAGTGATGAAGACTCGACAGTCCCACCGTTGGCAAGTTAGAACTGTGAGATTCACTACGTGCACCACTGGTGTTTTGTGGAAAAGCACATGTAAGATTCTGCAACAGATACTCCTGCATTCGTCAATACCTTTTTATGGCAGGAATTATTTCGGCAAATATACTTTTGTACCGGGGATCTAAGAGTGTGGCAACCCAGTAGTCGGGATTACTTCGAATTCTGACAATCCGGGGGTCATGTTGCAGGTAGTGCAGCAAGAAGGCACTCATGTGTCTTGCGCATCCAGAAGGACCAAGTCCTTGTTGTGTTGGTAGCGAGGTAAGAATCATGCTTCCTTCCTCTGCCCTCTCCCTCCAACCTCGCACAACAGAAATGTGATCAAGGTCTCCCTCATCTGATGAGTCTTCCATGCCCATTGCCAGTTCGTCCTCCACTTCTTCCTCGGCTCCTGCACCTTCCTCAACAGTTTGGCTGCTACCATGCACCCTGGTTAATCCCTCTCCCCCACCCTCCCATGCCTGCCGCCTTGGTGCTGCCAACCGTCTGGACCTTGGAGATGTTATCCCTTCCGCATACGACTCCTCCTCTACTTCCTCCACCTCCTCTTGTCCCACCACCTGACTCCAAATTCTGTTTAACATGTGCTCCAGCATGTAAATCACCGTAATAGTCATGCTGATAATGGCATCGTCAGCACTAAACATCTTCGTCGCCATTTCAAGACTGTGCAGAAGGGTGCATAGGTCCCTGATCTGAGACCACTCCTCCAGCGTGATTTGCCCCACCTCTGGATCTCGTTGGCACAGGCTATACGTCAGAACGTATTGCACCAGGGCTTGTCGGTGCTGCCACAGTCGCTGCAACATGTGCAGAGTTGAATTCCACTGTGTCGGCACATCGCATTTCAGCCGGTGAACTGGCAGGCCCAACGACTTCTGTAGAGATGTAAGTCGTTGAACTGCGGGATACGAACGGCGGAAGTGAGCACACAGCGACCGTGCACTCTGCAGAAGGCCATCTAGTCCGGGATAGTGGGCTAAAAATTGCTGGACAACCAGGTTCAACACGTGAGCCATACAAGGCACGTGTGTGACATTGCCCCGGCGAAGTGCCGCACCCAGGTTTGCAGCATTGTCGCACATGGCCTTCCCTGGTTTCAGGTCCAGTGGAGACAACCTTTCATGAAACTGGGTCTCCAGAGCTGACCAAAACTCCTCAGCTGTGTGACTCACATTTCCCAGACATTTCAAAGTAAACACTGATGCGTTGAGCCCTGCTGCCAGCATAGTAAGGAGGTGTGCAGGATTCCTTCTGCGCAGTTAGAAAGCAGGTGGCATTACCAGACAGGCTTTGGGTGCAGGTGGAGGACCGAGAGGAGGTTGAGGAGGCAGAAGCAGTGGAGGAAGTTCGAGATAAAGAGGATTAACACACAACTCATGGGGACGGTAAGACTTGGACAGCAGCCCCTTGTCCTGCTGTCACCATAGTTACCCAGTGCCCAGTCAGCGACATGTAACGCCCCTGTCCATGCCTTCTCGTCCAAGTGTCTGTGGTGAAGTGCACCCTGTCACACACAGAGTTTCTCAAAGAAGCGGTGATGTTGTGTGCGACATGCTAGTGGAGCGCAGGCACACCTTTCTTTGAGAAGTAGTGCCGACTGGGCATCTGGTACTGGGGCACTGTGACGGACATAAGGTCTTGAAAATCCTCTGTGTCCTCCAGGTGGAAAGGCAGCATTTCTGTAGCCAACAGCTTGCAGATGGTGAAATTCAACCTCTTAGCTTTCTCATGGCTAGGAGGAAATGGTCTTTTACTTTTCCACATCTGAGGGACCGAGGGCTGGCTGTTGTGCTTAGACGGTGTTGATAAGGGTGTCCCCGGCAACTGCCGGTCTGTGAGGAAGATGCAGGCGGACATATTAGGTTGCCTTGATCCAAAGGTGGTGCTCTCGATGTCGGAGAGCGCTCAACACTAGCAGGTGTTTCCACTTCCCATTGAACTGACGACCTGCCAATCACACTGGCTTTTGCGGGTAAAGAGGTGGCAGGTCTGCGTCCAAAAACATGTGTGACTGCTGTCCCCCCAGTCACAGAGGATGAAGAGGCTGCGGATGCACAAGATGGGGCAGACGGTGGTTGGCCCAGCCGGCTAGGCCGCATTGTAGCACACTGAGCTTCCCACTGCAACTTATGCTTCATATCCATGTGACGGTACATGCATGAAGTACTCAAACTATGTATTTTTTGGCCTCTACTTAGCTTTTGCTGACAAATATTACAGATAACACGAGTTGGGTCATCCTTATCGATCTGAATAAATGCCCAGGCTATGCAAGGCTTAGAGCCCATGTGACCTGAAGAGCCACTACGACTTGTGGTCAGAGGCAGAGTTGTGGTTGAGGATGCAGTTGTTGACGTGCTTCCAGTACTCCGTCTCTGTTCAGGAAGGCGCAACCTAACCTCGTCGTCAATAGCATCTGTGATGCCCCGCTGCGCTTGGTATCACAGATCCTACAAGAGTGCATTGATGGAATCCTCCACAAGAGGCCCCCATAAACATTCACACATCTCCACCTTCCACCTCAGACCAGCAGAGGGAGCACGTTAGGGATATAAATAGGGAAGGTGGAGCTAGGCAGTTCAGTTCCTCTGAAGAGTTCCTGCAGTAGAGAAGCCTAAGAGAGGTCAGTCTGCAGTGGAGCTCAGTCTAGTCTAGAGAACGCAGTTAATAGTTCAGCAGTGGAGCACGAGGCTCCTGCTTGCTAGATTCAGGGAGCCCAGATAGAGCTTAAGGTGTGCCGGTGCCGTAAGATCAGTGAAGCGCGGCAAGCTGCCGTTAGTGTGTATAGCCTAGTGAGGGCCCGAGTAGGCCGAAGGCGAGTGGCGAGTTAGTACATAAGGGGCAGAGGAGCTTAACCAGCTCACCCCGAAGCATTTACCGGACACAGGATCCGAGCTTACCGGTATCTCTATGACCCAGTAAGGTATAACCGGAATCCCTGGAGAACTACAAGTCCCAGGATCGCTAAGGTGCTGATATGTAACAGAGCCAGGAGACGCTTAGGCCCCGCATACTGGGAGCGTGAACTCCAAGAGAAGGCCCTACCACAAGGTCAGCCAGCGCAGGACAGAGACAAAGTTAGGCCTAGCTCCAGGCAGGTCAGAAACTTACTACGCAGAGGCAAGAAACAGGAGGCCCTACACCCGCTCATTGGGGAGGATCCTGATATGCACCCTTCACCCTACAGTGCTCCGGGATGTGCCTGAATTTCCACCAGTAAAAGGTACTGAAGTGACTACCGTGTCCGTTCCCGTTCTTGCTCTGACCCAGCTGGGTCTCGCCTGTCCTGCATTCCCCCTGCATACGCTGCCCTGAGACCTAGCTCCACCTGTGGGGAGCTATACCATCGAGCTGCCTTATCACCGGCCTCAGTGGACTGCTGCAGCGCTGGTGCTTGTCACCAGATACTACAGGTGGCGTCATGAACTCTTATAAAATTAACAATTATCCACCCTTTTAAAGAGAGACCCCAGGGTACGGGCCAGGGAGCCGACCACCGCGACATCCCCAAGGCCAGGCAAATGCCCGGGTACCGAGTCATCCCCATCCCCAGGGCTAGTCACATCCTCCTTCACCTCCTCTGCTGACCTCATCGACTGTCTGACTGTGGGTTGACAGTAAGTGGGATCTCCAACCTCGTCATCATCACCCTGTGTGTTATCACACCCGTCGCCCTCAGAGCCAACCTCTTCCTGCCCTGACTGAAAAGTCAAGTTGTCGCTCCAATCAGGTATTTGAGTCTCATCATCGTCTTCATCATTGTCTCCACCAACAGGAGTTACAGTTTGGGAACAAGGGTCTACATTATGCTCAGAACCTTCTTCATCTGGTCCTGGATCCAACTTATAAAGATTCTGGGCATCGGATCAGATCATTTCCTCATCTGGATTAACAGAAGCTCTGGAGCAGACCTCCGTTTCCCAGGCTATAGTATGAGTAAACAGCTGGGCAGACTCGGCCATCTGTGTTACCCCATACTCAGACGGGCAGCTGGAGACTTGGGAGCTGTGAGGAAGCAAGTGCGATTGGGGTGACACCTCTGAGGACTGGAGTATTTGTGATGTTGAAATTGAGGTGATGGAGAGCCCACTTGAAGGAGCACTTGATATCCGTTGAAGCACCTGCTGTTTTTGTGCCTCATCTAGAATTTGTAGCGATGGGCGTGTCCGTAAGAATGGGATCGTATCACATTGTCCACGAAAAGAAGTCGACATTTTAGTTTGGCTGGAAGATGGTCTTTCTTCTGCAGATGTTACTCCCCCCCCCCCACCGTGGGGGGCGTCGACCCACAGGCGGACAGGCACCAGTATTGGGATAGGGGGGCTGGCCGTCAGGGTCCACCGCGGCTCTGGCACAAACCCGGCGACACAGAGGTGGCACAGGCAGGAACGGACTGGCCGTGTCGGCTTCTCACTTTTTGGATTTTAGAAGGGCATGACATGCCTATATCTGTGTCTCCCCCTCCTTTTACTCCTCCACCTCTTTTCTTTTCGCATGACTATATGTACTTGTCACTTTTCCATGTGTTAGTTGTGTCTTCTGAGCAGTTTGTCAGCTTTTGGACACCTTTGAAGGTGTTTTCTATGTGTTTCTATGTGTTTTTGTTTGCCTGCCATTGGTTTTAACGGTGTTCGAAGGTGTTCGACGAACAGTTCGACGAACAGTTCGGCGAACACACGGGTGTTCGACGAACCGAACTCGAACACTACGGGGGTGGCTCAACACTACTTATAATGAATTGAGAAGGGACTCAAGAGAGGACACCGGAGAAGAGCTTAGAATGAAGGTGGGGGAGAGTCACAGTGTCTGAATCATTTATATTTATTTGGTGGTGTACATTAAAGCTAATCTGAGGTACAGTGCTGGGTTATCAATTTATATTTTGAATGGTGCATTGCTAATAATATATTAATGGTGTGGTACATATTTGTATTCAGGAGTGGAGTGGGGTGAATTTTTTATTCAGGAAGGAAAATGTATATATACAATATATGTGATTTATTATATTCTGGGCTGTGATGTTCAGTACGGTAAGACGAGTCATGACTAGTAGGTGTTGATGTGAAGGTCTGACCAGATGGAGAAGAAACAACAGAAAACAATTCTAATCAAATGAAATGTCAGTGGTCACTGGATGTAAATTATTATTATTTAATCTGTATGACTTGCAGAAAGATGATGGGAGCAATTCTTTAGTTTGTAAAAGAACTTCCCTTAAGCTAAATTTACACATTTGTATGAACTGTCCATGTGCTGCCAGACTTTTTTATCGGATGGCACACCGACCCATAGAGTTACATAGATCCATTTACACATAAGTAAAATCATGGATCGTGTTCCAATTTTGAGGATCAGAATAGGACATACTCAATCAGCCAGCGCACTGACACTTCAGATGGATAATGTGAATGTAGCCTTAATATGTATAGCATCGTCCTTTAGTATATAGTGTACTCACTTCGTATGTATAGCACCATCCTTTAGTATATAATGTCCATTAATATATAGTGTACTTTTTTGTTATATATAACCCTGTCCCTTATTACATAGTTTACTCTCTTATTATGTATAGCACAATCCCTTAGTACAGTGCTGTACCAATATTACAGTGTCATTCCTTGTTATGTACAGCACTGTCCCTTATTACATAGCGTATTCTCTTGTTATTTTTCTTATTCATAGTGCCCTCTCTTTATTACATAAAGTCATCTCTTGTTAGATATAAAATAAAAAGACTGCTGATAGAGCATCGTGTGAACTAAAAGATCAGTCCATTAGCCTCATACATTACAAAATAAGTTTTCCCATATTCCATCAGCAGTCATTTTATTTTATATCTAGCAAGAGAGGATTATGTAATAAAGAGAAGGCTTTATAAATAACAAGAGAGGACGCTATATAATAAAGAAAAAGCGCTATGTAAGGTACAGTGTTTTACATAACATACTGTACAAAGCTAAAGAGGATGTTACATAATAAGAGATGGTGCTGTACTTAACAAGTGAGTATGCTACAAAGTAAGGGTTGCTGCTGTACAGTTGTACTCAAAAGTTTACATACCCTGGCAGAATTTTTGCTTTCTTGGCCTTGTTTCAGAGATTATGAATGATAACAAAAAAAACTTTTCTCCACTCATGGTTATTGGTTGGGTGAAGCCATTTATTGTCAAACTACTGTATTTTCTCTTTTTAAATCTTAATGACAACCAAAAACATCCAAATGACCCTGATCAAAAGTTCACATACCCCAGTTCTTAATACCGTGTATTGCCCCCCTTTAACATCAATAACAGCTTGAAGTCTTTTGTGGTAGTTGTGGATGAAGTTCTTTAATTTCTCAGGTGGTAATGTTGCCCATTCTTCTTGGCAAAAAGCCTCCAGGTCCTGTAATTCCTGGGCTGCCTAGCATGAACTGCGCGCTTGAGATCTCCCCAGAGTGGCTCAATGATATTGAGGTCAGGAGACTAAGATGGCCACTCCAGAACCTTCACTTTGTTCTGCTGTAGCCACTGACAGGTCGACTTTGGCCTTGTGTTTTGGATCGATGTCATGTTGGAATATCCAAGTACGTCCCATGCGCAGTTTCCAGGCTGATGAGTGCAAATGTGCCTCCAGTATTTGCTGATAACGTGCTACATTCATCTTTCCTTCAACTTTTACCAAGTTTAGTGTGCCTTTGTAGATCACACATCCCCAAAACATCAGCGATCCACCTCCGTGTTTTACTGTAGGAATGGTGTTCCTTTCATCATAGGCCTTGTTGACCTCTCTCCAAATGTAACGTTTATGGTTGTGGCAAAAAAGTTCAATTTTGGTCTCATCACTCCAAATTACCTTGTTCCAGAAGTTCTGAGGCTTGTCTCTGTGCTGTTTGTCATATTGTAGGCGAGATACTTTGTGGCATTTGCGCAGTAATGGCTTTCTTCTTGCAACTTGACCATGCAGCCCATTTTTCTTCAAGTGCCTCCTTATTGTGCATCTTGAAACAGCCACATTGCTAGTCTTCAGAGAGTCCTAACTTTCAGCTGATGTTATTTGTGGGTTTTTCTTTGCATCCCAAACAATTTTCCTGGCAGTTGTGGCCGAAATTTTTGTTGGTCTACATGACCGTGGTTTTGTTTTTACAGAGCACCTGATTTTCCATTTGTTAATCACAGTTTGAACGCTGCTGACTGGCATTATCAATTCCTTGGGTATCTTTTTGTATCCCTTTCCTATGTTATACAGTTCAACTACCTTTTCCCATAGATCCATTGACAATTCTTTTGCTTTCCCCATCACTCACAATCCAGAAACGTCAGTGGCTGGATGAAAAATGCAAGAGTCTGTCTGGATCCCAGAAACTCACTCAGCTTTTATGCACACACACTGATTACAAGTAAACAGGTCACAGATGAGGATGTTACCTTTAGTAGCCATTCAAACCCATTTGTGTCAAATTCTGAGCATGTTATCATTTTTGAGCATGTGAATTTTTGATCAGGGTCATTTGGATGTTTTTGGTTGTCATTAAGATTTAAAAAGAGAAAACACAGTAGTTTGACAATAAATGGCTTCACCCAACCAATAACCATGAGTGAAGAAAAAGTTTTTTTTGTTATCATTCATATTCTCTGAACAAGGCCACGAAAGGAAAAATTCAGCCGGGGTATGTAAACTGTATATAATAAGAGAAGAAATAATACACTGGTGTGAAAAAGTATTTGCCCCTTCCTGATTTCTAATTCTTTTGCATGTTTGTCAAACTCAAATGTTTCAGATCACAAAACAAATTTAAATGTTAGACAAGGATAACATAGGTAAACACAAAATGCAGTTTTTAAATGAAGGTCTTTATTATTAAGAGAAAAAGAAATCGAAACCTACAGGGCCCTGTGTGAAAAAGTGATTGCCTCCTAAACCTAATAACTGGTTGGGCCTCCTTTAGCAGCAACAACTGCAATCAAGCTTTTGCGATAACTGGCAATGAGTCTTTTACAATGCTCTGGGGGAATTTTGGCCCACTCATCTTTACAAAAATTGTAGTAATTCAGCCACATTGGAGCGTTTACCAAGCATTAACTACCTTTTTAAGGTCATGCCACAGCATCTCAATTGGATTAAGGAAAGGACTTTGACTTGGCAACTCCAAAGTCTTAATTTTTTTTTTCTTAAGCCATTCAGAGATGGACCTGCTGGTATGTTTTGGATCATTGTCCTGCTGTGTAACCCAAGTGTGTTTCAGCTTGAGGTCAAGAACAGATGGCCGAACATTCTCCTTCAAGATTTTTTGGTAGACAGCAGAATTCATGGTTCCATTTTCCAGAGCAAGTCTTCCAGGTCCTGAAGCAGTAAAATAGACCCAGACCATCACACTACCACCATCATATTTTACTGTTGGTATGATGTTCTTTTCTGAAATGCTGTGTTACTTTTATGCCAGATGTAATGGGACATACACCTTCCAAAAAGTTCAACTTTTGTCTCATCAGTCCACAGCATATTCTCCCAAAAGTCTTAGGAATCATGAACATGTTTTCTGACAAAACTGAGACGAGCTTCTTGTTCTTTTTGCCCAGCAGTGGTTTTCGTATGGGGACTCTACCATTTTTGTCCAGTCTCTCTCTTATGGTGGAGTCATGAATACTTACCCTAACTGAGGCAAGTGAGGCCAGCAATTCTTTGGATGTTGTGGGGTCTTTTGTGACCTCTTGGATGAGTCATCACTGTGCTCTTTGGGTAATTTTGGTCGGCCTGCCACTCATGGGAAGATTCACCACTGTTCCATGTTTTTGCCATTTGTGGATAATGGCTCTCACTGTGGTTCACTGGAGTCCCAAAGCTTTAGAAATGGCTTTATAACCTTTTCCAGACTGATAGCTCTCAATTATTATTATTATTATTATTTATTATTATAGCACCATTTATTCCATGGCGCTTTACATGTGAAAAAGAGGGTATACATAGCAAAAATAATTACAATAATCTTGAACAAAAACGCAACAGCAAACTGGTACAGAAGGAGAGAGGACTCACAATCTACAATTACTTTGTTTCTCATTTGTTCCTGAATTTCTTTGGATCACAGCATGATGTCTAGCTTTTGAGGATCATTTGGTCTACTTCACTTTGTCAGGCAGGTCCTATTTAAGTGATTTCTTGATTGAGAACAGGTGTGGCAGGCCTGTGTGTGGCTTGGGAAATTGGACTCAGCTTCCTAAAGATGTAATACACCACAGTTAATTTATGTTTTAAGATGGGGGGCAATCACTTTTTAACACAGTAGGTTTGGATTTATTTTCCCTTAATAATAAAGACCTTCATTTGAAAACTGCATTTTGTGTTTACTTGTGTTATCTTTGTCTAGTATTTAAATTTGTTTTGTGATCTGAAACATTTAAGTGTGACAAATGTGCAAAACAATAAAAAATCAGGAAGGGGAAAACACTTTTTCACACCACTGTATAATAGAATAAATAATGAAATATATATTGTCATAGAAATATTAAAATCTTTGTGAACCCTTTCACACCCCCTCCCTCCTTTTTCCTCCCACATGAATTTCCAGTAAGGAAACAGGAGCTAGCAATCTAAAGCTGCCTTTATGTAAAATGGGAGTGGACATAGGGAAGTGAACCATCCTAACTAAAATGCATGCAGTACTTTTGAAGCCCAGATGACTGAAAGAAGATGCCTTTTGAGATTTAGATTGGACAGGTAATTACACAAAAGGTCTTTTCAGACAACAATTGGAGCGGGTTTTTAAACATAAACAGAGCATTGGAAGCCCTTTTGTCCACAAGAAATGCATGTTTAATTCAGGTGACACTGTGGTTTCCTGCAGGAGTTACATTTACAATGGCCAGCCTAGATTCAATGTCTCCAAAATAAAAATATGGAATACTGGAGTTTGTATAAATCCGATATTGATGAGACATACAGTACAGACGAAAAGTTTGGACACACCTTCTCATTTAAAGATTTTTCTGTATTTTCATGACTTTGAAAATTGTACATTCACACTGAATGCATCAAAACTATGAATTAACACATGTTGAATTATATACTTAACAAAAAAGTGTGAAACAACTGAAAATATGTCTAATATTCTAGGTTCTTCAAAGTAGCCACCTTTTGCTTTGATGACTGCTTTGCACACTCTTGGCATTCTCTTGATGAGCTTCAAGAGGTAGTCACCGGAAATGGTCTTCCAACAATCTTGAAGGAGTTCCCAGAGATGCTTAGCACTTGTTGGCCCTTTTGCCTTCACTCTGCGGTCCAGCTCACCCCAAACCATCTCGATTGGGTTCAGGTCTGGTGACTGTGGAGGCCAGGTCATCTGGCGTAGCACCCCATCACTCTCCTTCTTGGTCAAATAGCCCTTACACAGCCTGGAGGTGTGTTTGGGGTCATTGTCCTGTTGAAAAATAAATGATGGTCTATCTAAACGCAAACCAGATGGAATAGCATGCCGCTGCAAGATGCTGTGGTAGCCATGCTGGTTCAGTATGCCTTCAATTTTGAAAAAATCCCCAACAGTATCACCAGCAAAGCACCCCCACACCATCACACCTCCTCCTCCATGCTTCACGGTGGGAACCAGGCATGTAGAGTCCATCCGTTCACCTTTTCTGCGTCGCACAAAGACTCGGTGGTTGGAACCAAACATCTCAAATTTGGACTCATCAGACAAAAGCACAGATTTCCACTGGTCTAATGTCCATTCCTTGTGTTTATCCCAAACTTGTCACTTCTGCTTGTTGCCTGTCCTTAGCAGTGGTCTCCTAGCAGCTATTTTACCATGAAGGCCTGCTGCACAAAGTCTCCTCTTAACAGTTGTTGTAGAGATGTGTCTGCTGCTAGAACTCTGTGTGGCATTGACCTGGTCTCTAATCTGAGCTGCTGTTAACCTGCGATTTCTGAGGCTGGTGACTCAGATAAACTTATCCTCAGAAGCAGAGGTGACTCTTGGTCTTCCTTTCCTGGGGCGGTCCTCATGTGAGCCAGTTTCTTTGTAGCGCTTGATGGTTTTTGCAACTGCACTTGGGGACACTTTCCAAGTTTGCCCAATTTTTCGGACTGACTGACCTTCATTTCTTAAAGTAATGATGGCCACTCGTTTTTCTTTACTTAGCTGCTTTTTTCTTGCCATAATACAAATTCTAACAGTCTATTCAGTAGGACTATCAGCTGTGTATCCACCAGACTTCTGCACAACACAACTGATGGTCCCAACCCCATTTATAAGGCAAGAAATCCCACTTATTAAACCTGACAGGGCACACCTGTGAAGTGAAAACCATTTCCGGTGACTACCTCTTGAAGGTCATCAAGAGAATGCCAAGAGTGTGCAAAGAATCCATCAAAGCAAAAGGTGGCTACTTTGAAGTACCTAGAATATAAGATATATTTTCAGTTGTTTGACACTTTTTTGTTAAGTATATAATTCCACATATGTTAATTCATAGTTTTGATGCCTTCAGTGTGAATGTACAATTTTCAAAGTCATGAAAATACAGAAAAATCTTTAAATGAGAAGGTGTGTCCAAACTTTTGGTCTGTACTGTACATTTTCAGTGCCAGGGCTAATATGAAAAAATATGCATATTCTTCCCCTATTTGTGACTTCTGCCTATAAGCCACAAATCAACAGCCATGTCATGTTTCGCCTCTGGATAACAATAAAATCGCAATACAAAATATGGTGGTGATCTCGAATTTCTGCAACATCAGGAGTGAATTTATCACATAAGTTGGGGGGTTCATAAAACCTTGAAGGGCTGAGGACAGTCCATAACCCTGCGCACGTGAGGTCATCAACGGGTGTGTGTGGATGGAACTCAGGGGCTGATAAAAGATCAAGCCAAATTATGATCTGGGTTTGTGTAGAGAGATATATATCGTGTGTGCAAGTATCCCGTTTACTGAATGGCCCCAAGCGAAGCGCTCTCCTTCTGCTAAGTTGACTCGTCTCTTCGAGCATTTAGTAAGTTCTTTTGTTAATCCCTTTTATTTTCTGTTATTGTATTTGCTGTACTGTTTTATCCCTTTTGTAAAATCCTTTGTAGATTTTTCAGAAACACTGCCTCATTTTGGATTAAATATAAAATTTAGTAGTTCTGTTCCTTTTGTTTTGTAAACTGCTTCCCAAAGCCATACGCTACAAGAACCAGAGCCAGGCCTCCAGTCAGCCTGTATGAAACACGACTGTTGGTGGCCACTAATAATCTTTCTGGGGTTATCATGGAGTTAGCAGTGATTGTACGGGGGTATATACATATATTCCATGCGCTGGAATCCGAAGGTGTATATACCATATGCTCACTATTAGTTTCCCAATAACTGGCCTATTAGTGGAGACATCCTGCAGCCTCCTCTGTTAATCGTCGGCCAATTGTGTAATTGTCCGGACGATAGAGGGCAGCAGAGAGCTGTTCGACACAGTCTTTGTTTTTGGCTCCTGCTCTCCTATCTGTCAAACTCCATACATACAGCCAAACAGAGTGGTGAGCAGTAAGGCTATGTGCCCACGATGCAGAAATGCTCAGGAATTTTTCCTGAGCGTTTCTGCATCTCCCTGGCAGAAAAAAACGCATGCGGATTGTACATGCGTTTTCCTGCCAGGGACATGCGGAAGTGAAGTGTTCTTCACTTGCGTTTCTGCATGCAGGTTGACAAGCGCTTTCCAAGCGATTTTAGCATCACTTGGAAAGTGCTTGTCAACTTGGTCACACTATATAAATCCATGCAAACGGCATGGATTTATATAGTGTGACCGAGAGAATGTCAAAAAATAAAAAAATAAATGTATACTTACCCTCCGATGGCCCGCGCTGTCTCGTTTCACTCGGTCCCGGCTGCCGGCAGCGGTGGATTGAAGGACCTGCCGACGTCAGCGTCGCGTGACCCGTCACATGACTCTGACATCAGTGCAGGTCCTTCATTCCATCGTGAAGTGCCGGGAAGCAAGGAGGAGCGCACCGCGGGCCGCCGGAAGGTAAGTATATATATATTTTTTATTTTATTCTTTTTTTACAGCTTTTTTAATGGTACCTGGGTGTGGATGAGACTCTCCTCTCCTCTACACCTGGGTACCATCCGCACATTAGAACGCGCCAATTACGCAAGTACATATGCAGTCTTGCGGAATTGGCGCGTTCTAATGCAAGTCAATGATGGCGAAAACGCAGCACTTCCGCAAAATAATTGGTAGTGCTGCATTTTTTTCCGCAATGATAATCCGCAGCGGAAATTTCCGCAGCATGTGCACAGCACATGCGGATTATCATTCGGGAACATGGCAGGCCTTCTACCATGCATTTTTTAAGTGTTTCTGCAGTGTTTTTGCCGCTGCGGAAACGCTTAAAAAACGCATCATGGGCACACAGCCTTAGAGTAGGCAAGTCATTGAAGAATGGCAAATACAGTGAATTCTGGAAAATGAGGGAATGGAAGTCCTAGTACATGTAGAGCTGGAAGAATTAAAGGGAACCCCCTTAAAAAGTGGATGGCAAGTTACAGAGCATGAAATTTGATATAGCACCTGAACATATAAGCTAAAAGACATTTTACTTTTTTATGGAGAATGAGATGGCAAAACCTTACTATTCAATTTGTGAAAGGACATTTATGCTTAAAAGAACAGTCCAAGAAAACTGACACATTGAGCCTAGTGCAGCATGTGAGGAAGCTGTGCCAAATGTAAAAGAAGCTCTATATTTCTTTCCTATGGATATTATACAAGCATATTTTAGCATCTGTATTATCTCTGCAATAACCAAACATCCAGCAGTTCTACTCAACTGGTCATAGATTACCAAATACTCATATGTTCTTACATTATACAATGTCCATCTGCATATTTGTCAATGTGGAGTCCAAAGACTCCTGTTCAGACCTCTATACAGCTCATTCTTTGGATTACTATGAAGCAACTAAATTACAGAACAACAGCAGCTTATACATTTTCCCTTCTGAGGATATAAAAAGAGCAATTTATGAATCTCAGAGAATCGCTTAAACTTTACTGTCAGATTGGTTCTTAAATGGCTCTGACGGTATTTGTTCTATGATCATTTTAACTACTCCCAAAAGAATTAGTAATTTACATGACATGCCACCACCACCTTGTGCGCTGCCAGTGAGAAAACAAGGTATAAAGTCACTGTAAAGCATGTATTATTCAGACAGGTAGTGGGTGTTTCAACTATGTACAATTTAGGGAAATCAAGCAGGTGTTCTACTAGAAATAATGGGATCTGCCTGTTAAATTGTTTTCATTCCCTAGACTTGTACTAACAATAGGAGTTCCATTGTATCACATTATACATAATTCAGTTAATAGCGATGACTCACAAATTATATATATACATACATAGACAGATGTGCAAAATGTTACATTGTATCACTATCACTTCACTAACGTTTTCCAAGCTTAATCCTACAACATAGTAACAAATTGCATGATAGTATGACCAAGAAGAGAATTTATTTACAAATTATCTTAAGAAAAAAAAAGTTCTCAAAATGCAATGTCCCAAACACTAGAACCTACAGCAACACACTGAAAGCCAAAAAATTGTATAAATACCAATACTCGTTGCAATGTAGGAATATAAAGATAAATGAGGGCTTTTACCCTTCTGAATGCAAATCAGGAGATCTGATGTGGCTAAGTGAGAGGCCTCTGACAGGAGGTCAATGGAGGAACATTTCTGCTTGTAGAGAGTGCCAAGCCAGCATATGCTCCTCTGGGAAATTAAATATGCAAAAGGCTCTTAAGAGAGAGAGAGAGTACAGGAACTCTAGCACTGTCTATTGGATATAGAAATCCTAAGAGTCAAAATCAACCCTTTAAAAAGCCTTGTCATATGATAAGCCAAACCAGACACTTCATATGCAGACACATGTTTCCAGGTGTTTGCCGCTCCTCAGTGCAAAGCTTTGAAAAGGCTATTTGCATATTTAATTTACCATAAGAGCATTGCATGGCTTATTAGTCTTTTTATGTTGGTTTGGGATTACTTTCAACAAGAAGAAACTTTCCCCATTAGACAGTCCAGTTAGAGGCCTTTCACCTAGCCAAATTAGATCATCTGCTTTGCACTGATTAGGGGCAAACACTCAGAAACACGAGTCTGCAAATGGCGTGCATAGTTTGGCTTTTATGTTAAGTCATATGGTAAGGTTCATTAAAGTGTAGTGATGAGCAAGTGTGCTCACAACTGCTCGGTACTCGCCTGAGCATTTCACTGCTCGAGATGCTCGGTGCTCGGTGAGTACTTTCTGGTTGCTCCGGCAGAGATCGAGTCCCCGCCCCACATGTTTGACTCTGTTTAGACAGCGAATAAACATGCGGGCATTCCCTGCCAGTCACTGTAATGCCACAGCCATGTTGGTTGTGGTGTTACAGTGATTTGCTAGCCACATAGTGTCATCGGGTCTATATAAGACCCGGTGACCCTATCCTCATCACAGTCTACCCTTCAGACAGGCAGAGTAGGGAGAGCTGCAGCTGAGTGATGGTAAGAATTGGCAGCTTATTTAGTGAGGTATTCCACAGCAAGATACATCTAAACTAACAGTCCTTATAAGGACTAATTCAGATGCATATCAATCCTGGTGATAGCAGGAGTTAGGCAGGCAAAGTTTGTGGAGAGTGTATATAACAGAATAGGGTCCACTGCACATTCTGTCTGCTGCTGTTACTCATATCCATTAGCCCTAGATATCAGGGCTAATATTCTTTTTGCTCTTAATCCTGATTATTTGCTTGACAAGCAATAAAATACACAATTTTTATTGCTTCATTTGCTTGTTAGCAGCATACAGCCAGATTTGTTTGATTTTAATAGCATTGCTGTATTGTGGAAGCAGAGAAACTTGTCCATCATCTCAGGTGATCCGATATTACTGTGGTAATAATCTTGACATTTTTGGGAACGTGACAAATATTATACTCCATTTAAAGTCTGCCAGTTGTGTGTTGAAACCAATTCACATTGATCACTGACCAATAACATACTATTAGGCCACTGCCTAAATCTGTGGTCATCAGACGTGATCTGATATTACTGTGGTAACAATCCTGACATTTTTGGCAACGTGATAAATATTATATTCCATTTAAAATCTGCCAGTTTGTGCTGTTCAAAGCTATTCACCCTTGGGAGCTGACCAATACCATACTATTAGGCCACTGCCTAAAACCGTGGTCATCAGACGTGATCCTATATTACTACGGTAATAATCCTGACATTTTTAGGAACGTGACAAATATTATACTCCATTTAAAAAAGATAAGGCGCTTGGCAAGGGACTGGGAAGTGGACATGATGGTGATGGTGCATGCACAGTCCAAGGCCGTGGGCAAGCTGAAATTGTGCCTGCTGAGGGAGCACAACAAGCATTCCCATCATATCACCCTACCTTCCTGTCCCACTTTGTAGGGGGCTGCGGAACATCAAGCAGTGTGAAAAGGTTGTTGGTTGGATAGCAAATAATGCTTCAAGTCAGTTTGCCACCACCACCACCATGTCTTCCACACGGTCCAGTCTCAGTAGCCGTGGGTCTGGACCACATATTCCTCACCCTGATCCTCCTTCCTCCCACCATGCCGAGTGCCCGGAGACAAGTGATCCCACACTTGGACACTCTTAAGAGCTGTTCACTTTTCCATTTATAGATTCAGGCGTCTCACACAGCCTGCTTGAAGCCGGGCATGAGGAGATCGCGTGTAGCGATGCCCAAATATTTGAGCAGCCACGGTTGCACGAAAGTGCATTTACTGTCACAAGAGGTGGATGATGATGATGAGACACAATTGCCACCAAGTCAGGAGGAGGCCCAGGGTGTGGAAGTGGAAGACGAGATAATGGACGATGAAATCACTGATTCAACCTGGCAAGGTGATGTGCATAACGAGGATAGTAGCACAGAGGGGGAGGGAGGCGTCGCAACACAACAGGCAGGAACAAGCAGTGGGGTGGCCACAGACACAAGGCAGGCAATTGTTCCCCACAACACCAACACAAGGGAAGTTGCCAGTCCAACTGTTAGATCTTCCCGAGTCTGACTCTTTTTTAAAGACTGTTAAGTTAACCCCAAAAAGGCCATTTGAAACATCTGCCATGCCAGCATCAGCAGGGGCAGCAAAACTACAAGCCTGACCACCACCAGCATACTCAGGCACATGACAGCAAAGCACCCGACTAGCTGGGCCAAACACCAGGGTCCAGAAACAGTGTCTGCGGGTGACATCACTGCCTGTTTTGTGTGCACGCCAATCCCCTGTCCATGGAGCAGGTGAAGATGACTCCCGCCCTCCACCTGTCGTTGCACACTTGCAACCACCACCATCAGCAACCACATCCACATCCTTGTCCCAGTGCAGCATTCAGTTTTCCCTACCCCAGTTCTTTGAACGCAAGCGCAAATACGCAGACAATGTCCCACAGGCCACAATACTAAACTGCCACATTTCTCAAATGCTTGCACTTGAAATGTTGCCTTTCAGGCTCATGAAGACAGAATCTTTCTGCAACCTGATGCGGTAGCCGTCCCTCGGTACTCGGTCCCCAGCCGCCACTATTTCTCTCGGTGTGCCGTTCCCGCCTAAAACAAGCACATGTCCCAGAACATTAGCCGTGCCCTCACCAACGCAGTTACTGGAAAGGTTCACCTAACCATGGACACATGGACAAGTGCTTGTGGCCAGGGACAATACATCTCACTGGCGGCACACTGGATTAATATAGTGGAAGTCAGGACCCAGTCGAACCCTGGGATGGAACATGTCCTCCTGACGCCGAGGATTGCGGACCCTGGGTCAATCAGGGTTTCCCCAACATTCTACAGCTCCTGCACCTACTCCTCTTCCTCTTCAGATTCTATCTCCGAAATTACCACATCATTTGGAAGCTGGAAGCACTGCAGCAATGCCTCAGCCAAGCGGCAACAGGCTGTGCTGAAGGTAATGTGCTTAGGTGACAAGCCGCACACGGCTGCAGAGTTGTTGACAGCTGTAACAGAGCAGGCAGATCACCGCTGAACCTACAGCCAGGCATTGTCATGTGTGACAATGGCCAGAACCTGGTGGCGGCTCTGAGCCTTGGCAACCTCGCACACGTACCATGCCTGGTCCATGTGCTCAACCTAGTGGTTCAGTGGTTTCTAAAAACCTACCCAGATCTGCCTGAGCTGCATGTGAAAGTACGCCATGTGTGTGCCCATTTCAGAAAGTCACCTACAGCTTCTGCTGCCCTCGCCTGCTTCAGCAGCATTTACAGCTTGCAGCTCACGGACTGGTGTGCGATGTCACCACCCGTTGGAACTCAACGTTGCATATATTGGGAAGGATTTGTAAGCAGAAGAGGCAGTTGTTCAGTACCAGCTTCAACACGCCCGTCGGTATTCAGGTCAGCCTCCGCACATAAGAGCTGATGAGTGGGCATTGATGTCTGAAATCTGTGCTGTTCTCCAAAACTTTGAGGACTCCACCAAGATGGTGAGCGGCGATGATGTCATAATTAGCATCACCATCCGAATTCTCTATCTACTGAAACGCTCGCTGCTCACAATTAAAGAGGAGGCATTGCGGACGGAGCACAATGAGATAGAGCAAGGACAGGGTGATGCCACACAGCCCAGTTTCATCTCATCTCAACAAGGATTGGGTGATAATGAGGAGGAGGAGGAACAGAAGCTGGTTTTCTGTGCTACAGACGGTACTACACACACCACATTTATACCGTCAATTCAGCATGGATGGCCTGAGGAGAGGGAGAAGGAGGAGGAGGACCAGGAGGAGGATGAGGAGAGCATGGACAGTTGGCCTCTTAGTCAGGACAGGGAAGTCTTGGCTGTTGGCAGTCTGGCACACATGGCTGACTTTATGTACCGCTGCCTTTCCCGTGACCCTCGAATTGCACACATTTTGGCCAACACTAATTACTGGTTGATCATACTTTTAGACCCAAGGTACAAGGATAACTATCTATCTCTCCTTCCCATGGCGGAGAGGTCTAATAAAATGTTGCAATACCAGAAGGCCCTTGTTGTAGAATTATTAAAAAAATTCCCATCTGAAAACGCTGGCAGCATAGGTCACAGTTTGTTGGACAGCCAAGGAGTATAGGTGAGGGAAACACAAATACCATGCAGCAGAGGCAGGGGAACACTGTTAAAGGTCTGGGACAGTTTTCTCAGACCCTCCCAGTGCCCAGTCCCTGATGCACGGGGTACTCTGTCAAGGAGGGAGAAGTTTTGGAAGATGCTGAAGGAGTACCTTGCTGACCGTACCAACGTTCTCCGTGATTCCTCTGTGCCTTATAACTATTGGGGATCCTAGCTGAACACGTGGCATGAACTGGCTCTCTATGCCTTGGAGGTCCTGGCCTGCCCTGCCGCTAGGGTTTTGTCAGAGCGGGTTTTTATTTCCGCCGGGGGCTTTATAACTGATAGGCGCATCCGCCTGTCAAGTGAAAATGCTGACAGGGTGATTCTTATCAAAATGAACAAGGGCTGGATTGGGCCAGACTTCTCAACACCAGCGGATGATAGCAGCGGAACATAAAGTCAAATCCAGTGGGTTTTTTGGGGGGTCTATTCCCATGCACCTCATCACACCCAGACATGGGTATATCCTTCAGGATTTTGTCTATTTTATGTTGTCCTCCTTGTTCTCCTTATCCTCCACCACCATATCACCAGGGTGAACGTGATGCAACACCCACATAATTTTTTTTAAGGGTGTTTATGATGCCTGTAGGAAAAATTTTTAGAGACCTACCTCTAACATTCTGTATGTTATACAGTATGTTCATGTATACCCCCCAGGGGTAAATGTTTTTCAGCCCATGCATTTAGCGCATGGGCATTACCAGTATAGGAGGCCCACTCCTTACCAATGGGAACAATTTTTTTAATGGGGACCTCCTCTATGTCTCTTCAAAGGGGTATTGGAGTGTGCCCAAATTTTTGGCAGCCCTTGCAGTTACTGCATGGGCATTACCACTATAGGAGACCCACTCCTTTATAATGGGAACATTTTTTTTTACTGAAACCCTCCTGTATGTCTCTTCAAAGGGTATTGGAGTGCGTCCTAATTTTTGGCAGCCCTTGCAGTCACTGCATACGCAATAATAGTATAGGAGACCCACTCATTAATAATGAGAACAGCAAAGCATAGCCGGCTGATGGCCCTCTAACAATAGTGAGGGATGGCTGCTGGCTCTCTAACAATAGTAAGGGCCACCTGATGGCCTTGTAAAAATAGGCTTTGTGACTTTCACAGTCCCTCCTTTATAAATGAAACAGGATGTATCTGATCATCTCTCACACATCACATGGCCAGATAAGGTAATAAAATGTTAAAATTACATTTACTGGTGAATGTGACGCACCCCCTGGGCCATGAGGTACTCGGTGCCGGGCCAGTCGTTGCTAGGGGAGATGTCACAGTGGCGGTGACCCGGTCCGTGACCCAAGGCGGTCAATCAAAAGGGGAATTATTTACAGGGGATTTTATAGTTTTATATATATATATAGTTCGTAACGCCACCTGTGGTATGCGGCTAAAGGGAGCCGCCGCTGCGGTGCAGATCCTCTGGAGCTGATGATGACGCAGCAGAGTTGGTTCAGCCCTCCACAGGCAGAGCTTAGCTCCAGGGCAGGGAATGTTGTAGATTTTATAGGTGATGCTGGGCATTGTAGTGCAGGGGTGATGGCGTAGATAATAATCACAGAGACAGTGTGGTGCAGTCTTCAGGGTCTTTACTCACGGTTGTTGCAGTCCAAGTTACAGGTAACGGTGTAACTTCCCTCGTCGTGCTGCGCTTACTCAGGGAGGGGTTCAGCCAACCCTCAGATATCTCCGGAGTACTTAGTGGGACCCCCTTCTGTGTGTTCTCTCTCTCTGTCTGTCTCCCTGCACCTCATACCTAGTGTCCCAATCCGGTACCCGCGGGCCTTGTCGGGCGACGTCTGTTCCGTTCCCTGAGTCCTCTATGGCTACCTTCTTGGTGAGACTGATATGGACAGTTGGCTGCAGGACTTAAAATACTGCAGCCTCCGGTTTCTAGTTGAGACATAAAGTCCTCCGCTAGTTGAGGGACCGGTCCCCTTTGTGTGGCCTGACCCCTCCACCTCCTGGTAGATTCGGGCGTACAGGTGGCCACCAGCACTGCCCGTACCCCTGGGGTCCCTTCATCGTTCCTGGAGCCTTTCCTGCTCCTCTCATTCAGTCCTGGGCCTCTCCTCAGACCCTCCTCCTGAGCAGAGCTCCTACAGAGCTCCCGCTCCCAACTCCTCTCACTGTAGACTATTATGTACAGTGTTGGATGTGTTGGATGAAGGTGTTAGGGTCCCGAGCAGTACTCCTTCCTTACCTGAGAGTGAGATACCACACCTCTGGGTGAGATGCAATACCTCTGTGGCGACCGAACCCTCAGGGGCACCACAAATGTATTTTTCACCGTTGAAAGCAATGCAAAAATGCATCAAAAATTCTACTTGTGAACATAGCCCAAGGTGTGGAGGAACATTTTTGTCTTTGGTTATTTATTTTGCCTTATATACAAGTCATTACCCTGGTGAATATTCCTTAACATTTTTTCCAGGAAAATCCATTTTGGTTTCGTTTTTGTATGTTTTATAAAAGTGGCGTAAAACTCTGACCACTTTTTTCACAGCAGTGACCTGGGAGTCAGAGATGCTTCCAGGGCTCTTCCCGATGCTGTTTCCATATCATTTGAGCACGGTTTTCATCAATTTGGCCAATTTATAAGCCCCCTCCAGACCTCCAGGGTGGTAGCCGCCGGAGAAATGCTCGAGTTTACCATTGACTTACATTGGGCTCGATGCTCGGGTCGAGCACCCGAGCATTACGATTTGCTCGTCCCGAGCAATGAGCATCCGAGCACTTTAGTGCTCGCTCATCACTATTAAAGAGTCAATATTGACATTTAGGATTGCTACATCCAATAGGTGGCACTATACTTCAAGTCCTCTTACTCTCTGAAGAGGCTATTTGAATATCTAATTTCCCCAAGGAGCATTGTATAGCCTATAAGCCTCTTTACGCTGGTTTGGCACTACTCTCCACAAAAACAAAGCATCCCCCTTAGACTGCTAATAAGTGTCAATAATTATTGACTTTATAACTAACAATTATTAAAGTTATAATGTTTTAGAAGATCTAATAAAGAGGACCATAGTAATGAAGAACACTATTGCCAAAATAATTTCACCAGCTTTAAGTAATCGCACTATGCAGCAGTGACAAGAAAGAACTTGGAAATAGTAAAGTTTCCTTCAAGTATTGGGGTGCATTTTTGGGGCTTATACTGTATGTGTAATGTAATTGTTCTTGTTAGACAAACTTGAGCCTGAAATGATTGCATATGATAGTAACATAGTAACATAGTTATGTAGGTTGAATAAAGACCTAGGTCCATCAAGTTCAACCTTCCTCCCCCAATTGTACATTTTATCTAGTTTATCGATAGAAGATAGGTCATCAATGTCTGATCAGTGAGGGTCGGACACACGGCATCCCCACTGATCAGCTGTTCTCAGTGTCGGCAGCGGCGGCCGCAGGCCGGAAATGCTCAATTGCAGAGCTGCTCCATCTTCTGATAGTGGCAATGGCAGGGTACTGCACATCCACCTCCTATTCAAATCAATAGGAGGCAGATGTGCAGTACCCTGCCGCGACCGCTATCAGCGGACGGAGCAGCCCCACATTTGAGCATTTCCAGCCGCCACTGCCTCCAACATGGAGCACAGCTGATCGGTTGGGGTGCTGGGTACCAGACCCTGACCGATCAGACATTCATGACCTATCCTCTAGGATAGGTCATTTATGATGAAGTAGTGGACAACCTCTTTAAAGATGCAGAAAATTTTCATTTAATAAAATGTTGTATTTGCTGAAATAGCACTTCACAATAAATCATGGAGAAAAGTTATCCAGTTTCCAAAAAAAAATGAAAACAAGAAAAAAAAGCACTTCTCACCTCTATCATCCCCTGACATTTAGTCCAGGTGCTTTGTCAAACAGGTGGGGAGATCTTTGGCTACAAGTAGCAGACGACTGCTGCAGATCACCAGAGCATATGCCATACTACCTTCATCATCATTCAGTGTTGAGCCATAAACCCATCAGCTTAAAAAAAAATTGACTTTTTATGGTTAGCCAATAAAGGTATCACTCCTAGAATACTTTTGTCATTTCAGGCATAAAATTATTTATATACGCATGTGTCATTAAATGCATAGACTGCTATGGAGCCAGTGAATTCAAAACAATATCCTCCATCCTTTGTAGTCCACCAGGCTGGATTTCCAACGTAAAGAAACTTATCTGGGTAGTACAATAAATCTCTACAGTGTATTACATTATTTTTTACAACTGCTATTTTATAAAGTCTATGGATAAAATAACTTTTTTGATATTTAGTTGTATGTGGATGTCTTTTATAGATCAATTAAAAATTTTACATTGAAAAAATATTGAATAATCAAGCCGTAGAGTGGCTGTTTCTTTGACTCTTGGTGAGGCATGCATCTTATTTCTCTGTTAATGTTGACACAAGTTGACTAAAACCAATCATTTCATGACAAACAGGGAGGTTCAGCCTGTACAGTCATGGCCAAAAGTATTGAGAATGAGACAAATAGTAATTTTTCCAAAGTTTACTGCCTCATTTTTTGTAATGGCAATTTGCATATACTCCTGAATGTCAAAGAGTGATCAGCTTAACAGCAATTACTGTACTTGCAAAGTCAATATTTGCCCAGAAAATGAACTTTAACCCCCAAAACACATTTCAACATCATTGCAGTCCTGCCTTAAAAGGAGCAGCTAACATCGTTTTAGTGATTGATCCATTAACACAGGTGTGGGTGTTGATGAGGACAGGGCTGGCGATCAATCAGTCATGATTAAGTAAGAATGACATCACTGGACACTTTAAAAGGAGGCTGGTTCTTGGTATCATTGTTTCTCTTCAGTTAACCATGGTTATCTCTAAAGAAACACGTGCAGCCATCATTGCACTTCACAAAAATGGCCTAACAGGGAAGAGTATCGCAGCTACAAAGATTGCACCTCAGTCAACAATCTATCACATCATCAAGAACTTCAAGGAGAGAGCTTCCATTGTTGTCAAAAAGGCTCCAGGGCGCCCAAGAAAGACCAGCAAGCGCCAGGACCGTATCTTAAAACTGTTTCAGCTGCGGGATCGGACTACCAGCAGTGCCGACCTTGCTCAGGAATGGCAGCAGGCTGGTGTGAGTGCTTCTGCATGCACTGTGAGGCGGAGACTCTTTGAGCAAGGGCTGGTTTCAAGGAGGGCAGCAAAGAAGCCACTTCTCTCCAGAAAAAAAATCAGGGACCGACTGATATTCTGCAAAAGGTACAGGGAGTGAACTGCTGAGGACTGGGGCAAAGTCATTTTCTCTGATGAATCCCCTTTTCGATTGTTTGGGACATCTGGAAAACAGCTTATTCGGAGAAGAAGAGGTGAGCGCTACCACCAGTCTTGTCTCATGCCAACTGTAAAGCATCCTGAAACCATTCATGTGTGGGGTTGCTTCTCAGCCAAGGGAATCGGCTCACTCACAGTCTTGCCTAAAAACACAGCCATGAATAAAGAATGGTACCAGAATGTCCTCCAAGAGCAACTTCTCCCAACCGTCCAAGAGCAGTTTGGTGCCCAACAATGCCTTTTCCAGCATGATGGAGCACCTTGCCATAAAGCAAAGGTGATAACTAAATGGCTCATGGAACAAAACATAGAGATTTTGGGTCCATGGCCTGGAAACTCCCCAGATCTTAATCCCATTGAGAACTTGTGGTCAATCATCAAGAGACGGGTGGACAAACAAAAACCAACAAATTCTGGCAAAATGCAAGCATTGATTATGCAAGAATGGACTGCTATCAGTCAGGATTTGGTCCAAAAGTTGATTGAGAGCATGCCAGGGAGAATTACAGAGGTCTTGAAGAAGAAGGGGCAACACTGCAAATATTGACTTGCTGCATTAACTCATTCTAACTGTCAATATAACCTATTGGTACTCATAATATGATTGCAATTATATTTCTGTATGTGATATAAACATCAGACAAACACTAATAAAAACCAGAGGCCAGCAGATCATGTGAAAATATAATTTTGGTGTCATTCTCAAAACTTTTGGCCATGACTGTAAGTGAATGTCTGTTTTCAGATTCTGTCACAGTATACTCAGGAGAACCGGAAAAGAAAATGTATCCAATATACATCATAAATTTTAATTAATTTTAAATTGCTCTCATTAGTCATAAAATTGCTGGTGATAGATTATAATGGCATTGTCTGCCAAGGTACATTATGTTCTTTTATAAGTACTTGAAGACGATGATACATCTATGAATTAATCTTTGATGTGGGTTTTTTTGAGATTGCAATTCAAACATATTATTTTTGTTTAGTAAAATGCCTTTTTATAGAATCACTAAACTTTTTGTTTTTCACGTGGGGACATTGAACACAGTAAAGAAAGGCATTAAGAACTACATCCCAAAATAGACTAAAGTGGCTCATATTAGTGCGGATATAGATAATGATTTACATTTAAGGGTATTGTCTCACATTTTTCTGCCGCATGCAATCAAAATCACATGTCCACCTGCGATGGAGAGCACAAGTTTTGGGGGTATTATCACCAGACTGGTGTAAAAATATTTAGATTTGAGAGTCTTCAGTGGTTGATACCGTTTATTGGCTAACTGAAAAGATGGTAACAAATTGCAAGCTTTCGAGACTACTTAGGTCTCTTCATCAGGCATAGTATAACGCAAAATCTGAAGAGTCACATATTTATTCAAAAACACAGAAATAATGCAATAGATGAGACAAGTGACGTAAAGCAGAACTATTAGTATAGGAGCGGGATAAACAGTTGTAAATGTTGGAATAGTTCATAGATAAGAAGTATGAAAGTTTAATTGTCCTGTGATTGAAGTCTGGTCCCAGGCTGTGATGCCCCTACAGGTCTGAGGGTCACATTCTTTAATTGATATAGAATGACATAAATCCATGCAACACATTCATTCCTGAACTGAATGTGTCAAAGGTTGTCTTTAGCGATGAGCGAGCACTAAATTCACCAGTACTCATTGTTCGAGTTGGGCAAATTACGCCACTTTTACGGACTCACAATAAAACATACAAAAACAAAGCCAAAATGGATTTTCCTGGGAAATATGTTAAGGAACATCCTTTCCAGGGTAATGACTTGCATATAAGGCAAAATAAATAGGCAAAAACAAAAATGCTCCTCCACACCTTGGGCTATGTTCACACGTGGCGTTTTTGATGCATTTTTACCAGTAAATGTAATTTTAACATTTTGCTTCCTTATCTGGCCATGTTATGTGTGACACATCATCAGGCACATCCTGTTTCATTTATGATGGAGGGACTCTGAATGTCACAAAGCCTATTTTTATAGGGCCATCAAACGGCCCTTACTATTCTTAAAAGGCCAGCAGTCGGCCCTCGCTATTGTTAGAGAGCCATCAGCCGGCTATGCTTTGTTGTTGCCATTATTAACAAGTGGGTCTCCTATACTGTTATTGTGTATCCAGTGACTGCAAGGGCTGCCAAAAATTTGGACGCAACCCAATACCCCTTTGAAGAGACATAGAGGAGTGTCTTAGTAAAAAGAATGTTCCCATTATAAAGGAGCGGGTCTCCTATAGTGGTAATGCCCATGCTGTGACTGCAAAGGCTGCCAAAATTTGGGAAAAACCCCACTAAGAATTTAAAGACACATAGCGCAGGGCCACAGTAACGACAAATTCCCATTAGAAAGGAGAGAGTCTGCTATACAGTTATAGGGTATGCAGTGAGTCCAGTGAGACTGCATGCACCGGCCATCATGCTATCTAAATGCAGCTGTCAGTGATTGACAAGGGCACTTAAATATTCATAACAGCAGCAATCAAGGCGAACTCTGATCACTGCTGTTACAGGCAGACGCCGGCTATGTGACACAGCCAACATCTGCCCAGTATGGAGCAGGCTCAGCTCCTGATCCCGCTCCATACAAGCACATCCCTATGGTGACAGTTATGACAAGGTTAGCAAATTTCACTTGTCGTCTGTTCCTAAATGTGGAGAGACAAATGGAATTCCCTAACACATGTGAAAGAGTCCTAATAGATTTAATAAATGTGCCCCAACCACAATGTTACATACACGCATCTTACAAAAATACATATTATTTCCAGATACGCAGACGCGCACAAACACACAGAAATGCACAAACTCAGTACATGAATACATCATCTGAACCACCATCAATTATAATGTCAGGTCAGCCCCATATATTTTTGTATCACATAAACCTACAACTCCCAGTATGTAATTAACAATAGAGATACTGGGAGTTGTTATCAGTCATCATCAGACTGCGGACCATACAGGAACCACAGTACTGATGAGACACAGGCAGGATCACAAATGAACATTTACATCCAGGTATCTTACCTGAGACGTCTTCTCTGATTAGAGTTGTTCTCTTTCTTTTCTTCCTCTTGTCCAGACTCCATGATGACTTTTCTCATCCACAGCCGTCTCTGCAGACTTCCATCTTCTCCGGTCTTCTGCAGCTCATCCCCACACGATGCCCTTAAAGATAGCAGTGTCATTATAATTAGTGTTGAGCCACCCCCGTAGTGTTCGAGTTCGATTCGGTTCGTCGAACACCCGTGTGTTCGCCGAACTGTTCGTCGAACTGTTCGTCGAACACCTTCGAACACCGTTAAAACCAATGGCAGGCAAACAAAAACACATAGAAACACATAGAAAACACCTTCAAAGGTGTCCAAAAGCTGACAAACTGCTCAGAAGACACAACTAACACATGGAAAAGTGACAAGTACATATAGTCATGCGAAAAGAAAAGAGGTGGAGGAGTAAAAGGAGGGGGAGACACAGATATAGGCATGTCATGCCCTTCTAAAATCCAAAAAGTGAGAAGCCGAGACGGCCAGTCCGCTCCTGCCCGTGCCACCTCCGTGTCGCCGGGTTTGTGCCAGAGCCGCGGTGAACCCTGACGGCCAGCCCCCCTCTCCCAATACTGGTGCCTGTCCGCTGGTGGGTCGAGAGAGCCCCCCTGTGGTGGAGGCAGCTCTAAGCTTTTTAATTTAAATTGTCCCTCTAATTTGAATGAATACACTTTAAATCCATTTACAAGGATCTATTGGAGGGCAAGTCTCATGCCAGCAGCCGCGTAATTCCAGCTCCAGTAGCGTCCACTAAAGCTGCTGCAGTTAAAAAGCTTTTATAAGGATCGAGCTCGGCTGTCCACCGCAAGGCATCCTAGTGCCAGTCCCAGCCCCTATGCCTTGGGGTGCCTCCTGATGCTCTTCACTAAGTATCCCGTGGTCCCGAAGCATTTCCTTTGAAAAAATTAAGTGTCCAAACTACAGGTGGTGTAGCTTGCTTAACAGCCGGGATAATCCGCTGACTAGCAGACACTGCTACTAGGCACAAAGTATTTCCTGGGCTAGATGCAGTTAAAAATTTGTAAGTAGATACTCTCGTTGGATGCTGAGAAAGCATTCCATAGAGTCTCCTGGCACGCCATATATGATTCTCTTAAAAAGCTTGGGGTAGGGGTCTAGGGGACCCTTTTATAGCCAAAATCACGGCCCTGTATCACAATACGTCACCTAGGCTGAAGATAAATGGAACTGTAGCACCGAGGGCTCGGTTGCTACAGACGTATTGCACCTCACCCAGAGGTGTGATATCTCACTCTCAGATAAGGATGGAGTGTGGATCAGGACCCGACACCTGCATGCATTACACCACATTGCCGTGGGGCAGGGCGACCAATATGCCCCTGAGATGGGCACGACAGTCCCTGTCCCTGGCTGGAGTGGGGGGAGGGAACACTGAGGAAGGGGAACCCTGCAGTGCAGGAGCAGGGAGGAAGCAGTTCCTGGGTGCATTGAGAAGGGAGTATAAAAGGTGGGCACCATCTTAGTTCAGTGCAGAGAAGTCTGAGCAGAAGTGGCAGGGAGCAGGGGCTCTGCATGAGCTCTGCTCCGTAGGCGGGCCTAGTAACAGAGGCCCAGGCCTGCAAGAGGGAGAAGGAAGGAAGAGGAGCGGAGAAGGCTCCAGGAACGAGGAATGAAGGGATCCCAGGGGTGCGGACGGGCGAGTCGCCACCGCACGCCCGAATCCACCTGTGTGGAGGGGTCAGGCCAAAGGGGGAGACCGGTCCCCGAACTAGTGGAGGCAGGAAACGACCCTCAGCTAGAAACCGGAGGCTCTGACATTTTATGTGGCGCAGCCCCTTGCTCCACCCGCTAGGAAGGCACCACATAGGGTCAGGGAAACTGGCGCCAAGTTTACCAAGAGGAGGCCCGAGGCAGCCGGACAGAAGTGTTGGTAAGAAAGGCCAGACAAAGGACACACAAAGGGGGTCCTGTGAAGCGCTCCAAAGTTATCTGGGAGTTGTCTGAGCCCCTCACCTGGTGAGCACAGTACGACGTGGGCAGCCGTTACCTGCAGACGTGGTCTGGATAATAAGAACTGTGAGTAAAGGCCCTGAACTGCATCACTGACTCCGTGTCGTTACTGCTGCTGCCCTGCACCATCACCCCCATCCTCCGCATACACTGCCCTGAGGCTATACTCCTCCCGTGGGGAGTTATGCTACGCTCTGCTGCACCCACAACACCAGCCTTAGCGGTCTGCCCTGTAGCGGCGGTTCACTCTGACCGCAATCCACGGGTGGCGTAGTCGGACATTTAAACATCAAAACCACATAAATAGTTCCGCCACTGGTTTGACCGCCCTGAGCCACGGAACCGGATCGCCGCCACGAAGACTACAACCACCAGCATCCACCAAAAAGGGTCCGGCTCCGGGTGTCCCAAGGCCCAGGGGGTGCGTCAGAACATTTTCATCACCTTTCACAATCACCAATGGGACAAGGCAGGGATGTCCTCTGTCCCCTCTCTTATACATCCTAGTGACGGAGCACCTGCTCTCATCAATTCGCCATAACCCCAATATTAGGTGGATTGAGGTGGGAGGCACCGAGTACAAGTGCTCTCTATTTGCTGATGATGTCCTAGTATATATCACTCAATCACATATATCCATCCCTGCTGTTATGGCTGAAATAGATCACTTTGTTACATGGTAAAATTTTAAAATCAATGCAGCGAAGTCTGAGGCCCTCGATGTCTCCCTCCCTAAATCCATATAGGATTCCATCCAGTCCAACTTTCCCTTTGCCTGGCCCTCACAGGGTATCAAATACTTAGGAATTCCTATTCATAGAGACCTCTCCCATCTATGTTATCTTAATTTTGGGCCCTTTATTGAACAATTCCATACAGACCACGGTTGGCAAGTTAGAACTGTAAGATTCACTACGTGAACCACTGGTGTTTTGTGGAAAAGCACATGTACACCGCGTTCCAAATTATTATGCAAAAAGTGTTTAGGAGTGATAAGGGAAGAATTTGTTTGTTTGTCAGTTAAACTCATTGATGGTGATGTGTGTCAGGGCTCTTTATATCACTGTAAGCAATTGCAGACACCTGTGCTAATTAGTTTGGCAGGTGTGTCCAATGAAAGGCAAGACTACTTAAGAAGGCTCTCTCACATTATTAAGCAGCCTACATTTTCTGCCAAAATGGGAAAGAAAAAGGATGTGTCGGCTGCTGAGAAGCAACAAATTGTGGAGTGTTTAGGTCAAGGCATGACTACAATCAACATTGTGCGATGATCAGGATGAAGTGTCTTGGCAATCAAGAAGTATGTAGCTGATTCACAGTACACACGTGTGCGTGCTGATAAGGGCAAATTGAGGACTCTTTCCTACAGGCAATTACGTCAGGTTGAAACAGCAGCGGCAAAAAAGCCTTGTCATAGCAGCAGACAAGTTTTTGAAGCTGCTTGTGCCTCCAACGTCCCCCGAACAACAAGATGCAGGGTCCTTCAGAGGTTTGCAGCTGTGCATATGCCATCCTGTCGACCTCCTCTATCCACTTCACACAAGCAGAAACGGCTCCAGTGGGCCAAACATTACATGAAGACTGATTTCAAAACTGTTTTGTTCACGGATGAGTGCCGTGCAGCGCTCGATGGTCCAGATGAATGGAGTGGAGGATGGCTGGTTGATGGACACCCCACGCAAACACGGCTACAGCGCCAACAAGGAGGAGGTGGAGTAATGTTTTGGGCTGGAATCATGGGGAGAGAGATTGTCGGCCCCTTTAGGATCCCTGAAGGCGCTAAAGATGAACTCCATAATGTATGTGGATTTTCTCAAACAGCACTTCCTGCCATGGTTCAAGAAGAAGAACCGTGTATTTCACAGCAAGATTATTTTTCTGCATGATAATGCACCATCTCATGCTGCACATAAAACATCTGCATCTCTGGCTGATATGGGCATAAAAGGGGACAAACTTATGGTGTGACCCCCATGCTCCCCTGACCTCTACCTCATTCAGAACCTTTGGAGCATCATTAAAAGGAGTGTCTATGATGGCGGGAGGCAGTTCACATCTAAGCAACAGCTCTGGGAGGGTATTCTGTCCTCATGCAAAACAATTGAAGCAGAAACCATCCAAAACCTGACAAATTCAATGGACGAGAGAGTTCAGAAGCTCCTTTCGAACAAGGGGTCCTATGTGAAAATGTAACATCACCTAGAATAAAGTTTTGAGTTGAAAACTGTTTGATTTCAGTTTCTAACAACCTGCTAATGCTTATAATTTCAAAAATGACCATTTTTTTGGTCTTTATTAAAATGAAAAGGTTGATCGAAAAGTTTGGGGGATCTAAGAGTGTGGCAACCCAGTAGTCATGATTACTTCGAATTCTGACAATATGAGGGTCATGCTGCAGGTAGTGCAGCAAGAAGGCACTTATGTGTCTTGCGCATCTCGGAGCCCCAAAATTATTTTCCGGGCTAGATGCAGCTAAAAATTATTTTTAATTTTAAATCTGGTGAAGCTTATTATAGATGGCCTAATAGGATCAGTGCTGCACACTGCTACAAAGCCCAAATTATTTTCCAGTCAAGATACAGATAAACATGATTAGTAATTTGAAAGCTTAAAACGGTTGGTAGGGTGATTTTAACCAATCATCAAGCTTTTACTCTCCCCAGGATGACACAGGGGTAGAAAAGTCGTTTCGGATCCATGATTTGTTCATCTTTATGAACGTGAGTCTGTCTACATTATCAGTGGAGAGCCGCGTGCGCTTATCTGTCAGCACACCACCAGCAGCGCTGAACACACGTTCAGACAGAACGCTGGCTGCGGGGCATGACAAGATCTCCAAGGCGTAAGTGGCTAGCTCCGGCCATTTATCCAGATTGGAAGCCCAAAAAGAGCAAGGGTCCAGTGACACAGTCGTGGCTTCAATGTTTACTTGGAGATACTCCTGTACCATCGTCTCTAGGCGTTGACTATGTGTCAGACTTCTTGTCTCCTGTGGCCTTGCAAAGGATGGGCTAAAAAAGTGGTGAAATGATTCCGCAAAATTGATGTTACCAGCAGATACTGTGGTTCTGTTACGGTTTGAGTGCTGAACACTTGACGGTCCCACGGTTGGCAAGTTGGAACTGTGAGATTCACTACGTGCACCACTGGTATTTTGTGGAAAAGCACATGTAAGATTCTGCAACAGTCTCTGCTGATACTCCTGCATGCGTGCATCCCTTTCTATGGCAGGAATAATTTCTGCAAATTTACTTTTGTACCGGGGATCTAACAGTGTGGCAACCCAGTAGTCAGGATTATTTCTAATTCTCACAATTCGAGGGTCATGTTGCAGGTAGTGCAGCAAGAAGGCACTCATGTGTGTTGCGCATCCAGGAGCACCAAGTCCCTGTTGTGTTGGTGGCGAGGTAGCAATCATGCTTCCTTCCTCTGTCCTCTCCCCCCAACCTCGCACAACAGAAATGTGATCAAGGTCTCCCTCATCTGATGAGTCTTCCATCAGTTCGTCCTCCACTTCTTCCTGGGCTCCTGCACCTTCCTCACTAGTTTGGCTGCTACCATGCGCCCTGGTAAAATCATCTCCCCCACCCTCACATGCCTGCCGCCTTGGTGCTGCCGACCGTCTGGACCTTGCAGATGTTAGCCCTTCTGCATACAACTCCTCCTCCTCTACTTCCTCCACCTCCTCTTGTGCCACCACCTGACTCCGAATTCTGTTTAACATGTGCTCCAGCATGTAAATCACCGGAATAGTCATGCTGATAATGGCATCGTCAGCACTAAACATCTTCGTCGCCATTTCAAAACTGTGCAGAAGGGTGCATAGGTCCCTGATCTGAGACCACTCCTCCAGCGTGATTTGCCCCACCTCTGAATCTCGTTGGCCCGGGCTATACGTCAGAACGTATTGCACCAGGGCTTGTCGGTGCTGCCACAGTCGCTGCAACATGTGCAGAGTTGAATTCCACCGGGTAGGCACATCGCATTTTAGCCGGTGAAGTGGCAGGCCCAACGACTTCTGTAGAGATGTAAGTCGCTGAGCTGCGGGATGCGAACGGCGGAAGTGAGCACACAGCGACCGTGCCCTCTGCAGAAGGCCATCTAGTCTGGGATAGTGAGCTAAAAATTGCTGGACAACCAGGTTCAACACGTGAGCCATACAAAGCACGTGTGTGACATTGCCCCGGCGAAGGGCCGCACCCAGGTTTGCAGCATTGTCGCACACGGCCTTTCCTGGTTACAGGTCCAGTGGAGACAACCATTCATGAAATTGGTTCTCCAGAGCTGACCACAACTCCTCAGCTGTGTGACTCACATTTCCCAGACATTTCAATGTAAAAACCGCCTGATGACGTTGAGCCCTACTGCCAGCATAGTAAGGAGGTGTGCAGGATCCCTTCTGCGCAGTTAGAAAGCTTGTGGCATGACCAGACAGGCTTTGGGTGCAGGTGGAAGACCGAGAGGAGGTTGAGGAGGCAGAAGCAGTGGAGGAAAAATGACATAAAGAGGATTGACGCACAACTCGTGGGGACGGCAAGACTTGGACAGCAGCCCCTTGTCCTGCTGTCACCATAGTTACCCAGTGCCCAGTCAGCGACATGTAACGCCCCTGTCCATGCCTACTCGTCCAAGTGTCTGTGGTGAAATGCACCCTGTCACACACAGAGTTTCTCAAAGAAGCGGTGATGTTGTGTGCGACATGCTGGTGGAGCGCAGGCACACCTTTCTTTGAGAAGTAGTGCCGACTGGGCATCTGGTACTGGGGCACTGCGACGGACATAAGGTCTCGAAAATCCTCTGTGTCCACCAGGCGGAAAGGCAGCATTTCTGTAGCCAAGAGCTTGCAGATGGTGAAATTCAACCTCTTAGCTTTCTCATGGCTAGGAGGAAATGGTCTTTTACTTGTCCACATCTGAGGGACCGAGGGCTGGCTATTGTGCTTAGACGGGGTTGATAAGGGTGTCCCCGGCAAACTGCCGGTCTGTGAGGAAGATGCAGGCGGACATGTTAGGTTGCCTTGATCCAAAGGTGGTGCTATCGATGTCGGACAGCGCTCAAGACCAGCTGGTGTTACCACCTCCAAAGAAAATGATGACCTGCCAATCACGCTGGCTGTTGCGGGTAAAGAGGTGGCAGGTCTGCGCCCCAAAACAGGTGTGATTGCTGTTCCCCCAGTCACAGAGGATGAAGAGGCCGCGGATGCACAAGATATGGCAGACGGTGGTTGGCCCGGCCGGCTAGACCGCATTGTAGCACACTGAGCTTCCCACTGCAACTTATGCTTCATGTCCATGTGCCGGTTCATGCATGAAGTACTCAAACTATGTATTTTTTGGCCTCTACTTAGCTTTTGCTGACAAATGTTACAGATAACACGAGTTGGGTCATCTTTATCGATCTGAAAAAATGCCCAGGCTATGCAAGGCTTAGCACCCATGCGACCTGAAGAGCCACCACGACTTGTGGTGAGAGGCAGAGTTGTGTTTGAGGATGCAGTTGTTGACGTGCTTCCAGTACTACGTCTCTGTCCAGGAAGGCGCAACCTGACCTCGTCGTCACTAGCATCTTCCTCCACCTCCTCTGCTGACCTCATCTCTTGGCTGACTGTGGGTTGACAGTAAGTGGGATCTCCGACCTCATCATCATCACCCTGTGCGTTATCACACCCGTCGTCCTCAGAGCCAACCTGTTCCTGCCCTGACAAAAAACTAAAGTTGTCGCTCCAATCAGGTATTTGAGTCTTATCATCGTCTTCCTCATTGTCTCCACCAACAGGAGTTACAGTTTGGGAATGAGGGTCTACATTATGGTCAGAACCTTCTGCGTCTGGTCCTGGATCCGACTCATAAAGATTCTGGGCATCAGTGCAGATCATTTCCTCGTCTGGATTCACAGAAGCGCTGGAGTCGACCTCTGATTCCCAGGCTATAGTATGAGTAAACAGCTCTGCAGACTCAACCATCTGTTCTACCTCATACTCAGACGGGCAGCTGGAGATTTGGGAGCTGTGAGGAAGCAAGTGCGATTTGGGTGACACCTTTGAGGACTGGAGTATTTGTGATGTTGAAGTTGATGTGGAGGAGAGCCCACTTAAAGGAGCACTTGATATCCGTTGAAGCACCTGCTGTTTTTGTGCCTCATCTGGAATTTGTAGCGATTGGCGTGGCCGTAAGAAAAGGATCTTATCACATTGTCCGCTAAAAGAAGTAGACATTTTAGTTTGGCTGGAAGATGGTCTTTCTTCTGCACCTACCCCACGGACACAACCTTTTTTCCCCTTCCCAACACGCCTATTCCCCTTTCCACCAGCAGCAGGCCTTTTTCCACTCATTTTGGTGGTTAACTAATTCACAACTCTGGAGTTGTTTGCACAAAAAAACAATGGATGGTAACCGAGCAGAGCTGAGTGGCCAAACTGTGGTATTAGGCCAAAACTATTGGCTGGGTTAGATGCAGAAAAAAATTATTTTTAATTTGCAACCTGATGGAGGTCAGTATAGATGGACTAATAGACCAAGTCCCACACACCGCTAGAAGCCCAAATATTTTTTCAGAGCTAGATGCAGAAAATTTTTTTATTCAATTTGCAACCTGATGGAGGTCAGTATAGATGGACTAATAGACCAAGTCCCACACACTGCTAGAAGCCCAAATATTTTTTCAGAGCTAGATGCAGAAAAAAATTATTTTTAATTTGCAACCTGATGGAGGTCAGTATAGATGGACTAATAGAACAAGTCCCACACACTGCTAGAAGCCGAAATATTTTTTCAGAGATAAATGAAGAAAAAAATTATTTTTAATTTGCAACCTGATGGAGGTCAGTATAGATGGACTAATAGACCAAGTCCCACACACTGCTAGAAGCCCAAATATTTTTTCAGAGCTAGATGCAGAAAAAAATTATTTTTAATTTGCAACCTGATGGAGGTCAGTATAGATGGACTAATAGACCAAGTCCCACACACCGCTAGAAGCCCAAATATTTTTTCAGAGCTAGATGCAGAAAAAAATTATATTCAATTTGCAACCTGCTGGAGGTCAGTATAGAAGGACTAATAGAACAAGTCCCACACACTGCTAGAAGCCCAAATATTTTTTCAGAGCTAAATGAAGAAAAAAATTATTTTTAATTTGCAACCTGATGGAGGTCAGTATAGATGGACTAATAGACCAAGTCCCACACACTGCTAGAAGCCCAAATATTTTTTCAGAGCTAGATGCAGAAAAAAATTATATTCAGTTTGCAACCTGATGGAGGTCAGTATAGATGGACTAATAGAATGATGCTATGCCCAAAAGATTTTACTTCACTAGGTGCAGTAAAAAAATTGGTGTTCTATACACAGGTGGTATATCTTGCAACACAGATAGGCTACTCCACTGACTAACAGACTCTGCAATAGGCCAAAAAGGATTAGCTTTGCTAGATTCAGCCAAATGCTGTGAAAAAAACTTGCACAGCACTGGCACAGACCTGCCTGGCAAAAACTGATAGGAACTGATGTAACCTAGTCCTGAAAAGGACTCCAATTACAATTAGTCTTTACTCCCACAATCTATCTATTTAAGAGCACAGACCTGCCTGATAAAAGTCGTAGGAAATGCTGTAACCTAGTCCTTAAAAGGACTGCAATCACAACTATTCCCTACTCCCAAGCTATCTGTATATTTGTGCGAAAATTGGCTTGAAATTAACAAGGTATAGCGCACACAGCAACAGCGGTGCCGTCTAACACGCAGCTGCAGCAGTGAGAAAATGGTGGCGACGGGGAAAATGGCTTGGTCTTATAGGGCAAGGACATGTGACATACACTGCCAATCACACATGCCCTTGCTTGTGTGAAAAAAAGCACTTCGCTCCGTGTGTGCGCTGCTGATAGGCTGACAGATTGCACCTCCCCACTGCAAATGCGGGAAAGAGAAAAAAAAATGGAGATCTTCATTGTTCCTGCAGAGATCCATCCCCTGCCCCTCCCCCCGCCCCGCTGTACACTCAAACTGCGTATTAACATTAATTTTCATCATTACTGAGAAAAAATCCAGTTATGATTTTGGTGCACGAACAGTTATCGAACATAACCTCGAACAGCCGAATTTTTCTCAAATTGTTCGTGTTCGCCGATCGGCTCGAACACCGCCCAAAACAGCTCGAATTTGAGATTGGTGAACAGTTCGAGTAGAACAACGCTCATCTCTAATTATAATGCTCCTGAATAAAAATATCTACACTGAGCCCCTGAATAAACCTAACTCTCACAATGCTCCCTGCACAAAACAGGACATACACTCTACCACTCTTATGGTACCTGCTCTCCACACTGTCCTCTCCTTTCCATACTGGGCCCCCTCTTCACACTGTCCTCTAATAAGGTGTCCCCGCTATACTGCCCAGTCATCACACTCCCCCTCCTCAGCATACTGTTCCCTCCTTGCTGTGCCCTCACACTATTCCCACAATACTGTCGCATCTCTATACCTTCCCCCACACTACCTAGTCTATGTGCTGTGTCACCTCACACTTTTCTCCCTCCATACTGTCTCCTCACACTATTTCTCCACTCCCCATACTATCTCATACATCCCTTCCCCATTCTGTTCCTGCACCCATTCCCACCCCTCCCCTAGTTCACTATACTGTTTCTTCACACATCTCCCCATTCTGTCTCCTAAAATTTCTCTCCCATCTTTCCCCAAATATAATAATTCTTCGGAAGACCACACAGACATGTAGAAGCGCACTTAAAAACACGAAAACAAGCACACACAGGCACATACTAAGGGCTTTTTCACACATCAGTACGTGTGGTGACATTTTCCACACGTACCACAGACACTGGTGCACGTAGACCCATTCAAATGAATGTGTATGTGCACATGTCAGTGTGTTTCCACTTTTCACAGACCGTGGGCAAAACACGCTAACATGTCTGTTTTTTACTTGCTGCACAGGCCGCAAAACGTCCCGCACACTGATGACAGTTAGCGCTCTTCCCAAGCACCAGGTACTGAACGCTGCCCTCATCATAGATCCCTGCCGGCGCTGTGATCAGCAGCAGCAGGGTCAATGGTGAGAGTAGTAGTCTACTCCCGCCGTGTCCAACCGTAAAAATAAGAATAAAAAAAAAAATCCTTATACTGACCCACTCTAATCCGTGCGAGCACTCACACAGAGAAGAATGACTCCTGCAGCGAGTGGGCCCCGGAGCTGCACTCAACAAGCGGTGCCCTGTCATTCACTAAGATTCCAGGTACTTTAAGCTGCATCACATCTAATGCGGTGTTCTAAATTATATTACCAAATGTCCAGCTGGGGGTCTTTATGTAGGGGAGATGGGGCAAAAACTTAGAACAAGGGTGAATTCTCATTGCCACACAATAAAATAAAAAAGAATAGATCTACCTGTGGCAAAACATTTTTGTATC
Source organism: Phyllobates terribilis (assembly GCF_046119375.1). NCBI lineage: Eukaryota > Metazoa > Chordata > Amphibia > Anura > Dendrobatidae > Phyllobates > Phyllobates terribilis. The sequence continues at coordinate 108,855,706 of NW_027362764.1, read as the reverse complement.
CTTGATCACAGCATCACAGACATGAAATTACTGGTATTAAAACGTCAATTCAAATCTCAGAGACAGAAACGTCTGGGAATACCAATTAATGACCACCTTTGACACACTCAGTGCAGGAATGAATGTGTCGCATGGATTATGTCATTCTACATCAACTAAGGAATGTGCCCTTCAGACCTGTGGGGGCATCACAGTCCCGGACCAGACTTCAATCACAGGACAATAAAAGTTTCACATTCCTTACCTATGAACTATTCCAATATTTACAGCCACAACTGTTTATCCCTCTCCCATACTAATATTTCTGCTTTACATCACTTATTTCATCTACTGCATTATTTCTGAGTCTTGTTGTGTATAAATATGTAACTCTTCAGATTTTGTGTTATACTATGCCTGATGAAGAGACCGGAGTAGTTTCACAAGCTTGCAATTTGTTACCTTTTCAGTTAGCCATTAAAAGTTATCAACCACTGAGGACTCTCAAACCTAAATATTTTTCTATCTACTGGCTAACAGGGTACAAAGATATATATTTTTCCTGTATCAAACTGGTGTACTTATTCACCCCTGCAAGTGGGAATGAGGTTCAGTTGCTTGAGGTAGAGCAGGCCTGCCACATGTGATCCACGGAAGGCTCCTTTGCAGCCCACACAGAGCCAGGAGACTCTGGTTCTCATCTTCTTATAACCAAATGTATTTGCGTCTTTGAGACATAAATTAATTTGAATACATGAGCGCTGGGAGAGGGGCAAAGAAGCGCTCATCAGTCCCGGCACTGACATGCAGCAGCGTGAGGAGGTCAGCTAGCTGTTGACCTCATCACACTGTTGCTGTCAATGCAGTGCTGAGTCCATGACGAGGTGGCAAGGATGTGGTGGGGAACAGTAAGTGCTGCATAGAAGAGCTGAAGATTACATTACCTGACAATCAACGGTTGGCTGGCAAATTTTAGCCTAGGGAGCAAGCACAATGCACTAGCCCATGAATGGTGTGGCCCATCCTTACACATTAGATGGCTGTCAGTCAAATGATGCCATCTCAGCTAACTCTCCCATACACAAGAGCATTCAGCTGAGAGCTCCTGTGTCTTCTATGAGAAAGCTTATCTCAGGGAGAACAATGCGATCAGCAATACGAAATCAGATATGTCCTATCAACATCTCCCTCCACTTACTCCAGTATTATAATCACACATAGAGCCCTCCTCTCATGGTATAATCACATATAGAGCCCCCAGTATAGATCTCCCCTCCAGAGTACAAATTACATACCTTGCAGTAATTACTCCACCTTCTACAATTAATCACATCCTCACCACTGGGTCAGAGCAGGGATGACTTATAGACAGAGGTAGGCACCTGTCTAGTGTGCTACGTCAAGATTAGAAGGAAGGGCTGACGACACTTATCCATGGTACTAGGCAGCCATGAAGCTGCTCGCTGCTTTATCTGGACTATACCACCACAGAGAGAGTGCAGTATCTGCCCTTCTCACCAGAGGTCACAGTCAGTACAGTAGTCAGTAGTAGTTTAGTACTGGCATGGGTTACTGACAGCTGCGCGGCTTGTCAATGTGAAGCAGAGGCAGTGTTTAGCAAAGGTAGAGGGTATTCCTCTGATATTCCAGCAGCGCTCAGATTTACAAGCCGTGCAGCAGTCAGTGCTCCATGCCAGTACTAGTCTACTACTGAGTACTGACTACTGTACTTACTATGACTATTGCTGGGCAGGCAGGGAAGCATGATGACTGCCTAGTACCCTAGATAACTGGTGATGGGCACAGTAGGCAGGGCTGAGACCTAACTTCTAACTGGCAGGGAGAAATGGTGTTTGGTGTCAGGTCAGTACTGCCTGTAATCTCACCCGCATATAGTATAATAGTAATAATAATAATAATAAATTAATGTAATTAGGGTAGTTCAATCTCAATGGACATCTTGTTCACATGAGTATGTACTGTAAGACCGGGTGAGATTTTCATGAGAACAGACAACTCTGGTGGTGACAATGGAGAAACTTCTAGACTGTGGATAAAAGGATTACTGGGGTGATTACTTCAATACAGTCTTGGTGCAGATTCTGGAGACGCCAGATGTTTTTGGTTAATTAGTATAATTAATCACATGGGACTCCCCAGAATCAGCTGGTCTTGCAAAAGTGTAATGTTTAAGAAATTTTCCTTGGAAAGAGTTTAAAAGTTATCTCCATCCACAGAAATGGGGATAGCTTTCTGATCAATCCGGGTCCTCCCATCCTGGCGAACAGCGTTTCCGAGAGTTGAGGTCTTGAAGAGCTCCGAGTACATGGAGCAGTGGCCTATCATGCACACTGCCACTACATTCACTCTTAATGGGAGCGCCGGTTTGTCTTCGACAATCCCATTAGAATGAATGTAGCTGCAGTGTGAATGATCGACATCTGCTCCATTCAGTGATCAGAAAGTTATTCCCTGAATAGAGAATACCTTTCAAACTTGAGCATAGCCCTTTAGGTGTTAACTGCAGGAGTGTAAATGATCTTATAAAGGTTTGAGAATCTTTGCTTTCAGTAACAGAGTGGGGTCTTGATGGGAGAATTCTCTCCAGTTACCTCTGTTTGCTCTAATAGGGCAGAAATCCGAAGTTTTGTACTTACCTGGAGGCTTGCCTTTCCTCTTTGCTACTTCTATTTGTAGGTAAGGACGCATTTATACATTCAGTGCATGGGAAAAACTAGAGGAGATCTTAGTGCCTACAAAATCTCCCTGCAGTCCTCTACCCCTGGAGCACTTTATACACAGTTAAATAGGATCCTTTTTACCACCACTAGAGGGAGCGCACTGCATACTGATTTATTATACAGTCAATGGGACCTATATAAATCCTTTATGCGGTGAGCGCCTTCTAATGGTAGCAACACATGAACTGAAGGTAAGCAATAACTCACATGTCCCTCTCTTTATGTCTTCTGATACATTTTGGTGACCACCATTGGCATCTTTTCCTATTGAAGAAATTCAAGTCGATAAGATTAGTGATGAGTAGAGGACATTCCCTAGGATCAGTCACTACAATACACCAAGACTGTGTCATATTCAGTGCCCAATGAATGAAGCAGAAGGAAAGTATGTGACCCCTTGGGCTCCAGCAGTGTAATGCAGTCCTGTTTGTAATATATTCTTGTTGAATAGACTCCTTGTTTCACCTCATGTATCAACAATCTTTGCTTTGAGTTCGATCCATGGATGACAATCCCATTGTTTTATATACAGATGTAGCCAATGTTAGATACAATTACAATCGTTACATCTGCACGTTTGGAATATTCTGATCATACACATGATACAATATGATATTGCTCCATGTATATATGGTAACAACCAAACTGCTGGGTTTATGTTAATGCTATTGCTTTGTGGTCCCCCACCTTCGTATCCAACCATCCATATCATCTACTCTTCAGTATTACTGGGTTATGTAGGTGATTGCTGTAGCTCTATCAGCGTTTGAATAAGTAGAAACTACTCCAGAATTATGTTGTATAATAAAAGTGACAATGAGGCCTCTTTTGAAAGGTTTCAGGGGCTGAGGTGGAGAATTAGATAATTTTTTTTTTACTGTTGCATAATCTGGTCTGGTCACTTTAAATAACAGCTGCTGCTGATGTCAAGGAGGAGATCGAGGTGAAAGAGTGTGAGGAAAAAGAGGTCAACATCAAGGAGAAGATGGAGGTGAAGGGGAGTGAGGTGGAGGTATTTATGAACATCAAGGTGGAGATGAAGAAGGAGTATAAGGAGTAGAGATGAGCGGTGTTCGACTAGAACTGTTCGCCAATCTCAAATTCGAGCTGTTTTGGGCGGTGTTCGAGTTGTTCGACGAACCCGAACGATTTGCAAAAAATTCGGCTGTTCGAGGTTATGTTCGATAACTGTTCGTGCACCAAAAGCGTGTCCTGCATGTCTGGCGCTATTTAGAGCACCAATCATGCAGGGATTGTCTGCCACTCACTGTAATGCCACAGTCATGGTGGTTGTGGCATTACAGTGATTGCCCAAATCGATGGGAACAGTGCCAACAGTGAAACATGAAAAGCCGGCAATTCAGCAGCGGCATACACCGGTACCCGACAATTTAGAACCGAAAGAATAGAGCTTCACACATAGATTAGATAGATAGAAACATGTCAGCCACATATATATGAAGTACAGTGACAGTGTTGCTTACTGTACTTGTCATTTAGTGTAAAGGATTTATCAAAAAAAATAATAGTGTTTTCATGCACCATCGCTTTACAAAAGCCGGCCGGCAATTCAGCATCGGTACCCGACAATTTAGAATAGAAAGAATAGAGAATCACACATAGGTTAGATAGATAGAAACATGTCAGTCACATATAAATGAAGTACAGTGACAGTGTTGCTTACTGTACTTGTCATTTAGTGTAAAGGATTTATTAAAAAAAATAATAGTGTTTTCATGCACTGTCTCTTTAAAAAAGCCGGCCGGCATTTCAGCATCTGTACCCGACAATTTAGAACAGAAGGAATAGAGCATCACACATAGATTAGATAGATAGAAACATGTCAGTCACATATATAAGAAGTACAGTGATAGTGTTGATTACTGTACTTGTCATTTAGTGTTAAAATAAAGGATTTATTTAAAAAAAAATTGGCGTGGGGTTCCCCTTAATTTTAGTCTCTAGCGGAGGTTAAGCAGACAGCTGGGGCAGATGTTTGAAGCCTGGGAAGGGGGTAATATCCACGGAGCTTCCCAGGCTACTAATATCAGCCCCCAGCGGAATACCTAGCCTTTACTAGCTATTAAAATGGGGGACCCCCCCAAAAAAATGACGTGGGGTCCCCCCTATTTTAATAGCTAGCAAAGGCTAGGCAGACAGCTGGGGGCTGATATTAATAGCCCAGGAAGGGTGCCATGAATATTGGCCCCCTCCCAGGCTAGAAACACCAGCCGTCAGCTGCCCCAGAAATGGCGCATCCATAGGATGAGCCAATTCTGGCACTTAGCCTCGCTCTTCCCACTGCCCTGTAGAGGTGGCAGTGGGGTAATAGGGCTGGGGTTGATGTCAGCTTATAATGCCAGCTGACATCAAGCCCAGGTTAGTAATGGAGAGGCGTCTATAAGACACCCCCATTACTAACCCCATAGTCAAAGTTAAAAGAAAACACAAACACCCAGAATAAAGTCCTTTAATTGAAATAAAGACACAATCCTTTATTGTTCTAAATTAAACCATACTTACCACCACGCCCATTCCAGCTGAAGCCAACAATCTCCTGCAATAAAAGTAAAATAATAAAGCAACCTCATCCTTACCTTTCCATGGTTCCCAGGACAGCTTCAGCTCTGCTACATTGAGATGACAGGCTGGACCGCAGCAGAACGCTGCCATCCAGCCTGTCATCCCGCAGACACTGAGAAGCGCAGGCATGCTTGTGCTCCTCAGTGTCTCGCTGTGACGGCATAAAGATGAGCCGACAATGAACTCGGCTCACCTCATGCACGTCACTGACAGCGTGGGAGAATTCTCCTGCACTCAGCGCTTCAGCGTGAGAATTTTCCCACGCTGTCAGTGACGTGCATGAGGTGAGCCGAGTTCATTGGACATGAATGAGCTCACCTCATGCACGTCACTGACAGCGTGGGAAAATTCTCACGCTGAAGCGCTGAGTGCAGGAGAATTTTCCCACGCTGTCAGTGACGTGCATGAGGTGAGCTCATTCATGTCCATTGAACTCGCTGACCTCATGTACGTCACTGACAGCGTGGGAGAATTCTCACGCTGAAGCGCTGAGTGCAGGAGAATTCTTCCACGCTGTCAGTGACATACATGAGGTGAGCTGAGTTCATTGGACATGAGCTCACCTCATGCACGTCACTGACAGCGTGGGAAAATTCTCACGCTGAAGCGCTGAGTGCAGGAGAATTTTCCCACGCTGTCAGTGACGTGCATGAGGTGAGCTGAGTTCATTGGACATGACCTCGGCTCATCTTTATGCCGTCACAGAGAGACTCTGAGGAGCGCAAGCATGCCTGCGCTTCTCAGTGTCTGCGGGATGACAGGCTGGATGGCAGCGTTCTGCTGCGGTCCAGCCTGTCATCTCGATGTAGCAGAGCTGAAGCTGTCGTGGGAACCATGGAAAGGTAAGGATGAGGTTGCTTTATTATTTTACTTTTATTGCAGAAGACATTGGCTTCAGCTGGAATGGGCGTGATGGTAAGTATGGTTTAATTTAGAACAATAAAGAATTGCGTGTTTATTTCAATTAAAGGACTTTATTCTGGGTGTTTGTGTTTTTTTTTTTAACTTTGACTATGGGGTTAGTAATGGGGGTGTCTTATAGACACCTCTCCATTACTAACCTGGGCTTGATGTCAGCTGGCATTATAAGCTGACATCAACCCCAGCCCTATTACCCCACTGCCACCGCACCAGGGCAGCGTGGAAGAGCGAGGCTAAGTGCCAGAATTGGCTCATCCTATGGATGCGCCATTTCTGGGGCGGCTGACGGCTGGTGTTTCTAGCCTGGGAGGGGGCCAATATTCATGGTACCCTTCCTGGGCTATTAATATCAGCCCCCAGCTGTCTGCCTAGCTTTTGCTAGCTATTAAAATAGGGGGGACCCCACGTCATTTTTTTGGGGGGGTCCCCCATTTTAATAGCTAGTAAAGGCTAGGTATTCAGCTGGGGGCTGATATTAGTAGCCTGGGAAGCTCCATGAGTATTACCCCCTTCCCAGGCTTCAAACATCTGCCCCAGCCGTCTGCTTAACCTCCGCTAGAGACTAAAATTAAGGGGAACCCCACGCAAATTTTTTTTTTAATAAATCCTTTATTTTAACACTAATTGACAAGTACAGTAATCAACACTGTCACTGTACTTCATATATATGTGACTGACATGTTTCTATCTATCTAATCTATGTGTGATGCTCTATCTTTCTGTTCTAAATTGTCGGGTACAGATGCTGAATTGCCGGCCGGCTTTTTTAAAGAGACGGTGCATGAAAACACTATTATTTTTTTAAATCAATCCTTTACACTAAATGACAAGTACAGTAACCAACACTATCACTGTACTTATTATATATGTGATTGGCATGTTTATATCTATCTATGTGTGAAGCTCTATTCTTTCTGTTATAAATTGTCGGGTACCGCTGCTGAATTGCCGGCCGGCTTTTTTAAAGAGATGGTGCATGAAAACACTATTATTTTTTTAAATAAATCCTTTACACTAAATGACAAGTACAGTAAGCAACACTGTCACTGTGCTTCTTATATGTGTGACTGACATGTTTCTATCTATCTAATCTATGTGTGATGCTCTATTCCTTCTTGTCTAAATTGTCGGGTACCGGTGTATGCCGCTGCTGAATTGCCGGCCGGCTTTTTTAAAGAGAGCGTCTTCTGAGCAGTTTGTCAGCTTTTGGACACCTTTGAAGGTGTTTTCTATGTGTTTCTATGTGTTTTTGTTTACCTGCCATTGGTTTTAACGATGTTCGACGGTGTTCTAAGGTGTTCGACGAACAGTTCGACGAACAGTTCCTCGAACATCCCGGTGTTCGACGAACCGAACCGAACCCGAACACTACGGGGGTGGCTCAACACTAATAAGGAGGAGATCAACATCAAGGAGGAGATGGAGATGAAGGAGAATGAGGAGATATGAGGTCAACATCAAGGAGTAGATTGACGTGAAGGAGTGTGAGGAGGTCGTCAACATCAAGGAGGAGATGAAGGTGAAGGAGAGCAAGGAGGAAGTGCTGGTCAACATTAAGGAGGAGATTGAGGTGAAGAAGTGTGAGGAGGACGTCAACATCAAGGAGGAGATGAAAGTGAAAGAGAGTAAGGAGGAGGTAGTGATTTATATTAAGGATGAATAGTCAACGTAGTACCAGACATTATAGACAGGGCCATATTTGGCGTTGATGTGCTCTAGACCCTTTAAATGGTAACACCACCTACTAGTAAGTCAGACTAAGTATATGTGCACACAATGTCTGTTTTAGGTGGGTACGCTCTGTAATCTGCCTGAAAAAAAGCTAAATAAATGCTAAAAAAGAAGGAACATGTTGATTGCCATGTAAAAATAACTTGCTGTTCATATGTTCATACTTTTAGGCTTCTTTTATCTGCTTCAGATCTCCAAAGATGCGAATTGGTTTAAAAGAAACTGCTGACTAGTTTATGGAATGCGAGTTACGGTAAATAAAAAAACAATGGTAAAAAGATATCGGAAAGGACAACTGAAATTAAGCAAAAAAAAAGTTTATTTAGGGCTAAAGACGTTAGAGTGTCCTAAAGAATCTTCCACTTGAAAAACTTGCGTGGGTTCTTAGAGATCTAAAAGACATTGTGTACTATCTTTTAGATAGTAGTTAAGGCATCCATACACATTAGACTAAAGTTGGCCAAACCCGCCATTGGGTTTGTCCACTGTCTAATGTATATGGGTGTTTCTGACAGTTCATTATCAGGGGAGATAAGGATTCGGCATGTCCAATTTTGGACTGCAGATCTTTTTGTTCTCTAAGTCATAAGCCACCAGCAGAGATGTCTAGCAGCGGACACAGGAGAGCTCTGCAGAGTGAATGTTCCTCTGTATGGGAGAGTCAGGCGAGGGTACAGGTTACTGTTTATATAGTGTAAGGGGGTATTATACACTTATAATGCTCCTCATTCTGGCTACCCCCATACACTTATAATGTTTCCCATTTTCTTCCCCACATAAGTGTATGGGGGACATTATTGGGACATTATAACTATATGGGGTCAGAATGGGGACATTATTAGTGTATGGGGGCCTGAATTGGGAGACACTAAAAGTATATGGGGGTCAGAATGGGGACATTATAAGTTTATGGAGGTAATTGGGATATTATACTGTAACTGTATGGGTGCCAGAAGGCATACAATATAAGTCAAGCAATGTGAACTGAGGTCTAAGATGGTACACATGCAAGAAATAAGAGCATGTTCACACTAGCAAAAAGATACAAAACCTACAAAAGACAAAAAATATATCACATACCCTACCATCATTATGTATAAATGTAAAGCAAAGTTGCATATGAAATATAGGGTACTTAGTGAACTATTTTTGATCAAAAAAAGTATACAAGCCGTCCCACCAGCGACAAGGTGACCCTAATTGGGACAGTCCTACACTGTCTATATTAAAAACCTTACTGTATATCAGAGTTGAAGTAATGCATATAAAAGGGTGGACAAATAGAACCGGGTCCCAATATCAGACCACCTAAGCCCATGGTAAGCTACATATATACTGACCAGCTCAACAAAGGGGATGCCACACCCCTAATTTGCACAGAATGCAAACAAGACAAAAAACCAAGCAATGTGAACTGAGGTCTAAGATGGTACACATGCAAGAAATAAGAGCATGTTCACAATAGCAAAAAGATACAAAACAATATAAGTGTATGGGGGCCAGAATGAGGACATCAAAAGCATATAGGGGCCATCATGGGGACATTATAAGTTTATGGGGGCCAGAATGAGGAACATTATAATTGTATGGGGCCAGAATAAGGGAACATTATAAGTGTGTGGGGGTCAGAATTGTGGGACAATATAATTATATTTGAGCCAGAATAAGGGGGCCAGAATAAGGGAACATTACATGTGTATGGGTGCAAGAATTGTGGGATATTATTAGTATATGGGAGCCAGAATTGCAGGACATGAGAAGTATATACAGTGGTGGCCAAAAGTATTGGCACCCCTGCAATTCTGTCAGATAATACTCAGTTTCTTCCTGAAAATGATTGCAATCACAAATTTGGTATTATTATCTTCATTTAATTTGTCTTCAATGAAAAAACACAAAAAGAATTGTCCTAAAGCCAAATTGGATACAATTCCACACCAAACCTAAAAAGGGGGGTGGACAAAAGTATTGGCACTGTTTGAAAAATCATGTGATGCTTCTCTAATTCGTGTAATTAACAGCACCTGTAACTTACCTGTGGCACCTAACAGGTGTTGGCAATAACTAAATCACACTTGCAGCCAGTTAACATGGATTAAAGTTGACTCAACCTCTGTCCTGTGTCCTTGTGTGTACCACATTGAGCATGGAGAAAAAAAAGAAGGCCAAAGAACTGTCTGAGGACTTGAGAAACCAAATTGTGAGGAAGCAAGAGCAATCTCAAGGCTACAAGTCCATCTCCAAAGACCTGAATGTTCCTGTGTCTTCCGTACGCAGTGTCATCAAGAAGTTTAAAGCCCATGGCACTGTGGCTAACCACCCTAGATGTGGACGGAACAGAAAAAATTGACGAGAGATTTCAACGCAAGATTGTGCGGATGGTGGATAAAGAACCTCGACTAACATCCAAACAAGTTCAAGCTGCCCTGCAGTCCGAGGGTACAACAGTGTCAACCCATACTATCCGTCGGCATCTGAATGAAAAGAGACTGTATGGTAGGATACCCAGGAAGACCCCACTTCTTACCCCGAGACATAAAAAAGCCAGGCTGGAGTTTGCCAAAACTTACCTGAGAAAGCCTAAAACCTTTTGGAAGAATGTTCTCTGGTCAGATGAGACAAAAGTAGAGCTTTTTGGGAAAAGGCATCAACATAGAGTGTACAGGAAAAAAAAACAGGCATTCAAAGAAAAGAACACTGTCCCTACAGTCAAACAAGGCGGAGGTTCCCTGATGTTTTGGGGTTGCTTTGCTGCTTCTGGCACTGGACTGCTTGACCGTGTGCATGGCATTATGAAGTCTGAAGACTACCAACAAATTTTGCAGCATAATGTAGGGCCCAGTGTGAGAAAGCTGGGTCTCCCTCAGAGGTCATGGGTCTTCCAGCAGGACAATGACCCAAAACACACTTCCAAAAGCACTATAAAATGGTTTGAGAGAAAGCACTGGAGACTTCTAAGGTGGCCAGCAATGAGTCCAGACCTGAATCCCATAGAACACCTGTGGAGAGATCTCAAAATGGCAGTTTGGAGAAGGCACCCTTCAAATATCAGGGACCTGGAGCAGTTTGCCAAAGAAGAATGGTCTACAATTCCAGCAGAGCATTGTAAGAAACTCATTGAAGGTTACCGCAAGCGGTTGTTCGAGGTATTTTGGCTAAAGGTTGTGCAACCAAGTATTAGGCTGAAGGTGCCAATACTTTTGTCTGGCCCATTTTAGGAGTTTTGTGTGAAATGATCAATGATTAGATTTTTGCTTCATTCTCTTTTGTGTTTTTTCCTTGCAAGCAAATTAAATGAAGATAATAATACCAAAGAATTTGTGATTGCAATCATTTTCAGGAAGAAACTGAGTATTATCTGACAGAATTGCAGGGGTGCCAATACTTTTGGCCACCACTGTAGGAGATAAAATTGGGGGACATGATAAGTATATGGGAGCAAGAAGTGGAGGACATTATAACAGTATGCGGGGCCAGAATTGAGGGACATTATATGTGTATAGGGTCCAGAATTGAGGGATATTATTAGTATACGGGAGCCAGAATTGCCGAACATTAGAAACAAACTGGAATATGAATAGAGGACATCATAATTATATGGGGGACAGAATAGGGAACATTATCTCTTTATGGGGGTCACAATGTGTTATAATAAGCTGTGAGCTTTAACTATCCAGATTCACTACAAAATGGCTACTGCATTCCCTGCGTCAGCTTTTATAATTTATTTTTAGGTTATGATAGTCCCTCCTGATTGGCTGTACTATACCATAAGCTGTTATACTTTCAAAAGGTGGTACTGCTAGGTACTAACCATTCAGGGTGCCCAAACTTTTGCATCAGCTTACTTTCCTTTTTGTAATTTTTGAAATGTAAAAGATGAAAATATGTATATATTTTTTTTTTGCCTAAAATACAAAAGAAATGTGTCATCTTTAACTTTAGACCTTACAGAGATCATTTCATCTTCAATTTGCTTAACTGTTCACAATAACAGTAATTTTAACCAGGGGTGCCCAAACTTTTACATGCCAATGAATATACATTTATACAGACACATATATATTGTGATAGCACACTATTTTTTTTGCTACTATAGGGATGGGCGTAATAGGATAGGATAATGTAGCAATGACAGTACCCCTCCCTTGTCTATCCAAAACTGTGTGTTCCTGTTAAGAAAAAATGGTGCCTTGTATATTACAGCCCTGCTGGGATGATTTTCCATTTAGTTTGTAAGGAGTCATAGATACAGCCACAAGGTCCTGTTCATCCAACCAGCCAAGAAAAGTTTACCTTTAGGTAAGAACTGAAGCAGAAGTTCTAAGGACAAGCAGATATTCAGTTACAATGAAACTGTTTAAGAAATAAGACGCCAGACATCCAATCCCACCAGAGGGTCTTGCATCACGCTTATAAATGAAATAAATAAAAATATTATGAAGAGCATCCAAAGTTCACCGCAACTGTCAAATAATTAGTGATTCACACATCATTCCACAGAGATAAGAATTGTCTTTTTCCACTCTCTCATGGTCGTTCACATTTCTATTCCTGGCTATGACAAAAGGACTGTTTGGATACCTGGTACATGACTAACTTACCCAGTCTCTAAGGTTTCCTGCCCACAAAAGAAAAAGAAAATTTAAAATAAATAAATCTTGTTTTATTCGGTATATAATGTAATGTATAGAATACGTCATGCATGTTTGGCTACATTATACATTATAAAACAGGAGAAAGTTGAGTATTATGGTATAAATATTGAAAAAGTCTGTATTAATAGAAAAAACAGTTAGTAAACAATTAACAGAAAAAAAACATTTAACAAACAATTGAAATATGTGAGTAGGAACAACAGAATAATTAGCCAGCCATAAATCAATTCATCATAAATAAGTTCCTATATCTACAATTAGATAACAAATGCTAAGGAGCTGATAGACCTAAGAGGGTGAGACTGGTAGAAATATTGGATAACCAGACGGTGGACATGTCAGTAAATAGTAAAATAGTTGGACAACAGCCCTGGAAAAAGCAAGAAATTATCCACGCGAAACGCGTGTCAGGGAGATTCCAAACCCTTTCATCTCGCAGCCCTGATATCGACACTGTGGTAAGAGGTGCTAAATATATCAATTAATAAATTATTGTACTATTTTAAGGGGTATCATGGTACAAAATTGAGGTGCTTAGTAAATTACTGACATTTATTGTCCACCGTCTGATTATTTAATATTGCTTCCAGTCTCACCCCCTTAGCTCTATCTGCTCCATAATATACTGTGATCTTGGAGTGGTCTTTGGGTGTGGTTTACTTTGCAATTTTTTTGGTGCAATGAGCCCCCATAAATATGATTTTGGGTTGTTTATTATTAATGTTAGGCTACATGTAATTCCCGCTTTCAAAGTACTGGTTTGAGAAAAGCATTTGCCCAAGTTCTGTCTTCAAGAGCTCACCATTCCACTGCCTTCTTGCTTGTTGGGGCCGTATGCTCCTGATGACAGTTCAGACAAGAGGCAGGTTTGCAACCTGGACCAAAGTGTACACTCTCCAATGCTACGAGCACAGGGGTAATGAAGTTGGCTGCGTCTAACAATTCCCTAGTTTCAGAGCAGCACTTGTAAGCTCTATAGCAAAGAGAAAGTGAGCTCCTTGCCTAAGAGACCAGATACCACTGATAGACCACAAAGGTGGCTGGTAACATAGACAATATGCAGCATACAATGATATTAAAAATCGCTCTTGAGAATTAGGAGGATTTAGAATAAGTGGTAAATTGCAATGTTGCTTGTTTTTATGAACACTTTGCTATTTAACCCATTTAAGAATCTGAGACAACCCCTTTAAATCAGAAGGAGTTCTTGCATATGCTTAGAAATGCGTAAAATCAGGGCGCAAAGTTACAAACTTTCTTCTGTTTACAATTAACCAATCAAAAATAAAAATTTAAGTTGCTCACCGCAACTAATATACTTTCTTTAAAATCATCACAATAATCCACAACTTTTAATAACTACTGTAGTCTCAGAATTATTCACCCCTTTCTTCACATAAATGAATACAGCAGTTTTTGCTGCTGTTATGACCTGCTGCAAACATGATGCATAGCCAGACACCAACTTTTTTAAGGAATCTTAGCCTGCAATTACACACAGCTGCACAGTCCGTCTGATTTAATAGTATGGGTGTGACCAATAGCCTGTTAGTCTGCATGGTGCCCTACATATACAGTGGGGACAATAAGTATTTGATACACTGCCGATTTTGCAATTTTTCCCACCTACAAAGAATGGAGAGGTCTGTACTTTTTATGGTAGGTACACTTCACCTGTGAGAGACAGAATCTAAAAATAAATACCAGAAAATAACATTGTATGATTTTTAAATATTGTCTAAAAATAGAAACCAGAACATTACCTGTATTAATTGCACCTGTGTGAACTGGTTACGTGTATGAAAGACACATGTCCACACACTCAATCAATTACACTCCAACCTCTCCACCATGACCAAGACCAAAGAGCTGACTAAGGACACCAGGGACAAAATTGTAGACATGCAGAAGGATGGGATAGGCTACAGGACAATATGCAAGCAGCTTGTTGAGAAGTCAATAACTGTTGGTGCAATTATTAGAAAATGGAAGAAACACAAGATGACTGTCAATCTTCCTCGGTCTGGGGCTCAATGCAAGATCTCGCCTCGTGGGGTGAGGATGATTCTGAGAAAGGCCAGGAATCAGCCCAGAATTGCATGGAAGGATCTGGTCAATGACCTGAAGAGAGCTGGGACCACAGTCTCAAACATTACCGCTAGTAACACACTACATTGTCCTGGATTAAAATCCTGAAGGGCACGCAAGATCCCCCTGCTCCCGCAAGCACATGACCAGGCCCATTTGAAGTTCACCAATGACCATCTGGATAATCCAAAGGAGGCATGGTAGAAGGTCATGTGGTCAAATGAGACCAAAATAGAACTTTTAGGTATCAACTCCACTCGTCGGGTTTGGAGGAAGAAGAAGGATGAGTACAACCTCAAGAACATCGTCCCAACTGTGAAGCATGGTGGGGGAAACAAAATACTTTGGGGGTGCTTTTCGGCAAAGGGGACAGGACGACTGCTCCGTATTGAAGGGAGGATGGATGGGGTCATATATCGCGAGGTTTTGGCCAACAACCTCCTTCCCTCAGTAAGAGCATTGAAGATGGGTTGTGGCTGGGTCTTCCAGCATGACAATGACCTGAAGCACACAGCCAGAGCAACTAAGGAGTGGCTTCATAAGAAGCATTTCAAGGTCCTGGAGTGGCCCACTCCAGGACCTTGAAGTGAAACTCAATGTTGCCAGTGACAGCCCCGAAACCTGAAAGATCTGGAGAAGATCTATATGGAGGAGTGGGCCAAAATCCCTGCTGCAGTGTGTACAAACTTTGTCAAGAACTACAGGAAACATCTGACCTCGGTAATTGCAAAAAAAGGTTTCTGTACTAAATATTAAGTTCTGTTTTTCTATTGTATCAAATACTTATTTCATGCAATAAAATGCAAATTAATTATGTAAAAATCATACAATGTAATTTTCTAGATTTTTTTTTGACTCTGTCTCTCACAGTTGAAGTGTACCTACCATAAAAATTACAGATCTCTACATTCTTTGCAGGTGGGAAACTTGCAAAATCATCAGTGTATCAAATACTTATTTTCCCACTATATATACAACCGCCCCCTCCAAGGATGATAGGTGTGTGAGTGGTTGTTCATCACTATTTTGCACCTTTGCAGCCCCTTTTTTATCATGGGGACCAGCTGCATCCTGTAGTGCATTAGTATCGTGATCTAGTATTGGTAAATATGGCTGCCTTCTTTCTTAGATGTGTCATGCCTAAGGATTCGATTCGACCGTCCTGTGATCTTCTGTCGGCATCTCTGTCCACAGAGCCACAGCAGGTTCTGTCACTATCTGGATGGTGATTACCTTTTGCCTTTGTACATTCTTTTGGAACACCAGATATTTTTAATTTATTATCTTGCCTGTCCTATCACACTACAGTTGCTACTGTTTAAATCTACCCCCTGCTGGTCTTCTCTGCTGGTGATAGTCTTTAGTGGATTCTGCTTGAAGTTCTAGTCCTACTTCTGACTATATAGGCCAGATAAGTTTACTGCTGGGGTTTGTTTGTTACACTGCACTTGTTAGAACCTTGCTGTTAGGTTTTTTTTCCTTTGCTGGTCACATGACCTTGTTGGCCTATTTAGTCCTGCTCCGCCCTTCTGGCTTTGCTGGACTTCATTGTATATCTACTTTCTAGCTAGCTTGTGCTCTGTATCTAGCTCTGTTAGTTTGCTTGGTCTACGGACCTCTATGTTCTATCTATTTTGTTTGTTCGTCTGTCTGCTACTATTTCAGTTAGGAGGTGTCCCATATTCCTCCCAGTCCTTAGTACTTCTAGGGATTCCCTCCCCACATCTATAGGTCTCCGTACAGACTAGATTAGGACTTTAGCAGGTCTGATCGCAGGATCAGGTTCCCTGTTACATCGTAGGGATTCAGCTGAGTCCTATAGTAGGGACAGATCTCCTCTCTTTCCTTAGCTTTGGTAGCAGAACATAACAGTAAGTCCAGCCAGCAAATTCTCTAAGGAAAGATTTTTCTGTTCCATCATGGTGTCGGTTCAGGATTTGGCTCATCGCCTGCAGGGACTCTCTCTGGAGGTGGCCGAGCTCCGTCAGCACGTGAGTAACTGTCCTGGAGCACATTTCTTGGAGCCTAAGGTATGTTTGCCGGATTTATTTTTTGGTGAACACCGAGAATTTTTTTCATTTAAAAATGCTTGCTTATTGTATTTTCGTTTGAGACCTAAGTCCTCTGGGGATGAATCCCAGCGCGTAGGGTTCATAATGTCACTTTTGCGCAAAGAGCCTCAGGAGTGGGCCTTTTCTTTGCAACCTAGTGATTCATGCTTCAGATCAGTGGATAGTTTTTTTTCTGCTTTGGGACTATTATATGATGATCCTGACCGTGTCGCATCAGCTGAGACTGAGTTGAGACGTTTAAAACAAGGATCGGGTAATGTGGAAAAATATTGTACACATTTTCCTCGTTGGTCCACTCAAACAGGGTGGAACGATTCTGCTCTGAAAAGTCTATTTCTTGCTGGGCTCAGTGAAAGGGTTAAAGACCTGCTAATTGCTTATCCTACACCTGAGGATTTGCAACAGGCTATGCAATTAGCTATACGGGTGGATAGAAGACTGCGTGCTAGGGTTAATGAGAGCAAATCCTCTGCTATGTCAGTTTCTGGTTATGATAATGTGTGTATTAACAGTGGTGAACCGATGGAGATTGGATCGGTGGCACCTCGCTCTCAAGAAAAAGAGTCGTTTATTTAACCTTACTATTCCTGAAAGGAAGGCTTTGGAGGAATACATACAGACAAGCTTGGCCGCCGGTCACATTAGGCCCTCTAAGTCTCCTGTGGCGGTTGGATTTTTTTTTGTAAAAAAAAAGGACGGCGGTTTACGTCCTTGTCTGGATTTTCGTGAGATTAACAAAATTACGGTACGCAATCCTTACCCACTGCCATTGATTCCTGATCTGTTTAACCAGTTATTGGGGGCCAAGTGGTTCTCTAAAATTGACCTTAAGGGGGCATACAATCTGTTGCGCATGAAGGAGGGTGATGAATGGAAGACTGCTTTTAACACTCCTGTGGGTCATTTTGAGAATCTGGTTATGCCTTTTGGTCTTACTAATGCTCCTGCATTTTTTCAGAATCTGATTAATGACATCCTTAGACCTTTGATCGGTAAAAATGTGGTTGTGTATTTGGATGACATTTTGATTTATTCGCCAGATCTGGAGTCTCATTGGCGGAGCGTGCGTGAGGTATTACAGTTATTAATGGACAATTCGCTTTTTGCTAAGCTGGAGAAATGTGAGTTCGCTGTACAGAGAATTAGTTTTTTGGGCTACATTATCTCCAGCAAAGGTTTTGAGATGGATCCGGTTAAGGTTCAGGCTGTGCAGGAATGGCCTAGGCCTATTGGTTTGAAATCGATACAGAGGTTTTTGGGTTTCGCCAATTACTATAGAAAGTTCATAAAAAAATTTTCTAGTATTGTCAAACCTCTGACTGATCTCACCAGGAAAGGTGCTGATGCGGTTCAGTGGTCTTCTGAGGCCATTGAAGCTTTTGTGTATCTCAAGGAGAGGTTCACCTCTGCTCCCATCCTTATGCAGCCTGATGTTACTAGGCCGTTTTTGGTTGAGGTTGATGCTTCCTCTGTGGGGGTTGGCGCAGTATTGTCTCAGGATAACGGGGATGGATTACATCCCTGTGCCTTTTTTTCAAAAAAATTTTCGGAGACTGAATTGAATTACGATATTGGTAATCGGGAATTATTGGCTATTAAACTCGCATTTGAACACTGGCGCCACTTCTTGGAAGGTGCGGAATTTCCCGTTCAGGTTCTTACGGATCATAAAAATCTGATATATCTTGATGCTGCCAAGCGCCTGAATGCCCGTCAGGCTAGGTGGGCACTGTTTTTCTCGCGGTTTAATTTCTCCGTTACTTACATCCCTGGTACTAAGAATGTTAAGGCGGATGCCTTGTCTCGCAGTTTTTCTCCCATAGTCGGTGCTGAGAAAGAGGAAAACATTTTACAAGAAGGTGTTGTGATAGCTGCTTTAGACTCCGTTTTGGAAGATGAGATTCTTAAAGCTCAGGAGAATGCCCCATCTAACACTCCTCATGGGAGGTTGTTTGTGCCTGGGACCTTTAGGAGAGATTTGTTTGTTGAGTGTTACGAATCTCGGTTGGCAGGTCATCCCGGAATCTCTGAGACCAAGAGACTGGTGGGTCGCAGTTTTTGGTGGCCTGGATGGCAGAAGGAAGTCATTAAGTGGGTGCGCCAATGTACTATATGTGCTAGATCTAAGTCCTCACATACTCCTGCTGCGGGGTTGTTTTGTCCTTTGGAGGTCCCCAGTGCTCCTTGGACACATTTGGCTATGGACTTTATAACTGACCTTCCCCCCTCTGAGGGTTTTACTGTCATCTGGGTGGTCGTGGACCGTTTTAGCAAGATGTGTCACTTGGTTCCCTTCGTCAAACTGCCCTGCGCTAAAACTCTCGCTAAGGCCTTTGTCAAGGAAATTGTCAGACTTCATGGCGTTCCTACTGACATTGTTTCTGATAGGGGTCCTCAGTTCGTGGCTCGTTTTTGGCGTGCCTTTTGTGACAGGTTGGGAATTCATTTGTCGTTTTCGTCCGGATATCATCCTGAATCTAATGGCCAGACAGAAAGGAAAAACCAGGATGTTGAGCAGTTCTTGCGTTGTTTTGTGGCAGACAATCAAGAGGGGTGGTCTGAGTTTCTGCCACTTGCCGAATTTGCTCTGAACAATCATACATATTCTTCTGCTGGTTGTTCGCCTTTTTTTTGTTGTTCTGGGAGACATCCGTCGTTTGGGTCGTTCTCCAAGTTGGGATCTGACGTGCCTGAGGAGGAGAATTTTTCCGGTGATTTGGAAAGAGTTTGGACGGATGTGCGTGGTAATCTTCAGGAGGCCAACAGAAAATCTAAAGACTACTTTGATAGGAAACGACAGGAGGTTTTGTTCGCTGTTGGTGACATGGTTTGGTTGTCCTCTAGGAATCTGCGGTTGAGGATTCCTTCTAAGAAATTGGGTCCCAAGTTTGTAGGGCCCTTTAAGGTGCTTCAGGTTGTCAACCAATCTGCTGTTAGGTTGGAGGTTCCTACCTCCTGGAGAATTAATCCGGTCTTTCATGTCTCTCTGTTAAAAAAAGCTGTTGTGTCGGATGGTGACGCCTCTGCCTCTGTTCCTCCGGTGGTGGAGGACGGGGAATATGAAATTTCTCGCATCCTTGACTCTAGACGGTATAGAGGTAGTTTGCAGTATCTTGTGGCCTGGAAAGGTTTCGGACCCGAGGATAACTCTTGGGTGAGGTCAGATGATGTTTCCGCGTCCAGACTTATCAGAGCGTTTCACAGGAGATTTCCTGATAAGCCTGGTCCTAGGGGATCCGGAGGATCCTCTTAGAAGGGGGGGTACTGTTAGAACCTTGCTGTTAGGTTTTTTTTCCTTTGCTGGTCACATGACCTTGTTGGCCTATTTAGTCCTGCTCCGCCCTTCTGGCTTTGCTGGACTTCATTGTATATCTACTTTCTAGCTAGCTTGTGCTCTGTATCTAGCTCTGTTAGTTTGCTTGGTCTACGGACCTCTATGTTCTATCTATTTTGTTTGTTCGTCTGTCTGCTACTATTTCTGTTAGGAGGTGTCCCATATTCCTCCCAGTCCTTAGTTCTTGTAGGGATTCCCTCCCCACATCTATAGGTCTCCGTACAGACTAGATTAGGACTTTAGCAGGTCTGATCGCAGGATCAGGTTCCCTGTTACATCGTAGGGATTCAGCTGAGTCCTATAGTAGGGACAGATCTCCTCTCTTTCCTTAGCTTTGGTAGCAGAACATAACAGCACTTTCCCTCGATTCCTTAGGAGATTCATGATACACTCGATGACCTTTCAGGGAGCCAGGTCCAAATTGTCTTCTCTAGTTTCACCTTCAGGGTTTATCCAGGTCATGCTGAAGCCGCTAGGGCCTGCGTTACTGGATAATAGTATCCAGTAACGCAGGCCCTAGCGGCTTCAGCATGACCTGGATACAGTACAGTAGAGTACAGGAACCGGGTTGGGTTTGTGCTGTTTTTTCTAAGCTCGATCCTTTATGTCCTTGTTTATTACCACATGTGCATAACAGATGTTTTTATCCCATTACTCATAAGCATTGGCCTTCAGTTCACTAATATTCCAGGGTTTGCATGCTAAAACCACCTTTTTCGAAACCTAGCAAAGATTTTTTGGGGGGGCTCAAGTCAGTCACTCCAGAATTTTCCTGCACTTGATATAAAGCCATGGTTTACTTTGAGTTATGCTTGAAATCATTGTCCTATTTTTGTTGCAAGATCCAATGGTGCCCAAACTTCAGCTTTCCTACAGCAAGTGTAGCTGTATCCAAAGAACATTTCAAGACAGGTTTCAAGTACGGGACAGCAGACGAGAAGGCTGAAACAAGGCTCCGGCTTTATTATGTACAAGACAGTTGTAACGGGTCTGGGAGGCGGACCTCTGAGCAACTCTACAAGGGGGCGGTCCTTGTGAGGAAGCGGGTGGCTCCCAGGGAAGACGGGCAGGTACTCACGGCAAGTGACAGGGACAGTCTCTGGGTAGAAGGGCTGGTAGTCACGGCAAGTGACAGGGACAGTCTCTGGGTAGACTAGCAGACAGGTAGGAGGTGGACACTCCCAGGTGAGCGGGCAAGAGTCTCTGGACTGGCAGGTGGTCACGGCAAGTGACGGCAGAGCCTCCAGGTAGGCTAGCAGGCAGGTAGCAGGTGAGCGCTTCCAGGTGAGCGGGCAGGCTGGTCCATAGACAGACTGACAGGTGTCGGAAGGCAGACCGTCGGACCGCAGGCTTGCAAGCAGGTAAGCGGATATCAGGCAGGTATCAAGCAGGAATCTGGCAGGTGACTGGCAGGTAACTGGCAACGGGACCTGAGGGCTGAAGCAGAGTGAAGGCTTTGCAACAACATTGTTCGGGCACCTCCATTTTGGAGGAGGTGCCTTATATATGGTGAGGTCCTCCGGCCATTGGCCGGGGACTCCTTAGGACGGCCCCTCTAAGCACAGTGGCCGGGAAGCAGCGCGCACTGCCAGCAGAGCGGGAGGAGGATGCCGGGCACGGAGTGGAGAGGTGAGGGGAACAGCGTCCCTGCCTAGCAGGAGGCAGGGACGCCGACGCTACAGTACCCCCCCCTTTAGGCCCCCCCTTTTTTAGGCCAGACAGAAATTTATCAAGGATGAGAGGGGCATGGATGTTCCCGGGGCTCCCACGTTCTCTCCTCAGGACCAAACCCCTTCCAATCTACCAGAAAAAAGGTTTTTCCTCTTACCCTTTTGGTGGCCAGAATGTTCTCTACCTCAAACTCGTTTTCAGCGGAAACCGGAGCAGGAGGCGTACTTGTAGACTTGGAAGAAGAGTTAAGTACCACGGG
Organism: Phyllobates terribilis; assembly: GCF_046119375.1. Classification (NCBI taxonomy): domain Eukaryota; kingdom Metazoa; phylum Chordata; class Amphibia; order Anura; family Dendrobatidae; genus Phyllobates; species Phyllobates terribilis. The sequence continues at coordinate 108,833,669 of NW_027362764.1, read as the reverse complement.
TTTGAGGAGAGATACATGGAAGGAGTTAGGGATCCGCAAGTTGGCCGGGAGTTTCAATTTATAGGCCACTGGGTTGAATTGTTTGATAACTTCTAGTGGGCCGATGAACCGAGGCCCTAACTTGTAGGAAGGAATCTTGAGCCGGACATACTTGGACGAGAGCCAGATTTTATCTCCAGGACGGAATTGTGGAGGATCCAGGCGTTTTTTGTCAGCGTGTTTTTTCATCCGCTCGGACGACTGAAGGAGTGCGGATCGGGTACTCTCCCAAATGGAGGAAAATTTGCTAACAAGAGATTCCGCAGCCGGATTGTCCACCGAGGTGGAGACGGGAAATGGGATCCGAGGATGCTGACCGAAGACTACAAAAAACGGGGATTTGGAGGAAGATTCGCTCTCGTGATTATTGTAAGAAAATTCGGCCCATGGCAGGAGATCCACCCAGTCTGAATGGTGGGCATTAACGAAGTGCCGGAGGTAACTGGTCAGGATCTGATTGATCTGCTCCACTTGACCATTGGACTGTGGGTGGTATGCGGAGGAGAAGTCCAGGGTGACGTCTAGCAGCTTACATGTGGCTCTCCAGAAGCGTGAGGTGAACTGAACCCCACGATCCAACATGATGTGGAGGGGCAGGCCATGGAGACGGAAGATGTGGCGGATAAAGTCTTTAGCCAGCTCGGGTGCAGACGGGAGGTCTGGCAGGGGAATGAAATGAGCCATTTTGGAAAAGCAGTCAGCGACCACCCAAATGACTGTACAACCGGCAGAGACAGGGAGATCTGTTATAAAGTCCATAGCTATATGCTGCCATGGGGCAGCAGGTACTGGAAGAGGAAGGAGGCGACCGGCTGGCAGGTGTCTCGGAACTTTGTTGCGGGCGCAGGACACACAGGCAGAAACAAAGTCTATTACGTCCTTGTGCAGAGTAGGCCACCAGTAGTGCCGGGTGATAAGCTGGAGGGTCTTTTTCTGACCGGCATGGCCAGCAAGCTTAGACGAGTGACCCCAGTGTAGGATCTTCTCCCGATCAGGTACCGTTACGAACGTCTTTCCGGGAGGGAGACGATTTAGACTCACGGGGGCCACCTGCATTACTCTGGCGGGATCGATGATGTGTTTAGGTTCCTCCTCAAGATCAGACACCAGGAAGGATCGGGACAAGGCGTCAGCCTTGATGTTTTTGTCAGCCGGGCGAAAATGAAGAACAAAATCAAAGCGAGCAAAAAACAAGGACCACCGGGCTTGGCGCGGGTTAAGTCTCTGGGCACTCTGGAGGTAAGCCAAGTTCTTGTGGTCCGTGTAAATTATTACCGGGTGAAGAGCCCCCTCGAGCAGGTAACGCCACTCCTCCAATGCCAGCTTAATGGCCAATAACTCTCGGTCTCCTATAGAATAGTTGCGCTCGGAAGAGGAGAAGAGTTTGGAGAAGAAGCCGCAAGTTACCATTTTCCCGGAAGACGATTTTTGGGTAAGTACCGCTCCGGCTCCAGAGGAGGAGGCGTCAACTTCCAGGAAGAATTGTTTGCTACCGTCCGGGCGATGCAGCACCGGGGCGGAAGAGAAAGCATGTTTTAAGGAAAGAAAGGCTTCCTCAGCTTCGGGCTGCCATTCTCTGGGATTAGTGCCCTTACGGGTGAGCGCAGAGATTGGGGCAGTCCGGGAAGAGAAGTGCGGTATGAAGAGGCGGTAGTAGTTGGCGAAGCCCAGGAACCGCTAAATAGCCTTCAACCCCTCTGGTCGAGGCCACTTCTCGATGGCAGACAGTTTCTCAGGATCCATTCGTAGGCCGGTCTGAGAAATTATGTAGCCCAAAAATGGAAGCGAGGTCTGCTCAAAGAGGCACTTCTCATATTTGGCGTAGAGGTGGTTCTGCCTGAGCCTGAGCAGAACCTGACGAACATCCCTCCGGTGTGTGGGGAGATCCGTAGAGAAGACCAAGATATCGTCCAGGTACACCACTACGCAGGAGTAGAGAAAGTCCCGGAAGATGTCATTGACCAACTCTTGAAAGACGGCGGGAGCGTTACAGAGACCGAAGGGCATTACCAGGTATTCATAGTGGCCGTCCCGGGTGTTGAATGCCGTCTTCCATTCATCGCCCTGACGGATACGGACCAGGTTATATGCCCCACAGAGGTCCAGCTTGGTGAAGATTCTAGCCCCCCTCAGACGGTCAAATAATTCCGGAATGAGCGGAAGGGGTTATTTATTCTTCACCGTGATCTGGTTAAGGCCTCTATAGTCTATACAGGGACGGAGTGAGCCGTCCTTCTTTTTGACGAAGAAAAAGCCTGCTCCCGCCGGGGAAGTAGATTTCCGGATGAATCCCCGGACCAGATTCTCCTCAATATATTCTGACATGGATCGGGTCTCAGCAGCGGACAAAGGTAAAATGCGCCCACGGGGAGGAGTAGCGCCGGGCATCAGGTCGATTGGGCAGTCGTATGGTCTATGAGGGGGTAATGTCTCTGCCTCCTTTTTATTAAAGACATCCGCATACGACCAATAAGGAGCCGGAAGACCAGGTAGATTGGCTGGAGTAGGAGAAGGACGGACAGGATGGACGGGAACTAAACAAGTCTTATGGCAGTCCTGTCCCCAGCGAAGGACTTCTTCGGTCTGCCAATCAAGCACGGGTGCATGTCTCTGAAGCCAAGGTAGGCCTAGCAAGAGGGCGTGAGAGAGTCCAGGCAGAACATGAAAGAAGATGCTCTCAGAGTGCAGCATTCCCACCTGCAGGGTTATGGATTCGGTGATGAGTTGGATGGAATGTGGTAAGAGGACCCCATCCACGGCAGCGACAGATAAGGGTACAGCTAGAGGTTTGGTGGGAATGCGGTATTTCTCTACCAGAGACTGAGAAATGAGATTTCCGGCAGCTCCAGAGTCAAGTTGGGCTAGTTCAAAATAACAGTTCTCCCCGCAGATGATAGAGACCGACAGCAACAGAGATGGAGAGGGTTTACTCTTGTCTAGGACGACCTCTCTGAGCGATCCTAGACACAGGCGTTTCCCGACCTCTCCGGGCAGGAACGGATCCGGTGCTCCTTACTGCCACAGTAGAAGCAGCTCCCCACGGCACGGCGTAACTCTTGACGGGTCTTGACCATCTTGGTCTGGTCGACCTGCATAGGCTCGGGTGAGTGCGCCTGGGGAGTAGCGGGAGAAGTGACAGGTTTCTGAAAGGTAGAGGCTAGACGTGGAAACCTCCTCTCACGGGTGACCTCTTTGGCGCGTTCCTGGAACCGGATGTCAATCCGGGTGGCAAGAGTTTTTAAGTCGTCGAGAGTGGTAGGTATGTCCCGACCGGCGAGTTCATCTTTAATACGGCCGGACAGACCCTCCCAAAAGACAGACACCAGGGCGTCGTTATCCCAGGCCAGCTCCGAAGCAAGGGTACGGAACCGTATGGCATATTGGCCCACGGTGAGATTTCCTTGATGGAGGCGTAGCAGAGATGATGCGGATGAGGTCTTCCGTCCGGGTTCGTCGAAGACTCTCCGGAAAGCCGTGAGAAAGGCTGGCAGGTTGGGCACCAGGGGTCTCCCCTCTCCCATAGAGGATTTAGCCAAGCCAGTGCCTCCCCCGTGAGATGGGACATGATGAAGGCTACTTTGGCCCGGTTGGAGATAAACTGGTGGGACAGGAGTTCAAAGTGCAGGGTGCACTGGTTTATGAAGCCCTGAGCTTGAGCGGGGTCACCTCTGAAGCGTGGAGGTGTAGAAAGCCGGGGTCCGGGGCAGGATGCCATGGTATTGGTGGGCAGCGGCGCTGCCAGTCTGCGAGTCATGACACTAGCGGTGGTTGCTGGTGGAGCAGTCAGAGTGTCCAGGAAAGAGTTGACATTCCGCAGATGACTCAGGATGGACTCCTGTTGGGACCTCTGACGGGACAGTTCATGACATAGGTCCGAGAGCGAGGGAGCTTGGGTGCCACCGGGTTCCATGGCCCGAGCAAACTGTAACGGGTCTGGGAGGCGGAACCTCTGAGCAACTCTACAAGGGGGCGGTCCTTGTGAGGAAGCGGGTGGCTCCCAGGGAAGACGGGCAGGTACTCACGGCAAGTGACAGGGACAGTCTCTGGCTAGAAGGGCTGGTAGTCACGGCAAGTGACATGGACAGTCTCTGGGTAGACTAGCAGACAGGTAGCAGGTGGACGCTCCCAGGTGAGCGGGCAAGAGTCTCTGGACTGGCAGGTGGTCACGGCAAGTGACGGCAGAGCCTCCAGGTAGGCTAGCAGGTTGGTAGCAGGTGAGCGCTCCCAGGTGAGCGGGCAGGCTGGTCCATAGACAGACTGACAGGTGTCGGAAGGCAGACCGTCGGACAGCAGGCTTGCAAGCAGGTAAGCGGATATCAGGCAGGTATCAAGCAGGAATCTGGCAGGTGACTGGCAGGTAACTGGCAACGGGACCTGAGGGCTGAAGCAGAGTGAAGGCTTTGCAACAACATTGCTCGGGCACCTCCATTTTGGAGGAGGTGCCTTATATATGGTGAGGTCCTCCGGCCATTGGCCGGGGACTCCTTAGGACGGCGTGCGCGGCCCCTTTAAGAGAGGGGGAGCGCGCGCGCGCGCCCTAAGCACAGTGGCAGGGAAGCAGCGCGCGCTGCCAGCAGAGCGGGAGGAGGATGCCGGGCACGGAGTGGAGAGGTGAGGGGAACAGCATCCCTGCCTAGCAGGAGGCAGGGACGCCGACGCTACAACAGTTATATGCTGGGAAGTAAGATTAACGGTATTTATGTGTGACGCTCGCAGCCCTGTCCTGGGAAGATGGAGGGGGTACTCGGAGCCAGGTCAGATGTCGAGGAGATGTAGCCGTGGCCTAGACCCGTTCCCTGGACCCGTTCCGTGCCCAGGGCCGTCACATTCAAAATTATGGGCTATCGGTGTTGGTGAGGACGAGTGGTGGAATTGAGACTACGCCACCTGCGGTGTCTGGTGATGAGCCACCAGCGCAGCTAGCAGTCCTCTGAAGCGGGATGTTATGGCAGCTTGAGATGCCTCAAGCTCAGGGGAGCAGGGCAGGGGAGCAGGAGGATGGAAGGAGTAGTTATAGGAATACCCTGGTGCTGTGTGGTGCGGTGCAGAATAAAGAGTCCGGAGGCCTTAAGGGTGGTCTTCCAGGTCTTTTACTCACGTTATTAAAAGCAGCAGCAAGGCTTCTCCCTGCTCCTCATGGATTACTGCGGTCACCAGAGACGAGGGCTCAGCGCACCCAGGATATTCAGGCACTTCGATCAGGACCCTCCGAGTGTTCCTAAACTGTCCTTTCAACCTTCTCCTGTCCACGTACGTGTAAAGGCTGGGCCTCCCTCTGGACTATGCACAGATTTGGGGCACGGCGGCAATTGCTGTTCCGTCCGTCCCGCGATGGGATCCACTGTAGCCTTCCGGGCTTCTCTGACAGAGATGTGAAGTGGCAAAGTCAGATGTCGGGGGCCGGTACCCCTCTTGCAGCAGGAATCCGTCTGGCTGGGCCAGAGTGGAGAGTACAGGTGGCGTACGCCGCTCCGTCCGTACTCCCTGGGATCCTTTTGCTTGTGGAGCTGTTTTACTATAGCTCCCGACCTCTTGAGCAAGGGAACTTGACCGGGGTAGAGACTCTGTTAACTCATACCCGCTCCTCGTGTCAAGGCAAGAGCACGAGGACCGTGCACCTACAACACGCTGCAGGCTCCAACACATGGCCGCTGCCAGCTGTGAAGATCACACTACATCAGTAGGAACTAAGAATCGAGGACGGAACCAAGAACCTTGTGCTCAAGATGGCTGGCTATTATATAGCAAACTATGTGTGCACACTAAAACTGTGTTCTACCCTTCACCCACTACATGGTTCCCCCAAATTTTGGGTCCCCTACACTTGTGATCCTGCTGAGGCAGCACTATGGTGCATACTTGCCTCCCATAGGTCAGGAGTGTGTAGTGTTGAATGTAGATTAGGGTCCTGACCAGTGCACCTTCCTCACCTGGGTGAGGAGACACTACACCTGCTGACAGGCTGCAGTATTCCCCCTTGTGGCGGCCGAACCCTCAGGGGCGCCACATTTACAATAATAATATTAATGAACATAAGAAGAAATAGCTGAAGCGAGTCACAAAACTATGCTTCAGCTATTCAGGCCACGATGCTACAGCTTCCAAACTAAGCAAACTTACACTTAACCCTAACACAGTTCAACACCAGAGGGTCACTTACAATTGCGCAGATCAGATGCAGATGGCGGCCGCCGCTTGTTCCCAGTGTAACTGTCCTGATTCAATTCACTTGAGTCCTTTCTCCTGTGTACTGGATCTCTTTCCTCTGCAAGCAGGCAAATCTTGTTTCCCTTTCACTATTGGGAAATGGCTGACACTCTGTGTTGACTGTTGCATCAGCTCACAAGTCTTCAGGGAAACCGTTCTTCAACATTCTGCTTGTTTCCAGTGCAAGAGGAAGCTAAGCAGCCCCGGAGTATAAAAATGTCACCCCTCATGCTTTACTGTATGCAGGGTGTTTATTTCAGCACATGGCTTCTCCTCCAGATATAGTGCTGTAACATATGGCTGAAAAATTTCCACAGAACAGGAGCCCAATGGGCTGAGATTCCACAGGAACGTTGCCAGAAGCTGGAGTCTGATTAAGCATCATGTTTGCAGCAGGTCATAACAGCCAGAAGGGCGGGGGGTGAATGATTCTGAGGCTGCAGTTGTCAGTAAAAGTGGCATTTTGTGTTGAATTTGAAGAAGCTGCTTGTTATATTTGTGTTGAGCTATTTAAATTGTTCTTGTTTCATCAGTTTATTGCGGTCAGCAGAAAGTTTGTAAAACTGATTTTGTAGGTGGGGTGGAATAATTTTGTATATAACTTTACTATAGTAGCAGCAAAGTTCTAAGCTTTTATCAAATCTTATCTACATTTACTTGATATAGAAAATTTAAACAGCATAAATTAACCTTAGATTCGCATTTTACATCTGTAGTAAATCAATTTATGCTGCAGATTTCCGGTATTTCTGGACCTTGGATTTGAATACACAAGAGGGAATTTCTCATAAGTGGATGTTTGAAGTCAGTTTTGTTGTGGCTGTTTTGACTTTATTGACACCAAATTTATCAATGTCGCACAATATCTGATCAATTTACTGTATTTTTTCTACTTAATACTTCTGTCTAGAGCTGTTTTTCCACTTTATATCAATACAAGAAAACTAGATCAAAAGTATTAATATCCCTCCCCCATGCACAGTGTTCACTTACATATTTATCATATGTCTATACACCTAAAGAGCTTTTATATTGATGGAATATCCTTTGGACGCTATCAGATGGCCGTATAACACGGATGACGATCGGATCGCAGTGAACGGACTGGTCGGCGGCTCTCCGTGCATGACAGTTGCATGAAATGCATGTTGTCACTCTCGGGTCAGGAGAGCCACCGGCCAGTCCGATGGGATCGTTGTCTGTGTTATACGGCTGTCTTACTTCACTCTTAGGATAGGTCGTCATTAATATCTGATTGGTGGAGCACCACCGCCGATCAGTTGTTCCCGATTGTGCTGAATTGCGGAACTCCACAACACAGCTCCATCAAAAGAATGGTGGCCAATGCCGGCTACTGTACATCCGCCCTCTATTCAAATAAATAGGGAGGTGATATGCAGTACATGGCCGTGGCAACTATGCTGTTGACGGAGCTGTGTTGTGCAACTTTGCAACTAAGCACATATAGCCGCTGCCAGAAACAGGAACAACTGATTGACAGTGCTGGCAACTATCGCACCCCCACAAATCAAATATTGATGACCTATTCCAAGGATAGGCCATCAATATAAAAGTCCTGGACAACCCTTTAAGTATTTGTTTACTTGCTTAAATTTATGTATGGTAAAAGTTTCATTTTGGTTCCAAATAAAAGAGAGGCCCCTCACTACCCTACTGACACCATTACTTAATCTAAAAGGGGTCCAAAAGATTTGAGGTCAGACAACTTCAAAAATTGATACCACATAAAGGGTCTATTGCGGCCAGTAACCGCTAGACAGGAAGAGATTCTGACAAAATTGAATAAATAAAATGACAATTTTTTATTAATGATAAATATAAAAACAAGAAGCTTTAAAATTAGGCAAGGGAAAAAACCTCCAAAAATCAGGGAATGGACACACCATAGGTCCGCTGCGTATACAGTATATAGTTGGTAGTGCTAACAGGATCATATACCTCAGGATGGCGCTCAAACACACAATGACAAGTATATGTATTAAAAGAATATAATACTCTAATATACCGCAAGTGTGACAGAAAGAGCTAATTCATAGCATATACTTAGTCAAAATGACCCAAAATATCAAAAGACTAGCAGCAACAAAAGGCTACTGCAACCACTGTGTGTAGCTGGTATTGATTATAGGTTCATGTGCATCATGGCTGGAGGTAGCACACAGACAGGAAATAAGAATAGCTTGTTGATAAAGAAATGCTGGATGTTAGTGTGGCAGGAATACAATGAAAGGGCATATTTATATGAGATGAACACTATTATCAAATGTACCTGAAAAAAATGTAGGACAGTGGTGACCAGTGAGCATGGAAAAAGAGCCTGGGTGAGATGTGTGCTGCGGAGGGAGATGTAGGGGGCAGAGAACGCTACTACCTGGTGTATGAAGGAGTCCTGGAACGCAGGAGACCGGAGGTGTCCTCCACACACCCGACGGACGCCGTTTCGCAGAGTCGCTTCTTCCGGGGCATGTGGCACCATTACTTTCAGAATCAGCATGTTAACAGTAAAAGTCCAGAAAAAAATCATAAGCGAAAGAACTAAATAATAATTGCATCTTCAATGGTCTTATCCTGATTGCATGCCTACAAGAATTTCATAAAAAAATAACAATACTTATTAGATACCTTAAAAAGTAGAGAACATATAACAAATAGTGTTGAGCGAACATGCTCGACACTGCTCGGTACTCGCCCGAGCATCACGCTACTCGGTATGTTCGGCGAGCACCGATCATTTCTGGGTTACTCGGGCGGGAGCTCGGGTCTCCGCCCTGCATGTTTGGCGCTCTTTACAGAGCCAATGAACATGCAGGGATTGCCACCCAGTCACTGTAATGCTGAAGCCATGTTGGTTGTGGGCATTACAGTGATTGGCTGGCCGCACAGCGTCACCTTGACTACTTAAAACCGGGCGCCGCCATCTTGGACACAGTCGCTCCGGATTAGACAGTGTAGGGACAGCACTGCTGATTTAGGGAGACATATAAACTGCGAAATAGTTAGTGTAGGGTCTGTAAAGGCTGCCAGAACAAACAAACAGTCCTTTTCAGGACTAATATCCATCCCAGATACCAGGCAGGCAGGCAGGCAGGCTGTATAGGAGACACAGTGGTTATACCAGCAAACGCTGCATTACAGTCCTGTGTGCTCCTGTTGCTGAAATTGCTGGACTTAGCACCAGGTGTCGGGGGCCAGGAAAAATCCTTTTTTTTTCATCTAAATCCTCCTTTTTTTTCCTCCTTCACACTGTACAAATACCCGTCTTATTAACCTTTTGGTGTGTCCCCCCCCCCCCCCCAAAAAAAAGCGTGTCTCTGATTTTTCAGACACAAATATAACTGTTGGAAATAGTCTGGTGTAGGCTAGAGAAACAGAAGTGTTGTTTTGCACTTCCACGGTTCAAACCTCTGTATTATCCATTTTGGGCCATTTGTATCTAAAAAAAAAGCAGTTTGAGTGTGTCGCTCACTGTTCAGCCGCAAATCTATATATTTAAAAAAGTCTGGTATACCCCAGTAAACAATAACTGTGGTTTTGCCATCCCACGGTAAAAAATCTGTATTATTCAGGTTTTGGTATATTTTCCAAAAAGAAAAACAGTAGTGTCTCCTGACTGTTGTGACACAAAAATATATCTGTTGAAAATAGTCTTGTGTAGGCCCGACATCCCAGTGTGGTTTCGCAGTTCCATGGGTCAAATCGCTGTACTATCCAGTTTTGGGCCTTTGGTATCTAAAAAAAAAGCAGTTTGAGTGTGTCGCTCACTGTTCAGCCGCAAATATCTCTATTTAAAAAAGTGTGGTATACCCCAGTAAACAATAACTGTGGTTTTGCCATCCCACGGTAAAAAATCTCTATTATTCAGGTTTTGGTATATTTTCCATAAAGAAAAACAGTAGTGTCTCCTGACTGTTGTGACACAAAAATAAATCTGTTGAAAATAGTCTTGTGTAGGCCCGACATCCCAGTGTGGTTTCGCAGTTCCACGGGTCAAATCGCTGTACTATCCAGTTTTGGTCCTATGGTATCTAAAAAAAAAGCAGTTTGAGTATGTCGCTCACTGTTCAGCCGCAAATATCTCTATTTAAAAAAGTGTGGTATACCCCAGTAAACAATAACTGTGGTTTTGCCATCCCACGGTAAAAAATCTCTATTAATCAGGTTTTGGTATATTTTCCGTAAAGAAAAACATTAGTGTCTCCTGACTGTTGTGACACAAAAATATATCTGTTGAAAATAGTCTTGTATAGGCCCGACATCCCAGTGTGGTTTCGCAGTTCCACGGGTCAAATCGCTGTACTATCCAGTTTTGGGCCTTTGGTATCTAAAAAAAAGCAGTTTGAGTGTGTCGTTCACTGTTCAGCCGCAAATATCTCTATTTAAAAAAGTGTGGTATACCCCAGTAAACAATAACTGTGGATTTGCCATCCCACGGTAAAAAATCTCTATTATTTAGCTTTCGGTATATTTTCCGTAAAGAAAAACAGTAGTGTCTCCTGACTGTTGTGACACAAAAATATATCTGTTGAAAATAGTCTTGTGTAGGCCCAACATCCCAGTGTGGTTTCGCAGTTCCGTTGGTCAAATCGCTGTACTATCCAGTTTTGGGCCTTTGGTATCTAAAAAAAAGCAGTTTGAGTGTGTCGCTCAATGTTCAGCCGCAAATATCTCTATTTAAAAAAGTGTGGTATACCCCAGTAAACAATAACTGTGGTTTTGCCATCCCACGGTAAAAAATCTCTATTATTCAGGTTTTGGTATATTTTCCGTAAAGAAAATCAGTAGTGTCTCCTGACTGTTGTGACACAAAAATATATCTGTTGAAAAAAGTCTTGTGTAGGCCCAACATCCCAGTGTGGTTTCGCAGTTCCGTGGGTCAAATCGCTGTACTATCCAGTTTTGGGCCTTTGGTATCTAAAAAAAAAGCAGTTTGAGTTTGTCGCTCACAGTTCAGCCGCAAATATCTCTATTTAAAAAGTGTGGTATACCCCAGTAAACAATAACTGTGGTTTTGCCATCCCACGGTAAAAAATCTCTATTATTCAGGTTTTGGTATATTTTCCGTAAAGAAAAACAGTAGCGTCTCCTGACTGTTGTGACACAAAAATATATCTGTTGAAAATAGTGTTGTGTAGGCCCGACATCCCAGTGTGGTTTCGCAGTTCCACGGGTCAAATCGCTGTACTATCCAGTTTTGGGCCTTTGGTATCTAAAAAAAAAGCAGTTTGAGTGTGTCGCTCACTGTTCAGCCGCAAATATCTCTATTTAAAAAAGTGTGGTATACCCCAGTAAACAATAACTGTGGTTTTGCCATCCCACGGTAAAAAATCTCTATTATTCAGGTTTTGGTATATTTTCCGTAAAGAAAAACAGTAGTGTCTCCTGACTGTTGTGACACAAAAATATATCTGTTGAAAATAGTCTTGTGTAGGCCCGACATCCCAGTGTGGTTTCGCAGTTCCACGGGTCAAATCGCTGTACTATCCAGTTTTGGTGTGTCGCTCACTGTTCAGCCGCAAATATCTTTTTTTAAAAAAGTGTGGTATACCCCAGTAAAAAATAACTGTGGTTTTGCCATCTCACGGTAAAAAATCTCTATTATTCAGCTTTTGGTAGTTTTTTCCGTAAAGAAAAACAGTAGTGTCTCCTGACTGAGCTAATTCATAGCATATACTTAGTCAAAATGACTAAAATGCCAAAATATCAAAAGACTAACAGCAACAAAAGGCTACTGCAACCACTGTGTGTAGCTGGTATTGATTATAGGTTCATGTGCATCATGGCTGGAGGTAGCACACAGACAGGAAATAAGAATAGCTTGTTGATAAAGAAATGCTGGATGTTAGTGTGGCAGGAATACAATGAAAGGGCATACTTATATGAGATGAACACTATTATCAAATGTACCTGAAAAAAATGTAGGACAGTGGTGACCAGTGAGCATGGAAAAAGAGCCTGGGTGAGATGTGTGCTGCGGAGAGAGATGTAGGGGGCAGAGAACGCTACTACCTGGTGTATGAAGGAGTCCTGGAACGCAGGAGACCGGAGGTGTCCTCCAGACACCAGACGGACGCCGTTTCGCAGAGTCGCTTCTTCCGGGGCATGTGGCACCTTTACTTTCAGAATCAGCATGTTAACAGTAAAAGTCCAGAAAAAAATCATAAGCGAAAGAACTAAATAATAATTGCATCTTCAATGGTCTTATCCTGATTGCATGCCTACAAGAATTTCATAAAAAAATAACAATACTTATTAGATACCTTAAAAACTAGAGAACATATAACAAATAGTGTTGAGCGAACATGCTCGACACTGCTCGGTACTCGCCCGAGCATCACGTTTCTCTGGATATTCGGCGAGCACCGAGCATTTCTGGGTTACTCGGGCGGGAGCTCGGGTCTCCGCCCTGCATCTTTGGCGCTCTTTACAGAGCCAATGAACATGCAGGGATTGCCAGCCAGTCACTGTAATGCTGAAGCCATGTTGGTTGTGGGCATTACAGTGATTGGCTGGCCGCACAGCGTCACCTTGACTACTTAAAACCGGGCGCCGCCATCTTGGACACAGTCGCTCCGGATTAGACAGTGTAGGGACAGCGCTGCTGATTTAGGGAGACATATAAACTGCGAAATAGTTAGTGTAGGGTCTGTAAAGGCTGCCAGAACAAACAAACAGTCCTTTTCAGGACTAATATCCATCCCAGATACCAGGCAGGCAGGCAGGCAGGCTGTATAGGAGACACAGTGGTTATACCAGCAAACGCTGCATTACAGTCCTGTGTTCTCCTGTTGCTGAAATTGCTGGACTTAGCACCAGGTGTCGGGGGCCAGGAAAAATCCTTTTTTTTTCATCTAAATCCTCCTTTTTTTTCCTCCTTCACACTGTACAAATACCCGTCTTATTAACCTTTTGGTGTGTGTCCCCCCCCCAAAAAAAAAAGCGTGTCTCTGATTTTTCAGACACAAATATAACTGTTGAAAATAGTCTGCTGTAGGCTTGAGAAACAGAAGTGTTGTTTTGCACTTCCACGGTTCAAACCTCTGTATTATCCATTTTGGGCCATTTGTATCTAAAAAAAAAGCAGTTTGAGTGTGTCGCTCACTGTTCAGCCGCAAATCTATATATTTAAAAAAGTCTGGTATACCCCAGTAAACAATAACTGTGGTTTTGCCATCCCACGGTAAAATATCTCTATTAATCAGGTTTTGGTATATTTTCCGTAAAGAAAAACAGTAGTGTCTCCTGACTGTTGTGACACAAAAATATATCTGTTGAAAATAGTCTTGTGTAGGCCCGACATCCCAGTGTGGTTTCGCAGTTCCATGGGTCAAATCGCTGTTCTATCCAGTTTTAGGCCTTTGGTATCTAAAAAAAAAAGCAGTTTGAGTGTGTTGCTCACTGTTAAGCCGCAAATATCTCTATTTAAAAAAGTGTGGTATACCCCAGTAAACAATAACTGTGGTTTTGCCATCCCACGGTAAAAAATCTCTATTATTCAGGTTTTGGTATATTTTCCGTAAAGAAAAACAGTAGTGTCTCCTGACTGTTGTGACACAAAAATATATCTGTTGAAAATAGTCTTGCGTAGGCCCAACATCCCAGTGTGGTTTCGCAGTTCCGTGGGTCAAATCGCTGTACTATCCAGTTTTGGGCCTTTGGTATCTAAAAAAAAAGCAGTTTGAGTGTGTCGCTCACTATTCAGCCGCAAATATCTCTATTTAAAAAAGTGTGGTATACCCCAGTAAACAATAACTGTGGTTTTGCCATCCCACAGTAAAAAATTTCTATTATTCAGCTTTTGGCAGTTTTTTCCGTAAAGAAAAACAGTAGCGTCTCCTGACTGTTGTGACACAAATATATATCTGTTGAAAATAGTCTTGTGTAGGCCCGACATCCCAGTGTGGTTTCGCAGTTCCATGGGTCAAATCGCTGTACTATCCAGTTTTGGGCCTTTGGTATCTAAAAAAAAAGCAGTTTGAGTGTGTCGCTCACTGTTCAGCCGCAAATATCTCTATTTAAAAAAGTGTGGTATACCCCAGTAAACAATAACTGTGGTTTTGCCATCCCACGGTAAAAAATCTCTATTATTCAGCTTTTGGTAGTTTTTTCCGTAAAGAAAAACAGTAGTGTCTCCTGACTGTTGTGACACAAAAATATATCTGTTGAAAATAGTCTTGTGTAGGCCCGACATCCCAGTGTGGTTTCGCAGTTCAGTGGGTCAAATCGCTGTACTATCCAGTTTTGGGCCTTTGGTATCTAAAAAAAAAGCAGTTTGAGTGTGTCGCTCACTGTTCAGCCGCAAATATCTCTATTTAAAAAAGTGTGGTATACCCCAGTAAACAATAACTGTGGTTTTGCCATGCCACGGTAAAAAATCTCTATTATTCAGGTTTTGGTATATTTTCCGTAAAGAAAAACAGTAGTGTCTCCTGACTGTTGTGACACAAAAATATATCTTTTGAAAATAGTCTTGTGTAAGCCCGACATCCCAGTGTGGTTTCGCAGTTCCACGGGTCAAATCGCTGTACTATCCAGTTTTGGGCCTTTGGTATCTAAAAAAAAAAGCAGTTTGAGTGTGTCGCTCACTGTTCAGCCACAAATATCTCTATTTAAAAAAGTGTGGTTTACCCCAGTAAACAATAACTGTGGTTTTGCCATCCCACGGTAAAAAATCTCTATTATTCAGCTTTTGGTATTTTTTTCCATGAAGAAAAACAGTAGTGTCTCCTGACTGTTGTAACACAAAAATATATCTGTTGAAAATAGTCTTGTGTAGGCCCGACATCCCAGTGTGGTTTCGCAGTTCCACGGGTCAAATCGCTGTACTATCCAGTTTTGGGCCTTAGGTATCAAAAAAAAAGCAGTTTGAGTGTGTCGCTCACTGTTCAGCTGCAGATATCTCTATTTAAAAAAGTGTGGAATACCCCAGTAAACAATAACTGTGGTTTTCCTCTTCCACGGTTCTAATCTACTCTTTATTACGATTTATCCATTGATAGTGCAAGTGTATGCTATTTTACTTAATTTATAATGGGCAAGGCGCGTGGCAAGGGACGTGGAAGTGGACGTTCTGGTGATGGTTCGTGCAGAGGACGGGGCCGTGGCCAAGGTGAAAATGTGCCACAACCAACAGCCACATCTTCCCGCTCCCACTTCTTGACCGAATTACTAGGGAAGCACAGAACAACACAAGTATTGAGAACTGATCAGTGTGAACAGGTTATTAATTGGATAGCAGATAATACTTCCAGTTACCTGGGCACCACCACCTCCGGTCTGTCTTCCACACGGTCAACTCTTAGTAGCCGTGAGTCTCGACCGCATACTCCTCCTCACCCTGATGCTCCTTCCTCCCACCATGCCGAGTGTCGTCAGACAGCAAGTGATCCCACACTTGGACACTCTGAAGAGCTGTTCACTGGTCCATTTCCATATTTGGGCCCCTCGCCTGATACACTTGAAGTGGTGGAAGAGGAGATCCCATGTTGCGATGCCCAAATATTTGAACAGCCACGGCCACAGGAAGTCGACGTTGGCAATCTGTCACAAGAGGTGGACGATGACGAGACACAATTGCCAGGAAGTGAGGAGGAGGATCGTGGTGCGCAAGTGGAAGAGGAGGAGGTGGTAGATGATCTAGTAACTGACGCAACGTGGAAGGAGGACATGCAGAGTGAGGCCAGCAGCACACAGGGGGAGGGAGGCAGAGTACCCCAACAGGCAGGAAGAAGCAGTGTGGTGGCCGTAGACAGAAGGCAGGCAACCGTTCCCCGTAACACCAACACGAGGGACGTTGCCAGTACAAGCGGTAGGTCTTCCAGAGTCTGGAATTTTTTTAAAGACTCTGCTGATAACCCCAAAAAGGCCATTTGTTCCACCTGCCATGCCAGCATCAGCAGGGGTGACAAAACTACCAGCCTGACCACCACCAGCATGATCAGGCACATGGCAGCAAAGCACCCGACTTTGTGGGGCGAAACCCAGGGTCCACGACCAGTGTCAGCGGGTGTCACCACTGCTTCTTCCACTGTTGTGCGTGCAATAGAACCCCCTGTTGTGTGTGCAAGGCAATCCCCTGTCCATACTGCATGTAAAGATGCCCCCTCCTCTCAGTCTTCACTTGTTATGGCAGTTTCTCAAGAAACAGCATCAACGTCCCACCGCAGTGTTCAATTGTCCATATCCCAGACCTTTGAACGAAAGCGGAAATTCGCAGCTAACGCCCCACAGGCCACAGTCCTAAATTCGCACATTTCACGACTGCTTGCGTTGGAAATGCTGCCTTTTAGGCTGGTGGAGACGGAATCCTTCTGCAATCTTATGGCGGTGGCCGTCCCTCGGTACTCGGTCCCCAGCCGACACTATTTTGCCCGGTGTGCCATCCCCGCACTACACAAGCACGTGTCCCAAAGCATCTGCCGTGCCTTCAACAATGCAGTTACTGGGAGAGTCCACCTGACAACGGACACGTGGACAAGTGCTTGTGGCCAGGGACGGTACAGCTCTCTGACGGCACACTGGGTTAACATAGTGGAAGCCGGGACCCAGTCGGACCTTGGGATGGAACACATCCTCCCCACACCGAAGATTGCGTACTCTATGTCAATCAGAGTTGCCCCCACAGTGTACAGCTCCTGCGCCTCCTCCTCCTCCTCCTCCTCCTCATGTTCAGCCTCCATCTCAGATATCACCACATCAATTACAAGCTGGAAGTATTGCAGTACTGCCTCCGCCAAGCGGCAACAGGCTGTGCTGAAACTCATAAGCGTAGGTGATAAACCACACTGCTTGTGAGTTGTGGACAGCTGTGAAAGAGCAGGCAGATCTGTGGGCTGAGACCGCTGAACCTACATCCCGGCATGGTCGTGTGTGACAATGGCCGTAACCTGGTGGCGGCTCTGAGGCGAGGTGAGATCACGCACATACCATGCCTGGCTCATGTGCTTAACCTCGTGGTTCAGCGGTTTCTTAAATCGTACCCCGAGTTGCCAGATCTGCTCGTGAAAGTACGCCGCCTGTCAGCTCATTTTCGCAAGTCGGCTACAGCTTCCGCCACCCTTGCTGTGTTGCAGCAGCGTTTGCAGCTTCCGGCACACCGTCTGGTGTGTGATGTCCCCACACGTTGGAACTCTATCCTCCACATGTTGCAAAGGATTTGTGAGCAGAAGAGAGCAGTTGTGGAGTACCAGCTGCAACAAGGCCGTCGATATTCAGGTCAGACTCCACACATAAGACCTCAGAAGTGGACCTGGATGTCTGACATATGTACCATCCTGACAAACTTTGAGGAGGCCACCAAGATGGTGAGTGGCGATGACGCCATCATTAGTGTCAGCATCCCACTTGTCTGTCTTTTGCAACGCTCTCTGCAGAGAATTAAAGAGGAGGCATTGCAGCCAGAGTATGATGAGATGGATCAAGAAGCCGTAGCGGGCGATTACACACAGCCCAGCCTCATCTCATCCCAACGTGCATTGGGGGACAATGAGGGAGAGGACGAGGAGGAGGAGGAGGAAGAACAGGAGCTGCTATCATGCGTTGTAGACGGTAGTACCTGTACAAGTGTCATACCGTCGGTTCAGCGTGGGTGGCCTGAGGACAGGGGGGAGGAGGAAGAGGAGGAGGAGGAGAGCATGGTCAGTCGTCATATTGGTGAGGACACAGAAATGTTGCCCGTTACCAGTCTGGCACACATGACTGACTTTATGTTACGCTGCCTTAACCATGACCCTCGCGTTGTCAAAATGTTGGGTGACAGTCATTACTGGTTGGTGACACCTGTAGTCCCCCGCTACAAGGAGAACTTTCACTCTCTTATTCCTGAGGTGGAGAGGTCTACAAAAATGGGGCAGTACCAGAAGGCCCTTGCTGCAGAACTCTTAAAAAAATTCCCATCTGAACACGCTAGCGGCAGAGGTCACAGTTCGTTGCCCAACCAAGGCGTACAGACGAGAGTGATGCAACTCCAATCCAGCAGAGGCAGGGGAACACTGTCAACGTTCTGGCACAGTTTTCTGACACCCGCCGAGCTTACAGGCCCTGAGGCGCGAGGTACTCTCACAAGGAGTGGAAAGTTTCAAAAGATGGTGAGGGAGTACCTTGCCGACCGTACCAGCGTCCTCCGTGATTCCTCTGTGCCTTTTAATTATTGGGTATCCAAGCTGGACACTTGGAATGAACTCGCTCCGTACGCCTTGGAGGTCCTGGCCTGCCCTGCCGCTAGCGTGTTATCGGAGCGTGTTTTTAGTGCCGCTGGGGGAATTATAACTGATAAGCGCACTCGCCTGTCAACTGACAATGCTGACAAGCTGACCCTTATCAAAATGAACAAGGGCTGGATTGGGCCAGACTTCTCATCACCACCAAATGACAGCAGAGTAACATAAAGTCAAATCCACTGTGTTATTTCGGGAGGTGTATTCACATGCACCGCTTCACACCCACACAAGGGTATACGCTTCCTCGTTTCGGCTGTTTTATCTTCTTCTCCTTATCCTCAGCCTCCACCACCACTATACCACCAGGGTGCCAGCAAGTTCCTCTGTCCTTATTTTTGGCAGCTTTGCTTGCAAGGCATAAGCAAATACTATGGGATACCCACTCCCCAATAATGGGACTTATGTTTGTAATATGCTGTACTGCATGGCTCTTGTAAGGGGCATTGCAAGTTGCTCCGTCCTAATTTTTGGCAGCTTTTGCTTGCAAGGGATAAGCAAATACTATGGGACACCCACTCCCCAATAATGGGACTTATGTTTGTAATATGCTGTACTGCATGGCTCTTGTAAGGGGCATTGCAAGTTGCTCCGTCCTAATTTTTGGCAGCTTTTGCTTGGAAAGCATAAGCAAATACTATGGGAGACCCACTCCCCAATAATGGGACTTATGTTTGTAATATGCTGTACTGCATGGCTCTTGTAAGGGGCATTGCAAGTTGCTCCATCCTAATTTTTGGCAGCTTTTGCTTGCAAGGCATAAGCCAATACTATGGGAGACCCACTCCCCAATAATGGGACTTATGTTTGTAATATGCTGTACTGCATGGCTCTTGTAAGGGGCATTGCAAGTTGCTCCGTCCTAATTTTTGGCAGCTTTTGCTTGCAAGGCATAAGCAAATACTATGGGAGACCCACTCCCCAATAATGGGACTTATGTTTGTAATATGCTGTACTGCATGGCTCTTGTAAGGGGCATTGCAAGTTGCTCCGTACTAATTTTTGGCAGCTTTTGCTTGCAAGGCATAAGCAAATACTATGGGAGACGCACTCCCCAATAATGGGACTTATGTTTGTAATATGCTGTACTGCATGGCTCTTGTAAGGGGCATTGCAAGTTGCTCCGTCCTAATTTTTGGCAGCTTTTGCTTGCAAGGCATAAGCAAATACTATGGGAGACCCACTCCCCAATAATGGGACTTATGTTTGTAATATGCTGTACTGCATGGCTCTTGTAAGGGGCATTGCAAGTTGCTCCGTCCTAATTTTTGGCAGTTTTTGCTTGAAAGGCATAAGCAAATACTATGGGACACCCACTCCCCAATAATGGGACTTATGTTTGTAATATGCTGTACTGCATGGCTCTTGTAAGGGGCATTGCAAGTTGCTCCGTCCTAATTTTTGGCAGCTTTTGCTTGCAAGGGATAAGCAAATACTATGGGACACCCACTCCCCAATAATGGGACTTATGTTTGTAATATGCTGTACTGCATGGCTCTTGTAAGGGGCATTGCAAGTTGCTCCGTCCTAATTTTTGGCAGCTTTTGCTTGCAAGGCATAAGCAAATACTATGGGAGACCCACTCCCCAATAATGGGACTTATGTTTGTAATATGCTGTACTGCATGGCTCTTGTAAGGGGCATTGCAAGTTGCTCCGTCCTAATTTTTGGCAGCTTTTGCTTTCAAGGCATAAGCAAATACTATGGGAGACCCACTCCCCAATAATGGGACTTATGTTTGTAATATGCTGTAGAGCATGTGACGCGCCCCCTGGGCAGTGTGTACACGTGTGTGGTATACCCGGTGCCGGATCTCTGGGGTCTGTAGTCTCCGTGGCGGTGACCCGGCTCAGGCTGGTCAAACCAGTGGCAGTCTTTCTTAGGTTTTGAGGTTAATTGTCCGACTGCGCCACCCGTGGATTGCGGTCAGGGAGTACCACCGCTGCGAGGCAGACCGCTGAGGCTGGTGTTGTGTGCACAGCAGAGAATGGGATAACTCCCCACGGGAGGAGTATAGCCTCAGGGCAGTGAGTGTGGATGATGGGAGTGATGGTGCACGAGCGCAGCAGGAACGACTCAGAGTCTTTGCAGTGCAGCTCAGGGTCTTTACTGATGATTATAAGGTAGACCCTGCCGGGAGTACTGGCTAGCATAAGAGGCCTGGTCAGTCTGTGAGCAAGCAGAAGTTCCCCTGGCCAGGTGGAGTTGTAGGCCTCCCCATCTGTCTGCACTCTTCCTGGCTACCTTGCTGTAAGCGGGTAGAAGTAGCCCACGTCCCTGAGTGTACCGTGTAGTGCTCACCCGTATGGCTGGTGACTTGGGGCCTTCTGTTAGCCTACGCTCCACGACGGCGGTGCTGGTCCCTTGCTTGTGACTGAGCCTCCGGGCTTCTATGGCCAGAGGACCTGAAATCCCCTGCCGGCTGGTTTCTGCTGCTGGATATATAAGTCCTCACAGCCTCGGACTCCTGTGTCCGGTTCCTATTGTCTTCTGCCAGGGCGAGCTCTGCTCAGCTTCCAGCCCCTGGTCTTTAGCTCCTAGCTCCTACAGAGCTCCTTGCTGCCACTTTCCCTTGCTCTCACTCTGACTCTGACTGCTCTCTGTTCTCTGACTCACTCAACCCCGCCCCAGATCCAGTTTATAAGGGCAGAATTCTCCCCTCCCAGGACTGCGGCAGGAGGATGTTGCATGTTTAAGGGATCCTGACCAGGAAACCTCCCACTTGCTCTCCGACGTAATATCTCTATTACTGTGGTGACCAGACCCCTGGGGTGCCACACATGGCTCTTGTAAGGGGCATTGCAGTTCCTCATACTTTTTGGAAAGCCTTCCATTCACTGCTTAGGCCAACAGTGCACAGGAGACCCAGTTGCTATAAATGGAAAAAAAGGTTTAGTTAACGCCCTCTGACCCCCATGTCATTTCCAAGGGGCATTGGAGTGCCTCGAAATTTTTGGTAGGCATTGCACTCACTGTATGCCCTATAACTGTGTAGCCGAACCGCTCCTTTTGTTACAGAAACATATCCTACAAGACATATCTGGTTGACTGGCCTGATATTGATGTGAATGGTCCCTGTTCCTCCTGCTCTTTCTCCTTTGCCACTACCTCATCCATCATTTATCACCTGAAGCTTTGTTTTAACGGGAGTCATAGAACTTGGATAGTAGCAGGAAAACATCCAGCAATCCTCGGAGGAGGTAGGATATGCGCCAAAACGCTGACCACCTCAGGCCTAGCCGCTACTACATACATGCGCTTGCATTACAACAAAACAAAGCAGATGCTAACTTCTATCATCCTCATCATGCTCCTCACCTTGGCACTCTCAACTCCCCTGATGGAGAAGCCAGGGCCCACCGGAGGAGTCTGATAGTCCGGTGGGCTCGGCCAATGCTGCCCTAAAGCAGGCCAGGCTAAGAAAAGTGTGGGAAAGGTTACCAGGACAAATAGGGGTGGCTGGGGACCGAGTATGGACACCCGGCCACCTCCTGGAGGCTGGGGAGCAAGCGGGGACACCCGGCCACCAGGCGGCTGGGGACAGAGTATGGATACCAGGCCGCCGACACAGCCATGGCGTGGTGGCCATATTCCACCTCCACATGCTTAAAAGGCCCAATTTAAAGTGCAAGCAAGCAAGCAGTATGGTATTGCAGCCTGGGGGTGGGTGGGTGGCAGGCTGCATACTTGCGCTTGCATTGCAAGGAATGGGAGAGGTACAATTGAACACTGCCCTGGGACAAGGATTTGAATGGGGATAGTTGCAAGTCTGCAACGACAGGTGCAAGGTGGGAGGCATCTTCGCATGTACCATGAACAGGGGTTTGGCATGCACACACTACAGCGGAATATGCTCTCCTTCCCACTAAATGCACTGGGGAGGGCACAGGTAATGTTTTGGTATACGCGCTTAATCTTATGTATAAGGCACACCAGGACAAATAGGGGCGGCTGGGGACTGAGTATGGATACCTCGCTGCCGAAGCAGCCATGAGGTTGTGGCCAGCTTCGGCTTCCTCCAAACTAAAAGGCCCCATTTCAAGTGCAAGCTAGCAGTATGGAATTGCAGTCTGGGGTTGGGTGGGTGGCAGGCTGCACACTTACAATTGCATTAAAAGAAAACATAGCAGATGCTAACTTCTGTCATCATCATCATGCTCCTCACCTTGGCACTCTCAACTCCACCGATGGAGAAGTCAGGGCCCACCGGAGGAGACTGCTTCTCTGGTGGGCTCGTCCAATGCTGCCTAAAGCAGGCCGGGCTAAGAAAAGTGTGTGGGGGGATGTTCCAAGCAGAAATAGGGGAGGCTGGGGACCGTTTATGGACACCCGGCTGCCCCCAGGCGGCTGGGGACCGTGTGTGGACACCCGGCCGCGGGGCGGCTGGGGACCGAGTATGGACACCCGGCCGCTGGGTGGCTGGGGACAGAGTATGGATTCCAGGCCGCCAACACAGCCATGACGTGGTGGCCAGATTCCGCCTCCACATGCCTAAAAGGCCCAATTTCAAGTTCAAGCAAGCAAGCAGTATGGTATTGCAGCCTGGGGGTGGGTGGGTGGCAGGCTGCATACTTGCGCTTGTATTGCAAGGAATGGGGGAGGTACAATTGAACACTGCCCTGGGACTAGAACTTGCATGGGGATAGTTGCAAGTCTGCATCTTCTGATGCGGCAAGGATCACTTATGATGGGCACACTTTTAGACAGTGACCTGGGAGTCAGAGATGCTTCCAGGGGTCTTCCCCATGCTGTTCCCATGTCTTTTCAGCACTTTATGCATGTGTCACACAGCACATGGCCAGATAAGGTTGTAAAATGTTAAAATGACATTTCCCGGTGAATGCATTTGTCATAGTTGAAAGCAATACAAAAGTGCAAAAACGCATAAAAAATGCTACTTGTGAACATAGCCGAAGGTGTATTTTTGTTTTTGGTCATTTATTTTAACTTATACACAAGTCTTTTCCCTGGAAAGGATGTTCCTTAACATATTTCACAGGAAAAAAGTTTCACTTTCGTTTTTGAACGTTTTATTGTGAGCCTGTAAAAGTGGCTTAATACCTCTGACCACGTTGTTGACAGCAGTGACCTGGGGGTCAGAAATGCTTCCTGGGGCGATCCCCATGCTGTCCCCATGTCATTTGAGCACTGTCACTATCGTTTTGGGCACTTGTTAGGCTTTTAAAAGACTGCCGGGGGTGCCACCGCCAAAATGCTCGAGTCTCCCATAGACTAACATTGGGCTCGTTGCTCGGGTCGAGCACCCGAGTATCACGGCGAGCTCGGCCCGAGCACCCGAGCATTTTAGTGCTCGCTCAACACTAATAACAAACCATGAATAAAATCCACATAAAAGCCTTAGCGGTTTTCTATTTTAGTATCTGATACCTCCATACCAAGTAAAGAATAACTTCCTTTCTGACTTGTTGAAAAATACAACTAAAATTTGGCCCTTTGGTGTTGGAGAAGAAGACAATACCAATGAATAAGACCCTTTTATTTTCATTAGTATTTGCACTTAGTGATCATTTCTAACAATATTGTTACATCCTGAAATAATCATTGATTGATTTCCAAAAAGTGAATGCTTTTTTTTAAATATGATGGGATGTCTCTTAATGTAATAGGCTATCAAAGAAGAATAATTGCACTTTCCTTATGTTTTCCCTATTATAAAGAATGGCTCAGTCCTTTAAAAACCACCAAAGTCTACAATTCATGTCACATAAATTAACACTAATCTGAAAGATAAAACATTTCTGAGGTTAAGAAAATAGTCGATGTACTTGCCACTGGGTGCCAATTACTACAGTTACTCAGAAGTGTTTGACTTCTCCGGCTTCAGACATAGAAAGATTGATTTAAGCATAAGGAGAAATTTACCGTTAATGCAAAATTCACTGTTTTGTAAAACAAAAGAACAAACAAAAAACGCAACTACAATATACATTACATTGTGTGTTCTTAGTACAACCTTCATATAACATTAGCTGAAGTATTTTGAGGATTTTTAAAGATAGTAAGTACAGCCATGCATTGTCATTTATCACCTCCAAAGCCCCGCTATTCCTGCTACTGACTTCTGCTTCTTCCTGACAAGCCTACAGTAGGTCGTGCTATTGTCTTGCAGGACAAATCTGGCCAACAGGGTGAGTATATTTGGCTCACGACGCCGGGCGGGTCACCCCGCATCAGACTTTCAGCTATATTGGCATTCTATATGCCGATACAGTTGAAAGCAATGATGGAGGAAGAAGCGTCACCTGATGCTCCCTTTCCCATCACTCCTCCTCTGCATCTGACGTCTCAGTGCAACCACTGCGATCAAGTCAATACAACGCGCCCGCCTTACAGAGATGTGCAAAGGATCTGAAGACACCAAGAAAAGACTGGAGCAGCGGGGAAACGGCAGAGATGAGTATTTCTCCATTCTATTATACTGTATGGAGCACTATGTGGGGCCATTATTCTGTATGAAGCACTATGTGGGGCCATTATTCTGTATGGAGGACTATCTGGGGCCATTATTCTGTATGGAGGACAATGTGGGGCCCATTATACTGTATGGAGGACTATGTGGGACCCATTATTCTGTATGGAGGACTATGTGGGGCCATTATACTGTATGGAGGACTATGTGGGGCCCATTATTCTGTATGGAGGACTATGTGGGGCCATTATACTATATGGAGCACTATGTGGGGCCATTATTCTGTATGAAGCACTATGTGGGGCCATTATTCTCTATGGAGGACTATCTGGGGCCATTATACTATGTGGAAGAGTATGTGGCTCACATTATACTGTATGAAGCACTTTTTGTGGACATTATACTTTATGAAGGTCTACGTGGGGTCATTATACTGTATGGAGGACTATGTGGGGCCCATTATTCTATATGGAGCACTTTTGTGGCCATTATACTGTATGGAGGGCTGTGTGGAGATTACAGTCGGAAAATCATACTGTGATGGGGTCACCATTCTTTGTCATGGGAATTGAGGGAGGGGGATACAGTAGGGTCATCATACCGTGCATGTGGAGGGTACTGTGGAGGATTTCATTATAGGGGTCCCATACTGTGTTTGGGGGCACTTTTGTTTGCATCATACTTTATTCAAGGTTTTTTATCCTTAGTTATTACATACCGTATTTTAATTAGGCCATACACTTTTTACTGCTTTTACATAACATATTATATTATTCCAATATTTTATTCTAAGATCTGTTAATTAAAATGTACTTTGTTCGTGGGACAACCTGTTTAAGTTTGTTTCCATATGGAAAAGTTCATCGTTATATTTGATGATAATAAAAAAAATGTTCAATTGTAGACTTTTTTTTTAAGAAATATCAAGGCTGGCCCATGACTTTGTCCAAGCTTTTAATTTTGGCCCCCTGGGTATTTGAATTTGATATCCCTGCTCTAATGTAATATGGACGAGTCAGAGGTAAGGGGGTCTGATGGTCAACAGATCAATGCTGCTTAGAAATATGATAAAGGAAAAAATAGAGGAGACACAGTAGGCAACTGTGTTATGTTAGTGATAATGGAGCCATTGCCGAAACACTGCTGCACTGGGTTATAGGTATTTGCCCACTACAGCCTGAGATTACTGTACAAAACAGGCCATTTGCCCTCAGTGATTGAGATATAGTCTGTTAGTTTTGTCACTTTCAGGATTTGGCAGTTTGCCTCCTGTCCAGCTACTAGTGATGGGTCGTTGGCAACCGATCTGAGATAAACAGACAGCTCTCTGTTGGGAACTGTGGGATCCGGTACATCGGGGAGAGCCATTAAAGTCTTTGAATGGCTCTCACTGTCGGTTGGCTGGCTACAAGTATGGGGGGAGGTTCCGTCGCTCATGGGAGGGGTTTCAGCTGCTTTATGTTCATCTTAGATGTGTGTTCACCTGTGCTAAATATACGTATATATAATAGGGATCCATTTAAGATCCAAAAGAGCCGGCACATTTTGGTGAACGGAGCCAAGTGATCCAGATCACCAAAAAGAGGCGACTGCCCATCACTACCACCTTCTTAGACAGCAACAGTTTGCACCATATCTGGTTATATTCACTGGCTCTCACCTAAGAGCAAAACTGATAATTTCTGCCCTACAAACTTATAACAAAAATCTGACAAAATACTTCTCTAAGCATCTTCAGTCTCCAGCATTCCTCTGGCTCCTGGGGTTCTCCTAGCTGCAGCTCTTCTCAGTTTTGCATTGCATTAGTGGCACCAAAACCACTTCTCTTTTTAAGGATTACTCCTCCTCTACTGAAAATCAGAGAGTCACTACCTATAGCACATAAAAGCTGGTGATCTCTAACCCCTTCCTCTGGTGCTGATGATGTGTCTCAGCATGAAACAACATAATATTAAAAAGGGAATCTGTCAGCAGGTTTTTTCTATGTAATCTGAAGACAGGAGGATATAGAGGCTGAAACACAGAATTCAGGGATGTGTCACTTGTTGGCTGCATATTTGCACTTGCATTCCAAGGACTGGGGTAGTGACAACTAAACACTGCGTTGGGACAAGGAAGTGGACGTGGTTGCTGATGGTGGTAGTTGCAAGTGTGCAATGACAGGTGCAGGGTGGGAGGCATCTTCACCTGTCCATGGACAGGGGATTGGCATGCACGCACAACAGCGGAACACAGGACCCTGACGTTCGGCCCAACTAGTCGGGTGGTTTGCTGTCATGTGTCTGAGCATGCTGAAGGTAGTCAGGCTGGTAGTTTTGTTGCCCCTGCTGATGCTGGTATGGAAGATGGTGCAAATGGCCTTTTTGGGGTTAACTGGACAGTCTTTAAAAAAGAGACAGATTCTGGAAGACCTAACAGTTGGACTGGTAACTTCCCTCGTGTTGGTATTCTGGGGAACAGTTGCTCGCCTTGTGTCTGTGGCCACCCCACTGCTTGTTCCAGCCTGTTGTGGTGTTATGGCTCCCTCCCCCACTGCACTGCTGTCCTTCCTATGCATGTCACCTTCCCAGGTTGAGTCAGTGACTTCATCATCCACCACCTCGTCTTCCACATACACACCCTGGGCCTCCTCCTGGCAATTATGTCTCATCATCATCCAACTCTTGCGACAGTAATTGCACTTTCCCACCGTCGCCTTCGTGTGACCGTGGCTGCTCAAATATTTGGGCATCACTACATGCGATCCCCTCATGCTCCGCTTCAAGCGGGCTGGGCGAGAGGCCCAAATCTATAAATGGAAAAGTGAACAGCTCTTCGGAGTGTCCAAGTGTGGGATCACTTGTCTCCAGGCACTTGGCATGGTGGGAGAAAGGAGGATCAGGGTGAGGAATATGTGGTCCAGACTCACGGCTACGGAGACTGGACCATGTGGTGGCAAAGTGGCTAGAAGCATTATCTGCTATCCAACCAACAACCTTTTCACACTGGTCTGGCTTCAAGAGTGGTGTTCCGTGGCCCTCTTCAAAGTGGGACAGGAAGGTAGGGCGACATGATGTGGGTGCTTGTTGTGCTCCCTCAGCAGGCACAATTTCAGCTTGCCCACAGCCTCGGCCTCTGCGTGCACCATCACCATCACGTCCACTTCCCCGTCCATTGCCAAGCGCCTTGCCCATTTTAAATGGAGTATAATATTCGTCATGTTCCCAAAAATGTCAGGATTATTACCGCAGTAATATCGGATCACGTCTGACGACCACGGTTTTAGGAAGTGGCCTAAGAGTATGGTATTAGTACGTGACCAAGCTTGAATAGGTTTGCACACACAACTGGTAGACTTTAAATGGAATACAATATTTGTCATGTTCCTAAAAATGTCAGTATTATTATCACAGTAATATAGGATCACGTCTGATGATGGACAAGTTTCTCTGCTTTCACAATACAGCAATGCTATTAAAATCAACCAAATATGGCTGCATGCTGCCAACAAGCAAATGAGCAGTAAAAATGGCGTATTATATTGATTTTCACCAAAATAAAAAAATTAAAACCTTTGATGCCTACCCTATATTTAATTCCAAAGATTCACAAGGACATATCAGATCCCCCTGTCAGACCAATTGTGACAGGCAATGGGGAACTTTGTGAATTAATATGTTTGATGCTCGATCACTATCTAAAACCTATTGTGGCTACTCTCCCGTCCTATGTGCAGGATACCACTGTGGCACTTAAACAGTTAGACCACCTCCATATGGATAGCCAAATGATACTGGTAACTGCCTATTGTTGAGGCACTTTATACCTCCATCGTGCACACACATGGATTGAGGGCCACCTCTTGGTTCCTCAATAACAGTAATCTGGATCCAGATTTGACTGATCTAATTGTTTTGCTGCTTGAGTTTGTATTGACACATAATTGTTTTTTCTTTAAAGATCAGGTTTTTTTACAAACGCAAGGGACAGCCATGGGGGCAACTTGTGCCCCCGCTTATGCTAATTTATTCTTAGGAGCCTGTGTGGCGCCCCTGCGGGTCCAGTTGCCAAAGAGGTACTGCATCTCACCTAGAGGTGTGGTACCCCACTCTCAGGTAAGGACGGAATACTATCCGGGACCCACACACCCACATCCAATGCACTCCACTTCAGTAGGGAAGGGCGAGATTGCTCCTAAGGGAGAGCACAGTCCCTGGTCCCTAACTGGAGGGTGGAACTAGGTAGAGGAGGTGGGTGGAAGAAGTAGATCAGGGGAGCACAGACAGAAAGGGTATAAAAGGAAGATAGAAACATCAAGAAAGGGCTCAGAAGTTCAGTTCAGTTTGGAGTGGGAGCTCAGGAGGAGCTCCGCTCAGGAGAGCAAGGAAGGAGAGAGAGGAGTCGGACCTAGTAAGAGAGGTCTCAGAGGAGAGTGAGAGGAGATGGGAGCAGCAAGAAAGGCTCCAGAGACAGAAGGGATCCCAGGGGCATGGTGAGTGCAGGAAGCCACCTGTGTGCCCAAATTCACACTGACGTGGAGGGATCAGGCTGCAGAAGGGGACCGGCCCCAAACTAGTGGAGAGCAACCAGGCTCAGCTAGCAAAGCAGAGGCTGCAGCATTTGCAAGGTGTTGCAGCCAAAACCCACAATTATATCGCTGAAAAGGTGGCCACACAGGGTCCAGGAGATTGCAAGTCGCCCGACAAGGCCCAAGGCCACTGGCTTCGGACACTGATTGTGAGGCGCAGGGCAGGAGGGTGAGAGTCAGCACAGTGAGACGACCAGGAAAGGTACATAGAACGTCCAAGTGCTCCTGAGATACCTGAGAGTTTGCTGGATCACTACCTCGGAGGACACAGGATAACGTGGGCAGTTGCACACCGGTGACTGTAACCTGAGGAACTTAACAACTGTGAGTAAAACCTGAAGATTGCTCCCCACTGTGTCCTTGAATAATTGCTGCGCCATCACCTGCATTACACCTCACCAACAACATCTACCTCATAAAATCACCATCTACTGCCCTGGAGCTAAGCTCTGCCTGTGGAGAGCTGAACCAACTCTGCTGCGTCACCATCAGCTCCAGAGGATTTGCACCGCAGCGGCAGCCCCATATAGCCGCATACCACAGGTGGCGTCACGAACATTATCTCTAAAAACTTTATTCTCTTTTTACTTTTCCTTTAATTATTTGACTGCCTGGGGCCACGTACCGGGTCACTGCCACCGTGACATCCCCAGCACCAACCGGCTCGGCTACCTAGTACCCCATGGCCCCAGGGGGCGCGTCTCCTGGGAGAGGGAAATCTTTCAAAGCTCCCACCTCCCCGGTAGTGAGAATATTCACAATTGGGCACAATATATTGATGACGTCCTTTTTGTGTGGGATGGTACTATTAATGACCTTCATGAAATCATGAGGTTAATGAACAATAATGATCTTAATATCAAGCTGACCTATACTTATAGTCGTAAAGTCAATTTTCTGGATATTGATATCGAGGTAACCCTGGATGGGGTGATTCAAACCAATATATTCTGTAAGCCTACAGCTACAAACTCTATTTTGAGGGCAGATTCATCCCATCTTCCCTCTACTATTCGGGGTATACCGGTTGGGTAATACCTAAGAGCTAGAAGGATTTGTTCTCCGGATGAGGCATTTGAGAAACAAGCTTCTGAACTTTATGTCTGGTTTAGAGAAAGGGAATACGGACTTAGACAGATTAGGCAAGTCTACAGGAGAGCTAATGAAGTCAATAGGGACCAGCTTCTATACTCTTCAAGTGTCCACAAGGAAAAGTTAGGTTCCAATCAAGTGAGACTGATAACCCCATACAACTGTCAGTGGAATGAGTTTTCCAATGTTATCCATAAACATTGGAACATTTTACAAACTGACCTGGTATTGGGGAAAACTTTACCTGCAAAGCTGTGCATTACTGCAAAAAGATCAAAAAATTTGAAGGATTTTTTGGTCCATAGCGAATATCAACCTGCAAGGACAAGACATGTTTCATTTAGGGAACAAATTCATGGTTTCTGCCCATGTGGGCAATGCAACGCATCAATTCAACCAAGAACCGAAGATTTACAATAAGACAATTTCTTACATGTTCAACAAAGGGCATGGTCTATGTGGGGGAATGCCCTTGTCATAAAATATACATGGGCATGACCACCAGAGAATTTCGGGTTCGCGTAAGAGAACACGTGCGCGATATTGAAAAGGCCGAAAATGCGGATGAAGATGAACAGCTAAAAACCCTCCCTAAACACTTCAAACACTTCCATAATTCGGATGCGACAGTCCTGAGGTTGAAAGCTATTGATAAGGTATCCTTGGGAAGTAGGGGGGTGATTTATTTAAAACTTTATCTCAGGTTGAAAGTCGATGGATCTATTGACTAAATTCCATTGTACCTCATGGGCTTAACGAAAATTTTGGCATTGGCTTATTTCTGTAGTTTTCTGCGTATTTTTATTCACTGTTTTTATATGTTTTTAACTTTTGTCTATTTTATATATATATAGGGGATCTGTAACCACCCTTCAAAAAATCCTTTTCTGTTGTGTTTGCCGTAGCCATTTTTCATTTGGTCATCCACCATTATGCTCGGGTACCTACGTGGCTGGATCTACTAGGATGGAGGATCAGCATGAACTTTCCTTTCTTTTTTCCTCTTCCTTTTATTTTTTATTTATGGGTGCTATATATACAGTTGTGAGTTGTTGCTTTATGTAGTGTATATTTTACATATTTATTCAGCATGTACTGTATGCATTTATTTTCATATTTATTTGTATATTCTAAGTATTCATTTATTAAGTATGCATTTATCACCACATTTAATTGTGTCATGACTGACCTGTATGTCACACCAGCCCCTTGCAGTTTAGTTGTATGTGATGCACAATTATGTATTTATATTTATTATGCATTTATTATCATATTTATTCATCCATGTACCTCATGTATTTGCACTTTATACAGTTCTATTGAACTTTCAGTTCATCCTTATTTAATTGTGTTATGTCTGACCTGTACGGTACACCAGCCCATTGCACTTTAGTTATATGTGATGCACAATTCATGTATTTATCTATTATTTCACAAAAAAAACCCTCAAGAATAAGAAAGCTTGTACGACCAGAGTTTTTCAGAAAAATTGATACTTTATTTAAACATTGCATATTAAAATATTATGGTGCTGCAAAGAGAGGGCACAGCTACATTGATCAGGCGTCGTTGAAGTGCATACAAGATATATCAAGAATACATGTTTGACTATGGATAATATATATCCTTCAACAGCAATATGGAATCCAATCAATATTTCAATATATCAAATTAAAGTGAACAGTGCATAGTGCATAATGCATAATGTAAACTTCACTACCTTGTTGGACTCATAAATAGCCAATCAATTTATAGCAGCACATTCATATGCCTATAAACCTGGTATTAAGTCACTCTAACATTGGAGCTGTACCTGGCATTAGACCCAATATAAGGTTCTACCTCTATCAAAATTCATCTAAGTAATATCCACACCACCACATATTGATCAAAAGTACTTACTTGTGGAGGTAGATGAGTATTCTATAGCTAAAAAAAAAAGTCAGAGATTTTTTTCTTTATATAAACTTACTTGAAAAATAATGAAAAACAATTGCAATAATGACATTTTAATGCGCCTCTTAAAAATAAATATCACAAATCACTCACAGGTCAGTCAGATGAGCTAAAGACTGTAATGTCAAGTATAGGACTAATATTCTTCATTAAAGGCACATTGTATTGGTACATAGAGCTACATCTCTTTATACCAGTGCATTTCTATGTACCTGTATTTTGGAGGTAAAATAAAACAAATCAGCAAACACAGACATATTGACTATCCCTGTAATACGATATGATACGATACGATACACTTTATTGATCCTGAGGGTAATTACAGTATCACAGCAGCAAAACATAGACATGAATTACAATATAACAGTAGAATTTTGCAGGTATAATCTCATACATTCCTATTAATGACCTGTCAGTATGATATACAATTAGAATGCCAATAATACGCCAGTCACTTGGAGAATTTCACACTTAGGTCAGCACAAACGATTTCCTGTATCTTTTTTTCTTACACCTTAGTAGGATTAGACTATTACTGAAGATGTCTCAAGAACAGCTCATACAATGGGTGTGCGTTATTGCTCATTATCGCCAAACACTTTTCTGACTTCTTTCCTCTACTACCTCCTCAAAAGTGTCAAGATGGCGACCAACAGCAGAGCTTGCCTTCTTCATAAGCTTATTTAGTTTATTAGCATCAGACACCCGCACACTACTTCCGCAACATATGATTGCGAAAAAGATGGCACCGGCCACTATGGACTGGTAGAACATTTCTTAAATTTTGCTGCATATATAGAATGACTTAGTTTCCGTAGGAAGTAGAGTTTGCTCATCCCCTTCTTGCAAATCTTCTCCGTATGGAATCTCCAGTCCAGTTTGCTGTCCAAGCGGACCCCCAAATATTTATAACTCTCTACCTGCTCCACTTCCTGACTAGCAATAGTGACAGGTGAACAGTCCATCTTTCTCCTGCTATAGTTCACCACCAGCTCCTTAGTTTTCTTTAGATTTAGGTGTAAATAATTAGCCTGGCTCCAATCCACAAAATCTGACACCACCCTCCTATATTCCTCCTCACCCCGCCCCCCCCTCCAATGCATCCGACTACCATGGAGTCATCCGAGAATCAGATTTATACTGAAAATCTGCTGTATACAACGAAAAGAAAGGGCGAAAGCACCGTACTCTGAGGGGCGCCTACACTGCTCAATAATCTGGCAGACACAACCACTCCCATCTGTACAAACTGTGCCTGTCTGACAGATAGTCCGTTATCCAATTTCTCATCCCCTCCTCCACCTTCAGACATCTTTTCATGGCAACAGTAACAACTCGTACAATATAGTGAACAAATTATTTATAGTGATCGGTAAATGGTATAAAAAAATTAGTAATTTTTTTCTCCATTAAACTCATAAAAATGTAATAATAGCCATTGTTCTTCTGAAAACATTCCCCCCCCCCATACACAAGGATGCTCATCTTATCCTCCTGAAGAACAAAAGGATGGGTCTATTGAGTTCCAACCACCTGATCCTTATGTTTCCCAACATAAACTGTTCTGGGACAATAACAATGCCTGCATATACCTGGCCTATCCCGCTAACATCATTGGGTAGTGCGGACTTTTTATCTATGTGTACGGGGCCTTCAACTTTGAGTGTAGATAGTATTTAAGTTGTGTGGAAACAGGAAACCTTTTAGTTGCTATAAAAGATTATTTTTTTTCACAAATGCAGCAAGTACGTTATCTATAATTCCATAGCTCTACAATTTCAATGTAATTTTCTGTGCTCAAATGCTGTTTTTATTTCAAATAAAAAGCCTTAAAAATAAAATAGATGACTGATTCTGTAACTTCATTCTGTAGTCAATGCTCAATTTTCTTATGATTTTATGGATAAACTCTTATTCCAGACAATTATGTGTACCTATTTCAAATTGCTTTTAACATGTTCCATAAAGCCTACAATCTGAAGCCTTTTAACTAGTAACATTGAGGCACAGAACATTGTCGGAATAGACACTTACCAGAACACTTCTTATCTGATGTGTGAAGTAGCTTTCCTCAAGCTAGTACTTTTATTGTATCCTAAATCCCCAATAATTCCAATTTTCACAATAATTACAGAAAGAGATCGAGCAGAAACACATTTTTTGATCAGCTTTTTGTCAAGGGAACCCTCTTACAAGAGGAGATTGACCAAAGCTGAGAACCCTTTTAAATATATCTGACGTTAGTCACTACTTACTGATAAGCCATGAGGCTGGGTAGTCAAAGGGGTGAGACAAAGGGGTACTCATGAAACAGTCTGAGGTCAATATTCTAAGAAGATAGCGGATCACGACAAAAGGACTAGGCAAACGGATGGTCAAGACAAATTCTTGGTCAAGCAGCAAAGGTCAGAATACTGGACAAGGAGCACAGAGCAAGCACACACCTCATTAGCAAAGCTACAACTGGCAGCAATCAAAGGCGGAGAGCTGGTTAAATAGCCAGGTAATTACTCTGGACAAGAGACACATGGATGAAGCACCGGCACGCCCTGGTCCTGATTGAACGGCTAATCTGTCACTCCAGACAGTGACAGCTCAGCGCGCCCCGGCATCCGATTGGATGGCTGAGCTGTCCATCACCATACTGACAACTCAGCACGCCCCTGTCCTAGATTGAACGGCAGAACTGTCATTCACTGCATCAAGACACTCAGGAGGAATCATGACAATTTCTAGTTCCTTCCTTCAGATTATATGTCAAGATGAGAGTAAGTTTATTTAAAAAAAATGTCTTCATATCCCAGGATGGCTGCTCCATTAATTTCTACAAAACCATGATAAAGCAATCTACTTCCTCCCCAACTTACACTTACAAGTCTTTGTTTCCAATGTTCCTGACATGGTATTTATTAGTATATAATATATATAGTGTATAATGTCTGTTTGATTTTGTTCTCTCCATTTCATCCTTAAGAACTGTTGTGTAAGCTTAGCTCTGATGGTATGTGGCAGATGAGAAAATGTAGCGTGTAGTAAGGCAGTAGCTGATGTTTCCTCATTGATACACGTGTTTGTTTTCTTGTTGTAATACTTTGTACTTAACCCAATCGCGACCATATAACATGAAGATACCCTACAGTTTATGGTCGCAAGGGTGCTATGGATTGACCCTGAACCATATCCAGCAGATGCTGTGTTACACAGCCAGCATGTACCTATAACAGCAGCAAACAGAGCTATGGCTCTGCTTCATAGGAGAACAGCAATTTAACTATATTCTGCAATACAGTAATATTATACTATCAAGTAATCACAGGGTTAAGTCCCCTTGGTGATTAAGAAATAAAAATATAAAAAGAGTTTTAAAAACATAAATCTGGAGGCAGATTATCAGGGAGATCTATGTCCAGCCCATAGATCTTAACAGCTCATTTACATATTAGGAAAATTTTGGATTCCGCTGAAATAAGACATCAGATCGCAGATATCAAGATATCATTGTATTCAGCTTCCTATGACCTACAGTGAAGGAAATAATTATTTGATCACTTGCTGTTTTTGTAAGTTTGCCCACTGACAAAGACATGAAGAGTCTATGATTTTAAGGGTAGGTTAATTTTAACATTGAGAGATAGAATATCCCCCAAAAATCAAGAAAATCACATTGTATAAATTAGATAAATGTATTTGCATTTTGCAGTGAGAAATAAGTATTTGATCCCATATAAACCATTATGAGTTCAGGCTCCTGCAGACCAGTTAGATGCTCCTAATCAACTCGTTACCTGCATTAAAGACAGCTGTCTTACATAGTCACCTGTATAAAAGACTCCTGTCCACAGACTCAATTAATCAGTCAGACTCTAACCTCTACAACATGGGCAAGACCAAAGAGCTTTGTAAGGATGTCAGGGACAAGATCATAGACCTGCACAAAGCTGGAATGGGCTACAAAACCATAAGTAAGACGCTGGGTGAGAAGGAGACAACTGTTGGTGCAATAGTAAGAAAATGGAAGAAATACAAAATGACTGTCAATCGACATCGATCTGGGGACCATGCAAAATCTCACCTCGTGTGGTATCCTTGATCATGAGGAAGGTGAGAGATCAGTCTAAAACTACATGGGGGAGGGACTTGTTAATGATCTCAACGCAGCTGGGACCACAGTCACCAAGAAAACCATTGGTAACACATTACGCCTTAAAGGTTTAAAATCCTGCAGTGCCCGCAAGGTCCTCCTGCTCAAGAAGGCACATGAGCAGTCCCATCTGAAGTTTGCCAATGAACACCTGGATGATTCTGTGAGTTATTGGGAGATGATGCTGTAGTCAGATGAGAAAAAAATTGAGCTCTTTGGCATTAATTCAACTTGCCGTGTTTGGAGGAAGAAAAATGCTGCCTATGACCCAAAGAACACCGTCCCCACTGTCAAGCATGGAGGTGGAAACATTATGTTTTGGGGGTGTTTCACTACTAAGGACACAAGACTACTTCACTGCATCAATAGGAGAATGGATGGAGCTATGTACTGTAAAATTCTGAGTGACAACCGCCTTCCCTATGTCAGGACATTAAAAATGGGTTGTGGCTGAGTCTTCCAGCAAGACATTGACCCAAAACATTCAGCCAAGGCAACAAAGGAGTGGCTAAAAAAGAAGCACATTAAGGTCATGACGTGGTCTAGCCAGTCTCCAGACCTTAATCCCATAGAAAACTTATGGAGGGAGTTGAAGCTCCAAGTTGCCAAGCGACAGCCTCAAAATCTGAATGATTTAGAGATGATCTGCAAAGAGGAGTGGACCAAAATTCCTCCTGACATGTGCGCAAACCTCATCATCAACTACAAAAAACATCTGACTGCTGTGCTTGCCAACAAGGGTTTCGCCACCAAGTATTAAGTGTTGTTTGCCAGAGGAATCAAATACTTATTTCTCACTGCAAATGCAAAAAAATGTATCTAATTTATACAATGTAATTTTCTTGATTTTTTTGGGGATATTCTATCTCTCAGTGTTAAAATTAACCTACCCTTAAAATTATAGACTCTTCATGTCTTTGTCAATGGGCAAACTTACAAAAACAGCAAGGGATCAAATAATTATTTCCTTCGCTGTACATGCCTACAAGCTTAGAAGGGTTGATCCTACTGACAGATTCCCTTTAAAAATCAATAAAAAACAAAAATACATATTGTCAGGGTTTCCACAGGAACGACACCGGGGAGATCAAACAATATCTCACCGTTGCCGTCACTCTGTCCGCATTTCGTCAGGGATTCGCGAGCACACGAACCCGACTACTCACTACGGAGCTATCGACGAGCGACCAGTGAGTGTATGGCGTCACACCTCTGGATTCCAACACATGGAATATGTGTATATGCCCGTACGGTTACTGCCGGCTTCACGATAGCCCAATTATTGTTATTCACTGCCATCACCGGCCGAGTTTGAAATATAATACAGGCCTGGCCGGACGCCTGCATTCTGGTAGTGTATGGCTTCAGGGGAGCGAACGATTACAGGACAAAAGAAACAGAACTATTACATTTTATATTTAATCCAAAAGGGAGGCAGTGTTATGAAAAATATACAAAGAAATGAACACAAAATAAACAGGATTAATGAAGAAACTTACACTATACAGTTCGCAGGGACGACTCAGTATAGGTGGAGGGGAAACACTCCAGATTTGACCGTTCTCGAACAGGATCCGTTGCTATATTAAATATATACTCCTGGCAAAGAATATGGATCAATCTTCAGTTGGATCTTTGATGCCGAATAGGGGACCTGTCCACACGCCCCCAGTGCTGACATCATGTGGGCTGGGCTCCACCCTTCATGTTTCTATTAAAAACTCCAACTTCTTTGATAACTCCTCACTGTGTAGCATCGGCATCTCTGCCTCCTCCCAGGCAGAGACGCCGTCCCTCTCACCTCCTCTCTCCCCGCGCTCCCCGCTCTCCTTCTCAGCCTGCTGTCGGCGCGCGCAGTCCTGTAGCATCGGCATCTCTGCCTCCTGTCAGGCAGAGACGCCGTCCCTCTCACCTCCTCTCTCCCCGCACTCCCCGCTCTCTTTCTCTTCCTGCTGTCGGCGTGCACAGTCCCCCGGGCACTATGCTTAGGGCACGCGTGCGCTCCCCCCTCTTAAAGGGGCCGCGCGCGCCATCCTAAGGAGTCCCCGGCCAATAGCCGAGGGTCCTCCCATATATAGGGCACCTCCTCCAAAATGGAGGTGCCCGAGCAAAGTTGTTGCACAGTTACTTATCTCTGCTTCAGCCCTCAGGTTCCGCTGCTAGCCTGACTCCTCGTCCTGCCTGCCAGCCTGTTATCTGCCCGTTACCTGCCGAGTCTGCCTGCCTGCTCACCTGGAGTGCTCACCTGTTACCTGCCTGTTACCTGCCTTGTCTGTCAGCCCGCTCACCTGGGAGCACCCGCCTGTTACCTGCCGTGTCCGTCAGCCGGCTCACCTGGGAGCACTCACCTGTTACCTGCCTGTTATCTGCCTTGTCGGTCAGCCCGCTCACCTGGGAGCACCCGCCTGTTACCTGCCATGTCCGTCAGCCCGCTCACCTGGGAGCGCTCACCTGTTACCTGCCATGTCTGTCAGCCCGCTCACCTGGGAGCACTCGCCTGTTACCTGCCGGTTACCAGACCGTCCATCTAGAGACTTCTGCCTGTCACCTGCCGTGCCTACCCGTCCATCTTCCAGTACCACTCGTCAGCCTGCCTGCTGTGTCACCTGCTATACCGGTCAGTCCCTGCCTTCTGACCCGTGGGAGTCACCTGCTCTCTTAAAAGGTCGTCCCCAAAGTAGCACCTGGTCCCTCTGCTCGGTCCCTCCATGGTCACGGAGTCGTTAGCCACCGTACGACCAGGGTCGGTCCGGGTTGATACTTAGTCACGCCCCTCTGGGTCCCTCCTTGCACCACAGCACAGAGGTTCCACCACCCGGACCCGTAACACACTGGTTGGTCATAGAGGCCCGAAAGTGATACCACTTTTTCCGTTATCAATTTACCTTTCTGTAGAGACTACACATGGAATAGTTGCGGTCTGCTATTTTGTTACTCTTGCGCCACAGCCCCCCCCCCGAGGTGCTTACGGTGATGGGAAAATATCCATATTGTTCCCTAGCTGACTCTGTAACAAAAAATATAGGTCCCATTATTATTGGCAAGGGGGAAATACACTCGCATTTTAAGTGTGTTGGTAGCACCTCTCTTGTGCAAGCATTTGTTAAGCTACTTCTGCTGTGGGTGATAATTTGCAGAGAGATCGCTCTTTAGATTGTCAGCTCTTCTCTGGTCACAAATGGTAGATAAGGTAGGGGTGAGAGGGAAGAGAGGTTTGGGAGAAATTGTTAATATTTTTTTAATATCTCCATGATATATATATATATATATATATTGTATACATTTTAAATAATGTTTAGTATTTCAAATGTAAAGGAAGTAAAACATAAAGTTTAAGTTTTCCATTACCATAATCATGATGACACACAGAATAAAGTCAACATGTCACTTGTACATGTAAAAAGAGATTCAAAAATTAAATATTGTGAAGTTTAAAGTTTCTTTTTCTTAACCCACCCCCCTACAAGAAATTATGTTTTTCAAAACATTATATGTACCCCAAAATCATGGCATTTAAAATACAAATTGTCCTGCAATAAACAAGGCCTTGTAAAGGGAATATGTAACCACATTTTTGCCACCTTATCTGGGAGCAGCATGATGTAAAGACAGAGTCCCCGATTCTAGCATTGTTTCGCTTACTGGGACTGCGTGGTGTAGTTTTGATAAAATCACAGTTTTTTATCATTAGAGGACTAGTAAACCTGCAGCCAGGTAGTCAAGAATATTCATGAGTTCTGTATAAACCCACCCCACCACTGATTGACAGCTTTCTGCCTATGCACAGTGTACAAGCAGAGCTGCCAATCAGCGATGTGGGCGGAGTCATACAGAGCTCAGCATTCAGAGAATTGCTAGATCTACAGCAGATAAAACAGGGATTTTATCAAAATGACAGTTAGCAGCTTAGTAAGTGATACATTGCTGGAATCAGGGTCTCTACCTCTATATTATGCTGCTCTCAGATGGCATAGGAAAAACCCTGGTGACAGATTCCCTTTAAGGCTGAGTCAATGGAAAACTAGTTATGACTTTCTGTAGCAGGGGACAAGGCTACAATGCTAAAAATTAAAACAAGAAAAAACACTGGGGAGAAAGTAGCGCAAATAGGGTCTTATGAGAGAAACAGAAAATGTTCTTATCAGATTGAGCTAACTTGAACCATGATTTAATGTGATTTTGAATCGTTGTTGAGCTGCTGCGGATCCACGGGTTGTCAAACCAATGAGAATGAAGAAATGGAGAATTTGTATATACCTCCTGCTCTGCCGATTATTGAAGACATCAATTCTCAAGAATTTATTAAACATGAGGTTTTTATTCAGCGCGTTTCGAAGTGACAGACACTTCTTCGGGAAACCACCTGAGGTTAAAAATGATTGGCTGTCAATTCAACGTACATGTCGAAATGTGTTTAATGAAGTCATAGACACACCGTAATGGCTCATAGTTCTTTTTTCCATATGGGTTAAAAAAAAGCCTTTGAAAACAGTCCAAGTACATTGAGGATTTTGCAGTTTACTCTAGAACTTGTGGTTACATACCGACATTATAAACTGAGTTGTCCCGTTTGGAAGAAGAAAACTTAACACAAGCTCGAATTTGTTTAGAAGGCAATCCTTGCGTCCCAGTGGAATTATTTCATGATTAATCACTGGTCGCCCAGGATTAGTTACTCAGTAACATGTTTATTCTGAAATATTTAGTCTTTGTTGTGATTACATATTGCCTCTTGAAAATACAGTTGGAAGTGGAAAATGCAAGGAAAAGAAACAATTGTCAGGCTCCAGTAAAAATAGCTAAAATACTTAGCAGTATGTGATTTAAAATGCTAACAAAGGAATCAGATGAAGAATACTTGTAGGATGAGCTAATAGGATGAAATGGAAGGATTCATGTAATTCAGCATCCTTTAACTCAACTATTTTCAGTTTAATGATAGAAACTGTTTTTTTCTTACAGTTTTTTTATATTTTCACAAGTAAGAAGGGCAGACAGAATGTCACTGCACCCTCTGTAGTGTGTTCTGAGCATACTCTGGGGGTAACAGTAGAAGGGTCAATACAGTATATTATGACACTATCAGAACACAGCGATGCGACTAAATATAATATTTGTTCAACGTTCTATCATATACACTGTTCTTATTATCTAGAAGTTAAACAACGGTTGATCAGTAATGCTTACTCTCTATGTTTCACCTTAATGGGCGTCACTCTCTCTACTAGCACCTGTCACTGTCACATTCTCTTTAAGCGACTCCGATCACTACACTGGCCGTAGCGAGGGTCACCGGTATTTTCCGAATGTCCTAGATCTGCAAGTCACTTGGTACACAATATGCCCGTCAGACTGGCCGTCTTGGTTTCATGAAGCATGGTCCCGACCCACACCGTGTACCGTACGTCTATGCTAGAAGTAAAAGCCCAAAGGAACGTTTCTCTGCTATGGCCGGATCATCTCTTGTGCCCGGTTCAGCTCTGGTCACGGTCTTCTACCGGTGCAGGTCACGGTCTCCTACCGGTGCAGGTCACGGTCTTCCTCTCAGCTCAGGCCTTCTCCTTTGAACAATGGCGGCTTTAAGCCAGCTCCGCTGCACACACATCCTTCCTGTTACAGATCTAGATGCTATGTCCTCCCCTTCACTGCCCTCCTAGACCTTTTAACCCCTTTACCCCCGAAGGTGGTTTGCACGTTAATGACCAGGCCAATTTTTACTATTCTGACCACAGTCACTTTATGAAGTAATTACTCTGGAACGCTTCAATGGATCCCACTGATTCTGAGACAGTTTTTTTCATGACATATTGTACTTCATGACAGTGGTAAAATTTATCCGATATGACTTGTGTTTATTTGTGAAAAAATCAGAAATTTTTTTTCATGCCCTTAAATCAGAGAGATAAGTCACAAAATAGTTAATAAATAACATTTCCCACATGTCTACTTTACATCAGAACAATTTTGGAACCAAATTTTTTTTTTCGTTAGGAAGTTATAAGGGTTAAAAGTTGACCAGTGATTTCTCATTTTTCCAACAAAATTTACAAAACCATTATTTTAAGTGACTTTGAGGGGCCTTTTTGGCAGAAAATACCCCAAAGTGACACTATTCTAAAAACTGCACCCCTCAAGGTGCTCAAAATCACATTCAATAAGTTAATTAACCTTTCAGGTGCTTCACAGGAATTTTTGGAATGTGGAAGAAAACAATGAACATTTAACTTTTTTCACAAAAATGTTACTTTAGTTTCAAATTTTTTTATTTTCGCAAGGGTAAAAGAAAAAAATGGACCCCAAAATTTGTTGTGCAATTTCTCCTGAGCACGCCAATACCCTATATGTGGGGGAAAACCACTGTTTGGGTGCACGGCAGGGCTCAGAAGGGAAGGAGCGCCATTTGACTTTTTGAATGTAAAATTTGCTTGAATAATTAGCGGACGCCATGTTGTGTTTGGAGAGACCCTGATGTGCCTAAACAGTTGAAACCCCACACAAGTGACACCATTTTGGAAACTAGACCCCTCAAGGATTTTATCAAGAGTTATAGTGAGCATTTTGAACCCAGGGGTATGACACAGAATTTGATAACAATAGGTCATCATATTGAATAAGTTGCCATTAGTCTTGAGCACAAGTGCTCGCTACTTGAATTTGCATCGAGTACTTGGGTATGCACCATGTATCGTGGGTGCTCAATTGACATGTTCGAGTCCCCGCTCCGCATGTTTCACGGTTGTTAGACACCCAAAAAAAGGGAGATTGCCCATGCATGGCAGGCAATCCCCGCGTGTTTTTTTTGGCTGTATAACAGCCGTGAAACACATGGGGTGGAGACTTTAGCATTCCACTCGAGTACCCGCGATAGTTGGTGCATACCAGAGCACCTGATGCAACCTCAAGTAGTGAGCACTTGCGCTCAACACTAGTCGCCAGATCGTCATCATTTTTTTTTCTTTACTTTTGAAAAAATCCCAACCCCATCACAATCCTAACACAACCCTAACCCCAATCCTAATACAACCCTAGCCCTAAAACAGACCTAATACAACTCTAACCGTAACACTAACCCTAACCAAAACCCTAATCCTAACCCTAAAACAGCCCTAACACAGCCCTAACCCTAATACAGCCTTAACCCTAATACAACCCTA
This sequence comes from Phyllobates terribilis, assembly GCF_046119375.1. Classification (NCBI taxonomy): domain Eukaryota; kingdom Metazoa; phylum Chordata; class Amphibia; order Anura; family Dendrobatidae; genus Phyllobates; species Phyllobates terribilis. The sequence goes on along the minus strand of NW_027362764.1, from coordinate 108,789,850 downwards.
ACTCCTAACACAACTCTAACACAACCCTAACCCAACCCTAACCCTAACCCAACCCTAACCCTAACACAACCCTAGCTCTAACACAACCCTAACTCTAACACAACCCTAACCAAACCCTAACGATAACGCAACCCTAACACAATCATAACCCAAACACAACCCTAACCCTAACACAACCCTAACCCTAATCCTAATACTACCCTAACCCTAGAGTTTATTTATTACATCGTTCCTCCTGCAGTATAAGTGATTAGACAACTTTATTCTTCGGGTCGGTGCAGCTACAGCAATACCAGATTCATATTGGGTTTTTATGTTTGGCAGCTGTCACACAGTAAAAGAAGCTTTTTTTTTTTGCAAAGACTAGTTTTTGCAATAATTTTTCCATATTTTGGCCGACAGAGTCATGTAAGGGTTTGTTTTTTGTGGGACAAGTTAACGTTTTTATTGGCACCATTTTCGGGCAAATGACATTTTTTTATTGCTTTCTATTCTGATTTTTGTGAGGCAGAATAAACAAAAACCAAGAATTCAGGAATTGTTTTTTTTTTTTTATGCCATTCCACGTGTGGTAAAATTGATAAGGCAGCATTATTCTTCGGGTCAGTATGTTTACAACGATACTACATTTATATAGTTTTTTTATGTTTTGGCGCTTTTACACAATAAAAACTATTTTATAGAAGAAATAATTTTTTTTGCATCGCTTTATTCTGAGAGCTATAATTTTTAGATTTTTTGGCTGATGGAGCTGTATGGCGGCTTGTTTTTTGCAGGACAAGATGACGTTTTCAGCGGTACCATTTTTATTTACATTTGTCTTTTTTCTTGCGTTTTATTCCATTATTTGTTTGGCTGTATGATGATAAAGCATCGGGTTTTTTTGTGCTTTTTTACCATGTTCACTAAAGGCGTTAACTAGTGGGACAGTTTTATAGGCCAGGTCGTTCCGGACGCGGCGATACCAAATATGTGTACTTTTATTGTTTCATTTGTTTATTTTTCATAATAATATTTATTTATGGGTACAGTATATTTTGATTTTTTTATTATTTTTTCATTTTTTTTTATATTTTTACCATTTTTTTTTCACTTTCTGACAATTTCTTTCACTTTTACACTTTGTCCCACTATGGGACTTTCATTTTTTGCAGGCTGATTGCTTGCATAGCATAGGGATGCAGCAGCATCCTTGTGCTATGCAGGCTGTCAGCGGTGCTCTGACACAAGTTAAATAGATCGTGCACTGCGCATGATCTATCTAACTTCCTGATGTCTGGTGTCCCGGATTGCCATGATGACATCGGGTCATCATGGCAATGATCGGGTCCCCGCCACTGACAGCGCGGGGTCTCTGATCCAAGGTAAGAGGGGCGCTTCAATCACAGCATTTCAGGGGTTAATGTACTGGGTACAGAGTACCGGGTGTCAGCTGTCAAAATCAGCTGACACCCGGCGGCAATCGCACCCACACAGCTGCTGGTGCAATCTGTGAGGCGTAATAATATGTACCTGGCCATTAAGACCCAGGTCACAGAGATGTATTATAACGCCTCACATCAAAAAGGGATTAAAATTACTAACTATGCCACAACTGTTACCTGACCCGGTGTCTTGTCCAATCTCCTCTCTGTGTGAATATGAACTCCACTCTTGGGCTCCTACTGATACAATTATTTTTACTTTCTCTTTCGTCTTTTACCAGCAGATGGCGGTGTTTGCTTTCAGACACTCTGCTTAAAGGGAAGGCGGCATCAAAAAAATTATTTTTTCAACAATTGAAAATGTTTTAATTTTCTAAAAAAATTATGATTTATTCTTAATGAAGTAAAATATGAAAAATACTTTTTTGCTATTTCCACTTTTAAACACTAGGGGGAGCAGCTGCTGAAATTTGCCATGAAAACCGAGTGAATAACTAGCTCACATTACCACTGCAGTAAATTGGGGCTGAGTCTGCTCACATGTGTGTGACATCACTCCTCTCCTCCCCTTCTGGGTGTTTGTAAAAAGATAAGAATAAAGATTTAGGATCACAGTGCGGAGCCATTTTGTTGGTGATTGCCAGTAATACTGACAAGTACAGCGTCACCGAGGACGGCCGGCAGAGCTGATTCTGTTAGCTAGTGCTGCATGCTGTATCATAAACTAGGATTAGATACGTGGAGTGTTCACGATTAGATACGCTTAGAGTAACACGCTGGGATTAGATATAGAGCTAAGTGTAGTGTATCATATTATGAGATAAGATATTGGGCTCAGCGGAGTGTATCACACAGGATGGGATTAGATACGCAATATCTAATGTATGTAAGATGTGACCCCGCTCCATCCACTTCTATGGGAGCAGTGGTGTAATGCGTGACCCGGCTCCGTCCACCACATTATTGCTCCCATAGAAGCAGAAAGAGCAAGGTCACACCTTACACCACTGCTCCCATAGAAATGAACGGAGCTAGGTCACACATTACACCACTGCTCCCATAGAAGTGAACGGAGCAAGGTCACACATTACACCACTGCTCCCATAGAAGTGGACGGAGCGGTGTCACACATTACACCACTGCTCCCATAAAAGTGGACGGAGTGGTGTCACACATTACACCACTGCTCCCATAGAAGTGGACGGAGCGGTGTCACACATTACACCACTGCTCCCATAAAAGTGGACGGAGTGGTGTCACACATTACACCACTGCTCCCATAGAAGTGGACGGAGCGGTGTCACACATTACACCACTGCTCCCTTAGAAATGTGTAACCCTGCTCTGCCTTGGTGCAATGGCCATCGGGGTAATAATAGTTGGGGTTGAAGACATCTGTGAATTGTCAAATATCACATCTGGCATCAAGCCTTGGGGTTTAGAATGGAGAGATGTCTATCAGACACTGCCATCACTAACCCACTAATGAAAAAAAAAACACAGACAGAAAAATAAATGTTATTTGAATAAAGACCCCCCGACACTTTCCCAGGTTCACCAATTTATTTCTGAAAAAAAAAAAAAAACATGCAGGTCCGAAGTAGTCCATGGCGTTCCCACGACGATACCCGAATCCGACGTCTAAAGGTTATGGAGCCTTGTTCAGAGAACGACGCTCCATAGGCCGTAGCAGCAGCCACTCCGGGGCCCCCTGCGCTCCACGAGACCCGGCAGCTGTGATGAGCAGTGACGTCAGTGACTACACCGCTCATCAGAGTCGCCGAGCCCTGTGTATAATGGCCCCATATAGTCCTCCATGCAGTGTACGGCTGTGTGCCCACTATGCATTTTTCAAGCGTTTTTGATGCGGATTTTCCGCAGCGTAAACGCTTGTGAAACGCTTGGTAATCCGTACCCCATGGTCCCCAATGAAAATATGCATGTTCTGTGCCCATGCTGTGAAATTTTCCGCAGCATGTCCATTATTTGTGCGTTTCTGCATGCGGATTTGAGGTCCCAATGCATTTGAAAAACGCAAGTCAAATCCGCATGTAAAAACGCTGCAAAAACGCGTGTAAAATCCGCAAGCGTTTTTACTGAAACGCTGCAAAAATTTTCTGCTTCATTTCTGAATAGTGGGCACATACCCTAATGGTCCCATATAGTCCTCCATACAGTATAATGGCCCCATGTAGTCCTCCATACAGTATAATGGCCCCATATAGTGCTCCACAGTATAATGGCCCCACATAGTGCTCCACAGTATAATGGCCCCATATAGTGCTTCACAGTATAATGGGCCCACATAGTGCTCCACAGTATAATGGCATCATATAGTGCCCCACAGTATAATGGCCCCACATAGTGCTCCACAGTATAATGCCGTCATATAGTGCCCCACAGTATAATGGCCCCATATATTGCTTCACAGTATAATGGCCCCACATATTGCTCCACAGTATAATGGTGTCATATACTGCCCCACAGTATAATGGTCCTATATAGTGCTTCAAAGTATAATGGCGTCACATAGTGCCCCACAGTATAATAACGTCATATAGTTCCCCACAGTATAATGGCTTCATATAGTGCCCCACAGTATAATAGCGTCATATAGTGCTTCATAGTATAATGGCGTCACATAGTGCTCCACAGTATAATGGCATCATATAGTGCCCCACAGTATAATGGCATCATATAGTTCGCCACAGTATAATGGCGTCATATAGTGCCCACAGTATAATGGCGTCATATGATTCCCCACAGTATAATGGCGTCATATAGTGCCCCACAGTAATGGCCCCCTATAGTGCTCCACAGTATAATGGTGTCATATAGTGCCCCACAGTATAATGGCGTCATATAGTTCCCCACAATATAATGGCGTCCTATAGTGCCCCACATTATAATGGTGTCATATAGTTCCCCACAGTATAATGGTGTCATATAGTGTCCCACAGTATAATGGCCCCACATAGTGCTCCTCAGTATAATGGTGTCATATAGTGCCCCACAGTATAATGGCATCATATAGTTCCCCACAGTATAATGGCGTCATATAGTGCCCCACAGTATAATGGTGTCATATAGTGCCCCACAGTATAATGGCATCATATAGTGCCCCACATTATAATGGCCCCACATAGTGCTCCTCAGTATAATGGTGTCATATAGTGGCCCACAGTATAATGGTGTCATATAGTGCCCACAGTATAATGGCGTCATATAGTGCCCACAGTATAATGGCGTCATATGATTCCCCACAGTATAATGGCGTCATATAGTGCCCCACAGTATAATGGCCCCATATAGTGCTCCACAGTATAATGGTATCATATAGTGCCCCACAGTATAATGGCATCATATAGTTCCCCACAGTATAATGGCGTCATATAGTGCCCACAGTATAATGGCGTCATATGATTCCCCACAGTATAATGGCGTCATATAGTGCCCCACAGTATAATGGCCCCACATATTGCTCCACAGTATAATGGTGTCATATACTGCCCCACAGTATAATGGTCCTATATAGTGCTTCATAGTATAATGGCGTCACATAGTGCCCCACAGTATAATAACGTCACATAGTTCCCCACAGTATAATAGCTTCATATAGTGCCCCACAGTATAATGGCGTCATATAGTGCTTCATAGTATAATGGCGTCACATAGTGCTCCACAGTATAATGGCATCATATAGTGCCCCACAGTATAATGGCATCATATAGTTCCCCACAGTATAATGGCGTCATATAGTGCCCACAGTATAATGGCGTCATATGATTCCCCACAGTATAATGGCGTCATATAGTGCCCCACAGTATAATGGCCCCATATAGTGCTCCACAGTATAATGGTGTCATATAGTTCCCCACAATATAATGGCGTCCTATAGTGCCCCACATTATAATGGTGTCATATAGTTCCCCACAGTATAATGGTGTCATATAGTGCCCCACAGTATAATGGCCCCACATAGTGCTCCTCAGTATAATGGTGTCATATAGTGCCCCACAGTATAATGGCATCATATAGTGCCCCACAGTATAATGGCGTCATATAATGCCCCACAGTATAATGGTGTCATATAGTGCCCCACAGTATAATGGCGTCATATAGTTCCCCACAGTATAATGGCGTCATATAGTGCCCACAGTATAATGGTGTCATATAGTTCCCCACAGTATAATAGTGTCATATAGTGCCCCACAGTATAATGGCGTCATATAGTGCCCCACAGTATAATGGCCCCATATAGTGCTCCACAGTATAATGGTGTCATATAGTGCCCCACAGTATAATGGCATCATATAGTTCCCCACAGTATAATGGCGTCATATAGTGCCCACAGTATAATGGCGTCATATAGTGCCCCACAGTATAATGGCCTCATATAGTGCTCCACAGTATAATGGTGTCATATAGTGCCCCACAGTATAATGGCGTCATATAGTTCCCCACAATATAATGGCGTCCTATTGTGCCCCACATTATAATGGTGTCATATAGTTCCCCACAGTATAATGGCGTCATATAGTGCCCCACAGTATAATGGCCCCACATATTGCTCCACAGTATAATGGTGTCATATACTGCCCCACAGTATAATGGTCCTATATAGTGCTTCATAGTATAATGGCGTCACATAGTGCCCCACAGTATAATAACGTCATATAGTTCCCCACAGTATAATGGCTTCATATAGCGCCCCACAGTATAATGGCTCAATATAGTGCTTCATAGTATAATGGCGTCACATAGTGCTCCACAGTATAATGGCATCATATAGTGCCCCACAGTATAATGGCATCAATTAGTTCCCCACAGTATAATGGCGTCATATAGTGCCCACAGTATAATGGCGTCATATGATTCCCCACAGTATAATGGCGTCAAATAGTTCCCCACAGTATAATGGCCCCACATAGTGCTCCTCAGTATAATGGTGTCATATAGTGCCCACAGTATAATGGCATCATATAGTTCCCCACAGTATAATGGTGTCATATAGTGCCCACAGTATAATGGCATCATATAGTTCCCCACAGTATAATGGTGTCATATAGTGCCCCACAGTATAATGGCCCCACATAGTGCTCCTCAGTATAATGGTGTCATATAGTGCCCCACAGTATAATGGCATCATATAGTGCCCCACAGTATAATGGCCCCATATAGTGCTCCACAGTATAATGGTGTCATATAGTGCTCCACAGTATAATGGCGTCATATAGTTCCCCACAATATAATGGCGTCCTATAGTGCCCCACATTATTATGGTGTGATATAGTTCCCCACAGTATAATGGTGTCATATAGTGCCCCACAGTATAATGGCCCCACATAGTGCTCCTCAGTATAATGGTGTCATATAGTGCCCCACAGTATAATGGCATCATATAGTGCCCCACAGTATAATGGCGTCATATAATGCCCCACAGTATAATGGTGTCATATAGTGCCCCACAGTATAATGGCATCATATAGTGCCCCACAGTATAATGGCATCATATAGTGCCCCACAGTATAATGGCGTCATATAATGCCCCACAGTATAATGGTGTCATATAGTGCCCCACAGTATAATGGCATCATATAGTGCCCCACAGTATAATGGCGTCATATAATGCCCCACAGTATAATGGTGTCATATAGTTCCCCACAGTATAATGGCATCATATAGTGCCCCACAGTATAATGGCCCCATATAGTGCTCCACAGTATAATGGTGTCATATAGTGCCCCACAGTATAATGGCATCATATAGTTCCCCACAGTATAATGGCGTCATATAGTGCCCACAGTATAATGGCGTCATATAGCGCCCACAGTATAATGGCGTCATATGATTCCCCACAGTATAATGGCGTCATATAGTGCCCCACAGTATAATGGCCCCATATAGTGCTCCACAGTATAATGGTGTCATATAGTGCCCCACAGTATAATGGCATCATATAGTTCCCCACAATATAATGGCGTCATATAGTGCCCCACATTATAATGGTGTCATATAGTTCCCCACAGTATAATGGTGTCATATAGTGCCCTACAGTATAATGGCCCCACATAGTGCTCCTCAGTATAATGGTGTCATATAGTGCCCCACAGTATAATGGCGTCATATAGTGCCCCACAGTATAATGGCGTCATATAGTGCCCACAGTATAATGGTGTCATATAGTTCCCCACAGTATAATGGTGTCATATAGTGCCCCACAGTATAATGGCGTCATATAGTGCCCCACAGTATAATGGCCCCATATAGTGCTCCACAGTATAATGGTGTCATATAGTGCCCCACAGTATAATGGCATCATATAGTTCCCCACAGTATAATGGCGTCATATAGTGCCCACAGTATAATGGCGTCATATAGTGCCCCACAGTATAATGGCCCCATATAGTGCTCCACAGTATAATGGTGTCATATAGTGCCCCACAGTATAATGGCGTCATATAGTTCCCCACAATATAATGGCGTCCTATTGTGCCCCACATTATAATGGTGTCATATAGTTCCCCACAGTATAATGGCGTCATATAGTGCCCCATAGTATAATGGCCCCACATATTGCTCCACAGTATAATGGTGTCATATACTGCCCCACAGTATAATGGTCCTATATAGTGCTTCATAGTATAATGGCGTCACATAGTGCCCCACAGTATAATAACGTCATATAGTTCCCCACAGTATAATGGCTTCATATAGCGCCCCACAGTATAATGGCGTCATATAGTGCTTCATAGTATAATGGCGTCACATAGTGCTCCACAGTATAATGGCATCATATAGTGCCCCACAGTATAATGGCATCAATTAGTTCCCCACAGTATAATGGCGTCATATAGTGCCCACAGTATAATGGCGTCATATGATTCCCCACAGTATAATGGCGTCATATAGTGCCCACAGTATAATGGCATCATATAGTTCCCCACAGTATAATGGTGTCATGTAGTGCCCCACAGTATAATGGCGTCATATAGTGCCCACAGTATAATGGCGTCATATGATTCCCCACAGTATAATGGTGTCATATAGTGCCCACAGTATAATGGCATCATATAGTTCCCCACAGTATAATGGTGTCATGTAGTGCCCCACAGTATAATGGCCCCACATAGTGCTCCTCAGTATAATGGTGTCATATAGTGCCCCACAGTATAATGGCATCATATAGTGCCCCACAGTATAATGGCCCCATATAGTGCTCCACAGTATAATGGTGTCATATAGTGCTCCACAGTATAATGGCGTCATATAGTTCCCCACAATATAATGGCGTCCTATAGTGCCCCACATTATAATGGTGTCATATAGTTCCCCACAGTATAATGGTGTCATATAGTGCCCCACAGTATAATGGCCCCACATAGTGCTCCTCAGTATAATGGTGTCATATAGTGCCCCACAGTATAATGGCATCATATAGTGCCCCACAGTATAATGGCGTCATATAATGCCCCACAGTATAATGGTGTCATATAGTGCCCCACAGTATAATGGCATCATATAGTGCCCCACAGTATAATGGCATCATATAGTGCCCCACAGTATAATGGCGTCATATAATGCCCCACAGTATAATGGTGTCATATAGTGCCCCACAGTATAATGGCATCATATAGTGCCCCACAGTATAATGGCGTCATATAATGCCCCACAGTATAATGGTGTCATATAGTTCCCCACAGTATAATGGCATCATATAGTGCCCCACAGTATAATGGCCCCATATAGTGCTCCACAGTATAATGGTGTCATATAGTGCCCCACAGTATAATGGCATCATATAGTTCCCCACAGTATAATGGCGTCATATAGTGCCCACAGTATAATGGCGTCATATAGTGCCCACAGTATAATGGCGTCATATGATTCCCCACAGTATAATGGCGTCATATAGTGCCCCACAGTATAATGGCCCCATATAGTGCTCCACAGTATAATGGTGTCATATAGTGCCCCACAGTATAATGGCGTCATATAGTGCTCCACAGTATAATGGTGTCATATAGTGCCCCACAGTATAATGGCATCATATAGTTCCCCACAATATAATGGCGTCATATAGTGCCCCACATTATAATGGTGTCATATAGTTCCCCACAGTATAATGGTGTCATATAGTGCCCTACAGTATAATGGCCCCACATAGTGCTCCTCAGTATAATGGTGTCATATAGTGCCCCACAGTATAATGGCGTCATATAGTGCCCCACAGTATAATGGTGTCATATAGTTCCCCACAGTATAATGGCATCATATAGTGCCCCACATTATAATGGCCCCACATAGTGCTCCTCAGTATAATGGTGTCATATAATGCCCCACAGTATAATGGCATCATATAGTGCCCCACAGTATAATGGCGTCATATAGTGCCCCACAGTATAATGGCATCATATAGTTTCCCACAGTATAATGGCATCATATAGTGCCCCACAGTATAATGGCGTCATATAATGCCCCACAGTATAATGGCCCTATATAGCACATCCTGGTATATGCCCTCCCCCTTCCTGGTATATGCCCCCCCCCCCTTCCTGGTATATGACCTCACCCCATCTTGGTATATGCCTCCATCCTTTGTGAGCCTTCTGTTCAGTGACCAGAGACTATTTACCTGGCTGATGGACCAAACTCCCGCAAATCTATCGTCCCAACTCGGGGGGTCACACATGCTCACTGCCGCACCATTCATACAGGAGACCCTTAAACCTTTCCGAACACACAATTATCATCAATCACGTGAAAAGGTGATATATGTTATATGTGGAATCTCATCCATTGTCTTTGTTGTTTCAGTATAATACATTACAGACTCCTGATACTTAGAAAATTAGAAGAAAGTTTTCACTAAACCCCAGCCCTACAAGTCCCAGTGTTACTAATCAGCTCTAATCTTTCCAAAGTCACCAAACTGATCATCAATTTCTTACTGCAATAACATTGGCAATGCGTAATTCCAAAAAAAAATCCTTTAATGTTCACTAAATCCCAGTGGATTCAGTCAGAACCTAATAAACAAGGAGAGCAAGACGTTTTCAGTGCGAAGGGAGACTAAGCGAGGAGCGTGCAGCTATATTTAGCATTTGAGTTGGAGTAGAAAACAAGAAGACGCTTGACAGGTGTACTGTATCCACGTTGCGATAATCTCTAAATTACAGCAATCTATGGAAGAAAACTTTACTCGAATTAATGGCTCCGTTGAGACATGAAATTGGTTGGTACTGAATAATATACAGTAGGGAATTTAGTAAAGACAAAAATGAATCAATCTTATGAACGGGGAGCATTTAAACCATTTTATCAGATTACTGAATAAGTTGATACTTCTAACAGCGCATTTATCAAGTCAAGGTTCCTGGAATATAGGTGAGATTTTCCCTGTGACATTATAAAAATCCCCGTTATTTCCATAGGGAATTGATTGCATTTCTGTTCATAGTTAGTGTCTGCGAGTCATGTCAAGTGGCTATAAATTGAGATTTTATTACAGCTTACATAGAAACTACTGCAAAGTGAACTTCTTCTTATTGTTACATTTTACCCATTTGATTTACAGTAACTGCATGCCTTGCTTTTTGGTTTTAGGTTTACTTTATTATACGTAGGTTATTAAAGTTAAGCATAGAGCTCACATAGCTATAGTTAGGATAGTTGAATAAAGCACCTTAGTAGTCAAACTTTCATTCTACAAAGGCAAAATTTAAGTTCACTTTTTCTTCTTTTTTTAAACAAAAAAATAGATCGATTTGAAAAAGTGCTATGAACCTAGCCTAAGCCTAGTGATTAGTTGTTCTTTCTAAAACCTAATTGCATGGTGAGCTTCCCAAAACTTTACAGCTCCTGCAATAAATGGATCCTTTTTTTCTCCAGTTGGAGGGGTCGACTTCTTGGGAATGCTCCCTAAACTGATTTCCTTTTGCATTATTGAGAAAAAAATTTAATATTTCCTGTTGTGATCTTATTTGGAAGCTATATTCATTGAAGTAGTGAATATTAGCCTGAATAAGGCCCCATTGGAAGAACAGTATATGGGCTCTTTGCAGTCCAGTAGCTCATCATAATGCAAAATTCTACCTGATTTGGAGCTGAATTTGGGCCCTCTTACCTCTTAGGCCCCTGTGCGGCTGCACAGGCTGCACCAGTGATATGTCCACCCTTGGCTTATTGGTCAGTGATCTAATTGCTCTCGTGACAATGGGCGTGCTTTTACCAAAGAAAGTTTAAATATCTCATTTTAATTTTTTAATTTGATGTAATACTGGTGTATGAGTAACAACCAACTAGGTGTGAAACACAGCAACCTGTAATGATTCTTCCAACACTTGTGGTTCTATTGGACACAATGTGCAGAAAATTGAACATTTTGTAATGCTTTTAATGGATATTTTAAAGGAATATGTCATCAAGTTTTTACCACCTCATCTGAGAGCAGCATAATGTAGAGATAGAGACCCTTATTCCAGCGATGTGTCACTTACTGGGCTGCTTGGTGGAGTTTTGATAAAATCACTGTTTTATCAGCAGGAGATTATCACTAGTGGGCTAGTAAACCTGCTCTCATGTAGTCCTTCATATTCATGAGCTCTATATAACTCCGCCCCCCACCACTGATTGGCAGCTTTCTGTCTATGCACAGTGTACACAGAAAGCTGCCAATCAGTGGTGTGGGTGGAGTTATACAGGGATCAGCATTCAGAGAACTGCTAAATCTGCAGCAGATAAAACAGTGATTTTATGAAAACTGCAGCAAGCAGCTCAGTAAGTGACACATTACTAGAGTCAGGTTCTCTTTGCCTACATCATGCTGCTTCTCTCAGAGAGTGACACAAAAAAACTGAGGACAGATTACCTTTAAAAAAGAAGCAAGATTTGAATTATGTGTTGGATCCGGCAGTTTTGGATTGTAGAAAGTTCTTCCTAAGTCAGCCACAATTCCACCTACCCCAATAGCTATGCCCCAATGATAGCCACTATGACCCATGACAGTCAAAAATCCCTGCCCACATGAGTTTCCTTCAGCAGATGCTCCCACATCAAATGCAGTAACTGAAGATGACTCTGACTACAAAAATCTTGAGACTACTCTGACTCTGCATCATTCAGGAAAAAGGCACATACTAACTCTGTGGGCTCCACACATTTTGATGCAAGGTTTAACTCAAACTCAAGACAGAAACAAGGAAATGGGTTAGAAGAGTAGGCTTTCGTTAAGAGAGTCACACCATGTCAAGATAGTTTGACGTGCAAGAAAAAAAGTGGAAGGTGATCCAGCTTTTGATCCATGAATCAAGATGGTGCAGATAAAATTATGAAGTCTTAATTTCAAAAATTTAAAAATATCCAAACATCAAGTATTGGGACAAAAATTCTCCAGATGGGAAGATGGTAGGGAGGACATAGGGCAGAAAAAAATTAGAGGAATCAGACGCGTTTTGAATGCAAGAGCGGATGATTCTACAAGTTAACAGTGTTGTGAAGCTGCCTGGCGCCGGAATTTAGAACCACATTGCCGGGACTAAATTTACTTTATTTCCCCCTGCAGCATGTCTTGGGGGGGAGGGAGGGGCGGCACGGGTTCAGTAACTAATTTGTGTATATAGAGTGGCAGCAAGCCCTAACGATGAGCCGGCTGTCAGTCAGTGCCGGGGGTTTGGTTACATCCACTGCTCTCTATACACAGAGAGGTGTCTGAACCCATGACTGAAACCAGAAAGCTGCCGAGGGGAATAAAGTTAATTTCCTCTCGGCAGCGGGGGTCTTAGTGTGGACACCAGGCAGCTTCACAACGCTATTAATCTGCAGATTCACCCTATATCTGCAGGTTAAAGGGTTTTTCATGTGACAAGTTCCCTTTAACTGAATTTTCCAGCATCAAAAATGTAGCAAAACAAATGTCCAAGCAAGGATGAAGAGTATGCAAAACTTCCAGCTAAGAAATAAACATTTTGGAAGGCTGGCTCAGGTACTCTTCATATAAACTCCTCCGGAAGTTACAAAGCCAGTTGTGCTTGATCTAAAGGTGGATGGAGATCCTGTGCATATGTCAAAAAGTTATTATGATGGCAATAACGATTTAACTGTATTCTAAATATTCTGAAAATAATTGTTGTGCTTGATAGAGTAGTAGTAAAAATAACTATATGAAAAAATAACCCACAAATTTCAAACGTTGAATAAAACTTTTGGTAACTAGGAAATCACAAATCATTTAGACAAACGGCTTAGTGTTGGCAAGTGTCATATAGTTTGGTTCCAGTATATGATCATATGACCAAATGTCTAAAAAGTTGAAAGGTTGTCACATCTCAAAATGCTGCGAAAATCTTCTCAATGTTCAAAAGCTTAGAATAAATATCAAGATGGTGCCTACTAATCATACAAGGAATTATTTCCAATAAGTTCATGAATTTGTGTTTCCTGAAGTTAGATTTAATCCATCTGTGGGGAAGATTTATGAATATTCTGATATTATATTCTGAAATTATATGGTCGAAATGAAATCAGTGGAGGTCAATGGAATGATGCCGCTCTACTAGTGCCTCTAGTCTGGAGACACATCTGCTTGTCACCAGTTTTTTCTGGCTCTGTAACTTGGTGCCGTACAGAGGCCCCTGGAGTGCTGCTCAAAAACTCTGTATCCTTGCATATAAGTTTAATTTACAAGGTTCAAATGCCATGTGTCTAAAATATTTTTTTCTCTACGAGCTATGTGTTTAGACATTTTTTTTTGTTTCAGTTGAAAAGTGGGCTTTAAAAAAGCGGGCATGAGCTAGTGATAATGGACATGGCTTGAAATGGAACTACACACTTCAAAATTATGGCAAAAAATATTGTCATAAACTAAATCTACAAATAGATAGTGTAAAATGAGCCAAGTGTTTCGAAAAATGTGCCAAATGTGTCATCCAATATGTGCCACTGAGAAAGTTTAGAGCTTATTCAGACACATTAGTCCAAAACTACATTGTTTAAAAAATGTGTTGCATTACCTTAATTCTATTAAATGGTTGTGATAACTATTTTTTAGCAAATATTCAATATTTAAAGAGATCTGTGAAAATCCATGAGCTCTTCTGATTCGAATACTTTTTTCTATTTTGTGCTACGTCCCTCCATTGCAGAGATATTTACATTTGTTACTTTTGGAGCCCAGTATGTGAAATCTCTGCTTGCAGTGCAACTGGGCGTTTCTTCAGAGTCTTCTCTGGGGGCTTGAGCTTTCACCCCTTCCTCCTATATGCTGGCAATCACAGCTTGGACGTGTCTGAGACTAATAGATCAGTTATCAAGCTGTGATAGATTGCATCTGGGAAGGAGGGGTAAAAGCACATGCCGCTAAAGAAGGCACTGAAGAAATGTCCAGTTGCACTACAAGCTGAGATTTCACATACTGGGCTCCAAAAGTAACAAATGTGAATATCTCTGAAATGAAGTGAAGCAGCACAAATCAGAAAGGAGTGGCAGAATCAGGAGAATACAATGATTTTCACAAGGTATTTAAAATTTTAATTTAATTATTTTTTTTAGCAAGTGACAGGTCCTCTAAAGCCATTTTCTGCAGATCATTTCATTTTTATACCAGCTTTATACCAGTGATCAGTGTCAGTAACAGACAACGTTTTACTACCAGCAGGGATATTTTAACACATTGATAAGCCCTGTACAAATATGTCATAAATGGAGCCCCCACCTACAATAGAGCAAAAATGTCTGCTCCCATGCACCACTCTGTGGTCCACACAGTGTTGGTGCAACTCTGCACAGTGTTGCCAGATCATTGGAAATCAAAGAAAGTCCAAGGCACCAGATGTTTTTCTTCAAGGCATCCCTTTGTTGATTACTGCATGTGTAGCACCCCGAGGACTCGGCTGCTACAGGGGTAGTGCACCTCGAGCCAGAGGTGTGGTATTCCACTCCCGGGTAAGGATGGAGTGTGGGACTGAGCTCAGCTAGCTGCATGCACTACACTCATCCCATTTCCGGGGGACAGATCAATGGTACTCCCACTAGGTGAATGTGCAGGTACGACAGTGTCTGTCCCTGGCTGGAGTGGGAGGGGGGGTGGAACATCCCAGTAGTGTAGGGGCAGATAGGGGAGGGGCTCTGGGCATAGAGATAGGAGCCCATTGGGTGCTAGTCACCTGGGCTCACACATAGAGGGAGTATATATGGTGGGCACCATCTTAGGACAGGGTCAGTCAGTCAGTCAGTCAGTCTGAGGAGGGCTGACGGGGAGCTGTGGCTCCGGCTGGGCCCAGCTCCAGGGCCAAGCCTGCAGTGGAGAGAGAGGAGGAAGAAAGGCCCAGAGACGCAGAGCCAGAGGAAACCCTGAGATCCCACAAGTTACCGGGTGAAGGGTTGGCGGAAACGGGTACCGGAACCCAAACTGGTGGAGGCTAATGATCCTCAGCCAGGAACCGGAGGTTGTGGTCAAGTTTTGCCACGACCCTCACCATATCCACCAGGAAGGCACACCACGAGTAGGGTCAGGAAAGTCAGAGAAGGTTTAACCACCAAGAGGCCCGAGGGAGCCGGACAAAGGTGGATCCCTGGTGGGGACGGCCGGCAGAAAGAGAGAGAGAGGGGAGCTCAGGACCACGCTCCGGAACTGCCTGGGGGTTAGCCGAGTCCCGCACCTGGTGAACGCAGTACGGCTCGGGTGGTCACTCCCGGCCGAAGTGACTGAAGTACCATCTGTGAGTAAAAACCCTGAAACTGCACCATACGTTTCTGACTCTCCTTGCTGCACCATCACATCCCCCATCATCTACACCTGCTGCCCTGAGGCCATACCCCTCCCGTTGGGGGTTATACCATCCCCGCTGCACCATCCTTCCACCGGCCTCAGCGGTCTGCCCTGCAGCGGCAGCTCCAAAGCTGCATTCAACGGGTGGCGTAGTCATCCAACATCTACTGCTAATAGACTCGCCACTTAGTTTGACTCCCAGGGGACGGACCGGGTCACCGCCACGAGACTACTACCCCCATCTGATCCGGCTCTGGGTAAGCCCCCGTGCGCGCGATGCCGCACGACACAGAAGGCCCAGGGGCGCGTCAACTTTGGCGTAGTCGGCAGGATCACGTGCCCGCCACCACCGGGTACTGCGTGCCTGAAGAAAAGTTTATCTGTACCGTAAGAAGAAGTCTCCCGCCGGTTCCGGAGGGTCCCCGCCATCGGACGCCATCTCGGATCGTTTCCCGCCGTTTGCCCGCCATCTGCAGTCTTTTCCCGCCATCCACAGAGTTTCCCGCCATTGGGAGACGGTTCCCGCCATCTGAGAAGATTTCCCGCCCTGGCAGAGCGGACGCCATTATGGGCGTGCCAGAGGGTGGCAAGAGACTACCTCCCATCGTGGGCCTGGTCCCAGAAGAGCGCCAAAAGCAAAGACCGCCCCCACCAGCAGAGACTGCAATGATAGAGATGTCCATCAGCGTGGGGGGACTGCCCCTGGAACTGACAATCACCAAGTTGCCCCGGGACCACCCTCAGTGTGGGCGGATCAGGAACAAAAGAGTGAGGATGGGTGCAGCCTGGAGGAGTCTGGAGAGTTCGCACCCGGAGATGGAGGGAGAGTCAGGCAGCACCGACCCGATGGTCAGGAGCCTGCTGCAGGCCGCCACCCCAGAAGGCCTGGTGGAGATTCTGGCACAGCTCCCCAAAGATCGGGAGCATGCACAGACCGCGCTGGAGGGCCTGGCTCGGAAGATGGCCCGAGTACAGCGAGAAGTACTAGCTGAGTGGAGCAGAGAGATGGCCCTGCAGGCTGGAACCCGCCAGCAAAGGACACCACCCGCAACGAGGAGCACGCCTGCCCCTGAAGCCGGTGCGGAAGGGATGAAGGCCGGAGACGACGCCGTGGAAGGAGCTGAAGAGACGGAGGCAGGTAAAGGGGACGTTACTACCCCAAGCCCAGCAACCGTAAGCCTGCCCCAGCTCCCCGTCGCAGAGCCCGAAATCCCACCGACCGTGCCCGTTGCTGCACCGCCACCGCTCCAGACTAGGCCTCAAGCAGGAGCCGCGGCCAAGCCCCCTGTGACGTCACGTGCCTCAACCCCGAGCACGGCCAAGCAGGAGACGCCACCGGCCTGGTCGCAAGGTCGAGTACCCCCGGGCGCCGCCGTCTCCGCAGTGCCCTTCACCTTTAAGGTGCCACCGGCCTGGTCACAAGGCCTGGTGAATCCGGGCGCCGCTGCCATCACCGCGCCCTCAACCCTCAAAGTCCTGCCCTTGGGTGAAGACCTGTTCGCCCAGCATGCTTGCCCGGATGGGCAGCCCTTTGAGTGGCCACCGGAGTACTACCATCCCCGACTCCGGAAGGAAGGGCCCCTGTGTGAGCCCCTGATCCCGGCTCCGGCACCCGCCAAGATCACCCCACTCCCGTTGGAGGAGGCGCAGTTCGCATGGGACCCCACTGGAGAAAACCTCATCGGCTTCACCCAAGAGACCCGGGCGGCCGCAGCCGAGCGTGCGGAGTGCTGCCGGCAACAACTGGAGGTCTTCGACAGGGAGCGGCGAGAGAGGCGGGTCCGTGAGGAGCGGCTGCAAGTTCAGAGTGCGGAGCAGAAAAGCCGGACCCGGCGAGACCGCCGTGCGGCCCACGGTCCCCGCGCCACCGGGACCGTAATCAAGTTCCAACTGGAGCACGGTTGGGGCTTTATCCGGGATCACCGAACCCCCGGCGACGTCTTTGTCACCCGCAGGGATGTCGAGTCTCATCTGCCGGAGGGACATCGCGGACGTGACCTTTACCTGGGTGACGAGGTCACTTTCACCCGGCACCAGTGTGCCAAAGGACCGTACGCCCTTCATGTACACCGGTTGACGGAGGAAGAGCTGCGGTATGAGGAGAATCAAGAGGACCCGGACGGGTTTGAAGATTACCCTCAGGAAGGAGCAGGAGGACGCCGTTACTGAAGTACGGTAAAGTGGAACTGTACATAGTTACCCGTAAGGTACTTGTCATGCTGCTAGAGTAAAGTGAGTTCCCCGTTGGGACAAGTGTGAACTGTTACCTGCGTCCCCTATCCTTAAACAGGCTGAGGACTGTGAGCAGACATTCCCCTATTACCACTGACCGAGGACTGAGAGCGGTCGTTCTTTCCCTTTACCTGGCCGAGGACTGAGAGCGGCCATACCCTGTATATAGTTGCGCTTTCTAAAGCGCCCCCTACCGGTTTTAAAGAAAAACTGTTTTTCTACAAGTGACTGTTGCACTTTACCTGGTCACAAGTTGCACGGTGGCCAGGGATCAAGAATGTTTCTTATGAAAAAGTTTTTATTATGCTAAAAGAGTTAATGATATTTTATAAATGTGTGTGTTCGTAATGTTTTATACTTGTAACGTTAAAAGAGAAAAGTACCTCCCATAAAGGGATGAGTGAAAGTTAAAATATCTTATATGTAAGTGCACTTTAAAAATTTTTTGTATGTTTGTATGTTTTGCTCTTTTACAGCCCGAGGACGTGCTGTGGTTTACCAGGGGGGAATGTAGCACCCCGAGGACTCGGCTGCTACAGGGGTAGTGCACCTCGAGCCAGAGGTGTGGTATTCCACTCCCGGGTAAGGATGGAGTGTGGGACTGAGCTCAGCTAGCTGCATGCACTACACTCATCCCATTTCCGGGGGACAGATCAATGGTACTCCCACTAGGTGAATGTGCAGGTACGACAGTGTCTGTCCCTGGCTGGAGTGGGAGGGGGGGTGGAACATCCCAGTAGTGTAGGGGCAGATAGGGGAGGGGCTCTGGGCATAGAGATAGGAGCCCATTGGGTGCTAGTCACCTGGGCTCACACATAGAGGGAGTATATATGGTGGGCACCATCTTAGGACAGGGTCAGTCAGTCAGTCAGTCAGTCTGAGGAGGGCTGACGGGGAGCTGTGGCTCCGGCTGGGCCCAGCTCCAGGGCCAAGCCTGCAGTGGAGAGAGAGGAGGAAGAAAGGCCCAGAGACGCAGAGCCAGAGGGAACCCTGAGATCCCACAAGTTACCGGGTGAAGGGTTGTCGGAAACGGGTACCGGAACCCAAACTGGTGGAGGCTAATGATCCTCAGCCAGGAACCGGAGGTCGTGGTCAAGTTTTGCCACGACCCTCACCATATCCACCAGGAAGGCACACCACGAGTAGGGTCAGGAAAGCCAGAGAAGGTTTAACCACCAAGAGGCCCGAGGGAGCCGGACAAAGGTGGATCCCTGGTGGGGACGGCCGGCAGAAAGAGAGAGAGAGGGGAGCTCAGGACCACGCTCCGGAACTGCCTGGGGGTTAGCCGAGTCCCGCACCTGGTGAACGCAGTACGGCTCGGGTGGTCACTCCCGGCCGAAGTGACTGAAGTACCATCTGTGAGTAAAAGCCCTGAAACTGCACCATACGTTTCTGACTCTCCTTGCTGCACCATCACAACCCCCATCATCTACACCTGCTGCCCTGAGGCCATACCCCTCCCGTTGGGGGTTATACCATCCCCGCTGCACCATCCTTCCACCGGCCTCAGCGGTCTGCCCTGCAGCGGCAGCTCCAAAGCTGCATTCAACGGGTGGCGTAGTCATCCAACATCTACTGCTAATAGACTCGCCACTTAGTTTGACTCCCTGGGCACGGACCGGGTCACCGCCACGAGACTACTACCCCCATCTGATCCGGCTCCGGGTAAGCCCCCGTGCGCGCGATGCCGCACGACACAGAAGGCCCAGGGGCGCGTCACATGCAAAAGGTAAAAAGTACAGTCAATGTTTGGGCCACATACGGCCTTTTTCAAGCCAAGTATAGTAAGCAATGAGCACATCTTGTCAGTACTTTTTACTTTTTATATGTAGTAATTAGTGTTGAGCGAACATGCTCGACACTGCTCGGTACTCGCCCGAGCATCACGCTACTCGGGATGTTCGGCGAGCACCGAGCATTTCCGGGTTACTCGGGCGGGAGCTCGGGTCTCCGCCCTGCATGTTTGGCGCTCTTTACAGAGCCAATGAACATGCAGGGATTGCCAGCCAGTCACTGTAATGCTGCAGCCATGTTGTTTGTGGGCATTACAGTGATTGGCTGGCCGCACAGCGTCACCTCCAGTATTTAAAACGGAGTGCCGCCATCTTGGACACAGTCGCTCCGGATTAGACAGTGTAGGGACAGCGCTGCTGATTTAGGGAGAGATATAAACTGCGAAATAGTTAGTGTAGGGTCTGTAAAGGCTGCCAGAACAAACAAACAGTCCTTTTCAGGACTAATATCCATCCCAGAAACCAGGCAGGCAGGCTGTATAGGAGACACAGTGGTTATACCAGCAAACGCTGCATTACAGTCCTGTGTGCTCCTGTTGCTGAAATTGCTGGACTTTGCACCAGGTGTCGGGGGCCAGGAAAAATCCTTTTTTTTTCATCTAAATCCTCCTTTTTTTTTCCTCCTTCACACTGTACAAATACCTGTCTTATTAACCTTTTGGTGTGTGTCCCCCCCCCCCCCCAAAAAAAAAGCGTGTCTCTCATTTTTCAGACACAAATATAACTGTTGAAAATAGTCTGGTGTAGGCTAGAGAAACAGAAGTGTTGTTTTGCACTTCCACGGTTCAAACCTCTGTATTATCCATTTTGGGCCGTTTGTATCTAAAAAAAAAAAACAGTTTGAGTGTGTCGCTCACTGTTCAGCCGCAAATATCTCTATTTAAGAAAGTGTGGTATACCCCAGTAAACAATAACTGTGGTTTTGCCATCCCACGGTAAAAAATCTCTATTATTCAGGTTTTGGTAGTTTTTTCCTTGAAGAAAAACAGTAGTGTCTCCTGACTGTTGTGACACAAAAATATATCTGTTGAAAATAGTCTTGTGCAGGCCCGACATCCCAGTGTGGTTTCGCAGTTCCACGGGTCAAATCGCTGTACTATCCAGTTTTGGGCCTTTGGTATCTAAAAAAAAAGCAGTTTGAGTGTGTCGCTCACTGTTCAGCCGCAAATATCTCTATTTAAAAAAGTGTGGTATACCCCAGTAAACAATAACTGTGGTTTTGCCATCCCACGGTAAAAAATCTCTATTATTCAGCTTTTGGTAGTTTTTTTCGTAAAGAAAAACAGTAGCGTCTCCTGACTGTTGTGACACAAAAATATATCTGTTGAAAATAGTCTTGTGTAGGTCCGACATCCCAATGTGGTTTCGCAGTTCCACGGGTCAAATCGCTGTACTATCCAGTTTTGGGCCTTTGGTATCTAAAAAAAAGCAGTTTAAGTGTGTCGCTCACTGTTCAGCCGCAAATATCTCTATTTAAAAAAGTGTGGTATACCCCAGTAAACAATAACTGTGGTTTTGCCATCCCACGGTAAAAAATCTCTATTATTCAGCTTTTGGTAGTTTTTTCCGTAAAGAAAAACAGTAGTGTCTCCTGACTGTTGTGACACAAAAATATATCTGTTGAAAATAGTCTTGTGTAGGCCCGACATCCCAGTGTGGTTTCGCAGTTCCACGGGTCAAATCACTGTACTATCCAGTTTTGGGCCTTTGGTATCTAAAAAAAAAGCAGTTTGAGTGTGTCGCTCACTGTTCAGCCGCAAATATCTCTATTTAAAAAAGTGTGGTATACCCCAGTAAACAATAACTGTGGTTTTGCCATCCCACGGTAAAAAATCTCTATTATTCAGCTTTTGGTAGTTTTTTCCGTAAAGAAAAACAGTAGTGTCTCCTGACTGTTGTGACACAAAAATATATCTGTTGAAAATAGTCTTGTGTAGGCCCGACATCCCAGTGTGGTTTCGCAGTTCCACGGGTCAAATCGCTGTACTATCCAGTTTTGGGCCTTTGGTATCTAAAAAAAAAAGCAGTTTGAGTGTGTCGCTCACTGTTCAGCCGCAAATATCTCTATTTAAAAAAGTGTGGTATACCCCAGTAAACAATAACTGTGGTTTTGCCATCCCACGGTAAAAAATCTCTATTATTCAGCTTTTGGTAGTTTTTTCCATAAAGAAAAACAGTAGCGTCTCCTGACTGTTGTGACACAAAAATATATCTGTTGAAAATAGTCTTGTGTAGGCCCGACATCCCAGTGTGGTTTCGCAGTTCCACGGGTCAAATCGCTGTACTATCCAGTTTTCGCCTTTGGTATCTAAAAAAAAGCAGTTTAAGTGTGTCGCTCACTGTTCAGCCGCAAATATCTCTATTTAAAAAAGTGTGGTATACCCCAGTAAACAATAACTGTGGTTTTGCCATCCCACGGTAAAAAATCTCTATTATTCAGCTTTTGGTTGTTTTTTCCGTAAAGAAAAACAGTAGTGTCTCCTGACTGTTGTGACACAAAAATGTATCTGTTGAAAATAGTCTTGTGTAGGCCCGACATCCCAGTGTGGTTTCGCAGTTCCACGGTTCAAATCGCTGTACTATCCAGTTTTGCGCCTTTGGTATCTAAAGAAAAAGCAGTTTGAGTGTGTCGCTCACTGTTCAGCCGCAAATATCTCTATTTAAAAAAGTGTGGTATACCCCAGTAAACAATAACTGTGGTTTTGCCATCCCACGGTAAAAAATCTCTATTATTCAGCTTTTGGTAGTTTTTTCCGTAAAGAAAAACAGTAGTGTCTCCTGACTGTTGTGACACAAAAATATATCTGTTGAAAATAGTCTTTTGTAGGCCCGACATCCCAGTGTGGTTTCGCAGTTCCACCGGTCAAATCGCTGTACTATCCAGTTTTGGGCCTTTGGTATCTAAAAAAAAAAGCAGTTTGAGTGTGTCGCTCACTGTTCAGCTGCAAATATCTCTATTTAAAAAAGTGTAGTACACCCCAGTAAACAATAACTGTGGTTTTGCCATCCCACGGTAAAAAATCTCTATTATTCAGCTTTTGGTAGTTTTTTCCGTAAAGAAAAACAGTAGTGTCTCCTGACTGTTGTGACACAAAAATATATCTGTTGAAAATAGTCTTGTGTAGGCCCGACATCCCAGTGTGGTTTCGCAGTTCCACGGGTCAAATCGCTGTACTATCCAGTTTTGGGCCTTTGGTATCTAAAAAAAAAGCAGTTTGAGTGTGTCGCTCACTGTTCAGCCACAAATATCTCTATTTAAAAAAGTGTGGTATACCCCAGTAAACAATAACTGTGGTTTTGCCATCCCACGGTAAAAAATCTCTATTATTCAGCTTTTGGTAGTTTTTTTCCGTAAAGAAAAACAGTAGTGTCTCCTGACTGTTGTGACACAAAAATATATCTGTTGAAAATAGTCCTGTGTAGGCCCGACATCCCAGTGTGGTTTCGCAGTTCCACGTGTCAAATCACTGTACTATCCAGTTTTGGGCCTTTGGTATCTAAAAAAAAAGCAGTTTGAGTGTGTCGCTCACTGTTCAGCCGCAAATATCTCTATTTAAAAAAGTGTAGTACACCCCAGTAAACAATAGCTGTGGTTTTGCCATCCCACGGTAAAAAATCTCTATTATTCAGCTTTTGGTAGTTTTTTCCGTAAAGAAAAACAGTAGTGTCTCCTGACTGTTGTGACACAAAAATATATCTGTTGAAAATAGTCCTGTGTAGGCCCGACAACCCAGTGTGGTTTCGCAGTTCCACGGGTCAAATCACTGTACTATCCAGTTTTGGGCCTTTGGTATCTAAAAAAAAAGCAGTTTGAGTGTGTCGCTCACTGTTCAGCCGCAAATATCTCTATTTAAAAAAGTGTGGTATACCCCAGTAAACAATAACTGTGGTTTTCCTCTTCCACGGTTCTAATCTACTCTTTATTACCCTTTTTCCATTGATAGTGCAAGTGTAAGCTATTTTACTTCATTTACAATGGGCAAGGCGCGTGGCAAGGGACGTGGAAGTGGACGTTCTGGTGATCGTTCGTGCAGAGGACGGGGCCGTGGCCAAGGTGAAAATGTGCCACAACCAACAGCCACATCTTCTCGCTCCCACTTCTTGACCGAATTACTAGGGAAGCACAGAACAACACCAGTATTGAGAACTGATCAGTGTGAACAGGTTATTAATTGGATAGCAGATAATACTTCCAGTTACATGGGCACCACCACCTCCGGTCTGTCTTCCACACGGTCAACTCTTAGTAGCCGTGAGTCTCGACCGCATACTCCTCCTCACCCTGATGCTCCTTCCTCCCACCATGCCGAGTGTCGTCAGACAGCAAGTGATCCCACACTTGGACACTCTGAAGAGCTGTTCACTGGTCCATTTCCATATTTGGGCCCCTCGCCTGATACGCTGGAAGTGGTGGAAGAGGAGATCCCATGTTGCGATGCCCAAATATTTGAACAGCCACGGCCACAGGAAGTCGACGTTGGCAATCTGTCACAAGAGGTGGACGATGACGAGACACAATTGCCAGGAAGTGAGGAGGAGGATCGTGGTGCGCAAGTGGAAGAGGAGGAGGTGGTGGATGATCTAGTAACTGACCCAACGTGGAAGGAGGACATGCAGAGTGAGGCCAGCAGCACACAGGGGGAGGGAGGCAGAGTACCCCAACAGGCAGGAAGAAGCAGTGTGGTGGCCGCAGACAGAAGGCAGGCAACCGTTCCCCGTAACACCAACATGAGGGACGCTGCCAGTACAAGCGGTAGGTCTTCCAGAGTCTGGAATTTTTTTAAAGACTCTACTGATAACCCCAAAAAGGCCATATGTTCCACCTGCCATGCCAGCATCAGCAGGGGTGACAAAACTACCAGCCTGACCACCACCAGCATGATCAGGCACATGGCAGCAAAGCACCCGACTTTGTGGGGCGAAACCCAGGGTCCACGACCAGTGTCAGCGGGTGTCACCACTGCTTCTTCCACTGTTGTGCGTGCAATAGAACCCCCTGTTGTGTGTGCAAGGCAATCCCCTGTCCATACTGCATGTAAAGATGCCCCCTCCTCTCAGTCTTCACTTGTTATGGCAGTTTCTCAAGAAACAGCATCAACGTCCACGTCCACGTCCTACCCCAGCATTCAATTGTCCATATCCCACACCTTTGAACGAAAGCGGAAATTCGCAGCTAACGCCCCACAGGCCAAAGTCCTAAATTCGCACATTTCACGACTGCTTGCATTGGAAATGCTGCCTTTTAGGCTGGTGGAGACGGAATCCTTCCGCAATCTTATGGCGGTGGCCGTCCCTCGGTACTCGGTCCCCAGCCGACACTATTTTGCCCGGTGTGCCATCCCCGCACTACACAAGCACATGTCCCAAAGCATCTGCCGTGCCCTCAACAACGCAGTTACTGGCAGAGTCCACCTGACAACGGACACGTGGACAAGTGCTTGTGGCCAGGGAGGGTACATCTCTCTGACGGCACACTGGGTAAACCTAGTGGAAGCCGGGACCCAGTCGGACCTTGGGACGGAACACATCCTCCCCACACCGATGATTGCGGGCCCTATGTCAGTCAGAGTTGCCCCCACAGTGTACAGCTCCTGTGCATCCTCCTCCTCCTCCTCCTCCTCATGTTCAGCCTCCATCTCAGATATCACCACATCAGTTACAAGCTGGAAGCATTGCAGTACTGCCTCCGCCAAGCGGCAACAGGCTGTGCTGAAACTCATAAGCTTAGGTGATAAACCTCACACTGCTTGTGAGTTGTGGACAGCTGTGAAAGAGCAGGCAGATCTGTGGCTGAGACCGCTGAACCTACATCCCGGCATGGTCGCTTGTGACAATGGCCGTAACCTGCTGGCGGCTCTGAGGCGAGGTGAGATCACACACGTCTCATGCCTGGCTCATGTGCTTAACCTCGTGGTTCAGCGGTTTCTTAAATCGTACCCCGAGTTGCCAGATCTGCTCATGAAAGTACGCCGCCTGTCACCTCATTTTCGCAAGTCGGCTACAGCTTCCGCCGCCCTTGCTGTGCTGCAGCAGTGTTTGCAGCTTCCGGCACACCAACTGGTGTGTGATGTCCCCACACGTTGGAACTCTACCCTCCACATGTTGCAAAGGATTTGTGAGCAGAAGAGAGCAGTTGTGGAGTACCAGCTGCAACAAGGCCGTCGATATTCAGGTCAGACTCCACACATAAGACCTCAGGAGTGGACCTGGATGTCTGACATATGTACCATCCTGACAAACTTTGAGGAGGCCACCAAGATGGTGAGTGGCGATGACGCCATCATTAGTGTCAGCATCCCACTTGTCTGTCTTTTGCAACGCTCTCTGCAGAGAATTAAAGAGGAGGCATTGCAGCCAGAGTATGATGAGATGGATCAAGAAGCCGTAGCGGGCGATTACACACAGCCCAGCCTCATCTCATCCCAACGTGCATTGGGGGACAATGAGGGAGAGGACGAGGAGGAGGAGGAGGAAGAACAGGAGCTGCTATCATGCGTTGTAGACGGTAGTACCTGTACAAGTGTCATACCATCGGTTCAGCGTGGGTGTCCTGAGGACAGGGGGGAGGAGGAAGAGGAGGAGGAGGAGGAGAGCATGGTCAGTCGTCATCTTGGTGAGGACACGGAAATCTTGCCCGTTACCAGTGTGGCACGCATGGCTGACTTTATGTTACGCTGCCTTAACCGTGACCCTCGCGTTGACAAAATGTTGGGTGACAGTCATTACTGGTTGGTGACACTTGTAGACCCCCGCTACAAGGAGAACTTTCACTCTCTTATTCCTGAGGTGGAGAGGTCTACAAAAATGGGGCAATACCAGAAGGCCCTTGCTGCAGAACTCTTAAAAAAATTCTCATCTGAACACGCTAGCGGCAGAGGTCACAGTTCGTTGCCCAACCAAGGCGTACAGGCGAGAGAGATGCAACTCCAATCCAGCAGAGGCAGGGGAACACTGTCAACGTTCTGGGACAGTTTTCTGACACCCGCCGAGCTTACAGGCCCTGAGGCGCGGGGTACTCTCACAAGGAGTGGAAAGTTTCAAAAGATGGTGAGGGAGTACCTTGCCGATCGTACCAGCGTCCTCCGTGATTCCTCTGTGCCTTTTAATTACTGGGTATCCAAGCTGGACACTTGGAATGAACTCGCTCTGTACGCCTTGGAGGTCCTGGCCTGCCCTGCCGCTAGCGTGTTATCGGAGCGTGGTTTTA
Source organism: Phyllobates terribilis (assembly GCF_046119375.1). Lineage (NCBI taxonomy): Eukaryota > Metazoa > Chordata > Amphibia > Anura > Dendrobatidae > Phyllobates > Phyllobates terribilis. Next base: position 108,762,427 of record NW_027362764.1, on the reverse strand, counting down.
GTGCCGCTGGGGGAATTATAACTGATAAGCGCACTCGCCTGTCAACTGACAATGCTGACAAGCTGACCCTTATCAAAATGAACAAGGGCTGGATTGGGCCAGACTTCTCATCACCTCCAAATGACAGCAGAGTAACATAAAGTCAAATCCACTGTGTTATTTCGGGAGGTGTATTCACATGCACCGCTTCACACCCACACATGGGTATACGCTTCCTCGTTTCGGCTGTTTAATCTTCTTCTCCTTATCCTCAGCCTCCACCATCACTATACCACCAGGGTGCCAGCATTGCAAGTTCCTCCGTCCTTATTTTTGGCAGCTTTTGCTTGCAAGGCATAAGCAAATACTATGGGACACCCACTCCCCAATAATGGGACTTATGTTTGTAATATGCTGTACTGCATGGCTCTTGTAAGGGGCATTGCAAGTTGCTCCGTCCTAATTTTTGGCAGCTTTTGCTTGGAAAGCATAAGCAAATACTATGGGACACCCACTCCCCAATAATGGGACTTATGTTTGTAATATGCTGTACTGCATGGCTCTTGTAAGGGGCATTGCAAGTTGCTCCGTCCTAATTTTTGGCAGCTTTTGCTGGGAAAGCATAAGCAAATACCATGGGACACCCACTCCCCAATAATGGGACTTATGTTTGTAATATGCTGTACTGCATGGCTCTTGTAAGAGGCATTGCAAGTTGCTCCGTCCTAATTTTTGGCAGCTTTTGCTGGGAAAGCATAAGCAAATGCTATGGGGCACCCACTCCCCAATAATGTGACTTATGTTTGTAATATGCTGTACTGCATGGCTCTTGTAAGGGGCATTGCAAGTTGCTCCGTCCTAATTTTTGGCAGCTTTTGCTGGGAAAGCATAAGCAAATACTATGGGACACCCACTCCCCAATAATGGGACTTATGTTTGTAATATGCTGTACTGCATGGCTCTTGTAAGGGGCATTGCAAGTTGCTCTGTCCTAATTTTTGGCAGCTTTTGCTGGGAAAGCATAAGCAAGTGTAGCACCCTGAGGATTCGGCTGCTACAGGGGTATTGCACCTCAACCCAGAGGTGTGATATTCCACTCCCGGGTAAGGATGGAGTGTGGAACTGAGCTCGGTAGGCTGCATGCACTACACACATCCCATTTCCGAGGAGCAGACCGACGGTACTCCCACTTAGAAATGTGCAGGTATGACCGAGTCTGTTCCTGGCTGGAGTGGGAGGGGGGTGGTACATCCCAAGTAGTGTAGGGGCAGATAGGGGGAGCAGCCTGGGTAAAGATAGGAGCTCATTGGGTGCTGGTCACCTGAGCTCACACATAGAGGGTGTATATAAGGTGGGCACCATCAGAGAACAGGGTCAGTCAGCCAGTCTTTGCAGAGGAGAGGAAGAGGAGCAGAGCAGCCTGAGCCAGAGTGAGAGAGGAGAAAGCAAGAGAGACCCAGAGGGGGAAACAGAAGAGAGGACTCTGAGACCCCAAATCCAATCCACGGGTGAAGAGTCGGCATCAGGGTACCGGAACCCAAGCTGGTGGGGGCAAAAACACACCCCAGCCAGAGACCGGAGGCCGTGGGCAGCGTCTGCCACGGCCACCCACCACATCCACCACGAAGGCATACCACGTGGAGGGTCAGGGAACTCAAGGCCAAGGGTCTCCCAACAGAAGGCCCGAGGGAGCTGGACCTGGGTGGATCACTAGTGGGGACGGCCAGAGAAAGGACAGAAGGAGAGCTCAGGGTCACGCTCCGGACTCGCTTGGGGGTTGGCTGGATCCAGGACCTGGTGGATGCAGCACGGCTCGGGAGGTCACTTGAAGCTGGAGTGACCGGAACATCAGCAGTGAGTAAATACCCTAAACTGCACAACCCGACTCTGTCTTCATTTTACATCTACGCTGCACCACCACAACCCCCATCCTCTGCACCTGACCCCCTGAGGCTATACCCCACCCGTTGGGGGTTATACCATCAAAAGCTGCACCTACACCATCAGCCTCAGCGGACCCTGCTGCAGCGGCGGCCATAGTGACCGCAATACAACGGGTGGCGTAGTCGACATTAAGAACTTATTAACATCTGTAGGACTGCCACATACAACTGAGTTTGACACCCTGGGCACGGACCGGGTCACAGCCACTCGGAAGACTACAACTCCCATCTGATCCGGCTCCGGATTTTCCCCCTAAAGAATATGGCCCAGGGGGCGCGTCAACTTTGGCGTAGTCGGCAGGATTACGTGCCCACAACACCCGGGTACTGCGTGCCTGAAGAAAAGAATGAGTTTACCTCAAAAAGAAGTCTCCTGCCGGTTCCGGAGGGTCCCCGCCATCGGACCCCATCACAGGTCGATTCCTGCCGGTTGTCCGCCATTAACAGCTTTTTCCCGCCATCTGCAGAGTTTCCCGCCACTGGGAAGCGATTCCCGCCATTTCCAAAGGTTTCCCGCCTTGGAAGAGCGGACGCCATTATGGGCGTGCCAGAGGGTGGCGAGAGGCCACCTCCCATCGTGGGCCAGGACCGAAAATGGCGCCAAAAGTGGAAACCGCCCCCACCAACAGAGACTGTGATGCTAGAGGTGTCTGTCAGCGTGAAAGAACTGCCCCTGGAGCTGACAGTCACCAAGTGGCCCCGGGACCGCCCTCGAGGTGGGAGGAGACGAAAGGAGAGAACAAAGATGGGTGCCGCCTGGAGCAGTCTAGAGCGAGCGCACCCGGAGGCAAGAAGCCTGGAGAAGAGTATCGGAGGAGCTTACCCGGAGATGGCGAGAAAGCAGAGCAGCACCGGCCCGCTGGCCAGGAGCCTGCTGGAGACGACTGTAGGAGAGCAGAGCAGCACCGACCCGTTGGTCAGGAGCCTGCTGGAAACAACGACCCCACTAGGCCTAGTGGAGGTCCTAGCACAGCTCCCCCGAGACCGGGAGTGTGCACAGACCGCTCTGGAGGGCCTCGCAAGGAGGATGGCCCGGGTGCAGCGAGAGACGTTGGCGGAGTGGAGCCGTGAGATGGCCCAGCAGACCGAGACCTGTCAGCGGAGCACGCCACCCGAGACGAGGAGACAGACTGCCTCTGAGGATGGCGCGGGAGGACTGAAGGCTGGAGACGGCGCCGAGAAGGGAGCCGAACGAGTGGAGGCAGGTAAAGGGGACGTCTATACCCCAAAACCGGGAAACCGCGTACCTGCCCCAGCTCCCCGTCGCAGAGCCCGAAGTCTATCCTGCCGTGCCCGTCGCTGCAACGTCACCGCCGCAGACTAGGCCTCAAACGGGAGCCGCGACCCCTGTGACGTCACACGCCTCGACCCCGAGCGTGACCAAGCAGGAAGTACGACCAGCCTGGTCGCAAGGCCTAGTACCCCCGGGCGCCGCAATACCAACAGCGCCCCCTACCTCCGCGGAGCCCCCGGCCTGGTCGCAGGGCCAAGTAGCCCAGGGCGCCGCCGTCCTTACGGTGCCCTTTACCTTCCAGATACCCCAGGCCTGGCCGCAAGGCCCGGGCAACCCGGGCGCCACCACCACCGCGCCCATAAGACCAAGAGTGCCGCATCTGGGAGAGGACCTGTACGCCCAGCATACGTGCCCGGATGGGCAGCCATTTATATGGCCACCGGAGTTCCACCATCCCCGACTCTGGAGAGAGAGACCCCTGGATGAACCCCTGATCCCGGCTCCAAAGCCCGTAAAGAGGATCTCGCCCCCGCTAGCGGAAGCACAGTTTGAGTGGGACCCCACCGGAGAAGATCTTATGGGGTTCACTCAAGAGACTCGGGCAGCTGCAGCGGAGCGTGCTGAGTGCTGCCGCCAACAGCTCGAGGACTTCGAGAGGGAGCGGAGAGAGAGGCGGGTCCGGGAACAGCAAGCTCAAGTAAAGAGCGCGGAGCAGAAGAGCCGGGCCAGGAGAGACCCCCGTGCAGCGCATAGTCCCCGCACCACCGGGACTGTGATAAAGTTTAACCTGCAGCATGGGTGGGGCTTCATCCGAGACCACCACACCATAGGCGACGTCTTCGTAACCAGGAGAGACGTTGAGTCCCACCTACCGGAGGGACACAGAGGTCGTGACCTTTACATCGGGGACGAGGTCACCTTCACCCGGCACAAGTGTGCCAAAGGTCCCTACGCCCTCCATGTGCATCGCCTGACGGAGAAAGAGCTGCGTTGTGAGGAGGAAGAGCAAGAGGACCCGGACGGGTCTGAAACTAGAGCCAAAGGTAACCAAAAAGCAAGAGCAGGAGGACGCCGTCGCTAAGGACAGCGAAGCAGAAGCTGTATATAGTTGCCCGTCGGGGCACAGTAAACTGAAACAGTGAACTGAAACTGAAACAGTAAACTGAAACTGAAACTGTTGCTGTTGCTAATATAGTCCCCGTTCGGACCAGCATGTGTGAACTGTTAACCCGTATTTCCCTAAATCCCACTGACCGAGGACTGAGAGCGGTCATTCCTCCCTAATACCTGGCCGAGGACTGAGAGCGGCCATATCCCTGTAAATAGTTGCGCGTCCTAAAGCGCCCCCTACCGGTTTTTTTTATAGGAAAACCAGTTTTCCAGAGAGACTGTCGCACTTTACCCGGTCACACGTTGCACAGTGACCGGAGGAGGAGCCAGAGGCGACGAGAATGTTTTATATTGATATATATATATATAATGTTTTATATGTTTTATATGTTTATGCAAAAATTTGTATGTTTTGGTGTTGTTTATGTCTTACAGCCCGAGGACGTGCTGTGATTTACCAGGGGGGAATGTAGCACCCTGAGGATTCGGCTGCTACAGGGGTATTGCACCTCAACCCAGAGGTGTGATATTCCACTCCCGGGTAAGGATGGAGTGTGGAACTGAGCTCGGTAGGCTGCATGCACTACACACATCCCATTTCCGAGGAGCAGACCGACGGTACTCCCACTTAGAAATGTGCAGGTACGACCGAGTCTGTTCCTGGCTGGAGTGGGAGGGGGGTGGTACATCCCAAGTAGTGTAGGGGCAGATAGGGGGAGCAGCCTGGGTAAAGATAGGAGCTCATTGGGTGCTGGTCACCTGAGCTCACACATAGAGGGTGTATATAAGGTGGGCACCATCAGAGAACAGGGTCAGTCAGCCAGTCTTTGCAGAGGAGAGGAAGAGGAGCAGAGCAGCCTGAGCCAGAGTGAGAGAGGAGAAAGCAAGAGAGACCCAGAGGGGGAAACAGAAGAGAGGACTCTGAGACCCCAAATCCTATCCACGGGTGAAGAGTCGGCATCAGGGTACCGGAACCCAAGCTGGTGGGGGCAAAAACACACCCCAGCCAGAGACCGGAGGCCGTGGGCAGCGTCTGCCACGGCCACCCACCACATCCACCACGAAGGCATACCACGTGGAGGGTCAGGGAACTCAAGGCCAAGGGTCTCCCAACAGAAGGCCCGAGGGAGCTGGACCTGGGTGGATCACTAGTGGGGACGGCCAGAGAAAGGACAGAAGGAGAGCTCAGGGTCACGCTCCGGACTCGCTTGGGGGTTGGCTGGATCCAGGACCTGGTGGATGCAGCACGGCTCGGGAGGTCACTTGAAGCTGGAGTGACCGGAACATCAGCAGTGAGTAAATACCCTAAACTGCACAACCCGACTCTGTCTTCATTTTACATCTACGCTGCACCACCACAACCCCCATCCTCTGCACCTGACCCCCTGAGGCTATACCCCACCCGTTGGGGGTTATACCATCAAAAGCTGCACCTACACCATCAGCCTCAGCGGACCCTGCTGCAGCGGCGGCCATAGTGACCGCAATACAACGGGTGGCGTAGTCGACATTAAGAACTTATTAACATCTGTAGGACTGCCACATACAACTGAGTTTGACACCCTGGGCACGGACCGGGTCACAGCCACTCGGAAGACTACAACTCCCATCTGATCCGGCTCCGGATATTCCCCCTAAAGAATATGGCCCAGGGGGCGCGTCACAAGTACTATGGGACACCCACTCCCCAATAATGGGACTTATGTTTGTAATATGCTGTACTGCATGGCTCTTGTAAGGGGCATTGCAAGTTGCTCCGTCCTAATTTTTGGCAGCTTTTGCTTGCAAGGCATAAGCAAATACTATGGGACACCCTCTCCCCAATAATGGGACTTATGTTTGTAATATGCTGTACTGCATGGCTCTTGTAAGGGGCATTGCAAGTTGCTCCGTCCTAATTTTTGGCAGCTTTTGCTTGCAAGGCATAAGCAAATACTATGGGAGACCCACTCCCCAATAATGGGACTTATGTTTGTAATATGCTGTACAGCATGTGACGCGCCCCCTGGGCAGTGTGTAAACGTGTGTGGGATACCCGATGCCGGGTCTCTGGGGTCTGTAGTCTCCGTGGCGGTGACCCGGTCCCGTGGCTCAGGCTGGTCAAACCAGTGGCAGTCTTTCTTAGGTTTTGAGGTTAATTGTCCAACTGCGCCACCCGTGGATTGCGGTCAGGGAGTACCACCGCTGCGAGGCAGACCGCTGAGGCTGGTGTTGTGTGCGCAGCTTAGAATGGGATAACTCCCCTCGGGAGGAGTATAGCCTCAGGGCAGTGAGTGTGGATGATGGGGGTGATTGTGCACGAGCGCAGCAGGAATGACTCAGAGTCTTTGCAGTGCAGTTCAGGGTCTTTACTGATGATTATAAGGTAGACCCTCCCGGGAGTACTGGCTAGCATAAGAGGCCTGGTCAGTCTGTGAGCAAGCAGGAGTTCCCCTGGCCAGGTGGAGTTGCAGGCCTCCCTGTCTGTCTGCACTCTTCCTGGCTACCTTGCTGTAAGCGGGTAGAAGTAGCCCACGTCCCTGAGTGTACCGTGTAGTGCTCACCCGTATGGCTGGTGACTTGGGGCCTTCTGTTAGCCTCCGCTCCACGACGGCGGTGCTGGTCCCTTGCTTGTGACTAGAGATGAGCGTTGTTCTACTCTAACTGTTCGCCAATCTCAAATTCGAGCTGTTTTGGGCGGTGTTCGAGCCGTTCGGCGAACACGAACAATTTGAGAAAAATTCGGCTGTTCGAGGTTATGTTCGATAACTGTTCGTGCACCAAAATCATAACTGGATTTTTTCTCAGTAATGATGAAAATTAATGTTAATACGCAGTTTGAGTGTACAGCGGGGTGGGGGGAGGGGCAGGGGATGGATCTCTGCAGGAACAATGAAGATCTCCATTTTTTTTCCTCTTTCCCGCATTTACAGTGGGAAGGTGCAATCTGTCAGCCTATCAGCAGCGCACACACGGAGCGAAGTGCTTTTTTTCACACAAGCAAGGGCATGTGTCATTGGCAGTGTATGTCACATGTCCTTGCCCTATAAGACCAAGCCATTTTCCCCGTCGCCACCATTTTCTCACTGCTGCAGCTGCGTGTTAGACGGCACCGCTGTTGCTGTGTGCGCTATACCTTGTTAATTTCAAGCCAATTTTCGCACAAATCTACAGATAGCTTGGGAGTAGGGAATAGTTGTGATTGCAGTCCTTTTAAGGACTAGGTTACAGCATTTCCTACGACTTTTATCAGGCAGGTCTGTGCTCTTAAATAGATAGATTGTGGGAGTAAAGACTAATTGTAATTGGAGTCCTTTTCAGGACTAGGTTACATCAGTTCCTATCAGTTTTTGCCAGGCAGGTCTGTGCCAGTGCTGTGCAAGTTTTTTTCACAGCATTTGGCTGAATCTAGCAAAGCTAATCCTTTTTGGCCTATTGCAGAGTGTGTTAGTCAGTGGAGTAGCCTATCTGTGTTGCAAGATATACCACCTGTGTATAGAATACCAATTTTTTTACTGCACCTAGTGAAGTAAAATCTTTTGGGCATAGCATCATTCTATTAGTCCATCTATACTGACCTCCATCAGGTTGCAAATTGAATATAATTTTTTTCTGCATCTAGCTCTGAAAAAATATTGGGCTTCTAGCTGTGTGTGGGACTTGTTGTATTAGTCCATCTATACTGACCTCCATCAGGTTGCAAACTGCATATATTTTTTTCTTCATCTACCTCTGAAAAAATATTGGGCTTCTAGCTGTGTGTGGGACTTGTTCTATTAATTCATCTATACAGACCTCCATCATGTTGCAAACTGAATATATTTTTTTCTGCATCTACCTCTGAAAAAATATTGGGCTTCTAGCTGTGTGTGGGACTTGTTCTATTAATCCATCTATACAGACCTCCATCAGGTTGCAAACTGAATATATTTTTTTCTGCATCTACCTCTGAAAAAATATTGGGCTTCTAGCTGTGTGTGGGACTTGTTCTATTAATCCATCTATACAGACCTCCATCAGGTTGCAAACTGAATATATTTATTTCTGCATCTACCTCTGAAAAAATATTGGGCTTCTAGCTGTGTGTGGGACTTGTTGTATTAGTCCATCTATACTGACCTCCATCAGGTTGCAAACTGAATATATTTTTTTCTGCATCTACCTCTGAAAAAATATTGGGCTTCTAGCTGTGTGTGGGACTTGTTCTACTAATCCATCTATACAGACCTCCATCAGGTTGCAAACTGAATATATTTTTTTCTGCATCTACCTCTGAAAAAATATTGGGCTTCTAGCTGTGTGTGGGACTTGTTCTATTAATCCATCTATACAGACCTCCATCAGGTTGCAAACTGAATATATTTTTTTCTGCATCTACCTCTGAAAAAATATTGGGCTTCTAGCTGTGTGTGGGACTTGTTCTATTAATCCATCTATACAGACCTCCATCAGGTTGCAAACTGAATATATTTTTTTCTGCATCTACCTCTGAAAAAATATTGGGCTTTTAGCTGTGTGTGGGACTTGTTCTACTAATCCATCTATACAGACCTCCATCAGGTTGCAAACTGAATATATTTTTTTCTGCATCTACCTCTGAAAAAAATATTGGGCTTCTAGCTGTGTGTGGGACTTGTTCTATTAATCCATCTATACAGACCTCCATCAGGTTGCAAACTGAATATATTTTTTTCTGCATCTACCTCTGAAAAAATATTGGGCTTCTAGCTGTGTGTGGGACTTGTTGTATTAGTCCATCTATACTGACCTCCATCAGGTTGCAAACTGAATATATTTTTTTCTGCATCTACCTCTGAAAAAATATTGGGCTTCTAGCTGTGTGTGGGACTTGTTCTATTAATCCATCTATACAGACCTCCATCAGGTTGCAAACTGAATATATTTTTTTCTGCATCTACCTCTGAAAAAATATTGGGCTTCTAGCTGTGTGTGGGACTTGTTCTACTAATCTATCTATACAGACCTCCATCAGGTTGCAAACTGAATATATTTTTTTCTGCATCTACCTCTGAAAAAATATTGGGCTTCTAGCTATGTGTGGGACTTGTTGTATTAGTCCATCTATACTGACCTCCATCAGGTTGCAAACTGAATATATTTTTTTCTGCATCTACCTCTGAAAAAATATTGGGCTTCTAGCTGTGTGTGGGACTTGTTCTATTAATCCATCTATACAGACCTCCATCAGGTTGCAAACTGAATATATTGTTTTCTGCATCTACCTCTGAAAAAATATTGGGCTTCTAGCTGTGTGTGGGACTTGTTCTATTAATCCATCTATACAGACCTCCATCAGGTTGCAAACTGAATATATTTTTTTCTGCATCTACCTCTGAAAAAATATTGGGCTTCTAGCTGTGTGTGGGACTTGTTCTATTAATCCATCTATACAGACCTCCATCAGGTTGCAAACTGAATATATTTTTTTCTGCATCTACCTCTGAAAAAATATTGGGCTTCTAGCTGTGTGTGGGACTTGTTCTATTAATCCATCTATACAGACCTCCATCAGGTTGCAAACTGAATATATTGTTTTCTGCATCTACCTCTGAAAAAATATTGGGCTTCTAGCTGTGTGTGGGACTTGTTGTATTAGTCCATCTATACTGACCTCCATCAGGTTGCAAACTGAATATATTTTTTTCTGCATCTACCTCTGAAAAAATATTGGGCTTCTAGCTGTGTGTGGAACTTGTTCTATTAATCCATCTATACAGACCTCCATCAGGTTGCAAACTGAATATATTGTTTTCTGCATCTACCTCTGAAAAAATATTGGGCTTCTAGCTGTGTGTGGGACTTGTTCTATTAATCCATCTATACAGACCTCCATCAGGTTGCAAACTGAATATGTTTTTTTCTGCATCTACCTCTGAAAAAATATTGGGCTTCTAGCTGTGTGTGGGACTTGTTCTATTAATCCATCTATACAGACCTCCATCAGGTTGCAAACTGAATATATTTTTTTCTGCATCTACCTCTGAAAAAATATTGGGCTTCTAGCTGTGTGTGGGACTTGTTCTATTAATCCATCTATACAGACCTCCATCAGGTTGCAAACTGAATATATTTTTTTCTGCATCTACCTCTGAAAAAATATTGGGCTTCTAGCTGTGTGTGGGACTTGTTGTATTAGTCCATCTATACTGACCTCCATCAGGTTGCAAACTGAATATATTTTTTTCTGCATCTACCTCTGAAAAAATATTGGGCTTCTAGCTGTTTGTGGGACTTGTTCTATTAATCCATCTATACAGACCTCCATCAGGTTGCAAACTGAATATATTTTTTTCTGCATCTACCTCTGAAAAAATATTGGGCTTCTAGCTGTGTGTGGGACTTGTTGTATTAGTCCATCTATACTGACCTCCATCAGGTTGCAAACTGAATATATTTTTTTCTGCATCTAGCTCTGAAAAAATATTTTGCCTTCTAGCAGTGTGTGGGACTTTCTCTATTAGTCCATCTATACTGACCTCCATCAGGTTGCAAATTGAATATAATTTTTTTCTGCATCTAACCCAGCCAATAGTTTTGGCCTAATACCACAGTTTGGCCACTCAGCTCTGCTCGGTTCCCATCCATTGTTTTTTTGTGCAAACAACTCCAGAGTTGTTAATTAGTTAACCAACAAAATGAGTGGAAAAAGGCCTGCTACTGGTGGAAAGGGGAATAGGCGTGTTGGGAAGGGGAAAAAAGGTTGTGTCCGTGGAGTAGGTTTTAAAGCAACAGTAACATCTGCAGAAGAAAGACCATCTTCCAGCCAAACTAAAATGTCTACTTCTTTTAGCGGACAATGTGATAAGATCCCTTTCTTACGGCCACGCCAATCGCTACAAATTCCAGATGAGGCACAAAAACAGCAGGTCCTTCAACGGATATCAAGTGCTCCTTTAAGTGGGCTCTCCTCCACATCAACTTCAACATCACAAATACTCCAGTCCTCAAAGGTGTCACCCCAATCGCACTTGCTTCCTCACAGCTCCCAAATCTCCAGCTGCCCGTCTGAGTATGAGGTAGAACAGATGGTTGAGTCTGCAGAGCTGTTTACTCATACTATAGCCTGGGAATCAGAGGTCGACTCCAGCGCTTCTGTGAATCCAGACGAGGAAATGATCTGCACTGATGCCCAGAATCTTTATGAGTCGGATCCAGGACCAGACGCAGAAGGTTCTGACCATAATGTAGACCCTCATTCCCAAACTGTAACTCCTGTTGGTGGAGACAATGAGGAAGACAATGATAAGACTCAAATACCTGATTGGAGCGACAACTTTAGTTTTTTCTCAGGGCAGGAACAGGTTGGCTCTGAGGACGACGGGTGTGATAACGCACAGGGTGATGATGATGAGGTTGGAGATCCCACTTACTGTCAACCCACAGTCAGCCAAGAGATGAGGTCAGCAGAGGAGGTGGAGGAAGATGCTAGTGACGACGAGGTCAGGTTGCGCCTTCCTGGACAGAGACGTAGTACTGGAAGCACGTCAACAACTGCATCCTCAAACACAACTCTGCCTCTCACCACAAGTCGTGGTGGCTCTTCAGGTCGCATGGGTGCTAAGCCTTGCATAGCCTGGGCATTTTTTCAGATCGATAAAGATGACCCAACTCGTGTTATCTGTAACATTTGTCAGCAAAAGCTAAGTAGAGGCCAAAAAATACATAGTTTGAGTACTTCATGCATGAACCGGCACATGGACATGAAGCATAAGTTGCAGTGGGAAGCTCAGTGTGCTACAATGCGGCCTAGCCGGCCGAGCCAACCACCGTCTGCCATATCTTGTGCATCCGCGGCCTCTTCATCCTCTGTGACTGGGGGGACAGCAGTCACACCTGTTTTGGGGCGCAGACCTGCCACCTCTTTACCCGCAACAGCCAGCGTGATTGGCAGGTCATCATTTTCTTTGGAGGTGGTAACACCAGCTGGTCTTGAGCGCTGTCCGACATCGATAGCACCACCTTTGGATCAAGGCAACCTAACATGTCCGCCTGCATCTTCCTCACAGACCGGCAGTTTGCCGGGGACACCCTTATCAACCCCGTCTAAGCACAATAGCCAGCCCTCGGTCCCTCAGATGTGGACAAGTAAAAGACCATTTCCTCCTAGCCATGAGAAAGCTAAGAGGTTGAATTTCACCATCTGCAAGTTCTTGGCTACAGAAATGCTGCCTTTCCGCCTGGTGGACACAGAGGATTTTCGAGACCTTATGTCCGTCGCAGTGCCCTAGTACCAGATGCCCAGTCGGCACTACTTCTCAAAGAAAGGTGTGCCTGCGCTCCACCAGCATGTCGCACACAACATCACCGCTTCTTTGAGAAACTCTGTGTGTGACAGGGTGCATTTCACCACAGACACTTGGACGAGTAGGCATGGACAGGGGCGTTACATGTCGCTGACTGGGCACTGGGTAACTATGGTGACAGCAGGACAAGGGGCTGCTGTCCAAGTCTTGCCGTCCCCACGAGTTGTGCGTCAATCCTCTTTATGTCAAAGTTCCTCCACTGCTTCTGCCTCCTCAACCTCCTCTCGGTCTTCCACCTGCACCCAAAGCCTGTCTGGTCATGCCACAAGCTTTCTAACTGCGCAGAAGGGATCCTGCACACCTCCTTACTATGCTGGCAGTAGGGCTCAATGTCATCAGGCGGTTTTTACATTGAAATGTCTGGGAAATGTGAGTCACACAGCTGAGGAGTTGTGGTCAGCTCTGGAGAACCAATTTCATGAATGGTTGTCTCCACTGGACCTGAAACCAGGGAAGGCCGTGTGCGACAATGCTGCAAACTTTGGTGCGGCCCTTCGCCGGGGCAATGTCACACACGTGCCTTGTATGGCTCACGTGTTGAACCTGGTTGTCCAGCAATTTTTAGCCCACTATCCCAGACTAGATGGCCTTCTGCAGAGGGCACGGTCGCTGTGTGCTCACTTTCGCCGTTCGCATCCCGCAGCTCAGCGACTTACATCTCTACAGAAGTCGTTGGGCCTGCCACTTCACCGGCTAAAATGCGATGTGCCTACCCGGTGGAATTCAACTCTGCACATGTTGCAGCGACTGTGGCAGCACCGACAAGCCCTGGTGCAATACATTCTGACGTATAGCCTGGGCCAACGAGATCCAGAGGTGGGGCAAATCACGCTGGAGGAGTGGTCTCAGATCAGGGACCTATGCACCCTTCTGCACAGTTTTGAAATGGCGACGAAGATGTTTAGTGCTGACGATGCCATTATCAGCATGACTATTCCGGTGATTTACATGCTGGAGCACATGTTAAACAGAATTCGGAGTCAGGTGGTGGCACAAGGGGAGGTGGAGGAAGTAGAGGAGGAGGAGTTGTATGCGGAAGGGCTAACATCTGCAAGGTCCAGACGGTCGGCAGCACCAAGGCGGCAGGCATGTGAGGGTGGGGGAGATGGTTTTACCAGGGCGCATGGTAGCAGCCAAACTAGTGAGGAAGGTGCAGGAGCCCAGGAAGAAGTGGAGGACGAACTGATGGAAGACTCATCAGATGAGGGAGACCTTGATCACATTTCTGTTGTGCGAGGTTGGGGGGAGAGGACAGAGGAAGGAAGCATGATTGTTACCTCGCCACCAACACAACAGGGACTTGGTGCTCCTGGATGCGCAACACACATGAGTGCCTTCTTGCTGCACTACCTGCAACATGACCCTCGAATTGTGAGAATTAGAAATAATCCTGACTACTGGGTTGCCACACTGTTAGATCCCCGGTACAAAAGTAAATTTGCAGAAATTATTCCTGCCATAGAAAGGGATGTACGCATGCAGGAGTATCAGCAGAGACTGTTGCAGAATCTTACATGTGCTTTTCCACAAAATACCAGTGGTGCACGTAGTGAATCTCACAGTTCCAACTTGCCAACCGTGGGACCGTCAAGTGTTCAGCACTCAAACCGTAACAGAACCACAGTATCTGCTGGTAACATCAATTTTGCGGAATCATTTCACCACTTTTTTAGCCCATCCTTTGCAAGGCCACAGGAGACAAGAAGTCTGACACATAGTCAACGCCTAGAGACGATGGTACAGGAGTATCTCCAAGTAAACATTGAAGCCACGACTGTGTCACTGGACCCTTGCTCTTTTTGGGCTTCCAATCTGGATAAATGGCCGGAGCTAGCCACTTACGCCTTGGAGATCTTGTCATGCCCCGCAGCCAGCGTTCTGTCTGAACGTGTGTTCAGCGCTGCTGGTGGTGTGCTGACAGATAAGCGCACGCGGCTCTCCACTGATAATGTAGACAGACTCATAAAGATGAACAAATCATGGATCCGAAACGACTTTTCTACCCCTGTGTCATCCTGGGGAGAGTAAAAGCTTGATGATTGGTTAAAATCACCCTACCAACCGTTTTAAGCTTTCAAATTACTAATCATGTTTATCTGTATCTTGGCTGGAAAATAATTTGGGCTTTGTAGCAGTGTGCAGCACTGATTCTATTAGGCCATCTATAATAAGCTCCACCAGATTTAAAATTACTAATCATGTTTATCTGTATCTTGACTGGAAAATAATTTGGGCTTTGTAGCAGTGTGCAGCACTGATCCTATTAGGCCATCTATACTAAAGCTTCACCAGATTTAAAATTAATAATAATTTTTAGCTGCATCTAGCCCGGAAAATAATTTTGGGGCTCCGAGATGCGCAAGACACATAAGTGCCTTCTTGCTGCACTACCTGCAGCATGACCCTCATATTGTCAGAATTCGAAGTAATCATGACTACTGGGTTGCCACACTCTTAGATCCCCCAAACTTTTCGATCAACCTTTTCATTTTAATAAAGACCAAAAAAATGGTCATTTTTGAAATTATAAGCATTAGCAGGTTGTTAAAAACTGAAATCAAACAGTTTTCAACTCAAAACTTTATTCTAGGTGATGTTACATTTTCACATAGGACCCCTTGTTCGAAAGGAGCTTCTGAACTCTCTCGTCCATTGAATTTGTCAGGTTTTGGATGGTTTCTGCTTCAATTGTTTTGCATGAGGACAGAATACCCTCCCAGAGCTGTTGCTTAGATATGAACTGCCTCCCGCCATCATAGACACTCCTTTTAATGATGCTCCAAAGGTTCTGAATGGGGTAGTGGTCAGGGGAGCATGGGGGTCACACCATAAGTTTGTCCCCTTTTATGCCCATATCAGCCAGAGATGCAGATGTTTTATGTGCAGCATGAGATGGTGCATTATCATGCAGAAAAATGATCTTGCTGTGAAATACACGGTTCTTCTTCTTGAACCATGGCAGGAAGTGCTGTTTGAGAAAATCCACATACATTATGGAGTTCATCTTTAGCGCCTTCAGGGATCCTAAAGGGGCCGACAATCTCTCTCCCCATGATTCCAGCCCAAAACATTACTCCACCTCCTCCTTGTTGGCGCTGTAGCCGTGTTTGCGTGGGGTGTCCATCAACCAGCCATCCTCCACTCCATCCATCTGGACCATCGAGCGCTGCACGGCAGTCATCCGTGACCAAAACAGTTTTGAAATCAGTCTTCATGTAATGTTTGGTCCACTGGAGCCGTTTCTGCTTGTGTGAAGTGGATAGAGGAGGTCGACAGGATGGCGTATGCACAGCTGCAAACCTCTGAAGGACCCTGCATCTTGTTGTTCGGGGGACGTTGGAGGCACAAGCAGCTTCAAAAACTTGTCTGCTGCTATGACAAGGCTTTTTTGCCGCTGCTCTTTCAACCTGACGTAATTGCCTGTAGGAAAGAGTCCTCAATTTGCCCTTATCAGCACGCACACGTGTGTACTGTGAATCAGCTACATACTTCTTGATTGCCAAGACACTTCATCCTGATCATCGCACAATGTTGATTGTAGTCATGCCTTGACCTAAACACTCCACAATTTGTTGCTTCTCAGCAGCAGACACATCCTTTTTCTTTCCCATTTTGGCAGAAAATGTAGGCTGCTTAATAATGTGAGACAGCCTTCTTAAGTAGTCTTGCCTTTCATTGGACACACCTGCCAAACTAATTAGCACAGGTGTCTGCAATTGCTTACAGTGATATAAAGAGCCCTGACACACATCACCATCAATGAGTTTAACTGACAAACAAACAAATTCTTCCCTTATCACTCCTAAACACTTTTTGCATAATAATTTGGAACACAGTGTACATGTGCTTTTCCACAAAACACCAGTGGTTCACGTAGTGAATCTTACAGTTCTAACTTGCCAACCGTGGTCTGTATGGAGTTGTTCAATAAAGGGCCCAAAATTAAGATAACATAGATGGGAGAGGTCTCTATGAATAGGAATTCCTAAGTATTTGATACCCTGTGAGGGCCAGGCAAAGAGAAAGTTGGACTGGATGGAATCCTATATGGATTTGGGGAGGGAGACATCGAGGGCCTCAGACTTCGCTGCATTGATTTTAAAATTTGACCATGTAACAAAGTGATCTACTTCAGCCATAACAGCATGGATGGATATATGTGATTGAGTGATATATACTAGGACATCATCAGCAAATAGAGAGCACTTGTACTCGGTGCCTCCCACCTCAATCCACCTAATATTGGGGTTATGGCGAATTGATGGGAGCAGGTTCTCCGTCACTAGGATGTATAAGAGAGGGGACAGAGAACATCCCTGCTTTGTCCCATTGGTGATTGTGAAAGGTGATGAAAATGTTCTGACGCGCCCCCTGGGCCTTGGGACACAAGGAGCCGGACCCTTTTTGGTGGATGCTGGTGGTTGTAGTCTCCGTGGCGGCAACCCGGTTCCGTGGCTCAGGGCGGTCAAACCAGTGGCGGAACTATTTATGTGGTTTTGATGTTTAAATGTCCGACTACGCCACCCGTGGATTGCGGTCAGAGTGAACCGCCGCTCCAGGGCAGACCGCTGAGGCTGGTGTTGTGGGTGCAGCAGAGCGTAGCATAACTCCCCACGGGAGGAGTATAGCCTCAGGGCAGTGTATGCGGAGGATGGGGGTGATGGTGCAGGGCAGCAGCAGTAATGACACGGAGTCAGTGATGCAGTCCAGGGCCTTTACTCACAGTTCTTATTATCCAGACCACGTCTGCAGGTAACGGCTGCCCACGTCGTACTGTGCTCACCAGGTGAGGGGCTCAGACAACTCCCAGATAACTTTGGAGCGCTTCACAGGACCCCCTTTGTGTGTCCTTTGTCTGGCCTTTCTTACCAACCCTTCTGTCCGGCTGCCTCGGGCCTCCTCTTGGTAAACTTGGCGCCAGTTTCCCTGACCCTATGTGGTGCCTTCCTAGCGGGTGTAGCGAGGGGCTGCGCCACATAAAATGTCACAGCCTCCGGTTTCTAGCTGAGGGTCGTTTCCCGCCTCCACTAGTTTCGGGGACCGGTCTCCCCCTTTGGCCTGACACCTCCACGCAGGTGGATTCGGGCATGCGGTGGCGACTCGCCCGTCCCCACCCCTGGGATCCCTTCGTTCCTCGTTCCTGGAGCCTTCTCCGCTCCTCTTCCTTCCTTCTCCCTCTTCCAGGCCTGGGCCTCTGTTACTAGGCCCGCCTCCGGAGCAGAACTCATGCAGAGCCCCTGCTCCCTGTCACTTCTGCTCAGACTTCTCTGCACTGAAGTAAGATGGTGCCCACCTTTTATACTCCCTTCTCAATGCACCCAGGAACTGCTTCCTCCCTGCTCCTGCACTACAGGGTTCCCCTTCCTCAGTGTTCCCTCCCCCCACTCCAGCCAGGGACAGGGACTGTCGTGCCCATCTCAGGGGCATATTGGTCGCCCTGCCCCACGGCAATGTGGTGTAATGCATGCAGGTGTCGGGTCCTGATCCACACTACATCCTTACCTGAGAGTGAGATATCACACCTCTGGGTGAGGTGCAATACCTCTGTAGCAACCGAGCCCTCAGGGTGCTACAGTTCCATTTATCTTCAGCCTAGGTGACGTATTGCGATACAGGGCCGTGATTTTGGCTATAAAAGGGTCCCCTAGACCCCTACCCCAAGCTTTTTAAGAGAATCATATTTGGCGTGCCAGGAGACTCTATGGAATGCTTTCTCAGCATCCAACGAGAGTATCTAATTACAAATTTTTAACTGCATCTAGCCCAGGAAATACTTTGTGCCTAGTAGCAGTGTCTGCTAGTCAGCGGATTATCCCGGCTGTTAAGCAAGCTACACCACCTGTAGTTTGGACACTTCATTTTTTCAAAGGAAATGCTTCGGGACCACGGGATACTCAGTAAAGAGCATCAGGAGGCACCCCAAGGCATAGGGGCTCGGACTGGCAGTAGGATGCCTTGCGGTGGACAGCCGAGCTCGATCCTTATAAAAGCTTTTTAACTGCAGCAGCTTTAGTGGACGCTACTGGAGCTGGAATTACGCGGCTGCTGGCATGAGACTTGCCCTCCAATAGATCCTTGTAAATGGATTTAAAGTGTATTTATTCAAATTAGAGAGACAATTTAAATTAAAAAGCTTAGAGCTGCCTCCACCACAGGGGGGCTCGCTCGACCCACCAGCGGACAGGCACCAGTATTGGGAGAGGGGGGCTGGCCGTCAGGGTTCACCGCGGCTCTGGCACAAACCCGGCGACACGGAGGTGGCTCGGGCAGGAGCGGACTGAACGTGTCGGCTTCTCACTTTTTGGATTTTAGAAGGGCATGACATGCCTATATCTGTGTCTCCCCCTCCTTTTACTCCTCCACCTCTTTTCTTTTCGCATGACTATATGTACTTGTCACTTTTCCATGTGTTAGTTGTGTCTTCTGAGCAGTTTGTCAGCTTTTGGACACCTTTGAAGGTGTTTTCTCTGTGTTTCTATGTGTTTATGTTTGCCTGCCATTGGTTTTAACGGTGTTCGAAGGTGTTCGACGAACAGTTCGACGAACAGTTCGGCGAACACACGGGTGTTCGACGAACCGAACCGAACTCGAACACTACGGGGGTGGCTCAACACTACTTGTGACTGAGCCTCCGGGCTTCTATGGCCAGAGGATCTGAAATCCCCTGCCGGCTGGTTTCTGCTGCTGGATATATAAGTCCTCACAGCTTCGGACTCCTGTGTCCGGTTCCTATTGTCTTCTGCCAGGGCGAGCTCTGCTCAGCTTCCATCCCCTGGTCTTTAGCTCCTAGCTCCTACAGAGCTCCTTGCTGTTACTTTCCCTTGCTCTCACTCTGACTCTGACTGTTCTCTGACTCACTCAACCCCGCCCCAGATCCAGTTTATAAGGGCAGAATTCTCCCCTCACAGGATTGGGGCAGGAGGATGTTGCATGTTTAAGGGATCCTGACCAGGAAACCTCCCACTTGCTCTCCGACGTAATATCTCTATTACTGTGGTGACCAGACCCCTGGGGTGCCACACATGGCTCTTGAAAGGGGCATTGCAGTTCCTCATAATTTTTGGAAAGCCTTCCATTCACTGCTTAGGCCAACAGTGCACGGGAGACCCAGTTGCTATAAATGGAAAAAAAGGTTTAGTTAACGCACTCTGACCTCCATGTCATTTCCAAGGGGCATTGGAGTGGCTCGAAATTTTTGGTAGGCATTGCACTCACTGTATGCCCTATAACTGTGTAGCCAAACCGCTCCTTTTGTTACAGAAACATATCCTACAAGACATATCTGGTTGACTGGCCTGATATTGATGTGAATGGTCCCTGTTCCTCCTGCTCTTTCTCCTTTGCCACTACCTCATCCATCATTTATCACCTGAAGCTTTGTTTTAACGGGAGTCATAGAACTTGGATAGTAGCAGGAAAACATCCAGCAATCCTCGGAGGAGGTAGGATATGCGCCAAAACGCTGACCACCTCAGGCCTAGCCGCTACTACATACATGCGCTTGCATTACAACAAAACAAAGCAGATGCTAACTTCTATCATCCTCATCATGCTCCTCACCTTGGCTCTCTCAACTCCCCTGATGGAGAAGCCAGGGCCCACCGGAGGAGTCTGATAGTCCGGTGGGCTCGGACAATGCTGCCCTAAAGCAGGCCAGGCTAAGAAAAGTGTGGGAAAGGTTACCGGGACAAATAGGGGTGGCTGGGGACCGAGTATGGACACCCGGCCACCCCTGAAGGCTGGGGAGCAAGCGGGGACACCTGGCCACCAGGCGGCTGGGGACTGAGTATGGATACCAGGCCGCCGACACAGCCATGGCGTGGTGGCCAGATTCCGCCTCCACATGCCTAAAAGGCCCAATTTAAAGTGCAAGCAAGCAAGCAGTATGGTATTGCAGCCTGGGGGTGGGTGGGTGGCAGGCTGCATACTTGCGCTTGCATTGCAAGGAATGGGAGAGGTACAATTGAACACTGCCCTGGGACAAGGACTTGAATGGGGATAGTTGCAAGTCTGCAACGACAGGTGCAAGGTGGGAGGCATCTTCGCATGTACCATGAACAGGGGTTTGGCATGCACACACTACAGCGGAATAGGCTCTCCTTCCCACTAAATGCACTGGGGAGGGCACAGGTAATGTTTTGGTATACTCGCTTAATCTTATGTATAAGGCACGCCAGGACAAATATGGGCGGCTGGGGACTGAGTATGGATACCTCGCTGCCGAAGCAGCCATGAGGTAGTGGCCAGCTTCGGCCTCCTCCAAACTAAAAGGCCCCATTTCAAGTGCAAGCTAGCAGTATGGAATTGCAGTCTGGGGGTGGGTGGGTGGCAGGCTGCACACTAACACTTGCATTAAAAGAAAACATAGCAGATGCTAACTTCTGTCATCATCATCATGCTCCTCACCTTGGCACTCTCAACTCCACCAATGGAGAAGTCAGGGCCCACCGGAGGAGACTGGTTCTCTGGTGGGCTCGTCCAATGCTCCCTAAAGCAGGCCGGGCTAAGAAAAGTGTGTGGGGGGATGTTCCAAGGAGAAATAGGGGCGGCTGGGGACCGTTTATGGACACCCGGCTGCCCCCAGGCGGCTGGGGACTGTGTGTGGACACCCGGCCGCGGGGCGGCTGGGGACCGAGTATGGACACCCGGCCGCCGGGCGGCTGGGGACTGAGTATGGATTCCAGGCCGCCAACACAGCCATGACGTGGTGGCCAGATTCCGCCTCCACATGCCTAAAAGGCCCAATTTCAAGTTCAAGCAAGCAAGCAGTATGGTATTGCAGCCTGGGGGTGGGTGGGTGGCAGGCTGCATACTTGAGCTTGTATTGCAAGGAATGGGGGAGGTACAATTGAACACTGCCCTGGGACTAGAACTTGCATGGGGATAGTTGCAAGTCTGCATCTTCTGATGTGGTAAGGATCACTTATGATGGGCACACTTTTAGACAGTGACCTGGGAGTCAGAGATGCTTCCAGGGGTCTTCCCCATGCTGTTCCCTTGTCTTTTCAGCACTTTATGCATGTGTCACACAGCACATGGCCAGATAAGGTTGTAAAATGTTAAAATGACATTTCCCGGTGAATGCATTTGTCATAGTTGAAAGCAATACAAAAGTGCAAAAACGCATAAAAAATGCTACTTGTGAACATAGCCGAAGGTGTGGAGGAGTATTTTTGTTTTTGGTCATTTATTTTAACTTATACACAAGTCTTTACCCTGGAAAGGATGTTCCTTAACATATTTCACAGGAAAAAAGTTTCACTTTCGTTTTTGAACGTTTTATTGTGAGCCTGTAAAAGTGGCTTAATACCTCTGAACACGTTGTTGACAACAGTGACCTGGGGGTCAGAAATGCTTCCTGGGGCGATCCCCATGCTGTCCCCATGTCATTTGAGCACTGTCACTATCGTTTTGGGCACTTGTTAGGCTTTTAAAAGACTGCCGGGGGTGCCACCGCAAAAATGCTCAAGTCTCCCATAGACTAACATTGGGCTTGTTGCTCGGGTCGAGCACCCGAGTATCACGGCGAGCTCGGCCCGAGCTTTGAGCACCCGAGCATTTTAGTACTCGCTCAACACTAGTAGTAATCAATAAAGAGATTCCTTGAAGGAGAACGTCTGGTGCCTTTGACTTTCTTTGATTTTTACAATAGAGCAAAATACATTCTGTGTTCAAAATCAAAAATTGCATGGTATGCTTCACTCAGTGTACTGAGCAAATTTTTCTTGTCGCCTTTTTTTCTTGAAGCCCTCTGTGGCTTCATGTTGAGATCTCCATGTGATGTCATATGATGCTTTTTTGGGTGCCATATGTTATATGAGATATTATCCTCTAGAAGCAATGTTTCTAAAGAATATCTTTGTAATACAGTATGAGATGGAACATGCTATAATTTTCATTCTGGCAAATTTGGACAGAATTCCAGGTAATAAACAAAGCAGGCATGTTACCACCATAGAGGGTCACAACCTTGACATGAATTCAAAAAGCATTCAAACGGAGAACAGTGCAGACTTCAGTGCAAATTATCAAAAACTATGCACGTTACTTCACCATCATATGCGAAACAGAACATTTTGGTTAGCAGTATGTTCATATATGGTGGTGAACAAACCATGAATATGTGGCGCCCCTGAGGGTTCAGTCGCCACAGAGGTACTGCACCTCACCCAGAAGTGTGGTGTCTCCTTCTCTCAGGTAAGGAGGGAGTGCTGCCTGGAATCCCAACACCCACATTCAACATTACACTGCTCCAGGCCGGCTGGAAGGGTAAGATGCAATGTGTTTTCCTGCTGAGCCCTGTCCCCGGCTGGAGTGGGGGGAACCCAAATGTAGGGGGAACCAGTAGTGGGTGTGGGTGGAGGAAGTAGAATAGGGGAGCACCATAGAAGGAGGTATATAAAGGGAAGCCATCTTAGAGTGGCAGGTCAGTTGAGTAGAGCAGTCAGTGAAGACAGTCTGGGAGCAGAGTCTCTTTAGGAGCTCTGCCCCACAAGTGGGGCCTAGTGCTAGAGGCCCAGGAGGGGAGCAGAGTAGGAAGGCTCAGTTCTATTGAAGGGATCCCAGGGGGTATGGCGAGTGCAGGACGGCACCCGTACGCCCCGAATCTGTCAGAAGACAGAAGGATCAGGCCGCAAGAAGGGGACCGGCCCCTGGACCAGCCGTGTTACTCCAGGTCTCAGCTGGAAAAACCGAAGGCTTCTGGCTTTTATAGTGCAGTTGCCAAAGCCTCATCCTAGTCACCGTGAGGGTCCAGCAGGTCCGGGAACTCCAAGTTGCCCAGAGGGACTTCAGAGCATCCGAGCGGGACTGTGAGTGGGGAAGCGCAGGGCAGGAGGGAGAGGACGTGGGAGGCTGACACCCGTGCAGTGTATCAGTGGAACATACATGAGAACTGTGAGTAAAGACTCGGATGACTGCACCGCTCTGCCTCCGTCCATTATTTCAGCTGCGCCATCACTCCGCCTGCACTACAAGTCCCAGCATCACCACCCATCAAACTCCACACTGCACCGGGGGCCCGCTCCACCTGTGGGGAGCAGAAACACCTCAGCTGCCATCCCATCACCGCCCAGAGGTCTGCAGCAGCGCTGGTAAACCTTACCAGGTACCACAAGTGGCATCACGAACTATTTATTTTACTTTTCCTATCCAAGTTACAAATCCCCTTTTTGGTTGACCGCCCTGGGCCACGGACCGGGCCAGCCACTGTGACATATCCCCCACCAGCATCCATAGGCCCGGCTGCCGAGTACCCCATTGCCCTGGGGGCGCGTCAAATACATTTGCTAATTGGAGGTACAGCTTGTTATTACTTTTTAGAATGTTTTTTATTAGTCCCAGAAGACTTGTAATGTACAGGAAATTTGTTTTCCTGTATATCTTTTTAGCTCAAATCAAAGACTAAACTGCAGCACATAAGGCGAGGAGTAGTCCTTAATATTTCCTCAAGGAGTAACTTTATTTTCCTCTTTGTTGTGAACTAATTTGTTTGCTATTGGAAAAATGCAGAAGAAATGTAATACTTAACTTCTCCCATCAGTGTCTCAGCTTCGGATGCTGTCCTACAATTTTTTTGGGGAGTGCGCTACAGATGCCTCCTAGAGTGGGTGCCACAGATGCCTCTAGAGTGGGTGCCACAGATTCCCCTAGAGTGGGTGGCACAGATGCCCCCTACAGTGCATGCCGCAAATGCCTCCTAGTGTGTGCCACAGATGCCTCTAAAGTGGGTGCCACAGATGCTCTCTAGAGTGGATCCCGCAGATGCCCCCTAGGCTGCATGCCACAAATGCCTCCCAGAGTGTGTGCGACAGATGCCTACTAGAGTATGTGCCACAAATATCCCTAGAGTGGGCACCACAGATGACCTCTAGAGTGTGTGCCACAGATGCCCGTAGAGAGTGTGTGCCACAGATGCCCCTAGAGTGGGCACAACAGATGCCCCCTAGAGTGTTTGCCACAGATGCCCCTAGAATGGGTGCTACAGATGCCTCTAGAGTGGGCACCACAGATGCCCCCTAGAGTTTTTGCCACAGATGCCCCTAGAGTGGGTGCCACATATGCCCTCAGAGTGGGTGCCACAGATGCCTACTAGAATATATGCCACAGATGCCCCTGGAATGGGTGCCACAGATGCCCCCAGAGTGGGCACCACAGATGCCCCTTAGAGTGTGCTACAGATGCCTACTAGAGTATGTGCCACAGATGCCCCTAGAGTGGGCACCACAGATGCCCCTAGAGTGAGCGCCACGGATTCCCCTTAGAGTGTGTGCCACAGATGCCCCTAGAGTGGATGCCACATATGCCCCTTAGAGTGTGTGCCACAGATGCCTACTAGAGGATATGCCACAGATGCCCCTGGAATGGGTGCCACAGATTCCCCTAGAGTGGGCACCACAGATGCCCCTTAGAGTGTGTGCTACAGATGCCTACTAGAGTATGTGCCACAGATGCCTCTAGAGTGGGCACCACAGATCTCCCTAGAATGGGCACCACATATGCCCCTAGAGTGTGTACCACAGATGCCCCTAGAGTGGGCACCACAGATGACCCTAGAGTGGGCACCACAGATGACCCTAGAGTGAGTGCCATGGATGCCCTTTAGAGTATGTGCCACAGATGCCCCTTGAGTGGATGCCACAGATGCCCCTTAGAGTGTGTGCCACAGATGCCTACTAGAGTATATGCCACAGATGCCCCTGGAATGGGTGCCACAGATGCCCCTAGAGTGGGCACCACAAATACCCCTTAGAGTGTGTACTACAGATGCCTACTAGAGTATGTGCCACAGATGCCCCTAGAGTGGGCACCACAGATGCCCCTAGAGTGGGTGCCACGGATGCCCCTTAGAGTGTGTGCCACCTAGACACTATGCAGGAGAGCTTGCGCATCCTCAAATAAATGAACACAGTTTATGTATAGATAAACTGTAGATGAGATCATGTTGAAATTTCTGGATTTTAAGGAATGGCAATAGTAATAGTGTTTACTTTTGTTTATGTTTGTTGCTTCTGTTGTGGAGCTGGAAAAAGGTTCTAAGGAGAGAAAAACCTTAAGTACATGTCTTTGTTTATTCAGTTCTACGCCTGTGAAATTGATGCCAAAACATCTGCCAAATAGCACATCATTCTTGCCCTTTACTTTGACACACTCCACGACCTTTTTCTTCTCTGTTGCTCAAGTCTTCATGTTTTTTTTCCTCTCTGCACACTACCCATAGCATAACTAATGTAATTTTGCCCTTTTTAAAAAATTATTTTTCTTGGCTAATCCTATTTGTTTCTATGCTACTCAAAATGGTGCCAAAGTCCATGAGTTTATATTCGACTACATCAGCTCCATCTAAGGGTCTTTTCGCATTTGCATAGTCAAATCTATAACTATTTTACTAATCACAAACATACACTCTCATCATATTAGGGCAGATGTACTAAGCTAAATGCATCACATTTCTGAGATAATTTACATTACACCACGTTCCAAATTATTCTGAATTTTTCTCTGATTTTCCTAAATGGTTGATGCAAATGAGTCAGTATAATGTTCCAATCATCAACCGTTAGGGTATAAATCACATTTTATTGGACAAACTTCCCAATGATAACAATATTTTTTTCAAAACTCAAAAAACTCAAACTGCACTGCTCCAAATTATTATGCACTGCAGAGTTGCAGGATTAAGAGGTCACATTTACTGAAATCGAAAGCTTTTTCATAGAATCATAGAATGTTAGAGTTCGAAGGGACCTCCTGGGTCATCTGGTCCAACCCCCTGCTCAATGCAGGATTCACTAAATCATCTCAGACAGATATCTGTCCAGCCTCTGTTTGAAGACGTACATTGAAGGAGAACTCACCACTAGTGTTGAGCATTCCGATACTGAAATATCGGGTATCGGCCGATATTCGCGGTATCGGAATTCCGATACTTAATTCCGATACTTTTACAATATCGAATACCGGAATCGGAAGTTCCCATAATGCCTGCGCTGTGCAGTGTCTCTGAAGGATGACAAGCTGGATGGCAGCACTCAGCTGCGATCCAGCCTGTCATCAGAATGCCATCGCAGCGTGAGAGAATTCTCCTGATTGTTTAAAAGCCGGCGGGCGGTAAAAAGCCGCCGGCTTTTAAACAATCACACAGCCCCATACTGCTTCCCCGCAGCCTCCCACCCCGATCCTCCGCTCCCCTCGCCACCTCCCATCCCGATCGTAAGTTAGGACCGGGCGGGGAGCGCAGCACCAAGGAGCGAGGAGCGAAGGACCTGGGCGGGGAAGCCGGCAGTGAAAAGACTTCACCGCCGGCTTTCCCATTCTGTGCTGCGCTTTCCTGCCGGTTATTTCAAATGAACAGCTGAGGTATCAGGTGATGCCGATCAGCTGTTCATTTGAAGTAGCCGCGGTG
Source organism: Phyllobates terribilis (assembly GCF_046119375.1). Classification (NCBI taxonomy): domain Eukaryota; kingdom Metazoa; phylum Chordata; class Amphibia; order Anura; family Dendrobatidae; genus Phyllobates; species Phyllobates terribilis. The sequence goes on along the minus strand of NW_027362764.1, from coordinate 108,735,454 downwards.
CCCTCAGAGGGTTCATGTGAGTTCATGCTTGACTGCATGAACTCACATGAACTTTCCCACGGCCGCACAGGTCAGCCACACCTCCCAGACCATAAGCCCGTCATGATTGGTGTGTATGGGTGTCTGTGCGGGTGTGCACGGTGTCTGTGCGATGTCTGCGGGTGTGTGCGGGTGTGCGCGGTGTCTGTGCGATGTCTGCGGGTGTGTGCGGGTGTGCGCGGTGTCTGTGCGATGTCTGCGGGTGTGTGCGTGCAGGGAAACATAGGCCGATGTGACACTACTACTCCCATCGGCCTATGTCTGTCCCCCGTCCACTCGTGCCAGCAGGATCAGCTTGATGGGAGCAGTAGTTCCCATCAGCCTGATCCTGCTATTTAAACTGCCCCATATGTTATTTTGGCCCCCATAGGTTTATATTTTTGCCCCTATACGTGTTTTTTTAGGCCCCCATATTTTTTTTTGTTTTTGGTCCCCAATAAATTTTAAATACATGTCATTGGTGGCCAGTGGTTACCTAAAATAAATTAGTTTATACATTATCTGTCCCCGCTGATCGCCACCTAAAATAAAGTAAAAAATAAAAAAATACACCTATACTCACCTAGACACCTAATTCCCCGAAGCCATCGATCTCCTGTAATAAAATGTAAAATAATAAACCACAACCTTATCCTTACCCCTCCGTAGTAGTCCAAGAGTGTCCCACGAAGATCTCCAGTTTAGAGCAGCCACATAGAATGTGACCGCTCTGAACCGCTGCCGCCGCTAGAATGACGGGGCCGTAAAGCAGCCCCGTCATTGCATAAGCGGGTTCGCCGGAGTTCAGGCAGCGCTGCTCCGGTTAGCTGCTTTACGGCCCCGCTGTACCGTGAGAAATTCCCACGGTACAGCAGTGCCGTAAAGGAGGTCTCCGGAGCTGCGCTGACTGAATGCACTCCGGTGACCTCAGTCAGTGGCTCCCACTGCCAGGAGCGGACGTGTTCCCGGCAACGTGAGCTTACAGCAGCCATGCACAGCTGTCACCATCTCCAGATGTGACAGCTGTGCATGGGAGATCAGCGCAGGAACGTGGACAGGTAACTATTTTTTTTTAGTAAACTAAGAATTAAATAAAATGGTGTGTTTTATTTCAAATAAATTATTTTTTTCTGGGTGTAGTGTGTGTTTTTTCTTTTTAACACTTTGTAGGTTAGTAATGAGGGTGTCTTATAGATGCCCATCATTACTAACCTGGGCTTCATGGCAGCTGGCGCTGACATGAACCCCACCACTATTACCCCCTGCCACCGCACCAGGGCAGCGTGGAAGAGCGAGGCTAAGTGCCAGAGTTGGCGCATCCTATGGATTCGCCATTTCTGGGGTGGCTGACAGCTGGTGTTTCTAGCCTGAGAGGGGGCCAATATTCATGGTACCCTTGCTGGGCTATTAATATCAGCCCCCAGCTGTCTGCCTAGCCTTTGCTAGCTATTAAAATAGGGGGGACCCCACGTCATTTTTTTTGGGGGGGTCTCCCATTTTAATAGCTAGTAAAGGCTAGGTATTCAGCTGGGGGCTGATATTAGTAGCCTGGGAAGCTCCGTGGGTATTACCCCCTTCCCAGGCTTCAAACATCTGCCCCAGCCGTCTGCTTAACCTCCGCTAGAGACTAAAATTATGGGGGATCCCACGCCAATTTTATTTTTAATAAATCCTTTATTTTAACACTAAATGACACTTGAGGGGTTAATAAAGATGCAGTCCCTAAATTATAATTTATTTTTTAATTAATTTTTCCCAAAAATTTTGACGTGGGCTTTGCCATATTTTTGTATGCCAGCCAGGTACAGCATCCAGGAACGGGCTGCCCCCAACTCCCAGCTGCCTAATTGTACCTGCCCGGACGCAACAATATAGGGAAGCCCTTTTTTTTTAAATTATTTCATGAAATAATTAAAAAAAAATTGATGTGGGGCTTCGCACTATATTTGTGTACAGCCAGGTACAGCAGGCAGGAACGGGCTGCCCCCAACCACTAGCTGCCTATTTGTACCTGGCCGGACACAACAATATAGGGAAGCCCTTTTTTTTTTAATTATTTCATGAAATAATTAAAAAAAAATTGACATGGGGCTTTGCCCTGTTTTTGTGTCCAGCCAGGTACAACTAGGCAGCTGGGGGCTGGAATCCGCAGCGCAGGAAGGCCCAAGCTTTCTGGGCCACCCCCGCTGCAAATTGCAATCCGCAGCCACCCCGGAAAATGGCGCGGTCATAGAAGCGCCATCTTCTGGCGCTGTACCCAGCTCATCCAGGGCCCTGGTGCGGTGACTCACTGGGTAATAAAGGGGTTAAGGCCAGCTTGGCATTATCAGCTGGCCCTAAGCCCGAAATTCATGGGGTCACGCCAATATTGGACATGAAAACCATGAATTTCTAGTAAAGTATTTAAAAAAAACACAACACCCAGAAAAAAAGTCCTTTAATTGAAATAAACACACAATTCTTTATTGTTCTAAATTAAACCATACTTACCATCACGCCCATTCCAGCTGAAGCCAACGATCTCCTGCAATAAAAGAAAAATAATAAAGCAACCTCATCCTTACCTTTCCATGGTTCCCACGACAGCTTCAGCTCTGCTACATCGAGATGACAGGCTGGACCGCAGCAGAACGCTGCCATCCAGCCTGTCATCCCGCAGACACTGAGAAGCGCAGGCTTGCTTGCGCTTCTCAGTGTCTCGCTGTGACGGCATAAAGATGAGCCGAGGTCATGTCCAATGAACTCGTCTCACCTCATGCACGTCACTGACAGCGTGGGAAAATTCTCCTGCACTCAGCACTTCAGCGTGAGAATTCTCCCACGCTGTCAGTGACGTGCATGAGGTGAGGTCATGTCCAGTGAACTCAGCTCACCTCATGCACGTCACTGACAGCGTGGGAAAATTCTCCTGCACTCAGCGCTTCAGTGTGAGAATTTTCCCACGCTGTCAGTGACGTACATGAGGTGAGCTCATGTCCAATGAACTCAGCTGACCTCATGCACGTCACTGACAGCGTGGGAAAATTCTCCTGCACTCAGGGCTTCAGCGTGAGAATTCTCCCACGCTGTCAGTGACGTGCATGAGGTGAGCCGAGTTCATTAGACATGAACTCGGCTCATCTGGATGCCGTCACAGAGAGACACTGAGGAGCGCAAGCAAGCCTGCGCTTCTCAGTGTGTGCGGCATGGCAAGCTGGATGGCAGCTTTCTGCTGCGGTCCAGCCTGTCATCTCGATGTAGCAGAGCTGAAGCTGTCGTAGGAACCATGGAAAGGTAAGGATGATGTTGCTTTATTATTTTTCTTTTATTGCAGGAGATCGTTGGCTTCAGCTGGAATGGGCGTGATGGTAAGTATGGTTTAATTTAGAACAATAAAGAATTGTGTCTTTATTTCAATTAAAGGACTTTATTCTGGGTGTTTGTGTTTTTTTTTACTTTGACTATGGGGTTAGTAATGGGGGTGTCTTATAGACGCCTCTCCATTACTAATCTGGGCTTGATGTTAGCTGGCATTATAAGCTGACATCAACCCCAGCTCTATTACCCCACTGCCACCGCTACAGGGTAGTGGGAAGAGCGAGGCTAAGTGCCAGAATTGGCGCATCCTATGGATGGGGCGGCTGACGGCTGGTGTTTCTAGCCTGGGAGGGGGCCAATATTCATGGCACCCTTCCTGGGCTATTAATATCAGCCCCCAGCTGTCTGCCTAGCCTTTGCTAGCTATTAAATTAGGGGGGACCCCACGTCATTTTTTGGGGGGGTCCCCCATTTTGATAGCTAGTAAAGGCTAGGTATTCAGCTGGGGGCTGATATTAGTAGCCTGGGAAGCTCCGTGGGTATTACCCCCTTCGCAGGCTTCAAACATCTGCCCCAGCTGTCTGCTTAACCTCCGTTAGAGCCTAAAATTAAGGGGAACCCCACGCCAATTTTTTTTAAAATAAATCCTTTATTTTAACACTAAATGACAAGTACAGTAATCAACACTGTCACTGTACTTCATATATATGTGACTGACATGTTTCTATCTATCTAATCTATGTGTGATTCTCTATTCCTTCTATTCCAAATTGTCGGGTACAGATGCTGAATTGCCGGCCGGCTTTTTTAAAGAGACAGTGCATGAAAACACTATTATTTTTTTTAATAAATCCTTTACACTAAATGACAAGTACAGTAAGCAACACTGTCACTGTACTTATTATATATGTGACTGACATGTTTCTATCTATCTAATCTATGTGTGAAGCTCTATTCCTTCTATTCTAAATTGTCGGGTACCGCTGCTGAATTGCCGGCCGGCTTTTTTAAAGAGACGGTGCATGAAAACACTATTATTTTTTTTAATAAATCCTTTACACTAAATGACAAGTACAATAAGCAACACTGTCACTGTACTTCATATATATGTGACTGACATGTTTATATCTATCTAATCTATGTGTGATTCTTTATTCTTTCTGTTCTAAATTGTCGGGTACCAGTGTATGCCGCTGATGAATTGCCGGCTTTTCGCGTAATACATTCTACATTATTATTAGTTGTTTTACTTCATGTAGAATTAACCTACAAGGAAAGAAAGGGTTTATTTTCATTCCGATATTTGTGTCCCATTGACTTGCATTGGTTTCCTGTATCGGAATCGGCGATATCCGATACTTTTTGGGTATCGGTCCGATCCAATCCGATACGATATTTCCTGATATCGGAAGGTATCGCTCAACACTACTCACCACCTCTCGTGGCCGCCTGTTCCACTCATTGATCACCCTCACTGTTTTACAAAGTTTTTTGTAATTTCTAATCTTTGTCTCCTCCCATTCAGTTTCATCCCATTGCTTCTAGTCTTTTCTTGTGCAAATGAGAATAAAGAAGATCCTTCTTCAATGTGACAGCCCTTGAGATATTTGTAGACAGCTATTAAGTCTCCTCTCAGTCTTCTTTTTTGGAAGCTAAACATTCCCAAATCCTGTAACCGTTCCTCATAGGACATGGTTTGCAGACCGGTCACCATTCTGGTTGCTCTTCTCTGAACTTGCTCCAGTTTGTCAATGTCTTTTTTAAAATGTGGTGCTCAAAACTGGATGCAGTATTCCAGATGAGGTCATCTGTTAAGATGACCTCATCTGGCCTGTTAAACCTGTTAGCCTGTTGGCCTGTTAAGATGTTTCAATCAGAAACATCTTAACAGGCCAAGTTACATGTAAACATAGGAGTCCTTCTTTGATGTCACATTCACAATTCTTGCATCCATTGAACTTGTGATTTTTTGGATAGTTTTTGCTTTAATTTCTATGGAGGATATCAGAATATAAAAATACAGCACAAGTGACTGTTAATAATCAGACACAATAGATACACAGTCAAAAGGATATATTACAGCAAGGGTAAACTAGACAATTATTACTTAACCATTAATAGACTTAGTTAAAATATTTTTAAACTAAAAAAAGATAACCACGGTATACTGATTTACTCCTTTTGATTGCTATTTCCTCTTGTCCATCCTACTTTGGCTGAACACTGTAACAGGCCTAGTTCTGGTCGACACAGATTAACCCCGACTGACCACGGCCTGCCTTAAGAGATCTAGATCCCTGACCTAACATGGTTTATTTCTATTTGGGTCTATACCATGGTTATCTTTTTTTAATTTAAAAATATTTTAACTAAGTCTATTAAAGGTTAAGTATTAATTGTCTAGTTTACCCTTGCTGTAATATAGGATATCAGAATAGCCTCCCAGAACTGCTGTTTTGGTGTGAACTGCCTCCCACCTCATAGATCTTCTGCTTGAGGATACTCCAAAGGTTCTCAACAGATTGAGGTCAGAGGAGGATGATGTCCACACCATGAGTTTCTCCTCTTCTATGCCCTTGGCAGCCAATGACTCAGAGGTATTCTTTTCAGCATGAGATGGTGCATTATCATGCATGAAGAGGATTTTGCTATGGATGGCACGGTTCTTCGTTTTGTACCACGGAAGAAAGTCTATTTACTCTGCCGAGGTCACTTTCATACCTTCGAGGACCCTAAAGCCTACCATCTCTTTTTCCATGATTCTAGCCCAAAACATGACACCCCTGCCTCCTTGATGACACTCCAGCCTTGTATTGAGATTGATTTCAGTGATTCGAAGAGCCCTGAGACACAATACCATCCATGAGTTTATTTGAAAAACAAAAAATTACATCTTTATGACACTTAAATCCAATTTTCATAATAATTTGGGATGCAGTGTAAAACAAAAAAAACCCTCTTACGTGCCTTGAATAACTCTTATTATGTGTTTGAAAGACATTCCAACTCACTAGGTAACAGGGCATAGACTAGTAAAAAGTGGACATGGTGCCAGTAAACAAGACATGACTTACAATATGAAGATAGGAACTTGAATTGCACTAACATTTTCACCCAAATCATTGCTGTAAAGTAAGCCAACCAATAGGGGTTTAAACTTAGAATAGACCTTCTAAAGATGCACCAAATTTATATAACAGCATGAGCCACCTTAATACATTTGGGGCATATTTAAAATGTCTAATTTGCTTTCAAAAACTTCGATAGGATATAATTTTTTTATACTGCATTTTCTTTACATGGGGTGGATATCTTGCCAGAGTAGATATAGTTGGATACATGTTTTACAGTTGGCAATTGGTCTTAAGTAAAGATTTATCCCGGATTTATCAAAACCGGCATGTACAACACCGATGTAGATAAGGGGGCGTGTTGGAGTCTTTAGCTACTGATTTTTTAAGAGGCAAACACTTCTAAATGAATCAGGAATGTCTGAAAATTCAAGTGCGGCCCCGGGCACTTCGCCACAAATATTACTCCTGAGTAAGATTTGTAGAGTAACGAATGCCACAGCTCATCATGTAGGAGGTTGGATTCATGTAGCAATTGCCACCACGTTCAGTGGCTTCGTTGAGATTTACTGTTGAACCCCTGCAAGACAGGATTCCGGCGTTTGCGCCGAAGGGGCCATTGGCTATAATGATGCAAGCAGAGTCACTGTGTGCTCTATCGTACATCATTTTTTCCCGTATACGCCTATTAGTTTAATATAACATTTTAATTCGTTTAAATGATATTTAGTTTTTTACAGGGTCAGACACAGCATAGTCATTTTTACTATATGTTAGTGTAAAGCCAGGATTTCATGGCGATTTGGCCATTTTTGTACAGCGAAATCGCAACTCTAAAATAGTTGCTCAACATTGAGTTGCAGACAAGGTGCACAAATTTCTGCTCATACGACTTGTCTGAGAATTGTTTACATGGGACCAAAAACATCTCGTAACTTGCTATCAAGCGTTTTTTTTCAAGCAGTAATTTTGCTGTATAACAAGGTCGCAGTTTGTCACAAAAAAACAGTTCATTCTCCCACAATGTCCGAGTGCTGAATGATTCTGCTGAAAGCGGGAATGTACAAGAGGGTGCAGAGTAAGTAGATATTTAATCTTAGAAAACCCACTGATACGGAAATTGTTGTTAATTTTCTCTTACATTGTTTTTAGTAGGTTGTTTTATTATGTAGTACTTTTTTTTGTCTTATCACTGATGTAAATGGAATTTGACAAATACATCCTGTCATATAAAGGGAAAACCAAACTAGGTAATTCTCTAACTTAGACCAAGCACTTATAATGTTACCATAAGTAACAATCAGGTGATTCCTTTATAATGGTTTACATCCTGTAGCTATAATAATCAGAGGCTTTGATTTGACAGCCAAAATTAACATGTGGGAGAATACTTCTTGTTAACATTGATTTCATATGACGATATATATAGCGATGATAGATCATGCGTATCATTTAATAATGATCTGCTGGTGGTACATAGTATATGCAGGATAAGAGATTTTTATTTTTCAGTTGGACAGATATTTATGCAATATGTTACAATTACTTACAGATTCCCTTATAATGTTTTATTGCTATGTAAACTATAGAAAAATGATGTAATTTATTTTAAGATACTTAAATGTATATTGCTATTGGAAGCGTAACGGAGCGTTGTGCTTTTATTATATGCATGCTTACAATAAACATAAGGAATCCAGATTATATGTGTTAGAACCTTGTTCTTAGTTTTTTTCCTTTGCTGGTCACATGACCTTGTTGGCCTATTTAATCCTGCTCCGCCCTTCTGGCTTTGCTGGACTTCATTGTATTACTACTCTTTAGCTAGCCTGTGCCCTGTATCTAACTCTGTTAGTTTGCTTGGTCTACGGACCTCTATGTTCTATATATTTTGTTTGTTCGTCTGTCTGCTACTATTTCTGTTAGGAGGTGTCCCATTTTCCTCCCAGTCCTTAGTACTTGTAGGGATTCCTTCCCCACATCTATAGGTCTCCGTACAGACTAGCTTAGGACTTTAGCAGGTCTGATCGCAGGATCAGGTCCCCTGTTACATCGTAGGGATTAAGCTGAGTTCTATCGTAGGGACAGATCTCCTCTCTTTCCTTAGCTCTGGTAGCAGAACATAACAGTAAGTCCAGCCCAGCAAATGCTCTAAGGAAAGATTTTTTTTTCTGTTCCATCATGGTGTCGGTTCTGGATTTGGCTAAACACCTGCAGGGACTCTCTTTGGAGGTGACTGAGCTCCGTCAGCACGTGAGTAACTGTCCTGGAGCACATTTCTTGGAGCCTAAGGTACGTTTGCCGGATTTATTTTTTGGTGAACACCGAGAATTTTTTTCATTTAAAAATGCTTGCTTATTGTATTTTTGTTTGAGACCCAAGTCCTCTGGGGATGATTCCCAGCGCATAGGGTTCATAATGTCACTTTTGCGCAAAGAGCCTCAGGAGTGGGCCTTTTCTTTGCAACCTAGTGATACATGCTTCAGATCAGTGGATAGTTTTTTTTCTGCTTTGGGACTATTATATGATGATCCTGACCGTGTCGCATCAGCTGAGACTGAGTTAAGACGTTTGAGACAGGGATCAGGTAATGTGGAAAAATATTGTACTCATTTCCGTCGATGGTCTACTCAAACAGGGTGGAACGATTTTGCTCTGAAAAGTCTATTTCTTGCTGGGCTCAGTGAAAGGGTTAAAGACCTGCTAATTGCTTATCCTACACCTGAAGATTGCAACAGGCTATGCAATTAGCTATACGGGTGGATAGGAGACTGCGTGCAAGGGTTAATGAGAGCAAATCCTCTGCTATGTCAGTTTCTGGTTATGAGAATGTGTGTACTAACAGTGGTGAATCAATGGAGATTGGAGCGATGGCACCTCGCTCTCAAGAAAAAGATCGCAGATTTTCTGAAGGCTTGTGTTTCTATTGCGGAAAATCTGGTCATTTGATTAAAGACTGTGAGCTTCGTATCAAGAAAGAAAAAAAAATGGTCAGTCATGCCCGTATTGCCTGTTTAAATTCCAAGGGTGTATTTTTAGCTGCTTCCACGATTGCTCAGGAAAAATTAATGGAATTTCGGGTGTTTGTTGATTGTGGGTCTACTCTGAATGTAATTGATGGGGGATTCTTGGAAAGACTCAATTTAAAACCCGAACCTTTATCATCCCCCATTGCTGTGGTCTCTGTGGATGGTTCCCCTTTGAAGAATATTACTCTCAAGGTCTGTGAATTTCCTCTCACTATTAATGGTGTTCACCATGAGAAATTGGATTTGGTAGTGTTGAATAACTTGCCTTCTCCAGTAATATTGGGATTGCCCTGGTTAAAATTTCACAATCCTGTACTGGATTGGTCTACCAGTGAAATTAAATCCTGGAGCCATAAATGTTATGACAAGTGTTGTAACGGGCGTATTGCAGCTTTGGATAGGGGAGAATTGCCTGTTCCTATTCAGGATTTTTGGAGAGTTTTTTCTGAGAAGGAATCGCAGGTTTTGCCTCCCCATAGAGACTATGATTGTTCTATTGAATTTGTCCCTGGAGCGACTCTTCCTAAAAGTCGTTTATTTAACCTTACTATTCCTGAGAGAAAGGCTTTGGAGGAATACATACAGACAAGTTTGGCAGCCGGTCACATTAGGCCCTCTAAGTCTCCTGTGGCGGTTGGATTTTTTTTTGTAAAAAAAAAGGACGGCGGTTTACGTCCTTGTCTGGATTTTCGTGAGATTAACAAAATTACTGTACGCAATCCTTACCCACTGCCATTGATTCCTGATCTGTTTAACCAGTTAATGGGGGCCAAGTGGTTCTCTAAAATTGACCTTAAGGGGGCATACAATCTGTTGCGCATGAAGGAGGGTGACGAATGGAAGACTGCTTTTAACACTCCTGTGGGTCATTTTGAGAATCTGGTTATGCCTTTTGGTCTTACTAATGCTTCTGCATTTTTTCAGAATCTTATTAATGACATCCTTAGACCTTTGATCGGCAAAAATGTGGTTGTGTATTTGGATGACATTTTGATTTATTCGCCGGATCTGGAGTCTCATTGGCGGAGCGTACGTGAGGTATTACAGTTGTTAATGGACAATTCGCTTTTTGCTAAGCTGGAGAAATGTGAGTTCGCTGTACAGAGAATTAGTTTTTTGGGCTACATTATCTCCAGCGAAGGTTTTGAGATGGACCCGGTTAAAGTTCAAGCTGTACAGGAATGGCCTAGGCCTATTGGTTTGAAATCGATACAGAGGTTTTTGGGTTTCGCCAATTATTACAGAAAATTCATAAAAAATTTTTCTAGTATTGTCAAACCTCTGACCGATCTCACCAGGAAAGGTGCTGATGCGGTTCAGTGGTCTTCTGAGGCCATTGAAGCTTTTGTGTATCTCAAGGAGAGGTTCACCTCTGCTCCCATCCTTATGCAGCCTGATGTGACTAAGCCGTTTTTGGTTGAGGTTGATGCTTCCTCTGTGGGGGTTGGCGCAGTATTGTCTCAGGATAACGAGGATGGATTACATCCCTGTGCCTTTTTTTCAAAAAAATTTTCGGAGACTGAACTGAATTACGACATTGGTAATCGGGAATTATTGGCTATTAAACTCGCATTTGAACACTGGCGCCACTTCTTGGAAGGTGCGGAATTTCCCGTTCAGGTTCTTACGGATCATAAAAATCTGATATATCTTGATGCTGCCAAGCGCCTGAATGCCCGTCAGGCTAGGTGGGCACTGTTTTTCTCGCGGTTTAATTTCTCCGTTACTTACATCCCTGGTACTAAGAATGTTAAGGCGGATGCCTTGTCTCGCAGTTTTTCTCCCATAGTCGGTGCTGAGAAAGAGGAGAACATTTTACAAGAAGGTGTTGTGATAGCTGCTTTGGACTCCATTTTGGAAGATGAGATTCTTAAAGCACAGGAGAATGCCCCATCTAACACTCCTCATGGGAGGTTGTTTGTGCCTGGGACCTTTAGGAGAGATTTGTTTGTTGAGTGTCACGAATCTCGGTTGGCAGGTCATCCCGGAATCTCTGAGACCAAGAGACTGGTGGGTCGCAGTTTTTGGTGGCCTGGATGGCAGAAGGAAGTCATTAAGTGGGTGCGCCAATGTACTATTTGTGCTAGATCTAAGTCCTCACATACTCCTGCTGCGGGGTTGCTTTGTCCTTTGGAGGTTCCCAGTGCTCCTTGGACACATTTGGCTATGGACTTTATAACTGACCTTCCCCCCTCTGAGGGTTTTACTGTCATCTGGGTGGTCGTGGACCATTTTAGCAAGATGTGTCACTTGGTTCCCTTCGTCAAACTGCCCTGCGCTAAAACTCTCGCTAAGGCCTTTGTCAAGGAAATTGTCAGACTTCATGGCGTTCCTACTGACATTGTTTCTGATAGAGGTCCTCAGTTCGTGGCTCGTTTTTGGCGTGCCTTTTGTGACAGGTTGGGAGTTCATTTGTCGTTCTCGTCCGGATATCATCCTGAATCTAATGGCCAGACAGAAAGGAAAAACCAGGATGTTGAGCAGTTCTTGCATTGTTTTGTGGCAGACAATCAAGAGGGGTGGTCTGAGTTTCTGCCACTTGCTGAATTTGCTCTGAACAATCATACATCTTCTTCTGCTGGTTGTTCGCCTTTTTTTTGTTGTTCTGGGAGACATCCGTCGTTTGGGTCGTTCTCCAAGTTGGGATCTGCTGTGCCTGAGGAGGAGAATTTTTCCGGTGATTTGGAGAGAGTTTGGACGGATGTGCGTGGTAATCTTCAGGAGGCCAACAGAAAATCTAAAGACTACTTTGATAGGAAACGACAGGAGGTTTTGTTCGCTGTTGGTGACATGGTTTGGTTGTCCTCTAGGAATCTGCGGTTGAGGATTCCTTCTAAGAAATTGGGTCCCAAGTTTGTAGGGCCCTTTAAGGTGCTTCAGCTTGTCAACCAATCTGCTGTTAGGTTAGAGGTTCCTACCTCCTGGAGAATTAATCCGGTATTTCATGTCTCTCTGTTGAAAAAAGCTGTTGTATCGGATTGTGACGCCTCTGCCTCTGTTCCTCCGGTGGTGGAGGACGGCGAATATGAAATTTCTCGCATCCTTAACTCTAGACAGTATAGAGGTAGTTTGCAGTATCTTGTGGCCTGGAAAGGTTTCGGACCCGAGGATAACTCTTGGGTGAGGTCGGATGATGTTTCCGCGTCCAGACTTATCAGAGCATTTCACAGGAGATTTCCAGATAAGCCTGGTCCTAGGGGATCCGGAGGATCCTCTTAGAAGGGGGGGTACTGTTAGAACCTTGTTCTTAGTTTTTTTCCTTTGCTGGTCACATGACCTTGTTGGCCTATTTAATCCTGCTCCGCCCTTCTGGCTTTGCTGGACTTCATTGTTTAACTACTTTCTAGCTAGCCTGTGCCCTGTATGTAACTCTGTTAGTTTGCTTGGTCTACGGACCTCTATGTTCTATATATTTTGTTTGTTCGTCTGTCTGCTACTATTTCTGTTAGGAGGTGTCCCATTTTCCTCCCAGTCCTTAGTACTTGTAGGGATTCCTTCCCCACATCTATAGGTCTCCGTACAGACTAGCTTAGGACTTTAGCAGGTCTGATCGCAGGATCAGGTCCCCTGTTACATCGTAGGGATTAAGCTGAGTTCTATCGTAGGGACAGATCTCCTCTCTTTCCTTAGCTCTGGTAGCAGAACATAACAATATGCCCCTACAATAGTGAGAGTATATGCATAGTTATAAATCGGTTGTCTTTGCTTTTAATAAGCAAGATTATTATACCAGTTTTTAAATTAGTTATAACAAAGGTTTGTTTGTTTTTTATTACATTACAAGCAAAATCTGGACACACAATGTACTTTATAAATGCACCATAAAAGGTGCATAGACTCCACCAGTCATACATGTTCACATTCCTCTAAGATTCTATCCCTCACTTCCTCCTTCGGCCTTACTCAATGGTTTTCCACAGCCACTCATAAAGATGGTCACACTCTGGACCTCATCTTCAACTGCCTCTGTTCCCTGTCTAACCTCTCTAACTCACCCTTCCCTCTTTCTGACCACAACCTACTTACATTCTCTACCCTCTCCTGTCCAGGGCACCAATTCCCACTCCACAAACTTGCATACCCTCGCAGAAACCTTAAACACCTTGACCTACACTTATTCTCTGAATCTCTCCTCCCTCTTATAGACATCAGTTCCTTACATGAAGCAGATGTTGCTGCCGCTTTATATAACACCACAACAGCTGCAGTTCTCAATTCGGTCACCCCCCTCGCACAATCAATAGGCATCTCTGACACACCAGCCTAACCAAAGAACTGCGACAGGCCTCCAGGGTTGCTGAGCATAGATGGAAAAGGTCCCACTCCAATGAGCATTCAAACATTTCCTCACTATCTTCAAGTCCACACTCACTGCAGCAAAACAAACCTACTTCTCATCTCTCATATCCTCCCTGTCTCACAACCCTAAACAGCTATTCAACACCTTCAATTCTTTCCTCCGCCCCCCCAGCTCCTCCTCCCTCTCCTCTCATCTCAGCTGAAGACTTTGCCATATTCTTCAAGCAGAAGATTGACACCATCAGACAAAGTTTTTGCCTAAAGTCCCACCAGCCCCTACTCACACATACTCAAACCTCCTCCTCCAAAACCAGCTTCTCCACCATTAGGGAAGATCAACTTTCCTCTTTACTCTCCAAATCACACCTCACCATCTGTGAAATTGACCCAGTCCCATCTCACCTCAGCCCCAACCTTACCACTATCTTCATCCCAACCCTAACCCACCTTTTCAACCTGTCACTAACAACTAGTGTCTCCCCCTCATGCTTCAAGCATGCCTCGATCAAACACATCCTCAAAAAGTCCTCCCTTAACCCATCCTCTCTGACTAGTTATCGCTCCATATCACTTCTCACTTATGCCTCAAAACTACTGGAACAACATGTCCACTTTGAACTGTCCTCCCACCTCTCCTCCTGCTCTCTCTTTGACCGCCTCCATTCTGGCTTCCGACTGCACCTTTCTACTGAAAATGCCCTGACTAAAGTCACCAACGACCTACTAAATGCCAAATCCAAGTGACACTACTCTGTCCTCATCCTCCTAGACCTGTCACCTGCCTTCGACACAGTGGACCATTCCCTCTTACTACAGACTCTCTCATCTCTTGGCATCACAGACTTGGCCCTATCTTGGATCACTTCAAACCTAACAGACAGGACATTCAGTGTCTCCCACTCACACACCACCTCCTTATCTCGCCCCCTATCTGTTGGTATCCCCCAAGGTTCAATTCTACGACCCCTGCTCTTCTCTATATACACATTTGGCCTGGGACAGCTCATAGAGTTTGACGGCTTTCAATATCACCTCTATGCTGATGACACACAGATCTACCTCTCCGGACCCGATATCTCCTCCTTAATAACCAAAATCCCACAATGTCTGTCCGCTATTTCACCCTTCTTCTCTGCTAGATTTCTAAAACTTAACATGGATAAAACTGAATTCATCATCTTTCCACCATCTCATTCATCACCCGACCTATCTATCAACGTCAATGGTTGTTCACGCTACCCATTTCTGCAAGCTCGCTGCCTTGGGGTAACCCTGGACTCTGATCTCTCGTTCAAACCACATATCCAAGCCCTTTCCACTTCCTGCTGACTCTCCCAGATCCGCACATTGCTCAACCACGAATCTGCAAAAACACTAGTGAATGCCCTCATCATCTCCCGCCTCGACTACTGCAACCTCCTGCTCTGTGGCCTCCCTTCCACACCCCTCCAATCTATCCTAAACTCTGCTGCCCAACTAATCCACCTGTCCCCCCACTATTCCCCGGCCTCTCCTCTCTGTCAATCTCTTCACTGGCTCCCCATTGCTCAGAGACTCGAGGTCAAAACCCTAACCACAGCATACAAAGCCATCCACAACCTATCTCCTCCACATATCTGTGACCTAGTCTCCCGATACATACCTGCATGCAACCTCCGATCTTCACAAGATCTCTTGCTCTACTCCCCTCTTATCTCCTCTTCCCACAATCGCATGAAAGATTTCTCCCATGCATCCCCCCTACTCTGGAACTCTCTAAACCAACACATCAGACTCTTGCATACCGTGGAAACCTTCAAAAGGAACATGAAGACCCACCTCTTCAGACAAGCCTACAACCTGAAGTAACCCTCGCTCCACCATACCGCTGCACGATCAGCTCTACCCTCACCTACTGTATCCTCACCCACCCCTTGTAGATTGTGAGCCCTCGCGGGCAGGGTCCTCGCTCCTCCTGTACCAGTCACCGTCACATTTT
Organism: Phyllobates terribilis; assembly: GCF_046119375.1. Classification (NCBI taxonomy): domain Eukaryota; kingdom Metazoa; phylum Chordata; class Amphibia; order Anura; family Dendrobatidae; genus Phyllobates; species Phyllobates terribilis. Next base: position 108,719,762 of record NW_027362764.1, on the reverse strand, counting down.
GCTCAAGATTATTGTAATTGTTTTTGTATCCATACCCCTTTTCACATGTAAAGCACCATGGAATAAATGGCGCTATAACAATAAATAATAATAATTCCTTGGTTCCAACTTATTAGATGCTACAGTATGTAATATCCAGGCATGCATGTGCCAATTAAATGGAATCTGTCAGTGTGATCAACCTTCCAAAGCCAACTATGTGGGCATGCAGATCATAGGAACCTTAGGAAAATGACATCTTGATATCTGTAATCCAATGTCTTATTCCAGAGAAATCCACATTTTTCTTTATCTGTAAATGAGCTGTTAAGATCTATGGGCCGGACATAGATCTCCTAATAAGAAAATTGACAGAAAAGATATATGGGAATCTTTAGGAACATTATTCTTAAACATTGATGGCAAAACCAGTAACTGAATTAGGGTAGTGGACAACCTCTTTAAGTAAAGGTATAGATTGTATTCAGAGGATCACATGCTTATATAAGTAGTTTGGGGGAGTGGAATGTGCTGATAGTCTTCCTTTAAGTTAAAGTACTTTGAGCATTGGATGAACAAGAGTATTAGGTATCTCACATATATTTACAGCAGATACGTTTAAATCATGTGATACTCTTATATTGGAATTTTATCTAACACAGGCTCAAACACACAGAGGGCCAAAATGAAAAACTTGGACAAAGTCGCGAGACAACCAATATACACTATAAGGGGGCCGCACATAGTCCTCCATACAGAATAATGGGGCCCACATATTCCTCTATACAGAATAATGAGCCCCACATAGTCCTCCATACAGTATTATGGGCCCCACATAGTCCTCCATACAGAATAATGGGCCCCACATAGTCCTCCATACAGCATAATGGGCCCCACATAGTCCTCCATACAGTATAATAGGTCCTACATAGTCCTCCATACAGAATAATGAGCCCCACACAGTCCTTCATACAGAATAATGGGCCCCATATAGTCATCCATACAGAATAATGGGTCCCACATAGTCCTCCATACAGTATAATGGCCCCACATAGTCCTCCATACAGTACAATGGGCCCACATAGTCCTCCATACAGAATAATGGCCCCACATAGGGGTGGCGGTTCTGGTGTTGCGGGCCAAATATAACCACTCTGTATGATCTAAAATGTATAAAGTTTATTAAACACAGAAGAACGACAATCCTGGGAAGTGTACAGCTTACAATATGTTATCAAATACATGTTCCAAATAGTAATATTGAAAGCTCATGATCAACATGTCGTCTTCTGTCCAGTCACTGGGGCAGTCTCTTCAAAGAAATTGTTGGTACCCCAGACGCAAACTAGACATCATATCCATTGGGTCTTTTTCATGTTGTGTCTTCAGGAGTACACTGCTCCCCTGCACCCCGGCTTCCTCAATTTTGGGGGCAGTGCGCTCCTGGTTAGCTAGAGAAAAGTCATTTAAGAGCAAGCATATCTGAATAAAATGATGTAACGGAATTGAGCATCATCCTGTAAAAACATATTGGATAAAGACATTAAAGGTTTTTCTTTTCTCCATCTTGGGGGGATGATGAGTAGGGTTTGAAATGGGTAGAGACTGTTACAATGATTGCATGTTTCACAATGCCAGTCCTCAAGTACCCCCAACTGGCCATGATTTCAAGATATCCTGTAGAGAGAACACCTGTGGCATTCACTAAAATTACATCCCCAGTGCTAAGGACGTTCTGAAAGCGAGTCTTGTAGGTACTTGACCAGAGCTGAGAAACACTCATCATTTGTAAAGTGCAACATTCTGTATTGTAGTTAAAAAATATATATAAAAAGAATGATTTTGTGTTAACCAGTTCACTTCAATATCCAGCGACCATTACATGCTGATATATTGTTGGTTGCGGAACTGTATAGGTATATTGTTTAAAATGTTTAATTATATGTTCCGTACTATATAGGGTTAATGCACTATTATTTGCTTACCCATGAAACGATATGGTAAACGGCTGCAGTGTCAAACCATTGATGTGTACTGAGTAATGTAATCTGCTCCACACAAACTGGCTACCTGTTTCTTAAGGGTATATTCACACTAGGTGTTTTTTCAACTTTTTTTTATGCTTTTTTTATGAAAATTTTCAGCTGTGTTTTACAGTACCAGCAAAGTCTATGAGATTTCAGAAATCTCATGCACACACATTGCTTTTTTTTTTGTCATCAGTATTTTGTGCTTTGCATTGTTTTTTCACATTAGAGCATGTCACTTCTTTCATTGTTTTTTATGCGTTTTTCACACATTGAAAGTAATGGGTGGTGAAAAAACACTGCAAAAAAACAAGTAAAAACCAAGCAAAATCAGTTTTTTTTTTTCAGGTACAAACTTTACTGACAAGAGATCAGGTTTTGCTGCAGAAAAAAACGCTGAAAAAACTCTTAATGTGAACATACCCTAAGAGTTATTGAACATTCCTGTAAGGAGTGTCTCCTATACCCATAATAATTTTGTTAATAAGTCTACAATATTACCTCCACTCTCATGCTCTCTGCCAGTCTTTGCTGTGCTGATGATGTTCCAGATTGTTTGCGTACACAGCAGATCTTATATAAAAGACCATCACTGGTTTCAGCAGTGCACTGCAAAGGCTAGTGATTGGTTGCAGCCTCATGTGGGTAGTCAGGGTCCCTATCAATGCATAACAGTAAATAGAAGCTGCAGGTAGCACCTTAGCACCGGTATTGGATCTGCTGGGGTATTTATCAGGCGAGTAACAAATGCTTTTATATTTTACATAATTCGTCAATTTTTGCCTAATTTTTCCTGTCTCCAGAAAATGCCTTAAAGTTACACCACCAGAAGTACACTGTGTTCCAAATTATTATGCAAATAATATTTTCTCAGATTTTCCCAAATTACCTATATGAATTGCAGGCATTTTAATTTTCCAGTCAAATAACTATTAGAGTACAATTGAAAGGTTTTTGTACAAACTGCCTAACAATTGAAGCAGAAACCATCCAAAACCTGACAAATTCAATGAACGAGAGAGTTCAGAAGCTCCTTTCGAATAAGGGGTCCTATGTGCAAATGTAACATCACCTAGAATAAAGTAGTGAGTTGAAAACTGTTTGATTTCAGTTTGTAATAACCTGCTAATGCTTAGAATTTCAAAAATGACCATTTTTTTGTTCTTTATTAAAATGAAAAGGTTGAAAACTCTGCTGTGCATAATAATTTGGAACATGCATTTTGAGTGCAGTTTGAGTGTTTTATTTTTTTAAAAATATACTGTTATCATAGGCAGTTTGTACAAAAACCTTTCAATTGTACTCTAATAGTTATTTGACTGGAAAATTACAATGACTGCAATTCATGTAGGTAATTTGGGAAAATCTGAGAAAATATTATTTGCATAATAATTTGGAACACAGTGTATGGTCTGTAAACCACATTCATGCGGTGATACTTTACAAAATTACTTCAAATTTTAAGAAGTTCTTTCATCTGAACAACCAATTCTTTGATTAAAACTACCTCTATTTATCATGCTTGCTTATATAGCACTTACATATTCTATAGCATTTTAAAGAAATTGTCCTCAAAGTCATCCTACTTTCCCTATCAGTATGTCTTTGGAGTGTGCGAAGAAAAGCAAAAGCCAAATCAGATCTCATCCTTTGCACTGATGAGGGGCAAAGCCCCGAAATGCTGTGTCTGCAAATTGAGATTCTGGTTTGGCTTTTATCCTAAGTCATATGGCAAGTCTCGTCAAAGGATCAATATTGACTTTTAGGATTGCTACTTCCAATAGGTGGCGCTAGAGTTCTAGTCCTCTTCCCCTCTGAAGAGACAATTTGCATGTTTAATTTCGCAGAGGAGTATGCAAGGCGTATATAAGTCTCCTCACTCTGGCATGCAAGAAACTTCCAGCTCATACATAGAGCCCAGTGAGATCCAGATAGTGTTATTTGCCATCCAGTAACTCAGAACAGGAGTAGAATGGTGCTATATACCAGAGAAGATGGCGGTAGGTGAGTATATTACCACACTAACACAACAGTCCATACACATATACACAGGTTTAGGGAAAAAAAAGTTAATGTGAGGGGAATTCTTTAACATGTCTCTAGGTTGTTGTAAATGTACAAGTTGCATCCATACTCTTCTTTAACAGTTCCACTTGTTCAGTTAATTTTAGAACTACCATAGAAGAGAATAGAGAAAACTGCACATGTATGTCTAGGGTTGGACTGGCCCATCTGAAAACCAGATAATCCTCTGGTGGGTCCTGTCTTCTCCTTCAGGAAAGTTCATAGTGCAAACCTTTCAGCTGCTATGTGGCTCTCCAGTGGGGGAGAAAGGTGGGCCCACAGAATCAAATCCTCTGGTATGCCCAATGTTCTTCAGTCTGACACTATGTATGTCCACTTCTCCATTCAAAGCAGCCATGAGGAAAATGCTGGAACACTCAGATGTGGGACCCACCTCTATGAAACTTTTGCATATGCTATAAATGTCTAAAAGGAGAGTAAACTTTTAAAAGGGTGGCAAAGTAAATTTCATTCTAAATCTATTAGTGTCATTATCTAAACTGTAACGGGTCCGGGAGGCGGAACCACTGAGCTACTATACAAGGGGGCGGCCCTTGTAAGGGAGCGGGTGGCAGTCTCTGGGTGAACGGACAGGGAGTTACGGCAAGTGATCAGGGCAGTCTCTGGGTAAGGGGTAGGTACGACCTGTGATGGCAGAGCCTCCGGGTAGGCTAGCAGGCAGATGGTAGATGTGTGCTCCCAGGTGAGCAAGCGAGAGTCTCTGGAATAGCAGGTGGTCACGGCACGTGACGGCGGGACCTCCGGGCTGGCAAGCAGGCAGGTAACGGAGATGCGCTCCCAGGTGAGCGGGCAAGAGTCTCTGAGATAGCTGGTGGTCACAGCACGTGACAACGGGACCTCCGGGCTGGCAAGCAGGCAGGTAACGGAGATGCGCTCCCAGGTGAGCGGGCAAGAGTCTCTGAGATAGCTGGTGGTCACAGCACGTGACAACGGAGCCTCCGGGCTGGCAAGCAGGCAGGTAGCGGAGAAGCGCTCCCAGGTGAGCGGGCAAGCTGGTCCATAGACAGACTGACCGGAGTTGTAAGGCAGACCGTCGGACCTCAGGCAAGCAGGCAGGTAGCTGATGTGCGCTCCCAGGTGAGCGGACAAGTTGGTCCTTAGACAGACTGACCGGAGTTGTAAGGCAGACCGTCGGACCTCAGGCAGGCAGGCAGGTAACAAGTATTCAGGCAGGAATCAGGCAGGTAACTAGCAGGAAACTGGCAGGAAACTGGCAGGTAACTGGCAGGTAACTGGCAGGTAACTGGCAACGGGACCTGTGGGCTGAAGCACAGGTGAGACACAGGTGCAAACAACATTGCTCGGGCACCTCCATTTTGGAGGAGGTGCCTTATATATGATGAAGTCCTCCGGCCATTGGCCGGGGACTCTTTAGGGCGGCGTGCGCGGCCCCTTTAAGAGGAGGGAAGCGCGCGCGCGCCCTAAGCACAGGGGCCGGGCAGGAGCGCGCGCTGAGAGCAGAGCAGGAGGAGGACGCCGGGACGGAGCGCGCGCTGACAGCAGAGCAGGAGGAGGACGCCGGGACGGAGCGCGCGCTGACAGCAGAGCGGGGAGAGGACGCCGGGACGGAGCGCGCGCTGACAGCAGAGCGGTGAGGGGAGCAGCGTCCCTGCCTAGCAGAGGGCAGGGACGCCAGCGCTACAGTACCCCCCCCTTTAGGCCCCCCCTTTTTTAGGCCAGACAGAAATTTAGCTAGGATGAGAGGGGCATGGATATTCTCCCGGGGCTCCCACGTTCTCTCCTCAGGACCAAACCCCCTCCAATCTACCAAGAAAAAGGTCTTTCCTCTTACCCTTTTGGTGGCAAGAATGTTCTCTACCTAAAACTCGTCCTCAGCAGAAACCGGAGCAAGAGGCGTACCTGTAGACTTAGAAAAAGAGTTAAGTACCACAGGTTTGAGGAGAGATACATGGAAGGAGTTAGGGATCCGTAAGTTGGCCGGGAGTTTCAATTTATAGGCCACCGGGTTGATCTGACTGATAACCTCCAGTGGGCCGATGAACCGAGGCCCCAACTTATAGGAAGGGATCTTGAGCCGGACATATTTGGACGAGAGCCAGACTTTATCCCCAGGACGGAATTGAGGAGGATCCAGACGTCCTTTGTCAGCGTGCCTTTTCATACGCTCGGATGACAGAAGGAGTGCGGACCGGGTACTCTCCCATATGGAGGAAGACTCGCTCTTGTGATTGTTGTACGAGAATTCGGCCCATGGCAGGAGATCCACCCAGTCAGAATGGTGAGCATTAACGAAGTGCCGGAGGTAACTGGTCAGGTTCTGATTGATCCGCTCCACTTGACCATTAGACTGTGGGTGGTAAGCGGAGGAGAAGTCCAGAGTGACGTCTAGCAATTTACAAGTGGCTCTCCAGAAACGAGAAGTGAACTGTACTCCTCGATCCGACACGATGTGACGGGGCAGGCCATGAAGACGGAAGATGTGGCGGATAAAGACTCTAGCCAGCTCGGATGCAGACGGAAGACCTGGCAGGGGAATGAAGTGAGCCATCTTGGAAAAGCGGTCAGCGACCACCCAAATGACCGTACAACCGGCAGAGACGGGCAGATCAGTTACGAAGTCCATCGCTATATGCTGCCAGGGGGCAGCAGGTGCTGGCAGAGGAAGAAGGCGGCCGGCCGACAGGTGTCTCGGAACCTTGTTGCGGGCGCAGGACACACAGGCAGAAACAAAGTCCATAACATCCTTGTGCAGGTTAGGCCACCAGTAGTGCCGGGTAATAAGCTGGAGGGTCTTTTTCTGACCGGCGTGGCCAGCTAGTTTAGACGAATGACCCCAGTGTAGGATCCTCTCCCGATCAGGTACCGATACGAACGTCTTACCAGGAGGGAGACAATTTAGACTCACGGGGGCCACCTGCATTACTCTGGCGGGATCGATGGGGCAGTCACATGGTCTATGAGGTGGTAATGTCTCTGCCTCCTCCATATCAAAGACATCAGCACAAGACCAATAAGGAATCGGAAGTCCAGGTAGATTAGCTGGGATAGGAGAGGGACGGACGGAATGGACGGGAACCAGACAGGTTTTATGACAGTCTTGTCCCCAGCGAAGGACTTCTCCGGTTTGCCAGTCAAGCACGGGTGCATGTCTCTGGAGCCAAGGCAGACCTAGCAAGAGGGCGTGAGAGAGTCCAGGCAGAACGTGAAGGGAGATACTCCCTGAATGCAGCATACCCACTTGCAGAGTAATGGATTCGGTGATGAATTGGATGGGGCGAGATAAGATTCCCCCATCCACGGCAACAACAGACAAGGGTACAGCCAGAGGTTTGGTGGGGATGCGGTATTTCTCCACCAGGGACAGTGAAATAAGATTTCCGGCTGCTCCAGAGTCAAGTTGGGCTAGTTCGGAATAACGATTCTCCCCGCAGATGATTGAGACAGACAGCAGCAGGGATGGAGAGGATTTATTTTTGTCTAGATCAAGTCCTCTGAGCGAACCTAGACACAGGCGTTCTCCCGACCTCTCCGGGCAGGCACGGATCCGATGCTCCTTACTGCCACAGTAGAAGCAGCTCCCCTCGGCACGGCGAAAGTCCTGACGGGATTTGACCATCTTGGTCTGGTCGACCTGCATAGGCTCAGGAGAGTGTACCTGGGGAGAAACGGAAGGAGTGACGGGTTTCAGAAAAGTAGGAACCAGACGTGGAAGCCCCTTTTCACGGGTGACCTCTTTGGGACGTTCCTGGAACCGTAGGTCAATCCGGGTGGCAAGAGTTATTAGGTCATCGAGAGTGGTAGGAATGTCCCGACCAGCAAGTTCATCTTTAATACGGCCGGACAGACCCTCCCAGAAGACGGATACCAGAGCTTCGTTATCCCAGGCCAGCTCCGAGGCAAGGGTACGGAACCGTATGGCATATTGACCCACGGTGAGGCTTCCCTGACGGAGGCGTAGCAGAGATGATGCGGATGAGGTCCTCCGTCCGGGTTCGTCGAAGGCTTTCCGGAAAGCCGTGAGAAAGGCAGGCAAGTCGGACACCAGGGGGTCTCCTCTCTCCCATAGAGGATTTAGCCAGGCCAGAGCCTCCCCGGTGAGATGGGACATGATGAATGCAATTTTGGCTCGGTCGGAGTTAAACTGATGGGACAAAAGTTCAAAGTGCAGGGTGCACTGATTTATGAAGCCCCGAGCCTGGACGGGGTCGCCTCCGAAGCGAGGAGGTGCAGAGAGCCGGGGTCCGGGGTAGGATACCATAGTATTAGTGGGCAGCGGAGCTGCCGGATTGCAAGATATGGCACTGGCGGAGGTTGTTGGTGGATCAGACAGAGTGTTCAGGCGAGTATTAACATTCCGCAGGTGACCCAGGATGGCCTCCTGTTGGGACCTCTGACGGGACAGTTCAAGACAGAGGTCCGAGAGCGAGGGAGCTTGGGTGCCACCGGGTTCCATGGCCCGAGCAAACTGTAACGGGTCCGGGAGGCGGAACCACTGAGCTACTATACAAGGGGGCGGCCCTTGTAAGGGAGCGGGTGGCAGTCTCTGGGTGAACGGACAGGGAGTTACGGCAAGTGATCAGGGCAGTCTCTGGGTAAGGGGTAGGTACGACCTGTGATGGCAGAGCCTCCGGGTAGGCTAGCAGGCAGATGGTAGATGTGTGCTCCCAGGTGAGCAAGCGAGAGTCTCTGGAATAGCAGGTGGTCACGGCACGTGACGGCGGGACCTCCGGGCTGGCAAGCAGGCAGGTAACGGAGATGCGCTCCCAGGTGAGCGGGCAAGAGTCTCTGAGATAGCTGGTGGTCACAGCACGTGACAACGGGACCTCCGGGCTGGCAAGCAGGCAGGTAACGGAGATGCGCTCCCAGGTGAGCGGGCAAGAGTCTCTGAGATAGCTGGTGGTCACAGCACGTGACAACGGAGCCTCCGGGCTGGCAAGCAGGCAGGTAGCGGAGAAGCGCTCCCAGGTGAGCGGGCAAGCTGGTCCATAGACAGACTGACCGGAGTTGTAAGGCAGACCGTCGGACCTCAGGCAAGCAGGCAGGTAGCTGATGTGCGCTCCCAGGTGAGCGGACAAGTTGGTCCTTAGACAGACTGACCGGAGTTGTAAGGCAGACCGTCGGACCTCAGGCAGGCAGGCAGGTAACAAGTATTCAGGCAGGAATCAGGCAGGTAACTAGCAGGAAACTGGCAGGAAACTGGCAGGTAACTGGCAGGTAACTGGCAGGTAACTGGCAACGGGACCTGAGGGCTGAAGCACAGGTGAGACACAGGTGCAAACAACATTGCTCGGGCACCTCCATTTTGGAGGAGGTGCCTTATATATGATGAAGTCCTCCGGCCATTGGCCGGGGACTCTTTAGGGCGGCGTGCGCGGCCCCTTTAAGACGAGGGAAGCGCGCGCGCGCCCTAAGCACAGGGGCCGGGAAGGAGCGCGCGCTGAGAGCAGAGCAGGAGGAGGACGCCGGGACGGAGCGCGCGCTGACAGCAGAGCAGGAGGAGGACGCCGGGACGGAGCGCGCGCTGACAGCAGAGCGGGGAGAGGACGCCGGGACGGAGCGCGCGCTGACAGCAGAGCGGTGAGGGGAGCAGCGTCCCTGCCTAGCAGAGGGCAGGGACGCCAGCGCTACATAAACTATTTTCTAATATACTTGTATTAAAATTTCCCTACCATTCTCTAACTACACTAACTTCTTTTCTATTATTTTTCTCTATTTCCTGTCTGATGACAATTTGTTTGAGAATGCCAGTGCATGCTGGAATACTCACCGTTGCATGCCCCTTCCTAAAATGAAGCATTATCAGAGACGCTGGGCTAGTCCCTGCGATGTGTGCACTATGTGATGTGCGCAATGACAGCGCACTCTCTCACCGCATCAGATCAGCAGTAATGAACCAGCAACAGAGCGTTGTCACAATACCCGGTGTGCAGAGACCAATGACTTCATTTTTGGGGGAGGCGATGATCTCTGCACGCCGGATATTGTGACACCGCTCTGCTGCCGTCTCATTACTGCTGATCTGAGTTGGCCACAGAGAGCGTACTGTCATTGTGCACATTACACAGTGCACATCACGCAGGGACCAGCCCAGCCCCTGAAGCAAGTGTTACTGACGACACTTTGTTTCAGGGAGAGGGCAGGGTCTGCGGCAGTGAGCGCAACCTCTGCCCCATTATGACGCACTGGGATTCTCAAATGACTCATTATCAGGAAGGAAGTAGGGAAACAAAATAGAATAGCAGTTAAATAGTGTAGTTAGTGAAGGATTGGGAATTGTTAATACAAGTATATTAAAAATAGTTTAAATTATGGCATTAAATAGATAGGGATTTACAATGAAATTTACATTGCCTTCGGACCACCCCTTTAAGTCCTCCAGAGATAGGGGGACACTATTGCTCTGGCTCAAATAGGAGAAGCCCTTTATATGATGTGTATATACCTTAAATTGAATTTCCCTAACTGGAGATATTTTGTCAGGGATTATAGTTCAGACCAATCATTATTGGTTAGATGTCTTACCACCAGCACAATATTTCTTATGGCCGCCATAAAGATAATTTCTCAATATATTTTCATTAAATAGGTATTTATTTTGAAATTCAGTTTCCAAAGATCACGCTCTCTAAGCTTTAAGGAAGTGGATACTGCTCTGAAATAGGTTGTGTTCAGAGTAAAGGTCAGTGTATGATACTACTACAGCCGCACGTCTGACATTAAGGACGGTAGCACATTTGTACGATTAACACTTTTGCTCTTTTGTATTTATTTCTTTGTATATTTTTTTCTATTTTAAACAACAAGTAGAGAGCGAAGACCTGGAGGAGCTATAGGTTGAAAAGTAATGACATAAGAAAAGCAAACAAAATGTCATATTCAAATGTAAATGGACTTAGATTCTGTGCAAACTATGAGAGAGCAGATGGCTTTTCAGAATTGTCGTCCAATGACATTTACATACATTGAACTGTGCAGCCCCCGTTAAACAAGAGGAATTGCTTCTGTGGAATAGACAGCTGACCTTTCACAATGGGCCTGCCATTACATTTTATTTCTGCAACACATTAAAATAATAATACTCCACATAATAGAGTTATAATAGTATAAGAGATCAGTCAATTTCCTTTTTTTGAAACTATTATTAAATAATCAAGAAACTTCACTCTCCTAAAATAAATACATTTATTCAATCAGCTAGAAACCAACCCTGCTGATCAGTTCTGTGCTAGTGCACATCTAAAATAAAACTCTGTGGTCTTCCAATTTACAAAATATATGTATTGATATATCTGTAAAGGTGAAGAAGATGGTGTAACATCCCTCTGAAGACCCCTGATGTTTTATTGTGTGTAAATTGTATTTTACCTCATGTTTTATCCTCTCGAAAGCTGCAGTCCCTGTTAGTCAGGGGTAACAGGGTTAACTGTAGGGCCAGCCCATAGTTGGGGAGGAGTAATAGGGGCCAGTGTGTGAGTTCCTGGTTTTATAGTTAGTTGTTAGTGAGCTGGAGAAAAGGAAGAACACTCTCAGAGAACGTCTATCAACACTGGGTGTGTGTGGAAGTGACAGATCGGCAAGGGAGCAAGCCATTAAACAAAGCAATCTACATTAAACAAAGCAAGCCATTAAACAAGCAATCTACAGGGGTCCGATGCCATAAAAATGGTGACAGAACATACTCTGAAGGTGCCCGCAGCAGTAACCCAACCATACACACACATCCAAGGACCCCTATTTAAGGTGTTTAGGTGTGTGGAAATAGTTGTTGGCAAGCTTCTCCCCTTACATATGAATATATAAATTTACACTTTTGTTAGGCTAGGGTCACACCACCGGTTTTCTAATCACACTCTGCTCAGGCTATCAGAGGTGGGTGAAAAAAAAAGTTTCTTCACCTTCTCCATTCAGTCTGTCCATCAAAATTGGACTGCACTTGAATGTATTCCGAGTCCAGTCAACTGTTTTCCATGGACCCATGGACTTGAATGGCCAAGTGCGATCGGATTATTGGAGGCAAATCGTGTATACTGCAATTTTTTTCCTTGGACCACTTGGTCCGAGGAAAAAATCAGAAGTGCCCAACCTCATTTAATAATATTGTATATGAGTTATATGGTCATCTGCTCGAGGCCTTACAAGGGTCTTCGGACAATAAGCTAATTGCGGGGTGCTTTCCTTGGATCTACAGCGATCAGTAGTAATCCGTCAGGAAGTATGCAAACTCCCTACAGATGAGGCAACTTCAATAGAGAAACTGCTATAATCAAGCAACATGGCGTGTGGTTGGCAGTAGTCTGAAAGCCATTTTGTTGGATTTGCCTGAAGCAAATTGCCCAAAAATTATATTGTGAAAAATCCTTTTTTTTTTTTTTTGGAAATTTCAAGGTAAATTTCATTTTTACTAATTTATTTTTTTCAGTTCTAATCATCAACAGGCTCAGACTGACTCACAGCAAAACACTGGAATAACCCAGTGGACCCTGTGCAGAATTGGGTCTCTCACCGCTTTACATGAGCAGTGTTTGGCACAGTACCCTTAGTCCAACAAGTACAAATAAGGGCAACATCTCATCATTCATTTAACAAACTATCCAGTTTATTATTATATAAAAGCAAATTTGTGAACAAGTGCTAAAGGGAATCTGTCAGCAGAATTTCACTCCACATTCAATATATTGATGTAGTTCTTTCAAAGACTAGTCCTGCAATACCTTTACATGGTCAGTCCATTCCTCCATTACTGAGAAATCAGCAATTGGATTGTTTTGCAATACCCACAGTTTTAAGCTTGCCCTAAAAACCCATTTCTTTAGACTGGGCTATCACCTCAGCACACTTATGTAACTGTCCCAGTTTTGGTCCATATTAAAATTTTCATCAAACTCATGCTCATACCATCAATACACTGAATAGCCTCTGTCTGTACTGTACACATACTGGCTGGTGACCAGTTCATGTAGTGCTATGTACTTACCCTATTTAGCATATTATGTCTGTATTATACAATATATGTACATTTTACCTTTTGTGTCTCCTCTATTTCCTTATAGACTGTAAGCTTGTGAGCAGAGCCCTCACTCCTTTTAATATCTGAGTTATGCTTATTCTGTAACGTCTTTTTGTCTGTTCAAACCCCCCCCTAAAATTGTAAAGTGCTGCGGAATATGTTGGCGCTACAAAAATAAAAATTATTATTATTATTTGCAAATGAGGCTTACGAGCTATTTGTAGATCTGAAGCCTCTGTCACTCCAGCTCTATTCCTTGCCCAGCGCCACCTCATCCTGCTTGACTGACAGCCTCTATGCTGTGTGACTTCAGGCAAAGAAGCCGTCAGTCAATCAGAACAAGGTGGAACTGGGCAGGAAATAGAGCTAGAGTGACAGATGCTTTAGATCTACAGCCACTTCATTTGCATATTAATTCAAAAACTGATTTCTCAGGAACCGAGAAATGGACTGACCATGTAAAGATATTGCTGGACTTGTCACTGAAACAGTTACATGCACGTACAGATAGTTTGGGCTGTAAAATCCTGTTAACAGATTCCCTTTAACCCCTTTAGCCCCCAACAGGGCCACCATCAGGGCATTACTGCCCTTACTGCTGTATGGGGCCCGGTGAGCAGCAGTACAGAGGGGGATCCTGGGCCCTGTCAGGGCTTCTGCTGCTCACCGGGCCCCATGGTGTAATAATGCCTTTGGCGGTGCACACCTCAGCACTGTGTGCCTTCCCGGAGCTCTCCAGTCACAGAGCTCTTGCTCCTTCATACTTCTCCCGACTTCTGGTCAGGTGACGGCGCGTACGCGATGACGTCATCGCGTACGCGATGACATCATCGCATACGCGCCGTCACCTGACCAGAAGTCAGAAGAAGTATGAAGCAGCAGGGGCTGCGTGGCTGCGGAGCTCCAGGAAAGCACCTACAGCATTGCCAGGACAGCAAAAGCCGAGCTGCGCCTGCTGGTGATGGTAAATATGGTCAAACTTTTTTTTTTCCTTTCTCTTTCTTACATGAATTAAATAGGTGAGGCGAGGGGGTCTTGAAGTCACGGAGTGAGGGGGGGCTGAAAGTCATGGAGTGAGGGGGGGGTCTGAAAGTCATGGAGTGAGGTGGGTCTTGAAGTCATGGAGTGAGGGGGGGTCTAGAAGTCATGGAGTGAGGGGGGGTCTAGAAGTCATGGAGTGAGGGGGGGTCTAGAAGTAACGGAGTGAGGGGGGGTCTGGAAGTCATGGAGTGAGGGGGGTCTGGAAGTCATGGAGTGAGGGGGGTCTGGAAGTCATGGAGTGAGGGGGGTCTGGAAGTCATGGAGTGAGGGGGGGCTGAAAGTAACATACATAGTTTTTAAGGTTGAAGAAAGACTAAGTCCATCTAGTTCAACCCATAGCCTATGGGCGGCACGGTGGCGCAGTGGTAAGCACTGCAGCCTTGCAGCGCTGGGGTCCTGGGTTCAAATCCCACCAAGGACAACATCTGCAAGGAGTTTGTATGTTCTCCCCGTGTTTGCGTGGGTACTCTGGTTTCCTCCCACACTCCAAAGACATACTGATAGGGAATCTAGATTGTGAGCCCCGATGGGGACAGCAACAATAATGTATGTAAAGCACTGCAGCATATGTTAGCGCTATATAAAAATAAAGGTTATTATTATTATAGCCTAACATGTTGATCCAGAGAAAGGCAAAAAAAAAACATGTGGCAAACACTAAGCTCCACATGTTGACCATGTCTGAGTGCTGCTCCTTCCTGACTCCACATATGGCAATCAGACTAGTTCCCTGGATCAATGCCCTATCAAGGAATCTAGTATATACAGTGCCTACAAGTAGTATTCAACCCCCTGCAGATTTAGCTGGTTTGATAAGATGCAAATAAGTTAGACCTTCAAACTGCAAACGAGAGTAGGTTTTATGAACAGAAGCATAAATCTTACAAACCAAAAAGTTATGTTGCTCAGTTGAATTTTATTAAATTTTAAACATAAAAGTGTGGGTCAATTATTATTCAACCCCTATGTTTAATATTTTGTGGAATAACCCTTGTTTGCAATTACAGCTAATAATCGTCTTTTATAAGACCTGATCAGGCCGGCACAGGTCTGTGGAGTTATCTTGGCCCACTCCTCCATGCAGATCTTCTCCAAGTTATCTAGGTTCTTTGGGTGTCTCATGTGGACTTTATTCTTGAGCTCCTTCCACAAGTTTTCAATTGGGTTAAGGTCAGGAGACTGACTAGGCCACTCCAACACCTTGACTTTTTCCCTATTGAACCAGGCCTTGGTTTTCTTGGCTGTGTGCTTTGGGTCGTTGTCTTGTTGGAAGATGAAATTACGACCCATCTTAAGATCCTTGATGGAGGAGCGGAGGTTCTTGGCCAAAATCTCCAGGTAGGCCGTGCTATCCATCTTCCCATGGATGCGGACCAGATGGCCAGGCCCCTTGGCAGAGAAACAGCCCCACAGCATGATGCTGCCACCACCATGCTTGACTGTAGGGATGGTATTCTTGGGGTCGTATGCAGTGCCATCCAGTCTCCAAACGTCACGTGTGTGGTTGGCACCAAAGATCTCGATCTTGGTCTCATCAGACCATAGAACCTTGAACCAGTCTGTCTCAGAGTCCTCCAAGTGATCATGAGCAAACTGTAGACGAGCCTTGACATGACGCTTTGAAAGTAAAGGTACCTTACGGGCTCGTCTGGAACGGAGACCATTGCGGTGGAGTACGTTACTTATGGTATTGACTGAAACCAATGTCCCCACTGCCATGAGATCTTCCCGGAGCTCCTTCCTTGTTGTCCTTGGGTTAGCCTTGACTCTTCGGACAAGCCTGGCCTCGGCACGGGAGGACACTTTCAAAGGCTGTCCTGGCCGTGGAAGGCTAACAGTAGTTCCATAAGCCTTCCACTTACAGATGATGCTCCCAACAGTGGAGACAGGTAGGCCCAACTCCTTGGAAAGGTTTTTGTACCCCTTGCCAGCCTTGTGACCCTCCACGATCTTGTCTCTGATGGCCTTGGAATGCTCCTTTGTCTTTCCCATGTTGACCATGTCTGAGTGCTGTTCACAAGTTTGGGGAGGGTCTTAAATAGTCAGAAAAGGCTGGCAAAAGAGATCTTTAATCCACACATGTGAAGCTCATTATTCTTGGTGCCTGAACTACTTCTTAATACTTTAGGGGGACCAAACAGAATTCTTGTGGTTTGAGGGGTTGAATAATAAATGACACTCTGAATTAACTTTTAACGTTTTTAAAAAAAAAAAAAAAAAAATTTGCTGCAGTGCATTTCCCACTTCCAGGCTGATCTACAGTACAAATGTCACAATGCCAAGTTAATTCCACATGTGTCAACCAGCTAAATCTGCAGGGGGTTGAATACTACTTGTAGGCACTGTATAACCTGTAATATTATACTGTTCAAGAAAGGCATCCAGGGCCAGGCCTTTTTTAAATTTTAGTAGTGAATCACGCATTACAACATCATGCGGCAGAGAGTTCCATAGTCTCACTGCTCTTAGAGTAAAGAATCCGCGTTTGTGATTATGATTAAACCTTCTTTCCTCCAGACGTAGAAGATGCCCCCTTGTCCCCGTCTCAGGCCTCAGAGTAAAAAGATCAGTAGACAGATCTTTGTACTGTCCCCTCATATACTTGTACATAGTAATAAGATCACCACTAAGCCTTCGTTATTCCACAGTAAATAACCTCAAGTGTAATAACCTGTCTTGGTATTGCAGACCCCCCAGTCCTCTAATAACCTTGGTCGCTCTTCTCTGCACCCTCTCTAGTTCAGCTATGTCTTTCTTATACAACGGAGACCAGAATTGTACACAGTATTCTAAGTGTGGTCACACTAGTGACTTGAATAGAGGTAAAATTATGTTCTCCTCATGAGCATCTATGCTTCTTTTAATGCATCCCATTATTTTATTTGCCTTTGCAGCAGCTGCCTGATACTGGCCACCAAACGTGAGCTTGTCGTCCACCAATACACCCAGGTCTTTTTCAGTGACAGTTTTGCCCAGTGTTTTACAATTAAGCATATAATTATACATTTTATATCCTCTGCCCAAGTGCATTACCTTACGTTTATCCCTATTAAAGCTCATTTGCCATTTATCAGCCCAAGCTTCTAGTTTACATAGATCCTCCTGTAGTATAAAAATGTCCTCCTCTGTATTGATTACTCTGCAGAGTTTAGTGTCATCTGCAAATATTGAAATACTACTCTGTATGCCCCCTACAAGGTCATTAATAAATATGTTAAAAAGAAGGGGGCCCAATACTGACCCCTGTGGTACCCCACTGTTAACTGTGACCCAGTCTGAGTGTGTTCCATTAATAACCACCCTTTGCTTCCTATCACTGAGCCAGTTCTTAACCCACTTACATATATTTTCCCCTATCCCCATAGTTCTCATTTTATGTATCAACCTTTTGTGTGGAACTGTATCAAAAGCTTTTGAAAAGTCCATATACACAACATCCACTGCATTTCATTGGTCCAGTCCGGAACTTACCTCTTCATAAAAGCTAATCAGATTAGTTTGACAGGAACGGTCCCTCGTAAACCCATGTTGATATTGGGTCATCAGGTTATTCTTCTTCAGATACTCAAGTATAGCATCTCTTAGGAAACCCTCCAGGATTTTACCCACAGTAGAGGTTAAGTTTACTGGCCTATAATTTCCAAGTTCGGTTTTTGTCCCCTTTTTGAATATTGGCACCACATTTGCTATATGCCAGTCCTGTGGTAGAGAACCTGTTATTATGGAATCTTTAAACAGTAAAATAATGGTCTATCTATGACATTACTTAATTCCTGCAGTACTCGCGGGTGTATCCCATCCGGGCCCGGGGATTTGTCAACTTTAGTGATTTTTAGACGCCGCCGTACTTCTTGCTGGGTTAAGCAAGTGACATTTAATGGAGAATTTTTGTTATCACTGATCATGTTTTCTGTCATGTGACTTTCTTGTGTAAATATTGTTGAAAAAAAATCATTTAGCATATTGGCTTTTTCCTCCTCCTCATCCACCATTTCACCCAGACTATTTTTAAGGGGGCCAACACTATCATTTTTTAGTTTCTTACTATTTATGTAAAGAATATTTTGGGATTATTTTTACTTTCTCTGGCAATGAGTCTCTCTGCCTCAATCTTTGCTGCTTTGATTTGGTTTTTACAGAATTTATTTAATTTTCTGTATTTATTTAATGCCTCATCACTACCTACTTGCTTTAGTTCTCTAAATGCTTTCTTTTTGTCACTTATTGCGCCCCTTACAGCTCTATTTAGCCATAGTGGTTTCCTCCTATTTCTAGCATGCTTATTCCCATAGGGTATATACAGTGGTGGCCAAAAGTATTGGCACCCCTGCAATTCTGTCAGATAATACTCAGTTTCTTCCTGAAAATGATTGCAATCACAAATTATTTGGTATTATTATCTTCATTTAATTTGCTTGCAAGTAAAAAACACAAAAGAGAATGAAGCAAAAATCAAATCATTGATCATTTCACACAAAACTCCAAAAATGGGCCATACAAAAGTATTGGCACCCTCAGCCTAATACTTGGTTGCACAACCTTTAGCCAAAATAACTGCGAACAACCGCTTGCGGTAACCATCAATGAGTTTCTTACAATGCTCTGCTGGAATTGTAGACCATTCTTCTTTGGCAAACTGCTCCAGGTTCCTGATATTATAAGGGTGCCTTCTCCAAACTGCCATTTTGAGATCTCTCCACAGTTGTTCTATGGGATTCAGGTCTGGACTCATTGCTGGCCACCTCAGAAGTCTCCAGTGCTTTCTCTCAAACCATTTTATAGTGCTTTTGGAAGTGTGTTTTGGGTCATTGTCTTGCTGGAAGACCCATGACCTCTGAGGGAGACCCAGCTTTCTCACACTGGGCCCTACATTATGCTGCAAAATTTGTTGGTAGTCTTCAGACTTCATAATGCCATGCACACGGTCAAGCAGTCCAGTGCCAGAGGCAGCAAAGCAACCCCAAAACATCAGGGAACCTCCGCCATGTTTGACTGTAGGGACCGTGTTATTTTCTTTGAATGCCTCTTTTTTTTTCCTGTACACTCTATGTTGATGCTTTTTCCCAAAACGCTCTACTTTTGTCTCATCTGACCAGAGAACATTCTTCCAAAACATTTTAGGCAAACTCCAGCCTGGCTTTTTTATATCTCGGGGTAAGAAGTGGGGTCTTCCTGGCTACCATACAGTCCTTTTTCATTCAGACACCGACGGATAGTACGGGTTGACACTGTTGTACCCTCGGACTGCAGGGCAGCTTGAACTTGTTTGGATGTTAGTCGAGGTTCTTTATCCACCATCCGCACAATCTTGCGTTGAAATCTCTCGTCAATTTTTCTTTTCCGTCCACATCTAGGGAGGTTAGCCACAGTGCCATGGGCTTTAAACTTCTTGATGACACTGCGCACGGAAGACACAGGAACATTCAGGTCTTTGGAGATGGACTTGTAGCCTTGAGGTTGCTCATGATTCCTCACAATTTGGTTTCTCAAGTCCTCAGACAGTTCTTTGGTCTTCTTTCTTTTCTCCATGCTCAATGTGGTACACACAAGGACACAGGACAGAGGTTGAGTCAACTTTAATCCATGTTAACTGGCTGCAAGTGTGATTTAGTTATTGCCGACACCTGTTAGGTGCCACAGGTAAGTTACAGGTGCTGTTAATTACACGAATTAGAGAAGCAACACATGATTTTTCAAACAGTGCCAATACTTTTGTCCACCCTCTTTTTTAGGTTTGGTGTGGAATTATATCCAATTTGGCTTTAGGACAATTCTTTTTGTGTTTTTTCATTGAAAACAAATTAAATGAAGATAATAATACCAAAGAATTTGTGATTGCAATCATTTTCAGGAAGAAACTGAGTATTATCTGACAGAATTGCAAGGGTGCCAATACTTTTGGCCAACACTGTATTGTGCACAGGTCCTATTCAGGATGCTAATAAATGTCTCCCATTTGCTTTGTGTAGTTTTATGTCTCAGGGTGTCTTTATGTCTCATGGAGTGAGGGGAGACTGCAAGTCATGGAGTGAGGGGGGGCTGCAAGTCATGGAGTGAGGGGGGCTGCAAATCATGGAGTGTGGGGGGCTGCAAATGATGGCGTGAGGGGTGGGGGCTGCAAATTATGGAGTGAGGGGTGGGGGATGCAAATTATGGAGTGAGGGTGGCTGCAAATGATGGTATAAGGGGGGACTGCAAATGATGGTGTAAGGGGGGGCTGAAAATGATGATGTAATGGGGGGCTGCAAATAATGATGTAAGAGGGGCTGCAAATGATGGTGTAAGGAGGGGCTGAAAATGATAGAGTGAGGGTGGCTGCAAATGATAGCGTGAGGAAGGACAAAGAACTGCAAATGATGGAATGAGGGGGGCTGCAAATGATTGAGTGGGGGGGATGAGGGACTGCTAATGATGATGTGAGGGGGGACTGCAAATGATGAAGTACAGAGTGGGGGCGTTGAGGTTTCATGAGTGTGACTGATTGAATTGGTGGAAAGAATTGGTGCTAACTAATTTATATATTAGGTGGGGAAGAGTGGCTATTTACAGTTAGTGGGAGCGCAGTGGTGGATTACAATAAATATTTGGAATGGTGGGTTGCATAATAAGTAATGATATATTAATGGTGGGTGCATGTCTGTATTTAGCTGAGTAGAAGGGGCAAAAGTTGGGAATGTGCTCTGGAAGCGGTGCTCTAGATAACTGTGTTATTTTATGCAGAGATGAGTCCTGGCTGGAAGAAGTGATGGCAGTCTGCACTGAATAAAAAAGAAAAGCAAAGATGAAGGACTTCTACTAGAGACATCACTGGTGAGTCAGTGTGTTACCTGTACACCTAAACTATATACAGAGCTCCTGTGTATGATATCACTGGTGTTCACTATATTACCTGTACACTATACACTATATACAGAGCTCCTGTGTATAATATCACTGGTGTTCACTGTATTACCTGTACAGTATACACTATATACAGAGCTCCTGTGTATAATGTCACTGGTGATCCCTGTAGTACCTGTACACTGACACTATATACAGAGTTACCGTGTATATTGGCACTTATGGTAATATTAGTATTGTGGGGTTTTTTTATTAATGATCAGTATTGTAATATTGGGTCACTATGTTGTGGTAATATGTGATATGGTTATGGTTTGGCAGTATTTCTCCCTTGTATGTGATATTATCTGGTCACTATGTGGTGGTAATATGTGGTCTGGTCATGGTGTGGCGGTATTTGTTCCTTGTATGTGGTAGTATTGGTCATTTAAAAAAATATATGTGACACATTCTCTTAAAGAAAAATAAATAAAAATATACCTAAAATGAGTATTGAATATTTTAACAAACGTTTAATAGGTTAGAGGGCCGGCCAGAAGAGTCTCCTTGTCACGGTGGCGGCTTCAAAAATCTTTTGGCCAAAACAAAAGCTACTGGCTATGTATGTAATCTGGTGTTCGATGGGAACTGTTAATATGTGATTGGTGAGGACGTGGTGCATAAATGGACTTTTTCCAAGAGTGAGAGGTGGGACTGTGGAAGTTTTGAGGTGTAGAGGCGGAGCTGAGGTGGAGGCACAGTTGGGTTGGAGCCTTGTTGGAGTCTCAAGGGGGCCCGAAAATTTTGCCAGTATGGGGCCCTGAAATTTCTGGTGGCAGCCCTGCCCCCCAAGCCTATTTTCACCTTCATAACCAGGCCAAATTTTACAATTCTGACCAGTGTCACTTTATGAGTTAATAACTCTGGAACGCTTCATCGGATCCCACTGATTCTGAGAATGTTTTTTCGTGACATATTGTACTTCATGATAGTGGTAACATTTGTTCGATATGACTTGCATTTATTTGTGAAAAAAAAGGAAATTTGGTGAAAATTTTTATGCCCTTAAATTCGAGAGTCATGTCACACAAAATAGTTAATAAATACCATTTCCCACATGTCTACGTTACATCAGCACAATTTTTGAAACATAATTTTTTTTTTTGTCAATTAGAAGGGTTAAAAGTTGACCAGAGATTTCTCATTTTTCCAACAAAATTTACAAAACCATTTTTTTAGGGACCACATCACATTTGAAGTGACTTTGAGGGCTCTACATGTCAGAAAATACCCAAAAGTGACACCATTCTAAAAACTGCACCCCTCAAGGTTTTCTTGCCTCAAATCTTGGAGTACACTGATAACCCATATGTGAGAGAAAACTACTGTTTGGGTGCACAGCAGGGCTCGGAAGGGAAGGAGTGCCATTTGTCTTTTTGAATGTAAATTTGCTGGAATAATTATCGGACACCATGTCGCGTTTGGACAGTACCTGATGTTCCTAAATAGCGGAAACCCCTTATAAATGACTCCATTTTGGAAACTAGACCCCTATCTAGATGGAATGGCCTGCGGGTTTCATGTCGCATTTGGAGAGTCCCTGATGTGCATATGACTCGCCCCCTGGGCCGTGGGGTACCCGGAAACGGGCCTTCTGGTGTACGGTGCAGATGGTGGTAGTAGTGGCAACCCGGTCCCGTGGCTCAGGGTGGTCAGACCAAATGGCGGCAGTCTATTTATCAGTGTTTTGAATGTCCGACTACGCCACCCGTGGATTGCGGTCAGGGATAACCGCCGCTGCGAGGCAGACCGCTGAGGCTGGTGTTGGTGTGCAGCACAGGGATAGGATAACTCCCCACGGGAAAAGTGTAGCCTCAGGGCAGTGTAGGTAGATGCTGGGGGTGATGGTGCAGGCGCAGCAAAGATCACACTGAGTCCAATGGTGCAGTCCAGGGTTTTTACTCACAGTTGTTATCCAAGTCACTTCTGTCAGCAATGACTGCCCAAGCCGTGCTGCGTCCACCAGGTGAGGAGCTCGGTCAACCCCCAGGCAATTCAGGAGTATGGCACAGGACCCCCTTCTGTCCTTTCTCTGGCCTTTCGTGCCCTACCAGTGACCAAACTTCTGTCCAGCTACCGCGGACCGTGTCGGGTAAGCGTTGGCCTCCGCTTCCCGCTATCCTATATGGCGCCTTCCTAGCAGGTTTGGCGGGGGGTCACACCAATAAATGATCACGACCTCCGGTTCTTGGCTGAGGGATGATTTACCTCCACCAACTTGGGAATCCGGTACCCTTCCACAGCCTGACCCTTCACCCGATATAACGCGGGTTTGCAACGGTTGCTATCCGTTCTGCTCTCTTAGGGTCCCTTCTGCCTTCTTGTTTCTGGAGCCTTTCTACTCCTCTGTCTCTTCTCCTTCCTTCTCCTTCTCCTCTTTTCCTCTCTGGCCCCGGCCTTTTCTCTAGGCCTGCCTCGTGGAGCTGAGCTCAGGCTGAGCCTCGGCTCCCTGTCAGCTCTCTCTCCCTTCTGAACCCCACTCTCAAGATGGCTCCCACCATTTATCTGTTTCTCTGTGTCTGAGTTCAGGTGACCTGCACCCAATGAGCTCCTTCCTGTGCTCCAGAAACCATCCCCTTTCTGCTCCTACACCACTGGGTTCTCTCTCCCCTCCCCACTGAAGTCAGGGACATGGTCAGTTGTGCCTGCATAAATGGGAGCACCGTCGAGCTGTCCCCCGGAAATGGGGTGAGTGTGTGTGTGTGCATGCAGCTAACTGAGCCCTGGTCCACACTCCATCCTTACCTGGGAGTGGAATATCACACCTCTGGTTGAGGTGCAATACCCCTGTGGCAACCAAGCCCTCGGGGCGCCACATTCCCCCCTGGTAAACCACAGCACGTCCTCGGGCTGGAACAGAGCAAAAACATTTGATTTACAAGACATGCAGAATTAAAGTTGTTTTTTTTAACGTTAGAAAACGTCCAACATTATTCAATTCCCTTTATGGGAAACACTTTCTCTTTCTCAACCCGGTTAGCCATTTTTCTTTACCAAACATTATACTACATTTTTAAAATCACCGGAACTCTTTTATCAGCCATCATGCAAAACATTTTCAATATCATGTAACTCTCCTAGCAGCACACATAACAATTCTATATATAAAACTTTTTCAGGTAAAACATTTTTTAAGTAAATTCTCTTCTTCACTGGCCACTGTGCAACTTGCGACCAGGTGTCCATTTTTCCATAAAATGCAAACTTGGCAAAACTTTTAACAGGAGGGATCCGTTTGTAAACCCTCAACGTAGGCCCTGGGGTGGCTGCAGGGCATAGCTGATCCAGCTGCTGGACCTCATCTTCGGCAACCTCTAACGGGTTTTTGTTCTGAGGTCAGTTGTTGTAGTTTCTTATAAAACCAGTAGGGGGCACTTTATGAAGTGCAACTATTTACAGAATTGACCGCTCCCAGTCCTCGGCCAGATAGTTCACTAAGTTGGCTGCTCCCAGTCCTCAGCCGGCTTTAACTGACCCGATGCCGGGTAACTCTAGGTAACAGTCTCTTTACCCTGACGGGTAGCTATATACATTTGTACGCTTCCGCTCCTCAGTAGCGGTGTCCTCCTTGCGCACCTTCTTCCTCCTCATAATATTCTTCAGACCCATGAGGGGTCCTCTGGGCAGCAATGCTCTTGACACTGCTCCTCCACCACCATCTGGACATTGAGGGCATACCACCCTTTTAGGCCTCGATGTCGGGTGTATATTACCCGATCCCCCGGGAACAACTCCCGCTTCGGGTGACCCGCTGGCAGGTGACCCTCCACATCCCTCCTGTCAACATGGAGGTCTGTGGCTGTGGCAGAGTCCCGGATATACACTTTCTGACTCTGGAGGGTGTGGACATGCCTGTCTGCCTCTCTGCTAGATTGTGGAGACAATACGGCGCCGGACTACTGGCAGCCCATTGCAGCAGCAGAATCTTCTACTTTATTTCAGTTACAGTTTTGTTACAGTTATTTTATTTTATTATTTTATTACCTTCTCTGGATTGCAACGTTCCTGTATACTCGTCTATTGGGGATGGAAGATACAACACTTTCCACACTATCAACTGCTGCTGGGCACACAGCACGAGATCTGCACCTGGATCTTCCTCCACCACTTACAAGTCTCCTGCAGGTACAGACACTCTGGGGCACGCAATACGGACCATCTCAGCTAATGCTACTGAAGGATGCATGCTGCTACCCACAGCCTGTGACAGGGATACAGCCATATGTGAGCAGTGGAGGTCACTGCATACGATTTGCCATGGAGAGGACTGGTGTGACGGGTGGAAACAATGACGGGATGGTGGACCCTAGGTCTGTTGCTAAACGAGCAGTGTATTCTAGGGATCGTCTTCTGGAACTGCGCAGGATAAAGTCTTCTCCAGCAGTGGCAATACTGAATGTTCCACGGGAAATAAGGAGACCTTTCAGAGGCTGCAGAGCAGGCAAGAAGATCAAGTCCTGGAGGAGAAAGTTTAAACCAGTGGTCCCATCCATTATCATGGGTAACGTACGATCGCTGGGAAATAAGTCGGATGAACTGCTGGCTCTGAGTAAGACCCAGAAGGAGTTTAGGGAATGCAGTCTCATGTGCTTTACAGAAACCTGGCTGCATGAGGAGGTCCCAGATTCATGTGTCTCGGTACCAGGGTTTCAAATGGTTCGGGCTGATAGAGAGAGAGTTAGATGCGGCAAGAAAAAAGGTGGAGGAGTGATACTCTACATTAACAACAGATGGTGCAATCAGGGGCATGTAACTGTTAAGGAGAAACATTGCTGTCCAAATATTGAACTGTTAGCAGTGGGCCTCAGGCCTTACTATCTGCCTAGAGAATTCACTCTTGTTATTGTAGTTGTGATGTATATACCACCATGTGCGAACCCAGAGGCTGCTGGGGATGTGTTGTCAGGGGTGATGGCCCGGCTTCAGACTAAACACCCAAACTCTCTAACTGTAATTTCTGGGGATTTCAATCGAGTAAAGATCTCATCTGCAATACCAAAGTTCTATCAATATGTCAAATGTCCTACACGGGACAACAACACACTGGATCTCCTCTTTGCTAATGTTAAGAATGCTTATTCATCGGCTGCATTACCCCCCCTGGGGAAATCTGACCACAACCTCATACTATTGTCTCCTGCTTACCAACCAGACGTCCGCAAACAACCAGTGACAATTAAAAAGATAAGGAAGTGGTGTCCAGCAGCAGAGGAGGCGTTACAAGACTGCTTTGATTGTACAGACTGGGAGGTGTTGTGTACCATGAAAGAGAATTGTGATTAGAGATGAGCGTTGTTCTACTTGAACTGTTCGCCAATCTCAAATTCGAGCTGTTTTTGGCGGTGTTCGAGCCGTTCGGCGAACACGAACAATTTGAGAAAAATTCGGCTGTTCGAGGTTATATTCGATAACTGTTCGTGCACCAAAATCATAACTGGATTTTTTCTCAGTAATGATGAAAATTAATGTTAATACGCAGTTTGAGTGTACAGCGGGGTGGGGGGAGGGGCAGGGGATGGATCTCTGCAGGAACAATGAAGATCTCCATTTTTTTTTCTCTTTCCCGCATTTGCAGTGGGGAGGTGCAATCTGTCAGCCTATCAGCAGCGCACACACGGAGCGAAGTGCTTTTTTTCACACAAGCAAGGGCATGTGTCATTGGCAGTGTATGTCACATGTCCTTGCCCTATAAGACCAAGCCATTTTCCCCGTCGCCACCATTTTCTCACTGCTGCAGCTGCGTGTTAGACGGCACCGCTGTTGCTGTGTGCGCTATACCTTGTTAACTTCAAGGCAATTTTCGCACAAATATACAGATAGCTTGGGAGTAGGGAATAGTTGTGATTGCAGTCCTTTTAAGGACTAGGTTACAGCATTTCCTACGACTTTTATCAGGGAGGTCTGTGCTCTTAAATAGATAGGTTGTGGGAGTAAAGACTAATTGTAATTGGAGTCCTTTTCAGGACTAGGTTACATGAGTTCCTATCAGTTTTTGCCAGGCAGGTCTGTGCCAGTGCTGTGCAAGTTTTTTTCACAGCATTTGGCTGAATCTAGCAAAGCTAATCCTTTTTGGCCTATTGCAGAGTGTGTTAGTCAGTGGAGTAGCCTATCTGTGTTGCAAGATATAACACCTGTGTATAGAATAAAATCTTTTGGGCATCGCATCATTCTATTAGTCCATCTATACTGACCTCCATCAGGTTGCAAACTGAATATAATTTTTTTCTGCATCTAGCTCTGAAAAAATATTTGGGCTTCTAGCGGTGTGTGGGACTTGGTCTATTAGTCCATCTATACTGACCTCCATCAGGTTGCAAATTAAAAATAATTTTTTTCTGCATCTAGCTCTGAAAAAATATTTGGGCTTCTAGCAGTGTGTGGGACTTGGTCTATTAGTCCATCTATACTGACCTCCATCAGGTTGCAAATTAAAAATAGTTTTTTTCTGCATCTAGCTCTGAAAAAATATTTGGGCTTCTAGCGGTGTGTGGGACTTGGTCTATTAGTCCATCTATACTGACCTCCATCAGGTTGCAAATTAAAAATAATTTTTTTCTGCATCTAGCTCTGAAAAAATATCTGGGCTTCTAGCAGTGTGTGGGACTTGGTCTATTAGTCCATCTATACTGACCTCCATCAGGTTGCAAATTAAAAATAATTTTTTTCTGCATCTAGCTCTGAAAAAATATTTGGGCTTCTAGCAGTGTGTGGGACTTGGTCTATTAGTCCATCTATACTGACCTCCATCAGGTTGCAAATTAAAAATAATTTTTTTCTGCATCTAGCTCTGAAAAAATATTTGGGCTTCTAGCAGTGTGTGGGACTTGGTCTATTAGTCCATCTATACTGACCTCCATCAGGTTGCAAATTAAAAATAATTTTTTTCTTCATTTAGCTCTGAAAAAATATTTGGGCTTCTAGCAGTGTGTGGGACTTGTTCTATTAGTCCTTCTATACTGACCTCCAGCAGGTTGCAAATTGAATATAATTTTTTTCTGCATCTAGCTCTGAAAAAATAGTTGGGCTTCTAGCGGTGTGTGGGACTTGGTCTATTAGTCCATCTATACTGACCTCCATCAGGTTGCAAATTAAAAATAATTTTTTTCTGCATCTAGCTCTGAAAAAATATTTGGGCTTCTAGCAGTGTGTGGGACTTGGTCTATTAGTCCATCTATACTGACCTCCATCAGGTTGCAAATTAAAAATATTTTTTTTCTGCATCTAGCTCTGAAAAAATATTTGGGCTTCTAGCGGTGTGTGGGACTTGGTCTATTAGTCCATCTATACTGACCTCCATCAGGTTGCAAATTAAAAATAATTTTTTTCTGCATCTAGCTCTGAAAAAATATTTGGGCTTCTAGCAGTGTGTGGGACTTGGTCTATTAGTCCATCTATACTGACCTCCATCAGGTTGCAAATTAAAAATAATTTTTTTCTGCATCTAGCTCTGAAAAAATATTTGGGCTTCTAGCGGTGTGTGGGACTTGGTCTATTAGTCCATCTATACTGACCTCCATCAGGTTGCAAATTAAAAATAATTTTTTTCTGCATCTAGCTCTGAAAAAATATTTGGGCTTCTAGCAGTGTGTGGGACTTGGTCTATTAGTCCATCTATACTGACCTCCATCAGGTTGCAAATTAAAAATATTTTTTTTCTGCATCTAGCTCTGAAAAAATATTTGGGCTTCTAGCGGTGTGTGGGACTTGGTCTATTAGTCCATCTATACTGACCTCCATCAGGTTGCAAATTAAAAATAATTTTTTTCTGCATCTAGCTCTGAAAAAATATTTGGGCTTCTAGCAGTGTGTGGGACTTGGTCTATTAGTCCATCTATACTGACCTCCATCAGGTTGCAAATTAAAAATAATTTTTTTCTGCATCTAGCTCTGAAAAAATAGTTGGGCTTCTAGCGGTGTGTGGGACTTGGTCTATTAGTCCATCTATACTGACCTCCATCAGGTTGCAAATTAAAAATAATTTTTTTCTGCATCTAGCTCTGAAAAAATATTTGGGCTTCTAGCAGTGTGTGGGACTTGGTCTATTAGTCCATCTATACTGACCTCCATCAGGTTGCAAATTAAAAATAATTTTTATCTGCATCTACAGTACCTCTGAAAAAATATTTGGGCTTCTAGCAGTGTGTGGGACTATTTGTATTAGTCCATCTATACTGACCTCCATCAGGTTGCAAATTCAAAATAATTTTTTTCTGCATCTAACCCAGCCAATAGTTTTGGCCTAATACCACAGTTTGGCCACTCAGCTCTGCTCGGTTACCATCCATTGTTTTTTTGTGCAAACAACTCCAGAGTTGTGAATTAGTTAACCACCAAAATGAGTGGAAAAAGGCCTGCTGCTGGTGGAAAGGGGAATAGGCGTGTTGGGAAGGGAAAAAAAGGTTGTGTTCGTGGGGTAGGTGTTAAAGCAACAGTAACATCTGCAGAAGAAAGACCATCTTCCAGCCAAACTAAAATGTCTACTTCTTTTAGCGGACAATGTGATAAGATCCCTTTCTTACGGCCACGCCAATCGCTACAAATTCCAGATGAGGCACAAAAACAGCAGGTGCTTCAAAGGATATCACGTGCTCCTTTAAGTGGGCTCTCCTCCACATCAACTTCAACATCACAAATACTCCAGTCCTCAAAGGTGTCACCCAAATCGCACTTGCTTCCTCACAGCTCCCAAATCTCCAGCTGCCCGTCTGAGTATGAGGTAGAACAGATGGTTGAGTCTGCAGAGCTGTTTACTCATACTATAGCCTGGGAATCAGAGGTCGACTCCAGCGCTTCTGTGAATCCAGACGAGGAAATGATCTGCACTGATGCCCAGAATCTTTATGAGTCGGATCCAGGACCAGACGCAGAAGGTTCTGACCATAATGTAGACCCTCATTCCCAAACTGTAACTCCTGTTGGTGGAGACAATGAGGAAGACGATGATAAGACTCAAATACCTGATTGGAGCGACAACTTTAGTTTTTTGTCAGGGCAGGAACAGGTTGGCTCTGAGGACGACGGGTGTGATAACGCACAGGGTGATGATGATGAGGTCGGAGATCCCACTTACTGTCAACCCACAGTCAGCCAAGAGATGAGGTCAGCAGAGGAGGTGGAGGAAGATGCTAGTGACGACGAGGTCAGGTTGCGCCTTCCTGGACAGAGACGTAGTACTGGAAGCACGTCAACAACTGCATCCTCAAACACAACTCTGCCTCTCACCACAAGTCGTGGTGGCTCTTCAGGTCGCATGGGTGCTAAGCCTTGCATAGCCTGGGCATTTTTTCAGATCGATAAAGATGACCCAACTCGTGTTATCTGTAACATTTGTCAGCAAAAGCTAAGTAGAGGCCAAAAAATACATAGTTTGAGTACTTCATGCATGAACCGGCACATGGACATGAAGCATAAGTTGCAGTGGGAAGCTCAGTGTGCTACAATGCGGCCTAGCCGGCCAGGCCAATCACCGTCTGCCATATCTTGTGCATCCGCGGCCTCTTCATCCTCTGTGACTGGGGGGACAGCAGTCACACCTGTTTTGGGGCGCAGACCTGCCACCTCTTTACCCGCAACAGCCAGCGTGATTGGCAGGTCATCATTTTCTTTGGAGGTGGTAACACCAGCTGGTGTTGAGCGCTGTCCGACATCGATAGCACCACCTTTGGATCAAGGCAACCTAACATGTCCGCCTGCATCTTCCTCACAGACCGGCAGTTTGCCGGGGACACCCTTATCAACCCCGTCTAAGCACAATAGCCAGCCCTCGGTCCCTCAGATGTGGACAAGTAAAAGACCATTTCCTCCTAGCCATGAGAAAGCTAAGAGGTTGAATTTCACCATCTGCAAGCTCTTGGCTACAGAAATGCTGCCTTTCCGCCTGGTGGACACAGAGGATTTTCGAGACCTTATGTCCGTCGCAGTGCCCCAGTACCAGATGCCCAGTCGGCACTACTTCTCAAAGAAAGGTGTGCCTGCGCTCCACCAGCATGTCGCACACAACATCACCGCTTCTTTGAGAAACTCTGTGTGTGACAGGGTGCATTTCACCACAGACACTTGGACGAGTAGGCATGGACAGGGGCGTTACATGTCGCTGACTGGGCACTAGGTAACTATGGTGACAGCAGGACAAGGGGCTGCTGTCCAAGTCTTGCCGTCCCCACGAGTTGTGCGTCAATCCTCTTTATGTCAAAGTTCCTCCACTGCTTCTGCCTCCTCAACCTCCTCTCGGTCTTCCACCTGCACCCAAAGCCTGTCTGGTCATGCCACAAGCTTTCTAACTGCGCAGAAGGGATCCTGCACACCTCCTTACTATGCTGGCAGTAGGGCTCAACGTCATCAGGCGGTTTTTACATTGAAATGTCTGGGAAATGTGAGTCACACAGCTGAGGAGTTGTGGTCAGCTCTGGAGAACCAATTTCATGAATGGTTGTCTCCACTGGACCTGAAACCAGGGAAGGCCGTGTGCGACAATGCTGCAAACCTGGGTGCGGCCCTTCGCCGGGGCAATGTCACACACGTGCCTTGTATGGCTCACGTGTTGAACCTGGTTGTCCAGCAATTTTTAGCCCACTATCCCAGACTAGATGGCCTTCTGCAGAGGGCACGGTCGCTGTGTGCTCACTTCCGCCGTTCGCATCCCGCAGCTCAGCGACTTACATCTCTACAGAAGTCGTTGGGCCTGCCACTTCACCGGCTAAAATGCGATGTGCCTACCCGGTGGAATTCAACTCTGCACATGTTGCAGCGACTGTGGCAGCACCGACAAGCCCTGGTGCAATACGTTCTGACGTAAAGCCTGGGCCAACGAGATTCAGAGGTGGGGCAAATCACGCTGGAGGAGTGGTCTCAGATCAGGGACCTATGCACCCTTCTGCACAGTTTTGAAATGGCGACGAAGATGTTTAGTGCTGACGATGCCATTATCAGCATGACTATTCCGGTGATTTACATGCTGGAGCACATGTTAAACAGAATTCGGAGTCAGGTGGTGGCACAAGAGGAGGTGGAGGAAGTAGAGGAGGAGGAGTTGTATGCGGAAGGGCTAACATCTGCAAGGTCCAGACGGTCGGCAGCACCAAGGCGGCAGGCATGTGAGGGTGGGGGAGATGGTTTTACCAGGGCGCATGGTAGCAGCCAAACTAGTGAGGAAGGTGCAGGAGCCCAGGAAGAAGTGGAGGACGAACTGATGGAAGACTCATCAGATGAGGGAGACCTTGATCACATTTCTGTTGTGCGAGGTTGGGGGGAGAGGACAGAGGAAGGAAGCATGATTGTTACCTCGCCACCAACACAACAGGAACTTGGTGCTCCTGGATGCGCAACACACATGAGTGCCTTCTTGCTGCACTACCTGCAACATGACCCTCGAATTGTGAGAATTAGAAATAATCCTGACTACTGGGTTGCCACACTGTTAGATCCCCGGTACAAAAGTAAATTTGCAGAAATTATTCCTGCCATAGAAAGGGATGCACGCATGCAGGAGTATCAGCAGAGACTGTTGCAGAATCTTACATGTGCTTTTCCACAAAATACCAGTGGTGCACGTAGTGAATCTCACAGTTCCAACTTGCCAACCGTGGGACCGTCAAGTGTTCAGCACTCAAACCGTAACAGAACCACAGTATCTGCTGGTAACATCAATTTTGCGGAATCATTTCACCACTTTTTTAGCCCATCCTTTGCAAGGCCACAGGAGACAAGAAGTCTGACACATAGTCAACGCCTAGAGACGATGGTACAGGAGTATCTCCAAGTAAACATTGAAGCCACGACTGTGTCACTGGACCCTTGCTCTTTTTGGGCTTCCAATCTGGATAAATGGCCGGAGCTAGCCACTTACGCCTTGGAGATCTTGTCATGCCCCGCAGCCAGCGTTCTGTCTGAACGTGTGTTCAGCGCTGCTGGTGGTGTGCTGACAGATAAGCGCACGCGGCTCTCCACTGATAATGTAGACAGACTCACGTTCATAAAGATGAACAAATCATGGATCCGAAACGACTTTTCTACCCCTGTGTCATCCTGGGGAGAGTAAAAGCTTGATGATTGGTTAAAATCACCCTACCAACCGTTTTAAGCTTTCAAATTACTAATCATGTTTATCTGTATCTTGACTGGAAAATAATTTGGGCTTTGTAGCAGTGTGCAGCACTGATCCTATTAGGCCATCTATACTAAAGCTTCACCAGATTTAAAATTAAAAATAATTTTTAGCTGCATCTAGCCCGGAAAATAATTTTGGGGCTCCGAGATGCGCAAGGCACATAAGTGCCTTCTTGCTGCACTACCTGCAGCATGACCCTCATATTGTCAGAATTCGAAGTAATCATGACTACTGGGTTGCCACACTCTTAGATCCCCCAAACTTTTCGATCAACCTTTTCATTTTAATAAAGACCAAAAAATGGTCATTTTTGAAATTATAAGCATTAGCAGGTTGTTAGAAACTGAAATCAAACAGTTTTCAACTCAAAACTTTATTCTAGGTGATGTTACATTTTCACATAGGACCCCTTGTTCGAAAGGAGCTTCTGAACTCTCTCGTCCATTGAATTTGTCAGGTTTTGGATGGTTTCTGCTTCAATTGTTTTGCATGAGGACAGAATACCCTCCCAGAGCTGTTGCTTAGATGTGAACTGCCTCCCGCCATCATAGACACTCCTTTTAATGATGCTCCAAAGGTTCTGAATGGGGTAGAGGTCAGGGGAGCATGGGGGTTACACCATAAGTTTGTCCCCTTTTATGCCCATATCAGCCAGAGATGCAGATGTTTTATGTGCAGCATGAGATGGTGCATTATCATGCAGAAAAATGATCTTGCTGTGAAATACACGGTTCTTCTTCTTGAACCATGGCAGGAAGTGCTGTTTGAGAAAATCCACATACATTATGGAGTTCATCTTTAGCGCCTTCAGGGATCCTAAAGGGGCCGACAATCTCTCTCCCCATGATTCCAGCCCAAAACATTACTCCACCTCCTCCTTGTTGGCGCTGTAGCCGTGTTTGCGTGGGGTGTCCATCAACCAGCCATCCTCCACTCCATCCATCTGGACCATCGAGCGCTGCACGGCACTCATCCGTGAACAAAACAGTTTTGAAATCAGTCTTCATGTAATGTTTGGCCCACTGGAGCCGTTTCTGCTTGTGTGAAGTGGATAGAGGAGGTCGACAGGATGGCGCATGCACAGCTGCAAACCTCTGAAGGACCCTGCATCTTGTTGTTCGGGGGACGTTGGAGGCACAAGCAGCTTCAAAAACTTGTCTGCTGCTATGACAAGGCTTTTTTGCCGCTGCTCTTTCAACCTGACGTAATTGCCTGTAGGAAAGAGTCCTCAATTTGCCCTTATCAGCACGCACACGTGTGTACTGTGAATCAGCTACATACTTCTTGATTGCCAAGACACTTCATCCTGATCATCGCACAATGTTGATTGTAGTCATGCCTTGACCTAAACACTCCACAATTTGTTGCTTCTCAGCAGCCGACACATCCTTTTTCTTTCCCATTTTGGCAGAAAATGTAGGCTGCTTAATAATGTGAGAGAGCCTTCTTAAGTAGTCTTGCCTTTCATTGGACACACCTGCCAAACTAATTAGCACAGGTGTCTGCAATTGCTTACAGTGATATAAAGAGCCCTGACACACATCACCATCAATGAGTTTAACTGACAAACAAACAAATTCTTCCCTTATCACTCCTAAACACTTTTTGTATAATAATTTGGAACGCAGTGTACATGTGCTTTTCCACAAAACACCAGTGGTTCACGTAGTGAATCTTACAGTTCTAACTTGCCAACCGTGGTCTGTATGGAGTTGTTCAATAAAGGGCCCAAAATTAAGATAACATAGATGGGAGAGGTCTCTATGAATAGGAATTCCTAAGTATTTGATACCCTGTGAGGGCCAGGCAAAGGGAAAGTTGGACTGGATGGAATCCTATATGGATTTGGGGAGGGAGACATCGAGGGCCTCAGACTTCGCTGCATTGATTTTAAAATTTTACCATGTAACAAAGTGATCTATTTCAGCCATAACAGCATGGATGGATATATGTGATTGAGTGATATATACTAGGACATCATCAGCAAATAGAGAGCACTTGTACTCGGTGCCTCCCACCTCAATCCACCTAATATTGGGGTTATGGCGAAATGATGAGAGCAGGTGCTCCGTCACTAGGATGTATAAGAGAGGGGACAGAGGACATCACTGCCTTGTCCCATTGGTGATTGTGAAAGGTGATGAAAATGTTCTGACGCACCCCCTGGGCCTTGGGACACCCGGAGCCGGACCCTTTTTGGTGGATGCTGGTGGTTGTAGTCTTCGTGGCGGCGACCCAGTTCCGTGGCTCAGGGCGGTCAAACCAGTGGCGGAACTATTTATGTGGTTTTCATGTTTAAATGTCCGACTACGCCACCCGTGGATTGCGGTCAGAGTGAACCGCCGCTACAGGGCAGACCACTGAGGCTGGTGTTGTGGGTGCAGCAGAGCGTAGCATAACTCCCCACGGGAGGAGTATAGCCTCAGGGCAGTGTATGCGGAGGATGGGGGTGATGGTGCAGGGCAGCAGCAGTAACGACACGGAGTCAGTGATGCAGTTCAGGGCCTTTACTCACAGTTCTTATTATCCAGACCACGTCTGCAGGTAACGGCTGCCCACGTCGTACTGTGCTCACCAGGTGAGGGGCTCAGACAACTCCCAGATAACTTTGGAGCACTTCACAGGACCCCCTTTGTGTGTCCTTTGTCTGGCCTTTCTTACCAACACTTCTGTCCGGCTGCCTCGGGCCTCCTCTTGGTAAACTTGGCGCCAGTTTCCCTGACCCTATGTGGTGCCTTCCTAGCGGGTGTAGCGAGGGGCTGCGCCACATAAAATGTCAGAGCCTCCGGTTTCTAGCTGAGGGTCGTTTCCTGCCTCCACTAGTTCGGGGACCGGTCTCCCCCTTTGGCCTGACCCCTCCACGCAGGTGGATTCGGGCGTGCGGTGGCGACTCGCCCGTCCGCACCCCTGGGATCCCTTCATTCCTCGTTCCTGGAGCCTTCTCCGCTCCTCTTCCTTCCTTCTCCCTCTTCCAGGCCTGGGCCTCTGTTACTAGGCCCGCCTCCGGAGCAGAGCTCATGCAGAGCCCCTGCTCCCTGCCACTTCTGCTCAGACTTCTCTGCACTGAACTAAGATGGTGCCCACCTTTTATACTCCCTTCTCAATGCACCCAGGAACTGCTTCCTCCCTGCTCCTGCACTACAGGGTTCCCCTTCCTCAGTGTTCCCTCCCCCCACTCCAGCCAGGGACAGGGACTGTCGTGCCCATCTCAGGGGCATATTGGTCGCCCTGCCCCACGGCAATGTGGTGTAATGCATGCAGGTGTCGGGTCCTGATCCACACTCCATCCTTACCTGAGAGTGAGATATCACACCTCTGGGTGAGGTGCAATACGTCTGTAGCAACCGAGCCCTCAGGGTGCTACAGTTCCATTTATCTTCAGCCTAGGTGACGTATTGCGATACAGGGCCGTGATTTTGGCTATAAAAGGGTCCCCTAGACCCCTACCCCAAGCTTTTTAAGAGAATCATATATGGCGTGCCAGGAGACTCTATGGAATGCTTTCTCAGCATCCAACGAGAGTATCTAATTACAAATTTTTAACTGCATCTAGCCCAGGAAATACTTTGTGCCTAGTAGCAGTGTCTGCTAGTGAGCGGAATATCCCGGCTGTTAAGCAAGCTGCACCACCTGTAGTTTAGACACTTAATTTTTTCAAAGGAAATGCTTCGGGACCATGGGATACTTAGTGAAGAGCATCAGGAGGCACCCCAAGGCATAGGGGCTGGGACTGGCAGTAGGATGCCTTGCGGTGGACAGCCGAGCTCGATCCTTATAAAAGCTTTTTAACTGCAGCAGCTTTAGTGGACGCTACTGGAGCTGGAATTACCGCGGCTGCTGGCATGAGACTTGCCCTCCAATAGATCCTTGTAAATGGATTTAAAGTGTATTCATTCAAATTAGAGAGACAATTTAAATTAAAAAGCTTAGAGCTGCCTCCACCACAGGGGGGCTCGCTCGACCCACCAGCGGACAGGCACCAGTATTGGGAGAGGGGGGCTGGCCGTCAGGGTTCACCGCGGCTCTGGCACAAACCCGGCGACACGGAGGTGGCACGGGCAGGAGCGGACTGGCCGTGTCGGCTTCTCACTTTTTGGATTTTAGAAGGGCATGACATGCCTATATCTGTGTCTCCCCCTCCTTTTACTCCTCCACCTCTTTTATTTTCGCATGACTATATGTACTTGTCACTTTTCCATGTGTTAGTTATGTCTTCTGAGCAGTTTGTCAGCTTTTGGACACCTTTGAAGGTGTTTTCTATGTGTTTCTATGTGTTTTTGTTTGCCTGCCATTGGTTTTAACGGTGTTCGAAGGTGTTCGACGAACAGTTCGACGAACAGTTCGGCGAACACACGGGTGTTCGACGAACCGAACCGAACTCGAACACTACGGGGGTGGCTCAACACTAATTGTGATGTTAATGAGATTACTGGCAGAGTTACTGATTACATCAACTTCTGTATGGACATTGTAGTACCTGTTCAAGAGATTCGGTGTTATGCAAACAATAAGCCATGGATTACAAAAGAGTTGAAACATTTACTAAACATGAAAAAACTGGCTTTTAAAAGGAAGGACAAGGAGGCATTGAAAATTATACAGCGAGACCTAAAGGGGAAAATTAAGATTGCCCGTGAGGCATTCAGAGTTAAATTAGAAAATCAATTTGCACAAAAAAGCTCCAGAGAGGTGTGGGCTGGAATGAAGCTAGTGACTGGGTTTAAGGCAAGGTCGGAGCAGGGGGGTGGTGGACTTAGAATGGCTAATGAAATGAATGAGTTCTTCAATAGATTCAGCAATAAAGGTGCGGTAGCAGCAGGGAAGGGGGAGGAGGCCGGGGAACAACTAGCTAAATTAACAGGGGGTGAAATAGATCATTTCTTGGTCTCCAAAAATGACGTGAGGGACCAGTTTAGTAAGCTGGCCATTGGCAAAGCAGCAGGGCCTGACGGTCTCAGTCCACGTGTCCTCAGAGTGTGTGCAAATGAGTTGTGTACTGTCTTCCAGCATCTCTTTAACCAGAGCTTACAATTAAAGAGAGTACCAGTGCTATGGAAGACTTCCTGCCTGGTGCCGGTTCCCAAGACTACCTTCCCGGCTTCCCCGGGGGACTATAGACCGGTGGCCTTAACATCGCATGCGATGAAGTCCTTGGAGAGAATAGTACTTGCTCACTTGTGTCCGAGGGTGATGGCGCATACTGATGCTCTTCAGTTTGCGTACCGGCAGGGACTGGGGGTGGACGATGCTGTAGCGTCTCTGCTACAAACAGTACATTCCTTTTTGGACAATGATGGAACCACAGTGCGTGCTTTGTTCTTTGATTTCTCTAGTGCGTTCAACACATTACAGCCACTCTTACTGCGTGGAAAGTTGATTAAAATGGCGGTGGATGAGGGACTTGTGAATTGGATAATTGACTACCTGTCGGATAGGCCACAGTTTGTTAGGTGGGGGACGGCTACATCAGATAGTGTACTGAGCAGTGTCGGAGCCCCGCAGGGAACAGTGCTGTCGCCATTCCTCTTTACATTGTACACAGCTAACTTTCAGTATAAATCAGACCGTTGTCACCTCCAGAAGTACTCGGATGACTCTGTGATAGTTGGCGGTATTGGGAAGGACCAGGATGAAGAGGAATATAGAAGGGTGGTTGCGGACTTTGTAGTATGGTGCCAGGCTAACCATCTAGAACTAAATGTTAAGAAAACCAGGGAGTTGGTGATGAGCTATGGAAGGTGCAAGAAGGTATGCCTACCTGTTACCATTGACGGTCAGGATGTGGAGATGGTGGACAGTTTCAAATATTTGGGGGTTTACCTGGATAGCAAGCTAGACTGGAAGTGCCACATGGAGAAGGTCTACAAGAAGGGGATGAGTAGATTGTACTTCCTAAGGAAGTTAAGGTCTTTTAATGTGTGTGGCAAAATGCTTGAGGTGTTCTACCAATCCATTGTGGCTAGTGCCACCTTTGCGGCAATAATTTGCTGGGGTAACAGTGTGCGTGTTGCTGACGCCAACAAGCTCAACAAACTTATCAAGAAGGCTAGCGCGACGGTGGGCCTACAGCTTGGGACTTTTGAAGAGGTGGTAGAGGATAGGATTAAGAAGAAGTGCAGAGCTATAATGGGCAACAACACACACCCGCTTTATGAACTGTTTGCGAAACAGAAGAGCACATTCAGCAATCGCCTAATACAACTAAGGTGTAAAAAGGAAAAATACAGGAGATCGTTTGTTCCAACAGCTATGGGGGTGTTTAACAAATGTCTGAAAAGCAATGTCTAAAGCATTCCAAATGTTATGTTATCATATGTGTCATGTTCGAGATCTGTGTTCTGCTGCTGTGATACCGCAATTTCCTCCGGGATAAAAAAAAATAAAATAAAAGTATATCTTATAAACCCCCACCCTTTCTCCTGGTGGAAATTCACCACGGTCCCAGCTACTTTAGGACCGCGTGCTGCATGGGGGTTTCTACGAGTCTGTGTCTTCTCCTCCGCGTTCCAGGCCTGCAGCTGCTCCCTCTTCCGGCGCCGCGCCCGCTCCTCCTTTGCAAGCTGCTCACAGATCTCTCGCCTGCGGACTGCGGCCGCCCGCGTCTCCTGTGCAAACCCCATCACATCCTCCCCGTCTGGTCCCATCCCATCTGGACCTCTTCCTCCGTGAGCTGAGAGACGGCGACTGGCTGTGGTCGGGGCAAGAGCAGAGCAAGCGGGGCCTCGGCCTCTGCGGACAGGTTTTTCTGCTGACTGGGGTGAACCCATCCCTCTGGTACAGGGACCGGCTCTCCATCGGGTCCAGCGAGCTGGCTGTACAGGTCAGTCCCAAGGGGTGGTGGCTTCGGCACAGGGGGCGCACGCGGTTGGGAGGCGCCTGGGGAGGTCAGGCCTTGCGACCGGGTCTGGAGCGGGCCGCTTCCGACCGCACCCGGGGTCAGGGGGCACGACGTGGGGCGTGGTTCAGCGGCGGTGTTCGTGGCTTGAGGCCCAGGTGTATGCGGCGGGAGCGTGGAAGCTGCAGCGGCTCCCGGGACCTCTGGCTCCGCGGCGGGATCCAGAGGTAAGCTTTCGGTGTCAGGACCCGGGGCAGGGGTGTCTTCCTTACATGCCTCCGCGGCAGCGCTGTTCTCGGCCTTCCGTCTCCTCTCTCTATCCTCGGGGGCAGGAGCACTGCCGGG
Organism: Phyllobates terribilis; assembly: GCF_046119375.1. Lineage (NCBI taxonomy): Eukaryota > Metazoa > Chordata > Amphibia > Anura > Dendrobatidae > Phyllobates > Phyllobates terribilis. Next base: position 108,679,497 of record NW_027362764.1, on the reverse strand, counting down.
TGCTGGCAGCATCTCTTGCTGCCGGGTCGCGACCCGCCGGGCCATCTCCTCCCTCCATCCGGCGATGACTTCCCTCTGCGCCCGGACCATCCTCCGGTCCAACTCCTCCAGCGCTGTCCGCAGGAACTCAGGGTCTTCTGCGGGGAGCTAAGCCATCAGCTCCGTGAGGCTGTACGGGGTCGCCTCGGCCTGCAGCAGGCCGCTTGCCAGGGTGCTGGAGTTGGTGCTCCTCTCCATCTCCGGATGTGATCTGGCAAGACTGATCCAAACCACACCCTGCCCCTCGGTTTTCTTCTCTTTCCGCCCCTGTTGGGGGTGGTCCTGGGGCAATCTGCTGACAATCACTCTCAGGGGCAGCCCCCCCCACCTTGATGGACTTCTCTACAGCCGCACTCACGGCTGTTGGGGGTGAACTCCTTCTTTGGCGCCATTCTGGGACCTGGCCCACGATGGGAGGTGGCTTCCTGTTGTCTTTTGGCGCGCACATTATGGCGTCCGTTCTGCCGGGGCGGGCGCCATTTTCAATATAGTGAAACAGTCTCTTTTCAGGCACGCAATACCCGTTTGTGGCGGGTTGGTCAGAATGCTGCTGACTACGCCAAAGTTGACTCGCCCCCTGGGCCGTGGGGTACCCGGAACCGGGCCTTCTGGTGTACGGTGCTGATAGGGGTAGTGGCAACCCGGTCCCGTGGCTCAGGGTGGTCAGACCAAATGGCGGCAGTGTTTTGAATGTCCGACTACGCCACCCGTGGATTGCAGTCAGGGATAACCGCCGCTGCGAGGAAGACCGCTGAGGCTGGTGTTGGTGTGCAGCACAGGGATAGGATAACTCCCCACGGGAAGAGTGTAGCCTCAGGGCAGTGTAGGTGGATGCTGGGGGTGATGGTGCAGGCGCAGCAAAGATCACACTGAGTCCAATGGTGCAGTCCAGGGTTTTTACTCACAGTTGTTATCCAAGTCACTTCTGTCAGCAATGACTGCCCAAGCCGTGCTGCGTCCACCAGGTGAGGAGCTCGGTCAATCCCCAGGCAATTCAGGAGTATGGCACAGGACCCCCTTCTGTCCTTTCTCTGGCCTTTCGTGCCCCACCAGTGACCAAACTTCTGTCCAGCTACCGCGGACCGTGTCGGGTAAGCGTTGGCCTCCGCTTCCCGCTATCCTATATGGCGCCTTCCTAGCAGGTTTGGCGGGGGGTCGCACCAATAAATGATCACGACCTCTGGTTCTTGGCTGAGGGATGATTTACCTCCACCAACTTGGGAATCCGGTACCCTTCCACAGCCGGACCCTTCACCCGATATAACGCGGGTTTGCAACGGTTGCTCTCCGTTCTGCTCTCTTAGGGTCCCTTCTGCCTTCTGCACCATCGAGCTGTACCCCGGAAATGGGGTGAGTGTGTGTGTGTGTGCATGCAGCTAACTGAGCCCTGGTCCGCACTCCATCCTTACCTGGGAGTGGAATATCACACCTCTGGTTGAGGTGCAATACCCCTGTGGCAACCGAGCCCTTGGGGCGCCACACATAAACAGAAAAAAAGAAAACACAAGTGACCCAAATTTGGATACTAGACCGCTCAAGGAATTTATCTAGATGTGTTGTGAGCACCTTGAACCCACAGGTGCATAACAGAATTTTACGACATTGATCTGTAAAAATGAAAAAAATATTTATTTCCCACAAAAATGTTCTTTTATCCCCAATTTTTTTCATTTTCACAAGGATAGCAGGAGGAAATGGACCCCAAAATGTGTTGTGCAATTTCTCCTGACTATGCTGACACCCCATATGTGGTCGAAAACTACTATTGAGGCACAGTGCAAAGCTCAAAAGGAAAGAAGTGCCATATTGGAGTTCGGATTTTGCTGGCCTGTTTTGAGGGTGCTATGTGACATTGGCAGAGCCCCTGAGGTGCCAGAACAGCCGAGCCCCCCCCATAAGAGACCCAATTTTTCAAACTAATCCTCTGAATGAATTTTTCTAGGGGTGCAGTGATCATATTGACACCACAGGTGGGTCCCAGAATTTTATACCATAGGGCAGTGAAGAAAAAACTAATTACATTTTTACCAACAAAATCTAGTTTTAGCCCCAGATTTTACATTTTACACTGGGAAATGGGTAAAAATGGCACAAAATTTGACCCAGAATTTCTGCTGAATGTAGAAATACTCTGTGTGGCTGTACATTACGCTTAGCCACACAGTGAGACCCAGGAGGGACGGAGAGCTATTTGCCTCCTGGAGCCCAGATTTTCCTAGAATAGTTTGTGGACTCCATATATAGAGCCTGAAGGGCTTGAAGTGCAGAATCCCCCTTCAAGTCACCCCACTTTAGAAATTATACCCCTTTCGGAATTTGTCTACTTAATGCTATGCTTTACAAGCTGTCAGCTCTCCACTGACAGACAAATTTGCTACACCATGCTTTGAGCATGGTGTAGCAACTTTGTTATCTCTGGTGACCTGGATGTCTGCATTACGACATTGGGTCACCATGGCAACGATCGCGGGGGCGCCGATTCAAAGGCAGAAGGGGCTTCCTCCTCCGGCCTGCTCTCTAAATGCCGCGATCGATTTCGATTGCAGAATTTAGGGCGTTAAAGTGCCAGAACCAGTGCGGTACCGTTCCTGACACTGAGTGCTGGGTGTCAGCTGTAAGAATCAGCTGACACCCTGGGCAATCACGCGTGCACAGCCACTGTGCGCGGGCGATTGCCATGATGTATCCATATGTCCAAGGTCGGTAAGTACCAGGAGACCAGGACGTATAGATATGTCAAAGGTCGTAAAGGGGTTAAAGGGGTTTTCTCACAAGCAAAGTACATTTTAATTTAATAGGTCTTGGAATAATAATAAGTTCCCCAATTGGATGTGTTAAAAAAATGTTCCTGTGCTGAGATAGTTTTATAAAGGTGCCCCTGCTATGAGCAGTTATTTGCTGTGTTGACTTTGAACTGTGAGCTGCTCCAGTTCATAGTCGACACATAACACATTTCCTGGCCAGGGGGGAAAGTGTAAGTCAATTATGAGCTCAACATATATCAAGCCAGTGACTTATGAACTCCAGCAGCCACTGAGTTTATATGTCACTGACATGTTTATGATGAGCTCACTGTAGAAACACTCGCTTCTGTGATAAAACAAACAGTAAAATGTTTTACCTCAGAAAGAAGCAACTGCAAGTCCCTGTTGTGTCATCAGTATATTCTCTTATCATAAGTGACTCATGCTTTCCCCATGGCCAAGAGCTGTGTTATGTGCCGCCACAAACTGGAGCAGCGCTGCATGGTTGGACACAGCCATTACACAGTACATAGCATGGGCACATTTATAAGATTATCTCAGCACAGGAAAAAAAAATTAACACATTCAATTATGGAACTTATGAGGTCTGCAAAAATAAAATTTCAATATCTATTTTGGTTATTCCACGTAATCTTTATGTTTTTTGGTGCGCTGAATCCGAAAATGACCTCTGTTTTGTCATAGGACATCAAGTTTCCTGACAATTTAGGTAACTATGTTAAATAAGGCAATAACGCGATATAAATGAAAATAGAATTATACAATTAATTATTTATTACGAATGAGAATGAAGGAAATGCACTTTCACACTCATCAGGCAACCTAAAGCATGAAATGCTTTCAGCATTCGTCCAACGATCTTTTTGTAGTCAGGATCTTTTTTATTGCCTAAAAATTTCTCTACGACTTCTTTAAATGCAATCCACAGGGGTGGATTAAGGATAGCCAGTGCCCCGGGCAGTGGGCCCCCCCCCCCTTCATGACGGGTCGGGGGTCACCATATACCTGAAACATTATTATTGAAAAAAATAGCTGCCGAGTGAAACTAACCTAAAAAACAGCCATTAATCTCAGGCCTCAGAGTAAAAAGATCAGTAGAAAGGTCTTTGTACTGTCCCCTCATATACTTGTACATAGTAATTAGATCACCCATAAGCCTTCATTTTTCCAAACTAAATAACCCCGAGTGAAATTGATAAGAATGTGTGTGTGTCGTATGCGAGTGTACTTGAGAAACACTTACTAGAAAGTGAAGTCACTGGGTCTCCGCTTTGTCTTTCTCCAACAGCTTCTTGGTCCTGACACGTGTTCCATTGATCAAAGCATGAGAGAAGTTCCTGTAGACAAACCCTGAAAAACATAATGCGAGTCAGTTCTGACCAGATTGTCATTACTTTTCTCAGAACGTCTACTTCTCTTAACGTGAGAAAATGGGTGTGGATTTTTAACATTTCTTTTACTTTGTTAGTCCCCTTAGGCAACTTGAAACTGAACGTTCGATCACTTGTCTATATTCAACAGTACTTTTGCATTGCTACATATAGGAAAAATCACTATTGCCTGTGAAGCCCAACCACAGAATGACAGTGGCATGTGAAGAGAACCTATTATGTTCATGTCCCCAAACGCTATTAACCTGCAGTGCAGGTTAATATTATAGAAAGGTGCCCGACCGCTGTACTGAATGTGCAGCTCATGGGAAAAAAATGGAATTTAAATCATTCCAAGAACCTTTACCGGGCTTCACACATACAGGTGTGTACAAAGCGTCTACACTTGCAGCCCATAGCACTGAGAGTAGCTGCTGCAAGCACGTGTGTCACCCTGGCACTTTGACTGACAGCTGGTTCTACAGTGATGCACTGCATCGCGAGAGGTCAAAGTGCTAGGGTGTGCTTACAGCAGCCACTCACATGTGTGACTGAAAACCGGCGGTTCTTGTGATGAAGTCTATTTTTTTTCCCCCCATAAGCTGCACTTTCAGTACAGGGGTTGAGCACTTTTTTACACTTAGATTAACCCTATATCTGCATGAAAAGTCCCTTTAAAGGGGTCGTTCACTACTCAGACGACCCCATCTCAATCCCTAGGTTTCCCCCTTGTAAAAAAAAACACTTATATTCACTGCCGCTGCTATACTAGTGGCAGCGTTGGTACACAACTGGCAGGTAGCTTGAGTAGTGGAAAACCCCTTTAAAAAAGAAGTTAACAGCAGCCGGCGAAGCTCTGCTCCACCCACAGCTGCAAGAGACAGATCCAGACGGCTTTAAGTTAGTGCTGGGCCGCAGTTACAGCTGCCACTCACTATGCACTGAGCAGTTACTGAAGCCGCCCAGCAGCACCTCTATGACTGAAAGCCTGAGCCTGCTGGGAGGATTATAGTCTATTTGCTCCTAGCAACAGGGCTCTAAGTGCAGTGGCTGCACTGCTTCAGAACACTATTAATTTGCAGATTAACCCCATATCTGCAGGTCAATAGTGTTTATTTTACTAGACAGGGCTTGTCTGGTTCCCAACAATAATCTGCAATCACTATGTGACTGCAGACCGTGAAATAGGGACAGTAGTATCAGGTTGCGTGCCCATAATCAGGAATAGCAGCATTCTGGATGAAGCTCATCTGCTCTATGTCCAAAACGCTGCGTTCCACATTACAAGCACAGTGAATGGGATATATAGAAATCCCATGCCCACTGAGCTTCTGTATAAGGGCTCTTTCACACGTCAGTATCTCCAGTATGAGTGGTGACAGTTTCCACACATACCGGAGACACTGACACACACACACATGAATGGGTGTGTGCACATGTCAGTGTGTTTTCATGGACCGTCTGTTCGTGTGCTCCACACAGATACATGTTAGTTTTTTTGCAGATGCACGGTCTGCAAAACTGTCTCACACATGGATAACATCCGTGTGTCATCAGTGTGACACGTACCGGCGCCTGGAAATCAGCGTTACAGTTAGCTCTGTTCCCAAACCGCGGGGGCTAAACGCTGCCCTCATCATGGATCCCTGCCGGCGCTGCGATCAGGACGAGCAGGGACAATAATGAGAGTAGTAGTGTCTGTCTGCTTCCGCATGATCCACCTGCAAAATTAAGATTAAAATAATAAAATTCTTATACTCACCTCTCCTAGGTGTCCCGCACTGTAATCTATGCGACCGCTGCTGCAGAGGAGCTGGGGAGAATGAGTCGCTCCGTAGCTGTGCTCAGTGAGTGACAGGACATCGCTCCTGAGCGCAGCTGTGGAGCGGCTCATTTTCCCCGGCTGCATCAGTGGATTAAGCATGGGACACTTAGGAAAGGTGAGTATATGTATTTTACTATTTTAATCTTATTTTTACATAGGGACAGACACTTCTATCCTCATCATTGTCCCTGCTCTTGCTGGTCACAGAGCCGGCAGGGAACCGTAATGAGGGCCGCGTTCAGCACCCGGCGCTTGGGAAAAGTGCTAACTGTACACTGATTCCCAGGCGCTGGTGTGGCACCCCAGGGGTCTGGTTCCCACAGTGATAGCAATATTACGTCTGTGAACAGGTGGGAGGTTTCCTGGTCAGACATCCTATGCATGCCACACCTCCTGCCCAGTCCTGGGAGGGGAAGAACTTCCCCTATATAAAGCTGGGGCTGAGGCAGGGTTAGTGAGTAGAGTGAGAGAACACAGACAGAGACACAGTCTGGTCTGTAGTGGAGCAGCTATAGGGAAAGAAAGATCAGGAGCTCTGTGGGAGCTGTACTAAAAGAGGTCAGGGGCAGGAAGCTGTAGAGCTCGCCCTGATTGAAGAGTTCTTACCGGACCCGGAGTCCGAGGCTGTGGGGACTAATCCTTACCCAGCAGCAGAAACCGCCCGGCAGGGGATTTCAGGCCCTCTGGCCAAGAAACCCGAAGGCACGGTCACACGCAAGGGACCAGCACCGCGACGTGGAGCGGAAGCTACCAAAAGGCCCCGAGTCACCGGCCATACGGGTGAGCACCACACGGTACACTCAGGGACGTGGGCTACTTTTATCAGCCTCTAGCAAGGTAGCCAGAAGAGTACGTTTAGTTGGGGAGGCCTACAACTCCGCCTGGCCAGGGGAGATCCCATCAGCTCACGGACTGACCAGGCCCCGATCGCTAGCCAGTACTCCGGGAGGGTCTACTTTGTCACCAGTAAAGACCCAGAACTACACCGCACCGTCTGTGAGTGGTTCCTGCTACCCCCTTCAAACACGTCGGTTGCCCTGAGGCCATACCCCTCCCGTTGGGGGTTCTACCAGCTACGCTGCACGACCTTACCACTGGCCTCAGCGGTCTGCCCTGCAGCGGCGGCTTCATAGCCGCATTCAACGGGTGGCGTAGTCGAACACCGTACCATCTTCTGCTAAAAACTGCCACTCAGCTTGACTCCCTGGGCACGGACCGGGTCACCGCCACGAGACTACTACCCCTATCAGATCCGGCTCCGGGTAGGCTCCCGCGTGCGCAACGCTGCGCGACTCAGGCCCAGGGGCGCGTCAACTTTGGCGTAGTCGGCAGGATTCCGTGCCCGCAACCACCGGGTACTGCGTGCCTGAAAAAGAGACTTTTAAACTTACCTGTGGTGAAGATTCCCACCATCCGACGCCATCTTCTACCTCCTTCCCGCCATCCGTGGAGTTTTCCCGCCGTTGGACGCCATCTTCTGCCTTCTTCCCACCATCCGTGGAGTTTTCCCGCCGTTGGACGCCATCTTGAAGACGCCGCGCGGGAAGAAGAGGGGCGTGGACTCCGAAAAGCCCGCGAGAACTGAAGCCCCGCCTCACGTCCGGACGTTGCGTAAGGTCCTGGAAGGAGCCCAGCAGACGCCGACGTCACAGGAGCGCGACGGAAGGTCCTCGACCCTGACGATCCACTGCGGAGCCGCGGCCTACGGAAGAGGATCATCGCAAGGTAGGCCACGGTCCACTAGGGGGGAGGAAGATGTCGGATACGGAGGAGAGCTTCACTGCCGCAGCCACCGCCAGCGCCACCGCTGCTGCGGTCATGCCTTTCACTATGCCCTATATCCCGGGGGCAGCCTGGCTACCCCAGTACTCAGGGGAGTCACATACCCTGAATGACTTTAGAGAAAAGCTGGATAGCCTCTTCCAGGTGTACCCCCTCACAGAAGAGCAAAAAGTGAGCATCCTGGTGGCCCAACTAACCGGGGCAGCCCAAAGGGAGGTAAAGACCTGGCCACCTGGGAGGAGGACTGTCGCAGGGATATTAACCCGGCTGAAGGACACCTTTGATACCCGCACCTCAGCTGAGATTAAGCTTAGATTCTACGGGTGCAAACAGCGAGCACATGAGAATATAAGGGACTATGCACTAAACCTACAAGAGGCCCTGAGAGCCATTAAGCAGACCGACCCTGACGGCGTGGGAAACGAGGACAGGCTGTTGACCGAACAATTTATAGAGGGACTATATTGCAATGCCCACCGAACCCAGTTGCGGGCAATGGCCTTACAGGATCCTCATCTGGACTTTGCACAGTTCAAGGACAGAGCCATCCGGGTGCTCCGAGAACCGGCACCGGGTGGCGTTGTGACCCACAGGCACCCTACTACCGCTTACCACCAGGAGGCGGCGCCCTTGTCGGCAGGGCCTGTGGGGGCTGATGCGCAGGCTTTGAACAATGACCCGGCTCCAGACCTGCACCATCAGGTCCAAGAGCTAGCTAAAAGCGTTGCCGCGCTAACCCGAACTGTGCAGTCGTTACAGGTTTCTGCTCCAGGGAAGATCCAGCTGGCATCCGGACCGGAGGACATCCCGTGGTGTCGACCAAGGAGGACCCCACCGGCCAGAGGAAGACCCAGCGACCGATACAACGAGGACGGACAACCCATCTGCCGCCGCTGCAATCAACCCGGACATATGGCAAGGTACTGTCCTTTAAACTGGCACAACCTGGGGTAGAGGGCCAACCCCCAGGAATAAGATCACCAGGCCCATCGAACTGGCGTGACAAATATGTGGGAGGATGTCCAGTCTTGCCTGTGGTACTGGATGGCAATCCTATGAGTGCCCTACTTGACACCGGGTCACAGGTCACCACCATCCCGTACGTGCTCTTTAAGCAGTACTGGAATGACTCGGATATAACCCGCTACCCTGACGACGACTTGAGTATCATCGCCAGCAATGGTCAACCCGTGCCACAGATCGGATTCAAAGAGGTGACCATTAAAATCGGTAGAGTCGAACTGGCAGCACAGGGACTGATCATTGTAGACATTGACAAGCGCGAGAGTCACCCAAAGATAACGCTAGGAACTAATGTGATTGAAAATTGTCTTGCAGAGGTGATTTTCATTTTACAGCAGGTTGCCAAGAACGCCAGCTCCGGCCAGCAGCGAGTGCTCCAAAAAGATATCCGGGCACTGATGCGACGGCAACAGGTGGAACTCTCCGGTGGTGAGATTGGAAGCGTGAGAATGTGTGACTCTTTCCCTATTGCCATGCCCCCAAAAAGTGAAATGATGATTTGGTGCCGGGCAGCTATTGGTCTAAGAGGTAGAGACTACCAAGCAATGGTAGAACCCGTCTACTCAGACAGTAGGCCCACCATTTTGACAGCACGGGGGGTGGTTGATGTACGCCATGGGAGGGTGCCCATTCGCATAATAAACATCGGGAAGAGAGAAGTACACCTGCCCCGGTATGCCACGCTAGCTAAATTGTTCACCATAAACCAGAATTCTGTACAGTCCGTGGAACCCTTGCCTCCATCTCAACCAGAGGAAGGTAACGGCTCTAAGAAAACAATAGAGGACTGGTGTCAGCAACTACATTTGGGTACTGACTCCACTCCCTCACACCAGAAACAGGGAGTCTATCGGGTGGTTCAAGAGTACGAGAGTGTTTAGTAAACACCCGTTAGACTTCGGGCGAGTAAAGGGGGTAGAACACCACATCCCCACGGGAGACCATCCTCCCATAAAGGAGAGATACCGACCCGTACCCCCTGCACACTACCAACACGCCAAGGGGATGCTTAGAGACATGAAGGAGGCTGGGGTAATCAGGGATAGCTGTAGCCCCTGGACAGCTCCACTAGTCTTGGTTAAAAAGAAAGACAAACACCATGAGAATGTGTGTAGATTACCGGAAAATCAACCGTATCACACACAAAGATGCGTACCCCTTACCAAGGATAGAGGAGTCTTTGGCTGCTTTAAAATCTGCTAACTTCTTCTCTACTTTGGATCTCACTAGCGGGTACTGGCAGGTTCCTGTAGCAGAGGCGGACCGGGAGAAGACCGCATTCACCACCCCGATGGGACTTAGCGAGTTTACCTGCATGCCGTTCGGACTCTGCAACGCACCCGGAACCTTCCAACGGTTGATGGAATGCTGTCTGGGACACCGAAACTTCGAGACGGTCCTATTATACCTGGACGATGTCATCGTCTACTCCAAGACCTACGAGGACCACCTGAAACACCTGGCAGAAGTGTTCGAAGCCCTGGCAAACTACGGCCTAAAGGTGAAACCCTCCAAGTGTCACCTCCTGAAACCAAAGGTGCAGTACCTGGGACACGTGGTGAGTGCTGACGGAGTGGCTCCCGACCCTGATAAGATCACCGCAATTAAGGAATGGCCAAGCCCCTCCAGCGTAAAGGAAGTGCGGCAGTTCCTCGGGTTGGTAGGCTACTACCGAAGATTCATTCCCGGTTTCACCAAAAAGGCAGCTCCTATGCAGGACCTCCTGATAGGCCAGTCCAGGAAGGCCAAGAACCAGAAGCCGCCCTTCAGATGGGAGAAGCTGGAAGAAGAGTCCTTCCGCCAGCTGAAGATGGCCCTCACGGGGGATGAAATCCTGGCGTACCCGGATTACAGCCAGCCCTTTATCCTCTACACCGACGCAAGTAACATCGGGCTAGGAGCCGTACTGTCCCAGATCCAGCAGGGGAAAGAACGGGTAATTGCTTACGCCAGCCGAAAACTGTGACCCACCGAAAGAAACCCTGAGAATTACAGCTCATTCAAGCTAGAGTTCCTGGCAGTGGTGTGGGCAGTCACCGAACGCTTTAAGCACTACCTCGCCTCTTCCCGGTTTACCGTGTACACAGATAACAACCCGTTGACACACCTGGACACAGCAAGACTCGGTGCCCTGGAGCAGAGATGGATGGCCTGCCTGTCCAACTTTGAGTTCACAATCAAATACCGGGCAGGACGCTCCAATACCAATGCGGATGCCTTGTCCAGAATGCCAAACCTACCGGACGTGGGGGAAGATCCAGAGGAACTGGAAGAGGTTGAATTTCCCGCGTTCCACCGGCATGGGACTATCCAGTATTCCCACCGTGTAAGGAGTAAGCAATCCGCTACGTTCAACCCCTTACCTCATTACAACTGGGCGGAAACGCAAGACAGTGACCCCGCCGTCCGACTGGTGAAGGAGATGCTGACTCAGCCAGATGCCCGCCTTGACCCAGACGCTCCGGAGGAGGCCAAGCAACTGTGGATTGAGAAGAGTCGACTGTTCCTTTACAAGGGGAAGTTGTGCCGCAGAATGGTTAACTCCCGGACGCATTAACTGATCTGGCAAGTAGTGGTGCCAAGAAGAGACGCGGCTATGGTACTGGAGGCATACCACGACGGAGCTGGGCACTTCGGATGGAAGAAGCTGGATTTCCTGCTGCGCGGGCGGTTCCACTGGGTAGGCATGAGAGGAACCATCGAGAGGTGGTGCAGAGACTGTGGACCGTGCCACCTAAGAAGGAAGGACCGTGCCAGCCAGAAGACTCCCTTGCAGCCCATCATCACCCGACAGCCACTGGAACTGGTAGCCCTGGACCATGTGAAACTGGCTCCAAGCAGATCTGGGTATGTCTACGCCCTCACAATCGTAGATCATTACTCCCGATTCCTGGTGGTGGTCCCGGTCAAGGACTTAACGGCTCAAACAGCAGCTAGAGCCTTCCAGCAGCACTTCTGCCGTCCACACGGATACCCGGAGCAGGTGCTGACGGACCAGGGACCTGCCTTTGAAGCGGAAGTCTTCCAGGAGTTCTGTACTCTGTATGGCTGCCGGAAGATAAGAACAACACCCTATCATCCGCAAACCAATGGGCTCTGCGAGAAAATGAACCAGGTGGTGATAGATCTTCTGAAAACATTGCCCCTGGAGGAACGCAGTCTGTGGCCTGAGAAACTGCCTGATCTGGTGGACCTATACAACCACATCCCGGTAGGTTCTAACAACTGTACCCCGGCTTACCTAATGAGAGCAAGACCTGGTAAGCTTCCTGTTGATCTGGAGATGGGAGTCCTGACACCCGAGGACACTTCACCAGAAGCAGACTGGGACACAGAAAGGCAGCAGCAGTACCGGAAAGTACAGGAGAGCGTGGAGCGAAGTCTCTGTCAAGCTAGAGAAAGACAGGAGAAGACTTACAACCAGTATGCTCCCGCTGTTCCCCTGGTACCTGGAGAGCAGGTCTTGAAGAGGAAGAGACGCCTCCACAAGTTGGACGACCAGTGGGAGAAGGACCCGTACACCGTACTGCCCTCAAGCCATGAGAACCCGAAAGTCTGTATAATCAGTAAGGATGGAGGAGAAACCACAGCCATTGTATCCCGAGATCACCTGAAGAAGTGTCCCGAACAGCTACGAAGCCCTGAAGAAGAACAAGAAGACCCTCAACCCGCAGAGGAAAGGGAAGATATGGTTAGTACTGTGCTCGGAGACTTCCCTCGGTCTTGGACTCAAGTCAATGGCGCAGTTGTGGTACCCGTCCTCACCTTCCTCCAACCAGCATCTCAAGTACCTACGGAGAAACAGGTAGAGCTGGAAGAGCAGCCGGTCCAGGAGGCAGAAGACCCCACACAAGCAGACCAGGAGGATCAACCCTCTGCTTATAGTGAGCCTGCCGTACCCCTAGTGAGCCAAAGAGCCCGTAGACAGCTGCCCAGTTTACCTTTGACAGCTCCTACACCTGGTAGCTCAGGACCAGTCAGTCAGCTCCGTAGGTCCACTAGAGCCACTAGAGGCCAGTTACCCGTACGTTGGAGGATCTAAGTGTTTAGACTGTTTATTTGTATTTACCTGTTTTCTGTTACCTGTAAATAATTGTGTATTTTTAGTTATTCTATAGGTGTCGTTTAGGGATTATCCGGAATCCTTTGTACATATGTTGGAGCGTAACCAGGAATGGACTAAAGACTGTTAAGGACTCGGGGTAGGACAGACCCCTACCTGGTTACGGCTCCCTGTCTCTTGTTGAAATGGACACCTTTGTTTTCTTCAAAGACTGCACCCGGTTGCGGACATGCCGTGACCATCCTAATGTGTTTTTCTTTATTGTACTGTTTCTGTTTTTACTTGTTATGTTTTACAAAAATATGTTTAGTCCCGGAGTACTAAATTTCACTAGGGGGGAATGTGGCACCCCAGGGGTCTGGTTCCCACAGTGATAGCAATATTACGTCTGTGAGCAGGTGGGAGGTTTCCTGGTCAGACATCCTATGCATGCCACACCTCCTGCCCAGTCCTGGGAGGGGAAGAACTTCCCCTATATAAAGCTGGGGCTGAGGCAGGGTTAGTGAGTAGAGTGAGAGAACACAGACAGAGACACAGTCTGGTCTGTAGTGGAGCAGCTATAGGGAAAGAAAGATCAGGAGCTCTGTGGGAGCTGTACTAAAAGAGGTCAGGGGCTGGAAGCTGTAGAGCTCGCCCTGATTGAAGAGTTCTTACCGGACCCGGAGTCCGAGGCTGTGGGGACTAATCCTTACCCAGCAGCAGAAACCGCCCGGCAGGGGATTTCAGGTCCTCTGGCCAAGAAACCCGAAGGCACGGTCACACGCAAGGGACCAGCACCGCGACGTGGAGCGGAAGCTACCAAAAGGCCCCGAGTCACCGGCCATACGGGTGAGCACCACACGGTACACTCAGGGACGTGGGCTACTTTTATCAGCCTCTAGCAAGGTAGCCAGAAGAGTACATTTAGTTGGGGAGGCCTACAACTCCGCCTGGCCAGGGGAGATCCCATCAGCTCACGGACTGACCAGGCCCCGATCGCTAGCCAGTACTCCGGGAGGGTCTACTTTGTCACCAGTAAAGACCCAGAACTACACCGCACCGTCTCTGAGTGGTTCCTGCTACCCCCTTCAAACACGTCGGTTGCCCTGAGGCCATACCCCTCCCGTTGGGGGTTCTACCAGCTACGCTGCACGACCTTACCACCGGCCTCAGCGGTCTGCCCTGCAGCGGCGGCTTCATAGCCGCATTCAACGGGTGGCGTAGTCGAACACCGTACCATCTTCTGCTAAAAACTGCCACTCAGCTTGACTCCCTGGGCACGGACCGGGTCACCGCCACGAGACTACTACCCCTATCAGATCCGGCTCCGGGTAGGCTCCCGCGTGCGCAACGCTGCGCGACTCAGGCCCAGGGGCGCGTCACTGGTCTGTGTGATCCTGATGCAGCACACGGGCAGCACATCATGTGTGACACACTCGGACACGGATATCTCCAGTACCGGTTTTCCTAGTACCGGAAATAGTCGGATGTGTGAAACCAGCGTAATGACATGTAATCTCACCCTTGGTGCGGGTTTACAAGATGGTGCATGGCTGCATGTGAATTTCTGTAGCAAAGACCAGTGTCTTCTGTGTATGACCAATAGCATGTCATTAGATGAGGTAACTCTGCATGTAACTAAACACAAGTGCTCTAATTACAATGCAGCGAAAATACGCTGCATCCAAAACGCTACTAACTCGCCCCCTGGGCCGTGGGGCACTCGGATCCGGGCAATAGGGAACGATGGGGGTAGTAGTGGCAACCCGGTTCCGTGGCTCAGGGTGGTCAGACCAATGGTAGTCTGCTATGCTCTATTGATAATGTCCGACTACGCCACCCGTGGATTTGCGGTCATTAGGTACCGCCGCTGCAAGGCAGACCGCTGGGGCTGATGATATATGCAGCTGGGATGGTGTGACTCCCCACGGGAAGAGTGCGGCCCCAGGGCAGTGTAGTGGATGGTGGGAGTGATGGTGGTGAGGGTCCCAGTGCCGGTAGTGCTGGAGACGCGAAGGAGCACACAGACAATAGGTTGCAGTCCAGGGTCTTTACTGAAACAGGTAAACTGACCCATAAACAGTCCCAGCTAGGAGGGGACCTGGATGTCTGAGAGCAACGGGGAAATTGGCCCTGGTCAGGGTGAGGGTGTAGGCCTACCGTGCTTTCTGCGCTCCTTCTGGCTATCTCCTCCTGATAGGGTAACAGCCCATGTTTCCGAGCTTTCCGTGTATTCTCGCCTGTATGGCCTGCGACGTGGGTTCCTTTCTGCTCCCAGCCTTGTACGGCTTTACTGGTCCCTTTGGTTGTGGCAGGGCCTCCAGGCTTCTTAGGCCAAGGAATATACAGTCCCTTGCGGACTGGTTCTCTGCTGGAGGATGTAGAATCCTCCCAGCCTCAGACACCAAAGTCTGGTAAAGTCAGTCTCTTATCTGCCAAGACAGGCTCTCTTCGCCTCTTGTCTCTGGCTTGTGGCTCTCCTCCTGCCACACTTCCTCTTAGGTGCAGTGCAACTGTCTGTCCCTGCTCTGCTGAGACACGTCTCAGTCCTGAGGCAGGTCATCTGGTTCTCCCTAACCCTGCCCTCAGTACCAGCTTTTATAGGGGCAGCCTGCTCCCCCTACTGGCCTGAGACAGGAGGTATTGCATGCTAATGTTCCCCTGACTAGAGAACCTCCCCCTTGCTCTCAGACACAGCTTTAATTACACTTGTGGCATCCAGGCAGGGTGACACATTCCCCCCAAGTGAAATTTAGTACTCCGGGACTAAACAATAAACAAAGACAATATGCATAACAATAAAACATTAATAGACAGACGACGCACAAATTGAGTTCTTAAGGTCACAGTGTGGCCTGTGACCGGGTGTCCATATCACCAATACAACGGGGAGCCTTAACCAGGTGGGGGTCTGTCCTACCCCAAGTCCTTTACAGTCTTAGTTCATTCCTTGGTTAGGCTCCGAACGCAGTCCATACAAGGTCCTGGTTATAAAAAGTCCATAACCTTTGAGTCCTTACGGTAACTGCAAGAAACTGAAACACAGAATTACCAAACAAGCATGTAACTTGGCAAACATTTCAACATTTGGCAACAGGGTTATTTACAATTTTAGTACTCTCTATATTCTCCAGCGAGCGGGTATCTGCCCCTTTGTGCTCCTGGTTGACCTCCTTAACCCACTGTCTGGTGGTGGACTGACTTGGCTTTCCCCACTAGAATTAGGGGTGCAGCTACCAGCTGGGTGTACAGGTAGGGCAGGCAGCTGTCTGCGGGTTCTTTGGCTTACCGCAGGCATGGCAGGCTCACTGTCAGCAGAGGGTTGACTCTCCTGGGCTGCTGGTACAGGCTCTTCTGCCTCCGGAACCGCTTGCTCCTCTTCACCTTCCGGCTCTGGTGTTGGTTGTTGCTGTGCCGGTTGCAGGAAATGCAGGACAGGTACCACTATGGCATCATTTATGCGAGTCCAGGACTGAGGGAACTCTCCGAGAACGGTGCTGATCATTTCTTCCTTGTCCTCTGCGGGTTCAAGGTCACTCTGATCCTCTTCTGCACTACGGAGTTGCTCAGGGCACCTTTTGAGGTGGTCTCTGGAGATGACACTAGTGGTTTCTCCTCCGTCCTTGGTGATTACGCACACCTTTGGGTTGTCGTGGTCAGACTGCAGTACGGTGTAGGGTTCCCTTTCCCACTGGTCGTCCAACTTATGTAGCCTTCTTTTTCGCTTTAGGACTTGCTCACCAGGTTCTAGGGGACCAGCAGGGGCGTGTTGATTGAAGAGTTTTTCTTGCCTCTCTCTCACCTGGGCCAGGCTCTTCTCCACACTCTCCTGTACCTTCTTGTACTGCAGTTGCCTTTCCGTATCCCAGTCCGCATCCGGGGAGGTGTCCTCAGGTATTAGGACTCCCATCTCCAGGTCTACGGGCAGCTTACCTGGTCTAGCTCGCATCAGGTAAGCCGGGGTGCAGTTTGTAGCATTCACCAGGATATTGTTGTATAGGTCTATCAGGTCCGGCAGTTTTTCTGGCCAAGGGCTGCGTTCCACCAGGGGCAACGTCTTCAGGAGATCAATGACTATATTGTTCATCTTCTCACACATCCCGTTGGTTTGGGGGTGGTAAGGCATTGTCCGAATCTTCTTACAGCCATAGAGGTTGCAGAACTCCTGGAAGATTTCAGCCTCGAACGCTGGACCCTGGTCTGTCAGGACCTGTTCTGGATACCCGTGTGGACGGCAGAAGTATTGCTGGAAGGCTCTGGCCGCTGTTTGGGCTGTCAAGTCCTTTACCGGGACCACCACTAGAAAACGGGAATAGTGGTCCACGATTGTCAGGGCATAGATGTATCCAGACCGGCTTGGAGCCAATTTGACGTGGTCCAGAGCTACCAGCTCAAGAGGCTGCGTGGTGACAATGGGCCTCAAGGATGTCTTCTGGCTGGTGCGGTCCTTCCTCCTCAGGTGACAAGGGCCACAGTCTCTGCACCACTTTTCTACAGCTCCTCTCATGCCGACCCAAAAGAACCTTCCTCTTAGCAGGAACTCCAATTTCTTCCAACCGAAGTGTCCCGCTCTGTCATGGTAAGCCCCCAGGACCATAGCTGCATCCCTCCTTGGGACCACGACTTGCCAGGTCAGCTCGTGCGTCCGGTGGTTGACAATCCTTCTGCACAACTTGCCTTCGTAGAGGAACAGCTTGCTCTTCTCCTTCCATAGCTGCTTGGCTTCCTCTGGGGCATCTGGATCTAGGCGGGCGTCTTCCTGGGTCAGCAGATCTTTCACCAGGCGGACTGCAGGGTCACTATCTTGGGTTTCGGCCCAGCTGTGGTGAGGTAGGGGATTCATCATCACAGTTGTTAGATCCTCCTCCTTCACGCGGTGAGAGTGTTGAGCGGCTCCATACCGGTGAAACGCGGGGAGTTCTACCTCTTCCAGCTCTTCTGGGTCTTCGTCACCTTCAGGTAAGTGAGGCATTCTTGATAGGGCGTCCGCATTGGCGTTGGTTTTGCCTGCCCGGTACTTGATCACGAAGTCATAGTTGGAGAGACGGGCCATCCACCGCTGTTCCAGGGCACCCAGTCTTGCATTGTCCAGGTGTGTCAACGGGTTGTTGTCCGTGTACATGGTGAACTTCGCGGAGGCCAGGTAATGCTTGAAGCGTTCCGTCACGGCCCACACCACCGCCAAGAATTCTAGCGTGAAGGAGCTGTAATTCTCCGGGTTCCTCTCGGTGGGCCTCAGCTTCCGGCTGGCGTATGCGATCACCCGTTCTCTGCCCTTTCTGGTTTTGGGACAGTACGGCTCCCAGTCCCACATTACTGGCATCTGTGTGAAGGATAAAAGGCTGGCCATAATCAGGGTAGGCCAGGATCTCATCCCCCGTGAGGGCCATCTTCAATTGGCGGAAGGACTCCTCTTCCGGTTTATCCCACTTGAAGGGTGGCTTTTGACTTCTGGACTTAGACTGT
Source organism: Phyllobates terribilis (assembly GCF_046119375.1). NCBI lineage: Eukaryota > Metazoa > Chordata > Amphibia > Anura > Dendrobatidae > Phyllobates > Phyllobates terribilis. The sequence continues at coordinate 108,661,185 of NW_027362764.1, read as the reverse complement.
CCGATCAGGAGGTCCTGCATTGGAGCTGCCATCTTGGTAAACTCGGGGATGAATCTTCGGTAGTAGCCTACCAACCCGAGGAACTGTCTCACCTCTTTGATGTTCGAGGGGCTTGGCCAGCTCTTGATTGCCGTGACCTTGTCAGGGTCGGGGGCCACTCCTTCCGCGCTTACCACATGCCCTAGGTACTGGACCTTTGGTTTCAGCAGGTGACACTTCGATGGTTTCACCTTCAGGCCGTAGCCTGCCAGGGCTTCGAACACCTCGGCCAGGTGCTTTAGATGGTCCTCGTAGGTTTTCGAATAGACGATCACGTCGTCCAGGTAAAGGAGGACCGTCTCGAAGTTTCGGTGCCCTAGACAGCATTCCATCAGCCGCTGGAAGGTCCCTGGTGCGTTGCAGAGCCCGAAAGGCATACAGTTGAACTCACTCAGTCCCATCGGGGTGGTGAAGGCGGTCTTCTCCTTGTCAGCCTCTGCTACAGGAACCTGCCAGTACCCGCTAGTAAGGTCCAAAGTAGAAAAGAAGTTAGCTGATTTTAGTGCGGCTAAAGACTCCTCTATTCTAGGCAGCGGATATGCGTCTTTGTGAGTGATACGGTTGATTTGTCTATAGTCGACGCACATTCTCATGTTGCCGTCTTTCTTTTTGACCAGAACCAAGGGGGCTGCCCAGGGACTACAGCTGTCTCTAATGACCCCAGCTTCTTTCATCTCTCTTAGCATGCCCTTTGCGTTCTGATAATGTGCAGGGGGTACAGGCCTGTGTCTCTCATTTATTGGTGGGTGGCTCCCTGTGGGGATGTGGTGTTCTATCCCCTTTACTCTGCCGAAGTCTAGCGGGTGCTTACTAAAGACTCTCTCGTACTCCTGTACCACCCGGTAGACTCCTTGTTTTTGGTGCAGGGGAGTGGAGTCAGCACCCACATGGAGTTTCTGGCACCAGTCCTCCTTTTGTTTCTGGGAGCCATTACCCTCCGCCTGAGGAGATGGAGGCAAGGGTTCCACGGCCCTGATAGCTTTGTGTTCGACCACAAACAGCTTGGCGAGTGTAGCGTACCTGGGTAAGTGTACCTCCCTCTCCCCAATGTTGAGGATGCGGACGGGCACCCTCCCATGACGGACATCAACCACCCCCCGGGCTGTCAAAATGGTGGGCCTGCTGTCTGAGTACACGGGTTCTACCATGGCTTGGTAGTCTCTACCTCTCAACCCGATTGCAGTCCGACACCAGATCATCATTTCACTTTTGGGAGGCATGGAAATGGGGAATGGGTCACTCAGTCTCCTTGTTGAGGACTCTCTGTTGGCTGGAACTAGCATTCACCGCCACCTGTTGTAAGATTACAATTACCTCTGAAAGACAATTTTCAATCACGTTAGTACCCACAGTTATTTTAGGGTGACTTTCACGACGGTCAATGTCCACAATAATTACTCCCTGTGCCGGCAGTTCAACTTTACCAATTTTAATGGTCATCTCCTTGAACCCCATCTGCGGCACGGGTAAGCCATTACTGGCGATGATGCTCAAGTTACTGTCTGGATACCATGTGATATCAGCATCAGTCCAATACTGCTTAAAAAGTACATAAGGGATAGTGGTTACTTGTGACCCAGTATCCAGCAAGGCGCTCATGGGGATACCATCCAGCACCACGGGTAAAACCGGGCGCCCCCCAACGTACTTATTACGCCAATTGTAAGGGCCTGGTGATCTTATGCCTGGAGGTTGGCCCTCTGCCCCAGGTTGGACCCGTTTAAATTACAGTACCTGGAAATGTGTCCGGGCTGGTTGCATCGACGGCAAATGGGCTGTCCATCCTCTGCGTAGCGGTCTGTGGGCCTCCCTCGGAACGACGGGATCCTCCTCTGTATACGCCACGGGACATCCTCCGGACTTGAAGCCAGCTCGATGGGTCTTGACGGGTCCACTTGCAATGCCTGGACGGTCCTGGTCAACGCCGCGACGCTCCTGGTCAGCTCCTGGACTTGGTGGTGCAGGTCTTTCGACGGGGCTTGGTTCAGGGCCTGTGCATCAGCCCCCACGGGGTCCATAGAGGAGGGCGCCGCCTCCTGGTGGTAGGTGAGAGCAGGGCGCCGGGGGTTTATAGCGCCACTGGTTGCAGATTCACGGAGCACCCTTATGGCCCTATCCTTAAATTGGGCAAAGGTCAGGTCGGGGTTCTGAAAGAACATGAGGCGCAGTTGGGCCCTGTGGGCGCTAGACAGCAGACCTTCTATGAATTGTTCTGTTAGCAGCTTATCCGTTTTCTGCACACTGCCAGGGTCAGTTTGTTGAATAGCCCTCAAGGCTTCCTGCAGATTTAGGGCATAGTCTCTGATGCTGTCCTGTGCCCGCTGCTTACATCCATAGAACCTCATTTTAATTTCAGCAGAGGTACGTGTGTCAAAGGTACCCCGCAGCCGGGCCAGAATACCCTTCACAGTCCTTTTCTCCTCAGTGGGCCATGATTTTACCTCCCTTTGGGCTGCGCCAGTTAACTGCCCTGTTAGGATGCTGACCTTCTATTCCTCTGTCAGGGGGTAAACCTGAAACAAACTGTACAGCCTTTCCTTAAAGTCAGTTAGGGCATGGGGCTCCCCTGAGTACTTGGGCAGCCAGGCCGCTCCAGGGATGTAGGGCAGGGAAAAGGGCATCACCGCTGCTGCAGCTGCGTTGGTGGTAGTGGGTGCCTCTGTATCCGACATCTTCCTCCCCCCTAGGTAAGCGTGGCCTACCTTCCGACGATCCTCTTCTGTAGGCCGCGGCTCCGCTGCTGCTGCTATGGACGAGGACCTGGCGTCGCGTCCTGATGACGTCAGCGTCGCTCTCTCTCCCTTCCAGGACCTTGCGCAGGGTCGGTGCGTGGGGCGGAGCTTCAGATCTCGCGCGGTTTTGACGTCCACACCCCTCTTCTTCCCGCGCGGCGTCCTGAAGATGGCGTCCGATGGCGGGAAGCAGCTGCGGATGGCGGGAAGACGGCAGAAGACGGAGGGAAACGGTCCAAGATGGCGTCTGATGGCGGGAATCGGCTCCGGATGGCGGGAAACGACTCCGGACGGCGGGAAACTTCGCCACAGGTAAGTTACAAAAGTCTTTTTCAGGCACGCAGTACCCGGTGGTTGCGGGCACGAAATCCTGCCGACTACGCCAAAGCTGACTCGCCCCCTGGGCCGTGGGGCACTCGGATCCGGGCAATAAGGGGAACGATGGGAGTAGTAGTGGCAACCCGGTTCCGTGGCTCAGGGTGGTCAGGCCAGTGGTAGTCCGTTATGTGTTATTGATTATGTCCGACTACGCCACCCGTGGATTTGCGGTCATTAGGTACCGACGCTGCAAGGCAGACCGCTGGGGTTGATGATATATGCAGCTGGGATGGTGTGACTCCCCACGGGAAGAGTGCGGCCCCAGGGCAGTGTAGTGGATGGTGGGAGTGATGGTGGTGAGGGTCCCAGTGCCGGTAGTGCTGGAGACGTGAAGGAGCACACAGAGAATAGGTTGCAGTCCAGGGTCTTTACTAAAACAGGTAAACTGACCCATAAACAGTCCCAGCTAGGAGGGGACCTGGATGTCTGAGAGCAACGGGGAAATTGGCCCTGGTCAGGGTGAGGGTGTAGGCCTACCGTGCTTTCTGCGCTTCTTCTGGCTATCTCCTCCTGATAGGGTAACAGCCCACGTTTCCGAGCTTTCCGTGTATTCTCGCCTGTATGGCCTGCGACGTGGGTTCCTTTCTGCTCCCAGCCTTGTACGGCTTTACTGGTCCCTTCGGTTGTGGCAGGGCCTCCAGGCTTCTTAGGCCAAGGAATATACAGTCCCTTGCGGACTGGTTCTCTGCTGGAGGATGTAGAATCCTCCCAGCCTCAGACACCAAAGTCTGGTAAAGTCAGTCTCTTATCTGCCAAGACAGGCTCACTTCGCCTCTTGTCTCTGGCTTGTGGCTCTCCTCCTGCCACACTTCCTCTTAGGTGCAGTGCAACTGTCTGTCCCTGCTCCACTCTGGGACACGTCTCAGTCCTGAGGCAGGTCATCTGGTTCTCCCTAACCCTGCCCTCAGTACCAGCTTTTATAGGGACAGCCTGCTCCCCCTACTGGCCTGAGACAGGAGGCATTGCATGCTAATGTTCCCCTGACTAGAGAACCTCCCCCTTGCTCTCAGACACAGCTTTAATTACACTTGTGGCATCCAGGCAGGGTGACACACTACCATTCCTGAATCCTGATCATGGGCATGTACAAGCAGAATTTTCAGTGGCGCTCTGTATCTAAGGGCAAGGATCCTTTCATTGTGTAAAAAATGTGGGGGATGGGAGTGGACTGAAACTACATGAGGCAAATGCCCCTGCACACTATGTACCCCTCCACCTTGGAAATTTTGCTTGTATATTTATACAAATAATGAAATACATGATGCAAGCAAAATTTCTAAGATGATGGGGGGGGGGAGTAGACAGTGTGCAGGGGCATTTGTCTTTACGTAGTTTCAGTCCACTCCTCTCCCATCCCCAACATTATGTACAAATTTTAAAAATGACAATGATCCTCTGCCCTTTCATACAAAGTGCTGCTGGCTGCCAGGCTGCGGACCCCGTTCCACTGCCACAGTCCACAGACGCGGTCTGAGACAGACGATGATATAAGCTAATGTTTGTCTGTGGCAAGTGGCAGGAACACTAGAAGGCAGTCAGAAAGAACTCTGTATAAAACTGCAGGGGACCATCCATTATTCATTGATATACAAAAAACACACTTTTAAGATAGAATACACACTTTGAGACTGAAGCAGCAGGGCTCAGCAGGAGACCAGGCAGGCTGCAGACAAACTGTGGGTCACTGTGCGTGGGTGGCAGCTTCTCTTCAGCAGATGCTGCAGGGCAGAATGACACTGGCTCGTTGTCAGCCATTTCATGAACTTTTAAATAGACCCGCGCCCCTGTGTATGCTGGGCCCTGCCTGACGTTATGTGGCAGGGCGGTCGCAGCATCATTCAAACTGCCCGCCCCGGTGGATCTGCAGCTGGCCTGATGGGAGCGGCTGCATGATGCAGCGTGTCTGTGAGTGGCTGCTTGAACTTTGGCACCGCCCTGCTTGACGTCATGTGGCAGGGCGGTCCCAAAGTTCAAAGCAGTCACTCACAGACACGCTGGCTGCATCGCGCAGCCCCGTATGTGCACTAGCGCCGGTGGGAAATTTAAATTATGTTGGTGTGACGCTCACAGCCCTGCCCTGGGAAGATGGGGGATACTCGGAGCCGGGTCAGATGTTGAGGGGATGCAGCCGTGGCCTGGACCCGTTCCGTGCCCAGGGCCGTCACATTAAAAAGGATGTAAGGGCTTTCAGGGTTGAGTGGTATTTATCGACTACGCCACCTGTGGTGTCTGGTGAAGGGCCACCAGCGCCGCTACAGTCCACTGAGGCCCGATGTCATGGCGGCTAAAGTTCTCGCTGCTCCCCACAGGCGGAGCAAGGCCTCAGGGCAGGCAAGGCAGGATGAAGGGGGGGTAGCAGTAGCGCGGGGAGTACGGGCACCGCGTCGCGTGGTATGGCGCGTAATGAACAGTCCGGAGGCCATAGGGGTGAACTTCCAAGGCTTTACTCACTCAGAGATGTTAGCGGGAAGGCGACTCCCTGCTCCTCGCGGAGTCCTGCGGCCACCAGGGACGGGGGGGGTCCGACTACCTCCGAGGAAGTCCAGTGTTCGGTAGCGAACCTACACCAGAGTGTTCCTGCACTACAGACTTCACCCTTTCCCGTCTGTGCGTGTGTAGATAGGCCGGGTCTCCCTCTGAGCTCCTCTCAGGTGTAGGGCTCGGGTGCCAATTCCTCTCCATCCGACACCCGGCGGGATCCTCAGGGCCTAACCGGGCTTTCCCGTCCTGGACGTAGAGTACGAGGTCGGGTGTCGGGGGCCGGTACCCCTCTTGCAGCCGGAATCCCTCTGAATAGATCAGGTAGGAGAGGACAGGTGGCGTGCTCCGCTCCGTCTGCATCCTCCCCGGGACCCATTTGCTAGGGAGCCACACTCTAAAGCTCCCGGGCCTTCTTGATCCTGGTCCTTGGCCGGGTTGAGACATTCCTACGTTTGCAACCTCCCTCTCGTCCCAAGATCGGGGTACGAGGGCTGTGTCCCATGCCGGTGCAAGCCCACACAGGATCCGTGCTCCCGGAGGGAAGTCACATTACACACAGTATTTTGACAGCACAGTACGACCACTTGACAGACAGACTGTCCGAGACCACAAAGAACCGAAAAAGGACCAAGATCAAAGATGGCATTCTATTAAATATGAAATTAGAAGTGTCACTGACTAACTGTTCCTCCACCCACACCCACTAACTGGTTCCTACCACTTTGTGTTCCCCAGTCTCCCTGTAACCAGGGGAGCAGCACCTAGTGCATACTAGCTCCCTCTGGTGGAAATGTGGTGTTGGATGCAAAAGGCTAGGTTACTACCATCACACCGGCCTTACCTCAGAGGAGGAACACCACACTCCATTAAAGAAGTGCAGCATTCCTGTGGTGGTCGAACCCTCAGGGGCGCCACATTGGGACCGCCCTGCCACATGACGTCAGGCAGGGCGGTCCCAGCAGCATCCAGCAACTCACAGACACGCTGGCTGCACCAGGCACCTCTGTAATTGCAGTGGCACCGGTTGGAAATTTAAATGATGTTGGGACCGCCCTACCACATGACGTCAGGCAGGGCGGTCCCAACAGCAGCCAGCAACTCACAGACACGCTGGCTGCATCAGGCAGCTCTGTAATTGCAGTCGAACCGGCGGGAAATTTAAATGATGTTGGGACCGCCCTGCCACATGACGTCAGGCAGGGCGGTCCCAACAGCAGCCAGCCACTCACAGATACGCTGGCCGCCTGCATCATGCAGCCGCTCCCATCTGGCCGCCGCGGCTGTATATTCACTATCACGGGCGGACAATTTAAATGATGTTGGGACCGCCCTGCCACATGACATCAGGCAGGGCGGTCCCAACAGCATTTAAACTGCACGCCCGTGCTAGTGAATAGATAGCTGCGGCGGCCAGATGGGAGCGTCATGTGGCACTGGCAGGGCGGGGCAATACAGCATGATTCAAATCGCCTACAGCTGCGGGCCCGCAGCGGTGATGATCATCTAACCTTCGGCCAGCGCGGCTGTGCCTGTGACCGAAAAAAATGCGCATTATAATGGGAGCAATTTATGGGCCCCCTGGGGCATCGGGCCCTGGGCTGTAGCCCGGATTGCCCTCATTATAATCCGCCTATGGCAATCCACCTTTCTTTCTGAGGATCCGTCATGGTATTGACAAACTCTTTATCAGCTATAAGCCTTCTAATGTCTGGTCTGACAAACATAACTTCCTTCAATTTTGCCTCCGAGAGGTTTGGAAACTTGGTGACCAAGTATTTGAAGCATTCCCCATCTCTTGAAAGTGATTTTATCAAGCCCAATTTTATGTGGAGAGGTGGTAGAAGAACTTTATAGGGAGGTACCAAAGTTTCTCGGAGGACATTTTTTTCACCGACTGTGAGCACCCTTGGCTGCCAACTCTTCTTGGTCCAGTGATTTTGTCGGTCTCGACTGTCCCACAGACACAGAAAACAAGGGTATTTGGTATACCCAGCTTGTTGCCCGAGCAGCATGCACAAGACCTTCAAATCCCCACACACTTGCCAATCGTGGTCTTAAGTTTATGAAGAACCAATTCCAAGTTCTCTTAGGTTTCCTTCAAGTGTACGGAATGACCTACAGGGATTGAAGCGTAAAAACCGCTGTTGTGGACTAAAACTGCTTTGAGACTTCTTTTTAAAGAATCTATAAAACGACGCCATTGCGCTGACTCATATTGGATTATGAATTGACCCATCAAACCTTCGACATCGATGCAATAAACCAACTTGTCTTCCTGGGCAAAGTAAGGAACGAACTCCTTTTCACGATGTCTGAACCATGAAAAAGACACTCCTGGTAACAATAAATTCCTGGTTTTGAGCCTTGATCTGAGTAACTTAGCGGCATCTTTGGGAAGATTCAAGTCTCTTACTAAATCCTTTTTCTCCTCCTGGGAAAAAAATGTTGATCTTGTATCATCTTCAAAGTCAGAACTTGATTCGTCACCTGGTTCAGGTATGATTCCACCTTCATCAGAGCTAGGTATTTTTTCCAAGGTAGCAGGGCTCTTGGGTACTGGTAAATCTGTGCCATGGGGGATGGGACGAATTGCTGAGCGAAGATTGGGGTATGAAATGGAATGCTTCCATTTGGAATTATACCCTTTTACATTGTATGAACAAAAGTAACAGTCCTCACTATGGTTGTTTTGCTCTCGCCATACCATAAAAATCCCATAACCGAAAGCTTTTTTCTTACCCTTGAACCAATTTTGGAGGTCCTCAACACACCGTTTGCACACTTTATGAGGTGCCCAAACGTTATCTTGATCGCCAAGTTTTAGTCTGAAGTGTAGCATCGGCGTCTCTGCCTTCTTCCAGGCAGAGACGCAGTCACTCTCACCTCCTCTCTCCCCGCGCTCCCCGCTCTCCTTCCCAGCCTGCTGTCGGCGTGCGCAGTCCTGTAGCATCAGCATCTCTGCCTCCTGCCAGGCAGAGACGCCATCCCTCTCACCTCCTCTCTCTCCGCGCTTCCCGCTCTCCTTCTCAGCCTGCTGTCGGCGCGCACTGTCCCCCAGGCACTGTGCCTAGGGCGCGTGCGCGCGAGCTCCCCCCCTCTTAAAGGGGCCGCGCGCGTCGTTCTAAGGAGTCCCCGGCCAATAGCCGAGGGTCCTCCCATATATAGGGCACCTCCTTCAAAATGGATGTGCCCGAGCAAAGTTGTTGCACAGTTTCTTATCTCTGCTTCAGCCCTCAGGTCCCGCTGCTAGCCTGACTCCTCTTCCTGTCTGCCAGCCTGTTATCTGCCCGTTACCTGCCGAGCCTGCCAGCCTGCTCACCTGGAGCGCTCACCTGTTACCTGCCTGTTACCTGCTGTGTCTGTCAGCCCGCTCACCTGGGAGCACCCGCCTGTTGCCTGCTGTGTCCGTCAGCCCGCTCACCTGGGAGCGCTCACCTGTTACCTGCCTGTTACCTGCTGTGTCTGTCAGCCCGCTCACCTGGGAGCACCCGCCTGTTACCTGCTGTGTCCGTCAGCGAGCTCACCTGGGAGCGCCCACCTGTTACCTGCCTGTTACCTGCCTTGTCTGTCTGCCCGCTCACCTGGGAGCACCCGCCTGTTTCCTGCTAGCCTGCTTGAAGGCTCTGCTGTCACGTACCGTGACCACCTGTCAGCTACCAGAGACTTCTGCCTGCTTGCCGTATCCATCCGTCATACCGGTCAGTCCCAGCCATCTGACCCGTGGGAGCCACCTGCTCTCTTACAAGGTCGTCCCCAGAGTAGCACCTGGTCCCTCTGCCCGGATCCTCCCTGGTCACGGAGTCGCTAGCCACCATCCGACCAGGGTCGGTTCGGGTTGATACTTAGTCACGCCACTCTGGGTCCCTCCTTGCACCTCGGCACAGAGGTTCCACCACCCGGACCCGTAACATGAAGTATGCGAAGTATACTTTTTTCACAAAGCTGTTGATTCAACACTGTATATTCGCCAGAAATGAAACTGAAACGGTCAGGCAAATTAATACACTTCCGCAAAGCCATAACGCTAATTTGGGGAAACACGGTCGATGAATGAAATTCCTATGCAAGTTTCTTAAAAGCTTAAGGACCTTTCATTATGTCACTAACCACTTGACTGCCAGAAGCCAATCATGCAGTTCCTATTAGTTCCTATTGATGTTAATGGGGAAAGAAAATAAGCTGCCTGCCGATGATTCACACAAGAGTTTGCAGAAGAACCTGTAGGTGTGTGGCAAGTCCTGACATTTAGGATGTTTTTCAATATTTTTTTGGTTATCAAAACAGCAAAGTAAATTATGTGAAAATAATCAAACAGCTTTTTAGTTGCAGACCTGTGTTATTATTCCAGGATCTATTAATTAAAATGTACTTTGTTTGTGGGACAATCCCTTTAAGTAATAAGGCATGTATAGTGTGGCACCCTGCTACCACAGGTACCACAGGACCAAAAAGGGTGCATGGACGGACTTCTCCACAAGAGGCCCTCATTACATAACAGACACCTCCACCCTTCCACCTCATACCATCAGAGGGAACCCTGTTAGGGATATATATACTGGAGGGTGGAGTTAGGTAGGCAGAGTGTGCTGGCACTTGAGATCAGTGAAGAAGCTGCACGCTGAGGGCCAGCCAAGGCCTAAAGCATGTGCTGAAGCCTGGGGGCCTAGGGTGGGGCCGGAAGCAAGGAGAAAGGAAAAGTGAGGTGTTGAGGGGGCAGAGGAGCATCTTAGGCTCACCTCAGAACACAAGCCGGACACCGGGTCCGCGCCTACAGGATCCTCTATGTCCAGTAGGAATAACCGGTATACCAGGAGGATTCCAGAACCCTGGTCAACCTGAAGCTACAATCATCTAAACAACTAGGAACCACGAAGGCCCCAGCGTCCAGGGATAGTGGTAGCCAGAGGAAAGTTCTTACCACCAAGCATACAGGTGAAAAGAGTGAAAGAGTACAGAAGCTAGGCCTAGTTCCAGGCGGGTCAGGAGCTTCAGAGAGAGAGAGGAAGAAACAGACCAGGAGGCCTCATACCCGCTCACTGGGGAGAGTCCAGAAGTGCACCCTTCCTATCAAGTACCCTGGACCGTACCTGTCGTCTACACCAGTAAAGGTTCTGAAGCGAACCCCCTGTGTGTGTAGCGCCCCGAGGGTTCGGTCGCTACAGAGGTATTGCATCTCACCCAGAGGTGTGATATCTCACTTCCAGGTAAGGATGGAGTGTGGCTCAGGACCCTAACACCCGGCGGGTCGCGGCCCAGCAGCAAGAGGCGCTGCAACCACCCAGTGAGCCTGCCCCTGAGGACGAAGGAGGACCGCCGGAGGCTGAGATCGGCGCTGCAAAGGGAGCAGGTAAGGGGGACGCCCCTGATACCAGCCAGGATGCCACTAACCTGCCCCTGGACCCTGTCGCTGAGCCGATCGCCTCGGAAGTTGCTGCACTTCCTCCGCTCACGCCGCCTGAACCTAGGCCTGAAGCCCCAAGCGTAGCTGCCGGACCATGCCCCACGCCGTGCCCCTTAATCCCAGGGCCTGATGCCCCCAGGAGCCTATCAACAACGAGCGCCCCCCGGTACCAACACTACCATCCTTAGGGACCGACCTATACAGCCAGCTCGCCGGATCTGATGGAGAGCCGGTCCCCCTGCCACGCGGATGGGTTCACCCTTGCGATCGGAGGGACCCCGCTTTCTCCGCTCCTGCACGCTCCACAGCCAATTGCCATCCCCCAGCTCCCAGAGGAAGAGGTCCAGATAGAGTGGGACCAGACCGGGGAGGACCTAATGGGGTTTTCACAGGAGACGCGGGCGAACGTGGCTCGCAGGCGGGAATTCTGCAGCCGGGAAATAAAGCAGCTGGAGAAGGAGGATCAGGCGCGGCGTCAGAGGCAAAAACAGCTGCAGGCTCGGAGCACGGAAGAAAAGACCCGGACCCGCCGAGACCCTCAAGCTGCACGCAGTCCCACAGTAACCGGGATCGTGGTCAAATTCCACCAGGAGAAGGGGTGGGGTTTTATTCGGGACCCGACAACCGACACAGACCTTTTTGTTAATAGAAGGGATGTGGAGAGTCACCTGCCCGCGGGTAACCCGAAACGGGATCTGTTCCTGGGAGATCGGGTATCATACACCCGACATCGAGGACTGCGAGGGTGGTACGCTCTTAACGTCCGGAGGGTGGAAGAGCACCACTACCCTGAACCCTGCTATGTGGAGGACCCGGATGCGGATGAGCCTGAAGAGGATGAGGTGCAAGGATACCGCTACTAAAGAGCAACAAAAACTGTACATAGTTACCCGCCAGGGTGAAGAAGTTCCGTGGCGCGCTGATTGGGGATTACAGAAAGTTTACCCGGTTAAGGGTTGTTGTAAAAGTTTATATGTTTGCTAGAAGTTACCCGAAAAGGGTCTGTGAACTATCCGGCTGAGGACTGGGAGCAGCCAACCCTTTTCTATCCGGCTGAGGACTGGGAGCAGCCAACCCTTTTCTATCCGGCTGAGGACTGGGAGCAGCCAAATTTTGTAAATAGTTGCACTGCTTAAAGTGCCCTCTACTGGTTTTATACACACCTACCTCAAGAGTTGCCTGAAGGTGTTTGTTGCACTTAGAAGAGTTGAACCATGTTGGGTGACATGGACACCTGGTCGCGGCAAAGACTGTGACCTACTAAAGAGACTTCGTCGCAAGAATGCTGCTGAGAATAGTTTGTGTTTTCTACTGGAAGAAATGTTTTATATGCGCATATATGCAAAGAGTTATATATTTGAAAGAAAATGTAATACCTATTAGAAAGTAAAGTTTAATAATGCTGAAAAGTAACAGGAAAAGTTGTCTCCCATAAAGGGAAAAAGAAAATGTTGAATTGCTTTTATATGGTTGAATTTAAAAATGTTTTTGCATGTCTTTTGCTCTGTTCCAGTCCACGGACGTGCTGTGATTTACCAGGGGGGAATGTAGCGCCCCGAGGGTTTGGTCGCTACCGAGGTATTGCATCTCACCCAGAGGTGTGATATCTCACTTCCAGGTAAGGATGGAGTGTGGCTCAGGACCCTAACACCCACATGCACTACACCACATTTCCGGGGGACAGGGCGACAATGCTCCCGGGTGTGAGCACAACAGTCCCTGTCCCTGGCTGGAGTGGGGGGAGGGAACACCTAGAAAGGGGGAACCCGGTAGTGTGTGGGTGGGGAGAGTAGATCCAGGGTGCACTGTATAGAGGAGTATATATGGTGGGCTCCATCATAGAGTCAGGGAGAAAGAGCAGAAAGTGAGAGAGAGCAGAGAGAGAAGGAGGCTAGGAGCAGAGGCTCAGCATGGGCTCTGCTCCGCAGGCAGGCCAAGTCTTAAGGCCTGGGCCTGGAGAAGAACGAAGGAAGGGAGAAGAACGGAGGAAGCTCTAGGAGAAGACTGAAGGGACCTCAGGGGTGCGGACCGGCCAGCCGCCACTGCACGCCCGCCGCTACCAGAGTAGGGGAGTCAGGCCAAGAAAAGGGAACCGGATCCCTCATCTAGTGGAGGAGAGCATCTACCCTCAGCTAGCAACCGGAAGCCGTGGCATTGTACATGCACAGCCCCTCACTACACCCGTTAGGAAGGCACCACATAGGACCCAGGGAAACAGAACATACGTTTGCCCACCAAGGCCCGAGGCAGCTGGACAGAAACGTGGTCAATTGTGGGGTACGACAGGCCAGAGAAAGGACACACGAAGGGGGTCCTGGAAAGCACTCCAAAGGTACCTGGGAGTAGGCCGAGCCCCTCACCTGGTAAGCACAGCACGACTTGGGCAGCCATCATCCGCCGAAGTGGCTTGGAGTGTAAAACTGTGAGTAAAGACCCTGGCTATACTCCTCCCGTAGGGAGTTATACTACCTTCGGCTGCGCATACAACATCAGCCTCAGCGGTCTGCCCGCAGCAGCGGTTCTCCGTGACCGCAATCCACGGGTGGCGTAGTCGGACATTTAATCATAAAAACCCCATAAATAGACTGCCACTGGTTTGACCACCCTGAGCCACGGGACCGGGTCGCCGCCACGGCGACTGCAACTCCCAGCAACCACAAAAAGGCCTGGTTCCGGGTTCCCCACGCGGCCCAGGGGGCGCATCATGTGCGTGTCTCTTATTCTCCCCTGGCCCGGCTGGGCCACCTCTCACCTGCATCCCTTTCATCAACCCTGCCCGGGGGGGGGGCTCACTCCACCTGTGGGGAGCAGAAACATCTCAGCTGCCATCCCATCACTCCCAGAGGTTTGCAGCAGCGCTGGTACACATTACCAGGAACCACAGGTGACGTCACGATACAAAACTGTTATTCATCCTTTCAAGCAACAACCCCCTTTTAAAGAGTGACCCCAGGGTATGGGCCCGGGAGCCGACTGCTGTGACATCCCACAGAAGGTAACGGCCTGGGTACCGAGTTTCCCCCATACCCCCCTGGGCGAGTCATACTCTTCCTGGCATCACAAACAGGATTTCGTGCCCGTTGCCACCGGGTACTGTGTGCCGTATTTGAACTGTGTTTGAACTGTGGTGAACGTCACCGCCATTACTGCGTCACCGCGCGGGAAGAAGAGAGGCGTAACCGCGGGAACCAGAGAGGCGTGACCGTTGGTAGCGCACAACGCCCAAGCCCCGCCTCGTGCTCTGACGCAGCACCAGGGAGCATCAGGTCCTGGAAGGAGACCGCCGTCTTCGGAGCTGCTGCCTACCCGATAAAAGCAAAGGCTATGGTTTACTAGGGGGGCGCAACCATGGACGAAGACCAGCAAAACGCCGGAGCACCGGTTAACGCTCCCGATGCTCAACTCGCGCCCAGCGCAGCTCAGGCCGGAGCAGCCGCCCCACCAGCAGGGGTCGTGACTCCAGTGATGCCCATGGCCCTGCCATATGTCCCCGGAGAGAAATGGCTTCCCCAGTATGACGGAAAACCAGACACCTTGTCTGGATTCAAAAGAAAAATATGCGGTGTATTGGACATGTACTTAATGACTGGTAAACAGAGAGCCGCTGTTGTGCTGGGACAATTGACTGGTGCCGCAGAGCGGGAAAGTGAAACCTGGCCAGCCACAGACCAGGAATCAGTATGTATTATATTTAAGAGACTGCAAACTGTCTTTGAAAACCGCACAGAGACAGATCTTCGGATGAGGTTCTACCACTGTGCCCAGAAACCTGAGGACAGTGTCCGGGACTATGCCTGGCGCTTACAAAAGGCACTGCGGGCCCTGAAACAGGTTAGTCCAGCCAGCATACGTGATGAAGACAAAATGCTGACAGAACAATTCATCCGGGGGTTAAGATCCAGGGGAGAGCAGAACTGTACGGTGGTGGGCCTTAGATCATCCAAATGCCACCTTTGACACCCTGAAGGACATGACTATTAAGGGCCTGCAGCCCCTGGAAACATCAGATACTGCTATACAACGTTACAAGGGTGGGGCCTCCCCAATGCCCGCAGCACTCACTGCCCCTTCATTAGCGACTGAGGCAAAAGTGCAAACAGTGCCCCCTAGCGAGCTGGACAGTCTGCGCTCTGAAGTGCGTCAGCTAAGTAAAACCCTGACCACCGTCCTGAGCGCCCTGCAGCTACAGACGGAGCCCGAGCCGGATGGAAGGATCCTACTCGCCGACAGTCTTGAGGATGTCCCCTGGATGAGGAGAAGAAGGAGGACAACGCCACCCCATGGGAGGACCAACGACCGACGTCACCCTCCAGGAGGGCCGACACCCAGGAATAGACCAACCAGGCCCATCAAGCTGGTACGACCGGTTTGTAGGAGGAAGACCTTTCCTGTCCATCATGCTGGACGGCATAGCAACACTTGCACTACTGGACACCGGGTCACAGGTAACCATCATACCTGACGTCCTCTACAAAAGGTACTGGTCCATAGATGAACTCCACCCGCCAGACCCAAACCTCTCTGTGTATGCCTCCAATGGCCTTCATCTTAACCTAGTCGGGGTTAAGGATGTGACAGTGAAGGTGGGAAGAGTGGAACTAAAGGACCAAGGACTGATTGTAGTAGAGTCTAACCCTAGTGATACAAACTCTTATATGATACTTGGTACAAATGTTGTTGGTAACTGTTTGGGAGAAGTGTTGTTCTTACTCCAACAGATTGCTGACTCTTCCAAACCAGGACAGAGGAGGTGCTTCAGAAGGAAATTTGAGCCCTCCTGTACCAGCAACAGGTAAAACTAACAGGTGGTGAGATTGGTAATGTACGGGTGACAGACCCGATACCCATTGTGATTCTCCCAATGAGTGAAATGCTGATTTGGTGTAGGGCAGCAATAGGTCTCAAGGGACAGAACTACCAAGCGGTAGTAGAGCCCATCAACTCAGAACATAGACCTACACTCCTAACTGCTAGAGGGGTAGTTGATGTGCGCAATGGAAGGGTACCCGTACGTCTCCAAAATTGTGGGGAGGAGGAAGTCAAATTGCCACGATACGCCACTGTTGCCAGGCTGTACACTGTGGATAATAATGACATACACACAGTGGAACCCTTGACCTCACCAGACACGGTGGAGGAAAATGACTCCAAAGCCCAGCTGGAGGAATGGTGTCAACAGCTCCATGTTGGAACTGACGCCACTCCTGTCCATCAAAAACACAGTGCCTCCAGAGTGATTCAGGAATATGAACAGGTGTTTAGTAAACACCCACTTGATTTTGGAAGGATCAAAGGGATACAACGCTACATACCCACAGGTAACCATACACCCATCAAGGAGCTTTACAGACCCATACCACTAGCACATTACCAAAAAGCAAAAGAAATGTTGCATGACATGAAAAAGGCGGGGGTAGTAAGGGATAACTGTAACCCCTGGGCAGCTCCCCTGGTCCTGGTCAGAAAGAAGGACGGTAGCATGAGGATGTGTGTAAATTATAGACAAATTAATCGAATAACACATAAAGATGCATACCCTTTGCCCCATATAGAGGAATCCCTGGCTGCACTAAAATCTGCCAATTATTTCTCCACATTGAATCTCACTAGCGGGTACTGGCAAGTCTCTGTTGCTGAGGAAGACCAGGAGAAGACAGCCTTCACCACCCTGATGGGATTATGCAAATTCAACAGCATGCCGTTTGGACTCTGCAACACACTAGGAGCGTTCCACAGGTTGATGGAGTGTTGCTTGGGACACCGGAACTTTGAGACAGTGCTGCTATACCTGTATGACGTTATCGTGTACTCAAGGACGTATGAAGACCATCTAAAGCACCTGGCGGAGGTATTTGAGGCATTGTCCCGGTATGGGATGAAACTAAAACCTTCCAAGCGCCATCTGCTCAAACGGAAGGTTCAGTACCTGGGACACATAGTCAGCTCAGAGGGGGTAGCACGAGATCCGGAGAAGGTCACTGCCATCCAGAAGTGGCTTGAACCAAGGAACATCAAAGAAGTACATCAATTTCTGGGACTGGTCGGGTACTACAGGAGGTTCATTAAGGACTACACCAAAAAGGCAGCACCTTTACAAGATCTCCTAGTAGGACAGTCCAAAAGAGGTAAAAGTCCCCCATTCCAGTGGGGCAAAGAACAGGCTGAGTCCTTTGCATTAATGAAGGAAACCCTAACCGGTGAGGAAATCCTGGCTTACCCCAACAACAGCCAACTACAGCCAACCTTTCCTGTTATACACAGACGCCAGCAATGAGGGACTGGGAGCTGTGTTGTCCCGGAAGTAAAACGGCAGAGAAAAGGTAATATGCCAGTAGGAAGCTTCACCCTACTGAGAGGAACCTGGAGAATTACAGTTCCTGCAAGCTGGAGTTCCTGGCCTTGGTCTGGGCTATCACCTAGCCTCAATTAAATTTACAGCCTTTACCGATAATAACCCCTTGACACACCTGGAGTCAGCCAGATTGGGAGCCATGGAACAGCGTTGGGTGGCCAGATTGTCGAATTACCAGTTCACAATCAAGTACCGGGCGGGTCACAAGAACACCAATGCTGATGCTCTGTCAAGAATGCCCCACCAGTCGGACACCGAGGATGAAGTGGATGACCTAGAAGAAATTGAATTGCCTGCTTTCCACAGAAATGGAATGGTCCACGAGCAACACACCTCCAGGAGACGTCATGGTAAGACACTAAACCCATTACCTCATCACAGCTGGAAGGAGACCCAGGACAGTTACCTGGTTGTCAGCCTCATCAAAGGACTGATAACCCAAGAAGGTTCTCACCTGGAGAAGGATGCTCCTCCACAAGCCAAACACCTGTGGAATGAGAGAAGCCGGCTGTTCATCCACAGAGAAAAGCTGTGCAGAAGGTATGTCAACCCCAGAACCCATGAAATGGTGTGGTAGATTGTAGTACCCAGGACAGATATCCAGATGGTGTTAGAGGCCTACCATGACCAAGCGGGTCATTTTGGCTGGAAGAAGCTGGAAACCCTGCTGAAGGACCACCAGCTCTATTAGGTTGGAATGCGGAGTTCCATAGAAAGGTGGTGCCGGAATTGCGGGCCCTGTAGCCTCAGAAGGAAAGACTACGGATGTCAAAAAGCACCCTTGCAGTCCATCAAAACAACCCAACCCCTGGAGATTGTCGCTCTGGATCACTCCAAACTGTCACCCAGCAGATCAGGCTATTCCTATGCCCTGACCATGGTGGATCACTATTCCCGGTTCCTGGTGGTAGCCCCTGTCAAGGATCTGACAGCAGAAACTGCAGCAAGAACGTTCCAAGCCTACTTCTGCAGGCCCCATGGATATCCGGACAAGGTTCTAACAGATCAAGTCCCTGCCTTTGAAGCTGAACTATTCAAAGAATTCTGTCACCTGTATGGATGCAAGAAGATCCGGACTACACCATATCATCCTCAAACCAACGGTATGTGCGAGAAAATTAATAACATCGTCATTGACCTGCTAAAAACCCTACCTTTGGAAGAAAGGAACCAGTGGCCAGAAAAACTACCTGACCTGGTGGATCTGTATAACCACATACCTGTGAGTTCTACTAACTGTACTCCAGCGTACCTCATGAGGGCAAGACCTGGAAAATTGCCCATGGACCTAGAGCTCGGAGTGGTAGAACCTGATGCAGATATGTCCACTGAAGACTGAGACACAAATCGGCAAGAGCAGTACAGGAAAGTACAGGCCTGTGTCGAAGAAAGCCTAAACAAGGTAAGGGAAAGACAAGAAGACCAGTATAACAAGCATGCACCAGCAGAACCCTTGGCGCCCAGAGAAATAGTGCTAAAGTGGAAAAGAAGAGGTCACAAGCTCGATGACCAGTGGGAAAGAGAGCCCTACACCGTGTTAAATTCCGGATTTGACAACACCAAAACCTGCCTGATCAGCAAGTATGGAGGTAGGACAACCACAACAGTCTCAAGAGACCACTTGAAATTGTGCCCAGGTCTACTGAAGACACAGGAGGAAGAAGTACAGTGCTGGCCAAAAGTATTGGCACCCCTGCAATTATGTCAGATAATACTCAGTTTCTTCCTGAAAATGATTGCAATCACAAATTCTTTGGTATTATTCTTTTTATTTAATTTGCCTTCAATGAAAAAAAACACAAAAAGAATTGTCCTAAAGCCAAATTGGATATAATTCCACACCAAACCTAAAAAGGGGGTGGACACAAGTATTGGCACCCTTTGAAAAATCATGTGATGCTTCTCTAATTCGTGTAATTAACAGCGCCTGTAACTTACCTGTGGCACCTAACAGGTGTTGGCAATAACTAAATCACACTTGCAGCCAGTTAACATGGATTAAAGTTGACTCAACCTCTGTTCTGTGTCCTTGTGTGTACCACATTGAGCATGGAGAAAAGAAAGAAGACCAAAGAACTGTCTGAGGACTTGAGAAACCAAATTGTGAGGAAGCATGAGCAATCTCAAGGCTACAAGTCCATCTCCAAAGACCTGAATGTTCCTGTGTCTTCCGTGCGCAGTGTCATCAAGAAGTTTAAAGCCCATGGTACTGTGGCTAACCTCCCTAGATGTGGACGGAAAAGAAAAATTGATGAGAGATTTCAACGCAAGATTGTGCGGATGGTGGATAAAGAACCTCGACTAACATCCAAACAAGTTCAAGCTGCCCTGCAGTCCGAGGGTGCCACAGTGTCAACCCGTACTATCCGTCGACGTCTGAATGAAAAGGGACTGTGACTCGCCCCCTGGGCCGTGGGGCACCCGGGACCGGACTTCAGGTCAATGCTGGGAGTAGTAGTGGCGACCCAGTCCCGTGGCTCAGGGTGGCCAGACCAATATTGTGGCAGTCTCTGTATCAGTGTAATGCTATGTCTGACTACGCCACCCGTGGATTGCGGTCAATAAGAACCGCCGCTGCTGGACCCACCTCTGAGGCTGATGTTGTGAGGGCAGCAGAGTGTAGTATAACTCCCCACGGGAGGAGTTTAGCCTCAGGGTAGTGAGTGTGGATGATGGGAGTGATGGTGCACGGGCGCAGCAGGAACAACTCAGAGGCTTTGCAGTGCAGTTCAGGGTCTTTACTGATGATGATAAGGCAGACCCTCCCGGGAGTACTGGCTAGCATAAGAGGCCTGGTCAGTCTGTGAGCAAACTGGAGTTCCCCTGGCCAGGTGGAGTTGTAGGCCTCCCCGTCTATCTGCACTCTTCCTGGCTACCTTGCTGTAAGCGAGTGGAAGTAGCTCACGTCCCTGAGTGTATCATGTGGTGCTCACCCGTATGGCTGGTGACTTGGGGCCTTCTGATAGCCCCCGCTCCTCGATGGCAGTGCTGGTCCCTTGCTCGTGACTGAGCCTCCGGGCTTCTATGGCCAGAGGACCTGAAATCCCCTGCCGGCGGGTTTCTGCTGCTGGGTATATATAAGTCCCCACAGCTTCGGACTCCTGTGTCCGGTTCTTGGCGTCTTCTGCCAGGACGAACTCCGCTTAGCTCAAGTTCCTGGTCTTCAGCTCCTGCTCCTACAGAGCTCCTCGCTGTTACTTTCCCTGTGTCTGGAACAAACTCCAGGCTCTGACTCTCTTAACCCCGCCCCAGATCCAGTTTATATAGGGCAGGTTCCTCCCCTATCTGGTCTGGGACAGGAGGTGTTGCATGTTCCAGGACTCCTGACCAGGGAACCTCCCACTTGCTCTCAGACGTAATATTTCTATCACTGTGGCTACCCGACCCCTGGGGTGCCACAACTGTATGGTAGGATACCCAGGAAGACCCCACTTCTTACCCCGAGACATAAAAAATCCAGGCTGGAGTTTGCCAAAACTTACCTGAGGAAGCCTAAAACGTTTTGGAAGAATGTTCTTTGGTCAGATGAGACAAAAGTAGAGCTTTTTGGGAAAAAGCATCAACATAGAGTGTACAGGAAAAAAAAAGAAGCATTCAAAGAAAAGAACACGGTCCCTACAGTCAAACATGGCGGAGGTTCCCTGATGTTTTGGGGTTGCTTTGCTGCCTCTGGCACTGGACTGCTTGACCATGTACATGGCATTATGAAGTCTGAAGACTACCAACAAATTTTGCAGCATAATGTAGGGCCCAGTGTGAGAAAGCTGGGTCTCCCTCAGAGGTCATGGGTCTTCCAGCAGGACAATGACCCAAAACACACTCCCAAAAGCACTATAAAATAGTTTTAGAGAAAGCACTGGAGACTTCTAAGGTGGCCAGCAATGAGTCCAGACCTGAATCCCATAGAACACCTGTGGAGAGATCTCAAAATGGCAGTTTGGAGAAGGCACCCTTCAAATATCAGGGACCTGGAGCAGTTTGCCAAAGAAGAATGGTCTACAATTCCAGCAGAGCATTGTAAGAAACTCATTGATGGTTACCGGAAGCGGTTGTTCGCAGTTATTTTGGCTAAAGGTTGTGCAACCAAGTATTAGGCTGAGGGTGCCAATACTTTTGTCCGGCCCTTTTTTGGAGTTTTGTGTGAAATGATCAATGATTTGATTTTTGCTTCATTCTCTTTTGTGTTTTTTCCTTGCAAGCAAATGAAATGCAGAGAATAATACCAAAGAATTTGTGATTGCAATCATTTTCAGGAAGAAACTAAGTATTATCTGACAGAATTGCAGGGGTGCCAATACTTTTGGCCATCACTGTACCTCTTATAAGACCGGAAAAACCCAAGAAAGATGTAGTTCATACAGTTCTAGGAGACTTCCCCGCGGACTGGCCTCAACTCGATGGAGCAGTTATCATACCAGTGATACACTTCTGTCAGCCACCAGAAGAACCTCCACCACAAGAAGAACCTGTGAGCGCCCTGGAAGAACCTGCTCAGGAACAGGAAGAGTCCCCAGTAAGAGGAGGATCACCAGTTGAAGCAGAGCCTGAAAGCCCAGTAAACAGTGCACTTGCCAGTCCTATAGAGATGTTGAGGCAGTTCTATAACTTACCCACACGTAGACCTGATAGGTTAGCGGATAGTGCATGCACAGACACCAGTATCACCCCAGTGCTACGTAGATCCACACGCAGCACACAAGGCCAAATCCCTACCAGGTATAGGGAATAAAGTACAAAATGCCTACAGTGTAAATAGTTACCCGAAAGGGTATAGCATTGTTTGTGTGAACTGGAAAAGTTATATGTGTGCATTTAGTTACCCATTAAAGGTGTAAAGACTTGTAGGCTGAGGACTGTTGAGGAGCCAAAAACTGTCCCTGTAAATAGTTGCACTTATTAAAGTGCCCCCTATTGGTTTTATACTAAAAGACCACTGAACAGAAACCCGTTTGGCGTGGCCGAAGACGTGGTCCAATACCTGAATCACTTATGCCCTGCAGCCACGCCCAGGGCCTACGTTGAGGGTTTTCGGACGGGTCCCTCATGCTGCTCATGTTGCACCTTTACCAGTGAGATGGACACCTGGTTATGGGACTCACTGTTTGAAAATCTTCTATGTGCTATTGTTATTATAATTGTAATTGTTGTTGTTACCTGTTTACAAAAAAAAAAGCTTCAGTCCAGGAGTACTGAGTTGTACTAGGGGGGAATGTGGCACCCTGCTACCACAGGTACCACAGGACCCAAAAGGGTGCATGGACGGACTTCTCCACAAGAGGCCCTCATTACATAACAGACTTGAGATCAGTGAAGAAGCAGCACATTAGCTGCTGTGCTGAGGGCCAGCCAAGGCCTGAAGCACGTGCTGAAGCCTGGGGGCCTAGAGTGTGGCCGGAGGATAAACGGATAAAAGATGTTCCAGTCATGTAAGGGAACATATATTCTTAAAATGATTTACCAAACAGTGTGACCCCTCCATGACAGCATGTAGTTAGTGTTGAGCGAGCATGCTCGACAATGCTCGGTACTCGCCCGAGCATCTCACTACTCGGGATGTTCGGTGAGGACCGAGCATTTCCGGGTTACTCGGGCGGGAGCTCGGGTCTCCGCCCTGCACGTTTGGCGCTCTTTACAGAGCCAATGAACATGCAGGGATTGCCAGCCAGTCACTAGAATGACGCAGCCATGTTGTTTGTGGGCATTACAGTGATTGGCTGGCCGCACAGCGTCACCTCGAGTATTTAAAACCGGGAGCCGCCATCTTGGACACAGTCGCTCCGGATCAGCCAGTGTAGGGTCAGTGCTGCTGAGCTAGGGAGAGATTTATACTCCGAAACAGTTAGTGTAGGGTCTCTAAAGCCTGCCAAATCAAACAAACAGTCCTTCTCAGGACTAATATCCATCCCAGATATCAGGCAGGCAGGCAGGCTGTATAGGAGACGCAGTGGTTATACCAGCAAACGCTGCATTACAGTCCTGTGTGCTCCTGTTGGTCAAATTGCTAGACTTCTCACCCCGGGTTCATGGCCCAGGAAAAAAATTTTTTTTTTTTCATCTAAATCCTGTATTTTTTTTTCCTCAGTCAGACTGTCCAAATAAGCAACTTATTAACCTTTTGGTATTTTTTCCCCCCAAAAAAATTGAGTGTGTCTATGACTGTTCAGACACCAATATATCTGTTTAAAAGAGTCTGGTGTAGGCCAGAAAAATAGAACTGTGGTTTTCAGTTCCACTGGTCAAATCTCTGTATTATCTTGTTTTTGGCATTTTTTGACGTAAAAAAAACTGTAATAGTATCTCCCTGACTGGTCAGACACCAATATATCTATTTAAAAGAGTCTGGTGTAGGCCAGAAAAATAGAACTGTGGTTTTGCAGTTCCACGGGTCAAATCTCTGTATTATCCTTTTTTTGGCATTTTTTTGCCGTAAAAAAAAAGTAATAGTGTCTCCCAGACTGGTCAGACACCAATATATCTGTTTAAAAGAGTCTGGTGTAGGCCAAAAAAATATAAATGTGGTTTTGCAGTTCCACGGGTCAAATCGCTGTATTATCCTTTTTTGCCATTTTTTGTCATAAAAAAACCCGTAATAGTGTCTCCCTGACTGGTCAGACACCAATATATCTATTTAAAAGAGTCTGGTGTAGGCCAGAAAAATAGAACTGTGGTTTTGCAGTTCCACGGGTCAAATCTGTGTATTATCCTGTTTTTGGCATTTTTTGCCGTAAAAAAAAAACAGTACTAGTGTCTCCCTGATTGTTCAGACACAAATATATCTGTTTGAAAGATTCTGGTGTAGGCCAGAAAAATATAACTGTGGTATTGCAGTTCCACGGTTCAAATCTCTGTATTATCCAGATTTTGGTATTTTTCTCATAAAGAAAAACAGTAATAGTGTCTCCCTGATTGTTCAGACACAAATATATCTGTTTGAAAGATTCTGGTGTAGGCCAGAAAAATATAACTGTGGTTTTGCAGTTCCATGGTTCAAATCTCTGTATTATCCAGCTTTTGGTATTTTTTCCGTAAAGAAAAACAGTAATAGTGTCTCCCTGATTGTTCAGACACAAATATATCTGTTTGAAAGTTTCTGGTGTAGGCCAGAAAAATATAACTGTGGTATTGCAGTTCCACGGTTCAAATCTCTGTATTATCCAGCTTTTGGTATTTTTCTCATAAAGAAAAACAGTAATAGTGTCTCCCTGATTGTTCAGACAGAAATATATCTGTTTGAAAGATTCTGGTGTAGGCCAGAAAAATATAACTGTGGTTTTGCAGTTCCACAGTTCAAATCTCTGTATTATCCAGCTTTTGGTATTTTTCTCGTAAAGAAAAACAGTAATAGTATCTCCCTGATTGTTCAGACACAAATATATCTGTTTGAAAGATTCTGGTGTAGGCCAGAAAAATATAACTGTGGTTTTGCAGTTCCACGGGTCAAATCTCTGTATTATCCAGCTTTTGGTATTTTTCTCATAAAGAAAAACAGTAATAGTGTCTCCCTGATTGTTCAGACAGAAATATATCTGTTTGAAAGATTCTGGTGTAGGCCAGAAAAATATAACTGTGGTTTTGCAGTTCCACAGTTCAAATCTCTGTATTATCCAGCTTTTGGTATTTTTCTCGTAAAGAAAAACAGTAATAGTATCTCCCTGATTGTTCAGACACAAATATATCTGTTTGAAAGATTCTGGTGTAGGCCAGAAAAATATAACTGTGGTTTTGCAGTTCCACGGGTCAAATCTCTGTATTATCCTGTTTCTGGCATTTTTTTGACGTAAAAAAAAAACATAATAGTGTCTCCCTGATTGTTCAGACACAAATATATCTGTTTGAAAGATTCTGGGGTAGGCCAGAAAAATATAACTGTGGTTTTGCAGTTCCACGGTTCAAATCTCTGTATTATCCAGCTTTTGGTATTTTTTCCGTAAAGAAAAACAGTAATAGTGTCTCCCTGATTGTTCAGACACAAATATATCTGTTTGAAAGATTATGGTGTAGGCCAGAAAAATATAACTGTGGTTTTGCAGTTCCATGGTTCAAATCTCTGTATTATCCAGCTTTTGGTATTTTTTCCGTAAAGAAAAACAGTAATAGTGTCTCCCTGATTGTTCAGACACAAATATATCTGTTTGAAAGATTCTGGTGTAGGCCAGAAAAATATAACTGTATTTTTGCAGTTCCATGGATCAAATCTCTGTATTATCCTGTTTTGGGCATTTTTTGATGTAAAAAAAACCTCGTAATAGTGTCTCCCTGATTGTTCAGACACAAATATATCTGTTTGAAAGATTTTGTTGTAGGCCAGAAAAATATAACTATGGTTTTGCAGTTCCACGGGTCAAATCTCTGTATTATCGGGTTTTTGGCATTTTTTGACGTAAAAAAAAACGTAGTAATGTCTCCCTGATTCTTCAGACACAAATATATCTGTTTGAAAGATTCTGGTGTAGGCCAGAAAAATATAACTGTGGTTTTGCAGTTCTACGGTTCAAATCTCTGTATTATCCAGCTTTTGGTATTTTTTCCGTAAAGAAAAACAGTAATAGTGTCTCCCTGATTGTTCAGACACAAATATATCTGTTTGAAAGATTCTGGTGTAGGCCAGAAAAATATAACTGTGGTTTTGCAGTTCCACAGTTCAAATCTCTGTATTATCCAGCTTTTGGTATTTTTCTCGTAAAGAAAAACAGTAATAGTATCTCCCTGATTGTTCAGACGCAAACATATCTGTTTGAAAGATTCTGGTGTAGGCCAGAAAAATATAACTGTGGTTTTGCAGTTCCACGGGTCAAATCTCTGTATTATCCTGTTTCTGGCATTTTTTTGACGTAAAAAAAAACCATAATAGTGTCTCCCTGATTGTTCAGACACAAATATATCTGTTTGAAAGATTCTGGGGTAGGCCAGAAAAATATAACTGTGGTCTTGCAGTTCCACGGTTCAAATCTCTGTATTATCCAGCTTTTGGTATTTTTTCCGTAAAGAAAAACAGTAATAGTGTCTCCCTGATTGTTCAGACACAAATATATCTGTTTGAAAGATTCTGGTGTAGGCCAGAAAAATATAACTGTGGTTTTGCAGTTCCATGGTTCAAATCTTTGTATTATCCAGCTTTTGGTATTTTTCTCATAAAGAAAAACAGTAATAGTGTCTCCCTGATTGTTCAGACACAAATATATCTGTTTGAAAGATTTTGTTGTAGGCCAGAAAAATATAACTATGGTTTTGTAGTTCCACGGGTCAAATCTCTGTATTATCCTGTTTTTGGCATTTTTTGACGTAAAAAAAAACGTAGTAATGTCTCCCTGATTGTTCAAACACAAATATATCTGTTTGAAAGATTCTGGTGTAGGCCAGAAAAATATAACTGTGGTTTTGCAGTTCTACAGTTCAAATCTCTGTATTATCCAGCTTTTGGTATTTTTTCCGTAAAGAAAAACAGTAATAGTGTCTCCCTGATTGTTCAGACACAAATATATCTGTTTGAAAGATTCTGGTGTAGGCCAGAAAAATATAACTGTGGTTTTGCAGTTCCACAGTTCAAATCTCTGTATTATCCAGCTTTTAGTATTTTTCTCGTAAAGAAAAACAGTAATAGTATCTCCCTGATTGTTCAGACGCAAATATATCTGTTTGAAAGATTCTGGTGTAGGCCAGAAAAATATAACTGTGGTTTTGCAGTTCCACGGGTCAAATCTCTGTATTATCCTGTTTCTGGCATTTTTTTGACGTAAAAAAAACCCATAATAGTGTCTCCCTGATTGTTCAGACACAAATATATCTGTTTGAAAGATTCTGGGGTAGGCCAGAAAAATATAACTGTGGTTTTGCAGTTCCATGTTTCAAATCTCTGTATTATCCAGCTTTTGGTATTTTTTCCGTAAAGAAAAACAGTAATAGTGTCTCCCTGATTGTTCAGACACAAATATATCTGTTTGAAAGATTCTGGTGTAGGCCAGAAAAATATAACTGTGGTTTTGCAGTTCCATGGTTCAAATCTCTGTATTATCCAGCTTTTGGTATTTTTTCCGTAAAGAAAAACAGTAATAGTGTCTCCCTGATTGTTCAGACACAAATATATCTGTTTGAAAGATTCTGGTGTAGGCCAGAAAAATATAACTGTATTTTTGCAGTTCCATGGATCAAATCTCTGTATTATCCTGTTTTGGGCATTTTTTGATGTAAAAAAAACCCCGTAATCGTGTCTCCCTGATTGTTCAGACACAAATATATCTGTTTGAAAGATTTTGTTGTAGGCCAGAAAAATATAACTGTGGTTTTGCAGTTCCACGGGTCAAATCTCTGTATTATCCTGTTTCTGGCATTTTTTTGACGTAAAAAAACCCATAATAGTGTCTCCCTGATTGTTCAGACACAAGTATATCTGTTTGAAAGATTCTGGGGTAGGCCAGAAAAATATAACTGTGGTCTTGCAGTTCCACGGTTCAAATCTCTGTATTATCCAGCTTTTGGTATTTTTTCCATAAAGAAAAACAGTAATAGTGTCTCCCTGATTGTTCAGACACAAATATATCTGTTTGAAAGATTCTGGTGTAGGCCAGAAAAATATACCTGTGGTTTTGCAGTTCCATGGTTCAAATCTTTGTATTATCCAGCTTTTGGTATTTTTCTCATAAAGAAAAACAGTAATAGTGTCTCCCTGATTGTTCAGACACAAATATATCTGTTTGAAAGATTTTGTTGTAGGCCAGAAAAATATAACAATGGTTTTGTAGTTCCACGGGTCAAATCTCTGTATTATCCTGTTTTTGGCATTTTTTGACGTAAAAAAAAAACGTAGTAATGTCTCCCTGATTGTTCAAACACAAATATATCTGTTTGAAAGATTCTGGTGTAGGCCAGAAAAATATAACTGTGGTTTTGCAGTTCTACGGTTCAAATCTCTGTATTATCCAGCTTTTGGTATTTTTTCCGTAAAGAAAAACAGTAATAGTGTCTCCCTGATTGTTCAGACACAAATATATCTGTTTGAAAGATTCTGGTGTAGGCCAGAAAAATATAACTGTGGTTTTGCAGTTCCACAGTTCAAATCTCTGTATTATCCAGCTTTTGGTATTTTTCTCGTAAAGAAAAACAGTAATAGTATCTCCCTGATTGTTCAGACGCAAATATATCTGTTTGAAAGATTCTGGTGTAGGCCAGAAAAATATAACTGTGGTTTTGCAGTTCCACGGGTCAAATCTCTGTATTATCCTGTTTCTGGCATTTTTTTGACGTAAAAAAAACCCATAATAGTGTCTCCCTGATTGTTCAGACACAAATATATCTGTTTGAAAGATTCTGGGGTAGGCCAGAAAAATATAACTGTGGTTTTGCAGTTCCACGTTTCAAATCTCTGTATTATCCAGCTTTTGGTATTTTTTCCGTAAAGAAAAACAGTAATAGTGTCTCCCTGATTGTTCAGACACAAATATATCTGTTTGAAAGATTCTGGTGTAGGCCAGAAAAATATAACTGTGGTTTTGCAGTTCCATGGTTCAAATCTCTGTATTATCCAGCTTTTGGTATTTTTTCCGTAAAGAAAAACAGTAATAGTGTCTCCCTGATTGTTCAGACACAAATATATCTGTTTGAAAGATTCTGGTGTAGGCCAGAAAAATATAACTGTATTTTTGCAGTTCCATGGATCAAATCTCTGTATTATCCTGTTTTGGGCATTTTTTGATGTAAAAAAAACCCCGTAATCGTGTCTCCCTGATTGTTCAGACACAAATATATCTGTTTGAAAGATTTTGTTGTAGGCCAGAAAAATATAACTATGGTTTTGCAGTTCCACGGGTCAAATGTCTGTATTATCGTGATTTTGGCATTTTTTGACGTAAAAAAAAACGTAATAATGTCTCCCTGATTGTTCAGACACAAATATATCTGTTTGAAAGATTCTGGTGTAGGCCAGAAAAATATAACTGTGGTTTTGCACTTCTACGGTTCAAATCTCTGTATTATCCAGCTTTTGGTATTTTTTCCGTAAAGAAAAACAGTAATAGTGTCTCCCTGATTGTTCAGACACAAATATATCTGTTTGAAAGATTTTGTTGTAGGCCAGAAAAATATAACTGTGGTTTTGCAGTTCCACGGGTCAAATCTCTGTATTATCCTGTTTCTGGCATTTTTTTGACGTAAAAAAACCCATAATAGTGTCTCCCTGATTGTTCAGACACAAGTATATCTGTTTGAAAGATTCTGGGGTAGGCCAGAAAAATATAACTGTGGTCTTGCAGTTCCACGGTTCAAATCTCTGTATTATCCAGCTTTTGGTATTTTTTCCGTAAAGAAAAACAGTAATAGTGTCTCCCTGATTGTTCAGACACAAATATATCTGTTTGAAAGATTCTGGTGTAGGCCAGAAAAATATAACTGTGGTTTTGCAGTTCCATGGTTCAAATCTTTGTATTATCCAGCTTTTGGTATTTTTCTCATAAAGAAAAACAGTAATAGTGTCTCCCTGATTGTTCATACACAAATATATCTGTTTGAAAGATTTTGTTGTAGGCCAGAAAAATATAACTATGGTTTTGTAGTTCCACGGGTCAAATCTCTGTATTATCCTGTTTTTGGCATTTTTTGACGTAAAAAAAAACGTAGTAATGTCTCCCTGATTGTTCAAACACAAATATATCTGTTTGAAAGATTCTGGTGTAGGCCAGAAAAATATAACTGTGGTTTTGCAGTTCTACGGTTCAAATCTCTGTATTATCCAGCTTTTGGTATTTTTTCCGTAAAGAAAAACAGTAATAGTGTCTCCCTGATTGTTCAGACACAAATATATCTGTTTGAAAGATTCTGGTGTAGGCCAGAAAAATATAACTGTGGTTTTGCAGTTCCACAGTTCAAATCTCTGTATTATCCAGCTTTTGGTATTTTTCTCGTAAAGAAAAACAGTAATAGTATCTCCCTGATTGTTCAGACGCAAATATATCTGTTTGAAAGATTCTGGTGTAGGCCAGAAAAATATAACTGTGGTTTTGCAGTTCCACGGGTCAAATCTCTGTATTATCCTGTTTCTGGCATTTTTTTGACGTAAAAAAAACCCATAATAGTGTCTCCCTGATTGTTCAGACACAAATATATCTGTTTGAAAGATTCTGGGGTAGGCCAGAAAAATATAACTGTGGTTTTGCAGTTCCACGTTTCAAATCTCTGTATTATCCAGCTTTTGGTATTTTTTCCGTAAAGAAAAACAGTAATAGTGTCTCCCTGATTGTTCAGACACAAATATATCTGTTTGAAAGATTCTGGTGTAGGCCAGAAAAATATAACTGTGGTTTTGCAGTTCCATGGTTCAAATCTCTGTATTATCCAGCTTTTGGTATTTTTTCCGTAAAGAAAAACAGTAATAGTGTCTCCCTGATTGTTCAGACACAAATATATCTGTTTGAAAGATTCTGGTGTAGGCCAGAAAAATATAACTGTATTTTTGCAGTTCCATGGATCAAATCTCTGTATTATCCTGTTTTGGGCATTTTTTGATGTAAAAAAAACCCCGTAATCGTGTCTCCCTGATTGTTCAGACACAAATATATCTGTTTGAAAGATTTTGTTGTAGGCCAGAAAAATATAACTATGGTTTTGCAGTTCCACGGGTCAAATCTCTGTATTATCGTGTTTTTGGCATTTTTTGACGTAAAAAAAACGTAATAATGTCTCCCTGATTGTTCAGACACAAATATATCTGTTTGAAAGATTCTGGTGTAGGCCAGAAAAATATAACTGTGGTTTTGCAGTTCTACGGTTCAAATCTCTGTATTATCCAGCTTTTGGTATTTTTTCCGTAAAGAAAAACAGTAATAGTGTCTCCCTGATTGTTCAGACACAAATATGTCTGTTTGAAAGATTCTGGTGTAGGCCAGAAAAATATAACTGTGGTTTTGCAGTTCCACAGTTCAAATCTCTGTATTATCCAGCTTTTGGTATTTTTCTCGTAAAGAAAAACAGTAATAGTATCTCCCTGATTGTTCAGACGCAAATATATCTGTTTGAAAGATTCTGGTGTAGGCCAGAAAAATATAACTGTGGTTTTGCAGTTCCACGGGTCAAATCTCTGTATTATCCTGTTTCTGGCATTTTTTTGACGTAAAAAAACCCCATAATAGTGTCTCCCTGATTGTTCAGACACAAATATATCTGTTTGAAAGATTCTGGGGTAGGCCAGAAAAATATAACTGTGGTCTTGCAGTTCCACGGTTCAAATCTCTGTATTATCCAGCTTTTGGTATTTTTTCCGTAAAGAAAAACAGTAATAGTGTCTCCCTGATTGTTCAGACACAAATATATCTGTTTGAAAGATTCTGGTGTAGGCCAGAAAAATATAACTGTGGTTTTGCAGTTCCATGGTTCAAATCTCTGTATTATCCAGCTTTTGGTATTTTTTCCGTAAAGAAAAACAGTAATAGTGTCTCCCTGATTGTTCAGACACAAATATATCTGTTTGAAAGATTCTGGTGTAGGCCAGAAAAATATAACTGTGGTTTTGCAGTTCCACAGTTCAAATCTCTGTATTATCCAGCTTTTGGTATTTTTCTCGTAAAGAAAAACAGTAATAGTATCTCCCTGATTGTTCAGACGCAAATATATCTGTTTGAAAGATTCTGGTGTAGGCCAGAAAAATATAACTGTGGTTTTGCAGTTCCACAGGTCAAATCTCTGTATTATCCTGTTTCTGGCATTTTTTTGACATAAAAAAAACCCATAATAGTGTCTCCCTGATTGTTCAGACACAAATATATCTGTTTGAAAGATTCTGGGGTAGGCCAGAAAAATATAACTGTGGTTTTGCAGTTCCACGGTTCAAATCTCTGTATTATCCAGCTTTTGGTATTTTTTCCGTAAAGAAAAACAGTAATAGTGTCTCCCTGATTGTTCAGACACAAATATATCTGTTTGAAAGATTCTGGTGTAGGCCAGAAAAATATAACTGTGGTTTTGCAGTTCCATGGTTCAAATCTCTGTATTATCCAGCTTTTGGTATTTTTTCCGTAAAGAAAAACAGTAATAGTGTCTCCCTGATTGTTCAGACACAAATATATCTGTTTGAAAGATTCTGGTGTAGGCCAGAAAAATATATCTGTGGTATTGCAGTTCCACGGTTCAAATCTCTGTATTATCCAGCTTTTGGTATTTTTCTCATAAAGAAAAACAGTAATAGTGTCTCCCTGATTGTTCAGACACAAATATATCTGTTTGAAAGATTTTGTTGTAGGCCAGAAAAATATAACTGTGGTTTTGCAGTTCCACGGTTCAAATCTCTGTATTATCCAGATTTTGGTATTTTTTCCGTAAAGAAAAACAGTAATAGTGTCTCCCTGATTGTTCAGACACAAATATATCTGTTTCAAAGATCCTGGTGTAGGCCAGAAAAATATAACTGTGGTTTTGCTGTTCCACGGTTCAAATCTCTGTTTTATCCAGCTTTTGGTATTTTTTCAGTAAAGAAAAACAGTAATAGTGTCTCCCTGATTGTTCAGACACAAATATATCTGTTTGAAAGATTGTGGTGGAGGCCAGAAAAATATAACAGTGGTTTTGCAGTTCCACGGTTGAAATCTCTGTATTATCCAGCTTTTGTTTTTTTTTTCGTAAAGAATAACAGTAATAGTGTCTCCCTGATTGTTCAGACACAAATATATCTGTTTGAAAGATTCTGGTGTAGGCCAGACCAATATAACTGTGGTTTTGCAGTTCCACGGTTGAAATCTCGGTATTATCCAGCTTTTGGTATTTTATCCGTATCGAAAAACAGTAATAGTGTCTCCCTAATTGTTCAGACACAAATATATCTGTTTGAAAGATTCTGGTGTAGGCCAGAAAAATATAACTGTGGTTTTGCAGTTCCACGGTTCAAATCTCTGTATTATCCAGCTTTTGCTATTTTTTCCTTAAAGAAAAACAGTAATAGTGTCTCCCTGATTGTTCACACACAAATATATCTGTTTGAAAGATTCTGTTGTAGGCCAGAAAAATATAACTGTGGTTTTGCAGTTCCACGGTTCAAATCTCTGTATTATCCAGCTTTTGGTATTTTTTCTGTAAAGAAAAACAGTAATAGTGTGTTAGGTGTCGGTCTGGTGCTGGATTTGAGATGGGTCCAGGACTGACTGTGGTCTCCTATTTCAGTCCAGCCAAGGCTGATGCTGTTCAGCATCACCAACAGCCTCTACACCTAGCTGGTCCGCGAGCACTGTTTATCTCACAGATAGTTGTGCCTAGCAATGTTAAGCCTGGGTTGCAGAGGGAGACAGGTCTTGTGGAATCTAAGTCCAGGATTTGCCGCACTGAGCATGTCCGTGACCTTGCGGATCATGATTGGTGGGTTGGCACCCACCTGACCCGGTGACCTGGCACCGCCTGATTGGTCCATGGGTAACGTCACCAATGGCGCGTCGGTGGGCAGGGCTTAGTCTTTTAAAGGCCCGCCCACAAACATGGCGACGCGCTCTGATCATTTGAGCAAGTGATGCCGTTGTATGGAAAACTCTGTTCCACGTGTTCCCTAGCTGTTCTCTCCATGACCTGCCAATGCCAGAGTTCGCTCGGCTAATTAGCACAGGTCGCTTAGGCAGCTTAGCTCCATAGAGGCATGTTAGCTCCATAGAGGCAGGTAGCTTCGTCTAGCAGCCTGGCTCAGCCAAAGGGGTCGCCTATCACCCAGAGCTGCCTGCAGAATCCTTTGCACGGCTAACGCCTGTTCGCCACGCGGAGTTGAACTCTTCAGTCCGGTAGCACGCCGGCTGGGGTCACGTGTACCCATTGGCGTAGTCACACACGCATCCTAGCACCGCCACTGTAGTCCCTGTGCTGTAACAGGACTACAGATAGTTTTTCTCTGCCTATCTCTCATGCAGCTAACGGAGATAGTGCGAATTGCTATACCCGTTCCAGTGTGCAGAAACACGGAAGGGTTTTACATTTAAGTTGTCGCTTTCCTTTCCACCCGGAAAGTGTTCGGCAGCAGTCCTTCAGGCTGCATTGCGGACCCCGGGGTCGGTTGCGTTCCATTAAATTAAGTTGTTTGCAACCGCCCTCCTAACATAGTGTCTCCCTGATTGTTCAGACACAAATATATTTGTTTGAAAGATTCTGGTGTAGGCCAGAAAAATATAACTGTGGTTTTGCAGTTCCACGGTTCAAATCTCTGTATTATCCAGATTTTGGTATTTTTTCCATAAAGAAAAACAGTAATAGTGTCTCCCTGATTGTTCAGACACAAATATATCTGTTTGAAAGAATCTGGTGTAGGCCAGAAAAATATAACTGTGGTTTTGCAGTTCCACGGTTCAAATCTCTGTATTATCCAGGTTTGGTATTTTTCCCGTAAAGAAAAACAGTAATAGTGTCTCCCTGATTGTTCAGACACAAATATATCTGTTTGAAAGATTCTGGTGTAGGCCAGAAAAATATAACTGTGGTTTTGCAGTTCCACAGTTCAAATCTCTGTGTTATCCAGCTTTTGGTATTTTTTCCTTAAAGAAAAACAGTAATAGTGTCTCCCTGATTGTTCAGACACAAATATATCTGTTTGAAAGATTCTGGTGTAGGCCAGAAAAATATAACTGTTGGTTTGCTGTTCCACGGTTCAAATCTCTGTATTATCCAGCTTTTGGTATTTTTTCTGTAAAGAAAAACAGTAATAGTGTCTTCCTGATTGTTCAGACACAAATATATCTGTTTGAAAGATTCTGGTGTAGGCCAGAAAAATATAACTGTGGTTTTGCAGTTCCACGGTTCAAATCTCTGTATTATCCAGCTTTTGCTATTTTTTCCTTAAAGAAAAACAGTAATCGTGTCTCCCTGATGGTTCAGACACAAATGTATCTGTTTGAAAGATTCTGGTGTAGGCCAGAAAAATATAACTGTGGTTTTGCAGTTCCACAGTTCAAATCTCTGTATTATCCAGCTTCTGGTATTTTTTCTGTAATGAAAAACAGTAATATTGAGTTAGGCGTCAGTCTGGTGCTGTATTTGAAATGGGTCCAGGACCTTCTGTGGTCTCCCATTTCAGTCCAGCCAAGGCTGATGCTACTCAGCATCACCATCAGCCTCTACACCTAGCTGGTCCTCGAGCACTATTTATCTTGCAGGTAGTTGTGCCTAGCAATGTTAAGCCTGGGTTGCAGAGGGAGACAGGGCTTGTGGAATCTAAGTCCAGGATTTGCCGCACTGAGCATGTCCGTGACCTGGCGGATCATGATTGGTGGGTTGGCATCCACCTGACCCGGTGACCTGACTCCGCCTGATTGGTCCATGGGTAACGTCACCAATGGCGCATCGGTGGGCAGGGCTTAGTCTTTAAAAGGCCCGCCCACAAACATAGCGACGCGCACTGATCATTTGAGCAAGTGGTGCTGTTGTGTGGAAAACTCTGTTCCACGTGCTCCCTAGCTGTTTTCTCCATGACCTGCCGATGCCAGAGTTCGCTCGGCTAATTAGCACAGGTCGCTTAGGCAGCTTAGCTCCATAGAGGCATGTTAGCTCCATAAAGGCAGGTAGCTTCGTCTAGCAGCCTGGCTCAGCCAAAGGGGTCGCCTATCACCCCGAGCAGCCTGCAGAAGTCCTGTGCACGGCTAACGCCTGTTCGCCGCGCGGAGTTGAACTCTTCAGTCCGGTAGCATGCCGGCTGGGGGCATGTGTACCCGTTGGCGTAGTCACACACGCATCCTAGCACCGCCACTGTAGTCCCTGTGCTGTAACAGGACTACAGATAGTTTTTCTCTGCCTATCTCTCATGCAGCTAACGGAGATAGTGCGAATTGCTATACCCGTTCCAGTGTGCAGAAACACGGAAGGGTTTTACATTTAAGTTGTCGCTTTCCTTTCCACCCGGAAAGTGTTCGGCAGCATTCCTTCAGGCTGCATTGCGGACCCCGGGGTCAGTTGGGTTCCATTAAATTAAGTTGTTTGCAACCGCCCTCATAACATAATGTCTCCCTGATTGTTCAGACACAAATATATTTGTTTGAAAGATTCTGGTGTAGGCCAGAAAAATATAACTGTGGTTTTGCAGTTCCACGGATCAAATCTCTGTATTATCCTGTTTTGGGCATTTTTTGCCGTGAAAAAACCCCGTAATAGTGTCTCCCTGATTGTTCAGACGCAAATATATCTGTTTGAAATATTCTGGTGTAGGCCAGAAAAATATAACTGTGGTTTTGCAGTTCCACGATTCAATTCTCTGTATTATCCAGCTTTTGATATTTTTTCCGTAAAGAAAAACAGTAATATTGTCTCCCGGATTGTTCAGACGCAAATATATCTGTTTGAAAGATTCTGGTGTAGGCCAGAAAAATATAACTGTGGTTTTGAACTTCCACGGTTCAAATCTCTGTATTATCCAGCTTTTGGTATTTTTTCCGTAAAGAAAAACAGTAATAGTGTCTCCCTGATTGTTCAGACACAAATATATCTGTTTGAAAGATTCTGGTGTAGGCCAGAAAAATATAACTGTGGTTTTGCAGTTCCACGGTTCAAATCTCTGTATTATCCAGCTTTTGGTATTTTTTCCGTAAAGAAAAACAGTAATAGTGTCTCCCTGATTGTTCAGACACAAATATATCTGTTTGAAAGATTCTGGTGTAGGCCAGAAAAATATAACTGTGGTTTTGCAGGTCCACAGTTCAAATCTCTGTGTTATCCAGCTTTTGGTATTTTTTCGTAAAGAAAAACAGTAATAGTGTCTCCCTGATTGTTCAGACACAAATATATCTGTTTGAAATATTCTGGTGTAGGCCAGAAAAATATAACTGTGGTTTTGCAGTTCCACGGATCAAATCTCTGTATTATCCTGTTTTTGGCATTTTTTGCCGTAAAAAAAACTCTAATAGTGTCTCCATGATTGTTCAGGCACAAATATATCTGTTTGAAAGATTCTGTTGTAGGCCAGAAAAATATAACTGTGGTTTTGGAGTTCCACGGGTCAAATCTCTATATTATCCTGTTTTTGCCATTTTTTGCTGTAAAAAAACCCGTAATAGTGTCTCCCTGATTGTTCAGACACAAATATATCTGTTTGAAAGATTCTCGTGTAGGTGTAAGGGGGAAGACCGGGGTGTAAGCACTTTCAGAGCAAGGGATCTGGAACTGCCGGGGCCGTACCTCTTGTTGCAGGGGGAAGACAGACTGGAAGCAGAGGAGTCATGTGACAGGGAAGCAGGGGGTGTGTCAAGAGATAGAGCTGGGAGGTCAGGTGACAGAGGGACTCCTGGTGTGACTAGAGGGAGGAAGAGACGAGTACGTTTTGCGCGGGAAAGCGGAGCTGGATCTGACTCAGCAGAGCAGCGTGAGAGGGTCCAGGCTCCTGGCTCCAGGACTGGGAGCAAGAGCTGAGTGCAGTGCACCGGAGGAGTCAGGCCGACTAGAGAAGAGACGCAGGGTCGGTGGAGCCGGGCACGTGAGGTGCCGTGTTATGGACTAGGGGCTCAGCGGGTAAAACTGGAGACCGCCCGCTGCTGCCAGAAGACAGAGCATTGTTTTGGCGGGGACGCCTGAAAAATCAACACCGGCATCAGCGTGCATCTGCCTTGTGAGAACCGAGAGTCAGCTAAGTGAAAAAAACTGTTGATTATAACCGGTTTGACTCTGCTACATCCAGTTAAACTGTGAACTGTCAGTGATAGACTTTTACCTGCTTTTCCCTTGTTTTTCCCCTGATACTCCCTGCGTGGAGATTTACCCTGTTATTATAAACTTCCCAGTTTATTAACCCCCTATTGGCTGCTCTGTGTTTCTGTGTCGCTGCATCTAAAGTGCCCGTGTTACATTTGGCGTAGTCAGCAAGATGCAGTCGCTAGACACTGACACTGCAGAGCAGTCCATCCTGGGAGCCCCTAAATCTAGCTTGCCACTGGGGGCCATGCTCAGCAATCTCCCAAAGTTCACCGGGGACAATATGATGCTGAGGGACTGTATTGAGAGAGTTAGCAGTATGTTACGTATGCATCCGATGACCCCAGCTATGCAAGCCGAAATAGCCTTACTGGTCCTGGACGGCGAGGCCCGACAATTCCTGATGTACCGCCCTCCCCATGACCGGGATACTGTAGAAAAAGTGGTGCGGATACTAGAGGAAATGCATGGGGATCCCACCAATGTAGGAGAGCTGAGGATACGACTGTTTCACCAAGTGCAGCTGGAGGGGGAGACTGTGACGCAGTATGTTAATGCCTTACAGAGGGTGCATGCCTATATCACTAGAAAAGACTACATGGGGAATTTGGGAATTAGCCACCCTGACGTGATCTTAAGGGACCAGATTGTGGCATGCCTCAGGGATGTCCAGCTAAAGCAGGCCTTGCGGGAGCGCCTGTGCCCCAACCCACGTATGACTTTTCTAGAAGTGGGGGCAGAGGCATGTGTGAGAGAGCAGGAGATGGGGGTGATGGCCCTGGCAGGGATGGTCTGGAGTAATGAGGTACCCACCCAGCCTGCAGCTGAACCGGAATGGGCTCTAGAGATGCGAAAGGAGATACAGGAGATGCAAGATCAATGGTCCAGTCTCAAGAAGACCCCTTCCCCGACAGCAGAGATACCCAGATTGATTGCCCCAGTTATGGAAAGAATTGAATTCAGGACCCCCCCCCCTGTAGGAGAATTCCGTAGAGAAGTGAGGCAGCCCTACACAGACAGAGACACGACCTGCTGGAAGTGTGGAGGCGCAGGACATTACGCCAGGGGCTGTGCTAGCCGAGGGCGGCCCCTGTCGCGGCAGCCGTTAAACTAGCTGGCTCCGTGTCCGGTGGACATAGCACGGAGCCTGAGGAAGAAAAAGAGGAAGTCCCAAGGACCTAGTTTCCAGCATCCCGACTGTCTGGGCCGAAATAAGCGGTCGGGCTGTTCACTGCCTGATTGACACTGGACCCCAGATGACTACAATGACAGAAGCCTACTTCCAACAGCGATCTCCTGAGATAGCGCGGCCTGAATGGGGACCAGTTATTAGACTCACGGCAGCTAATCAATTACCCATCCCGGTCGCAGGGGTGGTGTGGATGAAGATCCGAGTGTGTGGAAAAGATGTGGGAAAAAAAGGAGTCATACTGGTCGCAGGGGAAGCGGGAAGTGGACTCCCGGTGACCCTCGGAATGAATGTGCTGAAAGAGATCGGGCAAATCCTGCTTAGTGAGCCGAAGGAGATTCCTTTAGACCAGTGGGACCCGCAAACTCCGCAAACGAGGATCTTTCAACAACTAATCCGAGCTGTCCAGTCTCAGGAGACGTCGAGTGAAGGGAAGATCCTGGGGAAA
Organism: Phyllobates terribilis; assembly: GCF_046119375.1. Lineage (NCBI taxonomy): Eukaryota > Metazoa > Chordata > Amphibia > Anura > Dendrobatidae > Phyllobates > Phyllobates terribilis. Next base: position 108,621,543 of record NW_027362764.1, on the reverse strand, counting down.
ATAATAGTGCCAGCAGCTGCAGTGCTCACCTTACCACCCGGGCAAACTGTACTCACGTCCGCACGGGCCTGCACACGTCTTGAGGGGGTCAAAGCTCAGATAGAACCAACATCGATAGAAAAAAGTACCCCTCGGACTCTTGGTGGCTCGAACACTGGCCACCGTCCAGGGTGACAAGGTTATAGTGTGGTGTGTTAATCTGGGCGAAGATGATCTCACACTCTCTCCCAGGGTGGAAATAGCCCAGATTCTGGGAATGCCAGAGTAGTTGGTGCGACCTGATGTGTTACAGCTGTCCGCTGTACGAGGAGACCCCTGGACTCTAGCGGTCACCATGCCGCCAGAATCCCATCGGGCAAGTGCAAAGGGGGGACGAAGAATCCTAGAACGAATGCAGGCTGAATTGACGGGACTTACACCTCGACAGGTGCAGCAGGTTGAGGAGGTGCTGGAGCGGTACCAAGAAGTCTTTGCTTGCCATGAGGATGATTTTGGTTGCACCAAAGCCATTACCCACGAGATTCCCACGGGGAGCGCTGCCCCAGTGCGGGAGAGATACCGGCAAATACCTCCCCAGATGTATAAAGAGGTTAAAGAGATGGTTGGTCCATAGTCTCTATAAACGACCGACCAGACAGGGATCTTGGCTGGAATAGAGGACATGCGGAGAGGATTATGAGGAGTATGGAACCCCGTAAGGACTCTGGGGAGGCAGCATTTCCCATATGTTTGAGATAAGTCATACTTTCATCTTTTAAATGGCATATGACATATTGATTTTGACCTTAGAGCAGGTATCGTGTATTCTGAATGTTGACAAATGGTAGAATACAACTGGATATCCATACCTAGTTTTTCATGTTCTATATGGGATTAATATCCTCCACTTTGTACGGATTATGGGTGATATTGATTTATTATTTGTGGTCAGCCTGGAGTTGAACATGGTTCCCATATAGAAATGGCTCGGATATGCTAATTGTTTAATCATTTTTCTCATGGAACTGGTTTATCAGTGTGTATAGTCGCATACGTGTGCCATAATATCCGGAACCATTTTAGGTGTTTTTTTTTCTATGTGAGATTAATGTATATACCCATGGATATGTTTGATCTATTTCTTGTGATCTGATTTGGATTTTTGTATTATGGCAGGCTTTCTTGTGGGTCCTATCAATACGGAGTTATGGATGGAAGACGCCAATCAAGCGTTCTCCACTGAGGCATATCCTATAGGAGAAAGCACGCATGTTTCAGTTAAAGCACTATTTAAGGATCTGTATGTGGGATATAAAGAAAACATCAAATCATGGTGGGAGACCAAAGCACTTGAAAATTATATTAAGAATAACATTGTTCCGCATGGCTTGAGGATTGGTATTTCTCCATCACCAAGACTAGCAAATCCGCAGTTATTGGCAGCGTGGCAAAGGGAATCAGTGGCCTCATCTGTGAGGTTTATGGGCTTGCTTCTTGAGGAGGAAAAAAAGAATCTAGAGAAGTCGGGGAAATGGCTAAAGGAACTGATTGAAAAGACACTTAAACATAAAGGCGACCCTGAATTTAATAAAAGGGAGTCAGTTTTACAATCTTCGGTTGAACCTTTTCAGGCTATTATTAAGGACAGAAAACATCATCAGTTTATAAGAGACTTTAATGATTTCAAGGAAAATAGAGCGTATCATTTTACATCTGGGACAGTGAGCAACAACACAGACATATCCTCTTCGGAAACTGAGAGCTCGGATAGAGAGAGATGTAACTTAAGGGGTAGGTGGAGACAGAGAGGTAGAGAGAGGGAGAGATTCCAGAAAAACAGATGGAGAGGACGAGGGGGAAGTCATGGAAATTATGGGGTCCAGAGGGATTTTGGGAGCCTCAATATGTGTACAACTTCAGAACCCTCAGGGCTCCTGAAAACATCAGGTATAGGAGAGCCTCGGGAACCAGTGGCATTAGCCTCTTCCTTGTCTGCTTCTTCTTCTTTTTTGGAGCAGAGGGCCCCGGTTGGCTATCAATTGAGAAACAGAAACCAATAGAGGGGCCATCTCAGCATATTATCAATCTGACTCAGTATGAACTGACGTGTGAAGAGATGAGAGTACTTTACAAGGGTTTGTCCTTTGTCCCGACCACTCCTTATAATTCCTTTATGTGGGTAAAGGACATTCATTTGTTTGGGCGGAAGTTGAAGTGGCATAAGTTCTATAAACAGCAGAACAAAGAGAAAAGCCATAAACTGGGAATCAATGAGGATGAACTGACTGCCTTGGAAACTCTGACTGGTCTCCTTGAGGAGAATGAGGAACCGCGTGGCGTAGGTCCTTTCACTGAGCTAAAGAGAAAGAGTACAAAACTCCCTCCTCCAACAGGTGACCTGGACAGCATTGATATCTTTCTAAAACTAGTGGAGGGTGACCTCTGTAGGATGACTGCCCCCAAAAGTACGGACTTTGGCTCAAACTTGTCAGTTAAGGAGTTTGAAGCATTGAAAAATCTGGAAGAAAATCATGATCTGATCATTAAACCTTCAGATAAAGTGGGAAATTTAGTGATTTTGGATCACCCTCTCTACCTCTCTATGTGTCAGACTATACTACAAGATAAAGATAAGTATGAGGTGTTAAAAATTGACCCTACCCCCCCCACTATGTAGAACTGTTGACCTCTCTACTAATTGAAAGTTTTGAAGCAAAAGTCATTTCGAAAAATGAATATGACTTCCTGTTGCCTACCTATCCTGTCATGCCCACCTTCTATGCCCTCCCTAAACTTCATAAGGGCATAGACCCCCTCAAGGGTCGCCCCATAGTTTCAGGGGTGGATTCTCTATGTCAGAACTTGGGAATCTATGTCGACAAAATACTTCGACCATTTATGTCCTCTTTGCCCTCGTACCTCAGGGATACATCTGACCTCTTAGCCAAAATAGAGGGGATTAGTGTGAGCAATGAGGTGTTCTTTGCATCTATTGATGTGGAGGCCCTCTATAGTAACATACCTCACAAAGAGGGCCTTGGGGGGCTACAACATTTTTTGGGGTCGAGAGCAACACAGTTTGTCACATATAATCAGTTTGTATGTAACTTGATGCTATTTATATTGACCCACAATCACTTCTCCTTTAATGGTAAAATCTACCACCTGCTCAGGGGGACGGCGATGGGGATTCCCTCAGCTCCATCGTATGCAAACCTCTTCCTGAGCTTGTGGGAGGAGACTGTTGTGCTGCGAGAGGAAGCCTGATGGTTCCCATTTATTTTATTTTGGTCCCGATTCATTGATGATATTTTCCTCCTATGGTCAGGGTCAGCGGAGGACTTCTATAAATTTATGGAGTGTCTTAACTCCAATGAAATCAATATGAGATTTACATCTGAATTGAGGGAGGATGAACTGACTTTTTTGGATTTGGTAATTGGGAGAGATCGGGAGGGCCTCATCACCACTCGAACCCACCGTAAGCCGACTGCAGCAAACAGTCTCCTTAGATGGGAAAGTCACCACCCGGGTCCACTAAAGAGGGGCATTCCCAAGGGACAGTTTCTCCATATTAGGAGAAACTGCTGCAATCAGAGGGTGTTCATGTCCCAGTCCCGTGAGCTGAGAGATCGGTTTAAGAATAAGGGCTACCCAGATAAGGTCATTGAAACGGCCTACCTCTATGCTAGTGGCCAGGATAGATAGAAATTATTGTGTCCAGTGAATAAGAGAGATAACAATAGTGGTCCTCCTAGGATTATCGGCACATTTGACAACAGGGCTAGTGAAGTAATGAATATTATATGAAAACATTAGGGGGTCCTTGGAATGGACCCCGACCTGAAGGGATATATCTCTGAACGTCCAAGTATCACCTATAGAAAGGGACGATCATTACGGGACCGGCTGGTCCATAGTCTCTATAAACAACCGACCAGACAGGGATCTTGGCTGGAACGGAGGACATGCGGAGAGGATTATGAGGAGTATGGAACCCCATAAGGACTCTGGGGAGGCAGCATTTCCCATATGTTTGAGATAAGTCATACTTTCATCTTTTAAATGGCATATGACATATTAATTTTGACCTTAGAGCAGGTATCGTGTGTTCTGAATGTTGACAAATGGTAGAATACAACTGGATATCCATACCTAGTTTTTCATGTTCTATATGGGATTAATATCCTCCACTTTGTACGGATTATGGGTGATATTGATTTATTATTTGTGGTCAGCCTGGAGTTGAACATGGTTCCCATATAGAAATGGCTCGGATATGCTAATTGTTTAATCATTTTTCTCATAGAACTGGTTTATCAGTGTGTATAGTCGCATACGTGTGCCATAATATCCGGAACCATTGTCTCTCCGTGGAACATTAACAGACAAGTAGCAAGAAAATATTCTTACTGGCTGCTTTGTTTAGTGGTGTTTTGTTTCTTTTTGGTGATCCATCACAAGTAGAGGAGGATTGGTTTCGAATGTCAGAGACCTGATGAGTATATCCATTTAAGTGTACACTATACCTTCCTCCCTTGTCATTGGAATCAATTGGGCGGTGGTGGCAGATGGATCATAGTTGATGTTGGTTGGTTTTATAGTGTTTGGTATTTATTGTGAGCCTTGAGGCTTTCTTTTTATGCAAATCAATAAAGGTTAACTTTTAGGTGTTTTTTTTTCTATGTGAGATTAACGTATATACCCATGGATATGTTTGATCTATTTCTTGTGATCTGATAAGGAGATGGTAGTCCTTATGTTACAGAATGGTGTGATACGAGAGAGTCAGAGTCCGTGGGCGGCCCCGATTGTCCTGGTCCGGAAGAAAGATGGGACCCTGCGGTTCTGTGTGGACTATAGATGGCTGAATGCCTGTACAGTACGGGACTCTAACCCACTACTCCGAATCAAAGAGTCCTTGTCGGCCTTAGGAAAGGCATGATACTTCTCCTCTTTGGATCTGGGCAGTGGGTACTGGCAGGTGCTCGTGGCTGAACATGACCGTGAAAAGACAGCGTTCATATTACCCATGGGACTGTTCGAGTTCAATCGAATGCCCTTCAGCCTGACTAACGCCCCCGGGACGTTCCAGCGTCTGATGGAGAGGTGCCTGGGCGATTTGAACTTTGAGGTGACACTGATTTACCTTGACGACATAATTGTCTATGCCGCCACCTTCGAGGAGCACCTCCAGCGACTGGAGCAAGTACTGAGTCGCCTACAGAGTCAAGGCCTAAAGGTGAAGCCCCAGAAGTGCCACCTGTTCCGCAAAAAGATCGAATATCTCGGTCATACTGTGTTCGGTGAAGGAGTCAGGCCCATCTAGGAAAAGGTGGTCGCCGTACAGGAGTGGCCTACCCCGAAGACAGTGAAGGACTTTCGGACCTTCCTGGGACTTGCCAGGTACTACCGAAGATTCGTGAAGAACTTCACCCGCATAGCCAACCCATTGCTGGAGCTACTTAAGGGAGTGCCGGCGGGCTCCAAGAATCAAGCGATTCGGTGGGGAAGCAGCCAGGAAAAGGCCTTCCGTGCCCTAAAAATGGCCCTGACCGAGGCCCCAATACTTGCCTATGTGGATTTCTCCCAACCCTACATACTCCACACTGATGGGAGCTTACATGGTCTGGGAGCCGTGTTATTCCAAGTACAGGAGGGGAAAGAGTGCGTGATTGCGTACGCCAGCCGCTCCCTTCACGACTCCGAGAGGAACCCAGATAATTATAGCTCTTTCAAATTAGAGTTGCTGGCCCTGGTTTGGGCAATGACCGAGAAGTTTGTGGAGTATTTGTCCGGGTCTGAAGTACTGGTGAGAACAGATACCAACCGATGGCCCACTTGGAGAATGCAAAATTGGCGGCCCTGGAGCAGCGGTGGGTGGCCCGCATGGCCAGGTACCCGTACAAGATTGCCTACCGGCCTAAGGCAGAGAATACTCACGCCGACGCCCTCTCCAGAGTGCCATATGAACGGCCTGATCATGACCGCAATGAAGATTTAGAGGCGGATGAGACTCCTAGCTTACGAAGTTTCGTGCGACCGCTGGCTGTGGCGCAGGGACAGACGTCGGAAGAACAAGTGCTAGGACGGCCAAGAGATGACAGGATCCAACTTCAACAGACTGACAGAGAAGTTGCTCAATTACGTCAATGGGTGGCTTTGCGGCAAGTCCCCAGTCAAGAAGAGAGGAGTACCCTGTCCTCAGGAGCACTGAAAATGCTGGGACAATGGGAGAGACTGTGTTTGCAAGATGCGCTGCTGTACCGACGGGTGCAGCTACTGCGAAAGTTCGGGACCACCTGGCAAGTGGTGATCCCAGAGAAGTTGGTCGGAGTAGTGGCTAAGGAGGCTCATGAACGAGGGGCTCACTTCGACCAGAGAAGACATTTCAGTGGTTGCAGAGGCTGGTGTATCATCCCCGACTGCGAGCAACAATGGAAGAAATTTGTCGAAGATGTCGGAGCTGTGAGCTGGTAAAGCCCCCGGAGCAGCGGGTCCCTATACAAACTATTGTGACTTCTGCCCCCTTGGAGGTGCTGATGATCGACTATTTGACTGTTGGACCGGTGCATCTCGGGTATGAACATTGCCTGGTAATGACAGACCACTTCACCAAGTTTGCGGTAGTGACCCCGACCAGAGACCAGACCGCTGAGTCAGCTGCGCAGGCCATCTGCCGAGACTTCATTCGGGTGTACGGCTGCCCAAAGAGGATTCATTCCGATCAAGGCGCCTGCTTCCAAGGCCGGGTGATGGAAGAGCTGCACCGGTTGTACAAGATTGAGAAGTCACGGACTACTCCTTACCACCCTCAAAGAAATGGGGCCTGTGACCGCTTTAATCGGACACTGATCCAAATGATCCGCACGTTGGAGGAAGATCGGAAGGTACGATGGCCTGAGTTTGTGGCCGAGCAGGTGTGGATCTACAACAACCGAGTGAATAGTACGACGGGGTTCACTCCTTATACCTTGCGGTTAGGACGAAAGTGGCGAGAGATCACCGAGTTAGAGCTGGACCCCGAGGAGGACTACCCACGGACGGGGGTGTCTTCCTGGGTCCGAGAACAACGGCATCGACTGCAGACCCTCCGACGGTTGGTACAACAAAAGTTTCAGGAGCTCAAACATCATGAGACATTGCCTCTTCGAGGGACGGCTCTGAGGCCCGGGGAGTGGGTGTTGGTTCGGGACAGGCAGCCCCGGGGCAAATTGAGTAGGCGGTGGGAACAGACCCTGCACCAAGTGAAGTGCAGGTTTGGCGCTGAAGGACCTGTGTATGAAGTTCAACCCGAGGGGGCTGAAGGAGCCCCTACCAGAGTGGTTCATCGTAGTATGCTGCGACCCTGTCTGTCTAAAGATGACGAGGGTAGAGAAGAATCACCTGCTTCTAGAGAGGGACCTGTCACGGTTGCCCCAAGCCACGATGTGGATGAAGAAGAGTTGTTTATTCTACCTCCGAGCCCCAGCACTCGATTACCTGCAGTCCCCAGTGCAAGTGGCAAGGGAACAACATCGGTTGAAGCCACCTGGCAGGCGGAGATTGGAAATCCGAGTGACCCTGCAACCCCCATTGGTCAAACAGTGCCTCCTCACTGTTACGAACAAGATCAATTCATATGGTACCGTATCGTCCAGGAAGTCCAAGAATGTGAACGTTTGATAAAGGAACTCTCGCCCGTGGAATGGCGAGTTAAAGGAGAGCGGGAGTGTAAGGGGGAAGAGAGGGGTGTAAGTACTTTCAGAGCAAGGGATCCGGAACTGCCAGGGCCGAACCTCTTGTTGCAGGGGGAAGACAGACTGCAAGCAGAGGAGTCATGTGACAGGGAAGCAGGGGGTGTGTCGAGAGAGAGAGCTGGGAGGTCAGGTGACAGAGGGACTCCTGGTGTGACTAGAGGGAGGAAGAGACGAGTACGTTTTTCGTGGGAAGGCGGAGCTGGATCCGCCTCAGCAGAGCAGCGTGAGAGGCTCCAGGACTGTTAGCAAGAGCCGAGTGCAGTGGACCGGAGGAGTCAGGCCGACTAGAGAAGAGGAGCCGGGCATGTGAGGTACCATGTTATGGACTAGGGACTCAGCAGGTAAAACCGGAGACAGCTCGCTGCCGCCAGAAGACAGAGCATTGTTTGGGTGGGGACGCCTGAAAAATCAACACCGGCATCAGCGTGCATCTGCCTTGTGAGGAGCGAGAGTCAGCTAAGCGAAAAAAACTGTTGATTATAACTGTAATGCACACGCCCGGGCTGAGCGGCGTGTGCGTGTGATTGTAGTGATTCCACTGGACTGTGTCGGAGAGTGAATGCCTGAAGGGGCTTAACTAGGTATTCACCCGATCCGACCAGGGTCGCACGACGGCATACGACGCCAGTGCACCAAGGAGGAACCGAGCAGAGGGACCAGGTGCTACTCCAGGACAGACCCCGGACACGGCTGTTGACCCACACAGGGGAATACAGGAACAGACTGGTAGGCTGGCACACAGACTGGTGGGTATAGGCAGGCACGACTGGTATGCAGGCAGGGGGGTACAGGCAAGCACAGCTAGAGTGCAGACAGGGAGGCACTAGCAGGTAGGAACACAGGCGGGATAGGACCCAGTACACACTGGGACTCAGGAACAATACAGGCAGAGGGGTACAGGCAAGCACAGCTAGAGTGCAGACAGGGAGGCAGTAGCAGGTAGGGACACTGGCGGGATAGGACCCAGTACACACTGGGACTCAGGAACAGAACCACAGATGTGGCGGACAAACACAGCAGAGTGAGGCCGCCCAGAGAGGTGAGCGAGAACAGGGCAGGACAAGGCCGCCAGGAGCGGTGAACAAAGGATCAGAGCTGAGCGAGACTGCCGGAGCAGTGAGCAAGAGTAAAGCAGGACGAGGCCGCCTGGAGCGGTGAGCAAGAGTGGAGCGAGACTGCCGGAGCAGCGAGCAAAAGGGTCAGAGCGGAGCAAGGCTGCCGGAGCAGCGAGCAAAGGAGTCAGAGCAGGCTAGAACCGCCGGAGCGGTAAGCAAAGGAGTCAGAGCAGGCTAGAACCACCGGAGCGGTGAGCAAAGGAGTCAGAGCAGGCTAGAACCGCCGGAGCGGTGAGCAAAGAAGTCAGAGCAGGCTAGAACCGCCGGAGCGGTGAGCAAAGGAGTCAGAGCAGGCTAGAACCGCCGGAGCGGTGAGCAAAGGAGTCAGAGCAGGCTAGAACCGCCGGAGCGGTGAGAAAAGGAGACAGAGCAGGCAAGGCTGAGTAGGGGGGACAGGGCTCTGTTCACACGGAACAGACAGGAAGGGTAAGGCAGAGCCAGACACCCACAGGGTACTTGCAGTGAAGTAGCGAGTGGACCACAAACTCACAAACGAGAGTACAGAGACAACAAGCAGGAGTTAGGTACGAGTTCAGACTCTGCAGAAAACGGAAGGGAACGGACATAGAGGCAAAATAGGTAAAGGATAGGAGAGAGTTCAGACTGGAACTGAGTGTACGGAGGAGACCGACACTGCAGCGGGATACAGGAGCGGGTCTGGAATACGGCCCCCTAGAGAGGCGGGACGAACAGGCAAGGAGCGTGTTCAGACAGGACAGACACGATACAGGAGCGGGTCTGGGTAATCGGCCCCCAGAGAGGCGGGACGAACAGGCAAGGAGCGTGTTCAGACAGGACAGACAAGATACAGGAGCGGGTCTAGGTAATCGGCCCCTAGAAGGCGGGAGGAACAGGCTAGGAGCGTGTTCAGACAGGCCTGGAAATACAGCCTCCAGGAAAGGCAGCAGGCAAGAGTACACAGACAGGACTCAGTTCAGACACGGGAACTGATACCGCAAGGCAGGAGACAAAGACAGGACTCAGCTCAGACACGGGAACTGATACCGCAAGGCAGGAGACATAGACAGGACTAAGTTCAGACACGGGAACTGATACCGCAAGGCAGGAGACATAGACAGTACTCAGTTCAGACACGGGAACTGATACCGCAAGGCAGGAGACAGACAGGACTCAGTTCAGACACGGGAACTGATACCGCAAGGCAGGAGACAAAGAACGGGACCTGGCACATTCAGAGTGCATGCACACACTGAATGAAACACTATGCTCAGGCAGGGATAGATGGGAGCAGCTGAGCTATATACCAGGTGACAGACAGCAATAGGCTGAGGACGCACAAGGGGTGTGACCCACAGCAGGTACAAAAAGCAGGAAGTGATCGGGCGCCGCCCTTAAGCAGCAGAAACAGACACAAACAGACAGCATGGAGGGAAGCCAGAGAGACATTCTGGACTGAAGATCAAGTGCGTGCTCTTGCACAGTGGGAGATGGACCACCATGCAAGGACGCCGCCAGGTATGTTACAATAACAGGTTTGACTCTGCTACATCCAGTTAAACTGTGAACTGTTAGTGATAGACTTTTACGTGCTTTTCCCTAGTTTTTCTCCTGATACTCCCTGTGTGGAGTTTTACCCTGTTATTATAAACTTCCCCTGTTTATTAACCCCATATTGGCTGCTCTGTGTTTCTGTGTCACTGCATCTAAAGTGCCCGTGTTACATTGGCCAGAAAAATATAACTGTGGGTTTGCAGTTCCACGATTCAAATCTCTGTATTATCCAGCTTTTGGTATTTTTTCCGTAAAGAAAAACAGTAATAGTGTCTCCCTGATTGTTCAGACACAAATATATCTGTTTGAAAGATTCTGGTGTAGGCCAGAAAAATATAACTGTGGTTTTGCAGTTCCACGGGTCAAATCTCTGTATTATCCTGTTTTTGGCATTTTTTGATGTAAAAAAAACCCGTAATAGTGTCTCTCTGATTGTTTAGACACAAATATGTCTGTTTGAAAGATTCTGGTGTAGGCCAGAAAAATATAACTGTGGTTTTGCAGTTCTACGGTTCAAATCTCTGTATTATCCAGCTTTTGGTATTTTTTTCCGTAAAGAAAAACAGTAATAGTGTCTCCCTGATTGCTCAGACACAAATATATCTGTTTGAAATATTCTGGTGTAGGCAAGAAAAATATAACTGTGGTTTTCCAGTTCCTTGGTTCAAATCTCTGTATTATCCAGCTTTTGGTATTTTTTCCGCAAAGAAAAACAGTAACAGTGTCTCCCTGATTGTTCAGACACAAATATATCTGTTTGAAAGATTCTGGTGTAGGCCACAAAAATATACCTGTTGTTTTGCAGTTCCACGGTTCAAATCTCTGTATTATCCAGCTTTTGGTATTTTTTCCGTAGCGAAAAACAGTAATAGTGTCTCCCTGATTGTTCAGACACAAATATATCTGAAAGATTCTGGTGTAGGCCAGAAAAATATAACTGTGGTTTTGCAGTTCCACGGGTCAAATCTCTGTATTATCCTGTTTTGGCATTTTTTGCTGCCGTAAAAAAAAACCGTAATAGTGTCTCCCTGATTGTTCAGACACAAATATATCTGTTTGAAAGATTCTGGTGTAGGCCAGAAAAATATAACTGTGGTTTTGCAGTTCTACGGTTCAAATCTCTGTATTATCTAGCTTTTGGCATTTTTTCCGTAACGAAAAACAGTAATAGTGTCTCCCTGATTGTTCAGACACAAATATATCTGTTTGAAAGATTCTGGTGTAGGCCAGAAAAATATAACTGTGGTTTTGCAGTTCCATGTGTCAAATCTCTGTATTATCCTGTTTTTGGCATTTTTTGCTGTAAAAAAACCCGTAATAGTGTCTCCCTGATTGTTTAGACACAAATATGTCTGTTTGAAAGATTCTGGTGTAGGCCAGAAAAATATAACTGTGGTTTTGCAGTTCTACGGTTCAAATCTCTGTATTATCCAGCTTTTGGTATTTTTTTCCGTAAAGAAAAACAGTAATATTGTCTCCCTGATTGCTCAGACACAAATATATCTGTTTGAAATATTCTGGTGTAGGCAAGAAAAATATAACTGTGGTTTTCCAGTTCCTTGGTTCAAATCTCTGTATTATCCAGCTTTTGGTATTTTTTCCGCAAAGAAAAACAGTAACCGTGTCTCCCTGATTGTTCAGACACAAATATATCTGTTTGAAAGATTCTGGTGTAGGCCAGAAAAATATACCTGTTGTTTTGCAGTTCCACGGTTCAAATCTCTGCATTATCCAGCTTTTGGTATTTTTTCCGTAGCGAAAAACAGTAATAGTGTCTCCCTGATTGTTCAGACACAAATATATCTGTTTGAAAGATTCTGGTGTAGGCCAGAAAAATATAACTGTGGTTTTGCAGTTCTATGGTTCAAATCTCTGTATTATCCAGCTTTTGGTATTTTTTCCGTAACGAAAAACAGTAATAGTGTCTCCCTGATTGTTCAGACACAAATATATCTGTTTGAAAGATTCTGGTGTAGGCCAGAAAAATATAACTGTGGTTTTGCAGTTCCACGTGTCAAATCTCTGTATTATCCTGTTTTTGGCATTTTTTGCTGTAAAAAAAACCCGTAATAGTGTTTCCCTGATTGTTTAGACACAAATATGTCTGTTTGAAAGATTCTGGTGTAGGCCAGAAATATAAAACTGTGGTTTTGCAGTTCTACGGTTCAAATCTCTGTATTATCCAGCTTTTGGTATTTTTTTCCGTAAGGAAAAACAGTAATAGTGTCTCCCTGTTTGTTCAGACACAAATATATCTGTTTGAAAGATTCTGGTGTAGGCCAGAAAAATATAACTGTGGTTTTCCAGTTCCTTGGTTCAAATCTCTGTATTATCCAGCTTTTGGTATTTTTTCCGCAAAGAAAAACAGTAATAGTGTCTCCCTGATTGTTCAGACGCAAATATATCTGTTTGAAAGATTCTGGTGTAGACCAGAAAAATATACCTGTGGTTTTGCAGTTCCATGGTACAAATCTCTGTATTATCCAGCTTTTGGTATTTTTTCCGTAACGAAAAACAGTAATATGTCTCCCTGATTGTTCAGACACAAAGATATCTGTTTGAAAGATTCTGGTGTAGGCCTGAAAAATATAACTGTGGTTTTGCAGTTCCACGGGTCAAATCTCTGTATTATCCTGTTTTTGGCATTTTTGGTGCCGTAAAAAAAAACGTAATAGTGTCTCCCTGATTGTTCAGACACAAATATATCTGTTTGAAAGATTCTGGTGTAGGCCAGAAAAATATAACTGTGGTTTTGCAGTTCTACGGTTCAAATCTCTGTATTATCCAGCTTTTGGTATTTTTTTCCGTAACGAAAAACAGTAATAGTGTCTCCCTGATTGTTCAGACACAAATATATCTGTTTGAAAGATTCTGGTGTAGGCCAGAAAAATATAACTGTGGTTTTGCAGTTCCATGATTCAAATCTCTGTATTATCCACTCTTGAGCCTTTTTTATGCAAAAAAAAACAGTTTGAGTGTGTCGCTGACTGTTCAGCCCCAAATATATGTATCAAAAAAGTCTGGTATAAGCCAGTAAATTAGAACTGTGGTTTTGCAGTTCCACAGTTCAAATCTCTGTATTATCCAGCTTTTGGCCTGTTTTACGTAAAAAAAAAAAATAGTGCCTCACTGTCTGTTCAGTCACAAATATATCTGTTTAAAAGATTCTGTTGTAGGCCAGAGAAACAGAACAGTGGTTTTCCTCTTCCACTGTTCTAATCTCCTTTTTATTACCCTTTTTCCATTGATAGTGCGAGTGTAAGCTATTTTACTTAATTTACAATGGGCAAGGCATGTGGCAAGGGACGTGGAACTGGACGTTCTGGTGATGGTGCGTGTAGAGTCCGGGGCCGTGGCCAAGGTGAAAATGTGCCACAACCAACAGCCACATCTTATCGCTCCCACTTCTTGACCGAATTACTAGGGAACCACACTACAACACCAGTATTGCGAACTGATCAGTGTGAACAGGTTATTAATTGGATAGCAGATAATACTTCCAGTTACCTGGGCACCACCACATCCGGTCTGTCTTCCACATGGTCAGGTTTTAGTAGCCGTGAGTCTCGACCGCATACTCCTCCTCACCCTGATTCTCCTTCCTCCCACCATGCCGAGTGTCATCAGACAGCAACTGATCCCACACTTGGACACTCTGAAGAGCTGTTCACTGGTCCATTTCCATATTTGTGCCCCTTGCCTGCTCCGCTTGAAGGGGTGGAAGAGGAGATCCCATGTAGCGATGCCCAAATATTTGAACAGCCACGGCCACAGGAAGTCGACGCTGGCAATTTGTCACAAGAGGTGGACGATGACGAGACACAATTGCCACGAAGTGTGGAGGTTGATCGTGATGCGCAAGTGGAAGAGGAGGAGGTGGTGGATGATCTAGTAACTGACCCAACGTGGCAGGAGGACACGCACCACATAGGGGGAAAGAGGCAGAGTACCCCAACAGGCAGGAAGAAGCAGTGTGGTGGCTGCACACAGAAGGCGGGCAACAGTTCCCCATAACACCAACACGAGGGACGTTGCCAGTACAACCAGTAGGTCTTCCAGAATCTGGAATTTTTTTAAAGACTCTGCTGATAACCCCAAAAAGGCCATTTGTACCACCTGCCATGCCAGCATCAGCAGGGGTGAAAAAACTACCAGCCTGACCAGCACCAGCATGATCAGGTACATGTCAGCAAAGCACCCAACTTTGTGGGGCAAACCCCAGGGTCCACGACCAGTGTCAGAGGGTGTCACCACTGCTTCTTCCGCTGTTGTGTGTGTAATAGAACCCCCTGTTGTGCGTGCAAGGCAATCGCCTGTCCATACTGCATGCAAAGATGCCCCCTCCTCTCAGTCTTCACTTGTTATGGCTGTTTCTCAAGAAACAGCATCAACATCCACGTCCACGTCCCACCGCAGCGTTCAATTGTCCATATCCCAGACCTTTGAATGAAAGCGCAAATTCACAGCCAACGCCCCACAGGCCACAGTCCTAAATTTGCACATTTCACGACTGCTTGCGTTGGAAATGCTGCCTTTTAGACTGGTGGAGACGGAATCCTTCCGCAACCTTATGGCGGTGGCCGTCCCTCGGTACTCGGTCCCCAGCCGACACTATTTTGCCCGGTGTTCCATCCCCGCACTACACAAGCACGTGTCCCAAAACATCTGCCGTGTCCTCAGCAACGCAGTTACTGGGAGAGTCCACATGACAACGGATACATGGACATGTGCTTGTGGCCAGGGATGGTACATCTCCCTGACGGCACACTGGGTAAGCATAGTGGTAGCCGGGACCCCGTCGGACCTTGGGACGGAACACATACTCCCCACACCGATGATTGCGGGCCCTATGTCAGTCAGACTTGCCCCCACAGTTTACAGCTCCTGCGCATCATCCTCCTTCTCGTCCTCATGTTCAGCCTCCATCTCAGATATCACCACATCAGTTACAAGCTGGAAGCACTGCAGTACTGCCTCAGCCAAGCGGCAACAGACTGTGCTGAAACTCATAAGCTAACCTCACACTGCTTTTGAGTTGTGGACAGCTGTGAAAGAGCAGGCAGATCTGTGGCTGAGACCGCTGAACCTACATCCAGGCATGGTCGTGTGTGACAATGGCCGTAACCTGGTGGCGGCTCTGAGGCGAGGCGAGATCACACACGTACCATGCCTGGCTCATCTGCTTAACCTCGTGGTTCAGCGGTTTCATAAATCGTACCCAGAGTTGCCAGATCTGCTCGTCAAAGTACGCCGCCTGTCAGATCATTTTCGCAAGTCGGCTACAGCTTCCGCTGCCCTTGCTGTGTTGCAGCAGCGTTTTCAGCTTCCGGCACACTGACTGGTGTGTGATGTCCCCACACGCTGGAACTCTACCCTCCACATGTTGCAAAGGTTTTGTGAGCAGAGGAAAGCATGGACTACCAGCTGCAACAAGGCCGTCGATATTCAGGTCAGACTCCACACATAAGACCTCAGGAGTGGACCTTGATGTCTGACATATGTACCATCCTGACAAACTTTGAGGAGTCCATCAAGATGGTGAGTGGCGATGACGCCATCATTAGCGTCAGCATCCCACTTGTCTGTGTTTTGCAACGTTCTCTGCAGAGAATTAAAGAGGAGGCATTGCAGCCAGAGTATGATGAGATGGATCAAGAAGCCGTAGCGGGCGATTACACAGAGCCCAGCCTCATCTCATCCCAACGTGCATTGGGGGACAATGAGGGAGAGGAGGAGAAGGAGGAAGAACAGGAGCTGGTATCATGCGCTGTAGACGGTAGTACCTGTACAACTCTCATACCGTCGGTTCAGCGTGGGTGGCCTGAGGACAGGGGGGAGGAGGAGGAGGAGGAGGAGAGCATGGTCAGCCGACATCTTGGTGAGGACACGGAATTCTTGCCCGTTACCAGTCTGGCACGCATGGCTGACTTTATGTTACGCTGCCTTAACCGTGACCCTCGCGTTGTAAAAATGTTGGGTGACAGTCATTACTGGTTGGTGACACTTTTAGACCCCCGCTACAAGGAGAACTTTCTCTCTCTTATTCCTGAGGTGGAGAGGCAGTACCAGAAGGCCCTTGCTGCAGAACTGTTAAAAAAATTCCCATCTGAACATGCTAGCAGAGGTCACAGTTCGTTGCCCAACCAAGGCGTACAGGCGAGAGAGACGCATCTCCAATCCAGCAGAGGCAGGGGAACACTGTCAACGTTCTGGGACAGTTTTCTGTGACCCGCCCAGCTTAAAGGCCCTGAGGTGCGGGGTACTCTCACAAGGAGTGGAAAGTTTCAAAAGATGGTGAGGGAGTACCTTGCCGACCGTTCCAGCTTCCTCCGTGATTCCTCTGTGCCTTTTAAATATTGGGTATCCAAGCTAGACACTTGGAATGAACTCTCTCTGTACGCCTTGGAGGTAGTGGCCTGCCCTGCCACTAGCGTGTTATCGGAGCGTGTTTTTAGTGCCACTGGGGGAATTATAACAGATAAGCGCACTCGCCTGTCAACTGACAATGCTGACAAGATGACCCTTATCAAAATTAACAAGGACTGGATTGGGCCAGACTTCTCATCACCACCAAATGACAGCAGAGTAACATAAAGTCAAATCCACTGTTATTTCGGGAGGTGTATTCCCATGCACCGCTTCACAGCCACACATGGGTATACGCTTCCTCATTTCGGCTGTATTTTGCTCTTCTCCTTTTCCTCAGCCTCCACCACAACTATTCCACCAGGGTGACCTTGGTCCATGTTGCCAGCATTGCAAGTTCCTCCATCCTAATTTTTGGCATTTTTTTCTTTCAAGAAATAGGCAAAGACTATGGGAGACCCACTTCCCAATAATGGGGAAAAATGTTTTTAAGATACTGTACTGCATGGCTCTTCCAAGGGGCATTTAACCTGTCTTGATAAGCTACTGCAACCTCCACGTCTCTTCCAAGGGGCATTAAAACCGTCTTGTTAAGCTACTGCGACCTCCGCCACTTCTCCCAGGGGCATTAAAACCGTCTTGTTAAGCTACTGCGACCTCCACCACCTTTCCAAGGGGCATTAAAACCGTCTTGTTAAGCTACTGCGACCTCCACCACTCTTCCAAGGGGGCATTGATATTGTCTTTTTATTCCACTGCGAACTCCACGTCTCTTCCAAGGGGCATTAAAACCGTCTTGTTAAGCTACTGCGACCTCCACCACTTCTCCAAGGGGCATTAAAACTGTCTTGTTAAGCTACTGCGACCTCCACCACTCTTCCAAGGGGCATTGATATTGTCTTTTTATTGCACTGCGACCTCCACGTCTCTTCCAAGGGGCATTTAAACCATGTTTTTAAGCTACTGTGACCTCCACCACTCTTCCAAGGGGCATTAAAACCATCTTGTTAAGCTACTGCGACCTCCACCGCTCTTCTAATGGGCATTAAAACCGTCTTGTAAAGCTACTTCGACCTTCACCACTTTTCCAAGGGGCATTAAAACCGTCTTGTTAAGCTACTACGACCTCCACCGCTCTTCCAAGGGGCATTAAAATCATCTTGTTAAGCTACTGCGACCTCCACCACTTCTCCAAGGGCATTAAAACCGTCTTGTTAAGCTACTGCGACCTCCACCACTTTTCCAAGGGGCATTAAAACCGTCTTGTTAAGCTACTGCGACCTCCACCACTCTTCCAAGGGGCATTGATATTGTCTTTTTATTCCACTGCGAACTCCACGTCTCTTCCAAGGGGCATTTAAATCGTCTTTTTAAGCTACTGTGACCTCCACCACTCTACCAAGGGGCATTAAAACCGTCTTTTTAAGCTACTGCGACCTCCAACGCTCTTCCGAGGGGCATTAAAACCGTCTTGTTAAGCTACTGCGACCTCCACCACATTTTCAAGTGGCATTGATATTGTCTTTTTATTCCACTGCAACCTCTACGTCTCTTCCAAGGGGCATTAAAACCGTCTTGTTAAGCTACTGCGACCTCCACCGCTCTTTCAAGGGGCATTAAAACCATCTTGTTAAGGTACTGCGACCTCCATCATTCTTCCAAGGGGCATTAAAACCGTCTTGTTAAGCTACTGCTACCTCCACCACTTCTCCAAGGGGCATTAAAACCGTCTTGTTAAGCTACTGCGACCTCCACCACTTCTCCAAGGGGCATTAAAACTATCTTGTTAAGCTACTGCGACCTCCACCACTTTTCCAAGGGGCATTAAAACCGTCTTGTTAAGCTACTGTGACCTCCACCACTCTTCCAAGGGGCATTGATATTGTCTTTTTATTGCACTGCGACCTCCACCATTCTTCCAACGGGCATTGCATTTCCTCCTAATTTTAGTCAGCTTTTGTTTTACAATGCATAGGTGAACACTAAGGCAGACCCACTCCCCAATAATGGGTAGAAGGTTTTTAGTATGCTGTAATCCACGTCTGTTTCAAGGGGCATTGCAGTTCCTCATAAATTTTGGAAAGCCTTCCATTCACTGCTTAGGCCAACAGTGCACAGGAGGCCCAGTTGCTATAAATGGAAAAAACTGTTTAGTTAAGGCCCTCTGACCTCCATGTCACTTCCAAGGGGCATTGGAGTGCCTCGAAATTTTTGGTAGGCATTGCACTCACTGCATGCCCTTTAACTGTGTAGCCGAACCGCTCCTTTTGGTACAGAAACATATCCTACAAGACATGTGTGGTTGACTGGCCTGATATTGATGTGAATGGTCCCTGTTCCTCCAGCTCTTTCTCCTTTGCCTCATCCATCATTCATCACCTGAAGCTTTGTTTTAACGGGAGTCATAGAACTGGGATAGTAGCAGGAAAACATCCAGCAATGCTCGGAGGAGGTAGGATATGCGCCAAAACACTGACCACCTCAGGCCTAGCCGCTACTACATACATGCGCTTGTGTGGCACCCCAGGGTTCTGGTTACCACAGTAATAGCAATATTACGTCTGTGAGCAGGTGGGAGGTCTCCTGGTCAGGAACCCTAAGCATGCCACACCTCCTGCCCAGTCCTGGGAGGGGAAGGACTTCCCCTATATAAACTGGGGCTGAGGTGGGGTTAAAAAAAAAAAGAAGAGAAGAAGAGGAGTCCCAGACAGAGACACAGTCTGGTCTGGAGTGGAGCAGATGCAGGGAGAGCAAGATCAGGAGCTCTGTGGGAGCAGTGATAAAAGGGGTCCAGGACTGGAAGCTGTAGAGCTCGTCCTGACTGAAGAGATCTCACCGGACACGGAGTCCGAGGCTGTGGGGACTGTTCCATACCCAGCAGCAGAAACCGTCCGGCAGGGGATTTCAGGTCCTCTGGCCAAGAAACCCGAAGGCACGGTCACACGCAAGGGACCAGCACCGCCGTCGTGGAGCGGAGGCTACCAGAAGGCCCCGAGTCACCGGCCATACGGGTGAGCACCACACGGTACACTCAGGGACGTGGGCTACTTTTACCTGCTTCTAGCAAGGTAGCCAGGAAGAGTACAATTAGTTGGGGAGGCCTACAACTCCGCCTGGCCGGGGGAGATCCTATCTGCTCACGGACTGACCAGGCCCCGATCGCTAGCCAGTACTCCCGGGAGGGTCTACCTTTGCCACCAGTAAAGACCCTGAACTACACCGCACCGTCTCTGAGTGGTTCCTGGTGCCTGCGTGCAATTCTGCTATCCCCATCATCCACGTCTGCTGCCCTGAGGCCATACCCCTCCCGTTGGGGGTTATACTACCCACGCTGCACAACTGTACCACCGGCCTCAGCGGTCTGCCCTGCAGCGGCGGCTTCATAACCGCATTCAACGGGTGGCATAGTCGAACACTATAACATCTTCTGCTAAATTCCGCCACTTAGTTTGACACCCTGGGCACGGACCGAGTCACCGCCACGAGGACTACTAACCCCGACAGATCCGGCTCCGGGTATTCCCCGCGTGCGCAACGCTACACAACACAGGCCCAGGGGGTGCGTCAACTTTGGCGTAGTCGGCAGGATCTCGTGCCCGCAACCACCGGGTACTGCGTGCCTGAAAAAGACTGTTAAACTTACCTGTGGTGAAGATTCCCGCCATCCGACGCCATCTTTTGCCTTCTTCCCGCCATCCGTGGAGTTTTCCCGCCATCCGAAGCCATCTTTTGCCTTCTTCCCGCCATCCGTGGAGTTTTCCCGCCATTGGACGCCATCTCGAGGACGCCGTGCGAGAAGAAGAGGGGCGTGGACTCCGAAAGCGCGCGAGAACTGAAGCCCCGCCTCACGTCCGGACGTTGCGTAAGGTCCTGGAAGGAGCCCAGCAGACGCCGACGTCACAGGAGCGCAACGGAAGGTCCTCAACCCTGACGATCCACTGCGGAGCCGCGGCCTACGGAAGAGGATCATCGCAAGGTAGGCCACGGTCCACTAGGGGGGAGGAGGATGTCGGATACGGAGGAGAGCTTCACTGCTACAGCCACCGCCAGCACCACCGCTGCTGCGGTCATGCCTTTCACCATGCCCTACATCCCGGGGGCAGCCTGGCTACCCCAATACTCAGGGGAGTCCCATACCCTAAATGACTTCAGAGAAAGGCTGGATAGCCTCTTCCAGGTGTACCCCCTCACAGAAGAGCAAAAAGTGAGCATCCTGGTGGCTCAATTAACAGGGGCAGCCCAAAGGGAGGTAAAGTCCTGGCCACTTGGGAGGAGGAGGACTGTCGCAAGATACTAGCCCGGCTGAAGGACACCTTTGATACCCGTACCTCAGCCGAGATCAAGCTTAGATTCTACGGGTGCAAGCAGCGAGCACATGAGAATATAAGGGACTATGCACTAAACCTACAAGAGGCCCTGAGAGCCATTAAGCAGGCCGACCCTGACGGCGTGGGAAACGAAGACAAGTTGTTGACTGAACAATTTATAGAGGGTCTACATTGCAATGCCCACCGAACCCAGTTGCGAGCAATGGCCTTACAGGACCCTCATCTGGACTTTGCACAGTTCAAGGACAGAGCCATCCGGGTGCTCCGAGAACCGGCACCAGGTGGCGCTGTGACCCACAAACGCCTGTCACGGGTGTGTTGCCACGAAGATCGTCACGAGCACACAGCCTGACTTCTCGCAGCTGACTTGTTGGTGCTTTGTGTTTTCTCGGCAGTGTAGGAGTTAATTCTCTCTCTCTCTGGGCTAGCTGAGGTCCAGCCTCGCCCAGCTGCAATCAATGCTTCTTTAGTGAGACTCCTTTATATTCCTGCAGGTCTGTTTGGGAGGTGTCGGTGAAAGCTTTTCATTCTGACTTACAGAGCGGATCGTGGTGTTTGGAGTTGCTGAGATAAGTGTATTTGGAAGTGTGTTTTCCCTTTCCTCGCTTTATCATTTATCTCCTTTCCCGTTGGTGTTCCCTCTGTTGTAGTTGTTTAGAAGTTGTATGCAAGGTGGTTTTGGTTTTTCCCTTGTACTGTCTCGTTCGTCTAAATACTGTGTGTGGGCATATTATTTCTGGTTCCCTATTGTTGTGATCGGGGTCCTTCTCAGGACTAGATTACTTAGGTGCAGGGATCCTCAGAAGGTAGGGGTTACGCTGGCGGCCTGGACCTCTGTACCTTTAACAGTACCTCCAGGATGAGGGATTAGTCAGGGCCCCAGCTTAGGGTCAGCTTAGGCCCCCTACCTCCAGTATTCTGTGACAGTGTGACAACGCCCTGCTACCATTTACCACCAGGAGACGGCGCCCTTGTCGGCAGGGCCTGTGGGAGCTGATGCGCAGGCTTTAAACAATGACCCGGCTACAGACCTGCACCGTCAGGTCCAAGAGCTAACTAAAAGCGTTGCCGCGCTAACCCGAACTGTGCAGTCTTTACAGGTTTCTACTCCAGGGAAGATCCAGCTGGCATCCGGACCGGAGGATATCCCGTGGCGCCGACCAAGGAGGACCCCACCGGCCAGAGGAAGACCCAGCGACCGATACAACGAGGACGGACAACCCATCTGCCGCCGCTGCAATCAACCCGGACATATGGCAAGGTACTGTCCTTTAAACTGGCACAACCTGGGGTAGAGGGCCAACCCCTAGGAATAAGATCACCAGGCCCATCGAACTGGCGTGACAAATACGTGGGAGGACGTCCAGTCTTGCCTGTGGTACTGGATGGCATTCCTATGAGTGCCCTACTTGACACCGGGTCACAGGTCACCACCATCCCGTACGTGCTCTTCAAGCAGTACTGGAATGACTCGGATATAACCCGCTACCCAGACGACGACTTGAGTATCATCGCCAGCAATGGTCAGCCCGTGCCACAGATCGGATTTAAAGAGATGACCATTAAAATCGGTAAAGTCGAACTGGCAGCACAGGGACTGATCATTGTAGACATTGACAAGCGCGAGAGTCACCCAAAGATAACTCTAGGAACTAATGTGATTGAAAATTGTCTTGCAGAGGTGATTCTCATTTTACAGCAGGTTGCCAAGAACGCCAGCTCCGGCCAGCAGCGAGTGCTCCAAAAAGAGATCCGGGCACTGATGCGACGGCAACAGGTGGAACTCTCCAGTGGTGAGATTGGTAGCGTGAGAATGTGTGACCCTTTCCCTATTGCCATGCCCCCGAAAAGTGAAATGATGATTTGGTGCCGGGCAGCTATTGGTCTGAGAGGTAGAGATTACCAGGCAATGGTAGAACCAGTCTACTCAGATAGTAGGCCCACCATTTTGACGGCACGGGGGGTGGTTGATGTACGCCATGGGAGGGTGCCCGTTCGCATAATAAATATCGGGAAGAGGGAAGTGTACCTACCCCGGTATGCTACGCTAGCCAAATTGTATACCATCAACCAAAATTCTGTACAGTCCGTGGAACCCTTGCCTCCATCTCATCCAGAGGAAGGTAACGGCTCTAAGCAACAAATGGAGGACTGGTGTCAGCAACTGCATTTGGGTACTGACTCCACACCTGCTCACCAAAAGCAGGGAGTCTACCGGGTGATCCAGGAATACGAGAGAGTGTTCAGAAAACACCCGCTGGACTTCGGGCGAGTAAAGGGAGTGGAACATCACATCCCCACGGGAGATCATCCTCCCATAAAGGAAAGGTATCGTCCCGTACCCCCTGCACACTACCAACACGCCAAGGGGATGCTTAGAGACATGAAGGAGGCTGGGGTAATCAGGGATAGCTGTAGCCCCTGGGCAGCTCCACTAGTCTTGGTTAAAAAAAAAGACAACACCATGAGAATGTGTGTAGATTACCGGAAAATCAACCGTATCACACACAAAGATGCGTACCCCTTACCAAGGATAGAGGGGTCTTTGGCTGCTTTAAGATCTGCTAACTTCTTCTCCACTTTGGATCTCACTAGCGGGTACTGGCAGGTTCCTGTCGCAGAGGCGGACCGGGAGAAGACCGCATTCACCACCCCGATGGGACTTAGCGAGTTTACCTGCATGCCGTTCGGACTCTGCAACGCACCAGGAACCTTCCAACGATTGATGGAATGCTGTCTGGGACACCGGAACTTTGAGACGGTCCTGCTGTACCTGGACGATGTTATAGTTTATTCCAAAACCTACGAGGACCACCTGAAACACCTGGCGGAAGTGTTCGAAGCCCTGGCAAACTACGGTCTGAAGGTGAAACCGTCGAAGTGTCACCTGCTAAAACCAAAAGTGCAGTACCTGGGACACGTGGTGAGTGCTGACGGAGTGGCTCCCGACCCTGATAAGATCACCGCGATTAAGGAATGGCCAAGACCCTCCAGCGTAAAGGAAGTGCGGCAGTTCCTCGGGTTGGTAGGCTACTACCGAAGATTCATTCCCGGTTTCACCAAAAAGGCAGCTCCTATGCAGGACCTCCTGATAGGCCAGTCCAGGAAGGCCAAGAACCAGAAGCCGCCCTTCAGATGGGAGAAGCTGGAAGAAGAGTCCTTCCGCCAGCTGAAGATGGCCCTCACGGGGGATGAAATCCTGGCGTACCCTGATTACAGCCAGCCCTTTATCCTCTACACCGACGCAAGTAACATCGGGCTAGGAGCCGTACTGTCCCAGATCCAGCAGGGGAGAGAACGGGTAATTGCTTACGCCAGCCGAAAACTGCGACCCACCGAAAGAAACCCTGAGAATTACAGCTCATTCAAGCTAGAGTTCCTGGCAGTGGTGTGGGCAGTCACCGAACGCTTTAAGCACTACTTCGCCTCTTCGCGGTTCACCGTGTACACGGATAACAACCCGTTGACACACCTGGACACTGCAAGACTCGGTGCCCTGGAGCAGAGATGGATGGCCCGCCTGTCCAACTATGAGTTCACGATCAAATACCGGGCAGGACGCTGCAATACCAACGCGGATGCCTTGTCCAGAATGCCAAACCTACCGGACGTAGGGGAAGATCCAGAGGAACTGGAAGAAGTTGAACTCCCCGCGTTTCACCGTCATGGGACTACCCAGTATTCCCACCGTGTAAGGGGTAAGCAATCCGCTACGTTCAACCCCTTACCTCATTACAACTGGGCGGAAACACAAGGCAGTGACCCCGCCGTCCGACTAGTGAAGGAGATGCTGACTCGGCCAGATGCCCACCTTGACCCAGACGCTCCGGAGGAGACCAAGCAACTGTGGGCTGAGAAGAGTCGACTGTTTCTTTACAAGGGGAAGTTGTGCCGCAGAATGGTTAACTCCCGGACGCATGAACTGATCTGGCAAGTAGTGGTGCCAAGAAGAGACGCGGCTATGGTACTGGAGGCATACCACGACGGAGCTGGGCACTTCGGATGGAAGAAGCTGGAGTTCCTGCTGCGCGGGCGGTTCCACTGGGTAGGCATGAGAGGGACCATCGAGAGGTGGTGCAGAGACTGTGGCCCATGCAACCTAAGAAGGAAGGACCGTGCCAGCCAGAAGACTCCCCTGCAGTCCATCGTCACCAGGCAGCCGTTGGAACTGGTAGCCTTGGACCATGTAAAACTGACCCCCAGCAGAAGTGGCTATGTCTATGCGTTAACCATCGTGGATCACTACTCCCGGTTCTTGGTTGTAGTCCCCGTCAAGGACTTAACGGCTCAAACAGCAGCTAGAGCCTTCCAGCAGCACTTCTGTCGTCCACACGGATACCCAGAGCAGGTGCTGACGGACCAAGGACCTGCCTTTGAAGCGGAAGTCTTCCAGGAGTTCTGCACTCTGTATGGCTGCCGGAAGATAAGAGCAACACCCTATCATCCGCAAACCAATGGACTTTGCGAGAAGATGAACCAGGTGGTGATAGACCTTCTGAAAATATTGCCCCTGGAAGAACGCAGTCTGTGGCCTGAGAAACTGCCTGATCTGGTGGACCTATACAACCACATCCCTGTAGGTTCTACCAACTGTACCCCGGCTTACCTAATGAGAGCAAGACCTGGTAAGCTGCCTGTTGATCTGGATATGGGAGTCCTGACACCCGAGGACACTTCACCAGAAGCAGACTGGGACACAGAGAGGCAGCAGCAGTACCGGAAAGTACAGGAGAGCGTTGAGCGAAGTCTCCGTCAAGCAAGAGAAAGACAGGAGAAGACTTACAACCAGTGTGCTCCCGCTGTTCCCCTGGTACCTGGAGAGCAGGTCTTGAAGAGGAAAAGATGGCTCCACAAGTTGGACGACCAGTGGGAGAAGGACCCGTACACCGTACTGCCATCAAGCCATGAAAACCCAAAAATCTGCACAATCAGTAAGGATGGAGGAGAAACCACAGCCATTGTCTCCCGAGATCACCTGAAGAAGTGTCCCGAGCAGCTACGAAACCCTGAAGAAGATCAAGAAAACCCTCGACCCGCAGAGGAAAGGGAAGAGATGGTCAGTACTGTACTCGGAGACTTCCCTCGGTCTTGGACACAGGTAAATGGCGCTGTTGTGGTACCCGTCCTCACCTTCCTCCAGCCAGCATCCCAAGTGCCTACGGAAAAACAGGTAGAGCTGGAAGAGCAGCCGGTCCAGGAGGCAGAAGACCCCACACAAGCAGACCAGGAGAATCGACCCTCTGCTTACAGTGAGCCTGCCGTGCCCCTAGTGAGCCAAAGATTCCGTAGACAGCTGCCCAGCTTACCTTTGACAGCTCCTACACCCTGTAGCTCAGGACCGGTCAGTAAGCTCCGTAGGTCTACTAGGGCCAATAGAGGCCAGTTGCCCGTACGTTGGAGGATCTAAAGTGTTCAGACTGTCTTATTGGTATTTACCTGTTTACTGTTGCTTGTAAATAATTATGTTTTTCCAGTTATTTTATAGGTGTCTTTTGAGGATTAACCGGAACTCTGTTGTATATATGTTTGGAGCGTAACCCAGGAACGGACTATAGACTGTTAAAGACTCGGGGCAGGACAGACCCCTACCTGGTTACGGCTTCCCGTTCTTTGGTGAAATGGACACCCTTTTTGCTTCAAAAATTGCACCCGGTTGCGGACACTCCGTGACCACCCTAACGTGTTTTTCCTTATTGTATTGTTCCTGTTTATACCCTGTTATGTTTTCAAAAATATGTTTAGTCCCGGAGTACTAAATTTTACTAGGGGGGAATGTGGCACCCCAGGGTTCTGGTTACCACAGTAATAGCAATATTACGTCTGTGAGCAGGTGGGAGGTCTCCTGGTCAGGAACCCTAAGCATGCCACACCTCCTGCCCAGTCCTGGGAGGGGAAGGACTTCCCCTATATAAACTGGGGCTGAGGTGGGGTTAAAAAAAAAAAGAAGAGAAGAAGAGGAGTCCCAGACAGAGACACAGTCTGGTCTGGAGTGGAGCAGATGCAGGGAGAGCAAGATCAGGAGCTCTGTGGGAGCAGTGATAAAAGGGGTCCAGGACTGGAAGCTGTAGACCTCGTCCTGACTGAAGAGATCTCACCGGACACGGAGTCCGAGGCTGTGGGGACTGTTCCATACCCAGCAGCAGAAACCGTCCGGCAGGGGATTTCAGGTCCTCTGGCCAAGAAACCCGAAGGCACGGTCACACGCAAGGGACCAGCACCGCCGTCGTGGAGCGGAGGCTACCAGAAGGCCCCGAGTCACCGGCCATACGGGTGAGCACCACACGGTACACTCAGGGACGTGGGCTACTTTTACCTGCTTCTAGCAAGGTAGCCAGGAAGAGTACAATTAGTTGGGGAGGCCTACAACTCCGCCTGGCCGGGGGAGATCCTATCTGCTCACGGACTGACCAGGCCCCGATCGCTAGCCAGTACTCCCGGGAGGGTCTACCTTTGCCACCAGTAAAGACCCTGAACTACACCACACCGTCTCTGAGTGGTTCCTGGTGCCTGCGTGCAATTCTGCTATCCCCATCATCCACGTCTGCTGCCCTGAGGCCATACCCCTCCCGTTGGGGGTTATACTACCCACGCTGCACAACTGTACCACCGGCCTCAGCGGTCTGCCCTGCAGCGGCGGCTTCATAACCGCATTCAACGGGTGGCGTAGTCGAACACTATAACATCTTCTGCTAAATTCCGCCACTTAGTTTGACACCCTGGGCACGGACCGGGTCACCGCCACGAGGACTACTAACCCCGACAGATCCGGCTCCGGGTATTCCCCGCGTGCGCAACGCTACACAACACAGGCCCAGGGGGTGCGTCACTTGCATTCCAAGAAAACAAAGCAGACACTAACTTCTATCATCATCATCATGCTCTTCACCTTGGCACTCTCAACTCCCCTGATGGAGAAGCCAGGGCCCACCGGAGGAGTCTGGTTCTCTGGTGGGCTCGTCCAATGCTGCCCTAAAGCAGGCCGGGCTAAGAAAAGTGTGTGGGGAGATGTTCCAAGGAGAAATAGGGGCGGCTGGGGACCGTTTATTGACACCCAGCTGCCCTCAGGCGGCTGGGGGCCGAGTATGGACACCCGGCCGCCCCCTGGCGGCTGGGGACCGAGCGTGGACACCCGGCCGCCGGGCGGCTGGGTACTGAGTATGGATACCTTGCTGCCGAAGCAGCCATGAGGTAGTGGCCAGCTTCTGCCTCCTCCAAACTAAAAGGCCCCATTTCAAGTGCAAGCAAGCTAGCAGTATGGTATTGCAACCTGGGGGTGGGTGGGTGGCAGGCTGCATACTTGCGCTTGCATTGCAAGGAATGGGAGAGGTACAATTGAACACTGCCCTGGGACAAGAACTTGCACGGGGATAGTTGCAAATCTGCATCTTCTGATGCGGAAAGGATCACTTCTGATGGGCACACTTTTAGGCAGTGACACATGCTGTTCCCATGTCTTTTCAGCACTGTATGTATGTGTCACACAGCACATGGCCAGATAAGATTGTAAAACGTTAAAATGACATTTCCCGGTGAATGCATTTGTCACGCTTGAAAGCAATACAAAAGTGCAAAAATGCATAAAAATGATACTTGTGAACATAGCCCAAGGTGTGGAGGAGTATTTTTGGTTTTGGTTATTTATTTTACCTTATACACAAGTCTTTACCCTGGAAAGGAAGTTCCTTAACATATTTTACAGGAAAACCGTTTCAGTTTCTTTTGTGAACGTTTTATTGTGAGCCCGTTAAAGTGTCTTAATACCTCTGACCACGTTGTTGACAGCAGTGACCTGGGGGTCAGAAATGCTTCCTGGGGCGATGCCCATGCTGTCCCCATGTCTTTTGAGCATTGTCACTATTGTTTTGGGCACTTTTTAGGCTTTCTACAGACTGCCGAGAGTGCCGCCGCAAAAAAGCTCGGGTCTCCCATAGACTAACATTGGGCTCGTTGCTCGGGTCGAGCACCCGAGTATCACGGCGAGCTCGGCCCGAGCTTCGAGCACCCGAGCATTTTAGTGCTCGCTCAACACTACATGTAGTGCTTATGAAGGACAGATGAAGTGATACTTAGCCAGTCGCTGGCATCTAGCTGCTTGAATCCCTATGGTACGCTGTTATAGCTAAGGGACGCTACTGACAATTACACTTTTCCCCTGCAAGGGTAATGGTTAGTGTTGAGCGAGCATGCTTGACACTGCTCGGTACTCGCCCGAGTATCTCGCTACTCGGGATGTTCGGCGAGCACCGGGCATTTCCGGGTTACTCGGGCGGGAGCTCGGGTCTCCGCCCTGCATGTTTGGCGCTCTTTACAGAGCCAATGAACATGCAGGGATTGCCAGCCAGTCACTGTAATGCTGCAGCCATGTTATTTGTGGGCATTACAGTGATTGGCTGGCCGCACAGCGTCACCTCGAGTATTTAAAACCGGGCGCCGCCATCTTGGACACAGTCGCCCGGGATCAGACAGTGTACGGTCCGTGCTGCTGAGTTAGGGAGAGATATATAGTGCGAAATAGGTAGTGTAGGGTCTCTAAAGCCTGCCAACTCAAACAAACAGTTCTTCTCAGGACTAATATCCATCCCAGATATCAGGCAGGCAGGCAGGCTGTATGGGAGACGCAGTGGTTATACCAACAGACAGTGCATTACAGTCCTGTGTGCTCCTGCTGGTCAAATTGCTTGACTTATCCCCAGTTCTCAGGGGCCAGGAAAAATCCTTTTTTTTTCATCTAAATCCTGTTTTGTTTTTCCTCAGTCATACTGTACAAATACGCGTCTTATTAACCTTTTGGTATTCCCCCCCCCCCAAAAAAAAAAACTGAGTGTGTCTATGACTGTTCAGACACCAATATATCTGTTTAAAAGATTCTGGTGTAGGCCAAAGAAATAGAACTGTGTTTTTCCTCTTCCACGCTTCAAATCTGGGTATTATCAACCTGCTTGCCTTTTTTACATAAAAAAAAACAGTTTGAGTGTCTCGCTCACTGTTCAGACACAAATATATCTATTTAAAAAAGTCTGGTATACGCCAGGAAATTATAACTCTGGTTTTGCAGCTCCACGGTTCAAATCTCTGTATTATCCACTTTTTGACATTTTTTCCATAAAAAAAACAGTTTGAGTGTGTTGCTGACTGTTCAGACACAAATATATCTGTTTAAAAGATTCTGGTGTAGGCCAGAGAAATAGAACTGTGTTTTTCCTCTTCCACAGTTCAAATCTCGGTGTTATCAACCTGCTTGCCTTTTTTCCATAAAAAAAAAACAGTTTGAGTGTGTCGCTGACTGTTCAGACTCAAATATATCTATTTTAAAAAGTCTGGTATACACTGGGAAATTATAACTGTTGTTTTGCAGTTCCAAGGTTCAAATTCTCGGTATTATCCACTTTTTGGCCTTTTTTACATTAAAAATAACAGTTTGAGTGTCTCGCTCAGTGTTCAGTCACAAATATATCTGTTTAAAAGATTCTGGTGTAGGCCAGAGAAATAGAAATGTGGTTTTCCTCTTCCACGGTTCTTAACTCCTTTTTATTACCCTTTTTCCATTGATAGTGTGAGTGTAAGCTATTTTACTTCATTTACAATGGGCAAGGCGCGTGGCAAGGGACGTGGAACTGGACGTTCTAGTGATGGTGCGTGCAGAGGACGAGGCCGTGGCCAAGGTGAAAATGTGCCACAACCAACAGCCACATCTTCTCGCTCCCACTTCTTGACCGAATTACTAGGGAAGTGTGACGCTTCTTTCTCGGAAGCCCCCTGTTGGGAGATGGGGGACTCGGAGTCGGGTCCTGTGATGGAGAGATGGGGTGCAGCCGTGGCCCGGATCCGCTCCGTGCCCAGGGCCGTCACATTAAAAAGGGTAAACAGGGGCTTCCGAGAAAGAGGCGTCACAACTTGGCGTAGTCGACAGGATAGCGTGCCCGCAGCAAAGGAAGGAATTACCCATTGCTACCGGGTACTGTGTGCCTTACACCTTGAACTGTCATTTTCCACTTAAAATGGCGCCCGCCCAAGAAGAACAGGCGCCATAGTGCTGTGAAACGACGGTCTTCAAACACCTCCCATCGTGGGCTGGGCTCCCGCTTGGCGCCAAAAGTGTGGACTGCCCCTTCCATCAGAGACTGTCCGCGGGGTAATGCCCGTCAAACCGGATGGGCTGAACGAAGGTGGGCCTGTCAACATGCCGCCCAGGAACCGCCCCGAAAGAGGAGGAAGAAGAAAAGCAAAAAGGTGCGGCCCTAGCAGTCGGAGGTTGGCAATCTTCGGGAGCAGACATGGACGCTTCTGGAGCGCAACCTACGGAGCCTTCCGAACCCGGTTCAGGTCCTTCACCCAGAAAGGAGCGAAGCGGCTACGTTCTTACAGTGGGAGATTTGGAGTTTCTCCACCAGGAAGCCCCAGGTCTCATGCGGAGACAGAAAGAGGCCCAGGAGGCGGCGACGGCTGCGTGGCGGGAAGAAATGTGTCACGGGTGTGTCGCCACGAAGATCGTCGCGACTACACAGCCTGACTTCTCGCAGCTGAGTTTTTGGTGCTTTGTGTTTTGGTAGTGAGGGAGTTAATTCTCTCCCTCTGTGCTTGACGAGGCTCAGCCTCGCCCAGCTGCAGTTAATGCTGCTGGATTGGGATTCCTTCAAATACCTGCTGGTCTGATAGGGAAGTCGTCGGTGAAAGCATTTCTTGCAGACCTTCAGAGCGGATCGTTGTTTGGTGGAGTTCGGAGCGAAGAGTATACGGTGTGGTTTCTTCCCTTCCTCCCTTTATCATTTATCTCCTAACCTGTTGTTGTTCCCTCTGTAATTGTGGTGTGAGTTTTTGTATGCAAGGTGGTTTTTGATTTTCCCCTTGTACTGTCTCGTTTGTTTAGTACTGTGTTTGGGCATTTTCTATCCTGTTCCCCATTGTTGTGATCGGGGTCCTTCTCAGGACTAGATTACTGAGGTTCAGGGATATTCAGGAGTTTAGGGTTACACTGGCGGCCTGGACCTCTGTACCATTAACAGTACCTCCAGGTTGAGGGATTAGTCAGGGCCCCCGTTTAGGGTCAGCTCAGGCCCCTGACCTCCTGTACATTGAGACAGCGTGACATTTTCACCGACCGACACAAAAAAAAATATATATATATATATATTTTTCTCCAGCCACCATGGATCCAGTAGCCAGTTTAGCTCGGCAGTTGCAGAGTTTGTCCATGGAGCTGGCGGACGTTAAGTCCAAGGTTTTGTATCCCCAAGAGCAAGCCGGACCAGAACCTAAAGTAGCTCTCCCTGACAGGTTCACTGGGGGGCGGGACAAGTTTTTTGTTTTCCGGGAGGCATGCATGTTGTACTTTCGGCTGCAGCCTCGGTCATCGGGGAGTGAGGAGCAAAGGGTGGGAATTGTCATCTCGCTCCTACAAGGGGACCCACAATCTTGGGCGTTCTCTCTTCCCCCGGGCTCCCCGGCTCTCCAGTCAGTGGATAGGTTCTTCGCTGCTATGGGACTCGTATATGATGACCCGGATCGGATCTCCCTTGCTGAATCTAAGTTACGTAGGATCCACCAGGGAGATCGTCCGGCGGAGGAATTCTGTTCGGAGTTCCGTAGGTGGGCCACGGACACCCAGTGGAATGATCCGGCTCTTAGGAGCCAGTTTTGTCAAGGGTTATCTGACAAATTAAAGGATGTGTTGGCACAGTATGATCCTCCCGCCTCACTGGAAGCTGCTATGGCCCTTGCTATTCGCATTGACAGACGGCTTCGGGAGAGGTGCGGGATAACTCCATTCCCTGTGATGACTCCACCTCCTACAAGGTCCCCTCATATGGAGGTTCCCCTGGTCAGTCCAGAGGAGCCTATGCAGTTAGGAGGGACATCATTCCGGGGGAGGGGACCGGGGGTGCGCCACAAGACTGGAAGGTGCTTCTTCTGCGGGAGAAAGGGACATTTTATTGGGGGGTGTCCATCCCGTCCTTTGCAGAGTAAAGAGTCGTCGGAAAACTGTTGATCCCAGGTTGTGTGGTGGACGGCAATCTGGGAGTAGGTATTTCATCCCTAGGTTCGTCTCAGTTTCTCGTGCCGGCGGAGGTGGTGGTGGGTACGAGAACTGAGAGGATATCTGTTCTTCTAGATAGTGGGGCCGGGGCTAATCTGGTGGACGCTCGGTTTGCCCGGGTTCAAGGTATGCTATTGAATATGTTGGCTAAACCCATCCCCATATTTTCGATCGACGCCAGGCCTCTCGGTCAGGGAAGTTTTTTGCAAGTGGTGCAAATGGAAATTTGGAGTTTCAGGTATCGAAAGTCATCGATTCACGTTTTAGTCGCCGGTCCCTTCAGTACCTGGTTCATTGGAAAGGGTATGGTCCTGAGGAGAGAATGTGGGTTCCTGCGTCAGATATTAACGCAGACCGGTTAATTCGGGCCTTCCACACGACTCACCCGGATAAACCTGGCCCTGAGGGTCCGGAGGCCCCTCGTAGAAGGGGGGGTACTGTCACGGGTGTGTCGCCACGAAGATCGTCGCGACTACACAGCCTGACTTCTCGCAGCTGAGTTTTTGGTGCTTTGTGTTTTGGTAGTGAGGGAGTTAATTCTCTCCCTCTGTGCTTGACGAGGCTCAGCCTCGCCCAGCTGCAGTTAATGCTGCTGGATTGGGATTCCTTCAAATACCTGCTGGTCTGATAGGGAAGTTGTCGGTGAAAGCATTTCTTGCAGACCTTCAGAGCGGATCGTTGTTTGGTGGAGTTCGGAGCGAAGAGTATACGGTGTGGTTTCTTCCCTTCCTCCCTTTATCATTTATCTCCTAACCTGTTGTTGTTCCCTCTGTAATTGTGGTGTGAGTTTTTGTATGCAAGGTGGTTTTTGGTTTTCCCCTTGTACTGTCTCGTTTGTTTAGTACTGTGTTTGGGCATTTTCTATCCTGTTCCCCATTGTTGTGATCGGGGTCCTTCTCAGGACTAGATTACTGAGGTTCAGGGATATTCAGGAGTTTAGGGTTACGCTGGCGGCCTGGACCTCTGTACCATTAACAGTACCTCCAGGTTGAGGGATTAGTCAGGGCCCCCATTTAGGGTCAGCTCAGGCCCCTGACCTCCTGTACATTGAGACAGCATGACAAAATGTTGCTGCGCATCCGGGCCCGCCGCCAAGGAGCTGAAGCCCAGGGAGAAGCGGTGACAGAGATCGTAAGCAGCCCAGAAGAGGGTGAGTGTGCTACCCCTGCCCCGGCCACCGAATTTACCGTTCCCATACTGGAACTCATGGCTGAATATCTCCTGCTCGGCGCGGTTACCTGGGAGCAGGTCTTTGCCCCGGAGCTGCAAGCGGCAGCTATAGGTGGGGACCTGCGATGCCGCCCAACTCCCGAATCTGAAGTACCTGAAGCTGCTGAGGTGTCCACCGGCCCCAACCCGGACTGGTCCGCACTTGCAGAGGACCCGCAGCAACCCCTAATGACACCGATACCCACACCAACAGTCACCTGGCCGGAGGCCTGGGACAACCAGGGGGGGGACCTGATGGGCTTTCCCCGGGAGACCCGGGCTGAAGCGCAGAGGTGGAGTGAGCGGTGCCATGAGCAGATCCTCCAGCTCATTCAGGAGCAACACCAAAGGGAGGTCCACTGCGAGCGCCTCGAGGTACGGGCCAAAGCTGCTAAGTCCCGGGCCCGACAGGAAGAGGCAACCCGTCCCAGTCCACGTGTGGAAGGGCAAGTCGTCCGCTTCCACCATGAGGCGGGGGGGGGGTTCATCAGGAGTCCCCAGCATCAGGATGACGTCTTTGTCAGCAGGCAGGACGTCGAGCCGCGTTTGAAGAAGGGACACCCTGGCAGGAACCTCTTCCCGGGCGATGTAGTTACGTACTCTCGCCACCATGGGGTGCGGGGGTGGTATGCTCTGGATGTCCACAAGGTGTCCGGGAGCGACGCCCCCTCACGCTCAGCCTCAGGCGACCGGTCAGCCTCCGTCGGGAGGAACGAGCCTTTTCCCATGAGGGAACCCGAGATCTAAGCAGCCCCGGCGGTTGTAACTTGTTGAAAGTTATGTTGTTTGTGTTTACGTTTTGATTTTCTATCCCTGGTTTCTGGAGACATTAGTCCCTGCAGACTTGCAGCAGACAGACTCCTTTCTTGTATATAGTTTGCATCTCTTAAGGTGCTCCATATTGGTTTTATGCAAAACCGCGGACATTTCTACCTCAAGACCTCAGAAGGAAAACCTGTCAGGGTGGCTCTCCAGGAGGTCCAACTCGGGATCTTCATGCCCTGCAGCCACCCCAGGGCCCACATTGAGGGTTTGGGACAGGTCCCTCGCGCTTCTGAACTAACTCTGCGTCTTTGCACTTTAACCCGTCTGTCTGCACATGATGTCTCTGGAAAATACTAGCACTTTTATAATTTTATACTTTTGTATTTTTTGTACTATACATTATGTTTGTAACATTTAAGAAGATGTGCCTCCCATAAAGGGAAGATGGTTTATTGTTATTTAAAAAGAAAAACTTTCCTAGGTATTGCTCTTTTGCAGCCCGCGGACGTGCTGTGTTTCACCAGGGGGGAATGTTCACAGTTCGTTGCCCAGCCAAGGCGTACAGGCGAGAGAGACGCAACTCCAATCCAGCAGTGGCAGCGGAACACTGTCAATGTTCTGGGACAATTTTCTGAGACAAGCCCAGCTTACAGGTCCTGAGGCGCCGGGTACTCTCACAAGGAGTGGATAGTTTCAAAAGATGGTGAGGGAGTACCTTCTCGACAGTACCAGCGTCCTCCGTGATTCCTCTGTGCCTCTTAATTATTAGGTATCCAAGCTGGACACTTGGAATGAACTCGCTCTGTACGCCTTGGAGGTCCTGGCCTGCCCTGCCGCTAGCGTGTTATTGGAGCGTGTTTTTAGTGCCGCTGGGGGAATTAGAACTGATAAGCGCACTCGCCTGTCAACTGACAATACTGACAAGCTGACCCTTATCAAAATGAACAACGGCTGGATTGGGCCTTGCTTCTCATCACCACAAAATGACAGCAGAGTAACATAAAGTCAAATCCACTGTGTTATTTCGGGAGGTGTATTCTCATGCACTGCTTCACACCCACACATGGGTATACGCTTCCTCATTTTGGCTGTTTTTTGCTCTTCTCCTTATCCACAGCCTTCACCACTACTATAGCACCAGGGTGACCGTAGTCCGTGTTGCCAGCATTGCAAGTTCCTCCGTCCTAATTTTTGGCAGCTTTTGCTTGGAAGGCATAGACAAAGACTATGGGAGACCCACTCCCCAATAATGGGAATAATGTTTTAAATATGCTGTACTGCATGGTTCTTGTTTGCCAGCATTGCAAGTTCCTCCGTCCTAATTTTTGGCAGCTTTTGCTTGGAAGGCATAGGCAAAGACTATGGGAGACGCACTCCCCAATAATGGGAATAATGTTTTTAATATGCTGTACTGCATGGCTCTTGTTTGCCAGCATTACAAGTTCCTCCGTCCTAATTTTAGGAAGCTTTTGCTTGGAAGACATAGGCAAAGACTATGGGAGACCCACTACCCAATATTGGGAATAATGTTTTTAATATGCTGTACTGCATGGGTCTTGTAAGGGGCATTGCAGGTTCCTCCATCCTAATTTTTGGCAGCTTTTGCTTGGAAGGCATAGGCAAAGACTATGGGAGACCCACTCCCCCATAATGGGAATAATGTTTTTAATATGCTGCACTGCATGGCTCTTGTATGGGGCATTGCAAGCTCCTCCGTCCTAATTTTTGGCAGCTTTTGAATGGAAGGCATAGGCAAAGAGTATGGGAGACCCACTCCCCAATAATGGGAATAATGTTTTAATATGCTGTACTGCATGGCTCTTGTTTGCCAGCATTGCAAGTTCCTCCGTCCTAATTTTTGGCAGCTTTTGCATGAAAGGCATAAGCAAAGACTATGGGAGACCCACTCCCCAATAATGGGAATAATGTTTGTAATATGCTGTACTGCATGGCTCTTGTACGGGGCATTGCAAGTTCCTCATCCTAATTTTTGGTAGCTTTTGCTTAGAAGGCGTAGGCAAAGACTATAGGAGACACACTCCCCAATAATGGGAATAATGTTTTAAATATATGCTGTACTGCATGACTCTTGTTTGCCAGCATTACAAGTTCTTCCGTCCTAATTTTTGGAAGCTTTTGCTTGGAAGACATAGGCAAAGACTATGGGAGACCCACTACCCAATAATGGGAATAATGTTTTTAATATGCTGAACTGCATGGGTCTTGTAAGGGGCATTGCAGGTTCCTCCATCCTAATTTTTGGCAGATTTTGCTTGGAAGGCATAGGCAAAGACTATGGGAGACCCACTCCCCATTAATGGGAATAATGTTTTTAATATGCTGTACTGCATGGCTCTTGTTTGCCAGCATTGCAAGTTCCTCCGTCCTAATTTTTGACAGCTTTTGCTTGGAGGGCATAGGCAAAGAGTATGGGAGACCCTCTCCCCAATAATGGGAATAATGTTTTTAATATGCTGTACTGCATGGCTCTTGTACGGGGCATTGCAAGTTCCTCTGTCCTAATTTATGGCAGCATTTACTTGGAAGGCACAGGCAAAGACTATGAGAGACCCACTCCCCAATAATGGGAATAATGTTTTTAATATGCTGTACTGCATGGCACTTGTTTGCCAGCATTGCAAGTTCCTCCGTCCTAATTTTTGACAGCTTTTGCTTGGAAGGCATAGGCAAAGACTATGGGAGACCCACTCCCCAATAATGGGAATAATGTTTTTAATATGCTGTACTGCATGGCTCTTGTACGGGGCGTTGCAAGTTCCTCTGTCCTAATTTATGGCAGCTTTTGCTTGGAAGGCATAGGCAAAGACTATGGGAGACCCACTCCCCAATAATATGAATAATGTTTTTAATATGCTGTACTGCATGGCTCTTGTTTGCCAGCATTGCAAGTTCCTCCGTCCTAATTTTTGACAGCTTTTGCTTGGAAGGCATAGGATAAGACTATGGGAGACCCACTCCCCAATAATGGGAATAATATTTTTAATATGATGTACTGCAAGGCTCTTGTAATGGGCATTGCAAGTTACTCCGTCCTAATTTTTGGCAGCTTTTGCTTGGAAGGCATAGGCAAAGACTATGGGAGACACACTCCCCAATAATGGGAATAATGTTTTTAATATGATATACTGCATGGCTCTTGTACGGGCCATTGCAAGTTCCTCCATTCTAATTTTTGGCAGCTTTTGCTTGGAAGGTATAGGCAAAGACTATGGGAGACCCACTCCCCAATAACGGGAATAATGTTTTTAATATGCTGTACTGCATGGCTCTTGCACGGGGCATTGCAAGTTCCTCCGTCCTAATGTTTGGCAGCTTTTGCTTGGAAGGCACAGGCAAAGACTATGGAAGAGCCTCTCCCCAATAATGGGAATAATGTTTTTAATATGCTGTACTGCATGGCTCTTGTACGGGGCATTGCAAGTTCCTCCGTCCTAATTTTTGGCAGCTTTTGCTTGGAAGGGTTAGGCAAAGACTATGGAAGACCCTCTCCCCAATAATGGGAAAAATGATTTTAATATGCTGTACTGCATGGCTCTTGTATGGGGCATTGCAAGTTCCTCCGTCCTAATTTTGGGCAGCTTTTGCTTGGAAGGCATAGGCAAAGACTATTGGAGACCCACTCCCCAATAATGGGAATAATGATTTTAATATGCAGTACTGCATGGCTCTTGTTTGCCAGCATTGCAAGTTCCTCCATCCTAATTTTTGGCAGCTTTTGCTTGGAAGGCATAGGCAAAGACTATGGGACATTCAATCCCCAATAATGGGAATAATGTTTTAAATATGTTTTACTGCATGGCTCTTGTTTGACAGCATTGCAAGTTCCTCCGTCCTAATTATTAGCAGCTTTTGCTTGGAAGGCACAGGCAAAGACTATGGGAGACCCACTCCCCTATAATGGGAATAATGTTTTTAATATGCTGTACTGCATGGCTCTTGTACGGGGCATTGCAAGTTCCTCCATTCTACTTTTTTGGCTGCTTTTGCTTCGAAGGCATAGGCAAAGACTATGGGACACCCAGTCCCCAATAATGGGAATAATGTTTTTATTATGCGGTACTGCATGGCTCTTGTACGGGGCATGGCAAGTTCCTCCGTCCTAATTTTTGGCAGCTTTTGCTTAGAAGGCGTAAGCAAAGATTATAAGAGACACACACCCCAATAATGGGAATAATGTTTTTAATGTGCTGTACTGCATGGCTCTTGTTTGCCAGCATTACAAGTTCTTCCGTCCTAATTTTTGGCAGATTTTGCTTGGAAGACATAGGCAAAGACTATGGGAGACCCACTCCCCCTTAATGGGAATAATGTTTTTAATATGCTTACTGCATGGCTCTTGTTCGGGGCATTGCAAGTTCCTTCGTCCTAATTTTTGGCTGTTTTTGCTTGGAAGCTAAGGGCAAAGACTATGGGAGACCCACTCCCCCATAATGGGAATAACGTTTTTAATATGCTGTACTGCATGGCTCTTGTACGGGGCATTGCAAGTTCCTCCGTCCTAATTTTTGGCAGGTTTGCTTGGAAGACATAGGCAAATACTATGGGAGACCCACTCCCCAGTAATGGGAATAATGTTTTTAATATGCAGTACTGCATGGCTCTTGTTTTCCAGCATTGCAAGTTCATCCATCCTCATTTTTGGCAGCGTTAGCTTGGACGGCATAGGCAAAGACTATGGGAGACCCACTCCCCAATAATGGGAGTAATGTTTTTAATATGCTGTACTGCATGGATCTTGTTTGCTAGCATTGCAGGTTCCTCCATCCTAATTTTTGGCAGCTTTTGCTTGGAAGGCAAAGGCAAAGACTGAGGGAGACCCAATCCCCAATAATGGGAATAATGTTTTTAATATGCTGTACTGCATGGCTCTTGTACGG
Organism: Phyllobates terribilis; assembly: GCF_046119375.1. NCBI lineage: Eukaryota > Metazoa > Chordata > Amphibia > Anura > Dendrobatidae > Phyllobates > Phyllobates terribilis. Next base: position 108,581,598 of record NW_027362764.1, on the reverse strand, counting down.
GGCATGGCAAGTTCCTCCGTCCTAATTTTTGGCAGCTTTTGCTTAGAAGGCGTAAGCAAAGGTTATAGGAGACACACACCCCAATAATGGGAATAATGTTTTAAATATATGCTGCACTGCATGGCTCTTGTTTGCCAGCATTACAAGTTCTTCCGTCCTAATTTTTGGCAGATTTTGCTTGGAAGACATAGGCAAAGACTCTGGGAGACCGACTACCCAATATTGGGAATAATGTTTTTAATATGCTGTACTGCATGGCTCTTGTAAGGGGCATTGCAAGTTCCTCCGTCCTAATATTTGGCAGCTTTTGCTTCGAAGGCATATGCAAAGACTATGGGAGACCCACTCCCCCATAATGGGAATAATGTTTTTAATATGCTTTAATGCATGGCTCTTGTACGGGGCATTGCAAGTTAATGCATCCTAATTTTTGGCAGCTTTTGCTTGGAAGGCATAGGCAAAGACTATGGGAGATCCAGTCCCCAATAATGGGAATAATGTTTTTAACATGCTGTACTGCATGGCTCTTGTAAGGGGCATTGCAAGTTCCTCCGTCCTAATTTTTGGCAGCTTTTGCTTAGACTGCATAGGCAAAGACTATAGGAGCCAAACTCCCCAATAAAGGGAATAATGTTTTAAATATATGCTGTACTGCATGGCTCTTGTTTGCCAGCATTGCTAGTTCCTCCATCCTAATTTTTGGCAGCTTTTGCTTGGACGGCATAGGCAAAGACTATAGTAGACCCACTCCCCAATAATGGGAGTAATGTTTTTAATATGCTGTACTGCATGGCTCTTGTTTGCTACCATTGCAGGTTCCTCCATCCTAATTTTTGGCAGCTTTTGCTTGGAAGGCAAAGGCAAAGACTAAGGGAGACCCAATCCCCAATAATGGGAATAATGTTTTTAATATGCTGTACTGCATGGCTCTTGTACGGACATTGCAAGTTCCTCCGTCCTAATTTTTGGCAGCTTTTGCTTGGAAGGCATAGGCAAAGACTATGGGAGACCCACTCCCCAATAATTGGAGTAATGTTTTTAATATGCTGCACTGTATGGCTCTTGTTTGCCAGCATTGCAAGCTCCTCCATCCTAATTTTTGGCAGCTTTTGCTAGGAAGGCATAGGCAAAGACTATGGGAGACCCACTCCCCAATAATGGGAATTATGTTTTTAATATGCTGTACTGCATGACTTTTGTTTACCAGCATTGCAATTTCCACCATTCTAATTTTTGGCACCTTTTGCTTGGAAGGCATAGGCAAAGACTATGCGAGACCCACTCCCAAATAATGGGAATAATGTTTTTAATATGCTGTACTGCATGGCTCTTGTACGGGGCATTGCAAGTTCCTCCATCCTAATTTTTGGCAGCTTTTGTTTGGAAGGCATTGGCAAAGACTATGGGAGACCCTCACCCCAATAATGGGAATAATGTTTTTAACATGCTGTACTGCATGGCTTTTGTAAGGTGCATTGCAAGCTCCTCCGTCCTAATTTTTGGTAGCTTTTGCTTGGAAGCCATAGGCAAAGACTATGAGAGACCTACTCCCCCATAATGGGAATAATGTTTTTAATATGCTGTACTGCATGGCTCTTGTATGGGGCATTGCAAGTTCCTCCATCCTCATTTTTGGCAGCTTTTGCTTGGAAGGCAAAGGCAAATACTTTGGGAGACCCACTACCCAATAACGGGAATAATGTCTTTAATATGCTGTACTGCATGACTCTTGTTTGCCAGCATTGCAAGTTCCTCCGTCCTAATTTTTGGCAGCTTTTGCTTGAAAGGCATAGGCAAAGTCTATGGGAGACCCACTTCCCAATAATGGGAATAATGTTTTAATATGCTGTACTGCATGACTCTTGTTTGCTAGTATTGTAAGTTCCTCCGCCCTAATTTTTGGCAGCTTTTGCTTTGAAGGCATAGGCAAAGACTATGGGAGACCCACTCCCCAATAATGGGAATAATATTTTTCCTATGCTGCACTGCATGGCTCTTGAAAGGGGCATTGCAAGTTCCTCCATCCTAATTTTTGGCAGATTTTGCTTGGAAGCCATAGGCAAAGACTATGAGAGACCCACTCCCCCATAATGGGAATAATGTTTTTAATATGCTGCACTGCATGGCTCTTGTACGGGGCATTGCAAGTTCCTCCATCCTAATTTTGGCAGCTTTTGCTGTGAAGGCTTAGGAAAAGACTATGGGAGCCCCAGTTCCCAATAATGGGAATAATGTTTTTAATATTCTGTACGGCATGGCTCTTGTTTGCCAGAATTGCAAGTTCCATTCTAATTTTTGGCAGCTTTTGCCTGGAAGGCATAGGCAAAGACTATGGAAGACCCTCTCCCCAATAATGGGAATAATGTTTTAATATGCTGCACTGCATGGCTCTTGTTTGCCAGCATTGCAAGTTCCTTCGTCCTAATTTTTGGCAGCTTTTGCTTGGTAGGCATAGGCAAAGACTCTGGGAGTCCCACTTCCCAATAATTGGAAATACGTTTTTAATATGCTGTACTGCATGGCTCTTGTTTGCCAGCATTGCAAGTTCCATTCTAATTGTTGGCAGCTTTTGCTTGGAAGGCATAGGCAAAGTCTATGGGAGAACCACTCCCCAATAATGAGAATAAAGTTTTTAATGTGCTGTACTGCATGGCTCTTGTACGGGGCATTGCAAGTTCCTCTGTCCTAATTTTTGGCAGCTTTTGCTTGAAAGGCATAGGCAAAGACTATGGGAGACCCACTCCCCCATAATTGGAATAATGTTTTAAATATGCTGTACTGCATGGCTCTTGTTTGCCAGCATTGCAAGTTCCTCCGTCCTAATTTTTGGCAGCTTTTGCTTGGAAGGCATAAGCAAAGACTATAGGAGACCCTCTCCCCAATAATGGGAATAATGTTTTTAATATGCTCTACTGCATGGCTCTTGTATGGGGCATTGCAAGATTCTCCGTCCTAATTTTTGGCAGCTTTTGCTTGGAAGGTATACGCAAAGACTATGGGTGACCGACTCCCCCATAATGGGAATAATGTTTTAAATATGCTGTACTGCATGGCTCTTGTTTGCCAGCATTGCATTTCCTCCGTCCTAATTTTTGGCAGCTTTTGCTGGGAAGGCATAAGCAAAGTCTATGGGAGACCCACTCCCCAATAATGGGAATAATGTTTTTAATATGCTGTACTGCATGGCTCTTGTACGGGGCATTGCAAGTTCCTCCATCCTAAATTTTGGCAGCTTTTGCTTGGAAGGCATAGGCAAAGACTATGGGAGACCCACTCCCCAATAATGGGAATAATGTTTTTAATATGCTGTACTGCATGACTCTTGTACGGGGCATTGCAAGTTCCTCCGTCCTAATTTTTGGCTGCTTTTGCTTGGAAGGCATAGGCACAGACTATAGGAAACCCTCTCCCCAAAAATTGGAATAATGATTTTAATATGCAGTGCTGCATGGCTCTTGTTTGCCAGCATTGCAAGTTCTTCCATCCTTATTTTTGGCAGCTTTTGCTTGGAAGGCATAGGCAAAGTCTATGGGAGAACCACTCCTCAAAAATGGGAATAATGTTTTTAATATGCTGTTCTGCATGGCTCTTGTACGGGGCATTGCAAGTTCCTCTGTCCTAATTTTTGGCAGCTTTTGCTTGGAAGGCATAGGCAAAGACTATGGGAGACCCACTCCCCCATAATTGGAATAATGTTTTAAATATGCTGTACTGCATGGCTCTTGTTTGCCAGCATTACAAGTTCCTCCGTCGTAATTTTTGGCAGCTTTTGCTTGGAAGGCTTAGGAATAGACTATGGGATACCCACTCCCCAATAATGGGAATAATGTTTTTAATATGCTGTACTGCATGACTCTTGTACGGGGCATTGCAAGTTCCTCCGTCCTAATTTTTGGCAGGTTTTGCTTGGAAGGCATAGGCTAAGACTATAGGAGACAATCTCCCCAATAATGGGAATAATGTTTTTAATATGCTGTACTGCATGGCTCTTGTATGGGGCATTGCAAGATTCGCAGTCCTAATTTTTGCAGCTTTTGCTTGGAAGGTATACGCAAAGACTATGGGTGACCCACTCCCGCATAATGGGAATAATGTTTTAAATATGCTGTACTGCATGGCTCTTGTTTGCCAGCATTGCATTTCCTCCGTCCTAATTTTTGGCAGCTTTTGCTTGGAAGGCATAAGCAAAGTCTATGGGAGACCCACTCCCCAATACCGGGAATAATGTTTTTAATATGCTGTACTGCATGGCTCTTGTACAGGGCATTGCAAGCTCCTCCATCCTAAATTTTGGCAGCTTTTGCTTGGAAGGCATAGACAAAGACTATGGGAGACCCTCTCCCCAATAATGGGAATAATGTTTTTAATATGCTGTACTGCATAACTCTTGTACGGGGCATTGCAAGTTCCTCCGTCCTAATTTTTGGCAGCTTTTGCTTGGAAGGCATAGACAAAGACTATGGGAGACCCTCTCCCCAATAATGGGAATAATGATTTTAATATGCTGTACTGCATGGCTCTTGTTTGCCAGCATTGCAAGTTCCTCCGTCCTAATTTTTGGCAGCTTTTGCTTGGAAGGCATAGGCAAAGACCATGGGAGACCCACTCCCCAATAATGGGAATAATGTTTTTAATATGCTGTACTGCATGGCTCTTGTACGGGGCATTGCAAGTTCCTCTGTCCTAATTTATGGCAGCTTTTGCTTGGAAGGCATAGGCAAATACTATGGGAGACCCAGTCCCCAATAATGGGAATAATGCTTTTAATATGCTGTACTGCATGGCTCTTGTTTGCCAGCATTGCAAGTTCCTCCATCCTAATTTTTGGCTGCCTTTGCTTGGAAGGCATAGGTAAAGAGTATGGGAGACCCACTCCCCAATAATGGGAATAATGTTTTTAATATGCTGTACTGCATGGCTCTTGTACGGGGCATTGCAAGTTCCTCTGTCCTAATTTTTGGCAGCTTTTGCTTGGAAGGCATAAGAAAACACTATGGGAGACCCACTCCCCAATAATGGGAATAATGTTTTTATTATGCTGTACTGCGTGGCTCTTGTAAGGGGCATTGCAAGTTCCTCCGTCCTAATTTTTGGCAGCATTTGCTTGGAAGGCATAGGCAAAGACTATAGGAGACCCACTCCCCAATAATGGGAATAATGTTTTTAATATGCTGTACTGCATGGCTCTTGTATGGGGCATTGCAAGATCCTCCGTCCTAATTTTTGGCAGCTTTTGCTTGGAAGGCATACGCAAAGACTATGGGTGACCCACTCCCCAATAATGGGAATAATGTTTTTAATATGCTGTACTGCATGGCTCTTGTACGGGGCATTGCAAGTTCCTCTGTCCTAATTTTTGGCAGCTTTTGCTTGGAAGGCATAGGCAAAGACTATGGGAGACCCACTCCCCATAATGGGAATAATGTTTTAATTATGCTGTACTGCATGTCTCTTGAGTGCCAGCATTGCAACTTCCTCCGTCCTAATTTTTGGCAGCTTTTGCATGGAAGGTATATGCAAAGACTATGGGATACCCACTCCTCAATAATGGGAATATTGTTTTTAATATGCTGTACTGCATGGCTCTTGTAAGGGGCATTGAATGTTCCTCCATCCTAATTTTTGGCAGCTTTTGCTTGGAAGGCATACCCAAAAACTATGGGTGACCCACTCCCCAATAATGGGAATACTGTTTTTAACCCCTTTCCGACCTAAGGCGTACTAATACGTATCTGTGCCCTGGGACTTATGGACCCGATACGTATTAGTGCGCCCTGGCGATTTCGCCCGCACACAGGCTGTGCAGGTGCGATCGCCGCCGGGTGTCAGCTGATTGTCACAGCTGACACCCAGGTCTATGTGCAGGGAGCGTCTAGCATCTCCAAACAATCTTCTCCCTGTCCAGCGCTGACAGCCTGCATGGCACAGGGATAGTGCTGCATTCCTGTGCCATGCAGGCGATCAGAGAAAAAAAAGTGAAAGTCCCACAGTGGGACAAAGTAAAAAAGTATAAAAACTATCAGAAAGTGAAAAAAAAAAGAAAAAAAAATTGTAAAAATATTTAAAAAAAAATAAAAAAATAATCCACCAAAAATAAAAATATAATGTACCCATCAATAAATATTATTATAAAAAAACAAAAAAAACAATAAAAGTACACATATTTGCTATCGCCGCGTCCAGAACAACCTGACCTATAAAACTGTCCCACTAGTTAACCCCTTCAGTGAACACGGTAAAATAAATAAATAAAAAACGAAGCAAAAAACAATGCTTTATCATCATAACACCAAACAAAAAATGGAATAACACGCGATCAATAAGACAAATATAAATAAAAATGGTACCTCTGAAAACATCATCTCGTCCCGCAAAAAACAAGCTGCCATACAGCTCCATCAGCCGAAAAATAAAAAAAGTTATAGCTCTCAGAATAAAGCTATGCTAAAAAATAATTTTTTCTATAAAATTGCTTTTATTATGTAAAATTGCAAAACATAGAAATACGATATAAATGTGGTACCGCTGTAAACATACTGACCCGAAGAGTAAAGCTGCCTTATCAATTTTACCACACGCGGAACAGAATAAAAAAAAAAAAAAAAAAAACAATTCCTGAATTGTTGGTTTTTGTTTATTCTGCCTCCCAAAAATCGGAATAGAAAGCGATCAAAAAATGTCATGTGCCTGAAAATGGCACCAATAACAACGTCAACTCATCCCGCAAAAAACAAGCCGTCATATGACTGTCTGCCAAAATCTGGAAAACTTATAGCTCTCAAAATATTGCAATGCAAAAACTAGATTTTACAAAAAATGCGTCTTTTAGTGTGTGACAGCTGTCAGTCATAAAAACCCCATATGATTCTGGTATCGCTGTAATCGCACCGACCCGAAGAATTAAGTAATCTCATCACTTATACCGCATGAGGAACGGCATATAAAATAAACTCTCAGGTAAGGATTGTGCTAGGGTTAGGGCTCGGGTTGGGGTTAGGGTTGTGATGGGGTTGGGATTTTTTTCAAAAGTAAGAAAAAAAGATGATGATATGGCGACTAGTGTTGAGCGCAAGTGCTCGCTACTTGAGTTTGCATCGGGTGTTCTGGTATGCATTGAGTATCGTGGGTATTTGAGTGACATGCTCGAGTCTCCGCCCCATATGCTTCACGGCCCAAAAAACTTTGCGGGGATTGCCTGCCGTGCACGAGCGATCCCCGCATGTTTTTTTTTGGGTGTCTAATAACCGTGAAACATCTGGGCTGGGACTCGAGCATGTCACTCGAGCTCACGCAGTACATGGCGCATACCTGAGTACCCGATGCAAACGCAAGTAGCGAGCACTTGCGCTCAAGACTAATGACAACTTATTCAATATGATGACCTAATGTTATCAAATTCTGTGTCGTACCTCTGGGTTCAAAATGTTCACTATACACCTTAATAAAATCCTTGAGGGGTATAGTTTCCAAAATGGGGTCACTTGTGGGGGAGCTCCACTGTTTAGGCACATCAGGGGCTCTCCAAACGCGACATGGTGTCCGCTAACAAATTGAATGGAAAATCGGCTCAAATTGTTAGCGGACGCCATGTTGCGTTTGGAGAGCCCCTGCGTGCCTAAACTTTGGAGCTCCCCCACAAGTGACCCCATTTTGGAAACTAGACCACCCAAGGCACCTATCTAGATGCATAATGAGCACTTGGAACCCCCAGGTGCTTCACAAATTGATTTGTAAAAATGAAAAAGTGGAAAAAAAAAAACTTTTTCATTTTTACGAATCAATTTGTGAAGCACCTGGGGGTTCCAAGTGCTCATTATGCATCTAGATAGGTGCCTTGGGGGGTCTAGTTTCCAAAATTCGGTCACATGTGGCGGAGCTCCAATGTTTGAGCCGACAATTTGTTAGCGGATACCATGTTGCATTTGGAGAGTCCCTGTGTGCCCAAACATTGGAGCTCCCCCACAAGTGACCCCATTTTGGAAACTAGACCCCCCAAGGCACCTATCTAGATGCATAGTGAGCACTTGGAACCCCCAGGTGCTTCACAAATTGTTTCATAAAAATGAAAAAGTGTTTTTTTTTTCACTTTTTCATTTTTACGAATCAATTTTTGAAGCACCTGGGGATTCCAAGTGGTCACTATGCATCTAGATAGGTGCCTTGGGGGGTCTAGTTTCCAAAATGGGGTCACTTTTGGGGGAGCTCTAATGTTTGGGCACACAGGGGCTCTCCTAGGTGCTTCACAAATTGATTCGTAAAAATGAAAAAGTGAAAAAAAAACACTTTTTCATTTTTACGAATCAATTTGTGAAGCACCTGGGGGTTCCAAGTGCTCACTATGCATCTAGATAGGTGCCTTGGGTGGTCTAGTTTCCAAAATGGGGTCACTTGTGGGGGAGCTCCAATGTTTGGGCACACAGGGGCTCTCCAAACGCAACATGGCGTCCGCTAGTTATTCAAGCAAATTTTACAATCAAAAAGTCAAATGGCGCTCCTTCCCTTCCGAGCCCTGCCGTGCGCCCAAACAGTGTTTTTTCCCCACATATGGGGTATCTGCGTGCCCAGGGGAAATTGCACAACAAATTTTGGGGTCCATTTTTTCCTGTTACCCCTGCAAAAATAAAAAATTAAGTCTAAAGTAACATTTTTGTGAAAAAAGTTAAATGTTAATTTTTTTCGTACACATTCCAAAAATTCCCGTGAAGCACCTGAAGGGTTAATAAAGTTCTTGAATGTGGTTTTGAGCACCTTGAGGGGTGCAGTTTTTAGAATGGTGTCACTTTTGGGTCCCTAAAAAAATGGTTTTGTAAATTCTGTTGGAAAAATGAGAAATCGCTGGTCAATTTTAACCCTTATAGCTCCCTAACAAAAAAAAATGTTGGTTCCAAAATTGTGTTGATGTAAAGTAGACATGTAGGAAATGTTATTTATTAACTCTTTTCTGTGACATATCTCTCTAATTTAAGGGCATAAAAATTCAAATTTTGAAAATTGCAAAATTTTCAAAATTTTTGTCAAATTTCCATTTTTTTCACAAATAAACGCAAGTGATATCGAAGAAATTTTACCACAATCATGAAACACAATATGTCATGAAAAAACAGTCTCAGAAGCAGGGGGATCCGTTGAAGTGTTCCAGAGTAATTACCTCATAAAGTGACAGTGGTCAGAATGGTAAAAATTGGCCTGGTCATTAACGTGCAAACCACCCTCGGGGGTAAAGGGGTTAATATGCTGTACTGCATGGCTCTTGTTTGCCAGCATTGCAAGCTCCTCCGTCCTAATTTTTGTCAACTTTTGCTTGGAAGGTATAGGCAAAGACTATGGAAGACCCACTCCCCACTAATGGGAATAATGTTTTTAATATGCTGTACAGCATGGCTCTTGTACAGGGCATTGCAAGTTCCTCTGTCCTAATTTTTGGCAGCTTTTGCTTGGAAGGCATAGGCAAAGACTATTGTAGACCCACTCCCCAATAATGGGAATAATGATTTTAATATGCTGTACTGCATGGCTCTTCTTTGCCAGCATTGCAAGTTCCTCCATCCTAATTTTTGGCAGCTTTTGCTTAGAAGGCATAGGTAAAGAGTATGGGAGACCCACTCCCCAATAATGGGAATAATGTTTTTAATATGCTGTACTGCATGGCTCTTGTACGGGGCATTGCAAGTTCCTCTGTCCTAATTTTTGGCAGCTTTTGCTTGGAAGCCATAGGTAAAGACTATGGGAGACCGACTCCCCAATAATGGGAATAATGTTTTAAATATGCTGTACTGCATGGCTCTTGTTTGCCAGCATTGCAAGTTCCTCCGTCCTAATTTTTGGCAGCTTTTGCTTGGAAGGCATAAGCAAAGACTATGGGAGACGCACTCCCCAATAATGGGAATAATGTTTTTAATATGCTGTACTGCATGGCTCTTGTTTGCCAGCATTGCAAGTTCCTCCGTCCTAATTTTTGGCAGCTTTTGCTTGGAAGGCATAGGCAAAGAGTATGGGAATCACAGTCACCAATAATGGGAATAATGTTTTTAATATGCTGTACTGCATGGCTCTTGTACGGGGCATTGCAATTTCCTCCGTCCTAATTTTTGGCAGCTTTTGCTTAGAAGGCATAGGCAAAGACTATGGGAGACCCAGTCCCCAATAATGGGAATAATGTTTTTAATATGCTGTACTGCATGGCTCTTGTAAGGGGCATTGCAAGTTCCTCTGTCCTAATTTTTGGCAGCTTTTGCTTGGAAGGCATAGGCAAAGACTATGGGAGACCCACTCCCCAATAATGGGAATAATGTTATTAATATGCAGTACAGCATGGCTCTTGTACGGGCCATTGCAAGTTCCTCTGTCCTAATTTTTGGCAGCTTTTGCTTGGAAGGCATAGGCAAAGACTATGGGAGACCCACTCCCCCATAATGGGAATAATGTTTTAAATATGCTGTACTGCATGGCTCTTGTTTGCTAGCATTGCAAGTTCCTCTGTCCTAATTTTTGGCAGCTTTTGCTTGGAAGGCATAGGCAAAGACTATGGGAGACCCACTCCCCCATAATGGGAATAATGTTTTAAATATGCTGTACTGCATGGCTCTTGTTTGCCAGCATTGCAAGTTCCTCCGTCCTAATTTTTGGCAGCTTTTGCTTGGAAGGCATAGGCAAAGACTATGGGAGACCCACTCCGAAATAATGGGAATAATGTTTTTAATATGCTGTACTGCATGGCTCTTGTAAGGGGCATTGCAAGATCATCCGTCCTAATTTTTGGCAGCTTTTGCTTGGAAGGCATACGCAAAGACTATGGGTGACCCACTCCCCAATAATGGGAATAATGTTTTTAATATGCTGTACTGCATGGCTCTTGTTTGCCAGCATTGCAAGTTCCTCCGTCCTAATTTTTGGCAGCTTTTGCTTGGAAGGCATAGGCAAAGACTATGGAAGACCCACTCCCCACTAATGGGAATAATGTTTTTAATATGCTGTACTGCATGGCTCTTGTACAGGGCATTGCAAGTTCCTCCGTATTAATTTTTGGCAGCTTTTGCTTGGAAGGCACAGGCAAAGACTATTGTAGACCCACTCCCCAATAATGGGAATAATGATTTTAATATGCTGTACTGCATGGCTCTTGTTTGCCTGCATTCCAAGTTCCTCCGTCCTAATTTTTGGCAGCTTTTGCTTGGAAGGCAAAGGCAAAGTCTATAGGATACCCACTCCCCAATAATGGGAATGTTTTAAATATATGCTGTACTGTATGGCTCTTGTTTGCCAGCATTACAGGTAGAGATGAGCGTTGTTCTACTCGAACTGTTCGCCAATCTCAAATTCGAGCTGTTTTGGGCGGTGTTCGAGCCGTTCGGCGAACACGAACGATTTGAGAAAAATTCGGCTGTTCGAGGTTATGTTCGATAACTGTTCGTGCATCAAAATCATAACTGGATTTTTTCTCAGTAATGATGAAAATTAATGTTAATACGCAGTTTGAGTGTACAGCGGGGTGGGGGGAGGGGCAGGGGATGGATCTCTGCAGGAATAATGAAGATCTCCATTTTTTTTTCTCTTTCCCGCATTTACAGTGGGGAGGTGCAATCTGTCAGCCTATCAGCAGCGCACACACGGAGCGAAATGCTTTTTTCACACAAGCAAGGGCATGTGTCATTGGCAGTGTATGTCACATGTCCTTGCTCTATAAGACCAAGCCATTTTCCCCGTCGCCACCATTTTCTCACTGCTGCAGCTGCGCGTTAGACGGCACCGCTGTTGCTGTGTGCGCTATACCTTGTTAATTTCAAGCCAATTTTCGCACAAATCTACAGATAGCTTGGGAGTAGGGAATAGTTGTGATTGCAGTCCTTTTAAGGACTAGGTTACAGCATTTCCTACGACTTTTATCAGGCAGGTCTGTGCTCTTAAATAGATAGATTGTGGGAGTAAAGACTAATTGTAATTGCAGTCCTTTTCAGGACTAGGTTACATCAGTTCCTATCAGTTTTTGCCAGGCAGGTCTGTGCCAGTGCTGTGCAAGTTTTTTTCACAGCATTTGGCTGAATCTAGCAAAGCTAATCCTTTTTGGCCTATTGCAGAGTGTGTTAGTCAGTGGAGTAGCCTATCTGTGTTGCAAGATACACCACCTGTGTATAGAATACCAATTTTTTTACTGCACCTAGTGAAGTAAAATCTTTTGGGCATAGCATCATTCTATTAGTCCATCTATACTGACCTCCATCAGGTTGCAAATTGAATATAATTTTTTTCTGCATCTAGCTCTGAAAAAATAATTGGGCTTCTAGCAGTGTGCGGGAATTGTTCTATTAGTCCATCTATACTGACCTCCATCAGGTTGCAAGCTGAATATAATTTTTTTCTGCATCTAGCTCTGAAAAAATATTTGGCCTTCTAGCAGTGTGTGGGACTTTCTCTATTAGTCCATCTATACTGACCTCCATCAGGTTGCAAACTGAATATATTTTTTTTCTGCATCTACCTCTGAAAAAATATTGGGCTTCTAGCTGTGTGTGGGATTTGTTCTATTAATCCATCTATACAGACCTCCATCAGGTTGCAAACTGAATATAATTTTTTTCTGCATCTACCTCTGAAAAAATATTTGGGCTTCTAGCTGTGTGTGGGACTTGTTCTATTAGTCCATCTATACTGACCTCCATCAGGTTGCAAATTAAAAATAATTTTTATCTGCATCTACCTCTGAAAAAATATTTGGGCTTCTAGCTGTGTGTGGGACTTTCTCTATTAGTCCATCTATACTGACCTCCATCAGGTTGCAAATTAAAAATAATTTTTTGTCTGCATCTAGCTCTGAAAAAATATTTGGCCTTCTAGCAGTGTGTGGGACTTTCTCTATTAGTCCATCTATACTGACCTCCATCAGGTTGCAAACTGAATATATTTTTTTTCTGCATCTACCTCTGAAAAAATATTGGGCTTCTAGCTATGTGTGGGACTTGTTCTATTAATCCATCTATACAGACCTCCATCAGGTTGCAAACTGAATATAATTTTTTTCTGCATCTACCTCTGAAAAAATATTTGGGCTTCTAGCTGTGTGTGGGACTTGTTCTATTAGTCCATCTATACTGACCTCCATCAGGTTGCAAACTGAAAATAATTTTTTGTCTGCATCTAGCTCTGAAAAAATATTTGGCCTTCTAGCAGTGTGTGGGACTTTCTCTATTAGTCCATCTATACTGACCTCCATCAGGTTGCAAATTAAAAATAATTTTTATCTGCATCTACCTCTGAAAAAATATTTGGGCTTCTAGCTGTGTGTGGGACTTGTTCTATTAGTCCATCTATACTGACCTCCATCAGGTTGCAAACTGAATATAATTTTTTTCTGCATCTAGCTCTGAAAAAATATTTGGCCTTCTAGCAGTGTGTGGGACTTTCTCTATTAGTCCATCTATACTGACCTCCATCAGGTTGCAAATTAAAAATAATTTTTATCTGCATCCAGCTCTGAAAAAATATTTGGCCTTCTAGCAGTGTGTGGGACTTTCTCTATTAGTCCATCTATACTGACCTCCATCAGGTTGCAAATTAAAAATAATTTTTTGTCTGCATCTAGCTCTGAAAAAATATTTGGCCTTCTAGCAGTGTGTGGGACTTTCTCTATTAGTCCATCTATACTGACCTCCATCAGGTTGCAAACTGAATATATTTTTTTTCTGCATCTACCTCTGAAAAAATATTGGGCTTCTAGCTGTGTGTGGGACTTGTTCTATTAATCCATCTATACAGACCTCCATCAGGTTGCAAACTGAATATAATTTTTTTCTGCATCTACCTCTGAAAAAATATTTGGGCTTCTAGCTGTGTGTGGGACTTGTTCTATTAGTCCATCTATACTGACCTCCATCAGGTTGCAAACTGAAAATAATTTTTTGTCTGCATCTAGCTCTGAAAAAATATTTGGCCTTCTAGCAGTGTGTGGGACTTTCCCTATTAGTCCATCTATACTGACCTCCATCAGGTTGCAAATTAAAATTAATTTTTATCTGCATCTACCTCTGAAAAAATATTTGGGCTTCTAGCTGTGTGTGGGACTTGTTCTATTAGTCCATCTATACTGACCTCCATCAGGTTGTAAACTGAATATAATTTTTTTCTGCATCTACCTCTGAAAAAATATTTGGCCTTCTAGCAGTGTGTGGGACTTTCTCTATTAGTCCATCTATACTGACCTCCATCAGGTTGCAAACTGAATATATTTTTTTTCTGCATCTACCTCTGAAAAAATATTTGGGCTTCTAGCTGTGTGTGGGACTTTCTCTATTAGTCCATCTATACTGACCTCCATCAGGTTGCAAATTGAATATAATTTTTTTCTGCATCTAACCCAGCCAATAGTTTTGGCCTAATACCACAGTTTGGCCACTCAGCTCTGCTCGGTTCCCATCCATTGTTTTTTTGTGCAAACAACTCCAGAGTTGTGAATTAGTTAACCACCAAAATGAGTGGAAAAAGGCCTGCTGCTGGTGGAAAGGGGAATAGGCGTGTTGGGAAGGGGAAAAAAGGTTGTGTCCGTGGGGTAGGTGTTAAAGCAACAGTAACATCTGCAGAAGAAAGACCATCTTCCAGCCAAACTAAAATGTCTACTTCTTTTAGCGGACAATGTGATAAGATCCCTTTCTTACGGCCACGCCAATCGCTACAAATTCCAGATGAGGCACAAAAACAGCAGGTGCTTCAACGGATATCAAGTGCTCCTTTAAGTGGGCTCTCCTCCACATCAACTTCAACATCACAAATACTCCAGTCCTCAAAGGTGTCACCCCAATCGCACTTGCTTCCTCACAGCTCCCAAATCTCCAGCTGCCCGTCTGAGTATGAGGTAGAACAGATGGTTGAGTCTGCAGAGCTGTTTACTCATACTATAGCCTGGGAATCAGAGGTCGACTCCAGCGCTTCTGTGAATCCAGATGAGGAAATGATCTGCACTGATGCCCATAATCTTTATGAATCGGATCCATGACCAGACGCAGAAGGTTCTGACCATAATGTAGACCCTCATTCCCAAACTGTAACTCCTGTTGGTGGAGACAATGAGGAAGACGATGATGAGACTCAAATACCTGATTGGAGCGACAACTTTCGTTTTTTGTCAGGGCAGGAACAGGTTGGCTCTGAGGACGACGGGTGTGATAACGCACAGGGTGATGATGATGAGGTTGGAGATCCCACTTACTGTCAACCCACAGTCAGCCAAGAGATGAGGTCAGCAGAGGAGGTGGAGGAAGATGCTAGTGACGACGAGGTCAGGTTGCGCCTTCCTGGACAGAGACGTAGTACTGGAAGCACGTCAACAACTGCATCCTCAAACACAACTCTGCCTCTCACCACAAGTCGTGGTGGCTCTTCAGGTCGCATGGGTGCTAAGCCTTGCATAGCCTGGGCATTTTTTCAGATCGATAAAGATGACCCAACTCGTGTTATCTGTAACATTTGTCAGCAAAAGCTAAGTAGAGGCCAAAAAATACATAGTTTGAGTACTTCATGCATGAACCGGCACATGGACATGAAGTATAAGTTGCAGTGGGAAGCTCAGTGTGCTACAATGCGGCCTAGCCGGCCGGGCCAACCACCGTCTGCCATATCTTGTGCATCCGCGGCCTCTTCATCCTCTGTGACTGGGGGGACAGCAGTCACACCTGTTTTGGGGCGCAGACCTGCCACCTCTTTACCCGCAACAGCCAGCGTGATTGGCAGGTCATCATTTTCTTTGGAGGTGGTAACACCAGCTGGTGTTGAGCGCTGTCCGACATCGATAGCACCACCTTTGGATCAAGGCAACCTAACATGTCCGCCTGCATCTTCCTCACAGACCGGCAGTTTGCCGGGGACACCCTTATCAACCCCGTCTAAGCACAATAGCCAGCCCTCGGTCCCTCAGATGTGGACAAGTAAAAGACCATTTCCTCCTAGCCATGAGAAAGCTAAGAGGTTGAATTTCACCATCTGCAAGCTCTTGGCTACAGAAATGCTGCCTTTCCGCCTGGTGGACACAGAGGATTGTCGAGACCTTATGTCCGTCACAGTGCCCCAGTACCAGATGCCCAGTCGGCACTACTTCTCAAAGAAAGGTGTGCCTGCGCTCCACCAGCATGTCGCACACAACATCACTGCTTCTTTGAGAAACTCTGTGTGTGACAGGGTGCATTTCACCACAGACACTTGGACGAGTAGGCATGGACAGGGGCGTTGCATGTCGCTGACTGGGCACTGGGTAACTATGGTGACAGCAGGACAAGGGGCTGCTGTCCAAGTCTTGCCGTCCCCACGAGTTGTGCGTCAATCCTCTTTATGTCAAAGTTCCTCCACTGCTTCTGCCTCCTCAACCTCCTCTCGGTCTTCCACCTGCACCCAAAGCCTGTCTGGTCATGCCACAAGCTTTCTAACTGCGCAGAAGGGATCCTGCACACCTCCTTACTATGCTGGCAGTAGGGCTCAACGTCATCAGGCGGTTTTTACTTTGAAATGTCTGGGAAATGTGAGTCACACAGCTGAGGAGTTGTGGTCAGCTCTGGAGAACCAATTTCATGAATGGTTGTCTCCACTGGACCTGAAACCAGGGAAGGCCGTGTGCGACAATGCTGCAAACTTGGGTGCGGCCCTTCGCCGGGGCAATGTCACACACGTGCCTTGTATGGCTCACGTGTTGAACCTGGTTGTCCAGCAATTTTTAGCCCACTATCCCAGACTAGATGCCCTTCTGCAGAGGGCACGGTCGCTGTGTGCTCACTTCCGCCGTTCGCATCCCGCAGCTCAGCGACTTACATCTCTACAGAAGTCGTTGGGCCTGCCAATTCACCGGCTAAAATGCGATGTGCCTACCCGGTGGAATTCAACTCTGCACATGTTGCAGCGACTGTGGCAGCACCGACAAGCCCTGGTGCAATACGTTCTGACGTATAACCTGGGCCAACGAGATCCGGAGGTGGGGCAAATCACGCTGGAGGAGTGGTCTCAGATCAGGGACCTATGCACCCTTCTGCACAGTTTTGAAATGGCGACGAAGATGTTTAGTGCTGACGATGCCATTATCAGCATGACTATTCCGGTGATTTACATGCTGGAGCACATGTTAAACAGAATTCGGAGTCAGGTGGTGGCACAAGAGGAGGTGGAGGAAGTAGAGGAGGAGGAGTTGTATGCGGAAGGGCTAACATCTGCAAGGTCCAGACGGTCAGCAGCACCAAGGCGGCAGGCATGTGAGGGTGGGGGAGATGGTTTTACCAGGGCGCATGGTAGCAGCCAAACTAGTGAGGAAGGTGCAGGAGCCCAGGAAGAAGTGGAGGACGAACTGATGGAAGACTCATCAGATGAGGGAGACCTTGATCACATTTCTGTTGTGCGAGGTTGGGGGTAGAGGACAGAGGAAGGAAGCATGATTGTTACCTCGCCACCAACACAACAGGGACTTGGTGCTCCTGGATGCGCAACACACATGAGTGCCTTCTTGCTGCACTACCTGCAACATGACCCTCGAATTGTGAGAATTAGAAATAATCCTGACTACTGGGTTGCCACACTGTTAGATCCCCGGTACAAAAGTAAATTTGCAGAAATTATTCCTGCCATAGAAAGGGATGCACGCATGCAGGAGTATCAGCAGAGACTGTTGCAGAATCTTACATGTGCTTTTCCACAAAACACCAGTGGTGCACTTAGTGAATCTCACAGTTCCAACTTGCCAACCGTGGGACCGTCAAGTGTTCAGCACTCAAACCGTAACAGAACCACAGTATCTGCTGGTAACATCAATTTTGCGGAATCATTTCACCACTTTTTTAGCCCATCCTTTGCAAGGCCACAGGAGACAAGAAGTCTGACACATAGTCAACGCCTAGAGACGATGGTACAGGAGTATCTCCAAGTAAACATTGAAGCCATGACTGTGTCACTGGACCCTTGCTCTTTTTGGGCTTCCAATCTGGATAAATGGCCGGAGCTAGCCACTTACGCCTTTGAGATCTTGTCATGCCCCGCAGCCAGCGTTCTGTCTGAACGTGTGTTCAGCGCTGCTGGTGGTGTGCTGACAGATAAGCGCACGCGGCTCTCCACTGATAATGTAGACAGACTCACGTTCATAAAGATGAACAAATCATGGATCCGAAACGACTTTTCTACCCCTGTGTCATCCTGGGGAGAGTAAAAGCTTGATGATTGGTTAAAATCACCCTACCAACCGTTTTAAGCTTTCAAATTACTAATCATGTTTATCTGTATCTTGACTGGAAAATAATTTGTGCTTTGTTGCAGTGTGCAGCACTGATCCTATTAGCCCATCTATACTAAGCTCCACCAGATTTAAAATTAATAATAATTTGTAGCTGCATCTAGCCCGGAAAATAATTTTGGGGCTCCGAGATGCGCAAGACACATAAGTGCCTTCTTGCTGCACTACCTGCAACATGACCCTCATATTGTCAGAATTCGAAGTAATCATGACTACTGGGTTGCCACACTCTTAGATCCCCCAAACTTTTCGATCAACCTTTTCATCTTAATAAAGACCAAAAAAATGGTCATTTTTGAAATTATAAGCATTAGCAGGTTATTAGAAACTGAAATCAAACAGTTTTCAACTCAAAACTTTATTCTAGGTGATGTTACATTTGCACATAGGACCCCTTGTTCGAAAAGAGCTTCTGAACTCTCTCGTCCATTGAATTTGTCAGGTTTTGGATGGTTTCTGCTTCAATTGTTTTGCATGAGGACAGAATACCCTCCCAGAGCTGTTGCTCCCTCCTCCCGCCATCATATACACTCCTTTTGATGATGCTCCAGAGGTTCTGTATGGGGTAGAGGTCAGGGGAGCATGGGGGTCACACCATAAGTTTGTCCCCTTTTATCCCATATCAGCCAGAGATGCAGATGTTTTATGTGCAGCATGAGATGGTGCATTATCATGCAAAAAAATGATCTTGCTGTGAAATACATGGTTCTTCTTCTTGAACCATGGCAGGAAGTGCTGTTTGAGAAAATCCACATACATTATGGAGTTCATCTTTAGCGCCTTCAGGGATCCTAAAGGGGCCGACAATCTCTCTCCCCATGATTCCAGCCCAAAACATTACTCCACCTCCTCCTTGTTGGCGCTGTAGCCGTGTTTGCGTGGGGTGTCCATCAACCAGCCATCCTCCACTCCATCCATCTGGACCATCGAGCGCTGCACGGCACTCATCCGTGAACAAAACAGTTTTGAAATCAGTCTTCATGTAATGTTTGGCCCACTGGAGCCGTTTCAGCTTGTGTGAAGTGGATAGAGGAGGTCGACAGGATGGCATATGCACAGCTGCAAACCTCTGAAGGACCCTGCATCTTGTTGTTCGGGGGACGTTGGAGGCACCAGCAGCTTCAAAAACTTGTCTGCTGCTATGACAAGGCTTTTTTGCCGCTGCTCTTTTAACCTGACGTAATTGCCTATAGGAAAGAGTCCTCAATTTGCCCCTATCAGCACGCACACGTGTGTACTGTGAATCAGCTACATACTTCTTGATTGCCAAGACACTTCATCCTGATCATCGCACAATGTTGATTGTAGTCATGCCTTGACCTAAACACTCCACAATTTGTTGCTTCTCAGCAGCCGACATATCCTTTTTCTTTCCCATTTTGGCAGAAAATGTAGGCTGCTTAATAATGTGAGACAGCCTTCTTAAGTAGTCTTGCCTTTCATTGGACACACCTGCCAAACTAATTAGCACAGGTGTCTGCAATTGCTTACAGTGATATAAAGAGCCCTGACACACATCACCATCAATGAGTTTAACTGACAAACAAACAAATTCTTCCCTTATCACTCCTAAACACTTTTTGCATAATAATTTGGAACACAGTGTACATGTGCTTTTCCACAAAACACCAGTGGTTCACGTAGTGAATCTTACAGTTCTAACTTGCCAACCGTGGTCTGTATGGAGTTGTTCAATAAAGTGCCCAAAATTAAGATTACATAGATGGGAGAGGTCTCTATGAATAGGAATTCCTAAGTATTTTATACCCTGTGAGGGCCAGGCAAAGGGAAAGTTGGACTGGATGGAATCCTATATGGATTTGGGGAGGGAGACATCGAGGGCCTCAGACTTCGCTGCATTGATTTTAAAATTTGACCATGTAACAAAGTGATCTATTTCAGCCATAACAGCATGGATGGATATATGTGATTGAGTGATATATACTAGTACATCATCAGCAAATAGAGAGCACTTGTACTCGGTGCCTCCCACCTCAATCCACCTAATATTGGGGTTATGGCGAATTGATGAGAGCAGGTGCTCCGTCACTAGGATGTATAAGAGAGGGGACAGAGGACATCCCTGCCTTGTCCCATTGGTGATTGTGAAAGGTGATGAAAATGTTCTGATGCACCCCCTGGGCCTTGGGACACCCGGAGCCGGACCCTTTTTGGTGGATGCTGGTGGTTGTAGTCTTCGTGGCGGCGACCCGGTTCCGTGGCTCAGGGTGGTCAAACCAGTGGCGGAACTATTTATGTGGTTTTGATGTTTAAATGTCCGACTACGCCACCCGTGGATTGCGGTCAGAGTGAACCGCCGCTGCAGGGCAGACCGCTGAGGCTGGTGTTGTGGGTGCAGCAGAGCGTAGCATAACTCCCCACGGGAGGAGTATAGCCTCAGGGCAGTGTATGCGGAGGATGGGGGTGATGGTGCAGGGCAGCAGCAGTAACGACACGGAGTCAGTGATGCAGTCCAGTGCCTTTACTCACAGTTCTTATTATCCAGACCACGTCTGCAGGTAACGGCTGCCCACGTCGTACTGTGCTCACCAGGTGAGGGGCTCAGACAACTCCCAGATAACTTTGGAGCGCTTCACAGGACCCCCTTTGTGTGTCCTTTGTCTGGCCTTTCTTACCAACCCTTCTGTCCGGCTGCCTTGGGCCTCCTCTTGGTAAACTTGGCGCCAGTTTCCCTGACCCTATGTGCTGCCCTCCTAGCGGGTGTAGCGAGGGGCTGCGCCTCATAAAATGTCACAGCCTCCGGTTTCTAGCTGAGGGTCGTTTCCTGCCTCCACTAGTTTCGGGGACCGGTCTCCCCCTTTGGCCTGACCCCTCCATGCAGGTGGATTCGGGCGTGCGGTGGCGACTCGCCCGTCCGCACCCCTGGGATCCCTTCGTTCCTCGTTCCTGGAGCCTTCTCCGCTCCTCTTCCTTCCTTCTCCCTCTTCCAGGCCTGGGCCTCTGTTACTAGGCCCGCCTCCGGAGCAGAGCTCATGCAGAGCCCCTGCTCCCTGCCACTTCTGCTCAGACTTCTCTGCACTGAACTAAGATGGTGCCCACCTTTTATACTCCCTTCTCAATGCACCCAGGAACTGCTTCCTCCCTGCTCCTGTACTACAGGGTTCCCCTTCCTCAGTGTTCCCTCCCCCCACTCCAGCCAGGGACAGGGACTGTCGTGCCCATCTCAGGGGCATATTGGTCGCCCTGCCCCACGGCAATGTGGTGTAATGCATGCAGGTGTGGGGTCCTGATCCACACTCCATCCTTACGTGAGAGTGAGATATCACACCTCTGGGTGAGGTGCAATACCTCTGTAGCAACCGAGCCCTCAGGGTGCTACAGTTCCATTTATCTTCAGCCTAGGTGACGTATTGCGATACAGGGCCGTGATTTTGGCTATAAAAGGGTCCCCTAGACCCCTACCCCAAGCTTTTTAAGAGAATCATATATGGCGTGCCAGGAGACTCTATGGAATGCTTTCTCAGCATCCAACGAGAGTATCTAATTACAAATTTTTAACTGCATCTAGCCCAGGAAATACTTTGTGCCTAGTAGCAGTGTCTGCTAGTCAGCGGATTATCCCGGCTGTTAAGCAAGCTACACCACCTGT
This sequence comes from Phyllobates terribilis, assembly GCF_046119375.1. Classification (NCBI taxonomy): domain Eukaryota; kingdom Metazoa; phylum Chordata; class Amphibia; order Anura; family Dendrobatidae; genus Phyllobates; species Phyllobates terribilis. The sequence continues at coordinate 108,559,741 of NW_027362764.1, read as the reverse complement.
AGTTTGGACACTTAATTTTTTCAAAGGAAATGCTTCGGGACCACGGGATACTCAGTGAAGAGCATCAGGAGGCACCCCAAGGCATAGGGGCTGGGACTGGCAGTAGGATGCCTTGCGGTGGACAGCCGAGCTCGATCCTTATAAAAGCTTTCTAACTGCAGCAGCTTTAGTGGACGCTACTGGAGCTGGAATTACGCGGCTGCTGGCATGAGACTTGCCCTCCAATAGATCCTTGTAAATGGATTTAAAGTGTATTCATTCAAATTAGAGAGACAATTTAAATTAAAAAGCTTAGAGCTGCCTCCACCACAGGGGGGCTCGCTCGACCCACCAGCGGACAGGCACCAGTATTGGGAGAGGGGGGCTGGCAGTCAGGGTTCACCGTGGCTCTGGCACAAACCCGGCGACACGGAGGTGGCACGGGCAGGAGCGGACTGAACGTGTCGGCTTCTCACTTTTTGGATTTTAGAAGGGCATGACATGCCTATATCTGTGTCTCCCCCTCCTTTTACTCCTCCACCTCTTTTCTTTTCTCATGACTATATGTACTTGTCACTTTTCCTTGTGTTAGTTGTGTCTTCTGAGCAGTTTGTCAGCTTTTGGACACCTTTGAAGGTGTTTTCTATGTGTTTCTATGTGTTTTTGTTTGCCTGCCATTGGTTTTAACGGTGTTCGAAGGTGTTCGACGAACAGTTCGACGAACAGTTCGGCGAACACACGGGTGTTCGACGAACCGAACCGAACTCGAACACTACGGGGGTGGCTCAACACTAATTACAAGTTCCTCCGTCCTAATTTTTGGCAGCTTTTGCTTGGAAGACATAGGCAAAGACTATGGGAGACCCACTACCCAATATTGGGAATAATGTTTTAAATATGCTGTATTGCATAGCTCTTGTAAGGGGTATTGCAAGTTCCTCCGTCCTAATTTTTTGCAGCTTTTGCTTGGAAGGCATAGGCAAAGACTATGGGAGACCCACTCCCCAAAAATGGGAATAATATTTTTAATATGCTGTACTGCATGTGTGGCACCCCAGGGGTCTGGTTACCACAGTAATAGAAATATTACATCTGAGAGCAAGTGGGAGGTTTCCTGGTCAGGAGCCCTTAAGCATGCAACACCTCCCGCCCAGACCTGGGAGGGGAGGAATCTGCCCTTATAAACTGGGTCTGGGGCGGGATTAGTGAGTCAGAGCCTGGAGTGAAGTTCCAGACATAGGGAGAGTTACAGCAGGAGCTCTGTAGGAGCCAGAAGCTGAAGACCAGGGGCTGGAGCTGAGCAGAGCTCGCCCTGGCAGAAGAACCTAATAACTGGACACCGGAGTCCGAGGCTGTGGGGACGGATATTCACCCAGCAGCAGAAACCAGCCGGCAGCAGATTCCAGGTCCTCTGGCCATAGAAGCCCAGAGGCTCAGTCACAAGGAAGGGACCAGCACCACCATCCAGGAGCGGAGGCTAACAGAAGGCCCCAAGTCACCAGCCATACGGGTGAGCACCACATGGTATACTCAGGGACGTGGGCTACCTCTACCCGCTTACAGCAAGGTAGCCAGAAAGAGTGCAGATAGACAGGGAGGCCTACAACTCCACCTGGCCAGGGGAACTCCTGTTTGCTCGCAGACCGACCAGGCCCCTTATGCTAGCCAGTACTCCCGGGAGGGTCTGCCTTCATATCACCAGTAAAGACCCTGAACTGCACTGCAAAGACTCTGAGTCGTTCCTGCTTCATCGCCGCACCAGCACTACTAGTGCTGGGACTCCCGTGCACTATCACCCTCACCATCAACTACACTGCTCTGGGGCTGCACTCTTCCCGTGGGGAGTCACACTACTTCAGCTGCATACACCATCAGCCCCAGCGGTCTGCCTTGCAGCGGCAGTCCGCACTTACCGCAATCCACGGGTGGCGTAGTCGGACAATTAACCTAAAACCCCCACAAAATACCGCCATTGGCCTGACCACCCTGAGCCACGGGATCGGGTCACCGCCACGGAGACTACAACCCCCAGAAGCCCGATTCCGGGTACCCTTCGGCCCAGGGGGCGAGTCACATGGCTCTTGTAAGTGGCATTGCAAGTTCCTCTATCCTAATTTATGACAACTTTTGCTTAGAAGGAATAGGCAAAGACTATGGGAGACCCACTCCCCAATAATGGGAATAATGTTTTTAATATGCTGTACTGCATGGCTCTTGTACGGGCCATTGCAAGTTCCTCCATCCTTATTTTTGGCAGCTTTTGCTTGGAAGGTATAGGCAAAGACTATGGGAGACCCACTCCCCAATAATGGGAATAATGTTTTTAATATGCTGTACTGCATGGCTCTTGCACGGGGCATTGCAAGTTCCTCCGTCCTAATTTTTGGCAGCTTTTGCTTGGAAGGCATAGGCAAAGGCTATGGGAGACCCAATCCCCAATAATGGGAATAATGTTTTTAATATGCTGTACTGCATGGCTCTTGTTTGCCAGCATTGCAAGTTCCTCCATTGTAATTTTTGGCAGCTTTTGCTTGGAAGGCATAGGCAAAGACTATGCGAGACCCAGTCCCCAATAATGGGAATAATGTTTTTAATATTCTGTACTGCATGGCTCTTGTTTGCCAGCATTGCAAGTTCCTCCATTCTAATTTTTGGCAGCTTTTGCTTGGAAGGCATAGGCAAAGACTATGCGAGACCCAGTCCCCAATAATGGGAATAATGTTTTTAATATACTGTACTGCATGGCTCTTGTATGGGGCATTGCAAGTTCCTCCTTCCTAATTTTTGGCAGCTTTTGCTTGGAAGGCATAGACAAAGACTATGGGAGACCCACTCCCCAATAATGGGAATAATGTTTTTAATATGCTGTACTGCATGGCTCTTGTTTGCCAGCATTGCACGTTCCTCCGTCCTAATTTTTGGCAGCTTTAGCTTGGAAGGCATAGGCAAAGACTTTGGGAGAACCCACTCCCCAATAATGGGAATAATGTTTTTAAGGAGCATTAAAACCATCTTGTTAAGCTACTGTGACCTCCACGTCTCTTCCAAGGGGCATTGATATTGTCTTTCTTTCCACTGTAACCTCCACCTCTCTTCCAAGGGGCATTAAAACAGTCTTGTTAAGCTACTGTGACCTCCACGTCTCTTCCAAGGGGCATTAAAATGGTATTGTTAAGCTACTGTGACCTCCATGTCTCTTCCAAGGGGCATTAAAACTGTCTTGTTAAGCTACTGTGACCTCTACGTCTCTTCCAAGGGGCATTGATATTGTCTTTTTATTCCACTGTAACCTCCACTACTCTTCCAAGGGGCATTAAAACCGTCTTGTTAAACCACTCTGAACTCCACGTCTCTTCCAAGGGTCATTAAAACCGTCTTGTTAAACCACTCTGAACTACACAGCTCTTCCAAGGGGCATTGAAATGTTGTTTTTAATTACCTCTAACCTCCACGACTCTTCCATTCACTGCTTAGGCCAACAGTGTACAGTAGACCCAGTTGCTATAAATGGAAAAAACAGTTTAGTTAAGGCCCTCTGACCTCCATGTCACTTCCAAGGGGCATTGGAGTGCCTCGAAATTTTTGGTAGGCATTGCACTCACCGTATGCCCTATAACTGTGTAGCTGTGACGCTCACAGCCCTCCCAGGGAAGATGGGGATACTCGGAGCCGGGTCAGATGTTGGGGGTTGCAGTCATGGCCTGGACCCTGTCCGTGCCCAGGGCCGTCACATAAAAGTATTGGGCTATCAGGGTTGAGTGGTATCGACTACGCCACCTACGGTTTCCGGTGATGAGCACCAGCGCTGCTTCAGTCCACGGAGGCCGATGTTACAGGCAGCTGAGATGGGACTGCTCCCCGCAGGTGGAGCAGGCCTCAGGGCAGTGTGAGGAAGAATGGTGGGTGCAGTGCCGCGCAGGAAATAACAGGCTGAAGCGGGGTGTGAAGTCATCCAGGGTTTTTACTCACAATCAGATGAACTTTAGCCGCAAAGCTTCCCTCTGCTCCTCGCGGCGTACTGCGGCCACCAGGAAGGGGGTCCAGCACTTTCCAGGTTGATCAGGAGCACCTGTCGAGACCCCTCTGGTGTGTGTTCCTCTCCTTGATGAGTTCTCCCACTAAGTCTTCTCCTGACTGTATATGTGTGGTTAGAACTAGGTGTAAGGCCGGGTCCCTCTGGATAAAGCGCAGGTAGAGAGATACAGGTGGCGTATGCCGCTCTGTCCATATCCATTCTGGTATCCACTAAGCCTCCAGGATTTTCTGACTGAGACGTGAAGTAACAAAATCAGATATCGGGGGTCGTCACCCCTCTTGCAGCAGGAGTCCCTCTGACTAGGCCAGAATAAAGAGTACAGGTGGCGTATGCCACTCCGTCTGTCACCTCCTGGGATCCTTTTGCCTATGGAGCTTTTCTCCTCCACTCCCCTCCAGGCCTTCTTAGGTAGGGACCTTGACCGGATAGAGACAGGGGTTAACTCTAACCCCCTCCTCGTCTCAAGGCCAGAGAACGAGGACCGTGTATCTTCAGTAAGCTGCAGGTTCTAACAGAAAGCCACGTTCAGTGATGAAGATCACAATCAAAGACCTTGAACCTAAGATGGCCGTAGATTAAATATCTACATGGTTCCCCCTATCTTTGTTTTTCCCCATCTCCTCTATCCCGGGCCGGGGCAGCACCCTGGTGCATATAGGCCCCCTACAGGACAGGAGTGGTGTAGTGTTGAATGGTGAAGTGGTGTCCTGAGAGATGCTCCATCCATACCTGGAAGAGGAGATACCACACCTCAAACTGAGGTGCAGTACCCCTGTGGCGACTGAACCCTCAGGGGCACCACATAGCCGAAAAGCTCCTTTTGGTGTAGAAACATATCCTACAAGACATGTGTGGTTGACTGGCCTGATATTGATGTGGATGGTCCCTGTTCCTCCTGCTCTTTCTCCTTTGCAACCACCTCATCCATCATTCATCACCTGAAGCTTTGTTTTAACGGGAGTCATAGAACTGGAATAGTAGCAGGAAAACATCCAGCAATGCTCGGAGGAGGTAGGATATGCGCCAAAACGCTGACCACCTCAGGCCTAGCCGCTACTACATAAATGCGCTTGCATTCCAACGAGCAGAAAGCTAAGGAGATGGATGGCCTCATGATCATGAATAATTTACTCGTTGTGTACGAGGCCGACCACTGCTGCTGTCTACCTTCTGAACTTTGTGTTGAAGTCTGATTGACCCAGGACCCGCAATCCTCTATGTCCGGAGGACGTGTTGCATCCCAGTGTCCAACTGTGTCCCGACTTCCACAATATTAACCCAGTGTGAAGGCGTCAGTGAGATGGACCATCCCTGGCCACATTCACTTGTCCACGTGTTTGTGGTTAGGCTGTCCTTCCCACTAAATGCACTGTGGAGGGAACAGGTAATGTTTTGGAATGCGCGCTTGTGTATAAGGTGCACCGGGACAAATAGGGGAGGCTGGGGACCGTTTATGGACACCCTGCCGCCCCCAGGCGGCTGGGGACCGTGTGTGGACACCCGGCTGCTGGGCGGCTGGAGACTGAGTATGGATACCAGGCCGCCGACGCAGACATGACGTGGTGGTCAGATTCTGCCTCCACATGCCTAAAAGGCCCAATTTCAAGTGCAAGCAAGCTAGCAGTATGGTATTGCAGCCTGGGGGTGGGTGGGTGGCAGGCTGCATACTTGTGCTTACATTGCAAGGAATGAGGGAGGTACAATTGAACACTGTCCTGGGACAAGGACTTGCATCTTCTGATGCGGCAAGGATCACTTCTGATCTGCACACTTTTAGGCAGTGACCTGGGTGTCAGAGATGCTTCCAGGGATCTTCCCCATTCTGTTCCCATGTCTTTTCAGCACTGTATGCATGTGTCACACAGCACATGGCCAGATAAGGTTGTAAAATGTTAAAATGACATTTCCCGGTGAATGTATTTGTCACGGTTGAAAGCAATACAAAAGTGCAAAAACGCATAAAAAATGCTACTTGTGAACATAGCCCAAGGTGTGGAGGAGTATTTTTGTTTTTGGTTATTTATTTTACCTTATACACAAGTCTTTACCCTGGAAAGGATGTTCCTTAACATATTTCACAGGAAAGCAGTTTCTGTTTCGTTTTTGAACGTTTTATTGTGAGCCCGTAAAAGTGGCTTAATACCTCTGACCACGTTGTTGACAGCAGTGACCTGGGGGTCAGAAATGCTTCCTGGAGCGATCCCCATGCTGTCCCCATGTCATTTGAGCACTGTCACTATCGTTTTGGGCACTTTTTAGGCTTTCTACAGACTGCCGGGGGTGCCGCCACAAAAATGCTCGGGTTTCCCATAGACTAACATTGGGCTCGTTGTTCAAGTCGAGCACCCGAATATCACGAAAATGATCTTGCTGCGGAATGCACGGTTCTTCTAATTGAACATGGAAGGAAGTGCTGTTTGAGAAACTCAACATACATTATGGAGTTCATCTTTACCCCTTCAGGGATCCTAAAAGGGCCGACAATCTCTCTCCCCATGATTCCAGCCCAAAACATTACTCCACCTCCTCCTTGTTAGCGCCGTAGCCGTGTTTGCATGGGGTGTCCATCAACCAGCCATCCTCCACTCCATCCATCTGGACCATCGAGATCATTTCATGCATGATAATGCCCCGTCTCATGCTGCACATAACACATCTGCATCTCTGGCTGCTATGGGCATAAAAGGGGACAAACTTATGGTGTGGCACCCATGCTTCCCTGACCTCAACCCCATTGAGAACCTCTGGAGCATCATCAAAAGGAGTGTCTATGATGCAGGGTGGATTTGATTTAAATCTAACTGATTTAAATCACGATTTAAATCACGATTTAAATCACTAGTCAGTAAGGCTTGATTTAAATCAGTGATTTAAATCAAAGTTTCTACCTAAACTAGTTCTTGCTACTTTAACATGCAAGTAGATGAAGATTTTTAGAATCACTTTTTATATTACTTTTTTCTCCCCAGTTTAATGGGTTAATCATTCATATTTGGACACCACTGTTCTGTTGTACTTAGGAAGGAGAAAAATAATCCTGACCTTAATAACAATTTAAATAGATTTATTCAACTGAAACAATAACAACATTACAGCATAAGTTATTTGCTTAAACAAACATCCATGTTTGTTAACTAATTTGGCTAAACAAAATATATATATATTTTAAGAAACTTAGACTGTCAGCCCAGCCGACACATGAAAAACTTAAATACTACTGTCCCTGCTGTCCTCTGTAGCTCACTCGTCGTCATCTTCATCATCATCTTCTTCTTTGTTCCTATTCATAATCTGGAAAATAAAAACAAGCTTTCCGGCTTTATTGGGTCCCAACCGATTTCTCAATTTAGAATGAATGTGTCCAAAGGAAGAGAATATTCTTTCAACGCCTGCAGAAGAAGCTACTGCTGTTAAAAGTGAAATCATTACTTGAACAGTCTCTAAATCCAAGCGCTTAAGTGACTTCCACCAGTTTACTGGTGTGACCTTCCTTAAAATATCTTCAGCAAACATATATTTCTTGAATGGTTCCCCCTTAGCTCTGAAGTTTATTATAGTTGGCATTAAAGGTGGATGATTGCTGGATACCCATGTCATAGCTAACTCCTCTTCCTCAGCACTTAGGTTTTGACCCTGATATTGGATATTGACAATATTTGCCAAAAAATGAGCTGGAGTCAGTGCTTGTCCCATTCGTTTGTTTACTGCTTGTAATTTAATTCTGTCCATGTGTAGTTCTGTTTTTAAGTGTTCACTCAGTTCCTTCCAAATTTCAACAGCATCCGCAATAAAACAGCTATTTTTCTGTATTTTGTTTAAAGCTTGAGAGATGGGTTTCAGGAAGCTCAGCATATGTTCAACATTTCTCTTAAGCCCAATGTTGAGGATTTTGGCCGTTACAGTGCCATCTATTTTATCTCGATTTTCTTCACAAAGTGTCATCAGAATAGGCCAGTTTTTGATATACTGCTCAAAACAGTCCACCACAGAGTTCCATCTAACATCTTGTGGGAGCGTTAGCTTGGTTCCACCCATCCTTTTCAGAGCTGCTGCAGCAAAATGATTATTACGGAAGTATTTAGCAATTTCAACAACATTAGCCTTTATTTCTGGAACACTTAAGTCTTTGGCTAAGAGGTGCAGCAAATGAGCACTGCAACCATATGTTATTAGCAGCTTTGTATTCCCTCCCTGCTCTTCTAAATTTCTTCTCATCTTGGATACGTTTGCAGCATTGTCAGTGATCAAACTGCGTACTAGACATTTGAATTTTTGTTCACATGTTGTTATAGCTTTTACTGCCACTTCTTGTAAGTATTCTGCTGTGTGTGCATTTCCTGACGTATCAGTTGTTTGTGCAAGGAAGACTTTACCTTCTTCTGTTGTTATACAAGCACATACAATAGAATCATTGTGGACATTACTCTACCCATCAATACTTAGGTTAACAATTTTACCCTCCAGAGCTGTTGCACATTGCTCCATTTCTCTGTCATACACTTGATCCAGCAGTTTCCCTGCAACATCAGCTCTGCTGGGTGGACTGTATCCTGGTCTCAGTGACTGAACCATATTAATGAAATGTGGGTTCTCAGTCAGACGGAAAGAAGAGTTCGTTGCATAAATAAACTGGGCAATTTTTTCATCAATCAACTCTTTTTCTAATCTGCTAATTCTTATCACAAACCTATCTATGGTGGTTCCAGGAGGTAAAGTTTTTTTCTTCCTTTTGGGTGATGGTGATATGTGGCTGTGGGTGTCTGATGATGATGCTGCTGCTAATGAAGCACTATCCCGGATGGATAACTCTGAAACTGTAGAACAGGATGATGGTGATCTTGGAGGTGGATAGTTTCCAGAATCCATGAATTCCCCTAAACAAAAAAAGTCAATGCTGTTATTTTATTGTTTATACAATTTCTGCTTATTGTACACAACACATCACTGCCCCTGCCCCAAAAGGAATATTTGTTTTTCTTCATAACTGTACCAAATGACAGTAACATGCAGTAATAAGAAGAAATATAATTTTTCTCACACATGACAGTTCAGTCTTTAGAAATAGGATTCAATAAAAATGTTTACCAACAGATCCTGCCTGTTCAGAAGTGTTTCTTTGGTCATCTTCATCACCGCACTTCTCATGATGTTGCCTCATTCGCGCCACCAGGCCTTGCATCTCTTTGTTGCATCGTTTGCATTTTGCACGCATGCCTGCCTTACCGATAGGAGAAGGAGCTTCATTAAAATATTCCCAAACTGGGTCTCTTTTACGGCCTGCTGCCATTATAAGGAAAGAATGTAATAAACACAAACAGATCCAGACTTGTCTGTCTGTGGCTATGCTGCAGTATTGTGCTCAAAGTTTCACTTTCATTTTCTTGTCTGCTTGCCCTTCCTCCTCCTCACACTTAGATTCCCACTCCAAACAATCAGAAACATATTGTCTAACTTCTTGGACTTGGCACTGAAGGGGTTGATTCTGTATTCATAGGTTTGTAGAACAATAGGATTAAGGTCTGTCGAGATCACTCACTATGATTTATAGGAGGATCGATATTTCTTGGGGAGAGACAAGGCGAACCTCAAATATGGCGGGCAACCAGAAAGTAGACACAGACACAATGCTGTATGTTTCAATCTCGAGAGAGCCCCAGGAGCGTCCGTCCAACAGGATGCTGTCCCATTTTTTATATAGTAAAATATAGGGTTTGTACAGACATGCGTAAAAGGCTTCTTCTGTTATACATTAGTGAAATTGCTACACGTACGCACATTATATACCAAGAACATCTGGATCTTTAGCTGAAATATGTGAGCATGATAATGCCATATGAGGCATTGTAAGCATCGAGTCTTTTATTAACTAATTCTAATCCTCTCATTCCCCCCTTTGACATCTTCATCCATCGAGCAAGTAAGCAAAAGGCTGTGTCCTCTGGTTGTGGCTGATAGCAGGACGTTCCCTAGGTACTATCTCAGACCGACGAGTTGCCTGAGGGAGAACAGGTATCTTCTTTTACCATCTCCATCCCCCGGGTACTTATCCCGCGTCCACTCTCAGAAGAGCCCTTCCCATCCAGATGTGATGGTGAGATGTCAACCTCGGAAACAGAGAGAGAAAAAAAGTTTATTTATAATATAGTTTATCGTTGAACTTACGCATTGTCTTTCTCATGTGCCTGTATGTACATATGTTAACACAGGTGAGGATAACTATAAGGATCACTAGTATCACTATCGGATAACAAAATGCCAAAAGTATCTGTTTTCCTGTAGGTGACCACCCTAAAAAGATATCATACCAATGGTGTTCAGTTTCAGATTTTATGGCCGAAGCTAAAGATATCAATTTTCCTTTTTCTATATATGCAGTAAGCAAGCTTGTTTGTAATGTATGATTATATATTTGAACATGTTTGCGTACATGTTCAGAATCCTTTAAAAGACCCTGTAGTGGGGTAAGATCAAAAGTATGCCCTGTTACTTCTTGGAATGCACTTAAATTCAACTGGTACCCTATCTGCAATACAACATCTGGCTCGAATAAAAATGTTTCATTCTTCCAGTCCAACACATGTAAGTCCTTGATACATCCTGCAAAGGGAGCAGTCCTACCTAGTGGACGCAAAGTGTCATCATTATTGGTGATAAGGCACACATGTTGTGTTCCTATTTCTATAAACCTGTTACCTACAGTAACTGGAGTCCTCAGTAATTTGCACATATTTGAGGTATGTTGTAATAAACAAGGTTCATACTGCTGCGTACCTTCTCCACAGACCAGTCCTTTATTCGTATGAGTACACAAGGACAAGTCATGTGTTTGGTTCATGGAATCAATATATTTACCATAGATTTGAGGATACCAGAATTCAGCTTGACCTTCAATTTTGTCTACCACCACCGGGAGCACAAAGATTTTACACATTATTTTCGTTTTGTTCGGCTTTAGGTGGTAAACCTCAAAGTTTCCTACACAGTATTTCTCTGTGCATTCTACAGCAGTTCCTGTAGTAGTAAACCAGACATCACTGGTACCTAGGTCGAAATACTTCTCCCATACTTTATAGTTTCCTGTCATCAGCTGAGTTTGGGCCTTGGTTTTTTGAATATGGTAATACAGCATATCAAATCCACATTGAGTTTGGTTTAATACATAACTCATATTTTCCTACAATGCTAAACTTTCCAGTATACTTCTATTAAACATATCATTCAAGTGATCTTCTATTTTTAACGGGATTTCATGCATAGATATACTGGTGGGTAGCCATCTTCCCGTAATTTTAACGGCTTCTGAAAGATCAGATCCTGCTCTACTTTGACACAATCATATAGTGGCTGCATGTTTTCACTGGCATGTATAACCCATTGTCTGCAATGAGAAATAATGCCTAAAAATGCCCTCAGCTGCTTATGGGTGGTAGGCGGATTCATGTGAATAATCGCCTGTATTCTTGTTGCAGTGAGATGCCGTTTTCCTTGTGAAATACAATGGCCTAGAAATACAATGGTAAGCTGGCAGACTTGAAGTTTGGCCTTATTTACCTTGCAGCCATTCTGTGCTACATATGAAAGAAGGGAAAGGGTACTTCCCGTGGATACCTGTTCCGTTGGTGCGCACAAAAGTAAGTCGTCCACATACTGGAGGAGGACAACATCTTCTGGTGGTGGCCAGCCGGCTAATACTGAACTCAATGCCTGCGTATAAAGTGTCGGTGAATGCTGCATGCCTTGTGGTAGTCGGGTCCATGCAAATTGTTTACCTTTAAAGGTAAATGCAAACAAATGCCAACTGTCTGGGTGTAGTGGTACTGAAAAGAAGGCATTGGACAAATCTATAACTGTGAAAAATTTTGCTGAGCTAGGGATTTGGGCCAATAAAGTATGTGGATTTGGAACAACTGGAGTGAGTGGTTTCAAAATTTTATTGATTTCCCTTAAATCATGTACCATACGATATTTCACAATTTGTCCTGGTTCTGTTTTTTTCTTGACAGGGTACAATGGTGTATTAGCTTGAGATTTGATTTCTGTAAGGGCTCCATTAGCCACAAATTCAGTGATCTGGGATTGTATGGCCAACTCCTGCTGTGCACTGACTGGGTATTGTCTTAGTTGTGGTAAGACTGTTCCTGGAATAATTTCAATTTTTACCGGTGCAACTGGCAACAATCCTATATCAGTGTTACTCATTGCCCACAGGTGGGAGGGCAGTGTGGACAAATCAATTTTGAGACTCATTTGTTCGTTATCCAGGTCAACTTCCATAGCCTGGATCTGCATACATGCTTCCAGAATCTCATCACTGTCAGGGATGGTAAGGATTACTTGACCATCCTCAGTGAATTGAATGTTAGCGTGAATCTCATGGAGGAGATCTGCACCTAAAAGGCAGGTAGGAGCATGTTTGACGAACAAAAACTTGCTTACAAACATTTTTGGTCCGATTTTGACTGATAATGGATTACTGATAGGGATAATGGCCGCCTGCCCATCAAACCCAGAGGCCATAGTTGCATAGTCAGACAATTGTGTGCCTGGATCAGTGAGTGCCTTTTTGTTAATCACTGATGCAGTAGCTCCAGTGTCTACAAGAAAGGGGACATCTTTACCAGCTATTTTAACAGTTACCATTGGTTGTCGGGCATTTAACTGTAACTTAACGGCAGCTAGTCAGTTTGTATCGTCTGGAAATGGTACAGAGGGTGTCTGTCCTTTCTCTACGGCTCTGTCAGCTTTCTTTTTTCTGCATTCTCTCTGAAAATGTCCGGGCTTCTTGCAATAATGGCAGGTAAAAACTTTTCTCCTGGTACCGCCTTCCTGCACTGTAGAGACTTTTACAATTTTCCTTGACTCCTTCAAATCCATTTCCAAACCTTGTGCCTTTTGTCTGAGACCATGAGCATCAGGGGCTGATCTCCATTCAGGGGTACTACTTTTCAATCTGTCTTTCAGAGTGGGTAATAATCCTTCTACAAAGGATTTGGCCAGCAATCTCTGTACCCCTGGGTTATTAACATCAAGACCTTCATCTAGAAAGGATCCCTCTAATTGGTGGTAAAATTCAGTCACTGGTTGGCCGGGTAGTTGTGAAGTGGAAGTCATTGTTCCCCTCTGTCGTTGTTTATCTGTCACAAACTGTTGTAATACGCGTATAAAAGGGACAGCGGACTCTCGGGTACGTACATTGCCTTGGGCTTCGTCATCTGGTCTTACATTGACCATGTGCTGTACTAACTCCTGGTACATGGAAAGGGATAACTTAAGTCTACACAGTTCTTCCCCGTCCAGCCACGTAGCCCTATGCACTACCATTATTTGTCCAATATATGCTGCGGGGTGACTAGTGGGGTCAGGTGCATTCGCTAACAATGCCATACATTCAGCAGGGGACCAGGGGGTGTAACGTTGGGTCTCAATGAGCCTAGTTTGCAGAATGCCTTGTTGGTCTGCTTCTCTAAAAGGCGTTCTGTGTGTCCTGACGGGTGCTAACATCGTATTCTGAATCCGGGGTGCACCACAAGCTAAACAGGTTTCTCTCCACTCGGGGTTTTGCTGACCACAATTCGTACATGTCCAACCTTCTGAACCTCCTACAGGGGGAGGTGCACTTAGCTGGGCCTGTGTTGGGAGTTCTCCTAATTCAGGGTAAAGTTTGTTTGGAGAGAAAGGCACAGCCAATGAGTTAGGATAGGGAGGAGGAGCAGGTATTGGAGGGCAATGTGAGGAGGATTCTGCAGTCTTCGGGTTAACTTTACAACACTTCCAAGTCTGATTTTTTTCCTGATATTCCCATCCCTCCTTTCTTGCCTGGTGGGAAATTTTCACCAGGGCTGTTACCTGATCCTGCCATCCATTATCCCTGGTTTTACCCAACTTACTTTCCTTAATGTCATCCCAAACATCGGGATCTAGCTGCTTCGCTCCCGTTATTCTAAATTCTTTAAGGATCTTTCCCAAATCTTTTGCCGCATCGCTTCCACATCTGTCACGGACTATGTCCTTCACTGTTCTTCCCTGATCCTGTATCTTTGTCTGTTCATTACCCATTCTTCTCTCGTCTGACTTCCTGCCCTAGGTAGCGTGTTGGGTTAGCTTTACTGTGGAGATTTATATAGATCTGACCCACTATACCTCGTTGCCTTCTTCCTAGGGAGCCAAAACGTTAAATGGGGTCTGTGTTCCTACTTTCCTAATGTGCTGCAAATACCTTACGGCTATCGCCCCAGCAAAGAGGAACATTCCAAGCAGACAAAGAACAAAGAACACAACTTCCATTAGCTTTCCCTTCCGTATCTTATCCCAGACTCATGTGGCGTCCTGGGCTCATGCTTTCACAACTCTTATCTGTCACGGAGGTTTATACGAAAAGGGTGTTGATTTAAGCTTAGGCGGTGACCTCCCCGAAAGGACGCAGTCACATGACCCAGTTAGGCAATATCACCACTCTTTGGCGCACACCTAATCCCGTGCAGCTTATTTTACTACTTTCTCATCACACATTCTGTCATACACATACGGTTTCGCCATTCATTTTACTAGCAGCGTAGTTGTTCGCACTTTCTCTAACCCGTTTTCCTACTGGTTCACAAGGACCCGAAATATAGGTACCTGCCTCTACTAGTCCTCCTACTAACACAAACCTGGACACGGCTTCAGACTATGGAGAGCAGATTAAAGAGAATATACAAAAGTTTCTCTTACCTGGCCAGGTTTTATCTGCTGTCCACCGTCTCGACCGTGATCCTGTTTGTTCGTGTCACCGGGTGGGCTTGACAGGATACTCTGACTCAGGTCCCTGTTCGGGCGCCAGGAAAATGTCGAGATCACTCACTATGATTTATAGGAGGATCGATATTTCTTGGGGAGAGACAAGGCGAACCTCAAATATGGCGGGCAACCAGAAAGTAGACACAGACACAATGCTGTATGTTTCAATCTCGAGAGAGCCCCAGGAGCGTCCGTCCAACAGGATGCTGTCCCATTCTTTATATAGTAAAATATAGGGTCTGTACAGACATGCGTAAAAGGCTTCTTCTGTTATACATTAGTGAAATTGCTACACGTACGCACATTATATACCAAGAACATCTGGATCTTTAGCTGAAATATGTGAGCATGATAATGCCATATGAGGCATTGTAAGCATCGAGTCTTTTATTAACTCATTCTAATCCTCTCAGGTCTTTTTCTCAACTCTGTTCATGTTGTAACATTTTTGCCGTGAAGAAGAGGCTGGGACCTCTGCGGAGTCAAATTCAGTTTTGATAACTGCGTAAGTAAAGCGAGCGTCTGTGATAATATAGGAGAGAAACTGCCCACTAATCCTACAGAAACCTCTGGAAGAGCATGGCATTGTGAATGTTACACATATACAGCCTTTATTCTACTGAGTTAAACAACTCAGCTTTATCTCATGATGGAAGAACCTTTGGATGGTAAAATATTTTCCTCAAAAAGCAGTTTATTGAAAAAAATCTGATTTAAATCAAAAAAATTCGATTTAAATCAAAAAAATCCGATTTGTTTGATTTTTTTAAAAAAAACATTGATTTTTATCCACCCTGCTATGATGGCAGGAGGCAGTTCACATCTAAGCAACAGCTCTGGGAGGGTATTCTGTCCTCATGCAAAACAATTGAAGCAGAAACCATCCAAAACCTGACAAATTCAATGGATGAGAGAGTT
Source organism: Phyllobates terribilis (assembly GCF_046119375.1). Lineage (NCBI taxonomy): Eukaryota > Metazoa > Chordata > Amphibia > Anura > Dendrobatidae > Phyllobates > Phyllobates terribilis. Next base: position 108,544,032 of record NW_027362764.1, on the reverse strand, counting down.
CAGAAGCTCTTTTCGAACAAGCGGTCCTATGTGCAAATATAACATCACCTAGAATAAAGTTTTGAGTTGAAAACTGTTTGATTTCAGTTTGTAATAACCTGCTAATTGCTTATAATTTCAAAAATGACCATTTTTTTTGTTCTTTATTAAAATGAAAAGGTTGAAAACTCTGCTGTGCATAATAATTTGGAACAAGCATTTTGAGTGCAGTTTGAGTGTTTTATTTTTTTAAAAATATACTGTTATCATAGGCAGTTTGTACAAAAACCTTTCAATTGTACTCTAATAGTTATTTGACTGGAAAATTACAATGACTGCAATTCATATAGGTAATTTGGGAAAATCTGAGAAAATATTATTTGCATAATAATTTGGAACACAGTGGAAAAGTGCCTCATCATCAGGGGTACGCCCGATCATGATCACATCATCAATGTATATGGCGTACCACCTGATGTAAGGCAAAAAAGGATTGTCAAGCGTGTGAATATGAAATAATTCCCACCAAGTTACAATTTGCCAGCATACCATGCACATAAGTTTAATTTATGCATATTACTGAGCAATTATCCTCAGGAGGATTTTCATTCACTAATGAACTTCCTGTTCTTTGTTGGTCTCCATCCTATTTTCTCTTTTGTTTTCAGTCCATATGTACAGTATATATATATATATATGTCTTTTAACCATAGCAATGTAACCTATGATTAAGAACCCCTGTTTGGTTCCAAACGCGTAACGTCTGTGACGAGTCCCCAAGGCAGTGGGGTACTCGGTGTCCGGGCCTATGGATGCTGAGGGGGGATATGTCACAGTGGCTGGCCCGGTCCGTGGCCCAGGGCTGTCAACAAAAAGGGGAAAAGTTTATAAGGGATTAGTAGTTTGATCGTGACGCCACTTGTGGTTTCTGGTAATTTGTACCAGCGCTGCTGCAGACCTCTGAGGCAGTTGATAGGGCAGCTAGGGTGGAACAGCTCCCCACAGGTGGAGCGGGCCTCAGGGCAGTGTAGAGTTTGATGGTGGGTGGTGATGCTGGGGCTTGTAATGCACTCGGGATGGCGCAGCTGAAATAACTGACGGAGGCAGTGCAGTGCAATCATCCGAGTTTTACTCACAGTTCTTGTTCAAGGTTCTCAGGTACACTGTACGGGTGTCCGCCTCCGCGTCGCACTGCGTCCACCAGAACAGGGGTTCAGCTCTACCTCAGATATGTCAGGAGTGCTTGACGGAACCCCACTTTCTTTATGTTCCTAACTAGACCGACTTCTCACGCTGGGTCTTCTCCCTCCTGCCCTGCGCTTCCCCACATTCAGTCCAGATCGGGTGCTCTGAAGTCCCTCTGGGCAACCTGGAGTTCCCGGACCTACTTGACCTTCACGGTGACTAGGATGAGACTGTGGCAACTGCACCATGGGAGTGCAGAAGCCTCCGTTTTTTCCAGCCGAGACCTGGAGTAACACCGCTGGTCCAGGGACCGGTCCCCTTCTTGCGGCCTGATCCCTCTTACACCTGGCAGATTCGGGGCGTACGGGTGCCGTCCTGCACTCACCTTACCTCCTGGGATCCCTTCTATAGAACGGAGCCTTTCTCCTCTGCTCCCCTCCTGGACCTCTATCACTAGGCCCCACTTGTGGAGCAGAGCTCCTGAAGAGACTCTGCTCCCCTCCTTACTGCTCACTCACTTCTCTGTCTTGCCTGCCACCCTAAGATGGCTTCCCTTTATATACCTCCTATTATTGTGCTCCCCTACTCTACATCCTCCACCCACACCCACTACTGGTTCCCCCTACCTTTGGTTCCCCCCACTCCAGCCAGGGACAGGGCTCAGCAGGAAACACATTGAATCTTGCCCTTCCAGCCGGCCTGGAGCAGTGTAGTGTTGAATGTGGTTGTTGGGGTTCCGGGCAGCACTTCCTCCTTACCTGAGAGAAGGAGACACCACACCTCTGGGTGAGGTGCAGTACCTCTGTGGCGACTGAACCCTCAGGGGCGCCACATCTGCCTTACATATGGCGCTTTTTTAATGGAACTAATAAAATGGACGTTTTAACTTTACATTTCTTGTGATGGATACGGAGAAGGTGCTGGAGTTTTTCTAATTTACTTCCTACTGCCTCTCATCCCTGGCTTTGCTCCCAAGGATTTCCGTGCACCAGTGGACCCTTATGGCATATGCATGGTAGGCTGAAATTTTCCCCTTTTTTTCCTTATAAACCAGATGCTGAATAAGTCTTAACTTGTTCGGCTCCTTTTTTGGAACTACACCTAATGGAGAAACAACTGCATCAACAATTGGCAAGCAATTAAATGGGCCGGGCAATGAGATCTAACCCCACTTCCTTCTTCAATTTCTCAGAAACCACCCACAAATATTCTAAAACCGAGCGCAAATTTTTTAAAGAAAAGGGGACTTGATGTTCTGGAGGAGGAATTCTAAATCCCTCCAAAAAACCCTTATAATGCATCTCAGTTTTTTCCCTATAAGGGTATCTATTTAGAAAGGGGGCCATCGTGAGATGGTTCACTGGAGTCTCCCCCTTGATTAGCCCCAGCGACCCTCCTGCAATTTCCTCTCTTAAAACATTTAACTGCCCCATGTGACGTTCCACTACAGTATGAGCACACATGCCTAAACTTGCAGTTGGTCCCGTGTGTGCATTGCCCATGGTTAACCTGCCAACATGCTCCCATTTTGTCTTTTGCTCCTTGCGCTCCGTATCACGACACCCCTGATGAACCTGCGTGGCTCCCACTGCTGTTATTCCCGGGAAAGGACTAAGGATTGTCCATATCTAGAAGGAGCCATTACTTTTAGCCATAGTCCAATGTCCTTCTGATCTCATTTAATGCTCGACCGCACCGCTTTTCCTTGTCTGAACTGCTCATCATCTCTCAGCCGAGCCTGCCCTCCATAAATTCGATGTGCCTCCCCAATCACATCCATATAACAAAACAAACCCGAGCAGTTATCAGGCACTTTCTCCCCAATGACACTAGCGAAGGTTGCAAACGCCTGTAACCAGTTAGCAAATGTTTGTGGTATAAACCGCCACCTCCGCTTTTCCTCCTCCTTCTTACTGTCGTCCTTTCTGGCTTTGTTGAGGTTAAATTTTTCAAGAGGCAAAAGTGAATTTTTTTTTAACATATTCGTCTTTCCAAATTTTCTCTTTTACTTCCTTCTTTAAGTGTCACCCCAACGGCCCATCAAAGCATACATATACCTCCCCCTTTGCTCTATTGACTAGCCCAGGGGGATGGGGATGACTCGGTACCCGACCCTTTAGCCTGGCCTTTAGGGATGTCGCGGTGGTCGGCTCCCGGGCCCGTACCCTTGGCCTCTCTTTTAAAAAGGGGGTTGATATTTGTGAAGTTTATAAAAGAAAGAGTTCGTGACACCACCTGTGGCTTCTGGTGAGGATCACCAGCGCTGCGCAGTCCACTGAGGCCGATGATAAGGCAGCTTGATGGTATAGCTCCCCACAGGTGGAGCTGGGCCTCAGAGCAGTATAGAAACGGGGATGCAGGACAAAGAGACTCCGCCGGGCCAGAGCAAGAACAGGGACGGACACGATAGTCACTTCAATACCTTTTACTGGTGGAATTTCAGGCACTCCCCGGAGCACTGTAGGGTGAAGGGTGTATGTCCGGATCCTCCCCAATGAGCAGGTTTTGGGCCTCCTGGTTCTTGCTTCTGCGTAGTAAGTTTCTGACCTGCCTGGAGCTAGGCCTAACTTTGTCTCTGTCCTGCGCTGGCTGACCTTGTGGTAGGGCCTTCTCTTGGAGTGCACGCTCCCGACGTACGGGGCCTATGTGTCTCCTGGCTCTGGTACGTATCAGCACTTTAGCGATCCTGGGACCTGTAGTTCTCCAGGGATTCCGGTTTATCTTACTGGGTCGTGGAGATCCCGGCAAGCTTCAGACCCGGTGTCCGGTAACTACTTCTTCGGGGTGAGCTAATTAAGCTCCTCTGCCCCCTATGAGCCAACTCTCTACTCTTTTGCCTTTGGCCTACTCGGACCCTCAATAGGCTACTCACACTAACGGCAGCGTGCCGCGTTTCACCGATCTTATGGCGCCGGCACACCTAAAGCTCACCTCTCTGAACAACAACCGAGTCTGGACTGTGCTCCACTGCAGGCTGACCTCTCTCAGGCTTCTCTACTGCAGGAACTCTCTCAACAGACTAACTGCTGCCTGGCTCCACCTTCCCTTATATATCTCCCTAACGGGCTCCCTCTGGTGGTCTGAGGTGGAAGGTGAAGATGTGTGAATGGTTATGGGGTCCTCTTGTGGAGGAATCCTTCAATACACCCTTCTAGGATCTGTGATGCCAAGCACAGCTGGGCTTCACATTCCCCCCTAGTTAAACTCAGCACTCCCGGGCTGAAGTACATTTTCTAAAAACAGTAACAATAGAAAACATAAGCAATACTAGAATATTCTTCCCTTTATGGGAGGCACGAATCTTAAACGTTGCATAACAAAATAATTACGAAGTGTCCTCAGAATCCAAGTCTCTTGTGGTGAGGTTCCCAAGAAGGATGTCCATCTCACAAGGTAGAGTACTTGGTGGTTTTTGAGGGACCTGTCCTAAACCCTCTACGTAGGCCCTGGGGTGGCTGCAGGGCATGAAGATCCGGAGTTGGACCTCCACAAAAGCCACTCCAGACAGGTTTTCCTTCTGAGGTCACCTAAAAGGGGCATTCCAGGGAGCACAATTATATACAGAAAGAGTTTTTGGGCTGCACACAGTCCTCAGCCACGCAGTTCATTATGTATGCAATAAAGAAATTAATAGGAAAAAGCACAAATTAATAAACGTATGCATGAAAACACACAATTATGCAGTACATTACAATTTAATACACAATACCCCAGGGGTAACTATATATATTTTCAGAAACTTTGACTATTTACTGAGTGTACCTAACTGGAGGTTTACCTCTTGTGCTGCGTACTGATCTGCGTAGTGCAATAGGTGGTGGGGTGTCAGTGTCTATATCCTCAGTTACTCTACCAGTTCTACGTGTAACCATGTTGTAAAACTGCCTTAACCTCTCTCTTGGACTGGCAAGTCTACCATTGGCTGGGCCCTCTTGCTCCACTCCTGCCGGGGATCCTTCATCTGGGGATACTTCTTGAGCTGGGTCTTCTACAGCACTTACAGGTTCAACTTGCTGTGTGAGGGTTTTCTGGCTGTTCATAGAATTGGAGTACTGGAATGATTACTGCACCTCCTATTTGAGGCCAATCTGCTGGGAAGTCTCCTAGGTCAGTGTGGATCACTGTTTCTTTAGGTTCTTCCTGGGTTGTGAGAGACACTTCTTCCTGAGTCTTTACTAGATGTGGACACAATTTTAGATGGTCCCTGGACACTGTAGCAGATGTTCTTCCTCCATCACGACTAATTATACAGTTCTTTTTGTTGTCAAACCTTGACGGTAACACAGTGTAGGGTTCTTTTTCCCACTGGTCGTGGTTGCGTCTTTTCCTTTTTAGTACTGTTTCACCTGGTGTGAAAGGTTCTGCGGGTGCGTTCTTGTTGTATTGAATTTCCTGTTTTTCTCTCACCCGAGTAAGACTGTCCTCGACACAAGCTTGTACCCTTCTGTACTGCTCTTGTCTGGTCTTGTCCCAGTCCTCAGTGGTCATTAGTGTTGAGCCACCCCCATAGTGTTCGAGTTCGGTTCGGTTCGTCGAACACCTTCGAACACCGTTAAAACCAATGGCAGGCAAACAAAAACACATAGAAACACATAGAAAACACCTTCAAAGGTGTCTAAAAGCTGACAAACTGCTCAGAAGACATAACTAACACATGGAAAAGTGACAAATATACATATAGTCATGCGAAAAGAAAAGAGGTGGAGGAGTAAAAGGAGGGGAAGACACAGATATAGGCATGTCATGCCCTTCTAAAATGCAAAAAGTGAGAAGCTGACAAGGCCAGTCCGTTCCTGCCCGTGCCACCTCCGTGTCGCCGGGTTTGTGTCAGAGCCGCGGAGAACCCTGATGGCCAGCCCCCCTCTCCCAATACTGGTGCCTGTCCGCTGGTGGGTCGAGCGAGCCCCCCTGTGGTGGAGGCAGGTCTAAGCTTTTTAATTTAAATTGTCTCTCTAATTTGAATGAATACACTTTAAATCCTTTTACAAGGATCTATTGGAGGGCAAGTCTCATGCCAGCAGCCGCGTAATAACAGCTCCAGTAATGTCCACTAAAGCTGCTGCAGTTAAAAAGCTTTTATAAGGATCGAGCTCGGCGGTCCACCGCAAGGCATCCTACCGCCAGTCCCAACCCCTATGCCTTGGGGTGCCTCCTGATGCTCTTCACTGAGTATCCCGGGGTCCCGAAGCATTTCTTTTGAAAAAATTAAGTGTCCAAACTACAGGTGGTGTAGCTTGCTTAACAGCTGGGATAATCTGCTGACTAGCAGACACTGCTACTAGGCACAAAGTATTTCCTGGGCTAGATGCAGTTAAAAATTTGTAATTAGATACTCTCGTTGGATGCTGAGAAAGCATTCCATAGAGTCTGCTGGCACGCCATATATTATTCTCTTAAAAAGCTTGGGGTAGGGGTCTAGGGGACCCTTTTATAGCCAAAATCACGGCCCTGTAGCGCAATACGTCACCTAGGCTGAAGATAAATGGAACTGTAGCACCCCGAGGGCTCGGTTGCTACAGAGGTATTGCACCGTGGACAGGGCAGGAGACAGCTACAGAGAGAGCACGTGACCGGAAGTGAGAACGCGCGCGGGGTGTGAGCACGTGGGCTGTGGTGAGCGGCGTGCGGCGAGGTCCGACTCGGCTCGCGGCCCTCCGGCGAGGGAGCCAGGCGGAGGTGACCGATTGGACCGGTAGGAGGCGACCGGAGGGGCGAGCGCAAGAGAGCGCTGTGATAGCTTGCAGCGCCGGCCGGCGGAGGGCGCCAGGTGGTGGTGACCAGGAGGTGACCAGGAGGACCGTTAAGAGGCAACCGGAGGGGCGAGCGCGCTGTGATAGCGTGCAGCATGCAGCATCCCTAGAGAAGGTGAGTAAGGGGCAGGAGGCCGCGATCAGCGGCCCTACTGAACCCGAGTGTGTACTGTACTGTACTGTATTGTATTTGTATTGTAATTGTATTATATTTAAGTGCTCCCCCCCCGGCCTTATTTAAACCCCCAGCGGCGGTTCACTCTCACCGCAATCCACGGGTGGCGTAGTCGGACATTTAAACATCAAAACCACATAAATAGTTCCGCCACTGGTTTGACTGCCCTGAGCCACGGAACCGGGTCGCCGCCACGGAGACTACAACCACCAGCATCCACCAAAAAGGGTCCGGCTCCGGGTGTCCCAAGGCCCAGGGGGCGCGTCAGAACATTTTCATCACCTTTCATAATCACCAATGGGACAAGGCAGGGATGTCCTCTGTCCCCTATCTTATACATCCTAGTGACGGAGCACCTGCTCTCATCAATTCGCCATAACCCCAATATTAGGTGGATTGAGGTGGGAGGCACCGAGTACAAGTGCTCTCTATTTGCTGATGATGTCCTAGTATATATCACTCAATCACATATATCCATCCCTGCTGTTATGGCTGAAATAGATCACTTTGTTACAAGGTCAAATTTTAAAATCAATGCAGCGAAGTCTGAGGCCCTCGATGTCTCCCTCCCCAAATCCATACAGGATTCCATCCAGTCCAACTTTCCCTTTGCCTGGCCCTCACAGGGTATCAAATACTTAGGAATTCCTATTCATAGAGACCTCTCCCGTCTATGTTATCTTAATTTTGGGCTCTTTATTGAACAACTCCATACAGACCACGGTTGGCAAGTTAGAACTGTAAGATTCACTACGTGAACCACTGGTGTTTTGTGGAAAAGCACATGTACACTGTGTTCCAAATTATTATGCAAAAAGTGTTTAGGAGTGATAAGGGAAGAATTTGTTTGTTTGTCAGTTAAACTCATTGATGGTGATGAGTGTCAGGGCTCTTCATATCGCTGTAAGCAAATGCAGACACCTGTGCTAATTAGTTTGGCAGGTGTGTCCAATGAAAGGCAAGACTACTTAAGAAGGCTGTCCCACATTATTAAGCAGCCTACATTTTCTGCCAAAATGGGAAAGAAAAAGGATGTGTCGGCTGCTGAGAAGCAACAAATTTTGGAGTGTTTAGGTCAAGGCATGACTACAATCAACATTGTGCGATGATCAGGATGAAGTGTCTTGGCAATCAAGAAGTATGCAGCTGATTCACAGTACACACGTGTGCGTGCTGATAAGGGCAAATTGAGGACTCTTTCCTACAGGCAATTACGTCAGGTTAAAAGAGCAGCGGCAAAAAAGCCTTGTCATAGCAGCAGACAAGTTTTTGAAGCTGCTGGTGCCTCCAACGTCCCCCGAACAACAAGATGCAGGGTCCTTCAGAGGTTTGCAGCTGTGCGTACGCCATCCTGTCGACCTCCTCTATCCACTTCACACAAGCAGAAACGGCTCCAGTGGGCCAAACATTACATGAAGACTGATTTCAAAACTGTTTTGTTCACGGATGAGTGCCGTGCAACGCTCGATGGTCTAGATGGATGGAGTGGAGGATGGCTGGTTGATGGACACCCCAGGCAAACACGGCTACAGCGTCAACAAGGAGGAGGTGGAGTAATGTTTTGGGCTGGAATCATGGGGAGAGAGATTGTCGGCCCCTTTAGGATCCCTGAAGGGGTAGAGATGAACTCCATAATGTATGTGGAGTTTCTCAAACAGCACTTCCTGCCATGGTTCAAGAAGAAGAACCGTGTATTCCACAGCAAGATCATTTTTATGCATGATAATGCACCGTCTCATGCTGCACATAACACATCTGCATCTCTGGCTGATATGGGCATAAAAGGGGACAAACTTATGGTGTGACCCCCATGCTCCCCTGACCTCTACCCCATACAGAACCTCTGGAGCATCATCAAAAGGAGTGTCTATGATGGCGGGAGGCAGTTCACATCTAAACAACAGCTCTGGGAGGGTATTCTGTCCTCATGCAAAACAATTGAAGCAGAAACCATCCAAAACCTGACAAATTCAATGGACGAGAGAGTTCAGAAGCTCTTTTCGAACAAGGGGTCCTATGTGCAAATGTAACATCACCTAGAATAAAGTTTTGAGTTGAAAACTGTTTGATTTCAGTTTCTAATAACCTGCTAATGCTTACAATTTCAAAAATGACCATTTTTTTGGTCTTTATTAAAATGAAAAGGTTGATCGAAGAGTGTGGGGGATCTAAGAGTGTGGCAACCCAGTAGTCAGGATTACTTCGAATTCTGACAATCTGAGGGTCATGTTGCAGGTAGTGCAGCAAGAAGGCACTTATGTGTCTTGCACATCTCGGAGCCCCAAAATTATTTTCCGGGCTAGATGCAGCTAAAAATTATTATAAATTTTAAATCTGGTGGAGCTTAGTATAGATGGCCTAATAGAATCAGTACTGCACACTGCTACAAAGCCCAAATTATTTTCCAGCCAAGATACAGATAAACATGATTAGTAATTTTAAATCTGGTGGAGCTTAGTATAGATGGCCTAATAGAATCAGTACTGCACACTGCTACAAAGCCCAAATTATTTTCCAGCCAAGATACAGATAAACATGATTAGTAATTTTAAATCTGGTGGAGCTTAGTATAGATGGCCTAATAGAATCAGTACTTTACACTGCTACAAAGTCCAAATTATTTTCCAGCCAAGATACAGATAAACATGATTAGTAATTTTAAATCTGGTGGAGCTTAGTATAGATGGCCTATTAGAATCAGTGCTGCACACTGCTACAAAGCCCAAATTATTTTCCAGCCAAGATACAGATAAACATGATTAGTAATTTGAAAGCTTAAAACGGTTGGTGAGGTGATTTTAACCAATCATCAAACTTTTACTCTCCCCAGGATGACACAGGGGTAGAAAAGTCGTTTCGGATCCATGATTTGTTCATCTTTATGAACGTGAGTCTGTCCACATTATCAGAGGAGAGCCACGTGCGCTTATCTGTCAGCACACCACCAGCAGCGCTGAACACACGTTCAGACAGAACGCTGGCTGCGGGGCATGACAAGATCTCCAAGGCGTAAGTGGCTAGCTCCGGCCATTTATCCAGATTGGAAGCCCATAAAGAGCAAGGGTCCAGTGACACAGTCATGGCTTCAATGATTACTTGGAGATACTCCTGTACCATCGTCTCTAGGCGTTGACTATGTGTCAGACTTCTTGTCTCCTGTGGCCTTGCAAAGGATGGGCTAAAAAAGTGGTGAAATGATTCCGCAAAATTGATGTTACCAGCAGATACTTTGTTTCTGTTACGGTTTGAGTGCTGAACACTCGACGGTCCCACGGTTGGCAAGTTGGAATTGTGAGATTGACTACGTGCACCACTGGTGTTTTGTGGAAAAGCACATGTAAGATTCTGCAACAGTCTCTGCTGATACTCCTGCATGCGTGCATCCCTTTCTATGGCAGGAATAATTTCTGCAAATTTACTTTTGTACCGGGGATCTAACAGTGTGGCAACCCAGTAGTCAGGATTATTTCTAATTCTCACAATTCGAGGGTCATGTTGCAGGTAGTGCAGCAAGAAGGCACTCATGTGTCTTGCGCATCCAGGAGCACCAAGTCCCTGTTGTGTTGGTGGTGAGGTAACAATCATGCTTCCTTCCTCTGTCCTCTCCCCCCAACCTCGCACAACAGAAATGTGATCAAGGTCTCCCTCATCCGATGAGTCTTCCATCAGTTCGTCCTCCACTTCTTCCTGGGCTCCTGCACCTTCCTCACTAGTTTGGCTGCTACCATGCGCCCTGGTAAAACCATCTCCCCCACCCTCACATGCCTGCCGCCTTGGTGCTGCCGACCGTCTGGACCTTGCAGATGTTAGCCCTTCCGCATACAACTTCTCCTCCTCTACTTTCTCCACCTCCTCTTGTGCTACCACCTGACTCCGAATTCTGTTTAACATGTGCTCCAGCATGTAAATCACCGGAATAGCCATGCTGATAATGGCATCGTCAGCAGTAAACATCTTCGTCGCCATTTCAAAACTGTGCAGAAGGGTGCATAGGTCCCTGATCTGAGACCACTCCTCCAGCGTGATTTGCCCCACCTCTGGATCTCGTTGGCCCAGGCTATACGTCAGAACGTATTGCACCAGGGCTTGTCGGTGCTGCCACAGTCGCTGCAACATGTGCAGAGTTGAATTCCACCGGGTAGGCACATCGCATTTTAGCCGGTGAAGTGGCAGGCCCAACGACTTCTGTAGAGATGTAAGTCGCTGAGCTGCGGGATGCGAACGGCGGAAGTTAGCACACAGCGACCGTGCCCTCTGCAGAAGGCCATCTAGTCTGGGATAGTGGGCTAAAAATTGCTGGACAACCAGGTTCAACACGTGAGCCATACAAGGCACGTGTGTGACATTGCCCCGGCGAAGGGCCGCACCCAGGTTTGCAGCATTGTCGCACACGGCCTTCCCTGGTTTCAGGTCCAGTGGAGACAACCATTCATGAAATTGGTTCTCCAGAACTGACCACAACTCCTCAGCTGTGTGACTCACATTTCCCAGACATTTCAAAGTAAAAACCGCCTGATGACATTGAGCCCTACTGCCAGCATAGTAAGGAGGTGTGCAGGATCCCTTCTGTGCAGTTAGAAAGCTTGTGGCATGACCAGACAGGCTTTGGGTGCAGGTGGAGGACCGAGAGGAGATTGAGGAGGCAGAAGCAGTGGAGGAACTTTGAGATAAAGAGGATTGACGCACAACTCGTGGGGATGGCAAGACTTGGACAGCAGCCACTTGTCCTGCTGTCACCATAGTTACCCAGTGCCCAGTCAGCGACATGTAACGCCCCTGTCCATGCCTACTCGTCCAAGTGTCTGTGGTGAAATGCACCCTGTCACACACAGAGTTTCTCAAAGAAGCGGTGATGTTGTGTGCGACATGCTGGTGGAGCGCAGGCACACCTTTCTTTGAGAAGTAGTGCCGACTGGGCATCTGGTACTGGGGCACTGCGACGGACATAAGGTCTCGAAAATCCTCTGTGTCCACCAGGCGGAAAGGCAGCATTTCTGTAGCCAAGAGCTTGCAGATGGTGAAATTCAACCTCTTAGCTTTCTCATGGCTAGGAGGAAATGGTCTTTTACTTGTCCACATCTGAGGGACCGAGGGCTGGCTATTGTGCTTAGACGGGGTTGATAAGGGTGTCCCCGGCAAACTGCCGGTCTGTGAGGAAGATGCAGGCGGACATGTTAGGTTGCCTTGATCCAAAGGTGGTGCTATCGATGTCGGACAGCGCTCAACACCAGCTGGTGTTACCACCTCCAAAGAAAATGATGACCTGCCAATCACGCTGGCTGTTGCGGGTAAAGAGGTGGCAGGTCTGCGTCCCAAAACAGGTGTGACTGCTGTCCCCCCAGTCACAGAGGATGAAGAGGCCGCGGATGCACACGATATGGCAGACGGTGGTTGGCCCGGCCGGCTAGGCCGCATTGTAGCACAGTGAGCTTCCCACTGCAACTTATGCTTCATGTCCATGTGCCGGTTCATGCATGAAGTACTCAAACTATGTATTTTTTGGCCTCTACTTAGCTTTTGCTGACAAATGTTACAGATAACACGAGTTGCGTCATCTTTATCGATCTGAAAAAATGCCCAGGCTATGCAAGGCTTAGCACCCATGCGACCTGAAGAGCCACCACGACTTGTGGTGAGAGGCAGAGTTGTGTTTGAGGATGCAGTTGTTGACGTGCTTCCAGTACTACGTCTCTGTCCAGGAAGGCGCAACCTGACCACGTCGTCACTAGCATTCTCCTCCACCTCCTCTGCTGACCTCATCTCTTGGCTGACTGTGGGTTGACAGTAAGTGGGATCTCCAACCTCATCATCATCACCCTGTGCGTTAACACACCCGTCGTCCTCAGAGCCAACCTGTTCCTGCCCTGACAAAAAACTAAAGTTGTCGCTCCAATCAGGTATTTGAGTCTCATCATCGTCTTCCTCATTGTCTCCACCAACAGGAGTTACAGTTTGGGAATGAGGGTCTACATTATGGTCAGAACCTTCAGCGTCTGGTCCTGGATCCGACTCATAAAGATTCTGGGCATCAGTGCAGATCATTTCCTCGTCTGGATTCACAGAAGCTCTGGAGCCGACCTCTGATTCCCAGGCTATAGTATGAGTAAACAGCTCTGCAGACTCAACCATCTGTTCTACCACATACTCAGACGGGCAGCTGGAGATTTGGGAGCTGTGAGGAAGCAAGTGCGATTGGGGTGACACCTTTGAGGACTGGAGTATTTGTGATGTTAAAGTTGATGTGGAGGAGAGCCCACTTAAAGAAGCACTTGATATCCATTGAAGCACCTGCTGTTTTTGTGCCTCATCTGGAATTTGTAGCGATTGGCGTGACCGTAAGAAAGGGATCTTATCACATTGTCCGCTAAAAGAAGTAGTGGTGGTTAACTAATTCACAACTCTGGAGTTGTTTCCACAAAAAAACAATGGATGGGAAGCGAGCAGAGCTGAGTGGCCAAACTGTGGTATTAGACCAAAACTATTGGCTGGGTTAGATGCAGAGAAATATTATATTCAATTTGCAACCTGATGGAGGTCAGTATAGATGGACTAATAGACCAAGTCCCACACACAGCTAGAAGCCCAAATATTTTTTCAGAGGTAGATGCAGAAAAAATTATATTCAGTTTGCAACCTGATGGAGGTCAGTGTAGATGGACTAATAGAACAAGTCCCACACACTGCTAGAAGGCCAAATATTTTTTCAGAGCTAGATGCATAAAAATATTATATTCAATTTGCAACCTGATGGAGGTCAGTATAGATGGACTAATAGACCAACTCCCACACACTGCTAGAAGCCCAAATATTTTTTCAGAGCTAGATGCAGAAAAAAATTATATTCAATTTGCAACCTGATGGAGGTCAGTATAGATGGACTAGTAGAACAAGTCCCACACACTGCTAGAAGGACAAATATTTTTTCAGAGCTAGATGCAGATAAAAATTATTTTTAATTTGCAACCTGATGGAGGTCAGTATAGATGGACAAATAGAACAAGTCCCACACACTGCTAGAAGGCCAAATATTTTTTCAGAGCTAGATGCAGACAAAAAATTATTTTGAATTTGCAACCTGATGGAGGTCAGTATAGATGGACTAGTAGAACAAGTCCCACACACTGCTAGAAGGACAAATTTTTTCAGAGCTAGATGCAGAAAAAAATTATATTCAATTTGCAACCTTATGGAGGTCAGTATAGATGGACTAATAGAATGATGCTATGCCCAAAAGGTTTTACTTCACTAGGTGCAGTAAAAAAATTGGTATTCTATACACAGGTGGTATATCTTGCAACACAGATAGGCTACTCCACTGACTAACACACTCTGCAATAGGCCAAAAAGGATTAGCTTTGCTAGATTCAGCCAAATGCTGTGAAAAAAACTTGCACAGCACTGGCACAGACCTGCCTGGCAAAAACTGATAGGAACTGATGTAACCTAGTCCTGAAAAGGACTCCAATTACAATTAGTCTTTGCTCCCACAACCTATCTATTTAAGAGCACAGACCAGCCTGATAAAAGTCGTAGGAAATGCTGTAACCTAGTCCTTAAAAGGACTGCAATCACAACTCTTCCCTACTCCCAAGCTATCTGTAGATTTGTGCGAAAATTGGCTTGAAATTAACAAGGTATAGCGCACACAGCAACAGCGGTGCCGTCTAACACGCAGCTGCAGCAGTGAGAAAATGGTGGCGACGGGGAAAATGGCTTGGTCTTATAGGGCAAGGACATGTGACATACACTGCCAATGACACATGCCCTTGCTTGTGTGAAAAAAAGCACTTCGCTCCGTGTGTGCGCTGCTGATAGGCTGACAGATTGCACCTCCCCACTGTAAATGCGGGAAAGAGAAAAAAAATGGAAATCTTCATTATTCCTGCAGAGATCCATCCCCTGCCCCTCCCCCCGCCCCGCTGTACACTCAAACTGCGTATTAACATTAATTTTCATCATTACTGAGAAAAAATCCAGTTATGATTTTGGTGCACGAACAGTTATCGAACATAACCTTGAACAGCCGAATTTTTCTCAAATCGTTCGTGTTCGCCGAACGGCTCGAACAACGCCCAAAACAGCTCGAATTTGAGATTGGCGAACAGTTCGAGTCGAACAACGCTCATCCCTAGTGAGCATATCGTGCACTTGGAAGCCCATATTCTGGATCTAAGTGCTCAGATAGCGATACTGAGGAGCATCGACAACATGGAACGGAGTTTTCTGCTCATCGAGCAGACACTCAATGGGTCAATACTGGGGGTGGAGCATAGAGGGGAAGTGCAGGCTGAACAGGCAGGGAGCTGGATAACAGTTAGGAGGGATAGAGGGAAAAAGTATAAGAAGGCTGGTTCCGAACCGGCATTATTGGAGCACGACAGGTCCTCTGAACGCCGGGGGAGTGTATGCTCCAGTAATGAGGGGGAGGGGGGAAGTGTAGGGCAGGCAAGACAGGTCCTGGTAGTGGGTGACTCTATTATTAGGGGGACAGACAGGGCAATCTGTCACAAAGACCGGGATCGCCGAACGGTGTGCTGCCTCCCTGGCGCTCGAGTCCGGCACATCGCCGATCGGGTTGACAGGTTACTGGTGGGGCTGGCGTAGACCCAGCGGTCATGGTCCACATCGGCACCAATGACAAAGTGAGTGGTAGATGGAGGGTCCTTAAAAATGATTTCAGGGACCTAGGTAGGAAGCTTAGGGCAAGGACCTCCAAGGTAGTTTTCTCAGAAATACTACCAATCCCGCGAGCCACACAGGAGCGCCAACGGGAAGTTAGGGAGGTGAATAAGTGGCTAAAGAGTTGGTGCAAGGCAGAAGGGTTTGGGTTCATGGAGAACTTGGCCGACTTCGCGGTCGGCTACAGGCTCTACCGTAGGGCCGGCTGCACCTCAATGGGGAGGGTGCAGCGGTGCTGGGGAAGAAGATGGCTAATAGGTTGGAGGAGTTTTTAAACTAGAGACGGGGGGGGGAACCAAGGAAATAGGTGGGATGTGAGGCAAGCAAGGGGGAAGGGGAGAAGTGAATATAATGAGGGTGGAGAGGGGGGTGGGGATAGTACAGTTAGATCGTTAGAGAAGAATAGGATGCTAAATAACCCCAAAGTTTTATCTTGCATGCTGACCAACGCAAGAAGCCTGACCAATAAGGCGGATGAGCTGCGGGCGCTTATATCGGAGGAGAGGTATGACATCGTAGGTATAACAGAGACTTGGCTAGACGATAGCTACGACTGGGCGGTAAATTTATTAGATTATAGTTTATTTAGAAGGGACCGGAAACAGGGGAAAGGCGGAGGAGTCTGCTTATATGTAAAGTCATGTCTAAAGCCCAGACTAAGGGAAGATATAGAAGAGGGAGAAGAGGGGGTCGAGTCCATGTGGGTAGAGATAGAGGGGGCAAAAAATAATAATAAAATATTACTGGGGGTCTGCTATAAGCCACCAAATATAACAGAGGAGAATGAGAATCTGCTATTAGGACAAATAGACAAAGTAGCAAAACATAATGAAGTGATTGTAATGGGGGATTTCAACTACCCGGATATTGACTGGGAAACAGAAACCTGTAGATCTCAGAAAGGAAAAAGGTTCTTGACAAATATTAAGGATAATTCTCTCTCCCAACTAGTGCAGGAACCAACGAGAGGGAAGGCAGTGTTGGACTTAATATTGACTAATAGGCCTGATAGAATAACTGAGGTACAGATAGGGGGGCACCTAGGTAAGAGCGATCATAATATTATCGATTTCAAAATGCCCTTCAGTAGGGTTATCAATAAGGGAACAACAAAAACATTAAACTTTAGGAGGGCGAAGTTTGATCAGATGATAGAAAACGTTCAACTTATTGACTGGGACAAAGTACTTAATCAAAGGAATACGAATAGTAAATGGGAAACCTTCAAAAGAATTCTGAATACTCAGTGCGAGAGATATATACCGTATGGGAATAAAAGGGCCAGAAATAAGAGGAAACCAATATGGTTGAACAAGAACATAAAAGGGGCGTTAAATAGCAAAAAAGAGGCATTCAAGAGATTAAAACAGGAAAACAGTAAGGAGGCACTAATGTGTTACAAGGAAAAAACGAGAACCTGCAAAAAACAAATAAAAATAGCGAAGGAGGAAACAGAGAGACGTATTGCTAGGGAAAGTAGATCAAATCCCAAACTGTTCTTTATGTATATAAATAGTAAAAGGATTAAATCGGATAATATTGGACCGATAAAAAGTGAGGAAGGCAAAATTATAGAGAAAGATGAGGATAAAGCTAATCTATTAAATAATTTTTTTCGACAACTTTCACAAAGGAAATAGAACTAACAGGAGAAATGAGAAGTGACAAGCTTAATCCTCCACTAAGTATGACTGGGGTACAGAAACGACTCAGTAACATTAAAATAAACAAATCACCAGGACCTGATGGCATACACCCACGGGTACTAAGGGAACTAAGCAGGGCCGGCTCCAGGTTTTTATGGGCCCCGGGCGAAAGAGTCTCAGTGGGCCCCTTTAACACATACCACGATTCATGATGCAGAGATACGGCGGAGAAATATATATATATATATATATATATATATATATATATATATATATATATATATATATATATATATAGTACAATGCAAAGATTTCACTTCTTACATTACATGAGTGATATCTATTGTAAATTTCACAATAGCTCAGAAACCGGTGAATCGCTCCTCACAGAATACTGGCCCCCATATAAGGCTCCATACGGAATACTGGCCCCCATATAACGCTTCATACGGAATACTGGCCCCCATATAAGGCCCCATACGGAATACTGGCCCCCATATAAGGCCCCATAAGGAATACTGGCCCCCATATAAGGCCCCATACGGAATACTGGCCCCCTTATAAGGCTCCATGCGGAATACTGACCCCCCATATAAGGCTCCATGCGGAATACTGGCCCCCATATAAGGCTCCATACAGAATACTGGCCCCCATATAAGGCTCCATACGGAATACTGGCCCCCATATAAGGCTTCATACGGAATACTGGCCCCCATATAAGGCTCCATACAGGATACTGGTCCCCTTATAAAGCTCCATACAGGATACTGGCCCCCATATAACGCTCCATACAGGATACTGGTCCCCTTATAAAACTCCATACAGGATACTGGCCCCCATATAACGCTCCATACAGGATACCGGTCCCCTTATAACGCTCCATACAGGATACCGGTCCCCTTATAACGCTCCATACAGGATACTGGCCCCCATATAAGGCTCCATACGGAATACTGGCCCCCATATAAGGCTCCATACAGAATACTGGCCCCCATATAAGGCTCCATACGGAATACTGGCCCCCCATATAAGGCTCCATACGGAATACTGGCCCCCATATAAGGCCCCATACGGAATACTGGACCCCATATAAGGCCCCATACGGAATACTGGCCCCCATATAAGGCCCCATACGGAATACTGGCCCCCATATAAGGCTCCATACGGAATACTGGCCCCCATATAAGGCTCCATACGGAATACTGGCCCCCATATAAGGCTCCATACGGAATACTGGCCCCCATATAAGGCTCCATACAGGATACTGGTCCCCTTATAAAGCTCCATACAGGATACTGGCCCCCATATAACGCTCCATACAGGATACTGGTCTCCTTATAAAACTCCATACAGGATACTGGCCCCCATATAACGCTCCATACAGGATACCGGTCCCCTTATAACACTCCATACAGGATACCGGTCCCCTTATAACGCTCCATACAGGATACTGGCCCCCATATAATGCTGCATGCAGGCTGTTACCCCCCACATAATGCCCCATACAGGCTGTCCCCCCCTTATAATGCTCCATGCAGGCTGTTTCCCCCCACATAATGCCCCATACAGCCCCCCTCTTTTAATGCTCCATGCAGGCTGTTACCCCCCACATAATGCCCCATACAGCCCCCCCCCTTTTAATGCTCCATGCAGGCTGTTACCCCCCACATAATGCCCCATTCAGGCTGCCCCCCCTTTTAATGCTCCATGCAGGCTGTTACCCCCCACATAATGCCCCATACAGGCTGCCCCCCCTTATAATGCTCCATGCAGGCTGTCCCCCCCCACATAATGCACTATGTAGGCTGCCCCCCCCCTCTTTATAATGCTCCATGGAGGATGCCACCCCCCCTTCTCTTTATACTGCCCCATGCCTCCATACATTAAAAAAAAAAAATCAAATACTCACCTCCCTTCTCCTCACCTGCTGCCCGCTGCCCGCTGCTCGGGTCCGATCTCCAGCGTTGTCGGCGTCTTCCCGCTCAGCGCTCCCTGTGACGGCTCAGGGGAGGGCGCGGTGTAAAGACGTCACCACGCCCTCTGACCTGAGACGTCACAGGGAGCGCAGAGCAGGAAGACAGCTGATCTGCGGAGGCACGGGGAGAGGTAAGTATCCAGCTGCCGGGGCCCTGAGCAAGCGGCGGAGAAGGGCGGGCGCTGACACCGCTCTCCTCCGCCCATAGCCCAGTGGGGTGCGCGACCGCCAGTGGGCCCCTCTGCCTGCTCAGGGCCCCGGCATTTGCCCGGGTGCTGACGCCGGCCCTGGAACTAAGTAATGTGATAGACAGACCGTTATATCTTATATTTAAGGACTCTGTTGAGACTGGGTCTGTACCACTTGATTGGCGACAGGCGAATGTAGTGCCAATATTCAAAAAGGGAGCAAAAAGTGACGCCGGAAACTATCGGCCGGTGAGTCTGACGCCCGTTGTGGGCAAAATTTTTGAAAGCTTCATTAAAGAGGCAATTACGGAGCATCTTGATGCTAATAATCTTTTAATCCCGAACCAACATGGATTCATGAGGAATCGCTCCAGCCAAACAAACCTGATTGACTTCTACGAGGAGGTTAGCTCTCGAGTAGATCAGGGGGAACCAGTGGATGTCGTGTATCTCGACTTCTCAAAAGCGTTCGATAGCGTGCCACATAATAGGTTGGTATACAAAATGAGAATGATGGGGCTGGGGGAAAATGTTTGCAAGTGGGTAGCTAACTGGCTAAAGGATAGAAGGCAGAGGGTGGTTATAAATGGAATATACTCAGATTGGGTAAGCGTCACTAGTGGGGTACCACAGGGGTCTGTACTAGGCCCAATGTTATTTAATATCTTTATTAACGACATAGTCAACGGGATAAATAGTAAAATATCAATATTTGCAGATGACACAAAGTTATGTAAAACAATTAATACAAAAGAGGACAGTGCAGACCTACAGAGGGACTTGGATAAGCTGGGTAGGTGGAGCATTAAATGGCAAATGAGGTTTAATGAGGAGAAATGTAAGGTCATACATATGGGAAAGAAAAATGGAAGTCACCAGTACTCACTGAATGGGAAATCATTGGGGAATTCAGAGATGGAGAAGGAATTGGGCATCTTGATTGATAGCAAACTAAATTGGAGTGCCCAAAGTCAGGCCGCTGCTGTAAGGGCAAACAGGGTAATGGGGTGTATCAGAAGAGGTATAGCTGCAAAGGATGAGAACATTGTTCTTCCACTGTACAAAGCACTGGTCAGACCACACTTGGAATACAGTGCTCAGTTATGGGCCCCAATATATAGAAAGGATATAAATGAGCTTGAAAAGGTACAAAGGAGGGCTACAAAATTAATAAAGGGAATGGAGGGACTGCAATACCCAGAGAGGTTGGCAAAACTAGGACTATTCAGCCTGGAAAAGTGAAGGTTGAGGGGGGACATAATAAATGTGTACTAATATGTTAGGGGACAGTATAGAGATCTTGCCCGGGATTTGTTCAAAAGGAGGGATATTACAGTAACAAGAGGGCATTCACTAAGACTGGAAGAGAAAAGGTTTCAGCACCAGCATAGGAAGGGGTTCTTTACGGTAAGAGCAGTGAGAATATGGAATTCACTGAGTGAGGAGACGGTAATGTCGGATTCACTAAACCAGTTCAAGCGGGGACTGGATGCATTTCTAGATACCAGGCAGATTTCAGCGTATACTTAAAAATAAAATAAAATAGTAGGTTGATACAGGGATTTATTCTGACTGCTAGTTTCAGAGTCGGGAGGGAATTTTTCCTCAGATGATGATTGGCTAAATCATTTGGGGTTTTTGCCCTCCTCTGGATCAACTTTAGCAATTACAGAACTAACAGGTCGAACTTGATGGACGCAAGTCTTTATTCGGCTTCACAAACTATGTTACTATGTTACTATGTTACCTCACCCAGAGGTGTGATATCTCACTCTCAGGTAAGGATGGAGTGTGGATCAGGACCCCGACACCTGCATGCATTACACCACATTGCCGTGGGGCAGGTGACCAATATGCCCCTGAGATGGGCACGACAGTCCCTGTCCCTGGCTGGAGTGGGGGGAGGGAACACTGAGGAAGGGGAACCCTGTAGTGCAGGAGCAGGGAGGAAGCAGTTCCTGGGTGCATTGAGAAGGGAGTATAAAAGGTGGGCACCATCTTAGTTCAGTGCTGAGAAGTCTGAGCAGAAGTGACAGGGAGCAGGGGCTCTGCATGAGCTCTGCTCCGGAGGCGGGCCTAGTAACAGAGGCCCAGGCCTGGAAGAGGGAGAAGGAAGGAAGAGGAGCGGAGAAGGCTCCAGGAAAGAGGAACGAAGGGATCCCAGGGGTGCGGACGGGCGAGTCGCCACCGCACGCCCGAATCCACCTGCATGGGGGGGCAGGCCAAAGAGGGAGACCGGTCCCCGAAACTAGTGGAGGCGGGAAACGACCCTCAGCTAGAAACCGGAGGCTGTGACATTTTATGTGGCGCAGCCCCTCGCTACACCCACTAGGAAGGCACCACATAGGGTCAGGGAAACTGGCGCCAAGTTTACCAAGAGGAGGCCCGAGGCAGCCGGACAGAAGGGTTGCTAAGAAAGGCCAGACAAAGGACACACAAAGGGGGTCCTGTGAAGCGCTCCAAAGTTATCTGGGAGTTGTCTGAGCCCCTCACCTGGTGAGCACAGTACGACGTGGGCAGCCGTTACCTGCAGAAGTGGTCTGGATAATAAGAACTGTGAGTAAAGGCCCTGGACTGCATCACTGACTAAGTGTCGTTACTGCTGCTGCCCTGCACCATCACCCCCATCCTCCGCATACACTGCCCTGAGGCTATACTCCTCCCGTGGGGAGTTATACTACGCTCTGCTGCACCCACAACACCAGCGTCAGCGGTCTGCCCTGCAGCGGCGGTTCACTCTCACCGCAATCCACGGGTGGCGTAGTCGGACATTTAAACATCAAAACCACATAAATAGTTCCGCCACTGGTTTGACTGCCCTGAGCCATGGAACCGGGTCGCCGCCACGGAGACTACAACCACCAGCATCCACCAAAAAGGGTCCGGCTCCGGGTGTCCCAAAGCCCAGGGGGCGCGTCAGAACATTTTCATCACCTTTCATAATCACCAATGGGACAAGGCAGGGATGTCCTCTGTCCCCTCTCTTATACATCCTAGTGACGGAGCACCTGCTCTCATCAATTCGCCATAACCCCAATATTAGGTGGATTGAGGTGGGAGGCACCGAGTACAAGTGCTCTCTATTTGCTGATGATGTCCTAGTATATATCACTCAATCACATATATCCATCCCTGTTGTTATGGCTGAAATAGATCACTTTGTTACATGGTCAAATTTTAAAATCAATGCAGCGAAGTCTGAAGCCCTCGATGTCTCCCTCCCCAAATCCATACAGGATTCCATCCAGTCCAACTTTCCCTTTGCCTGGCCCTCACAGGGTATCAAATACTTAGGAATTCCTATTCATAGAGACCTCTCCCATCTATGTTATCTTAATTTTGGGCCCTTTATTGAACAACTCCATACAGACCACGGTTGGCAAGTTAGAACTGTAAGATTCACTACGTGAACCACTGGTGTTTTGTGGAAAAGCACATGTACACTGTGTTCCAAATTATTGTGCAAAAAGTGTTTAGGAGTGATAAGGTAAGAATTTTTTTGTTTGTCAGTTAAACTCATTGATGGTGATGTGTGTCAGGGCTCTTCATATCGCTGTAAGCAATTGCAGACACCTGTGCTAATTAGTTTGGCAGGTGTGTCCAATGAAAGGCAAGACTACTTAAGAAGGCTGTCCCACATTATTAAGCAGCCTACATTTTCTGCCAAAATGGGAAAGAAAAAGGATGTGTCGGCTGCTGAGAAGCAACAAATTGTGGAGTGTTTAGGTCAAGGCATGACTACAATCAACATTGTGCGATGATCAGGATGAAGTGTCTTGGCAATCAAGAAGTATGTAGCTGATTCACAGTACACACGTGTGCGTGCTGATAAGGGCAAATTGAGGACTCTTTCCTACAGGCAATTACGTCAGGTTAAAAGAGCAGCGGCAAAAAAGCCTTGTCATAGCAGCAGACAAGTTTTTGAAGCTGCTGGTGCCTCCAACGTCCCCCGAACAACAAGATGCAGGGTCCTTCAGAGGTTTGCAGCTGTGCGTAAGCCATCCTGTCGACCTCCTCTATCCACTGCACACAAGCAGAAACGGCACCAGTGGGCCAAACAATACATGAAGACTGACTTCAAAACTATTTTGTTCACGGATGAGTGCCGTGCAACGCTCGATGGTCCAGATGGATGGAGTGGAGGATGGCTGGTTGATGGACACCCCACGCAAACACGGCTACAGCGCCAACAAGGAGGAGGTGGAGTAATGTTTTGGGCTGGAATCATGGGGAGAGAGATTGTCGGCCCCTTTAGGATCCCTGAAGGGGTAAAGATGAACTCCATAATGTATGTGGAGTTTCTCAAACAGCGCTTCCTGCCATGGTTCAAGAAGAAGAAAAGTGTATTCCACAGCAAGATCATTTTTCTGCATGATAATGCACCATCTCATGCTGCACATAACACATCTGCATATCTGGCTGATATGGGCATAAAAGGGGACAAACTTATGGTGTGACCCCCATGCTCCCCTGACCTCTACCCCATTCAGAACCTCTGGAGCATCATCAAAAGGAGTGTCTATGATGGCGGGAGGCAGTTCACATCTAAGCAACAGCTCTGGGAGGGTATTCTGTTCTCATGCAAAACAATTGAAGCAGAAACCATCCAAAACCTGACAAATTCAATGGACGAGAGAGTTCAGAAGCTCCTTTCGAACAAGGGGTCCTATGTGCAAATGTAACATCACCTAGAATAAAGTTTTGAGTTGAAAACTGTTTGATTTCAGTTTGTAATAACCTGCTAATGCTTATAATTTCAAAAATGACCATTTTTTTGTTCTTTATTAAAATTAAAAGGTTGATCGAAGAGTGTGGGGGATCTAAGAGTGTGGCAACCCAGTAGTCAGGATTACTTCGAATTCTGACAATCTGAGGGTCATGTTGCAGGTAGTGCAGCAAGAAGGCACTCATGTGTCTTTCGCATCTAGGAGCCCCAAAATTATTTTCCGGGCTAGATGAAGCTAAAAATTATTATAAATTTTAAATCTGGTGGAGCTTAGTATAGATGGCCTAATAGAATCAGTACTGCACACTGCTACAAAGCCCAAATTATTTTCCAGCCAAGATACAGATAAACATGATTAGTAATTTTAAATCTGGTGGAGCTTAGTATAGATGGCCTAATAGAATCAGTACTGCACACTGCTACAAAGCCCAAATTATTTTTCAGCCAAGATACAGATAAACATGATTAGTAATTTTAAATCTGGTGCAGCTTAGTATAGATGGCCTAATAGAATCAGTACTGCACACTGCTACAAAGCCCAAATTATTTTCTAGCCAAGATACAGATAAACATGATTAGTAATTTTAAATCTGGTGGAGCTTAGTATGGATGGCCTAATAGAATCAGTACTGCACACTGCTACAAAGCCCAAATTATTTTCCAGCCAAGATACAGATAAACATGATTAGTAATTTGAAAGCTTAAAATGGTTGGTGAGGTGATTTTAACCAATCATCAAGCTTTTACTCTCCCCAGGATGACACAGGGGTAGAAAAGTCGTTTCGGATCCATGATTTGTTCATCTTTATGAACATGAGTCTGTCTACATTATCAGTGGAGAGCCGCGTGCGCTTATCTGTCAGCACACCACCAGCAGCGCTGAACACACGTTCAGACAGAACGCTGGCTGCGGGGCATGACAAGATCTCCAAGGAATAAGTGGCGAGCTCCGGCCATTTATCCAGATTGGAAGCCCAAAAAGAGCAAGGGTCCAGTGACACAGTCATGGCTTCAATGTTTACTTGGAGATACTCCTGTACCATCGTCTCTAGGCATTGACTATGTGTCAGACTTCTTGTCTCCTGTGGCCTTGCAAAGGATGGGCTAAAAAAGTGGTGAAATGATTCCGCAAAATTGATGTTACCAGCAGATACTGGGTTTCTGTTACGGTTTGAGTGCTAAACACTCGACGGTCCCACGGTTGGCAAGTTGGAACTGTGAGATTCACTACGTGCACCACTGGTGTTTTCTGGAAAAGCACATGTAAGATTCTGCAACAGTCTCTGCTGATACTCCTGCATGCGTGCATCCCTTTCTATGGCAGGAATAATTTCTGCAAATTTACTTTTGTACCGGGGATCTAACAGTGTGGCAACCCAGTAGTCAGGATTATTTCTAATTCTCACAATTCGAGGGTCATGTTGCAGGTAGTGCAGCAAGAAGGCAATCATGTGTGTTGTGCATCCAGGAGCACCAAGTCCCTGTTGTGTTGGTGGCGAGGTAACAATCATGCTTCCTTCCTCTGTCCTCTCAACCCAACCTCGCACAACAGAAATGTGATCAAGGTCTCCCTCATCTGATGAGTCTTCCATCAGTTCGTCCTCCACTTCTTCCTGGGCTCCTGCACCTTCCTCACTAGTTTGGATGCTACCATGCGCCCTGGTAAAACCATCTCCCCCACCCTCACATGCCTGCCGCCTTGGTGCTGCTGACCGTCTGGACCTTGCAGATGTTAGCCCTTCCGCATACAACTCCTCCTCCTCTACTTCCTCCACCTCCTCTTGTGCCACCACCTGACTCCGAATTCTGTTTAATATGTGCTCCAGCATGTAAATCACCGGAATAGTCATGCTGATAATGGCATCGTCAGCACTAAACATCTTCATCGCCATTGCAAAACTGTGCAGAAGGGTGCATAGGTCCCTGATCTGAGACCACTCCTCCAGCGTGATTTGCCCCACCTCTGGATCTCGTTGGCCCAGGCTATACGTCAGGACGTATTGCACCAGGGCTTGTCGGTGCTGCCACAGTCGCTGCAACATGTGCACAGTTGAATTCCACCGGGTAGGCACATCGCATTTTAGCCGGTGAAGTGGCAGGCCCAACGACTTCTGTAGAGATGTAAGTCGCTGAGCTGCGGGATGCGAACGGCGGAAGTGAGCACACAGTGACCGTGCCCTCTGCAGAAGGCCATCTAGTCCGGGATAGTGGGCTAAAAATTGCTGGACAACCAGGTTCAACACGTGAGCCATACAAGGCACATGTGTGACATTGCCCCGGCGAAGGGCCGCACCCAGGTTTGCAGCATTGTCGCACACGGCCTTCCCTGGTTTCAGGTCCAGTGGAGACAACCATTCATGAAATTGGTTCTCCAGAGCTGACCACAACTCCTCAGCTGTGTGACTCACATTTCCCAGACATTTCAAAGTAAAAACCGCCTGATGACGTTGAGCCCTACTGCCAGCATAGTAAGGAGGTGTGCAGGATCCCTTCTGCACAGTTAGAAAGCTTGTGGCATGACCAGACAGGCTTTGGGTGCAGGTGGAGGACCGAGAGGAGGTTGAGGAGGCAGAAGCAGTGGAGGAACTTTGAGATAAAGAGGATTGACGCACAACTCGTGGGGACGGCAAGACAGCAGCCCCTTGTCCTGCTGTCACCATAGTTACCCAGTGCCCAGTCAGCGACATGTAACGCCCCTGTCCATGCCTACTCGTCCAAGTGTCTGTGGTGAAATGCACCCTGTGACACACAGAGTTTCTCAAAGAAGCGGTGATGTGGTGTGCGACATGCTGGTGGAGCGCATGCACACCTTTCTTTGAGAAGTAGTGCCGACTGGGCATTTGGTACTGGGGCACTGCGACGGACATAAAGTCTCGAAAATCCTCTGTGTCCACCAGGCGGAAAGGCAGCATTTCTGTAGCCAAGAGCTTGCAGATGGTGAAATTCAACCTCTTAGCTTTCTTATGGCTAGGAGGAAATGGTCTTTTACTTGTCCACATCTGAGGGACCGAGGGCTGGCTATTGTGCTTAGACGGGGTTGATAAGGGTGTCCCCGGCAAACTGCCGGTCTGTGAGGAAGATGCAGGCGGACATGTTAGGTTGCCTTGATCCAAAGGTGGTGCTATCGATGTCGGACAGCGCTCAACACCAGCTGGTGTTACCACCTCCAAAGAAAATGATGACCTGCCAATCACGCTGGCTGTTGCGGGTAAAGAGGTGGCAGGTCTGCGTCCCAAAACAGGTGTGACTGCTGTCCCCCCAGTCACAGAGGATGAAGAGGCCGTGGATGCACAAGATATGGCAGACGGTGGTTGGCCCGGCCGGCTAGGCCGCATTGTAGCACAGTGAGCTTCCCACTGCAACTTATGCTTCATGTCCATGTGCCGGTTCATGCATGAAGTACTCAAACTATGTATTTTTTGGCCTCTACTTAGCTTTTGCTGACAAATGTTACAGATAACACGAGTTGGGTCATCTTTATCGATCTGAAAAAATGCCCGGGCTATGCAAGGCTTAGCACCCATGCGACCTGAAGAGCCACCACGACTTGTGGTGAGAGGCAGAGTTGTGTTTGAGGATGCAGTTGTTGACGTGCTTCCAGTACTACGTCTCTGTCCAGGAAGGCGCAACCTGACCTCGTCGTCACTAGCATTCTCCTCCACCTCCTCTGCTGACCTCATCTCTTCCAGTAAGTGGGATCTCCAACCTCATCATCATCACCCTGTGTGTTATCACACCCGTCGTCCTCAGAGCCAACCTGTTCCTGCCCTGACAAAAAACTAAAGTTGTCTCTCCAATCAGGTATTTGAGTCTCATCATCGTCTTCCTCATTGTCTCCACCAACAGGAGTTACAGTTTGGAAATGAGGGTCTACATTATGGTCAGAACCTTCTGCGTCTGGTCCTGGATCCGACTCATAAAGATTTTGGGCATCAGTGCAGATCATTTCCTCGTCTGGATTCACAGAAGCTCTGGAGCCGAACTCTGATTCCCAGGCTATAGTATGAGTAAACAGCTCTGCAGACTCAACCATCTGTTCTACTCCATACTCAGACGGGCCGCTGGAGATTTGGGAGCTGTGAGGAAGCAAGTGCGATTCGGGTGACACCTCTGAGTACTGGAGTATTTGTGATGTTGAAGTTGAGGTGGAGGAGAGCCCACTTAAAGGAGCACTTGATATCCGTTGAAGCACCTGCTGTTTTTGTGCCTCATCTGGAATTTGTAGCGATTGGCGTGGCCGTAAGAAAGGGATCTTATCATATTGTCCGCTAAAAGAAGTAGACATTTTAGTTTGGCAAGAAGATGGTCTTTCTTCTGCAGATGTTACTGTTGCTTTAACACCTACCCCACGGACACAACCTTTTTTCCCCTTCCCAACACGCCTATTCCCCTTTCCACCAGCAGCAGGCCTTTTTCCACTCATTTTGGTGGTTAACTAATTCACAACTCTGGAGTTGTTTGCACAAAAAAACAATGGATGGGAACCGAGCAGAGCTGAGTGGCCAAACTGTGGTATTAGGCCAAAAGTATTGGCTGGGTTAGATGCAGATAAAAATGATATTGAATTTGCAACCTGATGGAGGTCAGTATAGATGGACTAATAGACCAAGTCCCACACACTGCTAGAAGCCCAAATATTTTTTCAGAGATAGATGCAGATAAAAATTATTTTTAATTTGCAACCTGGTGGAGGTCAGTATAGATGGACTAATAGACCAAGTCCCACACACTGCTAGAAGCCGAAATATTTTTTCAGAGCTAGATGCAGAAAAAAATTATATTGAATTTGCAACCTGATGGAGGTCAGTATAGATGGATTAATAGAATGATGCTATGCCCAAAAGGTTTTACTTCACTAGGTGCAGTAAAAAAAATTGGTATTCTATACACAGGTGGTGTAGCTTGCAACACAGATAGGCTACTCCACTGACTAACACACTCTGCAATAGGCCAAAAAGGATTTGCTTTGCTAGATTTAGCCAAATGCTGTGAAAAAATCTTGCACAGCACTGGAACAGACCTGCCTGGCAAAAACTGATAGGAACTGATGTAACTTAGTCCTGAAAAGGACTGCAATTACAATTAGTCTTTACTCCCAACCTATCTATTTAAGAGCACAGACCTGCCTGATAAAAGTCGTAGGAAATGATGTAACCTAGTCCTTAAAAGGACTGCAATCACAACTCTTCCCTACTCCCAAGCTATCTGTAGATTTGGGCGAAAATTGGCTTGAAATTAACAAGGTATAGCGCACACAGCAACAGCGGTGCCGTCTAACACGCAGCTGCAGCAGTGAGAAAATGGTGGCGACGGGGAAAATGGCTGGGTCTTATAGGGCAAGGACATGTGACATACACTGCCAATGACACATGCCCTTGCTTGTGTGAAAAAAAGCACTTCGCTCCGTGTGTGTGAAGTGACCGCGGGCAAGGCCGCGCATTGGTATCTATAATCTGGCCCAGCAAGATCCCCACACACAGACTCTATCTTGATAACCGTATCTTTACTCGTATACATTTTTAACACAGCAAAGAAAAACAATAAATGACAACCGTAAATATGCACAGTAATAACGTGTACTGATAAGCTGACCCTCGCTGTCCCTACTCACACGTTACCAGTCCTTTACTCCAGAAGGCTGTGTCCCCCGTCGCAGGCCTGTCTGTCTTTTCAGGAGGGCGTCCCAGCCGGAAAAAAAAAACAGGAACAGCAGAATTCGCGGAAAGAAAGGAAGGGATACTTCGGCCTCTCGCCAGAGGTCCCGCTTACAGTCTCTCTGATCCGGATAGAAGCTCTGGTGGGTCCCCTTATGTAGTCCACACTCCAGTAGCAGGGAGTATAACAGCTGAATCCTTCAGCAGTGCAGAAGCTGGGGAAGGCTCCGATGATATCGTGTCAGATAGAAGAAATCAAGTTGAGAGTCTCTCCTGCGCCACACACGAGGGCCTGCACACCGTCCTGGCTCTTTTCACAGACCACAGCAGACACTTCGCGCGCTTTTTCCTGCTTCCCACTTTGGTCACGTGACTCTCTAGGGCGGGACACAGGAGGCACAGTCTTTTTCTCTGTCATCACACCCTGCGCAGGTGCAACCTCTGGCCACAAGGTGGCAACATCATCCTGCGTAATCACTTCTGTAACAGACTATTTCAATGATCACAGAACAGCCAGAGCCTGCCAGCTCACTACATGTGCGCTGCTGATAGGCTGACAGATTGCACCTCCCCACTGTAAATGCGGGAAAGAGAAAAAAAAATGGAGATCTTCATTATTCCTGCAGAGATCCATCCCCTGCCCCTCCCCCCGCCCCGCTGTACACTCAAACTGCATATTAACATTAATTTTCAGCATTACTGAGAAAAAATCCAGTTATGATTTTGGTGCACGAACAGTTATCGAACATAACCTCGAACAGCCAAATTTTTTTCAAATCTTTCGTGTTCGCCGAACGGCTCAAACACCACACAAAACAGCTCGAATTTGAGATTGGCGAACAGTTCGAGTCGAACACCGCTCATCTCTAGCGGTCATATCAGCTTCAGGTTCTACAACACCAAGAGTCACGTGACTCTCTAGGGCGGGACACAGGAGGCACAGTCTTTTTCTCTGTCATCACACCCTGCGCAGGTGCAACCTCTGGCCACAAGGTGGCAACATCATCCTGCGTAATCACTTCTGTAACAGGCTCTATTTCAATGATCACAGAACAGCCAGAGCCTGCCAGCTCACTACACGCCCCCCCACTCAAAGGTTGGCAGTCCCTGTCAACGACCGGCTCCAGGGCAGCGATGGCTGTGGATGTGACAGGGGGCGGCTGGGAAGAGGGCCACACATATTGGTCTCTGTAGGACTGTCCTGGAGGTACCCCAGCAGTGGTCCTCGTTGTCCGCCTAACGGGTTGGATCCCCTCTCTCCTATCAGTCTCCCCACTCTCTTTCCCAGTCGACATGTCAGTAGTGGAGGTAATCGGTTCAAGTGCGTCAGCAGGACGGACAGGGGTAGGCATGCATTCAGTCTCTACATCCCCGGGGTTAGTGTCTCCGACAGTATTAGTGATATCCATCTCTCTAGGTATCACAGTAGGGGAGTCAGGCTGGGAACGGCAGGGGCGCAACATATTACGGTGCAAAGTTCGGATGCTGCCGATGTCTTCGCCCTGCACTCGATAGACTGGGCCACCGGGGTACGGCTGTCCAATTACTCGATAGACTTCGGTCTCCCACTTGGGCCGGAGTTTCCCTTGCGACTTCTTTATTCGGACTAGGATCAGTTGACCTACATTCAGTTGACCGGAAGTGGGTCAGTGTGCACTTGATCCTGAATTTGTCGGCCTACTAGCCGGTAGACAGTCTCCATTCTCTGGCGGTGTGTTTGTAGCCAGGAAGGATAGGTACCACAGGTATCTTCTTCGGAGCTAGACAGTTGCAACTCATGGATGTCTTTGCCTGGACGGCCAAAGAGAAGGGTGTATGGGGTGTATCCGGTGACGGAATGGACCTGATTATTATAGGCCCACAGCAGTTCCGGGAGGAATCGAGGCCAGTCGGGCTTTTTGTCTTCAGCCAAAGTCCGGATCAGTTGTAAGAGGGTCCGGTTAAAGCGCTCACACGCGCCATTTCCTTGTGGATGGTAAGGGGTGGTCCTGGACTTCTTGATTCCATACATCCGCTGGAGTTCTTCAATGACTCGCCCTTCGAAACAAGCCCCCTGATCAGAGTGTAGCCGCTCCGGACACCCGTAGACCCGAACGAATTGCTGACAGATAGCCTGTGCAGCTGATTCAGCAGTCTGATCCTTGGTAGCAACAGCGACAGCGAATTTCGTGAAGTGGTCCACCATCACCAGACAGTACTGGTAGCCACTATTCGCCGTTCCGATCAACAGATAGTCCACCCTCAACAGCTCGAGGGGCCTCGACGTCTTAATAGTCTGGACGGGGGCACGCTGCTCCGCGGACTTGTGGAATTCACAGGTACGGCATGCTTGACAGACGTTTTCAACCAACTTACGGAGCCCCGGACAAAAAATTAACTGCTGGGTCCACCGGAGGGTCTTGTCTATGCCGAAGTGGCCGTTCCTCCTGTGAGCTTCGCCCACCATCTCATGGGCCAACTGCACCGGGACGACAATCTGCAAACACTCCTCCAGCATATGGGATAAAAGGGCCCTGCGACACAGGACTCCATCTTTCACGATCAGCCGATCCCACTGGGCA
This sequence comes from Phyllobates terribilis, assembly GCF_046119375.1. Classification (NCBI taxonomy): domain Eukaryota; kingdom Metazoa; phylum Chordata; class Amphibia; order Anura; family Dendrobatidae; genus Phyllobates; species Phyllobates terribilis. The sequence goes on along the minus strand of NW_027362764.1, from coordinate 108,511,514 downwards.
AGCAGAGCCAAGGCTCCGGTCGATAGTCGCGCTCTCACTTCGGAGGGCGGTTTCTCTTGTTTATTCACATACTGTTTCAGTAAGACGTGCTCGGGATCTCGATCTTGAAGCTTGGCCCATTCTTGCTGGGACAGGGGAGATCCCACTACGGCTTCAATCCCTCCTACCGCATACTGGCGGCTATCTTCTATTTGCTTTGCGAGCCGGGCAAAGTCAGGCATCTCATCTTCCTCCAACTCTTCATCCCGGTCCCCCACTGGCGGGGATGATGTCACTCTAGACAGGCTGTCAGCATTCTGATTCTCGTTCCCCGCTCTGTATTTAATTTTGTACTGGAATCTAGAGAGCCTGGCCATCCAGCGCTGTTCCATTGCCCCTAGTTTGGCATTCTCTAGGTGGGCAAGAGGATTGTTGTCCGTCATGACCAGCACCTCCGCTCCTGTCAGATAGCCGGCAAATTTCTCCGTCATAGCCCAAGTCAGAGCCAAGAGTTCCAAGCGGAAGGAGCTGAAGCTGACGGGATTCTTTTCGGTGTCACGGAGAGACCTACTGGCATAGGCTATCACGTGTTCTTTATTATCTTGAACTTGAGAGAGGACCGCCCCTAGACCTTGAAGGCTGGCGTTGGTGTGCAACTGAAACAGTAATGTGTAGCCTGCATATGCCAGAACAGGGGGTGATGTTAGAGTAGCCTTAAGTGCCTGAAAGGATTTTTCTCGGTCAGGCCCCCAACTGATGCGTCGTCCTCTGGGGCTGTTCGCGGTCCCTCGGAGAACCTCATGCAGTGGTTCAGCAAGCCGAGCAAAGTCCTTGACAAACCGACGGTAGTAGCCTGCTAGCCCCAGAAAAGCCCGGACTTCTTTGACGGTAGTTGGCTGCGGCCACTCTTGAACGGCTGCTATCTTCTCCGGAGAGGGCTGGACGCCTTCGGCCGAGATCCGGTGACCCAAGTAGTCGATTTCCTGTTGGAACAGACGGCACTTGCTGGGCTTCAACTTCAAGCCGTGTCGCCTCAAGCGCTGGAACACTTGGCCAAGCTTGTGAAGATGATCTTCAAAGGTGGCGGAGTATACCACGATGTCGTCAAGGTATATCAGCGTAAACTCAAAGTTGAAGTCCCCCAGACAGCGTTCCATTAGTCTCTGAAAGGTCCCCGGTGCGTTATTCAAGCCGAACGGCATCCGGTCGAACTCATACAGGCCCATGGGAAGGATGAAGGCGGTCTTTTCCCTGTCCTTCTCACTCATTGGAACCTGCCAATATCCACTGGCCAGGTCTAGGGACGAAAAATATTTGGCCTTCTTCAGGGCGGTCAGTGACTCTTCGATCCGAGGAAGTGGATATGAGTCCCGGATAGTGCAAGCGTTCAGCCTACGGTAGTCCACGCAAAACCTTAGGGAACCATCTTTCTTTTTGACTATCACCACGGGTGCAGCCCACAGGCTCTGGCTTTCACGTACCACTCCGGCGTGTAGCATAGATTCTAACAGGCTTTTCACCTCCTGGTATTGCTGAGGTGGTATCTGCCGGTACCTCTCGCGGATAGGAGGGCTATCGCCCGTGGGTATCTCGTGCTGGATACTGGTGGTACACCCAAAGTCTGTGTCATGCTTTGCAAAGGAGTCTTGGTGTTCCCGCAGGAGTTCCTCCACTTGAGACACTTCTTGTTTGGTGTACTGAGACGTGTCTAGCTGCACTTTTTCCCGTAGTTTTCGCCCAATGTCTTCATCGTCTACTTGAGCGTTTATGGCTGAGACGGTTACCGTCCAGTCGCCTTCTGTAGACGGGGTGAATTCTAGGGGTCCAATGGGATTCACTTCCGTGGGTAGAGCATATACCCGGGCAAGTTGAGTGCCGGCTTCAAAGGCTAGGCCTACGTCTGCGGTGTTGTTTAGCCTGACAGGGACTCTCCCGTTCCTCACGACGGCTAGAGTGCGAGCAACTAGTGGATTTAGCTTACCCCCACTTGGGGTCCTCGGCTCGATCAACACTTCAACCCCTCAAGTTGTCGGTGGGTGTTAAGGGGTAAGGAAATGACTGTCTCTTTTTCAGCGGGCAAAGTAATCCGGGTACGGCGTGGCGGCTAGGTATAGTTGTTTCTCTGCCATCTGTTGAAGTCCAACGGTCCTGATTACGCGCTGGAATGCCAGACGAGTCGGCTTATGTTTGGTGACTTTCTGCCAGTATTTGGGTCCTTTTCTTGTCAACAGCATAAAATCTAGGTCTTTCAAGATGTTCATTCCAACTATCACTGGGGTTTCGGAGCCGAAACCTTCCTTGACGATGACGATCCCTCGTTTCCCTAAGTCCTGTCCGCAGGCCTTTTTGTCCATCCAAGCAACTCCGGTCACCGGAATGGGTAGATTATTAGCCGCAATAATCTTAATGGCGGTGTCTGGGTCACGAGCAGTTCTTGGTTTGAGGTAATTTTCGTAAAACTGTTCAGAGATCGTGGTCACTTGTGACCCAGTGTCCATCAGTCCCTGTACGGCAATTCCTTCCAGGACAACTTCAAGTGTCGGGCTATTCGAGGCAAGAGCACTCTGCCATCGGCTCTGTTTTTCCACACCCCTCTCCTTGGCCTCCCCTGCTGCGCGAGCCTCAGCTGCAGGGGTGTCTACTTTAACGGCGGCCATTGTGGTGAGGCCCGGCGTGGTAGCTCTGCTTGTGGATATGGCTGGGGTTCCATTCGCTGGTCTGATCGAAATTCCCTTCGCTGGAGTGACTGAGGGTTTGTTCGTTGGTGCGACGGAGATTTTTGCGGAGGGAAGTGTTGAGGACAACGATTTGCCCTATGGCGAGGATCACCGCATGACCAACACTGTCCCACGGGACGACTAGGCTGTGTTCGCTGGTCTCCCTGTCGGTCTAATGTTAACTGTAATATCTGTTTCTGTAAGTCTACTACCATCTGTTTCAGGTCTTCCGTGTCACTGTTCGGATTTTTAATGTCAGATATGGATATGCACGCAGCACCTTGAATCCCCACATCCATGACGGGTCCCCTTGAACGTTCTATGGCTTCCTGTTTGACTTCAGCAAAAGTAAGAGCCGGCATCATCCGGATCAAGTCCTGTAATGTGCGGTTAAGATACTGGTCTCTCAGTCCTATTACAAATTGGTCTCTCAGTACCAGGTCACGAGAAGCCATACCAGCTAGTTGCTCCCCTTTTCCACAGGTTTGTTCAAGGAGTACCTGAAGGGCGTTTGCATATTGGGGAATATCCTCCCATTCAAGCTGCGTCCGTCTAAAGAATATGTGTCGCAGTGTTCCCTGGCATGTGGTCGGCCCATAGGTGTTCTCCAGCACCCGCACCAAATCATCTACTGTACGCTGGCCCCTGACCATCTCCAGTCTGACTGTCGTCCATGCCTCCCCCTCTAGCGCCAGTACCGCCATTTCTGCCAAGGTCTTAGGGTCAATATTATACATTTCCCCCAGTATCCGGACTTGTTCCGCCCACTCTGGTACAGGGTAGTTTCGTCCGCCAAATTTCCTGACCTGATTCACAATAGACACCGGCGGGGGTTTCTGACTGTACACGTGGCCTGGGTGGGAATCTTGTTGGTCACAGATCCTGCCGACTACGCCAGATGAAGTGACCGAGGGCAAGGCCGTGCATTGGTATCTATAATCTGGCCCAGCAAGATCCCCACACACAGACTCTATCTTGATAACCGTATCTTTACTCGTATACATTTTTAACACAGCAAAGAAAAACAATAAATGACAACCGTAAATATGCACAGTAATAACGTGTACTGATAAGCTGGCCCTCACTGTCCCTACTCACACGTTACCAGTCCTTTACTCCAGAAGGATGTGTCCCCCGTCGCAGGCCTGTCTGTCTTTGCAGGAGGGCGTCCCAGCCGGAAAAAAAAAACAGGAACAGCAGAATTCGCGGAAAGAAAGGAAGGGATACTTCGGCCTCTCGCCAGAGGTCCCGCTTACAGTCTCTCTGATCCGGATAGAAGCTCTGGTGGGTCCCCTTATGTAGTCCACACTCCAGTAGCAGGGAGTATAACAGCTGAATCCTTCAGCAGTGCAGAAGCTGGAGAAGGCTCCGAGGATATCGTGTCAGATAGAAGAAATCAAGTTGAGAGTCTCTCCTGCGCCACACACGAGGGCCTGCACACCGTCCTGGCTCTTTTCACAGACCACAGCAGACACTTCGCGCGCTTTTTCCTGCTTCCCACTTTGGTCACGTGACTCTCTAGGGTGGGACACAGGAGGCACAGTCTTTTTCTCTGTCATCACACCCTGCGCAGGTGCAACCTCTGGCCACAAGGTGGCAACATCATCCTGCGTAATCACTTCTGTAACAGATTCTATTTCAATGATCACAGAACAGCCAGAGCCTGCCAGCTCACTACATGTGCGCTGCTGATAGGCTGACAGATTGCACCTCCCCACTGTAAATGCGGGAAAGAGAAAAAAAAATGGAGATCTTCATTATTCCTGCAGAGATCCATCCCCCGCCCCGCTGTACACTCAAACTGCGTATTAACATTAATTTTCAGCATTACTGAGAAAAAATCCAGTTATGATTTTGGTGCACGAACAGTTATCGAACATAACCTCGAACAGCCAAATTTTTTTCAAATCTTTCGTGTTCGCCGAACGGCTCGAACACCGCACAAAACAGCTCGAATTTGAGATTGGCGAACAGTTCGAGTCGAACACCGCTCATCTCTAGTGGTCATATCAGCTTCAGGTTCTACAACACCAAGCTCCAAATCCATGGGCAGCTTTCCTGGCCTTGCCCGCATGAGATATGCCGGAGTGCAGTTGGTGGAACTGACTGGTATATGATTATACAGATCCACTAGGTCAGGTAGTAGGTCTGGCCACTGATTTCTCTCTTCAAGTGGTATGGTCTTCAGTAGGTCGATGATGATGTTGTTCATCTTTTCACAGAGACCGTTAGTTTGTGGGTGATATGGTGTAGTTCTTATCTTTTTACACCCATAGAGATGGCAGAACTCCTTGAACAACTCAGCCTCAAAGGCCGGGCCTTGGTCTGTCAGCACCTGCTCAGGGTAGCCATGGGGTCTGCAGAAATATGCTTGGAACATTTTTCCTGCTGTCTCTGCCGTCAGGTCTTTGACGGGGGCGACCACCAGGAAACGTGAGTAGTGATCTACCATGTTCAGAGCATAGGAGTACCCTGATCTGCTGGGGGACAGCTTGACATGGTCCAGGGCCACGATCTCCAGGGGCCGAGTCGTCTTGATGGGCTGCAGGGGTGCCTTCTGGCTGCTGAAGTCTTTCCTTCTTAGGCCACAGGGTCCACAGTCCCGGCACCACCTTTCAATGGAGCTGCGCATTCCTACCCAGTAGAATTGACATTTCAGCAGGGTCTCTAGCTTTTTCCAGCCAAAGTGCCCCGCTTGATCGTGGTAAGCCTCTAATACCACCTGGATGTCTGTCTTCGGGACCACTATCTGCCATACCATCTCGTGGGTTCTTGGATTAACGTAACTCCGGCACAGCTTCTCACGGTAGATAAACAGCCGGCTTCTCTCGTTCCACAGCTGCTTTGCTTGCAGAGACGCATCTTTCTCCAGGGAGGCACCTTCTTGGGTTATCAGCTGTTTGATGCGGCTGACAACCGGGTCGCTGTCCTGGGTCTCTTTCCAGCTGTGGTGAGGAAGGGGGTTTAACGTCTTTTCACGCGGCTTCCTGGAGGCTCGTTGCTCATGGATCATCCCACTCCGGTGAAAGGCAGGTAGCTCTATTTCTTCCAGGTCATCCACTTCTTCTTCTGTGTCTGACTGGTGAGGCATCCTAGACAGGGCATCGGCATTGGCGTTCCTGCGGCCCTCCCGGTATTTAATTGTAAATTGGTAGTTTGACAGCCGAGCCATCCATCGTTGTTCCAGAGCCCCCAACTTAGCTGTTTCAAGATGGGTCAAGGAGTTGTTATCAGTAAAGGCAGTGAACTTGTTGGAAGCTAGATAGTGCTTGAACCGTTCAGTGATGGCCCAGACCAAGGCCAGGAACTCCAACTTGAAGCTGCTATAGTTCTCTGGGTTCCTCTCAGTCGGGCGGAGCTTCCTGCTTGTGTATGCGATGACTTTCTCTTGCCCATTCTGCTTCTGACTTAAGACAGCGCCCAGCCCTTCATTGCTGGCATCTGTATACAGCAGGAACGGTTGGCTGTAGTCAGGGTAGGCTAGGATCTCATCACCTGTCAGGATCTCCTTCATCTCCTGAAACGACTCTGCTTGCTCCTTACCCCAGTGGAATGGAGGGTTTTTGCCTTTGGGGGACTGCCCTACCAGGAGGACTTGCAGAGGAGCTGCTTTCTTTGTGTAGTCCTTTACAAACCTCCGGTAGTATCCTACTAGTCCCAAGAACTGACGCACCTCCGGCCACTTCTGGATGGCTGTGACTTTCTCCGGGTCTGGTGCTACGCCTTCCGGACTGACAATGTGTCCCAGGTACTGTACCTTCTTCTTGAGCAGGTGGCACTTTGAGGGCTTCAACTTCATCCCGTACCAGGACAGTGACTCAAATACCTCTGCCAGGTGTTTCAAATGGTCCTCGTACATTCTGGAGTACACAATTACGTCATCCAGGTAAAGTAACACAGTCTCGAAGTTGCGGTGTCCCAGGCAGCACTCCATCAATCTCTGGAACGTTCCGGGGGCATTGCAGAGTCCAAACGGCATACTGTTGAACTCGCAGAGTCCCATCGGGGTGGTGAAAGCCGTCTTCTCCCGATCCTCCTCAGCCACAGCGACCTACCAGTATCCACTAGAGAGGTCAAGGGTGGAAAAGTAATTTGCAGACTTCAAGGCAGCCAGGGACTCCTCTATGCGTGGTAAAGGGTATGCATCTTTATGTGTAATGCGATTTACTTGACGGTAATCTACACACATTCTCATGCTCCCATCCTTTTTCCTAACCAGCACTAGGGGAGCCGCCCAGGGACTACAACTATCCCTTATCACTCCCGCCTTCCTCATGTCATGCAGCATTTCTTTTGCCTTCTGGTAGTGAGCTGGGGGTATATTCCTATAGAATTCTTAGATTGGGGAATGGCTGCCTGTGGGGATATGATGTTGAACCCCCTTAATCCTCCCGAAGTCTAGTGGATGTTTACTGAACACCTGCGAGTACTCTTGAACCACCCAGTGTACACCCTGTTTTTGATGGGCAGGAGCGGTGTCTGTCCCAACATGGAGCTGTTGACACCAATCCTCCACCTGGGTTGCAGGGTCATTATCCTCTACTTCATCTGGTGAGGTTAAGGACTCCGCCTCATGGATACAGTTATTATTGACAGCATGTAATTTGGCAACAGTGGCATAACATGGCAGTTTGACCTCATCTTCCCCTAGGTTAAGAAGACGGACAGGCACCCTCCCATTACGTACATCTACCACTCCCCTGGCGGTTAAGAGCGTGGGTCTATGCTCGGAGCAAAGGGGTTCTACTACCGCCTGGTAGCTCTGTCCTCTAAGACCTATGGCAGCTCTACACCAGATGAGCATTTCACTCATTGGGGGGATGACATTGGGTATGGGGTCTGTTACCCTCACGTTACCGATTTCACCGTCTGTTAGCCTTACTTGCTGCTGATACATCAGGACTCGGATCTCCTTCTGTAGCGCACTCCTCTGTCCTGCTTTGGCAGTGTCAGCTATCTGTTGGAGTAAGAACACAACCTCTCCCAAACAGTTACCAACAATGTTAGTGCCAAGTACCATATACGGATTAGTGTCATCAGGATTAGTCTCCACTACAATTAGTCCCTGGTCCTTCAGCTCCACTCTCCCCACCTTTACAGTCACATTCTTAACCCCGAGTAGGTTAAGGGGGAGTCCATTTGAAGCATATACAGACAAATTTGGAGCTGGCGGACGTAGGTCGTCCATGCACCAGAACCTCTTGTAGAGGACTTCAGGCATGATGGTTACCTGAGATCCTGTGTCCAGCAGGGCATGCGTCGGGATCCCGTCCAGTACAATGGACAGGAAAGGTCTTCCTCCGACGAACCTGTTGTACCAGTCTGATGGGCCTGGTGAGTCTACTCCTGGGTGTTGGCCCTCGGACCCAGGGTTTTCTCATTTAAAGGACACTTCTGGGCGAGATGTTCGGTCTTGCGGCAGCGGTAGCAGGTTGGTTCCATCGGTGGACGGCGCTGGTCACTGGTCCTCGGCGAGGGTGGTGTTGGCCTCCTCCTCCACATCCAGGGGACATCCTCAGGGCTATCGGCTAGTATGATTTTTCCTCCTTCCTCGGGCTCCGTCCGCAGCTGCAGGGCACTCAGCACGGTGGTCAGGGTTTTGCTCAACTGACGCACCTCAGAGCGCAGACTGTCCAGTTCTTTAGGGGACGTTGCTGGAACCTTAGCTTCAGTAGCCACTGGGGAAAAGGTAGGTGTAGCAGGCTCTGGGGCAACCCCACCCTGGTAACGTTGGATGGCATTTGTTTCCAGGGGCTGCAGTCCTTTTATAGCCATGTCCTTGAGATTGTCAAAAGTGGCATCTGGATGATCCAGGGACCACCAACGCACAGTCCTGCTCTCCTCTGGAGACCTCAGTCCCCGGACAAACTGTTCCTTCAGCATTTTGTTCTCATTCTCAACGCTGGCTGGGCTAACCTGGTTCAGAGCCCGCAGGGCCCCTTGTAGACGCCAGGCGTAGTCCCGAACATTGTCCTCTGGTTGTTGGGAGCAGCTGTAGAACCTCATCCGGAGGTCCGCCTCAGTAAGGTCCTCAAAGACAGTCTGTAGTTTTTGGAATATCGCGGACACTGTCTCCCGGTCTGCGGCCGACCATGTTTCCACCTCCCGCTCCGCAGCACCGGTCAGTTGTCCTAATACAACTGCGGCTCTTTGTTTGCCGGTCATAGAGTACATGTCCAAGATACCACATATCTTCCGTTTGAATCCAGACAGGGTATCTGGTTTGCCGTTGTACTGGGGGAGCCACTTTGCTCCAGGAATGTACGGTAAAGTCATAGGAATAACAGGTGTTACAGGCGCTGCTGGTGGAGCAGCGGCTTCGGCCTGCCCATTATCGAGCGCGGGTTGAACTTCAGGGACGTTGATCGGCAGGTCGGCATTCTGCTGTTCGACGGACATCTTAGCGCCCCCCTAGTTAACTGTGGCCTACCTTATGGTTTTTCCTCCGGTAGGCCGCAACCCCGCAGGTGACGGTTGTCTTCAGGACCTTGCGTCGCTTGCGTCCTACGTCAGAGCATTCAGCGATGCTCCTTACAGGACCTGGCGCTTCCTGATTTGACGTCGAGGCGTGGGGCGTGTCCGGGACTTCGCGCTCTGTTGCAGGTACGCCCCTTATTTTCCCGCGGTTACGCCCTTCTTCTCGCTCAACGGCCCAACAATGGCGGCTATCTTCACCACAACTTTACGTACACAGTTCAGAATAAAGGCGCACAGTACCCGGTGGCAACGGGCAAAACACTTCGTCGTTGCAGCGGGCACGCAATCCTGTTCGTGACGCCAAGAAAGAGATGACTAGCCCAGGGGGATGGGGATGACTCGGTACCCGGGCCTTTAGCCTGGCCTTTAGGGATGTCGCGGTGGTCGGCTCCCGGGCCCGTACCCTGGGCCTCTCTTTTAAAAAGGGGGTTGATATTTGTGAAGTTTATAAAAGAAAGAGTTTGTGACGCCACCTGTGGCTTCTGGTGAGGATCACCAGCGCTGCGCAGTCCACTGAGGCCGATGATAAGGCAGCTTGATGGTATAGCTCCCCACAGGTGGAGCTGGGCCTCAGGGCAGTATAGAAACGGGGATGCAGGACAAAGAGACTCCGCCGGGCCAGAGCAAGAACAGGGACGGACACGATAGTCACTTCAATACCTTTTCCTGGTGGAATTTCAGGCACTCCCCGGAGCACTGTAGGGTGAAGGGTGTATGTCCGGATCCTCCCCAATGAGCAGGTTTTGGGCCTCCTGGTTCTTGCTTCTGCGTAGTAAGTTTCTGACCTGCCTGGAGCTAGGCCTAACTTTGTCTCTGTCCTGCGCTGGCTGACCTTGTGGTAGGGCCTTCTCTTGGAGTGCACGCTCCTGACCTAAGGGGCCTATGTGTCTCCTGGCTCTGGTACGTATCAGCACTTTAGCGATCCTGGGACCTGTAGTTCTCCAGTGATTCCGGTTTATCTTACTGGGTCGTGGAGATCCCGGCAAGCTTCGGACCCGGTGTCCGGTAACTACTTCTTCTTCGGGGTGAGCTAATTAAGCTCCTCTGCCCCCTATGAGCTAACTCTCTACTCTTTTGCCTTCGGCCTACTCGGACCCTCAATAGGCTACTCACACTAATGGCAGCATGCCGCGTTTCACCGATCTTATGGCACCGGCACACCTAAAGTTCACCTCTCTGAGCAACAACCGAGTCTGGACTGTGCTCCACTGCAGGCTGACCTCTCTCAGGCTTCTCTACTGTAGGAACTCTCTCAACAGACTAACTGCTGCCTGGCTCCACCTTCCCTTATATATCTCCCTAACGGGCTCCCTCTGGTGGTCTGAGGTGGAAGGTGAAGATGTGTGAATGGTTATGGGGACCTCTTGTGGAGGAATCCTTCAATACACCCTTCTAGGATCTGTGATACCAAGCACAGCTGGGCTTCACACTATCATCGACCTTAATAGCATTCGCTTTTTCCTTTTCAGTTTTATTGGGCAACAACCCACTCGCAGATGTGCCACCACTACTTGCCACCGCCCCACCTATCTCACCACTAGCGATACCTGACCCTGTCTGCGACGATAGCCATGCCACCTCCGGAGATACGCCCAACGCCAACCAGAACCACCTTCCAAAATCTGCGGTATTCTGTTCAGCAGGTCCCTGATCACCGGACCCTCTGTTGTACCCAGACCCCCCTTCCTTTCTACACCTGGACTTAACTCAATCCCGCACACCCCCTGACCAAATCTAACAGCATGTTGAAACAGACAAGACAGAGAATCATACTCATAAGGCTGCCCGGGCGCTATGATCCCATTAGCCATACTTCCAGCATCCTGACGATCCGTCTCCTCTTCCATCAGCTCCCCCAGGTTGGATTCCATGCCACCAGAAGGATTGGCAACCCCCACTGGCACACGTGGACCTGAAGGTGGCCTCTGCCGGCACCTGCCGGCTGCAGGCCCCCTGCCAGGCCCATCCACGCTGGTGCCTGCCGCTTCAGTGGGTCCTCGGCGTGTCGGGTAGAGCCAGGCCACCCGCCCGCTCTGGTACTTTCACCTGGCTGCCGTCGCTGTCTGCTGCTCCTTCTGGCATCAGGAGCATCGCTAGGTGCTCCCACCGCTGATCATCTGGGTCCTGAGGGCCTAGAAGCGGAAGGCCGCGGCTCCGGTACAGGCTGCGGCCTTCCCACTCCCGCCTCAGCGGGCCGGCTGTGAGGATTCCTGCAGGGCCGTGAGCGACGAAGAGAAGCTAAGCTCTTGTACTCACCGCCCTCAGGGTCCCCGGTGAGACTCCTCAGCCATCGCCTGCTCCATGGCATGAATTCGGGGATTAGCCTCTCCAGGAGCCTCGCTCTCCTGACTCGCCTGTCGGCCTCCTCATCATGGGCTGGGGCTCCGACGCACATGGTGGAATGCTGCTCCCGCAGCCATACCTCACCCCTCGGTCCTGCCTCTGTAGGCAGTTGTTGTAGCATGGCCTCCACGTTCTCCATGAGGTAGGTTAATGGTGAGGGAGGGGGACACGTGTTAACTTTACACACCCAGCAGTCTAATATGGCCACTTTTCCCATACTTTTTCTTAAATACTCTCCTACCTTACTTCCTTACTCCCACCAGTTTCCCCGCATTGTTCCAAATTATTAAATAAAAAGGGTAAAAAAATGAAATTAAATTGATAGGAACGAAAGGTAGAGACCAAAAAAATTTTTATTTGCCAGGTCGTGAGTGGTGAGTAGCGGTGGTTTTCGGCTGTCAGGTGGAGAGAGGCTGTGGTGGCGGGCTGTCAGGTGGAGAGAGGCTGTGGTGGCGGGCTGTCAGGTGGAGAGAGGCTGTGGTGGCGGGCTGCCAGGTGGAGAGAGGCTGTGGTGGCGGGCTGCCAGGTGGAGAGAGGCTGTGGTGGCGGGCTGCCAGGTGGAGAGAGGCTGTGGTGGCGGGCTGCCAGGTGGAAAGAGGCTGTGGTGGCGGGCTGCCAGGTGGAAAGAGGCTGTGGTGGCGGGCTGCCAGGTGGAAAGAGGCTGTGGTGGCGGGCTGCCAGGTGGAAAGAGGCTGTGGTGGCGGGCTGCCAGGTGGAGGGAGGCTGTGGTGGCCGGCTGCCAGGTGGAGAGAGGCGGTGGTGGCGGGCTGCCAGGTGGAGAGAGGCGGTGGTGGCGGGCTGCCAGGTGGAGAGAGGCGGTGGTGGCGGGCTGCCAGGTGGAGAGAGGCGGTGGTGGCGGGCTGCCAGGTGGAGAGAGGCGGTGGTGGCGGGCTGCCAGGTGGAGAGAGGCGGTGGTGGCGGGCTGCCAGGTGGAGAGAGGCGGTGGTGGCGGGCTGCCAGGTGGAGAGAGGCGGTGGTGGCGGGCTGCCAGGTGGAGAGAGGCGGTGGTGGCGGGCTGCCAGGTGGAGAGAGGCGGTGGTGGCGGGCTGCCAGGTGGAGAGAGGTGGTGGTGACGGGCTGCCAGGTGGAGAGAGGCGGTGGTGGCGGGCTGCCAGGTGGAGAGAGGCGGTGGTGGCGGGCTGCCAGGTGGAGCGCGGCGGTGGTGGTCGGCTGCCAGGTGGAGAACGGCGGTGGTGGTGGGCTGGCAGGTGGAGAACGGCGGTGGAGAACGGCGGTGGTGGTGGGCTGCCAAGTGGAGAACGGCGGTGGTGGTGGGCTGCCAGGTGGAGAACGGCGGTGGTGGTGGGCTGCCAGGTGGAGAACGGCGGTGGTGGTGGGCTGCCAGGTGGAGAATGGCGGTGGTGGTGGGCTGCCAGGTGGAGAACGGCGGTGGTGGTGGGCTGCCAGGTGGAGAGTGGCAGGGGTGTTCTGCCGCCAGGTGGAGAATGGCAGGGGTGTTCTGCCGCCAGGTGGAGAATGGCGGCGGTGTTCTGCCTATATAGTGGAGATAAAACGCAATAATGTTGAAGCACATTTCAGTCACAAGATGTCAAGCCTGTCAGTGCTCAGATCATACACTGCATAAAATTTTTCTGCATGGCTGTCATCCCAGAAGGAAGCCTCTTCTAAAGATGATGCACAAGAAAGCCCGCAAACACTTTTCTGAAAACAAGCAGACTAAGGACATGGATTACTGGAACCAAGTCCTGTGTTCTGGTGAGACCAAGAAAAACTTATTTGGCTCAGATGGTGTCAAGCATGTGTGGTGGCTAACAGGTTATAAGTACAAAGACAAGTATGTCCTGCCTACAGTCAAGCATGGTGGTGGGAGTGTCATAGTTTGGTGCAGCATGAGTGCTGCTGGCTGTGGGAAGCTACAGTTCATTGACTGAACCATGAATGTCAATATGTACTGTGACATACTGAAGCAGAGCATGATCCCCCTCCCTTCGGAAGCCGGACCGCAGGGCAGTATTCCAACATAGTAACCTCAAACACAGCTCCAAGACGACCACTGCCTTGCTAAAGAAACTGAGGGCAAAGGTCTGGAGCTTTGTGTAAAACATTGCCATTGGGGGAATGATGTGTTAAATGCCCAAATGCAGACAAAGAACAGCAGACATAGAAACCTGTTTCAGATCCACATTGACAACCATGAATTATACCAGCTAGTTATAAGTTAGTAAAAGTTTAGGGTACTAGAAATGTCAATCTTAAAGCTGGAGGCAACATATTGCAGAATGACGGTGAGACCTGGGGGTGACATGTAAGAAAGGATCTTGTATACTCACTGCTTTACATTCTGCAGCAGAAATAGGAGAAGAAGGATCGAAGCCTAAAAGAAAGATAGAATCAACGTAACATGAGTGATTAGAAAAGCATCCTCCATTCCCAGAGATCACATGATATTGAGTGCACTCGCTTACTCTACATCCGCCATTCCCAGAGATCCCAGAATATTGAGTGTACTCGTTTACTCTACATCCTCCATTCCCAGAGATCCCATGACATTGAGTGTACCCGCTTACTCTGCATCCTCCATTCCCAGAGATCCCATGATATTGAGTGCACTCACTTACTCTACATCCTCCATTCCCAGAGATCCTATGATATTGAGTACACTAACTTATTCTACATCCTCCATTCCTAGAGATCCCATGAAATTGAGTGTACTCACTTACTCTACATCCTCCATTCCCAGAGATCCCATGATATTGAGTGTACTCGTTTACTCTACATCCTCCATTCCTAGAGATCCCATGATATTGAGTGCAGTCGCTTAATCTACAAACACGTCCAGAAGACTCATGAAATATGAGTGGATCTCCTGATCTTCTGACACAGTAGGTAAGCAGCACAGTTTATAGTCTGTCCTGGTCACCATCCGAATGAATGCTAGTGCCCAGTACTGCAGCTCGCACCATTCAAGGGAATAAATCCGCCATCGATTAACTCTTACCGACATCCACTATACATGTACGGCGCAAGTCGATAGCGGGTGTATGCATCAGGTTCCACGTGTGCCCGTATCCTGGAGGTATTGAGTTTGACGCTCCCCCAGGGCCGTGGGGTACTCGGCAGCCAGGCCTATGGATGCCAGTATGGGGAATATCACGGTGGCTGGCCCGGTCCGTGACCCAGGGCGGTCAATAAAAAGGGGGGAATAGTTTATAGGGGATTTGGAAAGTTCGTGACGCCACCTGTGAAATGCGGCTAAAGGGGGCCGCAACTACGGAGCAGTCCTCTGAGGCAGATGGTAGGGCAGCTTGTGATGGAACGGCTCCCCACAGGTGGAGAGGGCCTCAGGGCAGCGTGGGGTGCTGGATGGCGGTGCAGGGGAGAGAGAAGGCCAGGACGGTTCAGAAGGAAATGACGGACACTCACACGGGGGTTCGCTTCGGTACCTTTACTGGTCTTGATGCAGGTATGGTCCAGGGTACTCGGTACGCAGGGTGCACTTCTGGACTCTCCCCAGTGAGTGGGTATAGGGCCTCCTGATCCGTTGCTTTCTCTTGCTAAGCTTCTGACCTGCCTGGAGCGAGGCCTGGCTTTATTACTGTCTCTCTTTCTCTTTGCACCTGCTGACCTGGTGGTAGGGCCTTCTCTTGGAGATCACTCTCCCTGGACGTTGGAGCCTCCGTGACTCCTAGCCCTGGTACTGTAGTCAGCGTTGGTCGACCTGGGACTTGTAGTCCTCCAGTTGTCCGATGGTCCCTACTGGGTGTAAAGGGACCCTGTAGGCACAGACCCAGTGTCCGGTATATAGTTCGGGGTGAGCCTGGTACGCTCCTCTGCCCCCTCAACTCCTCTCACCTTCGGCCACACTCAGGGCCCTCACTAGACTTCAGTGCGTGCTGTAGGCCTAAACTTGCCTCACACAGCAGCCTGCGTGCTGCTCTCTTGGAGAGCACACTCAACTCTCGACTGAACTAACTCACTAACTAACTGCCTGGCCCCACCCTCCCTATATATATCCCTAACGGGCTCCCTCTGCTGGTCTGAGGTGGTAGGGTGGAGGTGTGTGAAAGTAGTGAGGGCATCTTGTGGAGAAGTCCATCCATGCACCCTACTGGGTTCTGTGGCACCTGTGCGTAGCAGGGCACCACATTCCCCGCTAGTACAATTCAGTACTCCTGGACTGAAACATTTTTGCAAAACAGGTTAACAAATAATAAGAATGAATAACATTTATAATAACAAGTATAATAATAACAATAAAGTTACAGCAAGTCCCATAACCTGGTGTCCATTTCACCGAAGAAAGAGCATAAGAAACATGAGGGACCCGCCTGAAAACCCTCAACGTAGGCCCTGGGTGTGGCTACAGGGCATAGGTGATCCAGGTGCTGGGCCACGTCTTCGGCCACCCAAACGGGTTTTTGTACTGTGGTCACAAAAGGGGCACTCCAGGGAGTGCAACTATGTACAAGACAGTTTTTGGGCTGCTCACAGTCCTCAGCCTACGAGTCTCTATACCCTTACGGGTGACTATTTACATAACGTTCAGTCCCACTTGCTGGGCTAGTAGTGGGGTCCCCGCCTGGGGTACTGCTGGTTCTTACCGGACCCAGCCGGGTCATAAGCTATGTCCTGCAGGGGGGGGGGTGTCCTCGATCACGCGGTACACTTGTAGGGCGTACCACCCGCGTTCCCCGTGGTGACGTGTGTAGGTGACACGGTCACCGGGGTATAGATTTCGGTCGGGATGGCCCTGTTCCAGCTCGGGCTCAACATCCCGCCGGTTCACTAAAATGTCCATCACAAAGTTGGGATCCTGTATGAAGCCCCACCCAGCCTTCAGGTCAAACTTCACCCCGAGTCCTTCCTCACAGGGGCTGGGGTGGGCAGACTCCGCCTGACGGACTTGAGCCTTTGCGGCCTTGTTCCGGGCCTCCAGACGCTCGCAACGCGCCCGCCGAGCGCGCCGCTCCTTCTCCAGCTGCTGGAGATCCCGCCTGCAGAATTCCTTCCTCCGCAGGGCTTCGGCCTGGGTCTCCTGCGGGAACCCCATCAGGAGTAGCGGGCACGGCTGCTGGTCCTCAAACCGGGTGGACCAATCGAAGGCCAGCGCGCCGTAGACCCACTCAGGTGCCGGAGGTGGAGGCTCCGGGAGGGCACCAAGTGGAAGGTCCTGCGGGTCAGCGCCCGGGGGGTGGAGGTTCCAGGCTGAGCAGCTGCTCCAGAGAGGGCATGGCGGGGTACTGGGAGTGCTGATGTAGAAGACCCAGGAGCAGGTCGGCGCTTGTAGCACCCGGGACAGGGGATATCTCCCTACCTGCTCCTGTGCTGCACACGGCCTCCTGGTACTCAGCGGGCTCCGCCGGGGCTGGGGTGCCACTGTTGGTATCCTGCGCTGCTCTCCGCCGGGCTGCCAATTTCTCCAACAGCTCGCTCCTCCACTTGGTGACCGCTGCCTGCTGGGCCCTTTCAACTTGTTGGCTCAGCTCCAGAATCTCACTCTGGAGGAATTCCGCATCCTCCGGGGATAGTTTTCTGGCTTCTCCCTCCAGGGTGAGGGGGAGTCGCTTGCCACTGCAGCAGGCCAGAGGCGGAGGCTTGATCCTGGCTTCCGTCCATGCTGGCTGCCGGGTGCGGTCAGTCTAGACTGGTTAAGACCACACCCTGTCTCCATTCTTTCTCTCCTCCTCCTCCTCTCCTCTTTCGGGGGCGGTCCCATGGCAATCTGCTGTCGGTCACTCCTTGCGACGTCCTCCCTGCCTTGACGGACCCATCTATGCGGACAGTCACTGTTGCAAGGGGCAGGGTGTGCTTTTGGCGCCATTCTGGGACCCGTCCCACGATGGGAGGTTCCATATTGTTGTTTTTGATCACGCACATAATGGCGTCCGTTCTTCTGGCACCACATTCAATGTAGAAAAACAGTCCTTAGGCACACAATACCCGCTGACAACGGGCTGGTCACGTATCCTGTTCTTGACGCCAAGTTTGACGCGCCCACAGGGCCGTGGGGTACTCGGCGGCCGGGCCTACAGTAGTGGCCAAAAGTATTGGCACCCCTGCAATTCTGTCAGATAATACTCAGTTTCTTCCTGAAAATGATTGCAATCACAAATTCTTTGGTATTATCTTCATTTAATTTGTCTTCAATGAAAAAACACAAAAAGAATTGTCCTAAAGTCAAATTGGATATAATTCCACACCAAACCTAAAAAAGGGGGTGAACAAAAGTATTGGCACCCTTTGAAAAATCATGTGATGCTTCTCTAATTCGTGTAATTAACAGCACCTGTAACTTACCTGTGGCACCTAACAGGTGTTGGCAATAACTAAATCACACTTGCAGCCAGTTAACATGGATTAAAGTTGACTCAACCTCTGTCCTGTGTCCTTGTGTGTACCACATTGAGCATGGAGAAAAGAAAGAAGACCAAAGAACTGTCTGAGGACTTGAGAAACCAAATTGTGAGGAAGCATGAGCAATCTCAAGACTACAAGTCCATCTCCAAAGACCTGAATGTTCCTGTGTCTTCCGTGCACAGTGTCATCAAGAAGTTTAAAGCCCATGGCACTGTGGCTAACCTCCCTAGATGTGGACGGAAAAGAAAAATTGACGAGAGATTTCAACGTAAGATTGTGCGGATGGTGGATAAAGAACCTCGACTAACATCCAAACAAGTTCAAGCTGCCCTGCAGTCCGAGGGTGACAGTGTCAACCCGTACTATCTGTCGGCGTCTGAATGAAAAGGGACTGTATAGTAGGATACCCAGGAAGACCCCACTTCTTACCCAGAGACATAAAAAAGCCAGGCTGGAATTTGCCAAAACTTACCTGAGAAAGCCTAAAACGTTTTGGAAGGATGTTCTCTGGTCAGATGAGACAAAAGTAGAGCTTTTTGGGAAAAAGCATCAACATAGTGTGCACAGGAAAAAAAAAGAGGCATTCAAAGAAAAGAACACTGTCCCTACAGTCAAACATGGCGGAGGTTCCCTGATGTTTTGGGGTTGCTTTGCTGCCTCTGGCACTGGACTGCTTGACCGTGTGCATGGCATTATGAAGTCTGAAGACTACCAACAAATTTTGCAGCATAATGTAGGGCCCAGTGTGAGAAAGCTGGGTCTCCCTCAGAGGTCATGGGTCTTCCAGCAAGACAATGACCCAAAACACACTTCCAAAAGCACTATAAAATGGTTTGAGAGATAGCACTGGAGACTTCTAAGGTGGCCAGCAATGAGTCCAGACTAGTGTTGAGCCACCCCCGTAGTGTCCGAGTTCGGTTCGGTTCGTCGAACACCCGTGTGTTCGCCGAACTGTTCGTCGAACTGTTCGTCGAACACCTTCGAACACCGTTAAAACCAATGGCAGGCAAACAAAAACACATAGAAACACATAGAAAACACCTTCAAAGGTGTCCAAAAGCTGACAAACTGCTCAGAAGACACAACTAACACATGGAAAAGTGACAAGTACATATAGTCATGCGAAAAGAAAAGAGGTGGAGGAGCAAAAGGAGGGGGAGACACAGATATAGGCATGTCATGCCCTTCTAAAATCCAAAAAGTGAGAAGCCGACACGTTCAGTCCGCTCCTGCCCGTGCCACCTCCGTGTCGGCGGGTTTGTGCCAGAGCCGCGGTGAACCCTGACGGCCAGCCCCCCTCTCCCAATACTGGTGCCTGTCCGCTGGTGGGTCGAGCGAGCCCCCCTGTGGTGGAGGCAGCTCTAAGCTTTTTAATTTAAATTGTCTCTCTAATTTGAATGAATACACTTTAAATCCATTTACAAGGATCTATTGGAGGGCAAGTCTCATGCCAGCAGCCGTGTAATTCCAGCTCCAGTAGCGTCCACTAAAGCTGCTGCAGTTAAAAAGCTTTTATAAGGATCGAGCTCGGCTGTCCACCGCAAGGCATCCTACTGCCAGTCCCAGCCCCTATGCCTTGGGGTGCCTCCTGATGCTCTTCACTGAGTATCCCGTGGTCCCGAAGCATTTCCTTTGAAAAAATTAAGTGTCCAAACTACAGGTGGTATAGCTTGCTTAACAGCCGGGATAATCCGCTGACTAGCAGACACTGCTACTAGGCACAAAGTATTTCCTGGGCTAGATGCAGTTAAAAATTTGTAATTAGATACTCTCGTTGGATGCTGAGAAAGCATTCCATAGAGTCTCCTGGCACGCCATATATGATTCTCTTAAAAAGCTTGGGGTAGGGGTCTAGGGGACCCTTTTATAGCCAAAATCACGGCCCTGTATCACAATACGTCACCTAGGCTGAAGATAAATGGAACTGTAGCACCCTGAGGGCTCGGTTGCTACAGAGGTATTGCACCTCACCCAGAGGTGTGATATCTCACTCTCAGGTAAGGATGGAGTGTGGATCAGGACCCGACACCTGCATGCATTACACCACATTGCCGTGGGGCAGGGCGACCAATATGCCTCTGAGATGGGCACGACAGTCCCTGTCCCTGGCTGGAGTGGGGGGAGGGAACACTGAGGAAGGGGAACCCTGTAGTGCAGGAGCAGGGAGGAAGCAGTTCCTGGGTGCATTGAGAAGGGAGTATAAAAGGTGGGCACCATCTTAGTTCAGTGCAGAGAAGTCTGAGCAGAAGTGGCAGGGAGCAGGGGCTCTGCATGAGCTCTGCTCCGGAGGTGGGCCTAGTAACAGAGGCCCAGGCCTGGAAGAGGGAGAAGGAAGGAAGAGGAGCATAGAAGGCTCCAGGAACGAGGAATGAAGGGATCCCAGGGGTGCGGACGGGCGAGTCGCCACCGCACGCCCGAATCCACCTGCGTGGAGGGGTCAGGCCAAAGGGGGAGACCGGTCCCCGAAACTAGTGGAGGCAGGAAACGACCCTCAGCTAGAAACCGGAGGCTGTGACATTTTATGTGGCGCAGCCCCTCGCTACACCCGCTAGGAAGGCACCACATAGGGTCAGGGAAACTGGCGCCAAGTTTACCAAGAGGAGACCCGAGGCAGCCGGACAGAAGGGTTGGTAAGAAAGGCCAGACAAAGGACACACAAAGGGGGTCCTGTGAAGCGCTCCAAAGTTATCTGGGAGTTGTCTGAGCCCCTCACCTGGTGAGCACAGTACGACTTGGGCAGCCGTTACCTGCAGACGTGGTCTGGATAATAAGAACTGTGAGTAAAGGCCCTGGACTGCATCACTGACTCCGTGTCGTTACTGCTGCTGCCCTGCACCATCACCCCCATCCTCCGCATACACTGCCCTGAGGCTATACTCCTCCCGTGGTGAGTTATGCTACGCTCTGCTGCACCCACAACACCAGCCTCAGCGGTCTGCCCTGCAGCGGCGGTTCACTCTGACCGCAATCCACGGGTGGCGTAGTCGGACATTTAAACATCAAAACCACATAAATAGTTCCGCCACTGGTTTGACCACCCTGAGCCACGGAACCGGGTCGCCGCCATGAAGACTACAACCACCAGCATCCACCAAAAAGGGTCCGGCTCCGGGTGTCCCAAGGCCCAGGGGGTGCATCAGAACATTTTCATCACCTTTCACAATCACCAATGGGACAAGGCAGGGATGTCCTCTGTCCCCTCTCTTATACATCCTAGTGACGGAGCACCTGCTCTCATCAATTCGCCATAACCCCAATATTAGGTGGATTGAGGTGGGAGGCACCGAGTACAAGTGCTCTCTATTTGCTGATGATGTCCTAGTATATATCACTCAATCACATATATCCATCCATGCTGTTATGGCTGAAATAGATCACTTTGTTACATGGTCAAATTTTAAAATCAATGCAGCGAAGTCTGAGGCCCTCGATGTCTCCCTCCCCAAATCCATATAGGATTCCATCCAGTCCAACTTTCCCTTTGCCTGGCCCTCACAGGGTATCAAATACTTAGGAATTCCTATTCATAGAGACCTCTCCCATCTATGTTATCTTAATTTTAGGCCCTTTATTGAACAACTCCATACAGACCACGGTTGGCAAGTTAGAACTGTAAGATTCACTACGTGAACCACTGGTGTTTTGTGGAAAAGCACATGTACACTGTGTTCCAAATTATTATGCAAAAAGTGTTTAGGAGTGATAAGGGAAGAATTTGTTTGTTTGTCACTTAAACTCATTGATGGTGATGTGTGTCAGGGCTCTTTATATCACTGTAAGCAATTGCAGACACCTGTGCTAATTAGTTTGGCAGGTGTGTCCAATGAAAGGCAAGACTACTTAAGAAGGCTGTCTCACATTATTAAGCAGCCTACATTTTCTGCCAAAATGGGAAAGAAAAAGGATGTGTCGGCTGCTGAGAAGCAACAAATTGTGGAGTGTTTAGGTCAAGGCATGACTACAATCAACATTGTGCGATGATCAGGATGAAGTGTCTTGGCAATCAAGAAGTATGTAGCTGATTCACAGTACACACGTGTGCGTGCTGATAAGGGCAAATTGAGGACTCTTTCCTACAGGCAATTACGTCAGGTTAATAGAGCAGCGGCAAAAAAGCCTTGTCATAGCAGCAGACAAGTTTTTGAAGCTGCTGGTGCCTCCAACGTCCCCCGAACAACAAGATGCAGGGTCCTTCAGAGGTTTGCAGCTGTGCATACGCCATCCTGTCGACCTCCTCTATCCACTTCACACAAGCAGAAACGGCTCCAGTGGGCCAAACATTACATGAAGACTGATTTCAAAACTGTTTTGTTCACGGATGAGTGCCGTGCAGCGCTCGATGGTCCAGATGGATGGAGTGGAGGATGGCTGGTTGATGGACACCCCACGCAAACACGGCTACAGCGCCAACAAGGAGGAAGTGGAGTAATGTTTTGGGCTGGAATCATGGGGAGAGAGATTGTCGGCCCCTTTAGGATCCCTGAAGGCGCTAAAGATGAACTCCATAATGTATGTGGATTTTCTCAAACAGCACTTCCTGCCATGGTTCAAGAAGAAGAACCGTGTATTTCACAGCAAGATCATTTTTCTGCATGATAATGCACCATCTCATGCTGCACATAAAACATCTGCATCTCTGGCTGATATGGGCATAAAAGGGGACAAACTTATGGTGTGACCCCCATGCTCCCCTGACCTCTACCCCATTCAGAACCTCTGGAGCATCATCAAAAGGAGTGTCTAGGATGGCGGGAGGCAGTTCACATCTAAGCAACAGCTCTGGGAGGGTATTCTGTCCTCATGCAAAACAATTGAAGCAGAAACCATCCAAAACCTGACAAATTCAATGGATGAGAGAGTTCAGAAGCTCCTTTCGAACAAGGGGTCCTATGTGAAAATGTAACATCACCTAGAATAAAGTTTTGAGTTGAAAACTGTTTGATTTCAGTTTCTAATAACCTGCTAATGCTTATAATTTCAAAAATGACCATTTTTTTGGTCTTTATTAAAATGAAAAGGTTGATCGAAAAGTTTGGGGGATCTAAGAGTGTGGCAACCCAGTAGTCATGATTACTTCGAATTCTGACAATATGAGGGTCATGTTGCAGGTAGTGCAGCAAGAAGGCACTTATGTGTCTTGCGCATCTCGGAGCCCCAAAATTATTTTCCGGGCTAGATGCAGCTAAAAATTATTATTAATTTTAAATCTGGTGGAGCTTATTATAGATGGCCTAATAGGATCAGTGCTGCACACTGCTACAAAGCCCAAATTATTTTCCAGTCAAGATACAGATAAACATGATTAGTAATTTTAAATCTGGTGGAGCTTATTATAGATGGCCTAATAGAATCAGTACTGCACACTGCTACAAAGCCCAAATTATTTTCCAGCCAAGATACAGATAAACATGATTAGTAATTTGAAAGCTTAAAATGGTTGGTGAGGTGATTTTAACCAATCATCAAGCTTTTACTCTCCCCAGGATGACACAGGGGTAGAAAAGTCATTTCGGATCCATGATTTGTTCATCTTTATGAACGTGAGTCTGTCTACATTATCAGTGGAGAGCCGCGTGCGCTTATCTGTCAGCACACCACCAGCAGCGCTGAACACACGTTCAGACAGAACGCTGGCTGCGGGGCATGACAAGATCTCCAAGGCGTAAGTGGCTAGCTCCGGCCATTTATCCAGATTGGAAGCCCAAAAAGAGCAAGGGTCCAGTGACACAGTCATGGCTTCAATGTTTACTTGGAGATACTCCTGTACCATCGTCTCTAGGCGTTGACTATGTGTCAGACTTCTTGTCTCCTGTGGCCTTGCAAAGGATGGGCTAAAAAAGTGGTGAAATGATTCCGCAAAATTGATGTTACCAGCAGATACTGTGGTTCTGTTACGGTTTGAGTGCTGAACACTTGACGGTCCCACGGTTGGCAAGTTGGAACTGTGAGATTCACTACGTGCACCACTGGTGTTTTGTGGAAATGCACATGTAAGATTCTGCAACAGTCTCTGCTGATACTCCTGCATGCGTGCATCCCTTTCTATGGCAGGAATAATTTCTGCAAATTTACTTTTGTACCGGGGATCTAACAGTGTGGCAACCCAGTAGTCAGGATTATTTCTAATTCTCACAATTCGAGGGTCATGTTGCAGGTAGTGCAGCAAGAAGGCACTCATGTGTGTTGCGCATCCAGGAGCACCAAGTCCCTGTTGTGTTGGTGGCGAGGTAACAATCATGCTTCCTTCCTCTGTCCTCTCCCCCCAACCTCGCACAACAGAAATGTGATCAAGGTCTCCCTCATCCGATGAGTCTTCCATCAGTTCGTCCTCCACTTCTTCCTGGGCTCCTGCACCTTCCTCACTAGTTTGGCTGCTACCATGCGCCCTGGTAAAACCATCTCCCCCACCCTCACATGCCTGCCGCCTTGGTGCTGCCGACCGTCTGGACCTTGCAGATGTTAGCCCTTCCGCATACAACTCCTCCTCCTCCACTTCCTCCACCTCCTCTTGTGCCACCACCTGACTTCGAATTCTGTTTAACATGTGCTCCAGCATGTTAATCACCGGAATAGTCATGCTGATAATGGCATCGTCAGCATTAAACATCTTCGTCGCCATTTCAAAACTGTGCAGAAGGGTGCATAGGTCCCTGATCTGAGACCACTCCTCCAGCGTGATTTGCCCCACCTCTGGATCTCGTTGGCCCAGGCTATACGTCAGAACGTATTGCACCAGGGCTTGTCGGTGCTGCCACAGTCGCTGCAACATGTGCAGAGTTGAATTCCACCGGGTAGGCACATCGCATTTTAGCCGGTGAAGTGGCAGGCCCAATGACTTCTGTAGAGATGTAAGTCGCTGAGCTGCGGGATGCAAACGGCGGAAGTGAGCACACAGCGACCGTGCCCTCTGCAGAAGACCATCTAGTCTGGGATAGTGGGCTAAAAATTCATACAAGGCACGTGTGTGTCATTGCCCCGGCGAAGGGCCGCACCCAGGTTTGCAGCATTGTCGCACACGGCCTTCCCTGGTTTCAGGTCCAGTGGAGACAACCATTCATGAAATTGGTTCTCCAGAGCTGACCACAACTCCTCAGCTGTGTGACTCACATTTCCCAGACATTTCAAAGTAAAAACCGCCTGATGACGTTGAGCCCTACTGCCAGCATAGTAAGGAGGTGTGCAGGATCCCTTCTGCACAGTTAGAAAGCTTGTGGCATGACCAGACAGGCTTTGGGTGCAGGTGGAAGACCGAGAGGAGGTTGAGGAGGCAGAAGCAGTGGAGGAACTTTGACATAAAGAGGATTGACGCACAACTCGTGGGGACGGCAAGACTTGGACAGCAGCCCCTTGTCCTGCTGTCACCATAGTTACCCAGTGCGCAGTCAGCGACATGTAACGCCCCTGTCCATGCCTACTCGTCCAAGTGTCTGTGGTGAAATGCACCCTGTCACACACAGAGTTTCTCAAAGAAGCGGTGATGTTGTGTGCGACATGCTGGTGGAGCGCAGGCACACCTTTCTTTGAGAAGTAGTGCCGACTGGGCATCTGGTACTGGGGCACTGCGACGGACATAAGGTCTCGAAAATCCTCTGTGTCCACCAGGCGGAAAGGCAGCATTTCTGTAGCCAAGAGCTTGCAGATGGTGAAATTCAACCTCTTAGCTTTCTCATGGCTAGGAGGAAATGGTCTTTTACTTGTCCACATCTGAGGGACCGAGGGCTGGCTATTGTGCTTAGACGGGGTTGATAAGGGTGTCCCCGGCAAACTGCCGGTCTGTGAGGAAGATGCAGGCGGACATGTTAGGTTGCCTTGATCCAAAGGTGGTGTTATCGATGTCGGACAGCGCTCAACACCAGCTGGTGTTACCACCTCCAAAGAAAATGATGACCTGCCAATCACGCTGGCTGTTGCGGGTAAAGAGGTGGCAGGTCTGCGCCCCAAAACAGGTGTGACTGCTGTCCCCCCAGTCACAGAGGATGAAGAGGCCGCGGATGCACAAGATATGGCAGACAGTGGTTGGCCCGGCCGGCTAGGCCGCATTGTAGCACACTGAGCTTCCCACTGCAACTTATGCTTCATGTCCATGTGCCGGTTCATGCATGAAGTACTCAAACTATGTATTTTTTGGCCTCTACTTAGCTTTTGCTGACAAATGTTACAGATAACACGAGTTGGGTCATCTTTATCGATCTGAAAAAATGCCCAGGCTATGCAAGGCTTAGCACCCATGCGACCTGAAGAGCCACCACGACTTGTGGTGAGAGGCAGAGTTGTGTTTGAGGATGCAGTTGTTGACGTGCTTCCAGTACTACGTCTCTGTCCAGGAAGGCGCAACCTGACCTCGTCGTCACTAGCATCTTCCTCCACCTCCTCTGCTGACCTCATCTCTTGGCTGACTGTGGGTTGACAGTAAGTGGGATCTCCAACCTCATCATCATCACCCTGTGCGTTATCACACCCGTCGTCCTCAGAGCCAACCTGTTCCTGCCCTGACAAAAAACTAAAGTTGTCGCTCCAATCAGGTATTTGAGTCTCATCATCGTCTTCCTCATTGTCTCCACCAACAGGAGTTACAGTTTGGGAATGCGGGTCTACATTATGGTCAGAACCTTCTGCGTCTGGTCCTGGATCCGACTTATAAAGATTTTGGGCATCAGTGCAGATCATTTCCTCGTCTGGATTCACAGAAGCGCTGGAGTCGACCTCTGATTCCCAGGCTATAGTATGAGTAAACAGCTCTGCAGACTCAACCATCTGTTCTACCTCATACTCAGACGGGCAGCTGGAGATTTGGGAGCTGTGAGGAAGCAAGTGCGATTGGGGTGACACCTTTGAGGACTGGAGTATTTGTGATGTTGAAGTTGATGTGGAGGAGAGCCCACTTAAAGAAGCACTTGATATCCGTTGAAGCACCTGCTGTTTTTGTGCCTCATCTGGAATTTGTAGCGATTGGCGTGGCCGTAAGAAAGGGATCTTATCACATTATCCGCTAAAAGAAGTAGACATTTTAGTTTGGCTGGAAAATGGTCTTTCTTCTGCAGATGTTACTGTTGCTTTAACACCTACCCCACGGACACAACCTTTTTTCCCCTTCCCAACACGCCTATTCCCCTTTCCACCAGCAGCAGGCCTTTTTCCACTCATTTTGGTGGTTAACTAATTCACAACTCTGGAGTTGTTTGCACAAAAAAACAATGGATGGGAACCGAGCAGAGCTGAGTGGCCAAACTGTGGTATTAGGCCAAAACTATTGGCTGGGTTAGATGCAGAAAAAAATTATATTCAATTTGCAACCTGATGGAGGTCAGTATAGATGGACTAATAGAACAAGTCCCACACACAGCTAGAAGCCCAAATATTTTTTCAGAGGTAGATGCAGAAAAAAATTATATTCAGTTTGCAACCTGATGGAGGTCTGTATAGATGGATTAATAGAACAAGTCCCACACACAGCTAGAAGCCCAAATATTTTTTCAGAGGTAGATGCAGAAAAAATTATATTCAGTTTGCAACCTGATGGAGGTCTGTATAGATGGATTAATAGAACAAGTCCCACACACAGCTAGAAGCCCAATATTTTTTCAGAGGTAGATGCAGAAAAAAAATATATTCAGTTTGCAACCTGATGGAGGTCAGTATAGATGGACTAATAGAGAAAGTCCCACACACTGCTAGAAGGCCAAATATTTTTTCAGAGCTAGATGCAGAAAAAAATTATATTCAGTTTGCAACCTGATGGAGGTCTGTATAGATGGATTAATAGAACAAGTCCCACACACTGCTAGAAGCCCAAATATTTTTTCAGAGCTAGATGCAGAAAAAAATTATATTCAATTTGCAACCTGATGGAGGTCAGTATAGATGGACTAATAGAATGATGCTATGCCCAAAAGATTTTACTTCACTAGGTGCAGTAAAAAAATTGGTATTCTATACACAGGTGGTATATCTTGCAACACAGATAGGCTACTCCACTGACTAACACACTCTGCAATAGGCCAAAAAGGATTAGCTTTGCTAGATTCAGCCAAATGCTGTGAAAAAAACTTGCACAGCACTGGCACAGACCTGCCCTGCAAAAACTGATAGGAACTGATGTAACCTAGTCCTGAAAAGGACTGCAATTACAATTAGTCTTTACTCCCACAATCTATCTATTTAAGAGCACAGACCTGCCTGATAAAAGTCGTAGGAAATGCTGTAACCTAGTCCTTAAAAGGACTGCAATCACAACTATTCCCTACTCCCAAGCTATCTGTAGATTTGTGCGAAAATTGGCTTGAAATTAACAAGGTATAGCGCACACAGCAACAGCGGTGCCGTCTAACACGCAGCTGCAGCAGTGAGAAAATGGTGGCGACGGGGAAAATGGCTTGGTCTTATAGGGCAAGGACATGTGACATACACTGCCAATGACACATGCCCTTGCTTGTGTGAAAAAAAGCACTTCGCTCCGTGTGTGCACTGCTGATAGGCTGACAGATTGCACCTCCCCACTGTAAACGCGGGAAAGAGAAAAAAAAATGGAGATCTTCATTATTCCTGCAGAGATCTATCCCCTGCCCCTCCCCCCACCCCGCTGTACACTCAAACTGCGTATTAACATTAATTTTCATCATTACTGAGAAAAAATCCAGTTATGATTTTGGTGCACGAACTGTTATCGAACATAACCTCGAACAGCCGAATTTTTCTCAAATCGTTCGTGTTCGCCGAGCGGCTCGAACACCGCCCAAAACAGCTCGAATTTGAGATTGGCGAACAGTTCGAGTCGAACAACACTCATCTCTAGTCCAGACCTGAATCCCATAGAACACCTGTGGAGAGATCTCAAAATCGCAGTGTGGAGAAGGCACCCTTCAAATATCAGGGACCTGGAGCAGTTTGCCAAAGAAGAATGGTCTACAATTCCAGCAGAGCATTGTAAGAAACTCATTGATGGCTACCGGAAGCAGTTGTTCGCAGTTATTTTGGCTAAAGGTTGTGCAACCAAGTATTAGGCTGAGGGTGCCAATACTTTTGTCTGGCCCATTTTTGGAGTTTTGTGTGAAATGATCAATGATTTGATTTTTGCTTCATTCTCTTTTGTGTTTTTTCCTTGCAAGCAAATTAAAATGAAGATAATAATACCAAAGAATTTGTGATTGCAATCATTTTCAGGAAGAAACTGAGTATTATCTGACAGAATTGCAGGGGTGCCAATACTTTTGGCCACCACTGTATGGATGCCGGTATGGGGAATATCACTATGGCTGGCCCTGTCCGTCACCCAGGAGGGTCAATAAAAAGGGGGGAATAGTTTATAGGGGATTTGGAAAGTTCGTGACGCCACCTGTGGAATGTGGCTAAAGGGAGCTGCCGCTGCGGAGCAGGCCTCTGAGGCAGATGGTAGGGCAGCTTGTGATGGAACGGCTCCCCACAGGTGGAGAGGGCCTCAGGGCAGCGTGGGGTGCTGGATGGCGGTGCAGGGGAGAGAGACGGCCAGGACGGTTCAGAAGGAAATGACAGACACTCACACGGGGGTTCGCTTCGGTACCTTTACTGGTCTTGATGCAGGTATGGTCCAGGGTACTCGGTACACAGGGTGCACTTCTGGACTCTCCCCAATGAGTGGGTATAGGGCCTCCTGATCCATTGCTTTCTCTTGCTAAGCTTCTGACCTGCCTGGAGCTAGGCCTGGCTTTATTACTGTCTCTCTTTCTCCTTTGCACCTGCTGACTTGGTGGTAGGGCCTTCTCTTGGAGATCACTCTCCTTGGACGCTGGGGCCTCCATGACTCCTAGCCCTGGTACTGTAGTCAGCGTTGGTCGACCTGGGACTTGTAGTCCTTCAGGTGTCCGGTGGTCCCTACTGGGTGTAAAGGGACCCTGTAGGCGCGGACCCAGTGTCCGGTATATAGTTCGGGGTGAGCCTGGTACGCTCCTCTGCCCCCTCAACTACTCTCTCCTCTTGCCTTTGGCCACACTCAGGGCCCTCACTAGGCTTCAGTGTGTGCTGTAGGCCTAAACATGCCTCACAAAGCAGCCTGCATGCTGCTCTCTTGCAGAGCACTCTCAACTCTCGACTGAATTTACTAACTAACTGCCTGGCTCCACCCTTCCTATATATATCCCTAACAGGCTCCCTCTGCTGGTCTGAGGTGGTAGGGTGGAGGTGTGTGAATGTAGTGAGGGCCTCTTGTGGAGAAGTCCATCCATGCACCCTACTGGGTTCTGTGGCACCTGTGTGTAGCAGGGCGCCACATATTCATGCATATACATACTATTGGCTATTGTCTTATTTATAAGCTTATGCACTTTATTTCTGTTTATATGTAATATTCCCTACAGAGACTGAGTCTGCATCTTTTAGCTGATCTCCTTCCTTTCTTGTTGTCCCTCACAGTGTGCAGCCCTTTTTTACTCTATTACTATTTATGTTATGTGAACCCTGATTCAAATAAAGGTATCTTATATTTAACATTGTTGTGGTTGATTAGGTTAGGGGCTGTGCCCACCTGCCTGCCTGTCTACCAGCCATGCCAGAAAGTCTTAGCCAAGTCTACCATTCCTGCCTCCTGTCCCTTGGGGCTAAGCTGCCATCTACCCAATGTCAGTCCTGGTGTAGCACCTGGTCCAGCCTCCCTCGTTTCTCCTCGGATCTCGGTTCCATCAGCGTCCGTGCCCGTGCGTCTGAGGTGGCACTTGGTGAGGCACCTGGTCAGGCCCCTCCAGGCTCTCCTCAGATCACGGCACAGTGGTTCCACCACCCAGTTTATTACATGATCTAGAAGGTTCGCTCAGTAATCTCTGCTCTTACCTGCTCCTGATGGTCTTCACCTTCTTCTTCCTCTGGATTCTGGTGGTCTTGTCCCTACAATACATGAAACATATATCATCTCATGTAAATGTGTAGTAACGGGGGATTAGGATCTGTAAAGGTTCGTTCTTGGGAGCGCGACAGACAGAGGAAATTCCCCAGTTTCTTACTCCAACCCAAATACTTCCTAAGCAAAATTTCTCCATCACAAAGATAAAGAGGTCTCCCAGGATTAGAATACTGATGACCAATTGTTAGGATCTGCCCCAAATACCAGGGAAGCAGACTTCCGGATCCAGATGGAGACCCCACTGATTTGCTGACCCTGACTGTTACCTAGTAGCGGCCATGCAGATCAGGGTCCGCAGGGTCTACAATTCATTAGAATACATTAATGCCTGGTTCAGACGTGAAGCGCGGTCCGAGTACAGACCCCGATCACTCACCGCCCCATAAGCAAACACAAGACTGTGGGACAGTGACATTATCAGTAGTATTTGTATAATTGGACCAAAATGGAGAAAATAAAAAGATCCATTGTCACATGATAAATCCTGTACTGCATCAATGAAGTTAATGTCATGGGACTGCTGCAGCTAATCACTGTCCTTGTGCCATTTCCCATCTTTGGCCACATTTTTTTATATTGGAAAACCACATAAATGTTAGTGGTATGGATTATGGAAGGGATGAGAATAAATGATGTTGGCATTTCTCTTATAGGAGCACATCTATATCTTCTTATATTAACAGTAAATATCTGCACTTACATGAAAACGATATTATCATTCATGGTCTCATCCTCGTCTATCTGTTGGGCTGTCTCCTCCCTATAGTACATGAACCCGAGATCATCCTATATGTTAGGTGAGGGCTTCACTGAGACTTTTCATAATACGAATGATTGATTTCAACTA
Organism: Phyllobates terribilis; assembly: GCF_046119375.1. Taxonomy (NCBI): domain Eukaryota; kingdom Metazoa; phylum Chordata; class Amphibia; order Anura; family Dendrobatidae; genus Phyllobates; species Phyllobates terribilis. Next base: position 108,479,965 of record NW_027362764.1, on the reverse strand, counting down.
CAGTGGGTGTGGAAAGTATTCAGACCCCTTTAAATTTTTCAGTCTTTGTTTCATTCCAGCCATTTAGTAAATTCTAAAAAGTTCATTTTTTTCTCATTAAAGTACCCTCTGCTCCCCATCTGGACTGAAAAAAAACCCAGAAATGTAGAAATTTTTGCAATTTTATTAAAAAAGAAAAACTGAAATATTACATGGTTATAAGTATTCAGACTTCATTGGAGTCCAGCTGTGTTTAATTAAACTGATAGGACTTGATTTGGAAAGGCACACATCTGTCTATATAAGACCTCACAGCTCACAGTGCATGTCAGACCAAATGAGAATCATGAGCTCAAAGGAACTGCCCAAGGAGCTCATAGACAGAATTGTGGCAATACACAGATCTGGCCAAGGTTACAAAAGAATTTCTGCATTACTCAAGGTTCCTAAGAGCATAGTGGCCTCCGTAATCCTTAAATGGAAGAAGTTTGGGACCACCAGAAGTCTTCCTAGACCTGGCCGTCCAGCCAAACTGAGCAATTGTGGGAGAAGAGCATTGGTGAGAGAAGTAAAGAAGAACCTCGATCACTGTGGCTGAGCTCCAGAGATGCAGTAGGGATATGGGAGAAAGTTCCACAAAGTCAACTATCACCGCAGCGCTCCACCAGTCGGGCCTTTATGGCAGAGTGACCCGACGGAAGCCTCTCCTCACTGCAAGATATATGAAAGCCTGCATAGAGTTTGCTCAAAAACACATGAAGGAATCCCAAACAATGAGAAATAAGATTCTCTGGTCTGATGAGACAAAGATAGAACTTTTGGTGATAATTCTAAGCGGTATGTGTGGAGAAAACCAGGCACTGCTCATCACCTCCCCAATACAATCCCAACAGTGTAACATGGTGGTGGTAGCATCATGCTATGGGGGCGTTTTTTCAGCTGCAGGGACAGGACGACTGGTTGCAATTGAAGAAAACATGAATGCGGCCAAGTACAGAGATATCCTGGATGAAAACCTCTTCCAGAGTGCTCTGGACCTCAGACTTGGCCAAAATTTCACCTTCCAACAAGACAATGACCCCAAGCACACAGCTAAAATAACAAAGGAGTGGCTTCAGAACAACTCTATGGCCATTCTTGACTGGCCCAGCCAGAGCCCCGACCTAAACCCAATTGAGCATCTCTGGAGAGACCTGAAAATGGCTGTCCACCAACGTTAACCATCCAACCGGACGTAACCGCAGAGGATCTGCAAGAAAGAATGGCAGAGGATCCCCAAGGTGTGAAAAACTTGTTGCATCATTCCCAAGAAGACTCATGGCTGTACTAGCTCAAGAGGGTGGTTCTACTCAATACTGACCATGTAATATTTCAGTTTTTCTTTAATGAATTTACAAAAAATTATACATTTCTGTATTTTTTCAGTCAAGATGGGGTGCAGAATGTATTTTAATGAGAGAAAAAAATAAACTTTTTAAAATTTACCAAATGGCTGCAATGAAACAAAGAGTGAAAAATGTAAAGGGGTCTGAATACTTTCTGTACCCACTGTATATACTGTGCAATACACACACTATGCTCACTATATACATACACACTATATAATACATACGCATTCTATATACTGTATACATATGGACTCTATGTACTGTACACATACACTAATATACTGTATACAGAGAGAGAGCGCGAGAGAGAGCGCGAGAGAGAGAGCGCGAGAGAGCGCGAGAGAGAGAGCGCGAGAGAGCGCGAGAGAGAGAGCGCGAGAGAGAGAGAGAGCGAGAGAGAGAGAGCGAGAGAGAGAGAGCGAGAGAGAGAGAGCGAGAGAGAGAGAGCGAGAGAGAGAGAGCGAGAGAGAGAGAGAGTGAGAGCGTTTTAAGGCATTTTTATTACTTACTGCAAGTCAAAAGTTTACATACACTAAGATTACTATGCCTTTAAACAATTCTGGACTGCCCATGTGATGATGTCATGTGTTTGGAAGCTTCTGTTTTTTTGGCAACATCTGAGTTAATTAGAGACACACCTGTGGATGTATTTTAATGCACACTTGAAACACACTGCTGCTTGGTGTAGCATCATGGGAAAGTCTAAAGAAATCAGCCAAGATATCAGGAAGAGACTTGTGGACTTGCACAAGTCTGGCTCATCCTTGGGTACAATTTCCAGATACCTGAAAGTGCCTCGCTCATCTGTACAATTATACGCAAGTTCAAACAAGATGGAAATGTCCAGCCATCATACCGCTCAGGAAGGAGACGGGTTCGGTGTTCCAGAGTTGAACATGCTTTGGTCCGACATGTACATATCAACCCAAGGATAAAAGCAAAAGACCTTGTGAAGAAGATGGCGGAAGCTGGTAAGATTGTGTCAATATCCATAGTGAAACGAGTACTGTATCAATATGGGCTGGAAAGCCACTATGCCAGGAAGAAACCATTACTCCAAATGAAACATAAAAAAGCCAGATTAATGTTTGCAAATGTAGACAGATACAAAGACCTTAATTTTTCGAGACATGTCCTGTCGTCTGATGAAACTAAAATTTAACTTTTTGGGCATAATGACCATCATTACATTTGGAGGAAAAAGGGAGAAACTTGGAAGCCTAAGAACACCATCCCAACTGTGAAACACAGGGGTGGCAGCATCATGTTGTGAGGTTGCTTTGCTGCAGGAGGGACTTGTGCATTTCACAAAATAGATGGCATCATAATCTTCTCTTCTTATGTGGCAATACTGAAGCAACATCTCAAGACATCAGTCAGGAAGGTAAAGCTTGGGCGGAAATGGGTCTTCCAAATGAACAATGACCAGAAGCATACTGCCCAAATGGTAACAAAGTGGCTTAAGTATAACAAAGTCAATGTTTTGGAGTGGCCATCAAAAAGCCCTGATCTCAATCCTACTGAAAATTTATGGGCTAAGCTGAAAAAGCAGGTGAGAGCAAGGTGACCTACAAACCTGGATCAATTACACCAGTTTTGTCAGGAGAAATGGGCCCAAATTCCGACCAACTATTTTGAGAAGCTTGTGGAAGGATAGCCCAAACGTTTGACCCAAGTCATTTAGTTTAAGGGCAATGGTACCAAATATTAATGAAATGTATGCAAGCTTTTGACTTTGCAGCAAGTAATAAAAATGCCTTAAAACATTCTCGCTCGCATTATTCTGGCATTTGGTGGCAAATATTAAAATTTATGGTAATCCTAATAGACCTAAAACGGGAAAGGCTTATTCTGATTTCATGTCGGATATTGAGAAAAACATGCATATGTGTCTTTTTATATAGTGTATGTAAACTTCTGGTTTCAACTGTACATACACACTCCATATACTGCATACATACAGTGAAGGAAATAATTATTTGATCCCTTGCTGTTTAAGTTTACCCACTGACAAAGACGTGGACAGTCTATAATTTTAAGGGTAGGTTCATTTTAACATTGAGCGATAGAAAATCCCCCCCAAAAAAACAAAAACAAGAAAATCACATTGTATAAACTACATACATTTTTTTGCATTTTGCAGTGAGAAATAAGTATTTGATCCCTCTGGCAAACAACACTTAATACTTGGTGGCAAAACCCTTGTTGGCAAGCACAGCAGTCAGACGTTTTTTTGTAGTTGATGATGAGGGTTGTGCACATGTCAGGAGGAATTTTGGTCCACTCCTCTTTGCAGATCATCTCTAAATCATTCAGATTTTGAGGCTGTCGCTTGGCAACTAGGAGCTTCAACTCCCTCCATAAGTTTTCTATGGGATTAAGGTCTGGAGACTGGATCGGCCACTCCATGACCTTAATGTGCTTCTTTTTGAGCCACTCCTTTTGTGCCTTGGCTGTATGTTTTGGGTCATTGTCTTGCTGGAAGACCCATCCACGACCCATTTTTAATGTCCTGGTGGAGGGAAGGAGGTTGTCGCTCAGGATTTTATGGTACATGGCTCCATCCATTCTCCCATTGATGCGGTGAAGTAGTGCTGAGCCCTTAGCAGACAAACACCCCAAAAACATAATGTTTCCACCTCCATGCTTGACAGTGGGGATGGTGTTCTTTGGGTCATAGGCAGCATTTCTCTTCCTCCAAACACGGCGAGTTGAGTGACTGCCAAAGAGCTCAATTTTTGTCTCCCCTGACCACAGCACCTTCTCCCAATAACTCACACAATCATGCAGGTGTTCATTGGCAAACTTCAGATGGGCCTGCACATGTGCCTTCTTGAGCAGGGGGACATTGCGGGCACTGCAGAATTTTAAAGCTTTAAAGGTGTAATGTGATACCAATAGTTTTCTTGGTGACTGTGGTCCCAGCGCCTTGAGATCATTAACAAGTTCCCTCCGTGTAGTTTTAGGCTGATCTCTCACCTTCCTCATGATCAAGGATACCCCACGAGGTGAGATTTTGCATGGTGCCCCAGATCGATGTCGATTGACAGTCATTTGTATCTCTTCCACTTTCTTACTATTGCACCAGCAGTTGTCTCCCTCTCACCCAGCGTCTTATGGTTTTGTAGCCCATTCCAGCTTTCTGCAGGTCTATGATCTTGTCCCTGACATCCTTAGAAAGCTCTTTGGTCTTGCCCATGTTGTAGAGGTTAGAGTCTGACGGATTAATTGAGTCTGTGGACAGGAGTCTTTTATACAGGTGACTATGTAAGACAGCTGTCTTTAATGCAGGTAATGAGTTGATTAGTAGCGTCTAACTGGTCTGTAGGAGCCAGAACTCATAATGGTTTATATGGGATCAAATACTTATTTCTCACTGCAAAATGCAAATAAATTTATCTAAATTTATACAATGTGATTTTCTTGATTTTTTTTGGATATTTTATCTCTCAATGTTAAAATTAACCTACCCTTAAAATTATAGACATGTCTTTGTCAGTGGGCAAACTTACAAAAACAAAGAGGGATCAAATACTTATTTCACCCACTGTACATATACACAAACATTATATACTACATATAAACATACACACTCTATATACATGTACACTAATTTACTGTATACATATACACACACTATATACTAAAAAAAGCCACAGAAAACTAACCGATTAAGTCAGTAAAACAAGTCAGAATGGATGTAATAAAGTAAAATAAACCTTTATTGAAGTACATGGATGTGGGGGACATACAAAAGAAGAAGGGGGTGCATATCATAAATATAAAATGGTAAAGTGATATATATAAAAAAGGAAAGTTGTATAGGGAATCACGCTGCTGGGTGAGAATTCACCAGTATGAAATATCGTGTCAACTTTATAGTCTAGATATAAAAATATGTGAAGATATAAAAATATGTCACTCTGCAAAAACTCTTACTGTTTCTTACTTGCTTGTCTGGACTATTGGATCTCTCTACTACTCGGTCTCCCACTTACTAAACTCTCCCCTCTCCAATCCATCCTTAATCCAGCAGCCAGGATCATATTCCTTTCCAACTACTACACCGATGCCTTTACTCTGTGCCAGTCATTGCACTGGTTACCCATCTACTACAGAATCCAGAATACAGAAACAGTGTAGCTGTGGACTAAATGTAAGAATTGTTAAATCTATGAATGTAGTTATTAGGATTTTTGATGAGCATTGATGCCAGGAGTGGCTTTTGTAGTCCAATACTTCATCATAATGCATCATTCTACCTACTATGGAGATGAAAGTGGCTCTCTTAGCTCTGGGGCCCTTGTGTATCTACAGAGGCTTCACCAATGGTATGTCCACTTCTGATTGGTGCCTTCCCAATCCATCTCAGATATTAAGCCATCATATTAAATGAGCAACATCACACAATTTAAAGAGTAACCATCATTTTATTTATTTTTTTCTGATGAATCAATAGTACTTGTGAAAATAAGAGAACTTCTTTCTCCTGAACTGGTCATTCATTCTCAAAATTCTTAATTCATGGGTAAAATCTGTATTCAGTGAACACAAATGTTCCCATTACTAAGATAGGAGATGACTGCTGGTGCTCAGAAAGTTCTATGGAGAACTGTAACTGTTGTTGCAGGAGAACTTGCAGCAGAATGTCCGTCTGTCTCTTGCTGCTCCATCCTCCTCTTCCTCTCCCCCCTCTCCATAGAATTTAATAAGCACCAACTGTCATCTCCTATCTCAGTAATTGGAAAATCAATCTTCACTGAATACCACACCTGCTGGAAGTTTATTTCAAGCATCTATTACCTTGAGTAGAGTAATATTTTCTAACATTGCTTCTCACCTTCCCCAAAATACTCAATGTAAATGGGAGGTATAGAAGGTAAATGGAAACATGAAACAAACGGTTAAAGGGTGCTGATATTTCTAGGCTCTTCCATCACTGTATGATTGGTGGGGATTGAACTCTGGGACCCTCGTCAATACTGAGAATGCAGAGTAAAGGCTGCTGATTCTGGGTGCAGGGGAGCACAGGCTTCTGATTCTGGGGTGCAGGGGAGTACAGATTGCGGATTCTGGGGTGCAGGGGAACTGCTCACAGCTCCATTCACCTCAATGGGATTTACCAAAAATAGCCAAGATGGGAATACTGCACCCAATGCCGTCATACAGAGGTTTTCAGAAAAAATGCCATTTTTTGTAAATCAGTAGTTCACATCTAAATGAGCAATATATACCATTATCTCATCTATAACATTTGCTTTAATTAGCGCAATAAATCTCAGAACTTACAGAGACTGCTGGATTTTCTCCAGGATTTTTATCTTCTGTTCAATCTCTTCTTTTAGGAAGTCTATATCCTCTTCCCTATTGTACATAGAAAATATATCTGATATCGAAATATACAAATGCCAGTAATTATTAAGATGTTCAGCAGTATTAGTGACCATGACACATGTGGTAAATTCCTCCCTTCTCCCTCCATTCTAGGTACTTTCTTTGACAACAGTTTTACATTTACTATCTTTCCACTGTTAAAGGGAATCTGTCAGTAGGTATTTTGCTATTTAATATGGGAGCAGCCTGATATAGGGTCAGAAACCCTGATTCAAGCAAGATGTTCCTTACTGGGCTGCTTGCTGTAGGTTTAATAAAATCAGTGTTTTCTCAGCAGGAGATTATCACTAGAGAACTAGTTGCTACTTGTCATGTAGTCCTCCTGTTCTGTACAACTCCATTCTCACCACTGATTAGCAGCTTTCTGTCAATCAGTGATGTGGGCGGGTTATACAGGGCTCAGCATTTCGAGAACTGCTAGATCTGCAGCAGAGAAAACAGTGATTGTATTAAACCTGCAGCAAGCAGCGCAGTAATTGACACATTGCTGGAATTGTTGCTTCTAGATGGGCTAGTCGAAACCTGGTGATAGATTCCCTTTAATGTCAGGGTCACACGGCCATAGATTCTCTCATCCGAGAGAATCGGGCTGATTATGCTAATGACACTCTGATTAAACTCTGATCTGAATGTCAGCATAGTGTGATCTGACTCTCTCGGATGAGAGAATAGGAGCTCACTGTGAGGAGAAGATGGAGAACAAAATTTCTCCATCTTTTCTATTGTGTGAGTCTGCAGAAATCAGACTGCACTCAGCTGTCATCCAACTGCAGTCTGATGTTTTCCCATGCACCCATAGACTTGAATAGGTGAGTGGCATCTGATTTCAGAGTGAATTGCAGCCTGCTGTGATTTTCTTTCACTAACAGAGCCTGTCAGTGAAAAAAAAAAAACGGTCACCAGCACTGCCCCTTAGAATAACATTGGTCCGAGTGCTATGTGATAAAAATTCAGATAGCACTTGTCGGGTGTATACGGCAGTGAGAGCAAGGCCTAAATGTTAAAGTTCTGTCGCTCAGCAGCTGCCAATAGAAGGCTTTTCTGTATGGGGATACATAGAGATCTAGAAGATTATTGGCAGAAAAAGACCATGTGGTCCATCTCGTAAATTTAAAAAAGAGAAATAATATAGACAATACATGATTGATTGTTTATTCCGGACATAATTAATTTACTTTACTGGTGATTTTCTAACTATATAGCAGAAAGTGAATATTGCAAACATTGATGGCAAAAGATAGCATTATTGCAGTTGTTTGGGATTTTGTCTTCTGCAGCCTCCAATCATTCTAATACACTGCAGGCTGCTCAGTGCTGTTCACTCGGAAAACTGACAGATGAGCTCTGTATACAGATCCCTACAGAAAGCACATGTCATTTCTTTCTAAAGAAGCTGTACTACAATAGTGGCTTGTGTGTTTTCTCCTGGTAGCCATTTATCATGTTAAAGAAGCACTCCTCCCATCAAAGTGTTTATCCTCTTAATTTATGTCATATTACATATTACTGTGTACTTACAATTGCTCATTTTGCCTTTCTACCCTGTTAATTTTTCTGTCTTCCATTAGGTCTAAGACATCATGTGATTGAAAACTGACCATCTGAATCCTTCTAAGTTCTATGTAGAAACAGGAGGTCAATTTTCCCTGCACAAGTCATGAATCACTGCAAAAGTATATGACGAGAGGAGGAGGAGCTGCTGGGTCAGGACACAGGAGTGGAAGAGGGGAACCAGTTGTGCAGGGGCAAGAGACTCCCTGTTTCTACTGTATTAGGTTGACTCACTCGGCTTCTTAAAGAGGCAGTCACAGGAATTATTTCTGTTTAAAGTACGGCTGATTTATTGCAGTCCTCATAAATCACATCACCAGAAAATGTAAATACAGCCTTTCTCATGCAGTAGGTAAAACATAAAGCAACAAGTCCATACAATAGTGCTGTTTAGCCCACCTGGCTTAAAGTTCAGCGTCCATGTCCTTTAGCAAAGGAATTCACACCAAGAAACCTGAAATCTCCATATTTCCAGCATGTATGCCACAAACAGCTCAGAGATCTCATCTCCAGCCCACCACACACTAAATGCTCTGCAAGGCTGTGTTTTTCTATCCACCCAGTTCCTCCCTTTCTACAGGTGCTTTAATCACACTAGGACCAAGATGGTGGTTTAACCTACTCGTGTGCTGGAAACTTTTCATTATTATGCACAATCACTGCAGCTATCAATATCAGTGCTACACATATCTCTCTCCAGTAACCTGCTAGTGACTCTGTCACACTATATAGAGCAGAGAAAAGAGAATAATTAACTGGGTAGAAAGGCGAAATGAGCAATTGTAAGTGCACAGTGCTATATAATATGATGACTGCAATATATTAAGATGATAAAAACTTGGATGGGAGAAGTGTTTTTTTAAATAATAATTCCTGTACTGTTTGTATCCCATATAATCTACTATGGCGTCTTTGTACTGTAAAATATGATACATGACTGGTGCCCAATAAATGGCAGCTCTCTGTGTAGACAGATATTTGTGTGCAGACAGGTTTACCTTGTATCATCTCTACCTGAATAAGATGAATCAATCATCAGAGATAAGGAAACCTCTGTATCGTTATGTAATCTGGAAGGTTTGCTTCTATTAGATCATTACATTTTTTCACTTACATATATGTGATGTAGTCCATAACTTCCCTTCTTTTTGTCATTAATTGAAGAATGGTGTCTGTTCTATAGGAAAACATATCAATGTGAATATTAGGTAAGGGTTAACTAGGACTTTTGGTAACACTAGTAATTGATTTGAAGTATTAAAACACAGCGGGTGGCCACACGGAGCCATCTATACACAGCGGGTGGCCGCACGGAGCCATCCATACACAGCGGGTGGCCGCACGGAGCCATCTATACACAGCGGGAGGCCGCACGGAGCCATCTATACACAGCGGGAGACCGCACGCAGCCATCTATACACAGCGGGAGGTCGCATGGAGCCATCTATACACAGCGGGAGGTCGCATGGAGCCATCTATACACAGCGGGAGGCCGCACGGTGCCATCTATACACAGCAGGAGGCCGCACGGCGCCATCTATACTCAGCAGGAGGCCTCACGCAGTCACTCACACACACATATACGGACATATAAATACACGCATAAACACATTTGAAACACAAAAATACATATAAACAGACATCACACAATGATATCTGCCTGCACACACATACATACACACATAAACATACACACACAGACACACACTCACAATCCCCCGGCTCGGCTCCAGTGCTCCTGGCTCCTGCTCCTCTCCGGTGGTAAGTAGCAGTGCAGGCCGGGCGCGCACTGCGTGATGTCACAGCTAGGAGACACGGCCACGCACAGGGCCGTGTCTCCTAGCAGTGACGCGGCCTGGCCAGCACAGGGAAGTTAACTGCTGCAGTGCTGGCCCGGCCGAAGAAGAAGCAGCGGCCGTGCACCGCTGCTGGGGCAGCGGTCCGGGGGCCTCCCCCGCCACTGTATGCCGGTATGTGCCGCGGGGCCGCACATATAATGAGGGCAATCCGGCCATAGACACCCCGGAGCCCCGGGCCCCCTGGAGACCCAAGGCCCCGGGTGGTAGCCCGGATTGCCCTCATTATAATCCGCCTATGCCTGCAATCTCCCTATTTCCAGCATGTATGCCACAAACAGCTCAGAGATCTCACCTCCAGCCCACCACACACTAAATGCTCTGCAAGGCTGTGTTTTTCTATCCACCCAGTTCCTCCCTTTCTACAGGTGCTTTAATCACCCTAGGACCAAGATGGTGGTTTAACCTACTCGTGTGCTGGAAACTTTTCATTATTATGCACAATCACTGCAGCTATCAATATCAGTGCTACACATCTCTCTCTCCAGTAACCTGCTAGTGACTCGGTTACACTATATAGAGCAGAGAAAAGAGAATCATTAATTGGGTAGAAAGGCGAAATGAGCAATTGTAAGTGCACAGTGTTATATAATATGATGACTGCAATATATTAAGAGGATAAAATCTTGGATGGGTGAAGTGTTTTTTTAAATAATAATTCCTGTACTGTTTGTATCCCATATAATCTACTATGGCGTCTTTGTACTGTAAAATATGATACATGACTGGTGCCCAATAAATGGCAGCTCTCTGTGTAGACAGATATTTGTGTGCAGACAGGTTTACATTGTATCATCTCTACCTGAATAAGATGAATCAGTCATCAGAGATAAGGAAACGTCTGTATCGTTATGTAATCTGGAAGGTTTGCTTCTATTAGATCATTACATTTTTTCACTTACATATTTGTGATGTCTTCTATAACTTCACTTTTTTCTGTTGTTAATTGTAGAATGGTGTCTGCTCTATAGGAAAACATATCAATGTGAATATTAGATAAGGGTTAACTAGGACTTTTGGTAACACTAGTAATTGATTTGAAGTATTAAAATAGATGTATCAGAAAATAGGATGAATGATCCAGTGTGTCAGACTATAAACTTGAATAAAACATGGCTTTTATTGAGCCATTAAAAATGCTGCTACCACCATAATAATATTCTTTGTGCACTACAAGGATGACGAGGATCTGGATCTAGGCTTTTCGACGTGCAGTCTTAATCATGGTGGAGACCTTGATTACAGTGTACACCACTGTACAATGAGAAGAAAGACTCTTACCTGTGATTTCCATTTGCAGCTGAAAAACAAACAACAATTTACAATTAGATTTGTTGAAGTATTTAATAAAAGTCCCTCGGTTGCAGGGGACGACTTAATTTTAGGCCGTATTCACGTCTTTTTTTTTTCTCATCTGCACAAAACCAAAAATACTAATTTTCATTAGCGCACTGCTTTCGATTTTCATCATGTTTTTGTCTGTGCTCCATTTTTACTATCAGTACGTCATCCCTTTCTCTTGTATGGAAAAAAAAAGCTGATGGAAATTTCCCAAGTTTTTCCAAGTAATCAGTCAATGGGTGAGTGTGATCCACAATTTGCCCCAAAGCTGACATGTTACTAGCTCCATAGAATATAAGGGCCAGTGATAAAAGCTGACAGCACACCTGGTACATAAACATACATGTGAATGAGCCCTTCCTTTACAACATGATGGTACAGAGACTTCCTTACACAATACCAGATCTGATACGGCATTCGGGTTTCAGCTATATGGTCACGACTGGCTTGCAGGGGGGTTGCATCCATAGCAGCAGACCACACGGCCGTGAGTCCTGGGGAGTGTTGTCTCTCTTCCCCCATTACCCCAACCGTCATCACAATGTTACTATCCGCTTCCTGTTCCTCCATCACCCCAACCGTCATCACAATGTTACTATCGGCTTCTTTTTCCTCCATCACCCCAACCGTCATCATAATGTTACTATCGGCTTCCCGTTCCTCCATCACCCCAACCGTCATCACAATGTTACTATCGGCTTCCTGTTCCTCCATCACCCCAACCGTCATCACAATGTTACTATCGGCTTCCTGTTACTCCATCACCTCAACCGTCATCACAATGTTACTATCGGCTTCCTGTTCCTCCATCACCCCAACCGTCATCACAATGTTACTATCGGCTTCCTGTTCCTCCATCAACCCAACCGTCATCACAATGTTACTATCGGCTTCCTGTTCCTCCATCACCCCAACCGTCATCACAATGTTACTATCGGCTTCCTGTTCCTCCATCACCCCAACCGTCATCACAATGTTACTATCGGCTTCCTGTTCCTCCATCACCCCAACCGTCATCACAATGTTACTATCGGCTTCCTGCTCCACCATTCAGCGGCCCCTGGGTGTGTGAGACTCAGGTCAGCAGTCACTAGATAGTGCCTGCTGTGGAAAGCCTCAGGCCCCGCGTTGCACAGACTGGAGCAGGACGCTTGAGGACTTGGCGAGGTATAAATGCTACAAATGCCTGTGAGAATGTCAATACTTACATGGGATGTTGCTTTCTGCAGTCTGTAATAGTAAAACAGAGAAGTGTAAAAAGTCAATGAAATATTTCATCTCCTTACATTGTACATCACATATTCATAGGCTTCCATTACACTGGATAATGAACGGGTTGTTAAATTATCACACAGGATATATTTATTAATACTAGCGCAATCTATGGGCAGAGAGCCAGTCCATGCCCCATGCAGCATTCATATAGTCCATAAACAACACGCCTGGTATGTGACCCCAGCATCTGCTGACTACTCAGGGCGGCATCCGCTGACTACTCACGGTGGCATCTGCTGACCACTCAGGGAGGCATCTGCTGACCGCTCAGGGTGGCATCTGCTGACCGCTCAGGGCGGCATCGGCTGACCTTTCAGGGCGGCATCTGGTGACCACTCAGGGCGGCATCTGGTGACCACTCAGGGCGGCATCTGGTGACCACTCAGGGTGGCATCTGCTGACCACTCAGGGTGGCATCTGCTGACAGCTCAGGGTGGCATTTGCTGACCACTCAGGGCGGCATCTGCTGACCGCTCAGGGCAGCATCTGCTGACAACTCAGGGCAGCATCTGCTGACCACTCAGGGCGGCATCTGCTGACAACTCAAGACGACATCTGCTGACCACTCAGGGCGGTATCTGCTGACCACTCAGGGCGGCATCTGCTGACCACTCAGGGCGGCATCTGCTGACCACCCAGGGCGGCATCTGCTGACCACTCAGGGCGGCATCTGCTGAGCACTCAGAGCGGCATCTGCTGGCCACTCAGGACGGCATCTGCTGACCGCTCAGGGTGGCATCTGTTGACCGCTCAGGGCGGCATCTGCTGACAACTCAGGGCGGCATCTGTTGACCGCTCAGGGCGGCATCTGCTGACAACTCAGGGCGGCATCTGCTGACAACTCAGGGCGGCATCTGCTGACCACTCACGGCGGCATCTGGTGACCACTCACGGCGGCATCTGGTGACCACTCAGGGCGGCATCTGCTGACCACCCAGGGCGGCATCTGCTGACATCTCAGGGCGGCATCTGCTGACAACTCAGGGCAGCATCTGCTGAACACTCAGGGTGGCATCTGCTGACCACTCAGGGCAGCATCTGCTGACCACTCAGGGCGGCATCTGCTGACCACTCATCTGACTTTATTTTCTACTTCTTGAAGAATAAAATATGTGGAATATATTTATAAATCAGTTGTGTATTGTGAATCTCGGAAGCTTCGTTTATTTTTTCCATTTTTATTAGTGTTAATAATGGGGTACACTGGCCGGGATGCATTGCTAAATCTGCCCTAATGTCACAAAGAGTTGTGGGTATTCCGGGAGGGCTGTACGATAAATAGATTTAACCATTTATTGCCCCAGGACAGATATTTTCTTTATGCAGTGTGTCAGGGAGTTTGGCGCGGTCTCACAAGCAGAGCCCCCTCCACCATGGGCAGATGTCGGCTGTATTATACTGACGACATCTGCCTCTGACAGCAGTGATTGGCGTGCCCACTGACTGCTGCTGGGGACCTATTTAATGCCGCTGTCAGTTGCTGACAGCAACATTTAAGCGTGACGTGATCACAGGGGGCCGGTGGGCTGTTATAACAGTTGGGAGCCGGATAAACACTTCTGTGTCTGTCATGTTATCTCTCCTGTGATGTTCTGCCTGTGGCTGGGCGTCATAGAAGACCGTGATTTTTGCTATATACCTCAATACTGCTATATTGCTTTATATGGCATAAGAGATCAGACAATTGCAGATTCAAGTCCCCTAAAAGGACTAACAAATAAAGAAAAAAGTGAAGAAAAAGTTTTTTAAAAAATTCAAACCACCCCCCTTTTCTCCAATCAATATTAAAGAAAGGAAAAAAAATACACATATTTGGTATCAGCGTGTTCAGAAAAGTCCCATCTATGAAAATATAAAATTAATTGACCCAATCTGTAAAAACTGTAAAGCAAAAATGAAATCAAAATGGCAAAATTGTGTGTTTTTGATTGCTACAACTTCACAAAAAAACTTATTAAGAAGCGATCGAAGCGTCGTAACTACCCCAAAATAGTATCAATAAAAAAACATCAGGTCACCACGCAAAAAACACGATCCCCTCACAGCTCCATCCACCAACAATAATAATGTTACGGGTATATAAAAATGGAGACTGAAGCTATTTTTTTTTTACATTTTTTTCACCACTTAAAAAAAAAAAAGTTTGGTATCGTAATCGTAGTGACCTGACTGGTCCGGGCATTTGGCTGTGCATAAAGAGCGGACATCAGACAACAGAAATTCATTATATATATATATGTATAGAGGCAGCATTACGGTCACTATCCTGAATTACATGACTTCTCTTATTTCGGACTTACATGAATTGCTCTTGGATTTTCGCTCGTCATTTTTCAAATAGAAATAAACGTAAAATCCTGAATTGGAGAAATAGAGAAGTTTCCTTATAAATAGCCGGATCTTAAATACCAATTGTATCAATAGTAAATATTTCCATTACAAGCTAATTAACAAATATAAAGTTTTCTCATTAATAATGTATGGGACATGAGAATTGGGAAGTAGAGGAAGCGCGTCATAAGAAATCAGACACTTATGTAGGTAGGAAATGGGAAATAGTAAGGTCAGGACAGGAGTGTAAGACACGCATACTCACTGTAATACTCCTACTAACCCTCAGAGGAGTTCCGGGCGAGCTGCTGCATATATAGTCCTCATGATGTCATAATGTCCAGGCAGAGGTCACCATGGCGCCGATCCTGTGATTATATAGTCCTCATGATGTCATAATGTCCAGGCAGAGGTCACCATGGCGCCCTGTGATGTCACAACATTCTAGAATGTGCCCTGCAGCCAATGAGATCCAATATAATCATATGTAATAAAGTCTATGGAGGGTTTATAAATGTATGTAAATATTCTGATACAGCAAATTGTTAGAAATAATAGGACCCCCCCACACACCCATGACAACAAATGTGCAGAAGTGTCTTATAATCCAATGTTTTTCTTATATTGTTATTATACATATATACCATATGAAACTAAGTATAGAGGTGCAGAATTTGATAACATCTCATTCCAAATCCTTAGGCATTAATTTGAAGTTGGTCCCTTTCTACAAGATTTTGGAGGCATTTGTGGAAATTTTTGCCCCTTAATTCAGAAGAGCTGATGCTGGATTGATGGTCCTGACCAGCAATCTTCATCCCAAAGGTGTTGGATGGGTCTGAAGTCCGGGTTCTGTACGGTCAGTCAGGTTCTTCCACGCCTAACTCTCACAACCTTTATGAACTTTGCTTTGTGCACTGGAGCATAGTCATGCTGGGACAGTAAAGGGCCTTCTCCAAACTGTTCCCACAATGTTGGAAGCATACATTTCTCCATAATGTCTTCTATGCTGAAGAATTAAGACTTCCCTTCACTGGAAATATGATGCCAAGGCTGACCCCTAAAAAACACCCCCATGGCATTATCCTCCTCCACTAAAGGTTACAGCTGCCACAATGTAGTCAGGCAGGTAACGTTCTCCTGGCATTCACCAAACCTAGAGTCATCCACCAATGACAAATAGAGAAGCGCGATCCATGACTGCACAGGACACGTTTCTACTGCTCTGCAGTATGTCAGATTTACAAGTGTTAATACTGAAAAGACATTTTAAGAAAGATGGAGAGAGAAAAATCTGGGTATTCAAGCTGATAAGGATGTTCATGTCTCTGACAAAGAACTAAATCTAACACCTGGATTTATTACCAGCTACATGGACCTTGTCACACCTCCTCCAGACTGACTCCAGATCACTAAATCATCACTTCCACCACCTCTCCATTTGTAACTAAACCCGTAAAGGGAACCTATCACCAGGTTTTTCCCATATAAATGTATCCGAAAAAGAAAAGAAGTACAGCTGCTTTAAATTCAAAACCATTACATCTTTATTTCATATACATAAAAAATGTTAAAATAGGAAGAAATAGCAAAGAAACCCCACACATCCAGGTAAACAGATGAAAGCTGTACATGTAAAATTGTGACCAAAGTGTAGGCAAGGAGGGGGATCAAATATACAAAATGCCCATAGAGAGCCACAGATAATAGTCAGTGTTAATAGACTCAACCTTATATCATATAGACAAGAGATAACCCACTGTTAGAATACGCCCACAGAATAATAAAATCACATAGGAGAACACCACACAGAAAATCAATGCATGTTTATCTATACAACCTGGGTAGGGTGTGGAAGGAGTCCCCAATGCACGTTTTGCGTTAGCTTCTTCAGGGGGGAGTAAATAGGGCAGAGAGAAGAGGCTCCTTTTTATATATATGTAGCACCCTGAGGATTCGGCTGCTACAGGGGTATTGCACCTCAACCCAGAGGTGTGATATTCCACTCCCGGGTAAGGATGGAGTGTGGAACTGAGCTCGGTAGGCTGCATGCACTACATACATCCCATTTCCGAGGAACAGGCCGACGGTACTCCCACTTAGAAATGTGCAGGTACGACCGAGTCTGTTCCTGGCTGGAGTGGGAGGGGTGTGGTACATCCCATGTAGTGTAGGGGCAGATAGGGGGAGCAGCCTGGGTAAAGATAGGAGCTCATTGGGTGCTGGTCACCTGAGCTCACACATAGAGGGTGTATATAAGGTGGGCACCATCAAAGAACAGGGTCAGTCTGCTGTAGAGGAGGAGTGAGTCAGCCTTTTGCAAAGAGTCTGTTGGAGAGCAGAAGAGCAGAGCAGAGAAGCCTGAGCCAGAGTGAGAGAGGAGAAGAAAGAAAGACCCAGAGGGGGAAGCAGAAGAGAGAACTCTGAGAACCCAAAGTCCATCAGCGGGTGAAGAGTTGGCATCAGGGTACCGGAACCCAAGCTGGTGGGGGGGCAAAAACACACCCCAGCCAGAGACCGGAGGCCGTGGGCAGCGTTTGCCACGGCCACCCACCACATCCACCACGAAGGCATACCACGTGGAGGGTCAGGGAACCCAAGGCCAAGGGTCTCCCAACAGAAGGCCCGAGGGAGCTGGACCTGGGTGGATCAATAGTGGGGACGGCCAGAGAAAGGACAGAAGGAGAGCTCAGGGTCACGCTCCGGACTTGCTTGGGGGTTGGCTGGATCCAGGACCTGGTGGATGCAGCACGGCTCGGGAGGTCACTTGAAGCTGGAGTGACCGGAACATCAGCAGTGAGTAAATACCCTAAACTGCATAACCCGACTCTGTCTTCATTTAACACCTATGCTGCACCACCACAACCCCCATCCTCTGCACCTGACCCCCTGAGGCTATACCCCACCCGTTGGGGGTTATATCACCAAAGCTGCACCTACACCATCAGCCTCAGCGGACCCTGCTGCAGCGGCGGCCATAGTGACCGCAATACAACGGGTGGCGTAGTCGACATTAAGAACTTAATAACATCTGTAGGACTGCCACATACAACTGAGTTTGACACCCTGGGCACGGACCGGGTCACAGCCACTCGGAAGACTACAACTCCCATCTGATCCGGCTCCGGATATTCCCCCTAAAGAATATGGCCCAGGGGGCGCGTCAACTTTGGCGTAGTCGGCAGGATTACGTGCCCGCAACAACCGGGTACTGCGTGCCTGAAGAAAAGAACAAGTTTACCTCAAAAAGAAGTCTCCTGCCGGTTCCGGAGGGTCCCCGCCATCGGACCCCATCACCAGTCGATTCCAGCCGGTTGTCCGCCATTAACAGCGTTTTCCCGCCATCTGCAGAGTTTCCCGCCACTGGGAAGCGATTCCCGCCATTTCCAAAGGTTTCCCGCCTTGGAAGAGCGGACGCCATTATGGGCGTGTCAGAGGGTGGCGAGAGGCCACCTCCCATCGTGGGCCAGGACCGAAAATGGCGCCAAAAGTGGAAACCGCCCCCACCAACAGAGACTGTGATGCTAGAGGTGTCTGTCAGCGTGAAAGAACTGCCCCTGGAGCTGACAGTCACCAAGTGGCCCCGGGACCGCCCTCGAAGTGGGAGGAGACGAAAGGAGAGAACAAAGATGGGTGCCGCCTGGAGCAGTCTAGAGCGAGCGCACCCGGAGGCAAGAAGCCTGGAGAAGAATATCGGAGGAGCTTACCCGGAGATGGCGAGAAAGCAGAGCAGCACCGGCCCGTTGGCCAGGAGCCTGCTAGAAACCGAGGAGGGAGAGCAGAGCAGCACCGGCCCGCTGGCCAGGAGCCTGCTGGAGACGACTGTAGGAGAGCAGAGCAGCACCGACCCGTTGGTCAGGAGCCTACTGGAAACAACGACCCCACTAGGCCTAGTGGAGGTCCTAGCACAGCTCCCCCGAGACCGGGAGTGTGCACAGACCGCTCTGGAGGGCCTCGCAAGGAGGATGGCCCGGGTGCAGCGAGAGACGTTGGCGGAGTGGAGCCGTGAGATGGCCCAGCAGACCGAGACCTGTCAGCGGAGCACGCCACCCGAGACGAGGAGACAGACCGCCTCTGAGGATGGCGCGGGAGGACTGAAGGCCGGAGACGGCGCCGAGAAGGGAGCCGAACGAGTGGAGGCAGGTAAAGGGGACGTCTATACCCCAGACCGGGAAACCGCGTACCTGCCCCAGCTCCCCGTCGCAGAGCCCGAAGTCTATCCTGCCGTGCTCATCGCTGCAACGTCACCGCCGCAGACTAGGCCTCAAACGGGAGCCGCGACCCCTGTGACGTCACACGCCTCGACCCCGAGCGTGACCAAGCAGGAAGTACCACCAGCCTGGTCGCAAGGCCTAGTACCCCCGGGCGCCGCAATACCAACAGCGCCCCCTACCTCCGCGGAGCCCCCGGCCTGGTCGCAGGGCCAAGTAGCCCAGGGCGCCGCCGTCCTTACGGTGCCCTTTACCTTCCAGATACCCCAGGCCTGGCCGCAAGGCCCGGGCAACCCGGGCGCCACCACCACCGCGCCCATAAGACCAAGAGTGCCGCATCTGGGAGAGGACCTGTACGCCCAGCATACGTGCCCGGATGGGCAGCCATTTATATGGCCACCGGAGTTCCACCATCCCCGACTCCGGAGAGAGAGACCCCTGGATGAACCCCTGATCCCGGCTCCAAAGCCCGTAAAGAGGATCTCGCCCCCGCTAGCGGAAGCACAGTTTGAGTGGGACCCCACCGGAGAAGATCTTATGGGGTTCACTCAAGAGACTCGGGCAGCTGCAGCGGAGCGTGCTGAGTGCTGCCGCCAACAGCTCGAGGACTTCGAGAGGGAGCGGAGAGAGAGGCGGGTCCGGGAACAGCTAGCTCAAGTAAAGAGCGCGGAGCAGAAGAGCCGGGCCAGGAGAGACCCCCGTGCAGCGCATAGTCCCCGCACCACCGGGACTGTGATAAAGTTTAACCTGCAGCATGGGTGGGGCTTCATCCGAGACCACCACACCCTAGGCGACGTCTTCGTAACCAGGAGAGACGTTGAGTCCCACCTACCGGAGGGACACAGAGGTCGTGACCTTTACATCGGGGACGAGGTCACCTTCACCCGGCACAAGTGTGCCAAAGGTCCCTACGCCCTCCATGTGCATCGCCTGACGGAGGAAGAGCTGCGGTGTGAGGAGGAAGAGCAAGAGGACCCGGACGGGTCTGAAACTAGAGCCAAAGGTAACCAAAAAGCAAGAGCAGGAGGACGCCGTCGCTAAGGACAGCGAAGCAGAAGCTGTATATAGTTGCCCGTCGGGGCACAGTAAACTGAAACCGTGAAACTGAAACTGAAACTGTTGCTGTTGCTAATATAGTCCCCGTTGGGACCAGCATGGGTGAACTGTTTACCCGTATTTCCCTTAATTCCCACTGACCGAGGACTGAGAGCGGCCATATCCTTGTATATAGTTGCGCGTCCTAAAGCGCCCCCTACCGGTTTTATAGGAAAACCAGTTTTCCAGAGAGACTGTCGCACTTTACCCGGTCACACGTTGCACAGTGACCGGAGGAGGAGCCAGAGGCGACGAGAATGTTTTATATTGATATATATATATATAATGTTTTATATGTTTTATATGTTTATGCAAAAATTTGTATGTTTTTGGTGTTATGTCTTACAGCCCGAGGACGTGCTGTGATTTACCAGGGGGGAATGTAGCACCCTGAGGATTCGGCTGCTACAGGGGTATTGCACCTCAACCCAGAGGTGTGATATTCCACTCCCGGGTAAGGATGGAGTGTGGAACTGAGCTCGGTAGGCTGCATGCACTACATACATCCCATTTCCGAGGAACAGGCCGACGGTACTCCCACTTAGAAATGTGCAGGTACGACCGAGTCTGTTCCTGGCTGGAGTGGGAGGGGGGTGGTACATCCCATGTAGTGTAGGGGCAGATAGGGGGAGCAGCCTGGGTAAAGATAGGAGCTCATTGGGTGCTGGTCACCTGAGCTCACACATAGAGGGTGTATATAAGGTGGGCACCATCAAAGAACAGGGTCAGTCTGCTGTAGAGGAGGAGTGAGTCAGCCTTTTGCAAAGAGTCTGTTGGAGAGCAGAAGAGCAGAGCAGAGAAGCCTGAGCCAGAGTGAGAGAGGAGAAGAAAGAAAGACCCAGAGGGGGAAGCAGAAGAGAGAACTCTGAGAACCCAAAGTCCATCAGCGGGTGAAGAGTTGGCATCAGGGTACCGGAACCCAAGCTGGTGGGGGGGCAAAAACACACCCCAGCCAGAGACCGGAGGCCGTGGGCAGCGTTTGCCACGGCCACCCACCACATCCACCACGAAGGCATACCACGTGGAGGGTCAGGGAACCCAAGGCCAAGGGTCTCCCAACAGAAGGCCCGAGGGAGCTGGACCTGGGTGGATCAATAGTGGGGACGGCCAGAGAAAGGACAGAAGGAGAGCTCAGGGTCACGCTCCGGACTTGCTTGGGGGTTGGCTGGATCCAGGACCTGGTGGATGCAGCACGGCTCGGGAGGTCACTTGAAGCTGGAGTGACCGGAACATCAGCAGTGAGTAAATACCCTAAACTGCATAACCCGACTCTGTCTTCATTTAACACCTATGCTGCACCACCACAACCCCCATCCTCTGCACCTGACCCCCTGAGGCTATACCCCACCCGTTGGGGGTTATATCACCAAAGCTGCACCTACACCATCAGCCTCAGCGGACCCTGCTGCAGCGGCGGCCATAGTGACCGCAATACAACGGGTGGCGTAGTCGACATTAAGAACTTAATAACATCTGTAGGACTGCCACATACAACTGAGTTTGACACCCTGGGCACGGACCGGGTCACAGCCACTCGGAAGACTACAACTCCCATCTGATCCGGCTCCGGATATTCCCCCTAAAGAATATGGCCCAGGGGGCACGTCATATACACTCACCAGTGTTATCGGCATGTGGTCTCGGCAGCGCTCCCTGTGGCTTTGTCAGAGCAGAAGCCGCTGGGTCAGCGTGCCACATCACCCAACTCCGCCCCCCTGCCGACGCGTCAGACAGACCCCGCGGCTTCCACTCTGACACGGCCACCGGAAGCGCCGCCGAGACAACATGCCTGGATGTGTGGGGTTTCTTTGCTATTTCTCCCTATTTTAACATTTTTTATGTATATGAAATAAAGTTGTAATGGTTTTGAATTTAAAGCAGCTGTACTTCTTTTCTTTTTCGTATTCATTTGCTATTTGAAGTGCTGCATTGTGTAGGCCAGTTATTATTATTGGCTTAGTTTATTTTCCCATATAAAGCAGAGTCAGCACCTGTAAGCCCTATGCGACATCATTTTACAATGCAATGCTGTATATAAGTCCTGATTGTGCTATCCATAAAACAAAAAATAGCTTTTCTTATACCTGCTTGACCCGTGGAAGCGCTCATAGGAGCGAACGGCCGTCGTCGGCACAGGTGTTACACGTGTACCCCCCAGCTTGTTGTGATTTTAATGCAACAATAAAAAAGTACGTTTTTATAAGAACCAGTGCGTGCCTTCTATCTTTTTTTCATATTGTACATGGATTTGCACATTTTTATAGAAGTTAATGTATCCGGTTCCTATGGGATAGGTGCTTAGTCCTGCACTACTGAGCACGATTATGAAAGCAAAGGTGCCACTTTTCTGATCTGCTTTGGACATTATTTACACTTCTCTCTGCCCTGCCGAGGGCAGAGCAAAGTATTGTAGTGCGCATGCACCAGCGCTCTTTGGCCTTTCCCCGCCCATGTGCACTACATTACGGCTTTATAAGATTTTTTTTTTTTTTGGGTCACTTAGTCAATCTGTCATGCACGGTGTGGGAAAGACTAAGTGCAACACGAAGGGATGAGGTGAAGGTAGCCCAAAATGCTTGGGAAAGGGGGAGTGGAGACCAGCCCAAAATGCTTCTAATATCACCCTACCTATCCTACCATCCCTATATAGGTTCAGCACCTATCGCCGAACAGGAAACCTAATTCCTGTATACCCCTAACACTAGGCCCTAGATAGGGAGGGGGGGTGAGCACTGGTGAGGCCCCACTATAAACTAAAGACAACAAGGTAGACAAACAAAGGGGAAAAACTTAGCTTGAGCAAACACCAGAGAGATAACACAAAATGTCCTCCAAGGGCACCAGAGAGGAAGCTATCTGACTGCTATTGCTCCAAGCCTTCACAAGGGAAAATGGAAATATCACCGGCGACTCCCTGAAGCAGACTGAGAGTTTATAAACACCCAGACCAAGGTGTGTCAATCAGAGCAGGATGGAGGTTGCCTCTGGGTCCAAAAGTAAGAAGGATTAAAAAGGTGTCTGCAATGCCAAACGCAGAGACCTTTAGCAGCCGAATCCAGAGCGACTGACTGTTATACCTGACACAGCCGTGAAACAATCTCTTTAATTTGTTTTCCATACTTACAAAAGGCACACTGATCAATACCACATTTGTGAAACTCTATGGGTGTGAGTAATGGCATACCGCCAATGGCAGCAGGCCACGCCACTGCTATGGGGCCTGTGAGCCTGGGGGCTGCATCAGGCTCTCACCGCAGTGGGCTCTCCCCACACCGGGCCCCGCCTCTGCCCATCAGCATCCGCACTGCTCGACCGCCCGCACAGAATAACAGGGGGAAAGCACTTGCTGATGCTCCCTCCTCCATCATTATTGCTCGTGCTGATTGCCAGAGAGGGAGCCCAGTGCGAGCAATGATGAGGGAGGAGGGAGCATCAGCAGACGCTTTGACCCCCATCATTCTTCCTTGGCATCTGATGTGTCAGAGAAGTGGGCGCAATGACGTCATTGCAGGGCGCCCATTGCTCTGAGATGTCCGGCGCTTCACACAACATGCTGAGGAGACTGGAGCATCGGCTGGAACCAGGAGAGGTGAATACTGTATTTATTTTTTTTAAATCAGTGACAGGTGGTCATAATACAGTATGGGGGGGTGCATTATATTGTGTGGGGGATGATGGGGTGCATTATATTGTGGGGAGGACCATGGGGGGGGAGAGTGTATTACACTGTATGGCAGACCACGGGGGGTGCATCATACTGGACATTGGGGGTGTATTATGCTGCATGGAGGACCATGGGGGAGTTCATTATATTGTATGGAGGACCATGGAGGGAGTGCATTATACTTTATGGAAGACCATGGAGAGGTGCGTTATACTGTATGGAGGACCATGGGGTGCATTATGCTGTATGGAGGACCATGGGGGAGTGCATTATATTGTATGGAGGACCATTGAGGGAGTGCATTATGTTTTATGGAGGACCATTGGAGGGATGCATTATACCGTATGGAGGACCATGGGGGTGTATTATACTGTATGGGGGACCATGGAGGTACATTATACTGTTTGGAGGATCATGGGTGTGCATTATACTGTATGGAGCACCATGCAGGTGCATTATGCTGTATGGAGGACTATGCAGTGTGCATTATATTGTATGGAGGATCATGCAGAAGAGCATTATACTGTATTGAGTACCATGGGGGTGCATTAAATTTTATGGAGTACCATGTGGGTGCATTATACTGTATGGAGGACCATAGGGGTGCATTATACTGCATTGAGGACCATGAGGGGTTAATTATATTTTATGGAGAACCCTGGGGGAGCATTATACTGTATGGAGGACCATGTGGGGGTGTATTATGCTGTATGGAGGACCCTAGGGGTGTATTATGCTGCATGGAGGACCATGGGGGTGTGCATTATATTGTATGGAGGACCATGGAGGGAGTGCATTATACTTTATAGAAGACCATGGAGAGGTACATTATATTGTATGGAGGACCATGGGGTACATTATCCTGTATGGAGGAACATGGGGGAGTGCATTATATTGTATGGAGGACCATGGAGGGAGTGCTTTATACTTTATGGAGGACCATTGGAGGGATGCATTATACTGTATGGAGGACCATGGAGGTGTATTATACTGTATGGAGGACCATGGAGGTACATTATACTGTTTGGAGGATCATGGGTGTGCATTATACTGTATGGAGCACCATGCAGGTGCATTATGCTGTATTGAGGACTATGCAGTGTGCAATATATTGTATGGAGGATCATGCAAAAGAGCATTATACTGTATTGAGGACCATGTGGGTGCATTAAATTTTATGGAGGACCATGTGGGTGCATTATACTGTATGGAGGACCATGGGGGTGCATTATACTGCATTGAGGACCATGGGGGATGCATTATATTTTATGGAGGACCCTGGGGGTGCATTATACTGTATGGAGGACCATGGGTGGTGTATTCTGCTGTATGGAGGACCCTAGGGGTGTATTATGCTGCATGGAGGACCATGGGGGAGTGCATTATATTGTATGGAGGACCATGGAGGGAGTGCATTATACTTTATGGAGGACCATGGAAGTGCATTATACTGTATGGAGGATCATGGGGGTGCATTATGCTGTATGGAGGACCATGGGGGTGCATTATGCTGTATGGAGGACCATGCAGGTTGTTACGCTAGCGCGCGGACTGACTGGCATGAGCGTGAATAGTGATCCCACTGTACCATGAACCGAGGAGTGTAACTAAGTATCAACCCGATCTGACCAAGGTCGCACGGCGGCTCAGTCGACTCTGTGAACCAAGGAGGGACCGAGCAGAGTGACCAGGTGCTACTCCAGGTCAGACCACGGTCACAGCTGTTGACCCACACCGGGGAATGCAGGAACAGGCAGGTTAGACTGGCATACAGACAGGTGGGTATTGGCAGGCATGGCTGGTATGCAGACAGGTGAATACTGGTAAGCACAGCTGGTATGCAGACAGGTGGGTACTGGCAAGCACGGCTGGGATGCAAACAGGTGGGCACTGGCAAGCACGGCGGGTATGCAGACAGGTGGGCACTGGCAAGCGCGGCTGGTATGCAGACAGATAGGTACTGGCAAGCACGGCTGAAGTGCAGACAGGGAGACACTGGCAAGCATGGCTGGGGAGCAGACAGGGAGGTACTAGCAGGTTGGAGCGTAGGCTGGATAGGGTCCAGTACAGACTGGGAGACAGGAACAGAGCCACAGATGCGGTAGACAAGCAGAGTAAGGTGAAACCACCGGAGCGGAGGACAAGGCAGAGCAGGGAGGAACCGCCAGTGCGGTGAGCAAGCAGAGCAGAGCGAAACCGCAGATTCGGTGGACAAGGCAGAACAGAGCGAAACCACCGGAGCGGTGAACAAGGCATAGCCGAGAGGAACCGCTGGTGCGGTGAGCAAGACAGAGCAGAGGGAAACCGCTGACGTGGTGAGCAAGAAGTGCGGAGCGAAACCGCAGGTGCGGTGGACAAGGCAGAGCAGAGAGGAACCGCCGGAGCGGTGGGCAAGACAGAGCAGAGGGAAATCGCTGATGCGGCGAGCAAGCAGAGCGGAGCGAAACTGCAGGTGAGGTGGACAAGGTAGAGCAGAACAGGGCTGAAGGTGCAGGCAGAGAGGACAGGGCTCTGTTCACATGGAACAGACTGGAAAATGCAGGAAGATGGCTAGAACACAGGAGGTAGATACGGAGGAAGGGAAAAGGGACAAGCAGAACCAGATACACACAAGGTACTTACTATGAAGTAGCGAGTGGACACAAAACTCACAAACCGAAGTACAGAGACAACAAGTTGGAGTTAGGTGCAGGTTCAGATACTGCAGGAAAAGGGAAGGTAGGGACATAGAGACAAACAGGTAACAGGCTAGGATGCAGTTCAGACAGGAACTGCTACTGCAACAAGATACAAGAAAGAGCCTGGGTATACAGCCACCAGAGTGGCGGAAACAGACTAGAAGTCAGAGATAACAGGCCTGGGTATACAGCCCCCAGAGTGGCGGAAACAGACTAGAAGTCAGAGATAACAGGCCTGGGTATGCAGCCCACAGGGTGGCAGAAACAGACAAGATACAAGACAAGACCTGGCAACTCAGAGGCAAGGGGCACACTGAAAGTTAGTGTTGCTCAGGCACCTCCTTCTGGGTGGAGGGGGTTTAAATATCCAGTGACTCACAGCAATAGGCTGGGGACGCACTAGGAGTGCGCCCACAGCAGTTAGAAGAATCAGGAAGTAACCGGGCCGCCGCCCTAAGCAATCAGACAAGAGACATGCAGACAGCATGAACTGGAGCAAGGTTTGCAGGCTGGACTGACAGGTAAGATTGCAATCTTGCATAGTGGGAGGTAGTGCACTATGTAAGCACGCCGCCATGGATGTTACACAGGTGCATTATGCTGTATGGAGGACCCTGCAGTGTGCATTATATTGTATGGAGGATCATGCAGGAGTGAATTATACTGTATTGAGGACCATGGGGGGTGCATTATATTTTATGGAGGACCATGGGGGTGCATTATACTGTATGGAGGACCATGGGTGTGCATTATACTGTATGGAGGACCATGGGGGTGCATTATACTGTATGGAGGACCATGGGGGTGCATTATACTTCATTGAGGAACAATTTAAAATTTGTAAAGTGCTGCGGAATATGTTGGCTCTATAAAAATAAAAAAATTATTATTATTATTATTATTATGGGTGATGCATTATACACTGCTCAAAAAAATAAAGGGAACACTCAAATAACACGTCTTAGATCTGAGTGAATGAAATATTCTCATTGAATACTTTGTTCTGTACAAAGTTGAATGTGCTGACAACAAATTCATACCAAAAACCATCAATGGAAATCAAATTTATTAACCAATGGAGGCCTGGATTTGGAGTCACCCCCAAAATTAAAGTGGAAAAACACACTACAGGCTGATCCAACTTTGATGTAATGTCCTTAAAACAAAATGAGGCTCAGTATTGTGTGTGGCCTCCACGTGCCTGTATGACCTCCACACAACGCCTGGGCATGTTCCTGATGAGGTTGCGGTTGGTCTCCTGTGGGATCTCCTCCCAGACCTGGACTAAAGCATCCGCCAACTCCTGGACAATCTGTGGTGCAACGTGACGTTGGTGGATGGAGCGAGACATGATGTCCCAGATGTGCTCAATCGGATTCAGGTCTGGGGAACGGGTGGGCCAGTCCATAGCTTCAATGTCTTCATCTTGCAGAAACTGCTGCCACACTCCAGCCACATGAGGTCTGGCATTGTCCTGCATTAGGAGGAACCCAGGACCAACCGCACCAGCATATGGTCTCACAAGGGGTCTGAGGATCTCATCTCGGTACCTAATGGCAGTCAGGCTACCTTTGGCGCGCACATGGAGGGCTGTGCGGCCCTCCAAAGAAATGCCACCCCACACCGTTACTGATCCACTGCCAAACCGTTCATGCTGAAGGATGTTGCAGGCAGCAGATTGCTCTTCACGGCGTCTCCAGACTCTGTCACGTCTGTCACATGTGCTCAGTGTGAACCTGCTTTCATCTGTGAAGAGCACAGGGCCCCAGTGGTGACTTTTCCAACCCTGGTGTTCTGTGGCAAATGCAATGCGTCCTGCATGGTGTTGGGCTGTGAGAACAAAACCCCAATCTGTGGACGTCGGGCCCTCATACCACCCTCATGGAGTCAGTTTCTAACCGTTTGTGCAGACACATGCACATTTGTGGCCTGCTGGAGGTCATTTTGCAGGGCTCTGGCAGTGCTCCTCCTGTTCCTCCTTGCACAAAGGCGGAGGTAGCGGTACTGCTGCTGGGTTGTTGCCCTCCTACGGCCCCCTCCACGTCTCCTTGTGTACTGGCCTGTTTCCTAGTAGCGCCTCCATCCTCTGGACACTACGCTGACAGACACAGCAAACCTTCTTACCACAGCTCACTTTGATGTGCCATTCTGGATGAGCTGCACTACCTGAGCAACTTCTGTGGGTTGTAGAGTCCGTCTCATGCTACCACGAGTGTGAAAGCACAACCAGCATTCAAAAGTGACCAAAACATCAGCCAGAAAGCATTGGTACTGAGATGTGGTCTGTGGTCCCCACCTGCAGAACCACTCCTTTATTGAGTGTGTCTTGATAATTGCCAATAATTTCCATCTATTGTCTATTCCATTTGCACAACAGCATGTGAAATTGATTGACAATCAGTGTTGCTTCCTAAGTTGACAGTTTGATTTCACAGAAGTTTGATTTACTTGGAGTTATATTCTGTTGTTTAAGTGTTCCCTTTATTTTTTTGAGCAGTGTATTTAAAGAGAAAAATGGAGGCAGCACACCAATTGAAAAACTGAAAAATTGCTATTTAATAGCCCATAATGACGATGTTTCGGTTCCATGCATCAAGACTAAATAGTCTAAGTTGGTGAAATGAAGTGAAAAAATATAGGCATAAATTCAATTTATGGGATCAAATAACTAAAAATTGTCATGTGCATATGTATTCACCCCTTTTGCTATGAAGCCCCTAAAAATTTCTGGTGCAAGCAATTACCTTTATAAGTCATAAGCTTTGTGAAAGGAAGTCCACCTGTGTGCAATCTAAGGGTCACATGTCTGTCAGTATATACCTATCTTTCCTGAAAGGCCACAGAGGTTGTAACACCATTAAGCAAGAGGCATCACTAACCAAACAACACCATGAAGACCAAAGAGATCTTCAAACATGTCAGGGACAAAGTTGTTGAGAAGTACAAGTCAGGGTTGGGTTATAAAAAATATCCCAATCTCTGATGATCCCCCATAGCACCATCAAATCCATTATCATCAAATGGAAAGAACATGGTACCACAACAAGCCTGCCATGAGAAGGCCGCCCACCAAAACTCTCCACCTGGGCATGGAGGGCATTAATCAGAGAGGCAGCACAGACATCAAAGGTAACCCTGAAGGAGCTGCAGAGTTCCCAAGAAGAGACTGGAGTATCTGTCCATATGACCCCAATAAGCCGTACACTCCATAGAGGTGGCATTTATGGAAGAGTGGGCATAAAAAAGCCTTTACTTACACCCAAAAATTGTAAGGCTCATTTTGCGTTTGCCAAAAGACATGTGGGAGACTCCCCAAAGGTATGGAGGAAGGTACAGTGGTCAGATGAGACCAAAAATTAACTTTTTGGCCACCAAGGTAAACTCTATGTCTGGCGTATCACAACAGAACACAGCTCATCACCCCAAGAACACCATTCCCACAGTGAAGCATGGTGGTGGCAGTATAATGCTGATGGGATGTTTTTCAGCAGCAGGGACTGGGAAAATGGTTCAAGTTGAGGGGAAGACGGATGGTACAAAATACAGGGATATTCCTGAGTAAAACCTGTTTCAGTCTGTCAGTGATTTGTGACTGGGATGAAAGCTCACTTTCCAACAAGACAATGACCCAAAGCATACCGCTAAAGCAACCCTTGAATAATTTAAGGGGAAACGTGTAAATGTTTTGGAGTGGGTTAGTCAAAGCCCAGACCTTAATCCAATTGAGAATCTGTGGTCAGATATGACGATTCCTGTTCACCAGAGGAAACTATCTAACTTGAAGGATCTGGAGCAGTTTTGCCGTGAGGATTGGGCAAAATTCCCAATGGCCAGATGTGAAAAGCTTATAGAGACTTATTCAAAGCGACTTGCAGCTGTAATTGCAGCACAAGGAGGCTCTACGAAGTACTGACTTTAGGGGGGTGAATAATTATGCACATTAAGTTTTCAGTTATTTTGTCCTATTTATTGTTTGATTCGCAATAAAAAAGAAAACCAAATGTTCACAGTTATAGGCATATTCTTTACATGAACTGATGCAAAGCCTCTAAAAAAATTTAAAAAAATCAAAATTCCAGATTGTGAGGTAACAAAACACGAAAAATGTCCAGGGGGTGAATACTTTCACAAGTCACTGTGTATATACATATATATATACACTCAAAAGAAAGCCGCACTATACAGAACTGATATTGCAAAAGGGTACAATCCTCAGGGTTCCAACCCATTATCCTCCACATACATATGGCACATCCAAGTGCCCATCCTTTGTCACACCAGGGGGACAAGAGACCCATAGATGGGCGTCTGTCGATTTGGTAGACAGTACTAAGTTGTAATACGTATAATGGGTGAGATATACATACAACCATCTGGAGATTAACTGTTCGTCTGTCATGAATGGCACCTTTTTCTTCTTATACCAGAAACATACTGGATTGATTATCAAAGTACTTGCAGATTCCCTCTGCTATGTGGCTGTAGCACCCTGAGGATTCGGCTGCTACAGGGGTATTGCACCTCAACCCAGAGGTGTGATATTCCACTCCCGGGTAAGGATGGAGTGTGGAACTGAGCTCAGTTAGCTGCATGCACTACACACATCCCATTTCCGGGGAACAGACCGATGGTACTCCCACTAGAGAAATGTGCAGGTACGACAGTGTCTGTTCCTGGCTGGAGTGGGAGGGGGGTGGAACATCCCAGTAGTGTAGGGGCAGATAGGGGGAGCAGTCTGGGTAGTGCTAGGAGCTCATTGGGTGCTGGTCACCTGAGCTCACACATAGAGGGAGTATATAAGGTGGGCACCATCTTAGGACAGGGTCTTTTGCAGAGTGAGGTCAGTCTGTCAGAGTTGAGTCAGAGAAGCAGAGCAGAGGAGAAGAGCAGCTCCAAGGCCAAGAGAGAGGAGAAGGAAAGACCCAGAGGGGGAGAACGAAGGAACTCCAAGAGCCCAAATTAGACCAGAGGGTGAAGAGTTGGCAACAGGGTACCGGATCCCAAGCTGGCAGAGGCTACAGCACACCTTAGCCAGGAACCGGAGGTCGTGGGCAGGATCTGCCACGATCACCCACTAAATCCACCCGGAAGGCAGACCAGGAATAGGGTCAGGGAACCCAGAGACAAGGGTTTACCATCAAGAGGCCCGAGGGAGCCGGACATAGGTGGATCCCTGGTGGGGAAGGCCAGAGAAGAGGACAGGACAGAAAGGGAGCTCAGGACCACGCTCCAGAATCACCTGGGGGTTGGCCGAGTCCAGGACCTGGTGGACGCAGCACGGCTCGGGTGGTCACTCAAGGCCGGAGTGACCAGAACAACTGCAGTAAGTAAAAACCCTGAACTGCACAGCCCGACTCTGAGTCTCATTTCCATCCTCGCTGCACCACCACAACCCCCATCCTCTGCAACTGACCCCCTGAGGCTATACCCCTCCCGTTGGGGGTTATACTACCTAAGCTGCACACACATCACCAGCCTCAGTGGACCCTGCTGCAGCGGCGGCCGTATTGACCGCAATTCAACGGGTGGCATAGTCGACACAAAAGAACATCTAGAAACATCATAAGGACTGCCACACACTGAGCTTGACACCCTGGGCACGGACCGGGTCACAGCCACTCGGAGACTACAACCCCCATCTGATCCGGCTCCGGGTATCCCCAACAACACTGGCCCAGGGGGCGCGTCAACTTTGGCGTAGTCGGCAGGATTACGTGCCCGCAACAACCGGGTACTGCGTGCCTGAAGAAAAGTACACCGTTACCTCAAAAAGAAGTCTCCTGCCGGTTCCGGAGGGTCCCCGCCATCGGGCCCCATCACAGGTCGTTTCCCGCCGGTTGTCCGCCATTTGCAGCTTTTTCCCGCCATCCATGGAGTTTCCCGCCACTGGGAGACGATTCCCGCCATTTCCAAAGATTTCCTGCCTTGGAAGAGCGGACGCCATTATGGGCGTGCCAGAGGGTGGCAAGAGGTCACCTCCCATCGTGGGCCAGGTCGAAGAATGGCGCCAAAAGCGGAAACCGCGCCCACCAACAGAGACTGTGATGCTGGAAGTGTCCATCAGCGTGAGAGAACTGCCCCTGGAACCGACAATCACAAAGTTGCCCCGGGACCACCCTCGATGTGGGCGGAGACAGAAGAAGAGAACAAAGATGGGTGTCGCCTGGAGCAGTCTGGAGAGAGCGCACCCGGAGACAAGACGTCTGGAAGAGAGTCCAGAGAGAGCCTACCCGGAGATGGAGGGAGAGACAGGCAGCACCGACCCAGTGGTCAGGAGCCTGCTGCAAGCAACAACCCCACTAGGCCTAGTGGAGGTCCTGGCACAGCTCCCCCGAGACCGGGAGTGTGCACAGACCGCGCTGGAGGGCCTCGCACGGAGGATGGCCCGGGTGCAGCGGGAGACGTTGGCGGAGTGGAGCCGAGAGATGGCCCAGCAGACCGAAACCCTCAGCGGAGCACGCCACCCGAGACGAGGAGACAGACCGCCTCTGAGGATGGCGCAGGAGGAATGAAGGCAGGAGACGGCGCCGAGAAGGGAGCTGAACGGACGGAGGCAGGTAAAGGGGACGTCTCTACCCCGAGCCGGGAAACCGCGTGCCTGCCCCAGCTCCCCGTCGCAGAGCCCGAAATTCCCCCTGCCGTGCCCGTCGCTGCATCGTCACCGCCGCCGACTAGGCCTCAACCGGAAACCGCGGCCGCGACCCCTGTGACGTCACACGCCTCGACCTCGAGCGTGGCCAAGCAGGAAATACCACCGGCCTGGTCGCAAGGCCTAGTACCTCCGGGCGCCGCAATTCCAACAGCGCCCCCTACCTCCGCGGAGCCACCGGCCTGGTCGCAGGGCCGAGTAACCCAGGGCGCCGCCGTTCTTACGGTGCCCTTTGCCTTTAGGGTGCCCCAAGCCTGGTCGCAAGGCCTGGTCGACCCGGGCGCAGCTACCATCAACGCGCCCTCAACATCTAGAGTGCCGCACCTGGGTGAAGACCTGTTCGCCCAGCACACGTGCCCGGATGGGCAGCCCTTTGTATGGCCTCAGGAGTATATTCAGCTGGAACTCCAGAGAGCAAAGCCCATGTGCGAGCCCCTGATTCCGGCTCCGAAGCCTGTAAAGAGGACCTCACCCCCGCTGGAAGAGGCACAGTTTGAGTGGGACCCCACCGGAGAAGACCTCATGGGGTTCACTCAGGAGACTCGGGCGGCCGCAGCAGAGCGTGCAGAGTGCTGCCGGCAGCAGCTCGAGGTCTTCGAGAGGGAGCGGAGAGAGAGGCGGGTCCGGGAACAGCAAGCGCAGATAAGGAGCGCGGAGCAGAAGAGCCGGACCAGGAGGAATCCCCGTGCAGCTCATGGTCCCCCTTCCACCGGGACTGTGATAAAATTCAACATGCAGCACGGATGGGGCTTCATTAGAGACCATCACACCCCCGGCGACGTCTTTGTCACCCGCAGAGACGTAGAAAGCCATCTGCCGGAGGGACACAGAGGTCGTGACCTGTATGTAGGGGACGAGGTCACCTTCACCCGGCACAAGTGTGCCAAAGGACCCTACGCCCTCCATGTGCATCGCCTGACGGAGGAGGAGCTGCGGTGTGAGGAGGAGCAAGAGGACCCGGACGGGTCTGAAGAATCTAAAGAAGGAGCAGGAGGACGCCGTCGTTGAAGTACGGTAGAGAGAGACTGTATAAAGTTGCCCGTCGGGGTACCAAGAACTGTTGCTGCTTAAAATATGTCCCCGTTGGGATAAGAGTGAACTGTTAACCCCGTGTGTCCCTATTCCCACTGACCGAGGACTGAGAGCGGTCATCCCTAGTTCCTAATACCTGGCCGAGGACTGAGAGCGGCCATATCCCCTTGTATATAGTTGCGCTTCCTAAGGCGCCCTCTACCGGTTTTATAGGGAACTGTTTTATTCCAAGAGAGACTGTCGCACTTTACCCGGTCACAAGTTGCACCGTGACCGGAGGAACCAGAAACAAGAATGTTATTTATGAAAAGTTTTATATGAAAAGTTTTATGATATATATATGATGTTTTCTATGTTTATGTTTATGAAAAAAATTGTATGTTTTGGATGTTTATATTTTACAGCCCGAGGACGTGCTGTGATTTACCAGGGGGGAATGTAGCACCCTGAGGATTCGGCTGCTACAGGGGTATTGCACCTCAACCCAGAGGTGTGATATTCCACTCCCGGGTAAGGATGGAGTGTGGAACTGAGCTCAGTTAGCTGCATGCACTACACACATCCCATTTCCGGGGAACAGACCGATGGTACTCCCACTAGAGAAATGTGCAGGTACGACAGTGTCTGTTCCTGGCTGGAGTGGGAGGGGGGTGGAACATCCCAGTAGTGTAGGGGCAGATAGGGGGAGCAGTCTGGGTAGTGCTAGGAGCTCATTGGGTGCTGGTCACCTGAGCTCACACATAGAGGGAGTATATAAGGTGGGCACCATCTTAGGACAGGGTCTTTTGCAGAGTGAGGTCAGTCTGTCAGAGTTGAGTCAGAGAAGCAGAGCAGAGGAGAAGAGCAGCTCCAAGGCCAAGAGAGAGGAGAAGGAAAGACCCAGAGGGGGAGAAAGAAGGAACTCCAAGAGCCCAAATTAGACCAGAGGGTGAAGAGTTGGCAACAGGGTACCGGATCCCAAGCTGGCAGAGGCTACAGCACACCTTAGCCAGGAACCGGAGGTCGTGGGCAGGATCTGCCACGATCACCCACTAAATCCACCCGGAAGTCAGACCAGGAATAGGGTCAGGGAACCCAGAGACAAGGGTTTACCATCAAGAGGCCCGAGGGAGCCGGACATAGGTGGATCCCTGGTGGGGAAGGCCAGAGAAGAGGACAGGACAGAAAGGGAGCTCAGGACCACGCTCCAGAATCACCTGGGGGTTGGCCGAGTCCAGGACCTGGTGGACGCAGCACGGCTCGGGTGGTCACTCAAGGCCGGAGTGACCAGAACAACTGCAGTAAGTAAAAACCCTGAACTGCACAGCCCGACTCTGAGTCTCATTTCCATCCTCGCTGCACCACCACAACCCCCATCCTCTGCAACTGACCCCCTGAGGCTATACCCCTCCCGTTGGGGGTTATACTACCTAAGCTGCACACACATCACCAGCCTCAGTGGACCCTGCTGCAGCGGCGGCCGTATTGACCGCAATTCAACGGGTGGCGTAGTCGACACAAAAGAACATCTAGAAACATCATAAGGACTGCCACACACTGAGCTTGACACCCTGGGCACGGACCGGGTCACAGCCACTCGGAGACTACAACCCCCATCTGATCCGGCTCCGGGTATCCCCAACAACACTGGCCCAGGGGGCGCGTCATGGCCATTGCCCTTGGTTCACATTGGTCCCTGTTTACACAATGCGGTTTTGGGTATTTTTAGTTGCACTTTATGCGCATGTTCTGATACTAGTTTGCATCATGCTTCTGTGGCGCCCTTGAGGGTTCGGTCGCCACAGAGGTATTGCATCTCATTCAGAGGTGTGGTATCTCACTCTCAGGTAAGGAAGGAGTACAGCTCAGGACCCTAACACCAGCATTCACTACACTACATTTCCGGGGGACAGGGCGAGATTGCTCCTACGGGAGAGCACAGTCCCTGATCCCTGGCTGGAGTGGGGGGAACCAACTAGAGAGGGGGAACCATGTAGTGGTTGGGGTGGAGGAAGTAGATCCTGGGAGCACTTGAGTAGGAGCAGTATAAAATAGGGACACCATCTTAGATCAGTTTCGAGTTCTGTCAGTCCAGTCAGAAGAGGAGAAGTGAAGGAGCAGAGGCTCTGTATGAGCTCTGCTCCAGAGGCGGGCCTAGCCTGTGAGGCCCAGGACTGAGGGAGAAAAGAGAGGAGTGGGAGCAGGAAGGCTCCAGGAACTGAAGGGACCCTAGGGGTACGGGCCGTGCAGAAGGCCACCCAAACGCCCGCTGCTACCAGGGGGTAGAGGGGTCAGGCCAGATAAGGGGAACCGGTCCCTCAACTAGCGGAGAAACAGCAAGGCTCAACTAGAAACCGGAGGCTGCAGCACTTTATGTACCATAAGCCAAAAGTCCACACCAGTCTCACTAAGAAGATAGCCACATAGGACCCAGGGGACAGAACACACGTCGCCCGCCAAGGCCCGAGGGTACCGGATAGAAGTGTCACTGGGTGTGAGGTGCAGGGAGAAGGCCAGAGAAAGGACACACAGAAGGGGGTCCTGCTAAATACTCCATAGTTACCTGGGGGTCGGCTGAACCCCTCACTGAGTGAGCACAGAACGACGAGGGCCGTTACATGGGTCCCTGTAACCAGAACTGCAACAACTGTTAGTAAAGATCTTGGGACTGCATCACACAGACTCTGTGTTCATTACTGACTCCCTGCACTACAACCACCATCATCCACCCACACTTCCCTGAAGCTACACTCTTCCTGTGGGGA
The DNA here is from genome assembly GCF_046119375.1 of Phyllobates terribilis. Classification (NCBI taxonomy): domain Eukaryota; kingdom Metazoa; phylum Chordata; class Amphibia; order Anura; family Dendrobatidae; genus Phyllobates; species Phyllobates terribilis. The sequence continues at coordinate 108,442,777 of NW_027362764.1, read as the reverse complement.
GTAATAATACCCTTGCTGCAATACCATCAGCTTCAGAGGACTGTTCCGCAGCAGCGGCCCCCCCTTTAGCAGCACTCCACAGGTGGTGTAGTCGGACAATATAAAAACCCATATAAATAACCCCTTGGATTGACCGCCCTGGGTCACAGACCGGGTCACCGCCATGGTGACTACAACCCCCAGCGTCTACCGGCCCGGCTTCGGGCCCAGGGTGCGCGTCAATTTTGGCGTAGTCGGCAGGATATGAGCCCACCCGTTATCACCGGGTATCGCGCGCCTAAAGACTGTGTTTTCTACTAAATGTGGCGCCCGCCCCAGAAGAACGGGCGCCATTATGTGCATGCTAAAAGACGACAAGAAACCACCTCCCATCGTGGGCCAGGTCCCAGAATGGCACCAGAAGCGGAGCCCTCCCAAAACAGCAGTAGTCATGTATGCAAGTGTGTCCATCAAGGTGGGGGGGCTGACCCTGAACGTGACCGACAGCAGATTGCCATGCGACCGCAACAAACTGCCCTGGGACCGCCCCCAATAGGGGAGAGGATAGAAGAAAACTGGGAGACAGGGCGTGGTCTGGATCAGTCTAGGCAGGCCGCACCCAGTAGGGAAGATGGAGGAAGACAGCACCAGAGCCCCAGGCAGCAGCCTGCTTCAGGCCGCAGCACCCTACACCCTGGAGGAGCTAGTGGCTAAGCTGCCCCAGGAGGACTCGGAGTTCCTCCGCTCTGGGATGGAAGACCTGGGCCGGAGGATGGAGAGGGCCCAGCGAGACACCATCACAGGTTGGAGACGGGAGATGGAACAGCGGATGGCGAACCGGCAGCCGACGATGCTACCAAGCACCGGCGGTGCCCCAGCCTTGGCGGATCCCGACCAGCACCAGGAGGCGACACGTGACGCAGGAGCGGCCGCGGGAGCAGGTAGGAGTCTCCTTGTCCCGGGCGCTGCCAGCGTCGACCTGCTCCTGGGCCCCCTGGTGGAGCCGCTGACCCCGGGCGCTACAAACACCAGCCCGCTCCTGACCCCACAGCAAGGCCCACAACCAAGCCCTCCGACCCCGGGCGCAACCAGCAGCGGCCCGCTCCCAGGCCCACAGCCAGGACCTCCAGCCCCGTGCGCCACCAGCGGCGGCCCGCTCCTTGGCCCACAGCCAAGCCCTCCGACCCAGGGCGCCACCAGCAGCAGCCCGCTCCTGACCCCGTCGCAAGGCCCACAAGTCCCGGGTGTGCCCGCCCTGCATGCCCCGCAGGCCCAGACACCGCTACCTCCGGGCACCGGCACAGCCAGCCAGCTTCTGGGTCCCCCGCAGGAACCAACTCCCCCGCCAGCCGAGTGGATGTACAGACGTCGCCGGTGGGACTGGTCCACAGAGGTGGAGGACCCCCGGCCCTCGCTCCTACCCACTCCGCAGCCTGCCGCAGTTTCCCAGTTGCCGGAAGACAAGGCCCAGTTTGAGTGGGATCACTCTGGGGAGGACCTGATGGAGTTCTCCCAGGAGACGAAGGCAGCTGCAACCCGCCACAAAGAGTTCTGCCACCAATAGCTTGTCCAGTTGGAAAAGGAGCGACGCCTCCGGCAGGTCCGCTGGGAGAAATTAGAGGCCCAGAACTTGGTGGAAAAGACCCGGGCCCGCCAGGCCAACAAAGCAACCCACGGTCCCAGGGAAGAAGGGACCGTAGTAAAATTAAATTTAGAGGCCGGATAGGGGTTCATCCGGGAACCGCACACAGACATTGACTTGTTTGTTAACAGGAGGGACGTGGAGTCTCACCTAAAAGCGGGTCACCCTGATCGGGACCTCTACCCCGGAGACACAGTGACTTACACCCGTCACCGAGGAGTAAGGGGCTGGTATGCCCTCAATGTCCACAAGGTGGAGGAAGAGAGCGACTTCTACCTCTACGAAGCTGAAGACCTGGTGGGTCAGCTTATTGTGAACAAGAGCCTCCACAGAGGGAGCACTCCTATTAAAGACCGCAATTAGTCACCCGTACCTGTGCAGAATGGACACTGCAAGTTAAAGTTTGTGTGAACATTTAACCTGTCTACTTAGTTACCCGGAACGAGTCCAAAGACTGACCGGCTGAGGACTGGGAGCAGCCACTTCCTGTAAATAGTTGCACCTTTTGAGGTGCCCCCTATTGGTTTTATATTTTTAGAACCAAGACCATTGAACAAAAACCCGTTGGAGGTGGCCGAAGACGTGGTCCAACACCTGGATCATCTAAGCCCTGCCGCTACCTCAGGGCCTCCGTTGAGGGTTTTGGACGGGTCCCTCATGTTCGTGTTTACCAGTTTGCTCTTTACTAAAGAAATGGACACCTGGTTGCAGATTATGCTGTGACCTGATAGAATGTTTAAATGAGAAAATGTTTTATATGCAAAAGAAGTGTTTGTATATGTGAAGAAGTCTTATAATGTTTTTATAAGTGTAAAGAGAAATGTTCTTTAAAACGTCTCATAATGTTTTGATAAAGAAACGTAACCAGTAGAGATGAGCGTTGTTCTACTCGAACTGTTCGCCAATCTCAAATTCGAGCTGTTTTGGGCGGTGTTCGAGCCGGTCGGCGAACACGAACAATTTGAGAAAAATTCGGCTGTTCGAGGTTATGTTCGATAACTGTTCGTGCACCAAAATCATAACTGGATTTTTTCTCAGTAATGATGAAAATTAATGTTAATACGCAGTTTGAGTGTACAGCGGGGCGGGGGGAGGGGCAGGGGATGGATCTCTGCAGGAACAATGAAGATCTCCATTTTTTTTTCTCTTTCCCGCATTTGCAGTGGGGAGGTGCAATCTGTCAGCCTATCAGCAGCGCACACACGGAGCGAAGTGCTTTTTTTCACACAAGCAAGGGCATGTGTGATTGGCAGTGTATGTCACATGTCCTTGCCCTATAAGACCAAGCCATTTTCCCCGTCGCCACCATTTTCTCACTGCTGCAGCTGCGTGTTAGACGGCACCGCTGTTGCTGTGTGCGCTATACCTTGTTAATTTCAAGCCAATTTTCGCACAAATATACAGATAGCTTGGGAGTAGGGAATAGTTGTGATTGCAGTCCTTTTAAGGACTAGGTTACAGCATTTCCTACGACTTTTATCAAGCAGGTCTGTGCTCTTAAATAGATAGATTGTGGGAGTAAAGACTAATTGTAATTGGAGTCCTTTTCAGGACTAGGTTACATCAGTTCCTATCAGTTTTTGCCAGGCAGGTCTGTGCCAGTGCTGTGCAAGTTTTTTTCACAGCATTTGGCTGAATCTAGCAAAGCTAATCCTTTTTGGCCTATTGCAGAGTGTGTTAGTCAGTGGAGTAGCCTATCTGTGTTGCAAGATATACCACCTGTGTATAGAATACCAATTTTTTTACTGCACCTAGTGAAGTAAAATCTTTTGGGCATAGCATCATTCTATTAGTCCATCTATACTGACCTCCATCAGGTTGCAAACTGAATATAATTTTTTTCTGCATCTAGCTCTGAAAAAATATTTGGGCTTCTAGCAGTGTGTGGGACTTGGTCTATTAGTCCATCTATACCGACCTCCATCAGGTTGCAAATTAAAAATAATTTTTTTCTTCATTTAGCTCTGAAAAAATATTTGGGCTTCTAGCAGTGTGTGGGACTTGTTCTATTAGTCCTTCTATACTGACCTCCAGCAGGTTGCAAATTGAATATAATTTTTTTCTGCATCTAGCTCTGAAAAAATATTTGGGCTTCTAGCGGTGTGTGGGACTTGGTCTATTAGTCCATCTATACTGACCTCCATCAGGTTGCAAATTAAAAATAATTTTTTTCTGCATCTAGCTCTGAAAAAATATTTGGGCTTCTAGCAGTGTGTGGGACTTGGTCTATTAGTCCATCTATACTGACCTCCATCAGGTTGCAAATTAAAAATAATTTTTTTCTTCATTTATCTCTGAAAAAATATTTGGGCTTCTAGCAGCGTGTGGGACTTGTTCTATTAGTCCATCTATACTGACCTCCATCAGGTTGCAAATTAAAAATAATTTTTTTCTGCATCTAGCTCTGAAAAAATATTTGGGCTTCTAGCAGTGTGTGGGACTTGGTCTATTAGTCCATCTATACTGACCTCCATCAGGTTGCAAATTGAATAAAAAAAATTTCTGCATCTAGCTCTGAAAAAATATTTGGGCTTCTAGCGGTGTGTGGGACTTGGTCTATTAGTCCATCTATACTGACCTCCATCAGGTTGCAAATTAAAAATAATTTTTTTCTGCATCTAGCTCTGAAAAAATATTTGGGCTTCTAGCAGTGTGTGGGACTTGGTCTATTAGTCCATCTATACTGACCTCCATCAGGTTGCAAATTAAAAATAATTTTTTTCTTCATTTATCTCTGAAAAAATATTTGGGCTTCTAGCAGCGTGTGGGACTTGTTCTATTAGTCCATCTATACTGACCTCCATCAAGTTGCAAATTAAAAATAATTTTTTTCTGCATCTAGCTCTGAAAAAATATTTGGGCTTCTAGCAGTGTGTGGGACTTGGTCTATTAGTCCATCTATACTGACCTCCATCAGGTTGCAAATTAAAAATAATTTTTTTCTTCATTTAGCTCTGAAAAAATATTTGGGCTTCTAGCAGTGTGTGGGACTTGTTCTATTAGTCCTTCTATACTGACCTCCAGCAGGTTGCAAATTGAATATAATTTTTTTCTGCATCTAGCTCTGAAAAAATATTTGGGCTTCTAGCGGTGTGTGGGACTTGGTCTATTAGTCCATCTATACTGACCTCCATCAGGTTGCAAATTAAAAATATTTTTTTTCTGCATCTAGCTCTGAAAAAATATTTGGGCTTCTAGCAGTGTGTGGGACTTGGTCTATTAGTCCATCTATACTGACCTCCATCAGGTTGCAAATTGAATAAAAAAAATTTCTGCATCTAGCTCTGAAAAAATATTTGGGCTTCTAGCGGTGTGTGGGACTTGGTCTATTAGTCCATCTATACTGACCTCCATCAGGTTGCAAATTAAAAATAATTTTTTTCTGCATCTAACCCAGCCAATAGTTTTGGCCTAATACCACAGTTTGGCCACTCAGCTCTGCTCGGTTACCATCCATTGTTTTTTTGTGCAAACAACTCCAGAGTTGTGAATTAGTTAACCACCAAAATGAGTGGAAAAAGGCCTGCTGCTGGTGGAAAGGGGAATAGGCGTGTTGGGAAGGGGAAAAAAGGTTGTGTCCGTGGGGTAGGTGCAGAAGAAAGACCATCTTCCAGCCAAACTAAAATGTCTACTTCTTTTAGCGGACAATGTGATAAGATCCCTTTCTTACGGCCACGCCAATCGCTACAAATTCCAGATGAGGCACAAAAACAGCAGGTGCTTCAACGGATATCAAGTGCTCCTTTAAGTGGGCTCTCCTCCACATCAACTTCAACATCACAAATACTCCAGTCCTCAAAGGTGTCACCCAAATCGCACTTGCTTCCTCACAGCTCCCAAATCTCCAGCTGCCCGTCTGAGTATGAGGTAGAACAGATGGTTGAGTCTGCAGAGCTGTTTACTCATACTATAGCCTGGGAATCAGAGGTCGACTCCAGCGCTTCTGTGAATCCAGACGAGGAAATGATCTGCACTGATGCCCAGAATCTTTATGAGTCGGATCCAGGACCAGACGCAGAAGGTTCTGACCATAATGTAGACCCTCATTCCCAAACTGTAACTCCTGTTGGTGGAGACAATGAGGAAGACGATGATAAGACTCAAATACCTGATTGGAGCGACAACTTTAGTTTTTTGTCAGGGCAGGAACAGGTTGGCTCTGAGGACGACGGGTGTGATAACGCACAGGGTGATGATGATGAGGTCGGAGATCCCACTTACTGTCAACCCACAGTCAGCCAAGAGATGAGGTCAGCAGAGGAGGTGGAGGAAGATGCTAGTGACGACGAGGTCAGGTTGCGCCTTCCTGGACAGAGACGTAGTACTGGAAGCACGTCAACAACTGCATCCTCAAACACAACTCTGCCTCTCACCACAAGTCGTGGTGGCTCTTCAGGTCGCATGGGTGCTAAGCCTTGCATAGCCTGGGCATTTTTTCAGATCGATAAAGATGACCCAACTCGTGTTATCTGTAACATTTGTCAGCAAAAGCTAAGTAGAGGCCAAAAAATACATAGTTTGAGTACTTCATGCATGAACCGGCACATGGACATGAAGCATAAGTTGCAGTGGGAAGCTCAGTGTGCTACAATGCGGCCTAGCCGGCCGGGCCAACCACCGTCTGCCATATCTTGTGCATCCGCGGCCTCTTCATCCTCTGTGACTGGGGGGACAGCAGTCACACCTGTTTTGGGGCGCAGACCTGCCACCTCTTTACCCGCAACAGCCAGCGTGATTGGCAGGTCATCATTTTCTTTGGAGGTGGTAACACCAGCTGGTCTTGAGCGCTCTCCGACATCGATAGCACCACCTTTGGATCAAGGCAACCTAACATGTCCGCCTGCATCTTCCTCACAGACCGGCAGTTTGCCGGGGACACCCTTATCAACCCCGTCTAAGCACAATAGCCAGCCCTCGGTCCCTCAGATGTGGACAAGTAAAAGACCATTTCCTCCTAGCCATGAGAAAGCTAAGAGGTTGAATTTCACCATCTGCAAGCTCTTGGCTACAGAAATGCTGCCTTTCCGCCTGGTGGACACAGAGGATTTTCGAGACCTTATGTCCGTCGCAGTGCCCCAGTACCAGATGCCCAGTCGGCACTACTTCTCAAAGAAAGGTGTGCCTGTGCTCCACCAGCATGTCGCACACAACATCACCGCTTCTTTGAGAAACTCTGTGTGTGACAGGGTGCATTTCACCACAGACACTTGGACGAGTAGGCATGGACAGGGGCGTTACATGTCGCTGACTGGGCACTGGGTAACTATGGTGACAGCAGGACAAGGGGCTGCTGTCCAAGTCTTGCCGTCCCCACGAGTTGTGCGTCAATCCTCTTTATGTCAAAGTTCCTCCACTGCTTCTGCCTCCTCAACCTCCTCTCGGTCTTCCACCTGCACCCAAAGCCTGTCTGGTCATGCCACAAGCTTTCTAACTGCGCAGAAGGGATCCTGCACACCTCCTTACTATGCTGGCAGTAGGGCTCAACGTCATCAGGCGGTTTTTACATTGAAATGTCTGGGAAATGTGAGTCACACAGCTGAGGAGTTGTGGTCAGCTCTGGAGAACCAATTTCATGAATGGTTGTCTCCACTGGACCTGAAACCAGGGAAGGCCGTGTGCGACAATGCTGCAAACCTGGGTGCGGCCCTTCGCCGGGGCAATGTCACACACGTGCCTTGTATGGCTCACGTGTTGAACCTGGTTGTCCAGCAATTTTTAGCCCACTATCCCAGACTAGATGGCCTTCTGCAGAGGGCACGGTCGCTGTGTGCTCACTTCCGCCGTTCGCATCCCGCAGCTCAGCGACTTACATCTCTACAGAAGTCGTTGGGCCTGCCACTTCACCGGCTAAAATGCGATGTGCCTACCCGGTGGAATTCAACTCTGCACATGTTGCAGCGACTGTGGCAGCACCGACAAGCCCTGGTGCAATACGTTCTGACGTATAGCCTGGGCCAACGAGATTCAGAGGTGGGGCAAATCACGCTGGAGGAGTGGTCTCAGATCAGGGACCTATGCACCCTTCTGCACAGTTTTGAAATGGCGACGAAGATGTTTAGTGCTGACGATGCCATTATCAGCATGACTATTCCGGTGATTTACATGCTGGAGCACATGTTAAACAGAATTCGGAGTCAGGTGGTGGAACAAGAGGACGTGGAGGAAGTAGAGGAGGAGGAGTTGTATGCGGAAGGGCTAACATCTGCAAGGTCCAGACGGTCGGCAGCACCAAGGCGGCAGGCATGTGAGGGTGGGGGAGATGATTTTACCAGGGCGCATGGTAGCAGCCAAACTAGTGAGGAAGGTGCAGGAGCCCAGGAAGAAGTGGAGGACGAACTGATGGAAGACTCATCAGATGAGGGAGACCTTGATCACATTTCTGTTGTGCGAGGTTGGGGGGAGAGGACAGAGGAAGGAAGCATGATTGTTACCTCGCCACCAACACAACAGGGACTTGGTGCTCCTGGATGCGCAACACACATGAGTGCCTTCTTGCTGCACTACCTGCAACATGACCCTCGAATTGTGAGAATTAGAAATAATCCTGACTACTGGGTTGCCACACTGTTAGATCCCCGGTACAAAAGTAAATTTGCAGAAATTATTCCTGCCATAGAAAGGGATGCACGCATGCAGGAGTATCAGCAGAGACTGTTGCAGAATCTTACATGTGCTTTTCCACAAAATACCAGTGGTGCACGTAGTGAATCTCACAGTTCCAACTTGCCAACCGTGGGACCGTCAAGTGTTCAGCACTCAAACCGTAACAGAACCACAGTATCTGCTGGTAACATCAATTTTGCGGAATCATTTCACCACTTTTTTAGCCCATCCTTTGCAAGGCCACAGGAGACAAGAAGTCTGACACATAGTCAACGCCTAGAGACGATGGTACAGGAGTATCTCCAAGTAAACATTGAAGCCACGACTGTGTCACTGGACCCTTGCTCTTTTTGGGCTTCCAATCTGGATAAATGGCCGGAGCTAGCCACTTACGCCTTGGAGATCTTGTCATGCCCCGTAGCCAGCGTTCTGTCTGAACGTCTGTTCAGCGCTGCTGGTGGTGTGCTGACAGATAAGCGCACGCGGCTCTCCACTGATAATGTAGACAGACTCACGTTCATAAAGATGAACAAATCATGGATCCGAAACGACTTTTCTACCCCTGTGTCATCCTGGGGAGAGTAAAAGCTTGATGATTGGTTAAAATCACCCTACCAACCGTTTTAAGCTTTCAAATTACTAATCATGTTTATCTGTATCTTGACTGGAATTTGGGCTTTGTAGCAGTGTGCAGCACTGATCCTATTAGGCCATCTATAATAAGCTTCACCAGATTTAAAATTAAAAATAATTTTTAGCTGCATCTAGCCCGGAAAATAATTTTGGGGCTCCGAGATGCGCAAGACACATAAGTGCCTTCTTGCTGCACTACCTGCAGCATGACCCTCATATTGTCAGAATTCGAAGTAATCATGACTACTGGGTTGCCACACTCTTAGATCCCCCAAACTTTTCGATCAACCTTTTCATTTTAATAAAGACCAAAAAAATGGTCATTTTTGAAATTATAAGCATTAGCAGGTTGTTAGAAACTGAAATCAAACAGTTTTCAACTCAAAACTTTATTCTAGGTGATGTTACATTTTCACATAGGACCCCTTGTTCGAAAGGAGCTTCTGAACTCTCTCGTCCATTGAATTTGTCAGGTTTTGGATGGTTTCTGCTTCAATTGTTTTGCATGAGGACAGAATACCCACCCAGAGCTGTTGCTTAGATGTGAACTGCCTCCCGCCATCATAGACACTCCTTTTAATGATGCTCCAAAGGTTCTGAATGGGGTAGAGGTCAGGGGAGCATGGGGGTCACACCATAAGTTTGTCCCCTTTTATGCCCATATCAGCCAGAGATGCAGATGTTTTATGTGCAGCATGAGATGGTGCATTATCATGCAGAAAAATGATCTTGCTGTGAAATACACGGTTCTTCTTCTTGAACCATGGCAGGAAGTGCTGTTTGAGAAAATCCACATACATTATGGAGTTCATCTTTAGCGCCTTCAGGGATCCTAAAGGGGCCGACAATCTCTCTCCCCATGATTCCAGCCCAAAACATTACTCCACCTCCTCCTTGTTGGCGCTGTAGCCGTGTTTGCGTGGGGTGTCCATCAACCAGCCATCCTCCACTCCATTCATCTGGACCATCGAGCGCTGCACGGCACTCATCCGTGAACAAAACAGTTTTGAAATCAGTCTTCATGTAATGTTTGGCCCACTGGAGCCGTTTCTGCTTGTGTGAAGTGGATAGAGGAGGTCGACAGGATGGCGTATGCACAGCTGCAAACCTCTGAAGGACCCTGCATCTTGTTGTTCGGGGGACGTTGGAGGCACAAGCAGCTTCAAAAACTTGTCTGCTGCTATGACAAGGCTTTTTTGCTGCTGCTCTTTCAACCTGACGTAATTGCCTGTAGGAAAGAGTCCTCAATTTGCCCTTATCAGCACGCACACGTGTGTACTGTGAATCAGCTACATACTTCTTGATTGCCAAGACACTTCATCCTGATCATCGCACAATGTTGATTGTAGTCATGCCTTGACCTAAACACTCCACAATTTGTTGCTTCTCAGCAGCCGACACATCCTTTTTCTTTCCCATTTTGGCAGAAAATGTAGGCTGCTTAATAATGTGAGAGAGCCTTCTTAAGTAGTCTTGCCTTTCATTGGAAACACCTGCCAAACTAATTAGCACAGGTGTCTGCAATTGCTTACAGTGATATAAAGAGCCCTGACACACATCACCATCAATGAGTTTAACTGACAAACAAACAAATTCTTCCCTTATCACTCCTAAACACTTTTTGCATAATAATTTGGAACGCGGTGTACATGTGCTTTTCCACAAAACACCAGTGGTTCACGTAGTGAATCTTACAGTTCTAACTTGCCAACCGTGGTCTGTATGGAATTGTTCAATAAAGGGCCCAAAATTAAGATAACATAGATGGGAGAGGTCTCTATGAATAGGAATTCCTAAGTATTTGATACCCTGTGAGGGCCAGGCAAAGGGAAAGTTGGACTGGATGGAATCCTATATGGATTTAGGGAGGGAGACATCGAGGGCCTCAGACTTCGCTGCATTGATTTTAAAATTTTACCATGTAACAAAGTGATCTATTTCAGCCATAACAGCAGGGATGGATATATGTGATTGAGTGATATATACTAGGACATCATCAGCAAATAGAGAGCACTTGTACTCGGTGCCTCCCACCTCAATCCACCTAATATTGGGGTTATGGCGAATTGATGAGAGCAGGTGCTCCGTCACTAGGATGTATAAGAGAGGGGACAGAGGACATCCCTGCCTTGTCCCATTGGTGATTGTGAAAGGTGATGAAAATGTTCTGACGCACCCCCTGGGCCTTGGGACACCCGGAGCCGGACCCTTTTTGGTGGATGCTGGTGGTTGTAGTCTTCGTGGCGGCGATCCGGTTCCGTGGCTCAGGGCGGTCAAACCAGTGGCGGAACTATTTATGTGGTTTTGATGTTTAAATGTCCGACTATGCCACCCGTGGATTGCGGTCAGAGTGAACCGCCGCTACAGGGCAGACCGCTAAGGCTGGTGTTGTGGGTGCAGCAGAGCGTAGCATAACTCCCCACGGGAGGAGTATAGCCTCAGGGCAGTGTATGCGGAGGATGGGGGTGATGGTGCAGGGCAGCAGCAGTAACGACACGGAGTCAGTGATGCAGTTCAGGGCCTTTACTCACAGTTCTTATTATCCAGACCACGTCTGCAGGTAACGGCTGCCCACGTCGTACTGTGCTCACCAGGTGAGGGGCTCAGACAACTCCCAGATAACTTTGGAGCGCTTCACAGGACCCCCTTTGTGTGTCCTTTGTCTGGCCTTTCTTACCAACACTTCTGTCCGGCTGCCTCGGGCCTCCTCTTGGTAAACTTGGCGCCAGTTTCCCTGACCCTATGTGGTGCCTTCCTAGCGGGTGGAGCAAGGGGCTGCGCCACATAAAATGACAGAGCCTCCGGTTTCTAGCTGAGGATCGTTTCCTGCCTCCACTAGTTCGGGGACCGGTCTCCCCCTTTGGCCTGACCCCTCCACGCAGGTGGATTCGGGCGTGCGGTGGCGACTCGCCCGTCCGCACCCCTGGGATCCCTTCATTCCTCGTTCCTGGAGCCTTCTCCGCTCCTCTTCCTTCCTTCTCCCTCTTGCAGGCCTGGGCCTCTGTTACTAGGCCCGCCTCCGGAGCAGAGCTCATGCAGAGCCCCTGCTCCCTGCCACTTCTGCTCAGACTTCTCTGCACTGAACTAAGATGGTGCCCACCTTTTATACTCCCTTCTCAATGCACCCAGGAACTGCTTCCTCCCTGCTCCTGCACTACAGGGTTCCCCTTCCTCAGTGTTCCCTCCCCCCACTCCAGCCAGGGACAGGGACTGTCGTGCCCATCTCAGGGGCATATTGGTCGCCCTGCCCCACGGCAATGTGGTGTAATGCATGCAGGTGTCGGGTCCTGATCCACACTCCATCCTTACCTGAGAGTGAGATATCACACCTCTGGGTGAGGTGCAATACGTCTGTAGCAACCGAGCCCTCAGGGTGCTACAGTTCCATTTATCTTCAGCCTAGGTGACGTATTGCGATACAGGGCCGTGATTTTGGCTATAAAAGGGTCCCCTAGACCCCTACCCCAAGCTCTTTAAGAGAATCATATATGGCGTGCCAGGAGACTCTATGGAATGCTTTCTCAGCATCCAACGAGAGTATCTAATTACAAATTTTTAACTGCATCTAGCCCAGGAAATACTTTGTGCCTAGTAGCAGTGTCTGCTAGTCAGCGGATTATCCCGGCTGTTAAGCAAGCTACACCACCTGTAGTTTAGACACTTAATTTTCTCAAAGGAAATGCTTCGGGACCATGGGATACTTAGTGAAGAGCATCAGGAGGCACCCCAAGGCATAGGGGCTGGGACTGGCAGTAGGATGCCTTGCGGTGGACAGCCGAGCTCGATCCTTATAAAAGCTTTTTAACTGCAGCAGCTTTAGTGGACGCTACTGGAGCTGGAATTACCGCGGCTGCTGGCATGAGACTTGCCCTCCAATAGATCCTTGTAAATGGATTTAAAGTGTATTCATTCAAATTAGAGAGACAATTTAAATTAAAAAGCTTAGAGCTGCCTCCACCACAGGGGGGCTCGCTCGACCCACCAGCGGACAGGCACCAGTATTGGGAGAGGGGGGCTGGCCGTCAGGGTTCACCGCGGCTCTGGCACAAACCCGGCGACACGGAGGTGGCACGGGCAGGAGCGGACTGGCCGTGTCGGCTTCTCACTTTTTGGATTTTAGAAGGGCATGACATGCCTATATCTGTGTCTCCCCCTCCTTTTACTCCTCCACCTCTTTTATTTTCGCATGACTATATGTACTTGTCACTTTTCCATGTGTTAGTTATGTCTTCTGAGCAGTTTGTCAGCTTTTGGACACCTTTGAAGGTGTTTTCTATGTGTTTCTATGTGTTTTTGTTTGCCTGCCATTGGTTTTAACGGTGTTCGAAGGTGTTCGACGAACAGTTCGACGAACAGTTCGGCGAACACACGGGTGTTCGACGAACCGAACCGAACTCGAACACTACGGGGGTGGCTCAACACTAGTAACCAGTAAAGTAAAAAGAAGTGTACCTCCCATAAAGGGAAGGAATGTAGTTTATGCTCTTATATGCGGATGCATCCTAAAAGTTTTTGCATGTCTTTAAAATTGTTTTTACTCTGTTCCAGCCCGCGGACGTGCTGTATTTTACCAGGGGGGTGTGTGGCGCCGCGCCCCTGAGAGTTCGGTCGCCACAGAGGTATTACATCTCATCCAGAGGTGTGGTATCTCACTCTCATGTAAGGAAGGAGTACAGCTCAGGACCCTAACACCAGCATTCACTACACCACATTTCCGGGGGACAGGGCGAGATTGCTCCTACGGGAGAGCACAGTCCCTGATCCCTGGCTGGAGTGGGGGGAACCACCTACAGAGAGGGAACCATGTAGTGGATGGGGTGGAGGAAGTAGATACTGGGAGCACTTGAGTAGGAGCAGTATAAAATAGGGACACCATCTTAGATCAGTTTCGAGTTCTGTCAGTCCAGTCAGAAGAGGAGAAGTGAAGGAGCAGAGGCTCTGTATGAGCTCTGCTCCAGAGGCGGGCCTAGCCTGTGAGGCCCAGGACTGAGGGAGAGAAGAGAGGAGTGGGAGCAGGAAGGCTCCAGGAACCGAAGGCACCCTAGGGGTACGGGCCGTGCAGAAGGCCACCCGTACGACCGCTGCTACCAGGGGGTAGAGGGGTCAGGCCAGATAAGGGGAACCGGTCCCTCAACTAGCGGAGAAACAGCAAGGCTCAACTAGAAACCGGAGGCTACAGCACTTTATGTACCATAACCCAAAAGTCCACACCAGTTTCACTAAGAAGGTAGCCACATAGGACCCAGGGGACGGAACACACGTCGCCCGCCAAGGTCCGAGGGTACCGGATAGAAGTGTCACTGGGTGTGAGGTGCAGGGAGAAGGCCAGAGAAAGGACACACAGAAGGGGGTCCTGCTAAATACTCCGGAGTTACCTGGGGGTCGGCTGAACCCCTCACTGAGTGAGCACAGAGCGACGAAGGCCGTTACATCGGTCACTGTAACCAGAACTGCAACAACTGTGAGCAAAGATCTTGGGACTGCATCACACGGACTCTGTGTTCATTACTGACTAGAGATGAGCGGTGTTCGACTAGAACTGTTCGCCAATCTCAAATTCGAGCTGTTTTGGGCGGTGTTCGAGTTGTTCGACGAACCCGAACGATTTGCAAAAAATTCGGCTGTTCGAGGTTATGTTCGATAACTGTTCGTGCACCAAAAGCGTGTCCTGCATGTCTGGCGCTATTTAGAGCACCAATCATGCAGGGATTGTCTGCCACTCAATGTAATGCCACAGCCATGGTGGTTGTGGCATTACAGTGATTGCCCAAATCGATGGGAACAGTGCCAACAGTGAAACATGAAAAGCCGGCAATTCAGCAGCGGCATACACCGGTACCCGACAATTTAGAACCGAAAGAATAGAGCTTCACACATAGATTAGATAGATATAAACATGTCAGCCACATATATACGAAGTACAGTGAAAGTGCTGCTTACTGTACTTGTCATTTAGCGTAAAGGATTTATCAAAAAAAATAATAGTGTTTTCATGCACCGTCTCTTTTAAAAAGCCGGCCGGCAATTCAGCATCTGTACCCGACAATTTATAACAGACAGAATAGAGCTTCACACATAGATTAGATAGATAGAAACATGTCAGTCACATATATATGAAGTACAGTGATAGTGTTGGTTACTGTACTTGTCATTTAGTATTAAAACAAAGGATTTATTATTAAAAAAATTGGCGTGGGGTTCCCCTTAATTTTAGGCTCTAGCGGAGGTTAAGCAGACGGCTGGGGCAGATGTTTGAAGCCTGGGAAGGGGGTAATACCCACGGAGCTTCCCAGGCTACTAATATCAGCCCCCAGCTGAATACATAGCCTTTACTAGCTATTAAAATGGGGGACCCCCCCAAAAAAATGACGTGGGGTCCCCCCTAATTTAATAGCTAGCAAAGGCTAGGCAGACAGCTGGGGGCTGATATTAATAGCCCAGGAAGGGAGCCATGAATATTGGCCCCCTCTCAGGCTAGAAACACCAGCCGTCAGCCGCCCCAGAAATGGCGCATTCATAGGATGCGCCAATTCTGGCACTTAGCCTCGCTCTTCCACGCTGCCCTGGTGCGGTGGCAGGAGGTAATAGGGTTGGGGTTGATGTCAGCTTATAATGCCAGCTGACATCAAGCCCAGGTTAGTAATGGAGAGGCGTCTATAAGACACCCCCATTACTAACCCCATAGTCAAAGTTAAAAAAACACAAACACCCAGAATAAAGTCCTTTAATTGAAATAAAGACACAATCCTTTATTGTTCTAAATTAAACCATACTTACCGTCACGCCCATTCCAGCTGAAGCCAACGATCTCCTGCAATAAAAGAAAAATAATAAAGCAACCTCATCCTTACCTTTCCATGGTTCCCACGACAGCTTCAGCTCTGCTACATCGAGATGACAGGCTGGACCGCAGCAGAACGCTGCCATCCAGCCTCTCATCCCGCAGACACTGAGAAGCGCAGGCTTGCTTGCGCTGCTCAGCGTCTCTCTGTGACGACATCCAGATGAGCCGAGTTCATGTCCAATGAACTCGGCTCACCTCATGCACGTCACTGACAGCGTGGGAAAATTCTCACGCTGAAGCGGTGAGTGCAGGAGAATTCTCCCACGCTGTCAGTGACGTGCATAAGGTGAGCTCATGTCCAATGAACTCAGCTCACCTCCTGCACGTCACTGACAGCGTGGGAGAATTCTCCTGCACTCAGCGCTTCAGCGTGAGAATTCTCCCACGCTGAAGCGCTGAGTGCAGGAGAATTTTCCCACGCTGTCAGTGACGTGCATAAGGTGAGCTCATGTCCAATGAACTCAGCTCACCTCCTGCACGTCACTGACAGCGTGGGAGAATTCTCCTGCACTCAGCGCTTCAGTGTGAGAATTCTCCCACGCTGAAGCGCTGAGTGCAGGAGAATTTTCCCACGCTGTCAGTGACGTGCATGAGGTGAGCCGAGTTCATTGGACATTAACTCGGCTCATCTGGATGCCCTCACAGAGAGACACTGTGGAGCGCAAGCAAGCCTGCGCTTCTCAGTGTCTGCGGGATGACAGGCTGGATGGCAGCGTTCTGCTGCGGTCCAGCCTGTCATCTCGATGTAGCAGAGCTGAAGCTGTCATGGGAACCATGGAAAGGTAAGGATGATGTTGCTTTATTATTTTTCTTTTATTTCAGGAGATCGTTGGCTTCAGCTGGAATGGGCGTGATGGTAAGTATGGTTTAATTTAGAACAATAAAGAATTGTGTGTTTATTTCAATTAAAGGACTTTTTTCTGGGTGTTGTGTTTTTTTTAAATACTTTACTAGAAATTCATGGTGGTCATGTCTAATATTGGCGTGACCCCATGAATTTCGGGCTTAGGGCCAGCTGATAATGCCAAGCTGGCCCTAACCCCTTTATTACCCAGTGAGCCACCGCATCAGGGCCCTGGATGAGTTGGGTACAGCGCCAGAAGATGGCGCTTCTATGAACGCGCCATTTTCCGGGGTGGCTGCGGACTGCAATTTGCAGCGGGGGTGGCCCAGAAAGCTTGGGCCTCCCTGCGCTGCGGATTCCAGCCCCCAGCTGCCTAGTTGTACCTGGCTGGACACAAAAATAGGGCGAAGCCCCACGTCAATTTTCTTTAAATTATTTCATGAAATAATTAAGAAAAAAAGGGCTTCCCTATATTGTTGTGTCCGGCCAGGTACAAATAGGCAGCTGGTGGTTGGGGGCAGCCCGTTCCTGCCTGCTGTACCTGGCTGGACACAAATATAGCGCGAAGCCCCACGTCAATTTTTTTTAAATTATTTCATGAATTTCCTGAAATAATTTAAAAAAATTGAAGTGGGGCTTCGCACGATATTTGTGTCCAGCTAGGTACAGCAGGCAGGAACGGGCTGCCCCCATCCACCAGCTGCCTATTTGTACCTGGCCGGACACAACAATATAGGGAAGCCCTTTTTTTCTTAATTATTCCATGAATTTCATGAAATAATTAAAAAAAATTGAAGTGGGGCTTCGCACTATATTTGTGTCCAGCCAGGTACAGCAGGCAGGAACGGGCTGCCCCCATCCACCAGCTGCCTATTTGTACCTGGCCGGACACAACAATATAGGGAAGCCCTTTTTTTCTTAATTATTTCATGAATTTCATGAAATAATTAAAAAAAATTGAAGTGGGGCTTCGCACTATATTTGTGTCCAGACAGGTACAGCAGGCAGGAACGGGCTGCCCCCAACCACCAGCTGCCTATTTGTACCTGGCCGGACACAACAATATAGGGAAGGCCTTTTTTTCTTAATTATTTCATGAATTTCATGAAATAATTAAAAAAACAGTACGTGGGCTTCGCCCTATTTTAGTGTCCAGCCAGGTACAACTAGGCAGCTGGGGGCTGGAATCTGCAGCGCAGGGAGGCCCAAGCTTTCTGGGCCCCCCCCCCGCTACAAATTGCAGTCCGCAGCCACCCCGGAAAATGGCGCGTTCATAGAAGCGCCATCTTCTGGCGCTGTACCCAACTCATCCAGGGCCCTGGTGCGGTGGCTCACTGGGTAATAAAGGGGTTAGGGCCAGCTTGGTATTATCAGCTGGCCCCAAGCCCAAAATTCATGGGGTCACGCCAGTATTAGACATGACCGCCATGAATTTCTAGTAAAGTATTTAAAAAAAACACAACACCCAGAATAAAGTCCTTTAATTGAAATAAAGACACAATTCTTTATTGTTCTAAATTAAACCATACTTACCATCACACCCATTCCAGCTGAAGCCAACGATCTCCTGCAATAAAAGAAAAATAATAAACCAACCTCATCCTTACCTTTCCATGGTTCCCACGACAGCTTCAGCTCTGCTACATCGAGATGACTGGCTGGACCGCAGCAGAACGCTGCCATCCAGTCTGTCATCCCGCAGACACTGAGAAGCGCAGGCATGCTTGCGCTCCTCACTGTCTCGCTGTGACGGCATCCAGATGAGCCGAGGTCATGTCCAATGAACTCGGCTCACCTCATGCACGTCACTGACAGCGTGGGAAAATTCTCACGCTGAAGTGCTGAGTGCAGGAGAATTCTCCCACGCTGTCAGTGATGTGCATGAGGTGAGCTCATGTCCAATGAACTCAGCTCACCTCCTGCACGTCACTGACAGCGTGGGAGAATTCTCCTGCAATCAGCGCTTCAGCGTGAGAATTTTCCCACGCTGTCAGTGACGTGCATGAGGTGAGCCGAGTTCATTGGACATGAACTCGGCTCATCTGGATGTCGTCACAGAGAGACGCTGAGCAGCGCAAGCAAGCCTGCGCTTCTCAGTGTCTGCGGGATGACAGGCTGGATGGCAGCGTTCTGCTGCGGTCCAGCCTGTCATCTCGATGTAGCAGAGCTGAAGCTGTCGTGGGAACCATGGAAAGGTAAGGATGAGGTTGCTTTATTATTTTTCTTTTATTGCAGGAGATCGTTGGCTTCAGCTGGAATGGGCGTGATGGTAAGTATGGTTTAATTTAGAACAATAAAGGATTGTGTCTTTATTTCAATTAAAGGCCTTTATTCTGGGTGTTTGTGTTTTTTTTAACTTTGACTATGGGGTTAGTAATGGGGGTGTCTTATAGACGCCTCTCCATTACTAACCTGGGCTTGATGTCAGCTGGCATTATAAGCTGACATCAACCCCAACCCTATTACCCCCTGCCACCGCACCAGGGCAGCGTGGAAGAGCGAGGCTAAGTGCCAGAATTGGCGCATCCTATGAATGCGCCATTTCTGGGGCGGCTGACGGCTGGTGTTTCTAGCCTGGGAGGGGGCCAATATTCATGGCTCCCTTCCTGGGCTATTAATATCAGCCCCCAGCTGTCTGCCTAGCCTTTGCTAGCTATTAAATTAGGGGGGACCCCACGTCATTTTTTTTGGGGGGTCCCCCATTTTAATAGCTAGTAAAGGCTATGTATTCAGCTGGGGGCTGATATTAGTAGCCTGGGAAGCTCCGTGGGTATTACGCCCTTCCCAGGCTTCAAACATCTGCCCCAGCCGTCTGCGTAACCTCCGCTAGAGCCTAAAATTAAGGGGAACCCCACGCCAATTTTTTTAATAATAAATCCTTTATTTTAATACTAAATGACAAGTACAGTAACCAACACTATCACTGTACTTCATATATATGTGACTGACATGTTTCTATCTATCTAATCTATGTGTGATGCTCTATCTTTCTGTTCTAAATTGTCGGGTACCGCTGCTGAATTGCCGGCCGGCTTTTTTAAAGAGACAGTGCATGAAAACACTATTATTTTTTTAAATAAATCCTTTACACTAAATGACAAGTACAGTAAGCAACACTATCACTGTACTTATTATATATGTGACTGACATGTTTCTATCTATCTAATCTATGTGTGAAGCTCTATTCTTTCTGTTCTAAATTGTCGGGTACAGATGCTGAATTGCCGGCTGGCTTTTTTAAAGAGACGGTGCATGAAAACACTAATATTTTTTTTAATAAATCCTTTACACTAAATGACAAGTGCAGTAACCAACACTGTCACTGTGCTTCTTATATGTGTGACTGACATGTTTCTATCTATCTAATCTATGTGTGATGCTCTATTCCTTCTTGTCTAAATTGTCGGGTACCGGTGTATGCCGCTGCTGAATTTGCCGGCCGGCTTTTTTAAAGAGTGTCTTCTGAGCAGTTTGGCAGCTTTTGGACACCTTTGCAGGTGTTTTCTATGTGTTTCTATGTGTTTTTGTTTGCCTGCCATTGGTTTTAACGGTGTTCGACGGTGTTCTAAGGTGTTCGACGAACAGTTCGACGAACAGTTCCTCGAACATCCCGGTGTTCGACGAACCGAACCGAACCCGAACACTACGGGGGTGGCTCAACACTATTACTGACTCCCTGCACTACAACCACCATCATCCACCCACACTGCCCTGAAGCTACACTCTTCCTGTGGGGAGTAATAATACCCTTGCTGCAATACCATCAGCTTCAGAGGACTGTTCCACAGCGGCTGGCCCCCCCTTTAGCCGCACTCCACAGGTGGCGTAGTCGGACACTATAAAAACCCATATAAATAACCCCTTGGATTGACCGCCCTGGGTCATGGACCGGGTCACCGCCACGGTGACAACAACCCCCAGCGTCTATCGGCCCGGCTCCGGGTACCCCACGGCCCAGGGGGCACGTCACTTCCTATACCATTATTTATTACTACCATACCATCCTTTTAATATACTAGATCTATCTGCAATTCATCTTATTTTGTCTATAGTTTACTATTGAGAAACCAGAGCAATGTGCAAATTCTTTACAAGCGTACACAGCCTGTGCAGAGTGTGTCCATTCCCCACTCCAATATGGCAGTTATATAACTGACAGTGCAATAGACATGCACAGATTGTGAGGGCAGCTCCCTAATCCAATATGGTGCCACACAACCTAATGGAGAGAAGAGAGCAGGTAAATTAGTCAGTGCAGTGCAGGGGCAGACTCTGACAGCTTGGGGCTCCGATACAGGAAATGTGTTTGAGCCCCCCTCCTTTTATGGCAACCAAGCTACATATATATGTACATATATAATACATAGTCACCTCTCATTATGAATATTACTGTCCCTTACTACATAGTGCCCTCTCTTGTTATATAAAAACTGAAATGACTTCTGATGGAGGAGCTGATGGACTTGTCTTCTGGTCACCGGCTGCTCCCTCAGCCGTCATTTTATAGCTAATAAGAGAGGACTCTATGTAATAAAGAGAGGGTGATGTGATTAACAAAAATATATAACAAGACCTAATACTGTGTAATAATGGGACAGCACTGTACAGAACAACAGAGGACCCTGCCTAATAAGGGACCACCCCATACATATCTAGAGAGGATGGTACGTAATGAGGGATGCCCATTCCAGTAATAATGTCTCCCATACTGGGCCCTTTCCTGGGATAATGTCCCCTAACCTTGCCTCCTTCTTGGTATAATGTCCCCTTCCTTTGAAAATGTGCCCCATTCTGGTCCATTTCCAGGTATAATAAATAATAATAGTAATAATCTTTATTTTTATGTAGCACCAACATATTCTGCAGCGCTTTGCATACATTATCATCTCTGTCCCCTTTGGAGCTCACAATCTACATTCCCTATCGGTATGTCTTTCTGGGATACTCGCCTTCCCCCACGCTCCCACACTGCATGGAGTTCTCCTTTACAGCCTGTGAAGGAACCTTCCGCTGACTTCAGCATCCCCGCTATGGCGCATGATATCACTGCCATGAGGTCCCAGTGACGGGCATGCCAATGTCAGCTGCCTTCCGCAGGTCGC
This sequence comes from Phyllobates terribilis, assembly GCF_046119375.1. NCBI lineage: Eukaryota > Metazoa > Chordata > Amphibia > Anura > Dendrobatidae > Phyllobates > Phyllobates terribilis. The sequence goes on along the minus strand of NW_027362764.1, from coordinate 108,421,130 downwards.
TGGCGTGTATTGAAGCGCAGGCAGCTGTCATGTCCCCTGTGCCGCAATACATTTCAGCTGAATGTGTGTCCGAGGAAACACATCCAGTGGAGACAGTCGCTGGTGTCGGCGGGCCCCCTCCACCTCTGGTCCCCGGTGCAGCTGCACCGGTGATGTGTCCGCCCCTGGTGCAGTGAGTAGCTGGGATCCCTGACATCACAGCAGAGCCTGGAGCACATACAAGGCCGTCCCTGGGACGCCATACTACGTATACTAACATCAGCAGCGGGGTGAGCAGTCTGTAATTATAACACAGGTGTTATCACATTATCATTATGATGCAATTAAGGTTATTTATTATTATATGCAAAATACATGTGAACTGGCACAGAATAAACATGAATTACTGTTATATCATGATGACACATGAGGAGATTGCTATTATTGCACTGTATACATATGCACTATGCTTTCCTGATGTTTAATGATTAATCACTAATTATGGTGTGTACCCTATATATACCTTGTTTAATGCCGTGTTCATGGCTTGAGTAAGGCTCCCAGTGTGAAGAGCCGAAATGTCGCACATACATGGGGGAATGAAGATCAGTTTTTTCATTATCTCACATCTGGGGTGCTGCATTTTTTTGCTGTATATCACTATAAATAAATATGTATCTATATCAATCTCTATTCATTTGGTTAAACTTTTTATATGTAAAACAATAACTGCATAGGTGATCTCATATATATGAAGTGTATAATATACAGACTCGAGCCAACCCATCAGCAGGATCTATTGTAGCCTAACCACATACTACATACAGGGGACAAATACCGCCACACTATGACCAGACCACATATTACCACCACATAGTGACCGAATAATACCACATCAAGGAACAAATACCGCCACACCATGACCAGACCACATATTACCAACACATAGTGACCGAATAATACCAAATACAAGGAACAAATACCACCACATCATGACTACACCACATATTAACACCACATAGCGGCTAAATAATACCACATACAAGGGACAAATACCATCACACCATGACCAAACCACATATTACCACCACATAGTGACCGAATACTGATTATTAATAAGTGTAAGTGTACAGGTAATAGAGTGACTCACCAGGGAGCTCTGTATATAGTATACAGATACTACAGGGATCACCTGTGACATTATACACAGGAGCTCTGCATATAGTGTCGGTTTATCGTGTCAGTGTACAGGTAACACACTGACTCACCAGTAACATCTCTAGTTGAATGTAATCATCTTCGCTTTTCTTCTTCATCCAATGTAGACTTCCATCACTTCTTCCAAGCCAGGACTCGTCTGTGCAGAAAATAACACACATTTATCTAGAGCACATTCCCCAATTTTTCCCCAACTTTTTACACTGCGCCAGATGAAGAAAAAAAGTGACATAGTCTCGCCCTGCACAGTAACAAGACCCACCCCCCACTGAAAACAGTATCCTCAAAAATAAAATACAACACAACCGTAGAAATATCCCTTAATTAGCCCCTACAGTAATAATGTCCCACATCCTGGACCCTTCCTGTAATAACATCCCCCAGCCTGGGTCCAGGTGTCTCCATCCTGCCCCCATATGTCCTTCCATCCTGGCCCCATGTGTCTCAATCCTGCACCATATGTCCTCCCATCCTGGCCCCATATGTCCTCCCATCTTTGCCCCATGTGTCTCCATTCAGACCCCTTGTGTCCCCATCCTGCCCCAGGTGTCCCCATACTTCCCCAGGTGTCTCCATCCTGACTCATTTGATCTTCCATCCTGGCCTCAGGTGTCCCCATCCAGTCCCATGTGTCTCAATCCTGCCCCAGGTGTCTCCATCCTGTCCCAAGTGTTTTCATCCTGCACCATATGATCTCCCATCCTGCCTCCATGTGTCTCCATCTTGCCCCCATATGTCCTCCCATCCTGGTCCCATGTGTCTCCATCCTGGCCCCAGGTGTCTCTATCCTGCCCCCAGGTGTCCCTATTCTGCCCCAGGTGTCCCTATTCTGCCCCAGGTGTCCTCATCCTGCCTCAAGTGTCTCCATCCTGCTCCATGTGTCTCCATCCTGCCCCCATATGTTCTCCCATCCTGCCCCATGTGTCTCCCATCCTGCCCCATGTGTCTCCATCCAGCTGCCTGCCTCTGATTGGCTGGCGTCTGTCAACTGTTGCTGTGCAGTAACGTGGCTTCCTGCATGGCAATAGATTTGAACTGAATGTGCGTCCGAGGAAGCTTGTGCTCACCGGGCCCCATACAACAGTAAGGGCAGTAATGCCCTGATGGTGGCCCTGTGCATACATCATGGGCTGAGAGGGGGCTAAAACAACATTTTTGTGGGAAAAATATTTTTTTCATTTTCACAGATCAACGTTGTAAAATTCTGTGAAGCACCTGTGGTATCAAGGTGCTCACCACACATCTAGATAAATTCCCTGGGTCTAGTTTCCAAAATGGGGTCACTTTTGGGGGTTTTCCATTGTTTTGCACACCAGAAGCTCTCCAAATGCGACATGACACCCGCTGACCATTCCATCAAAGTCTGCGTTCCAAACCGCCACTCCTTTTTTTAACTCTGCCATGCACCCACACAGTAGTTTACCCCCACATATGGAGTATCTGTGTAATCAGGAGAAATTGCACAACAAATTTTGGGTTCCATTTTTTCCTGTTATCCTTGTGAAAATAAAATATTTTTTGTTAAAAGGACATTTTTGTGGGAAAAATGTATTTTTTTTATTTTCACACCTCTATGTTATAAACTTCTGTGAAGCACCTGGGGGTTCAAGGTGCTCACCACATATCTAGATAAGTTCCCTGAGGGGTCTAGTTTCCAAAATGGTGTCACTTGTGGGGGGGTTTCCACTGTTTAGGCACATCAGGGGCTCTCCAAACGCAACATAGTGTCCGCTAATTAATCCAGCAAATTTTGCATTCAAATAGTCAAATGGTGCTCTTTCCCTTCTAAGCCTGCTGTGCGCCCAAACAATAGTTTTCCTCCACATATTGGGAACCACGCAGCGTGTGGGTTTCACTCCATAAAGGTAATTATGATGGACATTGGTGACTTTTGATTAACAGGGGTAGGGAGAGCTATATATATATATATATATATATATATATATATATATATATGTGGTCTTTCGGACTGAATTTCATTTGCACAGTGATTGGTTGCTCACACTCCCCCTATCCATCAATTCCGTACCTTCAGGGATGTAGTATTATAAATAATGATACCTTTTGGATGTGATACCTACACTCTTGTGATACCTGTTTGTTTTTAAGTATGTTTTAAAACTTTGTATGCATTTTTTGACACATGCCGCATCACTTTAAACTCTGTACAGTAAGATTTTGTTAAATAAAATTTTTTCTAATTCTCTATAAATGGGCCATATGTTCGTTTTTTTCTGCTTCAGCACTCCCCAATATATTGTAGTCTATACGAATGGCCAGATATATACAGTATATTCTAAAAGAGTAGGTTACAATATGGATAATAGATGCGTATTATACCTGTTTATATTAGGTAACTTACTACTCTGCTCTAATCCTTCCTTTTATACTCCACATATTGTGTATCGGTGTACTCAGGAGAAAATCCATAACAAATTGTAAGGTGCAATTTCTCCTGTTACCCTTATGAAAATGCAAAATTTGAGGCTAAAAAACTTTTCTGTGGAAATATGTGAAATTTTTATTTTCAGGGCTCTATGTTATAAACTTCTGTGAAGCACCCGGTGGTTCAAGGTGCTCACCACACATCTAGATAAGTTCCCTGAGGGGTCCAGTTTCCAAAATGGTGTCACTTGTGGTATTTTTCACTGTTTAGGCACATCAAGGGCCCTCCAAATGCGACATGTTATCTGCTAATTATTCCAGCAAATTTTACATAAAAAAAAACAAAAGGCACTCCATCCCTTCTGAGCCCTGTTGTGCGCAAAAACAGTGGTTTTCCCCCACAGATAGGGTATTGGCGTGCTCAGGAGAAATTGCACAACACATTTTGGGGTCCATGTTCACCTGTTACCTTTGCAAAAATAAAAAAAAATTTGGGGTCTAAATTAAAATTTTTGTGAAAAAAGGTTAATTGTTTATTTTTTTCTTTCACATTCCAAAATTCCTGTGAAGCACCTGAAGGGTTAATAAACTTCTTGAATGAATGTGGTTTTGAGCACCTTGAGGGGTACAGTTTTTAGAATGGTGTCACTTATGGGTATTTTCTGTCATAAAGGCCCCTCAAAGTCCCTTCAAATGTGATGTGGTCCCTAAAAAAATGGTTTGGTAAATTTTGTTGGAAAAATGAGAAATCGCTGGTCAAATTTTAACCCTCATAACTTCCTAACAAAAAAAAGTGTTTAAAAAATTGTGCTGATGTAAAGTAGACATGTGGGAAATGTTATTTATTAACTATTTTGTGAGACATATCTCTCTGATTTAAAGTCATAAAAATTAAAAGTTGGAAAATTGAAAAATTTTCAAGATTTTCGCCAAATTTCCATTTTTTTCACAAATACACGCGTCATATCGAAGAAATTTTACCACTATCATGAAGTACAATATGTCACGAAAAAGCATTCTCAGAATCAGTAGGATCCGTTCAAGCTTTCCAGAGTTGTTATCTTATAACGTGACTGTGGTCATAATTCTTAAAATTGGACTCCATTATGAAGGTGCAATTAGCCTTGGGGTGGGGATAAAGCAACAGTTATTAATCTCATATATTCTGCTTCAATATTATAAATACTTCACATCTTTATTCTTGGGGATGTATGGAGTCAAACCAGTGAGATCACAAATACTATTTGGACTCTCAGAGAGCAGAGAATTGCTTTTACTGAGTTGGTTTCTCATTAGCTATTAATACAACCAATGCAGTAAGTCAGGGATCTAGTCCAATACTACAAGAAATCAGCTCAGTGTCTAGGACAATGGTCAAGCGTCCTGCGTCCTGCTATTGACCTACCTCTCACCGGTTCAACTCCTGGCATTCATCAGCAAAAACATGTTACAAGCTTACAATAATTGAGCAGAACAAATAGGGTTAATTGCTGTTAAAATCTACTGGACTTTTTTTTTCTTGATTTTCACCAATTTTAGTGAGTTTTAATAATTTTTACCTGATTCAAATGATTCATGAAAAAAGGGGAGATTTGCACGAATATTCGTATATCCTGGGCATATTAATATTTGATGAGAATGGGAACTGCTATGATAAATAAAAGAAATTCTAGATTGTGTCTGGCACAATAGTTAGGAGACCTGCATAGTATCTCTAACTCTGATCTCCCCAGTTCAACTCCCCACATTCTCAAGAATAAAGACATTGAATATTTACAATATTAGAGCAGAATATGTAAAGGTTAATTAATGTTTCTGAAAAGTACTGGGAGATTATTTTCCAATATATCGTACTTGATTTTCACCAATTTTTGTGCATTTTAATAATTTTTAACTGATTCAGGTCATAATTTATATAAAAAAAGCAGGGTGATCACTGTGATTTTACTGATATTAGTGATTCCTGGTGATTTGCACAGATTTTCACTGAATTCATCTGATTCGAATCAACGTGACTGAATTCGGCTGATTTTATTGATTTCATAGGAAAATAGGCAAGATGGAATACTTGGGAACAACAATAGTACAAATTAGTGCAAATCACCAGGATTCACTAATATTAGTGCAAAACCCTCCCCTTTTTTTAAATTTAATCCTTATTTGAATCAGGCGAAAATCATTAAAATGCACTAAAATTGGCGGAAATAAACAAAAAAATTATTTGAAATAGATTTTCCAAGTGACTTTTAAAGAAATCACTATTAATTTCATGTCTTCTGCTTTATTATTTTAAATACAACTTATCTTTTTTCTTGAGAACCTATGGTATCAAACCAGTGAGATCCAGGATACTATGTGATCTCTTAACCATTGTGCCAGAAACTCAGCTGTTAAGAGAGCTGAGAATTGCTTTTACTCAGTTGGTTTCTCATTAGCAATTAGTACGAAGAATGTAATAAGACAGGGAACTAATCCATTACTAAAAGAAACCAGCTCAGTGTTTAGGACAATGGTTAAGTGTCCTGCTAGTGACCTACTGTTCACAGGTTTGACTCCTGGTGTTCATCAGCATAAACTTACTGGAAGCTTACAATAAAGGAGAATAAAATATGGTCTTACTGATTGCTATTAAAATCTAGTAGGTCTTTTTTTAATGATTTTCACCTCATTCAAATGATTCATGGGGGAGGTGGATTTGCACTAATATTAATTTATCCTGATGTTTTGCACTAATTTGCACTATTTGCACTATTACTGTTTACAAGTAATCCCATCTTGTCTATTTTTCTATGAAATCAGCAAATTCAGCCAAATTCAGCCAAATTGATTTGAATCAGACTAATTCAGTGAAAAAACACACTTCATGGGCAAGGTAGTATATAAATCACCATATGAGTATATATATATATAGACTATTATAAGCTCTATAATTAATACTACCTAATATTGGACTGAATAAGCTCCATCGTCAAAAAAGGTATACAAAACAGAAAAGGAAAAAAAAAAAAAACAGAAAAGGAAAAAAAAAAAAAAAAAACGAAACCAGAGCCTCAGAATATATAAAGATATAAGTTCACAAGTTTATTATAAATAGGCAAACAAAAAAGGGGGTTATGTGTACAAAATATGCGAAGTATAAAATAACCCACCCCACATGGCACGACTTCAAGACAGGTCCTATATTCCACCCGATAAGATCATATATATATAGTAACATATAAAAGATAAAGACGTCACTATGGTAAGAAAGATCCACATTGGGCATTCATTTAAATGTCCATATAATAGTGCGCATAACAAAATTGTTGTGCAATTGTTGGAAACGCAATATATCAATATTAGTTCATAAGTGGCTAAATGGATGCACCTAGTGTTATCCACTGCCCTCTACTGCCTCCAACTCTAATCTACAGTCATTCATAGCACGGTAATATTATACATACCAAGGGCATCAAAGGATCACAGGGCAGTCGAGGGGAAATAACAGGTCCGTCCAGAGAGTGCACACGTGGGGCGGGGAAAGCCCCGACGCGCGTTTCGGTCTTCCCTTCGTCAGGGGGCGTATAACTGAAACAGTGTGTCAGAATTTATAAGTGCCGCACGGCACTGAAGACCAGAAGTGACGCATGCGTCACCATGGGGAACAAGACGCCGGCCGGCGTCCGCGTCACATGACATCCGGAGGCGGGGCAAAAAGGGGCCCCGGCGCCGAACGCCAATCAAGACACGGAGAGCCGGAAAGCGCCGAGACCCACTTAGTGCGCATGCGTGCCTGGTCTTAAGTAATGTAAATACACATAGGACTTCGTGCATAGTGAAAGAGCAAGAATTTCAACTACAGGGTCTATCGCAAACGAAGTGAACGATCTCAGCACATCACATCAATGTGTTTAGGGTCACCTACAGTTAACCTACATCAAGGTCAAAGAGAACCCCTATTTGGGTGTGAGTACAGAGATATATATATCTAAACAGTCACCAATATTCACATGGGGAATACAACCACATTCCTTTACATAGATATAGATGTATATACTTATCCATTAACATATCATAGAGGTCATTAGTAAATATTATACAATGGGATAAATATATAAAAAGGCCATAGGTATATAAGCCACATAAAACATTGGTGCATGTATTCCTCTCTTGTCCATATTCATCCATAGTATATATTCACTCATAGTCCCATCAGGACATAAAGACTTGATGAGAAGGGGGCGAAGATCCCAACGAAATGCAAAGATAATAGCAAAAGAAGAAGAAAAAAAGGTCCTACATGACACAAAAAGAAACAAGTAAATCAAGGGTAATAAAACACAATTAAAAATTAAAAACAAAACCTCAAGCATATTAGGCCAGTTATAGATGTAAAGATACAAAAACATACATATCGATATATGCACGTATTTAATGTATCCACGAGCATGTAGGCTGACTAGAGAAAGGGGGAATAACTAATACTTTCATTTAATCCATTGGGGTGCAAGGTATCAAGAGTCCAGATCCAACGGGACTCCATTTGGGCAAGTCTAAGTCCCATTCTACCACCTCGTATATTGGGCATAATACAATCGATACCCCTAACTTTAAATCCAGAGGCATCACAATTATGGTGGGTCCTGAAGTGACGAGGTATGGTCTTTAAAGTGGACGTGTCCGTTTGGTCGGCCGCAGCAATAATTCCCAGAACATGTTCACGAACACGAACCTTAAACTGACGGGTGGTCATGCCCACATATACCAGTCCACAAGGGCAGGTGGCAAAATATATCACATACTTAGTGGTGCAGGTAATTGATCTATTGATATTATAGATTTTAGACCCGTCAGATTTAAAGAAAGTGTCACATTTATCAATATTTGGTCATGCTACGCACCGACCACAGGGAGCACATCCACTTTTTTTCGTCTGCCCATCCAAAAAGGTAGAAACCTTTGGACCCTCATAATGGGAATGTACCAAATGATCCCGTAGATTCCTGGAACGCCTGATGGAAATAGATGGTCTATCCGAAACAAATTTTGATAAAATATTATCAGCTTTAAGAATGTGCCATGACCGGGCTAAAATCTTCCTCATACGTGAAAATTGGGAGTGAAAATTGGTTACGAACCTCACCTTCTCATTGCCATCCCTTATATTTTTGCTGTCATATATTAACTCATGTCGAGGAACAAATTTAGCCCTATTATACGCCTTCTTAACCATACAGTGGCTATATCCTCTGGCATAGAATCTCTCCTTGAGTTCTATGGCTTGTCTCTCAAAATCGGCATCAGTGGAGCAGATCCTCCGAATACGGAGGAACTGCCCTACCGGAACAGATTGCGTCATATGTTTAGGGTGTGCAGATTTAGCATGCAAAAGCATGTTGGTGGAGGTAGGTTTACGAAACAAAGTAGTTTGCAAACAGTTAGTATCATCCCGTCTCAATGATACATCCAAAAATTCAACCTGCCGTATGTTAGATTGGTAAGTAAGGTGTATATTGAAATCATTAAGATTCAATTGATCCATAAATTTTTGTAATGATGCTTCAGAGCCCTGCCAGATCATGAGGATGTCATCGATGTAGCGCGTCCAAAAAAGGACGCGGTACATCGACACCCCGTGATCAGACAGGCAGAGGTCCCTTTCCCACAGCCCAAGGAACAGATTAACATAGGCGGGCGCATAGGCCGCGCCCATGGCTGTCCCCTGGAGCTGCAGGAAAAAGGACCCCTTAAACGTAAAAAAATTATGACTCAAAGCAAATGTGAGTAACTCTAGAATAAAGGCCTGTAATGATGTAGGTAAGGAAGAGGTGCCCAAAAAGAATTTAACAGCTGCGAGACCATCAACATGTCTGATATTTGTGTAGAGTGACTCAACATCCGCAGCCACCAGGATAGTATCGTCTTCAATATATAGCCCATCCACCTTCCTCAATAGTTCACCAGTGTCCTTTAGAAAGGAGGGTAGGCATTCAACCAGTGGCTGCAGATGCGAGTCAATCCACTTATTGACATGCTCAAGGAAATTTCCCCTACCCGAAATAATTGGACGACCAGGAGGCGTAGCCGCTTCTTTATGGATCTTAGGTAGGAGGTAAAATGTAGAAATAGTCGGTTCAGTTACAAAAAGGGCAGAAGCCAATTCCTGAGTGATAATTTGATCAACTACAGCCCGATTAATAATCAATTTAAGGTCTGCCGTATATGAGATAAGGGGGTTATATGTCAGTTTTTTGTAACAGATCTTATTATTTAGTTGTCTATATGCCTCTCTCTCATACATCTGCCTAGGCCATATGACAATATTCCCCCCTTTATCTGCGGGTTTAATCACAATGTCAGGCAGCTTCTGTAAGACCTCCAACCTATCACGTTCCTCCTTAGATAGATTGTCGCGGGGAATATAACGAGGCAATGTCAGAAATTCCTCTGCGACAATTTTAACGAAAAGTTCCACATTAGGGCATGTCGTCAGGGGGGGAAATTTCCTTGAGCGAGGACGTATCGAGTCTGGGATCTTACCTCCAATTGGAGTGTTGTGTTCACTGGCTAGATCCTCAAGTGTTCTCACCGCAGCCTGTTCCTCCTCTGTGGGGAAGAGATCATGGAGACCACCATCAAAAAAATGCCTAAATTTGGACACCTGAACCTCATGAATCTTTTTGTCAGTGGAGTCAAGTATTTTTTCAATTTGTATTTCAAAGTTGGACAGTTTCTCCGTTGGACAGTTAGATCTAAAGTCAGCTTGTGCAGTATCAATCTGGGCATCCAACTCCGAAATAGATTGAGAATTCAAATTCACTAGCAATTGCATCAAAGATAATGAACAATTAGTACATATTTCCTCCCATTTAGTAATGAAAACTTCATCTTCTACCATAAATGTAGGAGTAACACGTATTCGTAAACCACGCGGGATCATTTGGCGGGTAATATATTTTCCCAAAAACGCCTTGTTCCACCAAAGTTTTGTTCTTTTAATTAATAGATTTTGGATAAACGTTGATTTCTCTTCCAATCTCTGATCAGCCACCGCCCGGCCATCTGTCACATCACCCCCAAAGGCCTGATCAATTTGTGTGAGCCAGGACTTCTCCTTAGCCCTATAGTCCATATCACCAGAAAGGACCAAGCCTGTGCAAAACACAGCATAAACAATAGAATAAACACACTTCATGGGCAAGGTAGTATATAAATCACCATATGAGTATATATATATATATAGACTATTATAAGCTCTATAATTAATACTACCTAATATTGGACTGAATAAGCTCCATCGTCAAAAAAGGTATACAAAACAGAAAAGGAAAAAAATGAAACGCGCGTCGGGGCTTTCCCCGCCCCACGTGTGCACTCTCTGGACGGACCTGTTATTTCCCCTCGACTGCCCTGTGATCCTTTGATGCCCTTGGTATGTATAATATTACCGTGCTATGAATGACTGTAGATTAGAGTTGGAGGCAGTAGAGGGCAGTGGATAACACTAGGTGCATCCATTTAGCCACTTATGAACTAATATTGATATATTGCGTTTCCAACAATTGCACAACAATTTTGTTATGCGCACTATTATATGGACATTTAAATGAATGCACAATGTGGATCTTTCTTACCATAGTGACGTCTTTATCTTTTATATGTTACTATATATATATGATCTTATCGGGTGGAATATAGGACCTGTCTTGAAGTCGTGCCATGTGGGGTGGGTTATTTTATACTTCGCATATTTTGTACACATAACCCCCTTTTTTGTTTGCCTATTTATAATAAACTTGTGAACTTATATCTTTATATATTCTGAGGCTCTGGTTTCGTTTTTTTTTTCCTTTTCTTTTTTGTAATTCAGTGAAAATCAGTGAAAATCACCAGAAGCACTAATATCAGTGAAAATCACAGTGAGCGCCCTTTTTTTTCTTTTTGAATAAATCATGACATTGAATCAGGTGAAAAACTTTAAAATGCACTAACATTGGTGAAAATCAAGAAAAATGTATTTAAAATACATTTTCCAGTTGACTTTTAAAGCAACAAAATTAACCCTATATGTTCTGCTTCAATAGTGTAAAATTCATGATCTTTATGCTGCAGGGAGTTGAACCAGTGACAGATCACTAGTGGGTCTCTTACCCATTGTGCCAGACTATGAGGTGGCACCTTGTTGTACTTGACTGGTTCCCTCTCATACTGCGCTGGGCATATTAATAGCTGCTGAGAATGGGAACTGTAACACGAAAAGAAATTCTGAGCTTTCACTATTAGTGCATCCTGGTGATTTCTACTTATTTGCACTATTGTTGTTCACAAGTAAGCCCATCCTGCCTATTTTCCTATGATAACAACAAAGTCAGCCAAATTTGGTCACATTGATTTGAATCTGATGAATTCAGTGAAAATCTGTGAAAATCACCAGCAATCACTAATATCATTGAAAATCAAAGTGATCAGTCTGTTTTTTTAAGTAAATCATTAAAATTGGGACTACACTCCCAAAGAAGTTTTAATAAGGTTACATGCTCAGCTTCAATACATTAAACACTCAACTTGTATTTACTTTTAACAATGGTGGGAGATGAACAGGAAAGATCTGGGTCACTAGTTGGACTCTTCACCATTGTGCCAGACACTCAGCTGTGAGAGGAGCTGAGTATTTCCGTTACTTATTGTTAATGCTTCCGCTCTCATCAGATTTTAATACATTCAGTTCAGTAAGATGGAATCAGCTCAGCATCTGGTACAATGGTCTAGAGTCCTACTAGTGATCCAGAGTCCACACCTCACCAGCCCAAGCCCCAGCATCCCCCAAATTAGAGTTGTTAACTTCTTACAATGGTGGAGAAAAACATATAGGGCTAATTGCTGTTTAAATTCACTGGCTAATTTATTTCTAATCAATTTTTCTTTACTCTCAGCACTTTTAGTGCATTTTAATGATTTTCATTTGATACAAAGTGAACCTGTGAGCTCGGGGTCACTATTAGACTTCTTGACCATTGTGCCGGACACTGAGTTGGGTACTTGTCTTACTGGACCTGTCTTACTCGACTGAAGGGAAAAAGAAGTTTAGCACTAAGTAATATAAGCTCTCAGGTCCTATAACAGCTGTCTGTCCCAATGGTCAAGTGTCCTACTTGTGACCTACATCTTACAGATTCAGCTCCCAGCATCTTCCAGAATAAAAATCCCCTACTGCAATCACATCCAGAGCTGCAGCTGCGGTGTTTCTATGACTTTGCGCTTCGTACGCCATTCACTTCTGGAGCTGCAGCTACAATATATTCGATACTTCATGTCACATTTTCAGGTACCATTACATTTACTTTATTGTGTTATTGTGTGTGTTGTATGTTGCAATTACACAAGAGCAAATTCTTTCAGAAACATTCAGATCTGGATGTGAATGTAAATATTACTACTAGGATAGAGGAGAATTAAATATTGCCGAAACCCCTCCGTGATCTCCAGAGATTTCTTTTCTCCTCAAAGCCCTTCAGTCGCCTTTTAACCCTCTTGTGTCTATCTTTAGGACTCTGTCTTTCTGACTTCTTTGTTCTGTCCCGAGCCTTTTGTACTCATGAGACCCATATACTCCTCCTCCAGATCCTCTCTGTAGTCCTCCAGATCATATCATTCTCCTCCAGATCCTTTTGTCTTTTTCAGACCCTACGTGTCCTTCAGCTTCTTTGGCCTCCCACCAGACCCCTCTTTCTTGTGTCACATCACTCCACCCTGACTCCTCTGTTCCATCCTGAGCCCTTTGTACTCTCCAGAGCTCTCTATTACTCCTCCAGCTCATCTCACTCTCCCCCAGATCTGGTTGTCCCCTTTGGACTACTCTAAGCCCTTCATCCTTCCTCCTAACCTCTCTGTTCTCTTCCAGACTCAACCTGCTTTGCCCATCTTCCCCTTCAAACTTCCTTGACATCAGTCATCAATTTTCGGTGGAAATCATATACTCGAGGCTAAAAGTTTTGAGACTGACACAAATTTTGGTCTTCACTGTTTGCTGCTTCAGTGTTTTTAGATTTAGTTGGATGTTGCGACAGTTACTGAAGTGCAATTATCAACATTTCATAAGTTTTTACACTTTTATTGCCAAATCCATCAAGTTTATGGAAAGACTCAATATTTACAGTGTTGACCCTTATTTTTTAAGACTTCTGCCCTTTGACCTGGCAAATGAATATGAGCTTCTGGGCCAAATTCTGACTGATGACTGCCCATTCTTGTCTAATCATTGCTTGGAGATTATGACAATTTATGTATATTTGTTATTCCACCAACCGCATGAGGATTAACCCCAGGTTTGCAATGGGATTGAGATCTGGGAAGTTTCCTGCCATGAATGCAAAACTTCAATGTTTTCTTCACTGAGACACTTAGTTATCATTTTTACCTTTTGATATGGTCTAAATCATACTGGAAAAAGCATTGTTCATCCCAAATTGCTCCTGGATCATTGGACGTTGTTCTTGGAGGATGTTGAGATTCCATTCTTTATTCGTGGCCATGTTCTTATGAGTGAACCCTTTCCAAGGATAATAATTATTATAATAATTTTCATTTCTATAGCACCAACATATTCCCCAACACTTTACATTTCAAAGGGGACTTCTACAGACAATGAAGATATTACAGATTAACACATAATTCAACAGTTACCAAGAGGAGTGAGGTTCCTGCTCACAAGCCACAATTTATGAGGAAATGGTGGAGACATGAAAGGTGAATAGTAAGAAGTGCTTGTATTGTATGGTCGGCCGCTGCTGTGTGTGCTATTAAGGAGAATGACTATTCACTCCTCTCCACATCCATAGTCCCGGCGTGGAGAGTAGTGAATATCCCCGCAGCTCACCTCGGCATCTGAGGGCGCATGGCAGTGACGTCATGCGCTGCTCAGATGCTAACATGAGCTGCTGGCAGACAAGGCGCAGCGTTGGAGCAGAGCAGAGGGGGGGAAGGAAGCTGAGTAGAATTGTTTATTTTTTTCATGTGTGCAGTGATGGGAGGCCATGTATATCAGTATTGGGGATGAGGGGTGCCATGCATAAAAGGATTGGGTCTGAGGGGTGGCATGCATACCAAGATTGAGTCTGAGGGGGTCATGCATACCAGGATTGGGGATGAGGGGTGCCATGCATACCAGGATTGGGGATGAGGAGGCCATGCATACCAGGATTGGGAATGAGGGCCGTCTGCTGAATGCTCCTCATTACCAGCGCCCATCTGACAAATTCTCCTGCTGCTAAAATAGAAAGAAATTGTAATTGGGCATGGATTGGGGTGTGGCCAAAATTTATTTATCATCTGTCCCTCTTTCTCTTCTTCAAAAGTTGGGAGGTATGGTATTAATGAACTGGTCACCCGACAGTATGTGTACAAGTACAGATCCAAAATGCTATTAAGTGCATGGGGGGTGGGTAACACAGATGTTACGAGGGACCAGATTCTGAGGAAAATTTTGGAAGGGCAAGATGGGAATAGTTAGATAAGTGAGGTGAGGTGATAGGCCACGCATAAAACTGGGTATTGAGAATTAGTCGAATTGTCCGGGGTAGTGCATTCCAGAGAATTGGTGCAGCTCTCAAGAATTCTTGGAGACAGGAGTGAGAGGTTCGGATTATTAAGATTAGTCTTAGGTCATTAGCAGAACGGTAGGCACCAGCCAATAGGGCAGTAGTTTGCCTCTGGGAAGCATATTAGTGAGGGGAAAACATAGACATTATAGATTATGAGAAATTACACAGTCACAGTAGGATGAAGTTACCTCTGGCAGTGACATCGTCAGTTTGAGTCAATTGTTCTGAACAATCCTCCTATTTCACAGCCATAACAGTCATTCTTTATAATCATAATATAAAGTTGCAGTGGCTCCATGTTTTGCCACAGTATAACACCATCATCACCACCATAATAAACTGACATCATCTAATGGGTCATGGCATAATTTTTTCTCTCCTTAATTTTAAATGATTTTAAAGTTTTTCCTATTAAGGCCACAGCCCCACTATCAGTATTTGGTCAGTATTTTTTCTCAGGAATGGGAGCTAAAACCAGGTGAGGAACAATCAGAGAGAAGGTATAATAGAAACAAGTCACCAATTCTTCATTATCACCCACTCCTGGTTTTGTCTCCCACTCCTGAGAAAAAATACTGACCAAATACTGACAGTGGAGCCATGGCCTGAATCTGAGAGTAGCAAGATTTAGGGCCTGGGACTGTGATTCCAGCAATGAGTCATAATTTTCTCTCCTGCAGATCTAGCAGAGCTTCAAATACTGAGCTCTGAATAACCACGCCCTCACCACTGATTGGCAGCTTTATGTTTACACCCTATATTGGCAACTGCTAAACAGTGGTGAGGGCGGGGTTACATGGAACAGTTGACTAGGTTTCACCTGACACCTAGTCCTGTACTGATAATCTCCTGCTTATAAAACACTAATTTATTGACACAGCCATACACAACCTAGCGAGTGACACATCGCTGGAATAAGGGTCTCTGCCCCTACATCATACTGCTTTCAGATTACATAGCAAGAACCTCTAGACAGATTCCCTTTATGGAGTAATTAACTTTCATTTAAAATAAAAATTATTTTGGCCAGCATGGAAATTTATGAAACTTTGCAAATCATTGTATTAAAGGATTTGTCTTTATTCCTGTAAAAAAATCATATGCATTTGTGACACCCCAGGGGTCTGGTTGCCACAGTGATAGAGATGTTATGTCTGAGAGCAGGTGGGAGGTCCTTTGGTCAGGGATCCTGTGCATGCCACACCTCCTGCCCAGTCTTGGGAGGGGAAGAACTTCCCCTATATAAACCCGGGGCTGAAGCAGGGTTAGGAGTCAAGGAGAGTAGAGACAGAGAAGCAGCATAGGAAGAAACAGCAGAAGCTCAGTGGGAGCAATACTACTACGAGTCAGGGGCTGGCAGCTGCAGAGCTCGCCCTGACTGAGAAGCTTTCTTACCGGACCCGGCGTCCGAGGCTGTGGGGACTAACTCTTACCCAGCAGCAGAAGCCGACCGGCAGGGGATTTCAGGTCCTCAGGCCCAGAAACCCAAAGGCACGGTCACACGCGTGGGACCAGCACCGCCATCGTGGAGCGGAAGCCATTAGAAGGCCCCGAGTCACCGGCCATACGGGTGAGCACCACACGGTACACTCAGGGACGTGGGCTACTTATATCCGCTTCTAGCAAGGTAGCCAGAAGAGTACAGTCAGTTTGGGAGGCCTACAACTCCGCCTGGCCAGGGGAGATCCCATCTGCTCAAGGACTGACCAGGCCCCGTTCACTAGCAAGTACTCCGGGAGGGTCTATCGTTGTTACCAGTAAAGACCCTGAATTACACCGCACCGTCTCTGAGTGGTTCCTGCTACCCCCATCATCCACATCTGCTGCCCTGAGGCCATACCCCTCCCGTTGGGGGTTATACCATCTACGCTGCACCATCCATCCACCGGCCTCAGCGGACTGTCCTGCAGCGGCAGCTCCATAGCTGCATTCAACGGGTGGCGTAGTCGTCCTGCATCTACCGCTGTTACATCGCCGCTCAGTTTGACTCCCTGGGCACGGACCGGGTCACCGCCACGAGACTACAACCCTCAAGAGATCCGGCTCCGGGTAAGCTCCCGCGTGCGCAACGCAGCGCGACACAGGCCCAGGGGCGCGTCAACTTTGGCGTAGTCGGCAGGATTTCGTGCCCGCAACCACCGGGTACTGCGTGCCTGAAAAAGAGACTTTTCAAACTTACCTGTGGTGAAGATTCCCGCCATCCGGCGCCATCTTCAGCCTTCCTCCCGCCATCGGTGAAGTTTCCCGCCATCCGGCGCCATCTTCTGCCTTCTTCCCGCCATCTGTGGAGTTTTCCCGCCATTGGACGCCATCTTGAGGACGCCGCGCGGGAAGAAGAGGGGCGTGGACTCCGAAAGCGCGCGAGAACTGAAGCCCCGCCTCACGTCCGGACGTTGCGTAAGGTCCTGGAAGGAGCCCAGCAGACGCCGACGTCACAGGAGCGCGACGGAAGGTCCTCAACCCTGACGATCCACTGCGGAGCCGCGGCCTACGGAACAGGATCATCGCAAGGTAGGCCACGGTCCACTAGGGGGGAGGAAGATGTCGGATACGGAGGAGAGCTTCACTGCCTCAACCCCAGCCAGCGCTACCGCTGCTGCAGTTATGCCCTTCACCATGCCCTATATCCCGGGAGCAGCTTGGCTACCCCAGTACTCAGGGGAGTCACATACCCTGCATGACTTTAGAGAAAAGCTGGATAGCCTCTTCCAGGTGTACCCCCTCACAGAAGAGCAAAAAGTGAGCATCCTGGTGGCCCAACTAACCGGGGCAGCCAAAAGGGAAGTAAAATCCTGGCCACCTGGGAGGAAGACTGTCGCAGGGATACTAACCCGGCTGAAGGACACCTTTGATACCCACACCTCAGCCGAGATTAAGCTTAGATTCTACGGGTGCAAGCAGCGAGCGCATGAGAGTATAAGGGACTATGCACTAAACCTACAAGAGGCCCTGAGGGCCATTAAGCAGACCGACCCTGATGGAGTGGGAAACGAGGACAGGCTGTTGACCGAACAGTTTATAGAGGGACTGTATTGTAATACCCACCGAACCCAGTTGCGGGCAATGGCCTTACAGGATCCCCATCTGGGCTTTGCACAGTTCAAGGACAGAGCCATCCGGGTGCTCCGAGAACCGGCACCGGGTGGCGTTGTGACCCACAAGCGCCCTGCTATCACTTACCACCAGGAGGCGGCGCCCTTGTCGGCAGGGCCTGTGGGAGCTGATGCGCAGGCTTTGGACAATGACCCGGCTCCAGACCTACACCATCAGGTCCAAGAGCTAGCTAAGAGCGTTGCTGCGCTAACCCGAACTGTGCAGTCTTTACAGGCTTCCACCCCAGGGAAGATCCAGCTGGCATCTGGACCGGAGGACATCCCGTGGCGTCGACCAAGGAGGACCCCACCGGCCAGAGGAAGACCCAGTGACCGATACAGCGAGGACGGACGACCCATCTGCCGCCGCTGCAATCAACCTGGACATATGGCAAGGTACTGTTCTTTAAACGGGCACAACCTGGGGTAGAGGGCCAACCCCCAGGAAAAAGATCACCAGGCCCATCGAACTGGCGCGACAGATATGTGGGAGGACGTCCAGTCTTGCCTGTGGTACTGGATGGCATTCCCATGAGTGCCCTACTGGACACCGGGTCACAGGTCACCACCATCCCGTACGTGCTCTTTAAGCAGTACTGGAATGACTCGGATATTACCCGCTACCCTGACGACGACTTGAGTATCATCGCCAGCAATGGCCAGCCCGTGCCACAGATCGGATTTAAAGAGGTGACCATCAAAATCGGTAGAGTCGAACTGGCAGCACAGGGACTGATCATTGTAGATATTAACAAACATGAGAGTCACCCAAAAATAACTCTAGGAACTAATGTAATTGAAAATTGTCTTGCAGAGGTGATTTTCCTTTTACAGCAGGTTGCCAAGAACGCCAGCTCCGGCGAGCAGCGGGTGCTCCAGAAAGAGATCCGGGCACTGATGCGACGGCAACAGGTGGAACTCTCCGGCGGTGAGATTGGTAGCGTAAGAATGTGTGACCCTTTTCCTATTGCCATGCCCCCAAAAAGTGAAATGATGATTTGGTGCCGGGCAGCTATTGGTCTGAGAGGTAGAGATTACCAGGCAATGGTAGAACCAGTTTACTCGGACAGTAGGCCCACCATTTTGACAGCACGGGGGGTGGTTGATGTACGCCATGGGAGGGTGCCCGTTCGCATAATAAATATCGGGGAGAGGGAAGTGTACCTGCCCCGGTATGCCACGCTAGCCAAATTATATACCATTAACCAAAATTCTATACAATCTGTGGAACCCTTGCCTCCATCTCACCCGGAGGAAGGTAACGGCTCTAAGAAAAACATGGAGGACTGGTGTCAGCAACTACATCTGGGTACTGACTCCACTCCCGCACACCAGAAACAAGGAGTCTATCGGGTGGTTCAGGAGTACGAGAGAGTGTTCAGTAAACACCCGTTAGACTTCGGGCGAGTCAAGGGGGTAGAACACCACATCCCCACGGGAGACCATCCTCCTATAAAAGAGAGGTATCGACCCGTACCCCCTGCCCACTACCAACACGCCAAGGGGATGCTTAGAGACATGAAGGAGGCTGGGGTGATCAGGGATAGCTGTAGCCCCTGGGCAGCTCCACTAGTCTTAGTCCGAAAGAAAGACAACACCATGAGGATGTGTGTAGATTACCGGAAAATCAATCGTATCACACACAAGGATGCGTACCCCTTACCAAGGATAGAGGAGTCATTGGCTGCTTTAAGATCTGCTAACTTCTTCTCTACCTTGGATCTCACTAGCGGGTACTGGCAGGTTCCTGTAGCAGAGGCGGACCGGGAGAAGACCGCATTCACCACCCCGATGGGACTTAGCGAGTTCACCTGCATGCCGTTCGGACTCTGCAACGCACCGGGAACCTTCCAACGACTAATGGAGTGTTGTCTGGGCCACAGAAACTTCGAGACGGTCCTGTTGTACCTGGACGATGTCATCGTATATTCCAAGACGTATGAGGACCACCTGAAACACCTGGCAGAAGTGTTCGAAGCTCTGGCAAGTTACGGCCTAAAGGTGAAACCCTCCAAGTGTCATCTCCTGAAACCAAAGGTGCAGTACCTGGGACACGTGGTGAGCGCTGACGGAGTGGCTCCCGACCCTGATAAGATCACCGCAATTAAGGAATGGCCAAGCCCCTCCAGCGTAAAAGAAGTGCGGCAGTTCCTCGGGTTGGTAGGCTACTACCGAAGGTTTATTCCCGGTTTCACCAAAAAGGCAGCACCTATGCAGGACCTCCTGATAGGCCAGTCCCGGAAGGCCAAGAACCAGAAGTCGCCCTTCAAATGGGAGGAGCTGGAAGAAGAGTCCTTCCGCCAGCTGAAGATGGCCCTCACGGGGGACGAAATCCTGGCGTACCCGGATTATAGCCAGCCCTTTATCCTCTACACCGACGCCAGTAACATCGGGCTAGGAGCCGTACTGTCCCAGATCCAGCAGGGGAAGGAACGAGTAATCGCCTACGCCAGCCGAAAACTGCGACCCACCGAAAGGAACCCCGAGAATTACAGCTCATTTAAGTTAGAGTTCCTGGCCGTAGTATGGGCAGTCACCGAGCACTTTAAGCATTACCTCGCTTCTTCCCGGTTCACCGTGTACACGGATAACAACCCGTTGACACACCTGGACACGGCAAGACTCGGTGCCCTGGAGCAGAGGTGGATGGCCCGTCTGTCCAACTACGAGTTCACAATCAAATACCGGGCAGGACGCTCCAATACCAACGCGGACGCCCTGTCCAGGATGCCCAACCTGCCGGACGGAGGAGAAGATCCGGAGGGACTGGAAGAAGTTGAACTCCCTGCGTTCCACCGTCATGGGACTATCCAGTATTCCCACCGGGTAAGGAGTAAGCAGGCTGCTACGTTGAACCCCTTACCCCACTACAACTGGGCGGAAACGCAAGACAGCGACCCTGCCGTCCGACTGGTGAAGGAGATGCTGACTCGGCCGGAGGCTCGCCTTGAACCAGACGCTCCGGAGGAAGCCAAACAACTATGGGCAGAGAAGAGTCGACTGTTCCTTTACAAAGGGAAGTTGTGCCGCAGAATGGTTAACTCCCGGACGCATGAATTACTCTGGCAAGTAGTGGTGCCACGAAGAGACGCAGCCATGGTGATGGAGGCATACCACGACGGAGCTGGACACTTCGGGTGGAAGAAGCTGGAGTTCCTGCTGCGCGAGCGGTTCCACTGGGTAGGCATGAGGGGAACCATCGAGAAGTGGTGCAGAGACTGTGGCCCGTGCAACCTGAGAAGGAAGGACCGTGCCAGCCAGAAGACTCCCCTGCAGTCCATCGTCACCCGGCAACCGTTGGAACTGGTAGCCTTGGATCATGTAAAACTGACCCCAAGCAGAAGTGGCTACGTCTATGCGTTAACCATCGTGGATCATTACTCCCGGTTTCTGGTTGTCGTCCCCGTCAAGGACTTAACGGCTCAAACAGCAGCTAGAGCCTTCCAGCAGCACTTTTGCCGTCCACACGGGTACCCGGACCAAGTGCTGACGGACCAGGGACCTGCCTTTGAAGCGGAGGTCTTCCAGGAATTCTGCAATCTGTATGGCTGCCGGAAGATAAGGACGACACCCTACCATCCGCAAACTAATGGACTTTGTGAGAAAATGAACCAGGTGGTAATGGATCTTCTAAAAACGTTGCCCCTGGAAGAACGCAGTCTGTGGCCTGAGAAGTTGCCCGATCTGGTGGACCTATACAACCACATCCCGGTAGGTTCCACCAACTGTACCCCGGCTTACCTAATGAGGGCAAGACCTGGTAAGTTACCTGTTGACCTGGAAATGGGAGTCCTGACACCCGAGGACACTTCACCAGAAACAGACTGGGACACAGAGAGGCAGCAGCAGTACCGGAGAGTACAGGAGAGCGTGGAGCGAAGTCTCTGTCAGGCTAGGGAAAGACAAGAGAAAACTTACAACCAGTATGCTCCCGCTGTTCCCCTGGTACCCGGAGAGCAGGTCTTGAAGAGGAAGAGACGGCTCCACAAGTTGGACGACCAGTGGGAGAAGGACCCGTACACCGTACTGCCCTCAAGCCACGAGAACCCGAAGGTTTGTACCATCAGTAAAGACGGAGGGGAAACCACAGCCATTGTATCCCGGGACCACCTGAAGAAGTGTCCCGAACAACTGAGGAACCCTGAAGAGGAACAAGAAGACCATCGACCCGTAGAGGAAAGGGAAGATATGGTTAGTACTGTGCTCGGGGACTTCCCTCGGTCTTGGACTCAAGTCAATGGTGCAGTTGTGGTACCCGTACTCACCTTCCTCCAACCAGCATCCCAAGCACCTACGGAGCAACAGGTAGAGCTGGAAGAACAGCCGGTCCAGGAGGCAGAAGATTCCACACAAGCAGAACAGGAGGATCAACCCTCTGCTTATAGTGAGCCTGCCGTACCCCTAGTGAGACAAAGAGCCGGTAGACAGCTGCCCAGTTTACCCTTGACAGCTCCTACACCCTGTAGTTCAGGGCCAGACAGTCAGCTCCGTAGGTCCACTAGGGCCACTAGAGGCCAGTTACCCGCACGCTGGAGGATTTGAAGTGTATAAATTGTTTTATTTATGTTTATCTGTGTATTGTTGCTTGTGTATAATTTTGTGTTTCCAGTTATTTTTAGGAATCCTTGGTGGATCTACCGGGAATCCTTGTACATAGTTGGAGCGTAACCCAGGATGGACTAGAGACTGTTAAGGACTCGGGGTAGGACAGACCCCTACCTGGTTACGTCTCCCTGTTTTGGTGAAATGGACACCTTGCTTTCTTCAAAGACTGCACCCGGTTACGGACATGCCGTAACCATCTTTATATGTTTTTCTTATTGTATTATTATTGTTTTTATCTTGTTATGTTTTTCTAAAATATGTTTAGTCCCGGAGTACTAAATTTCACTAGGGGGGAATGTGACACCCCAGGGGTCTGGTTGCCACAGTGATAGAGATGTTATGTCTGAGAGCAGGTGGGAGGTCCTTTGGTCAGGGATCCTGTGCATGCCACACCTCCTGCCCAGTCTTGGGAGGGGAAGAACTTCCCCTATATAAACCCGGGGCTGAAGCAGGGTTAGGAGTCAAGGAGAGTAGAGACAGAGAAGCAGCATAGGAAGAAACAGCAGAAGCTCAGTGGGAGCAATACTACTACGAGTCAGGGGCTGGCAGCTGCAGAGCTCGCCCTGACTGAGAAGCTTTCTTACCGGACCCGGCGTCCGAGGCTGTGGGGACTAACTCTTACCCAGCAGCAGAAGCCGACCGGCAGGGGATTTCAGGTCCTCAGGCCCAGAAACCCGAAGGCACGGTCACACGCGTGGGACCAGCACCGCCATCGTGGAGCGGAAGCCATTAGAAGGCCCCGAGTCACCGGCCATACGGGTGAGCACCACACGGTACACTCAGGGACGTGGGCTACTTATATCCGCTTCTAGCAAGGTAGCCAGAAGAGTACAGTCAGTTTGGGAGGCCTACAACTCCGCCTGGCCAGGGGAGATCCCATCTGCTCAAGGACTGACCAGGCCCCGTTCACTAGCAAGTACTCCGGGAGGGTCTATCGTTGTTACCAGTAAAGACCCTGAATTACACCGCACCGTCTCTGAGTGGTTCCTGCTACCCCCATCATCCACATCTGCTGCCCTGAGGCCATACCCCTCCCGTTGGGGGTTATACCATCTACGCTGCACCATCCATCCACCGGCCTCAGCGGACTGTCCTGCAGCGGCAGCTCCATAGCTGCATTCAACGGGTGGCGTAGTCGTCCTGCATCTACCGCTGTTACATCGCCGCTCAGTTTGACTCCCTGGGCACGGACCGGGTCACCGCCACGAGACTACAACCCTCAAGAGATCCGGCTCCGGGTAAGCTCCCGCGTGCGCAACGCAGCGCGACACAGGCCCAGGGGCGCGTCACATTTATTTAAGTGACTTCCCAAATCCTGCTTTTCCATAGACTATTTGCCTACATTCAGTTGCACAGCTGTAAAAAAATATTCATTTGGAGTACAGATGCTGGCAGTGAGAGGGTCAGCACTTTTTGTCCTCCTCTGAGTGTTGTGCTTATCAGAACAATGTTCAGCAAATAGGTGCTGACCCATCACTGCCATCATCTGTACTCCAAAGGAGGACACTCTGATATCAAATAGACTGGGGAAAAGCAGGGGACAGGAAGCCACTTACATGTATTTTTTTTTCAAGGAATTAGGACAAATCCCATAATATAGTGATTTGTGCAGTGGCTGCAACAGAAGCAGCATGGTAGAAAGATAAGATGTCAGACCATAAAATGCTTGGAAGTTTAAGGCCAAGACATGACGGACAGGGAGGCGATTTCTGGCAGTGTGTGGTCCATTTCTCTTGGTGGCAGCAGAATGGTCTGGAAGACAGGCAACGGACTGGCAGGCAGACAGATGGAATAGTTGATGCATCAGTCAACGGTGCATGAAAGTCTGCACTGATACATGTGACGCGCCCCCTGGGCTGTGTGTGGGGGAATACCCGGAGCCGGGTCTCTGTGTAATGCTAGGGGTTGTAGTCTCCGTGGCGGCGACCCGGTCCAATGGCTCAGGGTGGTCAAACCAGTGGCGGATCTGTTTATTTGCTTTTTTAATGTTTAAATGTTCCGACTACGCCACCCGTGGATTGCGGTCACTGAGAACCGCCGCTGCGGGGCAGACCGCTGAGGCTGATGTTGTGTGCGCAGCAGAGGGTAGTATAACTCCCCACGGGAGGGGTATAGCCTCAGGGCAGTGTGTGCAGATGGTGAGGGTTGTGGTGCATGGGCGCAGCAGAAATGACTCAGAGTCCGTGCAGTGCAGTTCTGGGTCTTTACTGTTGGTAATGAAGAAGGCCCTGCCGGGAGTACTGGCTAACATTAGAGGCCTGGTCAGTCTGTGAGCGAACAAGAGTCCCCCTGGCCAGGTGGAGGTGTAGGCCTTCCCATCTGACTTCACTCTTCCTGGCTACCCTGATGTAGTCTGGTAGTAGCCCACGTCCCTGAGTGTACCGTGTGGTGCTCACCTGTATGGCTGGTGACTTGGGGCCTTTGGTACCTTCCGCTCCTCGATGGCGGTGCTGGTCCCTTGCGTGTGACTGAGCCTCCGGGCTTTCTATGGCCAGAGGACCTGAAATCCCCTGCCAGGAGGTTTCTGCTGCTGGATGTGGATATCCTCACAGCCTCGGACTCCGGTGTCCGGTTCTCTGCGTCTTCAGCCAGGACGAGCTCTGCTAGCTCCAGTCCCTGGTCTTCAGCTCCTGTCTCCTACAGAACTCCTTGCTGCTCCTCTGTCCCTTTCTCTGGAACTACTCGACTCAACTCCCCTAACCCCGCCCCAGATCCAGTTTATGAAGGGCAGGTTCCTCCCCTCCCTGGACTGGGGCAGGAGGCGTTGCATGCAATAGTGCTCCTGACCAGGAAAACCCATGCTCGCTCTCAGACATGGTATTTCTACCACTGTGGCAACCAGACCCCCTGGGGTGCCACATTCCCCCCTGGTAAATTTTAGTACTCCGGGACTAAACACATTTTATGAAAACATACATAACAGGATAGAAGCAATAACACATCAACATATGTACAAGGAGTTCAGTCTTTATAGGTCACGGCGCTTCCGTAACCAGGTGTCCATGTCACCCAAGATGTATTTTGAGGGACCCGTCCCAAACCCTCCACGTAGGCCCTGGGGTGGCTACAGGGCATCGATGATCCGGCGTTGGACCACGTCTTCAGCCACCTCCACTGGTTTTTGTTCTGTGGTCTGGCACAAAAAGGGGGCACTTTACAAGTGCAACTATTTACAAGGTACAGTTCCGGTTATTCATTGTCCATAACCTGTCAGTCCATAGACCCTGTCGGGTAACTTGAGAAACATAATTATTATTCATGCAACAAACATAAAACATTTCAACATTTGCAATATACAGGTATATATCATTTTTAAATTCTCCAGCAGGCTGGTATTTGACCCTTGGTGCTCCTGGTTGACCTACGTAACACACTATCTGGTGGTGTTCTTTCTGGGTCCCCTGTTTCCACCCCTTGTGTAGTGGGCTCGCTAGTGTCTGCACTACAGGTGTTTGGAGATGTTACGGGTAGGTTGGGCAGCTTTCTGCGTACTCTTAGGCTTACCACGGGCACGGCCGGCTCACTATTAGCAGAGGGTTGATTCTCCTGGGCTGCTGGTATGGAATCTTCTGCCTCCGGGGCTGGTTGCTCTCTCAACACTACTTGCTCTTCTGTAGGCCATTGAGGGGCTGACTGGAGAAAGGTAAGGATGGGTACCACAATAGCGTTGTTAATTTGTGTCCAGGACCGGGGAAATTCTCCGAGTACTGTACTGACCATTTCTTCCCTTTCCTCTGCGGATTGAGGGCTATCTTGGTCTTCATCAGTGCTTTGCAGCTGCTCGGGACACTTCTTCAGGTGGTCTCTGGAGACAGTGGCTGTGGTCTCTCCTCCATCCTTACTGATAATTCATACTTTCGGATTTTCATGACTTGAGGGCCGTACTGTGTACGGGTCTTTCTCCCACTGGTTATCCAACTTATGGAGCCGCCTCTTCCTCTTCAAGACCTGCTCTCCAGGTGCCAGGGGAACAGGGGGAGCATGCTGGCTGTAAGTCCTCTCTTGCCTTCCTCTTGCTTGAGACAGACTTCTCTCAACACTCTACTGCACTTTCCGGTACTGCTGCTGCCATTCTGTATCCCAGTCTGCCTCTGGCAAGGTGTCCTCAGGTGTCAGGACTCCCATATCCAGGTCAATAGGCAGCTTACCAGGTCTTGCTCTCATTAGGTAAGCCGGGGTGCAGTTGGTGGAATTTACTGGGATGTGGTTATACAAGTCCACCAGATCAGGCAGTTTTTCAGGCCACAGACTGCGTTCTTCCAGGGGCAACGTTTTCAGCAAGTCTATCACCACCTGGTTCATCTTCTCGCACAATCCGTTGGTTTGGGGGTGATAGGGCGTTGTCCTTATCTTCTTGCAGCCATACAGGTTGCAGAACTCCTGGAAGACCCCCGCTTTGAAGGCTGCACCTTGGTCAGTCAACACTTGCTCCGGATACCCGTGTGGATGACAGAAGTGCTGCTGGAAGGCTCTAGCTGCTGTCTGAGCTGTTAAGTCCTTGACAGGGACCACCACCAGGAACCGGGAGTAGTGGTCTACGATGGTGAGGGCGTAGACGTACCCGGACCTACTTGGAGCCAGCTTCACATGGTCCAGGGCTACCAGTTCTAGTGGCTGCTTGGTGATGATGGGCTGCAGGGGAGTCTTCTGGCTGGCATGGTCCTTTCTTCTCAGGTTGCATGGGCCGCAGTCTCTGCACCATCTCTCAATGGCACCTCTCATGCCTACCCAGAAGAACCATTCACGCAACAGGAACTCCAACTTCTTCCATCCAAAGTGCCCTGCTTCGTCGTGGTATGCCTCCAGGACCATAGCCGCGTCTCGTCTCGGGACCACTACCTGCCAGGTCAGCTCATGTGTCCGGGAGTTGACAATTCTCCGGCACAGCTTCCCCTTGTAGAGAAACAGTTTACTCTTCTCTTTCCACAGCTGTTTGGTCTCTTCCGGAGTGTCTGGGTCAAGGCGGGCATCAGCCTCTGTCAGCATCTCTTTTACCAGGTGGACGGCTGGGTCACTGTCTTGCGTCTCCACCCAGCTGTAGTGGGGTAAGGGATTGAACGTGGCAGAGTGCTTGTCCCTTACACAGTGGAAACACTGAGTAATCCCATGATGGTGGAACGCAGGGAGTTCAATCTCTTCCAGTTCTTCTGGATCTTCCCCTCCGTCCGGCAAGTTCGGCATCCTGGACAGGGCGTCTGCATTGGCATTTGTGCGTCCCGCCCGGTATTTGATGGTAAATTCATAGTTCGACAGCCGGACCATCCATCTTTGCTCCACGGCACTTGCTATGAAACTTTGCAAATCATTGTATTAAAGGATTTGTCTTTATTCCTGTAAAAAAATCATATGCATTTATTTAAGTGACTTCCCAAATCCTGCTTTTCCATAGACTATTTGCCTACATTCAGTTGCACAGCTGTAAAAAAATATTCATTTGGAGTACAGATGCTGGCAGTGAGAGGGTCAGCACTTTTTGTCCTCCTCTGAGTGTTGTGCTTATCAGAACAATGTTCAGCAAATAGGTGCTGACCCATCACTGCCATCATCTGTACTCCAAAGGAGGACACTCTGATATCAAATAGACTGGGGAAAAGCAGGGGACAGGAAGCCACTTACATGTATTTTTTTTTCAAGGAATTAGGACAAATCCCATAATATAGTGATTTGTGCAGTGGCTGCAACAGGAGCAGCATGGTAGAAAGATAAGATGTCAGACCATAAAATGCTTGGAAGTTTAAGGCCAAGACATGACGGACAGAGAGGCGATTTCTGGCAGTGTGTGGTCCATTTCTCTTGGTGGCAGCAGAATGGTCTGGAAGACAGGCAACGGACTGGCAGGCAGACAGATGGAATAGTTGATGCATCAGTCAACGGTGCATGAAAGTCTGCACTGATACATGTGACGCCCCCCTGGGCTGTGTGTGGGGGAATACCCGGAGCCGGGTCTCTGTGTAATGCTAGGGGTTGTAGTCTCCGTGGCGGCGACCCGGTCCAATGGCTCAGGGTGGTCAAACCAGTGGCGGATCTGTTTATTTGCTTTTTTAATGTTTAAATGTTCCGACTACGCCACCCGTGGATTGCGATCACTGAGAACCGCCGCTGCGGGGCAGACCGCTGAGGCTGATGTTGTGTGCGCAGCAGAGGGTAGTATAACTCCCCACGGGAGGGGTATAGCCTCAGGGCAGTGTGTGCAGATGGTGAGCGTTGTGGTGCATGGGCGCAGCAGAAATGACTCAGAGTCCGTGCAGTGCAGTTCTGGGTCTTTACTGTTGGTAATGAAGAAGGCCCTGCCGGGAGTACTGGCTAACATTAGAGGCCTGGTCAGTCTGTGAGCGAACAAGAGTCCCCCTGGCCAGATGGAGGTGTAGGCCTTCCCATCTGACTTCACTCTTCCTGGCTACCCTGATGTAGTCTGGTAGTAGCCCACGTCCCTGAGTGTACCGTGTGGTGCTCACCTGTATGGCTGGTGACTTGGGGCCTTTGGTACCTTCCGCTCCTCGATGGCGGTGCCGGTCCCTTGCGTGTGACTGAGCCTCCGGGCTTTCTATGGCCAGAGGACCTGAAATCCCCTGCCAGGTGGTTTCTGCTGCTGGATGTGGATATCCTCACAGCCTCGGACTCCGGTGTCCGGTTCTCTGCGTCTTCAGCCAGGACGAGCTCTGCTAGCTCCAGTCCCTGGTCTTCAGCTCCTGTCTCCTACAGAACTCCTTGCTGCTCCTCTGTCCCTTTCTCTGGAACTACTCGACTCAACTCCCCTAACCCCGCCCCAGATCCAGTTTATGAAGGGCAGGTTCCTCCCCTCCCTGGACTGGGGCAGGAGGCGTTGCATGCAATAGTGCTCCTGACCAGGAAAACCCATGCTCGCTCTCAGACATGGTATTTCTACCACTGTGGCAACCAGACCCCCTGGGGTGCCACATTCCCCCCTGGTAAATTTTAGTACTCCGGGACTAAACACATTTTATGAAAACATACATAACAGGATATAAGCAATAACACATCAACATATGTACAAGGAGTTCAGTCTTTATAGGTCACGGCGCTTCCGTAACCAGGTGTCCATGTCACCCAAGATGTATTTTGAGGGACCCGTCCCAAACCCTCCACGTAGGCCCTGGGGTGGCTACAGGGCATCGATGATCCGGCGTTGGACCACGTCTTCAGCCACCTCCACCGGTTTTTGTTCTGTGGTCTGGCACAAAAAGGGGGCACTTTACAGGTGCAACTATTTACAAGGTACAGTTCCGGTTATTCATTGTCCATAACCTGTCAGTCCATAGACCCTGTCGGGTAACTTGAGAAACATAATTATTATTCATGCAACAAACATAAAACATTTCAACATTTGCAATATACAGGTATATATCATTTTTAAATTCTCCAGCAGGCTGGTATTTGACCCTTGGTGCTCCTGGTTGACCTACGTAACACACTATCTGGTGGTGTTCTTTCTGGGTCCCCTGTTTCCACCCCTTGTGTAGTGGGCTCGCTAGTGTCTGCACTACAGGTGTTTGGAGATGTTACGGGTAGGTTGGGCAGCTTTCTGCGTACTCTTAGGCTTACCACGGGCACGGCCGGCTCACTATTAGCAGAGGGTTGATTCTCCTGGGCTGCTGGTATGGAATCTTCTGCCTCCGGGGCTGGTTGCTCTCTCAACACTACTTGCTCTTCTGTAGGCCATTGAGGGGCTGACTGGAGAAAGGTAAGGATGGGTACCACAATAGCGTTGTTAATTTGTGTCCAGGACCGGGGAAATTCTCCGAGTACTGTACTGACCATTTCTTCCCTTTCCTCTGCGGGTTGAGGGCTATCTTGGTCTTCATCAGTGCTTTGCAGCTGCTCGGGACACTTCTTCAGGTGGTCTCTGGAGACAGTGGCTGTGGTCTCTCCTCCATCCTTACTGATAATTCATACTTTCGGATTTTCATGACTTGAGAGCCGTACTGTGTACGGGTCTTTCTCCCACTGGTTATCCAACTTATGGAGCCGCCTCTTCCTCTTCAAGACCTGCTCTCCAGGTGCCAGGGGAACAGGGGGAGCATGCTGGCTGTAAGTCCTCTCTTGCCTTCCTCTTGCTTGAGACAGACTTCTCTCAACACTCTACTGCACTTTCCGGTACTGCTGCTGCCATTCTGTATCCCAGTCTGCCTCTGGCAAGGTGTCCTCAGGTGTCAGGACTCCCATATCCAGGTCAATAGGCAGCTTACCAGGTCTTGCTCTCATTAGGTAAGCCGGGGTGCAGTTGGTGGAATTTACTGGGATGTGGTTATACAAGTCCACCAGATCAGGCAGTTTTTCAGGCCACAGACTGCGTTCTTCCAGGGGCAACGTTTTCAGCAAGTCTATCACCACCTGGTTCATCTTCTCGCACAATCCGTTGGTTTGGGGGTGATAGGGCGTTGTCCTTATCTTCTTGCAGCCATACAGGTTGCAGAACTCCTGGAAGACCCCCGCTTTGAAGGCTGCACCTTGGTCAGTCAACACTTGCTCCGGATACCCGTGTGGACGACAGAAGTGCTGCTGGAAGGCTCTAGCTGCTGTCTGAGCTGTTAAGTCCTTGACAGGGACCACCACCAGGAACCGGGAGTAGTGGTCTACGATGGTGAGGGCGTAGACGTACCCGGACCTACTTGGAGCCAGCTTCACATGGTCCAGGGCTACCAGTTCTAGTGGCTGCTTGGTGATGATGGGCTGCAGGGGAGTTTTCTGGCTGGCATGGTCCTTTCTTCTCAGGTTGCATGGGCCGCAGTCTCTGCACCATCTCTCAATGGCACCTCTCATGCCTACCCAGAAGAACCATTCACGCAACAGGAACTCCAACTTCTTCCATCCAAAGTGCCCTGCTCCATCGTGGTATGCCTCCAGGACCATAGCCGCGTCTCGTCTCGGGACCACTACCTGCCAGGTCAGCTCATGTGTCCGGGAGTTGACAATTCTCCGGCACAGCTTCCCCTTGTAGAGAAACAGTTTACTCTTCTCTTTCCACAGCTGTTTGGTCTCTTCCGGAGTGTCTGGGTCAAGGCGGGCATCAGCCTCTGTCAGCATCTCTTTTACCAGGTGGACGGCTGGGTCACTGTCTTGCGTCTCCACCCAGCTGTAGTGGGGTAAGGAATTGAACGTGGCAGAGTGCTTGTCCCTTACACAGTGGAAACACTGAGTAATCCTATGACGGTAGAACGCAGGGAGTTCAATCTCTTCCAGTTCTTCTGGATCTTCCCCTCCGTCCGGCAAGTTCGGCATCCTGGACAGGGCGTCTGCATTGGCATTTGTGCGTCCCGCCCGGTATTTGATGGTAAATTCATAGTTCGACAGCCGGACCATCCATCTTTGCTCCACGGCACCAAGTCTTGCAGTGTCCAGGTGTGTCAACGGGTTGTTGTCCATGTACACAGTGAACTTGGCAGAGGCATGGTAATGTTTGAAATGTTCCGTCACTGCCCATATCACTGCCAGGAACTCTAGCTTGAAGGAGCTATAAATCTCAGGGTTTCTCTCTGTGGGCCGTAGTTTTCGGCTGGCGTAAGCAATTACCCGCTCTCTGCCCTGCTGGATCTGGGATAGTACGGCTCCCAGCCCCACGTTACTGGCGTCTGTGTGGAGGATGAAAGGCTGGCCGTAATCAGGGTAAGCAAGGATCTTATCCTCCGTGAGGGCCATCTTCACCTGGCGGAAAGACTCCTCTTCCAGCTTGTCCCACCTGAAGGGCGGCTTCTGATTCTTGGTCTTTGACTGACATAACAGGAGGTCTTGCATAGGGGCTGCCATTTTGGTGAACCCGGGGATGAATCTTCGGTAGTAGCCTACCAACCCGAGGAACTGCCGCACTTCCTTTATGCTGGAGGGTCTTGGCCAGTCCTTAATCACTGTGATCTTATCAGGGTCTGGAGCTACTCCATCAGCACTCACCACGTGTCCCAGGTACTGTACCTTTGGTTTCAGTAGATGACACTTGGAGTGTTTCGCCTTTAGGCCGTAGCCTGCCAGGGCGTCAAACACCTCTGCCAGGTGTTTCAGATGGTCCTCATATGTTTTGGAATAGACAATGACATCGTCCAGGTATAGCAGGACCGTCTCGAAATTCCTGTGCCCCAGGCAGCACTCCATCAACCGCTGGAAGGTTCCTGGTGCGTTGCAGAGCCCGAACTGCATACAGTTGAATTCGCTGAGACCCATCGGGGTAGTGAACGCGGTCTTCTCCTTGTCTGCCTCTGCAACAGGAAGCTGCCAGTACCCGCTAGTAAGATCCAAAGTGGAGAAGAAGTTAGCAGACTTTAATGCAGCTAAAGATTCCTCTATCCTAGGTAACGGGTACGCATCTTTGTGTGTGATACGGTTGATCTTTCTGTAATATACACACATTCTCATGGTGCCATCTTTCTTTTTCACAAGAACTAGTGGAGCTGCCCAGGGGCTACAGCTGTCCCTGATTACCCCAGCCTCCTTCACTTCTCGCAACATCCCTTGGCATTCTGATAGTGTGCAGGGGGTACAGGTCGGTATCTTTCCTTTATGGGTGGATGGTCTCCTGTGGGGATGTGGTGTTCTACCCCCGTTACTCGCTGAAAGTCAAGCGGGTGTTTGCTAAAGACTCTTTCGTACTCCTGCACCACCCGGTAGACTCCCTGTTTTTGGTGTGAAGGAGTGGAGTCGGTGCCCACATGCAGCTTCTGACACCAGTCCTCCATTGTTTCTTGGAGCTGTTACCCTCCTCTGGTTGAGATGGAGGCAAGGGTTCCACGACCTTTACAGAGTTTTGGTTAACGGTGAACAATTTGGCTAGAGTGGCATACCGGGGCAAGTATACTTCTCTTTCCCCAATGTTTAGGATGCGGACGGGTACCCTCCCATGGCGTACATCGACCAACCCCCATGCTGTCAAAATGGTGGGCCTACTGTCTGAATAGACGGGTTCTACGATGGCTTGGTAGTCCCTTCCTCTTAACCCGATTGCAGTCCGGCACCAGATCATCATCTCACTTTTTGGGGGCATGGCGATAGGGAACGGGTTACTCATCCTAACACTACCAATCTCACCACCAGACAGTTCTACCTGTTGCTTTTCATCAGGGCTCTGATCTCTTTTTGTAGGACACGCTGCTGGCTGGAGCTGGCATTCATCGCAACCTGCTGCAATATGACAATTATCTCTGCAAGACAATTTTCAATAACATTAGTACCCAAGGTTATCTTAGGGTGGCTTTCACAACGGTCAATGTCCACAATAATCAGTCCTTGCGCTGGCAGTTCAACTTTACCAATTTTGATGGACACCTCCTTGAATCCCACCTGCGGCACGGGCTGACCATTACTTGCGATGATGCTCAAATCGTCATCTGGGTAGCGGGTAATATCTGAGTCATTCCAGTACCGCTTAAAGAGCACATAGGGGATGGTGGTTGCCTGTGACCCGGTGTCCAGTAGTGCACTCATAGGAATACCATCCAGCACCACAGGCAAGACCGGTCGTCCACCTACGTACTTATCACGCCAGCTTGATGGGCCTGATGGTCTTATGCCTGGTGGTCGGCCCTCTGCCCCAGGTTGGGCCCGTTTAAATGACAGTACCTTGCCATATGTCCTGGTTGGTTGCAGCGGCGGCAGATGGGTTGTCCGTCCTGGTCGTAGCGGTCGCTGGGCCTTCCTCTGGGCGATTGGATCCTCCTCTGTCGGCGCCAAGGGACGTCCTCCGGACTGGAAGCCAGCTGGATCTTTCCTAGAGGGGACACCTGTAAAGACTGCACAGTTCTGGTTAGCGCGGCAACGCTTTTGGTCAGCTCTTGGACCTGATGGTGCAGGTCTGCAACCGGAGCTTCATCCAAAGCCTGTGCATCAGCTCCCACAGGCTCTGCAGACAAGGGCGCCGCCTCCTGGTGATAGGTGATAGCAGGGCGCCTGTGGGTTACAGCACCACCTGGTGCCGGTTCTCGGAGCACCCGGATGGCCCTGTCTTTAAACTGCGCAAAGTCCAAATGAGGCTTTTGCAAGGCCATTACACGCAACTGGGTTCGGTGGGCGCTGGACTGTAGACCCTCAATGAACTGTTCAGTCAACAGCTTATCCTCATTCCGCACGCTGTCGGGGTCTGCCTGCTTAATGGCTCTCAGGGCCTCCTGCAAATTCAAAGCATAGTCCCGTATACTGTCTTGTGCCCGCTGTTTGCATCCATAAAATTTTAGTTTGATCTCTGCTGAGGTGCGGGTATCAAAAGTGTCCTTTAGACGGGCCAGTATTTCCTTTACAGTCCCCTTTTCCCTGGCTGACCAGGACTTCACTTCTCTTTGGGCTGCTCCGATTAACTGGCCTATCAGGATGCTCACTTTTTGTTCCTCGGACAGGGGGTATACTTTGAATAGGCTATACAGTCTCTCTTTAAAGTCGCTCAGGGTATGCGACTCCCCTGAGTACTGGGGTAACCATGCCGCTCCAGGGATGTACGGCATCGTGAACGGCATCACTGCGGCAGCAGCCGCGCTGGCGGTGGGAGCTCCCTCCATTCCTGGTGTCTTTCTCCCCCCTAGTTAACTGTGGCCTACCTTCCGTTGCTTCTTCTCCGTAGGCCGCGGCTCCGCAGGCGATCGTCAATGTCGAGGACCTTGCGTCGCGCTCTGGTGACGTCCGCGTCCGCTGGGCTCCTTCCAGGACCTTGCGCAGCGTCAGTACGTAAGGCGGGGCTTCAGCTCTCACGCCCCTCTTCTTCCCGCATGGCGTCCCAAAAATGGCGCCCAATGGCGGGAAAATGGCTGCGGATGGCGGGAAACTTCACCACGGTAAGTATCACAGTCTTTCTTCAGGCACACAGTACCCGGTGGTTGCGGGCACGAAATCCTGCCGACTACGCCAAATTTGACGCGCCCCCTGGGCCGTGTGTGGGGGAATACCCAGAGCCGGGTCTCTGTGTAATGCTAGGGGTTGTAGTCTCCGTGGCGGCGACCCGGTCCCGTGGCTCACGGTGGTCAAACCAGTGGCGGATCTGTTTATTTGGTTTTTTAATGTTTAAATGTCCGACTACGCCACCCGTGGATTGGGGTCACTGAGAACCGCCGCTGTGGGGCAGACCGCTGAGGCTGATGTTGTGTGCGCAGCAGAGGGTAGTATAACTCCCCATGGGATGAGTATAGCCTCAGGGCAGCGTGTGTAGATGGTGAGGGTTGTGGTGCATGGGCGCATCAGAAATGACTCAGAGTCCGTGCAGTGCAGTTCAGGGTCTTTACTGTTGGTAATGAAGAAGGCCCTGCCGGGAGTACTGGCTAACATTAGAGGCCTGGTCAGTCTGTGAGCGAACAAGAGTCCCCCTGGCCAGGTGGAGGTGTAGGCCTTCCCGTCTGACTGCACTCTTCCTGGCTACCCTGCTGTAGTCGTGTAGTAGCCCACATCCCTGAGTGTACCGTGTGGTGCTCACCCGTATGGCTGGTGACTTGGGGCCTTTGGTACCTTCCGCTCCTCGATGGCGGTGCCGGTCCCTTGCGTGTGACTGAGCCTGAAGAATTTTTGCACCAGAAGAAAAACCATCTAGTCTATCATACTACATACAATGATAGACCATCTGGTCTATCATGCTACATACAATGATAAACCATCTGGTCTATCATACTACATATGACTCGCCCCCTGGGCCGCGTGGGGAACCCGGAACCGGGCCTCTTGTGGGATGCTGGGGGTTGTAGTCTCCGTGTGACGGCGACCCGGTCCGTGGCTCAGGGTGGTCAAATCAGTGGCAGTCTTATTAGTATTATAATTGTCCGACTATGCCACCCGTGGATTGCGGTCAGTGGGGACTGCCGCTGCAAGGCAGACCGCTGAGGCCGGTGTTGTGTGTGCAGCTAAGAATGGGATGACTCCCCACGGGAGAAGTATAGCCTCAGGGCAGTTAGTGTGGATGATGGGAGTGATGGTGCACGAGCGCAGCAGGAATAACTCAGAGTCCGTGCAGTGCAGTTCAGGGTCTTTACTGGTGTTATAAAGCAGACCCTCCTGGGAGTACTGGCTAACATTAGAGGCCTGGTCAGTCTGTGAGCGAACAAGAGTCCCCCTGGCCAGGTGGAGGTGTAGGCCTTCCCGTCTGACTGCACTCTTCCTGGCTACCCTGCTGTAGTCGTGTAGTAGCCCACATCCCTGAGTGTACCGTGTGGTGCTCACCCGTATGGCTGGTGACTTGGGGCCTTTGGTACCTTCCGCTCCTCGATGGCGGTGCCGGTCCCTTGCGTGTGACTGAGCCTGAAGAATTTTTGCACCAGAAGAAAAACCATCTGGTCTATCATACTACATACAATGATAGACCATCTGGTCTATCATGCTACATACAATGATAAACCATCTGGTCTATCATACTACATATGACTCGCACCCTGGGCCGCGTGGGGAACCCGGAACCGGGCCTCTTGTGGGATGCTGGGGGTTGTAGTCTCCGTGTGACGGCGACCCGGTCCGTGGCTCAGGGTGGTCAAATCAGTGGCAGTCTTATTAGTATTATAATTGTCCGACTATGCCACCCGTGGATTGCGGTCAGTGGGGACTGCCGCTGCAAGGCAGACCGCTGAGGCCGGTGTTGTGTGTGCAGCTAAGAATGGGATGACTCCCCACGGGAGAAGTATAGCCTCAGGGCAGTTAGTGTGGATGATGGGAGTGATGGTGCACGAGCGCAGCAGGAATAACTCAGAGTCCGTGCAGTGCAGTTCAGGGTCTTTACTGGTGTTATAAAGCAGACCCTCCTGGGAGTACTGGTTAGCAGTAGAGGCCTGGTCAGTCTGCGAGCAAGCAGGATCTCCCCTGGCCAGATGGAGTTGTAGGCCTCCCCGTCTATCTGTACTCTTCCTGGCTACCTTGCTGTATGCGAGTAGAAGTAGCCCACGTCCCTGAGTATACCGTGTAGTGCTCACCCGTATGGCCGGTGACTTGGGGCCTTCTGTTAGCCTCCGCTCCACGATGGCGGTGCTGGTCCCTTGCTTGTGACCGTGCCTCTGGGCTTCTATGGCCAGAGGACCTGGAATCCCCTGCCGGTTGGATTCTGCTGCTGGACCTGGATGTCCCCACAGCCTCGGACTCCGTGTCCGGTCTTAGTATCTTCAGCCAGGGCGAGCTATGCTCAGCTCCAGCCCCTGGCACTCGCTCCTGCTCCTACAGAGCTCCTGCTGTAACTTTCCCTCTCCAGGCTCTGACTGACCTAATCCCGCCCCAGACCCAGTTTATAAGGGCAGATTCCTCCCCTCCCAGGTCTGGGCGGGCAGTGTTGCATGCTTAGGGCTCCTGACCAGAGAAACCTCCCACTTGCTCTCAGACATAATATTTCTATTACTGTGGCAACCAGACCCCTGGGGTGCCACACATACAATGATAAACCATCTGGTCTATCATACTAGATACAATGATAGACCATCTTGTCTATCATACTACGTACAATGATAGACCATCTGGTCTATCATACTGCAAACAATGATAGACCATCTGGTCTATCATACTACATACAATGATAAACCATCTGGTCTATCATACTACATACAATGATAGACCATCTGGTCTATCATTGAGCCTCCTCCATCAACAGCACGTGCTGCTTCAGTGCTGACTGCAGGAAACGTTGATTTGGCCCCAGAGGATGATTACATCGCATGTTGCCTGGACTGTGTCTCAATGATGCTAGCAACCTTCTCTTCTGATGAGTTCAAATCTTTATCACTCCTTTCTGGCTCCCAGGTTTTGTCCAACACAGAATCATCATCATACATGATTCGCTGACAGTTGCCTCTGTGGGTGAAATGGCCAGCGTTGCTTGCGCCCCTGCCTGATTCCCACCCTGAAGTTTACCCTGGCTCAGAGTGCTACTACCACACACAAGATTCCCTACAACCTCAGCCTCAACACAGATTGGCATTAGAATCGTGTCCTCCAGCACCATGTCTTCCGAGAACAAAGGCTGGCTTTTCATGTCTTCCAAAATATCAACTCGAAGAAGTATTTCTGGTGTAGTATGTTCCTTAGCCAAGGGGTTTTAGTGGGTTAGGATAGACTGGGGCAGAATAGAGACAGGTGTCATTGATGGATTGGAAATTTTTACTCTGCGTAACATTAACCGTTATTCACGCAGAGGAAGTGGACTGAGCAGAATACTGACTACAGCTGATGGTGTCGCTGTCAAAGTCTACATCATCCTGTTGTGATTGAGATGAGCGATGGAACATATACTCCATTAGGCCCCGGCTTCCTTCTCACTAATCCTGTTGCCAGAGTTTACAAACAAGACCAAATGTGACTTGCGTTTGGTACTACTATTGCCAGAATGGCTGCTGCTAGTAGAGATGAGCAATGTTCGGGTTCGTCGACTTTAACCGCACATCAAAAAAGGTTCATGTTTGGGCACCTGATGCCAAACACGACCCTGAATGGGGTCCCGAACAACCGTGGTTTCCCATGTTGCCATCTGCGTGAAAGCTCGGGAAAC
Source organism: Phyllobates terribilis (assembly GCF_046119375.1). Taxonomy (NCBI): domain Eukaryota; kingdom Metazoa; phylum Chordata; class Amphibia; order Anura; family Dendrobatidae; genus Phyllobates; species Phyllobates terribilis. Next base: position 108,381,837 of record NW_027362764.1, on the reverse strand, counting down.
AGGGGCTTTGATCGACGGTAACATTGTTACCGTGGGTCAGAGAGTTGTGGGATCACGCTGTCAGGTGTCAGCGTGATCCCACAGCTGTGACAATGACCCGTGGTAAAAAGCTTACCGCTGGTCACAGGCATCGGTTAATGATAGACTACTACTTGCATCAGCTGGCGCCTGCTGCCACTGAAAACAGCGAGTGCTGGCGCCACTGGATGGGAGCAGTAGTCTCTCATTAGCCAGTGTCTGTGCTCCAAGTAAAAAAAATAAAAATAAAATGAATAAATATAAAAAAAAACATATTATACTTACCTACACCTAATCCACAATGCCCTTGTCCCCTGTAAAAAAAAAAAAAAAGGCCATATACCCACCTTAATGCCTAATCCCCAATGCCCATGTCACTTGTGTAAAGAAAAAATAATAAACCACCATAATCCTCACCTATCTCCCGTAATCCAGATAATCCCTAGTGTCCCATGCAGATCTCATTAATAGAACAGCCACATCGTGAGATGTGACCGCTCTATTCAGCAGCCGGCGTTACACTTACAGGAGCATAATCGCTCCTGCAGTGTATAGCGCTGAGATGCCGTAAGTGAGGTCACATGAGTTCATCAGCTGATGAAGCTCCGGAGCCCTCACAGCACCACTGCTGCGTGAGAATATTCTCACGCAGCGGTGGTGCCGTAAGGGAGGTCACCGGGGCTCATCAGCTGATGAACTCAAGTGACCTCTGCAGCACAGCGCTTTACACTGCTGAGAGCAATTATGCTCCTGTCAGTGTATCGCCGGTTACTGGATAGAGCAGTCACATCTAACGATGTGGCTGTTCAATAGGTGACATTCTAATGATGGATTACGGCGTGGGACAGTATGTCGGACGGGTGAGTATTATTGTGACAACATATCTTTTCTTCTTAATTATGCCAGACATACTTTCTGATGGCCAAGAGCTATATTTTTATGTTGACTTTATTAACCTGTGTTTGGTTGATTAACACAGGCTATGTTTGCATAATCCTGAATTTTGACACTTGAGTTGAGATGTACTGCAACTTATTGTATGCAAATCTTGCAAGATAGGTTCATGGAGCAATATTGTTTGATACTATGATAATTGTATATTATACTAAGCTAGCTAGTTTATTTAAAGAGTCCCCTCTGCTTTTACCAACTATGTAAATTGATTAAATGCTCAAACAATGAGTCATGAACTCTTTCCACCTTCATCCCTGACCCTTGACCTGTGAATGATGGCTGCAAGTACAATTATGATCTATAAAAAGGGGGTCTCTGCCTCTATTCAGGGTCATTCTACAGCATTAGATATTCCAAAATGAATGTCCAAATTCCAACATCACTATGGCACTTCAAATCCAATAATCAGCTACCCTTCCTAAAGTCTCTTTAAAGTCTTCAAGAAAAAAAAGTATTCCATATACATTTTTAAAAACAAGAATCTTTATTAATGTTCAATAAAAAAGCAAAAATGCCTCAAGAGAGCACTGTGGTCACATATATCCCCAAAAAACTCAATGTAAATTCAATATTACCCATATCAGAGTCAAATGACTATATACATATATATATATATATATATATATATATATATATATATATATATATAGCTTTCTCCAATTACAACCAAAATAATAAGTTAAATCCTTATCATAATATCCAATAGTTGATTCTCAATGTAATATGCACATAGTTTATGATATTCCCGTATATGCAGCTTTTATCAGTAAGGTTACTAGACTAGTAAACTTATACAAATATGCATCACAGATCGCCGTTTCGCCCCCGGAAGAAGTGAGGCGAAACAGCATCGGGGTGAGAGGGTCCTGTGGTCAGCGATATCGGGTCTCCATTACCCTTAGGTTTTTGAAGCTTATAGGCACTTTGTGATGCATATTTGTATCAGATCAGACGTATCACGTATATATGATGGTAAATTATATCGGTAAGATGAAAAGGGAGCTTAGAAAGAGGATAGGGGATCACATAGGAGACCATTTTACTGCGTCATCAAATGACGCATAAACCACTGAACATAACTCCGGAGCAATGTCATCGTTTACTGACAGCCCTTTTGGATAAGACAGATGCTGAATAATGTAGGAAGTAGATTAGAAAAACTCCAGCACCTTCTCCGTATCCATCACAAGAAATGTAAAGTTAAAACGTCCATTTTATTAGTTCCATTAAAAAAGCACCATATGTAAGGTAGACCTTACGCGTTTCGTACCAACAGGGGTTCTTAATCATAGGTTACATTGCTATGGTTAAAAGACATATATATACATATGGACTGAAAACAAAAGAGAAAATAGGGTGGAGACCGACAAAGAACAGGAAGTTCATTAGTGTATGAAAATCCTCCTGAGGATAATTGCTCAGTAATATGCATAAATTAAACTTATGTGCATGGTATGCTGGCAAAAGTACACCATTAGAAAAAAATATCAAAAAATGTACATTAGATCACTGAGAAAATTGAGACCATTGGGAATGCGAGAGTTAAGTTTAAGAATCCATGAGACTTCTCTGGCTTAGGGAAGCTTGCCTCTATCTCCTCCACATATTTGTCTTTGCACCTGGTCTATACCAATAACCTTAAGTGTGGAAAGATCACCACAGTGAAAATCAGCAAAATGTTTGCTGAGTCCTGACATGAAGGACTCACTGCATTAGGATTCGGAGTCCTCCAGTAACATGCTCTGCGATGCGTCTTTTAAGCATGCGGATAGTGCAACCCACATAAATTTTTTTGCAAGATGTGCACAGTAGTATTGAGCGAGCATGCTCGACACTGCTGGGTACTCGTCCGAGCATCTCGCTACTCGGGATGTTCGGCGAGCACGGAGCATTTCCGGGTTACTCAGGCGGGAGCTCGTGTCTCCGCCCTGCATGTTTGGCGCTCTTTACAGAGCCAATGAACATGCAGGGATTGCCAGCCAGTCACTGTAATGCCGCAGCCATGTTGGTTGTGGGCATTACATTGATTGGCTGACCGCACAGCGTCACCTCGAGTATTTAAAACCGGGTGCCACCATCTTGGACACAGTAGCTCCGGATCAGATAGTGTAGGGAGAGTGCTGATGAGCTAGGGAGAGATTTATACTGCAAAATACTTAGTGTAAGGTCTCTAAAGCCTGCCAAATCAAACAAACAGTCCTTCTCAGGAGTAATATCCATCCCAGATATCAGGCAGGCAGGCAGGCTGTATAGGAGACGCAGATGATATACCAACAAACACTGCATTACAGTCCTGTGTGCTCCTGCTGCTCAAATTGCTAGACTTAGTCCCAGGTCTCGGGGGCCAGGAAAAATCCTTTCTTTTCATCTAAATCCTCTTTTTTTTTTTTTCCCCAGTCAGACTGTACAAATACCCGTCTTATTAACCTTTTTGTGTCCCCCCCCCCCCCAAAAAAAAAAGAGTGTGTCGGTGAGTGTTCAGACACAAATATATCTGTTTAAAAGATTCTGGTGTAGGCCACATAACTACATAACTATAACTGTGGTTTTGCAGTTCCACGGTTCAAATCTCTGTATTATCCAGCTTTTGGCCTTTTTTCCGTAAAAAAAAAAACAGTAATAGTGTCTCCCTGACTGTTCAGACACAAATATATCTGTTTAAAAGATTCTGGTGTAGGCCAGAGAAATAGAACTGTGGTTTTCCTCTTCCACGGTTCTAATCTCCTTTTTATTACCCTTTTTCCATTGATAGTGCGAGTGTAAGCTATTTTACTTCATTTACAATGGGCAAGGTACGTGGCAAGGGACGTGGAACTGGACGTTCTGGTTATGGTGCGTGTAGAGGACGGGGCCGTGGCTAAGGTGAAAATGTGCCACAACCAACAGCCACATCTTCTCGTTCCTAATTCTTGACCGAATTACTAGGGAAGCACACAACAACACCAGTATTGCGAACTGATCAGTGTGAACAGGTTATTAATTGGATAGCAGATAATACTTCCAGTTACCTGGGCACCACCACCTCCGGTCTGTCTTCCACACGGTCAAGTTTTAGTAGCCGTGAGTCTCGACCGCATACTCCTCCTCACCCTGATGCCCCTTCCTCCCACAATGCCGAGTGTCGTCAGACAGCAACAGATCCCACAGTTGGACACTCTGAAGAGCTGTTCACTGGTCCATTTCCATATTTGTGCCCCTCGCCTGCTCCGCTTGAAGTGGTGGAAGAGGAGATCCTATGTAGCGATGCCCAAATATTTGAACAGCCACGGCCACAGGAAGGCGACGCTGGCAATTTGTCACAAGAGGTGGACGATGACGAGACACAATTGCCACGGAGTGAGGAGGAGGATCGTGGTGCGCAAGTGGAAGAGGAGGAGGTGGTGGACGATCTAGTAACTGACCCAACGTGGCAGGAGGACACGCAGAGCGAGGCCAGCAGCACACAGGGGGAGGGAGGCAGAGTACCCCAACAGGCAGGAAGAAGCAGTGTGGTGGCTGCACACAGAAGACGGGCAACCGTTTCCCTTAACACCAACACGAGGGACGTTGTCAGTACAACAGGTAGGTCTTCCAGAGTCTGGAATTTTTTTAAAGACTCTGCTGATAACCCCAAAAAGGCCATTTGTACCACCTGCCATGCCAGCATCAGCAGGGGTGACAAAACTACCAGCCTGACCACCACCAGCATGATCAGGCACATGTCAGCAAAGCACCCAACTTTGTGGGGCGAACCCCAGGATCCACGACCAGTGTCAGCGGGTGTCACCACTGCTTTTTCCGCTGTTATGCGTGTAAGAGAACCCCCTGTTTTGCGTGCAAGGCAATCCCCTGTCCATACTGCATGCAAAGATGCCCCCTCCTCTCAGTCTTCACTTGTTATGGAAGTTTCTCAAGAAACAGCATTAACGTCCACGTCCACGTCCCACCGCAGCGTTCAATTGTCCATATCCCAGACCTTTGAACGAAAGCGCAAATTTGCAGCCAACGCCCCACAGGCCACAGTCCTAAATTTGCATATTTCACGTCTGCTTGCGTTGGAAATGCTGCCTTTTAGGCTGGTGGAGACGGAATCCTGCCACAACCTTATGGCGTTGGCCGTCCCTCGGTACTCGGTCCCCAGCCGACACTATTTTGCCCGGTGTGCCATCCCCGCACTACACAAGCACGTGTCCCAAAACATCTGCCGTGCCCTCAACAACGCAGTTACTGGGAGAGTCCACCTGACAACGGACACGTGAACAAGTGCTTGTGGCCAGGGGCAGTACATCTCCCTGACGGCACACTGGGTAAACATAGTGGAAGCCGGGACCCAGTCTGACCTTGGGATGGAACACATCCTCCCCACACCAAGGATTGCGGGCCCTATGTCAGTCAGAGTTACCCCCACAGTGTACAGCTCCTGCGCATCATCCTCCTCCTCCTCCTCATGTTCAGCCTCCATCTCAGATATCAACACATCAGTTACAAGCTGGAAGCACTGCAGTACTGCCTCCGCCAAGCGGCAATAGGCTGTGCTGAAACTCCTAAGCTTAGGTGATAAACCTCACACTGCTTGTGAGTTGTGGACAGCTATGAAAGAGCAGGCAGATCTGTGGCTGAGACCACTGAACCTACATCCAGGCATGGTCGTGTGTGACAATGGCCGTAACCTGGTGGCGGCTCTGAGGCGAGGTGAGATCACACACGTACCATGCCTGGCTCATGTGCTTAACCTCGTGGTTCAGCGGTTTCTTAAATCATACCCCAAGTTGCCAGATCCGCTCGTCAAAGTATGCCGCCTGTCAGCTCATTTTCAGAAGTCGGCTACAGCTTCCGCCACCCTTGCTGTGTTGCAGCAGCGTCTGCAGCTTCCGGCACACCGACTGGTGTATGATGTCCCCACACGTTGTGTGGCGCGCCTGAGGGTTCAGTCGCCACAGGGGTACTGCACCTCAGTTTGAGGTGTGGTATCTCCTCTTTCAGGTAAGGATGGAGCATTTCTCTAGACCCCACTTCACCACTCAACACTACACCACTCCTGTCCTGTAGGGGGCCTATATGCACCAGGGTGCTGCCCCGGGCCGGGATAGAGGAGATGGGGGGAACAAAAGATAGGGGGAACCATGTAGTGGGTGAGGGTGGAGGACACACTTTTAGGTTACACTTACTAATTCATATTTAATCTACGGCCATCTTAGGTTCAGTGTTCTTTGATTGTGATCTTCATCGCTGATTGTGGCTTTCTGCTAGAACCTGCAGCCTATTGAAGATACACGGTCCTCGTACTCTGGCCTTGAGGCGAGGAGCGGGTTAGAGCTAACCTCTGTCTCTACCCGGTCAAGGTCCCTACCTAAGAAGGCCTGGAGGGGAGCAGAGGAGAAAGGCTCCACAGGCAAAAGGATCCCAGGGGGGTCCGGACAGAGCGGCATACGCCACCGGTATTTCTTACTCTGGCCTAGTCAGAGGGATTCCTGCTGCAAGAGGGGTGACCGGCCCCCGATATCTGACTTTGTTACTTCACATCTCAGTCAGAAAAGCCCGGAGGCTTAGTGGATCCCAGGAGGGATACGGACGGAGCGGCTTACACCACCAGTATCTCTCTACCTGCGTTTATCCAGTGGGACCCGGCCTTACACCTTGCTCCAACCACGCAAACAGTCGGGAGAAGACTTAGTGGGAGAACTTGCCAAGGAGAGGAACACACACCAGAGGGGTCTCGGACAGGTGCTCCTGATCAACCTGGAAAGTGCTGGACCCCCTACCTGGTGGCCGCAGTACGCCGCGAGGAGCAGAGGGAAGCTTTGCGGCTAAAGTTCATCTGAGTGTGAGTAAAAACCCTGGATGACTTCACACCCCGCTTCAGCCTGGTATTTCCTGCGCGGCACTGCACCCGCCATCCTTCCTCACACTGCCCTGAGGCCTGCTCCGCCTGCGGGGAGCCGTCCCATCTTAGCTGCCTGTAACACCAGCCTCAGTGGACTGAAACAGCGCTGGTGCTCATCACCGGAAACCGTAGGTGGCGTAGTCGGAAAAATACCACTCATCCTCCAAAGCCCATTATTTTTATGTGTCCGCCCTGGGCACGGACCGGGTCCAGGCCACGACTGCATCCCCCTCCCCCTACAACCGACCCGGCTCCGAGTAACCCCCATCTCCCAGGGAGGGCTGTGAGCGTCAGTTGGAACTCTACCCTCCACATGTTGCAAAGGATTTGTGAGCAGAGGAGAGCCGTTGTGGAGTACCAGCTGCAACAAGGCCGTCGATATTCAGGTCAGACTCCACACATAAGACCTCAGGAGTGGACCTGGATGTCTGACATATGTACCATCCTGACAAACTTTGAGGAGTCCACCAAGATGGTGAGTGGCGATGACGCCATCATTAGTGTCAGCATCCCAGTTGTCTGTCTTTTGCAATGCTCCCTGCAGAGAATTAAAGAGGAGGCATTGCAGCCAGAGAATGATGAGATGGATCAAGAAGCCGTAATGGGCGATTACACACAGCCCAGCCTCATCTCATCCCAATGTGCATTGGGAGACAATGAGGGAGAGGAGGAGGAGGAGGAGGAAAAACAGGAGCTGGTATCATGCGCTGTAGACGGTAGTACCTGTGCAACTGTCATACCGTCGGTTCAGCGTGGGTGGCCTGAGGACAGGGGGGAGGAGGAGGAGAAGGAGGAGGAGAGCATGGTCAGTCGTCATCTTGGTGAGGACACGGAAGTCTTGCCCGTTACCAGTCTGGCACGCATGGCTGACTTTATGTTACACTGCCTTAACCGTGACCCTCGCGTTGTCAAAATGTTGGGTGACAGTCATTACTGGTTGGTGACACTTGTAGACCCCCGCTACAAGGAGAACTTTCACTCTCTTATTCCTGAGGTGGAGAGGTCTACAAAAATGGGGCAGTACCAAAAGGACCTTGCTGCAGAACTGTTAAAAAAATTCCCATCTGAACACGCTATCGGCAGAGGTCACAGTTCGTTGTTGCCCAACCAAGGAGTACAGGCAAGAGAGACGCAACTCCAATCCAGCAGAGGCAGGGGAACACTGTCAAAGTTCTGGGACAGTTTTCTGAGACCCACCCAGCTTACAGGCCCTGAGGCGCGGGGTACTCTCACAAGGAGTGGAAAGTTTCAAAAGATGGTGAGGGAGTACCTTGCCGACCGTACCAGCGTCCTCCGTGATTCCTCTGTGCCTTTTAATTATTGGATATCCAAGCTGGACACTTGGAATGAACTCGCTCTGTACGCCTTGGAGGTCCTGGCCTGCCCTGCCGCTAGCGTGTTATCAGAGCGTGTTTTTAGTGCCGCTGAGGGAATTATAACTGATAAGCGCACTCGCCTGTCAACTGACAATGCTGACAAGCTGACCCTTATCAAAATGAACAAGGGCTGGATTGGGCCAGACTTCTCATCACCACCAAATGACAGCAGAGTAACATAAAGTCAAATCCACTGTGTTATTTCAGGAATTCCCATGCACCGCTTCACACCCACACATGGGTATACGCTTCCTCATTTCGGCTGTATTTTGCTCTTCTCCTTATCCTCAGCCTCCACCACCACTATACCACCAGTGTGACCGTGGTTCATGTTGCCAGCATTGCAAGTTCCTCCGTCCTAATTTTTGGCAGCTTTTGCAAGGAAGGCATAGGCAAAGACTATGGGAGACCCACTCCCCAATAATGGGAATAATGTTTTTAATATTCTGTACTGCATGGCTCTTGTTTGCCAGCATTGCAAGTTCCTCTGTCCTAATTTTTGGCAGCTTTTGCTTGGAAGGCATAGGCAAAGACTATGGGAGACCCACTCCCCAATAATGGGAATAATGTTTTTAATATGCTGTACTGCATGGCTCTTGTTTGCCAGCATTGCAAGTTCCTCCGTCCTAATTTTTGGCAGCTTTTGCTTGGAAGGCATAGGCAAAGACTATGGGAGACCCACTCCCCAATAATGGGAATAATGTTTTTAATATGCTGTACTGCATGGCTCTTGTTAGCCAGCATTGCAAGTTCCTCGGTCCTAATTTCTGGCAGCTTTTGCTTGGAAGGCATAGGCAAAGACTATGGGAGACACACTCCCCAATAATGGGAATAATGTTTTTAATATGCTGTACTGCATGGCTCTTGTTTGCCAGCATTGCAAGTTCCTCCGTCCTAATTTTTGGCAGCTTTTGCTTGGAAGGCATAGGCAAAGACTATGGGAGACCCACTCCCCAATGATGGGAATAATGTTTTTAATATGCTGTACTGCGTGGCTCTTGTTTTCCAGCATTGCAAGTTCCTCCGTCCTAATTTTTAGCAGCTTTTGCTTGGAAGGCATAGGCAAAGACTATGGGAGACCCACTCCCCAATAATGGGAATAATGTTTTTAATATGCTGTGCTGCATGGCTCTTGTAAGGGGCATTAAAATAGTCTTGTTAAGCTACTGTGACCTCCACATCTCTTCCAAGGGGCATTGATATAGTATTTTTATTCCATTGCGACCTCCACCACTCTTCCAAGGGGCACTAAAACCGTCTTGTTAAACCACTCTGAACTCCACAGCTCTTCCAAGGGGTATGAAAACTGTCTTGTTAAGCTACTGTGACCTCCACGTCTCTTCCACGGGGGATTGATATTGTCTTTTTATTCCACTGCGACCTCCACCACTCTTCCAAGGGGCATTAAAACCGTCTTGTTAAACCACTCTGAACTACACAGCTCTTCCAAGGGGCATTGAAATGTTGTTTTTAATTATCTCTAACATCCACGACTCTTCCATTCACTGCTTAGGCCCACAGTGTACAGGAGACCCAGTTGCTATAAATGGAAAAAACGGTTTAGTTAAGGCCCTCTGACCTCCATGTCACTTCCAAGGGGCATTGGAGTGCCTCGAAATTTTTGGTTGGCATTGCACTCACTGTATGCCCTATATCTGTGTAGCCGAACCGCTCCTTTTAGTGCAGAAACATATCCTACAAGACATGTGTGGTTGACTGTCCTGATATTGATGTGAATGGTCCCTGTTCCTCCTGCTCTTTCTCCTTTGCAACTACCTCATCCATCATTCATCACCTGAAGCTTTGTTTTAATGGGAGTCATAGAACTGGGATAGTAGCAGGAAAACATCCAGCAATGCTCGGAGGAGGTAGGATATGCGCCAAAATGCTGACCACCTCAGGCCTAGCCGCTACTACATACATGCGCTTGGATTCCAAGGAACAGAAAGCTAAGGAGACGGATGACCTCATGATCATGAATAATTTACTCGTTGTGTAGGAGGCCTACCACTGCTGCTGTCTACCTTCTGAACTTTGTGTTGAAGTCTGATTGACCCAGGACCCACAATCCTCTATGTCTGGAGGACGTGTTGCATCCCAGTGTCCAACTGTGTCCCGGCTTCCACAATATTAACCCAGTGTGAAGGCGTCAGTGAGATGGACCATCCCTGGCCACATTCACTTGTCCACGTGTTTGTGGTTAGGCTGTCCTTCCCACTAAATGCACTGGGGAGGGCACAGGTAATGTTTTGGTATGCGCGTGTGGCGCCCCTGCTGTGCATTGGTGCCACAGATCCTAGAAGGGTGCATAAATGGATTTCGCCACAAGAGGCCCTCACTACATGCAAACACCTCCACCTTCCACCTCATACCAGCAGAGGGAGCCCTGTTAGGGATATAAAAGGGAAGGTGGAGCCAGGCAGCTCAGATTAGTGTTGCAGTGTGCTCAGGATGTAGCTGCACGCAGGCTGCTGTGTGAGGCAAGCTAGGCCTCCAGCAGCCCTGAAGCCTAGAGAGGGCCCCGAGCGTGGCCGACGGCGAGGAGGAAAAGAGTGGAACTAAGGCGGCAGAGGGGCATAGTAAGCTCACCCCGATTTATATACCGGATACCGGGTCCGCGCCTACAGGGATCTTTATGACCCGTAGGAACAACCGGAATCCCTGGAGAACTACAAGTCCCAGGTTAACTAACCGCTGACCACAGCAACAGGGTTAGGTACCACTAAGGCCCCAGCGACCAGGAATAGTGGGAACCAGGAGAAAACCCTACCGCCAAGAAGGAAGCAGTAAGCAAGCCAGGCCTAGCTCCAGGCAGGCCCGAAGCTTAGAGAATAAAAGACACAGATCAGGAGGCCTTACACCCGCTCACTGGGGAGAGTCCAGAAATGTACCCTTCGCCCTGAGTGTCCTGGACCGTACCTGCATCACCACCAGTAAAGGTATTGAAGTTTGCCCTTGTGTGTGTTCCTGTACTTCCTCTGGGACCGTCCTGCCGTCGCTCTCCTGCTTCCACCATCTTTCTACACCTCTACACTGCCCTGAGGCCTGCTCCACCTGTGGGGAGCCGTTCCATCATAGCTGCCCGTAACATCAGCCTCAGTGGACTGTCGCAGCGCTGGTAACCTCTTACCAGAATCCACAGGTGGCGTCACGAATTATTCTAAAACCCCTATAAATATAATCATTCCCCATTTTATTGACCGCCCTGGGCCATGGACCGGGCCAGCCACCGTGATTTCCCCCAAGCATCTGAAGGCCCGGCTGCCGAGTACCCCACGGCCCTGGGGGCGCGTCACGCGCTTGTGTATAAGGCGCACCGGGACAAATAGGGGAGGCTGGGGACTGTTTATGGACACCCAGCCGCCCCCAGGCGGCTGGGGACCGTGTCTGGACACTCGGCCGCCGACACAGCCATGACGTGGTGGCCAGATTCCGCCTCCACATGCCTAAAAGGTTCAATTTCAAATGCAAGCAAGCAGTATGGTATTGCAGCCTGGGGGTGGGTGGGTGGCAGGCTGCATACTTGCGCTTGCATTGCAAGGAATGAGGGAGGTACAATTGAACACTGCCTGGGACAAGGACTTGCATGGGGATAGTTGCAAGTCTGCATCTTCTGATGCGGCAAGGATCACTTCGTATCTGCATACTTTTAGGCAGTGACCTGGGTGTCAGAGATGCTTCCAAGGGTCTTTCCCATGCTGTTCCCATGTCTTTTCAGCACTGTATGCATGTGTCACACAGCACATGGCCAGATAAGGTTGTAAAATGTTAAAGTTTCCCAGTGGCTGTATTTGTCACGGTTGAAAGCAATACAAAAGTGCAAAAACGCATAAAAAATGCTACTTGTGAACATAGCCCAACGTGTGGAGGAGTAATTTTGTTATTGGTTATTTATTTTACCTTATACACAAGTCTTTACCCTGGAAAGGATGTTCCTTAACATATTTCACAGGAAAGCAGTTTCAGTTTCGTTTTTGAACGTTTAATTGTGAGCCCGTAAAAGTGGCTTAATACCTCTGACTACGTTGTTGACAGCAGTGACCTGGGGGTCAGAAATGCTTACTGGGGCGATCCCCATGCTGTCCCCATGTCATTTGAGCACTGTCACTATCGTTTTGGGCACTTTTTAGGCTTTCTACAGACTGCCGGGGGTGCCGCTGCAAAAATGCTCGGGTGTCCCATAGAATAACATTGGGCTCGTTGCTCGGGTCGAGCACTCGAGTATCACGGTGAGCTCGGCCCGAGCTTCGAGCACCCGAGCATTTTAGTGCTAGCTCAACACTAGTAAATTGTAAATTAAATGAATTGTCACTTAAAAACTGTAGAAACGTGGATAGCATATAAAGTGCCTCATCATCAGGGGTACGCCCGATCATGAGGACATCATCAATGTATCTGGCGTACCACCTGATGTAAGGCAAAAAAGGATTGTCAAGCGTGTGAATATGAAATAATTCCCACCAAGTTACAATTTGCCAGCATACCATGCACATAAGTTTAATTTATGCATATTACTGAGCAATTATCCTCAGGAGGATTTTCATTCACTAATGAACTTCCTGTTCTTTGTTGGTCTCCATCCTATTTCCTCTTTTGTTTTCAGTCCATATATACAGTATATATATGTCTTTTAACCATAGCAATGTAACCTATGATTAAGAACCCCTGTTTGGTTCCAAATGCGTAACGTCTGTGACGAGTCCCCAGGGCAGTGGGGTACTCGGTGTCCGGGCCTATGGATGCTGGGGGGAAATATGTCACAGTGGCTTGCCCGGTCCGTGGCCCAGGGCAGTCAACAAAAAGGGGAAAAGTTTATATGGGATTTGTAGTTTGATCGTGACGCCACCTGTGGTTTCTGATAATTTGTACCAGCGCTGTTGCAGACCTCTGAGGCAGTTGATGGGGCAGCTAGGATGGAACAGCTCCCCACAGGTGGAGCGGGCCTCAGGGCAGTGTAGAGTTTGATGGTGGGTGGTGATGCTGGGGCTTGTAGTGCACTCAGGACGGCGCAGCTGAAATAACTGACGGAGGCAGTACAGTGCAGTCATCCGAGTTTTACTCACATTTCTTGTTCAAGGTTCTCAGGTACACTGTACGGGTGTTCGCCTCCCCGTCGCACTGCGTCCACCAGAACAGGGGTTCAGCTCTTCCTCAGATATGTCAGGAGCGCTTGACGGAACCCCGCTTTCTTTATGTTTCTAACTAGACCGACTTCTCACGCTGGGTCTTCTCCCTACTGCCCTGCGCTTCCCCACAATCAGACCCGATCGGGTGCTCTGAAGTCCCTCTGGGCAACCTGGAGTTCCCGGACCTACTTGACCCTCACGGTGACTAGGATGAGACTGTGGCAACTGCACCATGGAAGTTCAGAAGCCTACGGTTTTTCCAGCCGAGACCTGGAGTAACAGGGCTGGTCCAGGGGCCGGTCCCCTTCTTGCGGCCTGATCCCTCTGACACCTGGCAGATTCGGGGCGTACGGGTGCCGTCCTGCACTCACCGTACCCCCTGGAATCCCTTCTATAGAACAGAGCCTTTCTCCTCTGCTCACCTCCTGGGCCTCTATCACTAGGCCCCACTTGTGGAGCAGAGCTCCTGAAGAGGCTCTGCTCCCCTGCTTACTGCTCACTCACTTCTCTGTCTTGCCTGCCACCTTAAGATGGCTTCCCTTTATATACCTCCTATTATTGTGCTCCCCTATTCTACATCCTCCACCTACACCCACTACTGGTTCCCTCTACCTTTGGTTCCCCCCACTCCAGCCATGGACAGGGCTCAGCAGGAAACACATTGCATCTTGCCCTTCCAGCCGGCCTGGAGCAGTGTAGTGTTGAATGTGGGTGTTGGGGTTCCGGGCAGCACTCCCTCCTTACCTGAGAGAAGGAGACACCACATCTCTGGGTGAGGTGCAGTACCTCTGTGGCGACTGAACCCTCTGGGGCGCCACATCTGCCTTACATATGGCGCTTTTTTAATGAAACTAATAAAATGGACGTTTTAACTTTACATTTCTTGTGATGGATACGGAGAAGGTGCTGGAGTTTTTCTAATTTACTTCCTACTGCCTCTCATCCCTGGATTTGCTACCAAGGATTTCCGTGCACCAGTGGACCCTTATGGCATATGCATGGTAGGCTGAAATTTTCCTCTTTTTTTCCTTATATACCAGATGCTGAATAAGTCTTAACTTGTTCAGCTCCATTTTTGGAACTACACCTAATGGAGAAACAATTGCTTCAACAATTGGCAAACAACTGAAGGGGCCGGGCAATGAGACCTAACCCCACTTCCTTCTTCAATTTATCAGAAACCACCCACAAATATTCTAAAACCGAGCGCAATTTTTTTAAAGAAAAGGGGACTTGATGTTCTGCAGGAGGAATTCTAAATCCCTTCCAAAAACCCTTATAATGAATCTCAGTTTTTTCCCTATAAGGGTAACTATTTAGAAAAGGGGCCATAGTGAGATGGTTCACTGGAGTCTTCCCCCTGATTAGGTCCAGCCACCCCCCGGCAATTTCCTCTCTTAAAACATTTAACTGCCCCATGTGACGTTCCACTACAGTGTGAGCACACGTGCCTAAACTTGCAGTTGGTCCCGTGTTTGCACTGCCCATGGTTAAACTGCCAGCACGCTCCCATTTTGTCTTTTGCTCCTTGCGCTCCGTATCACGACACCCCCTGATGAACCTGCATGGCTCCCACTGCTGTTATTCCCGGGAAAGGACTAAGGATTGTCCGTATCTAGAAGGAGCCGTTACTTTTAGCCATAGTCCTATGTCCTTCTGATCTCCTCTAATGCTCGACCGCACCGCTTTTCCTTGTCTGAACTGCTCATCATATCTCAACCGAGCCTGCCCTCCATAAATTCGATGTGCCTCCCCAATCACATCCATATAACAAAACAAACCTGAGCAGTTATCAGGCGCCTTCTCCCCAATGACACTAGCGAAGGTTGCAAACGCCTGTAACCAGTTAGCAAATGTTTGTGGTATAAACCGCCACCTCCGCTTTTCCTCCTCCTTCTTACTGTCGTCCTTTCTGGCATTGTTGAGGTTAAATTTTTCAAAGAGGCAAAAGCAAATTTTTTTTAACATATTCGTCTTTCCAAATTTTCTCTTTTACCTCCTTCTTTAAGTGTCACCCCAACGGCCCCTCGAAGCATACATATACCTCCCCCTTTTCTCTATCATCGACCTTAATAGCATTCGCTTTTTCCTTTTCAGTTTGATTGGGCTACAACCCACTCGCAGACGTGCCACCACTACTTGCCACTGCCCCACCTATCTCACCACCAGCGATACCTGACCCTGTCGGCGACGATAGCCATGCCCCCTCCGGAGTTACGCCCAACCCCCACCAGAACCACCTTCCAAAATCTGCGGCATTCTGTTCAGCAGGTCCCTGATCCGGACCCTCTGTTGTACCCAGACCCCCCTTCCTTTCTACACCTGGACTTAACTCCCTCCCGCACACCCCTTGACCAAATCTAACAGCATGTTGAAACAGACAAGACAGAGAATCATACTCATAAGGCTGCCCGGGCGCTATGATCCCGTCAGCCGTACTTCCAGCATCTTGACAATCCGTCTCCTCTTCCATCAGCTCCCCCTGGTTGGATTCCATGCCACCAGAAGGATTGGCAACCCCCACTGGCACACGTGGACCTGAAGGTGGCCTCTGCTGGCACCTGCCGGCTGCAGGCCCCCTGCCAGGCCCATCTACACTGGTGCCTGCCGCTTCAGTGGGTCCTCGGCGTGTCGGGTAGAGCCAGGCCGCCCGCTCTGGTACTTTCACCTGGTTGCCGTTGCTGTCTGCTACTCCTTCTGGCATCAGGGGCATCGCCAGGTGCGCCCACCGCTGATGATCTGGGTCCTGAGGGCCTAGAAGCGGAAGGCGGAAGACGAGGGGTAGCTTAGCTCTTGTACTCACCGCCCTCAGGGTCCCCGGTGGGACTCCTCAGCCATCGCCTGCTCCATGGCATGAATTCGGGGGATTAGCCTCTCCAGGAGCCTCGCTCTCCTGACCCGCCTGTCGGCCTCCTCATCACGGGCTGGGGCTCCGACGCACATAGTGGAATGCTGCTCCCCCCCCTCCCCTCACCCCTCAGTCCTGCCTCTGTCCGCAGTTGTTGTAGCATGGCCTACACGTTCTCCATGAGGTAGGTTAATGGTGAGGGAGGGGACACGTGTTAACTTTACACACCCAGCAGTCTAATATGGCCACTTTTCCCACACTTTTTCTTAAATACTCTCCTACCTTCCTCCCACCAGTTTCCCTGCATTGTTCCAAATTATCCCTCCCTGCCAATTCCAGTCATGAGGGGCTATCCCTTAATTTGTACAATCTCCAGCCCCTTTCTGGATCACTGCTCAGTCAGTGCCAATGCTGGAATCAATGAGGTCAGTGCTGGTGCAGGTTACTAACAGCCAATGCTGTGTATTGGGCGGACAGAAGGCAGAGCTGCACCATTGAGCCAGGTAGTGCCAGCTCTGGTTGTGCGTTTAGCAAAGAAAGCACAGGGAGTTGCCCAGTCTGGAGGGCAGCATGTAAATAAAAAGGGTAAAAAAATGAAATGAAATTGGTAGGAACGAAAGGTAGAGACCAAAAAAATTTATATTTGCCAGGTGGACACAGAGGCTGTGGTGGTCGGCTGCCAGGTGGACACAGAGGCTGTGGTGGTCGGCTGCCAGGTGGACACAGAGGCTGTGGTGGTCGGCTGCCAGGTGGACACAGAGGCTGTGGTGGTCGGCTGCCTGGTGGACACAGAGGCTGTGGTGGTCGGCTGCCTGGTGGACACAGAGGCTGTGGTGGTCGGCTGCCTGGTGGACACAGAGGCTGTGGTGGTCGGCTGCCTGGTGGACACAGAGGCTGTGGTGGTCGGCTGCCTGGTGGACACAGAGGCTGTGGTGGTCGGCTGCCTGGTGGACACAGAGGCTGTGGTGGTCGGCTGCCTGGTGGACACAGAGGCTGTGGTGGTCGGCTGCCTGGTGGACACAGAGGCTGTGGTGGTCGGCTGCCTGGTGGACACAGAGGCTGTGGTGGTCGGCTGCCTGGTGGACACAGAGGCTGTGGTGGTCGGCTGCCTGGTGGACACAGAGGCTGTGGTGGTCGGCTGCCTGGTGGACACGTAGGCTGTGGTGGTCGGCTGCCAGGTGGACACAGAGGCTGTGGTGGTCGGCTGCCAGGTGGACACAGAGGCTGTGGTGGTCGGCTGCCAGGTGGACACAGAGGCTGTGGTGGTCGGCTGCCAGGTGGACACAGAGGCTGTGGTGGTCGGCTGCCAGGTGGACACAGAGGCTGTGGTGGTCGGCTGCCAGGTGGACACAGAGGCTGTGGTGGTCGGCTGCCAGGTGGACACAGAGGCTGTGGTGGTCGGCTGCCAGGTGGAGAGTGGCGGTGGTGGTCAGCTGCCAGGTGGTCACAGAGTCTGTGGTGGTCAGCTGCCAGGTGGAGAGTGGCGGTGGTGGTCAGCTGCCAGGTGGAGAGTGGCAGGGGTGTTCTGCCGCCAGGTGGAGAATGGCGGCGGTGTTCTGCCTATATAGTGGAGATAAAACACAATAATGTTGAAGCGCATTTCAGTCACAAGATGTCAAGCCTGTCAGCGCTCAGATCATACACTGCATAAAATTTTTCTGCATGGCTGTCGTCCCAGAAGGAAGCCTCTTCTAAAGATGATGCACGAGAAAGCCAGCAAACACTTTTCTGAAAACAAGCAGACTAAGGACATGGATTACTGGAACCAAGTCTTGTGTTCTGGTGAGACCAAGAAAAACTTATTTGGCTCAGATGGTGTCAAGTATGTGTGGTGGCTAACAGGTGATAAGTACAAAGACAAGTGTGTCCTGCCTACAGTCAAGCATGGTGGTGGGAGTGTCATAGTTTGGTGCTGCATGAGTGCTGCCGGCAGTGGGGAGCTACAGTTCATTGATTGAACCATGAATGTCAATATGTACTGTGACATACTGAAGCAGAGCATGATCCCCTCCCTTCGGAAGCCGGACTGCAGGGCAGTATTCCAACATAATAACCTCAAACACACCTCCAAGACGACCACTGCCTTGCTAAAGAAACTGAGGGTAAAGGTGCTGGACTTGGCCAAGCATGTCTCCAGACCTAAACCCTGTGAGGCATGCTGAAACAGAAGGTGGAGGAGCGCAAGGCCTCTACTATCCACCAGCTCCTTGATGTCGTCATGGTGGAGTGGAAGAGGATTCCAGTGGCCACCTGTGAAGCTCTGGTGACCTCCGTGCCCAAGAGAGTTAAGTGCTTGAAAATAATGGTGGCCACACAAAATATTGACATTTTGGCCACAATTTGGCCATTCTCACTCAGGGGTGTACTCCCCTTTGTTGACAGCGGTTTATACATTAGTGGCTGTGTGAGATATTTAGAGGGCACACCAAATTTACACTGTTATACAAGCTCTACACTGACTACTTTACATTGTATCAAAGTGTCACATCTTCAGTGTTGTCCCATGAAAAGATATAATAAAATATTTACAAAAATGATGTGAGGGGTGGACTTACTTTTGTGATATACTGTATCCCCAAAGATCAGCTGTTCTAGGACCTGATCTGCATTGTCTGGTGATGATCGCTTTACATTGACTGGGACCCCGTATTGTAACTCTATTCAATGTGTTTATATTAGGCCGCAGCTTACAATACCTTCTCAGTGGGGGTGCCGGGTGTTGGACCCCCACTAATCTGATATTGATGATATATACTAAGCATACATAATCAATATCTTGCGATGTGACAGGACAACCCCTTTAAGTAACAGACGAACAATATTTTTACGTTTCTTAATATTTAACCATCCTGATTAATAAAGAATAAATTATTAACTACATAGTTTGCTAGAACTACAAGCATGTCACGATTTTGCAGAAAAAAAATTAAGTAAATGCCTGTAAAATTATGTGGTCATTGAAAACTGCATACACTGTAAAAATGTTTGTTATAATAACTGTTCACTTAAAAGGGCCCAAAATCATAATTATGTATGATAAAAATTAAGACCTTATTTATTTGTGTATGCCAATGCAACTCATATTTAAATCTCCCCCTTATAGCAAATCCCCCTCATGTTCCATCCCATGGCTCCAATGCTGTCAGTCGAGCATGCGCTATGTTGTCTCTAAAATTCTCCATAGACTGTTTGGCCCAGTATAAATGGTGAGCTGGCCTGAAGCACCAAGGAGAAGCCGTGTGCTGCTGGGAAATAAATGTGGGAAGAATAGGACGGACCGCTCAGCCCTGTTAAGCTGGATACACGGAGGGGTTAAGGGAGAATAAAAAAAACTCAAAAAAGATGCAAAAAAGAAATCTCCTGTTGGGCCTTTCTGTATATTAACAATTACTATATAGATCTGGAGCTTTGTGTAAAACATTGCCATTGGGGGAATGATGTGTTAAATGCCCAAATGCAGACAAAGAACAGCAGACATAGAAAACGGTTTCAGATCCACATTGACAACCATGAATTATACCAGCTAGTTATAAGTTAGTAAAAGTTTAGGGTACTAGAAATGTCAATCTTAAAGCTGGAGGCAACATATTGCAGAATGACGGTGAGACCAGGGGGTGACATGTAAGAAAGGATCTTGTATACTCACTGCTTTACATTCTGCAGCAGAAATAGGAGAAGAAGGATCGAAGCCTAAAAGAAAGATAGAATCAAGGTAACATGAGTGATTAGAAAAGCATCCTCCATTCCCAGAGATCCCATGATATTGAGTGTACTCGCTTACTCTACATCCTCCATGCCCAGAGATCCCATGATATTGAGTGCACTCGTTTACTCTACATCCTCCATTCCTAGAGATCCCATGATATTGAGTGCACTCGTTTACTCTACATCCTCCATTCCTAGAGATCCCATGATATTGAGTGTACTCGCTTACTCTACATCCTCCATTCCCAGAGATCCCATGATATTGAGTGCAGTCGCTTACTCTACATCCTCCATTCCTAGAGATCCCATGATATTGAGTGCAGTCTCTTAATCAACAAACACGTCCAGAAGACTCATGAAATATGAGTGGATCTCCTGATCTTCTGACACAGTAGGTAAGTAGCACAGTTTATAGTCTGTCCTGGTCACCATCCGAATGAATGTTAGTGCATAGTACTGCAGCTCACACCATTCAAGGGAATAAAGCTGCCATCGATTAACTCTTTACCGACATCCACTATACATGTACGGCGCAAGTCGATAGCGGGTGTATGCATCAGGTTCCACGTGAGCCCGTCTCCTGGAGGTATTGTATTCATGCATATACATACTATTGGCTATAGTCTTTTTTATAAGCTTATGCACTTTATTTCTGTTTATATGTAATATTCCCAACAGAGACTGAGTCTGCATCTTTTAGCTGATCTCTTTCCTTTCTTGTTGTCCCTCACAGTGTGCAGCTCTTTTTTACTCTATTACTATTTATGTTATGTGAACCCTGTTTCAAATAAAGGTATCTTATATTTAACATTGTTGTGGTTGATTAGTTTAGGGGCTGTGCCCACCTGCCTGCCTGTCTACCAGCCGTGCCAGACAGTCTTTGCCAAGTCTACCATTCCTGCCTCCTGTCCCTTGGGGCTAAGCTGCCATCTACCCAATGTCAGTCCTTGTGTAGCACCTGGTCCAGCCTCCCTCGTTTCTCCTCGGATCTCGGTTCCGTCAGCTTCCGTGCATCTGAGGTGGCACTTGGTGAGGCACCTGGTCAGGCCCCTCCAGGCTCTCCTCAGATCACGGCACAGTGGTTCCACCACCCAGTTTATTACATGATCTAGAAGGTTCGCTCAGTAATATCTTCTCTTACCTGCTCCTGATGGTCTTCACCTTCTTCTTCCTCTGGATTTTGGTGGTCTTGTCCCTACAATACATGAAACATATATCATCTCATGTAAATGTGTAGTAACGGGGGACTAGGATCTGTAAAGGTTCGTTCTCGGGAGCGCGACAGAGGAAATTCCCCAGTTTCTTACTCCAACCCAAATACTTCCTAAGCAAAATTTCTCCATTCCTCCATCACAAAGATAAAGGGGTCTCCGAGGATTAGAATACTGATGACCAATTGTTAGGATCTGCCCCAAATACCAGGGAAGCAGACGTCCGGATCCAGATGGAGACCCCACTGATTTGCTGACCCTGACTGTTACCTAGTAGTGGCTATGCAGATCGGGGTCCGCAGGGTCTACAATTCATTAGAATACATTAATGCCTGGTTCAGATGTGAAGAGTGGTCCGAGTACAGACCCCGATCACTGACCGCCCAAACCTGACCGCCCCATAAGCAAACACAAGACTTTGGGACAGAGACATTATCAGTAGGATTTGTATAATTGGACCAAAATGGAGAAAATAAAAAGATCCATTGTCACATGATAAATCCTGTACTGCATCAATGAAGTTAATGTCATGGGACTGCTGCAGCTAATCACTGTCCTTGTGCCATTTCCCATCTTTGGCCACATTTTTTTATATTGGAAAACCACATAAATGTTAGTGGTATGGATTATGGAAGGGATGAGTATAAATGATGTTGGCATTTCTCTTATAGGTGCACATCAATATCTTCTTATATTAACAGTAAATATCTGCACTTACATGAAAACGATGTTATCATTCATGGTCTCATCCTCGTCTATCTGTTTGGCTGTCTCCTCCCTATAGTACATGAACACAAGATCATCCTATATGTTAGGTGAGGGCTTCACTGAGACTTTTCATAATACGAATGATTGATTTTAACTACAGTGGGTGTGGAAAGTATTCAGACCCCTTTAAATTTCTCTTTGTTTCATTCCAGCCATTTGGTAAATTCTAAAAAGTTCATTTTTTTCTCATTAAAGTCCACTCTGCACCCCATCTTGACTGAAAAAAAAACAGAAATGTAGGAATTTTTGCAAATTTGTTAAAAAAGAAAAACTGAAATATTACATGGTTATAAGTATTCAGACCCTTTTCTCAGACACTCATATTTAAGTCACATCCTGTCCATTTCCTTGTGATCCTCCTTGAGATCATTCTACTCCTTCATTGGAGTCCAGCTGTGTTTAATTAAACTGATAGGACTTGATTTGGAAAGGCACAGACCTGTCTATATAAGACCTCACAGCTCACAGTGCATGTCAGACCAAATAAGAATCATGAGCTCAAAAGGAACTGCCCAAGGAGCTCAGAGACAGAATTGTGGCAATGCACAGATCTGGCCAAGGTTACAAAAGAATTTCTGCATTACTCAAGGTTCCCAAGAGCATAGTGGCCTCCATAATCCTTAAATGGAAGAAGTTTGGGACCACCAGAAGTCTTCCTAGACCTGGCCGTCCAGCCAAACTGAGCAGTCGTGGGAGAAGAGCCTTGGTGAGAGAAGTAAAGAAGAACCTCAAAGATCACTGTGGCTGAGCTCCAGAGATGCAGTAGGGAGATGGGAGAAAGTTCCACAAAGTCAACTATCACCGCAGCGCTCCACCAGTCGGGCATTTATGGCAGAGTGACCCGACGGAAGCCTCTCCTCACTGCAAGACATATGAAAGCCTGCATAGAGTTTGCTCAAAAACACATGAAGGACTCCCAAACAATGAGAAATAAGATTCTCTGGTCTGATGAGATGAAGATAGAACTTTTTGGTGATAATTCTAAGTGGTATGTGTGGAGAAAACCAGGCACTGCTCATCACCTCCCCAATACAATCCCAACAGTGTAACATGGTGGAGGCAGCATCATGCTATGGGGGTGTTTTTCAGCTGCAGGGACAGGACAACTGGTTGCAATTGAAGAAAACACGAATGCGGCCAAGTACAGAGATATCCTGGATGAAAACCTCTTCCAGAGTGCTCTGGACCTCAGACTTGGCCAAAGGTTCACCTTCCAACAAGACAATGACCCTAAGCACACAGCTAAAATAACAAAGGAGTGGCTTCAGAACAACTCTATGGCCATTCTTGACTGGCCCAGCCAGAGCCCTGACCTAAACCGAATTGAGCATCTCTGGAGAAACCTGAAAATGGCTGTCCACCAACATTAACCATCCAACCTAACGGAACCGCAGAGGATCTGCAAGAAAGAATGGCAGAGGACCCCCAAGGTGTGAAAAACTTGCTGCATCATTCCCAAGTAGACTCATGGCTGTACTAGCTCAAAAGGGTGGTTCTACTCAATACTGACCATGTGATATTTCAGTTTTTCTTTAATAAATATACAAAAAATTATACATTTCTGTTTTTTTTCAGTCAAGATGGGGTGCAGAATGTATTTTAATGAGAGAAAAAAATAAACTTTTTAAAATTTACCAAATGGCTGCAATGAAACAAAGAGTGAAAAATGTAAAGGGGTCTGAATACTTTCTGTACCCACTGTATATACTGTGCAATACACACTATATAATACATACGCATTCTATATACATATGGACTCTATGTACTGTACACATACACTAATATACTGTATACAGAGAGAGAGCGCGAGAGAGAGAGCGCGAGAGAGAGAGCGCGAGAGAGAGAGCGCGAGAGAGAGAGCGCGAGAGAGAGAGAAATGTTTTAAGGCATTTTTATTACTTACTGCAAAGTCAAAAGTTTACATACACTAAGATTACTATGCTTTTAAACAATTCTGGACTACCCATGTGATGATGTCATGTGTTTGGAAGCTTCTGTTTTTTTGGCAACATCTGAGTTAATTAGAGACACATCCTTGGGTACAATTTCCAGATACCTGAAAGTGCCTCGCTCATCTGTACAATTATACGCAAGTTCAAACAAGATGGAAATGTCCAGCCATCATACAGCTCAGGAAGCAGAAGGGTTCTGTGTTCCAGAGTTGAACGTGCTTTGGTCCGACATGTACATATCAACCCGAGGATAGAAGCAAAAGACCTTGTGAAGAAGATGGCGGAAGCTGGTAAGATTGTGTCAATATCCGTGACACGAGTATTGTATCAATATGGGCTGAAAAGCCACTATGCCAGGAAGAAGCCATTACTCCAAATGAAACATAAAAAAGCCAGATTAATGTTTGCAAATGTACACGGATACAAAGACCTTAATTTTTGGAGACATGTCCTGTCGTCAGATGAAACTAAAATTGAACTTTTTGGGCATAATGACCATCGTTACATTTGGAGGAAAAAGGGAGAAACTTGGAAGCCTAAGAACACCATCCCAACTGTGAAACACGGGGGTGGCAGCATCATGTTGTGGGGTTGCCTTGCTGCAGGAGGGACTTGTGCATTTCACAAAATAGACGGCATCATGAGAAGAGAACATTATGTGGCAATACTGAAGCAACATCTCAAGACATCAGTCAGGAAGCTAAAGCTTGGGCGGAAATGGGTCTTCCAAATGAACAATGACCAGAAGCATACTGCCAAAATGGTAACAAAGTGGCTTAAGTATAACAAAGTCAATGTTTTTGAGTGGCCATCACAAAGCCCTGATCTCAATCCTACTGAAAATTTATGGGCTAAGCTGAAAAAGCGGGTGAGAGCAAGGTGACCTACAAACCTGGATCAGTTACACCAGTTTTGTCAGAAGAAATGGGCCCAAATTCCGACTAACTATTTTGAGAAGCTTGTGGAAGGATAGCCCAAACGTTTGACCCAAGTCTTTCAGTTTAAGGGCAATGATACCAAATACTAATGAAATGTATGTAAGCTTTTGACTTTGCAGCAAGTAATAAAAATGCCTTAAAACATTCTCTCTCGCATTATTCTGGCATTTGGTGGCAAATATTAAAATTTGTGGTAATCCTAATAGACCTAAAACGGGAAAGGTTTCTTCTAATTTCATATCGGATATTGAGAAAAACATGCAGATGCATCTTTTTATATAGTGTATGTAAACTTCTGGATTCAACTGTACATACACACTCTATATATTGCATACATACAGTGAAGGAAATAATTATTTGATCCCTTGCTGTTTAAGTTTACCCACTGACAAAAATGTGGACAGTCTATAATTTTAAGGGTAGGTTCATTTTAACATTGAGCGATAGAATATCCCCCCCCCAAAAAAAAAAACAAAAACAAGAAAATCACATTGTATAAATTACATACTTATTTCTCACTGCAAAATGCAAAAAAATGCATTTGATCCCTCTGGCAAACAACACTTAATACTTGGTGGCAAAACCCTTGTTGGCAAGCACAGCAGCCAGACTTTTTTTTTGTAGTTGATGATGAGGGTTGCGCACATGTCAGGAGGAATTTTGGTCCACTCCTCTTTGCAGATCATCTCTAAATCATTCAGATTTTGAGGCTGTCGCTTGGCAACTCGGAGCTTCAACTCCCTCCATAAGTTTTCTATGGGATTAAGGTCTGGAGACTGCCTAGGCCACTCCATGACCTTAATGTGCTTCTTTTTGAGCCACTCCTTTTTTGCCTTGGCTGTATGTTTTGGGTCATTGTCTTGCTGGAAGACCCAGCCACGACCCATTTTTAATGTCCTGGTGGAGGGAAGGAGGTTGTCGCTCAGGATTTTACAGTACATGGCTCCATCCATTCTCCCATTGATGCGGTGAAGTAGTCCTGTGCCCTTAGCAGAGAAACACCCCCAAAACATAATGTTTCCACCTCCATGCTTGACAGTGGGGACGGCGTTCTTTGGGTCATAGGCAGCATTTCTCTTCCTCCAAACATGGCGAGTTGAGTTAATGCCAAACAGCTCAATTTTTATCTCCTCTGACCACAGCACCTTCTCCCAATAACTCACAGAATCATCCAGGTGTTCATTGGCAAACTTCAGATGGGCCTGCACATGTGCCTTCTTGAGCAGGGGGACCTTGCGGCACTGCAGAATTTTAAAGTTTAAGGTGTAATGTGATACCAATAGTTTTCTTGGTGACTGTGGTCCCAGCTGCCTTGAGATCATTAACAGGTTCCCCCCCGTGTAGTTTTAGGCTGATCTCTCACCTTCCTCATGACCAAGGATACCCCACGAGGTGAGATTTTGCATGGTGCCCCAGA
The DNA here is from genome assembly GCF_046119375.1 of Phyllobates terribilis. Taxonomy (NCBI): domain Eukaryota; kingdom Metazoa; phylum Chordata; class Amphibia; order Anura; family Dendrobatidae; genus Phyllobates; species Phyllobates terribilis. Next base: position 108,355,661 of record NW_027362764.1, on the reverse strand, counting down.
TTGATGTCGATTGACAGTCATTTGTATTTCTTTCACTTTCTTACTATTGCGCCAACAGTTGTCTTCTTCTCACCCAGCGTCTTACTTATGGTTTTGTAGCCCATTCCAGCTTTGTGCAGGTCTATGATCTTGTCCCTGACATCCTTAGAAATCTCTTTGGTCTTGCCCATGTTGTAGAGGTTAGAGTCTGACTGATTAATTGAGTCTGTGGACAGGAGTCTTTTATACAGGTGACTAATGTAAGATAGCTGTCTTTAATGCAGGTAACGAGTTGATTAGTAGCGTCTAACTGGTCTGTAGGAGCCAGAACTCATAATGGTTTATATGGGATCAAATACTTATTTCTCACTGCAAAATGCAAATAAATTTATCTAATTTATACAATGTGATTTTCTTGATTTTTTTTTTTATATTTTATCTCTCAATGTTAAAATTAACCTACCCTTAAAATTATAAACTGTTCATGTCTTTGTCAGTGGGCAAACTTACAAAAACAGAAAGGGATCAAATACTTATTTCACCCCCTGTACATATACACAAACATTATATACTACATATATACATACACACTCTATATACTGTATACATATGTACTCTATGTACTGTATACATACACACTAATATACTGTATACATATACACACACTATATACTAAAAAAGCCACAGAAAACTAACCGATTCAGTCAGTAAAACAAGTCAGAATGGATGTAATAAAGTAAAATAAACCTTTATTGAAGTACATGGATGTGGGGGACATACAAAAGAAGAAGGGGGGTGCATATCATAAATATAAAATGGTAAAGTGATATATATAAAAAAGGAAAGTTGTATAGGGAATCACGCTGCTGGGTGAGAATTCACTAGTATGAAATATCGTGTCAACTTTATAGTCTAGATATAAAAATATGTGAAGATATAAAAATATGTCACTCTGCAAAAACTCTTACTGTCTCTTACTTACTTGTCTGGACTATTGGATCTCTCTACTACTCGGTCTCCCACTTACTAAACTCTCCCCTCTCCAATCCATCCTTAATCCAGCAGCCAGGATCATATTCCTTTCCAACTACTACACCGATGCCTTTACACTGTGCCAGTCATTGCACTGGTTACCCATCTACTACAGAATACAGAAACAGTGTAGCTGTGGACTAAATGTAAGAATTGTTAAATCTATGAATGTAGTTATTAGGATTTTTGATGAGCATTGATGCCAGGAGTGGCTTTTGTAGTCCAATACTTCATCATAATGCATCATTCTACCTGCTATGGAGATGAAAGTGGTCCTCTTAGCTCTGGGGCCCCTGTGTATCTACAGAGGCTGCACCAATGGTATGTTCACTTCTGATTGGTGCCTTCCCAATCCATCTCAGATATTAAGCCATCATATTAAATGAGCAACATCACACAATTTAAAGAGTAACCATCATTTTATTTATTTTTTCTGATGAATCAATAGTACATGTGAAAATAAGAGAACTTCTTTCTCCTGAACTGGTTGTTCATTCTCAAAATTCTTAATTCATGGGTAAAATCTGTATTCAGTGAACACAAATGTTCCCATTACCAAGATAGGAGATGACTGTTGGTGCTCAGAAAGTTCTATGGAGAACTACAACTGTTGTTGCAGGAGAACTTGCAGCAGAATGTCCGTCTGTCTCTTGCTGCTCCATCCTCCTCTTCCTCCCCCCTCCTCTCCATAGAATTTAATAAGCACCAACTGTCATCTCCTATCTCAGTAATTGGAAAATCAATCTTCACTGAATACCACACCTGCTGGAAGTTTGTTTCAAGCATCTATTACCTTGAGTAGAGTAATATTTTCTAACATTGCTTCTCACCTTCCCCAAAATACTCAGTGTAAATGGGAGGTATAGAAGGTAAATGGAAACATGAAACAAACGGTTAAAGGGTGCTGATATTTCTAGGCTCTTCCATCACTGTATGATTGGTGGGGATTGAACTCTGGGACCCTAGTCAATACTGAGAATGCAGAGTAAAGGCTGCTGATTCTGGGTGCAGGGGAGCACAGGCTTCTGATTCTGGGGTGCAGGGGAGTACAGATTGCGGATTCTGGGGTGCATGGGAATTGCTCACAGCTCCATTCACCTCAATGGGATTTACCAAAAGTAGCCAAGATGGGAATACTGCACCCAATGCCGTCACACAGAGGTTTTCAGAAAAAATGCAATTTTTTGTAAATCAGTAGTTCACATCTTAAAGAGCAATATATACCATTATCTCATCTATAACATTTGCTTTAATTAGCGCAATAAATCTCAGAACTTACAGAGACTGCTGGATTTTCTCCAGGATTTTTATCTTCTGTTCAATCTCTTCTTTTAGGAAGTCTATATCTTCTTCCCTATTGTACATAGAAAATATATCTGATATTGAAATATACAAATGCCAGTAATTATTAAGATGTTCAGCAGTATTAGTGACCATGACACATGTGGTAAATTCCTCTCTTCTCCCTCCATTCTAGGTACTTTCTTTGACAACAGTTTTACATTTACTATCTTTCCACTGTTAAAGGGAATCTGTCAGTAGGTATTTTGCTATTTAATATGGGAGCAGCCTGATATAGGGTCAGAAACCCTGATTCAAGCAAGATGTTCCTTACTGGGCTGCTTGTGTGGCGCCCCTGAGGGTTCGACCGCCACAGGGATGCTGCACTTCTCTAATGGAGTGTACAGTCATGGCCAAAAGTTTTGAGAATGACACCAAAATTATATTTTCACATGATCTGCTGGCCTCTGGTTTTTATTAGTGTTTGTCTGATGTTTATATCACATACAGAAATATAATTGCAATCATATTATGAGTACCAATAGGTTATATTGACAGTTAGAATGAGTTAATGCAGCAAGTCAATATTTGCAGTGTTGCCCCTTCTTCTTCAAGACCTCTGTAATTCTCCCTGGCATGCTCTCAATCAACTTTTGGACCAAATCCTGACTGATAGCAGTCCATTCTTGCATAATCAATGCTTGGATTTTGCCCGAATTTGTTGGTTTTTGTTTGTCCACCCGTCTCTTGATGATTGACCACAAGTTCTCAATGGGATTAAGATCTGGGAGTTTCCAGGCCATGAACCCAAAATCTCTATGTTTTGTTCCAGGAGCCATTTAGTTATCACCTTTGCTTTATGGCAAGGTGCTCCATCATGCTGGAAAAGGCATTGTTGGGCGCCAAACTGCTCTTGGACGGTTGGGAGAAGTTGCTCTTGGAGGACATTCTGGTACCATTCTTTATTCATGGCTGTGTTTTTAGGCAAGACTGTGAGTGAGCCGATTCCCTTGGCTGAGAAGCAACCCCACACATGAATGGTTTCAGGATGCTTTACAGTTGGCATGAGACAAGACTGGTGTTAGCGCTCACCTCTTCTTCTCGGAATAAGCTGTTTTCCAGATGTCCCAAACAATCGAAAAGGGGATTCATCAGAGAAAATTACTTTGCCCCAGTCCTCAGCAGTCCACTCCCTGTACCTTTTGCAGAATATCAGTCGGTCCCTGATGTTTTTTCTGGAGAGAAGTGGCTTCTTTGCTGCCCTCCTTGAAACCAGCCCTTGCTCAAAGAGTCTCCGCCTCACAGTGCGTGCAGAAGCACTCACACCAGCCTGCTGCCATTCCTGAGCAAGCTCGGCACTGCTGGCAGTCCGATCCCGCAGCTGAAACAGTTTTAAGATACGGTCCTGGCGCTTGCTGGTCTTTCTTGGGCGCCCGGGAGCCTTTTTGACAACAATGGAAGCTCTCTCCTTGAAGTTCTTGATGATGCGATAGATTGTTGACTGAGGTGCAATCTTTGTAGCTGCGATACTCTTCCCTGTTAGACCATTTTTGTGCAGTGCAATGATGGCTGCACGTGTTTCTTTAGAGATAACCATGGTTAACTGAAGAGAAACAATGATACCAAGAACCAGCCTCCTTTTAAAGTGTCCAGTGATGTCATTCTTACTTAATCATGACTGATTGATCCATTAACACAGGTGTGGGTGTTGATGAGGACAGGGCTGGCGATCAATCACTAAAACGATGCTAGCTGCTCCTTTTAAGGCAGGACTGCAATGATGTTGAAATGTGTTTTGGGGGTTAAAGTTCATTTTCTGGGCAAATATTGACTTTGCAAGTACAGTAATTGCTGTTAAGCTGATCACTCTTTGACATTCAGGAGTATATGCAAATTGCCATTACAAAAAATGAAGCAGTAAACTTTGGAAAAATTACTATTTGTCTCATTCTCAATACTTTTGGCCATGACTGTAGTGTTCCTCCTCTGAGGTTAGGCCAGTGTGAAGGTTGTGACCTAACCTTTTGCATCCAACACCACACTTCTCCACCAGAGGGAGCTAGTATGCACTAGGTGCTGCTCCCCTGGTTACAGGGAGACTGGGGAACACAAAGTGGTAGGAACCAGTTAGTGGGTGAGGGTGGAGGACTTACTAGTTAGTTACACTTCAAATTTCATATTTAATAGAATGCCATCTTTGATCTTGGTCTTGGTTTTTCTGTGCTGTCAAATGCTGTGTGTACTGTGACCTCCCTCCGGGAGCGCAGATCCTGTGTGGGCCTGCACCGGCATGGGACACAGCCCTCGTACCCTGGCCTTGGGACGAGAGGTAGGTTGCAGAGAAGGAATGTCTCAACCCGGCCAAGGACCAGGATCAAGAAGGCCCGGAGCTTAAGAGTGTGTCTCCACAGCAAATGGATCCCAGGAAGGATGCAGACGGAGCGGTATACGCCACCTGTCCTCGCCCACCTGATATATTCAGAGGGACTCCGGCTGCAAGAGGGGTTACCGGCCCCCGACACCCGACCTTGCTACTTTACGTCCTGAACGGGAAAGCCCGGTTAGGCCCTGAGGATCCCACCGGGCATCGGATGGAGAGGAATTGCCAGCCATGCCCTAGTCCTGAGAGGAGCTCAGAGGGAGGCCCGGCCTATTCACACACGCACAGACGGGAACGGGACAAGTCTGTAGTGCAGGAACACTCTGGTGCAGGGTCGCTACCAAACACTGGACTTTCTCTGAGGTAGTCGGACCCCCGTCCCTGGTGGCCGCAGGACTCCGCGGGGAGCAGGGAGTCGCCTTCCCGCTGTCATCTCTAAGTGAGTAAAGCCTTGGAAGTTCACCCCTATGGCCTCCGGACTGTTCATTATGCGCCATGCCATGCGACGCGGTGCCCGTACTCCCCGCACTACTACCCCCCCTTCATCCTGTCTTGCCTGCCCTGAGGCCTTGCTCCGTGGGGAGCAGTAATAACTTTGGCCGCCATGACACCGGGCCTCAGCGGACTGTAGCGGCGCTGGTGATCCTTCACCAGGCATCACAGGTGGCGTAGTCGTTAAAATAAGCCACTCAACCCGGACAAGCCCACACCATCTCTTTCTAATGTGACGGCCCTGAGCACGGGTCGGGCCCGGGCCATGGCTGCATCCCATCTCTCCATCACAGGGCCCGACACCGAGTCCCCCAACACCCAGGGTAAAACACGGGCTTTTCTGAGTAGAGGCGTCACACTTGCTGTAGGTTTATGAAAATCAGTGTTTTCTCAGCAGGAGATTATCACTAGAGGACTAGTTGCTACTTGTCATGTAGTCCTCCTGTTCTGTACAACTCCATTCTCACCACTGATTAGCAGCTTTCTGTCACTCAGTGATGTGGGCGAGTTATACAGGGCTCAGCATTTCGAGAACTGCTAGATCTGCAGCAGAGAAAACAGTGATTGTATTAAACCTGCGGCAAGCAGCCCAGTAATTGACACATTGCTGGAATTGTTGCTTCTAGATGGGGTAGTCGAAACCTGGTGATAGATTCCCTTTAATGCCAGGGTCACACGGCCATAGATTCTCTCATCCGAGAGAATCGGGCTGATTATGCTAATGACACTCTGATTAAACTCTGATCTGAATGTCAGCATAGTGTGATCTGACTCTCTCGGATGAGAGAATAGGAGCTCACTGTGAGGAGAAGATGGAGAACAAAATTTCTCCATCTTTTCTATTGTGTGAGTCTGCAGAAATCAGACTGCACTCAGCTGTCATCCAAGTGCAGTCTGATGTTTTCCCATGCACCCATAGACTTGAATAGGTGAGTGGCATCTGATTTCAGAGTGAATTGCAGCCTGCTGTGATTTTCTTTCACTAACAGAGCCTGTCAGTGAAAAAAAAAAAATGGTCACCAGCACTGCCCCTTAGAATAACATTGGTCCGAGTGCTATGTGATAAAAATTCAGATAGCACTTGTCGGGTGTATACGGCAGTGAGAGCAAGGCCTAAATGTTAAAGTTCTGTCTCTCAGCAGCTGCCAATAGAAGGCTTTTCTGTATGGGGATACATAGAGATCTAGAAGATTATTGGCAGAAAAAGACCATGTGGTCCATCTTGTCTATATTATTTCTCTTTTTTAAATTTACAATAGATGATTGATTGTTTATTCCGGACATAATTAATTTACTTTACTGGTGATTTTCTAACTATATACCAGAAAGTGAATATTGCAAACATTGATGGCAAAAAAATAGCATTATTGCAGTTGTTTGGGATTTTGTCTTCTGCAGCCTGCAATCATTCTAATACACTGCAGGCTGCTCAGTGCTGTTCACTCGGAAAACTGACAGATGAGCTCTGTATACAGATCCCTACAGAAAGCACGTCATTTCTTTCTAAAGAAGCTGTACTACAATAGTGGCTCGTGTGTTTTCTCCTGGTAGCCATTTAGCACGTTAAAGAAGCACTCCTCCCATCAAAGTGTTTATCCTCTTAATTTATATCATATTATATATCACTGTGTACTTACAATTGCTCATTTTGCCTTTCTACCCTGTTAATTTTTCTGTCTTCCATTAGGTCTAAGACATCATGTGATTGAAAACTGACCATCTGAATCCTTCTAAGCTCTATGTAGAAACAGGAGGTCAATTTTCCCTGCACAAGTCATGAATCACTGCAAAAGTATATGACGAGAGGAGGAGGAGCTGCTGGGTCAGGACACAGGAGTGGAAGAGGGGAACCAGTTGTGCAGGGGCAAGAGACTCCCTGTTTCTACTGTATTAGGTTGACTCACTCGGCTTCTTAAAGAGGCAGTCACAGGAATTATTTCTGTTTAAAGTACGGCTGATTTATTGCAGTCCTCATAAATCACATCACCAGAAAATGTAAATACAGCCTTTCTCATGCAGTAGGTAAAACATAAAACAACAAGTCCATACAATAGTGCTGTTTAGCCCACCTGGCTTAAAGTTCAGCGTCCATGTCCTTTAGCAAAGGAATTCATACCAGGAGACCTGCAATCTCTATATTTCCAGTATTTCTGCTACAAACAGCTCAGAGATCTCACCTCCAGCCCACCACACACTAAATGCTCTGCAAGGCTGTGTTTTTCTATCCACCTAGTTCCTTCCTTTCTAAAGGTGCTTTAATCACACTAGGACCAAGATGGTGGTTTAACCTACTCGTGTGCTGGAAACTTTTCACTATGCACAATCACTGCAGCTATCAATATCAGTGCTACACATCTCTCTCTCCAGTAACCTGCTACTGACTGTCACATATTCCTTCGCTCTGCCCAAAGCTGTTGGTTTTGGCACCTTCAGTCACCAAACAGGGGAGTCTAAATTGGCATTTGCGTTACTATGCAGCTTCCGAGGCCTGTATTCATATGAAAGATTACATTTTTCCTTCTTTTTCCCGATGGTACTCTTCTTTGGGTTTATGGTAAACCCCACTTTCCTCAGCGCATCCAGCACGGCCTGGACCTTCTGCAGATGACTTCCCCAATCCGGGCGGAATACCATAATATCATCGAGGCAAGCTGTGGCTTACTTTTTGTGAGGGGCTAAGATCCGGTCTATGGCCCCCTGGAAGGTAGCTGGGTCTCTTTGCAGGCCCAATGGGCTTCTGGTATACTTGAAACCACCATCAGGTGTAAAGGAGGTCGTCTTCTTCTTGGCACTTTGATAGAAGATTTGCCAGCAACCCTTCGTCAGGTCCAGGCAGGTGATGTATCTGGCTGAACCTAGCTTTGATCTGAGTTCATCGTCGCGGGGTATCGGATACGCGTAAAATTTTAGCTCCTTCCTTCCAAATCACCTTGCGGCGGTCTTAGGGAGTTCTATACGACCTCTGGTTGACCTGCACATCTGGCTCCATCAGGATTCCCCGTGCACCAACCTGCGTACATTTTGGTAGCTCCGAAAACAGGTCCCGGTTCCGCTGAAGAAGTTCTCGACACTGTTGTTTCTGGGCTGATGACAGTGTTTCTGCCACAGAGATGCCATTAATGTCACCTTCTGGTCTGTCTAGCCCACATGAAGTTTCAACTTGGTTTCTCTGTTGCCCTGCTTTGACGGATAGCTGCATGAGAGGATTTTGGAATAGAGAGGTGGTTGCGGTTAACTGGCTGGTGAACAGGACTTGCAATATTTTAGAATTTCACGATGACATCTGGGCCAATAGTACCTCTGCATGACCCTTTGTTGAGTTTTGTCCACCCCCAGATGGCCACCCAAGACATGTGAATGGGATCTGTCCAACAGCCTTTGCCTATAGGGTGCTGGCACCAATAACTGCTCCCCTATCTCCTCCCTCACCTTTGTAACTCGGTACAATAAGTCCCCCCTCAACATAAATAGGGAAACCTGGTGTCCGCCCCTGACTCTTGTGCTATGCCATTTATGACAGTTACCTTATTGAATACTTCTTTTAGTGAAAGGTCTCTATGTTGGGTGAGCCCCAATTTTTGTCTGGTCACCCCTATCTCAGGAATGTCTGCCTCAGGGAATACTACTTTCTCTTGAGTTCCCCTTACACAGAATGGAAATCAGACTCTGGAGTTGGTGAGAGTTTTTTTATTTTTAGGGCCAACCCGTTTCTTACCCGAGTAATGCAGGTCTCTGCCCCTCACCCACAAGTCGCAAAACAACACAAAGTCCCGGGCCTATGATGATTGGATGCAACAAATCCGGGACCAGGCCGACCTCATGGGACTCAGTACCTCGGGCAGTCTCAATGACCACTCTGAGCACCGGATAATCTTTAGCATCCCCGTGAATGCATCGGATGCCAACCTTCTTCCCAGGGATCAATTGGAGAGGGAGTGTGTCCCTCACAAGGGTCATCAAACCTCCTGAGTTCAGTAGACCAGTCATTTGCAGGCCATTCACTGTTACAGGACAAGCTTGTGGCCCCTTGCTGGGTGGACAGTCCACACTGCAAGCTGGATATGCATAGAAGAAACATCGGCTTCCCATGCTATAGTTCATTTGCTCAGTGGACAGGGGACAATGGGCTGCTATATGACCTAGACTGTGACATCTCCAGCAAATTACATCCCCCGATGAGGGTCTTGGCATGACCTCTGTCGACCCCTGGATTTTGGACGCGCCATCCTTTTTTAACCTGCGCCCTCCAGTATGGAATGTGCTGTCTCCCAACAGACCCTTCAACACCCTGATACCTGTCGACCAGTCCAACTAAGTCATCGGCGTTTCGGGGATCTCCCTGAGCAACCCAGGTCTGCATCGGACTCGGAAGAGAGTGCACAAAGCGGTCCATTACAACTAGTTCCACCATCTGCGCTGGGGGTCGAGGACTCTGGTTGCAACCACTTTTGGACGAGGTGCAGCAGATGAAACATTTGGGGGCGAGGGGGTTTATCACGGTGATATGCCCAGCGATGGGCGACCCGTTGTACCCTGACAGACACTGTCACCCCCAAGCGTGCCAAAATTTCTGTTTTAAATTGTTCATATTCTTTGGCATCCTGTAAAGCCAAATCATAGTAGGCCTTTTGTGGCTCCCCCGTTAAGTATGGCGCCAGGATTTCCCCCACTGCTGTGGCGGGAGTTTCTCTCTATCGGTGACCATTTCAAAAATGGTTAAAAAGGCCTCTGTGTCATCACTCGGGGTTATTTTCTGCTAGGCTCTCCTCACCGCCTTCTGGACAGAGAAATCGTCAGCTGACATTGGAGTCGGAGCCGCTGCAGTGCCACGAACCGCCTCTGTGAGTAAATCAATCTGCTGCTGCTGTTGTCGACTCTGCTGCTGGTACTGCTGCTGCTGCTGCTGCTGCTGCTGCTGCTGTTGGAGCTGTTGCATAAGCAGCTTACTTGTCTCCTGTTGCTGCTCCTGATGCTGCTGGAGCTGTTGCAGGTGTTGCTGGTGCTGCTGGTGTTGGCTTTGGACCAGGTGCTTGATCATCTCCTCCATTTTGTCTGAACGCTGTTCAATGCTCATAGCCACCTTCACTAGTCTGTCCACAGCCCTCACACTTGTTTCCTGGGGATCTTGCCCGCACTTCTAACACCAACTGTACTAGGTCGACTCACTTGGCTTCTTAAAGAGGCAGTCACAGGAACTATTGATGTTTAAAGTACGGTTGATTTATTGCAGTCCTCATAAATCACCAGAAAACATAAATACAACTTTTGTCCAGCAGAAGGTAAAACATAAAACAACAAGTCCATACAATAGTGCTGTTTAGCCCACCTGGCTTAAAGTTCAGCGTCCATGTCCTTTAGCTAAGGAATTCACACCAAGAAACCTGAAATCTCCATATTTCCAGCATGTATGCCACAAACAGCTCAGAGATCTCACCTCCAGCCCACCACACACTAAATGCTCTGCAAGGCTGTGTTTTTCTATCCACCCAGTTCCTCCCTTTCTACAGGTGCTTTAATCACCCTAGGACCAAGATGGTGGTTTAACCTACTCGTGTGCTGGAAACTTTTCATTATTATGCACAATCACTGCAGCTATCAATATCAGTGCTACACATATCTCTCTCCAGTAACCTGCTAGTGACTCTGTCACACTATATAGAGCAGAGAAAAGAGAATAATTAACTGGGTAGAAAGGCGAAATGAGCAATTGTAAGTGCACAGTGCTATATAATATGATGACTGCAATATATTAAGAGGATAAAAACTTGGATTGGAGAAGTGTTTTTTTTAAATAATAATTCCTGTACTGTTTGTATCCCATATAATCTACTATGGCGTCTTTGTACTGTAAAATATGATACATGACTGGTGCCCAATAAATGGCAGCTCTCTGTGTAGACAGATATTTGTGTGCAGACAGGTTTACATTGTATCATCTCTACCTGAATAAGATGAATCAGTCATCAGAGATAAGGAAACGTCTGTATCGTTATGTAATCTGGAAGGTTTGCTTCTATTAGATCATTACATTTTTTCACTTACATATATGTGATGTAGTCCATAACTTCCCTTCTTTTTGTCATTAATTGAACAATGGTGTCTGTTCTATAGGAAAACATATCAATGTGAATATTAGGTAAGGGTTAACTAGGACTTTTGGTAACACTAGTAATTGATTTGAAGTATTAAAACACAGCGGGTGGCCGAACGAAGCCATCTATACACAGCGGGTGGCCGCACGGAGCCATCTATACACAGCGGGTGGCCGCACGGAGCCATATATACACAGCGGGTGGCCGCACGGAGCCATCTATACACAGCGGGAGGCCGCACGGAGCCATCTATACACAGCGGGAGGCCGCACGGAGCCATCTATACACAGCGGGAGGCCGCACGGAGCCATCTATACACAGCGGGAGGCCGCACGGAGCCATCTATACACAGCGGGTGGCCGCACGGAGCCATCTATACACAGCGGGAGGCCGCACGGAGCCATCTATACACAGCGGGAGGCCGCACGGAGCCATCTATACACAGCGGGAGGCCGCACGGAGCCATCTATACACAGCGGGAGGCCGCACGGAGCCATCTATACACAGCGGGAGGCCGCACGGAGCCATCTATACACAGCGGGAGGCCGCACGGAGCCATCTATGCACAGCGGGAGGCCGCACGGAGCCATCTATGCACAGCGGGAGGCCACACGGAGCCATCTATACACAGCGGGAGGCCGCACGGAGCCATCTATACACAGCGGGAGGCCGCACGGAGCCATCTATACACAGCAGGAGGCCGCACGGAGCCATCTATACATAGCGGAAGGCCGCACGGAGCCATCTATACACAGCAGGGAGCCGCACGGTTCCATCTATACACAGTAGGGAGCCGCACGGTGCCATCTATACACAGCAGGGAGCCGCACGGTGCCATCTATACACAGCGGGAGGCCGCACAGCGCCCCCCCAGAGACAGCAGGAGACCGCACGGCGCCATCTATACTCAGCAGGAGGCCGCACGCAGTCACGCACACACACATATACAGACATATACATACACGCATAAACACATTTGAAGCACAAAAATACATATAAACAGACATCACACAATGATATCTGCCTGCACACACATACATACACACACACACATACACATACACACACAGACACACTCTCTCACACACACACACACTCACCATCCCCCGGCTCGGCACCAGTCCTCCTGGCTCCTGCTCCTCTCCGGTGGTAAGCATCAGTGCAGGCCGGGCGCGCACTGCGTGACGTCACAGCTAGGAGACACGGCCGCGCACAGGGCCGTGTCTCCTAGCAGTGACGCGGCCGAGCCAGCACAGGGAAGTTAACTGCTGCAGTGCTGGCCCGGCCGAAGAAGAAGCAGCGGCCGTGCACCGCTGCTGGGGGAGCAGTCCGGGGGCCTCCCCCGCCACTGTCTGCCGGTATGTGCCGCGGGGCCGCACATATAATGAGGGCAATCCGGCTATAGACAACCCGGAATCCCGGGCCCCCTTGAGACTCAAGGCCCCGGGGGGTAGCCCGGATTGCCCTCATTATAATCTGCCTATGCCTGCAATCTCCATATTTCCAGCATGTATGCCACAAACAGCTCTGCAAGGCTGTGTTTTTCTATCCACCCAGTTCCTCCCTTTCTACAGATGCTTTAATCACCCTAGGACCAAGATGGTGGTTTAACCTACTCGTGTGCTGGAAACTTTTCATTATTATGCACAATCACTGCAGCTATCAATATCAGTGCTACACATCTCTCTCTCCAGTAACCTGCTAGTGACTCTGTCACACTACATAGAGCAGAGAAAAGAGAATAATTAACTGGGTAGAAAGGCGAAATGAGCAATTGTAAGTGCACAGTGCTATATAATATGATGACTGCAATATATTAAGAGGATAAAATCTTGGATGGGAGAAGTGTTTTTTTAAATAATAATTCCTGTACTGTTTGTATCCCATATAATCTACTATGGCGTCTTTGTAATGTAAAATATGATACATGACTGGTGCCCAATAAATGGCAGCTCTCTGTGTAGACAGATATTTGTGTGCAGACAGGTTTACATTGTATCATCTCTACCTGAATAAGATGAATCAGTCATCAGAGATAAGGAAACGTCTGTATCGTTATGTAATCTGGAAGGTTTGCTTCTATTAGATCATTACATTTTTTCACTTACATATTTGTGATGTCTTCTATAACTTCACTTTTTTCTGTTGTTAATTGTAGAATGGTGTCTGCTCTATAGGAAAACATATCAATGTGAATGTTAGATAAGGGTTAACTAGGACTTTTGGTAACACTAGTAATTGATTTGAAGTATTAAAATAGATGTATCAGAAAATAGGATGAATGATCCAGTGTGTCAGACTATAAACTTGAATAAAACATGGCTTTTATTGAGCCATTAAAAATGCTGCTACCACCATAATAATATTCTTTGTGCACTACAAGGATGACGAGGATCTGGATCTAGGCTTTTCGACGTGCAGTCTTAATCATGGTGGAGACCTTGATTACAGTGTACACCACTGTACAATGAGAAGAAAGACTCTTACCTGTGATTTCCGTTGCCAGCTGAAAAACAAACAACAATTTACAATTAGATTTGTTGAAGAATTTAATAAAAGTCCCTCGGTTGCAGGGGACGACTTAATTTTAGGCCGTATTCACGTCTTTTTTTTTCTAATCTGCACAAAACCAAAAATACTAATTTTCATTAGCGCACTGCTTTCGATTTTCATCATGTTTTTGTCTGTGCTCCATTTTTACTATCAGTACGTCATCCCTTTCTCTTGTATGGAAAAAAAAAGCTGATGGAAATTTCCCAAGTTTTTCCAAGTAATCAGTCAATGGGTGAGTGTGATCCATAATTTGCCCCAAAGCTGACATGTTACTAGCTCCATAGAATATAAGGGCCAGTGATAAAAGCTGACAGCACACCTGGTACATAAACATACATGTGAATGAGCCCTTCCTTTACAACATGGTGGTACAGAGACTTCCTTACACAATACCAGATCTGATACGGCATTCGGGTTTCAGCTATATGGTCACGACTGGCTTGCAGGGGGGTTGCATCCATAGCAGCAGACCACACGGCCGTGAGTCCTGGGGAGTGTTGTCTCTGTTCCCCCATCACCCCAACCGTCATCACAATGTTACTATCTGCTTCCTGTTCCTCCATCACCCCAACCGTCATCACAATGTTACTATCGGCTTCCTGTTCCTCCATCACCCCAACCGTCATCACAATGTTACTATCGGCTTCCTGTTCCTCCATCACCCCAACCGTCATCACAATGTTACTATCGGCTTCCTGTTCCCCCATCACCCCAACCGTCATCACAATGTTACTATCGGCTTCCTGTTCCCCCATCACCCCAACTGTCATCACAATGTTACTATCGGCTTCCTGTTCCCCCATCACCCCAACCGTCATCACAATGTTACTATCGGCTTCCTGTTCCTCCATCACCCCAACCGTCATCACAATGTTACTATCGGCTTCCTGTTCCTCCATCACCCCAACCGTCATCACAATGTTACTATCGGCTTCCTGTTCCTCCATCACCCCAACCGTCATCACAATGTTACTATCGGCTTCCTGTTCCCCCATCACCCCAACCGTCATCACAATGTTACTATCGGCTTCCTGCTCCACCATTCAGCGGCCCCTGGGTGTGTGAGACTCAGGTCAGCAGGCACGATGACGTCACTAGATAGTGCCTGCTGTGGAAAGCCTCAGGCCCCGCGTTGCACAGACCGGAGCAGGACGCTTGAGGACATGGCGAGGTATAAATGCTACAAATGCCTGTGAGAATGTCAATACTTACATGGGATGTTGCTTTCTGCAGTCTGTAATAGTAAAACAGAGAAGTGTAAAAAGTCAATGAAATATTTCATCTCCTTACATTGTACATCACATATTCATAGGCTTCCATTACACTGGATAATGAACGGGTTGTTAAATTATCACACAGGATATATTTATTAATACTAGCGCAATCTATGGGCAGAGAGCCAGTCCATGCCCCATGCAGCATTCATATAGTCCATACAAAAACACGCCTGGTATGTGACCCCGGCATCTGCTGACTACTCAGGGAGGCATCTGCTGACCACTCAGGGAGGCGTCTGCTGACCACCCAGGGAGGCATCTGCTGACCGCTCAGGGCGGCATCTGGTGACCATTCAGGGCGGCATCTGGTGACCACTCAGGGCGGCATCTGCTGACCACTCAGGGCGGCATCTGGTGACCACTCAGGGTGGCATCTGCTGACCACCCAGGGCGGCATCTACTGACCACTCAGGGCGGCATCTGCTGACAACTCAGGGCGGCATCTGCTGAACACTCAAGGTGGCATCTGCTGACCACTCACGGCGGCATCTGCTGACCACTCAGTGTGGCATCTGGTGACCACTCACGGCGGCATCTGCTCTCCACCCAGGGCGGCATCTGCTGACCACTCAGGGCAGCATCTGCTGACCACTCAGGGCGGCATCTGGTGACCACTCACGGCGGCATCTGCTCTCCACCCAGGGCGGCATCTGCTGACCACTCAGGGCGGCATCTGCTGACCACTCAGGGCGGCATCTGGTGACCACTCAGGGCGGCATCTGCTGACCACTCAGGGCGGCATCTGCTGACAACTCAGGGCGGCATCTGCTGACCACTCACGGCGGCATCTGCTGACCACTCAGGGTGGCATCTGCTGACAACTCACGGCGGCATCTGCTGACCACTCAGGGTGGCATCTGCTAACCACTCACGGCGGCATCTGCTGACCCCTCAGGGCGGCATCTGCTGACCACTCATCTGGCTTTATTTTCTACTTCTTGAAGAATAAAATATGTGGAATATATTTATAAATCAGTTGTGTATTGTGAATCTCGGAAGCTTCGTTAATTTTTTCCATTTTTATTAGTGTTAATAATGGGGTACACTGGCCGGGCTGCATTGCTAAATCTGACCTAATGTCACAAAGAGTTGTGGGTATTCCTGGAAGGGCTGTACGATACGTAGATTTAACCCTTTATTGCCCCAGGACAGATATTTTCTTTATGCAGTGTGTCAGGGAGTTTGGCGCGGTCTCACAAGCAGAGCCCCCTCCACCATGGGCAGATGTCGGCTGTATTATACAGACGACATCTGCCTCTGACAGCAGTGATTGGCGTGCCCACTGACTGCTGCTGGGGACCTATTTAATGCCGCTGTCAGTTGCTGACAGCAACATTTAAGCGTGACGTGATCACAGGGGGCCGGTGGGCTGTTATAACAGTTGGGAGCCGGATAAACACTTCTGTGTCTGTCATGTTATCTCTCCTGTGATGTTCTGCCTGTGGCTGGGCGTCATAGAAGACCGTGATTTTTGCTATATACCTCAATACTGCTATATTGCTTTATATGGCATAAGAGATCAGACAATTGCAGATTCAAGTCCCCTAAAAGGACTAACAAATAAAGAAAAAAGTGAAGAAAAAGTTTTTTAAAAAAATTCAAACCACCCCCCTTTTCTCCAATCAATATTAAAGAAAGGAAAAAAAATACACATATTTGGTATCAGCGTGTTCAGAAAAGTCCCATCTATGAAAATCTAAAATTAATTGACCCAATCTGTAAAAACTGTAAAGCAAAAAAGAAATCAAAATGGCAAAATTGTGTGTTTTTGATTGCTACAACTTCACAAAAAACTTATTAAGAAGCAATCGGTCGTAACTACCCCAAAATAATATCAATAAAAACATCAGGTCACCACGCAAAAAACACGATCCCCTCACAGCTCCATCCACCAACAATAATAATGTTACGGGTATATAAAAATGGAGACTGAAGCTATTTTTTTTTTTACATTTTTTTTTCACCACTTCAAAAAAAAAAAAAGTTTGGTATCGTTGTAATCGTAGTGACCTGACTGGTCCGGGCATTTGGCTGTGCATAAAGAGCGGACATCAGACAACAGAAATTCATTATATATATATGTATAGAGGCAGCATTACGGTCACTATCCTGAATTACATGACTTCTCTTATTTCGGACTTACATGAATTGCTCTTGGATTTTCGCTCGTCATTTTTCAAATAGAAATAAACGTAAAATCCTGAATTGGAGAAATAGAGAAGTTTCCTTATAAATAGCCGGACCTTAAATACCAATTGTATCAATAGTAAATATTTCCATTACAAGCTAATTAACAAATATAAAGTTTTCTCATTAATAATGTATGGGACATGAGAATTGGGAAGTAGAGGAAGCGCGTCATAAGAAATCAGACACTTATGTAGGTAGGAAATGGGAAATAGTAAGGTCAGGACAGGAGTGTAAGACACGCATACTCACTGTAATACTCCTACTAACTCTCAGAGGAGTTCCGGGCGAGCTGCTGCTTATATAGTCCTCATGATGTCATAATGTCCAGGCAGAGGTCACCATGGCGCCGATCCTGTGATTATATAGTCCTCATGATGTCATAATGTCCAGGCAGAGGTCACCATGGCGCCCTGTGATGTCACAACATTCTAGAATGTGCCCTGCAGCCAATGAGATCCAATATAATCATATGTAATAAAGTCTATGGAGGGTTTATAAATGTATGTAAATATTCTGATACAGCAAATTGTTAGAAATAATAGGACCCCCCCACACACCCATGACAACAAATGTGCAGAAGTGTCTTATAATCCAATGTTTTTCTTATATTGTTATTATACATATATACCATATGAAACTAAGTATAGAGGTGCAGAATTTGATAACATCTCATTCCAAATCCTTAGGCATTAATTTGAAGTTGGTCCCTTTCTACAAGATTTTGGAGGCATTTGTGGAAATTTTTGCCCCTTAATTCAGAAGAGCTGATGCTGGATGGATGGTCCTGACCAGCAATCTTCATCCCAAAGGTGTTGGATGGGTCTGAAGTCCGGGTTCTGTACGGTCAGTCAGGTTCTTCCACGCCTAACTCTCACAACCTTTATGAACTTTGCTTTGTGCACTGGAGCATAGTCATGCTGGGACAGTAAAGGGCCTTCTCCAAACTGTTCCCACAATGTTGGAAGCATACATTTCTCCATAATGTCTTCTATGCTGAAGAATTAAGACTTCCCTTCACTGGAAATATGATGCCAAGGCTGACCCCTAAAAAACACCCCCATGGCATTATCCTCCTCCACTAAAGGTTACAGCTGCCACAATGTAGTCAGGCAGGTAACGTTCTCCTGGCATTCACCAAACCTAGAGTCATCCACCAATGACAAATAGAGAAGCGCGATCCATGACTGCACAGGACACGTTTCTACTGCTCTGCAGTATGTCAGATTTACAAGTGTTAATACTGAAAAGACATTTTAAGAAAGATGGAGAGAGAAAAATCTGGGTATTCAAGCTGATAAGGATGTTCATGTCTCTGACAAAGAACTAAATCTAACACCTGGATTTATTACCAGCTACATGGACCATGTCACACCTCCTCCAGACTGACTCCAGATCACTAAATCATCACTTCCACCACCTCTCCATTTGTAACTAAACCCGTAAAGGGAACCTATCACCAGGTTTTTCCCATATAAATGTATCCGAAAAAGAAAAGAAGTACAGCTGCTTTAAATTCAAAACCATTACATCTTTATTTCATATACATAAAAAATGTTAAAATAGGAAGAAATAGCAAAGAAACCCCACACATCCAGGTAAACAGATGAAAGCTGTACATGTAAAATTGTGACCAAAGTGTAGGCAAGGAGGGGGATCAAATATACAAAATGCCCATAGAGAGCCACAGATAATAGTCAGTGTTAATAGACTCAACCTTATATCATATAGACAAGAGATAACCCACTGTTAGAATACGCCCACAGAATAATAAAATCACATAGGAGAACACCACACAGAAAATCAATGCATGTTTATCTATACAACCTGGGTAGGGTGTGGAAGGAGTCCCCAATGCACGTTTTGCGTTAGCTTCTTCGGGGGGGAGTAAATAGGGCAGAGAGAAGAGGCTCCTTTTTATATATATGTAGCACCCTGAGGATTCGGCTGCTACAGGGGTATTGCACCTCAACCCAGAGGTGTGATATTCCACTCCCGGGTAAGGATGGAGTGTGGAACTGAGCTCGGTAGGCTGCATGCACTACATACATCCCATTTCCGAGGAACAGGCCGACGGTACTCCCACTTAGAAATGTGCAGGTACGACCGAGTCTGTTCCTGGCTGGAGTGGGAGGGGTGTGGTACATCCCATGTAGTGTAGGGGCAGATAGGGGGAGCAGCCTGGGTAAAGATAGGAGCTCATTGGGTGCTGGTCACCTGAGCTCACACATAGAGGGTGTATATAAGGTGGGCACCATCAAAGAACAGGGTCAGTCTGCTGTAGAGGAGGAGTGAGTCAGCCTTTTGCAAAGAGTCTGTTGGAGAGCAGAAGAGCAGAGCAGAGAAGCCTGAGCCAGAGTGAGAGAGGAGAAGAAAGAAAGACCCAGAGGGGGAAGCAGAAGAGAGAACTCTGAGAACCCAAAGTCCATCAGCGGGTGAAGAGTTGGCATCAGGGTACCGGAACCCAAGCTGGTGGGGGGGCAAAAACACACCCCAGCCAGAGACCGGAGGCCGTGGGCAGCGTTTGCCACGGCCACCCACCACATCCACCACGAAGGCATACCACGTGGAGGGTCAGGGAACCCAAGGCCAAGGGTCTCCCAACAGAAGGCCCGAGGGAGCTGGACCTGGGTGGATCAATAGTGGGGACGGCCAGAGAAAGGACAGAAGGAGAGCTCAGGGTCACGCTCCGGACTTGCTTGGGGGTTGGCTGGATCCAGGACCTGGTGGATGCAGCACGGCTCGGGAGGTCACTTGAAGCTGGAGTGACCGGAACATCAGCAGTGAGTAAATACCCTAAACTGCATAACCCGACTCTGTCTTCATTTAACACCTATGCTGCACCACCACAACCCCCATCCTCTGCACCTGACCCCCTGAGGCTATACCCCACCCGTTGGGGGTTATATCACCAAAGCTGCACCTACACCATCAGCCTCAGCGGACCCTGCTGCAGCGGCGGCCATAGTGACCGCAATACAACGGGTGGCGTAGTCGACATTAAGAACTTAATAACATCTGTAGGACTGCCACATACAACTGAGTTTGACACCCTGGGCACGGACCGGGTCACAGCCACTCGGAAGACTACAACTCCCATCTGATCCGGCTCCGGATATTCCCCCTAAAGAATATGGCCCAGGGGGCGCGTCAACTTTGGCGTAGTCGGCAGGATTACGTGCCCGCAACAACCGGGTACTGCGTGCCTGAAGAAAAGAACAAGTTTACCTCAAAAGAAGTCTCCTGCCGGTTCCGGAGGGTCCCCGCCATCGGACCCCATCACCAGTCGATTCCAGCCGGTTGTCCGCCATTAACAGCGTTTTCCCGCCATCTGCAGAGTTTCCCGCCACTGGGAAGCGATTCCCGCCATTTCCAAAGGTTTCCCGCCTTGGAAGAGCGGACGCCATTATGGGCGTGTCAGAGGGTGGCGAGAGGCCACCTCCCATCGTGGGCCAGGACCGAAAATGGCGCCAAAAGTGGAAACCGCCCCCACCAACAGAGACTGTGATGCTAGAGGTGTCTGTCAGCGTGAAAGAACTGCCCCTGGAGCTGACAGTCACCAAGTGGCCCCGGGACCGCCCTCGAAGTGGGAGGAGACGAAAGGAGAGAACAAAGATGGGTGCCGCCTGGAGCAGTCTAGAGCGAGCGCACCCGGAGGCAAGAAGCCTGGAGAAGAATATCGGAGGAGCTTACCCGGAGATGGCGAGAAAGCAGAGCAGCACCGGCCCGTTGGCCAGGAGCCTGCTAGAAACCGAGGAGGGAGAGCAGAGCAGCACCGGCCCGCTGGCCAGGAGCCTGCTGGAGACGACTGTAGGAGAGCAGAGCAGCACCGACCCGTTGGTCAGGAGCCTACTGGAAACAACGACCCCACTAGGCCTAGTGGAGGTCCTAGCACAGCTCCCCCGAGACCGGGAGTGTGCACAGACCGCTCTGGAGGGCCTCGCAAGGAGGATGGCCCGGGTGCAGCGAGAGACGTTGGCGGAGTGGAGCCGTGAGATGGCCCAGCAGACCGAGACCTGTCAGCGGAGCACGCCACCCGAGACGAGGAGACAGACCGCCTCTGAGGATGGCGCGGGAGGACTGAAGGCCGGAGACGGCGCCGAGAAGGGAGCCGAACGAGTGGAGGCAGGTAAAGGGGACGTCTATACCCCAGACCGGGAAACCGCGTACCTGCCCCAGCTCCCCGTCGCAGAGCCCGAAGTCTATCCTGCCGTGCCCGTCGCTGCAACGTCACCGCCGCAGACTAGGCCTCAAACGGGAGCCGCGACCCCTGTGACGTCACACGCCTCGACCCCGAGCGTGACCAAGCAGGAAGTACCACCAGCCTGGTCGCAAGGCCTAGTACCCCCGGGCGCCGCAATACCAACAGCGCCCCCTACCTCCGCGGAGCCCCCGGCCTGGTCGCAGGGCCAAGTAGCCCAGGGCGCCGCCGTCCTTACGGTGCCCTTTACCTTCCAGATACCCCAGGCCTGGCCGCAAGGCCCGGGCAACCCGGGCGCCACCACCACCGCGCCCATAAGACCAAGAGTGCCGCATCTGGGAGAGGACCTGTACGCCCAGCATACGTGCCCGGATGGGCAGCCATTTATATGGCCACCGGAGTTCCACCATCCCCGACTCCAGAGAGAGAGACCCCTGGATGAACCCCTGATCCCGGCTCCAAAGCCCGTAAAGAGGATCTCGCCCCCGCTAGCGGAAGCACAGTTTGAGTGGGACCCCACCGGAGAAGATCTTATGGGGTTCACTCAAGAGACTCGGGCAGCTGCAGCGGAGCGTGCTGAGTGCTGCCGCCAACAGCTCGAGGACTTCGAGAGGGAGCGGAGAGAGAGGCGGGTCCGGGAACAGCTAGCTCAAGTAAAGAGCGCGGAGCAGAAGAGCCGGGCCAGGAGAGACCCCCGTGCAGCGCATAGTCCCCGCACCACCGGGACTGTGATAAAGTTTAACCTGCAGCATGGGTGGGGCTTCATCCGAGACCACCACACCCTAGGCGACGTCTTCGTAACCAGGAGAGACGTTGAGTCCCACCTACCGGAGGGACACAGAGGTCGTGACCTTTACATCGGGGACGAGGTCACCTTCACCCGGCACAAGTGTGCCAAAGGTCCCTACGCCCTCCATGTGCATCGCCTGACGGAGGAAGAGCTGCGGTGTGAGGAGGAAGAGCAAGAGGACCCGGACGGGTCTGAAACTAGAGCCAAAGGTAACCAAAAAGCAAGAGCAGGAGGACGCCGTCGCTAAGGACAGCGAAGCAGAAGCTGTATATAGTTGCCCGTCGGGGCACAGTAAACTGAAACCGTGAAACTGAAACTGAAACTGTTGCTGTTGCTAATATAGTCCCCGTTGGGACCAGCATGGGTGAACTGTTTACCCGTATTTCCCTTAATTCCCACTGACCGAGGACTGAGAGCGGCCATATCCTTGTATATAGTTGCGCGTCCTAAAGCGCCCCCTACCGGTTTTATAGGAAAACCAGTTTTCCAGAGAGACTGTCGCACTTTACCCGGTCACACGTTGCACAGTGACCGGAGGAGGAGCCAGAGGCGACGAGAATGTTTTATATTGATATATATATATATAATGTTTTATATGTTTTATATGTTTATGCAAAAATTTGTATGTTTTTGGTGTTATGTCTTACAGCCCGAGGACGTGCTGTGATTTACCAGGGGGGAATGTAGCACCCTGAGGATTCGGCTGCTACAGGGGTATTGCACCTCAACCCAGAGGTGTGATATTCCACTCCCGGGTAAGGATGGAGTGTGGAACTGAGCTCGGTAGGCTGCATGCACTACATACATCCCATTTCCGAGGAACAGGCCGACGGTACTCCCACTTAGAAATGTGCAGGTACGACCGAGTCTGTTCCTGGCTGGAGTGGGAGGGGTGTGGTACATCCCATGTAGTGTAGGGGCAGATAGGGGGAGCAGCCTGGGTAAAGATAGGAGCTCATTGGGTGCTGGTCACCTGAGCTCACACATAGAGGGTGTATATAAGGTGGGCACCATCAAAGAACAGGGTCAGTCTGCTGTAGAGGAGGAGTGAGTCAGCCTTTTGCAAAGAGTCTGTTGGAGAGCAGAAGAGCAGAGCAGAGAAGCCTGAGCCAGAGTGAGAGAGGAGAAGAAAGAAAGACCCAGAGGGGGAAGCAGAAGAGAGAACTCTGAGAACCCAAAGTCCATCAGCGGGTGAAGAGTTGGCATCAGGGTACCGGAACCCAAGCTGGTGGGGGGGCAAAAACACACCCCAGCCAGAGACCGGAGGCCGTGGGCAGCGTTTGCCACGGCCACCCACCACATCCACCACGAAGGCATACCACGTGGAGGGTCAGGGAACCCAAGGCCAAGGGTCTCCCAACAGAAGGCCCGAGGGAGCTGGACCTGGGTGGATCAATAGTGGGGACGGCCAGAGAAAGGACAGAAGGAGAGCTCAGGGTCACGCTCCGGACTTGCTTGGGGGTTGGCTGGATCCAGGACCTGGTGGATGCAGCACGGCT
Source organism: Phyllobates terribilis (assembly GCF_046119375.1). Classification (NCBI taxonomy): domain Eukaryota; kingdom Metazoa; phylum Chordata; class Amphibia; order Anura; family Dendrobatidae; genus Phyllobates; species Phyllobates terribilis. The sequence goes on along the minus strand of NW_027362764.1, from coordinate 108,331,898 downwards.
CGGGAGGTCACTTGAAGCTGGAGTGACCGGAACATCAGCAGTGAGTAAATACCCTAAACTGCATAACCCGACTCTGTCTTCATTTAACACCTATGCTGCACCACCTCAACCCCCATCCTCTGCACCTGACCCCCTGAGGCTATACTCCACCCGTTGGGGGTTATATCACCAAAGCTGCACCTACACCATCAGCCTCAGCGGACCCTGCTGCAGCGGCGGCCATAGTGACCGCAATACAACGGGTGGCGTAGTCGACATTAAGAACTTAATAACATCTGTAGGACTGCCACATACAACTGAGTTTGACACCCTGGGCACGGACCGGGTCACAGCCACTCGGAAGACTACAACTCCCATCTGATCCGGCTCCGGATATTCCCCCTAAAGAATATGGCCCAGGGGGCGCGTCATATACACTCACCAGTGTTATCGGCATGTGGTCTCGGCAGCGCTCCCTGTGGCTTTGTCAGAGCAGAAGCCGCTGGGTCAGCGTGCCACATCACCCAACTCCGCCCCCCTGCCGACGCGTCAGGCAGACCCCGCGGCTTCCACTCTGACACGGCCACCGGAAGCGCCGCCGAGACAACATGCCTGGATGTGTGGGGTTTCTTTGCTATTTCTCCCTATTTTAACATTTTTTATGTATATGAAATAAAGTTGTAATGGTTTTGAATTTAAAGCAGCTGTACTTCTTTTCTTTTTCGTATTCATTTGCTATTTGAAGTGCTGCATTGTGTAGGCCAGTTATTATTATTGGCTTAGTTTATTTTCCCATATAAAGCAGAGTCAGCACCTGTAAGCCCTATGCGACAGCATTTTACAATGCTGTATATAAGTCCTGATTGTGCTATCCATAAAACAAAAAATAGCTTTTCTTATACCTGCTTGACCCGTGGAAGCGCTCATAGGAGCGAACGGCCGTCGTCGGCACAGGTGTTACACGTGTACCCCCCAGCTTGTTGTGATTTTAATGCAACAATAAAAACGTACGTTTTTATAAGAACCAGTGCGTGCCTTCTATCTTTTTTTCATATTGTACATGGATTTGCACATTTTTATAGAAGTTAATGTATCCGGTTCCTATGGGATAGGTGCTTAGTCCTGCACTACTGAGCACGATTATGAAAGCAAAGGTGCCACTTTTCTGATCTGCTTTGGACATTATTTACACTTCTCTCTGCCCTGCCGAGGGCAGAGCAAAGTATTGTAGTGCGCATGCACCAGCGCTCTTTGGCCTTTCCCCGCCCATGTGCACTACATTACGGCTTTATAAGATTTTTTTTTTTTTTGGGTCACTTAGTCAATCTGTCATGCACGGTGTGGGAAAGACTAAGTGCAACACGAAGGGATGAGGTGAAGGTAGCCCAAAATGCTTGGGAAAGGGGGAGTGGAGACCAGCCCAAAATGCTTCTAATATCACCCTACCTATCCTACCATCCCTATATAGGTTCAGCACCTATCGCCGAACAGGAAACCTAATTCCTGTATACCCCTAACACTAGGCCCTAGATAGGGAGGGGGGGTGAGCACTGGTGAGGCCCCACTATAAACTAAAGACAACAAGGTAGACAAACAAAGGGGAAAAACTTAGCTTGAGCAAACACCAGAGAGATAACACAAAATGTCCTCCAAGGGCACCAGAGAGGAAGCTATCTGACTGCTATTGCTCCAAGCCTTCACAAGGGAAAATGGAAATATCACCGGCGACTCCCTGAAGCAGACTGAGAGTTTATAAACACCCAGACCAAGGTGTGTCAATCAGAGCAGGATGGAGGTTGCCTCTGGGTCCAAAAGTAAGAAGGATTAAAAAGGTGTCTGCAATGCCAAACGCAGAGACCTTTAGCAGCCGAATCCAGAGCGACTGACTGTTATACCTGACACAGCCGTGAAACAATCTCTTTAATTTGTTTTCCATACTTACAAAAGGCACACTGATCAATACCACATTTGTGAAACTCTATGGGTGTGAGTAATGGCATACCGCCAATGGCAGCAGGCCACGCCACTGCTATGGGGCCTGTGAGCCTGGGGGCTGCATCAGGCTCTCACCGCAGTGGGCTCTCCCCACACCGGGCCCCGCCTCTGCCCATCAGCATCCGCACTGCTCGACCGCTCGCACAGAATAACAGGGGGAAAGCACTTGCTGATGCTCCCTCCTCCATCATTATTGCTCGTGCTGATTGCCAGAGAGGGAGCCCAGTGCGAGCAATGATGAGGGAGGAGGGAGCATCAGCAGACGCTTTGACCCCCATCATTCTTCCTTGGCATCTGATGTGTCAGAGAAGTGGGCGCAATGACGTCATTGCAGGGCGCCCATTGCTCTGAGATGTCCGGCGCTTCACACAACATGCTGAGGAGACTGGAGCATCGGCTGGAACCAGGAGAGGTGAATACTGTATTTATTTTTTTTAAATCAGTGACAGGTGGTCATAATACAGTATGGGGGGGTGCATTATATTGTGTGGGGGATGATGGGGTGCATTATATTGTGGGGAGGACCATGGGGGGGGAGAGTGTATTACACTGTATGGCAGACCACGGGGGGTGCATCATACTGGACATTGGGGGTGTATTATGCTGCATGGAGGACCATGGGGGAGTTCATTATATTGTATGGAGGACCATGGAGGGAGTGCATTATACTTTATGGAAGACCATGGAGAGGTGCGTTATACTGTATGGAGGACCATGGGGTGCATTATGCTGTATGGAGGACCATGGGGGAGTGCATTATATTGTATGGAGGACCATTGAGGGAGTGCATTATGTTTTATGGAGGACCATTGGAGGGATGCATTATACCGTATGGAGGACCATGGGGGTGTATTATACTGTATGGGGGACCATGGAGGTACATTATACTGTTTGGAGGATCATGGGTGTGCATTATACTGTATGGAGCACCATGCAGGTGCATTATGCTGTATGGAGGACTATGCAGTGTGCATTATATTGTATGGAGGATCATGCAGAAGAGCATTATACTGTATTGAGTACCATGGGGGTGCATTAAATTTTATGGAGTACCATGTGGGTGCATTATACTGTATGGAGGACCATAGGGGTGCATTATACTGCATTGAGGACCATGAGGGGTTAATTATATTTTATGGAGAACCCTGGGGGAGCATTATACTGTATGGAGGACCATGTGGGGGTGTATTATGCTGTATGGAGGACCCTAGGGGTGTATTATGCTGCATGGAGGACCATGGGGGTGTGCATTATATTGTATGGAGGACCATGGAGGGAGTGCATTATACTTTATAGAAGACCATGGAGAGGTACATTATATTGTATGGAGGACCATGGGGTACATTATCCTGTATGGAGGAACATGGGGGAGTGCATTATATTGTATGGAGGACCATGGAGGGAGTGCTTTATACTTTATGGAGGACCATTGGAGGGATGCATTATACTGTATGGAGGACCATGGAGGTGTATTATACTGTATGGAGGACCATGGAGGTACATTATACTGTTTGGAGGATCATGGGTGTGCATTATACTGTATGGAGCACCATGCAGGTGCATTATGCTGTATTGAGGACTATGCAGTGTGCAATATATTGTATGGAGGATCATGCAAAAGAGCATTATACTGTATTGAGGACCATGTGGGTGCATTAAATTTTATGGAGGACCATGTGGGTGCATTATACTGTATGGAGGACCATGGGGGTGCATTATACTGCATTGAGGACCATGGGGGATGCATTATATTTTATGGAGGACCCTGGGGGTGCATTATACTGTATGGAGGACCATGGGTGGTGTATTCTGCTGTATGGAGGACCCTAGGGGTGTATTATGCTGCATGGAGGACCATGGGGGAGTGCATTATATTGTATGGAGGACCATGGAGGGAGTGCATTATACTTTATGGAGGACCATGGAAGTGCATTATACTGTATGGAGGATCATGGGGGTGCATTATGCTGTATGGAGGACCATGGGGGTGCATTATGCTGTATGGAGGACCATGCAGGTTGTTACGCTAGCGCGCGGACTGACTGGCATGAGCGTGAATAGTGATCCCACTGTACCATGAACCGAGGAGTGTAACTAAGTATCAACCCGATCTGACCAAGGTCGCACGGCGGCTCAGTCGACTCTGTGAACCAAGGAGGGACCGAGCAGAGGGACCAGGTGCTACTCCAGGTCAGACCACGGTCACAGCTGTTGACCCACACCGGGGAATGCAGGAACAGGCAGGTTAGACTGGCATACAGACAGGTGGGTATTGGCAGGCATGGCTGGTATGCAGACAGGTGAATACTGGTAAGCACAGCTGGTATGCAGACAGGTGGGTACTGGCAAGCACGGCTGGGATGCAAACAGGTGGGCACTGGCAAGCACGGCGGGTATGCAGACAGGTGGGCACTGGCAAGCGCGGCTGGTATGCAGACAGATAGGTACTGGCAAGCACGGCTGAAGTGCAGACAGGGAGACACTGGCAAGCATGGCTGGGGAGCAGACAGGGAGGTACTAGCAGGTTGGAGCGTAGGCTGGATAGGGTCCAGTACAGACTGGGAGACAGGAACAGAGCCACAGATGCGGTAGACAAGCAGAGTAAGGCGAAACCACCGGAGCGGAGGACAAGGCAGAGCAGGGAGGAACCGCCAGTGCGGTGAGCAAGCAGAGCAGAGCGAAACCGCAGATTCGGTGGACAAGGCAGAACAGAGCGAAACCACCGGAGCGGTGAACAAGGCATAGCCGAGAGGAACCGCTGGTGCGGTGAGCAAGACAGAGCAGAGGGAAACCGCTGACGTGGTGAGCAAGAAGTGCGGAGCGAAACCGCAGGTGCGGTGGACAAGGCAGAGCAGAGAGGAACCGCCGGAGCGGTGGGCAAGACAGAGCAGAGGGAAATCGCTGATGCGGCGAGCAAGCAGAGCGGAGCGAAACTGCAGGTGAGGTGGACAAGGTAGAGCAGAACAGGGCTGAAGGTGCAGGCAGAGAGGACAGGGCTCTGTTCACATGGAACAGACTGGAAAATGCAGGAAGATGGCTAGAACACAGGAGGTAGATACGGAGGAAGGGAAAAGGGACAAGCAGAACCAGATACACACAAGGTACTTACTATGAAGTAGCGAGTGGACACAAAACTCACAAACCGAAGTACAGAGACAACAAGTTGGAGTTAGGTGCAGGTTCAGATACTGCAGGAAAAGGGAAGGTAGGGACATAGAGACAAACAGGTAACAGGCTAGGATGCAGTTCAGACAGGAACTGCTACTGCAACAAGATACAAGAAAGAGCCTGGGTATACAGCCACCAGAGTGGCGGAAACAGACTAGAAGTCAGAGATAACAGGCCTGGGTATACAGCCCCCAGAGTGGCGGAAACAGACTAGAAGTCAGAGATAACAGGCCTGGGTATGCAGCCCACAGGGTGGCAGAAACAGACAAGATACAAGACAAGACCTGGCAACTCAGAGGCAAGGGGCACACTGAAAGTTAGTGTTGCTCAGGCACCTCCTTCTGGGTGGAGGGGGTTTAAATATCCAGTGACTCACAGCAATAGGCTGGGGACGCACTAGGAGTGCGCCCACAGCAGTTAGAAGAATCAGGAAGTAACCGGGCCGCCGCCCTAAGCAATCAGACAAGAGACATGCAGACAGCATGAACTGGAGCAAGGTTTGCAGGCTGGACTGACAGGTAAGATTGCAATCTTGCATAGTGGGAGGTAGTGCACTATGTAAGCACGCCGCCATGGATGTTACACAGGTGCATTATGCTGTATGGAGGACCCTGCAGTGTGCATTATATTGTATGGAGGATCATGCAGGAGTGAATTATACTGTATTGAGGACCATGGGGGGGTGCATTATATTTTATGGAGGACCATGGGGGTGCATTATACTGTATGGAGGACCATGGGTGTGCATTATACTGTATGGAGGACCATGGGGGTGCATTATACTGTATGGAGGACCATGGGGGTGCATTATACTTCATTGAGGAACAATTTAAAATTTGTAAAGTGCTGCGGAATATGTTGGCTCTATAAAAATAAAAAAATTATTATTATTATTATTATTATGGGTGATGCATTATACACTGCTCAAAAAAATAAAGGGAACACTCAAATAACACGTCTTAGATCTGAGTGAATGAAATATTCTCATTGAATACTTTGTTCTGTACAAAGTTGAATGTGCTGACAACAAATTCATACCAAAAACCATCAATGGAAATCAAATTTATTAACCAATGGAGGCCTGGATTTGGAGTCACCCCCAAAATTAAAGTGGAAAAACACACTACAGGCTGATCCAACTTTGATGTAATGTCCTTAAAACAAAATGAGGCTCAGTATTGTGTGTGGCCTCCACGTGCCTGTATGACCTCCACACAACGCCTGGGCATGTTCCTGATGAGGTTGCGGTTGGTCTCCTGTGGGATCTCCTCCCAGACCTGGACTAAAGCATCCGCCAACTCCTGGACAATCTGTGGTGCAACGTGACGTTGGTGGATGGAGCGAGACATGATGTCCCAGATGTGCTCAATCGGATTCAGGTCTGGGGAACGGGTGGGCCAGTCCATAGCTTCAATGTCTTCATCTTGCAGAAACTGCTGCCACACTCCAGCCACATGAGGTCTGGCATTGTCCTGCATTAGGAGGAACCCAGGACCAACCGCACCAGCATATGGTCTCACAAGGGGTCTGAGGATCTCATCTCGGTACCTAATGGCAGTCAGGCTACCTTTGGCGCGCACATGGAGGGCTGTGCGGCCCTCCAAAGAAATGCCACCCCACACCGTTACTGATCCACTGCCAAACCGTTCATGCTGAAGGATGTTGCAGGCAGCAGATTGCTCTTCACGGCGTCTCCAGACTCTGTCACGTCTGTCACATGTGCTCAGTGTGAACCTGCTTTCATCTGTGAAGAGCACAGGGCCCCAGTGGTGACTTTTCCAACCCTGGTGTTCTGTGGCAAATGCAAAGCGTCCTGCATGGTGTTGGGCTGTGAGAACAAAACCCCAATCTGTGGACGTCGGGCCCTCATACCACCCTCATGGAGTCAGTTTCTAACCGTTTGTGCAGACACATGCACATTTGTGGCCTGCTGGAGGTCATTTTGCAGGGCTCTGGCAGTGCTCCTCCTGTTCCTCCTTGCACAAAGGCGGAGGTAGCGGTACTGCTGCTGGGTTGTTGCCCTCCTACGGCCCCCTCCACGTCTCCTTGTGTACTGGCCTGTTTCCTAGTAGCGCCTCCATCCTCTGGACACTACGCTGACAGACACAGCAAACCTTCTTACCACAGCTCACTTTGATGTGCCATTCTGGATGAGCTGCACTACCTGAGCAACTTCTGTGGGTTGTAGAGTCCGTCTCATGCTACCACGAGTGTGAAAGCACAACCAGCATTCAAAAGTGACCAAAACATCAGCCAGAAAGCATTGGTACTGAGATGTGGTCTGTGGTCCCCACCTGCAGAACCACTCCTTTATTGAGTGTGTCTTGATAATTGCCAATAATTTCCATCTATTGTCTATTCCATTTGCACAACAGCATGTGAAATTGATTGACAATCAGTGTTGCTTCCTAAGTTGACAGTTTGATTTCACAGAAGTTTGATTTACTTGGAGTTATATTCTGTTGTTTAAGTGTTCCCTTTATTTTTTTGAGCAGTGTATTTAAAGAGAAAAATGGAGGCAGCACACCAATTGAAAAACTGAAAAATTGCTATTTAATAGCCCATAATGACGATGTTTCGGTTCCATGCATCAAGACTAAATAGTCTAAGTTGGTGAAATGAAGTGAAAAAATATAGGCATAAATTCAATTTATGGGATCAAATAACTAAAAATTGTCATGTGCATATGTATTCACCCCTTTTGCTATGAAGCCCCTAAAAATTTCTGGTGCAAGCAATTACCTTTATAAGTCATAAGCTTTGTGAAAGGAAGTCCACCTGTGTGCAATCTAAGGGTCACATGTCTGTCAGTATATACCTATCTTTCCTGAAAGGCCACAGAGGTTGTAACACCATTAAGCAAGAGGCACCACTAACCAAACAACACCATGAAGACCAAAGAGATCTTCAAACATGTCAGGGACAAAGTTGTTGAGAAGTACAAGTCAGGGTTGGGTTATAAAAAATATCCCAATCTCTGATGATCCCCCATAGCACCATCAAATCCATTATCATCAAATGGAAAGAACATGGTACCACAACAAGCCTGCCATGAGAAGGCCGCCCACCAAAACTCTCCACCTGGGCATGGAGGGCATTAATCAGAGAGGCAGCACAGACATCAAAGGTAACCCTGAAGGAGCTGCAGAGTTCCCAAGAAGAGACTGGAGTATCTGTCCATATGACCCCAATAAGCCGTACACTCCATAGAGGTGGCATTTATGGAAGAGTGGGCATAAAAAAGCCTTTACTTACACCCAAAAATTGTAAGGCTCATTTTGCGTTTGCCAAAAGACATGTGGGAGACTCCCCAAAGGTATGGAGGAAAGTACAGTGGTCAGATGAGACCAAAAATTAACTTTTTGGCCACCAAGGTAAACTCTATGTCTGGCGTATCACAACAGAACACAGCTCATCACCCCAAGAACACCATTCCCACAGTGAAGCATGGTGGTGGCAGTATAATGCTGATGGGATGTTTTTCAGCAGCAGGGACTGGGAAAATGGTTCAAGTTGAGGGGAAGACGGATGGTACAAAATACAGGGATATTCCTGAGTAAAACCTGTTTCAGTCTGTCAGTGATTTGTGACTGGGATGAAAGCTCACTTTCCAACAAGACAATGACCCAAAGCATACCGCTAAAGCAACCCTTGAATAATTTAAGGGGAAACGTGTAAATGTTTTGGAGTGGGTTAGTCAAAGCCCAGACCTTAATCCAATTGAGAATCTGTGGTCAGATATGACGATTCCTGTTCACCAGAGGAAACTATCTAACTTGAAGGATCTGGAGCAGTTTTGCCGTGAGGATTGGGCAAAATTCCCAATGGCCAGATGTGAAAAGCTTATAGAGACTTATTCAAAGCGACTTGCAGCTGTAATTGCAGCACAAGGAGGCTCTACGAAGTACTGACTTTAGGGGGGTGAATAATTATGCACATTAAGTTTTCAGTTATTTTGTCCTATTTATTGTTTGATTCGCAATAAAAAAGAAAACCAAATGTTCACAGTTATAGGCATATTCTTTACATGAACTGATGCAAAGCCTCTAAAAAAATTAAAAAAAATCAAAATTCCAGATTGTGAGGTAACAAAACACGAAAAATGTCCAGGGGGTGAATACTTTCACAAGTCACTGTGTATATATATATATATATACACTCAAAAGAAAGCCGCACTATACAGAACTGATATTGCAAAAGGGTACAATCCTCAGGGTTCCAACCCATTATCCTCCACATACATATGGCACATCCAAGTGCCCATCCTTTGTCACACCAGGGGGACAAGAGACCCATAGATGGGCGTCTGTCGATTTGGTAGACAGTACTAAGTTGTAATACGTATAATGGGTGAGATATACATACAACCATCTGGAGATTAACTGTTCGTCTGTCATGAATGGCACCTTTTTCTTCTTATACCAGAAACATACTGGATTGATTATCAAAGTACTTGCAGATTCCCTCTGCTATGTGGCTGTAGCACCCTGAGGATTCGGCTGCTACGGGGGTATTGCACCTCAACCCAGAGGTGTGATATTCCACTCCCGGGTAAGGATGGAGTGTGGAACTGAGCTCAGTTAGCTGCATGCACTACACACATCCCATTTCCGGGGAACAGACCGATGGTACTCCCACTAGAGAAATGTGCAGGTACGACAGTGTCTGTTCCTGGCTGGAGTGGGAGGGGGGTGGAACATCCCAGTAGTGTAGGGGCAGATAGGGGGAGCAGTCTGGGTAGTGCTAGGAGCTCATTGGGTGCTGGTCACCTGAGCTCACACATAGAGGGAGTATATAAGGTGGGCACCATCTTAGGACAGGGTCTTTTGCAGAGTGAGGTCAGTCTGTCAGAGTTGAGTCAGAGAAGCAGAGCAGAGGAGAAGAGCAGCTCCAAGGCCAAGAGAGAGGAGAAGGAAAGACCCAGAGGGGGAGAACGAAGGAACTCCAAGAGCCCAAATTAGACCAGAGGGTGAAGAGTTGGCAACAGGGTACCGGATCCCAAGCTGGCAGAGGCTACAGCACACCTTAGCCAGGAACCGGAGGTCGTGGGCAGGATCTGCCACGATCACCCACTAAATCCACCCGGAAGGCAGACCAGGAATAGGGTCAGGGAACCCAGAGACAAGGGTTTACCATCAAGAGGCCCGAGGGAGCCGGACATAGGTGGATCCCTGGTGGGGAAGGCCAGAGAAGAGGACAGGACAGAAAGGGAGCTCAGGACCACGCTCCAGAATCACCTGGGGGTTGGCCGAGTCCAGGACCTGGTGGACGCAGCACGGCTCGGGTGGTCACTCAAGGCCGGAGTGACCAGAACAACTGCAGTAAGTAAAAACCCTGAACTGCACAGCCCGACTCTGAGTCTCATTTCCATCCTCGCTGCACCACCACAACCCCCATCCTCTGCAACTGACCCCCTGAGGCTATACCCCTCCCGTTGGGGGTTATACTACCTAAGCTGCACACACATCACCAGCCTCAGTGGACCCTGCTGCAGCGGCGGCCGTATTGACCGCAATTCAACGGGTGGCGTAGTCGACACAAAAGAACATCTAGAAACATCATAAGGACTGCCACACACTGAGCTTGACACCCTGGGCACGGGCCGGGTCACAGCCACTCGGAGACTACAACCCCCATCTGATCCGGCTCCGGGTATCCCCAACAACACTGGCCCAGGGGGCGCGTCAACTTTGGCGTAGTCGGCAGGATTACGTGCCCGCAACAACCGGGTACTGCGTGCCTGAAGAAAAGTACACCGTTACCTCAAAAAGAAGTCTCCTGCCGGTTCCGGAGGGTCCCCGCCATCGGGCCCCATCACAGGTCGTTTCCCGCCGGTTGTCCGCCATTTGCAGCTTTTTCCCGCCATCCATGGAGTTTCCCGCCACTGGGAGACGATTCCCGCCATTTCCAAAGATTTCCCGCCTTGGAAGAGCGGACGCCATTATGGGCGTGCCAGAGGGTGGCAAGAGGTCACCTCCCATCGTGGGCCAGGTCGAAGAATGGCGCCAAAAGCGGAAACCGCGCCCACCAACAGAGACTGTGATGCTGGAAGTGTCCATCAGCGTGAGAGAACTGCCCCTGGAACCGACAATCACAAAGTTGCCCCGGGACCACCCTCGATGTGGGCGGAGACAGAAGAAGAGAACAAAGATGGGTGTCGCCTGGAGCAGTCTGGAGAGAGCGCACCCGGAGACAAGACGTCTGGAAGAGAGTCCAGAGAGAGCCTACCCGGAGATGGAGGGAGAGACAGGCAGCACCGACCCAGTGGTCAGGAGCCTGCTGCAAGCAACAACCCCACTAGGCCTAGTGGAGGTCCTGGCACAGCTCCCCCGAGACCGGGAGTGTGCACAGACCGCGCTGGAGGGCCTCGCACGGAGGATGGCCCGGGTGCAGCGGGAGACGTTGGCGGAGTGGAGCCGAGAGATGGCCCAGCAGACCGAAACCCGTCAGCGGAGCACGCCACCCGAGACGAGGAGACAGACCGCCTCTGAGGATGGCGCAGGAGGAATGAAGGCAGGAGACGGCGCCGAGAAGGGAGCTGAACGGACGGAGGCAGGTAAAGGGGACGTCTCTACCCCGAGCCGGGAAACCGCGTGCCTGCCCCAGCTCCCCGTCGCAGAGCCCGAAATTCCCCCTGCCGTGCCCGTCGCTGCATCGTCACCGCCGCCGACTAGGCCTCAACCGGAAACCGCGGCCGCGACCCCTGTGACGTCACACGCCTCGACCTCGAGCGTGGCCAAGCAGGAAATACCACCGGCCTGGTCGCAAGGCCTAGTACCTCCGGGCGCCGCAATTCCAACAGCGCCCCCTACCTCCGCGGAGCCACCGGCCTGGTCGCAGGGCCGAGTAACCCAGGGCGCCGCCGTTCTTACGGTGCCCTTTGCCTTTAGGGTGCCCCAAGCCTGGTCGCAAGGCCTGGTCGACCCGGGCGCAGCTACCATCAACGCGCCCTCAACATCTAGAGTGCCGCACCTGGGTGAAGACCTGTTCGCCCAGCACACGTGCCCGGATGGGCAGCCCTTTGTATGGCCTCAGGAGTATATTCAGCTGGAACTCCAGAGAGCAAAGCCCATGTGCGAGCCCCTGATTCCGGCTCCGAAGCCTGTAAAGAGGACCTCACCCCCGCTGGAAGAGGCACAGTTTGAGTGGGACCCCACCGGAGAAGACCTCATGGGGTTCACTCAGGAGACTCGGGCGGCCGCAGCAGAGCGTGCAGAGTGCTGCCGGCAGCAGCTTGAGGTCTTCGAGAGGGAGCGGAGAGAGAGGCGGGTCCGGGAACAGCAAGCGCAGATAAGGAGCGCGGAGCAGAAGAGCCGGACCAGGAGGAATCCCCGTGCAGCTCATGGTCCCCCTTCCACCGGGACTGTGATAAAATTCAACATGCAGCACGGATGGGGCTTCATTAGAGACCATCACACCCCCGGCGACGTCTTTGTCACCCGCAGAGACGTAGAAAGCCATCTGCCGGAGGGACACAGAGGTCGTGACCTGTATGTAGGGGACGAGGTCACCTTCACCCGGCACAAGTGTGCCAAAGGACCCTACGCCCTCCATGTGCATCGCCTGACGGAGGAGGAGCTGCGGTGTGAGGAGGAGCAAGAGGACCCGGACGGGTCTGAAGAATCTAAAGAAGGAGCAGGAGGACGCCGTCGTTGAAGTACGGTAGAGAGAGACTGTATAAAGTTGCCCGTCGGGGTACCAAGAACTGTTGCTGCTTAAAATATGTCCCCGTTGGGATAAGAGTGAACTGTTAACCCCGTGTGTCCCTATTCCCACTGACCGAGGACTGAGAGCGGTCATCCCTAGTTCCTAATACCTGGCCGAGGACTGAGAGCGGCCATATCCCCTTGTATATAGTTGCGCTTCCTAAGGCGCCCTCTACCGGTTTTATAGGGAACTGTTTTATTCCAAGAGAGACTGTCGCACTTTACCCGGTCACAAGTTGCACCGTGACCGGAGGAACCAGAAACAAGAATGTTATTTATGAAAAGTTTTATATGAAAAGTTTTATGATATATATATGATGTTTTCTATGTTTATGTTTATGAAAAAAATTGTATGTTTTGGATGTTTATATTTTACAGCCCGAGGACGTGCTGTGATTTACCAGGGGGGAATGTAGCACCCTGAGGATTCGGCTGCTACAGGGGTATTGCACCTCAACCCAGAGGTGTGATATTCCACTCCCGGGTAAGGATGGAGTGTGGAACTGAGCTCAGTTAGCTGCATGCACTACACACATCCCATTTCCGGGGAACAGACCGATGGTACTCCCACTAGAGAAATGTGCAGGTACGACAGTGTCTGTTCCTGGCTGGAGTGGGAGGGGGGTGGAACATCCCAGTAGTGTAGGGGCAGATAGGGGGAGCAGTCTGGGTAGTGCTAGGAGCTCATTGGGTGCTGGTCACCTGAGCTCACACATAGAGGGAGTATATAAGGTGGGCACCATCTTAGGACAGGGTCTTTTGCAGAGTGAGGTCAGTCTGTCAGAGTTGAGTCAGAGAAGCAGAGCAGAGGAGAAGAGCAGCTCCAAGGCCAAGAGAGAGGAGAAGGAAAGACCCAGAGGGGGAGAACGAAGGAACTCCAAGAGCCCAAATTAGACCAGAGGGTGAAGAGTTGGCAACAGGGTACCGGATCCCAAGCTGGCAGAGGCTACAGCACACCTTAGCCAGGAACCGGAGGTCGTGGGCAGGATCTGCCACGATCACCCACTAAATCCACCCGGAAGGCAGACCAGGAATAGGGTCAGGGAACCCAGAGACAAGGGTTTACCATCAAGAGGCCCGAGGGAGCCGGACATAGGTGGATCCCTGGTGGGGAAGGCCAGAGAAGAGGACAGGACAGAAAGGGAGCTCAGGACCACGCTCCAGAATCACCTGGGGGTTGGCCGAGTCCAGGACCTGGTGGACGCAGCACGGCTCGGGTGGTCACTCAAGGCCGGAGTGACCAGAACAACTGCAGTAAGTAAAAACCCTGAACTGCACAGCCCGACTCTGAGTCTCATTTCCATCCTCGCTGCACCACCACAACCCCCATCCTCTGCAACTGACCCCCTGAGGCTATACCCCTCCCGTTGGGGGTTATACTACCTAAGCTGCACACACATCACCAGCCTCAGTGGACCCTGCTGCAGCGGCGGCCGTATTGACCGCAATTCAACGGGTGGCGTAGTCGACACAAAAGAACATCTAGAAACATCATAAGGACTGCCACACACTGAGCTTGACACCCTGGGCACGGACTGGGTCACAGCCACTCGGAGACTACAACCCCCATCTGATCCGGCTCCGGGTATCCCCAACAACACTGGCCCAGGGGGCGCGTCATGGCCATTGCCCTTGGTTCACATTGGTCCCTGTTTATGTGACACCCCAGGGGTCTGGTTGTCACAGTGATAGAGATATTACGTCTGAGAGCAGGTGGGAGGTCCTTTGGTCAGGGATCCTGTGCATGCCACACCTCCTGCCCAGCCTTGGGAGGGGAAGAACTTCCCCTGTATAAACCCGGGGCTGAGGCAGGGTTAGTGAGTCCAGGAAGAGTAGAGACAAGAGCAGCATAGGAAGCAGCAGAGTCACAAGGAGTCAGGGGCTGGCAGCTAAAGAGCTCGCCCTGACTAAGAAGATTCTTTACCGGACCCGGAGTCCGAGGCTGTGGGGACTAACTTCTACCCAGCAGCAGAATCCGTCAGGCAGGGGATTTCAGGTCCCCTGGCCCAGAAGCCCGAAGGCCCGGTCGCACGCGTGGGACCAGCACCGCCATCGTGGAGCGGAAGCCATTAGAAGGCCCCGAGTCACCGGCCATACGGGTGAGCACCACACGGTACACTCAGGGACGTGGGCTACTTACATCAGCTTCTAGCAAGGTAGCCAGAAGAGTACAGTCAGCTTGGGAGGCCTACAACTACGCCTGGCCAGGGGAGATCCCATCTGCTCAAGGACTGACCAGGCCCCGTTCGCTAGCAAGTACTCCGGGAGGGTCTATCGTTGTTACCAGTAAAGACCCTGAACGCTACCATACCGTCTCTGAGTGGTTCCTGCTACCCCCATCATCCACGTCGGCTGCCCTGAGGCCATACCCCTCCCGTTGGGGGTTATACTATCACGCTGCACCATCCTTCCACCGGCCTCAGCGGTCTGCCCTGCAGCAGCAGCCCCCTGGCTGCATTCAACGGGTGGCGTAGTCATCAACCATTTTCTACCGCTAACAGACTGCCGTCCAGTTTGACTCCCTGGGCACGGACCGGGTCACCGCCACGAGACTACAACCCTAAACAGATCCGGCTCCGGGTAAGCTCCCGCGTGCGCAACGCAGCGCGACACAGGCCCAGGGGCGCGTCATTTACACAATGCGGTTTTGGGTATTTTTAGTTGCACTTTATGCGCATGTTCTGATACTAGTTTGCATCATGCTTCTGTGGCGCCCTTGAGGGTTCGGTCGCCACAGAGGTATTGCATCTCATTCAGAGGTGTGGTATCTCACTCTCAGGTAAGGAAGGAGTACAGCTCAGGACCCTAACACCAGCATT
The DNA here is from genome assembly GCF_046119375.1 of Phyllobates terribilis. Lineage (NCBI taxonomy): Eukaryota > Metazoa > Chordata > Amphibia > Anura > Dendrobatidae > Phyllobates > Phyllobates terribilis. The sequence goes on along the minus strand of NW_027362764.1, from coordinate 108,316,231 downwards.
CACTACACTACATTTCCGGGGGACAGGGCGAGATTGCTCCTACGGGAGAGCACAGTCCCTGATCCCTGGCTGGAGTGGGGGGAACCAACTAGAGAGGGGGAACCATGTAGTGGTTGGGGTGGAGGAAGTAGATCCTGGGAGCACTTGAGTAGGAGCAGTATAAAATAGGGACACCATCTTAGATCAGTTTCGAGTTCTGTCAGTCCAGTCAGAAGAGGAGAAGTGAAGGAGCAGAGGCTCTGTATGAGCTCTGCTCCAGAGGCGGGCCTAGCCTGTGAGGCCCAGGACTGAGGGAGAAAAGAGAGGAGTGGGAGCAGGAAGGCTCCAGGAACTGAAGGGACCCTAGGGGTACGGGCCGTGCAGAAGGCCACCCAAACGCCCGCTGCTACCAGGGGGTAGAGGGGTCAGGCCAGATAAGGGGAACCGGTCCCTCAACTAGCGGAGAAACAGCAAGGCTCAACTAGAAACCGGAGGCTGCAGCACTTTATGTACCATAAGCCAAAAGTCCACACCAGTCTCACTAAGAAGATAGCCACATAGGACCCAGGGGACAGAACACACGTCGCCCGCCAAGGCCCGAGGGTACCGGATAGAAGTGTCACTGGGTGTGAGGTGCAGGGAGAAGGCCAGAGAAAGGACACACAGAAGGGGGTCCTGCTAAATACTCCATAGTTACCTGGGGGTCGGCTGAACCCCTCACTGAGTGAGCACAGAACGACGAGGGCCGTTACATGGGTCCCTGTAACCAGAACTGCAACAACTGTTAGTAAAGATCTTGGGACTGCATCACACAGACTCTGTGTTCATTACTGACTCCCTGCACTACAACCACCATCATCCACCCACACTTCCCTGAAGCTACACTCTTCCTGTGGGGAGTAATAATACCCTTGCTGCAATACCATCAGCTTCAGAGGACTGTTCCGCAGCAGCGGCCCCCCCTTTAGCAGCACTCCACAGGTGGTGTAGTCGGACAATATAAAAACCCATATAAATAACCCCTTGGATTGACCGCCCTGGGTCACAGACCGGGTCACCGCCATGGTGACTACAACCCCCAGCGTCTACCGGCCCGGCTTCGGGCCCAGGGGGCGCGTCAATTTTGGCGTAGTCGGCAGGATATGAGCCCACCCGTTATCACCGGGTATCGCGCGCCTAAAGACTGTGTTTTCTACTAAATGTGGCGCCCGCCCCAGAAGAACGGGCGCCATTATGTGCATGCTAAAAGACGACAAGAAACCACCTCCCATCGTGGGCCAGGTCCCAGAATGGCACCAGAAGCGGAGCCCTCCCAAAACAGCAGTAGTCATGTATGCAAGTGTGTCCATCAAGGTGGGGGGGCTGACCCTGAACGTGACCGACAGCAGATTGCCATGCGACCGCAACAAACTGCCCTGGGACCGCCCCCAATAGGGGAGAGGATAGAGGAAAACTGGGAGACAGGGCGTGGTCTGGATCAGTCTAGGCAGGCCGCACCCAGTAGGGAAGATGGAGGAAGACAGCACCAGAGCCCCAGGCAGCAGCCTGCTGCAGGCCGCAGCACCCTACACCCTGGAGGAGCTAGTGGCTAAGCTGCCCCAGGAGGACTCGGAGTTCCTCCGCTCTGGGATGGAAGACCTGGGCCGGAGGATGGAGAGGGCCCAGCGAGACACCATCACAGGTTGGAGACGGGAGATGGAACAGCGGATGGCGAACCGGCAGCCGACGATGCTACCAAGCACCGGCGGTGCCCCAGCCTTGGCGGATCCCGACCAGCACCAGGAGGCGACACGTGACGCAGGAGCGGCCGCGGGAGCAGGTAGGAGTCTCCTTGTCCCGGGCGCTGCCAGCGTCGACCTGCTCCTGGGCCCCCTGGTGGAGCCGCTGACCCCGGGCGCTACAAACACCAGCCCGCTCCTGACCCCACAGCAAGGCCCACAACCAAGCCCTCCGACCCCGGGCGCAACCAGCAGCGGCCCGCTCCCAGGCCCACAGCCAGGACCTCCAGCCCCGTGCGCCACCAGCGGCGGCCCGCTCCTAGGCCCACAGCCAAGCCCTCCGACCCAGGGCGCAACCAGCAGCGGCCCGCTCCCAGGCCCACAGCCAGGACCTCCAGCCCCGTGCGCCACCAGCGGCGGCCCGCTCCTAGGCCCACAGCCAAGCCCTCCGACCCAGGGCGCCACCAGCAGCAGCCCGCTCCTGACCCCGTCGCAAGGCCCACAAGTCCCGGGTGTGCCCGCCCTGCATGCCCCGCAGGCCCAGACACCGCTACCTCCGGGCACCGGCACAGCCAGCCAGCTTCTGGGTCCCCCGCAGGAACCAACTCCCCCGCCAGCCGAGTGGATGTACAGACGTCGCCGGTGGGACTGGTCCACAGAGGTGGAGGACCCCCGGCCCTCGCTCCTACCCACTCCGCAGCCTGCCGCAGTTTCCCAGTTGCCGGAAGACAAGGCCCAGTTTGAGTGGGATCACTCTGGGGAGGACCTGATGGAGTTCTCCCAGGAGACGAAGGCAGCTGCAACCCGCCACAAAGAGTTCTGCCACCAATAGCTTGTCCAGTTGGAAAAGGAGCGACGCCTCCGGCAGGTCCGCTGGGAGAAATTAGAGGCCCAGAACTTGGTGGAAAAGACCCGGGCCCGCCAGGCCAACAAAGCAACCCACGGTCCCAGGGAAGAAGGGACCGTAGTAAAATTAAATTTAGAGGCCGGATAGGGGTTCATCCGGGAACCGCACACAGACATTGACTTGTTTGTTAACAGGAGGGACGTGGAGTCTCACCTAAAAGCGGGTCACCCTGATCGGGACCTCTACCCCGGAGACACAGTGACTTACACCCGTCACCGAGGAGTAAGGGGCTGGTATGCCCTCAATGTCCACAAGGTGGAGGAAGAGAGCGACTTCTACCTCTACGAAGCTGAAGACCTGGTGGGTCAGCTTATTGTGAACAAGAGCCTCCACAGAGGGAGCACTCCTATTAAAGACCGCAATTAGTCACCCGTACCTGTGCAGAATGGACACTGCAAGTTAAAGTTTGTGTGAACATTTAACCTGTCTACTTAGTTACCCGGAACGAGTCCAAAGACTGACCGGCTGAGGACTGGGAGCAGCCACTTCCTGTAAATAGTTGCACCTTTTGAGGTGCCCCCTATTGGTTTTATATTTTTAGAACCAAGACCATTGAACAAAAACCCGTTGGAGGTGGCCGAAGACGTGGTCCAACACCTGGATCATCTAAGCCCTGCCGCTACCTCAGGGCCTCCGTTGAGGGTTTTGGACGGGTCCCTCATGTTCGTGTTTACCAGTTTGCTCTTTACTAAAGAAATGGACACCTGGTTGCAGATTATGCTGTGACCTGATAGAATGTTTAAATGAGAAAATGTTTTATATGCAAAAGAAGTGTTTGTATATGTGAAGAAGTCTTATAATGTTTTTATAAGTGTAAAGAGAAATGTTCTTTAAAACGTCTCATAATGTTTTGATAAAGAAACGTAACCAGTAGAGATGAGCGTTGTTCTACTCGAACTGTTCGCCAATCTCAAATTCGAGCTGTTTTGGGCGGTGTTCGAGCCGGTCGGCGAACACGAACAATTTGAGAAAAATTCGGCTGTTCGAGGTTATGTTCGATAACTGTTCGTGCACCAAAATCATAACTGGATTTTTTCTCAGTAATGATGAAAATTAATGTTAATACGCAGTTTGAGTGTACAGCGGGGCGGGGGGAGGGGCAGGGGATGGATCTCTGCAGGAACAATGAAGATCTCCATTTTTTTTTCTCTTTCCCGCATTTGCAGTGGGGAGGTGCAATCTGTCAGCCTATCAGCAGCGCACACACGGAGCGAAGTGCTTTTTTTCACACAAGCAAGGGCATGTGTGATTGGCAGTGTATGTCACATGTCCTTGCCCTATAAGACCAAGCCATTTTCCCCGTCGCCACCATTTTCTCACTGCTGCAGCTGCGTGTTAGACGGCACCGCTGTTGCTGTGTGCGCTATACCTTGTTAATTTCAAGCCAATTTTCGCACAAATATACAGATAGCTTGGGAGTAGGGAATAGTTGTGATTGCAGTCCTTTTAAGGACTAGGTTACAGCATTTCCTACGACTTTTATCAAGCAGGTCTGTGCTCTTAAATAGATAGATTGTGGGAGTAAAGACTAATTGTAATTGGAGTCCTTTTCAGGACTAGGTTACATCAGTTCCTATCAGTTTTTGCCAGGCAGGTCTGTGCCAGTGCTGTGCAAGTTTTTTTCACAGCATTTGGCTGAATCTAGCAAAGCTAATCCTTTTTGGCCTATTGCAGAGTGTGTTAGTCAGTGGAGTAGCCTATCTGTGTTGCAAGATATACCACCTGTGTATAGAATACCAATTTTTTTACTGCACCTAGTGAAGTAAAATCTTTTGGGCATAGCATCATTCTATTAGTCCATCTATACTGACCTCCATCAGGTTGCAAACTGAATATAATTTTTTTCTGCATCTAGCTCTGAAAAAATATTTGGGCTTCTAGCAGTGTGTGGGACTTGGTCTATTAGTCCATCTATACCGACCTCCATCAGGTTGCAAATTAAAAATAATTTTTTTCTTCATTTAGCTCTGAAAAAATATTTGGGCTTCTAGCAGTGTGTGGGACTTGTTCTATTAGTCCTTCTATACTGACCTCCAGCAGGTTGCAAATTGAATATAATTTTTTTCTGCATCTAGCTCTGAAAAAATATTTGGGCTTCTAGCGGTGTGTGGGACTTGGTCTATTAGTCCATCTATACTGACCTCCATCAGGTTGCAAATTAAAAATAATTTTTTTCTGCATCTAGCTCTGAAAAAATATTTGGGCTTCTAGCAGTGTGTGGGACTTGGTCTATTAGTCCATCTATACTGACCTCCATCAGGTTGCAAATTAAAAATAATTTTTTTCTTCATTTATCTCTGAAAAAATATTTGGGCTTCTAGCAGCGTGTGGGACTTGTTCTATTAGTCCATCTATACTGACCTCCATCAGGTTGCAAATTAAAAATAATTTTTTTCTGCATCTAGCTCTGAAAAAATATTTGGGCTTCTAGCAGTGTGTGGGACTTGGTCTATTAGTCCATCTATACTGACCTCCATCAGGTTGCAAATTGAATAAAAAAAATTTCTGCATCTAGCTCTGAAAAAATATTTGGGCTTCTAGCGGTGTGTGGGACTTGGTCTATTAGTCCATCTATACTGACCTCCATCAGGTTGCAAATTAAAAATAATTTTTTTCTGCATCTAGCTCTGAAAAAATATTTGGGCTTCTAGCAGTGTGTGGGACTTGGTCTATTAGTCCATCTATACTGACCTCCATCAGGTTGCAAATTAAAAATAATTTTTTTCTTCATTTAGCTCTGAAAAAATATTTGGGCTTCTAGCAGTGTGTGGGACTTGTTCTATTAGTCCTTCTATACTGACCTCCAGCAGGTTGCAAATTGAATATAATTTTTTTCTGCATCTAGCTCTGAAAAAATATTTGGGCTTCTAGCGGTGTGTGGGACTTGGTCTATTAGTCCATCTATACTGACCTCCATCAGGTTGCAAATTAAAAATATTTTTTTTCTGCATCTAGCTCTGAAAAAATATTTGGGCTTCTAGCAATGTGTGGGACTTGGTCTATTAGTCCATCTATACTGACCTCCATCAGGTTGCAAATTGAATAAAAAAAATTTCTGCATCTAGCTCTGAAAAAATATTTGGGCTTCTAGCGGTGTGTGGGACTTGGTCTATTAGTCCATCTATACTGACCTCCATCAGGTTGCAAATTAAAAATAATTTTTTTCTGCATCTAACCCAGCCAATAGTTTTGGCCTAATACCACAGTTTGGCCACTCAGCTCTGCTCGGTTACCATCCATTGTTTTTTTGTGCAAACAACTCCAGAGTTGTGAATTAGTTAACCACCAAAATGAGTGGAAAAAGGCCTGCTGCTGGTGGAAAGGGGAATAGGCGTGTTGGGAAGGGGAAAAAAGGTTGTGTCCGTGGGGTAGGTGCAGAAGAAAGACCATCTTCCAGCCAAACTAAAATGTCTACTTCTTTTAGCGGACAATGTGATAAGATCCCTTTCTTACGGCCACGCCAATCGCTACAAATTCCAGATGAGGCACAAAAACAGCAGGTGCTTCAACGGATATCAAGTGCTCCTTTAAGTGGGCTCTCCTCCACATCAACTTCAACATCACAAATACTCCAGTCCTCAAAGGTGTCACCCAAATCGCACTTGCTTCCTCACAGCTCCCAAATCTCCAGCTGCCCGTCTGAGTATGAGGTAGAACAGATGGTTGAGTCTGCAGAGCTGTTTACTCATACTATAGCCTGGGAATCAGAGGTCGACTCCAGCGCTTCTGTGAATCCAGACGAGGAAATGATCTGCACTGATGCCCAGAATCTTTATGAGTCGGATCCAGGACCAGACGCAGAAGGTTCTGACCATAATGTAGACCCTCATTCCCAAACTGTAACTCCTGTTGGTGGAGACAATGAGGAAGACGATGATAAGACTCAAATACCTGATTGGAGCGACAACTTTAGTTTTTTGTCAGGGCAGGAACAGGTTGGCTCTGAGGACGACGGGTGTGATAACGCACAGGGTGATGATGATGAGGTCGGAGATCCCACTTACTGTCAACCCACAGTCAGCCAAGAGATGAGGTCAGCAGAGGAGGTGGAGGAAGATGCTAGTGACGACGAGGTCAGGTTGCGCCTTCCTGGACAGAGACGTAGTACTGGAAGCACGTCAACAACTGCATCCTCAAACACAACTCTGCCTCTCACCACAAGTCGTGGTGGCTCTTCAGGTCGCATGGGTGCTAAGCCTTGCATAGCCTGGGCATTTTTTCAGATCGATAAAGATGACCCAACTCGTGTTATCTGTAACATTTGTCAGCAAAAGCTAAGTAGAGGCCAAAAAATACATAGTTTGAGTACTTCATGCATGAACCGGCACATGGACATGAAGCATAAGTTGCAGTGGGAAGCTCAGTGTGCTACAATGCGGCCTAGCCGGCCGGGCCAACCACCGTCTGCCATATCTTGTGCATCCGCGGCCTCTTCATCCTCTGTGACTGGGGGGACAGCAGTCACACCTGTTTTGGGGCGCAGACCTGCCACCTCTTTACCCGCAACAGCCAGCGTGATTGGCAGGTCATCATTTTCTTTGGAGGTGGTAACACCAGCTGGTCTTGAGCGCTCTCCGACATCGATAGCACCACCTTTGGATCAAGGCAACCTAACATGTCCGCCTGCATCTTCCTCACAGACCGGCAGTTTGCCGGGGACACCCTTATCAACCCCGTCTAAGCACAATAGCCAGCCCTCGGTCCCTCAGATGTGGACAAGTAAAAGACCATTTCCTCCTAGCCATGAGAAAGCTAAGAGGTTGAATTTCACCATCTGCAAGCTCTTGGCTACAGAAATGCTGCCTTTCCGCCTGGTGGACACAGAGGATTTTCGAGACCTTATGTCCGTCGCAGTGCCCCAGTACCAGATGCCCAGTCGGCACTACTTCTCAAAGAAAGGTGTGCCTGTGCTCCACCAGCATGTCGCACACAACATCACCGCTTCTTTGAGAAACTCTGTGTGTGACAGGGTGCATTTCACCACAGACACTTGGACGAGTAGGCATGGACAGGGGCGTTACATGTCGCTGACTGGGCACTGGGTAACTATGGTGACAGCAGGACAAGGGGCTGCTGTCCAAGTCTTGCCGTCCCCACGAGTTGTGCGTCAATCCTCTTTATGTCAAAGTTCCTCCACTGCTTCTGCCTCCTCAACCTCCTCTCGGTCTTCCACCTGCACCCAAAGCCTGTCTGGTCATGCCACAAGCTTTCTAACTGCGCAGAAGGGATCCTGCACACCTCCTTACTATGCTGGCAGTAGGGCTCAACGTCATCAGGCGGTTTTTACATTGAAATGTCTGGGAAATGTGAGTCACACAGCTGAGGAGTTGTGGTCAGCTCTGGAGAACCAATTTCATGAATGGTTGTCTCCACTGGACCTGAAACCAGGGAAGGCCGTGTGCGACAATGCTGCAAACCTGGGTGCGGCCCTTCGCCGGGGCAATGTCACACACGTGCCTTGTATGGCTCACGTGTTGAACCTGGTTGTCCAGCAATTTTTAGCCCACTATCCCAGACTAGATGGCCTTCTGCAGAGGGCACGGTCGCTGTGTGCTCACTTCCGCCGTTCGCATCCCGCAGCTCAGCGACTTACATCTCTACAGAAGTCGTTGGGCCTGCCACTTCACCGGCTAAAATGCGATGTGCCTACCCGGTGGAATTCAACTCTGCACATGTTGCAGCGACTGTGGCAGCACCGACAAGCCCTGGTGCAATACGTTCTGACGTATAGCCTGGGCCAACGAGATTCAGAGGTGGGGCAAATCACGCTGGAGGAGTGGTCTCAGATCAGGGACCTATGCACCCTTCTGCACAGTTTTGAAATGGCGACGAAGATGTTTAGTGCTGACGATGCCATTATCAGCATGACTATTCCGGTGATTTACATGCTGGAGCACATGTTAAACAGAATTCGGAGTCAGGTGGTGGAACAAGAGGAGGTGGAGGAAGTAGAGGAGGAGGAGTTGTATGCGGAAGGGCTAACATCTGCAAGGTCCAGACGGTCGGCAGCACCAAGGCGGCAGGCATGTGAGGGTGGGGGAGATGATTTTACCAGGGCGCATGGTAGCAGCCAAACTAGTGAGGAAGGTGCAGGAGCCCAGGAAGAAGTGGAGGACGAACTGATGGAAGACTCATCAGATGAGGGAGACCTTGATCACATTTCTGTTGTGCGAGGTTGGGGGGAGAGGACAGAGGAAGGAAGCATGATTGTTACCTCGCCACCAACACAACAGGGACTTGGTGCTCCTGGATGCGCAACACACAGGAGTGCCTTCTTGCTGCACTACCTGCAACATGACCCTCGAATTGTGAGAATTAGAAATAATCCTGACTACTGGGTTGCCACACTGTTAGATCCCCGGTACAAAAGTAAATTTGCAGAAATTATTCCTGCCATAGAAAGGGATGCACGCATGCAGGAGTATCAGCAGAGACTGTTGCAGAATCTTACATGTGCTTTTCCACAAAATACCAGTGGTGCACGTAGTGAATCTCACAGTTCCAACTTGCCAACCGTGGGACCGTCAAGTGTTCAGCACTCAAACCGTAACAGAACCACAGTATCTGCTGGTAACATCAATTTTGCGGAATCATTTCACCACTTTTTTAGCCCATCCTTTGCAAGGCCACAGGAGACAAGAAGTCTGACACATAGTCAACGCCTAGAGACGATGGTACAGGAGTATCTCCAAGTAAACATTGAAGCCACGACTGTGTCACTGGACCCTTGCTCTTTTTGGGCTTCCAATCTGGATAAATGGCCGGAGCTAGCCACTTACGCCTTGGAGATCTTGTCATGCCCCGTAGCCAGCGTTCTGTCTGAACGTGTGTTCAGCGCTGCTGGTGGTGTGCTGACAGATAAGCGCACGCGGCTCTCCACTGATAATGTAGACAGACTCACGTTCATAAAGATGAACAAATCATGGATCCGAAACGACTTTTCTACCCCTGTGTCATCCTGGGGAGAGTAAAAGCTTGATGATTGGTTAAAATCACCCTACCAACCGTTTTAAGCTTTCAAATTACTAATCATGTTTATCTGTATCTTGACTGGAAAATAATTTGGGCTTTGTAGCAGTGTGCAGCACTGATCCTATTAGGCCATCTATAATAAGCTTCACCAGATTTAAAATTAAAAATAATTTTTAGCTGCATCTAGCCCGGAAAATAATTTTGGGGCTCCGAGATGCGCAAGACACATAAGTGCCTTCTTGCTGCACTACCTGCAGCATGACCCTCATATTGTCAGAATTCGAAGTAATCATGACTACTGGGTTGCCACACTCTTAGATCCCCCAAACTTTTCGATCAACCTTTTCATTTTAATAAAGACCAAAAAAATGGTCATTTTTGAAATTATAAGCATTAGCAGGTTGTTAGAAACTGAAATCAAACAGTTTTCAACTCAAAACTTTATTCTAGGTGATGTTACATTTTCACATAGGACCCCTTGTTCGAAAGGAGCTTCTGAACTCTCTCGTCCATTGAATTTGTCAGGTTTTGGATGGTTTCTGCTTCAATTGTTTTGCATGAGGACAGAATACCCTCCCAGAGCTGTTGCTTAGATGTGAACTGCCTCCCGCCATCATAGACACTCCTTTTAATGATGCTCCAAAGGTTCTGAATGGGGTAGAGGTCAGGGGAGCATGGGGGTCACACCATAAGTTTGTCCCCTTTTATGCCCATATCAGCCAGAGATGCAGATGTTTTATGTGCAGCATGAGATGGTGCATTATCATGCAGAAAAATGATCTTGCTGTGAAATACACGGTTCTTCTTCTTGAACCATGGCAGGAAGTGCTGTTTGAGAAAATCCACATACATTATGGAGTTCATCTTTAGCGCCTTCAGGGATCCTAAAGGGGCCGACAATCTCTCTCCCCATGATTCCAGCCCAAAACATTACTCCACCTCCTCCTTGTTGGCGCTGTAGCCGTGTTTGCGTGGGGTGTCCATCAACCAGCCATCCTCCACTCCATTCATCTGGACCATCGAGCGCTGCACGGCACTCATCCGTGAACAAAACAGTTTTGAAATCAGTCTTCATGTAATGTTTGGCCCACTGGAGCCGTTTCTGCTTGTGTGAAGTGGATAGAGGAGGTCGACAGGATGGCGTATGCACAGCTGCAAACCTCTGAAGGACCCTGCATCTTGTTGTTCGGGGGACGTTGGAGGCACAAGCAGCTTCAAAAACTTGTCTGCTGCTATGACAAGGCTTTTTTGCCGCTGCTCTTTCAACCTGACGTAATTGCCTGTAGGAAAGAGTCCTCAATTTGCCCTTATCAGCACGCACACGTGTGTACTGTGAATCAGCTACATACTTCTTGATTGCCAAGACACTTCATCCTGATCATCGCACAATGTTGATTGTAGTCATGCCTTGACCTAAACACTCCACAATTTGTTGCTTCTCAGCAGCCGACACATCCTTTTTCTTTCCCATTTTGGCAGAAAATGTAGGCTGCTTAATAATGTGAGAGAGCCTTCTTAAGTAGTCTTGCCTTTCATTGGAAACACCTGCCAAACTAATTAGCACAGGTGTCTGCAATTGCTTACAGTGATATAAAGAGCCCTGACACACATCACCATCAATGAGTTTAACTGACAAACAAACAAATTCTTCCCTTATCACTCCTAAACACTTTTTGCATAATAATTTGGAACGCGGTGTACATGTGCTTTTCCACAAAACACCAGTGGTTCACGTAGTGAATCTTACAGTTCTAACTTGCCAACCGTGGTCTGTATGGAATTGTTCAATAAAGGGCCCAAAATTAAGATAACATAGATGGGAGAGGTCTCTATGAATAGGAATTCCTAAGTATTTGATACCCTGTGAGGGCCAGGCAAAGGGAAAGTTGGACTGGATGGAATCCTATATGGATTTAGGGAGGGAGACATCGAGGGCCTCAGACTTCGCTGCATTGATTTTAAAATTTTACCATGTAACAAAGTGATCTATTTCAGCCATAACAGCAGGGATGGATATATGTGATTGAGTGATATATACTAGGACATCATCAGCAAATAGAGAGCACTTGTACTCGGTGCCTCCCACCTCAATCCACCTAATATTGGGGTTATGGCGAATTGATGAGAGCAGGTGCTCCGTCACTAGGATGTATAAGAGAGGGGACAGAGGACATCCCTGCCTTGTCCCATTGGTGATTGTGAAAGGTGATGAAAATGTTCTGACGCACCCCCTGGGCCTTGGGACACCCGGAGCCGGACCCTTTTTGGTGGATGCTGGTGGTTGTAGTCTTCGTGGCGGCGATCCGGTTCCGTGGCTCAGGGCGGTCAAACCAGTGGCGGAACTATTTATGTGGTTTTGATGTTTAAATGTCCGACTATGCCACCCGTGGATTGCGGTCAGAGTGAACCGCCGCTACAGGGCAGACCGCTAAGGCTGGTGTTGTGGGTGCAGCAGAGCGTAGCATAACTCCCCACGGGAGGAGTATAGCCTCAGGGCAGTGTATGCGGAGGATGGGGGTGATGGTGCAGGGCAGCAGCAGTAACGACACGGAGTCAGTGATGCAGTTCAGGGCCTTTACTCACAGTTCTTATTATCCAGACCACGTCTGCAGGTAACGGCTGCCCACGTCGTACTGTGCTCACCAGGTGAGGGGCTCAGACAACTCCCAGATAACTTTGGAGCGCTTCACAGGACCCCCTTTGTGTGTCCTTTGTCTGGCCTTTCTTACCAACACTTCTGTCCGGCTGCCTCGGGCCTCCTCTTGGTAAACTTGGCGCCAGTTTCCCTGACCCTATGTGGTGCCTTCCTAGCGGGTGGAGCAAGGGGCTGCGCCACATAAAATGACAGAGCCTCCGGTTTCTAGCTGAGGATCGTTTCCTGCCTCCACTAGTTCGGGGACCGGTCTCCCCCTTTGGCCTGACCCCTCCACGCAGGTGGATTCGGGCGTGCGGTGGCGACTCGCCCGTCCGCACCCCTGGGATCCCTTCATTCCTCGTTCCTGGAGCCTTCTCCGCTCCTCTTCCTTCCTTCTCCCTCTTGCAGGCCTGGGCCTCTGTTACTAGGCCCGCCTCCGGAGCAGAGCTCATGCAGAGCCCCTGCTCCCTGCCACTTCTGCTCAGACTTCTCTGCACTGAACTAAGATGGTGCCCACCTTTTATACTCCCTTCTCAATGCACCCAGGAACTGCTTCCTCCCTGCTCCTGCACTACAGGGTTCCCCTTCCTCAGTGTTCCCTCCCCCCACTCCAGCCAGGGACAGGGACTGTCGTGCCCATCTCAGGGGCATATTGGTCGCCCTGCCCCACGGCAATGTGGTGTAATGCATGCAGGTGTCGGGTCCTGATCCACACTCCATCCTTACCTGAGAGTGAGATATCACACCTCTGGGTGAGGTGCAATACGTCTGTAGCAACCGAGCCCTCAGGGTGCTACAGTTCCATTTATCTTCAGCCTAGGTGACGTATTGCGATACAGGGCCGTGATTTTGGCTATAAAAGGGTCCCCTAGACCCCTACCCCAAGCTCTTTAAGAGAATCATATATGGCGTGCCAGGAGACTCTATGGAATGCTTTCTCAGCATCCAACGAGAGTATCTAATTACAAATTTTTAACTGCATCTAGCCCAGGAAATACTTTGTGCCTAGTAGCAGTGTCTGCTAGTCAGCGGATTATCCCGGCTGTTAAGCAAGCTACACCACCTGTAGTTTAGACACTTAATTTTCTCAAAGGAAATGCTTCGGGACCATGGGATACTTAGTGAAGAGCATCAGGAGGCACCCCAAGGCATAGGGGCTGGGACTGGCAGTAGGATGCCTTGCGGTGGACAGCCGAGCTCGATCCTTATAAAAGCTTTTTAACTGCAGCAGCTTTAGTGGACGCTACTGGAGCTGGAATTACCGCGGCTGCTGGCATGAGACTTGCCCTCCAATAGATCCTTGTAAATGGATTTAAAGTGTATTCATTCAAATTAGAGAGACAATTTAAATTAAAAAGCTTAGAGCTGCCTCCACCACAGGGGGGCTCGCTCGACCCACCAGCGGACAGGCACCAGTATTGGGAGAGGGGGGCTGGCCGTCAGGGTTCACCGCGGCTCTGGCACAAACCCGGCGACACGGAGGTGGCACGGGCAGGAGCGGACTGGCCGTGTCGGCTTCTCACTTTTTGGATTTTAGAAGGGCATGACATGCCTATATCTGTGTCTCCCCCTCCTTTTACTCCTCCACCTCTTTTATTTTCGCATGACTATATGTACTTGTCACTTTTCCATGTGTTAGTTATGTCTTCTGAGCAGTTTGTCAGCTTTTGGACACCTTTGAAGGTGTTTTCTATGTGTTTCTATGTGTTTTTGTTTGCCTGCCATTGGTTTTAACGGTGTTCGAAGGTGTTCGACGAACAGTTCGACGAACAGTTCGGCGAACACACGGGTGTTCGACGAACCGAACCGAACTCGAACACTACGGGGGTGGCTCAACACTAGTAACCAGTAAAGTAAAAAGAAGTGTACCTCCCATAAAGGGAAGGAATGTAGTTTATGCTCTTATATGCGGATGCATCCTAAAAGTTTTTGCATGTCTTTAAAATTGTTTTTACTCTGTTCCAGCCCGCGGACGTGCTGTATTTTACCAGGGGGGTGTGTGGCGCCGCGCCCCTGAGAGTTCGGTCGCCACAGAGGTATTACATCTCATCCAGAGGTGTGGTATCTCACTCTCATGTAAGGAAGGAGTACAGCTCAGGACCCTAACACCAGCATTCACTACACCACATTTCCGGGGGACAGGGCGAGATTGCTCCTACGGGAGAGCACAGTCCCTGATCCCTGGCTGGAGTGGGGGGAACCACCTACAGAGAGGGAACCATGTAGTGGATGGGGTGGAGGAAGTAGATACTGGGAGCACTTGAGTAGGAGCAGTATAAAATAGGGACACCATCTTAGATCAGTTTCGAGTTCTGTCAGTCCAGTCAGAAGAGGAGAAGTGAAGGAGCAGAGGCTCTGTATGAGCTCTGCTCCAGAGGCGGGCCTAGCCTGTGAGGCCCAGGACTGAGGGAGAGAAGAGAGGAGTGGGAGCAGGAAGGCTCCAGGAACCGAAGGCACCCTAGGGGTACGGGCCGTGCAGAAGGCCACCCGTACGACCGCTGCTACCAGGGGGTAGAGGGGTCAGGCCAGATAAGGGGAACCGGTCCCTCAACTAGCGGAGAAACAGCAAGGCTCAACTAGAAACCGGAGGCTACAGCACTTTATGTACCATAACCCAAAAGTCCACACCAGTTTCACTAAGAAGGTAGCCACATAGGACCCAGGGGACGGAACACACGTCGCCCGCCAAGGTCCGAGGGTACCGGATAGAAGTGTCACTGGGTGTGAGGTGCAGGGAGAAGGCCAGAGAAAGGACACACAGAAGGGGGTCCTGCTAAATACTCCGGAGTTACCTGGGGGTCGGCTGAACCCCTCACTGAGTGAGCACAGAGCGACGAAGGCCGTTACATCGGTCACTGTAACCAGAACTGCAACAACTGTGAGCAAAGATCTTGGGACTGCATCACACGGACTCTGTGTTCATTACTGACTAGAGATGAGCGGTGTTCGACTAGAACTGTTCGCCAATCTCAAATTCGAGCTGTTTTGGGCGGTGTTCGAGTTGTTCGACGAACCCGAACGATTTGCAAAAAATTCGGCTGTTCGAGGTTATGTTCGATAACTGTTCGTGCACCAAAAGCGTGTCCTGCATGTCTGGCGCTATTTAGAGCACCAATCATGCAGGGATTGTCTGCCACTCAATGTAATGCCACAGCCATGGTGGTTGTGGCATTACAGTGATTGCCCAAATCGATGGGAACAGTGCCAACAGTGAAACATGAAAAGCCGGCAATTCAGCAGCGGCATACACCGGTACCCGACAATTTAGAACCGAAAGAATAGAGCTTCACACATAGATTAGATAGATATAAACATGTCAGCCACATATATACGAAGTACAGTGAAAGTGCTGCTTACTGTACTTGTCATTTAGCGTAAAGGATTTATCAAAAAAAATAATAGTGTTTTCATGCACCGTCTCTTTTAAAAAGCCGGCCGGCAATTCAGCATCTGTACCCGACAATTTATAACAGACAGAATAGAGCTTCACACATAGATTAGATAGATAGAAACATGTCAGTCACATATATATGAAGTACAGTGATAGTGTTGGTTACTGTACTTGTCATTTAGTATTAAAACAAAGGATTTATTATTAAAAAAATTGGCGTGGGGTTCCCCTTAATTTTAGGCTCTAGCGGAGGTTAAGCAGACGGCTGGGGCAGATGTTTGAAGCCTGGGAAGGGGGTAATACCCACGGAGCTTCCCAGGCTACTAATATCAGCCCCCAGCTGAATACATAGCCTTTACTAGCTATTAAAATGGGGGACCCCCCCAAAAAAATGACGTGGGGTCCCCCCTAATTTAATAGCTAGCAAAGGCTAGGCAGACAGCTGGGGGCTGATATTAATAGCCCAGGAAGGGAGCCATGAATATTGGCCCCCTCCCAGGCTAGAAACACCAGCCGTCAGCCGCCCCAGAAATGGCGCATTCATAGGATGCGCCAATTCTGGCACTTAGCCTCGCTCTTCCACGCTGCCCTGGTGCGGTGGCAGGAGGTAATAGGGTTGGGGTTGATGTCAGCTTATAATGCCAGCTGACATCAAGCCCAGGTTAGTAATGGAAAGGCGTCTATAAGACACCCCCATTACTAACCCCATAGTCAAAGTTAAAAAAAACGCAAACACCCAGAATAAAGTCCTTTAATTGAAATAAAGACACAATCCTTTATTGTTCTAAATTAAACCATACTTACCGTCACGCCCATTCCAGCTGAAGCCAACGATCTCCTGCAATAAAAGAAAAATAATAAAGCAACCTCATCCTTACCTTTCCATGGTTCCCACGACAGCTTCAGCTCTGCTACATCGAGATGACAGGCTGGACCGCAGCAGAACGCTGCCATCCAGCCTCTCATCCCGCAGACACTGAGAAGCGCAGGCTTGCTTGCGCTGCTCAGCGTCTCTCTGTGACGACATCCAGATGAGCCGAGTTCATGTCCAATGAACTCGGCTCACCTCATGCACGTCACTGACAGCGTGGGAAAATTCTCACGCTGAAGCGGTGAGTGCAGGAGAATTCTCCCACGCTGTCAGTGACGTGCATAAGGTGAGCTCATGTCCAATGAACTCAGCTCACCTCCTGCACGTCACTGACAGCGTGGGAGAATTCTCCTGCACTCAGCGCTTCAGCGTGAGAATTCTCCCACGCTGAAGCGCTGAGTGCAGGAGAATTTTCCCACGCTGTCAGTGACGTGCATAAGGTGAGCTCATGTCCAATGAACTCAGCTCACCTCCTGCACGTCACTGACAGCGTGGGAGAATTCTCCTGCACTCAGCGCTTCAGTGTGAGAATTCTCCCACGCTGAAGCGCTGAGTGCAGGAGAATTTTCCCACGCTGTCAGTGACGTGCATGAGGTGAGCCGAGTTCATTGGACATTAACTCGGCTCATCTGGATGCCCTCACAGAGAGACACTGTGGAGCGCAAGCAAGCCTGCGCTTCTCAGTGTCTGCGGGATGACAGGCTGGATGGCAGCGTTCTGCTGCGGTCCAGCCTGTCATCTCGATGTAGCAGAGCTGAAGCTGTCATGGGAACCATGGAAAGGTAAGGATGATGTTGCTTTATTATTTTTCTTTTATTTCAGGAGATCGTTGGCTTCAGCTGGAATGGGCGTGATGGTAAGTATGGTTTAATTTAGAACAATAAAGAATTGTGTGTTTATTTCAATTAAAGGACTTTTTTCTGGGTGTTGTGTTTTTTTTAAATACTTTACTAGAAATTCATGGTGGTCATGTCTAATATTGGCGTGACCCCATGAATTTCGGGCTTAGGGCCAGCTGATAATGCCAAGCTGGCCCTAACCCCTTTATTACCCAGTGAGCCACCGCATCAGGGCCCTGGATGAGTTGGGTACAGCGCCAGAAGATGGCGCTTCTATGAACGCGCCATTTTCCGGGGTGGCTGCGGATTGCAATTTGCAGCGGGGGTGGCCCAGAAAGCTTGGGCCTCCCTGCGCTGCGGATTCCAGCCCCCAGCTGCCTAGTTGTACCTGGCTGGACACAAAAATAGGGCGAAGCCCCACGTCAATTTTCTTTAAATTATTTCATGAAATAATTAAGAAAAAAAGGGCTTCCCTATATTGTTGTGTCCGGCCAGGTACAAATAGGCAGCTGGTGGTTGGGGGCAGCCCGTTCCTGCCTGCTGTACCTGGCTGGACACAAATATAGCGCGAAGCCCCACGTCAATTTTTTTTAAATTATTTCATGAATTTCCTGAAATAATTTAAAAAAATTGAAGTGGGGCTTCGCACGATATTTGTGTCCAGCTAGGTACAGCAGGCAGGAACGGGCTGCCCCCATCCACCAGCTGCCTATTTGTACCTGGCCGGACACAACAATATAGGGAAGCCCTTTTTTTCTTAATTATTCCATGAATTTCATGAAATAATTAAAAAAAATTGAAGTGGGGCTTCGCACTATATTTGTGTCCAGCCAGGTACAGCAGGCAGGAACGGGCTGCCCCCATCCACCAGCTGCCTATTTGTACCTGGCCGGACACAACAATATAGGGAAGCCCTTTTTTTCTTAATTATTTCATGAATTTCATGAAATAATTAAAAAAAATTGAAGTGGGGCTTCGCACTATATTTGTGTCCAGACAGGTACAGCAGGCAGGAACGGGCTGCCCCCAACCACCAGCTGCCTATTTGTACCTGGCCGGACACAACAATATAGGGAAGGCCTTTTTTTCTTAATTATTTCATGAATTTCATGAAATAATTAAAAAAACAGTACGTGGGCTTCGCCCTATTTTAGTGTCCAGCCAGGTACAACTAGACAGCTGGGGGCTGGAATCTGCAGCGCAGGGAGGCCCAAGCTTTCTGGGCCCCCCCCCCGCTACAAATTGCAGTCCGCAGCCACCCCGGAAAATGGCGCGTTCATAGAAGCGCCATCTTCTGGCGCTGTACCCAACTCATCCAGGGCCCTGGTGCGGTGGCTCACTGGGTAATAAAGGGGTTAGGGCCAGCTTGGTATTATCAGCTGGCCCCAAGCCCAAAATTCATGGGGTCACGCCAGTATTAGACATGACCGCCATGAATTTCTAGTAAAGTATTTAAAAAAAACACAACACCCAGAATAAAGTCCTTTAATTGAAATAAAGACACAATTCTTTATTGTTCTAAATTAAACCATACTTACCATCACACCCATTCCAGCTGAAGCCAACGATCTCCTGCAATAAAAGAAAAATAATAAACCAACCTCATCCTTACCTTTCCATGGTTCCCACGACAGCTTCAGCTCTGCTACATCGAGATGACTGGCTGGACCGCAGCAGAACGCTGCCATCCAGTCTGTCATCCCGCAGACACTGAGAAGCGCAGGCATGCTTGCGCTCCTCACTGTCTCGCTGTGACGGCATCCAGATGAGCCGAGGTCATGTCCAATGAACTCGGCTCACCTCATGCACGTCACTGACAGCGTGGGAAAATTCTCACGCTGAAGTGCTGAGTGCAGGAGAATTCTCCCACGCTGTCAGTGATGTGCATGAGGTGAGCTCATGTCCAATGAACTCAGCTCACCTCCTGCACGTCACTGACAGCGTGGGAGAATTCTCCTGCAATCAGCGCTTCAGCGTGAGAATTTTCCCACGCTGTCAGTGACGTGCATGAGGTGAGCCGAGTTCATTGGACATGAACTCGGCTCATCTGGATGTCGTCACAGAGAGACGCTGAGCAGCGCAAGCAAGCCTGCGCTTCTCAGTGTCTGCGGGATGACAGGCTGGATGGCAGCGTTCTGCTGCGGTCCAGCCTGTCATCTCGATGTAGCAGAGCTGAAGCTGTCGTGGGAACCATGGAAAGGTAAGGATGAGGTTGCTTTATTATTTTTCTTTTATTGCAGGAGATCGTTGGCTTCAGCTGGAATGGGCGTGATGGTAAGTATGGTTTAATTTAGAACAATAAAGGATTGTGTCTTTATTTCAATTAAAGGCCTTTATTCTGGGTGTTTGTGTTTTTTTTAACTTTGACTATGGGGTTAGTAATGGGGGTGTCTTATAGACGCCTCTCCATTACTAACCTGGGCTTGATGTCAGCTGGCATTATAAGCTGACATCAACCCCAACCCTATTACCCCCTGCCACCGCACCAGGGCAGCGTGGAAGAGCGAGGCTAAGTGCCAGAATTGGCGCATCCTATGAATGCGCCATTTCTGGGGCGGCTGACGGCTGGTGTTTCTAGCCTGGGAGGGGGCCAATATTCATGGCTCCCTTCCTGGGCTATTAATATCAGCCCCCAGCTGTCTGCCTAGCCTTTGCTAGCTATTAAATTAGGGGGGACCCCACGTCATTTTTTTTGGGGGGTCCCCCATTTTAATAGCTAGTAAAGGCTATGTATTCAGCTGGGGGCTGATATTAGTAGCCTGGGAAGCTCCGTGGGTATTACGCTCTTCCCAGGCTTCAAACATCTGCCCCAGCCGTCTGCGTAACCTCCGCTAGAGCCTAAAATTAAGGGGAACCCCACGCCAATTTTTTTAATAATAAATCCTTTATTTTAATACTAAATGACAAGTACAGTAACCAACACTATCACTGTACTTCATATATATGTGACTGACATGTTTCTATCTATCTAATCTATGTGTGATGCTCTATCTTTCTGTTCTAAATTGTCGGGTACCGCTGCTGAATTGCCGGCCGGCTTTTTTAAAGAGACAGTGCATGAAAACACTATTATTTTTTTAAATAAATCCTTTACACTAAATGACAAGTACAGTAAGCAACACTATCACTGTACTTATTATATATGTGACTGACATGTTTCTATCTATCTAATCTATGTGTGAAGCTCTATTCTTTCTGTTCTAAATTGTCGGGTACAGATGCTGAATTGCCGGCTGGCTTTTTTAAAGAGACGGTGCATGAAAACACTAATATTTTTTTTAATAAATCCTTTACACTAAATGACAAGTGCAGTAACCAACACTGTCACTGTGCTTCTTATATGTGTGACTGACATGTTTCTATCTATCTAATCTATGTGTGATGCTCTATTCCTTCTTGTCTAAATTGTCGGGTACCGGTGTATGCCGCTGCTGAATTTGCCGGCCGGCTTTTTTAAAGAGTGTCTTCTGAGCAGTTTGGCAGCTTTTGGACACCTTTGCAGGTGTTTTCTATGTGTTTCTATGTGTTTTTGTTTGCCTGCCATTGGTTTTAACGGTGTTCGACGGTGTTCTAAGGTGTTCGACGAACAGTTCGACGAACAGTTCCTCGAACATCCCGGTGTTCGACGAACCGAACCGAACCCGAACACTACGGGGGTGGCTCAACACTATTACTGACTCCCTGCACTACAACCACCATCATCCACCCACACTGCCCTGAAGCTACACTCTTCCTGTGGGGAGTAATAATACCCTTGCTGCAATACCATCAGCTTCAGAGGACTGTTCCACAGCGGCTGGCCCCCCCTTTAGCCGCACTCCACAGGTGGCGTAGTCGGACACTATAAAAACCCATATAAATAACCCCTTGGATTGACCGCCCTGGGTCATGGACCGGGTCACCGCCACGGTGACAACAACCCCCAGCGTCTATCGGCCCGGCTCCGGGTACCCCATGGCCCAGGGGGCACGTCACTTCCTATACCATTATTTATTACTACCATACCATCCTTTTAATATACTAGATCTATCTGCAATTCATCTTATTTTGTCTATAGTTTACTATTGAGAAACCAGAGCAATGTGCAAATTCTTTACAAGCGTACACAGCCTGTGCAGAGTGTGTCCATTCCCCACTCCAATATGGCAGTTATATAACTGACAGTGCAATAGACATGCACAGATTGTGAGGGCAGCTCCCTAATCCAATATGGTGCCACACAACCTAATGGAGAGAAGAGAGCAGGTAAATTAGTCAGTGCAGTGCAGGGGCAGACTCTGACAGCTTGGGGCTCCGATACAGGAAATGTGTTTGAGCCCCCCTCCTTTTATGGCAACCAAGCTACATATATATGTACATATATAATACATAGTCACCTCTCATTATGAATATTACTGTCCCTTACTACATAGTGCCCTCTCTTGTTATATAAAAACTGAAATGACTTCTGATGGAGGAGCTGATGGACTTGTCTTCTGGTCACCGGCTGCTCCCTCAGCCGTCATTTTATAGCTAATAAGAGAGGACTCTATGTAATAAAGAGAGGGTGATGTGATTAACAAAAATATATAACAAGACCTAATACTGTGTAATAATGGGACAGCACTGTACAGAACAACAGAGGACCCTGCCTAATAAGGGACCACCCCATACATATCTAGAGAGGATGGTACGTAATGAGGGATGCCCATTCCAGTAATAATGTCTCCCATACTGGGCCCTTTCCTGGGATAATGTCCCCTAACCTTGCCTCCTTCTTGGTATAATGTCCCCTTCCTTTGAAAATGTGCCCCATTCTGGTCCATTTCCAGGTATAATAAATAATAATAGTAATAATCTTTATTTTTATGTAGCACCAACATATTCTGCAGCGCTTTGCATACATTATCATCTCTGTCCCCTTTGGAGCTCACAATCTACATTCCCTATCGGTATGTCTTTCTGGGATACTCGCCTTCCCCCACGCTCCCACACTGCATGGAGTTCTCCTTTACAGCCTGTGAAGGAACCTTCCGCTGACTTCAGCATCCCCGCTATGGCGCATGATATCACTGCCATGAGGTCCCAGTGACGGGCATGCCAATGTCAGCTGCCTTCCGCAGGTCGCTGGCGTGTATTGAAGCGCAGGCAGCTGTCATGTCCCCTGTGCCGCAATACATTTCAGCTGAATGTGTGTCCGAGGAAACACATCCAGTGGAGACAATCGCTGGTGTCGGCGGGCCCCCTCCACCTCTGGTCCCCGGTGCAGCTGCACCGGTGATGTGTCCGCCCCTGGTGCAGTGAGTAGCTGGGATCCCTGACATCACAGCAGAGCCTGGAGCACATACAAGGCCGTCCCTGGGACGCCATACTACGTATACTAACATCAGCAGCGGGGTGAGCAGTCTGTAATTATAACACAGGTGTTATCACATTATCATTATGATGCAATTAAGGTTATTTATTATTATATGCAAAATACATGTGAACTGGCACAGAATAAACATGAATTACTGTTATATCATGATGACACATGAGGAGATTGCTATTATTGCACTGTATACATATGCACTATGCTTTCCTGATGTTTAATGATTAATCACTAATTATGGTGTGTACCCTATATATACCTTGTTTAATGCCGTGTTCATGGCTTGAGTAAGGCTCCCAGTGTGAAGAGCCGAAATGTCGCACATACATGGGGGAATGAAGATCAGTTTTTTCATTATCTCACATCTGGGGTGCTGCATTTTTTTGCTGTATATCACTATAAATAAATATGTATCTATATCAATCTCTATTCATTTGGTTAAACTTTTTATATGTAAAACAATAACTGCATAGGTGATCTCATATATATGAAGTGTATAATATACAGACTCGAGCCAACCCATCAGCAGGATCTATTGTAGCCTAACCACATACTACATACAGGGGACAAATACCGCCACACTATGACCAGACCACATATTACCACCACATAGTGACCGAATAATACCACATCAAGGAACAAATACCGCCACACCATGACCAGACCACATATTACCAACACATAGTGACCGAATAATACCAAATACAAGGAACAAATACCACCACATCATGACTACACCACATATTAACACCACATAGCGGCTAAATAATACCACATACAAGGGACAAATACCATCACACCATGACCAAACCACATATTACCACCACATAGTGACCGAATACTGATTATTAATAAGTGTAAGTGTACAGGTAATAGAGTGACTCACCAGGGAGCTCTGTATATAGTATACAGATACTACAGGGATCACCTGTGACATTATACACAGGAGCTCTGCATATAGTGTCGGTTTATCGTGTCAGTGTACAGGTAACACACTGACTCACCAGTAACATCTCTAGTTGAATGTAATCATCTTCGCTTTTCTTCTTCATCCAATGTAGACTTCCATCACTTCTTCCAAGCCAGGACTCGTCTGTGCAGAAAATAACACACATTTATCTAGAGCACATTCCCCAATTTTTCCCCAACTTTTTACACTGCGCCAGATGAAGAAAAAAAGTGACATAGTCTCGCCCTGCACAGTAACAAGACCCACCCCCCACTGAAAACAGTATCCTCAAAAATAAAATACAACACAACCGTAGAAATATCCCTTAATTAGCCCCTACAGTAATAATGTCCCACATCCTGGACCCTTCCTGTAATAACATCCCCCAGCCTGGGTCCAGGTGTCTCCATCCTGCCCCCATATGTCCTTCCATCCTGGCCCCATGTGTCTCAATCCTGCACCATATGTCCTCCCATCCTGGCCCCATATGTCCTCCCATCCTTGCCCCATGTGTCTCCATTCAGACCCCTTGTGTCCCCATCCTGCCCCAGGTGTCCCCATACTTCCCCAGGTGTCTCCATCCTGACTCATTTGATCTTCCATCCTGGCCTCAGGTGTCCCCATCCAGTCCCATGTGTCTCAATCCTGCCCCAGGTGTCTCCATCCTGTCCCAAGTGTTTTCATCCTGCACCATATGATCTCCCATCCTGCCTCCATGTGTCTCCATCTTGCCCCCATATGTCCTCCCATCCTGGTACCATGTGTCTCCATCCTGGCCCCAGGTGTCTCTATCCTGCCCCCAGGTGTCCCTATTCTGCCCCAGGTGTCCCTATTCTGCCCCAGGTGTCCTCATCCTGCCTCAAGTGTCTCCATCCTGCTCCATGTGTCTCCATCCTGCCCCCATATGTTCTCCCATCCTGCCCCATGTGTCTCCCATCCTGCCCCATGTGTCTCCATCCAGCTGCCTGCCTCTGATTGGCTGGCGTCTGTCAACTGTTGCTGTGCAGTAACGTGGCTTCCTGCATGGCAATAGATTTGAACTGAATGTGCGTCCGAGGAAGCTTGTGCTCACCGGGCCCCATACAACAGTAAGGGCAGTAATGCCCTGATGGTGGCCCTGTACATACATCATGGGCTGAGAGGGGGCTAAAACAACATTTTTGTGGGAAAAATATTTTTTTCATTTTCACAGATCAACGTTGTAAAATTCTGTGAAGCACCTGTGGTATCAAGGTGCTCACCACACATCTAGATAAATTCCCTGGGTCTAGTTTCCAAAATGGGGTCACTTTTGGGGGTTTTCCATTGTTTTGCACACCAGAAGCTCTCCAAATGCGACATGACACCCGCTGACCATTCCATCAAAGTCTGCGTTCCAAACCGCCACTCCTTTTTTTAACTCTGCCATGCACCCACACAGTAGTTTACCCCCACATATGGAGTATCTGTGTAATCAGGAGAAATTGCACAACAAATTTTGGGTTCCATTTTTTCCTGTTATCCTTGTGAAAATAAAATATTTTTTGTTAAAAGGACATTTTTGTGGGAAAAATGTATTTTTTTTATTTTCACACCTCTATGTTATAAACTTCTGTGAAGCACCTGGGGGTTCAAGGTGCTCACCACATATCTAGATAAGTTCCCTGAGGGGTCTAGTTTCCAAAATGGTGTCACTTGTGGGGGGGTTTCCACTGTTTAGGCACATCAGGGGCTCTCCAAACGCAACATAGTGTCCGCTAATTAATCCAGCAAATTTTGCATTCAAATAGTCAAATGGTGCTCTTTCCCTTCTAAGCCTGCTGTGCGCCCAAACAATAGTTTTCCTCCACATATTGGGAACCACGCAGCGTGTGGGTTTCACTCCATAAAGGTAATTATGATGGACATTGGTGACTTTTGATTAACAGGGGTAGGGAGAGCTATATATATATATATATATATATATGTGGTCTTTCGGACTGAATTTCATTTGCACAGTGATTGGTTGCTCACACTCCCCCTATCCATCAATTCCGTACCTTCAGGGATGTAGTATTATAAATAATGATACCTTTTGGATGTGATACCTACACTCTTGTGATACCTGTTTGTTTTTAAGTATGTTTTAAAACTTTGTATGCATTTTTTGACACATGCCGCATCACTTTAAACTCTGTACAGTAAGATTTTGTTAAATAAAATTTTTTCTAATTCTCTATAAATGGGCCATATGTTCGTTTTTTTCTGCTTCAGCACTCCCCAATATATTGTAGTCTATACGAATGGCCAGATATATACAGTATATTCTAAAAGAGTAGGTTACAATATGGATAATAGATGCGTATTATACCTGTTTATATTAGGTAACTTACTACTCTGTTCTAATCCTTCCTTTTATACTCCACATATTGTGTATCGGTGTACTCAGGAGAAAATCCATAACAAATTGTAAGGTGCAATTTCTCCTGTTACCCTTATGAAAATGCAAAATTTGAGGCTAAAAAACTTTTCTGTGGAAATATGTGAAATTTTTATTTTCAGGGCTCTATGTTATAAACTTCTGTGAAGCACCCGGTGGTTCAAGGTGCTCACCACACATCTAGATAAGTTCCCTGAGGGGTCCAGTTTCCAAAATGGTGTCACTTGTGGTATTTTTCACTGTTTAGGCACATCAAGGGCCCTCCAAATGCGACATGTTATCTGCTAATTATTCCAGCAAATTTTACATAAAAAAAAACAAAAGGCACTCCATCCCTTCTGAGCCCTGTTGTGCGCAAAAACAGTGGTTTTCCCCCACAGATAGGGTATTGGCGTGCTCAGGAGAAATTGCACAACACATTTTGGGGTCCATGTTCACCTGTTACCTTTGCAAAAATAAAAAAAAATTTGGGGTCTAAATTAAAATTTTTGTGAAAAAAGGTTAATTGTTTATTTTTTTCCTTCACATTCCAAAATTCCTGTGAAGCACCTGAAGGGTTAATAAACTTCTTGAATGAATGTGGTTTTGAGCACCTTGAGGGGTACAGTTTTTAGAATGGTGTCACTTATGGGTATTTTCTGTCATAAAGGCCCCTCAAAGTCCCTTCAAATGTGATGTGGTCCCTAAAAAAATGGTTTGGTAAATTTTGTTGGAAAAATGAGAAATCGCTGGTCAAATTTTAACCCTTATAACTTCCTAACAAAAAAAAGTGTTTAAAAAATTGTGCTGATGTAAAGTAGACATGTGGGAAATGTTATTTATTAACTATTTTGTGAGACATATCTCTCTGATTTAAAGTCATAAAAATTAAAAGTTGGAAAATTGAAAAATTTTCAAGATTTTCGCCAAATTTCCATTTTTTTCACAAATACACGCGTCATATCGAAGAAATTTTACCACTATCATGAAGTACAATATGTCACGAAAAAGCATTCTCAGAATCAGTAGGATCCGTTCAAGCTTTCCAGAGTTGTTATCTTATAACGTGACTGTGGTCATAATTCTTAAAATTGGACTCCATTATGAAGGTGCAATTAGCCTTGGGGTGGGGATAAAGCAACAGTTATTAATCTCATATATTCTGCTTCAATATTATAAATACTTCACATCTTTATTCTTGGGGATGTATGGAGTCAAACCAGTGAGATCACAAATACTATTTGGACTCTCAGAGAGCAGAGAATTGCTTTTACTGAGTTGGTTTCTCATTAGCTATTAATACAACCAATGCAGTAAGTCAGGGATCTAGTCCAATACTACAAGAAATCAGCTCAGTGTCTAGGACAATGGTCAAGCGTCCTGCGTCCTGCTATTGACCTACCTCTCACCGGTTCAACTCCTGGCATTCATCAGCAAAAACATGTTACAAGCTTACAATAATTGAGCAGAACAAATAGGGTTAATTGCTGTTAAAATCTACTGGACTTTTTTTTTCTTGATTTTCACCAATTTTAGTGAGTTTTAATAATTTTTACCTGATTCAAATGATTCATGAAAAAAGGGGAGATTTGCACGAATATTCGTATATCCTGGGCATATTAATATTTGATGAGAATGGGAACTGCTATGATAAATAAAAGAAATTCTAGATTGTGTCTGGCACAATAGTTAGGAGACCTGCATAGTATCTCTAACTCTGATCTCCCCAGTTCAACTCCCCGCATTCTCAAGAATAAAGACATTGAATATTTACAATATTAGAGCAGAATATGTAAAGGTTAATTAATGTTTCTGAAAAGTACTGGGAGATTATTTTCCAATATATCGTACTTGATTTTCACCAATTTTTGTGCATTTTAATAATTTTTAACTGATTCAGGTCATAATTTATATAAAAAAAGCAGGGTGATCACTGTGATTTTACTGATATTAGTGATTCCTGGTGATTTGCACAGATTTTCACTGAATTCATCTGATTCGAATCAACGTGACTGAATTCGGCTGATTTTATTGATTTCATAGGAAAATAGGCAAGATGGAATACTTGGGAACAACAATAGTACAAATTAGTGCAAATCACCAGGATTCACTAATATTAGTGCAAAACCCTCCCCTTTTTTTAAATTTAATCCTTATTTGAATCAGGCGAAAATCATTAAAATGCACTAAAATTGGCGGAAATAAACAAAAAAATTATTTGAAATAGATTTTCCAAGTGACTTTTAAAGAAATCACTATTAATTTCATGTCTTCTGCTTTATTATTTTAAATACAACTTATCTTTTTTCTTGAGAACCTATGGTATCAAACCAGTGAGATCCAGGATACTATGTGATCTCTTAACCATTGTGCCAGAAACTCAGCTGTTAAGAGAGCTGAGAATTGCTTTTACTCAGTTGGTTTCTCATTAGCAATTAGTACGAAGAATGTAATAAGACAGGGAACTAATCCATTACTAAAAGAAACCAGCTCAGTGTTTAGGACAATGGTTAAGTGTCCTGCTAGTGACCTACTGTTCACAGGTTTGACTCCTGGTGTTCATCAGCATAAACTTACTGGAAGCTTACAATAAAGGAGAATAAAATATGGTCTTACTGATTGCTATTAAAATCTAGTAGGTCTTTTTTTAATGATTTTCACCTCATTCAAATGATTCATGGGGGAGGTGGATTTGCACTAATATTAATTTATCCTGATGTTTTGCACTAATTTGCACTATTTGCACTATTACTGTTTACAAGTAATCCCATCTTGTCTATTTTTCTATGAAATCAGCAAATTCAGCCAAATTCAGCCAAATTGATTTGAATCAGACTAATTCAGTGAAAAAACACACTTCATGGGCAAGGTAGTATATAAATCACCATATGAGTATATATATATATAGACTATTATAAGCTCTATAATTAATACTACCTAATATTGGACTGAATAAGCTCCATCGTCAAAAAAGGTATACAAAACAGAAAAGGAAAAAAAAAAAAAACAGAAAAGGAAAAAAAAAAAAAAAAAACGAAACCAGAGCCTCAGAATATATAAAGATATAAGTTCACAAGTTTATTATAAATAGGCAAACAAAAAAGGGGGTTATGTGTACAAAATATGCGAAGTATAAAATAACCCACCCCACATGGCACGACTTCAAGACAGGTCCTATATTCCACCCGATAAGATCATATATATATAGTAACATATAAAAGATAAAGACGTCACTATGGTAAGAAAGATCCACATTGGGCATTCATTTAAATGTCCATATAATAGTGCGCATAACAAAATTGTTGTGCAATTGTTGGAAACGCAATATATCAATATTAGTTCATAAGTGGCTAAATGGATGCACCTAGTGTTATCCACTGCCCTCTACTGCCTCCAACTCTAATCTACAGTCATTCATAGCACGGTAATATTATACATACCAAGGGCATCAAAGGATCACAGGGCAGTCGAGGGGAAATAACAGGTCCGTCCAGAGAGTGCACACGTGGGGCGGGGAAAGCCCCGACGCGCGTTTCGGTCTTCCCTTCGTCAGGGGGCGTATAACTGAAACAGTGTGTCAGAATTTATAAGTGCCGCACGGCACTGAAGACCGGAAGTGACGCATGCGTCACCATGGGGAACAAGACGCCGGCCGGCGTCCGCGTCACATGACATCCGGAGGCGGGGCAAAAAGGGGCCCCGGCGCCGAACGCCAATCAAGACACGGAGAGCCGGAAAGCGCCGAGACCCACTTAGTGCGCATGCGTGCCTGGTCTTAAGTAATGTAAATACACATAGGACTTCGTGCATAGTGAAAGAGCAAGAATTTCAACTACAGGGTCTATCGCAAACGAAGTGAACGATCTCAGCACATCACATCAATGTGTTTAGGGTCACCTACAGTTAACCTACATCAAGGTCAAAGAGAACCCCTATTTGGGTGTGAGTACAGAGATATATATATCTAAACAGTCACCAATATTCACATGGGGAATACAACCACATTCCTTTACATAGATATAGATGTATATACTTATCCATTAACATATCATAGAGGTCATTAGTAAATATTATACAATGGGATAAATATATAAAAAGGCCATAGGTATATAAGCCACATAAAACATTGGTGCATGTATTCCTCTCTTGTCCATATTCATCCATAGTATATATTCACTCATAGTCCCATCAGGACATAAAGACTTGATGAGAAGGGGGCGAAGATCCCAACGAAATGCAAAGATAATAGCAAAAGAAGAAGAAAAAAAGGTCCTACATGACACAAAAAGAAACAAGTAAATCAAGGGTAATAAAACACAATTAAAAATTAAAAACAAAACCTCAAGCATATTAGGCCAGTTATAGATGTAAAGATACAAAAACATACATATCGATATATGCACGTATTTAATGTATCCACGAGCATGTAGGCTGACTAGAGAAAGGGGGAATAACTAATACTTTCATTTAATCCATTGGGGTGCAAGGTATCAAGAGTCCAGATCCAACGGGACTCCATTTGGGCAAGTCTAAGTCCCATTCTACCACCTCGTATATTGGGCATAATACAATCGATACCCCTAACTTTAAATCCAGAGGCATCACAATTATGGTGGGTCCTGAAGTGACGAGGTATGGTCTTTAAAGTGGACGTGTCCGTTTGGTCGGCCGCAGCAATAATTCCCAGAACATGTTCACGAACACGAACCTTAAACTGACGGGTGGTCATGCCCACATATACCAGTCCACAAGGGCAGGTGGCAAAATATATCACATACTTAGTGGTGCAGGTAATTGATCTATTGATATTATAGATTTTAGACCCGTCAGATTTAAAGAAAGTGTCACATTTATCAATATTTGGTCATGCTACGCACCGACCACAGGGAGCACATCCACTTTTTTTCGTCTGCCCATCCAAAAAGGTAGAAACCTTTGGACCCTCATAATGGGAATGTACCAAATGATCCCGTAGATTCCTGGAACGCCTGATGGAAATAGATGGTCTATCCGAAACAAATTTTGATAAAATATTATCAGCTTTAAGAATGTGCCATGACCGGGCTAAAATCTTCCTCATACGTGAAAATTGGGAGTGAAAATTGGTTACGAACCTCACCTTCTCATTGCCATCCCTTATATTTTTGCTGTCATATATTAACTCATGTCGAGGAACAAATTTAGCACTATTATACGCCTTCTTAACCATACAGTGGCTATATCCTCTGGCATAGAATCTCTCCTTGAGTTCTATGGCTTGTCTCTCAAAATCGGCATCAGTGGAGCAGATCCTCCGAATACGGAGGAACTGCCCTACCGGAACAGATTGCGTCATATGTTTAGGGTGTGCAGATTTAGCATGCAAAAGCATGTTGGTGGAGGTAGGTTTACGAAACAAAGTAGTTTGCAAACAGTTAGTATCATCCCGTCTCAATGATACATCCAAAAATTCAACCTGCCGTATGTTAGATTGGTAAGTAAGGTGTATATTGAAATCATTAAGATTCAATTGATCCATAAATTTTTGTAATGATGCTTCAGAGCCCTGCCAGATCATGAGGATGTCATCGATGTAGCGCGTCCAAAAAAGGACGCGGTACATCGACACCCCGTGATCAGACAGGCAGAGGTCCCTTTCCCACAGCCCAAGGAACAGATTAACATAGGCGGGCGCATAGGCCGCGCCCATGGCTGTCCCCTGGAGCTGCAGGAAAAAGGACCCCTTAAACGTAAAAAAATTATGACTCAAAGCAAATGTGAGTAACTCTAGAATAAAGGCCTGTAATGATGTAGGTAAGGAAGAGGTGCCCAAAAAGAATTTAACAGCTGCGAGACCATCAACATGTCTGATATTTGTGTAGAGTGACTCAACATCCGCAGCCACCAGGATAGTATCGTCTTCAATATATAGCCCATCCACCTTCCTCAATAGTTCACCAGTGTCCTTTAGAAAGGAGGGTAGGCATTCAACCAGTGGCTGCAGATGCGAGTCAATCCACTTATTGACATGCTCAAGGAAATTTCCCCTACCCGAAATAATTGGACGACCAGGAGGCGTAGCCGCTTCTTTATGGATCTTAGGTAGGAGGTAAAATGTAGAAATAGTCGGTTCAGTTACAGAAAGGGCAGAAGCCAATTCCTGAGTGATAATTTGATCAACTACAGCCCGATTAATAATCAATTTAAGGTCTGCCGTATATGAGATAAGGGGGTTATATGTCAGTTTTTTGTAACAGATCTTATTATTTAGTTGTCTATATGCCTCTCTCTCATACATCTGCCTAGGCCATATGACAATATTCCCCCCTTTATCTGCGGGTTTAATCACAATGTCAGGCAGCTTCTGTAAGACCTCCAACCTATCACGTTCCTCCTTAGATAGATTGTCGCGGGGAATATAACGAGGCAATGTCAGAAATTCCTCTGCGACAATTTTAACGAAAAGTTCCACATTAGGGCATGTCGTCAGGGGGGGAAATTTCCTTGAGCGAGGACGTATCGAGTCTGGGATCTTACCTCCAATTGGAGTGTTGTGTTCACTGGCTAGATCCTCAAGTGTTCTCACCGCAGCCTGTTCCTCCTCT
Source organism: Phyllobates terribilis (assembly GCF_046119375.1). Taxonomy (NCBI): domain Eukaryota; kingdom Metazoa; phylum Chordata; class Amphibia; order Anura; family Dendrobatidae; genus Phyllobates; species Phyllobates terribilis. The sequence continues at coordinate 108,283,659 of NW_027362764.1, read as the reverse complement.
GTGGGGAAGAGATCATGGAGACCACCATCAAAAAAATGCCTCTTAAAAATTAAAGCCCTTGCAAAGATGTGTAAATCTTTAATAGCCATGAAGGCATCAAAGCGGGCAGTTGGCGCAAATGATAGTCCTTTATTTAAAAGGGATACATCAGATTGTGTCAAAATATGATTACTAAGATTAATTACCTTAAAGTCATTCCTCTTGTGGTCTGGTGATTTATATTCTTGGCGTTTATATGGATGGAAATTATTCTCCCGCATTCTTTTGCTGGAGGAACCAGACCTTGTCGTCATAGACGAGGAGGAAGCTTCAGATACATCACTTAAAGATGTTATAGAGGAGGTGGACACTTTACGAGAGGGATTAGGTACCTGTATTCCAGGTTTGCGCCACAGATATACTTTTTTCAGATGGTAGTCTCTCATGTCTCTATTAAATTTGGACACCTGAACCTCATGAATCTTTTTGTCAGTGGAGTCAAGTATTTTTTCAATTTGTATTTCAAAGTTGGACAGTTTCTCCGTTGGACAGTTAGATCTAAAGTCAGCTTGTGCAGTATCAATCTGGGCATCCAACTCCGAAATAGATTGAGAATTCAAATTCACTAGCAATTGCATCAAAGATAATGAACAATTAGTACATATTTCCTCCCATTTAGTAATGAAAACTTCATCTTCTACCATAAATGTAGGAGTAACACGTATTCGTAAACCACGCGGGATCATTTGGCGGGTAATATATTTTCCCAAAAACGCCTTGTTCCACCAAAGTTTTGTTCTTTTAATTAATAGATTTTGGATAAACGTTGATTTCTCTTCCAATCTCTGATCAGCCACCGCCCGGCCATCTGTCACATCACCCCCAAAGGCCTGATCAATTTGTGTGAGCCAGGACTTCTCCTTAGCCCTATAGTCCATATCACCAGAAAGGACCAAGCCTGTGCAAAACACAGCATAAACAATAGAATAAACACACTTCATGGGCAAGGTAGTATATAAATCACCATATGAGTATATATATATATATATAGAATATTATAAGCTCTATAATTAATACTACCTAATATTGGACTGAATAAGCTCCATCGTCAAAAAAGGTATACAAAACAGAAAAGGAAAAAAATGAAACGCGCGTCGGGGCTTTCCCCGCCCCACGTGTGCACTCTCTGGACGGACCTGTTATTTCCCCTCGACTGCCCTGTGATCCTTTGATGCCCTTGGTATGTATAATATTACCGTGCTATGAATGACTGTAGATTAGAGTTGGAGGCAGTAGAGGGCAGTGGATAACACTAGGTGCATCCATTTAGCCACTTATGAACTAATATTGATATATTGCGTTTCCAACAATTGCACAACAATTTTGTTATGCGCACTATTATATGGACATTTAAATGAATGCACAATGTGGATCTTTCTTACCATAGTGACGTCTTTATCTTTTATATGTTACTATATATATATGATCTTATCGGGTGGAATATAGGACCTGTCTTGAAGTCGTGCCATGTGGGGTGGGTTATTTTATACTTCGCATATTTTGTACACATAACCCCCTTTTTTGTTTGCCTATTTATAATAAACTTGTGAACTTATATCTTTATATATTCTGAGGCTCTGGTTTCGTTTTTTTTTTCCTTTTCTTTTTTGTAATTCAGTGAAAATCAGTGAAAATCACCAGAAGCACTAATATCAGTGAAAATCACAGTGAGCGCCCTTTTTTTTCTTTTTGAATAAATCATGACATTGAATCAGGTGAAAAACTTTAAAATGCACTAACATTGGTGAAAATCAAGAAAAATGTATTTAGAATACATTTTCCAGTTGACTTTTAAAGCAACAAAATTAACCCTATATGTTCTGCTTCAATAGTGTAAAATTCATGATCTTTATGCTGCAGGGAGTTGAACCAGTGACAGATCACTAGTGGGTCTCTTACCCATTGTGCCAGACTATGAGGTGGCACCTTGTTGTACTTGACTGGTTCCCTCTCATACTGCGCTGAGCATATTAATAGCTGCTGAGAATGGGAACTGTAACACGAAAAGAAATTCTGAGCTTTCACTATTAGTGCATCCTGGTGATTTCTACTTATTTGCACTATTGTTGTTCACAAGTAAGCCCATCCTGCCTATTTTCCTATGATAACAACAAAGTCAGCCAAATTTGGTCACATTGATTTGAATCTGATGAATTCAGTGAAAATCTGTGAAAATCACCAGCAATCACTAATATCATTGAAAATCAAAGTGATCAGTCTGGTTTTTTTAAGTAAATCATTAAAATTGGGACTACACTCCCAAAGAAGTTTTAATAAGGTTACATGCTCAGCTTCAATACATTAAACACTCAACTTGTATTTACTTTTAACAATGGTGGGAGATGAACAGGAAAGATCTGGGTCACTAGTTGGACTCTTCACCATTGTGCCAGACACTCAGCTGTGAGAGGAGCTGAGTATTTCCGTTACTTATTGTTAATGCTTCCGCTCTCATCAGATTTTAATACATTCAGTTCAGTAAGATGGAATCAGCTCAGCATCTGGTACAATGGTCTAGAGTCCTACTAGTGATCCAGAGTCCACACCTCACCAGCCCAAGCCCCAGCATCCCCCAAATTAGAGTTGTTAACTTCTTACAATGGTGGAGAAAAACATATAGGGCTAATTGCTGTTTAAATTCACTGGCTAATTTATTTCTAATCAATTTTTCTTTACTCTCAGCACTTTTAGTGCATTTTAATGATTTTCATTTGATACAAAGTGAACCTGTGAGCTCGGGGTCACTATTAGACTTCTTGACCATTGTGCCGGACACTGAGTTGGGTACTTGTCTTACTGGACCTGTCTTACTCGACTGAAGGGAAAAAGAAGTTTAGCACTAAGTAATATAAGCTCTCAGGTCCTATAACAGCTGTCTGTCCCAATGGTCAAGTGTCCTACTTGTGACCTACATCTTACAGATTCAGCTCCCAGCATCTTCCAGAATAAAAATCCCCTACTGCAATCACATCCAGAGCTGCAGCTGCGGTGTTTCTATGACTTTGCGCTTCGTACGCCATTCACTTCTGGAGCTGCAGCTACAATATATTCGATACTTCATGTCACATTTTCAGGTACCATTACATTTACTTTATTGTGTTATTGTGTGTGTTGTATGTTGCAATTACACAAGAGCAAATTCTTTCAGAAACATTCAGATCTGGATGTGAATGTAAATATTACTACTAGGATAGAGGAGAATTAACTATTGCCGAAACCCCTCCGTGATCTCCAGAGATTTCTTTTCTCCTCAAAGCCCTTCAGTCGCCTTTTAACCTTCTTGTGTCTATCTTTAGGACTCTGTCTTTCTGACTTCTTTGTTCTGTCCCGAGCCTTTTGTACTCATGAGACCCATATACTCCTCCTCCAGATCCTCTCTGTAGTCCTCCAGATCATATCATTCTCCTCCAGATCCTTTTGTCTTTTTCAGACCCTACGTGTCCTTCAGCTTCTTTGGCCTCCCACCAGACCCCTCTTTCTTGTGTCACATCACTCCACCCTGACTCCTCTGTTCCATCCTGAGCCCTTTGTACTCTCCAGAGCTCTCTATTACTCCTCCAGCTCATCTCACTCTCCCCCAGATCTGGTTGTCCCCTTTGGACTACTCTAAGCCCTTCATCCTTCCTCCTAACCTCTCTGTTCTCTTCCAGACTCAACCTGCTTTGCCCATCTTCCCCTTCAAACTTCCTTGACATCAGTCATCAATTTTCGGTGGAAATCATATACTCGAGGCTAAAAGTTTTGAGACTGACACAAATTTTGGTCTTCACTGTTTGCTGCTTCAGTGTTTTTAGATTTAGTTGGATGTTGCGACAGTTACTGAAGTGCAATTATCAACATTTCATAAGTTTTTACACTTTTATTGCCAAATCCATCAAGTTTATGGAAAGACTCAATATTTACAGTGTTGACCCTTATTTTTTAAGACTTCTGCCCTTTGACCTGGCAAATGAATATGAGCTTCTGGGCCAAATTCTGACTGATGACTGCCCATTCTTGTCTAATCATTGCTTGGAGATTATGACAATTTATGTATATTTGTTATTCCACCAACCGCATGAGGATTAACCCCAGGTTTGCAATGGGATTGAGATCTGGGAAGTTTCCTGCCATGAATGCAAAACTTCAATGTTTTCTTCACTGAGACACTTAGTTATCATTTTTACCTTTTGATATGGTCTAAATCATACTGGAAAAAGCATTGTTCATCCCAAATTGCTCCTGGATCATTGGACGTTGTTCTTGGAGAATGTTGAGATTCCATTCTTTATTCGTGGCCATGTTCTTATGAGTGAACCCTTTCCAAGGATAATAATTATTATAATAATTTTCATTTCTATAGCACCAACATATTCCCCAACACTTTACATTTCAAAGGGGACTTCTACAGACAATGAAGATATTACAGATTAACACATAATTCAACAGTTACCAAGAGGAGTGAGGTTCCTGCTCACAAGCCACAATTTATGAGGAAATGGTGGAGACATGAAAGGTGAATAGTAAGAAGTGCTTGTATTGTATGGTCGGCCGCTGCTGTGTGTGCTATTAAGGAGAATGACTATTCACTCCTCTCCACATCCATAGTCCCGGCGTGGAGAGTAGTGAATATCCCCGCAGCTCACCTCGGCATCTGAGGGCGCATGGCAGTGACGTCATGCGCTGCTCAGATGCTAACATGAGCTGCTGGCAGACAAGGCGCAGCGTTGGAGCAGAGCAGAGGGGAGGAAGGAAGCTGAGTAGAATTGTTTATTTTTTTCATGTGTGCAGTGATGGGGGGCCATGTATATCAGTATTGGGGATGAGGGGTGCCATGCATAAAAGGATTGGGTCTGAGGGGTGGCATGCATACCAAGATTGAGTCTGAGGGGGTCATGCATACGAGGATTGGGGATGAGGGGTGCCATGCATACCAGGATTGGGGATGAGGAGGCCATGCATACCAGTATTGGGAATGAGGGCCGTCTGCTGAATGCTCCTCATTACCAGCGCCCATCTGACAAATTCTCCTGCTGCTAAAATAGAAAGAAATTGTAATTGGGCATGGATTGGGGTGTGGCCAAAATTTATTTATCATCTGTCCCTCTTTCTCTTCTTCAAAAGTTGGGAGGTATGGTATTAATGAACTGGTCACCCGACAGTATGTGTACAAGTACAGATCCAAAATGCTATTAAGTGCATGGGGGGTGGGTAACACAGATGTTACGAGGGACCAGATTCTGAGGAAAATTTTGGAAGGGCAAGATGGGAATAGTTAGATAAGTGAGGTGAGGCGATAGGCCACGCATAAAACTGGGTATTGAGAATTAGTCGAATTGTCCGGGGTAGTGCATTCCAGAGAATGGGTGCAGCTCTCAAGAATTCTTGGAGACAGGAGTGAGAGGTTCGGATTATTAAGATTAGTCTTAGGTCATTAGCAGAACGGTAGGCACCAGCCAATAGGGCAGTAGTTTGCCTCTGGGAAGCATATTAGTGAGGGGAAAACATAGACATTATAGATTATGAGAAATTACACAGTCACAGTAGGATGAAGTTACCTCTGGCAGTGACATCGTCAGTTTGAGTCAATTGTTCTGAACAATCCTCCTATTTCACAGCCATAACAGTCATTCTTTATAATCATAATATAAAGTTGCAGTGGCTCCATGTTTTGCCACAGTATAACACCATCATCACCACCATAATAAACTGACATCATCTAATGGGTCATGGCATAATTTTTTCTCTCCTTAATTTTAAATGATTTTAAAGTTTTTCCTATTAAGGCCACAGCCCCACTATCAGTATTTGGTCAGTATTTTTTCTCAGGAATGGGAGCTAAAACCAGGTGAGGAACAATCAGAGAGAAGGTATAATAGAAACAAGTCACCAATTCTTCATTATCACCCACTCCTGGTTTTGTCTCCCACTCCTGAGAAAAAATACTGACCAAATACTGACAGTGGAGCCATGGCCTGAATCTGAGAGTAGCAAGATTTAGGGCCTGGGACTGTGATTCCAGCAATGAGTCATAATTTTCTCTCCTGCAGATCTAGCAGAGCTTCAAATACTGAGCTCTGAATAACCACGCCCTCACCACTGATTGGCAGCTTTATGTTTACACCCTATATTGGCAACTGCTAAACAGTGGTGAGGGCGGGGTTACATGGAACAGTTGACTAGGTTTCACCTGACACCTAGTCCTGTACTGATAATCTCCTGCTTATAAAACACTAATTTATTGACACAGCCATACACAACCTAGCGAGTGACACATCGCTGGAATAAGGGTCTCTGCCCCTACATCATACTGCTTTCAGATTACATAGCAAGAACCTCTAGACAGATTCCCTTTATGGAGTAATTAACTTTCATTTAAAATAAAAATTATTTTGGCCAGCATGGAAATTTATGAAACTTTGCAAATCATTGTATTAAAGGATTTGTCTTTATTCCTGTAAAAAAATCATATGCATTTATTTAAGTGACTTCCCAAATCCTGCTTTTCCATAGACTATTTGCCTACATTCAGTTGCACAGCTGTAAAAAAATATTCATTTGGAGTACAGATGCTGGCAGTGAGAGGGTCAGCACTTTTTGTCCTCCTCTGAGTGTTGTGCTTATCAGAACAATGTTCAGCAAACAGGTGCTGACCCATCACTGCCATCATCTGTACTCCAAAGGAGGACACTCTGATATCAAATAGACTGGGGAAAAGCAGGGGACAGGAAGCCACTTACATGTATTTTTTTTTCAAGGAATTAGGACAAATCCCATAATATAGTGATTTGTGCAGTGGCTGCAACAGAAGCAGCATGGTAGAAAGATAAGATGTCAGACCATATAATGCTTGGAAGTTTAAGGCCAAGACATGACGGACAGGGAGGCGATTTCTGGCAGTGTGTGGTCCATTTCTCTTGGTGGCAGCAGAATGGTCTGGAAGACAGGCAACGGACTGGCAGGCAGACAGATGGAATAGTTGATGCATCAGTCAACGGTGCATGAAAGTCTGCACTGATACATGTGACGCGCCCCCTGGGCTGTGTGTGGGGGAATACCCGGAGCCGGGTCTCTGTGTAATGCTAGGGGTTGTAGTCTCCGTGGCGGCGACCCGGTCCAATGGCTCAGGGTGGTCAAACCAGTGGCGGATCTGTTTATTTGCTTTTTTAATGTTTAAATGTTCCGACTACGCCACCCGTGGATTGCGGTCACTGAGAACCGCCGCTGCGGGGCAGACCGCTGAGGCTGATGTTGTGTGCGCAGCAGAGGGTAGTATAACTCCCCACGGGAGGGGTATAGCCTCAGGGCAGTGTGTGCAGATGGTGAGGGTTGTGGTGCATGGGCGCAGCAGAAATGACTCAGAGTCCGTGCAGTGCAGTTCTGGGTCTTTACTGTTGGTAATGAAGAAGGCCCTGCCGGGAGTACTGGCTAACATTAGAGGCCTGGTCAGTCTGTGAGCGAACAAGAGTCCCCCTGGCCAGGTGGAGGTGTAGGCCTTCCCATCTGACTGCACTCTTCCTGGCTACCCTGATGTAGTCTGGTAGTAGCCCACGTCCCTGAGTGTACTGTGTGGTGCTCACCTGTATGGCTGGTGACTTGGGGCCTTTGGTACCTTCCGCTCCTCGATGGCGGTGCTGGTCCCTTGCGTGTGACTGAGCCTCCGGGCTTTCTATGGCCAGAGGACCTGAAATCCCCTGCCAGGTGGTTTCTGCTGCTGGATGTGGATATCCTCACAGCCTCGGACTCCGGTGTCCGGTTCTCTGCGTCTTCAGCCAGGACGAGCTCTGCTAGCTCCAGTCCCTGGTCTTCAGCTCCTGTCTCCTACAGAACTCCTTGCTGCTCCTCTGTCCCTTTCTCTGGAACTACTCGACTCAACTCCCCTAACCCCGCCCCAGATCCAGTTTATGAAGGGCAGGTTCCTCCCCTCCCTGGACTGGGGCAGGAGGCGTTGCATGCAATAGTGCTCCTGACCAGGAAAACCCATGCTCGCTCTCAGACATGGTATTTCTACCACTGTGGCAACCAGACCCCCTGGGGTGCCACATTCCCCCCTGGTAAATTTTAGTACTCCGGGACTAAACACATTTTATGAAAACATACATAACAGGATATAAGCAATAACACATCAACATATGTACAAGGAGTTCAGTCTTTATAGGTCACGGCGCTTCCGTAACCAGGTGTCCATGTCACCCAAGATGTATTTTGAGGGACCCGTCCCAAACCCTCCACGTAGGCCCTGGGGTGGCTACAGGGCATCGATGATCCGGCGTTGGACCACGTCTTCAGCCACCTCCACTGGTTTTTGTTCTGTGGTCTGGCACAAAAAGGGGGCACTTTACAAGTGCAACTATTTACAAGGTACAGTTCCGGTTATTCATTGTCCATAACCTGTCAGTCCATAGACCCTGTCGGGTAACTTGAGAAACATAATTATTATTCATGCAACAAACATAAAACATTTCAACATTTGCAATATACAGGTATATATCATTTTTAAATTCTCCAGCAGGCTGGTATTTGACCCTTGGTGCTCCTGGTTGACCTACGTAACACACTATCTGGTGGTGTTCTTTCTGGGTCCCCTGTTTCCACCCCTTGTGTAGTGGGATCGCTAGTGTCTGCACTACAGGTGTTTGGAGATGTTACGGGTAGGTTGGGCAGCTTTCTGCGTACTCTTAGGCTTACCACGGGCACGGCCGGCTCACTATTAGCAGAGGGTTGATTCTCCTGGGCTGCTGGTATGGAATCTTCTGCCTCCGGGGCTGGTTGCTCTCTCAACACTACTTGCTCTTCTGTAGGCCATTGAGGGGCTGACTGGAGAAAGGTAAGGATGGGTACCACAATAGCGTTGTTAATTTGTGTCCAGGACCGGGGAAATTCTCCGAGTACTGTACTGACCATTTCTTCCCTTTCCTCTGCGGATTGAGGGCTATCTTGGTCTTCATCAGTGCTTTGCAGCTGCTCGGGACACTTCTTCAGGTGGTCTCTGGAGACAGTGGCTGTGGTCTCTCCTCCATCCTTACTGATAATTCATACTTTCGGATTTTCATGACTTGAGGGCCGTACTGTGTACGGGTCTTTCTCCCACTGGTTATCCAACTTATGGAGCCGCCTCTTCCTCTTCAAGACCTGCTCTCCAGGTGCCAGGGGAACAGGGGGAGCATGCTGGCTGTAAGTCCTCTCTTGCCTTCCTCTTGCTTGAGACAGACTTCTCTCAACACTCTACTGCACTTTCCGGTACTGCTGCTGCCATTCTGTATCCCAGTCTGCCTCTGGCAAGATGTCCTCAGGTGTCAGGACTCCCATATCCAGGTCAATAGGCAGCTTACCAGGTCTTGCTCTCATTAGGTAAGCCGGGGTGCAGTTGGTGGAATTTACTGGGATGTGGTTATACAAGTCCACCAGATCAGGCAGTTTTTCAGGCCACAGACTGCGTTCTTCCAGGGGCAACGTTTTCAGCAAGTCTATCACCACCTGGTTCATCTTCTCGCACAATCCGTTGGTTTGGGGGTGATAGGGCGTTGTCCTTATCTTCTTGCAGCCATACAGGTTGCAGAACTCCTGGAAGACCCCCGCTTTGAAGGCTGCACCTTGGTCAGTCAACACTTGCTCCGGATACCCGTGTGGACGACAGAAGTGCTGCTGGAAGGCTCTAGCTGCTGTCTGAGCTGTTAAGTCCTTGACAGGGACCACCACCAGGAACCGGGAGTAGTGGTCTACGATGGTGAGGGCGTAGACGTACCCGGACCTACTTGGAGCCAGCTTCACATGGTCCAGGGCTACCAGTTCTAGTGGCTGCTTGGTGATGATGGGCTGCAGGGGAGTCTTCTGGCTGGCATGGTCCTTTCTTCTCAGGTTGCATGGGCCGCAGTCTCTGCACCATCTCTCAATGGCACCTCTCATGCCTACCCAGAAGAACCATTCACGCAACAGGAACTCCAACTTCTTCCATCCAAAGTGCCCTGCTCCGTCGTGGTATGCCTCCAGGACCATAGCCGCGTCTCGTCTCGGGACCACTACCTGCCAGGTCAGCTCATGTGTCCGGGAGTTGACAATTCTCCGGCACAGCTTCCCCTTGTAGAGAAACAGTTTACTCTTCTCTTTCCACAGCTGTTTGGTCTCTTCCGGAGTGTCTGGGTCAAGGCGGGCATCAGCCTCTGTCAGCATCTCTTTTACCAGGTGGACGGCTGGGTCACTGTCTTGCGTCTCCACCCAGCTGTAGTGGGGTAAGGGATTGAACGTGGCAGAGTGCTTGTCCCTTACACAGTGGAAACACTGAGTAATCCCATGATGGTGGAACGCAGGGAGTTCAATCTCTCCCAGTTCTTCTGGATCTTCCACTCCGTCCGGCAAGTTCGGCATCCTGGACAGGGCGTCTGCATTGGCATTTGTGCGTCCCGCCCGGTATTTGATGGTAAATTCATAGTTCGACAGCCGGACCATCCATCTTTGCTCCACGGCACTTGCTATGAAACTTTGCAAATCATTGTATTAAAGGATTTGTCTTTATTCCTGTAAAAAAATCATATGCATTTATTTAAGTGACTTCCCAAATCCTGCTTTTCCATAGACTATTTGCCTACATTCAGTTGCACAGCTGTAAAAAAATATTCATTTGGAGTACAGATGCTGGCAGTGAGAGGGTCAGCACTTTTTGTCCTCCTCTGAGTGTTGTGCTTATCAGAACAATGTTCAGCAAATAGGTGCTGACCCATCACTGCCATCATCTGTACTCCAAAGGAGGACACTCTGATATCAAATAGACTGGGGAAAAGCAGGGGACAGGAAGCCACTTACATGTATTTTTTTTTCAAGGAATTAGGACAAATCCCATAATATAGTGATTTGTGCAGTGGCTGCAACAGGAGCAGCATGGTAGAAAGATAAGATGTCAGACCATAAAATGCTTGGAAGTTTAAGGCCAAGACATGACGGACAGGGAGGCGATTTCTGGCAGTGTGTGGTCCATTTCTCTTGGTGGCAGCAGAATGGTCTGGAAGACAGGCAACGGACTGGCAGGCAGACAGATGGAATAGTTGATGCATCAGTCAACGGTGCATGAAAGTCTGCACTGATACATGTGACGCGCCCCCTGGGCTGTGTGTGGGGGAATACCCGGAGCCGGGTCTCTGTGTAATGCTAGGGGTTGTAGTCTCCGTGGCGGCGACCCGGTCCAATGGCTCAGGGTGGTCAAACCAGTGGCGGATCTGTTTATTTGCTTTTTTAATGTTTAAATGTTCCGACTATGCCACCCGTGGATTGCGGTCACTGAGAACCGCCGCTGCGGGGCAGACCGCTGAGGCTGATGTTGTGTGCGCAGCAGAGGGTAGTATAACTCCCCACGAGAGGGGTATAGCCTCAGGGCAGTGTGTGCAGATGGTGAGGGTTGTGGTGCATGGGCGCAGCAGAAATGACTCAGAGTCCGTGCAGTGCAGTTCTGGGTCTTTACTGTTGGTAATGAAGAAGGCCCTGCCGGGAGTACTGGCTAACATTAGAGGCCTGGTCAGTCTGTGAGCGAACAAGAGTCCCCCTGGCCAGATGGAGGTGTAGGCCTTCCCATCTGACTTCACTCTTCCTGGCTACCCTGATGTAGTCTGGTAGTAGCCCACGTCCCTGAGTGTACTGTGTGGTGCTCACCTGTATGGCTGGTGACTTGGGGCCTTTGGTACCTTCCGCTCCTCGATGGCGGTGCCGGTCCCTTGCGTGTGACTGAGCCTCCGGGCTTTCTATGGCCAGAGGACCTGAAATCCCCTGCCAGGTGGTTTCTGCTGCTGGATGTGGATATCCTCACAGCCTCGGACTCCGGTGTCCGGTTCTCTGCGTCTTCAGCCAGGACGAGCTCTGCTAGCTCCAGTCCCTGGTCTTCAGCTCCTGTCTCCTACAGAACTCCTTGCTGCTCCTCTGTCCCTTTCTCTGGAACTACTCGACTCAACTCCCCTAACCCCGCCCCAGATCCAGTTTATGAAGGGCAGGTTCCTCCCCTCCCTGGACTGGGGCAGGAGGCGTTGCATGCAATAGTGCTCCTGACCAGGAAAACCCATGCTCGCTCTCAGACATGGTATTTCTACCACTGTGGCAACCAGACCCCCTGGGGTGCCACATTCCCCCCTGGTAAATTTTAGTACTCCGGGACTAAACACATTTTATGAAAACATACATAACAGGATATAAGCAATAACACATCAACATATGTACAAGGAGTTCAGTCTTTATAGGTCACGGCGCTTCCGTAACCAGGTGTCCATGTCACCCAAGATGTATTTTGAGGGACCCGTCCCAAACCCTCCACGTAGGCCCTGGGGTGGCTACAGGGCATCGATGATCCGGCGTTGGACCACGTCTTCAGCCACCTCCACCGGTTTTTGTTCTGTGGTCTGGCACAAAAAGGGGGCACTTTACAGGTGCAACTATTTACAAGGTACAGTTCCGGTTATTCATTGTCCATAACCTGTCAGTCCATAGACCCTGTCGGGTAACTTGAGAAACATAATTATTATTCATGCAACAAACATAAAACATTTCAACATTTGCAATATACAGGTATATATCATTTTTAAATTCTCCAGCAGGCTGGTATTTGACCCTTGGTGCTCCTGGTTGACCTACGTAACACACTATCTGGTGGTGTTCTTTCTGGGTCCCCTGTTTCCACCCCTTGTGTAGTGGGCTCGCTAGTGTCTGCACTACAGGTGTTTGGAGATGTTACGGGTAGGTTGGGCAGCTTTCTGCGTACTCTTAGGCTTACCACGGGCACGGCCGGCTCACTATTAGCAGAGGGTTGATTCTCCTGGGCTGCTGGTATGGAATCTTCTGCCTCCGGGGCTGGTTGCTCTCTCAACACTACTTGCTCTTCTGTAGGCCATTGAGGGGCTGACTGGAGAAAGGTAAGGATGGGTACCACAATAGCGTTGTTAATTTGTGTCCAGGACCGGGGAAATTCTCCGAGTACTGTACTGACCATTTCTTCCCTTTCCTCTGCGGGTTGAGGGCTATCTTGGTCTTCATCAGTGCTTTGCAGCTGCTCGGGACACTTCTTCAGGTGGTCTCTGGAGACAGTGGCTGTGGTCTCTCCTCCATCCTTACTGATAATTCATACTTTCGGATTTTCATGACTTGAGGGCCGTACTGTGTACGGGTCTTTCTCCCACTGGTTATCCAACTTATGGAGCCGCCTCTTCCTCTTCAAGACCTGCTCTCCAGGTGCCAGGGGAACAGGGGGAGCATGCTGGCTGTAAGTCCTCTCTTGCCTTCCTCTTGCTTGAGACAGACTTCTCTCAACACTCTACTGCACTTTCCGGTACTGCTGCTGCCATTCTGTATCCCAGTCTGCCTCTGGCAAGGTGTCCTCAGGTGTCAGGACTCCCATATCCAGGTCAATAGGCAGCTTACCAGGTCTTGCTCTCATTAGGTAAGCCGGGGTGCAGTTGGTGGAATTTACTGGGATGTGGTTATACAAGTCCACCAGATCAGGCAGTTTTTCAGGCCACAGACTGCGTTCTTCCAGGGGCAACGTTTTCAGCAAGTCTATCACCACCTGGTTCATCTTCTCGCACAATCCGTTGGTTTGGGGGTGATAGGGCGTTGTCCTTATCTTCTTGCAGCCATACAGGTTGCAGAACTCCTGGAAGACCCCCGCTTTGAAGGCTGCACCTTGGTCAGTCAACACTTGCTCCGGATACCCGTGTGGACGACAGAAGTGCTGCTGGAAGGCTCTAGCTGCTGTCTGAGCTGTTAAGTCCTTGACAGGGACCACCACCAGGAACCGGGAGTAGTGGTCTACGATGGTGAGGGCGTAGACGTACCCGGACCTACTTGGAGCCAGCTTCACATGGTCCAGGGCTACCAGTTCTAGTGGCTGCTTGGTGATGATGGGCTGCAGGGGAGTCTTCTGGCTGGCATGGTCCTTTCTTCTCAGGTTGCATGGGCCGCAGTCTCTGCACCATCTCTCAATGGCACCTCTCATGCCTACCCAGAAGAACCATTCACGCAACAGGAACTCCAACTTCTTCCATCCAAAGTGCCCTGCTCCATCGTGGTATGCCTCCAGGACCATAGCCGCGTCTCGTCTCGGGACCACTACCTGCCAGGTCAGCTCATGTGTCCGGGAGTTGACAATTCTCCGGCACAGCTTCCCCTTGTAGAGAAACAGTTTACTCTTCTCTTTCCACAGCTGTTTGGTCTCTTCCGGAGTGTCTGGGTCAAGGCGGGCATCAGCCTCTGTCAGCATCTCTTTTACCAGGTGGACGGCTGGGTCACTGTCTTGCGTCTCCACCCAGCTGTAGTGGGGTAAGGGATTGAACGTGGCAGAGTGCTTGTCCCTTACACAGTGGAAACACTGAGTAATCCCATGATGGTGGAACGCAGGGAGTTCAATCTCTTCCAGTTCTTCTGGATCTTCCCCTCCGTCCGGCAAGTTCGGCATCCTGGACAGGGCGTCTGCATTGGCATTTGTGCGTCCCGCCCGGTATTTGATGGTAAATTCATAGTTCGACAGCCGGACCATCCATCTTTGCTCCACGGCACTTGCTATGAAACTTTGCAAATCATTGTATTAAAGGATTTGTCTTTATTCCTGTAAAAAAATCATATGCATTTATTTAAGTGACTTCCCAAATCCTGCTTTTCCATAGACTATTTGCCTACATTCAGTTGCACAGCTGTAAAAAAATATTCATTTGGAGTACAGATGCTGGCAGTGAGAGGGTCAGCACTTTTTGTCCTCCTCTGAGTGTTGTGCTTATCAGAACAATGTTCAGCAAATAGGTGCTGACCCATCACTGCCATCATCTGTACTCCAAAGGAGGACACTCTGATATCAAATAGACTGGGGAAAAGCAGGGGACAGGAAGCCACTTACATGTATTTTTTTTTCAAGGAATTAGGACAAATCCCATAATATAGTGATTTGTGCAGTGGCTGCAACAGGAGCAGCATGGTAGAAAGATAAGATGTCAGACCATAAAATGCTTGGAAGTTTAAGGCCAAGACATGACGGACAGGGAGGCGATTTCTGGCAGTGTGTGGTCCATTTCTCTTGGTGGCAGCAGAATGGTCTGGAAGACAGGCAACGGACTGGCAGGCAGACAGATGGAATAGTTGATGCATCAGTCAACGGTGCATGAAAGTCTGCACTGATACATGTGACGCGCCCCCTGGGCTGTGTGTGGGGGAATACCCGGAGCCGGGTCTCTGTGTAATGCTAGGGGTTGTAGTCTCCGTGGCGGCGACCCGGTCCAATGGCTCAGGGTGGTCAAACCAGTGGCGGATCTGTTTATTTGCTTTTTTAATGTTTAAATGTTCCGACTACGCCACCCGTGGATTGCGATCACTGAGAACCGCCGCTGCGGGGCAGACCGCTGAGGCTGATGTTGTGTGCGCAGCAGAGGGTAGTATAACTCCCCACGGGAGGGGTATAGCCTCAGGGCAGTGTGTGCAGATGGTGAGCGTTGTGGTGCATGGGCGCAGCAGAAATGACTCAGAGTCCGTGCAGTGCAGTTCTGGGTCTTTACTGTTGGTAATGAAGAAGGCCCTGCCGGGAGTACTGGCTAACATTAGAGGCCTGGTCAGTCTGTGAGCGAACAAGAGTCCCCCTGGCCAGATGGAGGTGTAGGCCTTCCCATCTGACTTCACTCTTCCTGGCTACCCTGATGTAGTCTGGTAGTAGCCCACGTCCCTGAGTGTACCGTGTGGTGCTCACCTGTATGGCTGGTGACTTGGGGCCTTTGGTACCTTCCGCTCCTCGATGGCGGTGCCGGTCCCTTGCGTGTGACTGAGCCTCCGGGCTTTCTATGGCCAGAGGACCTGAAATCCCCTGCCAGGTGGTTTCTGCTGCTGGATGTGGATATCCTCACAGCCTCGGACTCCGGTGTCCGGTTCTCTGCGTCTTCAGCCAGGACGAGCTCTGCTAGCTCCAGTCCCTGGTCTTCAGCTCCTGTCTCCTACAGAACTCCTTGCTGCTCCTCTGTCCCTTTCTCTGGAACTACTCGACTCAACTCCCCTAACCCCGCCCCAGATCCAGTTTATGAAGGGCAGGTTCCTCCCCTCCCTGGACTGGGGCAGGAGGCGTTGCATGCAATAGTGCTCCTGACCAGGAAAACCCATGCTCGCTCTCAGACATAGTATTTCTACCACTGTGGCAACCAGACCCCCTGGGGTGCCACATTCCCCCCTGGTAAATTTTAGTACTCCGGGACTAAACACATTTTATGAAAACATACATAACAGGATATAAGCAATAACACATCAACATATGTACAAGGAGTTCAGTCTTTATAGGTCACGGCGCTTCCGTAACCAGGTGTCCATGTCACCCAAGATGTATTTTGAGGGACCCGTCCCAAACCCTCCACGTAGGCCCTGGGGTGGCTACAGGGCATCGATGATCCGGCGTTGGACCACGTCTTCAGCCACCTCCACCGGTTTTTGTTCTGTGGTCTGGCACAAAAAGGGGGCACTTTACAGGTGCAACTATTTACAAGGTACAGTTCCGGTTATTCATTGTCCATAACCTGTCAGTCCATAGACCCTGTCGGGTAACTTGAGAAACATAATTATTATTCATGCAACAAACATAAAACATTTCAACATTTGCAATATACAGGTATATATCATTTTTAAATTCTCCAGCAGGCTGGTATTTGACCCTTGGTGCTCCTGGTTGACCTACGTAACACACTATCTGGTGGTGTTCTTTCTGGGTCCCCTGTTTCCACCGCTTGTGTAGTGGGCTCGCTAGTGTCTGCACTACAGGTGTTTGGAGATGTTACGGGTAGGTTGGGCAGCTTTCTGCGTACTCTTAGGCTTACCATGGGCACGGCCGGCTCACTATTAGCAGAGGGTTGATTCTCCTGGGCTGCTGGTATGGAATCTTCTGCCTCCGGGGCTGGTTGCTCTCTCAACACTACTTGCTCTTCTGTAGGCCATTGAGGGGCTGACTGGAGAAAGGTAAGGATGGGTACCACAATAGCGTTGTTAATTTGTGTCCAGGACCGGGGAAATTCTCCGAGTACTGTACTGACCATTTCTTCCCTTTCCTCTGCGGGTTGAGGGCTATCTTGGTCTTCATCAGTGCTTTGCAGCTGCTCGGGACACTTCTTCAGGTGGTCTCTGGAGACAGTGGCTGTGGTCTCTCCTCCATCCTTACTGATAATTCATACTTTCGGATTTTCATGACTTGAGGGCCGTACTGTGTACGGGTCTTTCTCCCACTGGTTATCCAACTTATGGAGCCGCCTCTTCCTCTTCAAGACCTGCTCTCCAGGTGCCAGGGGAACAGGGGGAGCATGCTGGCTGTAAGTCCTCTCTTGCCTTCCTCTTGCTTGAGACAGACTTCTCTCAACACTCTACTGCACTTTCCGGTACTGCTGCTGCCATTCTGTATCCCAGTCTGCCTCTGGCAAGGTGTCCTCAGGTGTCAGGACTCCCATATCCAGGTCAATAGGCAGCTTACCAGGTCTTGCTCTCATTAGGTAAGCCGGGGTGCAGTTGGTGGAATTTACTGGGATGTGGTTATACAAGTCCACCAGATCAGGCAGTTTTTCAGGCCACAGACTGCGTTCTTCCAGGGGCAACGTTTTCAGCAAGTCTATCACCACCTGGTTCATCTTCTCGCACAATCCGTTGGTTTGGGGGTGATAGGGCGTTGTCCTTATCTTCTTGCAGCCATACAGGTTGCAGAACTCCTGGAAGACCCCCGCTTTGAAGGCTGCACCTTGGTCAGTCAACACTTGCTCCGGATACCCGTGTGGACGACAGAAGTGCTGCTGGAAGGCTCTAGCTGCTGTCTGAGCTGTTAAGTCCTTGACAGGGACCACCACCAGGAACCGGGAGTAGTGGTCTACGATGGTGAGGGCGTAGACGTACCCGGACCTACTTGGAGCCAGCTTCACATGGTCCAGGGCTACCAGTTCTAGTGGCTGCTTGGTGATGATGGGCTGCAGGGGAGTTTTCTGGCTGGCATGGTCCTTTCTTCTCAGGTTGCATGGGCCGCAGTCTCTGCACCATGTCTCAATGGCACCTCTCATGCCTACCCAGAAGAACCATTCACGCAACAGGAACTCCAACTTCTTCCATCCAAAGTGCCCTGCTCCATCGTGGTATGCCTCCAGGACCATAGCCGCGTCTCGTCTCGGGACCACTACCTGCCAGGTCAGCTCATGTGTCCGGGAGTTGACAATTCTCCGGCACAGCTTCCCCTTGTAGAGAAACAGTTTACTCTTCTCTTTCCACAGCTGTTTGGTCTCTTCCGGAGTGTCTGGGTCAAGGCGGGCATCAGCCTCTGTCAGCATCTCTTTTACCAGGTGGACGGCTGGGTCACTGTCTTGCGTCTCCACCCAGCTGTAGTGGGGTAAGGGATTGAACATGGCAGAGTGCTTGTCCCTTACACAGTGGAAACACTGAGTAATCCCATGACGGTGGAACGCAGGGAGTTCAATCTCTTCCAGTTCTTCTGGATCTTCCCCTCCGTCCGGCAAGTTCGGCATCCTGGACAGGGCGTCTGCATTGGCATTTGTGCGTCCCGCCCGGTATTTGATGGTAAATTCATAGTTCGACAGCCGGACCATCCATCTTTGCTCCACGGCACCAAGTCTTGCAGTGTCCAGGTGTGTCAACGGGTTGTTGTCCATGTACACAGTGAACTTGGCAGAGGCATGGTAATGTTTGAAATGTTCCGTCACTGCCCATATCACTGCCAGGAACTCTAGCTTGAAGGAGCTATAAATCTCAGGGTTTCTCTCTGTGGGCCGTAGTTTTCGGCTGGCGTAAGCAATTACCCGCTCTCTGCCCTGCTGGATCTGGGATAGTACGGCTCCCAACCCCACGTTACTGGCGTCTGTGTGGAGGATGAAAGGCTGGCCGTAATCAGGGTAAGCAAGGATCTTATCCCCCGTGAGGGCCATCTTCACCTGGCGGAAAGACTCCTCTTCCAGCTTGTCCCACCTGAAGGGCGGCTTCTGATTCTTGGTCTTTGACTGACATAACAGGAGGTCTTGCATAGGGGCTGCCATTTTGGTGAACCCGGGGATGAATCTTCGGTAGTAGCCTACCAACCAGAGGAACTGCCGCACTTCCTTTATGCTGGAGGGTCTTGGCCAGTCCTTAATCACTGTGATCTTATCAGGGTCTGGAGCTACTCCATCAGCACTCACCACGTGTCCCAGGTACTGTACCTTTGGTTTCAGTAGATGACACTTGGAGTGTTTCGCCTTTAGGCCGTAGCCTGCCAGGGCGTCAAACACCTCTGCCAGGTGTTTCAGATGGTCCTCATATGTTTTGGAATAGACAATGACATCGTCCAGGTATAGCAGGACCGTCTCGAAATTCCTGTGCCCCAGGCAGCACTCCATCAACCGCTGGAAGGTTCCTGGTGCGTTGCAGAGCCCGAACTGCATACAGTTGAATTCGCTGAGACCCATCGGGGTAGTGAACGCGGTCTTCTCCTTGTCTGCCTCTGCTACAGGAAGCTGCCAGTACCCGCTAGTAAGATCCAAAGTGGAGAAGAAGTTAGCAGACTTTAATGCAGCAAAAGATTCCTCTATCCTAGGTAACGGGTACGCATCTTTGTGTGTGATACGGTTGATCTTTCTGTAATATACACACATTCTCATGGTGCCATCTTTCTTTTTCACAAGAACTAGTGGAGCTGCCCAGGGGCTACAGCTGTCCCTGATTACCCCAGCCTCCTTCACTTCTCGCAACATCCCTTGGCATTCTGATAGTGTGCAGGGGTTACAGGTCGGTATCTTTCCTTTATGGGTGGATGGTCTCCTGTGGGGATGTGGTGTTCTACCCCCGTTACTCGCTGAAAGTCAAGCGGGTGTTTGCTAAAGACTCTTTCGTACTCCTGCACCACCCGGTAGACTCCCTGTTTTTGGTGTGAAGGAGTGGAGTCGGTGCCCACATGCAGCTTCTGACACCAGTCCTCCATTGTTTCTTGGAGCTGTTACCCTCCTCTGGTTGAGATGGAGGCAAGGGTTCCACGACCTTTACAGAGTTTTGGTTAACGGTGAACAATTTGGCTAGAGTGGCATACCGGGGCAAGTATACTTCTCTTTCCCCAATGTTTAGGATGCGGACGGGTACCCTCCCATGGCGTACATCGACCAACCCCCATGCTGTCAAAATGGTGGGCCTACTGTCTGAATAGACGGGTTCTACGATGGCTTGGTAGTCCCTTCCTCTTAACCCGATTGCAGTCCGGCACCAGATCATCATCTCACTTTTTGGGGGCATGGCGATAGGGAACGGGTTACTCATCCTAACACTACCAATCTCACCACCAGACAGTTCTACCTGTTGCTTTTCATCAGGGCTCTGATCTCTTTTTGTAGGACACGCTGCTGGCTGGAGCTGGCATTCATCGCAACCTGCTGCAATATGACAATTATCTCTGCAAGACAATTTTCAATAACATTAGTACCCAAGGTTATCTTAGGGTGGCTTTCACAACGGTCAATGTCCACAATAATCAGTCCTTGCGCTGGCAGTTCAACTTTACCAATTTTGATGGACACCTCCTTGAATCCCACCTGCGGCACGGGCTGACCATTACTTGCGATGATGCTCAAATCGTCATCTGGGTAGCGGGTAATATCTGAGTCATTCCAGTACCGCTTAAAGAGCACATAGGGGATGGTGGTTGCCTGTGACCCGGTGTCCAGTAGTGCACTCATAGGAATACCATCCAGCACCACAGGCAAGACCGGTCGTCCCCCTACGTGCTTATCACGCCAGCTTGATGGGCCTGATGGTCTTATGCCTGGTGGTCGGCCCTCTGCCCCAGGTTGGGCCCGTTTAAATGACAGTACCTTGCCATATGTCCTGGTTGGTTGCAGCGGCGGCAGATGGGTTGTCCGTCCTGGTCGTAGCGGTCGCTGGGCCTTCCTCTGGGCGATTGGATCCTCCTCTGTCGGCGCCAAGGGACGTCCTCCGGACTGGAAGCCAGCTGGATCTTTCCTAGAGGGGACACCTGTAAAGACTGCACAGTTCTGGTTAGCGCGGCAACGCTTTTGGTCAGCTCTTGGACCTGATGGTGCAGGTCTGCAACCGGAGCTTCGTCCAAAGCCTGTGCATCAGCTCCCACAGGCTCTGCAGACAAGGGCGCCGCCTCCTGGTGATAGGTGATAGCAGGGCGCCTGTGGGTTACAGCACCACCTGGTGCCGGTTCTCGGAGCACCCGGATGGCCCTGTCTTTAAACTGCGCAAAGTCCAAATGAGGCTTTTGCAAGGCCATTACACTCAACTGGGTTCGGTGGGCGCTGGACTGTAGACCCTCAATGAACTGTTCAGTCAACAGCTTATCCTCATTCCGCACGCTGTCGGGGTCTGCCTGCTTAATGGCTCTCAGGGCCTCCTGCAAATTCAAAGCATAGTCCCGTATACTGTCTTGTGCCCGCTGTTTGCATCCATAAAATTTTAGTTTGATCTCTGCTGAGGTGCGGGTATCAAAAGTGTCCTTTAGACGGGCCAGTATTTCCTTTACAGTCCCCTTTTCCCTGGCTGACCAGGACTTCACTTCTCTTTGGGCTGCTCCGATTAACTGGCCTATCAGGATGCTCACTTTTTGTTCCTCGGACAGGGGGTATACTTTGAATAGGCTATACAGTCTCTCTTTAAAGTCGCTCAGGGTATGCGACTCCCCTGAGTACTGGAGTAACCATGCCGCTCCAGGAATGTACGGCATCGTGAACGGCATCACTGCGGCAGCAGCCGCGCTGGCGGTGGGAGCTCCCTCCATTCCTGGTGTCTTTCTCCCCCCTAGTTAACTGTGGCCTACCTTCCGTTGCTTCTTCTCCGTAGGCCGCGGCTCCGCAGGCGATCGTCAGTGTCGAGGACCTTGCGTCGCGCTCTGGTGACGTCCGCGTCCGCTGGGCTCCTTCCAGGACCTTGCGCAGCGTCAGTACGTAAGGTGGGGCTTCAGCTCTCACGCCCCTCTTCTTCCCGCATGGCGTCCCAAAAATGGCGCCCAATGGCGGGAAAATGGCTGCGGATGGCGGGAAACTTCACCACGGTAAGTATCACAGTCTTTCTTCAGGCACACAGTACCCGGTGGTTGCGGGAACGAAATCCTGCCGACTACGCCAAATTTGACGCGCCCCCTGGGCCGTGTGTGGGGGAATACCCAGAGCCGGGTCTCTGTGTAATGCTAGGGGTTGTAGTCTCCGTGGCGGCGACCCGGTCCCGTGGCTCACGGTGGTCAAACCAGTGGCGGATCTGTTTATTTGGTATTTTAATGTTTAAATGTCCGACTACGCCACCCGTGGATTGCGGTCACTGAGAACCGCCGCTGCGGGGCAGACCGCTGAGGCTGATGTTGTGTGCGCAGCAGAGGGTAGTATAACTCCCCATGGGAGGAGTATAGCCTCAGGGCAGCGTGTGTAGATGGTGAGGGTTGTGGTGCATGGGCGCAGCAGAAATGACTCAGAGTCCGTGCAGTGCAGTTCAGGGTCTTTACTGTTGGTAATGAAAAAGGCCCTGCCGGGAGTACTGGCTAACATTAGAGGCCTGGTCAGTCTGTGAGCGAACAAGAGTCCCCCTGGCCAGGTGGAGGTGTAGGCCTTCCCGTCTGACTGCACTCTTCCTGGCTACCCTGCTGTAGTCGTGTAGTAGCCCACATCCCTGAGTGTACCGTGTGGTGCTCACCCGTATGGCTGGTGACTTGGGGCCTTTGGTACCTTCCGCTCCTCGATGGCGGTGCCGGTCCCTTGCGTGTGACTGAGCCTGAAGAATTTTTGCACCAGAAGAAAAACCATCTGGTCTATCATACTACATACAATGATAGACCATCTGGTCTATCATGCTACATACAATGATAAACCATCTGGTCTATCATACTACATAAGACTCGCCCCCTGGGCCGCGTGGGGAACCCGGAACCGGGCCTCTTGTAGGATGCTGGGGGTTGTAGTCTCCGTGTGACGGCGACCCGGTCCATGGCTCAGGGTGGTCAAATCAGTGGCAGTCTTATTAGTATTATAATTGTCCGACTATGCCACCCGTGGATTGCGGTCAGTGGGAGGCAGTTAGTGTGGATGATGGGAGTGATGGTGCACGAGCGCAGCAGGAATAACTCAGAGTCCGTGCAGTGCAGTTCAGGGTCATTACTGGTGTTATAAAGCAGACCCTCCTGGGAGTACTGGTTAGCAGTAGAGGCCTGGTCAGTCTGCGAGCAAGCAGGATCTCCCCTGGCCAGATGGAGTTGTAGGCCTCCCCGTCTATCTGTACTCTTCCTGGCTACCTTGCTGTATGCGAGTAGAAGTAGCCCACGTCCCTGAGTATACCGTGTAGTGCTCACCCGTATGGCCGTTGACTTGGGGCCTTCTGTTAGCCTCCGCTCCACGATGGCGGTGCTGGTCCCTTGCTTGTGACCGTGCCTCTGGGCTTCTATGGCCAGAGGACCTGGAATCCCCTGCCGGTTGGATTCTGCTGCTGGACCTGGATGTCCCCACAGCCTCGGACTCGGTGTCCGGTCTTAGTATCTTCAGCCAGGGCGAGCTATGCTCAGCTCCAGCCCCTGGCACTCGCTCCTGCTCCTACAGAGCTCCTGCTGTAACTTTCCCTCTCCAGGCTCTGACTGACCTAATCCCGCCCCAGACCCAGTTTATAAGTGCAGATTCCTCCCCTCCCAGGTCTGGGCGGGCAGTGTTGCATGCTTAGGGCTCCTGACCAGAGAAACCTCCCACTTGCTCTCAGACATAATATTTCTATTACTGTGGCAACCAGACCCCTGGGGTGCCACACATACAATGATAAACCATCTGGTCTATCATACTAGATACAATGATAGACCATCTTGTCTATCATACTACATACAATGATAGACCATCTGGTCTATCATACTGCAAACAATGATAGACCATCTGGTCTATCATACTACATACAATGATAAACCATCTGGTCTATCATACTACATACAATGATAGACCATCTGGTCTATCATACTACATACAATGATAGACCATCTGGTCTATCATTGAGCCTCCTCCATCAACAGCACGTGCTGCTTCAGTGCTGACTGCAGGAAACGTTGATTTGGCCCCAGAGGATGATTACATCGCATGTTGCCTGGACTGTGTCTCAATGATGCTAGCAACCTTCTCTTCTGATGAGTTCAAATCTTTATCACTCCTTTCTGGCTCCCAGGTTTTGTCCAACACAGAATCATCATCATACATGATTCGCTGACAGTTGCCTCTGTGGGTGAAATGTCCAGCGTTGCTTGCGCCCCTGCCTGATTCCCACCCTGAAGTTTACCCTGGCTCAGAGTGCTACTACCACACACAAGATTCCCTACAACCTCAGCCTCAACACAGATTGGCATTAGAATCGTGTCCTCCAGCACCATGTCTTCCGAGAACAAAGGCTGGCTTTTCATGTCTTCCAAAATATCAACTCGAAGAAGTATTTCTGGTGTAGTATGTTCCTTAGCCAAGGGGTTTTAGTGGGTTAGGATAGATTGGGGCAGAATAGAGACAGGTGTCATTGATGGATTGGAAATTTTTACTCTGCGTAACATCAACCGTTATTCACGCAGAGGAAGTGGACTGAGCAGAATACTGACTACAGCTGATGGTGTCGCTGTCAAAGTCTACATCATCCTGTTGTGATTGAGATGAGCGATGGAACATATACTCCATTAGGCCCCGGCTTCCTTCTCACTAATCCTGTTGCCAGAGTTTACAAACAAGACCAAATGTGACTTGCGTTTGGTACTACTATTGCCAGAATGGCTGCTGCTAGTAGAGATGAGCAATGTTCGGGTTCGTCGACTTTAACCGCACATCAAAAAAGGTTCATGTTTGGGCACCTGATGCCAAACACGACCCTGAATGGGGTCCCGAACAACCGTGGTTTCCCATGTTGCCATCTGCGTGAAAGCTCGGGAAACAGGGGCTTTGATCGACGGTAACATTGTTACCGTGGGTCAGAGAGTTGTGGGATCACGCTGTCAGGTGTCAGCGTGATCCCACAGCTGTGACAATGACCCGTGGTAAAAAGCTTACCGCTGGTCACAGGCATCGGTTAATGATAGACTACTACTTGCATCAGCTGGCGCCTGCTGCCACTGAAAACAGCGAGTGCTGGCGCCACTGGATGGGAGCAGTAGTCTCTCATTAGCCAGTGTCTGTGCTCCAAGTAAAAAAGATAAAAATAAAATGAATAAATATAAAAAAAAAACATATTATACTTACCTACACCTAATCCACAATGCCCTTGTCCCCTGTAAAAAAAAAACAAACAAAAAAAATGCCATATACCCACCTTAATGCCTAATCCCCAATGCCCATGTCACTTGTGTAAAGAAAAAATAATAAACCACCATAATCCTCACCTATCTCCCGTAATCCAGATAATCCCTAGTGTCCCATGCAGATCTCATTAATAGAACAGCCACATCGTGAGATGTGACCGCTCTATTCAGCAGCCGGCGTTACACTTACAGGAGCATAATCGCTCCTGCAGTGTATAGCGCTGAGATGCCGTAAGTGAGGTCACATGAGTTCATCAGCTGATGAAGCTCCGGAGCCCTCACAGCACCACTGCTGCGTGAGAATATTCTCACGCAGCGGTGGTGCCGTAAGGGAGGTCACCGGGGCTCATCAGCTGATGAACTCAAGTGACCTCTGCAGCACAGCGCTTTACACTGCTGAGAGCAATTATGCTCCTGTCAGTGTATCGCCGGTTACTGGATAGAGCAGTCACATCTAACGATGTGGCTGTTCAATAGGTGACATTCTAATGATGGATTACGGCGTGGGACAGTATGTCGGACGGGTGAGTATTATTGTGACAACATATCTTTTCTTCTTAATTATGCCAGACATACTTTCTGATGGCCAAGAGCTATATTTTTATGTTGACTTTATTAACCTGTGTTTGGTTGATTAACACAGGCTATGTTTGCATAATCCTGAATTTTGACACTTGAGTTGAGATGTACTGCAACTTATTGTATGCAAATCTTGCAAGATAGGTTCATGGAGCAATATTGTTTGATACTATGATAATTGTATATTATACTAAGCTAGCTAGTTTATTTAAAGAGTCCCCTCTGCTTTTACCAACTATGTAAATTGATTAAATGCTCAAACAATGAGTCATGAACTCTTTCCACCTTCATCCCTGACCCTTGACCTGTGAATGATGGCTGCAAGTACAATTATGATCTATAAAAAGGGGGTCTCTGCCTCTATTCAGGGTCATTCTACAGCATTAGATATTCCAAAATGAATGTCCAAATTCCAACATCACTATGGCACTTCAAATCCAATAATCAGCTACCCTTCCTAAAGTCTCTTTAAAGTCTTCAAGAAAAAAAAGTATTCCATATACATTTTTAAAAACAAGAATCTTTATTAATGTTCAATAAAAAAGCAAAAATGCCTCAAGAGAGCACTGTGGTCACATATATCCCCAAAAAACTCAATGTAAATTCAATATTACCCATATCAGAGTCAAATGACTATATACATATATATATATATATATATATATATATATATATATATTATATATATATATATATATATAGCTTTCTCCAATTACAACCAAAATAATAAGTTAAATCCTTATCATAATATCCAATAGTTGATTCTCAATGTAATATGCACATAGTTTATGATATTCCCGTATATGCAGCTTTTATCAGTAAGGTTACTAGACTAGTAAACTTATACAAATATGCATCACAGATCTCCGTTTCGCCCCCGGAAGAAGTGAGGCGAAACAGCATCGGGGTGAGAGGGTCCTGTGGTCAGCGATATCGGGTCTCCATTACCCTTAGGTTTTTGAAGCTTATAGGCACTTTGTGATGCATATTTGTATCAGATCAGACGTATCACGTATATATGATGGTAAATTATATCGGTAAGATGAAAAGGGAGCTTAGAAGGAGGATAGGGGATCACATAGGAGACCATTTTACTGCGTCATCAAATGACGCATAAACCACTGAACATAACTCCGGAGCAATGTCATCGTTTACTGACAGCCCTTTTGGATAAGACAGATGCTGAATAATGTAGGAAGTAGATTAGAAAAACTCCAGCACCTTCTCCGTATCCATCACAAGAAATGTAAAGTTAAAACGTCCATTTTATTAGTTCCATTAAAAAAGCACCATATGTAAGGTAGACCTTACGCGTTTCGTACCAACAGGGGTTCTTAATCATAGGTTACATTGCTATGGTTAAAAGACATATATATACATATGGACTGAAAACAAAAGAGAAAATAGGGTGGAGACCGACAAAGAACAGGAAGTTCATTAGTGTATGAAAATCCTCCTGAGGATAATTGCTCAGTAATATGCATAAATTAAACTTATGTGCATGGTATGCTGGCAAAAGTACACCATTAGAAAAAAATATCAAAAAATGTACATTAGATCACTGAGAAAATTGAGACCATTGGGAATGCGAGAGTTAAGTTTAAGAATCCATGAGACTTCTCTGGCTTAGGGAAGCTTGCCTCTATCTCCTCCACATATTTGTCTTTGCACCTGGTCTATACCAATAACCTTAAGTGTGGAAAGATCACCACAGTGAAAATCAGCAAAATGTTTGCTGAGTCCTGACATGAAGGACTCACTGCATTAGGATTCGGAGTCCTCCAGTAACATGCTCTGCGATGCGTCTTTTAAGCATGCGGATAGTGCAACCCACATAAAATTTTTTGCAAGATGTGCACAGTAGTATTGAGCGAGCATGCTCGACACTGCTGGGTACTCGTCCGAGCATCTCGCTACTCGGGATGTTCGGCGAGCACGGAGCATTTCCGGGTTACTCAGGCGGGAGCTCGTGTCTCCGCCCTGCATGTTTGGCGCTCTTTACAGAGCCAATGAACATGCAGGGATTGCCAGCCAGTCACTGTAATGCCGCAGCCATGTTGGTTATGGGCATTACATTGATTGGCTGGCCGCACAGCGTCACCTCGAGTATTTAAAACCAGGTGCCACCATCTTGGACACAGTAGCTCCGGATCAGGTAGTGTAGGGAGAGTGCTGATGAGCTAGGGAGAGATTTATACTGCGAAATACTTAGTGTAAGGTCTCTAAAGCCTGCCAAACCAAACAAACAGTCCTTCTCAGGAGTAATATCCATCCCAGATATCAGGCAGGCAGGCTGTATAGGAGACGCAGATGATATACCAACAAACACTGCATTACAGTCCTGTGTGCTCCTGCTGCTCAAATTGCTAGACTTAGTCCCAGGTCTCGGGGGCCAGGAAAAATCCTCTCTTTTCATCTAAATCCTCTTTTTTTTTTTTTCCCCAGTCAGACTGTACAAATACCCGTCTTATTAACCTTTTTGTGTCTCACCCCCCCCCCCAAAAAAAAAAAAAGAGTGTGTCGGTGAGTGTTCAGACACAAATATATCTGTTTAAAAGATTCTGGTGTAGGCCACATAACTACATAACTATAACTGTGGTTTTGCAGTTCCACGGTTCAAATCTCTGTATTATCCAGCTTTTGGCCTTTTTTCCGTAAAAAAAAAACAGTAATAGTGTCTCCCTGACTGTTCAGACACAAATATATCTGTTTAAAAGATTCTGGTGTAGGCCAGAGAAATAGAACTGTGGTTTTCCTCTTCCACGGTTCTAATCTCCTTTTTATTACCCTTTTTCCATTGATAGTGCGAGTGTAAGCTATTTTACTTCATTTACAATGGGCAAGGTACGTGGCAAGGGACGTGGAACTGGACGTTCTGGTGATGGTGCGTGTAGAGGACGGGGCCGTGGCCAAGGTGAAAATGTGCCACAACCAACAGCCACATCTTCTCGTTCCTAATTCTTGACCGAATTACTAGGGAAACACACAACAACACCAGTATTGCGAACTGATCAGTGTGAACAGGTTATTAATTGGATAGCAGATAATACTTCCAGTTACCTGGGCACCACCACCTCCGGTCTGTCTTCCACACGGTCAAGTTTTAGTAGCCGTGAGTCTCGACCGCATACTCCTCCTCACCCTGATGCTCCTTCCTCCCACAATGCCGAGTGTCGTCAGACAGCAACAGATCCCACAGGTGGACACTCTGAAGAGCTGTTCACTGGTCCATTTCCATATTTGTGCCCCTCGCCTGCTCCGCTTGAAGTGGTGGAAGAGGAGATCCTATGTAGTGATGCCCAAATATTTGAACAGCCACGGCCACAGGAAGGCGACGCTGGCAATTTGTCACAAGAGGTGGACGATGACGAGACACAATTGCCACGGAGTGAGGAGGAGGATCGTGGTGCGCAAGTGGAAGAGGAGGAGGTGGTGGACGATCTAGTAACTGACCCAACGTGGCAGGAGGACACGCAGAGCGAGGCCAGCAGCACACAGGGGGAGGGAGGCAGAGTACCCCAACAGGCAGGAAGAAGCAGTGTGGTGGCTGCACACAGAAGACGGGCAACCGTTTCCCTTAACACCAACACGAGGGACGTTGTCAGTACAACAGGTAGGTCTTCCAGAGTCTGGAATTTTTTTAAAGACTCTGCTGATAACCCCAAAAAGGCCATTTGTACCACCTGCCATGCCAGCATCAGCAGGGGTGACAAAACTACCAGCCTGACCACCACCAGCATGATCAGGCACATGTCAGCAAAGCACCCAACTTTGTGGGGCGAACCCCAGGATCCACGACCAGTGTCAGCGGGTGTCACCACTGCTTTTTCCGCTGTTATGCGTGTAAGAGAACCCCCTGTTGTGCGTGCAAGGCAATCCCCTGTCCATACTGCATGTAAAGATGCCCCCTCCTCTCAGTCTTCACTTGTTATGGAAGTTTCTCAAGAAACAGCATTAACGTCCACGTCCACGTCCCACCGCAGCGTTCAATTGTCCATATCCCAGACCTTTGAACGAAAGCGCAAATTTGCAGCCAACGCCCCACAGGCCACAGTCCTAAATTCGCATATTTCACGTCTGCTTGCGTTGGAAATGCTGCCTTTTAGGCTGGTGGAGACGGAATCCTGCCACAACCTTATGGCGTTGGCCGTCCCTCGGTACTCGGTCCCCAGCCGACACTATTTTGCCCGGTGTGCCATCCCCGCACTACACAAGCACGTGTCCCAAAACATCTGCCGTGCCCTCAACAACGCAGTTACTGGGAGAGTCCACCTGACAACGGACACGTGAACAAGTGCTTGTGGCCAGGGGCAGTACATCTCCCTGACGGCACACTGGGTAAACATAGTGGAAGCCGGGACCCAGTCTGACCTTGGGATGGAACACATCCTCCCCACACCAAGGATTGCGGGCCCTATGTCAGTCAGAGTTACCCCCACAGTGTACAGCTCCTGCGCATCATCCTCCTCCTCCTCCTCATGTTCAGCCTCCATCTCAGATATCAACACATCAGTTACAAGCTGGAAGCACTGCAGTACTGCCTCCGCCAAGCGGCAATAGGCTGTGCTGAAACTCCTAAGCTTAGGTGATAAACCTCACACTGCTTGTGAGTTGTGGACAGCTGTGAAAGAGCAGGCAGATCTGTGGCTGAGACCACTGAACCTACATCCAGGCATGGTCGTGTGTGACAATGGCCGTAACCTGGTGGCGGCTCTGAGGCGAGGTGAGATCACACACGTACCATGCCTGGCTCATGTGCTTAACCTTGTGGTTCAGCGGTTTCTTAAATCATACCCCAAGTTGCCAGATCCGCTCGTCAAAGTATGCCGCCTGTCAGCTCATTTTCAGAAGTCGGCTACAGCTTACGCCACCCTTGCTGTGTTGCAGCAGCGTCTGCAGCTTCCGGCACACCGACTGGTGTATGATGTCCCCACACGTTGTGTGGCGCGCCTGAGGGTTCAGTCGCCACAGGGGTACTGCACCTCAGTTTGAGGTGTGGTATCTCCTCTTTCAGGTAAGGATGGAGCATTTCTCTAGACCCCACTTCACCACTCAACACTACACCACTCCTGTCCTGTAGGGGGCCTATATGCACCAGGGTGCTGCCCCGGGCCGGGATAGAGGAGATGGGGGGAACAAAAGATAGGGGGAACCATGTAGTGGGTGAGAGTGGAGGACACACTTTTAGGTTACACTTACTAATTCATATTTAATCTACGGCCATCTTAGGTTCAGTGTTCTTTGATTGTGATCTTCATCGCTGATTGTGGCTTTCTGCTAGAACCTGCAGCCTATTGAAGATACACGGTCCTCGTACTCTGGCCTTGAGGCGAGGAGCGGGTTAGAGCTAACCTCTGTCTCTACCCGGTCAAGGTCCCTACCTAAGAAGGCCTGGAGGGGAGCAGAGGAGAAAGGCTCCACAGGCAAAAGGATCCCAGGGGGGTCCGGACAGAGCGGCATACGCCACCGGTATTTCTTACTCTGGCCTAGTCAGAGGGATTCCTGCTGCAAGAGGGGTGACCGGCCCCCGATATCTGACTTTGTTACTTCACATCTCAGTCAGAAAAGCCCGGAGGCTTAGTGGATCCCAGGAGGGATACGGACGGAGCAGCTTACACCACCAGTATCTCTCTACCTGCGTTTATCCAGTGGGACCCGGCCTTACACCTTGTTCCAACCACGCAAACAGTCGGGAGAAGACTTAGTGGGAGAACTTGCCAAGGAGAGGAACACACACCAGAGGGGTCTCGGACAGGTGCTCCTGATCAACCTGGAAAGTGCTGGACCCCCTACCTGGTGGCCGCAGTACGCCGCGAGGAGCAGAGGGAAGCTTTGCGGCTAAAGTTCATCTGACTGTGAGTAAAAACCCTGGATGACTTCACACCCCGCTTCAGCCTGGTATTTCCTGCGCGGCACTGCACCCGCCATCCTTCCTCGCACTACCCTGAGGCCTGCTCCGCCTGCGGGGAGCCGTCCCATCTTAGCTGCCTGTAACACCAGCCTCAGTGGACTGAAACAGCGCTGGTGCTCATCACCGGAAACCGTAGGTGGCGTAGTCGGAAAAATACCACTCATCCTCCAAAGTCCATTATTTTTATGTGTCCGCCCTGGGCACGGACCGGGTCCAGGCCACGACTGCATCCCCCTCCCCCTACAACCGACCCGGCTCCGAGTAACCCCCATCTCCCAGGGAGGGCTGTGAGCGTCAGTTGGAACTCTACCCTCCACATCTTGCAAAGGATTTGTGAGCAGAGGAGAGCCGTTGTGGAGTACCAGCTGCAACAAGGCCGTCGATATTCAGGTCAGACTCCACACATAAGACCTCAGGAGTGGACCTGGATGTCTGACATATGTACCATCCTGACAAACTTTGAGGAGTCCACCAAGATGGTGAGTGGCGATGACGCCATCATTAGCGTCAGCATCCCAGTTGTCTGTCTTTTGCAATGCTCCCTGCAGAGAATTAAAGAGGAGGCATTGCAGCCAGAGAATGATGAGATGGATCAAGAAGCCGTAATGGGCGATTACACACAGCCCAGCCTCATCTCATCCCAATGTGCACTGGGAGACAATGAGGGAGAGGAGGAGGAGGAGGAGGAGGAAAAACAGGAGCTGGTATCATGCGCTGTAGATGGTAGTACCTGTGCAACTGTCATACCGTCGGTTCAGCGTGGGTGGCCTGAGGACAGGGGGGAGGAGGAGGAGAAGGAGGAGGAGAGCATGGTCAGTCGTCATCTTGGTGAGGACACGGAAGTCTTGCCCGTTACCAGTCTGGCACGCATGGCTGACTTTATGTTACACTGCCTTAACCGTGACCCTCGCGTTGTCAAAATGTTGGGTGACAGTCATTACTGGTTGGTGACACTTGTAGACCTCCGCTACAAGGAGAACTTTCACTCTCTTATTCCTGAGGTGGAGAGGTCTACAAAAATGGGGCAGTACCAGAAGGACCTTGCTGCAGAACTGTTAAAAAAATTCCCATCTGAACACGCTATCGGCAGAGGTCACAGTTCGTTGTTGCCCAACCAAGGAGTACAGGCAAGAGAGACGCAACTCTAATCCAGCAGAGGCAGGGGAACACTGTCAAAGTTCTGGGACAGTTTTCTGAGACCCACCCAGCTTACAGGCCCTGAGGCGCGGGGTACTCTCACAAGGAGTGGAAAGTTTCAAAAGATGGTGAGGGAGTACCTTGCCGACCGTACCAGCGTCCTCCGTGATTCCTCTGTGCCTTTTAATTATTGGATATCCAAGCTGGACACTTGGAATGAACTCGCTCTGTACGCCTTGGAGGTCCTGGCCTGCCCTGCCGCTAGCGTGTTATCAGAGCGTGTTTTTAGTGCCGCTGAGGGAATTATAACTGATAAGCGCACTCGCCTGTCAACTGACAATGCTGACAAGCTGACCCTTATCAAAATGAACAAGGGCTGGATTGGGCCAGACTTCTCATCACCACCAAATGACAGCAGAGTAACATAAAGTCAAATCCACTGTGTTATTTCAGGAATTCCCATGCACCGCTTCACACCCACACATGGGTATACGCTTCCTCATTTCGGCTGTATTTTGCTCTTCTCCTTATCCTCAGCCTCCACCACCACTATACCACCAGTGTGACCGTGGTTCATGTTGCCAGCATTGCAAGTTCCTCGGTCCTAATTTTTGGCAGCTTTTGCAAGGAAGGCATAGGCAAAGACTATGGGAGACCCACTCCCCAATAATGGGAATAATGTTTTTAATATGCTGTACTGCATGGCTCTTGTTTGCCAGCATTGCAAGTTCCTCCGTCCTAATTTTTGGCAGCTTTTGCTTGGAAGGCATAGGCAAAGACTATGGGAGACCCACTCCCCAATAATGGGAATAATGTTTTTAATATGCTGTACTGCGTGGCTCTTGTTTGCCAGCATTGCAAGTTCCTCCGTCCTAATTTTTAGCAGCTTTTGCTTGGAAGGCATAGGCAAAGACTATGGGAGACCCACTCCCCAATAATGGGAATAATGTTTTTAATATGCTGTGCTGCATGGCTCTTGTAAGGGGCTTTTAAAATAGTCTTGTTAAGCTACTGTGAGCTCCACATCTCTTCCAAGGGGCATTGATATAGTATTTTTATTCCATTGCGACCTCCACCACTCTTCCAAGGGGCACTAAAACCGTCTTGTTAAACCACTATGAACTCCACAGCTCTTCCAAGGGGTATGAAAACTGTCTTGTTAAGCTACTGTGACCTCCACGTCTCTTCCACGGGGGATTGATATTGTCTTTTTATTCCACTGCGACCTCCACCACTCTTCCAAGGGGCATTAAAACCGTCTTGTTAAACCACTCTGAACTACACAGCTCTTCCAAGGGGCATTGAAATGTTGTTTTTAATTATCTCTAACTTCCACGACTCTTCCATTCACTGCTTAGGCCCACAGTGTACAGGAGACCCAGTTGCTATAAATGGAAAAAACGGTTTAGTTAAGGCCCTCTGACCTCCATGTCACTTCCAAGGGGCATTGGAGTGCCTCGAAATTTTTGGTTGGCATTGCACTCACTGTATGCCCTATATCTGTGTAGCCGAACCGCTCCTTTTAGTACAGAAACATATCCTACAAGACATGTGTGGTTAACTGTCCTGATATTGATGTGAATGGTCCCTGTTCCTCCTGCTCTTTCTCCTTTGCAACTACCTCATCCATCATTCATCACCTGAAGCTTTGTTTTAATGGGAGTCATAGAACTGGGATAGTAGCAGGAAAACATCCAGCAATGCTCGGAGGAGGTAGGATATGCGCCAAAATGCTGACCACCTCAGGCCTAGCCGCTACTACATACATGCGCTTGCATTCCAAGGAACAGAAAGCTAAGGAGACGGATGACCTCATGATCATGAATAATTTACTCGTTGTGTAGGAGGCCCACCACTGCTGCTGTCTACCTTCTGAACTTTGTGTTGAAGTCTGATTGACCCAGGACCCACAATCCTCTATGTCTGGAGGACGTGTTGCATCCCAGTGTCCAACTGTGTCCCGGCTTCCACAATATTAACCCAGTGTGAAGGCGTCAGTGAGATGGACCATCCCTGGCCACATTCACTTGTCCACGTGTTTGTGGTTAGGCTGTCCTTCCCACTAAATGCACTGGGGAGGGCACAGGTAATGTTTTGGTATGCGCGTGTGGCGCCCCTGCTGTGCATTGGTGCCACAGATCCTAGAAGGGTGCATAAATGGATTTCGCCACAAGAGGCCCTCACTACATGCAAACACCTCCACCTTCCACCTCATACCAGCAGAGGGAGCCCTGTTAGGGATATAAAAGGGAAGGTGGAGCCAGGCAGCTCAGATTAGTGTTGCAGTGTGCTCAGGATGTAGCTGCACGCAGGCTGCTGTGTGAGGCAAGCTAGGCCTCCAGCAGCCCTGAAGCCTAGTGAGGGCCCCGAGCGTGGCCGACGGCGAGGAGGAAAAGAGTGGAACTAAGGGGGCAGAGGGGCATAGTAAGCTCACCCCGATTTATATACCGGATACCGGGTCCACGCCTACAGGGATCTTTATGACCCGTAGGAACAACCGGAATCCCTGGAGAACTACAAGTCCCAGGTTAACTAACCGCTGACCACAGCAACAGGGTTAGGTACCACTAAGGCCCCAGCGACCAGAAATAGTGGGAACCAGGAGAAAACCCTACCGCCAAGAAGGAAGCAGTAAGCAAGCCAGGCCTAGCTCCAGGCAGGCCCGAAGCTTAGAGAATAAAAGACACAGATCAGGAGGCCTTACACCCGCTCACTGGGGAGAGTCCAGAAATGTACCCTTCGCCCTGAGTGTCCTGGACCGTACCTGCATCACCACCAGTAAAGGTATTGAAGTTTGCCCTTGTGTGTGTTCCTGTACTTCCTCTGGGACCGTCCTGCCGTCGCTCTCCTGCTTCCACCATCTTTCTACACCTCTACACTGCCCTGAGGCCTGCTCCACCTGTGGGGAGCCGTTCCATCATAGCTGCCCGTAACATCAGCCTCAGTGGACTGTCGCAGCGCTGGTAACCTCTTACCAGAATCCACAGGTGGCGTCACGAATTATTCTAAAACCCCTATAAATATAATCATTCCCCATTTTATTGACCGCCCTGGGCCATGGACCGGGCCAGCCACCGTGATTTCCCCCAAGCATCTGAAGGCCCGGCTGCCGAGTACCCCACGGCCCTGGGGGCGCGTCACGCGCTTGTGTATAAGGCGCACCGGGACAAATAGGGGAGGCTGGGGACCGTTTATGGACACCCGGCCGTCCCCAGGCGGCTGGGGACCGTGTCTGGACACTCGGCCGCCGACACAGCCATGACGTGGTGGCCAGATTCCGCCTCCACATGCCTAAAAGGTTCAATTTCAAATGCAAGCAAGCAGTATGGTATTGCAGCCTGGGGGTGGGTGGGTGGCAGGCTGCATACTTGTGCTTGCATTGCAAGGAATGAGGGAGGTACAATTGAACACTGCCTGGGACAAGGACTTGCATGGGGATAGTTGCAAGTCTGCATCTTCTGATGCGGCAAGGATCACTTCGTATCTGCATACTTTTAGGCAGTGACCTGGGTGTCAGAGATGCTTCCAAGGGTCTTTCCCATGCTGTTCCCATGTCTTTTCAGCACTGTATGCATGTGTCACACAGCACATGGCCAGATAAGGTTGTAAAATGTTAAAGTTTCCCAGTGACTGCATTTGTCACGGTTGAAAGCAATACAAAAGTGCAAAAACGCATAAAAAATGCTACTTGTGAACATAGCCCAACGTGTGGAGGAGTAATTTTGTTATTGGTTATTTATTTTACCTTATACACAAGTCTTTACCCTGGAAAGGATGTTCCTTAACATATTTCACAGGAAAGCAGTTTCAGTTTCGTTTTTGAACGTTTAATTGTGAGCCCGTAAAAGTGGCTTAATACCTCTGACTACGTTGTTGACAGCAGTGACCTGGGGGTCAGAAATGCTTACTGGGGCGATCCCCATGCTGTCCCCATGTCATTTGAGCACTGTCACTATCGTTTTGGGCACTTTTTAGGCTTTCTACAGACTGCCGGGGGTGCCGCTGCAAAAATGCTCGGGTGTCCCATAGAATAACATTGGGCTCGTTGCTCGGGTCGAGCACTCGAGTATCACGGTGAGCTCGGCCCGAGCTTCGAGCACCCGAGCATTTTAGTGCTAGCTCAACACTAGTAAATTGTAAATTAAATGAATTGTCACTTAAAAACTGTAGAAACGTGGATAGCATATAAAGTGCCTCATCATCAGGGGTACGCCCGATCATGATGACATCATCAATGTATCTGGCGTACCACCTGATGTAAGGCAAAAAAGGATTGTCAAGCGTGTGAATATGAAATAATTCCCACCAAGTTACAATTTGCCAGCATACCATGCACATAAATTTAATTTATGCATATTACTGAGCAATTATCCTCAGGAGGATTTTCATTCACTAATGAACTTCCTGTTCTTTGTTGGTCTCCATCCTATTTCCTCTTTTGTTGTCAGTCCATATATACAGTATATATATATGTCTTTTAACCATAGCAATGTAACCTATGATTAAGAACCCCTGTTTGGTTCCAAATGCGTAACGTCTGTGACGAGTCCCCAGGGCAGTGGGGTACTCGGTGTCCGGGCCTATGGATGCTGGGGGGAAATATGTCACAGTGGCTTGCCCGGTCCGTGGCCCAGGGCAGTCAACAAAAAGGGGAAAAGTTTATATGGGATTTGTAGTTTGATCTTGACGCCACCTGTGGTTTCTGATAATTTGTACCAGCGCTGTTGCAGACCTCTGAGGCAGTTGATAGGGCAGCTAGGATGGAACAGCTCCCCACAGGTGGAGCGGGCCTCAGGGCAGTGTAGAGTTTGATGGTGGGTGGTGATGCTGGGGCTTGTAGTGCACTCAGGACGGCGCAGCTGAAATAACTGACGGAGGCAGTACAGTGCAGTCATCCGAGTTTTACTCACATTTCTTGTTCAAGGTTCTCAGGTACACTGTACGGGTGTTCGCCTCCCCGTCGCACTGCGTCCACCAGAACAGGGGTTCAGCTCTTCCTCAGATATGTCAGGAGCGCTTGACGGAACCCCGCTTTCTTTATGTTTCTAACTAGACCGACTTCTCACGCTGGGTCTTCTCCCTACTGCCCTGCGCTTCCCCACAATCAGACCCGATCGGGTGCTCTGAAGTCCCTCTGGGCAACCTGGAGTTCCCGGACCTACTTGACCCTCACGGTGACTTGGATGAGACTGTGGCAACTGCACCATGGAAGTTCAGAAGCCTACGGTTTTTCCAGCCGAGACCTGGAGTAACAGGGCTGGTCCAGGGGCCGGTCCCCTTCTTGCGGCCTGATCCCTCTGACACCTGGCAGATTCGGGGCGTACGGGTGCCGTCCTGCACTCACCGTACCCCCTGGAATGCCTTCTATAGAACAGAGCCTTTCTCCTCTGCTCACCTCCTGGGCCTCTATCACTAGGCCCCACTTGTGGAGCAGAGCTCCTGAAAAGGCTCTGCTCCCCTGCTTACTGCTCACTCACTTCTCTGTCTTGCCTGCCACCCTAAGATGGCTTCCCTTTATATACCTCCTATTATTGTGCTCCCCTATTCTACATCCTCCACCCACACCCACTACTGGTTCCCTCTACCTTTGGTTCCCCCCACTCCAGCCATGGACAGGGCTCAGCAGGAAACACATTGCATCTTGCCCTTCCAGCCGGCCTGGAGCAGTGTAGTGTTGAATGTGGGTGTTGGGGTTCCGGGCAGCACTCCCTCCTTACCTGAGAGAAGGAGACACCACACCTCTGGGTGAGGTGCAGTACCTCTGTGGCGACTGAACCCTCTGGGGTGCCACATCTGCCTTACATATGGCGCTTTTTTAATGGAACTAATAAAATGGACGTTTTAACTTTACATTTCTTGTGATGGATACGGAGAAGGTGCTGGAGTTTTTCTAATTTACTTCCTACTGCCTCTCATCCCTGGATTTGCTACCAAGGATTTCCGTGCACCAGTGGACCCTTATGGCATATGCATGGTAGGCTGAAATTTTCCTCTTTTTTTCCTTATATACCAGATGCTGAATAAGTCTTAACTTGTTCAGCTCCATTTTTGGAACTACACCTAATGGAGAAACAATTGCTTCAACAATTGGCAAACAACTGAAGGGGCCGGGCAATGAGACCTAACCCCACTTCCTTCTTCAATTTCTCAGAAACCACCCACAAATATTCTAAAACCGAGCGCAATTTTTTTAAAGAAAAGGGGACTTGATGTTCTGCAGGAGGAATTCTAAATCCCTTCCAAAAACCCTTATAATGAATCTCAGTTTTTTCCCTATAAGGGTAACTATTTAGAAAAGGGGCCATAGTGAGATGGTTCACTGGAGTCTTCCCCCTGATTAGGTCCAGCCACCCCCCTGCAATTTCCTCTCTTAAAACATTTAACTGCCCCATGTGACGTTCCACTACAGTGTGAGCACACATGCCTAAACTTGCAGTTGGTCCCGTGTTTGCACTGCCCATGGTTAAACTGCCAGCACGCTTCCATTTTGTCTTTTGCTCCTTGTGCTCCGTATCACGACACCCCCTGATGAACCTGCGTGGCTCCCACTGCTGTTATTCCCGGGAAAGGACTAAGGATTGTCCGTATCTAGAAGGAGCCGTTACTTTTAGCCATAGTCCTATGTCCTTCTGATCTCATCTAATGCTCGACCGCACCGCTTTTCCTTGTCTGAACTGCTCATCATATCTCAACCGAGCCTGCCCTCCATAAATTCGATGTGCCTCCCCAATCACATCCATATAACAAAACAAACCTGAGCAGTTATCAGGCGCCTTCTCCCCAATGACACTAGCGAAGGTTGCAAACGCCTGTAACCAGTTAGCAAATGTTTGTGGTATAAACCGCCACCTCCGCTTTTCCTCCTCCTTCTTACTGTCGTCCTTTCTGACATTGTTGAGGTTAAATTTTTCAAAGAGGCAAAAGCAAATTTTTTTTAACATATTCGTCTTTCCAAATTTTCTCTTTTACCTCCTTCTTTAAGTGTCACCCCAACGGCCCCTCGAAGCATACATATACCTCCCCCTTTTCTCTATCATCGACCTTAATAGCATTCGCTTTTTCCTTTTCAGTTTGATTGGGCTACAACCCACTCGCAGACGTGCCACCACTACTTGCCACTGCCCCACCTATCTCACCACCAGCGATACCTGACCCTGTCGGCGACGATAGCCATGCCCCCTCCGGAGTTACGCCCAACCCCCACCACAACCACCTTCCAAAATCTGCGGCATTCTGTTCAGCAGGTCCCTGATCCCGGACGCTCTGTTGCACCCAGACCCCCCTTCCTTTCTACACCTGGACTTAACTCCCTCCCGCACACCCCTTGACCAAATCTAACAGCATGTTGAAACAGACAAGACAGAGAATCATACTCATAAGGCTGCCCGGGCGCTATGATCCCGTCAGCCGTACTTCCAGCATCTTGACAATCCGTCTCCTCTTCCATCAGCTCCCCCTGGTTGGATTCCATGCCACCAGAAGGATTGGCAACCCCCACTGGCACACGTGGACCTGAAGGTGGCCTC
Organism: Phyllobates terribilis; assembly: GCF_046119375.1. Taxonomy (NCBI): domain Eukaryota; kingdom Metazoa; phylum Chordata; class Amphibia; order Anura; family Dendrobatidae; genus Phyllobates; species Phyllobates terribilis. The sequence goes on along the minus strand of NW_027362764.1, from coordinate 108,243,236 downwards.
TGCTGGCACCTGCCGGCTGCAGGCCCCCTGCCAGGCCCATCTACACTGGTGCCTGCCGCTTCAGTGGGTCCTCGGCGTGTCGGGTAGAGCCAGGCCGCCCGCTCTGGTACTTTCACCTGGTTGCCGTTGCTGTCTGCTACTCCTTCTGGCATCAGGAGCATCGCCAGGTGCGCCCACCGCTGATGATCTGGGTCCTGAGGGCCTAGAAGCGGAAGGCGGAAGACGAGGGGTAGCTTAGCTCTTGTACTCACCGCCCTCAGGGTCCCCGGTGGGACTCCTCAGCCATCGCCTGCTCCATGGCATGAATTCGGGGGATTAGCCTCTCCAGGAGCCTCGCTCTCCTGACCCGCCTGTCGGCCTCCTCATCACGGGCTGGGGCTCCGACGCACATAGTGGAATGCTGCTCCCCCCCTCTCCCCTCACCCCTCAGTCCTGCCTCTGTCCGCAGTTGTTGTAGCATGGCCTACACGTTCTCCATGAGGTAGGTTAATGGTGAGGGAGGGGGACACGTGTTAACTTTACACACCCAGCAGTCTAATATGGCCACTTTTCCCACACTTTTTCTTAAATACTCTCCTACCTTCCTCCCACCAGTTTCCCTGCATTGTTCCAAATTATCCCTCCCTGCCAATTCCAGTCATGAGGGGCTTTCCCTTAATTTGTACAATCTCCAGCCCCTTTCTGGATCACTGCTCAGTCAGTGCCAATGCTGGAATCAATGAGGTCAGTGCTGGGGCAGGTTACTAACAGCCAATGCTGTGTATTGGGCGGACAGAAGGCAGAGCTGCACCATTGAGCCAGGTAGTGCCAGCTCTGGTTGTGCGTTTAGCAAAGAAAGCACAGGGAGCTGCCCAGTCTGGAGGGCAGCATGTAAACAAAAAGGGTAAAAAAATGAAATGAAATTGGTAGGAACGAAAGGTAGAGACCAAAAAAATTTATATTTGCCAGGTGGACACAGAGGCTGTGGTGGTCGGCTGCCAGGTGGACACAGAGGCTGTGGTGGTCGGCTGCCAGGTGGACACAGAGGCTGTGGTGGTCGGCTGCCAGGTGGACACAGAGGCTGTGGTGGTCGGCTGCCAGGTGGACACAGAGGCTGTGGTGGTCGGCTGCCAGGTGGACACAGAGGCTGTGGTGGTCGGCTGCCAGGTGGACACAGAGGCTGTGGTGGTCGGCTGCCAGGTGGACACAGAGGCTGTGGTGGTCGGCTGCCAGGTGGACACAGAGGCTGTGGTGGTCGGCTGCCTGGTGGACACAGAGGCTGTGGTGGTCGGCTGCCTGGTGGACACAGAGGCTGTGGTGGTCGGCTGCCTGGTGGACACAGAGGCTGTGGTGGTCGGCTGCCTGGTGGACACAGAGGCTGTGGTGGTCGGCTGCCTGGTGGACACAGAGGCTGTGGTGGTCGGCTGCCTGGTGGACACAGAGGCTGTGGTGGTCGGCTGCCTGGTGGACACAGAGGCTGTGGTGGTCGGCTGCCTGGTGGACACAGAGGCTGTGGTGGTCGGCTGCCTGGTGGACACAGAGGCTGTGGTGGTCGGCTGCCTGGTGGACACAGAGGCTGTGGTGGTCGGCTGCCTGGTGGACACAGAGGCTGTGGTGGTCGGCTGCCTGGTGGACACAGAGGCTGTGGTGGTCGGCTGCCTGGTGGACACAGAGGCTGTGGTGGTCGGCTGCCTGGTGGACACAGAGGCTGTGGTGGTCGGCTGCCTGGTGGACACAGAGGCTGTGGTGGTCGGCTGCCTGGTGGACACAGAGGCTGTGGTGGTCGGCTGCCTGGTGGACACAGAGGCTGTGGTGGTCGGCTGCCAGGTGGACACAGAGGCTGTGGTGGTCGGCTGCCAGGTGGACACAGAGGCTGTGGTGGTCGGCTGCCAGGTGGACACAGAGGCTGTGGTGGTCGGCTGCCAGGTGGACACAGAGGCTGTGGTGGTCGGCTGCCAGGTGGACACAGAGGCTGTGGTGGTCGGCTGCCAGGTGGACACAGAGGCTGTGGTGGTCGGCTGCCAGGTGGACACAGAGGCTGTGGTGGTCGGCTGCCAGGTGGACACAGAGGCTGTGGTGGTCGGCTGCCAGGTGGACACAGAGGCTGTGGTGGTCGGCTGCCAGGTGGAGAGTGGCGGTGGTGGTCGGCTGCCAGGTGGAGAGTGGCGGTGGTGGTCAGCTGCCAGGTGGAGAGTGGCAGGGGTGTTCTGCCGCCAGGTGGAGAATGGCGGCGGTGTTCTGCCTATATAGTGGAGATAAAACACAATAATATTGAAGCGCATTTCAGTCTCAAGATGTCAAGCCTGTCAGCGCTCAGATCATACACTGCATAAAATTTTTCTGCATGGCTGTCGTCCCAGAAGGAAGCCTCTTCTAAAGATGATGCACGAGAAAGCCCGCAAACACTTTTCTGAAAACAAGCAGACTAAGGACATGGATTACTGGAACCAAGTCTTGTGTTCTGGTGAGACCAAGAAAAACTTATTTGGCTCAGATGGTGTCAAGTATGTGTGGTGGCTAACAGGTGATAAGTACAAAGACAAGTGTGTCCTGCCTACAGTCAAGCATGGTGGTGGGAGTGTCATAGTTTGGTGCTGCATGAGTGCTGTCGGCAGTGGGGAGCTACAGTTCATTGATTGAACCATGAATGTCAATATGTACTGTGACATACTGAAGCAGAGCATGATCCCCTTCCTTCGGAAGCCGGACTGCAGGGCAGTATTCCAACATAATAACCTCAAACACACCTCCAAGACGACCACTGCCTTGCTAAAGAAACGGAGGGTAAAGGTGCTGGACTTGGCCAAGCATGTCTCCAGACCTAAACCCTGTGAGGCATGCTGAAACAGAAGGTGGAGGAGCGCAAGGCCTCTACTATCCATCAGCTCCTTGATGTCGTCATGGTGGAGTGGAAGAGGATTCCAGTGGCCACCTGTGAAGCTCTGGTGACCTCCGTGCCCAAGAGAGTTAAGTGCTTGAAAATAATGGTGGCCACACAAAATATTGACATTTTGGCCACAATTTGGCCATTCTCACTCAGGGGTGTACTCCCCTTTGTTGACAGCGGTTTATACATTAGTGGCTGTGTGAGATATTTAGAGGGCACACCAAATTTACACTGTTATACAAGCTCTACACTGACTACTTTACATTGTATCAAAGTGTCACATCTTCAGTGTTGTCCCATGAAAAGATATAATAAAATATTTACAAAAATGATATGAGGGGTGGACTTACTTTTGTGATATACTGTATCCCCAAAGATCAGCTGTTCTAGGACCTGATCTGCATTGTCTGGTGATGATCGCTTTACATTGACTGGGACCCCGTATTGTAACTCTATTCAATGTGTTTATATTAGGCCGCAGCTTACAATACCTTCTCAGTGGGGGTGCCGGGTGTTGGACCCCCACTAATCTGATATTGATGATATATACTAAGCATACATAATCAATATCTTGCGATGTGACAGGACAACCCCTTTAAGTAACAGACGAACAATATTTTTACGTTTCTTAATATTTAACCATCCTGATTAATAAAGAATAAATTATTAACTACATAGTTTGCTAGAACTACAAGCATGTCACGATTTTGCAGAAAAAAAATTAAGTAAATGCCTGTAAAATTATGTGGTCATTGAAAACTGCATACACTGTAAAAATGTTTGTTATAATAACTGTTCACTTAAAAGGGCCCAAAATCATAATTATGTATGATAAAAATTAAGACCTTATTTATTTGTGTATGCCAATGCAACTCATATTTAAATCTCCCCCTTATAGCAAATCCCCCTCATGTTCCATCCCATGGCTCCAATGCTGTCAGTCGAGCATGCGCTATGTTGTCTCTAAAATTCTCCATAGACTGTTTGGCCCAGTATAAATGGTGAGCTGGCCTGAAGCACCAAGGAGAAGCCGTGTGCTGCTGGGAAATAAATGTGGGAAGAATAGGACGGACCGCTCAGCCCTGTTAAGCTGGATACACGGAGGGGTTAAGGGAGAATAAAAAAAACTCAAAAAAGATGCAAAAATGAAATCTCCTGTTGGGCCTTTCTGTATATTAACAATTACTATACAGATCTGGAGCTTTGTGTAAAACATTGCCATTGGGGGAATGATGTGTTAAATGCCCAAATGCAGACAAAGAACAGCAGACATAGAAAACTGTTTCAGATCCACATTGACAACCATGAATTATACCAGCTAGTTATAAGTTAGTAAAAGTTTAGGGTACTAGAAATGTCAATCTTAAAGCTGGAGGCAACATATTGCAGAATGACGGTGAGACCTGGGGGTGACATGTAAGAAAGGATCTTGTATACTCACTGCTTTACATTCTGCAGCAGAAATAGGAGAAGAAGGATCGAAGCCTAAAAGAAAGATAGAATCAAGGTAACATGAGTGATTAGAAAAGCATCCTCCATTCCCAGAGATCCCATGATATTGAGTGTACTCGCTTACTCTACATCCTCCATTCCCAGAGATCCCATGATATTGAGTGTACTCGTTTACTCTACATCCTCCATGCCCAGAGATCCCATGATATTGAGTGCACTCGTTTACTCTACATCCTCCATTCCTAGAGATCCCATGATATTGAGTGTACTCGCTTACTCTACATCCTCCATTCCCAGAGATCCCATGATATTGAGTGCAGTCGCTTACTCTACATCCTCCATGCCCAGAGATCCCATGATATTGAGTGCACTCGTTTACTCTACATCCTCCATTCCTAGAGATCTCATGATATTGAGTGTACTCGCTTACTCTACATCCTCCATTCCCAGAGATCCCATGATATTGAGTGTACTCGTTTACTCTACATCCTCCATGCCCAGAGATCCCATGATATTGAGTGCACTCGTTTACTCTACATCCTCCATTCCTAGAGATCCCATGATATTGAGTGTACTCGCTTACTCTACATCCTCCATTCCCAGAGATCCCATGATATTGAGTGCAGTCGCTTACTCTACATCCTCCATTCCTAGAGATCCCATGATATTGAGTGCAGTCTCTTAATCTACAAACACGTCCAGAAGACTCATGAAATATGAGTGGATCTCCTGATCTTCTGACACAGTAGGTAAGTAGCACAGTTTATAGTCTGTCCTGGTCACCATCCGAATGAATGTTAGTGCATAGTACTGCAGCTCACACCATTCAAGGGAATAAAGCCGCCATCGATTAACTCTTTACCGACATCCACTATACATGTACGGCGCAAGTCGATAGCGGGTGTATGCATCAGGTTCCACGTGAGCCCGTCTCCTGGAGGTATTGTATTCATGCATATACATACTATTGGCTATAGTCTTTTTTATAAGCTTATGCACTTTATTTCTGTTTATATGTAATATTCCCAACAGAGACTGAGTCTGCATCTTTTAGCTGATCTCTTTCCTTTCTTGTTGTCCCTCACAGTGTGCAGCTCTTTTTTACTCTATTACTATTTATGTTATGTGAACCCTGTTTCAAATAAAGGTATCTTATATTTAACATTGTTGTGGTTGATTAGTTTAGGGGCTGTGCCCACCTGCCTGCCTGTCTACCAGCCGTGCCAGACAGTCTTTGCCAAGTCTACCATTCCTGCCTCCTGTCCCTTGGGGCTAAGCTGCCATCTACCCAATGTCAGTCCTTGTGTAGCACCTGGTCCAGCCTCCCTCGTTTCTCCTCGGATCTCGGTTCCGTCAGCTTCCGTGTATCTGAGGTGGCACTTGGTGAGGCACCTGGTCAGGCCCCTCCAGGATCTCCTCAGATCACGGCACAGTGGTTCCACCACCCAGTTTATTACATGATCTAGAAGGTTCGCTCAGTAATATCTTCTCTTACCTGCTCCTGATGGTCTTCACCTTCTTCTTCCTCTGGATTTTGGTGGTCTTGTCCCTACAATACATGAAACATATATCATCTCATGTAAATGTGTAGTAACGGGGGACTAGGATCTGTAAAGGTTCGTTCTCGGGAAATTCAGAGGAAATTCCCCAGTTTCTTACTCCAACCCAAATACTTCCTAAGCAAAATTTCTCCATTCCTCCATCACAAAGATAAAGGGGTCTCCGAGGATTAGAATACTGATGACCAATTGTTAGGATCTGCCCCAAATACCAGGGAAGCAGACGTCCGGATCCAGATGGATACCCCACTGATTTGCTGACCCTGACTGTTACCTAGTAGCGGCTATGCAGATCCGGGTCCGCAGGGTCTACAATTCATTAGAATACATTAATGCCTGGTTCAGATGTGAAGAGCGGTCCGAGTACAGACCCCGATCACTGACCGCCCAAACCTGACCGCCCCATAAGCAAACACAAGACTTTGGGACAGTGACATTATCAGTAGGATTTGTATAATTGGACCAAAATGGAGAAAATAAAAAGATCCATTGTCACATGATAAATCCTGTACTGCATCAATGAAGTTAATGTCATGGGACTGCTGCAGCTAATCACTGTCCTTGTGCCATTTCCCATCTTTGGCCACATTTTTTTATATTGGAAAACCACATAAATGTTAGTGGTATGGATTATGGAAGGGATGAGTATAAATGATGTTGGCATTTCTCTTATAGGTGCACATCAATATCTTCTTATATTAACAGTAAATATCTGCACTTACATGAAAACGATGTTATCATTCATGGTCTCATCATCGTCTATCTGTTTGGCTGTCTCCTCCCTATAGTACATGAACACGAGATCATCCTATATGTTAGGTGAGGGCTTCACTGAGACTTTTCATAATACGAATGATTGATTTTAACTACAGTGGGTGTGGAAAGTATTCAGACCCCTTTAAATTTCTCTTTGTTTCATTCCAGCCATTTGGTAAATTCTAAAAAGTTCATTTTTTTCTCATTAAAGTCCACTCTGCACCCCATCTTGACTGAAAAAAAAACAGAAATGTAGAAATTTTTGCAAATTTGTTAAAAAAGAAAAACTGAAATATTACATGGTTATAAGTATTCAGACCCTTTTCTCAGACACTCATATTTAAGTCACATCCTGTCCATTTCCTTGTGATCCTCCTTGAGATCATTCTACTCCTTCATTGGAGTCCAGCTGTGTTTAATTAAACTGATAGGACTTGATTTGGAAAGGCACTGTCTATACAAGACCTCACAGCTCACAGTGCATGTCAGACCAAATAAGAATCATGAGCTCAAAAGGAACTGCCCAAGGAGCTCAGAGACAGAATTGTGGCAATGCACAGATCTGGCCAAGGTTACAAAAGAATTTCTGCATTACTCAAGGTTCCCAAGAGCATAGTGGCCTCCATAATCCTTAAATGGAAGAAGTTTGGGACCACCAGAAGTCTTCCTAGACCTGGCCGTCCAGCCAAACTGAGCAGTCGTGGGAGAAGAGCCTTGGTGAGAGAAGTAAAGAAGAACCTCAAAGATCACTGTGGCTGAGCTCCAGAGATGCAGTAGGGAGATGGGAGAAAGTTCCACAAAGTCAACTATCACCGCAGCGCTCCACCAGTCGGGCATTAATGGCAGAGTGACCCGACGGAAGCCTCTCCTCACTGCAAGACATATGAAAGCCTGCATAGAGTTTGCTCAAAAACACATGAAGGACTCCCAAACAATGAGAAATAAGATTCTCTGGTCTGATGAGATGAAGATAGAACTTTTTGGTGATAATTCTAAGTGGTATGTGTGGAGAAAACCAGGCACTGCTCATCACCTCCCCAATACAATCCCAACAGTGTAACATGGTGGAGGCAGCATCATGCTATGGGGGTGTTTTTCAGCTGCAGGGACAGGACAACTGGTTGCAATTGAAGAAAACACGAATGCGGCCAAGTACAGAGATATCCTGGATGAAAACCTCTTCCAGAGTGCTCTGGACCTCAGACTTGGCCAAAGGTTCACCTTCCAACAAGACAATGACCCTATGCACACAGCTAAAATAACAAAGGAGTGGCTTCAGAACAACTCTATGGCCATTCTTGACTGGCCCAGCCAGAGCCCTGACCTAAACCGAATTGAGCATCTCTGGAGAAACCTGAAAATGGCTGTCCACCAACATTAACCATCCAACCTAACGGAACAGCAGAGGATCTGCAAGAAAGAATGGCAGAGGATCCCCAAGGTGTGAAAAACTTGCTGCATCATTCCCAAGTAGACTCATGGCTGTACTAGCTCAAAAGGGTGGTTCTACTCAATACTGACCATGTTATATTTCAGTTTTTCTTTAAGAAATATACAAAAAATTATACATTTCTGGTTTTTTTCAGTCAAGATGGGGTGCAGAATGTATTTTAATGAGAGAAAAAAATAAACTTTTTAAAATTTACCAAATGGCTGCAATGAAACAAAGAGTGAAAAATGTAAAGGGGTCTGAATACTTTCTGTACCCACTGTATATACTGTGCAATACACACTATATAATACATACGCATTCTATATACATATGGACTCTATGTACTGTACACATACACTAATATACTGTATACAGAGAGAGAGCGCGAGAGAGAGAGCGCGAGAGAGAGAGCGCGAGAGAGAGAGCGAGAGAGAGAGAGAGCGCGAGAGAGAGAGCGCGAGAGAGAGAGCGCGAGAGAGAGAGCGCGAGAGAGAGAGAAATGTTTTAAGGCATTTTTATTACTTACTGCAAAGTCAAAAGTTTACATACACTAAGATTACTATGCTTTTAAACAATTCTGGACTACCCATGTGATGATGTCATGTATTTGGAAGCTTCTGTTTTTTTGGCAACATCTGAGTTAATTAGAGACACATCCTTGGGTACAATTTCCAGATACCTGAAAGTGCCTCGCTCATCTGTACAATTATACGCAAGTTCAAACAAGATGGAAATGTCCAGCCATCATACAGCTCAGGAAGGAGAAGGGTTCTGTGTTCCAGAGTTGAACGTGCTTTGGTCCGACATGTACATATCAACCCGAGGATAGAAGCAAAAGACCTTGTGAAGAAGATGGCGGAAGCTGGTAAGATTGTGTCAATATCCGTGACACGAGTATTGTATCAATATGGGCTGAAAAGCCACTATGCCAGGAAGAAGCCATTACTCCAAATGAAACATAAAAAAGCCAGATTAATGTTTGCAAATGTACACAGATACAAAGACCTTAATTTTTGGAGACATGTCCTGTCGTCAGATGAAACTAAAATTGAACTTTTTGGGCATAATGACCATCGTTACATTTGGAGGAAAAAGGGAGAAACTTGGAAGCCTAAGAACACCATCCCAACTGTGAAACACGGGGGTGGCAGCATCATGTTGTGGGGTTGCCTTGCTGCAGGAGGGACTTGTGCATTTCACAAAATAGACGGCATCATGAGAAGAGAACATTATGTGGCAATACTGAAGCAACATCTCAAGACATCAGTCAGGAAGCTAAAGCTTGGGCGGAAATGGGTCTTCCAAATGAACAATGACCAGAAGCATAATGCCAAAATGGTAACAAAGTGGCTTAAGTATAACAAAGTCAATGTTTTGGAGTGGCCATCACAAAGCCCTGATCTCAATCCTACTGAAAATTTATGGGATAAGCTGAAAAAGCGGGTGAGAGCAAGGTGACCTACAAACCTGGATCAGTTACACCAGTTTTGTCAGAAGAAATGGGCCCAAATTCCGACTAACTATTTTGAGAAGCTTGTGGAAGGATAGCCCAAACGTTTGACCCAAGTCTTTCAGTTTAAGGGCAATGATACCAAATACTAATGAAATGTATGTAAGCTTTTGACTTTGCAGCAAGTAATAAAAATGCCTTAAAACATTCTCTCTCGCATTATTCTGGCATTTGGTGGCAAATATTAAAATTTGTGGTAATCCTAATAGACCTAAAACAGGAAAGGTTTCTTCTAATTTCATATCGGATATTGAGAAAAACATGCAGATGTGTCTTTTTATATAGTGTATGTAAACTTCTGGATTCAACTGTACATACACACTCTATATATTGCATACATACAGTGAAGGAAATAATTATTTGATCCCTTGCTGTTTAAGTTTACCCACTGACAAAAATGTGGACAGTCTATAATTTTAAGGGTAGGTTCATTTTAACATTGAGCGATAGAATATCCCCCCCCCCCAAAAAAAAACAAAAACAAGAAAATCACATTGTATAAATTACATACTTATTTCTCACTGCAAAATGCAAAAAAATGTATTTGATCCCTCTGGCAAACAACACTTAATACTTGGTGGCAAAACCCTTGTTGGCAAGCACAGCAGCCAGACTTTTTTTTGTAGTTGATGATGAGGGTTGCGCACATGTCAGGAGGAATTTTGGTCCACTCCTCTTTGCAGATCATCTCTAAATCATTCAGATTTTGAGGCTGTCGCTCGGCAACTCGGAGCTTCAACTCCCTCCATAAGTTTTCTATGGGATTAAGGTCTGGAGACTGCCTAGGCCACTCCATGACCTTAATGTGCTTCTTTTTGAGCCACTCCTTTTTTGCCTTGGCTGTATGTTTTGGGTCATTGTCTTGCTGGAAGACCCAGCCACGACCCATTTTTAATGTCCTGGTGGAGGGAAGGAGGTTGTCGCTCAGGGTTTTACGGTACATGGCTCCATCCATTCTCCCATTGATGCGGTGAAGTAGTCCTGTGCCCTTAGCAGAGAAACACCCCCAAAACATAATGTTTCCACCTCCATGCTTGACAGTGGGGACGGCGTTCTTTGGGTCATAGGCAGCATTTCTCTTCCTCCAAACATGGCGAGTTGAGTTAATGCCAAACAGCTCAATTTTTATCTCCTCTGACCACAGCACCTTCTCCCAATAACTCACAGAATCATCCAGGTGTTCATTGGCAAACTTCAGATGGGCCTGCACATGTGCCTTCTTGAGCAGGGGGACCTTGCGGCACTGCAGAATTTTAAAGTTTAAGGTGTAATGTGATACCAATAGTTTTCTTGGTGACTGTGGTCCCAGCTGCCTTGAGATCATTAACAGGTTCCCCCCCGTGTAGTTTTAGGCTGATCTCTCACCTTCCTCATGACCAAGGATACCCCACGAGGTGAGATTTTGCATGGTGCCCCAGATTGATGTCGATTGACAGTCATTTGTATTTCTTTCACTTTCTTACTATTGCACCAGCAGTTGTTTCCTTCTCACCCAGCGTCTTACTTATGGTTTTGTAGCCCATTCCAGCTTTGTGCAGGTCTATGATCTTGTCCCTGACATCCTTAGAAATCTCTTTGGTCTTGCCCATGTTGTAGAGGTTAGAGTCTGACTGATTAATTGAGTCTGTGGACAGGAGTCTTTTATACAGGTGACTATGTGAGACAGCTGTCTTTAATGCAGGTAACGAGTTGATTAGTAGCGTCTAACTGGTCTGTAGGAGCCAGAACTCATAATGGTTTATATGGGATCAAATACTTATTTCTCACTGCAAAATGCAAATAAATTTATCTAATTTATACAATGTGATTTTCTTGATTTTTTTTTTATATTTTATCTCTCAATGTTAAAATTAACCTACCCTTAAAATTATAAACTGTTCATGTCTTTGTCAGTGGGCAAACTTACAAAAACAGAAAGGGATCAAATACTTATTTCACCCCCTGTACATATACACAAACATTATATACTACATATATACATACACACTCTATATACTGTATACATATGTACTCTATGTACTGTATACATACACACTAATATACTGTATACATATACACACACTATATACTAAAAAAGCCACAGAAAACTAACCGATTCAGTCAGTAAAACAAGTCAGAATGGATGTAATAAAGTAAAATAAACCTTTATTGAAGTACATGGATGTGGGGGACATACAAAAGAAGAAGGGGGGTGCATATCATAAATATAAAATGGTAAAGTGATATATATAAAAAAGGAAAGTTGTATAGGGAATCACGCTGCTGGGTGAGAATTCACTAGTATGAAATATCGTGTCAACTTTATAGTCTAGATATAAAAATATGTGAAGATATAAAAATATGTCACTCTGCAAAAACTCTTACTGTCTCTTACTTACTTGTCTGGACTATTGGATCTCTCTACTACTCGGTCTCCCACTTACTAAACTATCCCCTCTCCAATCCATCCTTAATCCAGCAGCCAGGATCATATTCCTTTCCAACTACTACACCGATGCCTTTACACTGTGCCAGTCATTGCACTGGTTACCCATCTACTACAGAATACAGAAACAGTGTAGCTGTGGACTAAATGTAAGAATTGTTAAATCTATGAATGTAGTTATTAGGATTTTTGATGAGCATTGATGCCAGGAGTGGCTTTTGTAGTCCAATACTTCATCATAATGCATCATTCTACCTGCTATGGAGATGAAAGTGGTCCTCTTAGCTCTGGGGCCCCTGTGTATCTACAGAGGCTGCACCAATGGTATGTTCACTTCTGATTGGTGCCTTCCCAATCCATCTCAGATATTAAGCCATCATATTAAATGAGCAATATCACACAATTTAAAGAGTAACCATCATTTTATTTATTTTTTCTGATGAATCAATAGTACATGTGAAAATAAGAGAACTTCTTTCTCCTGAACTGGTTGTTCATTCTCAAAATTCTTAATTCATGGGTAAAATCTGTATTCAGTGAACACAAATGTTCCCATTACCAAGATAGGAGATGACTGTTGGTGCTCAGAAAGTTCTATGGAGAACTACAACTGTTGTTGCAGGAGAACTTGCAGCAGAATGTCCGTCTGTCTCTTGCTGCTCCATCCTCCTCTTCCTCCCCCCTCCTCTCCATAGAATTTAATAAGCACCAACTGTCATCTCCTATCTCAGTAATTGGAAAATCAATCTTCACTGAATACCACACCTGCTGGAAGTTTGTTTCAAGCATCTATTACCTTGAGTAGAGTAATATTTTCTAACATTGCTTCTCACCTTCCCCAAAATACTCAGTGTAAATGGGAGGTATAGAAGGTAAATGGAAACATGAAACAAACGGTTAAAGGGTGCTGATATTTCTAGGCTCTTCCATCACTGTATGATTGGTGGGGATTGAACTCTGGGACCCTCGTCAATACTGAGAATGCAGAGTAAAGGCTGCTGATTCTGGGTGCAGGGGAGCACAGGCTTCTGATTCTGGGGTGCAGGGGAGTACAGATTGCGGATTCTGGGGTGCATGGGAATTGCTCACAGCTCCATTCACCTCAATGGGATTTACCAAAAGTAGCCAAGATGGGAATACTGCACCCAATGCCGTCACACAGAGGTTTTCAGAAAAAATGCAATTTTTTGTAAATCAGCAGTTCACATCTTAAAGAGCAATATATACCATTATCTCATCTATAACATTTGCTTTAATTAGCGCAATAAATCTCAGAACTTACAGAGACTGCTGGATTTTCTCCAGGATTTTTATCTTCTGTTCAATCTCTTCTTTTAGGAAGTCTATATCTTCTTCCCTATTGTACATAGAAAATATATCTGATATTGAAATATACAAATGCCAGTAATTATTAAGATGTTCAGCAGTATTAGTGACCATGACACATGTGGTAAATTCCTCTCTTCTCCCTCCATTCTAGGTACTTTCTTTGACAACAGTTTTACATTTACTATCTTTCCACTGTTAAAGGGAATCTGTCAGTAGGTATTTTGCTATTTAATATGGGAGCAGCCTGATATAGGGTCAGAAACCCTGATTCAAGCAAGATGTTCCTTACTGGGCTGCTTGTGTGGCGCCCCTGAGGGTTCGACCGCCACAGGGATGCTGCACTTCTCTAATGGAGTGTACAGTCATGGCCAAAAGTTTTGAGAATGACACCAAAATTATATTTTCACATGATCTGCTGGCCTCTGGTTTTTATTAGTGTTTGTCTGATGTTTATATCACATACAGAAATATAATTGCAATCATATTATGAGTACCAATAGGTTATATTGACAGTTAGAATGAGTTAATGCAGCAAGTCAATATTTGCAGTGTTGCCCCTTCTTCTTCAAGACCTCTGTAATTCTCCCTGGCATGCTCTCAATCAACTTTTGGACCAAATCCTGACTGATAGCAGTCCATTCTTGCATAATCAATGCTTGCATTTTGCCCGAATTTGTTGGTTTTTGTTTGTCCACCCGTCTCTTGATGATTGACCACAAGTTCTCAATGGGATTAAGATCTGGGGAGTTTCCAGGCCATGAACCCAAAATCTCTATGTTTTGTTCCAGGAGCCATTTAGTTATCACCTTTGCTTTATGGCAAGGTGCTCCATCATGCTGGAAAAGGCATTGTTGGGCGCCAAACTGCTCTTGGACGGTTGGGAGAAGTTGCTCTTGGAGGACATTCTGGTACCATTCTTTATTCATGGCTGTGTTTTTAGGCAAGACTGTGAGTGAGCCGATTCCCTTGGCTGAGAAGCAACCCCACACATGAATGGTTTCAGGATGCTTTACAGTTGGCATGAGACAAGACTGGTGTTAGCGCTCACCTCTTCTTCTCCGAATAAGCTGTTTTCCAGATGTCCCAAACAATCGAAAAGGGGATTCATCAGAGAAAATTACTTTGCCCCAGTCCTCAGCAGTCCACTCCCTGTACCTTTTGCAGAATATCAGTCGGTCCCTGATGTTTTTTCTGGAGAGAAGTGGCTTCTTTGCTGCCCTCCTTGAAACCAGCCCTTGCTCAAAGAGTCTCCGCCTCACAGTGCGTGCAGAAGCACTCACACCAGCCTGCTGCCATTCCTGAGCAAGCTCGGCACTGCTGGTAGTCCGATCCCGCAGCTGAAACAGTTTTAAGATACGGTCCTGGCGCTTGCTGGTCTTTCTTGGGCGCCCGGGAGCCTTTTTGACAACAATGGAAGCTCTCTCCTTGAAGTTCTTGATGATGCGATAGATTGTTGACTGAGGTGCAATCTTTGTAGCTGCGATACTCTTCCCTGTTAGACCATTTTTGTGCAGTGCAATGATGGCTGCACGTGTTTCTTTAGAGATAACCATGGTTAACTGAAGAGAAACAATGATACCAAGAACCAGCCTCCTTTTAAAGTGTACAGTGATGTCATTCTTACTTAATCATGACTGATTGATCCATTAACACAGGTGTGGGTGTTGATGAGGACAGGGCTGGCGATCAATCACTAAAACGATGCTAGCTGCTCCTTTTAAGGCAGGACTGCAATGATGTTGAAATGTGTTTTGGGGGTTAAAGTTCATTTTCTGGGCAAATATTGACTTTGCAAGTACAGTAATTGCTGTTAAGCTGATCACTCTTTGACATTCAGGAGTATATGCAAATTGCCATTACAAAAAATGAAGCAGTAAACTTTGGAAAAATTACTATTTGTCTCATTCTCAATACTTTTGGCCATGACTGTAGTGTTCCTCCTCTGAGGTTAGGCCAGTGTGAAGGTTGTGACCTAACCTTTTGCATCCAACACCACACTTCTCCACCAGAGGGAGCTAGTATGCACTAGGTGCTGCTCCCCTGGTTACAGGGAGACTGGGGAACACAAAGTGGTAGGAACCAGTTAGTGGGTGAGGGTGGAGGACTTACTAGTTAGTTACACTTCAAATTTCATATTTAATAGAATGCCATCTTTGATCTTGGTCTTGGTTTTTCTGTGCTGTCAAATGCTGTGTGTACTGTGACCTCCCTCCGGGAGCGCAGATCCTGTGTGGGCCTGCATCGGCATGGGACACAGCCCTCGTACCCTGGCCTTGGGACGAGAGGTAGGTTGCAGACAAGGAATGTCTCAACCCGGCCAAGGACCAGGATCAAGAAGGCCCGGAGCTTAAGAGTGTGTCTCCACAGCAAATGGATCCCAGGAAGGATGCAGACGGAGCGGTATACGCCACCTGTCCTCGCCCACCTGATATATTCAGAGGGACTCCGGCTGCAAGAGGGGTTACCGGCCCCCGACACCCGACCTTGCTACTTTACGTCCTGAACGGGAAAGCCCGGTTAGGCCCTGAGGATCCCACCGGGCATCGGATGGAGAGGAATTGCCAGCCGTGCCCTAGTCCTGAGAGGAGCTCAGAGGGAGGCCCGGCCTATTCACACACGCACAGACGGGAACGGGACAAGTCTGTAGTGCAGGAACACTCTGGTGCAGGGTCGCTACCAAACACTGGACTTTCTCTGAGGTAGTCGGACCCCCGTCCCTGGTGGCCGCAGGACTCCGCGGGGAGCAGGGAGTCGCCTTCCCGCTGTCATCTCTAAGTGAGTAAAGCCTTGGAAGTTCACCCCTATGGCCTCCGGACTGTTCATTATGCGCCATGCCATGCGACGCGGTGCCCGTACTCCCCGCACTACTACCCCCCCTTCATCCTGTCTTGCCTGCCCTGAGGCCTTGCTCCGTGGGGAGCAGTAATAACTTTGGCCGCCATGACACCGGGCCTCAGCGGACTGTAGCGGCGCTGGTGATCCTTCACCAGGCATCACAGGTGGCGTAGTCGTTAAAATAAGCCACTCAACCCGGACAAGCCCACACCATCTCTTTCTAATGTGACGGCCCTGAGCACGGGTCGGGCCCGGGCCATGGCTGCATCCCATCTCTCCATCACAGGGCCCGACACCGAGTCCCCCAACACCCAGGGTAAAACACGGGCTTTTCTGAGTAGAGGCGTCACACTTGCTGTAGGTTTATGAAAATCAGTGTTTTCTCAGCAGGAGATTATCACTAGAGGACTAGTTGCTACTTGTCATGTAGTCCTCCTGTTCTGTACAACTCCATTCTCACCACTGATTAGCAGCTTTCTGTCACTCAGTGATGTGGGCGAGTTATACAGGGCTCAGCATTTCGAGAACTGCTAGATCTGCAGCAGAGAAAACAGTGATTGTATTAAACCTGCGGCAAGCAGCCCAGTAATTGACACATTGCTGGAATTGTTGCTTCTAGATGGGGTAGTCGAAACCTGGTGATAGATTCCCTTTAATGCCAGGGTCACACGGCCATAGATTCTCTCATCCGAGAGAATCGGGCTGATTATGCTAATGACACTCTGATTAAACTCTGATCTGAATGTCAGCATAGTGTGATCTGACTCTCTCGGATGAGAGAATAGGAGCTCACTGTGAGGAGAAGATGGAGAACAAAATTTCTCCATCTTTTCTATTGTGTGAGTCTGCAGAAATCAGACTGCACTCAGCTGTCATCCAAGTGCAGTCTGATGTTTTCCCATGCACCCATAGACTTGAATAGGTGAGTGGCATCTGATTTCAGAGTGAATTGCAGCCTGCTGTGATTTTCTTTCACTAACAGAGCCTGTCAGTGAAAAAAAAAAAAATGGTCACCAGCACTGCCCCTTAGAATAACATTGGTCCGAGTGCTATGTGATAAAAATTCAGATAGCACTTGTCGGGTGTATACGGCAGTGAGAGCAAGGCCTAAATGTTAAAGTTCTGTCTCTCAGCAGCTGCCAATAGAAGGCTTTTCTGTATGGGGATACATAGAGATCTAGAAGATTATTGGCAGAAAAAGACCATGTGGTCCATCTTGTCTATATTATTTCTCTTTTTTAAATTTACAATAGATGATTGATTGTTTATTCCGGACATAATTAATTTACTTTACTGGTGATTTTCTAACTATATACCAGAAAGTGAATATTGCAAACATTGATGGCAAAAAAATAGCATTATTGCAGTTGTTTGGGATTTTGTCTTCTGCAGCCTGCAATCATTCTAATACACTGCAGGCTGCTCAGTGCTGTTCACTCGGAAAACTGACAGATGAGCTCTGTATACAGATCCCTACAGAAAGCACGTCATTTCTTTCTAAAGAAGCTGTACTACAATAGTGGCTCGTGTGTTTTCTCCTGGTAGCCATTTAGCACGTTAAAGAAGCACTCCTCCCATCAAAGTGTTTATCCTCTTAATTTATGTCATATTATATATCACTGTGTACTTACAATTGCTCATTTTGCCTTTCTACCCTGTTAATTTTTCTGTCTTCCATTAGGTCTAAGACATCATGTGATTGAAAACTGACCATCTGAATCCTTCTAAGCTCTATGTAGAAACAGGAGGTCAATTTTCCCTGCACAAGTCATGAATCACTGCAAAAGTATATGACGAGAGGAGGAGGAGCTGCTGGGTCAGGACACAGGAGTGGAAGAGGGGAACCAGTTGTGCAGGGGCAAGAGACTCCCTGTTTCTACTGTATTAGGTTGACTCACTCGGCTTCTTAAAGAGGCAGTCACAGGAATTATTTCTGTTTAAAGTACGGCTGATTTATTGCAGTCCTCATAAATCACATCACCAGAAAATGTAAATACAGCCTTTCTCATGCAGTAGGTAAAACATAAAACAAGTCCATACAATAGTGCTGTTTAGCCCACCTGGCTTAAAGTTCAGCGTCCATGTCCTTTAGCAAAGGAATTCATACCAGGAGACCTGCAATCTCTATATTTCCAGTATTTCTGCTACAAACAGCTCAGAGATCTCACCTCCAGCCCACCACACACTAAATGCTCTGCAAGGCTGTGTTTTTCTATCCACCTAGTTCCTTCCTTTCTAAAGGTGCTTTAATCACACTAGGACCAAGATGGTGGTTTAACCTACTCGTGTGCTGGAAACTTTTCACTATGCACAATCACTGCAGCTATCAATATCAGTGCTACACATCTCTCTCTCCAGTAACCTGCTACTGACTGTCACATATTCCTTCGCTCTGCCCAAAGCTGTTGGTTTTGGCACCTTCAGTCACCAAACAGGGGAGTCTAAATTGGCATTTGCGTTACTATGCAGCTTCCGAGGCCTGTATTCATATGAAAGATTACATTTTTCCTTCTTTTTCCCGATGGTACTCTTCTTTGGGTTTATGGTAAACCCCACTTTCCTCAGCGCATCCAGCACGGCCTGGACCTTCTGCAGATGACTTCCCCAATCCGGGCGGAATACCATAATATCATCGAGGCAAGCTGTGGCTTACTTTTTGTGAGGGGCTAAGATCCGGTCTATAGCCCCCTGGAAGGTAGCTGGGTCTCTTTGCAGGCCCAATGGGCTTCTGGTATACTTGAAACCACCATCAGGTGTAAAGGAGGTCGTCTTCTTCTTGGCACTTTGATAGAAGATTTGCCAGCAACCCTTCGTCAGGTCCAGGCAGGTGATGTATCTGGCTGAACCTAGCTTTGATCTGAGTTCATCGTCGCGGGGTATCGGATACGCGTAAAATTTTAGCTCCTTCCTTCCAAATCACCTTGCGGCGGTCTTAGGGAGTTCTATACGACCTCTGGTTGACCTGCACATCTGGCTCCATCAGGATTCCCCGTGCACCAACCTGCGTACATTTTGGTAGCTCCGAAAACAGGTCCCGGTTCCGCTGAAGAAGTTCTCGACACTGTTGTTTCTGGGTTGATGACAGTGTTTCTGCCACAGAGATGCCATTAATGTCACCTTCTGGTCTGTCTAGCCCACATGAAGTTTCAACTTGGTTTCTCTGTTGCCCTGCTTTGACGGATAGCTGCATGAGAGGATTTTGGAATAGAGAGGTGGTTGCGGTTAACTGGCTGGTGAACAGGACTTGCAATATTTTAGAATTTCACGATGACATCTGGGCCAATAGTACCTCTGCATGACCCTTTGTTGAGTTTTGTCCACCCCCAGATGGCCACCCAAGACATGTGAATGGGATCTGTCCAACAGCCTTTGCCTATAGGGTGCTGGCACCAATAACTGCTCCCCTATCTCCTCCCTCACCTTTGTAACTCGGTACAATAAGTCCCCCCTCAACATAAATAGGGAAACCTGGTGTCCGCCCCTGACTCTTGTGCTATGCCATTTATGACAGTTACCTTATTGAATACTTCTTTTAGTGAAAGGTCTCTATGTTGGGTGAGCCCCAATTTTTGTCTGGTCACCCCTATCTCAGGAATGTCTGCCTCAGGGAATACTACTTTCTCTTGAGTTCCCCTTACACAGAATGGAAATCAGACTCTGGAGTTGGTGAGAGTTTTTTTATTTTTAGGGCCAACCCGTTTCTTACCCGAGTAATGCAGGTCTCTGCCCCTCACCCACAAGTCGCAAAACAACACAAAGTCCCGGGCCTATGATGATTGGATGCAACAAATCCGGGACCAGGCCGACCTCATGGGACTCAGTACCTCGGGCAGTCTCAATGACCACTCTGAGCACCGGATAATCTTTAGCATCCCCGTGAATGCATCGGATGCCAACCTTCTTCCCAGGGATCAATTGGAGAGGGAGTGTGTCCCTCACAAGGGTCATCAAACCTCCTGAGTTCAGTAGACCAGTCATTTGCAGGCCATTCACTGTTACAGGACAAGCTTGTGGCCCCTTGCTGGGTGGACAGTCCACACTGCAAGCTGGATATGCATAGAAGAAACATCGGCTTCCCATGCTATAGTTCATTTGCTCAGTGGACAGGGGACAATGGGCTGCTATATGACCTAGACTGTGACATCTCCAGCAAATTACATCCCCCGATGAGGGTCTTGGCATGACCTCTGTCGACCCCTGGATTTTGGACGCGCCATCCTTTTTTAACCTGCGCCCTCCAGTATGGAATGTGCTGTCTCCCAACAGACCCTTCAACACCCTGATACCTGTCGACCAGTCCAACTAAGTCATCGGCGTTTCGGGGATCTCCCTGAGCAACCCAGGTCTGCATCGGACTCGGAAGAGAGTGCACAAAGCGGTCCATTACAACTAGTTCCACCATCTGCGCTGGGGGTCGAGGACTCTGGTTGCAACCACTTTTGGACGAGGTGCAGCAGATGAAACATTTGGGGGCGAGGGGGTTTATCACGGTGATATGCCCAGCGATGGGCGACCCGTTGTACCCTGACAGACACTGTCACCCCCAAGCGTGCCAAAATTTCTGTTTTAAATTGTTCATATTCTTTGGCATCCTGTAAAGCCAAATCATAGTAGGCCTTTTGTGGCTCCCCCGTTAAGTATGGCGCCAGGATTTCCCCCACTGCTGTGGCGGGAGTTTCTCTCTATCGGTGACCATTTCAAAAATGGTTAAAAAGGCCTCTGTGTCATCACTCGGGGTTATTTTCTGCTAGGCTCTCCTCACCGCCTTCTGGACAGAGAAATCGTCAGCTGACATTGGAGTCGGAGCCGCTGCAGTGCCACGAACCGCCTCTGTGAGTAAATCAATCTGCTGCTGCTGTTGTCGACTCTGCTGCTGGTACTGCTGCTGCTGCTGCTGCTGCTGTTGGAGCTGTTGCATAAGCAGCTTACTTGTCTCCTGTTGCTGCTCCTGATGCTGCTGGAGCTGTTGCAGGTGTTGCTGGTGTTGGCTTTGGACCAGGTGCTTGATCATCTCCTCCATTTTGTCTGAACGCTGTTCAATGCTCATAGCCACCTTCACTACTCTGTCCACAGCCCTCACACTTGTTTCCTGGGGATCTTGCCCGCACTTCTAACACCAACTGTACTAGGTCGACTCACTTGGCTTCTTAAAGAGGCAGTCACAGGAACTATTGATGTTTAAAGTACGGTTGATTTATTGCAGTACTCATAAATCACCAGAAAACATAAATACAACTTTTGTCCAGCAGAAGGTAAAACATAAAACAACAAGTCCATACAATAGTGCTGTTTAGCCCACCTGGCTTAAAGTTCAGCGTCCATGTCCTTTAGCTAAGGAATTCACACCAAGAAACCTGAAATCTCCATATTTCCAGCATGTATGCCACAAACAGCTCAGAGATCTCATCTCCAGCCCACCACACACTAAATGCTCTGCAAGGCTGTGTTTTTCTATCCACCCAGTTCCTCCCTTTCTACAGGTGCTTTAATCACCCTAGGACCAAGATGGTGGTTTAACCTACTCGTGTGCTGGAAACTTTTCATTATTATGCACAATCACTGCAGCTATCAATATCAGTGCTACACATATCTCTCTCCAGTAACCTGCTAGTGACTCTGTCACACTATATAGAGCAGAGAAAAGAGAATAATTAACTGGGTAGAAAGGCGAAATGAGCAATTGTAAGTGCACAGTGCTATATAATATGATGACTGCAATATATTAAGAGGATAAAAACTTGGATTGGAGAAGTGTTTTTTTTAAATAATAATTCCTGTACTGTTTGTATCCCATATAATCTACTATGGCGTCTTTGTACTGTAAAATATGATACATGACTGGTGCCCAATAAATGGCAGCTCTCTGTGTAGACAGATATTTGTGTGCAGACAGGTTTACATTGTATCATCTCTACCTGAATAAGATGAATCAGTCATCAGAGATAAGGAAACGTCTGTATCGTTATGTAATCTGGAAGGTTTGCTTCTATTAGATCATTACATTTTTTCACTTACATATATGTGATGTAGTCCATAACTTCCCTTCTTTTTGTCATTAATTGAACAATGGTGTCTGTTCTATAGGAAAACATATCAATGTGAATATTAGGTAAGGGTTAACTAGGACTTTTGGTAACACTAGTAATTGATTTGAAGTATTAAAACACAGCGGGTGGCCGAACGAAGCCATCTATACACAGCGGGTGGCCGCACGGAGCCATCTATACACAGCGGGTGGCCGCACGGAGCCATATATACACAGCGGGTGGCCGCACGGAGCCATCTATACACAGCGGGAGGCCGCACGGAGCCATCTATACACAGCGGGAGGCCGCACGGAGCCATCTATACACAGCGGGAGGCCGCACGGAGCCATCTATACACAGCGGGTGGCCGCACGGAGCAATCTATACACAGCGGGTGGCTGCACGGAGCCATCTATACACAGCGGGTGGCCGCACGGAGCCATCTATACACAGCGGGAGGCCGCACGGAGCCATCTATACACAGCGGGAGGCCGCACGGAGCCATCTATACACAGCGGGAGGCCGCACGGAGCCATCTATACACAGCGGGAGGCCGCACGGAGCCATCTATACACAGCGGGAGGCCGCACGGAGCCATCTATACACAGCGGGAGGCCGCACGGAGCCATCTATGCACAGCGGGAGGCCGCACGGAGCCATCTATGCACAGCGGGAGGCCACACGGAGCCATCTATACACAGCGGGAGGCCGCACGGAGCCATCTATACACAGCGGGAGGCCGCACGGAGCCATCTATACACAGCAGGAGGCCGCACGGAGCCATCTATACATAGCGGAAGGCCGCACGGAGCCATCTATACACAGCAGGGAGCCGCACGGTTCCATCTATACACAGTAGGGAGCCGCACGGTGCCATCTATACACAGCAGGGAGCCGCACGGTGCCATCTATACACAGCGGGAGGCCGCACAGCGCCCCCCCAGAGACAGCAGGAGACCGCACGGCGCCATCTATACTCAGCAGGAGGCCGCACGCAGTCACGCACACACACATATACAGACATATACATACACGCATAAACACATTTGAAGCACAAAAATACATATAAACAGACATCACACAATGATATCTGCCTGCACACACATACATACACACACACACATACACATACACACACAGACACACTCTCTCACACACACACACACTCACCATCCCCCGGCTCGGCACCAGTCCTCCTGGCTCCTGCTCCTCTCCGGTGGTAAGCATCAGTGCAGGCCGGGCGCGCACTGCGTGATGTCACAGCTAGGAGACACGGCCGCGCACAGGGCCGTGTCTCCTAGCAGTGACGCGGCCGAGCCAGCACAGGGAAGTTAACTGCTGCAGTGCTGGCCCGGCCGAAGAAGAAGCAGCGGCCGTGCACCGCTGCTGGGGGAGCAGTCTGGGGGCCTCCCCCGCCACTGTCTGCCGGTATGTGCCGCGGGGCCGCACATATAATGAGGGCAATCCGGCTATAGACACCCCGGAATCCCGGGCCCCCTTGAGACTCAAGGCCCCGGGGGGTAGCCCGGATTGCCCTCATTATAATCTGCCTATGCCTGCAATCTCCATATTTCCAGCATGTATGCCACAAACAGCTCAGAGATCTCACCTCCAGCCCACCACACACTAAATGCTCTGCAAGGCTGTGTTTTTCTATCCACCCAGTTCCTCCCTTTCTACAGGTGCTTTAATCACCCTAGGACCAAGATGGTGGTTTAACCTACTCGTGTGCTGGAAACTTTTCATTATTATGCACAATCACTGCAGCTATCAATATCAGTGCTACACATCTCTCTCTCCAGTAACCTGCTAGTGACTCTGTCACACTACATAGAGCAGAGAAAAGAGAATAATTAACTGGGTAGAAAGGCGAAATGAGCAATTGTAAGTGCACAGTGCTATATAATATGATGACTGCAATATATTAAGAGGATAAAATCTTGGATGGGAGAAGTGTTTTTTTAAATAATAATTCCTGTACTGTTTGTATCCCATATAATCTACTATGGCGTCTTTGTAATGTAAAATATGATACATGACTGGTGCCCAATAAATGGCAGCTCTCTGTGTAGACAGATATTTGTGTGCAGACAGGTTTACATTGTATCATCTCTACCTGAATAAGATGAATCAGTCATCAGAGATAAGGAAACGTCTGTATCGTTATGTAATCTGGAAGGTTTGCTTCTATTAGATCATTACATTTTTTCACTTACATATTTGTGATGTCTTCTATAACTTCACTTTTTTCTGTTGTTAATTGTAGAATGGTGTCTGCTCTATAGGAAAACATATCAATGTGAATGTTAGATAAGGGTTAACTAGGACTTTTGGTAACACTAGTAATTGATTTGAAGTATTAAAATAGATGTATCAGAAAATAGGATGAATGATCCAGTGTGTCAGACTATAAACTTGAATAAAACATGGCTTTTATTGAGCCATTAAAAATGCTGCTACCACCATAATAATAATATTCTTTGTGCACTACAAGGATGACGAGGATCTGGATCTAGGCTTTTCGACGTGCAGTCTTAATCATGGTGGAGACCTTGATTACAGTGTACACCACTGTACAATGAGAAGAAAGACTCTTACCTGTGATTTCCGTTGCCAGCTGAAAAACAAACAACAATTTACAATTAGATTTGTTGAAGAATTTAATAAAAGTCCCTCGGTTGCAGGGGACGACTTAATTTTAGGCCGTATTCACGTCTTTTTTTTTCTAATCTGCACAAAACCAAAAATACTAATTTTCATTAGCGCACTGCTTTCGATTTTCATCATGTTTTTGTCTGTGCTCCATTTTTACTATCAGTACGTCATCCCTTTCTCTTGTATGGAAAAAAAAAGCTGATGGAAATTTCCCAAGTTTTTCCAAGTAATCAGTCAATGGGTGAGTGTGATCCATAATTTGCCCCAAAGCTGACATGTTACTAGCTCCATAGAATATAAGGGCCAGTGATAAAAGCTGACAGCACACCTGGTACATAAACATACATGTGAATGAGCCCTTCCTTTACAACATGATGGTACAGAGACTTCCTTACACAATACCAGATCTGATACGGCATTCGGGTTTCAGCTATATGGTCACGACTGGCTTGCAGGGGGGTTGCATCCATAGCAGCAGACCACACGGCCGTGAGTCCTGGGGAGTGTTGTCTCTGTTCCCCCATCACCCCAACCGTCATCACAATGTTACTATCTGCTTCCTGTTCCTCCATCACCCCAACCGTCATCACAATGTTACTATCGGCTTCCTGTTCCTCCATCACCCCAACCGTCATCACAATGTTACTATCGGCTTCCTGTTCCTCCATCACCCCAACCGTCATCACAATGTTACTATCGGCTTCCTGTTCCCCCATCACCCCAACCGTCATCACAATGTTACTATCGGCTTCCTGTTCCCCCATCACCCCAACCGTCATAACAATGTTACTATCGGCTTCCTGTTCCCCCATCACCCCAACTGTCATCACAATGTTACTATCGGCTTCCTGTTCCCCTATCACCCCAACCGTCATCACAATGTTACTATCGGCTTCCTGTTCCTCCATCACCCCAACCGTCATCACAATGTTACTATCGGCTTCCTGTTCCTCCATCACCCCAACCGTCATCACAATGTTACTATCGGCTTCCTGTTCCTCCATCACCCCAACCGTCATCACAATGTTACTATCGGCTTCCTGTTCCCCCATCACCCCAACCGTCATCACAATGTTACTATCGGCTTCCTGCTCCACCATTCAGCGGCCCCTGGGTGTGTGAGACTCAGGTCAGCAGGCACGATGACGTCACTAGATAGTGCCTGCTGTGGAAAGCCTCAGGCCCCGCATTGCACAGACCGGAGCAGGACGCTTGAGGACATGGCGAGGTATAAATGCTACAAATGCCTGTGAGAATGTCAATACTTACATGGGATGTTGCTTTCTGCAGTCTGTAATAGTAAAACAGAGAAGTGTAAAAAGTCAATGAAATATTTCATCTCCTTACATTGTACATCACATATTCATAGGCTTCCATTACACTGGATAATGAACGGGTTGTTAAATTATCACACAGGATATATTTATTAATACTAGCGCAATCTATGGGCAGAGAGCCAGTCCATGCCCCATGCAGCATTCATATAGTCCATACAAAAACACGCCTGGTATGTGACCCCGGCATCTGCTGACTACTCAGGGAGGCATCTGCTGACCACTCAGGGAGGCATCTGCTGACCACCCAGGGAGGCATCTGCTGACCGCTCAGGGCGGCATCTGGTGACCATTCAGGGCGGCATCTGGTGACCACTCAGGGCGGCATCTGCTGACCACTCAGGGCGGCATCTGGTGACCACTCAGGGTGGCATCTGCTGACCACCCAGGGCGGCATCTACTGACCACTCAGGGCGGCATCTGCTGACAACTCAGGGCGGCATCTGCTGAACACTCAAGGTGGCATCTGCTGACCACTCACGGCGGCATCTGCTGACCACTCAGTGTGGCATCTGCTAACCACTCATGGCGGCATCTGCTCTCCACCCAGGGCGGCATCTGCTGACCACTCAGGGCAGCATCTGCTGACCACTCAGGGCGGCATCTGCTGACCACTCAGGGCAGCATCTGGTGACCACTCAGGGCGGCATCTGCTGACCACTCAGGGCGGCATCTGCTGACAACTCAGGGCGGCATCTGCTGAACACTCAAGGTAGCATCTGCTGACCACTCACGGCGGCATCTGCTGACCACTCAGGGTGGCATCTGCTGACAACTCACGGCGGCATCTGCTGACCACTCAGGGTGGCATCTGCTGACCCCTCAGGGTGGCATATGCTGACCACTCATCTGGCTTTATTTTCTACTTCTTGAAGAATAAAATATGTGGAATATATTTATAAATCAGTTGTGTATTGTGAATCTCGGAAGCTTCGTTCATTTTTTCCATTTTTATTAGTGTTAATAATGGGGTACACTGGCCGGGATGCATTGCTAAATCTGACCTAATGTCACAAAGAGTTGTGGGTATTCCTGGAAGGGCTGTACGATACGTAGATTTAACCCTTTATTGCCCCAGGACAGATATTTGCTTTATGCAGTGTGTCAGGGTGTTTGGCGCGGTCTCACAAGCAGAGCCCCCTCCACCATGGGCAGATGTCGGCTGTATTATACTGACGACATCTGCCTCTGACAGCAGTGATTGGCGTGCCCACTGACTGCTGCTGGGGACCTATTTAATGCCGCTGTCAGTTGCTGACAGCAACATTTAAGCGTGACGTGATCACAGGGGGCCGGTGGGCTGTTATAACAGTTGGGAGCCGGATAAACACTTCTGTGTCTGTCATGTTATCTCTCCTGTGATGTTCTGCCTGTGGCTGGGCGTCATAGAAGACCGTGATTTTTGCTATATACCTCAATACTGCTATATTGCTTTATATGGCATAAGAGATCAGACAATTGCAGATTCAAGTCCCCTAAAAGGACTAACAAATAAAGAAAAAAGTGAAGAAAAAGTTTTTTAAAAAAATTCAAACCACCCCCCTTTTCTCCAATCAATATTAAAGAAAGGAAAAAAAATACACATATTTGGTATCAGCGTGTTCAGAAAAGTCCCATCTATGAAAATCTAAAATTAATTGACCCAATCTGTAAAAACTGTAAAGCAAAAAAGAAATCAAAATGGCAAAATTGTGTGTTTTTGATTGCTACAACTTCACAAAAAACTTATTAAGAAGCAATCGGTCGTAACTACCCCAAAATAATATCAATAAAAACATCAGGTCACCACGCAAAAAACACGATCCCCTCACAGCTCCATCCACCAACAATAATAATGTTACGGGTATATAAAAATGGAGACTGAAGCTATTTTTTTTTTTACATTTTTTTTTCACCACTTCAAAAAAAAAAAAAGTTTGGTATCGTTGTAATCGTAGTGACCTGACTGGTCCGGGCATTTGGCTGTGCATAAAGAGCGGACATCAGACAACAGAAATTCATTATATATATATGTATAGAGGCAGCATTACGGTCACTATCCTGAATTACATGACTTCTCTTATTTCGGACTTACATGAATTGCTCTTGGATTTTCGCTCGTCATTTTTCAAATAGAAATAAACGTAAAATCCTGAATTGGAGAAATAGAGAAGTTTCCTTATAAATAGCCGGATCTTAAATACCAATTGTATGAATAGTAAATATTTCCATTACAAGCTAATTAACAAATATAAAGTTTTCTCATTAATAATGTATGGGACATGAGAATTGGGAAGTAGAGGAAGCGCGTCATAAGAAATCAGACACTTATGTAGGTAGGAAATGGGAAATAGTAAGGTCAGGACAGGAGTGTAAGACACGCATACTCACTGTAATACTCCTACTAACTCTCAGAGGAGTTCCGGGCGAGCTGCTGCTTATATAGTCCTCATGATGTCATAATGTCCAGGCAGAGGTCACCATGGCGCCGATCCTGTGATTATATAGTCCTCATGATGTCATAATGTCCAGGCAGAGGTCACCATGGCGCCCTGTGATGTCACAACATTCTAGAATGTGCCCTGCAGCCAATGAGATCCAATATAATCATATGTAATAAAGTCTATGGAGGGTTTATAAATGTATGTAAATATTCTGATACAGCAAATTGTTAGAAATAATAGGACCCCCCCACACACCCATGACAACAAATGTGCAGAAGTGTCTTATAATCCAATGTTTTTCTTATATTGTTATTATACATATATACCATATGAAACTAAGTATAGAGGTGCAGAATTTGATAACATCTCATTCCAAATCCTTAGGCATTAATTTGAAGTTGGTCCCTTTCTACAAGATTTTGGAGGCATTTGTGGAAATTTTTGCCCCTTAATTCAGAAGAGCTGATGCTGGATGGATGGTCCTGACCAGCAATCTTCATCCCAAAGGTGTTGGATGGGTCTGAAGTCCGGGTTCTGTACGGTCAGTCAGGTTCTTCCACGCCTAACTCTCACAACCTTTATGAACTTTGCTTTGTGCACTGGAACATAGTCATGCTGGGACAGTAAAGGGCCTTCTCCAAACTGTTCCCACAATGTTGGAAGCATACATTTCTCCATAATGTCTTCTATGCTGAAGAATTAAGACTTCCCTTCACTGGAAATATGATGCCAAGGCTGACCCCTAAAAAACACCCCCATGGCATTATCCTCCTCCACTAAAGGTTACAGCTGCCACAATGTAGTCAGGCAGGTAACGTTCTCCTGGCATTCACCAAACCTAGAGTCATCCACCAATGACAAATAGAGAAGCGCGATCCATGACTGCACAGGACACGTTTCTACTGCTCTGCAGTATGTCAGATTTACAAGTGTTAATACTGAAAAGACATTTTAAGAAAGATGGAGAGAGAAAAATCTGGGTATTCAAGCTGATAAGGATGTTCATGTCTCTGACAAAGAACTAAATCTAACACCTGGATTTATTACCAGCTACATGGACCATGTCACACCTCCTCCAGACTGACTCCAGATCACTAAATCATCACTTCCACCACCTCTCCATTTGTAACTAAACCCGTAAAGGGAACCTATCACCAGGTTTTTCCCATATAAATGTATCCGAAAAAGAAAAGAATTACAGCTGCTTTAAATTCAAAACCATTACATCTTTATTTCATATACATAAAAAATGTTAAAATAGGAAGAAATAGCAAAGAAACCCCACACATCCAGGTAAACAGATGAAAGCTGTACATGTAAAATTGTGACCAAAGTGTAGGCAAGGAGGGGGATCAAATATACAAAATGCGCATAGAGAGCCACAGATAATAGTCAGTGTTAATAGACTCAACCTTATATCATATAGACAAGAGATAACCCACTGTTAGAATACGCCCACAGAATAATAAAATCACATAGGAGAACACCACACAGAAAATCAATGCATGTTTATCTATACAACCTGGGTAGGGTGTGGAAGGAGTCCCCAATGCACGTTTTGCATTAGCTTCTTCGGGGGGGAGTAAATAGGGCAGAGAGAAGAGGCTCCTTTTTATATATACACTCACCAGTGTTATCGGCATGTGGTCTCGGCAGCGCTCCCTGTGGCTTTGTCAGAGCTGAAGCCGCGGGGTCAGCGTGCCACATCACCCAACTCCGCCCCCCTGCCGACGCGTCAGGCAGACCCCGCGGCTTCCACTCTGACACGGCCACCGGAAGCGCTGCCGAGACAACATGCCTGGATGTGTGGGGTTTCTTTGCTATTTCTCCCTATTTTAACATTTTTTATGTATATGAAATAAAGTTGTAATGGTTTTGAATTTAAAGCAGCTGTACTTCTTTTCTTTTTCATATTCATTTGCTATTTGAAGTGCTGCATTGTGTAGGCCAGTTATTATTATTGGCTTAGTTTATTTTCCCATATAAAGCAGAGTCAGCACCTGTAAGCCCTATGCGACAGCATTTTACAATGCAATGCTGTATATAAGTCCTGATTGTGCTATCCATAAAACAAAAAATAGCTTTTCTTATACCTGCTTGACCCGTGGAAGCGCTCATAGGAGCGAAACGGCCGTCGTCGGCACAGGTGTTACACGTGTACCCCCCAGCTTGTTGTGATTTTAATGCAACAATAAAAAAGTACGTTTTTACAAGAACCAGTGCGTGCCTTCTATCTTTTTTTCATATTGTACATGGATTTGCACATTTTTATAGAAGTTAATGTACCCGGTTCCTATGGGATAGGTGCTTAGTCCTGCACTACTGAGCACGATTATGAAAGCAAAGGTGCCACTTTTCTGATCTGCTTTGGACATTATTTACACTTCTCTCTGCCCTGCCGAGGGCAGAGCAAAGTATTGTAGTGCGCATGCACCGGCGCTCTTTGGCCTTTCCCCGCCCATGTGCACTACATTACGGCTTTATAAGATTTTTTTTTTTTTTGGGTCACTTAGTCAATCTGTCATGCACGGTGTGGGAAAGACTAAGTGCAACACGAAGGGATGAGGTGAAGGTAGCCCAAAATGCTTGGGAAAGGGGGAGTGGAGACCAGCCCAAAATGCTTCTAATATCACCCTACCTATCCTACCATCCCTATATAGGTTCAGCACCTATCGCCAAACAGGAAACCTAATTCCTGTATATCCCTAACACTAGGCCCTAGATAGGGAGGGGGGGTGAGCACTGGTGAGGCCCCACTATAAACTAAAGACAACAAGGTAGATAAACAAAGGGGAAAAACTTAGCTTGAGCAAACACCAGAGAGATAACACCAAATGTCCTCCAAGGGCACCAGAGAGGAAGCTATCTGACTGCTATTGCTCCAAGCCTTCACAAGGGAAAATGGAAATATCACCGGCGACTCCCTGAAGCAGACTGAGAGTTTATAAACACCCAGACCAAGGTGTGTCAATCAGAGCAGGATGGAGGTTGCCTCTGGGTCCAAAAGTAAGAAGGATTAAGAAGGTGTCTGCAATGCCAAACGCAGAGACCTTCTGCAGCCAAATCCAGAGCGACTGACTGTTACACCTGACACAGCCGTGACACAATCTCTTTAATTTGTTTTCCATACTTACAAAAGGCACACTGATCGATACCACATTTGTGAAACTCTGTGGGTGTGCGCAATGGCATACCGCCAATGGCAGCAGGCCACGCCACTGCTATGGGGCCTGTGAGCCTGGGGGCTGCATCAGTCTCTCCCCGCAGTGGGCTCCCCCCACACCGGGCCCCGCCTCTGCCCATCAGCATCCGCACTGCCCGACCGCCCGCACAGAATAACAGGGGGAAAGCACTTGCTGATGCTCCCTCCTCCATCATTATTGCTCGTGCTGATTGCCAGAGAGGGAGCCCAGTGCGAGCAATGATGAGGGAGCATCAGCAGACGCTTTCACCCCCATCATTCTTCCTCGGCATCTGATGTGTCAGAGAAGTGGGCGCAATGACGTCATTGCAGGGCGCCCATTGCTCTGAGATGTCCGGCGCTTCACACAACATGCTGAGTAGATTGGAGCATCGGCTGGAACCAGGAGAGGTGAGTACTGTATTTATTTTTTTTAAATCAGTGACAGGTGGTCATAATACAGTATGGGGGGTGCATTATATTGTGTGGGGGATGATGGGGTGCATTATATTGTGGGGAGGACCATGGGGGGGAGTGTTACACTGTATGGCAGACCACGGGGGGTGCATCATACTGGACAATGGGGGTGTATTATGCTGCATGGAGGACCATGGGGGAGTTCATTATATTGTATGGAGGACCATGGAGGGAGTGCATTATACTTTATGGAAGACCATGGAGAGGTGCGTTATACTGTATGAAGGACCATGGGGTGCATTATGCTGTATGGAGGACCATGGGGGAGTGCATTATATTGTATGGAGGACCATTGGGGGGATGCATTATACTATAT
This sequence comes from Phyllobates terribilis, assembly GCF_046119375.1. NCBI lineage: Eukaryota > Metazoa > Chordata > Amphibia > Anura > Dendrobatidae > Phyllobates > Phyllobates terribilis. Next base: position 108,210,660 of record NW_027362764.1, on the reverse strand, counting down.
TGAGGACCATGGGGGTGTAGTATACTGTATGGAGGACCATGGAGTGCATTATACTGTTTGGAGGACCATGGGTGTGCATTATGCTGTATGGAGCACCATGCAGGTGCATTATGCTGTATGGAGGACTATACAGTGTGCATTATATTGTATGGAGGATCATGCGGGAAAGCATTATACTGTATTGAGGACAATGGGGGTGTATTATATTTTATAGAGGACCATGGGGGTGCATTATACTGTATGGAGGACCATAGGGGTGCATTATACTGCATTGAGGACCATGGGGGGTACATTATATTTTATGGAGGACTATGGGGTGCATCATATTGTATGGAGGACCCTGGGGTGTATTATGCTGCATGGAGGACTATGGGGGACTGCATTATATTGTATAGAGGACCATGGAGGGAGTGCATTATACTTTATGGAGGACCATAGGGAGTGCATTATACTGTATTGAGGACCATGGGGGGTGCATTATATTTTATGGAAGACCATGGGGGTTTATTATTCTGTGTGGAGGACCATGGGTATGCATTACACTGTATGGAGGACCATGGAGGTGCATTATACTGTATGGAGGACCATGGGGTGCATTATACTTCAATGAGGATCATGAGGGATGCATTGTATTTTATGGATGATCATGGGGGTGCATTATACTGTATGAAGGACCATGGAGGTGCATTATATTTCATTGAGGACCATGGGGGTGCATTATATTGTATGGAGGACCATGGGGGTGTCTTATACTGTATGGAGGACCATGTGGGTGCATTATACTGTATGGAGGTTCATGGGGGTGCATTATGCTGTATGAAGGACAATGGGGGTGCATTGTACTGTATGGAGGACCATGGGGGAAAATTATATTGTATGCAGGACCATGGGGGTGCATTATGTTATATGGAGAATGCAGGGGGGTTCATTATATTGTATGGAGGACCATGAGGGTGCATTATATTGTATGGAGGACCATGGGGGTGTATTATACTGAATGGAGGTCCATGAGGGGTGCATTATACTGTATGGAGGACCACGGCGTGGGCATTATATTATATGGAGGACTATGGGAGTGCATTATACAGCATTGAGGAGCATGGGGTGTATTATATTGTGTGGAGGACCATGAGGAGTGCATTATAATGTATGGAGGACCATGGGGGTGCATTATGTTGTATGGAGGACCATGGTGGTGCATTATATTGTATGGAGGACCATGGGGGGAATGCATTGTACTGTATGGAGGACCATGGGGGGTGCATTATACTGTATGGAGGACCATGGGGGGTGCATTATATTAGATGGAGGACTATGGGGAATGCATTTTACTATATGGAAGACTATGGGGAATGCATTATACTATATGGAAGGCTATGTGGGACCGTTATAATATGTGGGGTCCATTATACTGTATGTAAGCAATTATACAGTGTGAAGGTTAGTGCGAGTCCATCATACTGTGTGGGAGCCATTATACCATCACGACGTCCCTGGCTGGAGTGGGGGGAGGGAATACCGAGGAAGGGGGACCCTGTAGTGCATAGGAGGGAGAGGGCAGTTCCTGGGTGCACTGAGAAGGAGGTATAAAAGAGGGGAGCCATCTTAGGAACAGGTTTCAGTCAGAGGGAAGAAGTGACAGAGTAAGGGCCTCTGCATGGGGCTCTGCTCCGCAGGCAGGCCTGAGAGAGCGGCCGGAGCCTGGAGGAAGGAGAAGGAAGGAAGAGGAGCGGAGGAGGCTCCAGGAATAAGGAACGAAGGGACCCCAGGGGTGTGGACCGGCGAGTCGCCACCGCACGCCCGAATCTACCTGCGTAGGGGGGTCAGGCCAAAGGGGGAGACCGGTCCTCGGAACTAGTGGAGGTGGGGAACTACCCTCAGCTAGAAACCGGAGGCTGTGACATTTTATGTGGCGCAGCCCCTCGCTACACCCGCTAGGAAGGCACCACATAGGGTCAGGGAAACGGCACCAACATTTACCCGAGAAGGCCCGAGGCAGCCGGACAGAAACGAGGTCACTGGTGGGGTATGACAGGCCAGAGAAAGGACACACAAAGGGGGTCCTGTGAAACGCTACAGAGATATCTGGGAGTAGGCCGAGCCCCTCACCTGGTGAGCACAGTGCGACATGGGACGTTATGACCAGCTGGAGTAACGTGGATAAAGAACTGTGAGTAAATACCCTGGACTGCATTACAGGACTCTGTGTCGTTACTGCTGCTCCCGCGCACCATCACCCCTAACATCCGCACTCGCTGCCCTGAGGCTATACTCCTCCCGTGGGGAGTTATGTTACCCTCTACTGCACCCACAACACCAGCCTCAGCGGTCTGCCCTGCAGCGGCGGTTCACTCTGACCGCAATCCACGGGTGGCGTAGTCGGACATTCAGCATATAGACTGCCATTTGGTTTGACCGCCCTGGGCATGGACCGGGTCGCCGCCACACAAGGACTACAACCCCCAGCATCCACAATAGGTCCGGTTCCGGGTATCCCCACACATACACAGCCCAGGGGGCACGTCAACTTTTGGCGTAGTCGGCAGGATTTCGTGCCCGCAACCACCGGGTACTGCGTGCCTGAAAAGAGACTGTTTTACTGTATTGAATGTGGCGCCCGCCCCAGCAGAACGGACGCCATAATGTGCGCGTCAAAAGACAACAAGAAGCCACCTCCCATTGTGGGCCAGGTCCAAGAATGGCGCCAAAGAAGGAGCCCACCCCCAACAGCCTTGAATGCGGCTGTAGAGATGTCCATCAACGTGGGGGGGCTGCCCCTGAGAGTGATTGTCAGCAGGTTGCCCCGGGACCACTCCCAACAGGGGCGGAAGGAGAAGAAAACCAGGGGGCAGGGTGTGGTTTGGATCAGTCTCGGCAGACCACACCCGGAGATGGCGAGCAGCATCAACTCCAGCACCCTGACGGGTGGCCTGCTGCAGGCAGAGGCGGTCCCGTACAGCCTCACGGAGCTGATGGCTCAGCTCCCTGGAGAAGACCCGGAGTTCCTTTGGACTGCGCTGGAGGATCTGGACCGGAGGATGGTCCAGGCGCAGCGGAAGGCCATAGCGGGATGGAGAGAAGAGATGGCCCGGCGGGTCGCGACCCAGCAGCAAGTGACGCCGCCAGCACCGGACAGCGAGCCAGCCCCTGAGGACGAGGAGCGGAGGCTGGAAGCCGAGAGCAGCGCAGCCCTGGAAACAGGTAAGGGGGACACCCTTGCCACCAGCCCTGATGCTACAGACTTGCCTCTGGACCCCGTCGCGGAGCCAGACATCCCGGGAGTCGCTGCGCCTCCCCCACTCCCGCTGCCTGCACCTAGGCTCCAAGCCCCAAGCGCAGCCGCTGGACCAAGTCCCACGCCGTGCCCTTTGACCACGGGCACGGCCGGAAGCTGCCCGGTCGCAAGACTTGATGCCACCAGGCGTCTCCCAGCAGCGTGCGCCCCCAGTCCCAACACTACCATCCTTAGGGACCGACCTATACAGCCAGCTCGCCGGACCTGATGGAGAGCCGGTTCCCCTGCCACGTGGATGGGTTCACCCTTGTCACCGGAGGGACCTGTCCGCAGGGGCCGAGGCCCCGCTTGCTCCGCTGCACAGCCAGTCACCATCCCCCAGCTCCCGGAGGAAGAGGTCCAGATAGAGTGGGACGAGACCGGGGAGGACCTAATGGGGTTTTCTCAGGAGAGGCGGGCGGCCGCTGCTCGCAGGCGGGAGTTCTGCCGCCGGGAAATATAGCAACCGGAGAAGGAGGAGCAGACGCCGCGCCAGAAGAGGGAGCAGCTCCAGGCCCGGAGCGCTTAGGAGAAGAGGCGGACCCGCCGAGACCCCCAAGCTGCACGTGGTCCCACAGTAATCGGGACCGTGGTTAAATTCCACCAGGAGAAGGGGTGGGGTTTTATCCGGGATGCAACGACCGACACAGACCTTTTTGTTAATAGAAGGGACGTGGAGAGCCACCTGCCCGAGGGTCACTGGGGACGGGATCTGTTTCCGGGAGATCGGGTAGCATACACCCGACATCGAGGCCTGCGGGGGTGGTACGCCCTCAATGTCCAGCGGGTAGAGAAAGAACACTACCCTGAACCCTACTACCCAGAGGACCCGGACGGGTCTGAAGAGTACGGCGAGGAGGAGGAGCGTCCACAAGGGGGACATCGCTACTAATGAGCGACAGCCTGACTGTACATAGTTACCGTCAGGGTAAGAGAAGAAAAAGTTTGATAAAAGTTCATTCCAGCTGAGGACTGGGAGCAGCCAACCCTCTGTGAACTAACCGGCTGAGGACTGGGAGCAGCCAATTCATGTAAATAGTTGCACTTCCTAAAGTGCCCTCTATTGGTTTTATAAACGTTGCAACAACAGACCTCAGAACAAAAACCGTTTGGCGTGGCGGAAGACGTGGTCCTACGGCCGGATCACCTATGCCCTGCAGCCACGCCCAGGGCCTACGTTGAGGGTTTATGAACGAGTACCTCATGTTCAAAAGTTTTGCCAAATTTTCACCTTAAGAAGAATGGACACGTGGTCGCGGAAAGAACTGTGACCTGTTGAAAAGAGACTTCACCGTTGATATGCTGCTGATGATGTTTTATATCATTTCTACTAAAGAGAATGTTTTATATGTTAGTGAAAAGAGAAAATGTTTCCCATAAAGGGAAGTTGTGTGCAGTTGGCAGTTTTATGGTGTGAAGAAAAAAAAAAGAAAAAAAAATATTTTAGCATGTCCTAATTTGCATTGTCTTTTGCTCTATTCCAGCCCGCGGACGTGCTATGATTTACCAGGGGGGATTGTAGCGCCCTGAGGGTTCGGTCGCTACAGAGGTATTGCATCTCAGCCAGATGTGCGATATCTCACTTCCAGGTAAGGATGGAGTGTGGATCAGGACCCTGACACCTGCATGCATTACACGACATTTCCGGGGGGGCAGGGCGACCGATATGCTCCAAGTGGAGCACGACAGTCCCTGTCCCTGGCTGGAGTGGGGGGAGGGAACACCGAGGAAGGGGGACCCTGTAGTGCATAGGAGGGAGAGGGCAGTTCCTGGGTGCACTGAGAAGGAGGTATAAAAGAGGGGAGCCATCTTAGGAACAGGTTTCAGTCAGAGGGAAGAAGTGACAGAGTAAGGGCCTCTGCATGGGGCTCTGCTCCGCAGGCAGGCCTAAGAGAGCGTCCGGAGCCTGGAGGAAGGAGAAGGAAGGAAGAGGAGCGGAGGAGACTCCAGGAACAAGGAACGAAGGGACCCCAGGGGTGTGGACCGGCGAGTCGCCACCGCACGCCCGAATCTACCTGCGTAGGGGGGTCAGGCCAAAGGGGGAGACCGGTCCCCGGAACTAGTGGAGGTGGGGAACTACCCTCAGCTAGAAACCGGAGGCTGTGCCCCTCGCTACACCCGCTAGGAAGGCACCACATAGGGTCAGAGAAACGGCACCAACATTTACCCGAGAAGGCCCGAGGCAGCCGGACAGAAACGAGGTCACTGGCGGGGTATGACAGGCCAGAGAAAGGACACACAAAGGGGGTCCTGTGAAACGCTCCAGAGTTATCTGGGAGTAGGCCGAGACCCTCACCTGGTGAGCACAGTGCGACGTGGGACGTTATGACCAGCTGGAGTAACGTGGATAAAGAACTGTGAGTAAATACCCTGGACTGCATTACAGGACTCTGTGTCGTTACTGCTGCTCCCGCGCACCATCATCCGCACTCGCTGCCCTGAGGCTATACTCCTTCCGTGAGGAGTTATGTTACCCTCTGCCCTGCAGCGGCGGTTCACTCTGACCGCAATCCACGGGTGGCGTAGTCGGACATTCAGCATATAGACTGCCATTTGGTTTGACCGCCCTGAGCACGGACCGGGTCACCGCCACGCAAGGACTACAACCCCCAGCATCCACAATAGGTCCGGTTCCGGGTATCCCCACACATACACGGCCCAGGGGGCGCGTCAACTTCACTGGTGATTCTTCTATGTACCGTTGGGCATGCTTGGAGCACTAGCAGTTGGCTAGCTTCTTCTCTGGTGCCCTTGGAGGACAATTGGCGTTTCTCCTCTGGTGTCTGCTCAAGCTAAGTTCATCCCCTTTGCTTGTCTACCTTGTTGTCTTTAGTTTGTAGTGGGCAATGATGAGGGAGGAGGGAGCGTCAGCAGACGCTTCCACCCCCATCATTCTTCCTCGGCATCTGATGTGTCAGAGTAGTGTCAGATAACGTCATTGCAGGGCGCCCTCTGCTCTGAGATGTCCGGCGCTTCAAACAACACGCTGAGGAGACTGGAGCATTGGCTGGAACCAGGAGAGGTGAGTACTGTGTTTATTTTTTTAAATCAGTGACAGGTGATCATAATACAGTATGGGGGTGCATTATATTGTGTGGGGGGATGATGGGGTCCATTATATTGTGGGGAGGACCATGGGGGGAGTGTATTACACTGTATGGCGGACCATGGGGGGTGCATAATACTGTATGGAGGACCATAGGGGTGTATTATGCTGCGTGGAGGACCATGGGGGAGTTCATTTTATTGTTTGGAGGACCATGGAGGGAGTGCATTATACTTTATAGAAGACCATGGAGAGGTGCATTATACTGTATGGAGGACCATGGGGTGCATTATGCTGTATGGAGGACCATGGGGGAGTGCATTATATTGTATAGAGGACCATTGAGGGAGTGCATTATATTTTATGGAGGACCATTGGAGGGATGCATTATACTGTATGGAGGACCATGGGGGTGTATTATGCTGTATGGAGGACCATGGAGGTACATTCTACTGTTTGGAGGATCATGGGTGTGCATTATACTGTATGGAGCACCATGCAGGTGCATTATGCTGTATGGAGGACTATGCAGTGCGCATTATATTGTATGGAGGATCATGCAGAAGAGCATTATACTGTATTGAGTACCATGGGGGTGCATTAAATTTTATGGAGTACCATGTGGGTGCATTATACTGTATGGAGGACCATGGGGGTGCATTATACTGCATTAAGGACCATGGGGGGGTGCATTATATTTTATGGAGGACCCTGGGGGAGCATTATACTGTATGGAGGACCATGGGTGGTGTATTATGCTGTATGGAGGACCATGGGGGTGTGCATTATATTGTATGGAGGACCATGGAGGGAGTGCATTATACTTTATAGAAGACCATGGAGAGGTACATTATACTGTATGGAGGACCATGGGGTGCATTATGCTGTATGGAGGACCATGGGGGAGTGCATTATATTGTATGGAGGACCATGGAGGGAGTGCATTATACTTTATGGAGGACCATTGGAGGGATGCATTATACTGTATGGAGGACCATGGGGGTGTATTATACTGTATGGAGGACCATGGAGGTACATTATACTGTTTGGAGGATCATGAGTGTGCATTATACTGTATGGAGCACCATGCAGTTGCATTGTGCTGTATTGAGGACTATGCAGTGTGCAATATATTGTATGAAGGATCATGCAGAAGAGCATTATACTGTATTGAGAACCATGTGGGTGCATTAAATTTTATGGAGGACCATGTGGGTGCATTATACTGTATGGAGGACCATGGGGGTGCATTATACTGCATTGAGGACCATGGGGGGTGCATTATATGTTATGGAGAACCCTGGGGGTGCATTATACTGTATGGAGGACCATGGGCGGTGTATTATGGTGTATGGAGGACCCTAGGGGTGTATTATGCTGCATGGGGGACCATGGGGGAGTGCATTAGATTGTATGGAGTACCATGGAGGGAGTGCATTATACTTTATGGAGGACCATGGAAGTGCATTATACTGTATGGAGGATCATGGGGGTGCATTATGCTGTATGGAGGACCATGCAGGTTGTTACGCTAGCGCGCGGACTGACTGGCATGAGTGTGATTAGTGATCCCACTGTACCATGAACCGAGGAGTGTAACTAAGTATCAACCCGATCCGACCAAGGTCGCACGGCGGCTCAGTCGACTCTGTGAACCAAGGAGGGACAGAGCAGAGGGACCAGGTGCTACTCCAGGTCAGACCCCGGTCACAGCTGTATTTCCGCAGCTGCACAAACGCTGCAGAAACGCATTAAAAACGCATCGTATGCACACAGCCTAAGTCTGTCAGTGATTTGTGACTGGGATGAAAGCTCACTTTCCAACAAGACAATGACCCAAAGCATACTGCTAAAGCAACCCTTGAATAATTTAAGGGGAAACGTGTAAATGTTTTGGAGTGGGTTAGTCAAAGCCCAGACCTTAATCCAATTGAGAATCTGTGGTCAGACATGACGATTCCTGTTCACCAGAGGAAACTATCTAACTTGAAGGATCTGGAGCAGTTTTGCCTTGAGGAATGGGCAAAATTCCCAATGGCCAGATGTGAAAAGCTTATAGAGACTTATTCAAAGCGACTTGCAGCTGTAATTGCAGCACAAGGAGGCTCTACGAAGCACTGACTTTAGGGGGGTGAATAATTATGCTCATTAAGTTTTCAGTTATTTTGTCCTATTTATTGTTGCTTCGCAATAAAAAAGAAAACCAAATGTTCACAGTTATAGGCATATTCCTTACATGAACTGATGCAAAGCCTCTAAATAAATTTAAAAAAATCAAAATTCCAGATTGTGAGGTAACAAAACACGAAAAATGTCCAGGGGGTGAATACTTTCACAAGTCACTATATATATATATATATATATATATATATATACACTCAAAAGAAAGCCGCACTATACAGAACTGATATTGCAAAAGGGTGCAATCCTCAGGGTACCAACCCATTCTCCTCCACGTACATATGGCACATCCAAGTGCCCATCCTTTGTCACACCAGGGGGACAAGAGACCCATAGATGGGCGTCTGTCGATTTGGTAGACAGTACTAAGTTGTAATACGTATAATGGGTGAGATATACATACAACCATCTGGAGATTAACTGTTCGTCTGTCATGAATGGCACCTTTTTCTTCTTATACCAGAAACATACTGGATTGATTATCAAAGTACTTGCAGATTCCCTCTGCTATGTGGCCATTGCCCTTGGTTCACATTGGTCCCTGTTTACACAATGCGGTTCTGGGTATTTTTAGTTGCACTTTATGCGCATGTTCTGATACTAGTTTGCATCACGCTTCTGTGGCTCCCTTGAGGGTTCGGTCGCCACAGAGGTATTGCATCTCATTCAGAGGTGTGGTATCTCACTCTCAGGTAAGGAAGGAGTACAGCTCAGGACCCTAACACCAGCATTCACTACACCACATTTCCGGGGGACAGGGCGAGATTGCTCCTACGGGAAAGCACAGTCCCTGATCCCTGGCTGGAGTGGGGGGAACCAACTAGAGAGGGGGAACCATGTAGTGGATGGGGTGGAGGAAGTAGATCCTGGGAGCACTTGAGTAGGAGCAGTATAAAATAGGGACACCATCTTAGATCAGTGTCGAGTTCTGTCAGTCCAGTCAGAAGAGGAGAAGTGAAGGAGCAGAGTCTCTGTATGAGCTCTGCTCTAGAGGCGGGCCTAACCTAAGAGGCCCAGGACTGAGGGAGAGAAGACAGGAGTGGGAGCAGGAAGGCTCCAGGAACCGAAGGGACCCTAGTGGTACGGGCCGTGCAGAAGGCCACCCGTATGCCCGCTGCTACCAGGGGGTAGAGGGGTCAGGCCAGATAAGGGGAACCGGTCCCTCAACTAGCGGAGAAACAGCAAGGCTCAACTAGAAACCGGAGGCTGCAGCACTTTATGTACCATAAGCCAAAAGTCCACACCAGTCTCACTAAAAAGGTAGCCACATAGGACCCAGGGGACGGAACATACGTCGCCCGCCAAGGCCCGAGGGTACCGGATAGAAGTGTCACTGGGTGTGAAGTGCAGGGAGAAGGCCAGAGAAAGGACACACAGAAGGGGGTCCTGCTAAATACTCCGTAGTTATCTGGGGGTCAGCTGAACCCCTCACTGAGTGAGCACAAAACGACGAGGGCCGTTACATGGGTCCCTGTAACCAGAACTGCAACAACTGTGAGCAAAGATCTTGGGACTGCATCACACGGACTCTGTGTTCATTACTGACTCCCTGCACTACAACCACCATCATCCACCCACACTGCCCTGATGCTACACTCTTCCTGTGGGGAGTAATAATACCCTTGCTGCAATACCATCAGCTTCAGAGGACTGTTCCGCAGCGGCTGGCCCCCCCTTTAGCCGCACTCCACAGGTGGCGTAGTCGGACATTATAAAAACCCATATAAATAACCCCTTGGATTGACCGCCCTGGGTCATGGACCGGGTCACCGCCACGGTGACAACAACCCCCAGCGACTACCGGCCCGGCTCCGGGTACCCCACGGCCCAGGGGGCGCGTCACTTCCTATACCATTATTTATTACTACCATACCATCCTTTTAATATACTAGATCTATCTGCAATTCATCTTATTTTGTCTATAGTTTACTATTGAGAAACCAGAGCAATGTGCAAATTCTTTACAAGCGTGCACAGCCTGTGCTGAGTGTGTCCATTCCCCACTCCAATATGGCAGTTATATAACTGACAGTGCAATAGACATGCACAGATTGTGAGGGCAGCTCCCTAATCCAATATGGTGCCACACAACCTAATGGAGAGAAGAGAGCAGGTAAATTAGTCAGTGCAGTGCAGGGGCAGACTCTGACAGCTTGGGGCTCCGATACAGGAAATGTGTTTGAGACCCCCTCCTTTTATGGCAACCAAGCTACATATATATGTACATATATAATACATAGTCACCTCTCATTATGAATATTACTGTCCCTTACTACATAGTGCCCTAACTTGTTATATAAAAACTGAAATGACTTCTGATGGAGGAGCTGATGGACTTGTCTTCTGGTCACCGGCTGCTCCCTCAGCCGTCATTTTATAGCTAATAAGAGAGGACTCTATGTAATAAAGAGAGGGTGATGTGAGTAACAAAAATATATAACAAGACCTAATACTGTGTAATAATGTGACAGCACTGTACAGAACAACAGAGGACCCTGCCTAATAAGGGACCACCCCATACATATCTAGAGAGGATGGTACGTAATGAGGGACGCCCATTCCAGTAATAATGTCTCCCATACTGGGCCCTTTCCTGGGATAATGTCCCCTAACCTTGCCTCCTTCTTGGTATAATATCCCCTTCCATTGAAAATGTGCCCCATTCTGGTCCATTTCCAGGTATAATAAATAATAATAGTAATAATCTTTATTTTTATATAGCACCAACATATTCTGCAGCGCTTTGCATACATTATCATCTCTGTCCCCTTTGGAGCTCACAATCTACATTCCCTATCAGTATGTCTTTCTGGGATACTCGCCTTCCCCCACGCTCCCACACTGCATGGAGTTCTCCTTTACAGCCTGTGAAGGAACCTTCCGCTGACTTCAGCATCCCCGCTATGGCGCATGATATCACTGCCATGAGGTCCCAGTGACGGGCATGCCAATGTCAGCTGCCTTCCGCAGGTCGCTGGCGTGTATTGAAGCGCAGACAGCTGTCATGTCCCCTGTGCCGCAATACATTTCAGCTGAATGTGTGTCCGAGGAAACACATCCAGTGGAGACAGTCGCTGGTGTCGGCGGGCCCCCTCCACCTCTGGTCCCCGATGCAGCTGCACCGGTGTTGTGTCCGCCCCTGGTGCAGTGAGTAGCTGGGATCCCTGACATCACAGCAGAGCCTGGAGCACATACAAGGCCGTCCCTGGGACGCCATACTACGTATACTAACATCAGCAGCGGGGTGAGCAGTCTGTAATTATAACACAGGTGTTATCACATTATCATTATGATGCAATTAAGGTTATTTATTATTATATGCAAAATACATGTGAACTGGCACAGAATAAACATGAATTACTGTTATATCATGATGACACATGAGGAGATTGCTATTATTGCACTGTATACATATGCACTATGCTTTCCTGATGTTTAATGATTAATCACTAATTATGGTGTGTACCCTATATATACCTTGTTTAATGCCGTGTTCATGGCTTGAGTAAGGCTCCCAGTGTGAAGAGCCGAAATGTCGCACATACATGGGGGAATGAAGATCAGTTTTTTCATTATCTCTCATCTGGAGTGCTGCATTTTTTTGCTGTATATTACTATAAATAAATATGTATCTATATCAATCTCTATTTATTTGGTTAAATTTTTTATATGTAAAACAATAACTGCATACGTGTCCTCATATATATGAAGTGTATAATATACAGACTCGAGCCAATCCATCAGCAGGATCTATTGTAGCCTAACCACATACTACATACAGGGGACAAATACCGCCACACTATGACCAGACCACATATTACCACCACATAGTGACCGAATAATACCACATCAAGGAACAAATACCGCCACACCATGACCAGACCACTTATTACCAACACATAGTGACCGAATAATACCAAATACAAGGAACAAATACCACCACATCATGACTAGACCACATATTAACACCAAATAGCGGCCAAATAATACCACATACAAGGGACAAATACCATCACACCATGACCAAACCACATATTACCACCACATAGTGACCGAATACTGATTATTAATAAAAAAAAATACAAATATTACCATACGTGTCATTATACACAGGAACTCTGTACATAGTATACAGTGTATAGTGTAAGTGTACAGGTAATAGAGTGACTCACCAGGGAGCTCTGTATATAGTATACAGATACTACAGGGATCACCTGTGACATTATACACAGGAGCTCTGTGTAGTGCCGGCGTCCCTGCCCTCTGCTAGGCAGGGACGCTGCTCCCCTCACCGCTCTGCTCCGTGCCCGGCTTCCTCCCCCCGCTCTGCTGTCAGCGCGCGCTCCATCCCGGCGTCCTCCTCCTGCTCTGCTCTCAGCGCGCGCTCCTTCCCGGCCCCTGTGCTTAGGGCGCACGCGCGCGCGCTCCCCTCCTCTTAAAGGGGCCGCGCGCGCCGCCCTAAAGAGTCCCCGGCCAATGGCCGGAGGACTTCATCATATTTAAGGCACCTCCTCCAAAATGGAGGTGCCCGAGCAATGTTGTTTGCACCTGTGTCTCACCTGTGCTTCAGCCCTCAGGTTCCGTTGCCAGTTACCTGCCAGTTTCCTGCCAGTTACCTGCCAGTTACCTGCCTGATTCCTGCCTGAATACTTGTTACCTGTCTGCCAGTCTGAGGTCCGACGGTCTGCCTTACTACTCCTGTCAGTCTGTCTAAAGGACCAGCCTGCCCGCTCACCTGGGAGCGCATATCAGCTACCTGCCTGCTTGCCTGAGGTCCGACGGTCTGCCTTACTACTCCGGTCAGTCTGTCTATGGACCAGCTTGCCCGCTCACCTGGGAGCGCATCTCCGTTACCTGCCTGCTTGCCAGCCCGGAGGCTCCGTTGTCACGTGCTGTGACCACCAGCTATCTCAGAGACTCTTGCCCGCTCACCTGGGAGCGCATCTCCGTTACCTGCCTGCTTGCCAGCCCGGAGGTCCCGTTGTCACGTGCGGTGACCACCAGCTATTCCAGAGACTCTTGCCCGCTCACCTGGGAGCGCTTCTCCATTACCTACCTGCCTGCCAGCCCGGAGGTTCCGCCGTCACGTGCCGTGACCACCTGCTATTCCAGAGACTCTCGCTTGCTCACCTGGGAGCACACATCTACCATCTGCCTGCTAGCCTACCCGGAGGCTCTGCCATCACAGGTCGTACCTACCCCTTACCCAGAGACTGCCCTGATCACTTGCCGTAACTCCCTGTCCGTTCACCCAGAGACTGCCACCCGCTCCCTTACAAGGGCCGCCCCCTTGTATAGTAGCTCAGAGGTTCCGCCTCCCGGACCCGTTACAGTTTGCTCGGGCCATGGAACCCGGTGGCACCCAAGCTCCCTCGCTCTCGGACCTCTGTCTTGAACTGTCCCGTCAGAGGTCCCAACAGGAGGCCATCCTGGGTCACCTGCGGAATGTTAATACTCGCCTGAACACTCTGTCTGATCCACCAACAACCTCCGCCAGTGCCATATCTTGCAATCCGGCAGCTCCGCTGCCCACTAATACTATGGTATCCTACCCCGGACCCCGGCTTTCTGCACCTCCTCGCTTCGGAGGCGACCCCGTCCAGGCTCGGGGCTTCTTAAATCAGTGCACCCTGCATTTTGAACTTTTGTCCTACCAGTTTAACTCCGACCGGGCCAAAATTGCCTTCATCATGTCCCATCTCACCGGGGAGGCCCTGGCCTGGCTGAATCCTCTATGGGAGAGAGGAGACCCCCTGGTGTCCAACTTGCCTGCTTTTCTCACGGCTTTCCGGAAAGTCTTCGACGAACCCGGACGGAAGACCTCATCTGCATCATCGTTGCTACGCCTCCGTCAGGGGAGTCTCACCGTGGGCCAATATGCCATACGGTTCCGTACCCTTGCCTCGGAGCTGGCCTGGGATAACGACGCTCTGGTTTCCGTCTTCTGGGAGGGTCTGTCCGGCCGTATTAAAGATGAACTTGCCGGTCGGGACATTCCTACCACTCTCGATGACTTAATAACTCTTGCCACCCGGATTGACCTACGGTTCCAGGAGCGTGCCAAAGAGGTCACCCGTGAGAGAAGGATTCCACGTTTAGCTTCTACTTTCCAGAAACCCGTCATTCCCTCCATCTCTCCCCAGGTACACTCTCCTGAGCCTATGCAGGTCGACCAGACCAAGATGGTCAAAACCCGTCAGGACTCACGCCGTGCCGAGGGGAGCTGCTTCTACTGTGGCAGTAAGGAGCACCGGATCCGTGCCTGCCCGGAGAGGTCGGGAAACGCCTGTGTCTAGGTTCGCTCAGAGAGGTCCACCTAGACAAGAATAAATCCTCTCCATCCCTGCTGTTGTCAGTTTCGATCATCTACGGGGAGAACCGTTATTTCGAACTAGCCCAACTTGACTCTGGAGCAGCCGGGAACCTTATTTCACAGTCCCTGGTTGAGAAATACCGCATCCCCACCAAACCTCTGGCTGTACCCTTGTCTGTCGCTGCCGTGGATGGGGGCCTCTTACCTCGCCCCATTCAACTCATCACCAAATCCATTACCCTGCAGGTGGGAATGCTGCATTCTGAAAGTATCTCCTTTCATGTTCTGCCTGGACTCTCTCACGCCCTCTTGCTAGGTTTGCCCTGGCTCCAGAGACATGCACCCGTGCTAGACTGGCAAACCGGAGAGGTCCTTCGCTGGGGACAAGACTGTCATAAAACCTGCCTGGTTCCCGTCCATCCCGTCCGTCCCTCTCCTACCCCAGCTAATCTACCTGGACTTCCGATTCCTTATTGGTCTTATGCAGATGTCTTTAATAAAAAGGAGGCAGAGACATTACCACCACATAGACCATACGACTGTCCCATCGATCTGCTACCCGGTACTACTCCTCCCCGTGGGCGTATCTATCCTTTATCCGCTGCTGAGACCCGGTCAATGTCCGAATATATTGAGGAGAATCTGGCCAGAGGATTCATCCGGAAATCTACCTCCCCGGCGGGAGCAGGCTTCTTTTTCGTCAAAAAGAAGGACGGCTCTCTCCGTCCCTGTATAGACTATAGAGGCCTAAACCTGATCACGGTGAAGAATAAGTACCCCCTTCCGCTCATTCCAGAATTATTTGATCGTCTGAGGGGGGCTAGGATCTTCACCAAACTGGACCTTCGTGGGGCGTACAACCTGGTTCGTATTCGTCAGGGGGATGAATGGAAGACGGCATTCAACACCCGGGACGGCCACTATGAATACCTGGTAATGCCCTTTGGTCTCTGTAACGCTCCTGCCGTCTTTCAAGAGTTGGTCAATGACATCTTCCGGGACCTTCTCTACTCCTGCGTAGTGGTGTACCTGGACGACATCTTGGTCTTCTCTCCGGATCTCCAGACTCACCGGAGGGACGTTCGTCAGGTCCTGCTCAGGCTAAGGCAGAACCATCTCTACGCTAAATTTGAGAAGTGCCTCTTTGAGCAGACCTCGCTTCCGTTTCTGGGCTACATTATCTCTCAGACCGGCCTACAAATGGATCCTGAGAAACTGTCTGCCATCGAGAAATGGCCCCGACCGGAGGGGTTGAAGGCCATTCAGCGATTCCTGGGCTTCGCCAACTACTACCGCCTCTTCATACCACACTTCTCTTCCCGGACGGCCCCAATTTCTGCGCTCACCCGTAAAGGTACTAATCCCAAAGAGTGGCCACCCGAAGCAGAGGAGGCCTTTCTTTCCCTTAAACAGGCCTTCTCTTCCGCCCCGGTGCTGCATCGCCCAGATGGCAACAAGCAGTTCTTCCTGGAAGTTGACGCCTCCTCCTCTGGAGCCGGAGCGGTACTTACTCAAAAATCATCTTCCGGGAGGATGGTAACTTGTGGCTTCTTCTCTAAACTCTTCTCCTCCTCTGAGCGCAACTATTCCATAGGAGACCGAGAGTTATTGGCCATCAAACTGGCATTGGAGGAGTGGCGTTACCTGCTCGAGGGGGCTCTTCACCCGGTAATAATTTACACTGACCACAAGAACTTGGCTTACCTCCAGCATGCCCAGAGACTTAACCCGCGCCAAGCCCGGTGGTCCTTGTTTTTTGCTCGTTTTGATTTTGTCCTTCATTTTCGCCCGGCTGACAAAAACGTCAAGGCGGACGCCTTGTCTCGATCCTTTCTGGTGTCTGATCTCGAGGAGGATCCGAAACATATCATCGATCCCGCCAGAGTAATGCAGGTGGCTCCCGTGAGTCTAAATCGTCTTCCTCCTGGTAAGACGTTCGTACCAGTACCTGATCGGGAGAAGATCCTACACTGGGGTCATTCGTCTAAACTAGCTGGCCACGCCGGTCAGAAAAAGACCCTCCAGCTTATTACCCGGCACTACTGGTGGCCTAACCTGCACAAGGATGTAATAGACTTTGTTTCTGCCTGTGTGTCCTGCGCCCGCAACAAAGTTCCGAGACACCTGCCGGCCGGCCGCCTCCTACCTCTGCCAGTACCTGCTGCCCCCTGGCAGCATATAGCGATGGACTTCATTACTGATCTGCCCGTCTCTGCCGGTTGTACGGTCATTTGGGTGGTCGCTGACCGCTTCTCCAAGATGGCTCACTTCACTCCACTGCCAGGTCTTCCGTCTGCACCCGAGCTGGCTAAAGACTTTATCCGCCACATCTTCCGTCTTCATGGCCTGCCCCGTCACATCGTGTCGGATCGTGGGGTACAGTTCACTTCCCGTTTCTGGAGAGCCACTTGTAAATTGCTGGACGTCACCCTGGACTTCTCCTCCGCTTACCACCCACAGTCTAATGGTCAAGTGGAGCGGATCAATCAGAACCTGACCAGTTACCTTCGGCACTTCGTTAATGCCCACCATTCTGACTGGGTGGATCTCCTGCCATGGGCCGAATTCTCGTACAACAATCACGAGAGCGAGTCTTCCTCCAAATCCCCGTTTTTTGTAGTCTACGGTCAGCATCCTCGGATCCCGTTTCCCGTCTCCACCTCGGCGGACAATCCGGCTGCGGAATCTCTTGTTAACAAATTTTCCTCCATATGGGAGAGTACCCGGTCCGCACTCCTTCTGTCATCCGAGCGTATGAAAAGACACGCTGACAAAAAACGTCTGGACCCTCCTCAATTCCGCCCTGGGGATAAAGTCTGGCTCTCGTCCAAATATGTCCGGCTCAAGATCCCTTCCTATAAGTTAGGGCCTCGGTTCATCGGCCCACTGGAGGTCATCAGTCAGATCAACCCGGTGGCCTATAAATTGAAACTCCCGGCCAACTTACGGATCCCTAACTCCTTCCATGTGTCTCTCCTCAAACCTGTGGTGCTTAACTCTTTTTCCAAGTCTACAGGTACGCCTCCTGCTCCGGTTTCTGCTGAGGACGAGTTTGAGGTAGAGAACATTCTTGCCACCAAAAGGGTAAGAGGAAAGACCTTTTTCCTGGTAGATTGGAAGGGGTTTGGTCCTGAGGAGAGAACGTGGGAGCCCCGGGAGAACATCCATGCCCCTCTCATCCTAGCTAAATTTCTGTCTGGCCTAAAAAGGGGGGGGCCTAAAGGGGAGGGTACTGTAGTGCCGGCGTCCCTGCCCTCTGCTAGGCAGGGACGCTGCTCCCCTCACCGCTCTGCTCCGTGCCCGGCTTCCTCCCCCCGCTCTGCTGTCAGCGCGCGCTCCGTCCCGGCGTCCTCCTCCTGCTCTGCTCTCAGCGCGCGCTCCTTCCCGGCCCCTGTGCTTAGGGCGCGCGCGCGCTCCCCTCCTCTTAAAGGGGCCGCGCGCGCCGCCCTAAAGAGTCCCCGGCCAATGGCCGGAGGACTTCATCATATTTAAGGCACCTCCTCCAAAATGGAGGTGCCCGAGCAATGTTGTTTGCACCTGTGTCTCACCTGTGCTTCAGCCCTCAGGTTCCGTTGCCAGTTACCTGCCAGTTTCCTGCCAGTTACCTGCCAGTTACCTGCCTGATTCCTGCCTGAATACTTGTTACCTGTCTGCCAGTCTGAGGTCCGACGGTCTGCCTTACTACTCCTGTCAGTCTGTCTAAAGGACCAGCCTGCCCGCTCACCTGGGAGCGCATATCAGCTACCTGCCTGCTTGCCTGAGGTCCGACGGTCTGCCTTACTACTCCGGTCAGTCTGTCTATGGACCAGCTTGCCCGCTCACCTGGGAGCGCATCTCCGTTACCTGCCTGCTTGCCAGCCCGGAGGCTCCGTTGTCACGTGCTGTGACCACCAGCTATCTCAGAGACTCTTGCCCGCTCACCTGGGAGCGCATCTCCGTTACCTGCCTGCTTGCCAGCCCGGAGGTCCCGTTGTCACGTGCGGTGACCACCAGCTATTCCAGAGACTCTTGCCCGCTCACCTGGGAGCGCTTCTCCGTTACCTACCTGCCTGCCAGCCCGGAGGTTCCGCCGTCACGTGCCGTGACCACCTGCTATTCCAGAGACTCTCGCTTGCTCACCTGGGAGCACACATCTACCATCTGCCTGCTAGCCTACCCGGAGGCTCTGCCATCACAGGTCGTACCTACCCCTTACCCAGAGACTGCCCTG
Source organism: Phyllobates terribilis (assembly GCF_046119375.1). Taxonomy (NCBI): domain Eukaryota; kingdom Metazoa; phylum Chordata; class Amphibia; order Anura; family Dendrobatidae; genus Phyllobates; species Phyllobates terribilis. The sequence continues at coordinate 108,191,636 of NW_027362764.1, read as the reverse complement.
ATCACTTGCCGTAACTCCCTGTCCGTTCACCCAGAGACTGCCACCCGCTCCCTTACAAGGGCCGCCCCCTTGTATAGTAGCTCAGAGGTTCCGCCTCCCGGACCCGTTACACTCTGTATATAGTGTCGGTTTATAGTGTCAGTGTACAGGTAACACACTGACTCACCAGTAACATCTCTAGTTGAATGTAATCATCTTCGCTTTTCTTCTTCATCCAGTGTAGACTTCCATCACTTCTTCCAAGCCAGGACTCGTCTGTGCAGAAAATAACACACATTTATCTAGAGCACATTCCCCAATTTTTCCCCAACTTTTTACACTGCGCCAGATGAAGAAAAAAAGTGACATAGTCTCGCCCTGCACAGTTACAAGACCCACCCCCCACTGAAAACAGTATCCTCAAAAATAAAATACAACACAACCGTAGAAATATCCCTTAATTAGCCCCTACAGTAATAATGTCCCACATCCTGGACCCTTCCTGTAATAACATCCCCCAGCCTGAGTCCAGGTGTCTCCATCCTGCCCCCAAATGTCCTTCCATCCTGGCCCCATGTGTCTCAATCCTGCACCATATGTCCTCCCATCCTGGCCCCATATGTCCTCCCATCCTTGCCCCATGTGTCTCCATTCAGACCCCTTGTGTCCCCATCCTGCCCCAGGTGTCCCCATACTTCCCCAGGTGTCTCCATCCTGCCTCATTTGATCTTCCATCCTGGCCTCAGGTGTCCCCATTCAGTCCCATGTGTCTCAATCCTGCCCCAGGTGTCTCCATCCTGTCCCAAGTGTTTTCATCCTGCACCATATGATCTCCCATCGTGCCTCCATGTGTCTCCATCTTGCCCCCATATGTCCTCCCATCCTGGTCCCATGTGTCTCCATCCTGGCCCCAGGTGTCCCTATCCTGCCCCCAGGTGTCTCTATTCTGTCCCAGGTGTCCCTATTCTGCCCCAGGTGTCCTCATCCTGCCTCAAGTGTCTCCATCCTGCTCCATGTGTCTCCATCCTGCCCCCATATGTTCTCCCATACTGCCCCATGTGTCTCCATCCTGCCCCCATATGTTCTCCCATCCTGCCCCATGTGTCTCCCATCCTGCCCCATGTGTCTCCATCCTGCTCCCATATGTTTTCCCATCCTGCCCCCATATGTTCTCCCATCCTGCCACTGTGTTTCTCCATCCTGTCCCCATATTACGGCTTTCAGTACAAAAATAAAAAAAGTTTCTCCTTACCTGGCCGCAGTCCAGAGGCATCCTCCTCCTCATCAATTTGAGGCTTATGGCAGAGACGTCATACGTCAGTGATGTTATATGCCAGTGACGTGTGCGCCAATGTCAGCTGCCTGCCTCTGATTGGCTGGCGTCTGTCAACTGTTGCTGTGCAGTAACGTGGCTTCCTGCATGGCAATAGATTTGAACTGAATGTGCGTCCGAGGAAGCTTGTGCTCACCGGGCCCAATACAACAGTAAGAGCAGTAATGCCCTGATGGTGGCCCTGTAGATACATCATGGGCTGAGAGGGGGCTAAAACAACATTTTTGTGGGAAAAATATTTTTTTGCATTTTCACAGATCAACGTTGTAAAATTCTGTGAAGCACCTGTGGTATCAAGGTGCTCACCACACATCTAGATAAATTCCCTGGGTCTAGTTTCCAAAATGGGGTCACTTTTGGGGGTTTTCCATTGTTTTGCACATCAGAAGCTCTCCAAATGCGACATGACACCCGCTGACCATTCCATCAAAGTCTGCGTTCCAAACCGCCACTCCTTTCTTTAACTCTGCCATGCAGCCACACAGTAGTTTACCCCCACATATGGAGCATCTGTGTAATCAGGAGAAATTGCACAACAAATTTTGGGTTCCATTTTTTCCTGTTATCCTTGTGAAAATAAAATATTTTTTGTTAAAAGGACATTTTTGTGGGAAAAATGTATTTTTTTTTATTTTCACACCTCTATGTTATAAACTTCTGTGAAGCACCTGGGGGTTCAAGGTGCTCACCATATATCTAGATAAGTTCCCTGAGGGGTCTAGTTTCCAAAATGGTGTCACTTGTGGGGGGATTTCCACTGTTTAGGCACATCAGGGGCTCTCCAAACGCAACATAGTGTCCGCTAATTAATCCAGCAAATTTTGCATTCAAAAAGTCAAATGGTGCTCGTTCTCTTCTAAGCCTGCTGTGCGCCCAAACAATAGTTTTCCTCCACATATTGGGAACCACGCAGCGTGTGGGTTTCACTCCATAAAGGTAATTATGATGGACATTGGTGACTTTTGATTAACAGGGGTAGGGAGAGCTATATATATATATATATATATATATATATATATATATATATATATATATATATATGTGGTCTTTCGGACTGAATTTCATTTGCACAGTGATTGGTTGCTCACACTCCCCCTATCCATCAATTCCGTACCTTCAGGGATGTAGTATTATAAATAATGATACCTTTTGGATGTGATACCTACACTCTTGTGATACCTGTTTGTTTTTAAGTATGTTTTAAAACTTTGTATGTATTTTTTGACACATGCCGCGTCACTTTAAACTCTGTACAGTAAGATTTTGTTAAATAAAATTTTTTCTAATTCTCTATAAATGGGCCATATGTTCATTTTTTTCTGCTTCAGCACTCCCCAATATATTGTAGTCTATACGAAAGGCCAGATATATACAGTATATTCTAAAAGAGTAGGTTACAATATGGATAATAGATGCGTATTATACCTGTTTATATTAGGTAACTTACTACTCTGTTCTAATCCTTCCTTTTATACTCCACATATTGTGTATCGGTGTACTCAGGAGAAATTCCACAACAAATTGTAAGGTGCAATTTCTCCTGTTACCCTTATGAAAATGCAAAATTTGAGGCTAAAAAACTTTTTTGTGGAAATATGTGAAATTTTTATTTTCACGGCTCTATGTTATAAACTTCTGTGAAGCACCCGGGGGTTCAAGGTGCTCACCACACATCTAGATAAGTTCCCTGAGGGGTCCAGTTTCCAAAATGGTGTTACTTGTGGTATTTTTCAGTGTTTAGGCACATCAAGGGCCCTCCAAATGCGACATGTTATCTGCTAATTATTCCAGCAAATTTTACATTAAAAAAATCAAAAGGCATTCCCTCCCTTCTGAGCCCTGTTGTGCGCAAAAACAGTGGTTTTCCCCCACAGATAGGGTATTGGCGTGCTCAGGAGAAATTGCACAACACATTTTGGGGTCCATGTTCACCTGTTACCTTTGCGAAAATCAAAAAAAATTTGGGGTCTAAATTAAAATTTTTGTGAAAAAAAGTTAATTGTTTATTTTTTTCTTCCACATTCAAAAAATTCCTGTGAAGCACCTGAAGGGTTAATAAAGTTCTTGAATGTGGTTTTGAGCACCTTGAGGGGTACAGTTTTTAGAATGGTGTCACTTATGGGTATTTTCTGTCATAAAGGCTCCTCAAAGTCCCTTCAAATGTGATGTGGTCCCTAAAAAAATGGTTTTGTAAATTTTGTTGGAAAAATGAGAAATCGCTGGTCAAATTTTAACCCTTATAACTTCCTAACAAAAAAAAGTGTTTAAAAAATTGTGCTGATGTAAAGTAGACATGTGGGAAATGTTATTTATTAACTATTTTGTGAGACATATCTCTCTGATTTAAAGTCATAAAAATTAAAAGTTGGAAAATTGAAAAATTTTCAAGATTTTCGCCAAATTTCCATTTTTTTCACAAATACACGCGTCATATCGAAGAAATTTTACCACTATCATGAAGTACAATATGTCACAAAAAAAAAAAGCATTCTCAGAATCAGTAGGATCCGTTCAAGCTTTCCAGAGTTGTTATCTTATAACGTGACTGTGGTCATAATTCTTAAAATTGGACTCCATTATGAAGGTGCAATTAGCCTTGGGGTGGGGATAAAGCAACAGTTATGAATCTCATATATTCTGCTTCAATATTATAAATACTTCACATCTTTATTCTTGGGGATGTATGGAGTCAAACCAGTGAGATCACAAATACTATTTGGACTCTAAGAGAGCAGAGAATTGCTTTTACTGAGTTGGTTTCTCATTAGCTATTAATACAACCAATGCAGTAAGTCAGGGATCTAGTCCAGTACTACAAGAAAGCAGCTCAGTGTCTAGGACAATGGTCAAGCGTCCTGCTAGTGACCTACCTCTCACTGGTTCAACTCCTGGCATTTATCAGCAAAAATGTGTTACAAGCTTACAATAATTGAGCAGCGCAAATAGGGTTAATTGCTGTTAAAATCTACTGGACTTTTTTTTTCTTGATTTTCACCAATTTTAGTGAGTTTTAATGATTTTTACCTGATTCAAATGATTCATGAAAAAAGGGGAGATTTGCACGAATATTCGTATATCCTGGGCATATTATATTTGATGAGAATGGGAACTGTTACGATAAGTCAAAGAAATTCTAAATTTAAAAATCAGATGAGTGTCTGGCACAATAGTTAGGAGACCTACTAGTGACTCTGATCTCCCCAGTTCAACTCCCTGCATTCTCAAGAATAAAGATGTTGAATATTTACAATACTAAAGCAGATTATGTAACATTAATTGATGTTTCTGAAAAGTACTGGGAGGTTTATTTCAAATATATCATTCTTGATTTTCACCAATTTTTGTGCATTTTAATAATTTTTAACTGATTCAGGTCATAATTTATATAAAAAAAAGCAGGGTGATCACTGTGATTTTACTGATATTAGTGATTCCTGGTGATTTGCACAGATTTTCACTGAATTCATCTGATTCGAATCAACGTGACTGAATTTGGCTGATTTTATTGATTTCATAGGAAAATAGGCAAGATGGAATACTTGGGAACAACAATAGTACAAATTAGTGCAAATCACCAGGATTCACTAATATTAGTGCAAAACCCTCCCCTTTTTTTAAATTTAATCCTTATTTGAATCAGGTGAAAATCATTAAAATGCACTAAAATTGGCGGAAATAAACAAAAAAAATATTTGAAATAGATTTTCCAAGTGACTTTTAAAGAAATCACTATTAATTTCATGTCTTCTGCTTTATTATTTTCATGTCTTCTGCTTTATTATTTTAAATACAACTTATCTTTTTTCTTGAGAACCTATGGTATCAAACCAGTGAGATCCAGGATACTATGTGAACTCTTAACCATTGTGCCGGAAACTCAGCTGTTAAGAGAGCTGAGAATTGCTTTTACTCAGTTGATTTCTCATTAGCAATTAGTACGAAGAATATAATAAGACAGGGAACTAATCCATTACTAAAAGAAACCAGCTCAGTGTTTAGGACAATGGTTAAGTGTCCTGCTAGTGACCTACTGTTCACAGGTTTGACTCCTGGTGTTCATCAGCATAAACTTACTGGAAGCTTACAATAAAGGAGAATAAAATATGGTCTTACTGATTGCTATTAAAATCTAGTAGGTCTTTTTTTACCAATTTTAATGATTTTCACCTCATTCAAATGATTCATGGGGGAGGTGGATTTGCACTAATATTAATTTATCCTGATGTTTTGCACTAATTTGCACTATTTGCACTATTACTGTTTACAAGTAATCCCATCTTGTCTATTTTTCTACAAAATCAGCAAATTCAGCCAAATTCAGCCAAACTGATTTGAATCAGACTAATTCAGTGAAAATCAGTGAAAATCACCAGAAGCACTAATATCAGTGAAAATCACAGTGAGCGCCCTTTTTTTTCTTTTTGAATAAATCATGACATTGAATCAGGTGAAAAACTTTAAAATGCACTAACATTGGTGAAAATCAAGAAAAATGTATTTAAAATACATTTTCCAGTTGACTTTTAAAGCAACAAAATTAACCCTATATGTTCTGCTTCAATAGTGTAAAATTCATGATCTTTATGCTGCAGGGAGTTGAACCAGTGAGATTGGGGTCACTAGTGGGTCTCTTACCCATTGTGCCAGACTATGAGGTGGCACCTTGTTGTACTTGACTGGTTCCCTCTCATACTGCGATGGGCATATTAATAGCTGCTGAGAATGGGAACTGTAACACGAAAAGAAATTCTGAGCTTTCACTATTAGTGCATCCTGGTGATTTGTACTTATTTGCACTATTGTTGTTCACAAGTAAGCCCATCCTGCCTATTTTCCTATGATAACAACAAAGTCAGCCAAATTTGGTCACATTGATTTGAATCTGATGAATTCAGTCAAAATCTGTGAAAATCACCAGCAATCACTAATATCATTGAAAATCAAAGTGATCAGTCTGGTTTTTTTTAGTAAATCATTACAAATGGGACTACACTCCCAAAGAAGTTTTAATAAGGTTACATGCTCAGCTTCAATACATTAAACACTCAACTCATATTTACTTTTAACAATGGTGGGAGATGAACAGGAAAGATCTGGGTCACTAGTTGGACTCTTCACCATTGTGCCAGACACTCAGCTGTGAGAGGAGCTGAGTATTTCCGTTACTTATTGTTAATGCTTCCGCTCTCATCAGATTTTAATACATTCAGTTCAGTAAGATGGAATCAGCTCAGCATCTGGTACAATGTTCTAGAGTCCTACTAGTGATCCAGAGTCCACACCTCACCAGCCCAAGCCCTAGCATCCCCCAAATTAGAGTTGTTAACTTCTTACAATGGTAGAGAAAAACATATAGGGCTAATTGCTGTTTAAATTCACTGGCTAATTTATTTCTAATCAATTTTTCTTTACTCTCAGCACTTTTAGTGCATTTTAATGATTTTCATTTGATACAAAGTGAACCTGTGAGCTCGGGGTCACTATTAGACTTCTTGACCATTGTGCCGGACACTGAGTTGGGTACTTGTCTTACTGGACCTGTCTTACTCGACTGAAGGGAAAAAGAAGTTTAGCACTAAGTAATATAAGCTCTCAGGTCCTACAACAGCTGTCTGTCCCAATGGTCAAGTGTCCTACTTGTGACCTACATCTTATCGATTCAGCTCCCAGCATCTTCCAGAATAAAAATCCCCTACTGCAATCACATCCAGAGCTGCAGCTGCGGTGTTTCTATGACTTTGCGCTTCGTACGCCATTCACTTCTGGAGCTGCAGCTACAATATATTCGATACTTCATGTCACATTTTCAGGTACCATTACATTTACTTTATTGTGTTATTGTGTGTGTTGTATGTTGCAATTACACAAGAGCAAATTCTTTCAGAAACATTCAGATCTGGATGTGAATGTAAATATTACTACTAGGATAGAGGAGAATTAACTATTGCCGAAACCCCTCCGTGATCTCCAGAGATTTCTTTTCTGCTCAAAGCCCTTCAGTCGCCTTTTAACCCTCTTGTGTCTATCTTTAGGACTCTGTCTTTCTGACTTCTTTGTTCTGTCCCGAGCCTTTTGTACTCATGAGACCAATATACTCCTCCTCCAGATCCTCTCTGTAGTCCTCCAGATCATATCATTCTCCTCCAGATCCTTTTGTCTTTTTCAGACCCTACGTGTCCTTCAGCTTCTTTGGCCTCCCACCAGACCCCTCTTTCTTGTGTCACATCACTCCACCCTGACTCCTCTGTTCCATCCTGAGCCCTTTGTACTCTCCAGAGCTCTCTATTACTCCTCCAGCTCATCTCACTCTCCCCCAGATCTGGTTGTCCCCTTTGGACTACTCTAAGCCCTTCATCCTTACTCCTAACCTCTCTGTTCTCTTCCAGACTCAACCTGCTTTGCCCATCTTCCCCTTCAAACTTCCTTGACATCAGTCATCAATTTTCGGTGGAAATCATATACTCGAGGCTAAAAGTTTTGAGACTGACACAAATTTTGGTCTTCACTGTTTGCTGCTTCAGTGTTTTTAGATTTAGTTGGATGTTGCGACAGTTACTGAAGTGCAATTATCAACATTTCATAAGTTTTTACACTTTTATTGCCAAATCCATCAAGTTTATGGAAAGACTCAATATTTACAGTGTTGACCCTTATTTTTTAAGACTTCTGCCCTTTGACCTGGCAAATGAATATGAGCTTCTGGGCCAAATTCTGACTGATGACTGCCCATTCTTGTCTAATCATTGCTTGGAGATTATGACAATTTATGTATATTTGTTATTCCACCAACCGCATGAGGATTAACCCCAGGTTTGCAATGGGATTGAGATCTGGGAAGTTTCCTGCCATGAATGCAAAACTTCAATGTTTTCTTCACTGAGACACTTAGTTATCATTTTTACCTTTTGATATGGTCTAAATCATACTGGAAAAAGCATTGTTCATCCCAAATTGCTCCTGGATCATTGGACGTTGTTCTTGGAGGATGTTGAGATTCCATTCTTTATTCGTGGCCATGTTCTTATGAGTGAACCCTTTCCAAGGATAATAATTATTATAATAATTTTCATTTCTATAGCACCAACATATTCCCCAACACTTTACATTTCAAAGGGGACTTCTACAGACAATGAAGATATTACAGATTAACACATAATTCAACAGTTACCAAGAGGAGTGAGGTTCCTGCTCACAAGCCACAATTTATGAGGAAATGGTGGAGACATGAAAGGTGAATAGTAAGAAGTGCTTGTATTGTATGGTCGGCCGCTGCTGTGTGTGCTATTAAGGAGAATGACTATTCACTCCTCTCCACATTCATAGTCCCGGCGTGGAGAGTAGTGAATATCCCCGCAGCTCACCTCGGCATCTGAGGGCGCATGGCAGTGACGTCATGCGCTGCTCAGATGCTAACATGAGCTGCTGGCAGACAAGGCGCAGCGTTGGAGCAGAGCAGAGGGGAGGAAGGAAGCTGAGTAGAATTGTTTATTTTTTTCATGTGTGCAGTGATGGGGGGCCATGTATATCAGTATTGGGGATGAGGGGTGCCATGCATAAAAGGATTGGGTCTGAGGGGTGGCATGCATACCAAGATTGAGTCTGAGGGGGTCATGCATACCAGGATTGGGGATGAGGGGTGCCATGCATACCAGGATTGGGGATGAGGAGGCCATGCATACCAGGATTGGGAATGAGGGCCGTCTGCTGAATGCTCCTCATTACCAGCGCCCATCTGACAAATTCTCCTGCTGCTAAAATAGAAAGAAATTGTAATTGGGCATGGATTGGGGTGTGGCCAAAATTTATTTATCATCTGTCCCTCTTTCTCTTCTTCAAAAGTTGGGAGGTATGGTATTAATGAACTGGTCACCCGACAGTATGTGTACAAGTACAGATCCAAAATGCTATTAAGTGCATGGGGGGTGGGTAACACAGATGTTACGAGGGACCAGATTCTGAGGAAAATTTTGGAAGGGCAAGATGGGAATAGTTAAATAAGCGAGGTGAGGCGATAGGCCACGCATAAAACTGGGTATTGAGAATTAGTCGAATTGTCCGGGGTAGTGCATTCCAGAGAATTGGTGCAGCTCTCAAGAATTCTTGGAGACAGGAGTGAGAGGTTCGGATTATTAAGATTAGTCTTAGGTCATTAGCAGAACGGTAGGTGTAGCACCCTGAGGATTCGGCTGCTACAGGGGTATTGCACCTCAACCCAGAGGTGTGATATTCCACTCCCGGGTAAGGATGGAGTGTGGAACTGAGCTCAGAAAGCTGCATGCACTACACACATCCCATTTCCGAGGAGCAGACCAACGGTACTCCCACTTAGAAATGTGCAGGTACGACCGAGTCTGTTCCTGGCTGGAGTGGGAGGGGGGTGGTACATCCCAGTAGTGTAGGGGCAGATAGGGGGAGCAGCCTGGGTAAAGATAGGAGCTCATTGGGTGCTGGTCACCTGAGCTCACACATAGAGGGAGTATTTAAGGTGGGCACCATCTAAGATCAGGGTCAGTCTGTGAGGAGTCAGTCAGTCAGTCTGTGAGAAGTCAGTGAGACATCAGACTTTGCAGAGGAGAGGAAGAGAGCAGAGGAGCAGAGCAGCCCCAGAGCAAGAGTGAGAGAGGAGAGCCAGAAAGACCCAGAGGGGAAGACAGAAGGAACTCTGAGACCCCAAATACAATCCTAGGGTGAAGAGTTGGCAATAGGGTACCGGATCCCAAACTGGTGGGGGCTAAAGCATACCTCAGCCAGAGACCGGAGGCCGTGGGCAGGATCTGCCACGGCCACCCACCACATCCACCCTGAAGGCAAACCACGTGTAGGGTCAGGGAACCCAAGGCCAAGGGTCTCCCAACAGAAGGCCCGAGGGAGCTGGACCTAGGTGGATCCCTGGTGGGGACGGCCAGAAGAAAGGACAAGAAGGAGGGCTCAGGGACACGCTCCGGACTTGCTTGGGGGTTGGCTGAATCCAGGACCTGGTGGACGCAGCACGGCTCGGGTGGTCACTGAAGGCCGGAGTGACCGGAATATCTGCAGTAAGTAAACACCCTGAACTGCACAACCCGACTCTGTCTTTAATTACCATCTACGCTGCACCACCACAACCCCCATCCTCTGCACCTGACCCCCTGAGGCCATACCCCTCCCGTTGGGGGTTATACTATCTAAAGCTGCACCAATACCATCAGCCTCAGCGGACCCTGCTGCAGCGGCGGCCGTAGTGACCGCAATCCAACGGGTGGCGTAGTCGACATAACGAACTTTGTAACATCTGTAGGACTGCCACATACTCTGAGCTTGACACCCTGGGTACGGACCGGGTCACAGCCACTCGGAGACTACAACCCCCATCTGATCCGGCTCCGGGTATTCCCCTAAAGAATATGGCCCAGGGGGTGCGTCAACTTTGGCGTAGTCGGCAGGATCTCGTGCCCGCAACACCCGGGTACTGCGTGCCTGAAGAAAAGAACAAGTTTACCTCAAAAAGAAGTCCCCTGCCGGTCCCGGAGGGTCCCCGCCATCGGACTCCATCACAGATCGATTCCCGCCGGTTGTCCGCCATTAACAGCTTTTTCCCGCCATCTGCAGAGTTTCCCGCCACTGGGAGACGATTCCCGCCATTTCCAAAGGTTTCCCGCCTTGGAAGAGCGGACGCCATTATGGGCGTGCCAGAGGATGGCAAGAGGCCGCCTCCCATCGTGGGCCAGGACCGAAAATGGCGCCAAAAGTGGAAAACGCCCCCACCAACAGAGACTGTGATGCTAGAGGTGTCTGTCAGCGTGAAAGAACTGCCCCTGGAGCTGACAATCACCAAGTGGCCCCGGGACCGCCCTCGAAGTGGGAGGACTGAGAACAAGAGAACAAAGATGGGTGTCGCCTGGAGCAGTCTGGAGAGAGCGCACCCGGAGACAAGAAGCCTAGAGCTGAGTCCAGAAGAAGCTTACCCGGAGATGGGAGAAGAGCAGAGCAGCACCGGCCCGCTGGCCAGGAGCCTGCTGGAGACAACAGAAGGAGAGCAGAGCAGCACCGACCCGTTGGTCAGGAGCCTGCTAGAAGCAACGACCCCACTAGGCCTAGTGGAGGTCTTGGCACAGCTCCCCCGAGATCGGGAGTGTGCGCAGACCGCGCTGGAGGGCCTCGCACGGAGGATGGCCCGGGTGCAGCGAGAGACGTTGGCGGAGTGGAGCCGTGAGATGGTCCAGCAGACAAGAACTCGTCAGCGGAGCACGCCACCCGAGACGAGGAGACAGACCGCTTCTGAGGATGGCGCAGGAGGACTGAAGGCCGGAGACGGCGCCGAGAAGGGAGCCGAACGAAAGGAGGCAGGTAAAGGGGACGTCTCTACCCCAAACCGGGAAACCGCGTACCTGCCCCAGCTCCCCGTCGCAGAGCCCGAAGTACCCCCTGCCGTGCCCGTAACCGCAACGTCACCGCCACAGACTAGGCCTCAACCGGAAGCCGCAGCCGCGACCCCTGTGACGTCACACGCCTCGACCCCGAGCGTGACCAAGCAGGAAGTACCACCAGCCTGGTCGCAAGGCCTAGTACCCCCGGGCGCCGCAATACCAACAGCGCCCCCTACCTCCGCGGAGCCACCGGCCTGGTCGCAGGGCCAAGTAGCCCAGGGCGCCGCCGTCCTTACGGTGCCCTTCACTTTCCAGGTGCCCCAGGCCTGGCCGCAAGGCCTGGGCAACCCGGGCGCCACCACCACCGCGCCCATAAAACCAAGAGTGCCGCATCTGGGAGAAGACCTGTTCGCCCAACATACGTGCCCGGATGGGCAGCCCTTTATATGGCCACCGGAGTTTCACCATCCCCGACTCCGGAAAGAGAGACCCCTAGATGAACCCCTGATTCCGGTTCCAAAGCCCGTAAAAAGGACCTCGCCCCCGCTGGAGGAGGCACAGTTTGAGTGGGACCCCACCGGAGAAGACCTCATGGGGTTCACTCAGGAGACCCGGGCAGCTGCAGCGGAGCGTGCACAGTGCTGCCGGCAACAGCTCGAGGTCTTTGAGAGGGAGCGGAGAGAGAGGCGGGTCCGGGAACAGCAAGCCCAAGTCAGGAGCGCGGAGCAGAAGAGCCGGACCAGGAGAGACCCCCGTGCAGCGCATAGTCCCCGAACCATCGGGACTGTAATAAAATTTAATCTGCAGCATGGGTGGGGTTTCATCAGGGATCACCGCACCCCAGGCGACGTCTTCGTGACAAGAAGAGACGTTGAGTCCCACCTACCGGAGGGACACAGAGGTCGTGACCTGTATTTAGGGGACGAGGTCACCTTCACCCGGCACAAGTGTGCCAAAGGACCCTACGCCCTCCATGTGCATCGCCTGACGGAGGAGGAGCTGCGGTGTGAGGAGGAGCAAGAGGACCCGGACGGGTCTGAAGTTAAAGGTAACAACAAAGAAAGAGCAGGAGGACGTCGTCGTTGAGTACAGCAGAGTACAAGCTGTATATAGTTGCCCGTCGGCGCACAGTGAACTGTTGCTGCTATTATAGTCCCCGTTGGGACCAGCAAATTGAACTGTTACCCGTATTTCCCTTAATCCCTCTGACCGAGGACTGAGAGCGGTCATCCCTTTCCTAATACCTGGCCGAGGACTGAGAGCGGCCATATTCCCTGTATATAGTTGCGCGTCCTAAAGCGCCCCCTACCGGTTTTATAGGAAAACCATTTTTTCAAGAAAAGACTGTCGCACTTTACCCGGTCACGCGTTGCACAGTGACCGGAGGAGGAGCAAGAAGCGAAGAAAAGTCTATAAGAATGTTTAATATGAAAAAGTTTTATTGATATATATATATATATATAATGTTTTATATGATGTTTTATTATGATGTTTATGCAAAAATTGTATGTTTTGGTGTTTTGTTCTTACAGCCCGAGGACGTGCTGTGATTTACCAGGGGGGAATGTAGCACCCTGAGGATTCGGCTGCTACAGGGGTATTGCACCTCAACCCAGAGGTGTGATATTCCACTCCCGGGTAAGGATGGAGTGTGGAACTGAGCTCAGAAAGCTGCATGCACTACACACATCCCATTTCCGAGGAGCAGACCAACGGTACTCCCACTTAGAAATGTGCAGGTACGACCGAGTCTGTTCCTGGCTGGAGTGGGAGGGGGGTGGTACATCCCAGTAGTGTAGGGGCAGATAGGGGGAGCAGCCTGGGTAAAGATAGGAGCTCATTGGGTGCTGGTCACCTGAGCTCACACATAGAGGGAGTATTTAAGGTGGGCACCATCTAAGATCAGGGTCAGTCTGTGAGGAGTCAGTCAGTCAGTCTGTGAGAAGTCAGTGAGACATCAGACTTTGCAGAGGAGAGGAAGAGAGCAGAGGAGCAGAGCAGCCCCAGAGCAAGAGTGAGAGAGGAGAGCCAGAAAGACCCAGAGGGGAAGACAGAAGGAACTCTGAGACCCCAAATACAATCCTAGGGTGAAGAGTTGGCAATAGGGTACCGGATCCCAAACTGGTGGGGGCTAAAGCATACCTCAGCCAGAGACCGGAGGCCGTGGGCAGGATCTGCCACGGCCACCCACCACATCCACCCTGAAGGCAAACCACGTGTAGGGTCAGGGAACCCAAGGCCAAGGGTCTCCCAACAGAAGGCCCGAGGGAGCTGGACCTAGGTGGATCCCTGGTGGGGACGGCCAGAAGAAAGGACAAGAAGGAGGGCTCAGGGACACGCTCCGGACTTGCTTGGGGGTTGGCTGAATCCAGGACCTGGTGGACGCAGCACGGCTCGGGTGGTCACTGAAGGCCGGAGTGACCGGAATATCTGCAGTAAGTAAACACCCTGAACTGCACAACCCGACTCTGTCTTTAATTACCATCTACGCTGCACCACCACAACCCCCATCCTCTGCACCTGACCCCCTGAGGCCATACCCCTCCCGTTGGGGGTTATACTATCTAAAGCTGCACCAATACCATCAGCCTCAGCGGACCCTGCTGCAGCGGCGGCCGTAGTGACCGCAATCCAACGGGTGGCGTAGTCGACATAACGAACTTTGTAACATCTGTAGGACTGCCACATACTCTGAGCTTGACACCCTGGGCACGGACCGGGTCACAGCCACTCGGAGACTACAACCCCCATCTGATCCGGCTCCGGGTATTCCCCTAAAGAATATGGCCCAGGGGGTGCGTCATAGGCACCAGCCAATAGGGCAGTAGTTTGCCTCTGGGAAGCATATTAGTGAGGGGAAAACATAGACATTATAGATTATGAGAAATTACACAGTCACAGTAGGATGAAGTTACCTCTGGCAGTGACATCGTCAGTTTGAGTCAATTGTTCTGAACAATCCTCCTATTTCACAGCCATAACAGTCATTCTTTATAATCATAATATAAAGTTGCAGTGGCTCCATGTTTTACCACAGTATAACACCATCATCACCACCATAATAAACTGACATCATCTAATGGGTCATGGCATCATTTTTTCTCTCCTTAATTTTAAATGATTTTAAAGTTTTTCCTATTAAGGCCACAGCCCCACTATCAGTATTTGGTCAGTATTTTTTCTCAGGAATGGGAGCTAAAACCAGGTGAGGAACAATCAGAGAGAAGGTATAATAGAAACAAGTCACCAATTCTTCATTATCACCCACTCCTGGTTTTGTCTCCCACTCCTGAGAAAAAATACTGACCAAATACTGACAGTGGAGCCATGGCCTGAATCTGAGAGTAGCAAGATTTAGGGCCTGGGACTGTGATTCCAGCAATGAGTCATAATTTTCTCTCCTGCAGATCTAGCAGAGCTTCAAATACTGAGCTCTGAATAACCACGCCCTCACCACTGATTGGCAGCTTTATGTTTACACCCTATATTGGCAACTGCTAAACAGTGGTGAGGGCGGGGTTACATGGAACAGTTGACTAGGTTTCACCTGACACCTAGTCCTGTACTGATAATCTCCTGCTTATAAAACACTAATTTATTGACACAGCCATACACAACCTAGCGAGTGACACATCGCTGGAATAAGGGTCTCTGCCCCTACATCATGCTGCTTTCAGATTACATAGCAAGAACCTCTAGACAGATTCCCTTTATGGAGTAATTAACTTTCATTTAAAATAAAAATTATTTTGGCCAGCATGGAAATTTATGAAACTTTGCAAATCATTGTATTAAAGGATTTGTCTTTATTCCTGTAAAAAAATCATATGCATTTATTTAAGTGACTTCCCAAATCCTGCTTTTCCATAGACTATTTGCCTACATTCAGTTGCACAGCTGTAAAAAAAATATTCATTTGGAGTACAGATGCTGGCAGTGAGAGGGTCAGCACTTTTTGTCCTCCTCTGAGTGTTGTGCTTATCAGAACAATGTTCAGCAAATAGGTGCTGACCCATCACTGCCATCATCTGTACTCCAAAGGAGGACACTCTGATATCAAATAGACTGGGGAAAAGCAGGGGACAGGAAGCCACTTACATGTATTTTTTTTTCAAGGAATTAGGACAAATCCCATAATATAGTGATTTGTGCAGTGGCTGCAGCAGAAGCAGCATGGTAGATAGATAAGATGTCAGACCATAAAATGCTTGGAAGTTTAAGGCCAAGACATGACGGACAGGGAGGCGATTTCTGGCAGTGTGTGGTCCATTTCTCTTGGTGGCAGCAGAATGGTCTGGAAGACAGGCAACGGACTGGCAGGCAGACAGACGGAATAGTTGATGCATCAGTCAACGGTGCATGAAAGTCTGCACTGATACATGTGACGCGCCCCCTGGGCTGTGTGTGGGGGAATACCCGGAGCCGGGTCTCTGTGTAATGCTAGGGGTTGTAGTCTCCGTGGCGGCGACCCGGTCCAATGGCTCAGGGTGGTCAAACCAGTGGCGGATCTGTTTATTTGCTTTTTTAATGTTTAAATGTTCCGACTACGCCACCCGTGGATTGCGGTCACTGAGAACCGCCGCTGCGGGGCAGACCGCTGAGGCTGATGTTGTGTGCGCAGCAGAGGGTAGTATAACTCCCCACGGGAGGGGTATAGCCTCAGGGCAGTGTGTGCAGATGGTGAGGGTTGTGGTGCATGGGCGCAGCAGAAATGACTCAGAGTCCGTGCAGTGCAGTTCTGGGTCTTTACTGTTGGTAATGAAGAAGGCCCTGCCGGGAGTACTGGCTAACATTAGAGGCCTGGTCAGTCTGTGAGCGAACAAGAGTCCCCCTGGCCAGGTGGAGGTGTAGGCCTTCCCATCTGACTTCACTCTTCCTGGCTACCCTGATGTAGTCTGGTAGTAGCCCACGTCCCTGAGTGTACCGTGTGGTGCTCACCTGTATGGCTGGTGACTTGGGGCCTTTGGTACCTTCCGCTCCTCGATGGCGGTGCTGGTCCCTTGCGTGTGACTGAGCCTCTGGGCTTTCTATGGCCAGAGGACCTGAAATCCCCTGCCAGGTGGTTTCTGCTGCTGGATGTGGATATCCTCACAGCCTCGGACTCCGGCGTCCGGTTCTCTGCGTCTTCAGCCAGGACGAGCTCTGCTAGCTCCAGTCCCTGGTCTTCAGCTCCTGTCTCCTACAGAACTCCTTGCTGCTCCTCTGTCCCTTTCTCTGGAACTACTCGACTCAACTCCCCTAACCCCGCCCCAGATCCAGCTTATGAAGGGCAGGTTCCTCCCCTCCCTGGACTGGGGCAGGAGGCGTTGCATGCAATAGTGCTCCTGACCAGGAAAACCCATGCTCGCTCTCAGACATGGTATTTCTACCACTGTGGCAACCAGACCCCCTGGGTTGCCACATTCCCCCCTGGTAAATTTTAGTACTCCGGGACTAAACACATTTTATGAAAACATACATAACAGGATATAAGCAATAACACATCAACATATGTACAAGGAGTTCAGTCTTTATAGGTCACGGCGCTTCCGTAACCAGGTGTCCATGTCACCCAAGATGTATTTTGAGGGACCCGTCCCAAACCCTCCACGTAGGCCCTGGGGTGGCTACAGGGCATCGATGATCCGGCGTTGGACCACGTCTTCAGCCACCTCCACCGGTTTTTGTTCTGTGGTCTGGCACAAAAAGGGGGCACTTTACAGGTGCAACTATTTACAAGGTACAGTTCCGGTTATTCATTGTCCATAACCTGTCAGTCCATAGACCCTGTCGGGTAACTTGAGAAACATAATTATTATTCATGCAACAAACATAAAACATTTCAACATTTGCAATATACAGGTATATATCATTTTTAAATTCTCCAGCAGGCTGGTATTTGACCCTTGGTGCTCCTGGTTGACCTACGTAACACACTATCTGGTGGTGTTCTTTCTGGGTCCCCTGTTTCCACCTCTTGTGTAGTGGGCTCGCTAGTGTCTGCACTACAGGTGTTTGGAGATGTTACGGGTAGGTTGGGCAGCTTTCTGCGTACTCTTAGGCTTACCACGGGCACGGCCGGCTCACTATTAGCAGAGGGTTGATTCTCCTGGGCTGCTGGTATGGAATCTTCTGCCTCCGGGGCTGGTTGCTCTCTCAACAATACTTGCTCTTCTGTAGGCCATTGAGGGGCTGACTGGAGAAAGGTAAGGATGGGTACCACAATAGCGTTGTTAATTTGTGTCCAGGACCGGGGAAATTCTCCGAGTACTGTACTGACCATTTCTTCCCTTTCCTCTGCGGGTTGAGGGCTATCTTGGTCTTCATCAGTGCTTTGCAGCTGCTCGGGACACTTCTTCAGGTGGTCTCTGGAGACAGTGGCTGTGGTCTCTCCTCCATCCTTACTGATAATTCATACTTTCGGATTTTCATGACTTGAGGGCCGTACTGTGTACGGGTCTTTCTCCCACTGGTTATCCAACTTATGGAGCCGCCTCTTCCTCTTCAAGACCTGCTCTCCAGGTGCCAGGGGAACAGGGGGAGCATGCTGGCTGTAAGTCCTCTCTTGCCTTCCTCTTGCTTGAGACAGACTTCTCTCAACACTCTACTGCACTTTCCGGTACTGCTGCTGCCATTCTGTATCCCAGTCTGCCTCTGGCAAGGTGTCCTCAGGTGTCAGGACTCCCATATCCAGGTCAATAGGCAGCTTACCAGGTCTTGCTCTCATTAGGTAAGCCGGGGTGCAGTTGGTGGAATTTACTGGGATGTGGTTATACAAGTCCACCAGATCAGGCAGTTTTTCAGGCCACAGACTGCGTTCTTCCAGGGGCAACGTTTTCAGCAAGTCTATCACCACCTGGTTCATCTTCTCGCACAATCCGTTGGTTTGGGGGTGATAGGGCGTTGTCCTTATCTTCTTGCAGCCATACAGGTTGCAGAACTCCTGGAAGACCCCCGCTTTGAAGGCTGCACCTTGGTCAGTCAACACTTGCTCCGGATACCCGTGTGGACGACAGAAGTGCTGCTGGAAGGCTCTAGCTGCTGTCTGAGCTGTTAAGTCCTTGACAGGGACCACCACCAGGAACCGGGAGTAGTGGTCTACGATGGTGAGGGCGTAGACGTACCCGGACCTACTTGGAGCCAGCTTCACATGGTCCAGGGCTACCAGTTCTAGTGGCTGCTTGGTGATGATGGGCTGCAGGGGAGTCTTCTGGCTGGCATGGTCCTTTCTTCTCAGGTTGCATGGGCCGCAGTCTCTGCACCATCTCTCAATGGCACCTCTCATGCCTACCCAGAAGAACCATTCACGCAACAGGAACTCCAACTTCTTCCATCCAAAGTGCCCTGCTCCGTCGTGGTATGCCTCCAGGACCATAGCCGCGTCTCGTCTCGGGACCACTACCTGCCAGGTCAGCTCATGTGTCCAGGAGTTGACAATTCTCCGGCACAGCTTCCCCTTGTAGAGAAACAGTTTACTCTTCTCTTTCCACAGCTGTTTGGTCTCTTCCGGAGTGTCTGGGTCAAGGCGGGCATCAGCCTCTGTCAGCATCTCTTTTACCAGGTGGACGGCTGGGTCACTGTCTTGCGTCTCCACCCAGCTGTAGTGGGGTAAGGGATTGAACGTGGCAGAGTGCTTGTCCCTTACACAGTGGAAACACTGAGTAATCCCATGACGGTGGAACGCAGGGAGTTCAATCTCTTCCAGTTCTTCTGGATCTTCCCCTCCGTCCGGCAAGTTCGGCATCCTGGACAGGGCGTCTGCATTGGCATTTGTGCGTCCCGCCCGGTATTTGATGGTAAATTCATAGTTCGACAGCCGGACCATCCATCTTTGCTCCACGGCACCAAGTCTTGCAGTGTCCAGGTGTGTCAACGGGTTGTTGTCCATGTACACAGTGAACTTGGCAGAGGCATGGTAATGTTTGAAATGTTCCGTCACTGCCCATATCACTGCCAGGAACTCTAGCTTGAAGGAGCTATAAATCTCAGGGTTTCTCTCTGTGGGCCGTAGTTTTCGGCTGGCGTAAGCAATTACCCGCTCTCTGCCCTGCTGGATCTGGGATAGTACGGCTCCCAGTCCCACGTTACTGGCGTCTGTGTGGAGGATGAAAGGCTGGCCGTAATCAGGGTAAGCAAGGATCTTATCCCCCGTGAGGGCCATCTTCACCTGGCGGAAAGACTCCTCTTCCAGCTTGTCCCACCTGAAGGGCGGCTTCTGATTCTTGGTCTTTGACTGACATAACAGGAGGTCTTGCATAGGGGCTGCCATTTTGGTGAACCCGGGGATGAATCTTCGGTAGTAGCCTACCAACCCGAGGAACTGCCGCACTTCCTTTATGCTGGAGGGTCTTGGCCAGTCCTTAATCACTGTGATCTTATCAGGGTCTGGAGCTACTCCATCAGCACTCACCACGTGTCCCAGGTACTGTACCTTTGGTTTCAGTAGATGACACTTGGAGTGTTTCGCCTTTAGGCCGTAGCCTGCCAGGGCGTCAAACACCTCTGCCAGGTGTTTCAGATGGTCCTCATATGTTTTGGAATAGACAATGACATCGTCCAGGTATAGCAGGACCGTCTCGAAATTCCTGTGCCCCAGGCAGCACTCCATCAACCGCTGGAAGGTTCCTGGTGCGTTGCAGAGCCCGAACTGCATACAGTTGAATTCGCTGAGACCCATCGGGGTAGTGAACGCGGTCTTCTCCTTGTCTGCCTCTGCTACAGGAAGCTGCCAGTACCCGCTAGTAAGATCCAAAGTGGAGAAGAAGTTAGCAGACTTTAATGCAGCTAAAGATTCCTCTATCCTAGGTAACGGGTACGCATCTTTGTGTGTGATACGGTTGATCTTTCTGTAATATACACACATTCTCATGGTGCCATCTTTCTTTTTCACAAGAACTAGTGGAGCTGCCCAGGGGCTACAGCTGTCCCTGATTACCCCAGCCTCCTTCACTTCTCGCAACATCCCTTGGCATTCTGATAGTGTGCAGGGGGTACAGGTCGGTATCTTTCCTTTATGGGTGGATGGTCTCCTGTGGGGATGTGGTGTTCTACCCCCGTTACTCGCTGAAAGTCAAGCGGGTGTTTGCTAAAGACTCTTTCGTACTCCTGCACCACCCGGTAGACTCCCTGTTTTTGGTGTGAAGGAGTGGAGTCGGTGCCCACATGCAGCTTCTGACACCAGTCCTCCATTTGTTTCTTGGAGCTGTTACCCTCCTCTGGTTGAGATGGAGGCAAGGGTTCCACGACCTTTACAGAGTTTTGGTTAACGGTGAACAATTTGGCTAGAGTGGCATACCGGGGCAAGTATACTTCTCTTTCCCCAATGTTTAGGATGCGGACGGGTACCCTCCCATGGCGTACATCGACCAACCCCCATGCTGTCAAAATGGTGGGCCTACTGTCTGAATAGACGGGTTCTACGATGGCTTGGTAGTCCCTTCCTCTTAACCCGATTGCAGTCCGGCACCAGATCATCATCTCACTTTTTGGGGGCATGGCGATAGGGAACGGGTTACTCATCCTAACACTACCAATCTCACCACCAGACAGTTCTACCTGTTGCTTTTCATCAGGGCTCTGATCTCTTTTTGTAGGACACGCTGCTGGCTGGAGCTGGCATTCATCGCAACCTGCTGCAATATGACAATTATCTCTGCAAGACAATTTTCAATAACATTAGTACCCAAGGTTATCTTAGGGTGGCTTTCACAACGGTCAATGTCCACAATAATCAGTCCTTGCGCTGGCAGTTCAACTTTACCAATTTTGCTGGACACCTCCTTGAATCCCACCTGCGGCACGGGCTGACCATTACTTGCGATGATGCTCAAATCGTCATCTGGGTAGCGGGTAATATCTGAGTCATTCCAGTACCGCTTAAAGAGCACATAGGGGATGGTGGTTGCCTGTGACCCGGTGTCCAGTAGTGCACTCATAGGAATACCATCCAGCACCACAGGCAAGACCGGTCGTCCCCCTACGTACTTATCACGCCAGCTTGATGGGCCTGATGGTCTTATGCCTGGTGGTCGGCCCTCTGCCCCAGGTTGGGCCCGTTTAAATGACAGTACCTTGCCATATGTCCTGGTTGGTTGCAGCGGCGGCAGATGGGTTGTCCGTCCTGGTCGTAGCGGTCGCTGGGCCTTCCTCTGGGCGATTGGATCCTCCTCTGTCGGCGCCAAGGGACGTCCTCCGGACTGGAAGCCAGCTGGATCTTTCCTAGAGGGGACACCTGTAAAGACTGCACAGTTCTGGTTAGCGCGGCAACGCTTTTGGTCAGCTCTTGGACCTGATGGTGCAGGTCTGCAACCGGAGCTTCGTCCAAAGCCTGTGCATCAGCTCCCACAGGCTCTGCAGACAAGGGCGCCGCCTCCTGGTGACAGGTGATAGCAGGGCGCCTGTGGGTTACAGCACCACCTGGTGCCGGTTCTCGGAGCACCCGGATGGCCCTGTCTTTAAACTGCGCAAAGTCCAAATGAGGCTTTTGCAAGGCCATTACACGCAACTGGGTTCGGTGGGCGCTGGACTGTAGACCCTCAATGAACTGTTCAGTCAACAGCTTATCCTCATTCCGCACGCTGTCGGGGTCTGCCTGCTTAATGGCTCTCAGGGAATCCTGCAAATTCAAAGCATAGTCCCGTATACTGTCTTGTGCCCGCTGTTTGCATCCATAAAATTTTAGTTTGATCTCTGCTGAGGTGCGGGTATCAAAAGTGTCCTTTAGACGGGCCAGTATTTCCTTTACAGTCCCCTTTTCCCTGGCTGACCAGGACTTCACTTCTCTTTGGGCTGCTCCGATTAACTGGCCTATCAGGATGCTCACTTTTTGTTCCTCGGACAGGGGGTATACTTTGAATAGGTTATACAGTCTCTCTTTAAAGTCGCTCAGGGTATGCGACTCCCCTGAGTACTGGGGTAACCATGCCTCTCCAGGGATGTACGGCATCGTGAACGGCATCACTGCGGCAGCAGCCGCGCTGGCGGTGGGAGCTCCCTCCATTCCTGGTGTCTTTCTCCCCCCTAGTTAACTGTGGCCTACCTTCCGTTGCTTCTTCTCCGTAGGCCGCGGCTCCGCAGGCGATCGTCAGTGTCGAGGACCTTGCGTCGCGCTCTGGTGACGTCCGCGTCCGCTGGGCTCCTTCCAGGACCTTGCGCAGCGTCAGTACGTAAGGCGGGGCTTCAGCTCTCACGCCCCTCTTCTTCCCGCATGGTGTCCCAAAAATGGCGCCCAATGGCGGGAAAATGGCTGCGGATGGCGGGAAACTTCACCACGGTAAGTATCACAGTCTTTCTTCAGGCACACAGTACCCGGTGGTTGCGGGCACGAAATCCTGCCGACTACGCCAAATTTGACGCGCCCCCTGGGCCGTGTGTGGGGGAATACCCAGAGCCGGGTCTCTGTGTAATGCTAGGGGTTGTAGTCTCTGTGGCGGCGACCCGGTCCCGTGGCTCACGGTGGTCAAACCAGTGGCGGATCTGTTTATTTGGTTTTTTAATGTTTAAATGTTCCGACTACGCCACCCGTGGATTGCGGTCACTGAGAACCGCCGCTGCGGGGCAGACCGCTGAGGCTGATGTTGTGTGCGCAGCAGAGGGTAGTATAACTCCCCATGGGAGGAGTATAGCCTCAGGGCAGCGTGTGTAGATGGTGAGGGTTGTGGTGCATGGGCGCAGCAGAAATGACTCAGAGTCCGTGCAGTGCAGTTCAGGGTCTTTACTGTTGGTAATGAAGAAGGCCCTGCCGGGAGTACTGGCTAGCATTAGAGGCCTGGTCAGTCTGTGAGCGAACAAGAGTCCCCCTGGCCAGGTGGAGGTGTAGGCCTTCCCGTCTGACTGCACTCTTCCTGGCTACCCTGCTGTAGTCGTGTAGTAGCCCACATCCCTGAGTGTACCGTGTGGTGCTCACCCGTATGGCTGGTGACTTGGGGCCTTTGGTACCTTCCGCTCCTCGATGGCGGTGCCGGTCCCTTGCGTGTGACTGAGCCTGAAGAATTTTTGCACCAGAAGAAAAACCATCTGGTCTATCATACTACATACAATGATAGACCATCTGGTCTATCATGCTACATACAATGATAACCATCTGGTCTATCATACTACATATGACTCGCCCCCTGGGCCGCGTGGGGAACCCGGAACCGGGCCTCTTGTAGGATGCTGGGGGTTGTAGTCTCCGTGTGACGGCGACCCGGTCCATGGATCAGGGTGGTCAAATCAGTGGCAGTCTTATTAGTATTATAATTGTCCGACTATGCCACCCGTGGATTGCGGTCAGTGGGGACCGCCGCTGCAAGGCAGACCGCTGAGGCCGGTGTTGTGTGTGCAGCTAAGAATGGGATGACTCCCCACGGGAGAAGTATAGCCTCAGGGCAGTTAGTGTGGATGATGGGAGTGATGGTGCACGAGCGCAGCAGGAATAACTCAGAGTCCGTGCAGTGCAGTTCAGGGTCTTTACTGGTGTTATAAAGCAGACCCTCCTGGGAGTACTGGCTAACATTAGAGGCCTGGTCAGTCTGTGAGCGAACAAGAGTCCCCCTGGCCAGGTGGAGGTGTAGGCCTTCCCGTCTGACTGCACTCTTCCTGGCTACCCTGCTGTAGTCGTGTAGTAGCCCACATCCCTGAGTGTACCGTGTGGTGCTCACCCGTATGGCTGGTGACTTGGGGCCTTTGGTACCTTCCGCTCCTCGATGGCGGTGCCGGTCCCTTGCGTGTGACTGAGCCTGAAGAATTTTTGCACCAGAAGAAAAACCATCTGGTCTATCATACTACATACAATGATAGACCATCTGGTCTATCATGCTACATACAATGATAAACCATCTGGTCTATCATACTACATATGACTCGCCCCCTGGGCCGCGTGGGGAACCCGGAACCGGGCCTCTTGTGGGGTGCTGGGGGTTGTAGTCTCCGTGTGATGGCGACCCGGTCCGTGGCTCAGGGTGGTCAAATCAGTGGCAGTCTTATTAGTATTATAATTGTCCGACTATGCCACCCGTGGATTGCGGTCAGTGGGGACCGCCGCTGCAAGGCAGACCGCTGAGGCCGGTGTTGTGTGTGCAGCTAAGAATGGGATGACTCCCCACGGGAGAAGTATAGCCTCAGGGCAGTTAGTGTGGATGATGGGAGTGATGGTGCACGAGCGCAGCAGGAATAACTCAGAGTCCGTGCAGTGCAGTTCAGGGTCTTTACTGGTGTTATAAAGCAGACCCTCCTGGGAGTACTGGTTAGCAGTAGAGGCCTGGTCAGTCTGCGAGCAAGCAGGATCTCCCCTGGCCAGATGGAGTTGTAGGCCTCCCCGTCTATCTGTACTCTTCCTGGCTACCTTGCTGTATGCGAGTAGAAGTAGCCCACGTCCCTGAGTATACCGTGTAGTGCTCACCCGTATGGCCGGTGACTTGGGGCCTTCTGTTAGCCTCCGCTCCACGATGGCGGTGCTGGTCCCTTGCTTGTGACCGTGCCTCTGGGCTTCTATGGCCAGAGGACCTGGAATCCCCTGCCGGTTGGATTCTGCTGCTGGACCTGGATGTCCCCACAGCCTCGGACTCCGTGTCCGGTCTTAGTATCTTCAGCCAGGGCGAGCTATGCTCAGGTCCAGCCCCTGGCACTCGCTCCTGCTCCTACAGAGCTCCTGCTGTAACTTTCCCTCTCCAGGCTCTGACTGACCTAATCCCGCCCCAGACCCAGTTTATAAGGGCAGATTCCTCCCCTCCCAGGTCTGGGCGGGCAGTGTTGCATGCTTAGGGCTCCTGACCAGAGAAACCTCCCACTTGCTCTCAGACATAATATTTCTATTACTGTGGCAACCAGACCCCTGGGGTGCCACACATAAAATAATAAACCATCTGGTCTATCATACTAGATACAATGATAGACCATCTTGTCTATCATACTACATACAATGATAGACCATCTGGTCTATCATACTGCAAACAATGATAGACCATCTGGTCTATCATACTACATACAATGATAGACCATCTGGTCTATCATTGAGCCTCCTCCATCAACAGCACGTGCTGCTTCAGTGCTGACTGCAGGAAACGTTGATTTGGCCCCAGAGGATGATTACATCGCATGTTGCCTGGACTGTGTCTCAATGATGCTAGCAACCTTCTCTTCTGATGAGTTCAAATCTTTATCACTCCTTTCTGGCTCCCAGGTTTTGTCCAACACAGAATCATCATCATACATGATTCGCTGACAGTTGCCTCTGTGGGTGAAATGGCCAGCGTTGCTTGCGCCCCTGCCTGATTCCCACCCTGAAGTTTACCCTGGCTCAGAGTGCTACTACCACACACAAGATTCCCTACAACCTCAGCCTCAACACAGATTGGCATTAGAATCGTGTCCTCCAGCACCATGTCTTCCGAGAACAAAGGCTGGCTTTTCATGTCTTCCAAAATATCAACTCGAAAAAGTATTTCTGGTGTAGTATGTTCCTTAGCCAAGGGGTTTTAGTGGGTTAGGATAGATTGGGGCAGAATAGAGACAGGTGTCATTGATGGATTGGAAATTTTTACTCTGCGTAACATTAACCGTTATTCACGCAGAGGAAGTGGACTGAGCAGAATACTGACTACAGCTGATGGTGTCGCTGTCAAAGTCTACATCATCCTGTTGTGATTGAGATGAGCGATGGAACATATACTCCATTAGGCCCCGGCTTCCTTCTCACTAATCCTGTTGCCAGAGTTTACAAACAAGACCAAATGTGACTTGCGTTTGGTACTACTATTGCCAGAATGGCTGCTGCTAGTAGAGATGAGCAATGTTCGGGTTCGTCGACTTTAACCGCACATCAAAAAAGGTTCATGTTTGGGCACCTGATGCCAAACACGACCCTGAATGGGGTCCCGAACAACCGTGGTTTCCCATGTTGCCATCTGCGTGAAAGCTCGGGAAACAGGGGCTTTGATCGACGGTAACATTGTTACCGTGGGTCAGAGAGTTGTGGGATCACGCTGTCAGGTGTCAGCGTGATCCCACAGCTGTGACAATGACCCGTGGTAAAAAGCTTACCGCTGGTCACAGGCATCGGTTAATTATAGACTACTACTTGCATCAGCTGGCGCCTGCTGCCACTGAAAACAGTGAGTGCTGGCGCCACTGGATGGGAGCAGTAGTCTCTCATTAGCCAGTGTCTGTGCTCCAAGTAAAAAAAATAAAAATAAAATGAATAAATATAAAAAAAAACATATTATACTTACCTACAATCCACAATGCCCTTGTCCCCTGTAAAAAAAAAAAAAAAAATGCCATATACCCACCTTAATGCCTAATCCCCAATGCCCATGTCACTTGTGTAAAGAAAAAATAATAAACCACCATAATCCTCACCTATCTCCCGTAATCCAGATAATCCCTAGTGTCCCATGCAGATCTCATTAATAGAACAGCCACATCGTGAGATGTGACCGCTCTATTCAGCAGCCGGCGTTACACTTACAGGAGCATAATCGCTCCTGCAGTGTATAGCGCTGAGATGCCGTAAGTGAGGTCACATGAGTTCATCAGCTGATGAAGCTCCGGAGCCCTCACAGCACCACTGCTGCGTGAGAATATTCTCACGCAGCGGTGGTGCCGTAAGGGAGGTCACCGGGGCTCATCAGCTGATGAACTCAAGTGACCTCTGCAGCACAGCGCTTTACACTGCTGAGAGCAATTATGCTCCTGTCAGTGTATCGCCGGTTACTGGATAGAGCAGTCACATCTAACGATGTGGCTGTTCAATAGGTGACATTCTAATGATGGATTACGGCGTGGGACAGTATGTCGGACGGGTGAGTATTATTGTGACAACATATCTTTTCTTCTTAATTATGCCAGACATACTTTCTGATGGCCAAGAGCTATATTTTTATGTTGACTTTATTAACCTGTGTTTGGTTGATTAACACAGGCTATGTTTGCATAATCCTGAATTTTGACACTTGAGTTGAGATGTACTGCAACTTATTGTATGCAAATCTTGCAAGATCGGTTCATGGAGCAATATTGTTTGATACTATGATAATTGTATATTATACTAAGCTAGCTAGTTTATTTAAAGAGTCCCCTCTGCTTTTACCAACTATGTAAATTGATTAAATGCTCAAAGAATGAGTCATGAACTCTTTCCACCTTCATCCCTGACCCTTGACCTGTGAATGATGGCTGCAAGTACAATTATGATCTATAAAAAGGGGGTCTCTGCCTCTATTCAGGGTCATTCTACAGCATTAGATATTCCAAAATGAATGTCCAAATTCCAACATCACTATGGCACTTCAAATCCAATAATCAGTTACCCTTCCTAAAGACTCTTTAAAGTCTTCAAGAAAAAAAAGTATTCCATATACATTTTTAAAAACAAGAATCTTTATTAATGTTCAATAAAAAAGCAAAAATGCCTCAAGAGGGCACTGTGGTCACATATATCCCCAAAAAACTCAATGTAAATTCAATATTACCCATATCAGAGTCAAATGACTATATACATATATATATATATATATATATATATAGCTTTCTCCAATTACAACCAAAATAATAAGTTAAATCCTTATCATAATATCCAATAGTTGATTCTCAATGTAATATGCACATAGTTTATGATATTCCCGTATATGCAGCTTTTATCAGTAAGGCTACTAGATGCTAGTAAACTTATACAAATATGCATCACAGATCGCCGTTTCGCCCCCGGAAGAAGTGAGGCGAAACAGCATCGGGGTGAGAGGGTCCTGTGGTCAGCGATATCGGGTCTCCATTACCCTTAGGTTTTTGAAGCTTATAGGCACTTTGTGATGCATATTTGTATCAGATCAGACGTATCACGTATATATGATGGTAAATTATATCGGTAAGATGAAAAGGGAGCTTAGAAAGAGGATAGGGGATCACATAGGAGACCATTTTACTGCGTCATCAAATGACGCATAAACCACTGAACATAACTCCGGAGCAATGTCATCGTTTACTGACAGCCCTTTTGGATAAGACAGATGCTGAATAATGTAGGAAGTAGATTAGAAAAACTCCAGCACCTTCTCCGTATCCATCACAAGAAATGTAAAGTTAAAACGTCCATTTTATTAGTTCCATTAAAAAAGCACCATATGTAAGGTAGACCTTACGCGTTTCGTACCAACAGGGGTTCTTAATCATAGGTTACATTGCTATGGTTAAAAGACATATATATACATATGGACTGAAAACAAAAGAGAAAATAGGGTGGAGACCGACAAAGAACAGGAAGTTCATTAGTGTATGAAAATCCTCCTGAGGATAATTGCTCAGTAATATGCATAAATTAAACTTATGTGCATGGTATGCTGGCAAAAGTACACCATTAGAAAAAAATATCAAAAAATGTACATTAGATCACTGAGAAAATTGAGACCATTGGGAATGCGAGAGTTAAGTTTAAGAATCCATGAGACTTCTCTGGCTTAGGGAAGCTTGCCTCTATCTCCTCCACATATTTGTCTTTGCACCTGGTCTATACCAATAACCTTAAGTGTGGAAAGATCACCACAGTGAAAATCAGCAAAATGTTTGCTGAGTCCTGACATGAAGGACTCACTGCATTAGGATTCGGAGTCCTCCAGTAACATGCTCTGCGATGCGTCTTTTAAGCATGCGGATAGTGCAACCCACATAAAAATTTTTGCAAGATGTGCACAGTAGTATTGAGCGAGCATGCTCGACACTGCTGGGTACTCGTCCGAGCATCTCGCTACTCGGGATGTTCGGCGAGCACGGAGCATTTCCGGGTTACTCGGGCGGGAGCTCGTGTCTCCGCCCTGCATGTTTGGCGCTCTTTACAGAGCCAATGAACATGCAGGGATTGCCAGCCAGTCACTGTAATGCCGCAGCCATGTTGGTTATGGGCATTACATTGATTGGCTGGCCGCACAGCGTCACCTCGAGTATTTAAAACCGGGTGCCACCATCTTGGACACAGTAGCTCCGGATCAGGTAGTGTAGGGAGAGTGCTGATGAGCTAGGGAGAGATTTATACTGCGAAATACTTAGTGTAAGGTCTCTAAAGCCTGCCAAACCAAACAAACAGTCCTTCTCAGGAGTAATATCCATCCCAGATATCAGGCAGGCAGGCAGGCTGTATAGGAGACGCAGATGATATACCAACAAACACTGCATTACAGTCCTGTGTGCTCCTGCTGCTCAAATTGCTAGACTTAGTCCCAGGTCTCGGGGGCCAGGAAAAATCCTCTCTTTTCATCTAAATCCTCTTTTTTTTTTTTTCCCCAGTCAGACTGTACAAATACCCGTCTTATTAACCTTTTTGTGTCTCCCCCCCCCCCCAAAAAAAAAAAAGAGTGTGTCGGTGAGTGTTCAGACACAAATATATCTGTTTAAAAGATTCTGGTGTAGGCCACATAACTACATAACTATAACTGTGGTTTTGCAGTTCCACGGTTCAAATCTCTGTATTATCCAGCTTTTGGCCTTTTTTCCGTAAAAAAAAAACAGTAATAGTGTCTCCCTGACTGTTCAGACACAAATATATCTGTTTAAAAGATTCTGGTGTAGGCCAGAGAAATAGAACTGTGGTTTTCCTCTTCCACGGTTCTAATCTCCTTTTTATTACCCTTTTTCCATTGATAGTGCGAGTGTAAGCTATTTTACTTCATTTACAATGGGCAAGGTACGTGTGAAGGGACGTGGAACTGGACGTTCTGGTGATGGTGCGTGTAGAGGACGGGGCCGTGGCCAAGGTGAAAATGTGCCACAACCAACAGCCACATCTTCTCGTTCCTAATTCTTGACCGAATTACTAGGGAAACACACAACAACACCAGTATTGCGAACTGATCAGTGTGAACAGGTTATTAATTGGATAGCAGATAATACTTCCAGTTACCTGGGCACCACCACCTCCGGTCTGTCTTCCACACGGTCAAGTTTTAGTAGCCGTGAGTCTCGACCGCATACTCCTCCTCACCCTGATGCTCCTTCCTCCCACAATGCCGAGTGTCGTCAGACAGCAACAGATCCCACAGGTGGACACTCTGAAGAGCTGTTCACTGGTCCATTTCCATATTTGTGCCCCTCGCCTGCTCCGCTTGAAGTGGTGGAAGAGGAGATCCTATGTAGTGATGCCCAAATATTTGAACAGCCACGGCCACAGGAAGGCGACGCTGGCAATTTGTCACAAGAGGTGGACAATGACGAGACACAATTGCCACGGAGTGAGGAGGAGGATCGTGGTGCGCAAGTGGAAGAGGAGGAGGTGGTGGACGATCTAGTAACTGACCCAACGTGGCAGGAGGACACGCAGAGCGAGGCCAGCAGCACACAGGGGGAGGGAGGCAGAGTACCCCAACAGGCAGGAAGAAGCAGTGTGGTGGCTGCACACAGAAGACGGGCAACCGTTTCCCTTAACACCAACACGAGGGACGTTGTCAGTACAACAGGTAGGTCTTCCAGAGTCTGGAATTTTTTTAAAGACTCTGCTGATAACCCCAAAAAGGCCATTTGTACCACCTGCCATGCCAGCATCAGCAGGGGTGACAAAACTACCAGCCTGACCACCACCAGCATGATCAGGCACATGTCAGCAAAGCACCCAACTTTGTGGGGCGAACCCCAGGATCCACGACCAGTGTCAGCGGGTGTCACCACTGCTTTTTCCGCTGTTATGCGTGTAAGAGAACCCCCTGTTGTGCGTGCAAGGCAATCCCCTGTCCATACTGCATGTAAAGATGCCCCCTCCTCTCAGTCTTCACTTGTTATGGAAGTTTCTCAAGAAACAGCATTAACGTCCACGTCCACGTCCCACCGCAGCGTTCAATTGTCCATATCCCAGACCTTTGAACGAAAGCGCAAATTTGCAGCCAACGCCCCACAGGCCACAGTCCTAAATTCGCATATTTCACGTCTGCTTGCGTTGGAAATGCTGCCTTTTAGGCTGGTGGAGACGGAATCCTGCCACAACCTTATGGCGTTGGCCGTCCCTCGGTACTCGGTCCCCAGCCGACACTATTTTGCCCGGTGTGCCATCCCCGCACTACACAAGCACGTGTCCCAAAACATCTGCCGTGCCCTCAACAACGCAGTTACTGGGAGAGTCCACCTGACAACGGACACGTGAACAAGTGCTTGTGGCCAGGGGCAGTACATCTCCCTGACGGCACACTGGGTAAACATAGTGGAAGCCGGGACCCAGTCTGACCTTGGGATGGAACACATCCTCCCCACACCAAGGATTGCGGGCCCTATGTCAGTCAGAGTTACCCCCACAGTGTACAGCTCCTGCGCATCATCCTCCTCCTCCTCATGTTCAGCCTCCATCTCAGATATCAACACATCAGTTACAAGCTGGAAGCACTGCAGTACTGCCTCCGCCAAGCGGCAATAGGCTGTGCTGAAACTCCTAAGCTTAGGTGATAAACCTCACACTGCTTGTGAGTTGTGGACAGCTGTGAAAGAGCAGGCAGATCTGTGGCTGAGACCACTGAACCTACATCCAGGCATGGTCGTGTGTGACAATGGCCGTAACCTGGTGGCGGCTCTGAGGCGAGGTGAGATCACACACGTACCATGCCTGGCTCATGTGCTTAACCTTGTGGTTCAGCGGTTTCTTAAATCATACCCCAAGTTGCCAGATCCGCTCGTCAAAGTATGCCGCCTGTCAGCTCATTTTCAGAAGTCGGCTACAGCTTACGCCACCCTTGCTGTGTTGCAGCAGCGTCTGCAGCTTCCGGCACACCGACTGGTGTATGATGTCCCCACACGTTGTGTGGCGCGCCTGAGGGTTCAGTCGCCACAGGGGTACTGCACCTCAGTTTGAGGTGTGGTATCTCCTCTTTCAGGTAAGGATGGAGCATTTCTCTAGACCCCACTTCACCACTCAACACTACACCACTCCTGTCCTGTAGGGGGCCTATATGCACCAGGGTGCTGCCCCGGGCCGGGATAGAGGAGATGGGGGGAACAAAAGATAGGGGGAACCATGTAGTGGGTGAGAGTGGAGGACACACTTTTAGGTTACACTTACTAATTCATATTTAATCTACGGCCATCTTAGGTTCAGTGTTCTTTGATTGTGATCTTCATCGCTGATTGTGGCTTTCTGCTAGAACCTGCAGCCTATTGAAGATACACGGTCCTCGTACTCTGGCCTTGAGGCGAGGAGCGGGTTAGAGCTAACCTCTGTCTCTACCCGGTCAAGGTCCCTACCTAAGAAGGCCTGGAGGGGAGCAGAGGAGAAAGGCTCCACAGGCAAAAGGATCCCAGGGGGGTCCGGACAGAGCGGCATACGCCACCGGTATTTCTTACTCTGGCCTAGTCAGAGGGATTCCTGCTGCAAGAGGGGTGACCGGCCCCCGATATCTGACTTTGTTACTTCACATCTCAGTCAGAAAAGCCCGGAGGCTTAGTGGATCCCAGGAGGGATACGGACGGAGCAGCTTACACCACCAGTATCTCTCTACCTGCGTTTATCCAGTGGGACCCGGCCTTACACCTTGTTCCAACCACGCAAACAGTCGGGAGAAGACTTAGTGGGAGAACTTGCCAAGGAGAGGAACACACACCAGAGGGGTCTCGGACAGGTGCTCCTGATCAACCTGGAAAGTGCTGGACCCCCTACCTGGTGGCCGCAGTACGCCGCGAGGAGCAGAGGGAAGCTTTGCGGCTAAAGTTCATCTGACTGTGAGTAAAAACCCTGGATGACTTCACACCCCGCTTCAGCCTGGTATTTCCTGCGCGGCACTGCACCCGCCATCCTTCCTCGCACTACCCTGAGGCCTGCTCCGCCTGCGGGGAGCCGTCCCATCTTAGCTGCCTGTAACACCAGCCTCAGTGGACTGAAACAGCGCTGGTGCTCATCACCGGAAACCGTAGGTGGCGTAGTCGGAAAAATACCACTCATCCTCCAAAGTCCATTATTTTTATGTGTCCGCCCTGGGCACGGACCGGGTCCAGGCCACGACTGCATCCCCCTCCCCCTACAACCGACCCGGCTCCGAGTAACCCCCATCTCCCAGGGAGGGCTGTGAGCGTCAGTTGGAACTCTACCCTCCACATCTTGCAAAGGATTTGTGAGCAGAGGAGAGCCGTTGTGGAGTACCAGCTGCAACAAGGCCGTCGATATTCAGGTCAGACTCCACACATAAGACCTCAGGAGTGGACCTGGATGTCTGACATATGTACCATCCTGACAAACTTTGAGGAGTCCACCAAGATGGTGAGTGGCGA
Source organism: Phyllobates terribilis (assembly GCF_046119375.1). NCBI lineage: Eukaryota > Metazoa > Chordata > Amphibia > Anura > Dendrobatidae > Phyllobates > Phyllobates terribilis. Next base: position 108,157,793 of record NW_027362764.1, on the reverse strand, counting down.
TGACGCCATCATTAGCGTCAGCATCCCAGTTGTCTGTCTTTTGCAATGCTCCCTGCAGAGAATTAAAGAGGAGGCATTGCAGCCAGAGAATGATGAGATGGATCAAGAAGCCGTAATGGGCGATTACACACAGCCCAGCCTCATCTCATCCCAATGTGCATTGGGAGACAATGAGGGAGAGGAGGAGGAGGAGGAGGAGGAAAAACAGGAGCTGGTATCATGCGCTGTAGATGGTAGTACCTGTGCAACTGTCATACCGTCGGTTCAGCGTGGGTGGCCTGAGGACAGGGGGGAGGAGGAGGAGAAGGAGGAGGAGAGCATGGTCAGTCGTCATCTTGGTGAGGACACGGAAGTCTTGCCCGTTACCAGTCTGGCACGCATGGCTGACTTTATGTTACACTGCCTTAACCGTGACCCTCGCGTTGTCAAAATGTTGGGTGACAGTCATTACTGGTTGGTGACACTTGTAGACCCCCGCTACAAGGAGAACTTTCACTCTCTTATTCCTGAGGTGGAGAGGTCTACAAAAATGGGGCAGTACCAGAAGGACCTTGCTGCAGAACTGTTAAAAAAATTCCCATCTGAACACGCTATCGGCAGAGGTCACAGTTCGTTGTTGCCCAACCAAGGAGTACAGGCAAGAGAGACGCAACTCTAATCCAGCAGAGGCAGGGGAACACTGTCAAAGTTCTGGGACAGTTTTCTGAGACCCACCCAGCTTACAGGACCTGAGGCGCGGGGTACTCTCACAAGGAGTGGAAAGTTTCAAAAGATGGTGAGGGAGTACCTTGCCGACCGTACCAGCGTCCTCCGTGATTCCTCTGTGCCTTTTAATTATTGGATATCCAAGCTGGACACTTGGAATGAACTCGCTCTGTACGCCTTGGAGGTCCTGGCCTGCCCTGCCGCTAGCGTGTTATCAGAGCGTGTTTTTAGTGCCGCTGAGGGAATTATAACTGATAAGCGCACTCGCCTGTCAACTGACAATGCTGACAAGCTGACCCTTATCAAAATGAACAAGGGCTGGATTGGGCCAGACTTCTCATCACCACCAAATGACAGCAGAGTAACATAAAGTCAAATCCACTGTGTTATTTCAGGAATTCCCATGCACCGCTTCACACCCACACATGGGTATACGCTTCCTCATTTCGGCTGTATTTTGCTCTTCTCCTTATCCTCAGCCTCCACCACCACTATACCACCAGTGTGACCGTGGTTCATGTTGCCAGCATTGCAAGTTCCTCGGTCCTAATTTTTGGCAGCTTTTGCAAGGAAGGCATAGGCAAAGACTATGGGAGACCCACTCCCCAATAATGGGAATAATGTTTTTAATATGCTGTACTGCATGGCTCTTGTTTGCCAGCATTGCAAGTTCCTCCGTCCTAATTTTTGGCAGCTTTTGCTTGGAAGGCATAGGCAAAGACTATGGGAGACCCACTCCCCAATAATGGGAATAATGTTTTTAATATGCTGTACTGCGTGGCTCTTGTTTGCCAGCATTGCAAGTTCCTCCGTCCTAATTTTTAGCAGCTTTTGCTTGGAAGGCATAGGCAAAGACTATGGGAGACCCACTCCCCAATAATGGGAATAATGTTTTTAATATGCTGTGCTGCATGGCTCTTGTAAGGGGCTTTTAAAATAGTCTTGTTAAGCTACTGTGAGCTCCACATCTCTTCCAAGGGGCATTGATATAGTATTTTTATTCCATTGCGACCTCCACCACTCTTCCAAGGGGCACTAAAACCGTCTTGTTAAACCACTATGAACTCCACAGCTCTTCCAAGGGGTATGAAAACTGTCTTGTTAAGCTACTGTGACCTCCACGTCTCTTCCACGGGGGATTGATATTGTCTTTTTATTCCACTGCGACCTCCACCACTCTTCCAAGGGGCATTAAAACCGTCTTGTTAAACCACTCTGAACTACACAGCTCTTCCAAGGGGCATTGAAATGTTGTTTTTAATTATCTCTAACTTCCACGACTCTTCCATTCACTGCTTAGGCCCACAGTGTACAGGAGACCCAGTTGCTATAAATGGAAAAAACGGTTTAGTTAAGGCCCTCTGACCTCCATGTCACTTCCAAGGGGCATTGGAGTGCCTCGAAATTTTTGGTTGGCATTGCACTCACTGTATGCCCTATATCTGTGTAGCCGAACCGCTCCTTTTAGTACAGAAACATATCCTACAAGACATGTGTGGTTAACTGTCCTGATATTGATGTGAATGGTCCCTGTTCCTCCTGCTCTTTCTCCTTTGCAACTACCTCATCCATCATTCATCACCTGAAGCTTTGTTTTAATGGGAGTCATAGAACTGGGATAGTAGCAGGAAAACATCCAGCAATGCTCGGAGGAGGTAGGATATGCGCCAAAATGCTGACCACCTCAGGCCTAGCCGCTACTACATACATGCGCTTGCATTCCAAGGAACAGAAAGCTAAGGAGACGGATGACCTCATGATCATGAATAATTTACTCGTTGTGTAGGAGGCCTACCACTGCTGCTGTCTACCTTCTGAACTTTGTGTTGAAGTCTGATTGACCCAGGACCCACAATCCTCTATGTCTGGAGGACGTGTTGCATCCCAGTGTCCAACTGTGTCCCGGCTTCCACAATATTAACCCAGTGTGAAGGCGTCAGTGAGATGGACCATCCCTGGCCACATTCACTTGTCCACGTGTTTGTGGTTAGGCTGTCCTTCCCACTAAATGCACTGGGGAGGGCACAGGTAATGTTTTGGTATGCGCGTGTGGCGCCCCTGCTGTGCATTGGTGCCACAGATCCTAGAAGGGTGCATAAATTGATTTCGCCACAAGAGGCCCTCACTACATGCAAACACCTCCACCTTCCACCTCATACCAGCAGAGGGAGCCCTGTTAGGGATATAAAAGGGAAGGTGGAGCCAGGCAGCTCAGATTAGTGTTGCAGTGTGCTCAGGATGTAGCTGCACGCAGGCTGCTGTGTGAGGCAAGCTAGGCCTCCAGCAGCCCTGAAGCCTAGTGAGGGCCCCGAGCGTGGCCGACGGCGAGGAGGAAAAGAGTGGAACTAAGGGGGCAGAGGGGCATAGTAAGCTCACCCCGATTTATATACCGGATACCGGGTCCACGCCTACAGGGATCTTTATGACCCGTAGGAACAACCGGAATCCCTGGAGAACTACAAGTCCCAGGTTAACTAACCGCTGACCACAGCAACAGGGTTAGGTACCACTAAGGCCCCAGCGACCAGAAATAGTGGGAACCAGGAGAAAACCCTACCGCCAAGAAGGAAGCAGTAAGCAAGCCAGGCCTAGCTCCAGGCAGGCCCGAAGCTTAGAGAATAAAAGACACAGATCAGGAGGCCTTACACCCGCTCACTGGGGAGAGTCCAGAAATGTACCCTTCGCCCTGAGTGTCCTGGACCGTACCTGCATCACCACCAGTAAAGGTATTGAAGTTTGCCCTTGTGTGTGTTCCTGTACTTCCTCTGGGACCGTCCTGCCGTCGCTCTCCTGCTTCCACCATCTTTCTACACCTCTACACTGCCCTGAGGCCTGCTCCACCTGTGGGGAGCCGTTCCATCATAGCTGCCCGTAACATCAGCCTCAGTGGACTGTCGCAGCGCTGGTAACCTCTTACCAGAATCCACAGGTGGCGTCACGAATTATTCTAAAACCCCTATAAATATAATCATTCCCCATTTTATTGACCGCCCTGGGCCATGGACCGGGCCAGCCACCGTGATTTCCCCCAAGCATCTGAAGGCCCGGCTGCCGAGTACCCCACGGCCCTGGGGGCGCGTCACGCGCTTGTGTATAAGGCGCACCGGGACAAATAGGGGAGGCTGGGGACCGTTTATGGACACCCGGCCGTCCCCAGGCGGCTGGGGACCGTGTCTGGACACTCGGCCGCCGACACAGCCATGACGTGGTGGCCAGATTCCGCCTCCACATGCCTAAAAGGTTCAATTTCAAATGCAAGCAAGCAGTATGGTATTGCAGCCTGGGGGTGGGTGGGTGGCAGGCTGCATACTTGTGCTTGCATTGCAAGGAATGAGGGAGGTACAATTGAACACTGCCTGGGACAAGGACTTGCATGGGGATAGTTGCAAGTCTGCATCTTCTGATGCGGCAAGGATCACTTCGTATCTGCATACTTTTAGGCAGTGACCTGGGTGTCAGAGATGCTTCCAAGGGTCTTTCCCATGCTGTTCCCATGTCTTTTCAGCACTGTATGCATGTGTCACACAGCACATGGCCAGATAAGGTTGTAAAATGTTAAAGTTTCCCAGTGACTGCATTTGTCACGGTTGAAAGCAATACAAAAGTGCAAAAACGCATAAAAAATGCTACTTGTGAACATAGCCCAACGTGTGGAGGAGTAATTTTGTTATTGGTTATTTATTTTACCTTATACACAAGTCTTTACCCTGGAAAGGATGTTCCTTAACATATTTCACAGGAAAGCAGTTTCAGTTTCGTTTTTGAACGTTTAATTGTGAGCCCGTAAAAGTGGCTTAATACCTCTGACTACGTTGTTGACAGCAGTGACCTGGGGGTCAGAAATGCTTACTGGGGCGATCCCCATGCTGTCCCCATGTCATTTGAGCACTGTCACTATCGTTTTGGGCACTTTTTAGGCTTTCTACAGACTGCCGGGGGTGCCGCTGCAAAAATGCTCGGGTGTCCCATAGAATAACATTGGGCTCGTTGCTCGGGTCGAGCACTCGAGTATCACGGTGAGCTCGGCCCGAGCTTCGAGCACCCGAGCATTTTAGTGCTAGCTCAACACTAGTAAATTGTAAATTAAATGAATTGTCACTTAAAAACTGTAGAAACGTGGATAGCATATAAAGTGCCTCATCATCAGGGGTACGCCCGATGATGATGACATCATCAATGTATCTGGCGTACCACCTGATGTAAGGCAAAAAAGGATTGTCAAGCGTGTGAATATGAAATAATTCCCACCAAGTTACAATTTGCCAGCATACCATGCACATAAATTTAATTTATGCATATTACTGAGCAATTATCCTCAGGAGGATTTTCATTCACTAATGAACTTCCTGTTCTTTGTTGGTCTCCATCCTATTTCCTCTTTTGTTTTCAGTCCATATATACAGTATATATATATGTCTTTTAACCATAGCAATGTAACCTATGATTAAGAACCCCTGTTTGGTTCCAAATGCGTAACGTCTGTGACGAGTCCCCAGGGCAGTGGGGTACTCGGTGTCCGGGCCTATGGATGCTGGGGGGAAATATGTCACAGTGGCTTGCCCGGTCCGTGGCCCAGGGCAGTCAACAAAAAGGGGAAAAGTTTATATGGGATTTGTAGTTTGATCTTGACGCCACCTGTGGTTTCTGATAATTTGTACCAGCGCTGTTGCAGACCTCTGAGGCAGGTGATAGGGCAGCTAGGATGGAACAGCTCCCCACAGGTGGAGCGGGCCTCAGGGCAGTGTAGAGTTTGATGGTGGGTGGTGATGCTGGGGCTTGTAGTGCACTCAGGACGGCGCAGCTGAAATAACTGACGGAGGCAGTACAGTGCAGTCATCCGAGTTTTACTCACATTTCTTGTTCAAGGTTCTCAGGTACACTGTACGGGTGTTCGCCTCCCCGTCGCACTGCGTCCACCAGAACAGGGGTTCAGCTCTTCCTCAGATATGTCAGGAGCGCTTGACGGAACCCCGCTTTCTTTATGTTTCTAACTAGACCGACTTCTCACGCTGGGTCTTCTCCCTACTGCCCTGCGCTTCCCCACAATCAGACCCGATCGGGTGCTCTGAAGTCCCTCTGGGCAACCTGGAGTTCCCGGACCTACTTGACCCTCACGGTGACTTGGATGAGACTGTGGCAACTGCACCATGGAAGTTCAGAAGCCTACGGTTTTTCCAGCCGAGACCTGGAGTAACAGGGCTGGTCCAGGGGCCGGTCCCCTTCTTGCGGCCTGATCCCTCTGACACCTGGCAGATTCGGGGCGTACGGGTGCCGTCCTGCACTCACCGTACCCCCTGGAATGCCTTCTATAGAACAGAGCCTTTCTCCTCTGCTCACCTCCTGGGCCTCTATCACTAGGCCCCACTTGTGGAGCAGAGCTCCTGAAAAGGCTCTGCTCCCCTGCTTACTGCTCACTCACTTCTCTGTCTTGCCTGCCACCCTAAGATGGCTTCCCTTTATATACCTCCTATTATTGTGCTCCCCTATTCTACATCCTCCACCCACACCCACTACTGGTTCCCTCTACCTTTGGTTCCCCCCACTCCAGCCATGGACAGGGCTCAGCAGGAAACACATTGCATCTTGCCCTTCCAGCCGGCCTGGAGCAGTGTAGTGTTGAATGTGGGTGTTGGGGTTCCGGGCAGCACTCCCTCCTTACCTGAGAGAAGGAGACACCACACCTCTGGGTGAGGTGCAGTACCTCTGTGGCGACTGAACCCTCTGGGGCGCCACATCTGCCTTACATATGGCGCTTTTTTAATGGAACTAATAAAATGGACGTTTTAACTTTACATTTCTTGTGATGGATACGGAGAAGGTGCTGGAGTTTTTCTAATTTACTTCCTACTGCCTCTCATCCCTGGATTTGCTACCAAGGATTTCCGTGCACCAGTGGACCCTTATGGCATATGCATGGTAGGCTGAAATTTTCCTCTTTTTTTCCTTATATACCAGATGCTGAATAAGTCTTAACTTGTTCAGCTCCATTTTTGGAACTACACCTAATGGAGAAACAATTGCTTCAACAATTGGCAAACAACTGAAGGGGCCGGGCAATGAGACCTAACCCCACTTCCTTCTTCAATTTCTCAGAAACCACCCACAAATATTCTAAAACCGAGCGCAATTTTTTTAAAGAAAAGGGGACTTGATGTTCTGCAGGAGGAATTCTAAATCCCTTCCAAAAACCCTTATAATGAATCTCAGTTTTTTCCCTATAAGGGTAACTATTTAGAAAAGGGGCCATAGTGAGATGGTTCACTGGAGTCTTCCCCCTGATTAGGTCCAGCCACCCCCCTGCAATTTCCTCTCTTAAAACATTTAACTGCCCCATGTGACGTTCCACTACAGTGTGAGCACACATGCCTAAACTTGCAGTTGGTCCCGTGTTTGCACTGCCCATGGTTAAACTGCCAGCACGCTTCCATTTTGTCTTTTGCTCCTTGTGCTCCGTATCACGACACCCCCTGATGAACCTGCGTGGCTCCCACTGCTGTTATTCCCGGGAAAGGACTAAGGATTGTCCGTATCTAGAAGGAGCCGTTACTTTTAGCCATAGTCCTATGTCCTTCTGATCTCATCTAATGCTCGACCGCACCGCTTTTCCTTGTCTGAACTGCTCATCATATCTCAACCGAGCCTGCCCTCCATAAATTCGATGTGCCTCCCCAATCACATCCATATAACAAAACAAACCTGAGCAGTTATCAGGCGCCTTCTCCCCAATGACACTAGCGAAGGTTGCAAACGCCTGTAACCAGTTAGCAAATGTTTGTGGTATAAACCGCCACCTCCGCTTTTCCTCCTCCTTCTTACTGTCGTCCTTTCTGACATTGTTGAGGTTAAATTTTTCAAAGAGGCAAAAGCAAATTTTTTTTAACATATTCGTCTTTCCAAATTTTCTCTTTTACCTCCTTCTTTAAGTGTCACCCCAACGGCCCCTCGAAGCATACATATACCTCCCCCTTTTCTCTATCATCGACCTTAATAGCATTCGCTTTTTCCTTTTCAGTTTGATTGGGCTACAACCCACTCGCAGACGTGCCACCACTACTTGCCACTGCCCCACCTATCTCACCACCAGCGATACCTGACCCTGTCGGCGACGATAGCCATGCCCCCTCCGGAGTTACGCCCAACCCCCACCAGAACCACCTTCCAAAATCTGCGGCATTCTGTTCAGCAGGTCCCTGATCCCGGACGCTCTGTTGCACCCAGACCCCCCTTCCTTTCTACACCTGGACTTAACTCCCTCCCGCACACCCCTTGACCAAATCTAACAGCATGTTGAAACAGACAAGACAGAGAATCATACTCATAAGGCTGCCCGGGCGCTATGATCCCGTCAGCCGTACTTCCAGCATCTTGACAATCCGTCTCCTCTTCCATCAGCTCCCCCTGGTTGGATTCCATGCCACCAGAAGGATTGGCAACCCCCACTGGCACACGTGGACCTGAAGGTGGCCTCTGCTGGCACCTGCCGGCTGCAGGCCCCCTGCCAGGCCCATCTACACTGGTGCCTGCCGCTTCAGTGGGTCCTCGGCGTGTCGGGTAGAGCCAGGCCGCCCGCTCTGGTACTTTCACCTGGTTGCCGTTGCTGTCTGCTACTCCTTCTGGCATCAGGAGCATCGCCAGGTGCGCCCACCGCTGATGATCTGGGTCCTGAGGGCCTAGAAGCGGAAGGCGGAAGACGAGGGGTAGCTTAGCTCTTGTACTCACCGCCCTCAGGGTCCCCGGTGGGACTCCTCAGCCATCGCCTGCTCCATGGCATGAATTCGGGGGATTAGCCTCTCCAGGAGCCTCGCTCTCCTGACCCGCCTGTCGGCCTCCTCATCACGGGCTGGGGCTCCGACGCACATAGTGGAATGCTGCTCCCCCCCTCTCCCCTCACCCCTCAGTCCTGCCTCTGTCCGCAGTTGTTGTAGCATGGCCTACACGTTCTCCATGAGGTAGGTTAATGGTGAGGGAGGGGGACACGTGTTAACTTTACACACCCAGCAGTCTAATATGGCCACTTTTCCCACACTTTTTCTTAAATACTCTCCTACCTTCCTCACACCAGTTTCCCTGCATTGTTCCAAATTATCCCTCCCTGCCAATTCCAGTCATGAGGGGCTTTCCCTTAATTTGTACAATCTCCAGCCCCTTTCTGGATCACTGCTCAGTCAGTGCCAATGCTGGAATCAATGAGGTCAGTGCTGGGGCAGGTTATTAACAGCCAATGCTGTGTATTGGGCGGACAGAAGGCAGAGCTGCACCATTGAGCCAGGTAGTGCCAGCTCTGGTTGTGCGTTTAGCAAAGAAAGCACAGGGAGCTGCCCAGTCTGGAGGGCAGCATGTAAACAAAAAGGGTAAAAAAATGAAATGAAATTGGTAGGAACGAAAGGTAGAGACCAAAAAAATTTATATTTGCCAGGTGGACACAGAGGCTGTGGTGGTCGGCTGCCAGGTGGACACAGAGGCTGTGGTGGTCGGCTGCCAGGTGGACACAGAGGCTGTGGTGGTCGGCTGCCAGGTGGACACAGAGGCTGTGGTGGTCGGCTGCCAGGTGGACACAGAGGCTGTGGTGGTCGGCTGCCAGGTGGACACAGAGGCTGTGGTGGTCGGCTGCCAGGTGGACACAGAGGCTGTGGTGGTCGGCTGCCAGGTGGACACAGAGGCTGTGGTGGTCGGCTGCCTGGTGGACACAGAGGCTGTGGTGGTCGGCTGCCTGGTGGACACAGAGGCTGTGGTGGTCGGCTGCCTGGTGGACACAGAGGCTGTGGTGGTCGGCTGCCTGGTGGACACAGAGGCTGTGGTGGTCGGCTGCCTGGTGGACACAGAGGCTGTGGTGGTCGGCTGCCTGGTGGACACAGAGGCTGTGGTGGTCGGCTGCCTGGTGGACACAGAGGCTGTGGTGGTCGGCTGCCTGGTGGACACAGAGGCTGTGGTGGTCGGCTGCCTGGTGGACACAGAGGCTGTGGTGGTCAGCTGCCTGGTGGACACAGAGGCTGTGGTGGTCGGCTGCCTGGTGGACACAGAGGCTGTGGTGGTCGGCTGCCTGGTGGACACAGAGGCTGTGGTGGTCGGCTGCCTGGTGGACACAGAGGCTGTGGTGGTCGGCTGCCTGGTGGACACAGAGGCTGTGGTGGTCGGCTGCCTGGTGGACACAGAGGCTGTGGTGGTCGGCTGCCTGGTGGACACAGAGGCTGTGGTGGTCGGCTGCCTGGTGGACACAGAGGCTGTGGTGGTCGGCTGCCAGGTGGACACAGAGGCTGTGGTGGTCGGCTGCCAGGTGGACACAGAGGCTGTGGTGGTCGGCTGCCAGGTGGACACAGAGGCTGTGGTGGTCGGCTGCCAGGTGGACACAGAGGCTGTGGTGGTCGGCTGCCAGGTGGACACAGAGGCTGTGGTGGTCGGCTGCCAGGTGGACACAGAGGCTGTGGTGGTCGGCTGCCAGGTGGACACAGAGGCTGTGGTGGTCGGCTGCCAGGTGGACACAGAGGCTGTGGTGGTCGGCTGCCAGGTGGAGAGTGGCGGTGGTGGTCGGCTGCCAGGTGGAGAGTGGCGGTGGTGGTCAGCTGCCAGGTGGAGAGTGGCAGGGGTGTTCTGCCGCCAGGTGGAGAATGGCGGCGGTGTTCTGCCTATATAGTGGAGATAAAACACAATAATGTTGAAGCGCATTTCAGTCTCAAGATGTCAAGCCTGTCAGCGCTCAGATCATACACTGCATAAAATTTTTCTGCATGGCTGTCGTCCCAGAAGGAAGCCTCTTCTAAAGATGATGCACGAGAAAGCCCGCAAACACTTTTCTGAAAACAAGCAGACTAAGGACATGGATTACTGGAACCAAGTCTTGTGTTCTGGTGAGACCAAGAAAAACTTATTTGGCTCAGATGGTGTCAAGTATGTGTGGTGGCTAACAGGTGATAAGTACAAAGACAAGTGTGTCCTGCCTACAGTCAAGCATGGTGGTGGGAGTGTCATAGTTTGGTGCTGCATGAGTGCTGTCGGCAGTGGGGAGCTACAGTTCATTGATTGAACCATGAATGTCAATATGTACTGTGACATACTGAAGCAGAGCATGATCCCCTCCCTTCGGAAGCCGGACTGCAGGGCAGTATTCCAACATAATAACCTCAAACACACCTCCAAGACGACCACTGCCTTGCTAAAGAAACGGAGGGTAAAGGTGCTGGACTTGGCCAAGCATGTCTCCAGACCTAAACCCTGTGAGGCATGCTGAAACAGAAGGTGGAGGAGCGCAAGGCCTCTACTATCCACCAGCTCCTTGATGTCGTCATGGTGGAGTGGAAGAGGATTCCAGTGGCCACCTGTGAAGCTCTGGTGACCTCCGTGCCCAAGAGAGTTAAGTGCTTGAAAATAATGGTGGCCACACAAAATATTGACATTTTGGCCACAATTTGGCCATTCTCACTCAGGGGTGTACTCCCCTTTGTTGACAGCGGTTTATACATTAGTGGCTGTGTGAGATATTTAGAGGGCACACCAAATTTACACTGTTATACAAGCTCTACACTGACTACTTTACATTGTATCAAAGTGTCACATCTTCAGTGTTGTCCCATGAAAAGATATAATAAAATATTTACAAAAATGATGTGAGGGGTGGACTTACTTTTGTGATATACTGTATCCCCAAAGATCAGCTGTTCTAGGACCTGATCTGCATTGTCTGGTGATGATCGCTTTACATTGACTGGGACCCCGTATTGTAACTCTATTCAATGTGTTTATATTAGGCCGCAGCTTACAATACCTTCTCAGTGGGGGTGCCGGGTGTTGGACCCCCACTAATCTGATATTGATGATATATACTAAGCATACATAATCAATATCTTGCGATGTGACAGGACAACCCCTTTAAGTAACAGACGAACAATATTTTTACGTTTCTTAATATTTAACCATCCTGATTAATAAAGAATAAATTATTAACTACATAGTTTGCTAGAACTACAAGCATGTCACGATTTTGCAGAAAAAAAATTAAGTAAATGCCTGTAAAATTATGTGGTCATTGAAAACTGCATACACTGTAAAAATGTTTGTTATAATAACTGTTCACTTAAAAGGGCCCAAAATCATAATTATGTATGATAAAAATTAAGACCTTATTTATTTGTGTATGCCAATGCAACTCATATTTAAATCTCCCCCTTATAGCAAATCCCCCTCATGTTCCATCCCATGGCTCCAATGCTGTCAGTCGAGCATGCGCTATGTTGTCTCTAAAATTCTCCATAGACTGTTTGGCCCAGTATAAATGGTGAGCTGGCCTGAAGCACCAAGGAGAAGCCGTGTGCTGCTGGGAAATAAATGTGGGAAGAATAGGACGGACCGCTCAGCCCTGTTAAGCTGGATACACGGAGGGGTTAAGGGAGAATAAAAAAAACTCAAAAAAGATGCAAAAATGAAATCTCCTGTTGGGCCTTTCTGTATATTAACAATTACTATACAGATCTGGAGCTTTGTGTAAAACATTGCCATTGGGGGAATGATGTGTTAAATGCCCAAATGCAGACAAAGAACAGCAGACATAGAAAACTGTTTCAGATCCACATTGACAACCATGAATTATACCAGCTAGTTATAAGTTAGTAAAAGTTTAGGGTACTAGAAATGTCAATCTTAAAGCTGGAGGCAACATATTGCAGAATGACGGTGAGACCTGGGGGTGACATGTAAGAAAGGATCTTGTATACTCACTGCTTTACATTCTGCAGCAGAAATAGGAGAAGAAGGATCGAAGCCTAAAAGAAAGATAGAATCAAGGTAACATGAGTGATTAGAAAAGCATCCTCCATTCCCAGAGATCCCATGATATTGAGTGTACTCGCTTACTCTACATCCTCCATTCCCAGAGATCCCATGATATTGAGTGTACTCGTTTACTCTACATCCTCCATGCCCAGAGATCCCATGATATTGAGTGCACTCGTTTACTCTACATCCTCCATTCCTAGAGATCCCATGATATTGAGTGTACTCGCTTACTCTACATCCTCCATTCCCAGAGATCCCATGATATTGAGTGCAGTCGCTTACTCTACATCCTCCATGCCCAGAGATCCCATGATATTGAGTGCACTCGTTTACTCTACATCCTCCATTCCTAGAGATCTCATGATATTGAGTGTACTCGCTTACTCTACATCCTCCATTCCCAGAGATCCCATGATATTGAGTGTACTCGTTTACTCTACATCCTCCATGCCCAGAGATCCCATGATATTGAGTGCACTCGTTTACTCTACATCCTCCATTCCTAGAGATCCCATGATATTGAGTGTACTCGCTTACTCTACATCCTCCATTCCTAGAGATCCCATGATATTGAGTGCAGTCGCTTACTCTACATCCTCCATTCCTAGAGATCCCATGATATTGAGTGCAGTCTCTTAATCTACAAACACGTCCAGAAGACTCATGAAATATGAGTGGATCTCCTGATCTTCTGACACAGTAGGTAAGTAGCACAGTTTATAGTCTGTCCTGGTCACCATCCGAATGAATGTTAGTGCATAGTACTGCAGCTCACACCATTCAAGGGAATAAAGCCGCCATCGATTAACTCTTTACCGACATCCACTATACATGTACGGCGCAAGTCGATAGCGGGTGTATGCATCAGGTTCCACGTGAGCCCGTCTCCTGGAGGTATTGTATTCATGCATATACATACTATTGGCTATAGTCTTTTTTATAAGCTTATGCACTTTATTTCTGTTTATATGTAATATTCCCAACAGAGACTGAGTCTGCATCTTTTAGCTGATCTCTTTCCTTTCTTGTTGTCCCTCACAGTGTGCAGCTCTTTTTTACTCTATTACTATTTATGTTATGTGAACCCTGTTTCAAATAAAGGTATCTTATATTTAACATTGTTGTGGTTGATTAGTTTAGGGGCTGTGCCCACCTGCCTGCCTGTCTACCAGCCGTGCCAGACAGTCTTTGCCAAGTCTACCATTCCTGCCTCCTGTCCCTTGGGGCTAAGCTGCCATCTACCCAATGTCAGTCCTTGTGTAGCACCTGGTCCAGCCTCCCTCGTTTCTCCTCGGATCTCGGTTCCGTCAGCTTCCGTGTATCTGAGGTGGCACTTGGTGAGGCACCTGGTCAGGCCCCTCCAGGATCTCCTCAGATCACGGCACAGTGGTTCCACCACCCAGTTTATTACATGATCTAGAAGGTTCGCTCAGTAATATCTTCTCTTACCTGCTCCTGATGGTCTTCACCTTCTTCTTCCTCTGGATTTTGGTGGTCTTGTCCCTACAATACATGAAACATATATCATCTCATGTAAATGTGTAGTAACGGGGGACTAGGATCTGTAAAGGTTCGTTCTCGGGAAATTCAGAGGAAATTCCCCAGTTTCTTACTCCAACCCAAATACTTCCTAAGCAAAATTTCTCCATTCCTCCATCACAAAGATAAAGGGGTCTCCGAGGATTAGAATACTGATGACCAATTGTTAGGATCTGCCCCAAATACCAGGGAAGCAGACGTCCGGATCCAGATGGATACCCCACTGATTTGCTGACCCTGACTGTTACCTAGTAGCGGCTATGCAGATCCGGGTCCGCAGGGTCTACAATTCATTAGAATACATTAATGCCTGGTTCAGATGTGAAGAGCGGTCCGAGTACAGACCCCGATCACTGACCGCCCAAACCTGACCGCCCCATAAGCAAACACAAGACTTTGGGACAGTGACATTATCAGTAGGATTTGTATAATTGGACCAAAATGGAGAAAATAAAAAGATCCATTGTCACATGATAAATCCTGTACTGCATCAATGAAGTTAATGTCATGGGACTGCTGCAGCTAATCACTGTCCTTGTGCCATTTCCCATCTTTGGCCACATTTTTTTATATTGGAAAACCACATAAATGTTAGTGGTATGGATTATGGAAGGGATGAGTATAAATGATGTTGGCATTTCTCTTATAGGTGCACATCAATATCTTCTTATATTAACAGTAAATATCTGCACTTACATGAAAACGATGTTATCATTCATGGTCTCATCATCGTCTATCTGTTTGGCTGTCTCCTCCCTATAGTACATGAACACGAGATCATCCTATATGTTAGGTGAGGGCTTCACTGAGACTTTTCATAATACGAATGATTGATTTTAACTACAGTGGGTGTGGAAAGTATTCAGACCCCTTTAAATTTCTCTTTGTTTCATTCCAGCCATTTGGTAAATTCTAAAAAGTTCATTTTTTTCTCATTAAAGTCCACTCTGCACCCCATCTTGACTGAAAAAAAAACAGAAATGTAGAAATTTTTGCAAATTTGTTAAAAAAGAAAAACTGAAATATTACATGGTTATAAGTATTCAGACCCTTTTCTCAGACACTCATATTTAAGTCACATCCTGTCCATTTCCTTGTGATCCTCCTTGAGATCATTCTACTCCTTCATTGGAGTCCAGCTGTGTTTAATTAAACTGATAGGACTTGATTTGGAAAGGCACTGTCTATACAAGACCTCACAGCTCACAGTGCATGTCAGACCAAATAAGAATCATGAGCTCAAAAGGAACTGCCCAAGGAGCTCAGAGACAGAATTGTGGCAATGCACAGATCTGGCCAAGGTTACAAAAGAATTTCTGCATTACTCAAGGTTCCCAAGAGCATAGTGGCCTCCATAATCCTTAAATGGAAGAAGTTTGGGACCACCAGAAGTCTTCCTAGACCTGGCCGTCCAGCCAAACTGAGCAGTCGTGGGAGAAGAGCCTTGGTGAGAGAAGTAAAGAAGAACCTCAAAGATCACTGTGGCTGAGCTCCAGAGATGCAGTAGGGAGATGGGAGAAAGTTCCACAAAGTCAACTATCACCGCAGCGCTCCACCAGTCGGGCATTTATGGCAGAGTGACCCGACGGAAGCCTCTCCTCACTGCAAGACATATGAAAGCCTGCATAGAGTTTGCTCAAAAACACATGAAGGACTCCCAAACAATGAGAAATAAGATTCTCTGGTCTGATGAGATGAAGATAGAACTTTTTGGTGATAATTCTAAGTGGTATGTGTGGAGAAAACCAGGCACTGCTCATCACCTCCCCAATACAATCCCAACAGTGTAACATGGTGGAGGCAGCATCATGCTATGGGGGTGTTTTTCAGCTGCAGGGACAGGACAACTGGTTGCAATTGAAGAAAACACGAATGCGGCCAAGTACAGAGATATCCTGGATGAAAACCTCTTCCAGAGTGCTCTGGACCTCAGACTTGGCCAAAGGTTCACCTTCCAACAAGACAATGACCCTATGCACACAGCTAAAATAACAAAGGAGTGGCTTCAGAACAACTCTATGGCCATTCTTGACTGGCCCAGCCAGAGCCCTGACCTAAACCGAATTGAGCATCTCTGGAGAAACCTGAAAATGGCTGTCCACCAACATTAACCATCCAACCTAACGGAACAGCAGAGGATCTGCAAGAAAGAATGGCAGAGGATCCCCAAGGTGTGAAAAACTTGCTGCATCATTCCCAAGTAGACTCATGGCTGTACTAGCTCAAAAGGGTGGTTCTACTCAATACTGACCATGTTATATTTCAGTTTTTCTTTAAGAAATATACAAAAAATTATACATTTCTGGTTTTTTTCAGTCAAGATGGGGTGCAGAATGTATTTTAATGAGAGAAAAAAATAAACTTTTTAAAATTTACCAAATGGCTGCAATGAAACAAAGAGTGAAAAATGTAAAGGGGTCTGCATACTTTCTGTACCCACTGTATATACTGTGCAATACACACTATATAATACATACGCATTCTATATACATATGGACTCTATGTACTGTACACATACACTAATATACTGTATACAGAGAGAGAGCGCGAGAGAGAGAGCGCGAGAGAGAGAGCGCGAGAGAGAGAGCGCGAGAGAGAGAGCGCGAGAGAGAGAGCGCGAGAGAGATAGCGAGAGAGAGAGCGCGAGAGAGAGAGCGCGAGAGAGAGAGCGCGAGAGAGAGAGAAATGTTTTAAGGCATTTTTATTACTTACTGCAAAGTCAAAAGTTTACATACACTAAGATTACTATGCTTTTAAACAATTCTGGACTACCCATGTGATGATGTCATGTATTTGGAAGCTTCTGTTTTTTTGGCAACATCTGAGTTAATTAGAGACACATCCTTGGGTACAATTTCCAGATACCTGAAAGTGCCTCGCTCATCTGTACAATTATACGCAAGTTCAAACAAGATGGAAATGTCCAGCCATCATACCGCTCAGGAAGGAGAAGGGTTCTGTGTTCCAGAGTTGAACGTGCTTTGGTCCGACATGTACATATCAACCCGAGGATAGAAGCAAAAGACCTTGTGAAGAAGATGGCGGAAGCTGGTAAGATTGTGTCAATATCCGTGACACGAGTATTGTATCAATATGGGCTGAAAAGCCACTATGCCAGGAAGAAGCCATTACTCCAAATGAAACATAAAAAAGCCAGATTAATGTTTGCAAATGTACACAGATACAAAGACCTTAATTTTTGGAGACATGTCCTGTCGTCAGATGAAACTAAAATTGAACTTTTTGGGCATAATGACCATCGTTACATTTGGAGGAAAAAGGGAGAAACTTGGAAGCCTAAGAACACCATCCCAACTGTGAAACACGGGGGTGGCAGCATCATGTTGTGGGGTTGCCTTGCTGCAGGAGGGACTTGTGCATTTCACAAAATAGACGGCATCATGAGAAGAGAACATTATGTGGCAATACTGAAGCAACATCTCAAGACATCAGTCAGGAAGCTAAAGCTTGGGCGGAAATGGGTCTTCCAAATGAACAATGACCAGAAGCATAATGCCAAAATGGTAACAAAGTGGCTTAAGTATAACAAAGTCAATGTTTTGGAGTGGCCATCACAAAGCCCTGATCTCAATCCTACTGAAAATTTATGGGCTAAGCTGAAAAAGCGGGTGAGAGCAAGGTGACCTACAAACCTGGATCAGTTACACCAGTTTTGTCAGAAGAAATGGGCCCAAATTCCGACTAACTATTTTGAGAAGCTTGTGGAAGGATAGCCCAAACGTTTGACCCAAGTCTTTCAGTTTAAGGGCAATGATACCAAATACTAATGAAATGTATGTAAGCTTTTGACTTTGCAGCAAGTAATAAAAATGCCTTAAAACATTCTCTCTCGCATTATTCTGGCATTTGGTGGCAAATATTACAATTTGTGGTAATCCTAATAGACCTAAAACAGGAAAGGTTTCTTCTAATTTCATATCGGATATTGAGAAAAACATGCAGATGTGTCTTTTTATATAGTGTATGTAAACTTCTGGATTCAACTGTACATACACACTCTATATATTGCATACATACAGTGAAGGAAATAATTATTTGATCCCTTGCTGTTTAAGTTTACCCACTGACAAAAATGTGGACAGTCTATAATTTTAAGGGTAGGTTCATTTTAACATTGAGCGATAGAATATCCCCCCCCCAAAAAAAAAACAAATACAAGAAAATCACATTGTATAAATTACATACTTATTTCTCACTGCAAAATGCAAAAAAATGTATTTGATCCCTCTGGCAAACAACACTTAATACTTGGTGGCAAAACCCTTGTTGGCAAGCACAGCAGCCAGACTTTTTTTTTGTAGTTGATGATGAGGGTTGCGCACATGTCAGGAGGAATTTTGGTCCACTCCTCTTTGCAGATCATCTCTAAATCATTCAGATTTTGAGGCTGTCGCTCGGCAACTCGGAGCTTCAACTCCCTCCATAAGTTTTCTATGGGATTAAGGTCTGGAGACTGCCTAGGCCACTCCATGACCTTAATGTGCTTCTTTTTGAGCCACTCCTTTTTTGCCTTGGCTGTATGTTTTGGGTCATTGTCTTGCTGGAAGACCCAGCCACGACCCATTTTTAATGTCCTGGTGGAGGGAAGGAGGTTGTCGCTCAGGGTTTTACGGTACATGGCTCCATCCATTCTCCCATTGATGCGGTGAAGTAGTCCTGTGCCCTTAGCAGAGAAACACCCCCAAAACATAATGTTTCCACCTCCATGCTTGACAGTGGGGACGGCGTTCTTTGGGTCATAGGCAGCATTTCTCTTCCTCCAAACATGGCGAGTTGAGTTAATGCCAAACAGCTCAATTTTTATCTCCTCTGACCACAGCACCTTCTCCCAATAACTCACAGAATCATCCAGGTGTTCATTGGCAAACTTCAGATGGGCCTGCACATGTGCCTTCTTGAGCAGGGGGACCTTGCGGCACTGCAGAATTTTAAAGTTTAAGGTGTAATGTGATACCAATAGTTTTCTTGGTGACTGTGGTCCCAGCTGCCTTGAGATCATTAACAGGTTCCCCCCCGTGTAGTTTTAGGCTGATCTCTCACCTTCCTCATGACCAAGGATACCCCACGAGGTGAGATTTTGCATGGTGCCCCAGATTGATGTCGATTGACAGTCATTTGTATTTCTTTCACTTTCTTACTATTGCACCAGCAGTTGTTTCCTTCTCACCCAGCGTCTTACTTATGGTTTTGTAGCCCATTCCAGCTTTGTGCAGGTCTATGATCTTGTCCCTGACATCCTTAGAAATCTCTTTGGTCTTGCCCATGTTGTAGAGGTTAGAGTCTGACTGATTAATTGAGTCTGTGGACAGGAGTCTTTTATACAGGTGACTATGTAAGATAGCTGTCTTTAATGCAGGTAACGAGTTGATTAGTAGCGTCTAACTGGTCTGTAGGAGCCAGAACTCATAATGGTTTATATGGGATCAAATACTTATTTCTCACTGCAAAATGCAAATAAATTTATCTAATTTATACAATGTGATTTTCTTGATTTTTTTTTTATATTTTATCTCTCAATGTTAAAATTAACCTACCCTTAAAATTATAAACTGTTCATGTCTTTGTCAGTGGGCAAACTTACAAAAACAGAAAGGGATCAAATACTTATTTCACCCCCTGTACATATACACAAACATTATATACTACATATATACATACACACTCTATATACTGTATACATATGTACTCTATGTACTGTATACATACACACTAATATACTGTATACATATACACACACTATATACTAAAAAAGCCACAGAAAACTAACCGATTCAGTCAGTAAAACAAGTCAGAATGGATGTAATAAAGTAAAATAAACCTTTATTGAAGTACATGGATGTGGGGGACATACAAAAGAAGAAGGGGGGTGCATATCATAAATATAAAATGGTAAAGTGATATATATAAAAAAGGAAAGTTGTATAGGGAATCACGCTGCTGGGTGAGAATTCACTAGTATGAAATATCGTGTCAACTTTATAGTCTAGATATAAAAATATGTGAAGATATAAAAATATGTCACTCTGCAAAAACTCTTACTGTCTCTTACTTACTTGTCTGGACTATTGGATCTCTCTACTACTCGGTCTCCCACTTACTAAACTATCCCCTCTCCAATCCATCCTTAATCCAGCAGCCAGGATCATATTCCTTTCCAACTACTACACCGATGCCTTTACACTGTGCCAGTCATTGCACTGGTTACCCATCTACTACAGAATACAGAAACAGTGTAGCTGTGGACTAAATGTAAGAATTGTTAAATCTATGAATGTAGTTATTAGGATTTTTGATGAGCATTGATGCCAGGAGTGGCTTTTGTAGTCCAATACTTCATCATAATGCATCATTCTACCTGCTATGGAGATGAAAGTGGTCCTCTTAGCTCTGGGGCCCCTGTGTATCTACAGAGGCTGCACCAATGGTATGTTCACTTCTGATTGGTGCCTTCCCAATCCATCTCAGATATTAAGCCATCATATTAAATGAGCAACATCACACAATTTAAAGAGTAACCATCATTTTATTTATTTTTTCTGATGAATCAATAGTACATGTGAAAATAAGAGAACTTCTTTCTCCTGAACTGGTTGTTCATTCTCAAAATTCTTAATTCATGGGTAAAATCTGTATTCAGTGAACACAAATGTTCCCATTACCAAGATAGGAGATGACTGTTGGTGCTCAGAAAGTTCTATGGAGAACTACAACTGTTGTTGCAGGAGAACTTGCAGCAGAATGTCCGTCTGTCTCTTGCTGCTCCATCCTCCTCTTCCTCCCCCCTCCTCTCCATAGAATTTAATAAGCACCAACTGTCATCTCCTATCTCAGTAATTGGAAAATCAATCTTCACTGAATACCACACCTGCTGGAAGTTTGTTTCAAGCATCTATTACCTTGAGTAGAGTAATATTTTCTAACATTGCTTCTCACCTTCCCCAAAATACTCAGTGTAAATGGGAGGTATAGAAGGTAAATGGAAACATGAAACAAACGGTTAAAGGGTGCTGATATTTCTAGGCTCTTCCATCACTGTATGATTGGTGGGGATTGAACTCTGGGACCCTCGTCAATACTGAGAATGCAGAGTAAAGGCTGCTGATTCTGGGTGCAGGGGAGCACAGGCTTCTGATTCTGGGGTGCAGGGGAGTACAGATTGCGGATTCTGGGGTGCATGGGAATTGCTCACAGCTCCATTCACCTCAATGGGATTTACCAAAAGTAGCCAAGATGGGAATACTGCACCCAATGCCGTCACACAGAGGTTTTCAGAAAAAATGCAATTTTTTGTAACTCAGCAGTTCACATCTTAAAGAGCAATATATACCATTATCTCATCTATAACATTTGCTTTAATTAGCGCAATAAATCTCAGAACTTACAGAGACTGCTGGATTTTCTCCAGGATTTTTATCTTCTGTTCAATCTCTTCTTTTAGGAAGTCTATATCTTCTTCCCTATTGTACATAGAAAATATATCCGATATTGAAATATACAAATGCCAGTAATTATTAAGATGTTCAGCAGTATTAGTGACCATGACACATGTGGTAAATTCCTCTCTTCTCCCTCCATTCTAGGTACTTTCTTTGACAACAGTTTTACATTTACTATCTTTCCACTGTTAAAGGGAATCTGTCAGTAGGTATTTTGCTATTTAATATGGGAGCAGCCTGATATAGGGTCAGAAACCCTGATTCAAGCAAGATGTTCCTTACTGGGCTGCTTGTGTGGCGCCCCTGAGGGTTCGACCACCACAGGGATGCTGCACTTCTCTAATGGAGTGTACAGTCATGGCCAAAAGTTTTGAGAATGACACCAAAATTATATTTTCACATGATCTGCTGGCCTCTGGTTTTTATTAGTGTTTGTCTGATGTTTATATCACATACAGAAATATAATTGCAATCATATTATGAGTACCAATAGGTTATATTGACAGTTAGAATGAGTTAATGCAGCAAGTCAATATTTGCAGTGTTGCCCCTTCTTCTTCAAGACCTCTGTAATTCTCCCTGGCATGCTCTCAATCAACTTTTGGACCAAATCCTGACTGATAGCAGTCCATTCTTGCATAATCAATGCTTGCATTTTGCCCGAATTTGTTGGTTTTTGTTTGTCCACCCGTCTCTTGATGATTGACCACAAGTTCTCAATGGGATTAAGATCTGGGGAGTTTCCAGGCCATGAACCCAAAATCTCTATGTTTTGTTCCAGGAGCCATTTAGTTATCACCTTTGCTTTATGGCAAGGTGCTCCATCATGCTGGAAAAGGCATTGTTGGGCGCCAAACTGCTCTTGGACGGTTGGGAGAAGTTGCTCTTGGAGGACATTCTGGTACCATTCTTTATTCATGGCTGTGTTTTTAGGCAAGACTGTGAGTGAGCCGATTCCCTTGGCTGAGAAGCAACCCCACACATGAATGGTTTCAGGATGCTTTACAGTTGGCATGAGACAAGACTGGTGTTAGCGCTCACCTCTTCTTCTCCGAATAAGCTGTTTTCCAGATGTCCCAAACAATCGAAAAGGGGATTCATCAGAGAAAATTACTTTGCCCCAGTCCTCAGCAGTCCACTCCCTGTACCTTTTGCAGAATATCAGTCGGTCCCTGATGTTTTTTCTGGAGAGAAGTGGCTTCTTTGCTGCCCTCCTTGAAACCAGCCCTTGCTCAAAGAGTCTCCGCCTCACAGTGCGTGCAGAAGCACTCACACCAGCCTGCTGCCATTCCTGAGCAAGCTCGGCACTGCTGGTAGTCCGATCCCGCAGCTGAAACAGTTTTAAGATACGGTCCTGGCGCTTGCTGGTCTTTCTTGGGCGCCCGGGAGCCTTTTTGACAACAATGGAAGCTCTCTCCTTGAAGTTCTTGATGATGCGATAGATTGTTGACTGAGGTGCAATCTTTGTAGCTGCGATACTCTTCCCTGTTAGACCATTTTTGTGCAGTGCAATGATGGCTGCACGTGTTTCTTTAGAGATAACCATGGTTAACTGAAGAGAAACAATGATACCAAGAACCAGCCTCCTTTTAAAGTGTACAGTGATGTCATTCTTACTTAATCATGACTGATTGATCCATTAACACAGGTGTGGGTGTTGATGAGGACAGGGCTGGCGATCAATCACTAAAACGATGCTAGCTGCTCCTTTTAAGGCAGGACTGCAATGATGTTGAAATGTGTTTTGGGGGTTAAAGTTCATTTTCTGGGCAAATATTGACTTTGCAAGTACAGTAATTGCTGTTAAGCTGATCACTCTTTGACATTCAGGAGTATATGCAAATTGCCATTACAAAAAATGAAGCAGTAAACTTTGGAAAAATTACTATTTGTCTCATTCTCAATACTTTTGGCCATGACTGTAGTGTTCCTCCTCTGAGGTTAGGCCAGTGTGAAGGTTGTGACCTAACCTTTTGCATCCAACACCACACTTCTCCACCAGAGGGAGCTAGTATGCACTAGGTGCTGCTCCCCTGGTTACAGGGAGACTGGGGAACACAAAGTGGTAGGAACCAGTTAGTGGGTGAGGGTGGAGGACTTACTAGTTAGTTACACTTCAAATTTCATATTTAATAGAATGCCATCTTTCATCTTGGTCTTGGTTTTTCTGTGCTGTCAAATGCTGTGTGTACTGTGACCTCCCTCCGGGAGCGCAGATCCTGTGTGGGCCTGCACCGGCATGGGACACAGCCCTCGTACCCTGGCCTTGGGACGAGAGGTAGGTTGCAGACAAGGAATGTCTCAACCCGGCCAAGGACCAGGATCAAGAAGGCCCGGAGCTTAAGAGTGTGTCTCCACAGCAAATGGATCCCAGGAAGGATGCAGACAGAGCGGTATACGCCACCTGTCCTCGCCCACCTGATATATTCAGAGGGACTCCGGCTGCAAGAGGGGTTACCGGCCCCCGACACCCGACCTTGCTACTTTACGTCCTGAACGGGAAAGCCCGGTTAGGCCCTGAGGATCCCACCGGGCATCGGATGGAGAGGAATTGCCAGCCGTGCCCTAGTCCTGAGAGGAGCTCAGAGGGAGGCCCGGCCTATTCACACACGCACAGACGGGAACGGGACAAGTCTGTAGTGCAGGAACACTCTGGTGCAGGGTCGCTACCAAACACTGGACTTTCTCTGAGGTAGTCGGACCCCCGTCCCTGGTGGCCGCAGGACTCCGCGGGGAGCAGGGAGTCGCCTTCCCGCTGTCATCTCTAAGTGAGTAAAGCCTTGGAAGTTCACCCCTATGGCCTCCGGACTGTTCATTATGCGCCATGCCATGCGACGCGGTGCCCGTACTCCCCGCACTACTACCCCCCCTTCATCCTGTCTTGCCTGCCCTGAGGCCTTGCTCCGTGGGGAGCAGTAATAACTTTGGCCGCCATGACACCGGGCCTCAGCGGACTGTAGCGGCGCTGGTGATCCTTCACCAGGCATCACAGGTGGCGTAGTCGTTAAAATAAGCCACTCAACCCGGACAAGCCCACACCATCTCTTTCTAATGTGACGGCCCTGAGCACGGGTCGGGCCCGGGCCATGGCTGCATCCCATCTCTCCATCACAGGGCCCGACACCGAGTCCCCCAACACCCAGGGTAAAACACGGGCTTTTCTGAGTAGAGGCGTCACACTTGCTGTAGGTTTATGAAAATCAGTGTTTTCTCAGCAGGAGATTATCACTAGAGGACTAGTTGCTACTTGTCATGTAGTCCTCCTGTTCTGTACAACTCCATTCTCACCACTGATTAGCAGCTTTCTGTCACTCAGTGATGTGGGCGAGTTATACAGGGCTCAGCATTTCGAGAACTGCTAGATCTGCAGCAGAGAAAACAGTGATTGTATTAAACCTGCGGCAAGCAGCCCAGTAATTGACACATTGCTGGAATTGTTGCTTCTAGATGGGGTAGTCGAAACCTGGTGATAGATTCCCTTTAATGCCAGGGTCACACGGCCATAGATTCTCTCATCCGAGAGAATCGGGCTGATTATGCTAATGACACTCTGATTAAACTCTGATCTGAATGTCAGCATAGTGTGATCTGACTCTCTCGGATGAGAGAATAGGAGCTCACTGTGAGGAGAAGATGGAGAACAAAATTTCTCCATCTTTTCTATTGTGTGAGTCTGCAGAAATCAGACTGCACTCAGCTGTCATCCAAGTGCAGTCTGATGTTTTCCCATGCACCCATAGACTTGAATAGGTGAGTGGCATCTGATTTCAGAGTGAATTGCAGCCTGCTGTGATTTTCTTTCACTAACAGAGCCTGTCAGTGAAAAAAAAAAAATGGTCACCAGCACTGCCCCTTAGAATAACATTGGTCCGAGTGCTATGTGATAAAAATTCAGATAGCACTTGTCGGGTGTATACGGCAGTGAGAGCAAGGCCTAAATGTTAAAGTTCTGTCTCTCAGCAGCTGCCAATAGAAGGCTTTTCTGTATGGGGATACATAGAGATCTAGAAGATTATTGGCAGAAAAAGACCATGTGGTCCATCTTGTCTATATTATTTCTCTTTTTTAAATTTACAATAGATGATTGATTGTTTATTCCGGACATAATTAATTTACTTTACTGGTGATTTTCTAACTATATACCAGAAAGTGAATATTGCAAACATTGATGGCAAAAAAATAGCATTATTGCAGTTGTTTGGGATTTTGTCTTCTGCAGCCTGCAATCATTCTAATACACTGCAGGCTGCTCAGTGCTGTTCACTCGGAAAACTGACAGATGAGCTCTGTATACAGATCCCTACAGAAAGCACGTCATTTCTTTCTAAAGAAGCTGTACTACAATAGTGGCTCGTGTGTTTTCTCCTGGTAGCCATTTAGCACGTTAAAGAAGCACTCCTCCCATCAAAGTGTTTATCCTCTTAATTTATGTCATATTATATATCACTGTGTACTTACAATTGCTCATTTTGCCTTTCTACCCTGTTAATTTTTCTGTCTTCCATTAGGTCTAAGACATCATGTGATTGAAAACTGACCATCTGAATCCTTCTAAGCTCTATGTAGAAACAGGAGGTCAATTTTCCCTGCACAAGTCATGAATCACTGCAAAAGTATATGACGAGAGGAGGAGGAGCTGCTGGGTCAGGACACAGGAGTGGAAGAGGGGAACCAGTTGTGCAGGGGCAAGAGACTCCCTGTTTCTACTGTATTAGGTTGACTCACTCGGCTTCTTAAAGAGGCAGTCACAGGAATTATTTCTGTTTAAAGTACGGCTGATTTATTGCAGTCCTCATAAATCACATCACCAGAAAATGTAAATACAACCTTTCTCATGCAGTAGGTAAAACATAAAACAACAAGTCCATACAATAGTGCTGTTTAGCCCACCTGGCTTAAAGTTCAGCGTCCATGTCCTTTAGCAAAGGAATTCATACCAGGAGACCTGCAATCTCTATATTTCCAGTATTTCTGCTACAAACAGCTCAGAGATCTCACCTCCAGCCCACCACACACTAAATGCTCTGCAAGGCTGTGTTTTTCTATCCACCTAGTTCCTTCCTTTCTAAAGGTGCTTTAATCACACTAGGACCAAGATGGTGGTTTAACCTACTCGTGTGCTGGAAACTTTTCACTATGCACAATCACTGCAGCTATCAATATCAGTGCTACACATCTCTCTCTCCAGTAACCTGCTACTGACTGTCACATATTCCTTCGCTCTGCCCAAAGCTGTTGGTTTTGGCACCTTCAGTCACCAAACAGGGGAGTCTAAATTGGCATTTGCGTTACTATGCAGCTTCCGAGGCCTGTATTCATATGAAAGATTACATTTTTCCTTCTTTTTCCCGATGGTACTCTTCTTTGGGTTTATGGTAAACCCCACTTTCCTCAGCGCATCCAGCACGGCCTGGACCTTCTGCAGATGACTTCCCCAATCCGGGCGGAATACCATAATATCATCGAGGCAAGCTGTGGCTTACTTTTTGTGAGGGGCTAAGATCCGGTCTATGGCCCCCTGGAAGGTAGCTGGGTCTCTTTGCAGGCCCAATGGGCTTCTGGTATACTTGAAACCACCATCAGGTGTAAAGGAGGTCGTCTTCTTCTTGGCACTTTGATAGAAGATTTGCCAGCAACCCTTCGTCAGGTCCAGGCAGGTGATGTATCTGGCTGAACCTAGCTTTGATCTGAGTTCATCGTCGCGGGGTATCGGATACGCGTAAAATTTTAGCTCCTTCCTTCCAAATCACCTTGCGGCGGTCTTAGGGAGTTCTATACGACCTCTGGTTGACCTGCACATCTGGCTCCATCAGGATTCCCCGTGCACCAACCTGCGTACATTTTGGTAGCTCCGAAAACAGGTCCCGGTTCCGCTGAAGAAGTTCTCGACACTGTTGTTTCTGGGCTGATGACAGTGTTTCTGCCACAGAGATGCCATTAATGTCACCTTCTGGTCTGTCTAGCCCACATGAAGTTTCAACTTGGTTTCTCTGTTGCCCTGCTTTGACGGATAGCTGCATGAGAGGATTTTGGAATAGAGAGGTGGTTGCGGTTAACTGGCTGGTGAACAGGACTTGCAATATTTTAGAATTTCACGATGACATCTGGGCCAATAGTACCTCTGCATGACCCTTTGTTGAGTTTTGTCCACCCCCAGATGGCCACCCAAGACATGTGAATGGGATCTGTCCAACAGCCTTTGCCTATAGGGTGCTGGCACCAATAACTGCTCCCCTATCTCCTCCCTCACCTTTGTAACTCGGTACAATAAGTCCCCCCTCAACATAAATAGGGAAACCTGGTGTCCGCCCCTGACTCTTGTGCTATGCCATTTATGACAGTTACCTTATTGAATACTTCTTTTAGTGAAAGGTCTCTATGTTGGGTGAGCCCCAATTTTTGTCTGGTCACCCCTATCTCAGGAATGTCTGCCTCAGGGAATACTACTTTCTCTTGAGTTCCCCTTACACAGAATGGAAATCAGACTCTGGAGTTGGTGAGAGTTTTTTTATTTTTAGGGCCAACCCGTTTCTTACCCGAGTAATGCAGGTCTCTGCCCCTCACCCACAAGTCGCAAAACAACACAAAGTCCCGGGCCTATGATGATTGGATGCAACAAATCCGGGACCAGGCCGACCTCATGGGACTCAGTACCTCGGGCAGTCTCAATGACCACTCTGAGCACCGGATAATCTTTAGCATCCCCGTGAATGCATCGGATGCCAACCTTCTTCCCAGGGATCAATTGGAGAGGGAGTGTGTCCCTCACAAGGGTCATCAAACCTCCTGAGTTCAGTAGACCAGTCATTTGCAGGCCATTCACTGTTACAGGACAAGCTTGTGGCCCCTTGCTGGGTGGACAGTCCACACTGCAAGCTGGATATGCATAGAAGAAACATCGGCTTCCCATGCTATAGTTCATTTGCTCAGTGGACAGGGGACAATGGGCTGCTATATGACCTAGACTGTGACATCTCCAGCAAATTACATCCCCCGATGAGGGTCTTGGCATGACCTCTGTCGACCCCTGGATTTTGGACGCGCCATCCTTTTTTAACCTGCGCCCTCCAGTATGGAATGTGCTGTCTCCCAACAGACCCTTCAACACCCTGATACCTGTCGACCAGTCCAACTAAGTCATCGGCGTTTCGGGGATCTCCCTGAGCAACCCAGGTCTGCATCGGACTCGGAAGAGAGTGCACAAAGCGGTCCATTACAACTAGTTCCACCATCTGCGCTGGGGGTCGAGGACTCTGGTTGCAACCACTTTTGGACGAGGTGCAGCAGATGAAACATTTGGGGGCGAGGGGGTTTATCACGGTGATATGCCCAGCGATGGGCGACCCGTTGTACCCTGACAGACACTGTCACCCCCAAGCGTGCCAAAATTTCTGTTTTAAATTGTTCATATTCTTTGGCATCCTGTAAAGCCAAATCATAGTAGGCCTTTTGTGGCTCCCCCGTTAAGTATGGCGCCAGGATTTCCCCCACTGCTGTGGCGGGAGTTTCTCTCTATCGGTGACCATTTCAAAAATGGTTAAAAAGGCCTCTGTGTCATCACTCGGGGTTATTTTCTGCTAGGCTCTCCTCACCGCCTTCTGGACAGAGAAATCGTCAGCTGACATTGGAGTCGGAGCCGCTGCAGTGCCACGAACCGCCTCTGTGAGTAAATCAATCTGCTGCTGCTGTTGTCGACTCTGCTGCTGGTACTGCTGCTGCTGCTGCTGCTGTTGGAGCTGTTGCATAAGCAGCTTACTTGTCTCCTGTTGCTGCTCCTGATGCTGCTGGAGCTGTTGCAGGTGTTGCTGGTGCTGCTGGTGTTGGCTTTGGACCAGGTGCTTGATCATCTCCTCCATTTTGTCTGAACGCTGTTCAATGCTCATAGCCACCTTCACTAGTCTGTCCACAGCCCTCACACTTGTTTCCTGGGGATCTTGCCCGCACTTCTAACACCAACTGTACTAGGTCGACTCACTTGGCTTCTTAAAGAGGCAGTCACAGGAACTATTGATGTTTAAAGTACGGTTGATTTATTGCAGTCCTCATAAATCACCAGAAAACATAAATACAACTTTTGTCCAGCAGAAGGTAAAACATAAAACAACAAGTCCATACAATAGTGCTGTTTAGCCCACCTGGCTTAAAGTTCAGCGTCCATGTCCTTTAGCTAAGGAATTCACACCAAGAAACCTGAAATCTCCATATTTCCAGCATGTATGCCACAAACAGCTCAGAGATCTCACCTCCAGCCCACCACACACTAAATGCTCTGCAAGGCTGTGTTTTTCTATCCACCCAGTTCCTCCCTTTCTACAGGTGCTTTAATCACCCTAGGACCAAGATGGTGGTTTAACCTACTCGTGTGCTGGAAACTTTTCATTATTATGCACAATCACTGCAGCTATCAATATCAGTGCTACACATATCTCTCTCCAGTAACCTGCTAGTGACTCTGTCACACTATATAGAGCAGAGAAAAGAGAATAATTAACTGGGTAGAAAGGCGAAATGAGCAATTGTAAGTGCACAGTGCTATATAATATGATGACTGCAATATATTAAGAGGATAAAAACTTGGATTGGAGAAGTGTTTTTTTTAAATAATAATTCCTGTACTGTTTGTATCCCATATAATCTACTATGGCGTCTTTGTACTGTAAAATATGATACATGACTGGTGCCCAATAAATGGCAGCTCTCTGTGTAGACAGATATTTGTGTGCAGACAGGTTTACATTGTATCATCTCTACCTGAATAAGATGAATCAGTCATCAGAGATAAGGAAACGTCTGTATCGTTATGTAATCTGGAAGGTTTGCTTCTATTAGATCATTACATTTTTTCACTTACATATATGTGATGTAGTCCATAACTTCCCTTCTTTTTGTCATTAATTGAACAATGGTGTCTGTTCTATAGGAAAACATATCAATGTGAATATTAGGTAAGGGTTAACTAGGACTTTTGGTAACACTAGTAATTGATTTGAAGTATTAAAACACAGCGGGTGGCCGAACGAAGCCATCTATACACAGCGGGTGGCCGCACGGAGCCATCTATACACAGCGGGTGGCCGCACGGAGCCATATATACACAGCGGGTGGCCGCACGGAGCCATCTATACACAGCGGGAGGCCGCACGGAGCCATCTATACACAGCGGGAGGCCGCACGGAGCCATCTATACACAGCGGGAGGCCGCACGGA
Source organism: Phyllobates terribilis (assembly GCF_046119375.1). Classification (NCBI taxonomy): domain Eukaryota; kingdom Metazoa; phylum Chordata; class Amphibia; order Anura; family Dendrobatidae; genus Phyllobates; species Phyllobates terribilis. Next base: position 108,127,119 of record NW_027362764.1, on the reverse strand, counting down.
GCCATCTATACACAGCGGGTGGCCGCACGGAGCAATCTATACACAGCGGGTGGCTGCACGGAGCCATCTATACACAGCGGGTGGCCGCACGGAGCCATCTATACACAGCGGGAGGCCGCACGGAGCCATCTATACACAGCGGGAGGCCGCACGGAGCCATCTATACACAGCGGGAGGCCGCACGGAGCCATCTATACACAGCGGGAGGCCGCACGGAGGCATCTATACACAGCGGGAGGCCGCACGGAGCCATCTATACACAGCGGGAGGCCGCACGGAGCCATCTATACACAGCGGGAGGCCGCACGGAGCCATCTATGCACAGCGGGAGGCCGCACGGAGCCATCTATGCACAGCGGGAGGCCACACGGAGCCATCTATGCACAGCGGGAGGCCACACGGAGCCATCTATACACAGCGGGTGGCCGCACGGAGCCATCTATACACAGCGGGAGGCCGCACGGAGCCATCTATACACAGCAGGAGGCCGCACGGAGCCATCTATACATAGCGGAAGGCCGCACGGAGCCATCTATACACAGCAGGGAGCCGCACGGTTCCATCTATACACAGTAGGGAGCCGCACGGTGCCATCTATACACAGCAGGGAGCCGCACGGTGCCATCTATACACAGCGGGAGGCCGCACAGCGCCCCCCCAGAGACAGCAGGAGACCGCACGGCGCCATCTATACTCAGCAGGAGGCCGCACGCAGTCACGCACACACACATATACAGACATATACATACACGCATAAACACATTTGAAGCACAAAAATACATATAAACAGACATCACACAATGATATCTGCCTGCACACACATACATACACACACACACATACACATACACACACAGACACACTCTCTCACACACACACACACTCACCATCCCCCGGCTCGGCACCAGTCCTCCTGGCTCCTGCTCCTCTCCGGTGGTAAGCATCAGTGCAGGCCGGGCGCGCACTGCGTGATGTCACAGCTAGGAGACACGGCCGCGCACAGGGCCGTGTCTCCTAGCAGTGACGCGGCCGAGCCAGCACAGGGAAGTTAACTGCTGCAGTGCTGGCCCGGCCGAAGAAGAAGCAGCGGCCGTGCACCGCTGCTGGGGGAGCAGTCTGGGGGCCTCTCCCGCCACTGTCTGCCGGTATGTGCCGCGGGGCCGCACATATAATGAGGGCAATCCGGCTATAGACACCCCGGAATCCCGGGCCCCCTTGAGACTCAAGGCCCCGGGGGGTAGCCCGGATTGCCCTCATTATAATCTGCCTATGCCTGCAATCTCCATATTTCCAGCATGTATGCCACAAACAGCTCAGAGATCTCACCTCCAGCCCACCACACACTAAATGCTCTGCAAGGCTGTGTTTTTCTATCCACCCAGTTCCTCCCTTTCTACAGGTGCTTTAATCACCCTAGGACCAAGATGGTGGTTTAACCTACTCGTGTGCTGGAAACTTTTCATTATTATGCACAATCACTGCAGCTATCAATATCAGTGCTACACATCTCTCTCTCCAGTAACCTGCTAGTGACTCTGTCACACTACATAGAGCAGAGAAAAGAGAATAATTAACTGGGTAGAAAGGCGAAATGAGCAATTGTAAGTGCACAGTGCTATATAATATGATGACTGCAATATATTAAGATGATAAAATCTTGGATGGGAGAAGTGTTTTTTTAAATAATAATTCCTGTACTGTTTGTATCCCATATAATCTACTATGGCGTCTTTGTAATGTAAAATATGATACATGACTGGTGCCCAATAAATGGCAGCTCTCTGTGTAGACAGATATTTGTGTGCAGACAGGTTTACATTGTATCATCTCTACCTGAATAAGATGAATCAGTCATCAGAGATAAGGAAACGTCTGTATCGTTATGTAATCTGGAAGGTTTGCTTCTATTAGATCATTACATTTTTTCACTTACATATTTGTGATGTCTTCTATAACTTCACTTTTTTCTGTTGTTAATTGTAGAATGGTGTCTGCTCTATAGGAAAACATATCAATGTGAATGTTAGATAAGGGTTAACTAGGACTTTTGGTAACACTAGTAATTGATTTGAAGTATTAAAATAGATGTATCAGAAAATAGGATGAATGATCCAGTGTGTCAGACTATAAACTTGAATAAAACATGGCTTTTATTGAGCCATTAAAAATGCTGCTACCACCATAATAATATTCTTTGTGCACTACAAGGATGACGAGGATCTGGATCTAGGCTTTTCGACGTGCAGTCTTAATCATGGTGGAGACCTTGATTACAGTGTACACCACTGTACAATGAGAAGAAAGACTCTTACCTGTGATTTCCGTTGCCAGCTGAAAAACAAACAACAATTTACAATTAGATTTGTTGAAGAATTTAATAAAAGTCCCTCGGTTGCAGGGGACGACTTAATTTTAGGCCGTATTCACGTCTTTTTTTTTCTAATCTGCACAAAACCAAAAATACTAATTTTCATTAGCGCACTGCTTTCGATTTTCATCATGTTTTTGTCTGTGCTCCATTTTTACTATCAGTACGTCATCCCTTTCTCTTGTATGGAAAAAAAAAGCTGATGGAAATTTCCCAAGTTTTTCCAAGTAATCAGTCAATGGGTGAGTGTGATCCATAATTTGCCCCAAAGCTGACATGTTACTAGCTCCATAGAATATAAGGGCCAGTGATAAAAGCTGACAGCACACCTGGTACATAAACATACATGTGAATGAGCCCTTCCTTTACAACATGGTGGTACAGAGACTTCCTTACACAATACCAGATCTGATACGGCATTCGGGTTTCAGCTATATGGTCACGACTGGCTTGCAGGGGGGTTGCATCCATAGCAGCAGACCACACGGCCGTGAGTCCTGGGGAGTGTTGTCTCTGTTCCCCCATCACCCCAACCGTCATCACAATGTTACTATCTGCTTCCTGTTCCTCCATCACCCCAACCGTCATCACAATGTTACTATCGGCTTCCTGTTCCTCCATCACCCCAACCGTCATCACAATGTTACTATCGGCTTCCTGTTCCTCCATCACCCCAACCGTCATCACAATGTTACTATCGGCTTCCTGTTCCCCCATCACCCCAACCGTCATCACAATGTTACTATCGGCTTCCTGTTCCCCCATCACCCCAACCGTCATCACAATGTTACTATCGGCTTCCTGTTCCCCCATCACCCCAACTGTCATCACAATGTTACTATCGGCTTCCTGTTCCCCTATCACCCCAACCGTCATCACAATGTTACTATCGGCTTCCTGTTCCTCCATCACCCCAACCGTCATCACAATGTTACTATCGGCTTCCTGTTCCTCCATCACCCCAACCGTCATCACAATGTTACTATCGGCTTCCTGTTCCTCCATCACCCCAACCGTCATCACAATGTTACTATCGGCTTCCTGTTCCCCCATCACCTCAACCGTCATCACAATGTTACTATCGGCTTCCTGCTCCACCATTCAGCGGCCCCTGGGTGTGTGAGACTCAGGTCAGCAGGCACGATGACGTCACTAGATAGTGCCTGCTGTGGAAAGCCTCAGGCCCCGCATTGCACAGACCGGAGCAGGACGCTTGAGGACATGGCGAGGTATAAATGCTACAAATGCCTGTGAGAATGTCAATACTTACATGGGATGTTGCTTTCTGCAGTCTGTAATAGTAAAACAGAGAAGTGTAAAAAGTCAATGAAATATTTCATCTCCTTACATTGTACATCACATATTCATAGGCTTCCATTACACTGGATAATGAACGGGTTGTTAAATTATCACACAGGATATATTTATTAATACTAGCGCAATCTATGGGCAGAGAGCCAGTCCATGCCCCATGCAGCATTCATATAGTCCATACAAAAACACGCCTGGTATGTGACCCCGGCATCTGCTGACTACTCAGGGAGGCATCTGCTGACCACTCAGGGAGGCGTCTGCTGACCACCCAGGGAGGCATCTGCTGACCGCTCAGGGCGGCATCTGGTGACCATTCAGGGCGGCATCTGGTGACCACTCAGGGCGGCATCTGCTGACCACTCAGGGCGGCATCTGGTGACCACTCAGGGTGGCATCTGCTGACCACCCAGGGCGGCATCTACTGACCACTCAGGGCGGCATCTGCTGACAACTCAGGGCTGCATCTGCTGAACACTCAAGGTGGCATCTGCTGACCACTCACGGCGGCATCTGCTGACCACTCAGTGTGGCATCTGCTAACCACTCACGGCGGCATCTGCTCTCCACCCAGGGCGGCATCTGCTGACCACTCAGGGCAGCATCTGCTGACCACTCAGGGCGGCATCTGCTGACCACTCAGGGCGGCATCTGGTGACCACTCAGGGCGGCATCTGCTGACCACTCAGGGCGGCATCTGCTGACAACTCAGGGCGGCATCTGCTGAACACTCAAGGTAGCATCTGCTGACCACTCACGGCGGCATCTGCTGACCACTCAGGGTGGCATCTGCTGACAACTCACGGCGGCATCTGCTGACCACTCAGGGTGGCATCTGCTGACCCCTCAGGGTGGCATATGCTGACCACTCATCTGGCTTTATTTTCTACTTCTTGAAGAATAAAATATGTGGAATATATTTATAAATCAGTTGTGTATTGTGAATCTCGGAAGCTTCGTTCATTTTTTCCATTTTTATTAGTGTTAATAATGGGGTACACTGGCCGGGATGCATTGCTAAATCTGACCTAATGTCACAAAGAGTTGTGGGTATTCCTGGAAGGGCTGTACGATACGTAGATTTAACCCTTTATTGCCCCAGGACAGATATTTGCTTTATGCAGTGTGTCAGGGTGTTTGGCGCGGTCTCACAAGCAGAGCCCCCTCCACCATGGGCAGATGTCGGCTGTATTATACTGACGACATCTGCCTCTGACAGCAGTGATTGGCGTGCCCACTGACTGCTGCTGGGGACCTATTTAATGCCGCTGTCAGTTGCTGACAGCAACATTTAAGCGTGACGTGATCACAGGGGGCCGGTGGGCTGTTATAACAGTTGGGAGCCGGATAAACACTTCTGTGTCTGTCATGTTATCTCTCCTGTGATGTTCTGCCTGTGGCTGGGCGTCATAGAAGACCGTGATTTTTGCTATATACCTCAATACTGCTATATTGCTTTATATGGCATAAGAGATCAGACAATTGCAGATTCAAGTCCCCTAAAAGGACTAACAAATAAAGAAAAAAGTGAAGAAAAAGTTTTTTAAAAAAATTCAAACCACCCCCCTTTTCTCCAATCAATATTAAAGAAAGGAAAAAAAATACACATATTTGGTATCAGCGTGTTCAGAAAAGTCCCATCTATGAAAATCTAAAATTAATTGACCCAATCTGTAAAAACTGTAAAGCAAAAAAGAAATCAAAATGGCAAAATTGTGTGTTTTTGATTGCTACAACTTCACAAAAAACTTATTAAGAAGCAATCGGTCGTAACTACCCCAAAATAATATCAATAAAAACATCAGGTCACCACGCAAAACACACGATCCCCTCACAGCTCCATCCACCAACAATAATAATGTTACGGGTATATAAAAATGGAGACTGAAGCTATTTTTTTTTTTACATTTTTTTTTCACCACTTCAAAAAAAAAAAAAGTTTGGTATCGTTGTAATCGTAGTGACCTGACTGGTCCGGGCATTTGGCTGTGCATAAACAGCGGACATCAGACAACAGAAATTCATTATATATATATGTATAGAGGCAGCATTACGGTCACTATCCTGAATTACATGACTTCTCTTATTTCGGACTTACATGAATTGCTCTTGGATTTTCGCTCGTCATTTTTCAAATAGAAATAAACGTAAAATCCTGAATTGGAGAAATAGAGAAGTTTCCTTATAAATAGCCGGACCTTAAATACCAATTGTATCAATAGTAAATATTTCCATTACAAGCTAATTAACAAATATAAAGTTTTCTCATTAATAATGTATGGGACATGAGAATTGGGAAGTAGAGGAAGCGCGTCATAAGAAATCAGACACTTATGTAGGTAGGAAATGGGAAATAGTAAGGTCAGGACAGGAGTGTAAGACACGCATACTCACTGTAATACTCCTACTAACTCTCAGAGGAGTTCCGGGCGAGCTGCTGCTTATATAGTCCTCATGATGTCATAATGTCCAGGCAGAGGTCACCATGGCGCCGATCCTGTGATTATATAGTCCTCATGATGTCATAATGTCCAGGCAGAGGTCACCATGGCGCCCTGTGATGTCACAACATTCTAGAATGTGCCCTGCAGCCAATGAGATCCAATATAATCATATGTAATAAAGTCTATGGAGGGTTTATAAATGTATGTAAATATTCTGATACAGCAAATTGTTAGAAATAATAGGACCCCCCCACACACCCATGACAACAAATGTGCAGAAGTGTCTTATAATCCAATGTTTTTCTTATATTGTTATTATACATATATACCATATGAAACTAAGTATAGAGGTGCAGAATTTGATAACATCTCATTCCAAATCCTTAGGCATTAATTTGAAGTTGGTCCCTTTCTACAAGATTTTGGAGGCATTTGTGGAAATTTTTGCCCCTTAATTCAGAAGAGCTGATGCTGGATGGATGGTCCTGACCAGCAATCTTCATCCCAAAGGTGTTGGATGGGTCTGAAGTCCGGGTTCTGTACGGTCAGTCAGGTTCTTCCACGCCTAACTCTCACAACCTTTATGAACTTTGCTTTGTGCACTGGAACATAGTCATGCTGGGACAGTAAAGGGCCTTCTCCAAACTGTTCCCACAATGTTGGAAGCATACATTTCTCCATAATGTCTTCTATGCTGAAGAATTAAGACTTCCCTTCACTGGAAATATGATGCCAAGGCTGACCCCTAAAAAACACCCCCATGGCATTATCCTCCTCCACTAAAGGTTACAGCTGCCACAATGTAGTCAGGCAGGTAACGTTCTCCTGGCATTCACCAAACCTAGAGTCATCCACCAATGACAAATAGAGAAGCGCGATCCATGACTGCACAGGACACGTTTCTACTGCTCTGCAGTATGTCAGATTTACAAGTGTTAATACTGAAAAGACATTTTAAGAAAGATGGAGAGAGAAAAATCTGGGTATTCAAGCTGATAAGGATGTTCATGTCTCTGACAAAGAACTAAATCTAACACCTGGATTTATTACCAGCTACATGGACCATGTCACACCTCCTCCAGACTGACTCCAGATCACTAAATCATCACTTCCACCACCTCTCCATTTGTAACTAAACCCGTAAAGGGAACCTATCACCAGGTTTTTCCCATATAAATGTATCCGAAAAAGAAAAGAATTACAGCTGCTTTAAATTCAAAACCATTACATCTTTATTTCATATACATAAAAAATGTTAAAATAGGAAGAAATAGCAAAGAAACCCCACACATCCAGGTAAACAGATGAAAGCTGTACATGTAAAATTGTGACCAAAGTGTAGGCAAGGAGGGGGATCAAATATACAAAATGCGCATAGAGAGCCACAGATAATAGTCAGTGTTAATAGACTCAACCTTATATCATATAGACAAGAGATAACCCACTGTTAGAATACGCCCACAGAATAATAAAATCACATAGGAGAACACCACACAGAAAATCAATGCATGTTTATCTATACAACCTGGGTAGGGTGTGGAAGGAGTCCCCAATGCACGTTTTGCATTAGCTTCTTCGGGGGGGAGTAAATAGGGCAGAGAGAAGAGGCTCCTTTTTATATATACACTCACCAGTGTTATCGGCATGTGGTCTCGGCAGCGCTCCCTGTGGCTTTGTCAGAGCTGAAGCCGCGGGGTCAGCGTGCCACATCACCCAACTCCGCCCCCCTGCCGACGCGTCAGACAGACCCCGCGGCTTCCACTCTGACACGGCCACCGGAAGCGCTGCCGAGACAACATGCCTGGATGTGTGGGGTTTCTTTGCTATTTCTCCCTATTTTAACATTTTTTATGTATATGAAATAAAGTTGTAATGGTTTTGAATTTAAAGCAGCTGTACTTCTTTTCTTTTTCATATTCATTTGCTATTTGAAGTGCTGCATTGTGTAGGCCAGTTATTATTATTGGCTTAGTTTATTTTCCCATATAAAGCAGAGTCAGCACCTGTAAGCCCTATGCGACAGCATTTTACAATGCAATGCTGTATATAAGTCCTGATTGTGCTATCCATAAAACAAAAAATAGCTTTTCTTATACCTGCTTGACCCGTGGAAGCGCTCATAGGAGCGAAACGGCCGTCGTCGGCACAGGTGTTACACGTGTACCCCCCAGCTTGTTGTGATTTTAATGCAACAATAAAAAAGTACGTTTTTACAAGAACCAGTGCGTGCCTTCTATCTTTTTTTCATATTGTACATGGATTTGCACATTTTTATAGAAGTTAATGTACCCGGTTCCTATGGGATAGGTGCTTAGTCCTGCACTACTGAGCACGATTATGAAAGCAAAGGTGCCACTTTTCTGATCTGCTTTGGACATTATTTACACTTCTCTCTGCCCTGCCGAGGGCAGAGCAAAGTATTGTAGTGCGCATGCACCGGCGCTCTTTGGCCTTTCCCCGCCCATGTGCACTACATTACGGCTTTATAAGATTTTTTTTTTTTTTGGGTCACTTAGTCAATCTGTCATGCACGGTGTGGGAAAGACTAAGTGCAACACGAAGGGATGAGGTGAAGGTAGCCCAAAATGCTTGGGAAAGGGGGAGTGGAGACCAGCCCAAAATGCTTCTAATATCACCCTACCTATCCTACCATCCCTATATAGGTTCAGCACCTATCGCCAAACAGGAAACCTAATTCCTGTATATCCCTAACACTAGGCCCTAGATAGGGAGGGGGGGTGAGCACTGGTGAGGCCCCACTATAAACTAAAGACAACAAGGTAGACAAACAAAGGGGAAAAACTTAGCTTGAGCAAACACCAGAGAGATAACACCAAATGTCCTCCAAGGGCACCAGAGAGGAAGCTATCTGACTGCTATTGCTCCAAGCCTTCACAAGGGAAAATGGAAATATCACCGGCGACTCCCTGAAGCAGACTGAGAGTTTATAAACACCCAGACCAAGGTGTGTCAATCAGAGCAGGATGGAGGTTGCCTCTGGGTCCAAAAGTAAGAAGGATTAAGAAGGTGTCTGCAATGCCAAACGCAGAGACCTTCTGCAGCCAAATCCAGAGCGACTGACTGTTACACCTGACACAGCCGTGACACAATCTCTTTAATTTGTTTTCCATACTTACAAAAGGCACACTGATCGATACCACATTTGTGAAACTCTGTGGGTGTGCGCAATGGCATACCGCCAATGGCAGCAGGCCACGCCACTGCTATGGGGCCTGTGAGCCTGGGGGCTGCATCAGTCTCTCCCCGCAGTGGGCTCCCCCCACACCGGGCCCCGCCTCTGCCCATCAGCATCCGCACTGCCCGACCGCCCGCACAGAATAACAGGGGGAAAGCACTTGCTGATGCTCCCTCCTCCATCATTATTGCTCGTGCTGATTGCCAGAGAGGGAGCCCAGTGCGAGCAATGATGAGGGAGGAGGGAGCATCAGCAGACGCTTTCACCCCCATCATTCTTCCTCGGCATCTGATGTGTCAGAGAAGTGGGCGCAATGACGTCATTGCAGGGCGCCCATTGCTCTGAGATGTCCGGCGCTTCACACAACATGCTGAGTAGATTGGAGCATCGGCTGGAACCAGGAGAGGTGAGTACTGTATTTATTTTTTTTAAATCAGTGACAGGTGGTCATAATACAGTATGGGGGGTGCATTATATTGTGTGGGGGATGATGGGGTGCATTATATTGTGGGGAGGACCATGGGGGGGAGTGTTACACTGTATGGCAGACCACGGGGGGTGCATCATACTGGACAATGGGGGTGTATTATGCTGCATGGAGGACCATGGGGGAGTTCATTATATTGTATGGAGGACCATGGAGGGAGTGCATTATACTTTATGGAAGACCATGGAGAGGTGCGTTATACTGTATGAAGGACCATGGGGTGCATTATGCTGTATGGAGGACCATGGGGGAGTGCATTATATTGTATGGAGGACCATTGGGGGGATGCATTATACTATATTGAGGACCATGGGGGTGTAGTATACTGTATGGAGGACCATGGAGTGCATTATACTGTTTGGAGGACCATGGGTGTGCATTATGCTGTATGGAGCACCATGCAGGTGCATTATGCTGTATGGAGGACTATACAGTGTGCATTATATTGTATGGAGGATCATGCGGGAAAGCATTATACTGTATTGAGGACAATGGGGGTGCATTATATTTTATAGAGGACCATGGGGGTGCATTATACTGTATGGAGGACCATAGGGGTGCATTATACTGCATTGAGGACCATGGGGGGTACATTATATTTTATGGAGGACTATGGGGTGCATCATATTGTATGGAGGACCCTGGGGTGTATTATGCTGCATGGAGGACTATGGGGGACTGCATTATATTGTATAGAGGACCATGGAGGGAGTGCATTATACTTTATGGAGGACCATAGGGAGTGCATTATACTGTATTGAGGACCATGGGGGGTGCATTATATTTTATGGAAGACCATGGGGGTTTATTATTCTGTGTGGAGGACCATGGGTATGCATTACACTGTATGGAGGACCATGGAGGTGCATTATACTGTATGGAGGACCATGGGGTGCATTATACTTCAATGAGGATCATGAGGGATGCATTGTATTTTATGGATGATCATGGGGGTGCATTATACTGTATGAAGGACCATGGAGGTGCATTATATTTCATTGAGGACCATGGGGGTGCATTATATTGTATGGAGGACCATGGGGGTGTCTTATACTGTATGGAGGACCATGTGGGTGCATTATACTGTATGGAGGTTCATGGGGGTGCATTATGCTGTATGAAGGACAATGGGGGTGCATTGTACTGTATGGAGGACCATGGGGGAAAATTATATTGTATGCAGGACCATGGGGGTGCATTATGTTATATGGAGAATGCAGGGGGGTTCATTATATTGTATGGAGGACCATGAGGGTGCATTATATTGTATGGAGGACCATGGGGGTGTATTATACTGAATGGAGGTCCATGAGGGGTGCATTATACTGTATGGAGGACCACGGCGTGGGCATTATATTATATGGAGGACTATGGGAGTGCATTATACAGCATTGAGGAGCATGGGGTGTATTATATTGTGTGGAGGACCATGAGGAGTGCATTATAATGTATGGAGGACCATGGGGGTGCATTATGTTGTATGGAGGACCATGGTGGTGCATTATATTGTATGGAGGACCATGGGGGGAATGCATTGTACTGTATGGAGGACCATGGGGGGTGCATTATACTGTATGGAGGACCATGGGGGGTGCATTATATTAGATGGAGGACTATGGGGAATGCATTTTACTATATGGAAGACTATGGGGAATGCATTATACTATATGGAAGGCTATGTGGGACCGTTATAATATGTGGGGTCCATTATACTGTATGTAAGCAATTATACAGTGTGAAGGTTAGTGCGAGTCCATCATACTGTGTGGGAGCCATTATACCATCACGACGTCCCTGGCTGGAGTGGGGGGAGGGAATACCGAGGAAGGGGGACCCTGTAGTGCATAGGAGGGAGAGGGCAGTTCCTGGGTGCACTGAGAAGGAGGTATAAAAGAGGGGAGCCATCTTAGGAACAGGTTTCAGTCAGAGGGAAGAAGTGACAGAGTAAGGGCCTCTGCATGGGGCTCTGCTCCGCAGGCAGGCCTGAGAGAGCGGCCGGAGCCTGGAGGAAGGAGAAGGAAGGAAGAGGAGCGGAGGAGGCTCCAGGAACAAGGAACGAAGGGACCCCAGGGGTGTGGACCGGCGAGTCGCCACCGCACGCCCGAATCTACCTGCGTAGGGGGGTCAGGCCAAAGGGGGAGACCGGTCCTCGGAACTAGTGGAGGTGGGGAACTACCCTCAGCTAGAAACCGGAGGCTGTGACATTTTATGTGGCGCAGCCCCTCGCTACACCCGCTAGGAAGGCACCACATAGGGTCAGGGAAACGGCACCAACATTTACCCGAGAAGGCCCGAGGCAGCCGGACAGAAACGAGGTCACTGGTGGGGTATGACAGGCCAGAGAAAGGACACACAAAGGGGGTCCTGTGAAACGCTACAGAGATATCTGGGAGTAGGCCGAGCCCCTCACCTGGTGAGCACAGTGCGACATGGGACGTTATGACCAGCTGGAGTAACGTGGATAAAGAACTGTGAGTAAATACCCTGGACTGCATTACAGGACTCTGTGTCGTTACTGCTGCTCCCGCGCACCATCACCCCTAACATCCGCACTCGCTGACCTGAGGCTATACTCCTCCCGTGGGGAGTTATGTTACCCTCTACTGCACCCACAACACCAGCCTCAGCGGTCTGCCCTGCAGCGGCGGTTCACTCTGACCGCAATCCACGGGTGGCGTAGTCGGACATTCAGCATATAGACTGCCATTTGGTTTGACCGCCCTGGGCATGGACCGGGTCGCCGCCACACAAGGACTACAACCCCCAGCATCCACAATAGGTCCGGTTCCGGGTATCCCCACACATACACAGCCCAGGGGGCACGTCAACTTTTGGCGTAGTCGGCAGGATTTCGTGCCCGCAACCACCGGGTACTGCGTGCCTGAAAAGAGACTGTTTTACTGTATTGAATGTGGCGCCCGCCCCAGCAGAACGGACGCCATAATGTGCGCGTCAAAAGACAACAAGAAGCCACCTCCCATTGTGGGCCAGGTCCAAGAATGGCGCCAAAGAAGGAGCCCACCCCCAACAGCCTTGAATGCGGCTGTAGAGATGTCCATCAACGTGGGGGGGCTGCCCCTGAGAGTGATTGTCAGCAGGTTGCCCCGGGACCACTCCCAACAGGGGCGGAAGGAGAAGAAAACCAGGGGGCAGGGTGTGGTTTGGATCAGTCTCGGCAGACCACACCCGGAGATGGCGAGCAGCATCAACTCCAGCACCCTGACGGGTGGCCTGCTGCAGGCAGAGGCGGTCCCGTACAGCTTCACGGAGCTGATGGCTCAGCTCCCTGGAGAAGACCCAGAGTTCCTTTGGACTGCGCTGGAGGATCTGGACCGGAGGATGGTCCAGGCGCAGCGGAAGGCCATAGCGGGATGGAGAGAAGAGATGGCCCGGCGGGTCGCGACCCAGCAGCAAGTGACGCCGCCAGCACCGGACAGCGAGCCAGCCCCTGAGGACGAGGAGCGGAGGCTGGAAGCCGAGAGCAGCGCAGCCCTGGAAACAGGTAAGGGGGACACCCTTGCCACCAGCCCTGATGCTACAGACTTGCCTCTGGACCCCGTCGCGGAGCCAGACATCCCGGGAGTCGCTGCGCCTCCCCCACTCCCGCTGCCTGCACCTAGGCTCCAAGCCCCAAGCGCAGCCGCTGGACCAAGTCCCACGCCGTGCCCTTTGACCACGGGCACGGCCGGAAGCTGCCCGGTCGCAAGACTTGATGCCACCAGGCGTCTCCCAGCAGCGTGCGCCCCCAGTCCCAACACTACCATCCTTAGGGACCGACCTATACAGCCAGCTCGCCGGACCTGATGGAGAGCCGGTTCCCCTGCCACGTGGATGGGTTCACCCTTGTCACCGGAGGGACCTGTCCGCAGGGGCCGAGGCCCCGCTTGCTCCGCTGCACAGCCAGTCACCATCCCCCAGCTCCCGGAGGAAGAGGTCCAGATAGAGTGGGACGAGACCGGGGAGGACCTAATGGGGTTTTCTCAGGAGAGGCGGGCGGCCGCTGCTCGCAGGCGGGAGTTCTGCCGCCGGGAAATATAGCAACCGGAGAAGGAGGAGCAGACCCCGCGCCAGAAGAGGGAGCAGCTCCAGGCCCGGAGCGCTTAGGAGAAGAGGCGGACCCGCCGAGACCCCCAAGCTGCACGTGGTCCCACAGTAATCGGGACCGTGGTTAAATTCCACCAGGAGAAGGGGTGGGGTTTTATCCGGGATGCAACGACCGACACAGACCTTTTTGTTAATAGAAGGGACGTGGAGAGCCACCTGCCCGAGGGTCACTGGGGACGGGATCTGTTTCCGGGAGATCGGGTAGCATACACCCGACATCGAGGCCTGCGGGGGTGGTACGCCCTCAATGTCCAGCGGGTAGAGAAAGAACACTACCCTGAACCCTACTACCCAGAGGACCCGGACGGGTCTGAAGAGTACGGCGAGGAGGAGGAGCGTCCACAAGGGGGACATCGCTACTAATGAGCGACAGCCTGACTGTACATAGTTACCGTCAGGGTAAGAGAAGAAAAAGTTTGATAAAAGTTCATTCCAGCTGAGGACTGGGAGCAGCCAACCCTCTGTGAACTAACCGGCTGAGGACTGGGAGCAGCCAATTCATGTAAATAGTTGCACTTCCTAAAGTGCCCTCTATTGGTTTTATAAACGTTGCAACAACAGACCTCAGAACAAAAACCGTTTGGCGTGGCGGAAGACGTGGTCCTACGGCCGGATCACCTATGCCCTGCAGCCACGCCCAGGGCCTACGTTGAGGGTTTATGAACGAGTACCTCATGTTCAAAAGTTTTGCCAAATTTTCACCTTAAGAAGAATGGACACGTGGTCGCGGAAAGAACTGTGACCTGTTGAAAAGAGACTTCACCGTTGATATGCTGCTGATGATGTTTTATATCATTTCTACTAAAGAGAATGTTTTATATGTTAGTGAAAAGAGAAAATGTTTCCCATAAAGGGAAGTTGTGTGCAGTTGGCAGTTTTATGGTGTGAAGAAAAAAAAAAGAAAAAAAAATATTTTAGCATGTCCTAATTTGCATTGTCTTTTGCTCTATTCCAGCCCGCGGACGTGCTATGATTTACCAGGGGGGATTGTAGCGCCCTGAGGGTTCGGTCGCTACAGAGGTATTGCATCTCAGCCAGATGTGCGATATCTCACTTCCAGGTAAGGATGGAGTGTGGATCAGGACCCTGACACCTGCATGCATTACACGACATTTCCGGGGGGGCAGGGCGACCGATATGCTCCAAGTGGAGCACGACAGTCCCTGTCCCTGGCTGGAGTGGGGGGAGGGAACACCGAGGAAGGGGGACCCTGTAGTGCATAGGAGGGAGAGGGCAGTTCCTGGGTGCACTGAGAAGGAGGTATAAAAGAGGGGAGCCATCTTAGGAACAGGTTTCAGTCAGAGGGAAGAAGTGACAGAGTAAGGGCCTCTGCATGGGGCTCTGCTCCGCAGGCAGGCCTAAGAGAGCGTCCGGAGCCTGGAGGAAGGAGAAGGAAGGAAGAGGAGCGGAGGAGACTCCAGGAACAAGGAACGAAGGGACCCCAGGGGTGTGGACCGGCGAGTCGCCACCGCACGCCCGAATCTACCTGCGTAGGGGGGTCAGGCCAAAGGGGGAGACCGGTCCCCGGAACTAGTGGAGGTGGGGAACTACCCTCAGCTAGAAACCGGAGGCTGTGCCCCTCGCTACACCCGCTAGGAAGGCACCACATAGGGTCAGAGAAACGGCACCAACATTTACCCGAGAAGGCCCGAGGCAGCCGGACAGAAACGAGGTCACTGGCGGGGTATGACAGGCCAGAGAAAGGACACACAAAGGGGGTCCTGTGAAACGCTCCAGAGTTATCTGGGAGTAGGCCGAGACCCTCACCTGGTGAGCACAGTGCGACGTGGGACGTTATGACCAGCTGGAGTAACGTGGATAAAGAACTGTGAGTAAATACCCTGGACTGCATTACAGGACTCTGTGTCGTTACTGCTGCTCCCGCGCACCATCATCCGCACTCGCTGCCCTGAGGCTATACTCCTCCCGTGAGGAGTTATGTTACCCTCTGCCCTGCAGCGGCGGTTCACTCTGACCGCAATCCACGGGTGGCGTAGTCGGACATTCAGCATATAGACTGCCATTTGGTTTGACCGCCCTGAGCACGGACCGGGTCACCGCCACGCAAGGACTACAACCCCCAGCATCCACAATAGGTCCGGTTCCGGGTATCCCCACACATACACGGCCCAGGGGGCGCGTCAACTTCACTGGTGATTCTTCTATGTACCGTTGGGCATGCTTGGAGCACTAGCAGTTGGCTAGCTTCTTCTCTGGTGCCCTTGGAGGACAATTGGCGTTTCTCCTCTGGTGTCTGCTCAAGCTAAGTTCATCCCCTTTGCTTGTCTACCTTGTTGTCTTTAGTTTGTAGTGGGCAATGATGAGGGAGGAGGGAGCGTCAGCAGACGCTTCCACCCCCATCATTCTTCCTCGGCATCTGATGTGTCAGAGTAGTGTCAGATAACGTCATTGCAGGGCGCCCTCTGCTCTGAGATGTCCGGCGCTTCAAACAACACGCTGAGGAGACTGGAGCATTGGCTGGAACCAGGAGAGGTGAGTACTGTGTTTATTTTTTTAAATCAGTGACAGGTGATCATAATACAGTATGGGGGTGCATTATATTGTGTGGGGGGATGATGGGGTCCATTATATTGTGGGGAGGACCATGGGGGGAGTGTATTACACTGTATGGCGGACCATGGGGGGTGCATAATACTGTATGGAGGACCATAGGGGTGTATTATGCTGCGTGGAGGACCATGGGGGAGTTCATTTTATTGTTTGGAGGACCATGGAGGGAGTGCATTATACTTTATAGAAGACCATGGAGAGGTGCATTATACTGTATGGAGGACCATGGGGTGCATTATGCTGTATGGAGGACCATGGGGGAGTGCATTATATTGTATAGAGGACCATTGAGGGAGTGCATTATATTTTATGGAGGACCATTGGAGGGATGCATTATACTGTATGGAGGACCATGGGGGTGTATTATACTGTATGGAGGACCATGGAGGTACATTCTACTGTTTGGAGGATCATGGGTGTGCATTATACTGTATGGAGCACCATGCAGGTGCATTATGCTGTATGGAGGACTATGCAGTGCGCATTATATTGTATGGAGGATCATGCAGAAGAGCATTATACTGTATTGAGTACCATGGGGGTGCATTAAATTTTATGGAGTACCATGTGGGTGCATTATACTGTATGGAGGACCATGGGGGTGCATTATACTGCATTAAGGACCATGGGGGGGGTGCATTATATTTTATGGAGGACCCTGGGGGAGCATTATACTGTATGGAGGACCATGGGTGGTGTATTATGCTGTATGGAGGACCATGGGGGTGTGCATTATATTGTATGGAGGACCATGGAGGGAGTGCATTATACTTTATAGAAGACCATGGAGAGGTACATTATACTGTATGGAGGACCATGGGGTGCATTATGCTGTATGGAGGACCATGGGGGAGTGCATTATATTGTATGGAGGACCATGGAGGGAGTGCATTATACTTTATGGAGGACCATTGGAGGGATGCATTATACTGTATGGAGGACCATGGGGGTGTATTATACTGTATGGAGGACCATGGAGGTACATTATACTGTTTGGAGGATCATGAGTGTGCATTATACTGTATGGAGCACCATGCAGTTGCATTGTGCTGTATTGAGGACTATGCAGTGTGCAATATATTGTATGAAGGATCATGCAGAAGAGCATTATACTGTATTGAGAACCATGTGGGTGCATTAAATTTTATGGAGGACCATGTGGGTGCATTATACTGTATGGAGGACCATGGGGGTGCATTATACTGCATTGAGGACCATGGGGGGTGCATTATATGTTATGGAGAACCCTGGGGGTGCATTATACTGTATGGAGGACCATGGGCGGTGTATTATGGTGTATGGAGGACCCTAGGGGTGTATTATGCTGCATGGGGGACCATGGGGGAGTGCATTAGATTGTATGGAGTACCATGGAGGGAGTGCATTATACTTTATGGAGGACCATGGAAGTGCATTATACTGTATGGAGGATCATGGGGGTGCATTATGCTGTATGGAGGACCATGCAGGTTGTTACGCTAGCGCGCGGACTGACTGGCATGAGTGTGATTAGTGATCCCACTGTACCATGAACCGAGGAGTGTAACTAAGTATCAACCCGATCCGACCAAGGTCGCACGGCGGCTCAGTCGACTCTGTGAACCAAGGAGGGACAGAGCAGAGGGACCAGGTGCTACTCCAGGTCAGACCCCGGTCACAGCTGTATTTCCGCAGCTGCACAAACGCTGCAGAAACGCATTAAAAACGCATCGTATGCACACAGCCTAAGTCTGTCAGTGATTTGTGACTGGGATGAAAGCTCACTTTCCAACAAGACAATGACCCAAAGCATACTGCTAAAGCAACCCTTGAATAATTTAAGGGGAAACGTGTAAATGTTTTGGAGTGGGTTAGTCAAAGCCCAGACCTTAATCCAATTGAGAATCTGTGGTCAGACATGACGATTCCTGTTCACCAGAGGAAACTATCTAACTTGAAGGATCTGGAGCAGTTTTGCCTTGAGGAATGGGCAAAATTCCCAATGGCCAGATGTGAAAAGCTTATAGAGACTTATTCAAAGCGACTTGCAGCTGTAATTGCAGCACAAGGAGGCTCTACGAAGCACTGACTTTAGGGGGGTGAATAATTATGCTCATTAAGTTTTCAGTTATTTTGTCCTATTTATTGTTGCTTCGCAATAAAAAAGAAAACCAAATGTTCACAGTTATAGGCATATTCCTTACATGAACTGATGCAAAGCCTCTAAATAAATTTAAAAAAATCAAAATTCCAGATTGTGAGGTAACAAAACACGAAAAATGTCCAGGGGGTGAATACTTTCACAAGTCACTATATATATATATATATATATATATATATATATACACTCAAAAGAAAGCCGCACTATACAGAACTGATATTGCAAAAGGGTGCAATCCTCAGGGTACCAACCCATTCTCCTCCACGTACATATGGCACATCCAAGTGCCCATCCTTTGTCACACCAGGGGGACAAGAGACCCATAGATGGGCGTCTGTCGATTTGGTAGACAGTACTAAGTTGTAATACGTATAATGGGTGAGATATACATACAACCATCTGGAGATTAACTGTTCGTCTGTCATGAATGGCACCTTTTTCTTCTTATACCAGAAACATACTGGATTGATTATCAAAGTACTTGCAGATTCCCTCTGCTATGTGGCCATTGCCCTTGGTTCACATTGGTCCCTGTTTACACAATGCGGTTCTGGGTATTTTTAGTTGCACTTTATGCGCATGTTCTGATACTAGTTTGCATCACGCTTCTGTGGCTCCCTTGAGGGTTCGGTCGCCACAGAGGTATTGCATCTCATTCAGAGGTGTGGTATCTCACTCTCAGGTAAGGAAGGAGTACAGCTCAGGACCCTAACACCAGCATTCACTACACCACATTTCCGGGGGACAGGGCGAGATTGCTCCTACGGGAAAGCACAGTCCCTGATCCCTGGCTGGAGTGGGGGGAACCAACTAGAGAGGGGGAACCATGTAGTGGATGGGGTGGAGGAAGTAGATCCTGGGAGCACTTGAGTAGGAGCAGTATAAAATAGGGACACCATCTTAGATCAGTGTCGAGTTCTGTCAGTCCAGTCAGAAGAGGAGAAGTGAAGGAGCAGAGTCTCTGTATGAGCTCTGCTCTAGAGGCGGGCCTAACCTAAGAGGCCCAGGACTGAGGGAGAGAAGAGAGGAGTGGGAGCAGGAAGGCTCCAGGAACCGAAGGGACCCTAGTGGTACGGGCCGTGCAGAAGGCCACCCGTATGCCCGCTGCTACCAGGGGGTAGAGGGGTCAGGCCAGATAAGGGGAACCGGTCCCTCAACTAGCGGAGAAACAGCAAGGCTCAACTAGAAACCGGAGGCTGCAGCACTTTATGTACCATAAGCCAAAAGTCCACACCAGTCTCACTAAAAAGGTAGCCACATAGGACCCAGGGGACGGAACATACGTCGCCCGCCAAGGCCCGAGGGTACCGGATAGAAGTGTCACTGGGTGTGAAGTGCAGGGAGAAGGCCAGAGAAAGGACACACAGAAGGGGGTCCTGCTAAATACTCCGTAGTTATCTGGGGGTCAGCTGAACCCCTCACTGAGTGAGCACAAAACGACGAGGGCCGTTACATGGGTCCCTGTAACCAGAACTGCAACAACTGTGAGCAAAGATCTTGGGACTGCATCACACGGACTCTGTGTTCATTACTGACTCCCTGCACTACAACCACCATCATCCACCCACACTGCCCTGAAGCTACACTCTTCCTGTGGGGAGTAATAATACCCTTGCTGCAATACCATCAGCTTCAGAGGACTGTTCCGCAGCGGCTGGCCCCCCCTTTAGCCGCACTCCACAGGTGGCGTAGTCGGACATTATAAAAACCCATATAAATAACCCCTTGGATTGACCGCCCTGGGTCATGGACCGGGTCACCGCCACGGTGACAACAACCCCCAGCGACTACCGGCCCGGCTCCGGGTACCCCACGGCCCAGGGGGCGCGTCACTTCCTATACCATTATTTATTACTACCATACCATCCTTTTAATATACTAGATCTATCTGCAATTCATCTTATTTTGTCTATAGTTTACTATTGAGAAACCAGAGCAATGTGCAAATTCTTTACAAGCGTACACAGCCTGTGCAGAGTGTGTCCATTCCCCACTCCAATATGGCAGTTATATAACTGACAGTGCAATAGACATGCACAGATTGTGAGGGCAGCTCCCTAATCCAATATGGTGCCACACAACCTAATGGAGAGAAGAGAGCAGGTAAATTAGTCAGTGCAGTGCAGGGGCAGACTCTGACAGCTTGGGGCTCCGATACAGGAAATGTGTTTGAGACCCCCTCCTTTTATGGCAACCAAGCTACATATATATGTACATATATAATACATAGTCACCTCTCATTATGAATATTACTGTCCCTTACTACATAGTGCCCTATCTTGTTATATAAAAACTGAAATGACTTCTGATGGAGGAGCTGATGGACTTGTCTTCTGGTCACCGGCTGCTCCCTCAGCCGTCATTTTATAGCTAATAAGAGAGGACTCTATGTAATAAAGAGAGGGTGATGTGAGTAACAAAAATATATAACAAGACCTAATACTGTGTAATAATGTGACAGCACTGTACAGAACAACAGAGGACCCTGCCTAATAAGGGACCACCCCATACATATCTAGAGAGGATGGTACGTAATGAGGGACGCCCATTCCAGTAATAATGTCTCCCATACTGGGCCCTTTCCTGGGATAATGTCCCCTAACCTTGCCTCCTTCTTGGTATAATATCCCCTTCCATTGAAAATGTGCCCCATTCTGGTCCATTTCCAGGTATAATAAATAATAATAGTAATAATCTTTATTTTTATATAGCACCAACATATTCTGCAGCGCTTTGCATACATTATCATCTCTGTCCCCTTTGGAGCTCACAATCTACATTCCCTATCGGTATGTCTTTCTGGGATACTCGCCTTCCCCCACGCTCCCACACTGCATGGAGTTCTCCTTTACAGCCTGTGAAGGAACCTTCCGCTGACTTCAGCATCCCCGCTATGGCGCATGATATCACTGCCATGAGGTCCCAGTGACGGGCATGCCAATGTCAGCTGCCTTCCGCAGGTCGCTGGCGTGTATTGAAGCGCAGACAGCTGTCATGTCCCCTGTGCCGCAATACATTTCAGCTGAATGTGTGTCCGAGGAAACACATCCAGTGGAGACAGTCGCTGGTGTCGGCGGGCCCCCTCCACCTCTGGTCCCCGGTGCAGCTGCACCGGTGATGTGTCCGCCCCTGGTGCAGTGAGTAGCTGGGATCCCTGACATCACAGCTGAGCCTGGAGCACATACAAGGCCGTCCCTGGGACGCCATACTACGTATACTAACATCAGCAGCGGGGTGAGCAGTCTGTAATTATAACACAGGTGTTATCACATTATCATTATGATGCAATTAAGGTTATTTATTATTATATGCAAAATACATGTGAACTGGCACAGAATAAACATGAATTACTGTTATATCATGATGACACATGAGGAGATTGCTATTATTGCACTGTATACATATGCACTATGCTTTCCTGATGTTTAATGATTAATCACTAATTATGGTGTGTACCCTATATATACCTTGTTTAATGCCGTGTTCATGGCTTGAGTAAGGCTCCCAGTGTGAAGAGCCGAAATGTCGCACATACATGGGGGAATGAAGATCAGTTTTTTCATTATCTCACATCTGGAGTGCTGCATTTTTTTGCTGTATATTACTATAAATAAATATGTATCTATATCAATCTCTATTTATTTGGTTAAATTTTTTATATGTAAAACAATAACTGCATACGTGTCCTCATATATATGAAGTGTATAATATACAGACTCGAGCCAATCCATCAGCAGGATCTATTGTAGCCTAACCACATACTACATACAGGGGACAAATACCGCCACACTATGACCAGACCACATATTACCACCACATAGTGACCGAATAATACCACATCAAGGAACAAATACCGCCACACCATGACCAGACCACTTATTACCAACACATAGTGACCGAATAATACCAAATACAAGGAACAAATACCACCACATCATGACTAGACCACATATTAACACCAAATAGCGGCCAAATAATACCACATACAAGGGACAAATACCATCACACCATGACCAAACCACATATTACCACCACATAGTGACCGAATACTGATTATTAATAAAAAAAAATACAAATATTACCATACGTGTCATTATACACAGGAACTCTGTACATAGTATACAGTGTATAGTGTAAGTGTACAGGTAATAGAGTGACTCACCAGGGAGCTCTGTATATAGTATACAGATACTACAGGGATCACCTGTGACATTATACACAGGAGCTCTGTATATAGTGTCGGTTTATAGTGTCAGTGTACAGGTAACACACTGACTCACCAGTAACATCTCTAGTTGAATGTAATCATCTTCGCTTTTCTTCTTCATCCAGTGTAGACTTCCATCACTTCTTCCAAGCCAGGACTCGTCTGTGCAGAAAATAACACACATTTATCTAGAGCACATTCCCCAATTTTTCCCCAACTTTTTACACTGCGCCAGATGAAGAAAAAAAGTGACATAGTCTCGCCCTGCACAGTTACAAGACCCACCCCCCACTGAAAACAGTATCCTCAAAAATAAAATACAACACAACCGTAGAAATATCCCTTAATTAGCCCCTACAGTAATAATGTCCCACATCCTGGACCCTTCCTGTAATAACATCCCCCAGCCTGAGTCCAGGTGTCTCCATCCTGCCCCCAAATGTCCTTCCATCCTGGCCCCATGTGTCTCAATCCTGCACCATATGTCCTCCCATCCTGGCCCCATATGTCCTCCCATCCTTGCCCCATGTGTCTCCATTCAGACCCCTTGTGTCCCCATCCTGCCCCAGGTGTCCCCATACTTCCCCAGGTGTCTCCATCCTGCCTCATTTGATCTTCCATCCTGGCCTCAGGTGTCCCCATTCAGTCCCATGTGTCTCAATCCTGCCCCAGGTGTCTCCATCCTGTCCCAAGTGTTTTCATCCTGCACCATATGATCTCCCATCGTGCCTCCATGTGTCTCCATCTTGCCCCCATATGTCCTCCCATCCTGGTCCCATGTGTCTCCATCCTGGCCCCAGGTGTCCCTATCCTGCCCCCAGGTGTCCCTATTCTGTCCCAGGTGTCCCTATTCTGCCCCAGGTGTCCTCATCCTGCCTCAAGTGTCTCCATCCTGCTCCATGTGTCTCCATCCTGCCCCCATATGTTCTCCCATACTGCCCCATGTGTCTCCATCCTGCCCCCATATGTTCTCCCATCCTGCCCCATGTGTCTCCCATCCTGCCCCATGTGTCTCCATCCTGCTCCCATATGTTTTCCCATCCTGCCCCCATATGTTCTCCCATCCTGCCACTGTGTTTCTCCATCCTGTCCCCATATTACGGCTTTCAGTACAAAAATAAAAAAAGTTTCTCCTTACCTGGCCGCAGTCCAGAGGCATCCTCCTCCTCATCAATTTGAGGCTTATGGCAGAGACGTCATACGTCAGTGATGTTATATGCCAGTGACGTGTGCGCCAATGTCAGCTGCCTGCCTCTGATTGGCTGGCGTCTGTCAACTGTTGCTGTGCAGTAACGTGGCTTCCTGCATGGCAATAGATTTGAACTGAATGTGCGTCCGAGGAAGCTTGTGCTCACCGGGCCCAATACAACAGTAAGAGCAGTAATGCCCTGATGGTGGCCCTGTAGATACATCATGGGCTGAGAGGGGGCTAAAACAACATTTTTGTGGGAAAAATATTTTTTTGCATTTTCACAGATCAACGTTGTAAAATTCTGTGAAGCACCTGTGGTATCAAGGTGCTCACCACACATCTAGATAAATTCCCTGGGTCTAGTTTCCAAAATGGGGTCACTTTTGGGGGTTTTCCATTGTTTTGCACATCAGAAGCTCTCCAAATGCGACATGACACCCGCTGACCATTCCATCAAAGTCTGCGTTCCAAACCGCCACTCCTTTCTTTAACTCTGCCATGCAGCCACACAGTAGTTTACCCCCACATATGGAGCATCTGTGTAATCAGGAGAAATTGCACAACAAATTTTGGGTTCCATTTTTTCCTGTTATCCTTGTGAAAATAAAATATTTTTTGTTAAAAGGACATTTTTGTGGGAAAAATGTATTTTTTTTTATTTTCACACCTCTATGTTATAAACTTCTGTGAAGCACCTGGGGGTTCAAGGTGCTCACCATATATCTAGATAAGTTCCCTGAGGGGTCTAGTTTCCAAAATGGTGTCACTTGTGGGGGGATTTCCACTGTTTAGGCACATCAGGGGCTCTCCAAACGCAACATAGTGTCCGCTAATTAATCCAGCAAATTTTGCATTCAAAAAGTCAAATGGTGCTCGTTCTCTTCTAAGCCTGCTGTGCGCCCAAACAATAGTTTTCCTCCACATATTGGGAACCACGCAGCGTGTGGGTTTCACTCCATAAAGGTAATTATGATGGACATTGGTGACTTTTGATTAACAGGGGTAGGGAGAGCTATATATATATATATATATATATATATATATATATATATATATATATATATATATATATATATATATGTGGTCTTTCGGACTGAATTTCATTTGCACAGTGATTGGTTGCTCACACTCCCCCTATCCATCAATTCCGTACCTTCAGGGATGTAGTATTATAAATAATGATACCTTTTGGATGTGATACCTACACTCTTGTGATACCTGTTTGTTTTTAAGTATGTTTTAAAACTTTGTATGTATTTTTTGACACATGCCGCGTCACTTTAAACTCTGTACAGTAAGATTTTGTTAAATAAAATTTTTTCTAATTCTTTATAAATGGGCCATATGTTCATTTTTTTCTGCTTCAGCACTCCCCAATATATTGTAGTCTATACGAAAGGCCAGATATATACAGTATATTCTAAAAGAGTAGGTTACAATATGGATAATAGATGCGTATTATACCTGTTTATATTAGGTAACTTACTACTCTGTTCTAATCCTTCCTTTTATACTCCACATATTGTGTATCGGTGTACTCAGGAGAAATTCCACAACAAATTGTAAGGTGCAATTTCTCCTGTTACCCTTATGAAAATGCAAAATTTGAGGCTAAAAAACTTTTTTGTGGAAATATGTGAAATTTTTATTTTCACGGCTCTATGTTATAAACTTCTGTGAAGCACCCGGGGGTTCAAGGTGCTCACCACACATCTAGATAAGTTCCCTGAGGGGTCCAGTTTCCAAAATGGTGTTACTTGTGGTATTTTTCAGTGTTTAGGCACATCAAGGGCCCTCCAAATGCGACATGTTATCTGCTAATTATTCCAGCAAATTTTACATTAAAAAAATCAAAAGGCATTCCCTCCCTTCTGAGCCCTGTTGTGCGCAAAAACAGTGGTTTTCCCCCACAGATAGGGTATTGGCGTGCTCAGGAGAAATTGCACAACACATTTTGGGGTCCATGTTCACCTGTTACCTTTGCGAAAATCAAAAAAAATTTGGGGTCTAAATTAAAATTTTTGTGAAAAAAAGTTAATTGTTTATTTTTTTCTTTCACATTCCAAAATTCCTGTGAAGCACCTGAAGGGTTAATAAACTTCTTGAATGAATGTGGTTTTGAGCACCTTGAGGGGTACAGTTTTTAGAATGGTGTCACTTATGGGTATTTTCTGTCATAAAGGCTCCTCAAAGTCCCTTCAAATGTGATGTGGTCCCTAAAAAAATGGTTTTGTAAATTTTGTTGGAAAAATGAGAAATCGCTGGTCAAATTTTAACCCTTATAACTTCCTAACAAAAAAAAGTGTTTAAAAAATTGTGCTGATGTAAAGTAGACATGTGGGAAATGTTATTTATTAACTATTTTGTGAGACATATCTCTCTGTTTTAAAGTCATAAAAATTAAAAGTTGGAAAATTGAAAAATTTTCAAGATTTTCGCCAAATTTCCATTTTTTTCACAAATACACGCGTCATATCGAAGAAATTTTACCACTATCATGAAGTACAATATGTCACAAAAAAAAAAGCATTCTCAGAATCAGTAGGATCCGTTCAAGCTTTCCAGAGTTGTTATCTTATAACGTGACTGTGGTCATAATTCTTAAAATTGGACTCCATTATGAAGGTGCAATTAGCCTTGGGGTGGGGATAAAGCAACAGTTATTAATCTCATATATTCTGCTTCAATATTATAAATACTTCACATCTTTATTCTTGGGGATGTATGGAGTCAAACCAGTGAGATCACAAATACTATTTGGACTCTAAGAGAGCAGAGAATTGCTTTTACTGAGTTGGTTTCTCATTAGCTATTAATACAACCAATGCAGTAAGTCAGGGATCTAGTCCAGTACTACAAGAAAGCAGCTCAGTGTCTAGGACAATGGTCAAGCGTCCTGCTAGTGACCTACCTCTCACTGGTTCAACTCCTGGCATTTATCAGCAAAAATGTGTTACAAGCTTACAATAATTGAGCAGCGCAAATAGGGTTAATTGCTGTTAAAATCTACTGGACTTTTTTTTCTTGATTTTCACCAATTTTAGTGAGTTTTAATGATTTTTACCTGATTCAAATGATTCATGAAAAAAGGGGAGATTTGCACGAATATTCGTATATCCTGGGCATATTATATTTGATGAGAATGGGAACTGTTACGATAAGTCAAAGAAATTCTAAATTTAAAAATCAGATGAGTGTCTGGCACAATAGTTAGGAGACCTACTAGTGACTCTGATCTCCCCAGTTCAACTCCCTGCATTCTCAAGAATAAAGATGTTGAATATTTACAATACTAAAGCAGATTATGTAACATTAATTGATGTTTCTGAAAAGTACTGGGAGATTTATTTCAAATATATCATTCTTGATTTTCACCAATTTTTGTGCATTTTAATAATTTTTAACTGATTCAGGTCATAATTTATATAAAAAAAAGCAGGGTGATCACTGTGATTTTACTGATATTAGTGATTCCTGGTGATTTGCACAGATTTTCACTGAATTCATCTGATTCGAATCAACGTGACTGAATTTGGCTGATTTTATTGATTTCATAGGAAAATAGGCAAGATGGAATACTTGGGAACAACAATAGTACAAATTAGTGCAAATCACCAGGATTCACTAATATTAGTGCAAAACCCTCCCCTTTTTTTAAATTTAATCCTTATTTGAATCAGGTGAAAATCATTAAAATGCACTAAAATTGGCGGAAATAAACAAAAAAAATATTTGAAATAGATTTTCCAAGTGACTTTTAAAGAAATCACTATTAATTTCATGTCTTCTGCTTTATTATTTTCATGTCTTCTGCTTTATTATTTTAAATACAACTTATCTTTTTTCTTGAGAACCTATGGTATCAAACCAGTGAGATCCAGGATACTATGTGAACTCTTAACCATTGTGCCGGAAACTCAGCTGTTAAGAGAGCTGAGAATTGCTTTTACTCAGTTGATTTCTCATTAGCAATTAGTACGAAGAATATAATAAGACAGGGAACTAATCCATTACTAAAAGAAACCAGCTCAGTGTTTAGGACAATGGTTAAGTGTCCTGCTAGTGACCTACTGTTCACAGGTTTGACTCCTGGTGTTCATCAGCATAAACTTACTGGAAGCTTACAATAAAGGAGAATAAAATATGGTCTTACTGATTGCTATTAAAATCTAGTAGGTCTTTTTTTACCAATTTTAATGATTTTCACCTCATTCAAATGATTCATGGGGGAGGTGGATTTGCACTAATATTAATTTATCCTGATGTTTTGCACTAATTTGCACTATTTGCACTATTACTGTTTACAAGTAATCCCATCTTGTCTATTTTTCTACGAAATCAGCAAATTCAGCCAAATTCAGCCAAACTGATTTGAATCAGACTAATTCAGTGAAAATCAGTGAAAATCACCAGAAGCACTAATATCAGTGAAAATCACAGTGAGCGCCCTTTTTTTTCTTTTTGAATAAATCATGACATTGAATCAGGTGAAAAACTTTAAAATGCACTAACATTGGTGAAAATCAAGAAAAATGTATTTAAAATACATTTTCCAGTTGACTTTTAAAGCAACAAAATTAACCCTATATGTTCTGCTTCAATAGTGTAAAATTCATGAACTTTATGCTGCAGGGAGTTGAACCAGTGAGATTGGGGTCACTAGTGGGTCTCTTACCCATTGTGCCAGACTATGAGGTGGCACCTTGTTGTACTTGACTGGTTCCCTCTCATACTGCGATGGGCATATTAATAGCTGCTGAGAATGGGAACTGTAACACGAAAAGAAATTCTGAGCTTTCACTATTAGTGCATCCTGGTGATTTGTACTTATTTGCACTATTGTTGTTCACAAGTAAGCCCATCCTGCCTATTTTCCTATGATAACAACAAAGTCAGCCAAATTTGGTCACATTGATTTGAATCTGATGAATTCAGTCAAAATCTGTGAAAATCACCAGCAATCACTAATATCATTGAAAATCAAAGTGATCAGTCTGGTTTTTTTTAGTAAATCATTACAAATGGGACTACACTCCCAAAGAAGTTTTAATAAGGTTACATGCTCAGCTTCAATACATTAAACACTCAACTCATATTTACTTTTAACAATGGTGGGAGATGAACAGGAAAGATCTGGGTCACTAGTTGGACTCTTCACCATTGTGCCAGACACTCAGCTGTGAGAGGAGCTGAGTATTTCCGTTACTTATTGTTAATGCTTCCGCTCTCATCAGATTTTAATACATTCAGTTCAGTAAGATGGAATCAGCTCAGCATCTGGTACAATGTTCTAGAGTCCTACTAGTGATCCAGAGTCCACACCCCACCAGCCCAAGCCCCAGCATCCCCCAAATTAGAGTTGTTAACTTCTTACAATGGTAGAGAAAAACATATAGGGCTAATTGCTGTTTAAATTCACTGGCTAATTTATTTCTAATCAATTTTTCTTTACTCTCAGCACTTTTAGTGCATTTTAATGATTTTCATTTGATACAAAGTGAACCTGTGAGCTCGGGGTCACTATTAGACTTCTTGACCATTGTGCCGGACACTGAGTTGGGTACTTGTCTTACTGGACCTGTCTTACTCGACTGAAGGGAAAAAGAAGTTTAGCACTAAGTAATATAAGCTCTCAGGTCCTACAACAGCTGTCTGTCCCAATGGTCAAGTGTCCTACTTGTGACCTACATCTTACCGATTCAGCTCCCAGCATCTTCCAGAATAAAAATCCCCTACTGCAATCACATCCAGAGCTGCAGCTGCAGTGTTTCTATCACTTTGCGCTTCGTACGCCATTCACTTCTGGAGCTGCAGCTACAATATATTCGATACTTCATGTCACATTTTCAGGTACCATTACATTTACTTTATTGTGTTATTGTGTGTGTTGTATGTTGCAATTACACAAGAGCAAATTCTTTCAGAAACATTCAGATCTGGATGTGAATGTAAATATTACTACTAGGATAGAGGAGAATTAACTATTGCCGAAACCCCTCCGTGATCTCCAGAGATTTCTTTTCTCCTCAAAGCCCTTCAGTCGCCTTTTAACCCTCTTGTGTCTATCTTTAGGACTCTGTCTTTCTGACTTCTTTGTTCTGTCCCGAGCCTTTTGTACTCATGAGACCCATCTACTCCTCCTCCAGATCCTCTCTGTAGTCCTCCAGATCATATCATTCTCCTCCAGATCCTTTTGTCTTTTTCAGACCCTATGTGTCCTTCAGCTTCTTTGGCCTCCCACCAGACCCCTCTTTCTTGTGTCACATCACTCCACCCTGACTCCTCTGTTCCATCCTGAGCCCTTTGTACTCTCCAGAGCTCTCTATTACTCCTCCAGCTCATCTCACTCTCCCCCAGATCTGGTTGTCCCCTTTGGACTACTCTAAGCCCTTCATCCTTCCTCCTAACCCCTCTTTTCTCTTCCAGACTCAACCAGCTTTGCCCATCTTCCCCTTCAAACTTCCTTGACATCAGTCATCAATTTTCGGTGGAAATCATATACTCGAGGCTAAAAGTTTTGAGACTGACACAAATTTTGGTCTTCACTGTTTGCTACTTCAGTGTTTTTAGATTTAGTTGGATGTTGCGACAGTTACTGAAGTGCAATTATCAACATTGCATAAGTTTTTACACTTTTATTGCCAAATCCATCAAGTTTATGGAAAGACTCAATATTTACAGTGTTGACCCTTATTTTTTAAGACTTCTGCCCTTTGACCTGGCAAATGAATATGAGCTTCTGGGCCAAATTCTGACTGATGACTGCCCATTCTTGTCTAATCATTGCTTGGAGATTATGACAATTTATGTATATTTGTTATTCCACCAACCGCATGAGGATTAACCCCAGATTTGCAATGGGATTGAGATCTGGGAAGTTTCCTGCCATGAACGCAAAACTTCAATGTTTTCTTCACTGAGACACTTAGTTATCATTTTTACCTTTTGATATGGTCTAAATCATACTGGAAAAAGCATTGTTCATCCCAAATTGCTCCTGGATCATTGGACGTTGTTCTTGGAGGATGTTGAGATTCCATTCTTTATTCGTGGCCATGTTCTTATGAGTGAACCCTTTCCAAGGATAATAATTATTATAATAATTTTCATTTCTATAGCACCAACATATTCCCCAACACTTTACATTTCAAAGGGGACTTCTACAGACAATGAAGATATTAAAGATTAACACATAATTCAACAGTTACCAAGAGGAGTGAGGTTCCTGCTCACAAGCCACAATTTATGAGGAGATGGTGGAGACATGAAAGGTGAATAGTAAGAAGTGCTTGTATTCTATGGTCGGCCGCTGCTGTTTGTGCTATTAAGGAGAATGACTATTCACTCCTCTCCACATCCATAGTCCCGGCGTGGAGAGTAGTGAATATCCCCGCAGCTCACCTCGGCATCTGAGGGCGCATGGCAGTGATGTCATGCGCTGCTCAGATGCTAACATGAGCTGCTGGCAGACAAGGCGCAGCGTTGGAGCAGAGCAGAGGGGAGGAAGGAAGCTGAGTAGAATTGTTTATTTTTTTCATGTGTGCAGTGATGGGGGGCCATGTATATCAGTATTGGGGATGAGGGGTGCCATGCATAAAAGGATTGGGTCTGAGGGGTGGCATGCATACCAAGATTGAGTCTGAGGGGGTCATGCATACCAGGATTGGGGATGAGGGGTGCCATGCATACCAGGATTGGGGATGAGGAGGCCATGCATACCAGGATTGGGAATGAGGGCCGTCTGCTGAATGCTCCTCATTACCAGCGCCCATCTGACAAATTCTCCTGCTGTAAAATAGAAAGAAATTGTAATTGGGCATGGATTGGGGTGTGGCCAAAATTTATTTATTATCTGTCCCTCTTTCTCTTCTTCAAAAGTTGGGAGGTATGGTATTAATGAACTGGTCACCCGACAGTATGTGTACAAGTACAGATCCAAAATGCTATTAAGTGCATGGGGGGTGGGTAACACAGATGTTACGAGGGACCAGATTCTGAGGAAAATTTTGGAAGGGCAAGATGGGAATAGTTAAATAAGTGAGGTGAGGCGATAGGCCATGCATAAAACTGGGTATTGAGAATTAGTCAAATTGTCCGGGGTAGTGCATTCCAGAGAATTGGTGCAGCTCTCAAGAATTCTTGGAGACAGGAGTGAGAGGTTCGGATTATTAAGATTAGTCTTAGGTCATTAGCAGAACGGTAGGCACCAGCCAATAGGGCAGTAGTTTGCCTCTGGGAAGCATATTAGTGAGGGGAAAACATAGACATTATAGATTATGAGAAATTACACAGTCACAGTAGGATGAAGTTACCTCTGGCAGTGACATTGTCAGTTTGAGTTAATTGTTCTGAACAATCCTCCTATTTCACAGCCATAACAGTCATTCTTTATAATCATAATATAAAGTTGCAGTGGCTCCATGTTTTGCCACAGTATAACACCATCATCACCACCATAATAAAGTGACATCATCTAATGGGTCATGGCATAATTTTTTCTCTCCTTAATTTTAAATGATTTTAAAGTTTTTCCTATTAAGGCCACAGCCCCACTATCAGTACTTGGTCAGTATTTTTTCTCAGGAATGGGAGCTAAAACCAGGTGAGGAACAATCAGAGAAAAGGTATAATGGAAACAAGTCACCAATTCTTCATTATCACCCACTCCTGGTTTTGGCTCCCACTCCTGGTTTTGGCTCCCACTCCTGAGAAAAAATTTTGACCAAATACTGACAGTGGAGCCATGTCCTGAATCTGAGAGTAGCAAGATTTAGGGCCTGGGACTGTGATTCCAGCAATGAGTCATAGTTTTCTCTCCTGCAGATCTAGCAGAGCTTCAAATACTGAGCTCTGAATAACCACGCCCTCACCACTGATTGGCAGCTTTATGTTTACACCCTATATTGGCAACTGCTAAACAGTGGTGGAGGCGGGGTTACATGGAACAGTTGACTAGGTTTCAAGTGACACCTAGTCCTGTACTGATAATCTGCTGCTTATAAAACACTAATTTATTGACACAGCCGTACACAACCTAGCGAGTGACACATCGCTGGAATAAGGGTCTCTGCCCCTACATCATGCTGCTTTCAGATTACATAGCAAGAACCTCTGGACAGATTCCCTTTATGGAGTAATTAACTTTCATTTAAAATAAAAATTATTTTGGCCAGCATGGAAATTTATGAAACTTTGCAAATCATTGTATTAAAGGATTTGTCTTTATTCCTGTAAAAAAATCATATGCATTTATTTAAGTGACTTCCAAAATCCTGCTTTTCCATAGACTATTTGCCTACATTCAGTTGCACTGCTGTAAAAAAATATTCATTTGGAGTACAGATGCTGGCAGTGAGAAGGTCAGCACTTTTTGTCCTCCTCTGAGTGTTGTGCTTATCAGAACAATGTTCAGCAAATAGGTGCTGACACATCACTGCCATCATCTGTACTCCAAAGGAGGACACTCTGATATCAAATAGACTGGGGAAAAGCAGGG
This sequence comes from Phyllobates terribilis, assembly GCF_046119375.1. Classification (NCBI taxonomy): domain Eukaryota; kingdom Metazoa; phylum Chordata; class Amphibia; order Anura; family Dendrobatidae; genus Phyllobates; species Phyllobates terribilis. The sequence continues at coordinate 108,093,603 of NW_027362764.1, read as the reverse complement.
GACAGGAAGCCACTTACATGTATTTTTTTTTCAAGGAATTAGGACAAATCCCATAATATAGTGATTTGTGCAGTGGCTGCAGCAGAAGCAGCATGGTAGATAGATAAGATGTCAGACCATATAATGCTTGGAAGTTTAAGGCCAAGACATGACGGACAGGGAGGTGATTTCTGGCAGTGTGTGGCCCATTTCTCATGGTGGCAGCAGAATGGTCTGGAAGACAGTCAACGGACTGGCAGGCAGACAGATGGAATAGTTGATGCATCAGCCAACGGTACATGAAAGTCTGCACTGATACATGTGACGCACCCCCTGGGCCGTGTGTGGGGGAATACCCGGAGCCGGGTCTCTGTGTAATGCTAGGGGTTGTAGTCTCCGTGGCGGCGACCCGGTCCCGTGGCTCAGGGTGGTCAAACCAGTGACGGATGTTTATTTGGTTTTTTAATGTTTAAATGTCCGACTACGCCACCCGTGGATTGCGGTCACTGAGAACCGCCGCTGCGGGGCAGACCGATGAGGCTGATGTTGTGTGCGCAGCAGAGGGTAGTATAACTCCCCACAGGAGGAGTATAGCCTCAGGGCAGCGTGTGTAGATGGTGAGGGTTGTGGTGCATGGGCGCAGCAGAAATGACTCAGAGTCCGTGCAGTGCAGTTCAGGGTCTTTACTGTTTGTAATGAAGAAGGCCCTGCCCGGAGTACTGGCTAACATTAGAGGCCTGGTCAGTCTGTGAGCGAACAAAAGTCCCCCTGGCCAGGTGGAGGTGTAGGCCTTCCCGTCTGACTTCACTCTTCCTGGCTACCCTGCTGTAGTCGTGTAGTAGCCCACGTCCCTGAGTGTACCGTGTGGTGCTCACCCGTATGGCTGCTGACTTGGGGCCTTTGGTACCTTCCGCTCCTCGATGGCGGTGCCGGTCCCTTGCGTGTGACTGAGCCTCCGGGCTTTCTATGGCCAGAGGACCTGAAATCCCCTGCCAGATGGTTTCTGCTGCTGGATGTGGATATCCTCACAGCCTCAGACTCCGGTGTCCGGTTCTCTGCGTCTTCAGCCAGGACGAGCTCTGCTAGCTCTAGTCCCTGGTCTTCAGCTCCTGTCTCCTACAGATCTCCTTGCTGCTCCTCTGTCCCTTTCTCTGGAACTACTCGACTCAACTCCCCTAACCCCGCCCCAGATCCATTTTATGAAGGGCAGGTTCCTCCACTCCCTGGACTGGGGCAGGAGGCGTTGCATGCAATAGTGCTCCTGACCAGGAAAACCCAAGCTCACTCTCAGACATGGTATTTCTACTACTGTGGCAACCAGACCCCCTGGGGTGCCACACATGCCTGATTCATTTTCACAAATATTCATTTTTTCACATTTAAAACGGATAACCTGGTCCGTTTTAGTGTGAAAAATCCAAGGGCCATGCTGGACACTATCTTTGATATTACACTGTAGCTGGAATCGACAGTACACCTTTGACACAGGTACTTTAGATGTAGTGACACAGAAACACAGAGCAGCCAGTACAGGGTTAATAAATAAGGGGGATTTACTGTAACAGGGTCAATCTCCATGCAGGGAGTAACAGGGGAAATATGGGGACAACAAGGAAGTAGCAGGTAATATGCTATTGTAGCACCCCGAGGACTCGGCTGCTACAGGGGTATTGCACCTCAAACCAGAGGTGTGATATTCCACTCCCGGGTAAGGATGGAGTAGCGGACCAGGACTCAGTAGGCTGCATGCATCACACACATCCCATTTCCAAGGGACAGCTCAACGGTGCTCCCACTAGACAGAAGTGCAGGCACGACAGCATCTGTTCCTGGCTGGAGTGGGGAGGGGGTGGAATACCCAGTGGTGTAGGAGAAGATAGGGGTGGGTCTCTGGGCATAGATAGGAGCCCATTGGTTGCTAGTCACCTGGGCTCACACATAGAGGGAGGTATATAAGGTGGGCACCATCTTAGGACAGGGTTCAGTTCAGAGAGGAGGAGAAGAAGACAGGAGCTCAGCCAGAGAGGGCTGACAGGGAGCTGTGGCTCAGTCTGGGCCCAGCTCCAGAGGCAGGCCTGGAGTGGAGGCCAGAAACAGCAGAAAGAGAGAGGAGAAGGAACGGAAAAGGAAAGTAAGAAAGGAACTGGAACAGAGGAGAAAGGAAGCAAGGAACACAGAGAAAGGCCCAGAGACACGAGGACAGAAGGAACCCCATATGCCCAGGAGATACAGGGTGAAGGGTTGGCAGAGCAGGGTACCGGAACCCAAATTGGTGGAGGCGACTAATCCTCAGCCAAAACTGGAGGTTGTTACCACATCTTGGTGCGACCCCTCACTACATCCACCAGGAAGGCATACCATATAGGGTCAGGGACGCAGAGATCAGCGTGCCCAGAGAAGGCCCGAGGGAGCTGGACAAAGGTGGGTCACTGGTGGGGACGGCCAGAGAAAGGAAAGGAAGGGAGCCCTGTGCCACGCTCTGGAATTGCCTGGGAGTTGACCGAGCCCCTCACCTGGTGGACGCAGCATGGCTTGGGCCGTCATCGCCTGCAGGATTGACACGAATAACAACTGTGAGTAAAGCATTGGAAACTGCAACCGCACGTCTCTGTGTTTCATCGCCGCACCAGCACCATTAGTACTGGGACGCTCACACCATTACTCCCATCATCCACATTAGCTGCCCTGAGGCAATACTTCTCCCGTGGGGAGTTATCCCATACTCGGCTGCGCAAACAACATCAGCCTCAGCGGTCTGCAGCGCAGCGGCGGTCCCCACTGACCGCAATCCACGGGTGGCGTAGTCGGACAATTACAATACCAATAGACTGCCACTGGTTTGACCACCCTGGGCACGGACCGGGTCACCGCCACACGGAGACTACAACCCCCAGCATTCTACAACAGGTCCGGTTCCGGGTTCCCCTGCACAACACAGACCCAGGGGGTGCGTCACTATAACTGACAATCCACAGTTGGGTTGCTGAGTCAACACGGTTGTATTCACAAGTTTTACACTTAGCTGACTCTTGCTCCTCACAAGGCAGTTGCCGGCTGGTGCCGGTGTTGATTTCTTCCAGCTTCCCCGCCTAAACAATGCTCTGTCTTCTGGCGGCAGCGGGCGGTCTCCGGTTTAAGCCGCTGAGCCCCTAGTCCATAACAGTGCACCTCACTTGCTCGGCTCCAGGGATCCTGTGTCTTTTCTCCTCTAGTCGGGCTTGACTCCCACTGTCCACTGCCGATTTTCCCACGCAAAAACGACGTTTCCACCCTCTTCCTAGACACGAGTTCAGCTCCCCGGTCTCCTGACTCCTCAGCTCCCTCCCTGGACACAACCCCAGCTTCCCAGTCACCTGACTCCTGTCTCGCAGTCTGTCTTCCCCCTGCAACAAGAGGCACGGCCCCGGCAGTTCCGGATCCCTTGTTCTGAAAGTACTTACACCCCGGTCTTCCCCCTTAGACTCCCGCTCTCCTTTAATTCGCCATTCCACGGGCGAGAGTTCCTTCACCAAACGTTCACATTCCTGGACTTCCTGGACGATACGTTGCCATAGAAATTGATCTTTCTCGTAACGGTGAGGAGACACTCCTGCTGTTGACTGGCGTAACTCAGTTTGACCGATGGGGGGTGCAGTGTCACTTGGATTCCCAATCTCCGCCTGCCCGGTGGCCTCAACCGATGGTGTTCCCTCGCCGTCTGCACTGGGAACTGCAGGTAATCAAGTGCTGGGGCTCGGAGGTAGAACCAATAATTCTTCATCCACATCGTGGCTTGGGGCAACTGTGACAGGACCCTCTCTAGAAGCAGGTGATTCTTCTTCATCCTTGTCATCTTTAGACAGACAGGGCCGCAGGATACTACGATAAACCACTCTGGTAGAGGCTCCTTCAGCACCCTCGGGTTGAACTTCATACACAGGTCCTTCAGTGCCAAACCTGCGCTTCACTCGGTGCAGGGTCCGTTCCTACCGCCTACATAATTTGCCCCGGGGCCGCCTGTCTCGAACCAACACCCGCTCCCTGGGCCTCAGAGCTGTCCCTCGAAGAGGCAATGTCTCATGATGTTTGAGCTCCCGAAACTTTTGTTGTACCAACCGTCGGAGGGTCTGCAGTCGATGCCGTGGGTAGTCCTCCTTGGGGTCTAGCTCTAACTCGGTAATCTCTCGCCCCTTTCGCCCAAACAGTAAGGTATAAGGAGTGAACCCCATCGTACTATTCACTCAATTGTTGTAGACCCACACCAGCTTAGCTACAAACTCAGGCCATCGCACTTTCCGATCTTCCTCCAGCGTGCGGAGCATTTGGATCAGAGTCCGATTAAAGAGTTCACAGGCCCCATTTCCTTGAAGGTGATAAGGAGTAGTCCGTGACTTCTCAATCCTGTACAACCGGTGCAGCTCTTGCATCACCCGACCCTGGAAGCAGGCGCCTTGATCAGAATGGATCCTCTTTGGGCAGCCGTACACCCGAATGAAGTCTCTGCAGATGGCCTGCGCCGCTGATTCGGCGGTCTGATCTCTGGTCGGGGTCACCACCGCAAACTTTGTGAAGTGGTCTGTCATTACCAGGCAATGTTCATACCCGAGATGCGCTGGTCCAACAGTCAAATAGTTGATCATCAGCAATGGTTAGTATGGGGACCCGTTGCTCCGGGGACTTAACCAGCTCTCAGCTCCGGCATCTTCGACAAGTGTCTTCTATTGTTGCTTGCAGTCGGGGGTAATACACCAGCCTCTGCAACCACTGAAATGTCTTCTCTGGTCCGAAGAGAGCCCCTCGTTCATGAGCCTCCTTAGCCACTACTCCAACCAACTTCTCTGGGATCACCACTTGCCATGTGGTCCTGAACTCTTGCAGTAGCTGTACCCGTCGGTACTGCAGCACGTCTCACAAACACAGTCTCTCCCATTGTCCCAGCATTTTCAGCGCTCCTGGGAACAGGGTACTCCTCTCCTCTCGACTGGGGACCTGCCTCAAAGCCACCCATTGACGTAATTGAGCAACTTCTCTGTCAGTCTGTTGAAGTTGGACCCAGTCATCTCTTGGCCGCCCTAGCACTTGTTCCTCCGACGTCTCTCCGATCTGTCCCTGCGCCGCGACCAGCTGTCCCACGAAACTTCGGAAGCTATGATCTCATCTGCCTCCAAATCTTCATCGCGGTCATGATCAGGCCGTTCATATGTCACTCTGGAGAGGGTGTCGGCATGAGTATTCTCTGCCTTAGACCGGTAGGGCCACCCACCGCTGCTCCAGGGCCCCCAACTTCGCATTCTCCAGGTGAGCCAACAGGTTGTTATCTGTTCTCACCAGTACTTCGGACCCGGACAAATACTCTGCAAACTTCTCGATCATTGCCCAAACCAGAGCCAGCAACTCTAATTTGAAAGAGCTATAATTATCTGGGTTCCATCTCGGAGTCGTGAAGGGAGCGACTGGCATACGCAATCACGCGCTCTCTTTCTCCTCCTGTACTTGGGATAACACGGCTCCCAGACCATGTAGGCTCCCATCAGTGTGGAGTATGAATGGTTGAGAGAAATCCTCATAGGCAAGTATTGGGGCCTCAGTCAGGGCCATTTTTAGGGCACGGAAGGCCTCTTCCTGGCTGCTTTCCCACCGAATCGCTCGATTCTTGGAGCCCGCCGGCACTCCCTTAAGTAGCTCCAGCAATGGGTTGGCTATGGGGGTGACGTTCTTCACAAATCTTTGGTAGTACCCGGCAAGTCCCAATGTCTTCGGAGTAGGACACTCCTGTATGGCGGCCGCCTTTTCCCGGGTGGGCCTGACTCCTTCACCGGACACAGTATGACCGAGATATTCAATCTGTTTGCGGAACAGGTGGCACTTCTGGGGCTTCACCTTTAGACCATGACTCTGTAGGCGGCTCAGTACTTTCTCCAGTCGCTGGAGGTGCTCCTCGAAGGTGGCGGCATAGACAATTAAGTCGTCAAGATAAATCAGTGTCACCTCGAAGTTCAAATCGCCCAGGCACCTCTCCATCAGATGCTGGAACGTCACGGGGGCGTTAGTCAGGCCGGAGGGCATGCGATTGAACTCGAGCAGTCCCATGGGTAATATGAACGCCGTCTTCGCATGGTCATGTTCGGCCACGGGCACCTGCCAGTACCCGCTGGCCAGATCCAAGGAGGAGAAGTATCTTGCATTTCCTAAGGCCGACAGAGACTCTTCGATTCGGGGTAGTGGATAAGATTCTTGTACTGTACAGGCATTCAGTCTTCTATAGTCCACACAGAGCCGCAGGGTCCCATCTTTCTTCCGGACCAGGACTATCGGGGCTGCCCACGGACTCTGACTCTCCCGTATCACACCATTTTGTAACATATGGGCTAGCATCTCCTTAACCTCTTTATACATCTGGGGAGGTATCTGCCGGTATCTCTCCCGCACTGGGGCAGCGCACCCCATGGGAATCTCATGGGTAATGGCTTCAGTGGAACCAAAATCATCCTCATGGCGAGCAAAGACTTCCTGATACCGCTCCAGTACCTCCTCAACCTGCTGCACCTGTCGAGGTGAAAGTCTCATCAATTCAGCCCGCATTCGTTCTAAGATTCTTCGTCCACCCTTCGCACCAGCACGGTGGGATTCCGGCGACACGGTGACCGCCAGACTCCAGGGGTCTCCTTGTACAGCAGACAGCTGTGCTGCATCAGGTCACACCAACTTCTCTGGCATTCCCAGAATCTGGGCTATTTCCGCCCTGGGAGGGAGTGTGAGATCACCTTTGCCCAGATTAACGCAGCGCACTATAACATTGCCACCCTGGACGGTGGCCAGTGTCCGAGCCACCAGGAGTCCCGGGGGTACTTTGTCCATCGATGTTGATTCTATCTGTACTTTGACCCCCTCAAGAGGTGTGCAGGCCTGTGCGGGTAACGTGAGTACAGTTTGTCCAGGCAGTAAGGTGAGCGCCGTAGCTGCTGGTACTATTACTTTCCCCAGGACCTTCCCTTCACTCGACGTCTCCTGAGCCTGGGCGGCTCGGATTAATTGTTGAAAAACGTAGTCACCTGGGATCTCGTGTCAATAAGGCAGTGAACAGCTCGACCGCTCATTTCGGCCCAGACAGTCGGGCTGGTGGAAACTAGGTCCTTGGGACTTCCTCTTTTTTCTTTCCTCTTCCTTAGCCTCCGGGCTGTGTCCCCCAAACACGGAGGCCGCTAGTTTAACGCCTGCCGCGACAGGGGCCGCCCTCGGCTAGCACAGCCCCTGGTGTAATGTCCTGCGCCTCCACACTTCCAGCAGGTTGTGTCTCTGTCTGTGTAGGGCTGCCTCACTCGTCTACGGAACTCTCCTGCAGGGCGGGGCCTGAATTCAATTCTTTCCCTGACTGGGACAATCGATCTGGGTATCTCTGGTGTCGGTGCAGGGGTCTTCTTGAGCCTGGACCATTCACCCCGCATCTCCTGTATCTCCTTTCGCATCTCTCGAGCCCATTCCGGTTCAGCTGCAGGTGGGGTGAGTACCTCGTTACTCCGGACCATCCCTGCCAGGGCCGTCACCCCCATCTCCTGCTCTCTCACACGTGCCTCCGCCCTCACTTCTAGAAAAGTCATACGTGGGTTAGCGCGCAGGCGCTCCTGCAAGGCCTGCTTCCGCTGCACATCCCTGAGGCCTGCCACAAATTGGACCCTTAAGATCACGTCAGGGGGGCCCATTCCCAAATTCCCCATGTTGTCTTTTCTAGTGATATAGTCATGCACCCTCTGTAATGCATTAACATACTGCGTCACAGTCTCCCCCTCCTGCTGCACTTGGTGAAACAGCCGTATCCTCAGCTCTCCTACATTGGTGGGATCCCCATGCATCTCCTCCAATATCCGCACCACTTTTTCTACAGTATCCCAGTCATGGGGAGGGCGGTACATCACGGATTGTCGGGCCTCGCCGTCGAGGGCCAGTAAGGCTATTTCGGCTTGCATAGCTGTGGTCATCAGAGGCATATGTAACTTGCTCCTAACTCTCTCACCCCAGTCCCACAGCATCATATTGTCCCTGGTAAACTTTGGGAGATTGCTGAGCATGGCCCCCAGCAGTAAGCTAGATCTAGGGGCTCCAAGGATGGACTGATCTGCAGTGTCAGTGTCTAAAGACTGCATCCTGCCGACTACGCCAAATGTGACACAGGTACTTTAGATGCAGTGACACAGAAACACAGAACAGCCAGTACAGGGTTAATAAACAAGGGGGATTTACTGTAACAGGGTCAATCTCCACGCAGGGAGTAACAGGGGAAATATGGGGACAACAAGGAAGTAGCAGGTAATATGCTATAACTGACAATCCACAGCTGGGCTAGATGTAGCAGAGTCGACACGGTTTTATTCGGCAGTTTTACACTTAGCTGACTCTTGCTCCTCACAAGGCAGTTGCCGGCTGGTGCCGGTGTTTCTTGCTTCCGGCTTCCCCGCCTAAACAATGCTCCGTCTTCTGGAGGCAGCGGGCGGTCTCCGATTTGACCCGCTGAGCCCCTAGTCCATAACAGTGCACCTCACTTGCTCGGCTCCAGGGATCCTGCGTCTCTTCTCCCTCTAGTCGGGCTTGACTCCCACTGTCCACTGTCGATTTTCCCACGCAAAAACTCCTTTTCCACCCTCTTCCTAGACACGAGTTCAGCTCCCCGGTCACCTGACTCCTCAGCTCTCTCTCTCTGGACACACCCCCAGCTTCCCGGTCACCTGACTCCTGTCTCGCAGTCTGTCTTCCCCCTACAACAAGAGGCACGGCCCCGGCAGTTCCGGATCCCTTGTTCTGAAAGTACTTACACCCCGGTCTTCCCCCTTACACACCCATAGTAAACTGGGCCATTTATAGCTTGGTCCAATTTGTTGACCCAGAAATCCATGGGATCGGAGCTCAGGGTATCTGCTTGAGAAAGGATACAGTCTAAGTATAACTGAGCTTGGCTGTTCTGATGGAGCAACTCTGTTTGCAGTTGTGCATCAATTTTTGCACCAGAAGAAAAACCATCTGGTCTATCATACTACATACAATGATAGACCATCTGGTCTATCATACTACATACAATGATAGACCATCTGGTCTATCATACTACATACAATGATAAACCATCTGGTCTATCATACTACATACAATGATAAACCATCTGGTCTATCATACTACATACAATGATAGACCATCTGGTTTATCATACTGCATACAATGATAGACCATCTGGTCTATCATTGAGCCTCCTCCATCAACAGCACGTGCTGCTTCAGTGCTGACTGCAGGAAACGTTGATTTGGCCCCAGAGGATGATTTTATCGCATGTTGCCTGGACTGTGTCTCCATGATGCTAGCAACCTTCTCTTCTGATGACTTCAAATCTTTATCACTCCTTTCTGGCTCCCAGGTTTTGTCCAACACAGAATCATCATCATACATGATTCGCTGACAGTTGCCTCTGCGGGTGAAATGGCCAGCGCTGCATGCGCCCCTGCCTGATTCCCACCCTGAAGTTTACCCTGGCTCAGAGTGCTACTACCACACACAAGATTCCCTACAACCTCAGCCTCAACACAGATTGGCATTAGAATCGTGTCCTCCATCACCTCCAGCACCATGTCTTCCGAGAACAAAGGCTGGCTTTTCATGTCTTCCAAAATATCAACTCGAAGAAGTATTTCTGGTGTAGTATGTTCCTTAGCCAAGGGGTTTTAGTGGGTTAGGATAGATTGGGGCAGAATAGAAACAGGTGTCATTGATGGATTGGAAATTTTTACTCTGGGTAACATTAACCGTTATTCACGCAGAGGAATACTGACTACAGCTGATGGTGTCGCTGTCAAAGTCTACATCATCCTGTTGTGATTGAGATGAGCGATGGAACATATACTCCATTATGCCCCGGCTTCCTTCTCACTAATCCTGTTGCCAGAGTTTACAAACAAGACCAAATGTGACTTGCATTTGGTACTACTATTGCCAGAATGGCTGCTGCTAGTAGAGATGAGCAATGTTCGGGTTCGTCGACTTTAACCGCACATCAAAAAAGGTTCATGTTTGGGCACCTGATGCCAAACACGACCCTGAATGGGGTCCCAAACAACCGTGGTTTCCCACGTTGCCATCTGCGTGAAAGCTCGGGAAACAGGGGCTTTGATCGGCGGTAACATTGTTACCGTGGGTCAGAGCGTTGTGGGATCACGCTGTCAGGTGTCAGCGTGATCCCACAGCTGTGACAATGACCCGTGGTAAAAAGGTTACCGCTGGTCACAGGCATCGGTTAATGATAGACTACTACTTGCATCAGCTGGCGCCTGCTGTCACTGAAAACAGCGAGTGCTGGCGCCACTGGATAGGAGCAGTAGTCTCTCATTAGCCAGTGTCTGTGCTCCAAGTAAAAAAAAATAAATAAAATGAATAAATATTAAAAAAAACATATTATACTTACCTACACCTAATCCACAATGCCCTTGTACCCTGCAAAAAAAAAAACGCCATATACCCACCTTAATGCCTAATCCCCAATGCCCATGTCACTTGTGTAAAGGAAAAATAATAAACCACCATAATCCTCACCTATCTGCCGTAATCCAGGTAATCCCTAGTGTCCCATGCAGATCTCATTAATAGAACAGCCACATCGTGAGATGTGACCGCTCTATTCAGCATCCGGAGTTACACTTACAGGAGCATAATCGCTCCTGCAGTGTTTAGCGCTGAGATACCGTAAGTGAGGTCACATGAGTTCATCAGCTGATGAAGCTCCGGAGCCCTCACAACACCACTGCTGCGTGAGAATATTCTCACGCAGTGGTGGTGCCGTAAGGGAGGTCACCGGGGCTCATCAGCTGATGAACTCAAGTGACCTCTGCAGCTATACACTGCCGAGAGCAATTATGCTCCTGTCAGTGTATCGCCGGTTGCTGGATAGAGCAGTCACATCTAACGATGTGGCTGTTCAATAGGTGACATTCTAATGATGGATTACGGCGTGGGACAGTATGTCGGACGGGTGAGTATTATTGTGACAACATATCTTTTCTTCTTAATTATGCCAGACATACTTTCTGATGGCCAAGAGCTATATTTTTATGTTGACTTTTTTAACCTGTGTTTGGTTGATTAACACAGGCTATGTTTGTATAATCCTGAATTTTGACACTTGAGTTGAGATGTACTGCAACTTATTGTATGCAAATCTTGCAAGATAGGTTCATGGAGCAATATTGTTTAATACTATGATAATTGTATATTATACTAAGCTAGCTAGTTTATTTAAAGAGTCCCCTCTGCTTTTACCAACTATGTAAATTGATTAAATGCTCAAACAATGAGTCATGAACTCTTTCCACCTTCATCCCTGACCCTTGACCTGTGAATGATGGCTGCAAGTACAATTATGATCTATAAAAAGGGGGTCTCTGCCTCTATTCAGGGTCATTCTACTGCATTAGATATTCCAAAATGAATGTCCAAATTCCAACATCACTATGGCACTTCAAATCCAATAATCAATTACCCTTCCTAAAGACTCTTTAAAGTCTTCAAGAAAAAAAAGTATTCCATACACATTTTTAAAAACAAGAATCTTTATTAATGTTCAATAAAAAAGCAAAAATGCCTCAAGAGGGCACTGTGGTCACATATATCCCCAAAAAACTCAATGTAAATTCAATATTATCCATATCAGAGTCAAATGACTATATATATATAGCTTTCTCCAATTACAACCAAAATAATGAGTTAAATCCTTATCATAATATCCAATAGTTGATTCTCAATGTAATATGCACATAGTTTATGATATTCCCGTATATGCAGCTTTTATCAGGAAGGCTACTAGATGCTAGTAAACTTATGCAAATATGCATCACAGATTGCTGTTTCGCCCCCCGGAAGAAGTGAGGCGAAACAGCATCGGGGTGAGAGGGTCCTGTGGTCAGCGATATCGGGTCTCCATCACCCTTAGGTTTTTGCAGCTTATAGGCACTTTGTGATGCATATTTGTATCAGATCAGACGTATCACGTATATATGATGGTAAATTATATCGGTAAGATGAAAGGGGAGCTTAGAAGGAGGATAGGGGATCACATAGGAGACCATTTTACTGCGTCATCAAATGACGCGTAAACCGCTGAACATAACTCCGGAGCAATGTCATCGTTTACTGACAGCCCTTTTGGATAAGACAGATGCTGAATAATGTAGGAAGTAGATTAGAAAAACTCAAGCACCTTCTCCGTATCCATCACAAGAAATGTAAAGTTAAAACGTCCATTTTATTAGTTCCATTAAAAAAGCACCATATGTAAGGTAGACCTTACGCGTTTCGTACCAACAGGGGTTCTTAATCATAGGTTACATTGCTATGGTTAAAAGACATATATATACTGTACATATGGACTGAAAGCAAAAGAGAAAATAGGGTGGAGACCAACAAAGAACAGGAAGTTCATTAGTGTATGAAAATCCTCCTGAGGATAATTGCTCAGTAACATGCATAAATTAAAGTTATGTGCATGGTATGCTTGCAAATTAAGTACACCATTAGAAAAAAATATCAAAAAATGTACATTAGATCATTGCGAAAATTGAGACCATTGGGAATGCGAGAGTTAAGTTTAAGAATCCATGAGACTTCTCTGGCTTAGGGAAGCTTGCCTCTATCTCCTCCACATATTTGTCTTTGCACCTGGTCTATACCAATAACCTTAAGTGTGGAAAGATCACCACAGTGAAAATCAGCAAAATGATTGCTGAGTCCTGACATGAAGGACTCACTGCATTAGGATTCGGAGTCCTCCAGTAACATGCTCTGCGATGCGTCTTTTAAGCATGCGGGTAGTGCAACCCACATAAAAATTTTTGCAAGATGTGCACAGTAGTATTGAGCGAGCATGCTCGACACTGCTGGGTACTCGCCCGAGCATCTCGCTACTCGGGATGTTTGGCGAGCACCGAGCATTTCCAGGTTACTCGGGCAGGAGCTCGGGTCTCTGCCCTGCACGTTTGGCGCTCTTTACAGAGCCAATGAACATGCAGGGATTGCCAGCCAGTCACTGTAATGCCGCAGCCATGTTGGTTGTGGGCATTACATTGATTGGCTGACCGCACAGCGTCACCTCGAGTATTTAAAACCGGGTGCCACCATCTTGGACACAGTAGCTCCGGATCAGATAGTGTAGGGAGAGTGCTGATGAGCTAGGGAGAGATTTATACTGCGAAATACTTAGTGTAAGATCTCTAAAGCCTGCCAAATCAAACAAACAGTCCTTCTCAGGACTAATATCCATCCCAGATATCAGGCAGGCAGGCAGGCTGTATAGGAGATGCAGAGGATATACCAACAAACACTGCATTACAGTCCTGTGTGCTCCTGCTGCTCAAATTGCTAGACTTAGTCCAAGTCTCAGGGGCCAGGAAAAATCCTTTCTTTTCATCTAAATCCTCTCCCCCCCCCCATCAGACTGTACAAATACCCGTCTTATTAACCTTTGTGTGTCGCCCCCCCCCCAAAAAAAAAGAGTGTGTCGGTGAGTGTTCAGACACAAATATATCTGTTTAAAAGATTCTGGTGTAGGCCACATAACTACATAACTATAACTGTGGTTTTGCAGTTCCACGGTTCAAATCTCTGTATTATCCAGCTTTTGGCCTTTTTTCCGTAAAAAAAACAGTAATAGTGTCTCCCTGACTGTTCAGACACAAATATATCTCTTTAAAAGATTCTGGTGTAGGCCATATAACTATAACTGTGGTTTTGCAGTTCCACGGTTCAAATCTCTGTATTATCCAGCTTTTTGCCTTTTTTCCATAAAAAAAACAGTAATAGTGTCTCCCTGACTGTTCAGACACAAATATATCTGTTTAAAAGATTCTGGTGTAGGCCACATAACTATAACTGTGGTTTTGCAGTTCCACGGTTCAAATCTCTGTATTATCCAGCTTTTTGCCTTTTTTCCATAAAAAAAAACAGTAATAGTGTCTCCCTGACTGTTCAGACACAAATATATCTGTTTAAAAGATTCTGGTGTAGGCCACATAACTATAACTGTGGTTTTGCAGTTCCACGGTTCAAATCTCTGTATTATCCAGCTTTTTGCCTTTTTTCCATAAAAAAAACAGTAATAGTGTCTCCCTGACTGTTCAGACACAAATATATCTGTTTAAAAGATTCTGGTGTAGGCCAGAGAAATAGAACTGTGGTTTTCCTCTTCCACGGTTCTAATCTCCTTTTTATTACCCTTTTTCCATTGATAGTGCGAGTGTAACCTATTTTGTTTCATTTACAGTGGGCAAGGTGCGTGGCAAGGGACGTGGAACTGGACGTTCTGGTGATGGTGCGTGTAGAGGACGGGGCCGTGGCCAAGGTGAAAATGTGCCACAACCAACAGCCACATCTTCTCGTTCCCAATTCTTGACCGAATTACTAGGGAAGCACACAACAACACCAGTATTGCGAACTGATCAGTGTGAACAGGTTATTAATTGGATAGCAGATAATACTTCCAGCTACCTGGGCACTACCACCTCCGGTCTGTCTTCCACACGGTCAAGTTTTAGTAGCCGTGAGTCTCGACCGCATACTTCTCCTCACCCTGATGCTCCTTCCTCCCACAATGCCGAGTGTCGTCAGACAGCAACAGATCCCACAGTTGGACACTTTGAAGAGCTGTTCACTGGTCCATTTCCATATTTGTGCCCCTTGCCTGCTCCGCTTGAAGTGGTGGAAGAGGAGATTCCATGTAGCGATGCCCAAATATTTGAACAGCCACGGCTACAGGAAGGCGACGCTGGCAATTTGTCACAAGAGGTGGACGATGACGAGACACAATTGCCACGGAGTGAGGAGGAGGATCATGGTGCGCAAGTGGAAGAGGAGGAGGTGGTGGATGATCTAGTAACTGACCCAATGTGGCAGGAGGACGCGCAGAGCGAGGCCAGCAGCACACAGGGGGAGGGAGGCAGAGTACCCCAACAGGCAGGAAGAAGCAGTGTGGTGGTTGCACACAGAAGGCGGGCAACCGTTCCCCGTAACACCAACACGAGGGACGTTGTCAGTACAACTGGTAGGTCTTCCAGAGTCTGGAATTTTTTAAAGACTCTGCTGATAACCCCAAAAAGGCCATTTGTACCACCTGCCATACCTGCATCAGCAGGGGTGACAAAACTACCAGCCTGACCACCACCAGCATGATCAGGCACATGTCAGCAAAGCACCCAACTTTGTGGTGCGAACCCCAGGGTCCACGACCAGTGTCAGCGGGTGTCACCACTGCTTTTTCCGCTGTTATGCGTGTAAGAGAACCCCCTGTTGTGCGTGCAAGGCAATCCCCTGTCCATACTGCATGCAAAGATGCCCCCTCCTCTCAGTCTTCACTTGTTCTGGAAGTTTCTCAAGAAACAGCATTAACGTCCACGTCGCACCGCAGCGTTCAATTGTCCATATCCCAGACCTTTGAATGAAAGCGCAAATTCGCAGCCAACGCCCCACAGGCCACAGTCCTAAATTCGTACATTTCACGACTGCTTCTGTTGGAAATGCTGCCTTTTAGGCTGGTGGAGACGGAATCCTTCCGCAACCTTATGGCGTTGGCCATCCCTCGGTACTCGGTCCCCAGCCGACACTATTTTGCCCGGTGTGCCATCCCTGCACTACACAAGCACGTGTCCCAAAACATCTGCTGTGCCCTCAACAACGCAGTTACTGGGAGAGTCCACCTGACAACGGACACGTGAACAAGTGCTTGTGGCCAGGGGCGGTACATCTCCCTGACGGCACACTGGGTAAACATAGTGGAGGCCGGGACCCAGTCGGACCTTGGGACGGAACACATCCTCCCCACACCGAGGATTGCGGGCCCTATGTCAGTCAGAGTTGCCCCCACAGTGTACAGCTCCTGCGCATCATCCTCCTCCTCCTCCTCCTCATGTTCAGCCTCCATCTCAGATATCAACACATCAGTTACAAGCTGGAAGCACTGCAGTACTGCCTCCGCCAAGTGGCAACAGGCTGTGCTGAAACTCCTAAGCTTAGGTGATAAACCTCACACTGCTTGTGAGTTGTGGAAAGCTGTGAAAGAGCAGGCAGATCTGTGGCTGAGACCGCTGAACCTACATCCAGGCATGGTCGTGTGTAGAGATGAGCGGTGTTCGACTCGAACTGTTCGCCAATCCCAAATTCGAGCTGTTTTGGGCGGTGTTCGAGCCGTTCGGCGAACCCGGACAATTTGAAAAAAATTCGGCTGTTCGAGGTTATGTTCGATAACTGTTCGTGCACCAAAATCATAACTGGATTTTTTTTCAGTAATGCTGAAAATTAATGTTAATACGCAGTTTGAGTGTACAGCGGGGCGGGGGGAGGGGCAGGGGATGGATCTCTTCAGAAATAATGAAGATCTCCATTTTTTTTTCTCTTTCCCGCATTTACAGTGGGGAGGTGCAATCTGTCAGCCTATCAGCAGCGCACACACGGAGCGAACTGCTTTTTTTCACACAAGCAAGGGCATGTGTCATTGGCAGTGTATGTCACATGTCCTTGCCCTATAAGACCCAGCCATTTTCCCCGTCTCCACCATTTTCTCACTGCTGCAGCTGCGTGTTAGACGGCACCGCTGTTGCTGTGTGCGCTATACTTTGTTAATTTGAAGCCAATTTTCGCACAAATCTACAGATAGCTTGGGAGTAGGGTATAGCTGTGATTGCAGTCCTTTTAAGGACTAGGTTACATCATTTCCTACGACTTTTATCAGGCAGGTCTGTGCTCTTAAATAGATAGGTTGGGAGTAAAGACTAATTGTAATTGCAGTCCTTTTCAGGGCTAGGTTACATCAGTTCCTATCACTTTTATCAGGCAGGTCTGTGCTCTTAAATAGATAGGTTGGGAGTAAAGACTAATTGTAATTGCAGTCCTTTTCAGGGCTAGGTTACATCAGTTCCTATCACTTTTTGCCAGGCAGGTCTGTGCCAGTGCTGTGCAAGTTTTTTTCACAGCATTTGGCTAAATCTAGCAAAGCAAATCCTTTTTGTCCTCTTGCAGTGTGTGTTAGTCAGTGGAGAAGCCTATCTGTGTTGCAAGCTACACCACCTGTGTATAGAATACAATTTTTTTTACTGCACCTAGTGAAGTAAAACCTTTTGGGCATAGCATCATTCTATTAGTCCATCTATACTAACCTCCAGCAGGTTGCAAATTCAAAATAATTTTTATCTGCATCTAGCTCTGAAAAAATATTTAGGCTTCGGCTTGTAGCAGTGTGTGGGACTTGTTCTATTAGTCCATCTATACTAACCTCCAGCTGGTTGCAAATTCAATATAATTTTTTTCTGCATCTAGCTCTGAAAAAATATTTTGGCTTATAGCAGTGTGTGGGACTTGTTCTATTAGTCCATCTATACTAACCTCCAGCAGGTTGCAAATTCAAAATAATTTTTATCTGCATCTAGCTCTGAAAAAATATTTGGGCTTCGGCTTGTAGCAGTGTGTGGGACTTGTTCTATTAGTCCATCTATACTAACCTCCAGCAGGTTGCAAATTCAAAATAATTTTTATCTACATCTACGAGGGTCAGTCAATAAGTAATGCCTCCTATTTTTTTTTTCCTTTTAATTGGCAGGAAATTCAAATGCAATTAGATAGGTTGAAAACCACAACATTAATGATTAATTTGTCGCTTTTCAATATAATCTCCATCCATTTCCACAGTCTTGGTCCACCGTTTAACAAGGGCATGTATTCCAGCATGGTAAAACGCATTCTTGGGACCCACGGTGCACAAACTTTTCTGTATCTCAGTTGTCCAACAATTTTCATCACACTGCCTTTACTGAGGCAGATAATGCCACACAATTCATCTGCAGTCACCCGGCGGTCACCACGAATGATGTCATCGACTCGCTGAATGTTGCTTGGAGTCACTGCGGTTACTGGCCTGCCACTCCGCATTTTGTCAGCCAACAGTGATGGCCCTTCAGCTGTGTTACAGCGACGAACCCATCGTCTAACAGTACTGACATCCACTGTTGCATCACCGTACACATTTTTCAGTCTCTCATGAATTCGAATGGGCGTTTCACCTTCTGCGTGCAAGAATTCAATCACAGAACGTTGTCTAATACGAACATCGATGTCAGCCATTTTGCAAACGGATACAGTCCTGCCACCTGTTGGTGCAGGAAGTTGCAATTGCTGTGGATTGGAGAAGAAGGTTTGAGGAATTGTGCGAAATTCGAATATTTAACATAACTACCTTATTTAAGGAGAAAAAAAATAGGAGGCATTACTTATTTACTGACCTTCGTAGCTCTGAAAAAATATTTGGGCTTCGGCTTGTAGCAGTGTGTGGGACTTGTTCTATTAGTCCATCTATACTAACCTCCAGCAGGTTGCAAATTCAATATAATTTTTTTCTGCATCTAGCTCTGAAAAAATATTTCGGCTTGTAGCAGTGTGTGGGACTTGTTCTATTAGTCCATCTATACTAACCTCCAGCAGGTTGCAAATTCAAAATAATTTTTATCTGCATCTAGCTCTGAAAAAATATTTGCGCTTCGGCTTGTAGCAGTGTGTGGGACTTGTTCTATTAGTCCATCTATACTAACCTCCAGCAGGTTGCATATTCAAAATAATTTTTATCTGCATCTAGCTCTGAAAAAATATTTGGGCTTCGGCTTGTAGCAGTGTGTGGGACTTGTTCTATTAGTCCATCTATACTAACCTCCAGCAGGTTGCAAATTCAAAATAATTTTTATCTGCATCTAGCTCTGAAAAAACATTTGGGCTTCGGCTTGTAGCAGTGTGTGGGACTTGTTCTATTAGTCCATCTATACTAACCTCCAGCAGGTTGCAAATTCAATATAATTTTTTTCTGCATCTAGCTCTGAAAAAATATTTCGGCTTGTAGCAGTGTGTGGTACTCATTATATTAGGCCATCTATACCAAGCTCCACCAGCTTTGAAATTAATAATAATTTTTAGCTTCATCTAGCCCTGAAAATAATTTTTCTTCCCAATAGTGGTAGCAATAGAAAAATGGGGCGCGCGCCTGGCTAACAAAAATATACGCTTCATAACAAAAAACACCAACCTAGCGCACTGCATTAATAAGATGGCATCATTGTCTCTCCCAGTGCTAGGCCTACAACGCCGGCTAGCATTCCTGTGCCTAAAACACAATGTATGGGTCCGCGCTAAACACGATGCTGAGGGGTCTAAAGCTGCTGCTAACGCTTTATCACAATTCACTTGGCAGATTTTCACAGAGCTCTTCCCCAACGCCCACCCATCGGGCAACAGTTGCCCACCCTCCCTATGGGATCTAGTGGCGAATAGTTGATGCCATTAATCAGAGCGTCAGTTGCCCCGTCGATGTGGCAAGCATACGGTAAGGCATGGGAAGAGTGGACTCGACTAGTAGCAGGCATACTGGTTGACCAATGTGAACAAGCCAGATCACAAGTCACCATAGAATTTCTCCACCAGCTAATGATGAGGGGCATAACAGGGGCGTCAGTGCAGCGGTGTCTGACCGGAGTAGCATTTCACTTCCAACTACTGAATTGGGGAGATGTGACAAAGATTCATCATCAGACAATCCATAAAAGGGTGGAAAAGGGGTCAGCCAAGTCAGGAGTGTAGACGTCCCGTCCCGTGTCACTAAAACTGATTTCTCACATCATATCCCTAACACCATTAACATGACGCTCACAATTTGAAGCAACACTACTGTCTACTGCATTTGCGATCGCCTTCTTCGGGGCGCTATGCATAAGCGAATTAGTCCCTCAATCCAAAATTACCACCAGTGGAGGCTTATTACACCAGGACGTAGTCATAGCCAATAGTGCAATACGTCTACGCATACGCCAATCGAAAACGGTTCCAGCGGGAAGGGGCACTTGGGTACTTCTACAACCCACAAACGGTACACTGAGTCGGGTAACAATAGTAAAAACATATATAACCATCAGATCACAAAGTAATTTCTTACTATCACACATTGATGGAACGTCATTATCAAGATACCAGTTCCAAGCTATATTTAATAAATGCATAACATCGGCAGGGAACCACCCCAAAGATTACGGGACACACTCATTCCGCATAGGCGCGGCCACGGAAGCAGCAAGAGCAGGACTGTCAGAAACGGAAGTTCAGAGGATAGGGAGATGGCGATCCACGTGTTTGGCGAGATACATAAGACCGGACTTGTTATCCTAACGTGGTTTGTTTCTTTTACAGGTGATGCTAAGCCAACAGTGTGGGTGATAGGCCACTCGTATATATATTGGGCAGAAAAAAGGGCGAAAGTCCACCCAGGCGGGAGGAAATTAGAGTTTCATAACACATATTTCAACTGGAGAGGTATTAGAGGCCTGCTATGGCCACAGGTACTAATGGAGGTAATCAAGGTAGGGAGAGAGGCAAGAGGTCTGGTCATCTTAGTTATACAGGCCGGGGGAAACAACCTAGGTCATCACAAGAGCGCATAACTAATGGCAATAATGAAACTAGATACTAAGCGCTTCAGAGAATTTTTCACAAAACTAACTATAGTATGGTCAGAGATTGTGCCGATAGCGGTATGGCAAGGTGCGCGAGACATCACGGCCATCGAACGGACAAGGCGGGTAATAAATATTCGGATGGCAAAATTTAGAAGAGACAGAGGCGGTGTAGTGATACGACACCGACAACTGGAAGGAGATAAAGCAAGCCTCATACGGCCCGACGGTGTTCACTTAATGGATATTGGATTGGACATATTCCTGTCAGGACTCCAGGACGGAGTGGAACAAGCGTTAAGAGTGATGGGTGGGGGTCAGAGTCCTGCATACGAGTATGCAGGATCCTCCATGGCCTGAAAATAGAAAGGACATGTTGGAGATTTACACTTGTTGGCCAACTTGCCGGAGTGGAAACCCAGGGCATGCTGCAACAAACTGAATTATTTTAGAAATAAAATGCCTTTCTAATGGAATGAGTATAAAGAGTTAATAAAGCTGTGACCGATCCTCACCCATCCAGTTGTAAGAGTTACATTATTGTATTGTCAAGGAAAGGGGGGCGGTAGGGGGGCTGAGCATCTGGGTTTGGTTTGAAGGTCCCCACAGTCTGCCTAGGCTAGATATATTTAAAAATTCTTATTAGATACACAGGCGGTGCAGCTTGCTTCGCAGCTGGGCTACTACGCCCAAAGTATTGCCTAGGCTAGATGCAGTTAAAAATTCTACGCTGACTAGCAGACACTGAAGCTTTGGAGCAGACCTCTGAGTAAACAGCTCTTCAGACTCAACCATCTGTGTTACCCAAAGTCATAGTGTATGTAGTTTCTTACAGTTAAAAGGGGGGGGGGGGAGCGACCCAACCCACCTGAAATTGACGATGCCAACGTCACATAAGACACAGCAAGGGGACTCCAAAAAAAGTCTCCATTTTTTCCAAAAATTGTGGCACAGACACCACTTAACCCTAGAACACATACCTGGGGCCTCGCAGGCCCGCCCTGTTAATTGTTTTCTATTTTCTGCAAGATTACTTTAGTTAGAATTTTGAAACTCTAGGTATTCTTCATGTATATAGTTGTTTGTCATTTGAGTTTGAGTTATTCCATGTTATTTGCACACGGGCCTAAAAGGCCCCAGGTATGTGAAAGTGTAGATTTTTATGGTCATGCATTCTAGGGTTAAGTGGCATCAATTGCCCCACAGTTGCTTAAAATGGTTGGTGAGGTGATTTTACCAAATCCTCAAGCTTTTAGTCTCCCCAGGATGACACAGGGGTAGAAAAGTCCTTGCGAATCCATGATTTGTTCATCTTTATGAACTTGAGTCTGTCTATATTCTCAGTGGACAGCCGCGTGCGCTTATCTGTCAGCACACCACCAGCAGCGCTGAACACACGTTCAGAGAGAACGCTGGCTGCAGGGCATGACCAGATCTCCAAGGCGTGAGTGGCGAGCTCCAGCCATTTTTCCAGATTGGAATCCCAAAATGAGCAAAGGTCCAGTGACACAGTCATGGCTTCGATGTTCACTTGGAGATACTCCTGTACCATCCTCTCGAGGCGTTGACTATGTGTCAGACTTCTTGTCTCCTGTGGCCTTGCAAAGGATGGTCTAAAAAAGTGGTGAAACGATTCCACAAAATTGCTGTTACCAGCAGATACTGTGTTACTGTTACGGTTTGAGTGATGAAGACTCGACAGTCACACGGTTTGCAAGTTAGAACTGTGAGATTCACTACGTGCACCACTGGTGTTTTGTGGAAAAGCACATGTAAGATTCTGCAACAGCGTCTGCAGATACTCCTGCATGCGTGAATCCCTTTCTATGGCAGGAATTATTTCGGCAAATTTACTTTTGTACCGGGAATCTAAGAGTGTGGCAACCCAGTAGTCAGGATTACTTCGAAATCTGACAATCCGAGGGTCATGTTGCAGGTAGTGCAGCAAGAAGGCACTCATGTGTCTTGCGCATCCAGGAGGACCAAGTCCTTGTTGTGTTGGTAGCGAGGTAAGAATCATGCTTCCTTCCTCTGCCCTCTCCCCCCAACCTCGCACAACAGAAATGTGATCAAGGTCTCCCTCATCTGATGAGTCTTACATGCCCATAGCCAGTTCGTCCTCCACTTCTTCCTCGGCTCCTGCACCTTCCTCAACAGTTTGGCTGCTACCATGCGCCCTGGTTAATCCCTCTCCCCCACCCTCCCATGCCTGCCGCCTTGGTGCTGCCAACCATCTGGACCTTGGAGATGTTATCCCTTCCGCATACGACTCCTCCTCTACTTCCTCCACCTCCTCTTGTCCCACCACCTGACTCTGAATTCTGTTTAATGTGTGCTCCAGCATGTAAATCACCGGAATAGTCATGCTGATAATGGCATCGTCGTCAGCACTAAACATCTTCGTCGCCATTTCAAAACTGTGCAGAAGGGCGTGTGGCGCCCCTGAGGGTTCAGTCGCCACACAGTTACTGCATCTCATCCAGAGGTGTGGTATCTCACCCTCAGGTAAGGAAGGAGTATGGCTCGGGACCCTAACACCTGCATCCAACACATACCCACAGTGGGGGTAGGGCGAGATTGCTCCTAAGGGAGAACACAGTCCCAGGTCCCTAGCTGGTGGGAGGATCCTATGTAGTGGGTGCTTAGGGGAGCAGCTTAGGGGAGCACATGACAGGGAGAGTATAAATAGGAAGCCATCTTAGAAAGAGCAAGCCAGTCAGAGGAGGAGAAGTGACAGGAGCAGAGGCTCTGCATGAGCTCTGCTCCGGAGGCGAGCCTAGCCTGGGAGGCCCAGGACTGAAGGAGAGAAGAGAGGAGTGGGAGCAGGAAGGCTCCAGGAACCGAAGGGACCCTAGGGGTACGGGCCGTGCAGAAGGCCACCCGTACGCCCGCTGCTACCAGGAGGTAGAGGGGTCAGGCCAGATAAGGGGAACCGGTCCCTCAACTAGCGGAGAAACAGCAAGGCTCAACTAGAAACCGGAGGCTGCAGCATTTCATGTACTGCAGGCCAAAGTCCACACCAGTCTCACTAAGAAGGTAGCCACATAGGACCCAGTGGACGGAACACACGTCGCCCGCCAAGGCCCGAGGATACCGGATAGAAGTGTCACTAGGTGTGAGGTGCAGGGAGAAGGCCAGAGAAAGGACACACAGAAGGGGGTCCTGCTAAGTACTCCGGAGCTATCTGGGGGTGGACTGAGCCCCTCACTGAGTACGCACAGCACGACGGGGGAAATTGCTCTGGTACCTGTAATCTGGACTGCAACAACTGTGAGTAAAGATCTTGGGACTGCATCACACGGACTCTGTGTTCATTACTGACTCCCTGCACTACAACCACCATCATCCACCCACACTGCCCTGAAGCTACACTCTTCTTGTGGGGAGTAATAATACCATTGCTGCAAAACCACCAGCTTCAGAGGACTGTTCCGCAGCGGCGGCCCCTTTGGCCGCACTCCACAGGTGGCGTAGTCGGACATTATAAAACCCATATATACAAATTACCCTTGGATTGACCGCCCTGGGTCACGGACCGGGTCACCGCCACATTGACTTCAACCCCCAGCGTCTACCGGTCCGGCTCCGGGTACCCCATGGCCCAGGGGGCGCGTCAACTTCATAGGTCCCTGATCTGAGACCACTCCTGCAGCGTGATTTGCCCCACCTCTGGATCTGGTTGGCCCAGGCTATACGTCAGAACGTATTGCACCAGGGCTTGTCGGTGCTGCCACAGTCGCTGCAACATGTGCAGAGTTGAATTCCACCGTGTCGGCACATCGCATTTCAGCCGGTGAACTGGCAGGCACAACGACTTCTGTAGAGATGTAAGTCGTTGAGCTGCGGGATGCGAACGGCGGAAGTGAGCACACAGCGACAGTGCCCTCTGCAGAAGGCCATCTAGTCCGGGATAGTGAGCTAAAAATTGCTGGACAACCAGGTTCAACACGTGAGCCATACAAGGCACATGTGACATTGCCCCGGCGAAGGGCCGCACCCATGTTTGCAGCATTGTCGTACACGGCCTTCCCTGGTTGCAGGTCCAATGGAGACAACCATTCATGAAACTGGGTCTCCAGAGCTGACCACAATTCCTCAGCTGTGTGACTCACATTTCCCAGACATTTCAAAGTAAACACTGATGCCGTTGAGCCCTGCTGCCAGCATAGTAAGGAGGTGTGCAGGATTCCTTCTGTGCAGTTAGAAAACAGGTGGCATTACCAGACAGGTTTTGGGTGCAGGTGGAGGACCGAGAGGAGGTTGAGGAGGCAGAAGCAGTGGAGGAACTTCGAGATAAAGAGGATTGACGCACAACTCGTGGGGACGGTAAGACTTTGACAGCAGTCCCTTGTCCTGCTGTCTCCATAGTTACCCATTGCCCAGTCAGCGACATGTAACGCCCCTGTCCATGCCTACTCGTCCAAGTGTCTGTGGTGAAATGCACCCTGTCACACACAGAGTTTCTCAAAGAAGCGGTGATGTTGTGTGCGACATGCTGGTGGAGCGCAGGCACACCTTTCTTTGAGAAGTAGTGCCGAATGAGCATCTGGTACTGGGGCACTGCGACGGACATAAGGTATCGAAAATCCTCTGTGTCCACAAGGCAGAAAGGCAGCATTTCTGTAGCCAACAGCTTGCAGATGGTCAAATTCAACCTCTTAGCTTTGTCATGGCTAGGAGGAAATGGTCTTTTACTTGTCCACATCTGAGGGACCGAGGGCTGGCTGTTGTGCTTAGACGGGGTTGAGTAGGGTGTCCCCAGCAAACTGCCGGTCTGTGAGGAAGATGCAGGCGGACATGTTAGGTTGCCTTGATCCAAAGGTGGTGCTCTCGATGTCAGAGACCGCTCAACACCAGCAGGTGTTTGCAGTTCCAAATGAACTGACGACCTGCCAATCAAACTGGCTGTTGCGGGTAAAGAGGTGGCAGGTCTGCGTCCAAAAACATGTGTGACTGCTGTCCCCCCAGTCACAGAGGATGAAGAGGCCGCGGATGCACAAGATGGGGCAGACGGTGGTTGGCCCGGCCCGCTAGACCGCATTGTAGCACAGTAAGCTTCCCACTGCAACTTATGCTTCATATCCATGTGACGGTTCATGCATGAAGTACTCAAACTATGGATTTTTTGGCCTCTACTTAGCTTTTGGTGACAAATATTACAGAAAACACGAGTTAGGTCATCCTTATCGATCTGAAAAAATTCCCAGGCTATACAAGGCTTAGAGCCCATGCGACCTGAAGAGCCACTACGACTTGTGGTTAGAGGCAGAGTTGTGGTTGAGGATGCAGTTGTTGACGTGCTTCCAGTACTCCGTCTCTGTCCAGGAAGGCGCAACCTAACCTCGTCGTCAATAGCATCTGTGACGCCCCGCTGCGCTTGGTATCACAGATCCTAGAAGAGTGCATTGATGGAATCCTCCACAAGAGGCCCCCATAAATATTCGCACATCTCCACCTTCCACCTCAGACCAGCAGAGGGAGCCCGTTAGGGATATAAATAGGGAAGGTGGAGCTAGGCAGTTCAGTTCCTCTGAAGAGTTCCTGCAGTAGAGAAGCCTAAGAGAGGTCAGTCTGCAGTGGAGCTCAGTCTAGTCTAGAGAACTCAGTTAATAGTTCAGCAGTGGAGCATGAGGCTCCTGCTAGCTAGATTCAGGGAGCCCAGTTAGAGCTTAAGGTGTGCCGGCGCCATAAGATCGGTGAAGCACGGCAAGCTGCCGTTAGTGTGTATAGCCTAGTGAGGGCCCGAGTAGGCCGAAGGCGAGTGGCGAGTTAGTACATAAGGGGCAGAGGAGCTTAACCAGCTCACCCGGAAGCATTTACCGGACACCGGATCCGAGCTTACCGGGATCTCTATGACCCAGTAAGGCATAACCGGAATCCCTGGAGAACTACAAGCCCCAGGATCGCTAAGGTGCTGATACGTAACAGAGCCAGGAGACGCTTAGGCCCCGCATACTGGGAGCGTGAACTCCAAGACAAGGCCCTACCATAAGGTCAGCCAGCGCAGGAGAGAGACAAGTTAGGCCTAGCTCCAGGCAGGTCAGAAACTTACTATGCAGAGGCAAGAAACAGGAGGCCCTACACCCGCTTATTGGGGAGGATCCTGATATGCACCCTTCACCCTACAGTGCTCCGGGATGTGCCTGAATTTCCACCAGTAAAAGGTACTGAAGTGACTACCGTGTCCGTTCCCGTTCTTGCTCTGACCCAGCTGGGTCTCGCCTGTCCTGCATTCCCCCTGCATACGCTTTTCTGAGGCCTAGCTTCACCTGTGGGGAGCTATACCATCGAGCTGCCTTATCACTGGCCTCAGTGGACTGCTGCAGCGCTGGTGCTTCTCACCAGATACCACAGGTGGCGTCACGAACTCTTATAAAATTAACAATTATCCACCCTTTTAAAGAGTGACCCCAGGGTACGGGCCCGGGAGCCGACCACCACGACATCCCCAAGGCCAGGCAAAGGCCCGAGTACCGAGTCATCCCCATCCCCTGGGCTAGTCACATCCTCCTCCACCTCCTCTGCTGACCTCATCGACTGGCTGACTGTGGGTTGACAGTAAGTGGGATCTCCAACCTCGTCATCATCACCCTGTGTGTTCTCACACCCGTCGTCCTCAGAGCCAACCTCTTCCAGCCCTGACCGAAAAGTCAAGTTGTCGCTCCAATCAGGTATTTGAGTCTCACCATCATCTTCATCATTGTCTCCACCAACAGGAGTTACGGATTGGGAACGAGGGTCTACATTATGCTCAGAACCTTCTTCATCTCGTCCTGGATCCGACTTATAAAGATTCTGGGCATCATTGCAGATCATTTCCTCGTCTGGATTAACAGAACTCTGGAGCAGACCTCCGTTTCCCAGGCTATAGTATGAGTAAACAGCTGTGCAGACTCAACCATCTGTGTTACCCCATACTCAGACGGGCAGCTGGAGACTTGGGAGCTGTGAGGAAGCAAGTGCGATTGGGGTGACACCTCTGAGGACTGGAGTATTTGTGATGTTGAAGTTGAGGTGGAGGAGCACTTGATATCCGTTGAAGTACCTGCTGTTTTTGTGCCTCGTCTGGAATTTGTAGCGATGGGCGTGTCCGTAAGAAAGGGATGGTATCACATTGTCCACGAAAAGAAGTAGACATCTTAGTTTGGCTGGAAGATGGTCTTTCTTCTGCAGATGTTACTCCCCCTCCACCGCGGGGGGGCTTGACCCACCAGCGGACAGGCACCAGTATTGGGAGAGGGGGGCTGGCCGTCAGGGTCCACCGCGGCTCTGGCACAAACCCGGCGACATGGAGGTGGCACGGGCAGGAACGGACTGGCCGTGTCGGCTTCGCACTTTTTTGGTTTTAGAAGGGCATGACATGCCTATATCTGTGTCTCCCCCTCCTTTTACTCCTCCACCTCTTTTCTTTTCGCATGACTATGTGTACTTACACTTTTCCATGTGTTAGTTGTGTCTTCTGAGCAGTTTGTCAGCTTTTGGACACCTTTGAAGGTGTTTTCTATGTGTTTCTATGTGTTTTTGTTTGCCTGCCATTGGTTTTAACCGTGTTCGAAAGTGTTCGACGAACAGTTCGGCGAACATACGGGTGTTCGACGTACCGAACCGAACTCGAACACTACGGGGGTGGCTCAACACTAGTCGTGTGTGACAATGGCCGTAACCTGGTGGCGGCTCTGAGGCGAGGCGAGATCACACACGTACCATGCCTGGCTCATGTGCTTAACCTCGTGGTTCAGTGGTTTCTTAAATCGTACCCCGAGTTGCCAGATCCGCTCGTCAAAGTACGCCGCCTGTCAGCTCATTTTCAGAAGTCGGCTACAGCTTCCGCCACCCTTGCTGTGTTGCAGCAGCGTCTGTAGCTTCCGGCACACCGACTGGTGTGTGATGTCCCCACACGTTGTGTGGCGAGCCTGAGGGTTCAGTCGCCACAAGGGTACTGCACCTCAGTTTGAGGTGTGGTATCTCCTCTTTCAGGTAAGGATGGAGCATTTCTCTAGACCCCACTTCACCACTGAACACGACACCACTCCTGTCCTGTAGGGGGCCTATATGCACCAGGGTGCTGCCCCAGGCCGGGATAGAGGAGATGGGGGGAACCAAAGATAGGGGGAACCATGTAGTGGGTGAGGGTGGAGGACACACTTTTAGGTTACACTTACTAATTCATATTTAATCTACGGCCATCTTAGGTTCAGTGTTCTTTGATTGTGATCTTCATCGCTGATTGTGGCTTTCTGCTAGAACCTGCAGCCTATTGAAGATACACGGTCCTCGTACTCTGGCCTTGAGGCGAGGAGCGGGTTAGAGTTAACCACTGTCTCTACCTGGTCAAGGTCCCTACCTAAGAAGGCCTGGAGGGGAGCAGAGGAGAAAGGCTCCACAGGCAAAAGGATCCCAGGGGAGTCCGGATGGAGCGGCATATGCCACCTGTATTTCTTACTCTTACCTAGTCAGAGGGATTCCTGCTGCAAGAGGGGTGACCGGCCCCCGATATCTGACTTTGTTACTTCACGTCTCAGTCAGAAAAGCCCGGAGGCTTAGTGGATCCCAGGAGGGATACGGACGGAGCGGCTTACACCACCTGTATCTCTCTACCTGCGTTTATCCAGTGGGACCCGGCCTTACACCTTGTTCCAACCATGCAAACAGTCAGGAGAAGACTTAGTGGGAGAACTTGCCAAGAAGAGGAACACACACCAGAGGGGTCTCGGACAGGTGCTCCTGATCTACCTGGAAAGTGCTGAACCCCCTACCTGGTGGCCGCAGTACGCCGCGAGGAGCAGAGGGAAGCTTTGCGGCTAAAGTTCATCTGAATGTGAGTAAAAACTGTGGATGACTTCACACCCCGCATCAGCCTGTTATTTCCTGCGCGGCACTGCACCCGCCATCCTTCCTCGCACTGCCCTGAGGCCTGCTCCGCCTGTGGGGAGCCGTCCCATCTTAGCTGCCTGTAACACCGGCCTCAGTGGACTGAAACAGCGCTGGTGCTCATCACCGGAAACCGTAGGTGGCGTAGTCGGAAAAATACCACTCATCCTCCAAAGCCCATTATTTTTATGTGTGCGCCCTGGGCACGGACCTGGTCCAGGCCAAGACTGCATCCCCCTCCCCCTACAACCGACCCGGCTCCGAGTAACCCCCATCTCCCAGGGAGGGCTGTGAGCGTCACAGTTGGAACTCTACCCTCCACATGTTGCAAAGGATTTGTGAGCAGAGGAGAGCCGTTGTGGAGTACCAGCTGCAACAAGGCCGTCGATATTCAGGTCAGACTCCACACATAAGACCTCAGGAGTGGACCTGGATGTCTGACATTTGTACCATCCTGACAAACTTTGAGGAGTCCACCAAGATGGTGAGTGGCGATGACGCCATCATTAGTGTCAGCATCCCACTTGTCTGTCTTTTGCAACGCTCTCTGCAGAGAATTAAAGAGGAGGCATTGCAGCCAGAGTATGATGAGATGGATCAAGAAGCCGTAACGGGCGATTACACACAGCCCAGCCTCATCTCATCCCAATGTGCATTGGGAGACAATGAGGGAGAGGAGGAGGAGGAGGAGGAGGAAGAACAGGAGCTGGTATCATGCGCTGTAAACAGTAGTACCTGTACAACTGTCATACCGTCGGTTCAGCGTGGGTGGCCTGAGGACAGGGGGGAGGAGAAGGAGGAGGAGAGCATGGTCAGTCGTCATCTTGGTGAGGACACGGAAGTCTTGCCCGTTACCAGTCTGGCACGCATGGCTGACTTTATGTTACGCTGCCTTAACCGTGACCCTCGTGTTGTCAAAATGTTGGGTGACAGTCATTACTGGTTGGTGACACTTGTAGACCCCCGCTACAAGGAGAACTTTCACTCTCTTATTCCTGAGGTGGAGAGGTCTACAAAAATGGGGTAGTACCAGAAGGCCCTTGCTGCAGAACTGTTAAAAAAAATCCCATCTGAACATGCTAGCGGCAGAGGTCACAGTTCGTTGCCCAACCAAGGAGTACAGGCAAGGGAGACGCAACTCCAATCCAGCAGAGGCAGGGGAACACTGTCAACGTTCCGGGACAGTTTTCTGAGACCTGCCCAGCCTACAGGCCCTGAGGCACGGGGTACTCTCACAAGGAGTGGAAAGTTTCAAAAGATGGTGAGGGAGTACCTTGCCGACCTTACCAGCGTCCTCTGTGATTCCTCTGTGCCTTTTAAGTATTGGGTATCCAAGCTGGACACTTGGAATGAACTTGCTCTGTACGCCTTGGAGGTCCTGGCCTGCCCTGCTGCTAGCGTGTTATCGGAGCGTGTTTTTAGTGCAGCTGGGGGAATTATAACTGATAAGCACACTCACCTGTCAACTGACAATGCTGACAAGCTGACCCTTATCAAAATGAACAAGGGCTGGATTGGGCCAGATTTCTCATCACCACCAAATGACAGCAGAGTAACATAAAGTCAAATCCACTGTGTTATTTCGGGAGGTGTATTCCCATGCACCGCTTCACACCCACACATGGGTATACGCTTCCTCATTTCGGCTGTATTTTGCTCTTCTCCTTATCCTCAGCCTCCACCACCACTATACCACCAGTGTGACCGTGGTCGGTGTTGCCAGCATTGCAAGTTCCTCCGTCCTAATTTTTGGCAGCTTTTGCTAGGAAGGCATAGGCAAAGACTATGGAAGACCCACTCCCCAATAATGGGAATAATGTTTTTAATATGCTGTACAGCATGGCTCTTGTTTGCCAGCATTGCAAGTTCCTCCGTCCTAATTTTTGGCAGCTTTTGCTTGGAAGGCAAAGGCAAAGACTATGGGAGACCCACTCCCCAATAATAGGAATAATGTTTTTAATATGCTGTACTGCATGGCTCTTGTTTGCCAGCATTGCAAGTTCCTCCGTCCTAATTTTTGGCAGCTTTTGCTTGGAAGGCATAGGCAAAAACTATGGGAGACCCACTCCCCAATAATGGGAATAATGTTTTTACTATGCTGTACTGCATGGCTCTTGTTTGCCAGCATTGCAAGTTCCTCCGTCCTAATTTTTCGCAGCTTTTGCTTGGAAGGCATAGGCAAAGACTATGGTAGACCCACTCCCCAATAATGGGAATAATGTTTTTAATATGCTGTGCTGCATGGCTCTTGTAAGGGGTATTAAAATCGTCTTGTTAAGCTACTGTGACCTCCACTTCTCTTCCAAGGGGCATTGATATTGTCCTTTTATTCCATTGCGACTTCCACCACTCTTCCAGGGGGCATTAAAACCGTCTTGTTAAACCACTCTGAACTCCACAGCTCTTCCAAGGGGCATGAAAACCATCTTGTTAAGCTACTGTGACCTCCACGTCTCTTCCACGGGGCATTGATATTGTCTTTTTGACGCGCCCCCTGGGACATATTCCTTTTTGAGGGGAATACCCGGCACCGGATCAGATGGGGGGGTTGTAGTCTCCGAGCGGCTGTGACCCGGCCCGTGCCCAGGGCGTCAAGCTCAGTGTTATGTGGCAGTCCTACAGATGTTATTAAGAGTTCTTTTGTGTCGACTACGCCACCCGTTGTGATGCGGTCACTGTGGCCGCCGCTGCAGCAGGGTCCGCTGAGGCTGATGGTGGGTGCGCAGCTTGGTGGGATAACCCCCAACGGGAGGGGTATAGCCTCAGGGGGGACAGGTGCAGAGGATGGGGGTTGTGGTGGTGCAGTGCAGACGGCAATGAAGACAGAGTCGGGTTGTGCAGTTAAGGGTATTTACTCACTGCTGATGTTGTACTGGTCACTCCAGCTTCGAGTGACCACCCGAGCCGTGCTGCGTCCACCAGGTCCTGGATCCAGCCAACCCCCAAACAAGTCCGGAGCGTGGCCCTGAGCTCTCCTTCTGTCCCGTTCTCTGGCCGTCCCCACCAGTGATCCACCTAGGTCCAGCTCCCTCGGGCCTTCTGTTGGGACACCCTTGGCCTTGGGTTCCCTGACCCTTCATGTGGTGTGCCTTCAGGGTGGATGTGATGGGTGACCGTGACAAACGCTGCCCACGGTCTCCGGTCTCTGGCTGGGGAGTGTTTTTGCCCCCACCAGCTTGGGTTCCGGTACCCTGTGCCGACTCTTCACCCGGGGATTTAAGTTGGGATCTTGGAGTCCTTTTCTGCTGTTTCCCCCTCTGGGTCTCTCTCTCTCTTCTCCTCTCTCACTCTGGGTCTCTCTCTCTCTCTTCTCCTCTCTCACTCTGGGTCTCTCTTCTCTGCTCCCAGACTTCCTCTCTGCAACTGACTTGTTCTCTGCATCTGACCCTGTTCTTAGTTGGTGCCCACCTTATATACACCCTCTATGTGTGAGCTCAGGTGACCAGCACCCAATGAGCTCCTATCTTTACCCAGGCTGCTCCCCCTATCTGCCCCTACACTACTTGGGATGTACCACCCCCCTCCCACTCCAGCCAGGAACAGACTCGGTTGTACCTGCACATTTCTAAGTGGGAGTACCGTCGGCCTGTTCCTCGGAAATGGGATGTGTGTAGTGCATGCAGCCTACCGAGCTCAGATCCACACTCCATCCTTACCCGGGAGTGGAATATCACACCTCTGGGTTGAGGTGCAATACCCCTGTAGCAGCCGAATCCTCAGGGTGCTACATTTTTATTCCACTGCGACCTCCACCATTCTTCCAAGGGGCATAGATATTGTCTTTTTATTCCACTGCGACCTCCACCACTCTTCCAAGGGGCATTAAAACCATCTTGTTAAACCACTCTGAACTCCACAGCTCTTCCAAGGGGCATGAAAACCATCTTGTTAAGCTACTGTGACCTCCACGTCTCTTCCACGGGGCATTGATATTGTCTTTTTATTCCACTGCGACCTCCACCATTCTTCCAAGGGGCATAGATATTGTCTTTTTATTCCACTGCGACCTCCACCACTCTTCCAAGGGGCATTAAAACCATCTTGTTAAACCACTCTGAACTCCACAGCTCTTCCAAGGGGCATGAAAACCATCTTGTTAAGCTACTGTGACCTCCACGTCTCTTCCACGGGCATTGATATTGTCTTTTTATTCCACTGCGACCTCCACCACTCTTCAAAGGGGCATTAAAACCGTCTTGTTAAACCACTCTGAACTCCACCACTCTTCCAAGGGGCATTAAAACCGTGTTGCTAAGCTACTGTGACCTCCACGTCTCTTCCACGGGGCATTGATATTGTCTTCTTATTCCACTGTAACCTCCACCACTCTTCCAAGGGGCCTTGATATTGTCTTCTTATTCCACTGCGACCTCCAACACTCTTCCAAGGGGCATTGATATTGTCTTTTTATTTCAATGCGACCTCCACCACTCTTCCAAGGGGCATTGATATTGTCTTTTTATTCCACTGTGACCTCCACCACTCTTCCAAGGGGCATTGATATTGTCTTTTTATTCCACTGCGACCTCCACCACTCTTCCAAGGGGCATTGATATTGACTTTTTATTCCACTGCGACCTCCTCCACTCTTCCAAGGGGCATTGATATTGTCTTTTTATTCCACTGCGACCTCCACCACTCTTCCAAGGGGCATTAAAACTGTCTTGTTAAACCACTCTGAACTCCACAGCTCTTCCAAGGGGCATTAAAACCGTCTTGTTAAACCACTCTGAACTCCACAGCTCTTCCAAGGGGCATTAAAACCATCTTGTTAAGCTACTTTGACCTCCACGTCTCTTCCACGGGGCATTGATATTGTCTTTTTATTCCACTGTAACCTCCACCACTCTTCCAAGCGGCATTGATATTCTCTTTTTATTCCACTGCGACCTCCACCACTCTTCCAAGGGGCATTGATATCGTCTTTTTATTCCACTGCGACCTCCACCACTCTTCCAAGGTTCATTAAAACCATCTTGTTAAACCACTCTGAACTCCGCAGCTCTTCCAAGGGACATTAAAACCGTCTTGTTAAACCACTCTGAACTCCACAGCTCTTCCAAGGGGCATTAAAACCGTCTTGTTAAGCTACTGTGACCTCCACGTCTCTTCCAAGGGGCATTTAAACCGTCTTGTTAAACCACTCTGAACTCCACAGCTCTTCCAAGGGGCATGAAAACCGTCTTGTTAAGCTACTGTGACCTCCACGTCTCTTCCACGGGGCATTGATATTGTCTTTTTATTCCACTGTAACCTCCACCACTCTTCCAAGGGGCATTGATATTGTCTTTTTATTCCACTGCGACCTCCACCACTCTTCCAAGGGGCATTATTATTGTCTTTTTATTCCACTGCAACCTCCACCACTCTTCCAAGGGGCATTGATATTGTTTTTTTATTCCACTGCAACCTCCACCACTCTTCCAAGGGGCATTAAAACCGTCTTGTTAAACCACTCTGAACTCCACAGCTCTTCCAAGGGGCATGAAAACCGTCTTGTTAAGCTACTGTGACCTCCACGTCTCTTCCACGGGGCATTGATATTGTCTTTTTATTCCACTGTAACCTCCACCACTCTTCCAAGGGGCATTGATATTGTCTTTTTATTCCACTGCGACCTCCACCACTCTTCCAAGGGGCATTATTATTGTCTTTATATTCCACTGCAACCTCCACCACTCTTCCAAGGGGCATTGATATTGTTTTTTTATTCCACTGCAACCTCCACCACTCTTCCAAGGGGCATTAAAACCGTCTTGTTAAACCACTCTGAACTCCACAGCTCTTCCAAGGGGCATTAAAACCGTCTTGTTAAGCTACTGTGACCTCCACGTCTCTTCCAAGGGGCATTAAAACCGTCTTGTTAAATCACTCTGAACTCCATAGCTCTTCCAAGGGGCATTAAAACCGTCTTTTTAAGCTACTTTGACCTCCACGTCTCTTCCATGGGGCATTAAAACCGTCTTGTTAAACCACTCTGAATTCCACAGCTCTTCCAGCGGGCATTGAAATGTTGTTTTTAATTACCTTTAACCTCCACGACTCTTCCAACGGGCATTGCATTTCCTCCTAATTTTTGTCAGCTTTTGCTTTTCAATGCATAGGTGAAAACTAAGGGAGACCCACTCCCTAATAATGGGTAGAAGGTTTTTAGTAGGCTGTAATCCACGTCTGTTTCAAGGGGCATTGCAGTTCCTCATAATTTTTGGAAAGCCTTCCATTTACTGCTTAGGCCAACAGTGTACAGGAGACCCAGTTGCTATAAATGGAAAAAACGGTTTAGTTAAGGCTCTCTGACCTCCATGTCTTTTCCAAGGGGCATTGGAGTGCCTCAAAATTTTTGGTAGGCATTGCACTCACTATATGCCCTATAACTGTGTAGCCGAACCGCTCCTTTAGGTACAGAAACATATCCTACAAGACATGTGGATGACCTGCCTGATATTGATGTGAATGGTCCCTGTTCCTCCTGCTCTTTCTCCTTTGCCACCACCTCATCCATCATTCATCACCTGAAGCTTTATTTTAACGGGAGTCATAGAACTGGGATAGTAGCAGGAAAACATCCAGCAATCCTCGGAGGAGGTAGGATATGCGCCAAAACGCTGACCACCTCAGGCCTAGCCGCTACTACATACATGCGCTTGCATTCCAAGGAACAGAAAGCTAAGGAGATGGATGGCCTCATGAATGATCATGAATAATTTACTCATTGTGTAGGAGGCCGACCACTGCTGTTGTCTACCTTCTGAACTTTGTGTTGAAACCTGATTGACCCAGGACCCACAATCCTCTATGTCTGGAGGACATGTTGCATCCCAGTGTCCAACTGTGTCCCGCTTCCACAATATTAACCTAGTGTGAAGGCGTCAGTGAGGTGGACCATCCCTGGCCACATTCACTTGTCCACGTGTTTGTGGTTAGGCTGTCCTTCCCACTAAATGCACTGGGGAGGGCACAGGTAATGTTTTGCTATGCGCGCTTGTGTATAAGGCGCCCCGTGACAAATAGGGGTGGCTGGGGACCGTTTATGGACATCCTGCCGCCCCCAGGCGACTGGGGACCGAGTATGGACACCCGGCCGCTCCCTGTCGGCTGGGGACCGAGCGTGGACACCCGGCCGCCGGGCGACTGGGGACTGAGTATGGATACCAGGCCGCTGACGGAACCATGACATGGTGGCCGGCGTCTGCCTCCACAAGCCTAAAAGGCCTCATTTCAAGTGCAAGCAAGCTAGCAGTATTGTATTGCAGCCTGGGGGTGGGTGGGTGGCAGGCTGCACACTCACGCTTGCATTCCAAGAAAACAAAGCAGATGCTAACTTCTATCATCATCATCATGCTCCTCACCTTGATACTCTCAACTCCTCTGATGGAGAAGCCAGGGCCAATGGGAGGAGTCTGGTTGTCTGGTGGGCTCTTACAATGCTGCCCTAAGGTAGGCCAGGCTAAGAAAAGTGTGGGGAAGGTTACCGGGACAAATAGGGGCGGCTGGGGACCATTTATGTACACCCGGCCGCCCCCAGGCGGCTGCGGACCGTGTGTGGGCACCCGGCCGCCGGGCGGTTGGGGACTGAGTAGTGATACCAGGCCGCCGACGCAGCCATGATGTGGTGGCCAGGTTCCGCCTCCACATGCCTAAAAGGCCCAATTTCAAGTGCAAGCAAGCAAGCTGTATGGTATTTCAGCCTGGGGGTGGGTGGGTGGCAGGCTGCATACTTGCGCTTGCATTGCAAGGAATGGGGGAGGTACAATTGAACACTGCCCTGGGACAAGGACTTGCACGGGGATAGTTGCAAGTCTGCATCTTCTGATGCGGCAAGGATCACTTCTGATGGGCACACTTTTAGGCAGTGACCTGGGTGTCAGAGATGCTTCCAGGGGTCTTCCTCATGCTGTTCCCATGTCTTTTCAGCACTGCATGCATGTGTCACACAGCACATGGCCAGATAAGGTTGTAAAATGTTAAAATGACATTTCCTGGTGAATGCATTTGTCACGGTTGAAAGCAATACAAAAGTGCAAAAACGCATAAAAAATGCTACTTGTGGACATAGCCCAAGGTGTGGAGGAGTATTTTTGTTATTGGTTATTTATTTTACCTTATACAAAAGTCTTTACCCTGGAAAGGAAGTTACTTAACATATTTCACAGGAAAACCGTTTCAGTTTTGTTTTTGAACCGTTTTATTGTGAGCCCGTAATAGTGGCTTAATACCTCTGACCACGTTGTTGACAGCAGTGACCTGGGGGTCAGAAATGCTTCCTGGGGCGATCCCCATGCTGTTCCCATGTCATTTGAGCACTGTCACTATCGTTTTGGGCACTTCTTAGGCTTTCTACAGACTGCCGGGGGTGCCGCCGTAAAAATGCTCGGGTCTCCCATAGACTAACATAGGGCTCGTTGCTCGGGTCGAGCACCCGAGTATCACGGTGAGCTCGGCCCGAGCTTCGAGCACCCGAGCATTTTAGTGCTCGTTCAACACTAGTGCACAGTGCTTGATAAATGAAATATGTACTAGAGCAATTAATAAAGTGCTTTATATTATATATTTTGCCTGCACTGTCAGTAAATGTCTGGGTCTTAAACATAAATTTGCAAATATTACACTTGGTGCCTCCACATTTATAGGATCCATTAATATGAAGCCATGTGTCTGACCTTGGGCTTTTGGTAGACAAAAAACTTGGAGATAATACATTTCCTATATTGGGGGATTTTTTAGCAACAAAATTAATTCCTTCCTTAAGGATGCTCTGAAGTGCTTTTTCCTTATTTCCGAATTAAATCTGTAATTGCCTGATAGTCTGTATTATAAGCTGTGGAGAAAGTAACTTGTTTATTTCTCTTACATACCGTATTATTCTCCAGTAAAGATGTCTGTGTTTTGTGAAAGGCTATATTACAGGCTCTGCAAATATGTGCATTTGAATAACCTGTATGTTTAAGCCTGCGCTTCTGTATGTCACATTCATGAATATAGCTCTCATCCGTAGAGCATAGACGTCTGGCTCTAATGTGTTCACCTAGTGGTAGGTTTTTAATAGTATGTGCTGGATGACAGCTGTTTGCCATCAACGTCGCATTGCCACTGGTTGGTTTTCTGTACAGACATGTGTGGATGCAGTTATTGCTGCTGTCTCCAGTTAAATATACATCCAAAAGGCGGTCTCATTTTGACAGATGTTGATGGTAAATTGTAAATTAAATGTATTGTCATTTAAAAACTGTAGAAATATGGATAGCATATAAAGTGCCTCATCATCAGGGATACGCCAGATCATGATGATGATCATCATGATTGCATATCCCCCTGAGGCAACGCATTTTACAGTAATCGACTTGGCAAACGCCTTCTTCAGTGTGCCTCTACATCCAGACTGTCAGTATCTTTTTGCTTTTACACACAGAGGAGTACAGTACACCTGGACCGTTATGCCTCAAGGAGCTCAGAACTCTCCTCATCACTTCACACTGGCCTAAACTACCTGTCTCCAACCCTGGAAGAGTGAGAACCCTGAAGTCACATTTATACAATATGTCGATGATCTACTCCTCTGTTGTCCCGACGACCAAACTTACCACAGGTTCAGAAAATCTTTGCTCCAATTTCTTGCCACCATCGGATGCAAAATTACTCTGCGAAAGCTACAATGGTGTTGTACCAAAGTTGTGTTTTTGGGTCATTGCGTAACCCAAGGTACCAAGCCTCTCACTGAAGAGCGGAAAACTGCCATCCGTGACATCCCGTACCCGAGAACTGTCAAA
This sequence comes from Phyllobates terribilis, assembly GCF_046119375.1. Lineage (NCBI taxonomy): Eukaryota > Metazoa > Chordata > Amphibia > Anura > Dendrobatidae > Phyllobates > Phyllobates terribilis. The sequence goes on along the minus strand of NW_027362764.1, from coordinate 108,054,512 downwards.
CAACTCCAAGCTTTCCTGGGAATGGTCACATACTGCAGGCAGTGGATCCCTAACGCATCAGCTCTCATGCAACCTCTATATGACGGGTCCACTCCTCTGAGCTTGACCTGCATTTTGACCAAGAAGCTGAAGATGCAATGGACCAGTTGAAAGAACTCATCATTTCAGCCCCTGCACTGGGGATTCCCAAATATGAATTTGCATTCTTTCTATTTGTCTCTGAAGCATCTGGCACAAAAACATGGAGGCCACATGAGACCCATTGGATATTATTCCAGTAAATTGGATACAGTGGTGCAAATGGCTCCAACATGCCTCAAAGCAGTGTTGGCAGCTTCAGAACTCCTCCACAGAACAGCAGATGTTGTACTTGGCCATCCTACAACTATACTTTCCCCTCATGATTTGAATGCTATCCTTGCACAAACCCAGCACAACCATCTATCTATGCAACGTCGTGTCAGAATCCAATGTGAGCTCCTTTTACCAGAAAATGTAGCTCTTCGGCGATGTACTGTCTTGAAACCCTCCACTCTGCTTCCTCTGTCAAGGGGGGACTGCTCTGAAGACTTAGGGGGGTCCTCAGAAGACCATGAATACCCTGATTCGAGTGACCATGATTGCCTTGAGGTCATGAAGGCAGAAACCTCTCACCTACCTACTGTCTCTGAGCAGCCACTGCATGAAGCGGATCTGATACTGTATACTGATGGGTCCAGATACGCAGATGAAAATGGAACTTACCATACCGGATATGCGGTGGTGTCCCCACCAACGGTTGTTTCTGCTGGACCATGGCCATCCGAGTCACGGCACCATTTGTGAAGGTTTCACCAATTTAAGATACACTAGGTATATACTAGGAGCTGTGAGATTTGTAACACTTGTAATCCCAGAAGAACAGAACATGTACCAAAGAGGAAACTGGCAAAGTGACAGTATCCTTTCCAGAAAGTCACAGTATCCTTTCCAGAGAATCCCAATTGATCATATGCAATTACCCAAGAGTGGAAGATATGAATATGTTCTGGTGGTGGTGGATATGTTTTCCGGCTGGACAGAAACATACTCAGTAACCAACATGACTGCTAGAACTGCAGGGAAAAGGCTTCTGGCAGAACTTATCTGCAGATTCAGGATTCCAGAAATGATTAAAAGTGATCAAGGACCCGCCTTCACTGCAGAAGTTACCAAATCAATCTGGGAGATGATTGGGGCGGATTGGGCCTGCATACTCCTTATCATCCTCAAAGTAGTGGCAAAGTTGAAAGGATGAATGGCACTTTGAAAAACAAAATTCTTAAAGCCAGTAAAGAATTGTCACTTCAGTGGCCGGAGGTGCTGCCTATTTCCCTATACTAAGTCCAAAATACCCCGAGACAACCCACAGGGCTCACACCATATGAGATCTTGTTTGGGGGGCCACCTAGAATGGGTCGATATTACCCACAGCAGCTTAGTTCAGGGAATGATAAGCTTGTGAATTTTGTTGTCGGACTTGCTAAAGAGTTAATACTCTATCACGTGCGAGGCACACTGGATGCCAGATTTAAAGGGCCCTACCAAGTGTTGCTTACATCACCTACGGCTGTGAAGGTCGAAGGCCGAACATCATGCGTCCACACATCCCATTGCAAGAAGGTGGTCTCAGACACACAACCCTGATGTTCCTTTGTCTGATTACAGTAGCTGGGGGGGGGGCTTTGTTACGGTAACACATGCATTCCAAACAATTATTACTATAGAGAATGATATTCCAGGTTTCTGGTACAACACTTCCTTGAATGTGGTGACATGAAGATTAGGATTATATTGGAGGGCAAATAGACTGGGGATGTGCCTTAACTAAAGCAATAATGTCTCTTTACCTTATATCTGAGTCCCAGGAATCCAAAAAGGAAATAAAGGCTGCGTTGGCAGGTAGATACAGGGCCAACAGAGAAGTTAACCCCAAAGGCGGTTTTAACCCACATATATGTATATATATATTGATGTTCTCAGAGTGCTTAGGGGGGTGCCAGACGAATTCAAGGCCTGAGACAAAGTGAAGGCGGGATTTCAGTCCATAATACCCATAATAACCGTTAACAAGAACGTAGATTGGATAAATTACATATATTATAACCAACAAAGATTTGTTAATTACACCAAAGATGCCTTACAAGGGATAGCTGACCAACTAACACCCACATCTACCATGACCTTCCAAAACAGAATAGCTCTGGATATGTTACTGACTCGCCCCCTGGGCCGTGGGGCACTCGGAACCGGGCCTTCTAGTGTACGGTGCTGATGGGGGTAGTAGTGGCAACCCGGTCCCGTGGCTCAGGGTGGTCAGACCAAATGCTGTGGCAGTCTATCAGTATAGTTATGAATGTCCGACTACGCCACCCGTGGATTGCGGTCAGGGCTAACCGCCGCTGCAGTGCAGACCGCTGGGGCAGATGTAAAGGTGCAGCACTGAATAGTACAACTCCCCATGGGAGGAGTATGGCCCCAGGGCAGTATATAGATGGATGATGGAGGGGATGATGGTGCAGGGAGTCCCAGTACCATTAATGCTGGCGAGGTAAGAAACACAAAGACAACGTGTTGCAGTCCAGGGTCTTTTACTCACAGTTCGTATACTCCAAGCCACTTCTGTACAGGTAGTGACTGCCCAAGCCGTGCTGCGTCCACCAGGTGAGGGGCTCGGTCAACCCCCAGGCAATTCAGGAGCATGGCACAGAACTCCCTTCTATCCTTCCTCTGGCCTGACCCGTCACCCGTAATCTCCTGGGTCCTTAGGGTCCCTTCTACCTTCGTGTTCCTGGGCCTTTCTATTCTGTTCCTTTCTCTTCTCTGTTCCGTTCCTTTTCCTTCTCTCCCTCTCGCCCTGCCCATGTCCCTAGGCCTAGCTCCGGAGCAGAACTCCAGCGGAGCCTCTGCTCCCCTTCTCCTCCACTCTCACTTTCTCCTCACAGACTGAACACTGTTCTAAGATGGTGCCCACCTTTTATACCTCCTCCTCCGTGTCTGAGCTCAGGTGACCTGCATCCAATGAGCTCCTTCCTATGCCCAGAAACCAGCCCCTATCTGGTCCCACATCACTAGGGTCCCCCCCCTCCCCACTCCAGCCAGGGACATAGTCAGTCGTGCCTGCATACTAATGGGAGCACCGTAGAGCTGCCCCCGGAAATGAGGAGTGTATATGTGTGCAGCTAACTGAGCCCTGGCCATACTCCATCCTTACCCGGGAGTGGAATACCACACCTCTGGTTGAGGTGCAATACCCCTGTAGCGGCCGAACCCTCGGGGCGCTACATTACTTGCAGAAAAAGGAGGGGTATGCAAAATGATAGGTGAGCATTGTTGTACTTATATCCCAGACAATACCGGCCCCACAGGGAAAGTTACTAAGGCTCTCAAAATCTATGAACAAACAGTTCCCCTTAGAACAAAAGCGTTGTACCAGAGAGATTACCGGAAGTAAATGAGTTTGTAAAGTTAATATCCATATTTCTGTGTTAGGGGTGGCCCTCGATTACCCAGTCACTAGATCTTTTAGGGTCTCCATACCTTTCCTGTAGGTCTTCATATGAGTTAGATTTAGGAACGTCGGTGGGTCCGTCTAAAAGGGACGGGGCACCCGTCATATCGTAGGGTTCCAGAATAGCCTTAACATAGGGTCAATTCTTCTCCCCCTCTGATTTTTAGCATATGGATATTAAAAGCAAATAATTGATTTTAGGGTGTCTGTCAAGGTAAAATATATATATTATAGAAAATCAATTAGTTTCTTTTAATAGATTACCTAATCAGTGTGAATCAATATAGAGATGATGGAATAATCTATGTGTATGTATGTATGCAAATGTGTATATGCACATGAGTTATGTTAATAGTTAAAGAATATATAACTAACAGCTTCTGTTCTAATTTGTAGACATGAACAACTAAATGATTCCCTGGGAATGACGTATGCATGTGCATGGCTGATAACAGAGAGATTCATGTCGAGTTGGCAAAGATGGCGCTGAGAGACGAACTCACCCCCTCCCATCGGAATTCCTAAGGCGTTACTGAGACTAAGAGATACATAGATGAAAAAATTACAGCGTACCGAGTTATCAGAAAAGAGCAATAAATTTTACTAATCCCACCTAGAAGGAGAATACTATTTAACCCCATGTCTACGTAATAAAGTATGCCATTTGCGTGGTTCAGTCTCTGAGTGAAGTTTTTCAACAAGATTAGCAGATTTGGTTAATTAGCTTCTCTGCATGCACTCGGACATCTTTAATTTGGAGGAGAGCAGTTACCTAGTGTATCTTAAATTGGTGAAACCTTCACAAATGGTGCCGTGACTCGGATCACACTCAAGGGGAACTCTAGGTCTCGGGGTGCCCATCACCGGACCACCTACGGACGAGCCAGGAGTGATCAAAGCGAGAGCCTGATCAACTCTCATCGCTGAATACGGTAAGACTGCAGATTTAATGAATCCGTAGTACTTACTCGTATTTTGAGCGGTCTCTGGTGAGTTTGTGGTGTCTAGATTGGCCCTTAGGGACAGCCCGTGCGACTGGGCGGGTCCCCGCTGTGTGATTCCAAGAACTCTGGTGTGTAGTCGCTTCTGGCTAACTGCTGCTCTGTGGCATATCAGGGGTCCCATCCCATTAGAACGATCTTTGTACGCAGGGGTGTACACGTATACACTTGAGAATTTAGGAAAATTTCTTTGCTTATAACGCGGGCACGCGGGGAGTGACGTTAAGTCGTGTATTAAGTCGTCATTAGGACACGGGCACGTGGGGGCAGACCAATGCTTTATTAAGTCGTGTATTAAGTCGTGGGACACGCGAGGAGTGAAGTTACTGATAAGTTGTGTATTAAGACGTCATTAGGACACGGGCACGCGGGGTTAACCAATCCTCTATTAAGAGGTGGGATACGCGGGGAGCCAACTGCATCGTTAAGTCGTATATTAAGACATCACTAGGATGCGGGTGCACGGGGTGTTCGGTGCTTCATTAAGTCGAAAATAATCAATTCACTGCTTGTTAGGGAGTGTAGGGACTTGTTACACTTCTACTTGTGTATCAGCTGTCTGGTCTGATCATAAGCCTAAGGGGACGGAATGCTTGGAGCCAAAATCATGAAAAAACTAAAGACATTGTTTGTGTCACAGGGGTCGCTCGATCAAGAGCGACAGGACCCCAAAGATATAGTTGCTAGAAGAGAAGGAAGGAAATATGTAGAGAAAACCAAAAGAGTAATGTCATTGTGTGGGCTGTACCCGGGGGGTAGATTGCAGTACGAGATGTTGAATGCAGCAAGGAAGATAATGGGTTGTTGGAAAGTGAATACATGTGGAAAAAGGTTGTGCTGAGTTTGTCGAAAGAAGGGAAAAAAGTATGTGCAGAAACTTAAACAGTTAACTAAAGTATACAAGCTACCAGATAAGGGCCGGTTACAGCTGCTAGAATAGCAATAAATTAAGGCAAAAGAAAAAGGGCAAGCTAAAAGATAAAGGATTGTTGCAAACAGCTTTGGCTTGGTAAAGAACAGCAGAGAATTTGTCAAAAGAAGGGTGGGTGGAGGAAGAAAATACAGACAATAAGGGAAAGACGCCATGTTATGTGTATTACAAAGATACTGCTCTCCAGCCACCGCCCAATAATGGCGGATGGGGGGATGGACCTGTACAAATTGCAGTCAGCAGAATCCTGATAATAGAGATACTTGTCTTGCATGCGGGACACCACGCCCCAGGCCTCACACTGTTCCTCCCCTCCCCACCATGCCTCTGCCACCACCCTATAATGGCGGCGCATTGAAATTGTTGGGGGTGTTCTAATTGTGGTCACCAGAATCCATTGTCAGCAGATTATTGTGTTGCATGTCACGTGCCCCGTCCAGGAGACCCACCCCTTGCTACTAACCAAGCCATTCCTAGTGCCCCATCCTCATCTGTTATACCTATGTCCGCCCAAAGTTTCAACCCTTCCTGCAGCGGCCATGTTGCTACACCCATTGCATCACCTCCGGCCTCTGACCAGATGTCCCTTTCGGTGGTGGCCATCTTGGCGCACCCTTCCTATAGTGTGCTTCCTTCTGGTGGCGGCCATCTTGGCACACCCGGAATACAGGCCGCAATACGCACTAACACACTACACCCGGAATGTGTATGATGAAGATCATCATGATCAGTGTGTGTCACAACTTAGAGCTACAATCAACAATATTCTGAACTATGTTGGAACAAGGAACCTTACTTCTATTGCTCTTCCTGCTATAAGTTCTGGAATGTATGGATTTCCTATGCAATCCTGTGCCCAAGCAATAGTTTAAGCTATACGGGAGTATAGAGGACTAACTACGTTGGAGGAGATAAGACTAATCAGCAATGACTATCATAAATCTCAAATTCTCACCCGAGCTGTGGAAAGTGCCACAGCTAGATCAGACTCACTAAGCCGCCAGATGACCACAGAAGATAACCCGAATGAACTATTTCCTGGACGAACAAGTCCTCCTCCTGTTGCTATGTTGCCAGTATTTCCCTCAACATCTTCTCAGTCAGAATCTCCAGTGCCAGATTACAATAATAGATATGTGGCATTCACACTTTCCAAAGTCTATCGAGTGATTAGTAGTGATGAGAGAGCATGCTCGCCACTACTTGGTACTCGCCCAAGCATCTCAGTACTCGAGATGTTGGGAGCTCGCTGAGTACTTGTGCAATGCTCGGGCAGGAGCTCAGGTCCCCATCCTGCATGTCTGGCGCTATTTAGAGCACCAATCATGCAGGGATTGTCTGCCACTCACTGTAATGCCACAGCCATGGTGGTTGTGGCATTACAGTGATTGCCCAAATCGATGGGAACAGTGCTCACAGTGAAACATGAAAAGCCGGCAATTCAGCAGCGGCATACACCGGTACCCAACAATTTAGAACAGAAAGAATAGAGCATCACACATACTGCAGATTAGATAGATGCGCTCTGCAGTGTCTCTGAAGGATGACAAGCTGGATGGCTGCGCTCTGCTGCGATCCAGCGCTTCAGAGACACTGCAGGTAGCGCTTCAGAGACACTGCAGGTAGCGCTTCAGAGACACTGCAGAGTGCAAGCATGCTTGCGCTCTGCAGTGTCTCTGAAGGATGACAAGCTGGATGGCAGCGCTCAGCTGCAATCCAGCCTGTCATCTCAATGCCATCCCAGCGTGGGAGAATTCTCCTGCTCAAGCGGTGATCGCTGGAGAATTAGCCCACTCTGTCAGTGACGTGTATGAGGTTAGCTGAGTTCATTGGACATGAACTCGGCTCATCTGGATGCCGTCACAGCCAGACACTGAGGAGCTTCACTGAGGAGCTTCTCAGTGTCCGCGGCATGGCAAGCTGGATGGCAGCGTTCTGCTACGATCCAGCCTGTCATGTCAATGTAGCAGAGCTGAAGCAGTCCTGGGAACCATGGAAAGGTAAGGATGAGGTTGGTTTATTATTTTATTTTTATTGCAGGAGATCGTTGGCTTCAGCTGGAATGGGCGATACGGTAAGTAGGGTTTAATTTAGAACATTAAAGGAATGTGTCTTTATTTCAATTAAAGGACTTTATTCTGGGTGTTTGTGTTTTTTTTAACTTTGACTATGGGATTAGTAATGGGGGCGTCTTATAGACGCCTCTCCATTACTAACCTGGGCTTGATGTCAGCTGGCATTATAAGCTGACATCAACCCCAGCCCTATTACCCCACTGCCACGGCTACAGGGCAGTGGGAAGAGCGAGGCTAAGTGCCAGAATTGGCACATCCTATGGATGCGCCATTTCTGGGGTGGCTGACGGCTGGTGTTTCTAGCCTGGGAGGGGGCCAATATTCATGGCATCCTTCCTGGGCTATTAATATCAGCCCCCAGCTGTCTGCCTAGCCTTTGCTAGCTATTAAAATAGGGGGGACCCCATGTCATTATTTTTTTGGGTCCCCCATTTTAATAGCTAGTAAAGGCTAGGTATTCAGCTGGGGGCTGATATTAGTAGCCTGGGAAGCTCCGTGGGTATTACCCCCTTCCCAGGCTTCAAACATCTGCCCCAGCCGTCGACTTAACCTCCGCTAGAGACTAAAATTATGGGGAACCCCACGCCAATTTTTTTTTTAATAAATCCTTTATTTTAACACTAAATGACAAGTACAGTAACCAACACTATCACTGTACTTATTATATATGTGACTGACATGTTTCTATCTATCTAATCTATGTGTGATGCTCTATTCTTTCTGTTCTAAATTATCGGGTACCAATGTTGATTTGCCCACTGGCTTTTTTAAATAGACAGGTGCATGAAAACACTATTATTTTTTTTTTTATTAAATCCTTTATTTTAACACTAAATGACAAGTACAGTAACCAACACTGTCACTGTATTTATTATATATGTGTCTGACATGTTTCTATCTATCTAAACTATGTGTGATGCTGTATTCTTTCTGTTCTAAATTGTCGGGTACCGGTGTATGCCGCTGCTGAATTGCCGGCCGGCTTTTTTAAAGAGACGGGTGCATGAAAATCGGAGGGCACTAGTGTGTCCCAAGTGCCCTGCTATGTTTTTCATGCACCCTTCTATATACCCTGCCTGCCTGTCTGCCTATATATTCTGCCTGCCTGATGTATAATTGAGCACTGTTCCCATCGATTTGGGCAATTTTTGACCTTCTGCAGACCGCCGGGGGGGGACAGCCAGAAAAATGCTCGAGTTTCCCATAGACTTACATTGGGCTCGTTGCTCGGGTCGAGCACCCGAGTATTCCAATGTGCTCGACCCGAGCTTCGAGCACCCGAGCATTGTAGTGCTCGCTCATCACTAGTAATGGTGTATTCAACAGTGTGTATTAAAATTAACAACTACAGAATACATGGGTAAGTCAAGATTTCTACAAAAATAGCCATCGCTTTTAGCAATGTCAATGGGGCCTCCATAATGACATTCATATGCCCTAAAGGGCATAACAGATAAAACTACAGACTGTAGCAAGTCAGACTGACTCATATCAGGTCTATGATATTGACTAACCCATTTCTGCGGCACTAAAAAGATTGTTTGCAAAGAATAGCTACTAGATGAGTAAAAAACAACTAAAAGGAAATAATTAACATTATAGAGGCACAAATATTACTTGAAGGGGTTATGACTAGTGATGAGCGAGTATGTTCTGTTAACCCTTTTGGCGAGCATGCTCGGGCGAACATGAATATCTTCAGCATGCTCTGGTGTTATGTTTCAGTCTCTGTGTGCATGATTTGCGACTGTTTGACAGCTTTAATACATGTGAGGAATCCCTAAGAAACAGGCATTCTTCACATGTATTAAAGCTGTCAAGCAGTCGCAAATCATGCACACAGAGCGACTGAAACATAACACCCGAGCAAACAGAATATACTCGGTGTTCGCCTGAGCATGCTCGCCGAAAGGGTTAACAGAACATACTCGCTCATCACTAGTTATGACGACTATATATTTTTTTTTACTATGGGCCTAAGAACTAACAGGCAGGAAGTTGCTAGCTACCTGTCTGTTGTGCTCGATGCCGATCTCTTCTGGCACAGAGCAGTCACAGACCACTGCTGCCAGTGATTCAGCGGCTTCCACTGATGTCACGTCAACAGAGCAGCGACTTCTCTTCCATTCTGCTCTGTTGACGGGGCATGACTGACGACGTCATGCTGTTTGACACCCGGCTTCCCGCGGCCCAACTGTGGGGAGCTAGCTGCGAATCAGCATGACGTCGGCAGTTACACCACGTCGACAGAGCAGCCCGGAAGAAGAAGAGCTGTTCAATTGACATGGAGCAGCTGAATTGCTGGCAGCTGGGTAGAACAGGCAAGTAGTTGCCTTTGTTAGCAACTACCTGCCTGTTAGTTAACAGGCCCATAGTAAATAAAAATATATAATAGTCCTGGACAGCTCATTTAAAAAAAGAAATGAGTTGATTAATATATAGGATTTTATATGCCATAATCGATGTAAATACGTTTATGCCCAAAAATGACAAAAGTATTCTCGGAGTGATACCTTTATTGGCTAACCAGAAAAAAAAACAGCGCACAGAGGCTCCTTCTTCAGGCAATATTACAAATGAAAAGAGACGACAGACAGAATAATTTGGGAATTCAAATTGATAAGAATGTTCAATTCCTTGACAACAAGACTCAATCTAACACCTGGATTTATGACTCACTACATGGATTCAATTCACATCTCCATCAGACGGTCTCCAGATAATTAAACATTCCAACAGACTTGCCATTTGCAACTAAAAACCCTAAATTTGATCTCTTTGACTTATCATTAGGAGGCATTACCCTTACACTTCATGAACAAATGTCTTGCTGTAACATCTCTTAAATGTTGTGCCTTTTGTCTTATCAATTCATTTGTAATACAACCTGAAGAAGGAGCCTCTGTGCTCTGAAAGCTTTCATATATATATTTTTTATGGTTAGCCAATAAGGGTATCACTCCAAGAATACTTTTGTCATTTTTGTGCATAAAAGTATTTACATAGATTTTTCTGGTTAACATGGTACCACAATAAAACTTTGTATTGTACATATGAAATAATTTAAATGTCATAATTATGACAAAAATAACATTCATAGTATTATAATTCTATTATATTAAAAATTGTGAAAAATGTTTCCAGGTTTTGGCAAAAGATTTTCTTTTTTATTCAGAAATATCATGAAAAACACCCCTTTAAAGGGAACCTGTCAGGAACTTTAGGGTGACCAAACTGATTACATTGATGATAGCGTATTAAAAGGAAATGGATTTTCCATCACTGAGAAAATAAGCTTTAAAGGGGTATTTCCATGTCCAAGATCCTATCCCAATATGTTGTAGGTGTAATAATAAATATATTAGATCTAAATGCGGGAAACAGAGCGCACAATAGGGTGATACCCTATGGGGGGAGAATAGGAGAGTGCTGGTTACACTCACCTGATGGAGTTGTGACAGGCACAACGCCTATGAAGGCATGAAGAAAACCAGCTGCTGCTGCCCCGTGGCTGGAAGATGAATCCTCCAGGAGATATTGGATCCAGTTGGATAAACACGTAGGTGGGCTGCGCTGCTGAAGTGAATCAATTCTTCAGAGATGATGATGATGATGATGAAAAAGGCTTTTTATTAACAACGCGTTTCAACACCATACCGGCGTCTTTTTCAAGTAAAAAAAACAAAATCTACCCTTACGGTAAATCAGGAGGGGGGCCAAGATGGGAGACATATATACCACAATGGGTGACATACATACCTGGAAGGGGCCCGGTATGGGGGACGAGACTACATAATGGGGGGGAAGGGAACACGTATGTCCTTATAGGATTTAGAACACTATAAGGGCCCATACATCTGACCAACATTTGGGGGGCAGGTCCAAATTTTGCACCGGGGCTGATCGGACTTTAGTTACGCCACTGCACACAATTGTACTTCTCTACGAGTTGCGCTACCTAAACCTGAAGAGCTGCTGGTCTAACAACTAGAACTAACATATTAAAGATTGTGCCAAGATACCGGAGGTGTCTTTACAAAATGACAGTTTTACAACCATGCACATGATTTAATGATTGTAAAATATTTTTTCCATAAATTTACAAAATATCTCTATTATACATAACTGAAAATAATTATTTTTGTTCAACCTGCTAACAATTTCCAGCTGCACTTTAAATATTTGCAATATATTTCTGTACTTTCTTTGAAAAAAAAACGTAATATTGCTTTTAAATGTAATGAACAGAATGAAGCACCTGCTACTGAATCTTATACGATAATGCAGCAAAAAAAACCTTTAAATAATAATATTACAGCTGTGGCTTCCTACATATTGGTTGTTAGTAAACCTATCCAGCAAGCTCAGATGAGATATTTTGCACTTTCCAGTGCAATAAAAACCTAATGCATAGTTATAAGCAACAGGGCCAATAAAAACAGAAAGATATGAAGTCACCTGCTGCACCCATCCTCCATTTTAATAACAGTATATTGGTAAGCAATTTATTTTTCTATGAGGATCACATGTATATATGTAGTTTAAAAAGTAGAAGAATTGAAAAATTGTTCCAACTCATAAAAAAAAAAAAAACAACAAAGTTTAATATGAAAAAAAAAGGTCCATGCTACCGTATATAAAAGTTGTACATTTTATTGAAAATATCATTAAAAAAGGCAGGTGGGTACACTTGCTAACTCAGTGAAAAGGTCCCTGAAGTAGGCCGGAAATACTGCTTAAAATAGCCCAAAAAAGTGGTGTTGTATATATAAATAAAGGTGACATTTTGTAACTGGTGGACCCGTGCACATGTGGAACCTCCGGGTGGGATTCCATGTGGACATGGGTCCATGAGTATTAGCATTGCGTCTCATGTGGGTAATATCACATTATGGGAACATGTGCAATATGTGATGGTGAGTGGAGCTCAGAGTATTAGATTGGTGCCATTAGACTTAATTTTTAGCCGGTCTCTTGTACCCATTACTCTGTTGGCGCATCATCTTCTTGAGGTCCATGACCTATACTAACTTCTCCCTTTCCAATTTAGCTAATTCTTCCCTCTTTTTCTTCCCCTTTATCCCCTTTTTTATCTTTTTTATTTTCTCTCCCCGTTTTTTCATCAATGGGTATACTTATGCAGGAATAATGCATTGTGTCTTTGACATCTAATATCCCACTCTATGGGTTTATACCTGTATGTTTATCATAGTGTTCGTTTTGGGATCTCCTTTCCCGTTCTCTGTACATTTCCGGACGTGCGTGTGCGCCCTTGCGCACTTGTGCTGCTGCTCGGCCTCCGGCGCTCAAGCGATGCGCGCACACACGGGTCGGGGGATGTGCACCCTCTGACCTGTGCGCGTCATGGCAGTGCCCCGGATGCTGTGCGCGATGTGGCCTGTGTGCTAGAACACACGCGCCGTCATGTCCGGAAACTTGACTGATGACACAGCTGCGTTTGCAGCATAAAAGAAACATGCATTACCACCCTCATCAGGTCATTTCCCCTTGAAGAAGGTGCTGTGAGCACCGAAACGTACGTAGGGGCACTTTACCAAGCAGTGCAAACACACAAGGCAGGTAACTATTATACTGACATGTTTACACTATGATTTGCAACTATTGCAATTACACAATCATGTATACATATTAAGGTCAGAATAGAGATTTGGGCACATGATTTTCTGAGTCATGGGGTTAATTATTAATTATTTTTAGTATGACAATCTCTGCCTGACAAATATAGGCTGACTATAGCATAATATGTGCATGACTTATATCCTTCATGCACACCTGTGACTCATGACTTGTGGTAGGCATACACGGATTTGTGATCCGTTTCTGCCCCCTCTTCTCCCTGCTTATATGTGTTCTGCATTGCACTATGTGTGAGCCTATATCTGGACCTCGTTCTAACTTTATGAGGAATTTTTCTCTTTTTCTGCTGTTCAAATGAACACAGTCTTTTTATCATGTTTGTATGATTAATGCTCAATAAAAATCAAGTTTTTTCTAAAATTATAATTGTTTGGATCTTTTTGTGACCCTAAATCTGTGCTTTATAGGTATTATATTATATGAGTCTTGATCTATAATGAACTTTGCTGCCCTGATCTTCTTTTTTTGGTTCTATATAAATAAAGGGGCAGTAACCAAGTAACTACACATATGATATCTCACATGGGTGCATGTCTCACAAAAACAAAACAGTATCTTACATACTATATATAATACATTATAGCAATCATGTATTAAAGGCTATACTAACATATTAGTATAGCTATATTGCTTATCAAATTATCATAGGTTGATAGTAGTTACACAGGTAAGTATAGAGACTCCATTTACAAATTATAAAGGTAAGTACCCATTAGTTCATTAGTTGTATTCAGGCAGAATGCCAGCAAAATTTCCAACGCGCGTTTCTCACTTGTGGCTTCCTCAGGGGCCATAGTTAAAGATGTGAAAGTGTCCGTCTTAAATACCTGGCCAATCCAATCACATGATCGGATTTCAGCAAATCACAGTGGTTGAGGCGGTGTATGCGCACCCGTGTCCAAGCATCCGAACGCTGCACACCCGCCCATCAAGTTTAATCACGCATGCGCAAAGCAGCTGGCGTCTGGTCGGACTTTACGCATGCACAACAGTCGTAGAGATGAGCAAGTGCACGGCAAGAAGCCCGGAAACAGGAGCACATGCGCACCCACTTTTAGATACAATTTGATAGTGATTGTATGAATGAGCACGTTATGAGGAAAACATTGAAAAACAGATGTGTGACAATCTTTTCTCAAAATGCAGTGACAATTGTATAAGTGTCTACAAATCCAAGATATGAACAGTGAACATAAAACACTACAGATTAAAAGAACATATTACATTAATGAAAAACATGTATTACAATGAGAAAACGTTATGCCGGTAGTCATCACTGCAAAGGTTGTATTAAAGTGCCATTACTGTATTGACAAATGTGTAGTGTGACATTTTCTCCGGGGGGGGGGGGGCGCACAAAAATATGGGCATAGTTTTGAAGGATCATAGTCATCTGAGTATCTTTAAATAAAAAAAAAAATTAGAAATTGGATGCGGTCTATTCCTTTTACAGTGGGGAAAAAAAGTATTTAGTCAGCCACCAATTGAGCAAGTTCTCCCACTTAAAAAGATGAGAGAGGCCTGTAATTGACATCATAGGTAGACCTCAACTATGAGAGACAAAATGAGAAAACAAATCCTGAAAATCACATTGTCTGATTTGGAAAGAATTTTTTTTCAAATTTTGGTGGGAGAACTTGCACAATTGGTGGCTGACTAAATACTTTTTTTCCCCACTGTACCAAGGACTAAAGGTTAGATTGATGGAATGTTTTAAAATGTCGTGGTATGGTTTTAAGTTGAGAATGATCCGTCACTGTTTTTCCAGTTAGAATGTCACGTACATGTTCCCATGTACTGACCTTCAGCTGTCTTGAAGTCAATCCTACATATACTTTATGACAACTACATCTAGCATAATAAATTACTTGAGTTGTGTTACACGAGATATGATGCCTAATGGAAAAACATTTTTTTCCATCAACTGAGTCAAAAGAGGTAGCACAACGGATATTTTTACAAGCAACGCAATTACAGCCATGAGGTGGGCCCCTAGAATTAAATGGATTTTTCTAGACAGTAATAAAATGGCACTGAACTAATATGTCCTTCAAATTTTTGCATCTTCTAGATGTCATCAGAGAATAGACTGAGATGTACTGTATTTAATTAGGGCAGGTTCAGTTTTTTCAATATTTGAATAGACAGTTCCTTATAGTGGACCATTTTCTATTGTATGTGGAGATGAATCACACTTTGTCCTCTGTCTTCCTCTCACCGGCCAAGGAGCGCAATAACGCTCCATGGGCACTTTTTTTGCTCTATTGCATCTATATTTTATACACCTGTTACTGTAACCTCTAGCTTGAAATCTATTTTTTTAAATCTGCTGATTGTGATTCAAATTTAGAATCAGAGGAAGAGATCCGCCTCACTCCGAGATATTCACCAGCTGGGATGGCCTTAATCGTTGTATGGGGATCGCTAGAACTGGCATGTAGCAGTGAGTTTACTGAGGTGGGTTTTCGATAGACGTCAGTCTGCAATTGTAAATTTAAATCTGTTTCAATCTTAATGTCCAGAAAATCCACTATGATTTTAATGTAAGAATAAGTTAATTTGATGTTAAATCTGTTTGTAACCAGATAATACATAAAACCTTGCAACTCATGCTGTGTACCACAGCAGATAATAAAAACATCATCAATGTAGCGCAGCCAGCACTGCACATGGTCCGCGGCCTGGGCGCCCTCACTGCTGTAAGGGTGTAACAGAGACTGACGTGTACCTGACCATGAAGACAACAATTGTAAAGTGTGTACTGTGACATGTGGTTTCATTGCGGTTTATGGTGTAATGTAAAATGTGAAATGCATAGAATGCTATGAGTACTGATGCTGCTGTGTGGGTACTATATTGCTAATGCCTAAGGTAACCTGGTACACCAGCTCAGGGGTAGGAACATTAGGGCAGATAGGCAGTGGTGGGCTTATTAGTGTATAAGTATTGTTAGTATAGTTTAGAGATTGATAGTATTCGGGAAAAATTACATAATTCAATAACATCTGAAGAATGTAAAAGCTTCGATAAAACATTAGATGAAGACCTCAACAAATGGGAAAATTAAATCCAAAAACTTAAGTCTAAAAAATATGAACGTGATCTGAGTGATTATCAGTCCAACAACATATATCGGTGGAAAAATAAAGGCAAAACAAGGCCACGCATGCAATCTATCTCTAGCACCTCTACCGTATCAGAGGAAGAATGTGGCGGTGGTATAGGGCGTTTTTTAGGCAAACGCCCTCTGTCCAGTCTCGAAGATATTCCTGCGCAACCCCATGTATACGCAAGAACACCCTCCACACATCTCAGAAATCGGCCCTACAATTTCAGGGAGAAAAGAACAAAGAAGCTTTGAAGGTAATTAATCTCTCAAAAATTTCGTTGACAAAAGTCCATATTGATGTCCTGTCAAAGGGATTATCCTTCTCACCTGTAGAAAGATTTGACTATTTCACTGTTGTCAAGGACTTGGAGTTGTTTGCTCGAAAGCTTTTTTTCAAAAAACACTTCAACTCCACTACAGGGCCTAACTTATCCCCATTAGAAGCACAAGCTCTAAGGGATCTTGAGTCACTAGAAGAGGAACAAAGGCCATCATCAGTCCTCAACAGCCCCATACATCTCCACCGCCGCTCTCATGCATTCCCGTCCCTGTCTGCATGCCCGCAAATAGACATTTTTGTTAAACTTGTCCGAGAGGACTTAAGTAAAGTTAACCCTAAAATTAAACATGATAACCTTTCAATATCATCTAGGAATGCAATACGTGAATTACAACAGATGAAAAACATAGTGATCAAAAGAGCAGACAAGGGTGGCAATGTAGTTGTATGGCCTGTGGAGATGTATGAGGCGGAGGCATTTAAACAGCTTCATTGCATCCAAAAATATAAAAGATTGGAAAATATCCCTTTGAATTCTTTTAAAAAAGAGCTCAAAGATCTCATTGATGATGGCATGGAAGATCATGTAATTACAGCTAAAATGGGAGAAGCTCTTCTGCCAGAATTTCCAATTAATCCCACCTTTTACCTCCTGCCTAAGGTTCACAAGGACCCCTGCTGCCCACCTGGCAGACCCATTGTTTCTGGCATTGCGGGTCTTTGTGAACCTATATGCAAATTTGTGGACTTTTTCCTGCAACAATGTGTGGAGACCCTCCCTTCCTTTGTGAAGGACACCACAGATGTCCTAAAAAGGCTTAATGGGGTTTTGCTTGATGAGAACATGTGGCTAGTAACCTGCGACGTGGAGTCACTTTACACATCGATAAGGCACGATCAGGGAATCCGAGCCGCGAAATTTTTTCTGAATATGACTAATCTAGAACCAAAGATGATTGACTTTATACTTAGACTTTTGAAATTCATTCTAACCCATAATTACTTCGTGTTTAAGGACCGCCCCTTCCTACAGCTCCAGGGCACAGCGATGGGGGCGTCTTGTGCGCCCTCTTACGCTAATCTTTTCCTGGGGCTGTGGGAAAGGGACACGGTCCTTAACACTCCGGGCAATGAGGAGGTCGTTCTCTGGTCGCGCTTTATCGATGATGTGCTTTTCATCTGGCAGGGCTCCGCGTCGCAGTTAGAGAATTTTCTGACCTGTCTTAATAACAATGACCTAAACGTTAGGCTGACATAGAAGTATAGTCAAAAACAGATTGACTTCCTAGATCTTCTTATCTATAAAAACCCAGATGGAAGTCTGGAGACCGACATCTTCCGCAAAGAAACCTCGACGAACTCTCTACTTCATTATACTTCATCCCACCCTCCAAAACTTAAGAATTCTATACCTATAGGTCAGTTTTTGAGGGCTCGCAGGATATGCTCCACTGAGGATAAATTCTTAGATCAAGCTCAAGAACTGTCAAAACGGTTCTATGAGAGAGGGTACAGACATCGGGATATTGACAGAGGATTCACTAGAGCTCTACAGTCCGACAGACAAAACCTTTTAAGAAAACCACAACGCATACATAAAAACAATGGCAATATTCAATCTAATACAACTCCCCGCTTCATTTCTACATTTAATACTAACTGGTCAGAAATAAAATCTATTGTCTCTAGACACTGGCCCATCCTCCTCACAGATAAGGACTTACGTCATAATCTTACGGCATATCCCACCATTGCCTGGCGTAAATCCAAAACATTAGGGGATTTGCTCTCTAGGAGTCACTATATACCACCCAATAACAAGTTCATCTTCGGAAGTAAAGGTCCACCATGGGGAAGCTTCCCCTGTAGTAAATGCTCTATTTGCAAATACGTTCCCAGAACCTCAGACTTCCGCGGTTCCAGCGACAACAAAACATACAAAATAGTACACCACATATCATGTGATACTGAGGCTGTGGTGTACCATTTAACCTGCCCTTGCGGACTCATTTATATAGGAATGACCACGAGACCGCTAAAAGTCCGCATTCAAGAACACATCCGCGATATCAAAAATTCAAGCACATGCTCCGGCCCACAAGTATCAAAAACTATCCCTAGACACTATTTAGAAGTACATAAGGGTAACCCTAAGGGTACAATGATATGCAGCATTGATCATGTCTATTTGGGGATCAGAGGGGGCAATGCCAAACAAAAACTCTTACAAAAAGAAACCCGTTGGATAACGGTCCTAAACACAATAGCTCCCTTCGGACTCAATGAATATGCGAGTTTTAGGTCTTTCTTGGTCTAAAGAACCGGCGGGTTGTATAGTCCATTTTATTTATCTCTTTGTGTCTTGTATAAGATTTTAACTGCTGTCTTTACCTTATTCTAGATACCTTTCTGTGCTCTTTACATTAGCAGCGTCTGACCTATGGGAGTGATGGATGTGTGCCGTAACATGCCACCTCTGAAGATCCATGAATTTCACTACTACTGAAGTCTGTAACCGAACAATAGACATACTCATCATATGTGCAAGCTGTGACCCTTTCTTGCCCGAATGTATCGTGATTATTATATAAATCTCGAAATTTCATCATTTCTATTCTTCAGCTTTATCCCTTTTGATCAATTTGTTGGACATTAATGAACATTGTGTGTATATGTTTTCTGGGTCCTCTGTGCTGGGACTTCATTTGTTAATATGTGATTAGTCGATTTGTCATTACTCATGCAATTTAATCTCTTAGGAATGGGATAATATGTTCTTCCCTATATTGCAGCACTAACTCAAAATATGCATTATTTACATGCATGATATTTACAAGGCTGCATGTACAAATATAGTGCACATACTTACTAATGGTTTGTTATATCATCTCACCACTATCGTAGTCTATCCCTAATTGCACTTTCACATATTTCTATAGTTCTTATCTTTACATATCTCCTCATATTCCCTCATATTACATGAGGTCTATCTCCTCCTTATCTTATCTTCTTTTTTGTGGATCTAAGTGCCTCCCTGTCGATCTGTGTATTGGCCACCCACTCCTTGACAGGGGATCCGTTCATGACCGCAAATACCTCATCCACACTCCTACATTTTCCTCCGTCTGCTCTGACCCTTCGCTCTGTAGCTCGGGCGTCGTGGGCGTGTCCTGGGTTGCCTAGACAGCAGAGGGGATGATAATTCCTCCCTTCCTGCTGTGTCTGGCGGCGCTGGACTCGCTCGGGCACTTGAGGGGGCGGGACGCAATGACGGGCTGCGCGTCCATTGGACAGACGCTGCTATCATTCCATATATATACACGCTCTGATCTTCCTTTAGCCACGCCTACTGACGAAGCCACTTTGGTGAAACGCGCGTCGAGGCGCGCTATTCATTCCCTTCTGCAGACTCTCCAAACCTGGTCATCACTATGTCACAAGGTAATGTGTGGCTATTCTGATTACTATAAGCAGATCACTTTAGACACGTTTGATCTGCTTGCTGTACTGTTAGTCTAACCTTAGATCCACAGCCTAGGTGTCTCTCCAACAAGTCGGACACAGACCACATTGCCTGATTATATACAACACCTGGGTACATACTATGGGGAGATATCTGCAGTTGGGTTAAGGTTTTCCTTTCTCTCTTTGGGGTATTTTCGATCGTAACCCCTATTTGGTCTCTCATCCTAGTCACTCTTATTTGTCTTTTACTGCTATATATCACATGTTGTACTTTGTTTAATAAAGATACAGTATTTTGCAATAACAGCTATATCTTTGGCCGTTATTTACTGAGAGCGATGTCCTTTATACATCAGCATTATCTCTATTACATCTCTCTCTCTCCCTTTTGGATGTTCAGAT
This sequence comes from Phyllobates terribilis, assembly GCF_046119375.1. Classification (NCBI taxonomy): domain Eukaryota; kingdom Metazoa; phylum Chordata; class Amphibia; order Anura; family Dendrobatidae; genus Phyllobates; species Phyllobates terribilis. Next base: position 108,034,062 of record NW_027362764.1, on the reverse strand, counting down.
TTTGATTGCGAGCTCTTCTTATAGGTTTATATTGTTAGTATAGTGTTAATGTATTAAAGTAATGCAAGCTGTGTGCTGGAATGTAGGTGAAAGGGTAGATCGTCCCAGGAACATATGGCAGAAACAGATACTGTTAAATGTTGGGGACCAACCCAGCATGGGAGAGGATGAAGTCAAGCAAGAAGGGGAACCGTTTTCTGAGTTAGTGAGAGATTTGTGTGAAGTTCACGTTTAGTGTGCAGTGGGCTGGAGGTACGTGCAGTACATATAGTTTCCAACAGCATGAGGTTGCACCAAACTTCCTGTGAACCTTTCTGTAATGTCCTGGGCCTACTACCCAAACTAGACACTGAGGTGTATGAGTAGCGCCCCGAGGGTTCGGTAGCTACAGAGGTATTGCATCTCACCCAGAGGTGTGATATCTCACTTCCAGGTAAGGATGGAGTGTGGCTCAGGACCCTAACACCCACATGCACTACACCACATTTCCGGGGGACAGGGCGACAATACTCCCAAGTGTGAGCACAGCTGCCCCTGTCCCTGGCTGGAGTGGGGGAGGGAACACCTAGAAAGGGGGAACCCGGTAGTGTGTGGGTGGGGAGAGTAGATCCAGGGTGCACTGAAGGAGGAGTATATAAGGTGGGCACCATCTTGGAGTCGGGTGAGAAAGAAAAGAGAAAGAGAAGAGAGAGGAGAAGCCTGGGAGCAGGGGCTTTGTATGGGCTCTGCTCCGCAGGGAGGCCAAGCCTTAAGGCCTGAGCCTGCAGAGGAGAAGAGAGAGAGGAGAGGAGCGGAGGAGGCTCCAGGAGAGGAGTGAAGGGACCCCAGGGGTGCGGACCGGCCTGTCGCCACCGTACGCCCGCCGCTACCAGAGTAGGGTGGGTCAGGCCAAGAAAGGGAACCGGATCCCTCATCTAGTGGAGGAGAGCAACAACCCTCAGCTAGTAACCGGAGGCCGTGGCATTGCATGTGTTACGGCCCCTCACTACACCCGTTAGGAAGGCACCATATAGGACCCAGGGAAATGGAACATACGTTTGCCCGCCAAGGCCCGAGGCAGCTGGACAGAAACGTGGTCAATTGTGGGGTACGACAGGCCAGAGGAAGGACACACGAAGGGGGTCCTGAAAAGCATTCCAAAGGTACCTGGTAGTTGGCCGAGCCCCTCACCTGTTGAACACAGTACGACGTGGGCAGCCATTACCTGCAGAAGTGGCTTGGAGTGTAAAATTGTGGGTAAAGACCCTGGACTGCATCACTGGACTCTAAGTCATCACTGTTACTCCCGCGCACCATCACCCCCACCATCTGCACTCACTGCCCTGAGGCTATACTACCCTCTGCTGCGCACACAACATCAGCCTCAGTGGTGTGCCCCGCAGCGGCGGTTCTCAGTGACCGCAATCCACGGGTGGCGTAGTCGGACATTTAAACATTACAAAACCAAATAAACAGATCCGCCACTGGTTTGACCACGCTGAGCCACGGGACCGGGTCGCCGCCATGGAGACTACAACCCCTAGCATTACACAGAGACCCGGCTCCGGGTATTCCCCCACACACGGCCCAGGGGGCGCGTCAACTTTGGCGTAGTCGGCAGGATTCGAAACCAACCCGTTATCATCGGGTATTGTGTGCCTAGAGACTGTTTCACTGTATTGAATGTGGCGCCCGCCCCAGAAGAACGGACGCCATTATGTGCGCGCCAAAAGACAACAAGAAGGCACCTCCCATCGTGGGCCAGGTCCCAGAATGGCACCAAAGACGAAGCCCACCCCCAACAGCCATGAGATGAGTGCGGCTGTAGAGATGTCCCTCAACGTGGGGGGGCTGCCCCTGAGAGTGATTGTCAGCAGGTTGCCCCGGGACCACCCCCAACAGGGGCGGAAGGAAAAGAAAAACGAAGGGCAGGGTGTGGTTTGGATCAGTCTTGGCAGACCACACCCGGAGATGGCGAGGAGCGCCAGCCCCGGTACCCTTACAAGTGGCCTGTTGCAGGCTGAAGCGGCTCCGTACAGCCTCGCGGAGCTGATGGCCCAGCTCCCCGGAGAGGAACCTGAATTCCTCCGGGCTGGGCTGGAGGATTTGGACCGGAGAATGGCCCAGGCGCAGCGGGAGGCCATCGCGGGGTGGAAAGAGGAGATGGACCGGCGGGTCGCGACCCGGCAGCAAGTGGCGCTGCCAACATCCGAAAGCGTGCCTGCCCCTGAGGGCAGAGAGAGACCACCGGAGGCTGAGAGCTGCGCTGCAATGGGAGCAGGTAAGAGGGACGCCCCTGCTACAAGCCCTGACGCCACTAGCCTGCCCCTGGACCCCGTCGCGGAGCCGATCGCCCTGGAAGTCGCTGAACCTCCTCCGCTCCCGCCGCCTACATCTAGGCCCCAAGCTCCGAGCGCAGCCGCCGGACCACGCCCCACACCATGCCAATTGATCCAGGGTGCGGCCGGAAGCGGCCAGGTCCAAGCCTGGTCGCAAGGCCTGATGCCCCCAGGCGCCTTCCACCAACTAACGCCCCCGGTCCCAACATTACCACCCCTGGGGACGGACTTACAGTGGTGGCCAAAAATATTGGCACCCCTGCAATTCTGTCAGATAATACTCAGTTTCTTCCTGAAAATGAATGCAATCACAAATTCTTTGGTCTTATTATCTTCATTTAATTTGCTTGCAAGGAAAAAACACAGAAGAGAATGAAGCAAAAATCAAATCATTGATCATTTCACACAAAACTCCAAGAATGGGCCAGACAAAAGTATTGGCAACCTCAGCCTAATACTTGGTTGCACAACCTTTAGCCAAAATAACTGCGAACAACCGCTTCCGGTAACCATCAATGAGTTTCTTACAATGCTCTGCTGGAATTGTAGACCATTCTTCTTTGGCAAACTGCTCCAGGTCCCTGATATTTGAAGGGTGCCTTCTCCAAACTGCCATTTTGAGATCTCTCCACAGGTGTTCTATGGGATTCAGGTCTGGACTCATTGCTGGCCACCTTAGAAGTCTCCATTGCTTTCTCTCAAACCATTTTATAGTGCTTTTGGAAGTGTGTTTTGGGTCATTGTCCTGCTGGAAGACCCATGACCTCTGAGGGAGACCCAGCTTTCTCACACTGGGCCCTACATTATGCTGAAAAATTTGTTGGTAGTCTTCAGACTTCATAATGCCATGCACACGGTCAAGCAGTCCAGTGCCAGAGGCAGCAAAGCAACCCCAAAACATCAGGGAACCTCCGCCATGTTTGACTGTAGGGACCGTGTTCTTTTCTTTGAATGCCTCTTTTTTTTTCCTGTACACTCTATGTTGATGCTTTTTCCCAAAAAGCTCTACTTCTGTCTCATCTCATCAAGGGTTAACCCATCCTACTACGCGGATGGGTTAACCCTTGCCACCGGAAGGACCCGTCTGCGGAGGCCAAAGCCCCGCTTCCTCCGCTCCTGCCCGCTCCGCAGCCAATCACGATCTTCCAGCTCCCGGATGAAGAGGTCCAAATAGAATGGGATCAGACCGGGGAGGACCTGATGGGGTTCTCGCAAGAGACGGGGGCGGACGCAGCCCGCAGGCAAGAATTCTGCCGCCGGGAGATGGCGCAGCTGGAGAAGGAGAGGCAGGCGCGGCGCCAAAAACAGGAGCAGCTACAGGCCCGGAGTGCGGAGGAAAAGACCCGGACCCGCCGAGACCCCCAGGCTGCATGCGGTCCCAAAGTCACCGGGATTGTGGTCAGGTTCCACCAGGAGAAGGGGTGGGGGTTCATTCGGGACCCGACGACAAACACAGACCTCTTTGTTAAACGGAGGGATGTGGAAAGTCGCCTGCCCGCGGGTCACCCGACACGGGATCTGTTCCCGGGGGATCAGGTGTCATACACCCGACACCGAGGCCAGCGGGGGTGGTACGCCCTCAACGTTCAGCGGGTAGAAGAACAGCACTTCCCTGAATCCTGCTACACGGAGGACCCGGACGGGTCTGAAGAATTTGAGCAGCAGGAACGTCCACAAGGGGGACACCACTACTAGAAAGCAGCAGCACGAACTGTAAATAGTTACCCATCAGGGTCGAAGAAAAAGAGTCTAAAGTTATGCCCGTTTGGGGATTATAAAAAGTTCACCCGGTTCGGGATTGTTGTAAAGTTACCCGAAAAGGGTCCGTGAACTATCCGGCTGCGGACTGGGAGCAGCCAACCCTTACTATCCGACTGAGGACTGGGAGCAGCCAACTGTTGTAAATAGTTGCACTTCTTAAAGTGCCCCCTATTGGTTTTATAAACTCCTACCTCAATAGATACCTGAAGGTGTTTGAAAGTTTGCACTTAGAAAAATTGCACCTTGTTGGGTGACATGGACACCTGGTCGCGGCAAGGACTGTGGCCAGTTAAAGAGACTTCGCCGTTGAAATGTTGCTGATAATGTTTCATATTTTCTACTTAAAAGAATGTTTTATATGTGTATATTGAAAGTTATATCAAGGAAAGAGTAACCGTAAATGAAAGGAATGTTGTATATGTTCATAAAAAGTGAAAAGTTTTATGACAAGTAACGTTAAAAAAAAAAAAAAACTTTAATTCTGCATGTCTTGAAATCAATTGTCTTTTGCTCTGTTCCAGCCCGCGGACGTGCTGCGATTTACCAGGGGGGAATGTAGCGCCCGGAGGGTTCAGTCGCTACAGAGGTATTGCATCTCACCCAGAGGTGTGATATATCACTTCCAGGTAAGGATGGAGTGTGGCTCAGGACCCTAACACCCACATGCACTACACCACATTTCCGGTGGACAGGACGACAATGCTCCCAAGTGTGAGCACAACTGTCCCTGTCCCTGGCTGGAGTGGGGGGAGGGAACACCTAGAAAGGGGCAACCCGGTAGTGTGTGCGTGGAGAGAGTAGATCCAGGGTGCACTGAAGGAGGAGTATGTAAGGTGGGCACCATCTTGGAGTTGGGGGAGAAAGAAAAGAGAAAGAGAAGAGAGAGGAGAAGCCTGGGAGCAGGGGCTCTGTACGGGCTCTGCTCCGCAGGGAGGCCAAGTCTTAAGGCCTGAGCCTGGAGAGGAGAAGAGAGAGAGGAGAGGAGCGGAGGAGGCTCCAGGAGTGGAGTGAAGGGACCCCAGGGGTGCAGACCGGCCAGTCGCCACCGTACGCCCGCCGCTACCAGAGTAGGGGGGGGTCAGGCCAAGAAAGGGAACCGGATCCCTCATCTAGTGGAGGAGAGCAACAACCCTCAGCTAGTAACCGGAGGCCGTGGCATTGCACATGTTACGGCCCCTCACTACACCCGTTAGGAACGCACCATATAGGACCCAGGGAAACGGAACATACGTTTGCCTGCCAAGGCCCGAGGCAGCTGGACAGAAACGTGGTCAATTGTGGGGTATGACAGGCCAGAGGAAGGACACAAAAACGCATGATAATCTGCACCCCATGGTCCCCAATGGCATTCTGCAATGTCAATGCACATGCTGCGGATTTTTCCGCAGCGTTTCTGCAGCGCTAATAAATCCGCAGCATGTTCATTAATTTTGCAGAAGCGCAGCGGTAGCGCCGCCATTGACTTGCATTGAGACGCATAGAATCCGTGTCTGTACATTTGCACACGCGGATAATATGCGATTCAATGTGCGTATGGTACCCAGTTCTGGAGGAGAGGAGACTCTCATCCAGACCTGGGTACCATTGTACCTGTAAAAAAAAGAATAAAATAAAAAATAAAGTTTATATTCACCTGTCCGGCGGCCCCTGCAGCGCTTCTCCTTCCAGGACCTGAGATGACGTCGCGGTCATGTGAAAGCAGGCTGTCTCACGAGAGCCCGGCAACCAGGAGGACGCCAGGACGAGTGCGACAGCACACGCGGTTGGGGATCGGGTGTAAGTATACCTTTATTTTTTTATTTTTACGATCACACTATATAAATCCATGCTGTTTGCATGGATTTATACAGTGTGACCTAGTTGTCAAGCACTTTTCAAGTGATGCTATCGCCTGGAAAGTGCTTGTCAGTCCGCATGCGGAAACACATGCGTTAACGCATGTGAATCTGCATGTGAATCCGCATGTATTCTGCAGGAAAAACGCATGCACAATCTGCATGCGTTTTTTCTGCCAGGGAGATGCAGAAATGCTGTAGAAATTTTCTGCTTCATTTCTGCATCGTGGGCACATATACTAAGCCACTTTGTTACCATTTTGGCAGTATGCTTGAGAAAAACATGCATATGTGTCTTTTTATATAGTGTATGTAAATTTCTGGTTTCAACTGTAGTTAAGCTGTGCAGGGAGACATGTTCTCCCTGCATTACCGCTCACTGTTCTGTAGACCGCAGGTCGCTTTAAGCTTGCAGTCTACAGAACAGCAGTTTGATGCATAAGCACAGGATTTCAGAGTCCCGGCGCGGTGACATCATTGCTCTACGCCGGGACTCTGATGTCCTGTGTGTGTGATGACAGCATGTTGATCTACCCTCATTTTGCAAGGTGGACTTTGCAAGGTGGATTCATTATACAGCATGGGAGCTAATATGGGGCCATTATACAGTATGAAGGCTACTGTGGGGGCCATCATTCAGTGTGAGGACCTATATACAGTGTGGGAGCTACTGTGAGGGTCATCATACACTGTGGTGGTCTATATTAAGTGTGGGAGCTACTGTGAGGGGCTGTCATAAACTGTGGGGAGGCATTATACAATGTGGGGACTACTGTGGGGGCCTTTATACAGTGCGGGAGCTACTGAAGGGGCCATCATTTACTGTGGGGACTTCTTTGGGGGCCATTATACAGTGTGTGAGCTAGTGTGAAGGCCATTACACAGTTTGGGAACTACTGTCTGGGCCCTAAAAGTGTGGAAGTTACTGTGGAGACCATTGTACAGTGTGGAGGCTACTGTGGGGGTTACTATATAATGTAGGTGCTACTGTGGTTCCTATTATACAGTGTGGGGCCCATGATACAGTGTGGACTATTATACTGTGTTTTGGTGAAACCGTGGGCCCATTATACTATTTATAGGGAAGCTGTGGGCTGGTCATTCTGTGTATGGAAGCTGTAGGCCCATCACAGTGTGTCTAGGGGAGCTGTTGGCTCATTTTACTATGTATGGGAAAGCTGTGGGACCATCATACTGTGTAAAAAGGAGCTGTGGGCTCATCTTACTGTGTATACGGGAGGCATAAGGGAATCATACTGTGTATAGAGGAACTGTGGGACCATCATACTGTGTATAAGGTAGCTATGGGTCCAGCATACTGTGTGTGGGGGGACTCAGGTGACATTATTAAATGTTAAGTGGACATTATTATTGTTATAGGGGCACTCAGAGTATTGTGACCGTTAAAGCTGCTCAGGGGGCATTATTACTTTCTAGGGGCAAAATGTGGACACTGTTTTCTAGGGCAGTTTCTAGGGGGCAATTGTATCATCTAGAGGGCACAAAGAAGACATTTTACAATGTAAGGGGCACAGTGGTGGTTGCATTACTATGTGGGGCGGTAAGAGGAGCGCTGTTTTTGTACCACACAGCAGGTGCATTAATATAGACACATAAGGCAGCAGCGGCCAAGTATTGGGGTATAAGTAGGATGCGGCGTTTGTGCAGGTTGGGAATAGATGGGGACGGTGCTGGATGGAAATATGAGAAGTCAAATGTGTCTCTGGAGACGAGTTGTGGCTGGAGAAGTTGTCATGTCGGTCTGAGCAAGATGGAAAAGACGGGAAAAGTGATCAACTCCATCAGAAAGAAAGTCAGCAGTAAGTCACCATCTTTAACTGTACTGTAATCTTTTACATGTTCTGCAGCACAGGTATCTACCACTATATGGTGATGATACTATCAGTGTTGGTCTTTGTATAGGGAGTTTTTTTCAGTAACAACGGGGTCATCTGCAAAGGTTCTCCTATAACCACAATTAGGGTGCGCCACCATAGTTGTAATCAGGGATATTTGCTTAGGGTCTCACTCAGATGTACTGAGCCCCTAGATACACCTCTGATTGCAGTAAAGCTATATCAGACATATAAACTGTTTAGCATATGTCCTTTTAACATATCCCAAACCAAGAATCTGCCCCATGGGTAGTCGTGTCAGAGCGTCTTTGTAAATTACATACTAGTACCATTTTTCCTCTCTACGTTAATAAATTTTGATGGCAAATAAAAGGCATCGCCTGAGAGCGAAACATCTAAATCAATAAACTTTAAAATGTTACATGAAACCTAAATAAACGGCACCCAGGATAGACTTTATATGAAATTAATTAGTGACAAGGACTCTTTGGGACAGAAGTCTTTGTGACTCACATGGTCCAAGAAGGACAATCCAATTTATAACCCTCAATAAGAAAGAATCATTCATGACCCAGATGAAACTTTATTCTGCCCTTCAAATTTAACAATTTCTATATTAAAACACTGCAGCCTCTTAATTTCTGCTTCGTCCTTGATTTTCTATTGAGTTTACTTCTGATGTATTATGGATAGAACCAGGGCCGGCTCCAGGTTTTTCTGGGCCCCGGGCGAAAGAGTCTCAGTGGGCCCCTTTAATACATACCACGATTCATGATGCACAGATACCGCAGAGAAATATATATATAGTACAATGCAAAGATTTCACTTCTTACATTACATGAGCGATATCTATTGTAAATTCCACAATAGCTCAGAAACCAGCGAATCGCTCCACACAGAATACTGGCCCCCATATAAGGCCCCATACGGAATACTGGCCCCCATATAAGGCCCCATACGGAATACTGGCCCCCATATAAGACCCCATACGGAATACTGGCCCCCATATAAGGCTCCATACGGAATACTGGCCCCATATAAGGCCCCATAAGGAATACTGGCCCCCATATAAGGCTCCATACGGAATACTGGCCCCCATATAAGGCCCAATACGGAATACTGGCCCCCATATAAGGCTCCATACGGAATACTGGCCCCCATATAAGGCCCCATACGGAATACTGGCCCCCATATAAGGCTCCATACGGAATACTGGCCCCCATATAAGGCTCCATACGGAATACTGGCCCCCATATAACGCTCCATACAGGATACTGGTCCCCTTATAAAGCTCCATACAGGATATTGGCCCCCATATAACGCTCCATACAGGATACTGGTCCCCTTATAAAGCTCCATACAGGATACTGGCCCCCATATAACGCTCCATACAGGATACTGGTCCCCTTATAAAGCTCCATACAGGATACTGGCCCCCATATAACGCTCCATACAGGATACTGGTCCCCTTATAACGCTCCATACAGGATACTGGCCCCCATATAATGCTGCATGCAGGCTGTTACCCCCCACTTAATGCCCCATACAGGCTGTCCCCCCCTTATAATGCCCCATGAAGGCTGTCACCCCTCCTCTTTATAATGCCCCATGCAGGATGTACCCCCCCTCTTTATAAGGTCCCATGCAGGATGTCACCCCCTCTCTTTATAAGGCCCCATGCAGGATGTCACCCCCTCTCTTTATAATGCCCCATGCAGGATGTCACCCCCTCTCTTTATAATGCCCCATGCAGGATGTACCCCCCCTCTTTATAAGGCCTCATGCAGGATGTCACCCCCTCTCTCTATAATGCCCCAAGCAGGATGTCACCCCCCCTCTCTTTATAATGCCCCATGCAGGATGTCACCCCCTTTCTCTATAATGCCCCATGCAGGATGTCACCCCCCCTCTCTTTATAAGGCCTCATGCAGGATGTCACCCCCTCTCTCTATAATGCCTTATGCAGGATGTCACCCCCTTTCTCTATAATGCCCCATGCAGGATGTCACCCCCCCTCTCTTTATAAGGCATCATGCAGGATGTCACCCCCTTTCTCTATAATGCCCCATGCAGGATGTCACCCCCCCTCTCTTTATAATGACCCATGCAGGATGTCACCCCCCTCTCCTTATAATGCCCCATGCAGGATGTCACCCCCTTTCTCTATAATGCCCCATGCAGGATGTCACCCCCCCTCTCTTTATAAGGCCTCATGCAGGATGTCACCCCCTCTCTCTATAATGCCCCATGCAGGATGTCACCCCCTTTCTCTATAATGCCCCATGCAGGATGCCACCCCCCCTCTCTTTATAAGGCCTCATGCAGGATGTCACCCCCTTTCTCTATAATGCCCCATGCAGGATGTCAGCCCCCCCTCTCTTTATAATGCCCCATGCAGGATGTCACCCCCCCTCTCTTTATAATGCCCCATGCAGGATGTCACCCCCCCCATATTATGCCCCATGCAGGATGTCACCCCCCCATATTATGCCCCATGCTATGCCCCATGCCTCCATACATTAAAAAAAAAAAAATCAAATACTCACCTCCCTCCTCCTTACCTGCTGCCCGCTGCTCGGGTCCGGACTACAGCGTTGCCGGCGTCTTCCCGCTCTGTGCTCCCTGTGACGGCTCAGGGGAGCACGTGGTGGAAAGACGTCACCGCGCCCTCTGACCTGAGACGTCACAGGAAGCGCAGAGCAGGAAGACAGCGGATCTGCGGAGGCACAGGGAGAGGTAAGTATCCGGCTGCCGGGGCCCTGAGCAAGCGGGGGAGAAGGGTGGGCGCTGACACCGCTCTCCTCCGCCCATAGCCCAGCGGGGTGCGCGACCACCAGTGGGCCCCCCTGCCTGCTCAGGGCCCCAGCACTTGCCCGGGTGCTGACGCCGGCCCTGGATAGAACAGTCACCATAATCCTAATTTGAAATACCTTTTACAACACATTTAGTACAAATACTTTTCTGCTCTTTTGAAATTACGACAAGATATTCAGTACTTAGGGTTTCGACTCCGCTCTTAAAAATTGCCAACCACCTGAAAGAGCGATGGGCGCTAAGAAGCCGACATGAGACCCGTTGAAGCGCCGGAAGGCAGCGAAACGGCCGTTGTCCCTTTTTTCCTCTCCCCCGCATACCCTTCGGGGTCTCAGTCCAATGCGGCATGCTGAAATGCTTCGCACACAAAAATAAAGGAACGTTTTAAAGAAGACTGGGTGAGTGCTGCCTTTCCTTCTATTCTTGCTTGTGATTGAAATATTTCTTGTGCACCACCGATAAAGTCTTGAAGCACACAGTCTGAATTATGCCCTGGTGATTGATCCTTTGAAAAAACAGCGTGGTGCCAGAATGTTTCTCTTGCATTTGAGCATAAAAGAAATGCCTTTCAGACTTGACTCACCAAAGAATAAATCATATTAATTCTCAACTTTAAAAAGCTATTGACCATAATTTTATATAATTTGTGATTTCGCTGCAGTGTGCCCTGAAACCACCTTCTGCACATTTTAACAATTTTTTCTAACAACATATACACAGGCTGATGTCTTGGATGCCTTAAAGCAATCCTCTAATAAAATAGAATATTGTCCAACTCTAAGCAAACAGAAAATAGTAACAGCAGAATGCAAAATAAGTAGCAGCCTGCAACATGTTGTCGAAAAACTCATATGCTCTGGAATGTATAAACCCCTTCCCAACATGGGCAATTTCCATTTTTCTCTTTCTCGTTTTTTTTCTCTCCTTCTTCCAAGAGCCATGAATTTTTTATTTTTCTGTCCACATAGATGTATGAAGGTTTGTTTTTTGAGGGACGAGTTGTACTTTTGAATGTCACCATTCATTTTACCACATAGTGCACTGGAAAACAGGGATAATTCCAAGTGGGTGAAATAAAAATCCCCGCAATCCTGACATTGTTTTTTGAGTATTGCATTTGCGAAGCTCATTAGGTGGTAAAAATAACCTGGAAATAAGATTTTTTTCTGGATGTGGCGATATCACATACGTGCATTTTATTTTTATTTGTCTTTATTTTTTAATGGGGGAACATAGGTGTGATTCAAACGCTTATGTTTTTTAATTTTTTTCATATTTTTAAAGCTTTTTTTTTTTTTTACTTTTTACTGTATTCATTAGTCCTCTTAGCGGACTAGAACTTGCAATCATCATCTGATCACTTGTATTATACACAGCACCACCACAGTATTGCTGTATATATCAAAAATCAAGATTTCCTTTGATGCCCAGTTGCAGGCTAGATTGCAAAGGATGACTGGCACTAAGGTTTTCAACAGACCATCAGCTTTCATATCAACCCATCGGCTCCTCGCAATCGGGCACATACACACATAGAATGACATGCCCCCATGCCGGTGTGCTATTAAAGCCGCTGGCAGTGGACAGCTGGCTTTCAGGAGCTTAAATAACCCCATCCAAACTACACAGAAGGAAGCAAACATACAAAATCTAATTCCTAATCTCCTATTACAGACAGAACTACAAGTACCAGAGGACACGGAACTAGAGTTGTGACCTTGTATCGTCCACAACAAGAACACAACGCCACCTTCGGCAGAAGCAGAGACAGGAAGGGCAGGCACCAACTCAGATGTCATATTACATATGTGTACAAAGCTCATCAAACTCCCTCTATCCCCTCAGGAAGAGCATCAGTCCTCTCCTGAAATTTTGTATGAACATCAATTTATGCATCTAACATTTAAAGTAGATCTGCCATCGGATTTCAAAATACAAATTGTATACATTAAATACATCTATTGGACCTGATGATGCTGGTGTACTTCCTGTGCAAATAATCATCAGGATGGCTGCTTTAACCTTTTTGAAAATTTAAACTTAAATCTACCCCATCCTACCCTGATTGACAGCTCATCAATGTCTCTCTTCCTGCTGCTGCTGAAATCTCACTCTGCTCAGTTGTCACGGGTGTGTCAGAGGTGACAGACAGTCGTCCTGCAGTGGTTTGCAGGACATCTCCACGTTTGGCAATGCAGACAGCTGCCTAGATAGGAAGCTGTCTTTAGGACCCAGTGGCTACCTCCCTCTGGCCTGGGTGTATATATACTTGATCTCTCCAGGTGGGCGTCGCTGGTTATACTCATTTCTACTTGGAACTTGGCTGAAGCTGCATCACGTCCTCTCTGGAGTCTTGAGGCCGTGTGCCCTATTGGAGTTCTTCTAAAGCTGAGTTGTTGTTCCCCTGTGTTGTATTCCCCTTTTGTCTTTAGAGTGCTAGCGGAGGTTGACTAGTGCTCATCTCCTTCCACCCCCAGCTATAACCTTACGCCAGGGATAGTAAGGCGAGGCACGTGATCGGCAACAGCTGCGGAGGTTGTATAGGGACGTTAGGGGGAGACAGGGTGATGCTAGTCCAGATTAGGAGGTCACCTCTTCCCCCTTTCCCTAGGGTGTGGGCTCCCTTTCCCTTTCCAATCTGTGTTGCACTCACACCTGGCGTGACATTAGTACAAGCTGCTGTTGTCTGTCAGGTTTGGTGGGCAGAGATTGAATGGTAATACATTAGGAGTCTTGAGTTCTTACTCTTTAGCTGTAAGTCATTAAGTGCTCATTTTAATAACAGGATTAAAAAGCCACACTGACATAGGTATTCAGTAGAATACATCTCCTCCAACAGATCTATTTAAAGGGAATATGTCATCAGAGAATTGTTCTAATCAGGTTTTAATGTTCAGTATATTTAAATATATATAATAATAATTTTTATTTTTCATATCACTAATAATTATATAAAAAAAAAATTGCAATTTTTACATTGGCCTCTCTAGCTGTTGTTTTCAGCAACGACATGGACATTAGTAGCAACAGACTGATTATTTGCATAGTAGCAGCATCTGAGCATACTTTAAAGTGGATATATGTCATTGTGAAGTGATGGGGAGGAAGTGAGTTGTGACATCACATATTGTGAATGGTAGATTACAATATATGGAGGTGTTACCTTTTAAAGTAATTATGTCTGTGATGATAATGAAGTTGCTGAAAAATCTTCTATACAGAACAGGAAGTGTGAGTCTAATATGGCGCCTTGTAACTAGCGTGAAAATTGCAATATTTCAGGTTTTTTTAAACATAGATAATGATATGATGAACTGAAAAATTATCAAAAATTTGTAAAAAGTATATTTAACATCAAAATCTGATTTCAGCAATATGTAATCTGTTGACACATTCCTTTTAACGATTTATACAGTTTGTATTGGTAAAGCCGGTGACAATTCAGCTTTAACTGCCAATTACTTTGTCAGACATCTAGGAACAGGGAATGTGAGGGTTTAATATAACGCTACATAAATAAGTTCTATTTGTCCCCGTCTGGTAGAGAAGAGTGTAGCCTTATCTTTAAGTGACATATCAAATTAAAGTTAATAAGAAATCTGTCATCTTAAAATACTTCGGATCAAGTTTAAAGATTAGAAACAAGCTCTTATCTCACTAAGATAAAAATTTGGAAGAACTAAAAAGTGAGTACAAAGTTCACATATATTACATTTCAGACACCATGTTTAATAGTTTATATAAAAAATATTAAAACAGAATAGTTGCATTGGCGGGCCAAGGCTTCTCCACTAAATAATTCACTGTTGAAATCAGTCATATCAGAACCCAACTGTAAATCACATGCTTAACCCCTTCACAACATTTGACGTTAGTTAACGTCACGGTGAGGACGGGGTTGCCGCAAAATGATGTAAACTTATGTGTCATGGTGATCATGTGGACACAGGAGCAGTGCCTGCACAATCGCCACCGGGAGCTCGGCTTAAGTGAAAGCCAAGCCCAGGCCATTTAGCCCCCTAAATGCTGTAATCGATAGCGATTGTAGCATTTAGAAGGCAGAGAGAGGTAGGTGGCTTCCTCTCCCTTCAGATTGGCAGCCACGTGATGGCCTGATCATTGTCGTCATGATGACCTCCGGGTCAGCTAGCTACGGCAGGGATGTCAAACTCAAACACACAGAGTGCCAAAACTAAAAAACTTGGACAAAGTCGCGGGCCAACCAGTATACAGTATAATGGGCCCACATACTCCTCCATACAGTATAATGAGCCCCACATAGTCCTCCATACAGTATAATGGGCCCTACATAGTCCTCCATACAGAATAATGGTCCCACATAATCCTCTGTGGCAACCCAGGGGTCTGGTTGCCACAGTGGTAGAAATACCATGTCTGCGAGCGAGCATGGGTTTTCCTGGCCAGGAGCACCATTGCATGCAACGCCTCCTGCCCCAGTCCAGGGAGAAACTGGATCTGGGGCGGGGTTAGTTAGTCTAGTTCCAGAGAGAGGGACAGAGCAGCAAGGAGCTCTGTAGGAGACAGGAGCTGAAGGCCAGGGATTGGAGCTGATAGAGCTCATCCTGCCACAGAGAAGACGCAGAGAACCGGACACCGGAGTCCGAGGCTGTGAGGATATCCACTTCCATCAGCAGAAACCACCTGGCAGGGGATTTCAGATCCTCTGGCCATAGAAAGCCCGGAGGCTCAGTCACACGCAAGGGACCGGCACCGCCATCGAGGAGCGGAAGGTACCAAAGGCCCCAAGTCACCAGCCATACGGGTGAGCACCACACGGTACACTCAGGGACGTGGGCTACTACACGACTACAGCAGGGTAGCCAGGAAGAGTGCAGTCAGACGGGAAGGCCTACACCTCCACCTGGCCAGGGGGACTCTTGTTCGCTCACAGACTGACCAGGCCTCTAATGTTAGCCAGTACTCCCGACAGGGCCTTCTTCATTACCAACAGTAAAGACCCTGAACTGCACTGCACAGACTCTGAGTCATTTCTGCTGCACCCATGCACCACAACCCTCACCATCTACACACGCTGCCCTGAGGCTATACTCCACCCGTGGGAAGTTATACTACCCTCTGCTGCGCACACAACATCAGCCTCAGCGGTCTACCCCACAGCGGCGGTTCTCAGTGACCGCAATCCATGGTATGCGTAGTCGGACATTTAAACATTAAAAACCAAATAAACAGATCCGCCACTGGTTTGACCACCCTGAGCCACGGGACCGGGTCGCCGCCACAGAGACTACAACCCCTAGCATTACACAGAGACCCGGCTCCGGGTATTCCCCCACACACGGCCCAGGGGGCGCATCACCTCCATACAGTATAATGGGCCCCACATAGTCCTCCATACAGTATAATGGGCCCCACAAAGTCCTCCATACTGAATAATGGGCCCCACATACTCCTCCATACAGTATAATGAGCCCCACATAGTCCTCCATACAGTATAATGGGCCCCACATAGTCATCCATACAGTATAATGGGCCCCACAAAGTCCTCCATACAGAATAATGGGCTCCACATACTGTACATACAGTATAATGAGCCCCACAGAGTCCTCCATACAGAATAATGGGCCCCACAAAGTCCTCCATACAGAATAATGGGCCCCACATAGTCCTCCATACATAATAATGGGCCCCACATAGTCCTCCACACATAATAATGGGCCCCACCTAGTCCTCCATACAGAATAATGGTCTCATATAATGGTGGTGGTTCTGGGGTCAAGGGCCAAATAAAACCACCCTGCGGGCCAGATTTGGCCCATGGGCCAGAGTTTGACATGTATGAGCTACCTGTTAAACCATACTCAGAGCATAGTCTAGGAGGCTTCTGCAGTGCAGCACTAACCTGTATAATGCATTGCAATTACATAGAGGACTAGGTAAAAAGTTTAAAAAAAATGCAAAAAAATCATAAACTAAATAAACCAAAAAAAAATGAAAAAAATATTAAACTAATAAATATGTATATTTATGTAAAAAAAAAAAAGTACACATATTTGGTATCACTGCAGACGGAACGATCTGACCTATAAAACTGTCACTATTTAACCCCTTCAATTAACTACGTACAAAAAAATTATAAAAAATGTGGCAAAAAAAATGCTTCTTTATCAAACCGCAAAAAAAAGTGGAATAAAACGCAATCAAAAAGTCGAATGTAAATAAAAATGGTACCGCTGAAAACGTCATCTTGTCCTGCAAAACAAACCACCACACAACTCTATCAGTGAAGAAATAAAAAAAATTATAGCTCTCCGACTATAGCTATACAACAACAATTCTTTTTTCTATAAAAAAAATGTACTGTGTAAAAGAGGCAAAACATAAAAAAATATATAAATGTGGTATCGCTGTAATCGTACTGACCCGAAGAATAATGCTGTCTTATCACTTTTACCATATGGTGAACAGCATTCAAAAAAAATTCCTGAATTGCTGGTTTTTGTTCATTCAGATTCCCAAAAATCGGAATAGAAAGTGATTAAAAAATGTTATGTACCTAGAAATAGTATCAACAAAAACGTCAACTCATCCCGCAAAAAACAAGCCCTCACATGACTCTGCCACCAGATATATAGGAAAATTATAGCTCTCAAAATATGGCGATGCAAAAACTTTATTTTACAATAAAAAGTGTCTTAGAGTGTGACAGCAGCAAAACATAAAAACCCGATATAAATCTGGTATCACTGTAATCGCACCGACTCGAAGAATGAAGTGGTCTAATCACTTATATCGAACGAGGAACAGCGTAAAAAATAAATAAATAAAACCTATTCTTCACCTGCTGTTGATTTGTTCATTCTGCCTCACAAAGATCGCAGCATGGCTCGGCTCACATTTATCCTGCGCTCTACGCTGAGCGCTTACACTGGGGTTTCCATGTAAATCTCTGAAATATGTGATTCAGATGTAACCACTGGTGGAAGATTCCCTGTAATGAGTCAGATGGAGGTTTTTAGACTTGCACAAAAGTGCCGTCAGCCACAGTTTTGTACACCTCTGAAAAGCAGGACAATGCTGAACAGAGGCCAGAGTAACTCTGCTGCCGCACTATAGTGAATGGATTCCATGGAGTTTTCATCTGAATCATGTCATTTGGAGATTTAAGTGCTCAGCATAGAGCGCAGGATAAATGTGATCCAAAATGTTATGTAAAATTTTTCCAAGAAAAGCTTCAACTCAATCTACAAAAAAAAGCAAGTCTCCACTAAGGTCCGTAATCTGTCAATGAAAATATAGGGGCTTCCACATTACTGGTAGTACAAAGGTTCTGGAAAAGCTCTATGGCTTGTCACCCACCAAAAGAAATTCAATGAATTCTTCGCTCCCAAATTCAAATGCCCCCATCCCTTCTGCATCCCAGTGTGCCTGAACCGCAGTTGGTGTCCACATGTTTTGCATTTCGGTAGTGATGAGAGCCCGCTTAATTTACGGGTGCATGTCTCCAGAAGCATGAGCTTGGCATAATGTATGGGCACTACAAGATACTGGGCACTACAACGTACTAGGCACTACAATGGCAGATTTGCAATTTTCACTCGGCAACATTGATGCTTGTTTCTGGAAAACACCCATAGAGTCATAATCGTCACTACACCTGTAGTAAAAATCCTAGAGGGTGTAATCTCCAAAATGGGGTCACTAGAAAGGGGTTCTGCTCTTCTGGCACTTAGAGGCTTTGTATATGAAGTCCACTAACTATTTAAAGATAATTTGTTCTCCAAGAGTCAAATTGCGCTCCGTCCCTCTCCAGTCTCGCCATGTGGCTAAGCAGTACTGTACAGCCAGATATGGGATATTGCCATGTTCAGCAGAAATTGTGTGACACATTTTGATGTAATTTTTACCCATTATCCCATATGAAAATATAAAATTTGGGGCTAAAGCAACATTTTTGTGGTAAAAATGAAATTATTTTTTCTTCACTGCCCAATGGTATAAAATTCTGTGACACACCCATGGTATCAATATGATCACCACAACCATAGATGAATTCATTGAGAAGTGTAGTTTGCAAAATTGGGTCACTTTTGGGGGGGGGTCTGCTGTTCTGGCACTCTCAGTGGGTCATGGCACCCGCAAACCATAACAGTAAAATCTGCACTATAATATTATATAAGTATTTCCTGATTACATGTAGGGTATTGGCGCACTCAGGAAGAATTGCACAACAAACTGTGAGGCCCATTTTTTTCCCATTAGCCCTTATAAAAATGAAAAACTTGGGGCTAAAACAACATTTTAGTGGTAAAAATGTAATTATTCTTTCTTTACCGCCCAATGGTATAAAATTCTGTGAGACACATGTGGTGTCAATATTAGGGACGTCGCTAGGCACTTAGATCCGGGGCCTGGGCTCCGGATCAGAAGTGCACTGCCTCGCATCTCAGAAACTCAGATTAACTTTTCTTTTCCAATAAACTTTATTTGTAAACACAGGAACGCACACATGCAGGATATGCCTAACACAGCTCTGCATGGTGCGTGCGTGTGATTAGCTTATCTTCGCTCCCTGATCTTCCTCTTCAGCACCAGTCACAAGAGATACCCTGTCTATGTGCAGAGTGACTGCACTGCACAGTGTTAGCTTCAGCAAGAGAGAAAGGGAAGAGGTGTTCGGGGCCAGGTATGTAAGGAGAACGAGACAGTGCAGAAGAGAGGGGAGAAACTGCTGAGGAGAGGGGAGACACAGTACTGAGGAGTGAGGAGAACTATGTCAGCCATGAAGAGAAGGGAGAAACCATTCAGCGCTTTCCCCTCTTTGGCTGCTATTCACACACAGCAGCCCCCTTCCTCCTGTAAGGCTCCCAGTAGATCAGCAGTCGGGATTGGGGAGGTGTGCAGGGATGACAAGAGGGCTCCCTCCACTGCTGATTCCTAACTACAGTGCATGACCCCCTTTCCTTTCCTCTATGATGAAGAAAAGAGTGAGTATATGTGTATGTATATACAGTGTGAGTATGTCATCTGTGTATAGTGTGTGTGTGCACAGGTCATGTGATGTGAGTATTATAAAAAATATATATATTTCACCTCACCTGGGTCAGCCTGCTCGGTCCACTTTCTCATGAGGCACGGTGCTCGGATTGTAAAGACCCCCGTCTGGGAGACATTAGGCAGTGATGAAAGGGTAGTTATCCAGCAACTCGTGAAATTGACTTAAAAAATAGCCTTTATTTTGAAAAAATTAAAAACATGAGACCATAGTGCAAATAAAAGCTATGGGTAAGGATCTACGTATCCGAAACGCGTAAGCCTCTGTACGCTTTTATTTGCACTATGGTCTCATGTTTTTAATTTTTTCAAAATAAAGGCTATTTTTTAAGTCAATTTCACGAGTTGCTGGATAACTACCCTTTCATCACTGCCTGATGTGAGTATTATGTATGTGCGCAGGTCATGTGTTGTCAGTATAATGTGTGTGCGTAGGTCATGTGATGTGAGGATTATGTGTGTGCTCGGGTCATGTGATGTGAGGATTATGTGTGTGCTCAGGTCATGTGATGTGAGTATTATGTATGTGCTCAGGTCATGTGTTGTAAGTATTATGTGTGTGCTCAGGTCATGTGTTGTACAGTAAGTATTATGTGTGCGCTCAGGTCATGTGTTGTGAGTATTATGTGTGTGCTCAGGTCATGTGTTGTAAGTATTATGTGTGTGCTCAAGTCATGTGTTGTGAGTATTATGTGTGCGCTCAGGTCATGTGTTGTGAGTGTTATGTGTGTGCTCAGCTTATGTGTTGTGAATATTAAGTGTATGCTTGTTTCCTGATTATCGGCCTTTCTAAATCATTCAGAGAACGACGTTTTGAAGGTTGTTTAAAGATCATCATTCTTGGCATTACAAAGTCCTGCTGAGGACAATGATATTCTACAGTATGTGTATAAAATGATTGTATTGATGATTGTTCTGTGAGAGAGTTAGTCCAATCAGCAATGTTAGTAATCTGTAGCCATCGGACAGGAGTCCTAGAAACCACCACCTACCTCCCGGCATCTGCTGCTCTTCTTTTGATTAGCTATCCTGGCACAACGTCGTATGCACAACACGCCGCAACAATGACATTGTACCTGGCCGGCAAGT
Source organism: Phyllobates terribilis (assembly GCF_046119375.1). Classification (NCBI taxonomy): domain Eukaryota; kingdom Metazoa; phylum Chordata; class Amphibia; order Anura; family Dendrobatidae; genus Phyllobates; species Phyllobates terribilis. The sequence goes on along the minus strand of NW_027362764.1, from coordinate 108,013,356 downwards.
CAGAAGAAGAGCCGCATATTCCGGGTGTGATAAGGCAGTTCTCAGGACTTCTGTCCTTCCAGCCACAGACTGCTGACATGGCTGATGGACCGGGTCACATCACCTCTATACTGTGCGCATGGAAGTGCAATGGTCGGCCGGTATAAAGAGGCTATTAAATAACCGCCAATCGGTTTGCATGTAGCTGATCCACGGTAAGACGCCGTTAGCCATAGTAAATGTACTGTGCTTCTCACTGCCTATAAGAATATATGCAAATGAGTGCAATTTCATTAATCATTTCCATAGCTCACAATTACTGGTTGATTGGCCACCAGTAATACATTTTATGCTAGGGTTGTATGGCGGAATGTGTCAGGTGACAATTACATTGTGCGCCTCATTGCAAAATAAAATATAACAATTTCTCATGGTGTTGCATTGCAATTTTAACCTAACACGATTGCAACACAAAGATACAAATATTTCCAAGTGTGTTGGATTTTCTGTTTTTCTTTATTACAGGAAAATAAAGGAGACGACACAAAGTTATATTTATAATATTGGGCGTTTTATTATTTTTCTATTTACTATACTTATAAATTTGAGGTTCTTAGTGCACATTTTGATCAAATTGTGCAAGTCCATTTGCCAATGGCATGGTGAGCTCATCAGATGGAGTCCTACACTAACAGACTAACCTATTTATTGCGTTTGTACTATTCTTATTATCATCATCACAATCCTTTCATTACTATTACAATATTATTATACTTATTATTGCTATTATTACTCTAGTACTATGGGATCCTTAGAATTAAATCTGTTCATCCAGAAGAAGGCAAAAACTCCTGGACACATTCAGCCAATTTGTGTCAAGGGGAAACATTCCTTCTTGACCCCTGAAAAAAGCAATCAGTCATAAAACCCTGGATCAAACCTGCTGATGCCTAATAATGTGCTATACTATTATTTATTATTTACTATTTATAATAATGCTATACCATTATAATTTATATTGCTGTTTTATTACTACCACTATTTTTTTAAATATTTATTTCTATTTTTTAACTTACTATTACTGATATTATGATTTTTGTTACTAATATTGCTCTTATTTCTATATTTACTATTAATTAGATCCCTATTCTATTTTATTATTATTACCATTATTGCTAACATTTGCATTGATATGTTACTAAAACTATAAATTAGATCCCGATTCCTAAAGATATTGATCCAGAAGAAGACAAAAAACCACGGACACATTCAGCCAATTGGTGTCTCAGCGGAAAAATTCTTTCTTGACCCGAGAAAAGGCGATCAGTCCTAGAACCCTGGATCAAACCTGTTATATTAATTTTATGTTTCTATCATCATTATGCAATTAATGTTATAGTTACTGCTCGTATTAGAATATTAAATACTATATTATTACTCCTAATATTATAAAAGTCTTTATAATGTTTTTACTACATTTTTAAGCTTTTTTAATCTAATAATTACTACTTTATGTCTATTCTTTTTATTAGTATTAGATTTGAAACTGTTGATGTTAGTACAGCTGGAATGTTGATTTCATCGAGTCCATCAACGTCTCATTGGTTAGAGGAGGATGGCCCAGATGATATTCCTCCTTCCTCTGAGGTTAGTGTTGATGTATTGGAGGATGGACTGCTGATGGATCTTCTGTCTTCATGCCGGTTGCTTCTGGTCGAGTTGTTCTTTTTCACAACTTCTGCTTTCGCTTCTTATACCTTCTCATCTTCTTCTTCTTTCCCCTCTGTGTCTTCTGCCTCATCTTCTACAAGCTCTTTTACCTCCCGATACTTCATTGCCTCCTTAGACATTTTAATTTCCTCTTCTTCTGCTTCATTGATTTTGGCTCAGGTGTTTTTCATCCAAAGGATGTGGTAGTGTTGGAATATGTTCAGTGCAACAACTCCATTCCTGTGTATGTAAATGTTCTATTGCTAGGTTTGTGTATTGTCTATAAAGTTTAAGAAAAAAAACTGCCAGAGACTCACACACAGAAAAGACCATGTGACTGTGTTCAGTTTCCTGTGTTTGTGCATGAGAGGAGAAGCCGCCTGCTGATGCTGCACAGAGACACTTAAGATATGTATATGACTCTCCCCCTGGGCCGTGGGGCACTCGGATCCGGGCAATAGGGAGCGATGGGAGTAGTAGTGGCAACCCGGTTCCGTGGCTCAGGGTGGTCAGGCCAATGGTAGTCCGTTATATTGATTATGTCCGACTACGCCACCCGTGGATTTGCGGTTATTAGGAACCGCCGCTGCATGCAGACCGCTGGGGCTGATGAGATGTGCAGCTATGGTAGTGTGACTCCCCACGGGAAGAGTGCGGCCCCAGGGCAGTATAGTGGATGGTGGGAGTGATGGTAGTGAGAGTCCCAGTGATGATAGTGCTGGAGGAGCAAGGAGCACACAGACAACAGGTTGCAGTCCAGGGTCTTTACTTGAACAGGTAAACTGACCCACAAACAGTCCCAGCTAGGAGGGGACCTGGATGTCTGAGAGCAACGGGGAAATTGGCCCTGGTCAGGGTGAGGGTGTAGGCCTACCGTGCTTTCTGCGCTCCTTCTGGCGATCTCCTCCTGATAGGATAACAGCCCACGTTTCCGTGCTTTCCGTGCTTTCTCGCCTGTATGGCCTGCGACGTGGGTTCCTTTCTGCTCCCAGCCTTGTACGGCTTTACTGGTCCCTTCGGTTGTGGCAGAGCCTCCAGGCTTCTTAGGCCAAGGAATGTACAGTCCCTTGCGGACTGGTTCTCTGCTGGGGGATGTGGAATCCTTCCAGCCTCAGACACCAAAGTCTGGTAAAATGAAGTCTTTTCTCTGCCAAGACAGGCTCTCTTCGCCTCTTGTCTCTGGCTGGTGGCTCTCCTCCTGCCACACTTCCTCTTAGGTTACAATGCAACTGTCCCTCTCTGCTCTGGGACCTGAATCCTCAGATAGGTCGTCCAGTTCTCCCTAACCCTGTCCCCAGTACCAGCTTTTATAGGGGCAGCCTGCTCCCCCTACTGGCCTGAGACAGGAGGCATTGCATGCTAATGTTCCCCTGGCCAGAGAACCTCCCCCTTGCTCTCAGACACAGCTTTAATTACACTTGTGGCATCCAGGTAGGGTGACACATATATTCCTGATTCCGCAAAGCCTGTCATATCTGTACCTGTTTATAGCTAACTAGCTATTGAACCCGTTCTACGCCCGGGTGGCGAGCATTTTTATTGGTATTTGGTCTCCCATGCTGGTATGTGCTGCCCCCATCCTGTCCCCACCATCCAATCCCGGTATGCGTGGCTCCCCTCATCCCCGATCCCGGTATGCGTGGCTCCCCTCATCCCCGATCCCGGTATGCGTGGCTCCCCTCATCCCCGATCCCGGTATGCGTGGCTCCCCTCATCCCCGATCCCGGTATGCGTGGCTCCCCTCATGCCCGATCCCGGTATGCGTGGGTCCCCTCATCCCCATTTCCGGTATGCGTGGCTCCCCTCATCCCCATTTCCGGTATGCGTGGCTCCCCTCATCCCCATTTCCAGTATGCGTGGCTCCCCTCATCCCCATTTCCGGTATGCGTGGCTCCCCTCATCCCCATTTCCGGTATGCGTGGCTCCCCTCATCCCCATTTCTGGTATGCGTGGCTCCCCTCATCCCCATTTCCGGTATGCGTGGCTCCCCTCATCCCCATTTCCGGTATGCGTGGCTCCCCTCATTCCCATTTCCGGTATGCGTGGCTCCCCTCATCCCCATTTCCGGTATGCGTGGCTCCCCTCATCCCCATTTCCGGTATGCCTGGCTCCCCTCATCCCCATTTCCGGTATGCGTGGCTCCCCTCATCCCCATTTCCGGTATGCGTGGCTCCCCTCATCCCCAATCCCGGTATGTGTGGCTCCCCTCATCCCCAATCCCAGTATGCGTGGCTCCCCTCATCACCAATCCTGGTATACGTGGCACACCTCATCCCTATCCTGGTGTGTATGGTATCCCTCATCCTGGTATGCATGGCACCCTATCCCTCACTCCCAATCCCGGTATGCGTGGCACCCCTCACCTCCAATCCCTTTATGCATGGCACCCCTTACCCCCCAAATCCTGGTATGCGTGGCGCCCCTCACCCCCCAATCCTGGTATGTGTGGCCTCCTCAACCCCCCAATCCTGGTATGTGTGGCCTCCTCAATCCCCCAATCCTTGTATGTGTGGCCTCCTCAACCCCCCAATCCTGATATGTGTGACCTTTTCAATCCCCAAATCCTGGTATGTGTGGCCTCCTCAACCCCCCAATCCTGGTATGTGTGGCCTCCTCAATCCCCAAATCCTGGTATGTGTGGCCTCCTCAATCCCCAAATCCTGATATGTGTGGCCTCCTCAATCCCCAAATCCTGGTACGTGTGGCCTCCTCAATCCCCCATTCCTGGTATGTGTGGCCTCCTCAATCCAGGTATCCTGGTATGTGTGGCCTCCTCAATCCCCTAATCCCTGGTATGTGTGGCCTCCTCAATCCCCCATTCCTGGTATGTGTGGCCTCCTCAATCCCCCATTCCTGGTATGTGTGGCCTCCTCAATCCCCCATTCCTGGTATGTGTGGCCTCTTCAATCCCCCATTCCTGGTATGTGTGGCCTCCTCAATCCCCCATTCCTGGTATGTGTGGCCTCCTCAATCCCCAAATCCTGGTAGGTGTGGCCTCCTCAATCCCCCATTCCTGGTATGTGTGGCCTCCTCAATCCCCCATTCCTGGTATGTGTGGCCTCCTCAATCCAAGTATCCTGGTATGTGTGGCCGCCTCAATCCCCTAATCCCTGGTATGTGTGGCTTCCTTAATCCCCCATTCCTGGTATGTGTGGCCTCCTCAATCCCCCATTCCTGGTATGTGTGGCCTCCTCAATCCCCCATTCCTGGTATGTGTGGCCTCCTCAATCCCCCATTCCTGGTATGTGTGGCCTCCTCAATCCATGTATCCTGGTATGTGTGGCCCCCTCATCCCCCAATCACTGCACACATAAAACAATAAACACTTATACTCACCTTCCTCCCTCACCTCTGCTCCAGCATTGAGTCCTGTCTGCAGCAGCTCATGTCGGCATCTGAGCTGCGCTCTCTCAGAAGCCGAGGTGAGCCGCTGCCGGCACATTCACTCCTCTCCACGCCGGGATTATGGGCGTGGAGAAGCGTGAATATGCTTTCTCTTTAGCGGCGGCCACTGACAGCAGGAGCCGGGGCTCAGCGCTCCTCCATGCCCGCTACTAAAGAGAATGAATATTCCGTCTTCTCGACGCCCATGGGAGTGGAGAAGAGGGAATATTCATGTCCCTTTAGCAGCGGGCACACGTGATGTGCCCCGCTCCTCTGCCGCCGGAACCTCCTACTCACCTATCCTCCTCGTTCCCACGCTGCTTGGGGCCCTCACGGGCCCCTTCCGGCCACGGGCCCCATAGCAGTGGCGTGGTCTGCCGTCATTGGCGGTACGCCACTGTCTTACCTGTAACGGCTGGATGCAGTCTTCTGTCTGGAGCCAGACTGCGCGTCACGCATGCGCAGTCTATCGAGGCTTTGGACAGAGACCCCCATCTCCCGTTATATTATAGATTAAAGCTTTGTTCTGTTGTCAACACGCTTTGAGAATATCCTGAATGATCCGCTGCCAACAGGTTATGGGCCCAGGAGTGACACAGAACCCCAGCGTGACACAGAAGTCCAGGAGTGACACAGAAGAGTAATACAGCAACAGAAGAAGCAAAAGCAGAACAGAGCAATAGAGAAAATGTCCATAAGCAGGGATCACTGCAAGTTCTCAGTGCAAAGTCTCACCAATCAGAATTATCAATCTTGGAAATTTAAGGTGAAAATGCTGCTCATAAGAGAAGGTATGTGGAAATATATGCAGGAACAAGTGCCTCATCCATTACCAGATGATTGGCTAGATCTTTTTACTCTGAGGCCAGAGACAGGGACAAGGGGGCATCTTCTACGTCTGGCGGAAAGAAGGTTTAATCATAATCACAGACGGGGATTCTTTACTGTAAGAGCAGTGAGACTATGGAACTCTCTGCCGCATGATGTTGTAATGAGTGATTCACTACTAAAATTTAAGAAGGGCATGGATGCCTTTCTTGAAAAATATAATATTACAGGTTATATATACTAGATTCCTTGATAGGGCGTTGATCCAGGGAACTAGTCTGATTGCCGTATGGAGTCGGGAAGGAATTTTTTTCCCCTATGTGGAGCTTAGTGTTTGCCACATGGGTTTTTTTTGCCTTCCTCTGGATCAACATGTTAGGCTATGGGTTGAACTAGATGGACTTAGTCTTCCTTCAACCTTAAAAACTATGTTACTATGTTAGAGAAGGATCAGAAAGCACAAAGCACTTTCTCCCTCAATGTAGATGATGATCAGATTGTGCATATATGCAAATGTGCAACTGCAAAAGAGATGTGGGATGAATTACAGAAAGTGCGTGAAAGATCAAATCTCAGCAATAAGTTTTATCTCATGAGAAAACTGTATCAGTCTAAGCTAAGTGATGGGCAGAATATGCAGGACTATATAAGAAACACCCTAGATATTGTGGAGCGCCTCACGAGCATTGGAGAAGAAATGAAAGACTTTCATGTTGCTGCACTACTATTAAGTGGTCTTCCAGAAAATTATGACACACTTGTCACTGCACTAGATGCACGGCCAGATGATGAGCTCACACTAGAATATGTCAAAGGCAAGCTTGTAGATGAATTCAAGCGAAAAACACACAATGTAAGCAGCAGTAATGAATCTAGAGCAAAAACAGCATTAAAGACACAGGACTTTCCTAAAAATAAGAGCAATCTAAGGGAAACTCGTGAATGTTTTGTCTGCAGAAAGCCCTGCCACCTTAAAGCAGACTGCAGAATTTGGAAAGCAAGAATGAGTCAGCTTAAAAAGCAGAACAGTGATCAAAAGGTGAAAACAGCTGTAGAGGAAAAGTCTGCATGTGTTGAAACTGCATTTAATACCAGTACAGGCTCATCTGCAAAGCATATGTGGTGTATAGACTCTGGTGCTAGCAGCCATATGACAAATAACAAGGATTTCTTCACTGACCTTGATGAAAGCAAGTCAGAAAAGGTCATCTTAGCTAATGGTCAATATATGACTTCAGAAAGAGTAGGAGACGGCTACCTCCACTGTCCAGTTTCCTCAGCACAAAGCAGAAAGATCCCAGCAAAGGATGTTCTCTATGTTCCCAGTCTTGAAAGCAATCTTCTGTCAGTATAGAAGCTTATGCAAAAAGGGAATGTAGTTACTTTTAAAGACAACAGCTGCATTATATCAAAGAAGGGTCCCACTCTTACAGAAAGAAAAATCCAAAATGAACGTTATCAGCTAAAATGCAAAGAAAGAGTGTACAGTGCTAGACAAGATCTGCATAAGAACTGTATCCATATATGGCACAGACATCTTGGGCACAGAGACCCAGAAGCAATAAGGAAGCTAGGTCAACTTTCAAATGGTGTGGAAATCAAGCAATGTAGTCAAATGATGACGTGCACTAGCTGTCTTAAAGGGAAAATGTCCAGAAAATCCTTTCCTAAGGTAAGCACCACTAGATCTGCACAGCCACTGGATTTGATACACACAGATGTTTGCAGTCCAATGAGTGTTCAAACTCCAAGCAAGAAGAGATATTTTCTCACATTTATTGATGACTACTCCAGATATACAGTCACCTACCTGCTTCACAGTAAGGATAAAGATCCACAGAAACTTGAAGAATTTCTTGCTGTAGTATTTAACAAATTTGGAAGAATGCCAAAAGCCCTGCGTGCAGATAATGGGACTGAATATACAAGTGGTAAGGTGCAAACCATTTCGAGAAAGAATGGAATCGTGTTCCAAACTACCATCCCATACAACCCAGAACAGAATGGCATTGCAGAGAGAAAGAACCGCACTCTCTGTGAAAGTGGAAGAAGTATGTTGTTTGATACAAATCTACCTACAACGTATCAGGGAGAAGCCAACAAGACAGCTTGCTATCTTCAAAACAGACTGCCAGGTAAAGCCACAAATAAAACTCCATATGAGCTATGGAACTGTGAGAAGCCCAACCTGAAGCACCTAAGGATAGTTGGAAGCAAAACATTTGTATATGTTCCCAAAGCAAAACGTTCCAAGTGGGAATCTCATGCAAAGCAAGGAGTCCTGGTGGGCTATAGCAAAACTCAAAAGGGATACAGAAACAAGAACAAGAATCTCAATCACCAAACCGAGACACTGAGAAAGAAAACACTGAAGTCTGGATAAGCTCTGAAGCCAGCAAGAAAGAAACAGAAGAACCGAGTCAACCTCCAGTCAGGAGATCAGATAGACCAAACAAAGGTATCCCAGCTAGACGCCTTTATTATATGGTCAGAACACTTCCTGAGCCAGAGCCACACTCATGGTTAGAGATGCAAAAACTGCCTGTCCACGAGAAGCAGACGTGTATAAGGCTGTGTGCCCACGTAGCGTTTTTCAAGCGTTTATGCTGCGGAATTTCCACAGCGTAAACGCTTGTGAAACGCTAGGTAATCCGCACCCCATGATCCCCAAGGGGATTCCGCATGTTCTATGCACATGCTGCGGATTTTTCCGCAGCGTTTATGCTGCGTACAAAAATCCGCAGCATGTCATTTAATTTTGCGGAAGCGCAGCGGAACTCCCGCCATTGACTTGCATTGAGACGCATAGAAACCGCGACTGTACATTTTTACAAGCGGCTTCTATGCGTCTCTATGTGCGGATGGTACCCAGTTCTGGAGGAGAGGAGACTCTCATCCAGACCTGGGTACCATTGTACCTGTAAAAAAAGAATAAAATAACAAATAAAGTTTATATTCACCTGTCCGGCGGCTTCTCTCTGAATGCCGGCATCGCTTGAGGACCTGCGGTGACGTCACAGTCATGTGACCGCAGGCCCTTCACCGCTCTGTCTCGCGAGATGCCGGCATCCAGGAGCCGGACAGGAAGCAGCGCTGCAGCCACGTCAGGGCCTCGGGGGTGAGTATAGCTTTATTTGTTTTCATTTTTACGGTTCACACTGTATAAATCCATGCTGTTTGCATGGATTTATACAGTGTGACCTAGTTGTCAAGCACTTTCCAAGTGATGCTATCGCCTGGAAAGCGCTTGTCAATCTGCATGCAGAAACGCATGTGAATCCGCATGTGGATCCGCATGTATTCTGCAGGAAAAACGCATGCACAATCTGCATGCGTTTTTTTCTGCCAGGGAGATGCAGAAATGCTGCAGAAATTTTCTGCTTCATTTCTGCATCGTGGGCACATAGCCTTAATGCCGCTAATGAAGAGATGGAGTCTCCTCATCAACTCCAGACATGGGAGCTTACGGAGCTACCACAAGGAAAAAGAGCTAACGGATGTCAGTGGGTCTTCAAAAACAAATATGACTCAGAAGGTAAAATTCAACGGTTTAAGGCAAGATTGGTCGCAAAAGGGTACTCGCAAAAATATGCTGAAGATTATGACGGTACATTTTCTCCAGTTGCGAAGCAAACCACATTCAGAACTTTAATGTCGGTAGCTGCAGTTCAACAGATGACAGTGAGACATTTTGACATCAAAACAACCTTCCTACATGGTTATATTGAAGAAGAATTGTACATGAGCCAACCCAAGGGATATATTAAAAAGGGTGAAGAGCACCTTGTTTGTAGAATGCAAAAATCTCTCTATGGACTTAAGCAGTCGGCAAGAGCATGGAACTCAAAAATGAAAAAAATTTGGTGGATAAAGGATTTAAAGGGTCTCAAGCTGATCCATGTTTGTTTATGAAAATTGTAGCAAAGGAGTGGATGTATGTTCTCCTATACGTAGACGATGTAATCATATCTCATCGAGATGAAAAGGAAATTACAAAACTAGGTGAAATTCTCAACCAGCACTTTGAGACCAAGGACCTTGGAAATGTGATGCATTATTTGGGAATCCAAATCCAGAGAGAGGAAGATGGGAGTTTTCTTCTCAATCAAAGTTCTAAAATTTTCGCAATCCTGAACCAATTTGGACTGTCAGAAGCCTAAGGTGCGTCAACACCAATGGATCCATCCTACTAAAAGTTGGAAGGAGAAGAAGGTCTGCTACTCACCAATGAGAGTTACAGACAAGCAGTGCAGGCGCTTCTGTATATAGCAACAACAACTCGTCCAGATATTACAGCCGCAGTTGGAATTCTCTCCCGAAGTGTAAGCAAGCCACGCCAAAGAGACTGGAACGCAACTAAGAGAATTCTACAATATCTTAAGGAAACTCAAAGGCTAAATCTTAAGATTTCTGCATCAGGAGATCTCACTCTCAGTGGTTATGTGGATGCAGATTGGGCTGGAGATACAAGTGATCGGAAATCAACAAGTAGTAACATGTTCAAGTTAGGAGAAAATTCAATTTCTTGGTCCAGCAGAAAACAAGTGTCAGTCGCATTGAATTCTACAGAAGCAAAATATGTGTCAGCTGCTTATGCAAGTCAAGAAGTTATTTGGTTGAAACAACTTTTGGAAGATTTCGACAAGCCACTAGCTCAGCCAACAGTTATCTATGAGGACAACCAAGGATGTATTAAAATTGGCAGCAGTGAGAAGATTAGTGGAAGGACTAAACACATCGACGTTAAACATCACCACTTACATGACTTAGTAGAACGTGGTGTACTAGAGGTTGTTTATTGCGAGTCTGTCAAGATGTTAGCTGATGGTATGACAAAACCATTGCCAAGAGCCAAGTTTGAGGACTTCAGAAGCACAATGGGACTAACAGGATAAGCATTTGTTGAGTGGGAGTGTTGGAATATGTTTAGTGCAACAACCCAATTCCTGTGTATGTAAATGTTCTATTGCTAGGTTTGTGTATTGTCTATAAAGTTAAAAAAAAAAACTCCCAGAGGCTCACACACAGAAAAGACCATGTGACTGTGTTCAGTTTCCTGTGTCTGTGCATGAGAGGAGAAGTAGCCTGCTGATGCTGCACAGAGACACTTAAGATATGTATATTCCTGATACCACAAAGCCTGTCATATCTGTACCTGTTTATAGCTAATTAACCCCTTAACCCCCGAGGGTGGTTTGCACGTTAATGACCAGGCCAATTTTTACAATTCTGACCACTGTCGCTTTATGAGGTAATTACTCTGGAACGCTTCAACGGATCCCCCTGATTCTGAGAATTGTTTTTTCATGACATATTGTACTTCATGATTGTGGTAAAATTTCTTCGATATCACTTGCGTTTATTTGTGAAAAAAATGGAAATTTGGCAAAAATTTTGAAAATTTTGCAATTTTCAAAATTTTAATTTTTATGCCCTTAAATCAGAGAGATATGTCACACAAAAGAGTTAATAAATAACATTTCCCACATGTCTACTTTACATCAGCACAATTTTGGAACCAAATTTTTTTTTTTGTTAGGGAGCTATAAGGGTTAAAAGTTGACCAGCGATTTCTCATTTTTCCAACAAAATTTACAAAACCATTTTTTTAGGGACCACATCACATTTGAAGTCACTTTGAGAGGTCTTTATGACAGAAAATACCCAAAAGTGAAACCATTCTAAAAACTGCACCCCTCAAGGTGCTCAAAACCACATTCAAGAACTTTATTAACCCTTCAGGTGCTTCACAGGAATTTTTGGAATGTGGAAGAAAAAAATGAACATTTAACTTTTTTCACAAAAATGTTACTTTAGACCCAATTTTTTTTATTTTCACAGGGGTAACAAGAAAAAATGGACCCCAAAATTTGTTGTGCAATTTCCCCTGGGCACGCAGATACCCAATATGTGGGGAAAAAACACTGTTTGGGCGCACGGCAGGGCTCGGAAGGGAAGGAGCGCCATTTGACTTTTTGATTGTAAAATTTGCTTGAATAATTAGCGGACGCCATGTTGCGTTTGGAGAGCCCCTGTGTGCCCAAACATTGGAGCTCCTCCACAAGTGACCCCATTTTGGAAACTAGACCCCCAAGGCACCTATCTAGATGCATAGTGAGCACTTGGAACCCCTAGGTGCTTCACAAATTGATTCGTAAAAATGAAAAAGTGTTTTCTTTTTCATTTTTTCATTTTTACGAATCAATTTGTGAAGCACCTAGGGGTTCCAAGTGCTCACTATGCATCTAGATAGGTGCCTTGGGGGGTCTAGTTTCCAAAATGGGGTCACTTGTGGGGGAGCTCCAATGTTTGCGCACACAGGGACTCTCCAAATGCAACATGGTATCCGCTAACAAATTGAATGGAAAATCGGCTCAAATTGTTAGCGGACACCATGTTGCGTTTGGAGAGCCCCTGTGTGCCCAAACATTGGAGCTCCCCCACAAGTGACCCCATTTTGGAAACTAGACCCCCCAAGGCACCTATCTAGATGCATAGTGAGCACTTGGAACCCCCATGTGCTTCACAAATTGATTCGTAAAAATGAAAAAGTGAAAAAAAAAACACTTTTGCATCTAGATAGGTGCCTTGGGGGGTCTAGTTTCTAAAATGGGGTCAATTGTGGGGGAGCTCCAATGTTTGGGCACACAGGGACTCTCCAAATGCAACATGGTATCCGCTAACAAATTGTCGGCTCAAACTGTTAGTGGACACCATGTTGCGTTTGGAGAGCCTCTGTGTGCCCAAACATTGGAGCTCCCCCACAAGCACTTTTGGCCGCCAAGCATATGGGGCGGAGACTCGAGCATGTCACTCAAATACCCACGATACTCAATGCATACCAGAGCACCCGATGCAAACTCAAGTAGCGAGCACTTGCGCTCAACACTAGTCGCCATATCGTCATCTTTTTTTCTTACTTTTGAAAAAAATCCCAACCCCATCACAACCCTAACCCCAAACCCAGCCCTAACCCTAGCCCTAACCCTAGCCCAACCCTAACCCGAGACTTTATTTTTGACGCCGTTCCTCGTGCGGTATAAGTGATTAGACGACTTTATTCTTCGGGTCGGTGAGACTACAGCGATACCAGAATCATATGGGGTTTTTATGACTGACAGCTGTCACACACTAAAAGACGCATTTTTTGTAAAATCTAGTTTTTGCATTGCCATGTTTTGAGAGCTATAATTTTTCAAGATTTTGGCAGACAGTCATGTGACGGCTCGTTTTTTGCGGGATGAGTTGACGTTGCTATTGGTGCCATTTTCAGGCACGTGACATTTTTGATCGCTTTCTATTCCGATTTTTTGGAGGCAGAATAAACAAAAACCAACAATTCAGGAATTGTTTTTTTTATTTTTTTTTATTCTGTTCCGCGTGTGGTAAAATTGATAAGGCAGCTTTATTCTTCGGGTCAGTACGTTTACAGCGGTACCACATTTATATCGTTTTTCTATGTTTTGCACTTTTACATAATAAAAGCAATTTTATAGAAAAAATTATTTTTTAGCATAGCTTTATTCTGAGAGCTATAACTTTTTTATTTTTCGGCTGATGGAGCTGTATGTCGGCTTGTTTTTTGCGGGACGAGATGATGTTTTCAGCGGTACCATTTTTATTTATAGTTGTCTTTTTGATCGCGTGTTATTCCATTTTTTGTTTGGCGGTATAGTGATAAAGCATTGTTTTTTGCTTCGTTTTTTTTTTTTTTTTACCGTGTTCACTGAAGGGGTTAACTAGTGGGACAGTTTTATAGGTCAGGTTGTTCCGGAAGCGGCGATACCAAATATGTGTACTTTTATTGTTTTTTTTGTTTTTTTTTTATAATAATATTTATTGATGGGTACATTATATTTTTATTTTTGGTGGATTATTTTTTTTATTTTTTTTTAAATATTTTTGCAATTTTTTTTTTTTTTTTCACTTTCTGAAAGTTTCTATACTTTATTACTTTGTCCCACTGTGGGACTTTCACTTTTTTTTCTCTGATCGCCTGCATGGCACAGGAATGCAGCACCATCCCTGCTGTGCCATGCAGGCTGTCAGCGCTGGACAGGGGAGAGGATTGTTTGGAGATGCACTGCGCATGTCCAAACAATCTTCCTGCTGTCTGGTGACCCGGATGTTGTCATGACGACATCGGGTCGTCATGGCAACACCCGGGAAGCCGCGTCAGACAGCGCTGGAAGCCGGAAGAGGAGGTGAGTATCTGCGATCACCTCCCCTTGCCGATCGACTTCAATCGCAGCATCGCGGGGGTTAATGTGCTGGGAGCGGTGCAGGACCGCTCCCTGCACATAGCATCCGGTGTCAGCTGTGACAATCAGCTGACACCCGGCGGCGATCGCGCCCGCACAGCCTGTGTGCGCGCGCGATCGCCATGACGTACTAATACGGGTCTGGCTCTTAAGTCCCAGGGCACAGACGCGTATTAGCACGTCAAATGTTGTTAAGGGGTTAAAGCCTTGTTCTGTTGTTAAGACGCTTTGAGAATATCCTGAATGATCCGCTGCCAACAGGTAGATATTTCTTTTGAGCTTCACGGTTGGTCGGCATGAGGCGCTAAGAAAAAAATAGATTCAGTCAGTTGTCTATTGAAACGTTCCTTTACATCTATGGACACGGATGGCACAATATGAAGTATGATCTGAGACCTCCATCTTGAAGATGGGTGATGGCAGGCATCTGGTGCAATATATCAAAAGTTGCTGTTCTCTCTCCTTCTTTGTAGTGGGATAAGCTGGAAAGGAAAAAAAAGCAGATAAGGGAATCAATCACTCCATGTTCAGATGCATCAAATCATTAAAATTACAGGAAAATTCCTTTAACCCAACATCAACGTGACCTGAATGATTCTTGGCATAGAAAAGCATACAATCTATTGAAAACTATTTTCTAACTTACTTTCTGCTTAATCTACATTGTGTTGCAATTCTGTGCTGGACTAATAGATGTTCTGGATTATCAAATGCTGGATTAAAGGAATGGAACTCTATTTTCAGATTAACTGGGAATTATTTTTATTTAAAAAATAATCTCACATGAGAAGTGTCCATGTCCGAAGACACATTCCTGGCGGAGGTAGATGTCTTAAAGAAAACAGAATCCGGTGAGTGTCCACTTTTCACTCATCAGGGATGGAGAATAGGACAAGGGGTCAGATGATAATGAAACTGCTGACCCCCGGAGATCTGCAGCTCACTGCCATCCTCTATATATTCTCTTCTGTAGACTCCATATGAAAATCTGTGAATCCAAAATAGATTTAGTCACCGATCTGATAAAGACACAAATCCTGCAGCTTTCCACACATATTCATAGTGAACATCCCCCTGATATCGGACCCCCATTGCACTCCTACATGGAGCATCGCCTTTACTGGGTGTTCGTAGAGTCTCTTCATAGTAGAGGCACCAGTATAGGTAACACCACATGCAAATCATATGGTGCACTGGATTATACTGGTGCTCTGTAAATAAAGATATATGGCATACATGTATTTATATGTTCTTCATACCTGTAAGTACAGGTAACGCCCCAAAAATGACAGCCAAAAAGGCCTCATTAACAGGACATAAAGCCTGACCCCCCATTAACAGTGCCAGAATACTAATCCCATTGACATTAAAAAAGTGTCCCTCAATAAATAATACTGGCAGCAGAGTGTCCTGTGTAACCTAAAGATAAAATTCAGCTTTCCTGCAGCCACTAGAGGGAGTACAGTGCACCAGTGGATATATACATTATGCTGATAGCTCCCCCTAGTGGCAGGTGACAACAGCTGTTGTGGCAGATTGCCTGCTCTGTCCAGTTTCTCTCCTATATTAAGTTTAGGTGAAATGATAAATCATCAGCGGATCCCATATTACATGAATGAAGCTTCAGGGAGATGAGATGAATCAGTTCCATGATGGGATGCGAGCACTCACCGACATCCATCGTCACTGGTCACTGTCCAGTAACAGACTGAGGATGATTGTCAGTTCGCTTTCTTTTCAAATTGACATGTAGCGATCCTATTGGCTGCTGACCAATGTCATGTAACACAGAATTTTAAAGGGACAGGATGCTCTTATTTCTCTGCAGTTTATTTCATATATGAGTGCCTTAAATCTGCTCAGAATATGAAGCTGTTTAGATAATTTCGGGGGCTCCACCTTTCTTTTCCATACAGAGGGAGTGAAACTTCATTACATATCATACCAGAACATTAGAGACTCGATTCATTAAAGGGAATGTGCCATAGAAAAGATGTTAAAAGAATATAAACTTTTAATGTTTTATTTTTTTTTAATATTAATATTTGTTTTTAATGAAGTAAAATATGAACAATAATTTAAAAAGTTTTGATATTTTTCACTTTTAAACACTAGGGAGAGCAGCTGCTGAAATTTGCCATGAAAACCTATAGTACTGCTAAGCTCACATTATGACAGCAGTAAAAGAGTGCGGGATCTGCTCACATGTGTTTGATGTCACTCCTATTCTCCCCTTCTGGGTGTTTGCAAAAGGATAAGGGAGAATGACATTTGGGATTATAGTGCAGAGCCATTTTATTGGTGACTGCAAAGTGATACTGATATGTCAATGGTAACACACGTTGGGATTAGATATAGGGCTCAGTGTGGTGTATCACATGATAGGATGAGATACAGGGCTCAGTGTAGTTAAACAAAATATATCCACTGGGTAAATTTTATCAAATAGTCAATTCAGCCATTACACAACCATTGTTATTTAATTGAGAAAAGCGAAGTCCACAGGCTTCACACAGAAAAGAATAAAAGGAGTTTTTATAGCTAAAATGTATACGTTATTGAAATTACATATCTAGTAGACAGAGTGATACAATAAAAGCAGAATGACTACAAAAAGAGTGTTATAGCAACTACACCAGGGGTCTCAAACTCAGCTGGGCATATGGGCTGCACACGGAAAAACATTTAATTTGGGGGGCCGCATTGTTTGCATGACAAAGTGACATTTTTAGTGATACCATTTTATTTTCTATACACCTTTTGAACTGGTCCTCATCTTGTAGACATGGTCTCCCCTCCAGGTCCCCCATATTGTAGACATGGTCTCCCCTCCAGGTCCCCCATAATGTAGACATGGTCTCCCCTCCAGGTCCCCCATATTGCAGACATGGTCTCCACTCAAGGTCCCCCATATTGCAGACATGGTCTCCCCTCCAGGTCCCCCATATTGCAGACACGGTCTCCCCTCCAGGTCCCACATATTGCAGACATGGTCCCCCATCCAGGTCCCCCATCCAGCAGACATGGTCTCCCATCCAGGTCCCCCATATTGCAGACATGGTCCCCCATATTGCAGACATGGTCCCCCATCCAGGTCCCCCATATTAAAGACATGGTCTTCATATTGCTGACATGGTTCCCATATTGCATACATGGTCCCCCATCCAGGTCCCCAATATTGCAGACATGGTCCCCCATCCAGGTCCCCCATATTGCAGACATGGTCCCCCATGCAGGTCCCCCATATTGCAGACATGGTCCCCCATCCTGGTTCTTATGTTGCAGACATGTCCCCCATCCAGGTCCCCCCCATACTGCACACAGGGCCGCCCCCCCATACTGCGCACAGGGTCCCCGTCCCCCCCACAGTGCGCTCAGGGTCCCTGTCCCCCCCATACTGCGCTCAGGGTCCCTCCCCCCCATACTGCGCTCAGGGTCCCCATCCCCCCCCATACTGCGCTCAGGGTCCCCGTCCCCCCATACTGCGCTCAGGGTCCCCCCCATACTGCGCTCAGGGTCCCCGTCCCCCCCCCATACTGCGCTCAGGGTCCCCGTCCCCCCATACTGCGCTCAGGATCCCCATCCCCCCCATACAGCGCTCAGGGTCCCCCCCCCCCATACTGCGCACAGTGCCCCCCCCCCCTATACTGAGCACAGGTCCCCTGTGCTGTATTTCACATGACAGAGAAAAAAAAAAAGATTCTCACCTGTCCTCCGTTCCCTCGGCGTCCTTTCTGTACCTGTGGCCCGCAGGCACAGACCCCATAACGATCGCGGCTCTCTCCAGCAGCCGCCGACATCAGCGCTGTAATGCAGTGTATTGCCGCGCAGAGACCGGCTCTCTGCACAGCAATACCAGTGTCAGCCGCCGGCCTATCAGAGGCCAGCAGCTGACCTCTGGCAGGGGGCAGAGACGCCGACGCTACATCTACATTCGCCAAAATGCATATTTTTTGTAGCTCGCTTTCTTGCAGACTTTACAAAATGGTGCCTGATGCCCACCCGTTTTATAAACCAGAAGGGCCATCAAAAACTTAAAATAAATCTTTATACTCACCTTACTGTTCACTTCCCCAGCCCCTCTGCTACTCACCACTACCTATCCCATCTTCGCCGAATCTTCTGATCCCTCGCCTTTTGTGCAAGAATCTTCGAGCATCCCAGGCTGTGCTGGTACTCTCGGCAGTCATGGGGTCCAGGAGGGGTCTGAGAATGCACAAAGTCCCGGCATACATTTTGATTTCTTGCTGTGCTTTGGTGCGCAAAACCCTCCGGGCTTCAAGAAAGCTGGATGTTTGGCACAACTTGAGATGCTCGAAGATTCCTGTCATCACTGATCTCTTCCTGTCACTACTGCTCCCAGGGTCAAGCTGGGGTTAAGGGCAGAGGGACAAATGCCCCTCAGGCCAAACGTCCTACAGCTGTTGAGGACAACCCAGCAACCTGCAACATTACTGCTGGGTAACACTGTACCTTTAAATGGCTACATGACAATGTAGAAGAAGTGAACATGCAGCACGCTCTGTGTGGCCATGTAAGCTGGCCCCCGGCAGTAGTCATGTGAGTGGGCCGCTGTTTCCATGCCGGAGCCAGTTACAGGAAATCGAGTGTTGTGGGTGTGCACGTGCGACATTATTTCTGTGTCTGTTACTGCCACCGTCCCTTCTGATGTATTCGGTGCAGAATAACTCATTTTGACTCCTTCAATCAAAAGGCTAGACCAGTTCTTACAAACAATGTCCATTTTATACACGGCCAAACTGGTGAATTATAGGTTGTAGATTCTCCTCCTCATCTTCCACACAATACACTGGCTCCATTCCTAAAGCTACAGTTTGCCTGTTGTTCCCGGCAACAGGTACAGCAGGGGGCATGAGGAGTAGTTGAAATTACTGACGTTTTCTTAGGGGTGGGGTCATACGGGTCCACGTGTATCTTTATGATCCTGGTGCCCTGTGTCCTTGCCTATATCAGTCCCAGGGGCTGCTCGTTGAGACAATGCTCCCTGTTTTAGTACTCACATCAGGGCGGAAACTTTTCCTAAGGTCCCCCTTTTCAGCTTGATGGTACGTGAATGTTAGAAGGGATCTTGTTTACAATATAATTAAGATCATGTTACCATCCAGTTCTATCTCTGTTAAATAAATAAAGGATACATGGGAGAGGAAAGAAACCCCAAAAGATTAAATGAGTCTCCGATGTGCATTTCTCTCTATCTTTCTTACATATTATCGTGCAATAAATATTCAGATTGTGGAACATATAGTCAATTTAACCATTTGTAGAAGTTAAAGTGGGAAGTGGATGTGAAACCAAACGAGTGTGAACAAGCGTTTGAAGCGAAGAATAATTATGCAAAACCAAAATTTTTCACAGTGATATATATTTTTCTTTTTCTGTTATAGAGAAATAAGTGGAGGAGAGATTATTAATAATAATAATAATAATAATAATAATAATAATAATAAAAACACAGGTCAATGTGAACAAAAAGTTATACATTTCTTTTTTGACAGCAAACTGTAAGTAATTTTTCGTTCCATATATATTAATAAATAATGCCAACATATCTTTTGTATACAGCAATGGATAATTGAAAGTAATACAGTTTTATTATATACGATAGTACGATATATATGAATATCTAGATGAAAGCTGGAATAAACCAGACGAATTAAACTGGTCACCTCCCACTGTGGGAGATTTTTTATTCAGCTATACATACATATATTTTGTTGGTATGTATTGTGTTTCGTATACTTATTACTGTTTCCAACATACAGAATCTATACTGTTCAGCTAATTTGTTTCAATTCTCTTGCTAGAAACTTTAATGTCAGGACTTTTATTATAACGTCTGTAGCGTTAAATAACCACAAAAAGAAAAAAGCCTGTCTCCAACTTGGAAACGAAGCTGTAACACCTGAACGTGACAAGAACTAGTTAATTAACTGATTGGACTTCCTTTGCTGTTCTTTTGTATTTATACCCTACTTGTATTCCAATGTATGTACCATGATAAAGGGTTTTCTAAGCCGAAACGCGTAGTGTTTTTTTTACTCTGTTTGCCCATATGGTGTGAATTTTTTATGGAAATATCATCCTTCAAATAAATGGAAATTTTAATTACTCCACATTGCTAGAGTCTCCTCACTCGCTGGATTTTGGTCTACAGTTGTTTTTTGGGGTTTCTTTTTTACCGCGTTCACTTAATGCTAAAATTGACCTGCCATTATTATTCTCCAGGTCATTACGATTTCGTAGAGACCAAACATGTATAGGTTATTTTTTATTTAAGTGGTGAAAAAAAATCCAAAGTTTGGTAAAAAAAAAAAAGTTACCATTTTCCGAGACCCGTAGCGTCTCCATTTTTGGGATCTGGGGCCAGGTGTGGCTTATTTTTTGCGCACTGAGCTGACGTTTTTATAGATACCATTTTGGGGTAGATACAATGTTTTGATCACCCGTTATTGCATTTTATTGCAATGTTGTGGCGACCAAAAAAACGTAATTCTGGCATTTAGAAATTTTTTCTAATTTTGTCACAAAAAACGTATTGACTCGAGTACAAGCCGAGGGTGGGAAATGCAGCAGCTACTGGTAAATTTTCCCATCCTGGTAAGCAATGCCCCCTCATCCCCAATCCTGTTATGCATGTGACTCACCCCCTGGGCCATGTTGTAGTGCGGCGCGCGTGTGCGCGGGTGAATACCCGGAGCCGGATCCGATGGGGGTTGTAGTCTCCGAGTGGCGGGGACCCGGTCCGTGCCCAGGGTGGTCAAACCAAGTGGCAGTTATTGGTATGATGGTATTAGTGTCCGACTACGCCACCTGTTGAATGCGGTTATGAAACCGCCGCTGCAGGGCAGACCGCTGAGGCCGGTGGTATGGTTGTGCAGCGTGGATGGTATAACCCCCAACGGGAGGGGTATAGCCTCAGGGCAGCTGGTGAAGCAGGAAATGATGATAGTGGTAGTGGTGGTGTGACAAGGAATCGCAGAGACTTGTGGTGCAGGTTTAAAGCTTTACTCACAGTTGGTGTTCAGATCACTTCGGCCAAGAGTGACCACCCGAGCCGTGCTGCGTCCACCAGGTGCGGGACTCGGCCAACTCCCAGGCAGTTCCAGAGCGTGGTCCTAAGCTCCCCTCTCCTCCTTCCTACTGGCCGTCCCCACCAGGGATCCACCTTTGTCCGGCTCCCTCGGGCCTTCTGGTGGTGAAACCTTTCCCGGCTTCCCTGACCCTATATGTGGTTTGCCTTCCTGGTGGATGTGGCGAGGGGTCGCGCCAAAACTTGACCACGACCTCCGGTTCCTGGCTAAGGATAATTGGCCTCCACCAGTTTGGGATCCGGTACCCTGTTCTGCCAACCCTTCACCCGTTAACTCGTGGGATCTCAGGGTTCCCTCTCTTCTTGCGTCTCTGGGCCTTTCTTGGTGTTCCTGTTTCTCCTTCTTCTTCTTTTCTCTCTTTCTCTCTGCCTCAGGCCTCCTCTCCAGGCCTGGCTCTGGAGCTGGGCCCAGACCGAGCCACAGCTCCCTGTCAGCCCTCTCTGGCTGAGCTCCTCTCTGGACTGACCCCTGATCCAAGATGGTGCCCCCCTTATATACTCCCCTCTGACACCCGAGCCCAGGTGACTAGCACCCAATGGGCTCCTACCTATGCCCAGAGTCCCTCCCCTCTCTGCTCCTACACCACTGGGATGTTCCTCCCCCCTCCCCACTCCAGCCAGGGACAGAAGCTGTCGTACCTGCACATCTATCTGGTGGGAGTACCGTTGGTCTGTCCCCCGGAAATGGGGTGAGTGTGGTGCATGCAGCTAACTGAGCTATGTTCCACACTCCATCCTTACCCGAGAGTGGAATACCACACCTCTGGTTCGAGGTGCAATACCCCTGTAGCAGCCAAGTCCTCGGGGTGCTACACATGGCCTACTCATCCCCCAATCCTGGTATGCATGGCCTCCTCATCCCCCAATCCTGGTATGCATTGCCTCCTCATCCCCCAATCCTGGTATGCATGGCCTCCTCATTCCCAAATCCTGGTATGCATGGCCTCCTCATCCCCCAATCCTGGTATGTATGGCCCCTCATCCCCCAGTCCTGGTATGCATGGCCTCCTCATCCCCAATCCTGGTATGCTTGGTCTCCTCATCCCCAATCCTGGTATGCATGGCCCCATCATCCCCAATCCTGGTATGCATGGCACCATCATCCCCAAACCTGGTGTGCATGCCCCCCATCACTGCACACATGAAAAAAATAAACACTCCTACTCACCTTCCTTCCCTCTGCTCCAGAGCTGCGTCCTGTTCTGCCAACAGCTGATCTCAGCATCTGAGCAGCGCATGACATCACTGCCATGCGCCCCCAGACACCGAGGTGAGCTGCGGGGAAATTCACTCCTCTCCACGCCAGGACTATGGGAGTGGAGAGGAGTGAATATTCACTTTCTTTAATAGCGCACACTGTCAGCAGCTCCTGCTGCAGCTCAGCGATCCTGTGTGCACACGTCTAAAGAGAATGAATACTCACTCTTCTCCACGCCCATGGGAGTGGAGAAGAGTGAATATTCATACTCTCTAATAGCGGGCACACAGGATCGCTGAGCCGCAGCAGGAAGCCGGCAGCTGCGAATGACAGTGTGCGCTATTAAGGATAATGAATATTCTCTCCTCTCCACTCCCATGGGCATGGAGAAGAGTGAATATTAATTTTATTTAGCAGCGGGCACACCTGGTAGCTCCAGCAGCCAGCTACTGCCTATGCACCGCTCCTCTGCTGCCGCAACACCACCCTCCACAGCCGGAATATACTATAATATAAGTATATACTCGAGTATAAGCCAAGGGGAGCTTTTTCAGCATAAAATATTATGTGCTGAAAAAGTCAGCTTATACGCTTATACGAGTATATACGGTACTTTTTATATACCGTATTTTTCGGACTATAAGACGCACTTTTTTTCTCCAAAATTTTGGAAGAAAGTGGGGGGTGCGTCTTATAGTATATGTTCTGTGGGTGGTAGGGGACTGGGGGGAGCGGTAGCGGCGGAGGAGCCGGGCACAGGAGGCAGCAGCCGCCTGCTGCAGTCTACGCTGTTCCCGCTGCAAAAGAAAATAAATATTCACTCTTCTCCATGCCCATGGGAGTGGAGAGGAGAGAATATTCATTATCCTTAATAGCGCACACTGTCATTCGCAGCCGCCGGCTTCCTGCTGCGGCTCAGCGATCCTGTGTGCCTGCTATTAGAGAGTATGAATATTCACTCTTCTCCACTCCCATGGGCGTGGAGAAGAGTGAGTATTCATTCTCTTTAGACGTGTGCACACAGGATCGCTGAGCTGCAGCAGGAGCTGCTGACAGTGTGCACTATTAAAGAAAGTGAATATTCACTCCTCTCCACTCCCATAGTCCTGGCGTCCCATGGGCGTGGGGAGCAGGGAATATTCATTTTCCTTAATAGCGCGCACACTGTAGCCACAGCGCGGCTCCAGCTGCTGCCAGCTGTCTGTGTGCCCGCTATTAAAGCTCATGAATATTCACTACAACCCACTCCCATGGATTCTAGTGAATATTCATGGTCTTTAATAGCGGGCACACTGACCACCGAGTGCAGCAGGAGCCGTGCTGCGGCTACAGTGTGCTCGCTATTGAAGAGAGTGAATGGTCACTGCTCCCCACGCACACGGTCCCGGCGTGGGGAGCATTGACTATTCCGGCACAGCACTTCACTGTATGAGGGCGCATGACAGGGATGCCATGCGCGCCCTGCCATGCGCGGCTCACACAGTGAGAGTGTCGGAAGCAGAGCGGGACGCAGCACTGGAGCTGAGAGCAGGTGAGTATGATTGTTTATTTTTTTTGTGGGCAGCGTGATGGGGATCAGGGGGGCCAAGCATACCAGGATCAAGGGGTGCCAAGCATACCAGGATGGAGGGGTGCCAAGCATACCAGGATCAAGGGGTGCCATACATACAAGGATGGGGGATCAAGGGGTGCCATGCATACCATGATGGAGGGGTGCCAAGCATACCAGGATCAAGGGATGCCATGCATACCAGGAAGAAGTATGCCATGCATACCAGGATCAAGGGGTGCCATGCATAGCAGGATGGGGGATCAAGGGGTGCCATGCATAGCAGGATGGGGGAATCAAGGGGTGCCATACATACCAGGATGGGGGATCAAGGGGTGCCATGCATTCCAGGATGGGGGATCAAGGGGTGCCATGCATTCCAATATGGGGGATCAAGGGTTGCCATGCATAACAGGATGGGGGATCAAGGGGTGCCAGGCATACCAGGATCAAGGGGTGCCAAGCATACCAGGATCAAGGAGTGCCATGCTTACCAGAATGAAGGGGTGCCATGCATACCAGGATGGTGGATCAATGGGGTGCCATGCATGCCAGGATGGGGGATCAAGGGGTGTCATGCATGCCAGGATGGGGGATCAAGGGGTGCCATGCATACCAGGATGGGGGATTGGGGTGCCATGCATACCAGGATGGGGATGAGGGCCATGTATACCGGAATGGGGATGAGGGGCCATGTATACCAGGATGGGGATGAGGGCCATGTATATCAGGATGGGGATGAGGGCCACGTATATCAGGAAGGAGGGGCCATACATACTAGGATGGAGGATAATAACAGAATTGGGGTACATTACCCCAATGCCAGTGTCAGCAGCAAACCCCCTCCCCCATATCAGTGCATCATGACTACATTTTTTGCTTACATTTTTTTTTAGATTTTCTTCCACTAAAACCTAGGTGTATCTTATGGTCCGGTGCGTCTTATAGTCCAAAAAATATGGTATATACTAAGCAGAAATACAACACACTATAACTTTCAGCACACACTTGACACAACGTCTTGTTGAGGGGGACATGACTCCTTGTCCTCCCTCTTACAGCCACGTCTGATTAAAGAAGCACTCCTCCCATCCAAATTTTTATCCTGTTAATATATGGCAGTCATTATATTATATAGCACTGTGTACAATTGCTCATTTTGCCTTTCTACCCAGCTAATTCTTCTCTTTTCTATTAGGTCTATGACATCACTTGATTAAAAACTGGCAAGCTGAATCCTTCTAAGCCATGGATGTCAAACTTAAGTACACAGAGGGCCAAAATTAAAAACTTGGACAATGTCGCTGGCCAACCTTGATATTTATTAAAACAATGTCAACAATTGAGGAAATTTTACCTTATCCAATATAATGACAAACCTTTTAATATGGAAACAAACTTAAAGGTCTTGTCCCACAAACAAAGTACATTTTAATCAATGGATCTTAGAATAAAATAAATTCCACAATTGGATGTTTTAAAAAAAAGTTATTTTCACGAGATAATCTTACAAATGTGCTCGTGTTGTGTACTGTGTAATGGCTGTGTCTGACCGTACAGGAACATGGTCTGATCATACCACAGCTCCTGGGCAGGGGAGGAAGCAAAAGAATATACAGATACGGGATCACAGCTGATTCTTTCTGGGATGTAAAACAAGTATTTAACCAGGCAGGGAAATGTTTTTCCTTACAGAAACCAGCAATGCTCCCATGCTGTAATATCTATACACTCTCTTTAGCGTTGTCCCTGCACAGTCAGACACAGCCATTACACAGTACACAGCAGGGGCACATTTATAAGTTTATCTCGGCACAGGAACATTTTATTTAAACACATCCAATTGTGGAAATTATTATTATTCCAAGATCTATTGATTAAAGTGTGCTTTGTTCATGGGAAAACCCCTTTAAGTTTTGCTTTAACATTGAATCTACTGATCTACTCTGATGCACACTGGTCCAAGCCAGAAACCTGGCATCTCTTCTTGCATGCTAGTTAATTTAAAAAAAACAACAGTTCTTTGTCGCTGCAAAATGTCTGGTTGTTCTGTGCATCCCAATAGGTTTGAATGGAGCTGCTTGCTCCACCACCATTTCATTCACACTCCTCATTGCAGGCAAGAGATTGTGAGGGCCCTAACAATCAGACATTTATCACCTAGCGTGAGTATATCTGGTAAATGTGTTTATTTGTACACTTTATTTTTGTGAGATGTGATGCACAATATTTAACATTCTCTTATTTTCTCCTTAGCGATATTATTATTATTTATTATAGCGCCATTTATTACATGGCGCTTTACATGTGAAAAAGAGGTATACATAGCGAAAATAATTACAATAATCTTGAACAAAACGTGACGGCGACTGGTACAGGAGGAGCGAGGACCCTGCCCGTGAAGGCTCACAGTCTACAAGGGATGGGTGAGGATACAGTAGGTGAGGGTAGAGCTGGTCGTGAAGCGGTATGGTAGAGCGAGGGTTACTGCAGGTTGCAGGCTTGTCAGAAGAGGTGGGTCTTCAGGTTCCTTTTGAAGGTTTCCACGGTAGGCGAGAGTCTGATAAGTTGGGGTAGAGAGTTCCATAGTAGGGGGGATGCACGGGAGAAATCTTGTATGCGATTGTGGGAGGAGAAGATAAGAGGGGAGTAGAGAAGGAGATCTTGTGAGGATCGGAGGTTGTGTGCAGGTTAAGTACCAGGAGACTAGGTGAGAAATATATGGAGGAGACAGGTTGTGGATGGCTTTGTATGCCATGGTTAGGATTTTGAACTGGAGTCTCTGAGCAATGGGGAGCCAGTGAAGGGATTGACAGAAAGGAGAGGCCGGGGAATAGTGTGGGGACAGGTGGATTAGTCGGGCAGCAGAGTTTAGGATGGATTGGAGGGGTGTGAGAGTGTTGGAAGGGAGGCCACAGAGCAGGAAGTTGCAGTAGTCAAGGTGGGAGATGATGAGGGCGTGCACAAGTGTTTTTGCAGATTCATGGTTGAGGAAAGTGCAGATCCGGGAGATATATAATCCAATTTAATCTAATTTACCTCTTAGCCAGTAATTAGTTTTATTATAGGGTTAAAAAAGATTATTGATCATTTCTTTCTTCATCCCTGATCTGACATCTGCTTGTTGGGTAAGGCAGCTGTCAGGGCAACTGTCCAAAGTTGGCATGTATTGTGAACATGTCCTATTTTAATTAAAAAATATAGATTCACGAAACCTGGAGAAATCTCCAAATGTGACAAAGCAGTACTCCTGAACGACCAATGTCAGATCAGAGAGAGGCTCAGCACAACCCCCTAGGGAGGAATTACCATCATTAAAAGTTATCAAAAGATATTCAAAGGATAGAGGAAACTAGCAGACTGGTCTCAATGCAATGAGACTGCCAAATAACAAAATGCATCATTCTGCTTTTTCTGGCAGTTCCTGTCATATACTTACCCTGGGTGACTGAGCCTTAGCTAAACCGTGTGGAGATTACTCTTCTCTGCCTCAGATTTCAATTGCCAATGTGGATAACTTTGCAGCTATGAAGAGGAACGGCACTCCTTAGGTGCGCGGATTAGGTCCCAACCCTTACAATACAAAAAAAATGGAATGCAGCACTCTAAAAGCTGAATTTGTATTGAAATCAAGAAATAGTGTACATGTACACAAATATATGATGTTTTGGTCTAGTCGACCTTAATCAGATATACACTAGAAGCATATAATTTCATAAATGCTTGGAAATTTGACTCCGGCTGTTTAAATTTCAAAAAGCAGCCCCTGTGCTTGTGAACCCAGGGTATGCCTGGTGCATGGGGTGCAGTTGCGACGTCTGTTGCAATTGTTGTCAGTTCACGTCTGTGAATAGCCTGAAGGTTAAAAACGCTCACTACACCCCTAGATGAATTCCTCGCGAGGTATAGTTTTCAAAATGGGGTCACTTGTGGGGGGTTCTGTTATTTTGGCATGTCAGGGGCTCTGCAAATGTGACATGGCAGCCACAATCTATTCCAGTAAAAAACTGAGCTCCAGAATTCAGTTGGCGCTCTTTTGCTTCCGAGCCCTGCGGTGCGCCCAAAGAGTAGTTTTCTATCACATATGGGGTATTGGTGCACTCAGGATAAATTGCAGAACAAATTATACTGTCCATTTTCCCCATTTACCTTTGTGAAAAACCAACATTTTTGTGAGGAAAATGTCTTTTTTCATTTTCACAGCTTGACGTTATAAAATTCGGTGAAGCACATGTGGGTTCAAGGTGCTCACCACACATCTGGATAAGTTCCATGAGGGGTGTAGTTTGCAAAATTGGGTTACTTGTTTGGCTTTTTCACTGTTTAGGCACATCAGGGACTCTGCAAATGTGACATGGTGTCTATTATCTATTCCAGCCAATTTTGCACTCCAAGTGTCAAATGGTGCTCCTTTCCTTCCAAGCCCTGCCATGTGCCAAAACAGTAGTTTTCCACAACATATGAGGTATTGGTGTACTCAGGTGAAATGGTGCAACAAATTTTATGGTCCATTTTATCCTGTTATCCTTGTAAAAAAGAAAAATTGGGGGCAAAACCAACATTTTTGTGGAAAAAAGTAAAATTAAAATTTTTTCTTTCAATATTTTGTTTAATTCCTGTGAAGCACCTGAAAGGTTAATACACTTAAACTGCACTTTGAGGGGTGCAGTTTTTAAAATATTGTCACTTTTGGGTATTTTCTCAAAGTCACCTCATGATGTAGTCCCTAAAAAATATGGTTTTGTTAATTTTGTCGGAAAATTGAGAAATTGCTGCTAAACTTTTAACTCTTCTAACTTACCAACAAAAAAAAGTAATGTTTCAAAAATGATGCTGCTGTAAAGTAGACATGTGGGAAATGTTATTTATTAACTATTTTGTGTGATATAACTATCTGCTTTAATGGCATCAAAATGAAAAGTTTGAAAATTGCAAATTTTCCCCAAAATTCCGATATTTTCACAAATAAACACCCCAAAATATGAGCCTAAATTTACCGCCAACATGAAAACAATGTGTTGTGAAAAAAAACTATCTCAGAATCACTGGGATATGCTGAAGCTATCCAGAGTTATTACCACATATAGTCACGCTGGTCAGAATTGCAAAATTTGGCCTGGTCAGGAAGGTGAAAACAGGCTCGGGGATGAAGGGGTTAATGGAGATATGCAAAAGATTTGGCATCCACTGTGAAATTACATGTTCTATTATTTTATAAACTGACATTTCTAAAAAATTAAATAAATAGCAGACCAAACATCCAAACATAAACAACTTGTACAAAAGTTTGTGGATCCAGTTAGGTAATACACAGTATGGGTAAATTGGAGTAAAAGATGCATATTGTGTCACAGAAAATCTCCTACAGAAATTTTTCTTCCACAGATTGAAATCGCCTATGTTTTCCGTATGAAAATAGGACAATTTTTCATACGCTCATCTGACCCTAGAATAAACATAAGAGCAACTGAGAAATGAGGTTATATGCAAGACTTTTGTATGTGTGCTCCTGAAAGAACTGACTTTATTCTTGGCAATAAAGGGAGTCCTTTACCTCTCTTCAAATTTACCACATAGCCTTGTAGGAGATTGAGCAACAATAAAAAGCTTTCTTTTTGCTTTTAAATCTGTTCCTCCATTCCCCCAAAAAACAACTTTATTATCATATGTAAATGAGGGTGCTCAGTGCAGTCTTCGTATGATTAAATGCCTCGGTGCACCGTTCCACCACACTTTTTTAGATTTCTACTGCTCCTTCAATGTTGATTGACAATGGCTTGCACATAGTCAAGGCTGTCTGAAGAGAAACCTTCGTTATGTGATCACTGTCACTGAGTAGGAAAGAGCAGACAAATCACTCTCTCCTCGCTTCTGACATTGCTCATCTCCACTGCTACGCCTTCAGTGCAGGAGAGCAGATAAATCGCTCTCTCCTTGCTTCTGACATTGCTCACCTCTACTGCTACGCCTTCAGTGCATGAGAGAGCAGATAAATCACGCTCTAATAGCTTCTGACATTGCTCATCTGTCACGCTGTCTCTGTATAATGGAGGTAGGGGCCTAAGCTGACCCTAAGCTGGGGCCCTGACTAATCCCTCAACCTGGAGGTACTGTTAAAGGTACAGAGGTCCAGGCCGCCAGCGTAACCCCTACCTCCTGAGGATCCCTGCACCTAAGTAATCTAGTCCTGAGAAGGACCCCGATCACAACAAAAGAGGACAAGTAATAATATGCCCACACACAGTACTTAGACGAACGAGACAGTACAAGGGAAAAACCAAAACCACCTTGCATACAAAAACTACACAACTACAACAGAGGGAACACCAACGGGAAAGGAGATAAATGATAAAGCGAGGAAGGGAAAAACCACTCCAAATACACTTATCTCAGAAACTCCAAATACCATGATCCGCTCTGTAAGTCTGTATGAAATGCTTTCACCGACACTTCCCAAACAGACCAGCAGGCATTTGAAGGAGACTCACTACAGCAGCATTGATTGCAGCTGGGCGAGGCTGGACCTCGTCTAGCACAGAGAGAGAGAGAATTAACTCCCTCACTGCTGAAAACACAAAGCACCAAAAAGTCAGCTGCGAGAAGTCAGGCTGTGTAATCGTGACGATCTTCGTGGCGACACACCCGTGACAGTACCCCCCCTTCTACGAGGGGCCTCCGGACCCTCAGGGCCAGGTTTATCCGGGTGAGTCGTGTGGAAGGCCCGAACTAATCGGTCTGCGTTAATATCCGACGCAGGAACCCACATCCTCTCCTCAGGACCATACCCTTTCCAATGAACCAGGTACTGAAGGGACCGGCGATTAAAACGTGAATCGATGACCCTTGATACCTGGAACTCCAAGTTACCATTGACCACCACTGGAGGGGGAGGTAAAGGTGACGGTACCACCGGCGCCACATACCTCTTAAGCAACGATCTGTGGAACACGTTGTGAATTTTAAACGTAGGGGGGAGGTCAAGACGGAATGTCACCGGATTAATAATAGAACTGATTCTGTACGGACCGATGAACCTGGGACCCAGTTTCCAGGAGGGAACCTTAAGTTTAATATTCCTGGTAGACAACCATACCAGATCGTTCACACTTAGGTCCGGACCAGACACTCTCCTCCTATCAGCCATACGTTTGTATCGGTTCCCCATAGTATTCAGATTCTTCAGCACCCCTCTCCATACTGAAGCGAGTGATGAGGAAAATCGTTCCTCCTCAGGAACCCCCGAAGAGCCCCCCCTACTGAAAGTACAAAACTGGGGGTGAAAACCATATGCCCCAAAAAACGGGGACTTACCAGTGGACTCGCTCCGCCTATTATTAAGAGCAAACTCTGCCAGAGGTAAGAAAGAAGCCCAGTCCTCCTGGTTCTCTGACACAAAACACCGGAGATATGTCTCCAAGCTCTGGTTCATACGTTCCGTCTGACCATTGGTCTGAGGGTGAAAAGCCGATTAGAATGACAAATGCATCCCCCGCCGTGCACAAAACGCCTTCCAGAACTTGGACACCAACTGAGACCCCCGATCAGACACCACATCGGAGGGTACCCCGTGAAGCCTCACAATCTCCCCAATGAACACCTGCGCAAGAGTTTTAGCATTAGGGAGAGCCGGAAGAGCGATAAAATGTGCCATCTTGCTGAACCTGTCCACTACAACGAGTATGACCGTTTTACCCGAAGACGGAGGGAGGTCCGTAATAAAGTCCATAGACAGATGAGTCCAAGGACGCTCCGGGATCTTCAAAGGTAAGAGGGCCCCAGACGGACGGGTATGTGAGGTCTTAGAGCGCGCACAAACCCCACAGGACGCGACAAAAGTTACCACCTCCTTATGTAAGTTAGGCCACCAAAACCGACGCGAGAGGAGATCCACAGTTGCTTTACTCCCCGGGTGTCCTGCCAAAACTGAGTTATGGTGTGCCTCGATCACCTTTTGTCGCAACTGATCTGGAACAAACAGTCTCCCCGGAGGTCCAACAGGGGCGTCCCCCTGAGCCTCCAATACCTCCTCCTCCAGCTCAGAGCATACTGCCGAAACCACCACCCCCTCCTGAAGGATAGGAATCGGGTCGTCCGTATTCCCGGCCCCAGGGAAACTGCGAGATAAGGCATCCGCCTTTACATTTTTTGACCCAGGACGATATGTAACGACAAAATTAAACCTGGTAAAAAACAATGACCACCTAGCTTGTCTGGGATTCAGACGTTTCGCGGACTCCAGATATAGCAGGTTCTTGTGATCGGTGATGATGGTGACCGGATGGACTGCCCCCTCCAAAAAATGGCGCCACTCCTCAAAAGCTAACTTAATGGCCAAGAGTTCCCTATTGCCGACATCGTAATTCCTCTCAGCGGACGACAATTTTTTAGAGAAAAAGGCGCACGGATGCCACTTACCAGGGGACGAACCTTGTGACAATACTGCTCCCACCCCTACCTCAGAAGCGTCTACCTCTACAATGAATGGCTGTGACGCATCAGGTTGAATGAGTATGGGTGCCGAGGCAAAACATTTTTTCAAGCAGGAGAATGCTTGACAAGCCTTGTCAGACCACCTAGAAAAATCCGTCCCCTTTTAGTCATGTCTGTGAGAGGCTTAACCATGGACGAGAAATTACGAATGAACTTCCGGTAATAATTAGCAAACCCCAGGAAACGTTGTAGTGCCTTAAGATTCTCTGGCCGATCCCACTCAAGAACTGCCCACACTTTCCCAGGGTCCATACGAAAACCGGACGCTGAAACCAGGAAGCCTAAAAACTGGAGTTCCTGTACGGCGAACACACACTTTTCCCATTTGGCATACAGTTTATTATCCCGCAAGATCTGTAACACCTGCCTAACGTGCTCCTGATGAGACACCAGATCCGGCGAGTAAATTAAGATATCATCCAGATATATGACAACAAACTGTCCCACCAGGCGGCGAAAAATGTCATTAACAAAGTGTTGGAACACCGGCGGGGCATTAGTCAGACCGAATGGCATGACAAGGTTCTCATAATGCCCCTCCGGAGTGTTAAACGCCGTCTTCCACTCATCCCCCTCCTTCATCCTAATCAGATTGTACGCCCCCCTGAGATCCAACTTAGAGAACCATTTGGCGCCCACGATCTGATTAAAGAGATCGGGAATAAGTGGGAGTGGATACGGATCTCGGACCGTAATCCGATTAAGTTCACGGAAATCCAGGCAAGGGCGTAGGCCTCCATCTTTCTTCTTAACAAAGAAGAACCCCGCAGCCACCGGTGTAGATGAAGGTCTAATATGCCCCTTAGCCAGACTTTCTGAAATATAATCCTTCATGGCCTGCCTCTCAGGACCAGAAAGGTTATACAACCTAGATTTAGGTAACTTGGCCTCAGGGAGCAGTTTTACAGAACAGTCATACTCGCGATGAGGAGGTAGTTCCTGACACCCTTTCTCCGAGAATACATCCTCAAAGTCCGCCAGAAATGGAGGTAAGACCCAAGGAGTAACTGCACCGATGACCGTGTTCATGCAGTTTTTATTACAGAATTTACTCCATTGGCTTATCTCTCTGGTTTGCCAATTAATAACCGGGTTATGCTTAGTTAACCAAGGAAGGCCCAACACTATAGGAGTGGGAAGACCCTCCAACACATAGCAAGACAACAGTTCTTTATGTATCGCCCCCACTTGAAGTTTTACGTCATGCACAGCTTGCAAAAAACTTCCCTGACCGAGAGGCCTGGCATCGATCGAGAATATGGGGATGGGTTTAGCCAACTCACTCAATCGCATACCTTGAACCCGGGCAAACCGAGCATCAACCAGATTAGCCCCGGCCCCACTATCCAGAAGAACAGATATCCTCTCAGTTCTCGTACCCACCACCACCTCCGCCGGTACGAGAAACTGAGACGAACCTAGGGACGAAATACCTACTCCCAGATTGCCGTCCACCACACAACCTGGGATCAACAGTTTTCCGACGACTCTTCACTCTGCAAGGGACGGGATGGACACCCCCCAATAAAATGTCCCTTTCTCCCGCAGAAGAAACACCTTCCTGTCTTATGGCGCACCACCGGTCCCCTCCCCCGAAATGATGTCCCTCCTAATTGCATAGGCTCCTCTGGACTGACCAGGGGAACCACCATATGAGGGGACCTTGTAGGAGGTGGAGTCATCACAGGGGGTCGAGTTATCCCGCACCTCTCCCGAAGCCGTCTGTCAACGCGAATAGCCAGGGCCATAGCGGCTTCCAGTGACGCGGGAGAGTCATACTGTGCCAACACATCCTGTAATTTGTCGGATAAACCTTGACAAAACTGGCTCCTAAGAGCCGGGTCATTCCACTGGGTGTCCGTGGCCCACCTACGGAACTCCGAACAGAATTCCTCCGCCGGACGATCTCCCTGCTGGATCCTACGTAACTTAGACTCAGCAAAGGAGATCCGATCTGGGTCATCATATACGAGTCCCAGAGCAGCGAAAAACCTATCCACTGACTGGAGAGCCGGGGAGCCCGGGGGAAGAGAGAACGCCCAAGATTGTGGGTCCCCTTGTAGGAGCGAGATGACAATTCCCACCCTTTGTTCTTCACTCCCCGATGACCGAGGCCGCAGCCGAAAATACAATTTGCATGCCTCCCGGAAAACAAAAAACTTGTCCCGCCCCCCAGTGAACCTGTCAGGGAGAGCTACTTTAGGTTCTGGTCCGGCTTGCTCCTGGGGATGCAAAACCTTGGACCTAACGTCCGCCAGCTCCATGGACAAACTCTGCAACTGCCGAGCTAGACCGGCTACTGGATCCATGGTAGCTGGAGAAAAACTAAGTGGGTCGGTGAAAATGTCACGCTGTCTCTGTATAATGGAGGTAGGGGCCTAAGCTGACCCTAAGCTGGGGCCCTGACTAATCCCTCAACCTGGAGGTACTGTTAAAGGTACAGAGGTCCAGGCCGCCAGCGTAACCCCTACCTCCTGAGGATCCCTGCACCTAAGTAATCTAGTCCTGAGAAGGACCCCGATCACAACAAAAGAGGACAAGTAATAATATGCCCACACACAGTACTTAGACGAACGAGACAGTACAAGGGAAAAACCAAAACCACCTTGCATACAAAAACTACACAACTACAACAGAGGGAACACCAACGGGAAAGGAGATAAATGATAAAGCGAGGAAGGGAAAAACCACTCCAAATACACTTATCTCAGAAACTCCAAATACCACGATCCGCTCTGTAAGTCTGTATGAAATGCTTTCACCGACACTTCCCAAACAGACCAGCAGGCATTTGAAGGAGACTCACTACAGCAGCATTGATTGCAGCTGGGCGAGGCTGGACCTCGTCTAGCACAGAGAGAGAGAGAATTAACTCCCTCACTGCTGAAAACACAAAGCACCAAAAAGTCAGTTGCGAGAAGTCAGGCTGTGTAATCGTGACGATCTTCGTGGCGACACACCCGTGACATCATCTCCACTGCTACACCTTCAGTGCAGGAGCACAGATAAATCACTCTCTCCTCGCTTCTGACATTGCTCATCTCCACTGCTACGCCTTCAGTGCAGGAGAGCAGATAAATTGCTCTCTCCTTGCTTCTGACATTGCTCATCTCCACTGCTACACCTTCAGTGCAGGAGAGCAGATAAATCGCTCTCTCCTCGCTTCTGACATTGCTCATCTCCACTGCTACGCCTTCAGTGCAGGAGAGCAGATAAATCGCTCTCTCCTTGCTTCTGACATTGCTCATCTCCACTGCTACGCCTTCAGTGCAGGAGAGCAGATAAATCGCTCTCTCCTCGCTTCTGACATTGCTCATCTCCACTGCTACGCCTCCAGTGCAGGAGAGAGCAGATAAATCACTCTAGACTGGCAGCTGTCAACGCTACAAGGCTATTCTCAGTGAGGAGAGAGTGATTTCTGTCCTCTCTTATTCAGTGAAGTGCATCACCGCTGCAGCCGATTACTGAAATTGGCAGCTCAAGCTCAGAGCCGCTGAGTTCACATTTCAAAGCTCTGTAAAGACTCTGTAGTATTACACAGTCATTTTTTTTCCTTCTGATGCCTTTATCTGGAGGAGAGCTGTTTCCATACCTTTTTTCCCAGGGAGCATTGCCCTAAAGACTACATATTTAGAAACATTGTTGAAACCAGCTAGAATTTTACTCCCTACACAAATATAAATTTTTCCCATATTAATGTTTTATAACTTTTCCAAAACTTTTCCAAAACTGGAATAGAATGTAATCTGTAATATTTTTCAGTTTGACAAGGAAAGATCCTGAATTTGGAAGTAAATCAAATGATGAAAATTTGACACAACTTTTGTTATCTGGAAAATATTATGAGGTAGCAAAGTCTAAAACCAGAGCAAGTAAAAATGTTTAGTCTGTGAAATTACTTCAGCCAAAAAGTAAATCACAAGAATAATGTAAGATAATCATTATTTGTATGTCATCAGCTGTCTGAGAAGTATGGTCTTTATTAAAGAGGGTATCCTAAATCACAACCTATCATCAATCTATAGGTGTTTGTGAACTATTTTTTACTTTTATTTAACCCTTTGGGGACATCACACAACATGTATGGAGAAGGCTCAGAAGCTAGTTCCGACCACAACAGTTTAACCTCTTAAATTCCACTGTCATTTGTAATAGCAGAATTTAAGAAGTTAGGAACAGGGGGCAGCTGTGTCCCTTTAAGGACCCCGAGTTTGCCAGTGGCTGAACTTAATAGATTTATGCAATACAATAAACAATCAAGACCAAGAAATTGCAAGTTCAAGCCTCCTAAAAGGGCTAATAAAATATTTTATTAATTTATTTATTACTTTATAAATTAAAAAAAATGTAAGAATATTTTAACAAAATATATCAAACACAAAAACATGAGTTTAAATCACTCCCTTTTCCCGAAATGTAAAATAGCAACACTTCAAAACTAAAATTTACATATTAGGTATTGCAATGTGCATAATTTACTAATAAAATATCAAAATATTTATCCTATGTGGTGACTGCCTACATGTAAAAAAAAAGGAAGAATAGTTTAAGTTGTCTTTTGGTCATGTCACCCCCCTCAAAAAAAAAAAATAGAATAGAAGCAGATCAAGAAGTTGTATAGACCCAAAACGACAGCTTACCATTAAAAAAAAAAGTTTTCACCCAATTCTGTCAACCGAAAAATAAAAAAGTTATAGATCTTAGAATATGGTCACTGAAGTCAAATGTTTCTGTTTTTTGGGGGTCGGTTTTAAATTTTTTCAAGTAGTAAAAACAAAACTTGGTATTACTATAACTGTATAGACCCGTACAACAAAATTACTAGGTAATTTTTAGCGAAAAGTGAATGGTGTAGTTCAAAAGTGCAAAAAAAAAAAGCCCCCATACAACTATGTTGATAAACAAATAAAAACTTTATGGTGCTTGGAAGACCAAAAGGAAAAAATATAAGTGAAAGAAAATGAAAAATGGCTGCATTTTCAAGGGGTTAATATAAAGATTTGTTTTAAAAAATATATAGCTTTTTTTATTGAAGACAACTTTCATTTTAATGTAACAGACCACAGGGTGGTAGTCATGGGCGAGTGTCGCTTCTTTGACACCCTGGCCCGCTACAGGAAATATTGTACTGTGTGGTTGCATGTGCGACGATGCTTCGAGATCTGAGATCTCCACAAACTCTGTAAATGCAATGGGTGCAGAACTGTCCCGTTTAACCCTCTCAGTCAAGAAGACAAACCAGCTGTTATAAACGGTGTCATCGCCAATGCTCATTTGCCATGTAGGCTGTGCTCTTGCCTCACGGTCACAGTGTGTCATCACAACTGATCTCCTCCCCAGCTCCTTACCTCTCACGTGCTGGGACAAAAATGGTGCAGGTCGCACTCTGGCTACACGCTTCCTGCACGTCTGGCTCCTCCTCTTCCTATGCCAAACTTCTGAAGCGACCGCCGCGCCACACTTCACTCTCAGAACACGTTGTCGCTTACCCGGTGGGCTGGACTTTATCTTGAACCGTGCCCTTCTTAGGTACGCACCTCCCACTCCGGGCTGGATCCTGGCTGCAGGGCACATCCTTCTGGCCGACACACTTAAGGGCTGGACATGCTTTTGTGCTCTCGGGTGCCGTCCACACCCATGATAGGCAGTCTTCTCATCTTCATCGCTGCCGTTGCCATCTTGGAGTCCATGCTTCGGGCCGCCATCTTTGGCTGCATGTATTCTGGCGCCCTCTCTCTTGCACCATGGGTCTTCCTTACCCCACTCTCTTCATATGAGGAATTCGCATCCTGCCGACTACTCCAAATGTAACGGACAGCAGGGTGGTAGTCATGGGCGAGTGTCGCTTCTTTGACACCCTGGCCCGCTACAGGAAATAGTGTACTGTGGGGTTGCATGTGTGACGATGCTTCGAGATCTGAGATCTCCACAGTCCCTGTTAATGCGCTGGGTGCAGAACTGTCCCATTTAACCCTCTCAGTCAAGAAGCCAAACCAGCTGTTATAAATGGTGTTCTTTTTATGCACAGTCAAAGAGGTGAACATAGAGTAACGGGTTATGCATTCTTCATCACTTGCCACACAGTACACAGGTTCCATTCTCAGAGTTACAGTCTGCACTTTGTTTCTGGCAACAGATATGGCACAGTAGTAAGGAGAGATCTTAAATGCCTGCATTTTCCTTAGGGATAGAGTCATACGGGTCCACGTGTGTCGCTATGCCCTGATCCCCTGTGTCATTGCTTTTATCAGTCCCAGGCGTGGCTTGTAGAAATGTGCTCCCTGTTTCAGTACCAACAGCAGGGTGATACCTTGTCCCAAGGTCCTTTTCTCACTGAACAGTATGCTTCCTGGACTTGTAAGCTTTTCTCTTGCAGGGTTCCTCACTTGCCTGTGTCGTCCTGCTGCCTCTGTAACTAGATCCTTTTCCTCATGAGCCTTATAGTTCCACACTAGGAACAACCTGTCATGCCTCTTTCTCTTCCTCTTTTAGATTGACTAAAATGGATTCCCTTTTCCCAGAATCCACAGAACTCCCTCCCACTATGGGCTGCCTGCTGCCTCTGTGTTACTAACCAGATTTCACCTTTCACTTACATTCTATACAAAAGTGAAAAGGAAGACTGTGACATCTTGTGGCCTCCGGTCAGCACTGCAGCCCACAGGGAAATAACCATTAAATACATAGCAGTAACATACATGTAAAATATATTTTCACACATTTAACCAACAGAAATATCAGAGGAGTGGGATGCCATCCTCACCACCCTCATATCAATTAAGAGTATTTTTAGTTTGAATCATTTCTCTGATCCCACTTATTATTGTTACAGTACATCTGTCAATCACAGCCATCCTCCCATGGGAAATGAAGCGATCACAGCTGTCGTGCTTTCACCTTGAAATAAATATACATTTTTTTCTGTTAATGGGTTGAAGGAGTTTTCTCATCAAAATCTTTTATCAAGAAAAAACAAGGAGTGATCCAGCATCCAGACGTCTTCTTTAAAATCAATAATCCTTTATTGGAAAAGTATTTTAAAAATCATATGCAGAAAAGTCATAGCCCCCATGGGAGGAGGTGATGTACAGACGCGTTTCAGTCCTTATGGTCCTTAATCATCATACAATGATTAAGTCAATTGACCTTGCAACAGCTGAAGATGATTTTAAAATGGCTATATAAAGAAGAGAGTACTTCAGAATTGTTCCACCGACTCATTAACCTCTCACAGAAAAATAATGAATCATCCCAAAGTTTCTTGTTCAGAGCAATTGAACTGAAGGATAGACTGTTGTTTGCATCCAGAGATGTAGAAGCGGAGGAGAAGTTTGATGCTGGACTAGTCCAGAAGAAGTTCTTGAGATCATTGGGAACGGGGTTAATCAGCAAAGACATCAGATTGCAGCTGAAACAGTATCTAGAAGATCCTGGCATTCTGGACGAAGTCCTAATTGAAAAAAATGAACGAGGCAGCTAGTTTGGAGTCAGAGAGCGAACAAAAGTTAAAGAAAGGCTCTGCTCTTAAAATCACCAAAATGAGTCAGCTGAAGTTGGTGACCCCCTGTGGCCAGTCCGAAGATCATCATAGAGACCCTCCAGTACCACCTCCGAGAGGGAACCTTAAACCACCAACAAAAGAGAAGACAGCCAGCTCTGACTGGGAAGAAGTAATAGGAGAACTGCGAGCTGAGCTGATTGAGGTGAAAAAGTTGATTCGTTCTAGGCCAGAATCTGTATTTCTCAGACCCAGGAGTGGGTTCCAAAACAGAAGATACCCGGCTTGTGAGGCGTCCCGTTCATCAAAACAGAGTGCGGTATGTGTTCACTGTTTAAGATGTGGTGAGGAAGGACATCATGCCAAGGAATGCCAATGGTCACGGTCGTTTGGGTTAAAAGACAGGAGGTTGCCAGTGCGGGGCGACTGGTAACTGCGACACGGAGGAGGCCCCAGAAGCAAATCCAAATCCCACCAACCCCCAGAACGGCGCGTGAGGTAAAACGATCAGCACTAAGTGGGTTCCCATCTAAAACAGCTGCAAGAGAGACAGGGGCACCAGTTACTTAATGCCCAGTGCAGAGGTCAAATGATGTACTGCTGGGAGGAGGATTCCTCGGTCAGTAAAGATAGCCTCATCAGCCTAATCGGTGAAAGGTGTTTTATACAGTGCCAGCTAGATGGACTCCTGGTAAAAGCACTGTGGGACACAGGAGCCCAAGCGAGCCTTTTAAATGAAGAATGGAGAAGGCACTACTTGCCACATACCTGCCTTTGGTCACTAAAAAAACTCTTAGGATCAGTGGAACTTCATAGCAAAGCCGTCAACCAGACCGAAATTCCTTTCATAGGCAGGGTGGAAGTGACTTTCTAACTCAGGGCCACGAAGAACAGCAGCACTATCAAGCTTTTGGTACCGTTTCTCGTGGCCAGTGATCAGAATGTGGCAGAGGATCCTATTCTTGGTTATAATGTAATCAGTGAGGTCATCACGAAACACAAGTCAGGGACAATGGTGGTGGATGCAATCGCCACATCGCTCGCCATACCCAACGCTGTGGCAGAAAACGTGATTCATAGATTAAAGAAAGCACAGAATACAATGGCCCTAAAAGAAGTCAAGGTAGGCCTGCACCCAACCATCATCCCTGCAAACCAAATGGTAGGGGTGAGGTGTGGAGTCCAGGTAGAACCGGGAAGAAAATTCCAGAAGAGACTGTTCGTGCCAAAAGACTTTTCAGAACTTCCAGAAGGCCTAGTTCAAGGTGAGACTGTGCTTACCATTCCTACTGGTGGTTTTGCTCGATTGACAGTACCGGTGATGAACACCATGAAGCACGAAATTAGACTGGATCGAAAGACTGTGTTAGGTCACATTGAAACCGTTAAAGTGGTATATCCAGCCAATGTGAGACCGGCCCAGGGGTAAACCGTGAATTCAGTCTCCCCACCAATGAACAGGAGTGGCCCAGGGGAGGAAATCGCACGACCCACCTCGAGGTCCTGGGATCCCCCTGTACCCCTGGAACACTTGTGTGCTGAAGATCTAGCGGTAGTAAAACAGATGCTGAGAGAAGAGTGTCATGCATTCCCGAAAGATGACTCTGATATAGGCTGTATCCCATCGTTGCTTTTGAAAATCAATTTGAAAGACACAACCCCAGTAACCAGAAGTTACATGTCTATGCAGAAACCATTACACAATGAAGTGTATTTACAAGATCTAATCAACAGAGGTTGGTTCCAAAAGTCGAGGTCGTCTTATTCCTCTCCTATTGTCTGTGTTAGGAAGAAGGACGTTACGTTGAGACTCTATTGTGATTACCGGGAACTAAACCAAAAGTCAGTACCTGATAGACACCCGATACTAAAGATCCAAGATATGCTGCATAACCTATCAGGAAGTACCTGGTTCTCTGTCCTCCATCAGGGTAAGGCATACCACCAAGGGTTTGTCGAAGAGTCCAGTAGACCTTTAACAACATTCATCACACCGTGGGGATTATATGAGTGGATCCGCATACCATTTGGGCTCAGTACAGCTCCAGCAGAATTCCAGAGGAGTATGGAGACATGTTTAGAAGGATGAGGGACTATATCTGCCAGCCGTACTTGGATGACAATGTGGTACACAGAAAAACCTTCCGGGAGCATGTTGAACACATGAGGACTGTACTCCAGCGGTATCAGCAACACAGAGTTAAGTTGACACCAAAGAAGTGTTAACTGTTCAAAAGGTAAGTCCAATTTCTAGGGAAAATTGTGACCGGAGAAGGATATACCATGGACCCAGCAGAAATCGCTCTGGTACTGGCCTTAAAAGACAAACGGCCCTCTACCGTCGGGGAGTTGAGGCAGATCTTAGGATTCCTCTCCTACTATCATACTTACGTTCAGAACTTCTCCAGGATTGCCGCCCCGCTATACCTCCTCTTGGGGACGACGAGAGAGTCAACAACAGCCATGGAGAAAAAGAAGAACGCGGGCAGGACCGGGCTTAAAAGAAAAAACAATGTTTCGTCCCAGCAGTCCCTTCTCTGGACAGCAGATCACCAGGAGGTATTGCAAGAACTAGTGGATTACCAGGTAAAACCACCCATCTTGGGATATCCTGATTTCAATTTACCATTTGTTCTTCATTGTGATGCTTCTCAAGTTGGACTGGGAGCTGCCCTGTATCAGCATCAAGATGGGAAATTGAGAGTCATTGGTTACGGTTCCAGAACGTTGACAGATGCTGAGAAGGATTACCATCTATATTCCGGAAAATTGGAGTTTCTGGCATTGAAATGGGCTATCCGTGAACTATTTAGAGATTATCTCTATTACAGCAAAGAGTTTGAGGTATACACTGACAACAACCCTTTGACCTATGTCCTCACTACAGCCAGACTGAATGCAACGGGTCAGAGATGGGTAGCTGAACTAGCTGACTTCAATTTCAGTATCAAGTACAGGCCAGGAAAATGCAATGCGGATGCTGACGGATTGTCGAGAATGCCAGTAGAGCCTGAGGAGTTCATGCAAGAATGCTCGGAGGAAGTCAGTCTGGAAGCTATTGAGAGCACTACCCAAGCAGTACAAGCTCATCAAGAGGAAGACACACCATTGTGGTGTCCGTTGACGGTGGAAACCACTGTAAAAGCGAAAGAACAAGATCACCCCCTGTCAATTCAACAACTACCAAAAGGAACAATTCGTAGAGCACAACAAGAAGATCAGATAATTGGCCGAATACTACCTTATGTGGACCAAAATCAGTTACCAAGTAAACGGGAGAGAGATAATGAGTCACCAGCAGTATCTGTTTTAGTTAGAGAATGGGCGAAGCTCTACCTCAGTGAAGACGGTATCCTGTATCGTAAAGGAGGACAAAACCAGCAGTTGGTACTACCCAGTGCATTCCGTAGGTTGGTCTTCAAAGAATTCCATGAAAACATGGGACACCTGAGAGTGGAAAGGACAACAAACTTGATCTGTGAGCGCTTCTTCTGGCCGTACATGCAGAGAGATATTGAGAGGTACGTGACCAGGGAGTGTGGGTGTTTGAAAGATAAACGTCCCAACACATCAACCCAGGCACCTATGGGCAACATCTAAACTACGTACCCGTTTGAGATGGTCTCAATAGACTTTCTACATCTCGAGACATGCTAGGGTGGTTCCGAATACATCATGGTGGTGATGGACCATTTAACTCGATTTGCGCAAGCATATGCCACCACCAATAAATCTGGTCGAACATCGGCAGAGAAGATCTTCAATGATTTTGCTTTGAAGTTTGGGTTCCCTACGAGGTTTTACCATGACCAAGGAAGAGAATTTGAGAACAAGCTCTTCGCCAAGATAGGAAAGTACTGTAGAATTCAGAGATCCCACACAACACCCTATCACCCAGAGGGTAATGGACAAGTGGAACATTTTAACCGGACATTCTTGTCGATGTTGCGCACTTTAACAGCTGACAAGAAGAAAGACTGTAAGAGTTCCCTGTCAAAAATGATACATGCCTATAACTGTACAAAGAGTGAGGCAACGGGTTACTCACCTTTCTTCCTATTGTATGGACGATCACGAAGACTGCCAATCGACATCATGTTCGATACTCCGATGTCAGAGACTTACAAAACATATTTGGAGTACATTCGGAAATGGAAGGAACGGATGGCAGAGGCATATAATACAGTGTCCAAAGTGGTTACGCAAGGGCAAAGCAAGAGTAAGAAGTACTATGATCGAAAATGTTATGGAGCAGAATTGACACCGGGAAATCGGGTGCTAGTCAAGAACGTGCGTGAAAAAGGTGGTCCAGGAAAACTTCGTTCGTACTGGGAAGACAAAGTGTATGTGGTCGTGAAGAGGAAAGCTGATGATAATCCAGTGTATGAAACGGGGGACAAGAAA
The DNA here is from genome assembly GCF_046119375.1 of Phyllobates terribilis. Classification (NCBI taxonomy): domain Eukaryota; kingdom Metazoa; phylum Chordata; class Amphibia; order Anura; family Dendrobatidae; genus Phyllobates; species Phyllobates terribilis. Next base: position 107,968,944 of record NW_027362764.1, on the reverse strand, counting down.
ACCAGAGTAGTCCATCGGAATTTACTACTACCCTGTGATTATCTCCCGCCACCAAAAGACTTCCCAGGAGCAGATCGCCATCGACCGAGATTGACTAAGGAACTACCACGTGCTGAAGCTCTGGAGATGGATAGTGACCTTGAGAGCTCGGATGAAGAAGAGAACGCTGTTCTATTTCTCGGACCAGCAAAGAAAGGGATGTACCATCCTCAGGACAGTGAACTAAGTCCCGAAGCACCAGAATTTGTACCAAGGAATACAGATGAAGTTCAATCCAGATCTGACGATTTAACACCGGTCATTGAAGAGACCAATCGCCACTTAGGAGTAGCAGAATTACCAGACCAGGTGGAAACGATCGATTCAAGATAAGTACAGGAACTTACAGAGGCAGTTCCAGTCGCATCTGAGGAAGCACGGGAAATGAGTGCGGCGGAAGAAACTCCTGTGACCGAAGAACCCATGGTATCTGAGGAACAACCCACCAGGAGGATGTCGACTCATGAAGTGAGGAGGCCCGTGATGCTGATGTATGAGACACTTGGTGAGCCGAGTCAAGTGCCAAGGACTGTCGACTGGAAACAGGGATCTCTGCCTACGGACCAAGTAAGCCCACTGAAGTGGTATTCACCACCCAGTGGCAGTATGGAAGATGTTGCCTGGTGGAAAGACTTGTTTTCATGGTGTGATTTTCCTTAAAAGACTTTGTAGAAACATAGAACTGTAGGGCTAGTGAGAGAGAGAGCTGGTGGAAGACGAATGAAAAGCTCTAGCTGAAGAGGCGCTGATTGTGTTTATTGTGTTAATTGTTTATTTCTTACAGGAGTACTACAAGAAAAAGGTCATAGAATAGGTTGTTATAAATGTTTACAAATGTTATGCCAATTTGACAATGCCAATTTGTATATAAAGTTATTCAACTTTCACCACTGTCTCAGAATTGGTCAGATTGACCAATTAAGACGAATGTCGAAGACGACATTCAAAAAGAAGGGAAGAGTGTGAAAAGCAGAAGTAGTGCTGTTGCTTCAAAAGCATCCAGCAACTATTACAAATAACACAAGCACAGGAGACAGGAAATGTTGTTCTTCAGAAGCATCCAGCAACTAGAGGGGTTAACACATCAAAGGAGACAGGGAGTGTTTAGAAGAGCCCCAGGAGGATTGTGGGTAAGTTGTTTTTCTGTCTGGCTGGAGCCGAAGAGAAAGGTAGTGTGTGATCTGTATCTCACAGAAGGCAAGGGAACAGAATTCAGGTCAGGAGGGAAGCTAAACACAGGTCAGATAGACTCCCTGAGCTAAAAGTGTGGAGTATTATCGGGCAGAAAGATAAGGACTTTTCTCCCTTATCAACCCCCCCCCTCCATCTCAATGCAGGATAAAGAATTCTGTGTACTACTGTGCCTTTGAGAAGGAAAAGTCTGTTGTTGTGGGTGCCTAGAAGTGTGCTGCTAAGAGACTTGATCTGTGCTGTACTGTGCTACCAAGAAAGACTGTTATTAATGTCCCTTTGCAAGAAGAAGCTATTACTGTTATTGAAGCCTGTTGCTTTAAGAGACTAATGTTTTTGACTGTCCGTGCTGTTGCATTAAACTCTACTGTTCAACTGTGATGAGGACTCTGTCAAGTGTGTCTGGTCAGCAATTGAATCCATCCTGCGCCTGAGAGAGCTGCAGTATATGGTCGCCCTGAGTAATGGTTCCCCCAGGATTCCAAAGAATTAATGAAACCTGTCTCACCCCTATCTGAACCTAGCGGCATGTGCGTAACAATATATATATACAGTACATATATGTATACATATATATATATATATATATATATATATATATATATATATATATACACAGTTGAAACCAGAAGTTTACATACACTATATAAAAAGACACATATCCATGTTTTTCTCAATATCATGAAAGATGATGGCGGAAGCTGGTAAGATTGTTACAATAACCACAGTGAAACAAGTACTGTATCAACATGAGCTGAAAGGCCACTCTGTCAAGAAGAAGACATTACTCCAAAAGAAACATAAAAAAGCCAGATTAATGTTTGAAAATGCACACAGGAACAAAGACCTTAATTTTTTAATGTCCTGTGGTCTGATGAAACTAAAATTGAAATTTTTGGGCATAATGACCATCATTATGTTTGGAGGAAAAAGGGAGAAGCTTGGAATCCTAAGAACACCATCCCAACTGTGAAACACGAGGATGGTAGCATCATGTTGTGGGGTTGTTTTGCTGCAGGAGGGACTGGTGCACTTCACAAAATAGAGGGCATCATGAGAAAAGAAGATTATGTGGCAATACTGAAGCAACATCTCAAGACATCAGCCAGGAAGTTAAAGCTTGGGCAGAAATGGGTCTTCCAAATGGACAATGACCAGAAGCATACTGCCAAAATGGTAACAAAGTGGCTTAAGGATAACAAAGTCAATGTTTTGGAGTGGCCATCACAAAGCCCTAATCTCAATCCTAGTGAAAATTTATGGGCTAAGCTGAAAAAGAAAGTGCGAGCAAGGCGACCTACAAACCTGGATCAGTTACACCAGTTTTGTCAGGAGGAATGGGCCCAAATTCTGATCAACTATTGTGAGAAGCTTGTGGAAGGATATCCCAAACGTGTGACCCAAGTCATTCAGTTTAAGGGCAATGGTACCAAATACTAATGAAATGTATGTAAACTTTTGACTTTGCAGTAAGTAATAAAAATGCCTTAAAACATTCTCTCTCTCTCATTATTCTGGCATTTGGAAATATTAAAAATTATGGTAATCCTAATTGACCTAAAACGGCAAAGGTTTATTCTGACTTCATGTCAGATATTGAGAAAAACATGCCGATGTGTCTTTTTATATAGTGTATGTAAACTTCTGGTTTCAACTGTATGTATATATATATATACAGTACAGACCAAAAGTTTGGACACACCTTCTCATTTAAAGATTTTTCTGTATTTTCATGACTATGAAAATTGTACATTCACACTGAAGGCATCAAAACTATGAATTAACACATGTGGAATTATATACTTAACAAAAAAGTGTGAAACAACTGAAAATATGTCTTATATTCTAGGTTCTTCAAAGTAGCCACCTTTTGCTTTGATGACTGCTTTGCACACTCTTGGAATTCTCTTGATGAGCTTCAAGAGGTAGTCACCGGAAATGGTCTTCCAACAATCTTGAAGGAGTTCCCAGAGATGCTTAGCACTTGTTGGCCCTTTTGCTTTCACTCTGCGGTCCAGTTCACCCCAAACCATCTCAATTGGGTTCAGGTCTGGTGACTGTGGAGGCCAGGTCATCTGGCTTAGCACCCCATCACTCTCCTTCTTGGTCAAATAGCCCTTACACAGCCTGGAGGTGTGTTTGGGGTCATTGTCCTGTTGAAAAATAAATGATGGTCCAACTAAACGCAAACCAGATGGAATAGCATGTCGCTGCAAGATGTTGCGGTAGCCATGCTGGTTCAGTATGCCTTCAATTTTGAATAAATCCCCAACAGTGTCACCAGTAAAGCACCCCCACACCATCACACCTCCTCCTCCATGCTTCACGGTGGGAACCAGGCATGTAGAGTCCATCCGTTCACCTTTTCTGCGTCGCACAAAGACACAATGGTTGGAACCAAAGATCTCAAATTTGGACTCACCAGACCAAAGCACAGATTTCCACTGGTCTAATGTCCATTCCTTGTGTTCTTTAGTCCAAACAAGTCTCTTCTGCTTGTTGCCTGTCCTTAGCAGTGGTTTCCTAGCAGCTATTTTACCATGAAGGCCTGCTGCACAAAGTCTCCTCTTAACAGTTGTTGTAGAGATGTGTCTGCTGCTAGAACTCTGTGTGGCATTGACCTGGTCTCTAATCTGAGCTGCTGTGAACCTGCGATTTCTGAGGCTGGTGACTCGGATAAACTTATCCTCAGAAGCAGAGGTGACTCTTGGTCTTCCTTTCCTGGGGCAGTCTGTTAGAACCTTGCTCTTAGGTTTTTTCCTTTGCTGGTCACATGATCTTGTTGGCCTATTTAATCCTGCTCCGCCCTTCTGGCTTTGCTGGACTTCATTGTATAACTACTTTCTAGCTAGCCTGTGCTCTGTATCTAACTCTGTTAGTTTGCTTGGTCTACGGACCTCTATGTTCTATATATTTTGTTTGTTCGTCTGTCTGCTACTATTTCTGTTAGGAGGTGTCCCATTTTCCTCCCAGTCCTTAGTACTTGTAGGGATTCCTTCCCCACATCTATAGGTCTCCGTACAGACTAGCTTAGGACTTTAGCAGGTCTGATCGCAGGATCAGGTTCCCTGTTACATCGTAGGGATTCAGCTGAGTTCTATCGTAGGGACAGATCTCCTCTCTTTCCTTAGCTCTGGTAGCAGAACATAACAGTAAGTCCAGCCTGCAAATTCTCTAAGGAAAGATTTTTCTGTTCCATCATGGTGTCGGTTCAGGATTTGGCTCATCGCCTGCAGGGACTCTCTCTGGAGGTGGCCGAGCTCCGTCAGCACGTGAGTAACTGTCCTGGAGCACATTTCTTGGAGCCTAAGGTATGTTTGCCGGATTTATTTTTTGGTGAACACCGAGAATTTTTTTCATTTAAAAATGCTTGCTTATTGTATTTTCGTTTGAGACCCAAGTCCTCTGGGGATGAATCCCAGCGCATAGGGTTCATAATGTCACTTTTGCGCAAAGAGCCTCAGGAGTGGGCCTTTTCTTTGCAACCTAGTGATACATGCTTCAGATCAGTGGATAGTTTTTTTTCTGCTTTGGGACTATTATATGATGATCCTGACCGTGTCGCATCAGCTGAGACTGAGTTGAGACGTTTGAAACAGGGATCAGGTAATGTGGAAAAATATTGTACTCATTTCCGTCGTTGGTCTACTCAAACAGGGTGGAACGATTCTGCTCTGAAAAGTCTATTTCTTGCTGGGCTCAATGAAAGGGTTAAAGACTTGCTAATTGCTTATCCTACACCTGAAGATTTGCAACAGGCTATGCAATTAGCTATACGGGTGGATAGGAGACTGTGTGCAAGGGTTAATGAGAGCAAATCCTCTGCTATGTCAGTTTCTGGTTATGAGAATGTGTGTACTAACAGTGGTGAACCGATGGAGATTGGATCGGTGGCACCTCGCTCTCAAGAAAAAGACCGTAGATTTTTTGAAGGCTTGTGTTTCTATTGCGGAAAATCTGGTCATTTGATTAAAGGCTGTGAGCTTCGTATGAAGAAAGAAAAAAAAATGGTCAGTCATGCCCGTATTGCCTGTTTAAATTCCAAGGGTGTATTTTTAGCTGCTTCCACAATTGCTCAGGAAAAATTAATGGAATTTCAGGTGTTTGTTGATTGTGGGTCTACTCTGAATGTAATTGATGGGGGATTCTTGGAAAGACTCAATTTAAAACCCGAACCTTTATCACCCCCCATTGCTGTGGTTTCTGTGGATGGTTCCCCTTTGAAGAATATTACTCTCAAGGTCTGTGAATTTCCTCTCACTATTAATGGTGTTCACCATGAGAAATTGGATTTGGTAGTTTTGAATAACTTGCCTTCTCCAGTAATATTGGGATTGCCCTGGTTAAAATTTCACAATCCTGTACTGGATTGGTCTACCAGTGAAATTAAATCCTGGAGCCATAAATGTTATGACAAGTGTTGTAATGGGCGTATTGCAGCTTTGGATAGGGGAGAATTGCCTGTTCCTATTCAGGATTTTTGGAGAGTTTTTCTGAGAAGGAATCGCAGGTTTTGCCTCCCCATAGAGACTATGATTGTTCTATTGAATTTGTCCCTGGAGCGACTCTTCCTAAAAGTCGTTTATTTAACCTTACTATTCCTGAGAGGAAGGCTTTGGAGGAATACATACAGACAAGTTTGGCCGCTGGTCACATTAGGCCCTCTAAGTCTCCTGTGGCGGTTGGATTTTTTTTTGTAAAAAAAAAGGACGGCGGTTTACGTCCTTGTCTGGATTTTCGTGAGATTAACAAAATTACTGTACGCAATCCTTACCCACTGCCATTGATTCCTGATCTGTTTAACCAGTTAATGGGGGCCAAGTGGTTCTCTAAAATTGACCTTAAGGGGGCATACAATCTGTTGCGCATGAAGGAGGGTGACGAATGGAAGACTGCTTTTAACACTCCTGTGGGTCATTTTGAGAATCTGGTTATGCCTTTTGGTCTTACTAATGCTCCTGCATTTTTTCAGAATCTTATTAATGACATCCTTAGACCTTTGATCGGCAAAAATGTGGTTGTGTATTTGGATGACATTTTGATTTATTCGCCGGATCTGGAGTCTCATTGGCGGAGCGTACGTGAGGTATTACAGTTATTAATGGACAATTCGCTTTTTGCTAAGCTGGAGAAATGTGAGTTCGCTGTACAGAGAATTAGTTTTTTGGGTTACATTATCTCCAGCGATGGTTTTGAGATGGACCCGGTTAAAGTTCAAGCTGTACAGGAATGGCCTAGGCCTATTGGTTTGAAATCGATACAGAGGTTTTTAGGTTTCGCCAATTATTACAGAAAATTCCTAAAAAATTTTTCTAGTATTGTCAAACCTCTGACCGATCTCACCAGGAAAGGTGCTGATGCGGTTCAGTGGTCTTCTGAGGCCATTGAAGCTTTTGTGTATCTCAAGGAGGGTTCACCTCTGCTCCCATCCTTATGCAGCCTGATGTGACTAAGCCGTTTTTGGTTGAGGTTGATGCTTCCTCTGTGGGGGTTGGCGCAGTATTGTCTCAGGATAACGGGGATGGATTACATCCCTGTGCCTTTTTTTCAAAAAAATTTTCGGAGACTGAACTGAATTACGATATTGGTAATCGGGAATTATTGGCTATTAAACTCGCATTTGAACACTGGCGCCACTTCTTGGAAGGTGCGGAATTTCCCGTTCAGGTTCTTACGGATCATAAAAATCTGATATATCTTGATGCTGCCAAGCGCCTGAATGCCCGTCAGGCTAGGTGGGCACTGTTTTTCTCGCGGTTTAATTTCTCCGTTACTTACATCCCTGGTACTAAGAATGTTAAGGCGGATGCCTTGTCTCGCAGTTTTTCTCCCATAGTCGGTGCTGAGAAAGAGGAGAACATTTTACAAGAAGGTGTTGTGATAGCTGCTTTGGACTCCGTTTTGGAAGATGAGATTCTTAAAGCACAGGAGAATGCCCCATCTAACACTCCTCATGGGAGGTTGTTTGTGCCTGGGACCTTTAGGAGAGATTTGTTTGTTGAGTGTCACGAATCTCGGTTGGCAGGTCATCCCGGAATCTCTGAGACCAAGAGACTGGTGGGTCGCAGTTTTTGGTGGCCTGGATGGCAGAAGGAAGTCATTAAGTGGGTGCGTCAATGTACTATATGTGCTCGATCTAAGTCCTCACATACTCCTGCTGCGGGGTTGCTTTGTCCTTTGGAGGTTCCCAGTGCTCCTTGGACACATTTGGCTATGGACTTTATAACTGACCTTCCCCCCTCTGAGGGTTTTACTGTCATCTGGGTGGTCGTGGACCGTTTTAGCAAGATGTGTCACTTGGTTCCCTTCGTCAAACTGCCCTGCGCTAAAACTCTCGCTAAGGCCTTTGTCAAGGAAATTGTCAGACTTCATGGCGTTCCTACTGACATTGTTTCTGATAGGGGTCCTCAGTTCGTGGCTCGTTTTTGGCGTGCCTTTTGTGACAGGTTGGGAGTTCATTTGTCGTTCTCGTCCGGATATCATCCTGAATCTAATGGCCAGACAGAAAGGAAAAACCAGGATGTTGAGCAGTTCTTGCGTTGTTTTGTGGCAGACAATCAAGAGGGGTGGTCTGAGTTTCTGCCACTTGCTGAATTTGCTCTGAACAATCATACATCTTCTTCTGCTGGTTGTTCGCCTTTTTTTTGTTGTTCTGGGAGACATCCGTCGTTTGGGTCGTTCTCCAAGTTGGGATCTGCCGTGCCTGAGAAGGAGAATTTTTCCGGTGATTTGGAGAGAGTTTGGACGGATGTGCGTGGTAATCTTCAGGAGGCCAACAGAAAATCTAAAGACTACTTTGATAGGAAACGACAGGAGGTTTTGTTCGCTGTTGGTGACATGGTTTGGTTGTCCTCTAGGAATCTGCGGTTGAGGATTCCTTCTAAGAAATTGGGTCCCAAGTTTGTAGGGCCCTTTAAGGTGCTTCAGGTTGTCAACCAATCTGCTATTAGGTTGGAGGTTCCTACCTCCTGGAGAATTAATCCGGTATTTCATTTCTCTCTGTTAAAAAAAGCTGTTGTGTCGGATGGTGACGCCTCTGCCTCTGTTCCTCCGGTGGTGGAGGACGGGGAATATGAAATTTCTCGCATCCTTAACGCTAGACGGTATAGAGGTAGTTTGCAGTATCTTGTGGCCTGGAAAGGTTTCGGACCCGAGGATAACTCTTGGGTGAGGTCAGATGATGTTTCCGCGTCCAGACTTATCAGAGCGTTTCACAGGAGATTTCCTGATAAGCCTGGTCCTAGGGGATCCGGAGGATCCTCTTAGAAGGGGGGGTACTGTTAGAACCTTGCTCTTAGGTTTTTTCCTTTGCTGGTCACATGACCTTGTTGGCCTATTTAATCCTGCTCCGCCCTTCTGGCTTTGCTGGACTTCATTGTATAACTACTTTCTAGCTAGCCTGTGCTCTGTATCTAACTCTGTTAGTTTGCTTGGTCTACGGACCTCTATGTTCTATATATTTTGTTTGTTCGTCTGTCTGCTACTATTTCTGTTAGGAGGTGTCCCATTTTCCTCCCAGTCCTTAGTACTTGTAGGGATTCCTTCCCCACATCTATAGGTCTCCGTACAGACTAGCTTAGGACTTTAGCAGGTCTGATCGCAGGATCAGGTTCCCCGTTACATCGTAGGGATTCAGCTGAGTTCTATCGTAGGGACAGATCTCCTCTCTTTCCTTAGCTCTGGTAGCAGAACATAACACAGTCCTCATGTGAGCCAGTTTCTTTGTAGCGCTTGATGGTTTTTGCAACTGCACTTGGGGACACTTTCAAAGTTGGCCCAATTTTTCGGACTGACTGACCTTCATTTCTTAAAGTAATGATGGCCACTCGTTTTTCTTTACTTAGCTGCTTTTTTCTTGCCATAATACAAATTCGAACAGTCTATTCAGTAGGACTATCAGCTGTGTATCCACCAGACTTCTGCACAACACAACTGATGGTCCCAACCCCATTTATAAGGCAAGAAATCCCACTTATTAAACCTGACAGGGCACACCTGTGAAGTGAAAACCATTTCCAGTGACTACCTATTGAAACTCATCAAGAGAATGCCAAGAGTGTGCAAAGCAGTCATCAAAGCAAAAGGTGGCTACTTTGAAGAACCTAGAATATAAGACATATTTTCAGTTGTTTCACACTTTTTTGTTAAGTATATAATTCCACATGTGTTAATTCATAGTTTTGATGCCTTCAGTGTGAATGTACAAATTTCATAGTCATGAAAATACAGAAAAATCTTTAAATGAGAAGGTGTGTCCAAACTTTTGGTCTGTACTGTATATACAATATATATATATATGCTTGTAAAAACAAGCTTTTGTATGTGTGATACTGTGATTGTAACTTCAGGAACTATATATCTTAGGTGCTTATTTTTTATAGAAAGATTAAAAAACTGAAGATCTTGGAAAGCATTCATGGAAAAACAGAAAAAAAAGCAAAACCTCTGTGTCCTCAAAGTCCAAAATAGCTGCGTCCTTAAAGATATTCAGTATCTCACAAATATTGGATTTCTGAAGTTTTTCTACACAGAAGTTATATTTAACTAATCATAGTAAAATGCAACAGAGCCATCATGTGGCCAAACAGATATAGTTACAGAGACTTACACAATATATTGTTATAATGTGTGTCTGTTTGGTTATTTTGTTATGAGTAGTGTTGAGCCACCCCCGTAGTATTCGAGTTCGGTTCGTCGAACACCCGTGTGTTCGTCGAACTGTTCGTCGAACACCTTCGAACACCGTTAAAACCAATGGCAGGCAAACAAAAACACATAGAAACACATAGAAAACACCTTCAAAGGTGTCCAAAAGCTGACAAACTGCTCTGAAGACACAACTAACACATGGAAAAGTGACAAGTACATATAGTCATGCGAAAAGAAAAGAGGTGGAGGAGTAAAAGGAGGGGGAGACACAGATATAGGCATGTCATGCCCTTCTAAAATCCAAAAAGTGAGAAGCCGACACGTTCAGTCCGCTCCTGCCCGTGCCACCTACGTGTCGTCGGGTTTGTGCCAGAGCCGCGGTGGACCCTGACGGCCAGCCCCCCTCTCCCAATACTGGTGCCTGTCCGCTGGTGGGTCGAGCGAGCCCCCCTGTGGTGGAGGCAGCTCTAAGCTTTTTAATTTAAATTGTCTCTCTAATTTGAATGAATACACTTTAAATCCATTTACAAGGATCTATTGGAGGGCAAGTCTCATGCCAGCAGCCGCGTAATTCCAGCTCCAGTAGCGTCCACTAAAGCTGCTGCAGTTAAAAAGCTTTTATAAGGATCGAGCTCGGCTGTCCACCGCAAGGCATCCTACTGCCAGTCCCAGCCCCTATGCCTTGGGGTGCCTCCTGATGCTCTTCACTGAGTATCCCGTGGTCCCGAAGCATTTCCTTTGAAAAAATTAAGTGTCAAAACTACAGGTGGTGTAGCTTGCTTAACAGCCGGGATAATCCGCTGACTAGCAGACACTGCTACTAGGCACAAGGTATTTCCTGGGCTAGATGCAGTTAAAAATTTGTAATTAGATACTCTCGTTGGATGCTGAGAAAGCATTCCATAGAGTCTCCTGGCACGCCATATATGATTCTCTTAAAAAGCTTGGGGTAGGGGTCTAGGGGACCCTTTTATAGCCAAAATCACGGCCCTGTATCGCAATACGTCACCTAGGCTGAAGATAAATGGAACTGTATTACCCTGAGGGCTCGGTTGCTACAGAGGTATTGCACCTCACCCAGAGGTGTGATATCTCACTCTCAGGTAAGGATGGATTGTGAATCAGGACCCGACACCTGCATACATTACACCACATTGCCGTGGGGCAGGGCGACCAATATGCCCCTGAGATGGGCACGACAGTCCCTGTCCCTGGCTGGAGTGGGGGGAGGGAACACTGAGGAAGGGGAACCCTGTAGTGCAGGAGCAGGGAGGAAGCAGTTCCTGGGTGCATTGAGAAGGGAGTATAAAAGGTGGGCACCATCTTAGTTCAGTGCAGAGAAGTCTGAGCAGAAGTGGCAGGGAGCAGGGGCTCTGCAGGAGCTCTGCTCCGGAGGCGGGCCTAGTAACAGAGGCCCAGGCCTGGAAGAGGGAGAAGGAAGGAAGAGGAGCGGAGAAGGCTCCAGGAACGAGGAATGAAGGGATCCCAGGGGTGCGGACGGGCGAGTCGCCACCGCACGCCCGAATCCACCTGCGTGGAGGGGTCAGGCCAAAGGGGGAGACCGGTCCCCGAAACTAGTGGAGGCAGGAAACGACCCTCAGCTAGAAACCGGAGGCTGTGACATTTTATGTGGCACAGCCCCTCGCTACACCCGCTAGGAAGGCACCACATAGGGTCAGGGAAACTGGCGCCAAGTTTACCAAGAGGAGGCCCGAGGCAGCCGGACAGAAGGGTTGGTAAGAAAGGCCAGACAAAGGACACACAAAGGGGGTCCTGTGAAGCGCTCCAAAGTTATCTGGGAGTTGTCTGAGCCCCTCACCTGGTGAGCACAGTACGACGTGGGCAGCCGTTACCTGCAGACGTGGTCTGGATAATAAGAACTGTGAGTAAAGGCCCTGGACTGCATCACTGACTCCGTGTTGTTACTGCTGCTGCCCTGCACCATCACCCCCATCCTCCGCATACACTGCCCTGAGGCTATACTCCTCCCGTGGGGAGTTATGCTACGCTCTGCTGCACCCACAACACCAGCCTCAGCGGTCTGCCCTGGAGCGGCGGTTCACTCTGACCGCCATCCACGGGTGGCGTAGTCGGACATTTAAACATCAAAACCACATAAATAGTTCCGCCACTGGTTTGACCGCCCTGAGCCACGGAACCGGGTCGCCGCCACGGAGACTACAACCACCAGCATCCACCAAAAAGGGTCCGGCTCCGGGTGTCCCAAGGCCCAGGGGGCGCGTCAGAACATTTTCAGCACCTTTCACAATCACCAATGGGACAAGGCAGGGATGTTCTCTGTCCCCTCTCTTATACATCCTAGTGACGGAGCACCTGCTCTCATCAATTCGCCATAACCCCAATATTAGGTGGATTGAGGTGGGAGGCACCGAGTACAAGTGCTCTCTATTTGCTGATGATGTCCTAGTATATATCACTCAATCACATATATCCATCCATGCTGTTATGGCTGAAATAGATCACTTTGTTACATGGTCAAATTTTAAAATCAATGCAGCGAAGTCTGAGGCCCTCGATGTCTCCCTCCCCAAATCCATATAGGATTCCATCCAGTCCAACTTTCCCTTTGCCTGGCCCTCACAGGGTATCAAATACTTAGGAATTCCTATTCATAGAGACCTCTCCCATCTATGTTATCTTAATTTTGGGCCCTTTATTGAACAACACCATACAGACCACGGTTGGCAAGTTAGAACTGTAAGATTCACTACGTGAACCACTGGTGTTTTGTGGAAAAGCACATGTACACTGTGTTCCAAATTATTATGCAAAAAGTGTTTAGGAGTGATAAGGGAAGAATTTGTTTGTTTGTCAGTTAAACTCATTGATGGTGATGTGTGTCAGGGCTCTTTATATCACTGTAAGCAATTGCAGACACCTGTGCTAATTAGTTTGGCAGGTGTGTCCAATGAAAGGCAAGACTACTTAAGAAGGCTGTCTCACATTATTAAGCAGCCTACATTTTCTGCCAAAATGGGAAAGAAAAAGGATGTGTCGGCTGCTGAGAAGCAACAAATTGTGGAGTGTTTAGGTCAAGGCATGACTACAATCAACATTGTGCGATGATCAGGATGAAGTGTCTTGGCAATCAAGAAGTATGTAGCTGATTCACAGTACACACGTGTGCGTGCTGATAAGGGCAAATTGAGGACTCTTTCCTACAAGCAATTACGTCAGGTTAAAAGAGCAGCGGCAAAAAAGCCTTTTCATAGCAGCAGACAAGTTTTTGAAGCTGCTGGTGCCTCCAACGTCCCCCGAACAACAAGATGCAGGGTCCTTCAGAGGTTTGCAGCTGTGCATACGCCATCCTGTCGACCTCCTCTATCCACTTCACACAAGCAGAAACGGCTCCAGTGGGCCAAACATTACATGAAGACTGATTTCAAAACTGTTTTGTTCACGGATGAGTGCCGTGCAGCGCTCGATGGTCCAGATGGATGGAGTGGAGGATGGCTGGTTGATGGACACCCCACGCAAACACGGCTACAGCGCCAACAAGGAGGAGGTGGAGTAATGTTTTGGGCTGGAATCATGGGGAGAGAGATTGTCGGCCCCTTTAGGATCCCTGAAGGCGCTAAAGATGAACTCCATAATGTATGTGGATTTTCTCAAACAGCACTTCCTGCCATGGTTCAAGAAGAAGAACCGTGTATTTCACAGCAAGATCATTTTTTTGCATGATAATGCACCATCTCATGCTGCACATAAAACATCTGCATCTCTGGCTGATATGGGCATAAAAGGGGACAAACTTATGGTGTGACCCCCATGTTCCCCTGACCTCTACCCCATTCAGAACCTCTGGAGCATCATCAAAAGGAGTGTCTATGATGGCGGGAGGCAGTTCACATCTAAGCAACAGCTCTGGGAGGGTATTCTGTCCTCATACAAAACAATTGAAGCAGAAACCATCCAAAACCTGACAAATTCAATGGACGAGAGAGTTCAGAAGCTCCTATCGAACAAGGGGTCCTATGTGAAAATGTAACATCACCTAGAATAAAGTTTTGAGTTGAAAACTGTTTGATTTCAGTTTCTAATAACCTGCTAATTCTTATAATAAAGACCATTTTTTTGGTCTTTATTAAAATGAAAAGGTTGATCGAAAAGTTTGGCGGATCTAAGAGTGTGGCAACCCAGTAGTCATGATTACTTCGAATTCTGACAATATGAGGGTCATGTTGCAGGTAGTGCAGCAAGAAGGCACTTATGTGTCTTGCGCATCTCGGAGCCCCAAAATTATTTTCCAGGCTAGATGCAGCTAAAAATTATTATTAATTTTAAATCTGGTGGAGCTTAGTATAGATGGCCTAATAGGATCAGTGCTGTAAGCAATTGCAGACACCTGTGCTAATTAGTTTGGCAGGTGTGTCCAATGAAAGGCAAGACTACTTAAGAAGGCTGTCTCACATTATTAAGCAGCCTACATTTTCTGCCAAAATGGGAAAGAAAAAGGATGTGTCGGCTGCTGAGAAGCAACAAATTGTGGAGTGTTTAGGTCAAGGCATGACTACAATCAACATTGTGCGATGATCAGGATGAAGTGTCTTGGCAATCAAGAAGTATGTAGCTGATTCACAGTACACACGTGTGCGTGCTGATAAGGGCAAATTGAGGACTCTTTCCTACAAGCAATTACGTCAGGTTAAAAGAGCAGCGGCAAAAAAGCCTTGTCATAGCAGCAGACAAGTTTTTGAAGCTGCTGGTGCCTCCAACGTCCCCCGAACAACAAGATGCAGGGTCCTTCAGAGGTTTGCAGCTGTGCATACGCCATCCTGTCGACCAGTTCACATCTAAGCAACAGCTCTGGGAGGGTATTCTGTCCTCATGCAAAACAATTGAAGCAGAAACCATCCAAAACCTGACAAATTCAATGGACGAGAGAGTTCAGAAGCTCCTATCGAACAAGGGGTCCTATGTGAAAATGTAATATCACCTAGAATAAAGTTTTGAGTTGAAAACTGTTTGATTTCAGTTTCTAATAACCTGCTAATGCTTATAATTTCAAAAATGACCATTTTTTTGGTCTTTATTAAAATGAAAAGGTTGATCGAAAAGTTTGGCGGATCTAAGAGTGTGGCAACCCAGTAGTCATGATTACTTCGAATTCTGACAATATGAGGGTCATGTTGCAGGTAGTGCAGCAAGAAGGCACTTATGTGTCTTGCGCATCTCGGAGCCCCAAAATTATTTTCCGGGCTAGATGCAGCTAAAAATTATTATTAATTTTAAATCTGGTGGAGCTTAGTATAGATGGCCTAATAGGATCAGTGCTGCACACTGCTACAAAGCCCAAATTATTTTCCAGCCAAGATACAGATAAACATGATTAGTAATTTTAAATCTGGTGGAGCTTATTATAGATGGCCTAATAGAATCAGTGCTGCACACTGCTACAAAGCCCAAATTATTTTCCAGCCAAGATACAGATAAACATGATTAGTAATTTGAAAGCTTAAAACGGTGATTTTAACAAATCATCCATCTTTTACTCTCCCCAGGATGACACAGGGGTAGAAAAGTCGTTTCGGATCCATGATTTGTTCATCTTTATGAACGTGAGTCTGTCTACATTATCAGTGGAGAGCCGCGTGCGCTTATCTGTCAGCACACCACCAGCAGCGCTGAACACACGTTCAGACAGAACGCTGGCTGCGGGGCATGACAAGATCTCCAAGGCGTAAGTGGCTAGCTCCGGACATTTATCCAGATTGGAAGCCCAAAAAGAGCAAGGGTCCAGTGACACAGTCATGGCTTCAATGTTTACTTGGAGATACTCCTGTACCATCGTCTCTAGGCGTTGACTATGTGTCAGACTTCTTGTCTACTGTGGCCTTGCAAAGGATGGGCTAAAAAAGTGGTGAAATGATTGCACAAAATTGATGTTACCAGCAGATACTGTGGTTCTGTTATGGTTTGAGTGCTGAACACTTGACGGTCCCACGGTTGGCAAGTTGGAACTGTGAGATTCACTACGTGCACCACTGGTGTTTTGTGGAAAAGCACATGTAAGATTCTGCAACAGTCTCTGCTGATACTCCTGCATGCGTGCATCCCTTTCTATGGCAGGAATAATTTCTGCAAATTTACTTTTGTACCGGGGATCTAACAGTGTGGCAACCCAGTAGTCAGGATTATTTCTAATTCTCCCAATTCGAGGGTCATGTTGCAGGTAGTGCAGCAAGAAGGCACTTATGTGTGTTGCGCATCCAGGAGCACCAAGTCCCTGTTGTGTTGGTGGCGAGGTAACAATCATGCTTCTTTCCTCTGTCCTCCCCCCCCAACCTCGCACAACAGAAATGTGATCAAGGTCTCCCTCATCTGATGACTCTTCCATCAATTCGTCCTCCACTTCTTCCTGGGCTCCTGCACCTTCCTCACTAGTTTGGCTGCTACCATGCGCCCTGGTAAAACCATCTCCCCCACCCTCACATGCCTGCCGCCTTGGTGCTGCCAACCGTCTGGACCTTGCAGATGTTAGCCCTTCCGCATACAACTCCTCCTCCTCTACTTCCTCCACCTCCTCTTGTGCCACCACCTGACTCCGAATTCTGTTTAACATGTGCTCCAGCATGTAAATCACCGGAATAGTCATGCTGATAATGGCATTGTCAGCACTAAACATCTTCGTCGCCATTTCAAAACTGTGCACAAGGGTGCATAGGTCCCTGATCTGAGACCACTCCTCCAGCGTGATTTGCCCCACGTCTGGATCTCGTTGGCCCAGGCTATACGTCAGAACGTATTGCACCAGGGCTTGTCGGTGCTGCCACAGTCGCTGCAACATGTGCAGAGTTGAATTCCACCGGGTAGGCACATCGCATTTTAGCCGGTGAAGTGGCAGGCCCAACGACTTCTGTAGAGATGTAAGTCGCTGAGCTGCGGGATGCGAACGGTGGAAGTGAGCACACAGCGACCGTGCCCTCTGCAGAAGGCCATCTAGTCTGGGATAGTGGGCTAAAAATTGCTGCATAACCAGGTTCAACACGTGAGCCATACAAGGCACGTGTGTGACATTGCCCCGGCGAAGGGCCGCACCCAAGTTTGCAGCATTGTCGCACACGGCCTTCCCTGTTTTCAGGTCCAGTGGAGACAACCATTCATGAAATTGGTTCTCCAGAGCTGACCACAACTCCTCAGCTGTGTGACTCACATTTCCCAGACATTTCAAAGTAAAAACCGCCTGATGACGTTGAGTCCTACTGCCAGCATAGTAAGGAGGTGTGCAGGATCCCTTCTGCGCAGTTAGAAAGCTTGTGGCATGACCAGACAGGCTTTGGGTGCAGGTGGAAGACCGAGAGGAGGTTGAGGAGGCAGAAGCAGTGGAGGAACTTTGACATAAAGAGGATTGACGCACAACTCGTGGGGACGGCAAGACTTGGACAGCAGCCCCTTGTCCTGCTGTCACCATAGTTACCCAGTGCCCAGTCAGCGACATGTAACGCCCCTGTCCATGCCTACTCGTCCAAGTGTCTGTGGTGAAATGCACCCTGTCACACACAGAGTTTCTCAAAGAAGCGGTGATGTTGTGTGCGACATGCTGGTGGAGCGCAGGCACACCTTTCTTTGAGAAGTAGTGCCGACTGGGCATCTGGTACTGGGGCACTGCGACGGACATAAGGTCTCGAAAATCCTCTGTGTCCACCAAGCGGAAAGGCAGCATTTCTGTAGCCAAGAGCTTACAGATGGTGAAATTCAACCTCTTAGCTTTCTCATGGCTAGGAGGAAATGGTCTTTTACTTGTCCACATCTGAGGGACCGAGGGCTGGCTATTGTGCTTAGACGGGGTTGATAAGGGTGTCCCCGGCAAACTGCCGGTCTGTGAGGAAGATGCAGGCGGACATGTTAGGTTGCCTTGATCCAAAGGTGGTGCTATCGATGTCGGACAGCGCTCAACACCAGCTGGTGTTACCACCTCCAAAGAAAATGATGACCTGCCAATCACGCTGGCTGTTGCGGGTAAAGAGGTGGCAGGTCTGCGCCCCAAAACAGGTGTGACTGCTGTCCCCCCAGTCACAGAGGATGAAGAGGCCGCGGATGCACAAGATATGGCAGACGGTGGGTGGCCCGGCCGGCTAGGCCGCATTGTAGCACACTGAGCTTCCCACTGCAACTTATGCTTCATGTCCATGTGCCGGTTCATGCATGAAGTACTCAAACTATGTATTTTTTGGCCTCTACTTAGCTTTTGCTGACAAATGTTACAGATAACACGAGTTGGGTGATCTTTATCGATTTGAAAAAATGCCCAGGCTATGCAAGGCTTAGCACCCATGCGACCTGAAGAGCCACCACGACTTGTGGTGAGAGGCAGAGTTGTGTTTGAGGATGCAGTTGTTGACGTGCTTCCAGTACTACGTCTCTGTCCAGGAAGGCGCAACCTGACCTCGTCGTCACTAGCATCTTCCTCCACCTCCTCTGCTGACCTCATCTCTTGGCTGACTGTGGGTTGACAGTAAGTGGGATCTCCAACCTCATCATCATCACCCTGTGCGTTATCACACCCGTCGTCCTCAGAGCCAACCTGTTCCTGCCCTGACAAAAAACTAAAGTTGTCGCTCCAATCAGGTATTTGAGTCTCATCATCGTCTTCCTCATTGTCTCCACCAACAGGAGTTACAGTTTGGGAATGAGGGTCTACATTATGGTCAGAACCTTCTGCGTCTGGTCCTGGATCCGACTCATAAAGATTCTGGGCATCAGTGCAGATCATTTCCTCGTCTGGATTCACAGAAGCGCTGGAGTCGACCTCTGATTCCCAGGCTATAGTATGAGTAAACAGCTCTGCAGACTCAACCATCTGTTCTACCTCATACTCAGACGGGCAGCTGGAGATTTGGGAGCTGTGAGGAAGCAAGTGCGATTGGGGTGACACCTTTGAGGACTGGAGTATTTGTGATGTTGAAGTTGATGTGGAGGAGAGCCCACTTAAAGGAGCACTTGATATCCGTTGAAGCACCTGCTGTTTTTGTGCCTCATCTGGAATTTGTAGCGATTGGCGTGGCCGTAAGAAAGGGATCTTATCACATTGTCCGCTAAAAGAAGTAGACATTTTAGTTTGGCTGGAAGATGGTCTTTCTTCTGCAGATGTTACTGTTGCTTTAACACCTACCCCACGGACACAACCTTTTTTCCCCTTCCCAACACGCCTATTCCCCTTTCCACCAGCAGCAGGCCTTTTTCCACTCATTTTGGTGGTTAACTAGTTCACAACTCTGGAGTTGTTTGCACAAAAAAACAATGGATGGGAACCGAGCAGAGCTGAGTGGCCAAACTGTGGTATTAGGCCAAAACTATTGGCTGGGTTAGATGCAGAAAAAAATTATATTCAATTTGCAACCTGATGGAGGTCTGTATAGATGGATTAATAGAACAAGTCCCACACACAGCTAGAAGCCCAATATTTTTTCAGAGGTAGATGCAGAAAAAAATATATTCAGTTTGCAACCTGATGGAGGTCAGTATAGATGGACTAATACAACAAGTCCCACACACAGCTAGAAGCCCAATATTTTTTCAGAGCTAGATGCAGAAAAAAATTATATTCAATTTGCAACCTGATGGAGGTCAGTATAGATGGAGTAATAGAACAAGTCCCACACACAGCTAGAAGCCCAAATATTTTTTCAGAGGTAGATGCAGATAAAAATTATTTTTACTTTGCAACCTGATGGAGGTCAGTATAGATGGACTAATAGAGAAAGTCCCACACACTGCTAGAAGGCCAAATATTTTTTCAGAGCTAGATGCAGAAAAAAATTATATTCAGTTTGCAACCTGATGGAGGTCTGTATAGATGGATTAATAGAACAAGTCCCACACACAGCTAGAAGCCCAATATTTTTTCAGAGGTAGATGCAGAAAAAAATATATTCAGTTTGCAACCTGATGGAGGTCAGTATAGATGGACTAATACAACAAGTCCCACACACAGCTAGAAGCCCAATATTTTTTCAGAGCTAGATGCAGAAAAAAATTATATTCAATTTGCAACCTGATGGAGGTCAGTATAGATGGAGTAATAGAACAAGTCCCACACACAGCTAGAAGCCCAAATATTTTTTCAGAGCTAGATGCAGATAAAAATTATTTTTAATTTGCAACCTGATGGAGGTCAGTATAGATGGACTAATAGAGAAAGTCCCACACACTGCTAGAAGGCTAAATATTTTTTCAGAGCTAGATGCAGAAAAAAATTATATTCAGTTTGCAACCTGATGGAGGTCAGTATAGATGGACTAATAGAGAAAGTCCCACACACTGCTAGAAGGCCAAATATTTTTTCAGAGCTAGATGCAGAAAAAAATGATATTCAGTTTGCAACCTGATGGAGGTCAGTATAGATGGACTAATAGAGAAAGTCCCACACACTGCTGGAAGGCCAAATATTTTTTCAGAGCTAGATGCAGAAAAAAATGATATTCAGTTTGCAACCTGATGGAGGTCTGTATAGATGGATTAATAGAACAAGTCCCACACACAGCTAGAAGCCCAATATTTTTTCAGAGGTAGATGCAGAAAAAAATATATTCAGTTTGCAACCTGATGGAGGTCAGTATAGATGGACTAATACAACAAGTCCCACACACAGCTAGAAGCCCAATATTTTTTCAGAGCTAGATGCAGAAAAAAATTATATTCAATTTGCAACCTGATGGAGGTCAGTATAGATGGAGTAATAGAACAAGTCCCACACACAG
Source organism: Phyllobates terribilis (assembly GCF_046119375.1). NCBI lineage: Eukaryota > Metazoa > Chordata > Amphibia > Anura > Dendrobatidae > Phyllobates > Phyllobates terribilis. Next base: position 107,948,344 of record NW_027362764.1, on the reverse strand, counting down.
CTAGAAGCCCAAATATTTTTTCAGAGCTAGATGCAGATAAAAATTATTTTTAATTTGCAACCTGATGGAGGTCAGTATAGATGGACTAATAGAGAAAGTCCCACACACTGCTAGAAGGCCAAATATTTTTTCAGAGCTAGATGCAGAAAAAAATTATATTCAGTTTTCAACCTGATGGACATCAGTATAGATGGACTAATAGAGAAAGTCCCACACACTGCTAGAAGGCCAAATATTTTTTCAGAGCTAGATGCAGAAAAAAATTATATTCAGTTTGCAACCTGATGGAGGTCAGTATAGATGGACTAATAGAGAAAGTCCCACACACTGCTAGAAGGCCAAATATTTTTTCATAGCTAGATGCAGAAAAAAATTATATTCAGTTTGCAACCTGATGGAGGTCTGTATAGATGGATTAATAGAACAAGTCCCACACACAGCTAGAAGCCCAATATTTTTTCAGAGGTAGATGCAGAAAAAAATATATTCAGTTTGCAACCTGATGGAGGTCAGTATAGATGGACTAATACAACAAGTCCCACACACAGCTAGAAGCCCAATATTTTTTCAGAGCTAGATGCAGAAAAAAATTATATTCAATTTGCAACCTGATGGAGGTCAGTATAGATGGAGTAATAGAACAAGTCCCACACACAGCTAGAAGCCCAAATATTTTTTCAGAGCTAGATGCAGATAAAAATTATTTTTAATTTGCAACCTGATGGAGGTCAGTATAGATGGACTAATAGAGAAAGTTCCACACACTGCTAGAAGGCCAAATATTTTTTCAGAGCTAGATGCAGAAAAAAATTATATTCAGTTTGCAACCTGATGGAGGTCAGTATAGATGGACTAATAGAGAAAGTCCCACACACTGCTAGAAGGCCAAATATTTTTTCAGAGCTAGATGCAGAAAAAAATGATATTCAGTTTGCAACCTGATGGAGGTCAGTATTAATGGACTAATAGAGAAAGTCCCACACACTGCTGGAAGGCCAAATATTTTTTCAGAGCTAGATGCAGAAAAAAATTATATTCAGTTTGCAACCTGATGGAGGTCTGTATAGATGGATTAATAGAACAAGTCCCACACACAGCTAGAAGCCCAATATTTTTTCAGAGGTAGATGCAGAAAAAAATATATTCAGTTTGCAACCTGATGGAGGTCAGTATAGATGGACTAATACAACAAGTCCCACACACAGCTAGAAGCCCAATATTTTTTCAGAGCTAGATGCAGAAAAAAATTATATTCAATTTGCAACCTGATGGAGGTCAGTATAGATGGAGTAATAGAACAAGTCCCACACACAGCTAGAAGCCCAAATATTTTTTCAGAGCTAGATGCAGATAAAAATTATTTTTAATTTGCAACCTGATGGAGGTCAGTATAGATGGACTAATAGAGAAAGTCCCACACACTGCTAGAAGGCCAAATATTTTTTCAGTGCTAGATGCAGAAAAAAATTATATTCAGTTTTCAACCTGATGGACATCAGTATAGATGGACTAATAGAGAAAGTCCCACACACTGCTAGAAGGCCAAATATTTTTTCAGAGCTAGATGCAGAAAAAAATTATATTCAGTTTGCAACCTGATGGAGGTCAGTATAGATGGACTAATAGAGAAAGTCCCACACACTGCTAGAAGGACAAATATTTTTTCATAGCTAGATGCAGAAAAAAATTATATTCAGTTTGCAACCTGATGGAGGTCTGTATAGATGGATTAATAGAACAAGTCCCACACACAGCTAGAAGCCCAATATTTTTTCAGAGGTAGATGCAGAAAAAAATATATTCAGTTTGCAACCTGATGGAGGTCAGTATAGATGGACTAATACAACAAGTCCCACACACAGCTAGAAGCCCAATATTTTTTCAGAGCTAGATGCAGAAAAAAATTATATTCAATTTGCAACCTGATGGAGGTCAGTATAGATGGAGTAATAGAACAAGTCCCACACACAGCTAGAAGCCCAAATATTTTTTCAGAGCTAGATGCAGATAAAAATTATTTTTAATTTGCAACCTGATGGAGGTCAGTATAGATGGACTAATAGAGAAAGTCCCACACACTGCTAGAAGGCCAAATATTTTTTCAGAGCTAGATGCAGAAAAAAATTATATTCAGTTTGCAACCTGATGGAGGTCAGTATAGATGGACTAATAGAGAAAGTCCCACACACTGCTAGAAGGCCAAATATTTTTTCAGAGCTAGATGCAGAAAAAAATGATATTCAGTTTGCAACCTGATGGAGGTCAGTATAGATGGACTAATAGAGAAAGTCCCACACACTGCTAGAAGGCCAAATATTTTTTCAGAGCTAGATGCAGAAAAAAATTATATTCAGTTTGCAACCTGATGGAGGTCTGTATAGATGGATTAATAGAACAAGTCCCACACACAGCTAGAAGCCCAATATTTTTTCAGAGGTAGATGCAGAAAAAAATATATTCAGTTTGCAACCTGATGGAGGTCAGTATAGATGGACTAATACAACAAGTCCCACACACAGCTAGAAGCCCAATATTTTTTCAGAGCTAGATGCCGAAAAAAATTATATTCAATTTGCAACCTGATGGAGGTCAGTATAGATGGAGTAATAGAACAAGTCCCACACACAGCTAGAAGCCCAAATATTTTTTCAGAGCTAGATGCAGATAAAAATTATTTTTAATTTGCAACCTGATGGAGGTCAGTATAGATGGACTAATAGAGAAAGTCCCACACACTGCTAGAAGGCCAAATATTTTTTCAGAGCTAGATGCAGAAAAAAATTATATTCAGTTTGCAACCTGATGGAGGTCAGTATAGATGGACTAATAGAGAAAGTCCCACACACTGCTAGAAGGCCAAATATTTTTTCAGAGCTAGATGCAGAAAAAAATTATATTCAGTTTGCAACCTGATGGAGGTCAGTATAGATGGACTAATAGAGAAAGTCCCACACACTGCTAGAAGGCCAAATATTTTTTCAGAGCTAGATGCAGAAAAAAATTATATTCAGTTTGCAACCTGATGGAGGTCAGTATAGATGGACTAATAGAGAAAGTCCCACACACTGCTAGAAGGCCAAATATTTTTTCAGAGCTAGATGCAGAAAAAAATTATATTCAGTTTGCAACCTGATGGAGGTCTGTATAGATGGATTAATAGAACAAGTCCCACACACAGCTAGAAGCCCAATATTTTTTCAGAGGTAGATGCAGAAAAAAATATATTCAGTTTACAACCTGATGGAGGTCAGTATAGATGGACTAATACAAGTCCCACACACAGCTAGAAGCCCAATATTTTTTCAGAGCTAGATGCAGAAAAAAATTATATTCAATTTGCAACCTGATGGAGGTCAGTATAGATGGAGTAATAGAACAAGTCCCACACACAGCTAGAAGCCCAAATATTTTTTCAGAGCTAGATGCAGATAAAAATTATTTTTAATTTGCAACCTGATGGAGGTCAGTATAGATGGACTAATAGAGAAAGTCCCACACACTGCTAGAAGGCCAAATATTTTTTCAGAGCTAGATGCAGAAAAAAATTATATTCAGTTTGCAACCTGATGGAGGTCTGTATAGATGGATTAATAGAACAAGTCCCACACACAGCTAGAAGCCCAATATTTTTTCAGAGGTAGATGCAGAAAAAAATATATTCAGTTTGCAACCTGATGGAGGTCAGTATAGATGGACTAATACAACAAGTCCCACACACAGCTAGAAGCCCAAATATTTTTTCAGAGGTAGATGCAGAAAAAAATTATATTCAGTTTGCAACCTGATGGAGGTCTGTATAGATGGATTAATAGAACAAGTCACACACACAGCTACAAGCCCAATATTTTTTCAGAGGTAGATGCAGAAAAAAATATATTCAGTTTGCAACCTGATGGAGGTCAGTATAGATGGACTAAAAGAGAAAGTCCCACACACTGCTAGAAGGCCAAATATTTTTTCAGAGCTAGATGCAGAAAAAAATTATATTCAATTTGCAACCTGATGGAGGTCAGTATAGATGGACTAATAGAATGATGCTATGCCCAAAAGATTTTACTTCACTAGGTGCAGTAAAAAAATTGGTATTCTATACACAGGTGGTATATCTTGCAACACAGATAGGCTACTCCACTGACTAACACACTCTGCAATAGGCCAAAAAGGGTTAGCTTTGCTAGATTCAGCCAAATACTGTGAAAAAAACTTGCACAGCACTGGCACAGACCTGCCTGGCAAAAACTGATAGGAACTGATGTAACCTAGTCCTGAAAAGGACTGCAATTACAATTAGTCTTTACTCCCACAATTTATCTATTTAAGAGCACAGACCTGCCTGATAAAAGTCATAGGAAATGCTGTAACCTAGTCCTTAAAGGGACTGCAATCACAACTATTCCCTACTCCCAAGCTATCTGTAGATTTGTGCGAAAATTGGCTTGAAATTAACAAGGTATAGCGCACACAGCAACAGCGGTGCCGTCTAACACGCAGCTGCAGCAGTGAGAAAATGGTGGCGACGGGGAAAATAGCTTTGTCTTATAGGGCAAGGACATGTGACATACACTGCCAATGACACATGCCCTTGCTTGTGTGAAAAAAAGCACTTCGCTCCGTGTGTGCGCTGCTGATAGGCTGACAGATTGCACCTCCCCACTGTAAATGCGGGAAAGAGAAAAAAAAATGGAGATCTTCATTATTCCTGCAGAGATCCATCCCCTGCCCCTCCCCCCACCCCGCTGTACACTCAAACTGCGTATTAACATTAATTTTCATCATTACTGAGAAAAAATCCAGTTATGATTTTGGTGCACGAACAGTTATCGAACATAACCTCGAACAGCCGAATTTTTCTCAAATCGTTCGTGTTTGCCGAACGGCTCGAACACCGCCCAAAACAGCTCGAATTAGAGATTGGCGAACAGTTCGAGTAGAACAACGCTTATCTCTATTTATGAGATCATTTGTTGTATCAAACAAAATGGGCCGAAATCATCAAACCTTTGAAAACTGGCATAAAACACATTAAAACAAAATTGTAACATTTTTGCGCAACATGGAATTGCACAAAAGTTTTGCAACTTTTGGCACTTTTCCAGATTGAAACAGCTCCGCCAAAATGGACAAAGCTGGGGAAGAGACAGAACTGGATGAGGTGTGCTTAAACCCATCCGTCACATTCAGCTAAAGTGCAAGCGTTTCATATGCCAGAAATGCTATTCCAGTCCCAGACAGGAGTAGCATTTCTGGTGAGGCGCACTCTACTAAGAGGAGTCAAATTCATTAAGTGGCATACACCTCTTTTTTTAATTTATCTTTATTTATTGATTTATAAAAGAACAAGTGGTACAATCACAAGGCATTAACCGTGCCAAAATAAAAAAAACAATCACCATGAAAGAGTAACAATCATAGTACATTGTTGACATTGTTGTCAGTTCCAAGGATCTTGCACATAGTCTAAAGCCTTAACATAGAACATATACTGAAAGCAGAATATTAATTCTCTAAAACAAAGTCTCATATTCAAAGTGATCTAACATCAACATATAAGTAAATTCTGAAGAAGACAAAGAGAAGGAAAAAAGAAAAGCAGATCAGTTACCAAGAGAAAAGAAAGAGGTAAGGTGGGAGGGAGGGAAATTGGAAAATGTTTGAACAAATCAGTTATCTCCGGTTAGGACCAGGTAGTCAGCAGAGGATCTAAATTCCAGCCCGTAAAACCAAGTTTTGTAGAAGCGTTCATAGGAATTATTGATCATAGAGGAGAAATCTTCCATAAGCATCACTACATTCATCTTGGTAAACCAGAGGGAGGTTTTCGGGGTGGTATCTTTTTCCCATAGTAGAGGAATACACACTCTGGCAGTCACGATTATGTGTCACACGATTGATTTTCTGTATATTTTTAATGTTATGTCACTGTGATGGAGAAGGATGAGGGCTGGGTCCAGGTCAGAAATGAGGTCTGTGATTTTACGTATCACTTGTTGTACACGCTCCCAAAAATGTGAGAGTAGCCTACATGACCAAAAAATGTGTATCAGGTCCCCTTCCTCCTCCTCGCATCTCCAACACATGGGGCTTGCTTCTGGGAAGATCGAATGTAATTCAGTAGGGACCCTATATCATCCAGATAGTAATTTATATCCAGCTTCATGGAAGCGGGAGCAGGTAGAAGATTTGTGTGTTAGGGTACAAATACGCTGCCACTGGTCCTTTGACAGTGTGAGACCTAAATCATTTTCCCATTGGGTCTGAAAACTAATGTTGATTTGGTCCGGGGGCTTGATTAACAGAGAGAACGAAAAGGACAACGTATGCAGTAAGGGTCCTTTGTTTGAGCAGGCTGTTTCAAAAAATGTGTTGTTGTTATTGTAAAACTGCCTAGCAGGGAGAAAGTGTAGAAAGTGGGAAAGCTGTCCGACTCTCCAGATTCCTAGTGAGGAGAGAGCAGAAAGGCCAAGGAAGTGTTCTCTCGAAGGCCAAATATATCCGGCTTCAAAGTGGGAGACTCTAAAACAGCCATTCTTTATTCAGCAGCGAAAGACCTCGTCCTCCACACCCGGTGGAAAATGAGGATTGTCCAAAATAGGATACATTGAGGAGGATTGCGGTAATATTTGAGATGGGACCGTGGGGTGAGTGCAACTTGCAAGGGTAGTCCCAATCATGGGATGTGTTTTAAGTTCCTTAACCACAGCCAGGTCCATCCAGAGGGTAGAAATTAAAGGGATATTTGTAAAGCCTTGCTCGATCTCAACTCAAGCTTTCCCAGCACCGTTCCTGTACCAATCCAGTATCCTAGAGAGGTGAGATGCCAGTGGTGTAACTACACTGTGTTCCAAATTATTATGCAAATAATATTTTCTCAGATTTTCCCAAATTACCTATATGAATTGCAGTCATTGTAATTTTCCAGTCAAATAACTATTAGAGTACAATTGAAAGGTTTTTGTACAAACTGCCTATGATAACAGTATATTTTTAAAAAAATAAAACACTCAAACTGCACTCAAAATGCATGTTCCAAATTATTATGCACAGCAGAGTTTTCAACCTTTTCATTTTAATAAAGAACAAAAAAATGGTCATTTTTGAAATTATAAGCATTAGCAGGTTATTACAAACTGAAATCAAACAGTTTTCAACTCAAAACTTTATTCTAGGTGATGTTACATTTGCACATAGGACCCCTTGTCCGAAAGGAGCTTCTGAACTCTCTCGTTCATTGAATTTGTCAGGTTTTGGATAGTTTCTGCTACAATTGTTTTGCATGAGGACAGAATACCCTCCCAGAGCTGTTGCTTAGATGTGAACTGCCTCCCGCCATCATAGACACTCCTTTTGATGATGCTCCAGAGGTTCTCAATGGGGTTGAGGTCAGGGGAGCATGGGTGCCACACCATAAGTTTGTCCCCTTTTATGCCCACTCCATCCATCTGGACCATTGAACTGTTTTGTTCACCGATGAGTGCCGGGCAACGCTCGATGGTCCAGATGGATGGAGTGGAGGATGGCTGGTTGATGGACACCCCATGCAAACACGGCTACGGCACCAAAAAGGAGGAGGTGGAGTAATGTTTTGGGCTGGAATTATGGGGAGAGAGATTGTCGGCCCCTTTAGGATTCCTGAAGGGGTAAAGATGAACTCCATAATGTATGTTGAGTTTCTCAAACAGCACTTCCTGCCATGGTTCAAGAAGAAGAACCGTGCATTCCGCAGCAAGATCATTTTCATGCATGATAATGCACCGTCTCATGCTGCACATAACACATATGCATCTCTGGCTGCTATGGGCATAAAAGGGGACAAACTTATGGTGTGGCACCCATGCTCCCCTGACCTCAACCCCATTGAGAACCTCTGGAGCATCATCAAAAGGAGTGTCTATGATGGCGGGAGGCAGTTCACATCTAAGCAACAGCTCTGGGAGGGTATTCTGTCCTCGTGCAAAACAATTGTAGCAGAAACCATCCAAAACCTGACAAATTCAATGGACGAGAGAGTTCAGAAGCTCCTTTCGGACAAGGGGTCCTATGTGCAAATGTAACATCACCTAGAATAAAGTTTTGAGTTGAAAACTGTTTGATTTCAGTTTGCAATAACCTGCTAATGCTTATAATTTCAAAAATGACCATTTTTTTGTTCTTTATTAAAATGAAAAGGTTGAAAACTCTGCTGTGCATAATAATTTGGAACATGCATTTTGAGTGCAGTTTGAGTGTTTTATTTTTTTAAAAATATACTGTTATCATAGGCAGTTTGTACAAAAACCTTTCAATTGTACTCTAATAGTTATCTGACTGGAAAATTACAATGACTGCAATTCATATAGGTAATTTGGGAAAATCTGAGAAAATATTATTTGCATAATAATTTGGAACACAGTGTAAAGTCTGATGGGTCCCGATGCAAGATTTGGATCTGGCCCCCCTCCCCATCCTGAATACCTGAATGAATAAATATATATATATATATATATGTGTATATATATATATATATATATATATATATATATATATATACAGTACAGACCAAAAGTTTGGACACACCTTCTCATTTAAAGCTTTTTCTGTATTTTCATGACTTTGAAAATTGTACATTCACACTGAAGGCATCAAGACTATGAATTAACACATGTGGAATTATATACTTAACAAAAAAGTGTGAAACAACTGAAAATATGTCTTATATTCTAGGTTCTTCAAAGTAGCCACCTTTTGCTTTGATGACTGCTTTGCACACTCTTGGCATTCTCTTGATGAGCTTCAAGAGGTAGTCACCGGAAATGGTTTTCACTTCACAGGTGTGCCCTGTCAGGTTTAATAAGTGGGATTTCTTGCCTTATAAATGGGGTTGGGACCATCAGTTGTGTTGCGCTGAAGTCAGGTGGATACACAGCTGATAGTCCTACTGAATAGACTGTTAGAATTTGTATTATGGCAAGAAAAAAGCAGCTAAGTAAAGAAAAATGAGTGGCCATCATTACTTTAAGAAATGAAGGTCAGTCAGTCCAAAAAATTGGGCAAACTTTGAATGTGTCCCCAAGTGCAGTTGCAAAAACCATCAAGCGCTACAAAGAAACTGGCTCACATGAGGACCGCCCCAGGAAAGGAAGACCAAGAGTCACCTCTGCTTCTGAGGATAAGTTTATCCGAGTCACCAGCCTCAGAAATCGCAGGTTAACAGCAGCTCAGATTAGAGACCAGGTCAATGCCACACAGAGTTCTAGCAGCAGACACATCTCTACAACAGCTGTTAAGAGGAGACTTTGTGCAGCAGGCCTTCATGGTAAAATAGCTGCTAGGAAACCACTGCTAAGGACAGGCAACAAGCAGAAGAGACTTGTTTGGACTAAAGAACACAAGGAATTGACATTAGACCAGTGGAAATCTGTGCTTTAGTCTGATGAGTCCAAATTTAAGATCTTTGATTCCAACCAACGTTTCTTTGTGCGACGCAGAAAAGGTGAACGGATGGACTCTACATGCCTGGTTCCCACCGTGAAGCATGGAGGAGGAGGTGTGATGGTGTGGGGGTGCTTTATTCAAAATTGAAGGCATACTGAACCAGCATGGCTACCACAGCATCTTGCAGCGGCATGCTATTCCATCCGGTTTGCGTTTAGTTAGACCATCATTTATTTTTCAACAGGACAATGACCTCAAACACACCTCAAGGCTGTGTAAGGGCTATATGACCAAGTAGGAGAGTGATGGGGTGCTACGCCAGATGACCTGACCTCCACAGTCACCAGACCTGAACAAAATCGAGATGGTTTGGGGTGAGCTGGACCGCAGAGTGAAGGCAAAAGGGCCAACAAGTGCTAAGCATCTCTGGGAACTCCTTCAAGATTGTTGGAAGACCATTTCCGGTGACTACCTCTTGAAGCTCATCAAGAGAATGCCAAGAGTGTGCAAAGCAGTCATCAAAGCAAAAAGTGGCTACTTTGAAGAACCTAGAATATAAGACATATTTTCAGTTGTTTCACACTTTTTTGTTAAGTATATAATTCCACATGTGTTAATTCATAGTTTTGATGCCTTCAGTGTGAATGTACAATTTTCATAGTTATGAAGCTGCGCGCAGAGCACGCCACAGAAGCAGCAGGACAGAAGCCTGAAGACGCCGGACCAGGGCCGCGGCGGTGAGGTGAGCGGCGTCTCTGCCCGGCAGGAGGCAAAGATGCCGATGCTACAGTACCCCCCTTTTACGCTCCCTCTTCTTTAAGCCCGAAAGAAATTTTTCAAAAAGATGAGGGGCATGAATGTTCTCTTTGGGTTCCCAAGACCTCTCCTCCAGGCCAAACCCCTTCCAATCCACAAGAAAGAAAGTCTTTCCTCTTACCCTCTTGGTGGCCAAAATGTTTTCTACCTTAAAGCGGAGACTGGAGCTGGAGAGATACCTGGATCGTCAGAGAAGGAATTAAGGACAACAGGTTTGAGGAGGGATACATGAAAGAAGTTGGGAATTCGTAAGGTGGCCGGGAGTTTCAGCTTGTAGGCCACGGGATTGATTTGGTTCAGAACCTCGAATGGACCGATGAACCATGGGCCCAACTTATTGGAAGGTTTCTTGAGATGAACATATTTGGAGGAAAGCCAGACCTTGTCTCCCGGATGGAATTGAGGTGGATCCAGACGTCTCTTATCAGCATGTCTCTTCATCCGCTCGGAAGACTGAAGAAGTGCGGATCTGGTGTGTTCCCAAATGGCCGAAAATTCGCTGAGAAGAGACTCCGCGGCAGGATTGTCCACTGAAGAGGAGACGGGAAACGGAATCCGGGGGTGTTGACCGTAGACCACAAAGAACGGGGATTTAGAAGAAGATTCGCTCTCATGGTTGTTATAGGAGAACTCGGCCCAGGGCAGGAGCTCAACCCAATCGTTATGGTGAGCATTGACGAAGTGCCAGAGAAAGCTGGTAAGTACCTGGTTGATACGTTCCGCTTGACCATTGGATTGAGGGTGATAAGCAGGGGAAAAATCCAAGTAGACATCCAGCAGCTTGCACGTAGCTCTCCAGAAGCGCAAAGTGAACTGAACCCCACGATCAGACACAATGTGGAGGGGTAGGCTGTGAAGACAAAAGATGTGATGGATGAAGTCCTTAGCCAGCACAGATGCAGACCGAAGACCAGGTAAAGGGATGAAGTGGGCCATTTTAGAAAAGTGGTCAGCGACCACCCAAATGACTGTACAACCTTCAGAAACAGGGAGATCCGTAATGAAGTCCATAGCAATGTGTTGCCACGGAGTGGCAGGCATGGGAAGAGGAAGGAGACGACCGGATGGAAGTTGCCGGGGGACCTTGTTACGGGCAAAGGAGGAACAAGCCGCGACGAAGTCCGCAACATCCTTGCGCAGGGAAGGCCACCAATAATGTCGGGTGATGAGCAGAAAGGTCTGACCTCTGACCAGCATGACCAGCTAGTTTGGATGAATGGCCCCAGAGTAGAACCTTCTTATGATCCGGAATTGCCACAAAGGTCTTACTGGATGGAAGATGAGACAGGTCAAACGGAGCCACAGTCATTACTTTGGAGGGATCGATGATATGTAGAGGCTCCTCCTCTTGGTCGGTGGACAGGAACGAGCGGGATAAAGCGTCAGCTTTAATGTTCTTGTCCGCCGGACGGTAATGTAGGGTGAAGCAGAATCAGGCAAAGAATAACGACCAGCTGGCCTGACGCGGATTAACTCTTTGGTAGTTCTGCAGATAGGCAAGGTTTTTGTGGTCAGTGTAGATGACCACCGGGTACAGAGCCCCCTCCCGCAAGTAATGCCACTCCTCCAGCGCCAATTTGACGGTTAGCAGCTCCCGATCTCCAATGGAGTAGTTGCGCCCGGACGAGGAGAAGAGCTTGGAGAAGAAGCCGCAGGTTACCATTCTCTCGGACAGAGATTTCTGGGTGAGCACAGCTCCGGCTCCGGAGGATGCACCTCCAGGAAGAATTGCTTGTTGCAATCCGGACGGTGCATCACAGGAGCGGAGGAGAAAGCTTGTTTTAGGGAGATGAAGGCCTCCTCCGCTTTGGAAGTCCATTCCCTGGGATTTGCTCCCTTACGGGTGAGCACGGAGATGGGAGCAGTCCGGGAGGAGAAATGAGGGATGAAGAGGCGGTAATAATTTGCAAAGCCCAGGAATCACTGAATCACCTTCAACCCCTCTGGTCGGGGCCACTTTAAGACAGCAGAGACCATCTCGGGGTCCATCTGCAGACCAGTGTCAGAGATAATATAGCCCAGGAAAGGAAGGGAGGACTGCTCGAAGAGGCATTTCTCAAATTTTGCGTATAAGCGATTCTGCCTGAGCCTTAGCAGAACCTGACAAACATCCCTCCGGTGTGTGGGCAGATCCGGAGAGAAGACCAAGATATCGTCCAGGTACACCACCACGCAAGAATACAGGAGATCACGGAAAATGTTGTTAACCAGCTCTTGGAAGACGACTGGAGCATTACAGAGACCAAACGGCATCACGCAGTATTCGTAGTGACCATCCTGGGTGTTGAATGCCGTCTTCCACTCGTCTCCCTGGCGGATCCGGACCAAATTGTACACCCCACGAAGATAAAGCTTGGTGAAGATCTTCGCGCCTTTAAGGCAGTCGAACAGCTCAGAGATGAGAGGCAGGGGGTACTTATTTTTGATGGTAATCTGGTTAAGGCCCCTGTAATCGATACAGGGACGTAGTGAGCCGTCTTTCTTCTTAACGAAGAAAAATCCTGCTCCAGCCGGGGAGGTAGATTTCTGGATGAATCCCCTAGCAAGATTCTCTTCTATGTACTCAGACATGGCCCGGGTCTCAGCCAGCGTCAAGGGGTAGATACACCCACGGGGAGGAGAAGCACCAAGTACCAGGTCGATGGGCCTATGAGGTGGTAGTGTCTCTGCCTCCTTTTTGTCAAAGACGTCCGCATAGGACCAGTAGGGTGCCGACAGACCAGGTAGATTAGCCGGAGGTCGAGCTGGATGGACCGGAACCAGACAGGACTCATGGCATTCCTGACCCCAACGGAGCACTTCACCAGATCTCCAATTCAGGACGGGTTCATGTCTCCGTAACCAGGGTAGACCAAGCAAAAGGGAGTGAGAGAGAACGGACAGCACATGAAAGAAGATCTCCGAGTGCAGCATTCCCACCTGAAGGATTACAGGCTCGGTGACGAGCAGGATGTTTTCCGGAAGAAGCCTCCCATCCACGGAGGCGACCGCCAACAGTTCAGCCAGACGTATGGTAGGAATCTGATACCGCTCCACTACAGTCGGGGAAATGAGATTCCCAGTGGCTCCGGAATCCAGGTGGGCAGTCTCAAAGAAGCGGGTCTCACCACTGGAAATAGAAACAGAGTCAAGGACGGAGAGGATTTAGTCTTGCCTAGGACGACCTCTCCGAGCGGTCCTAGACACTGGAGTTTCCCGGGCAGGAACGGATAAGATGCTCTTTACTGCCGCAACTCCCCTCAGCTCGGCGTGTCTCCAGGCGAGACTTGACCATTTTGGTTTGGTCAATTTTCATAGGCTCTGGGGAACGTGCCCGAGGAATTGCTGGTTGCGAGGCTAGGCTTTGGAATACAGGAGCGAGAAGCGGAAATCTTCTATGACGCGCCCCCGGGGCGGTACTCGGTAGCCGGGCCGGTCGGTGCTGGGGGATGTCACAGTGGCAGTGACCCACTCCGTGACCCAGGGCGGTCAATAAAAGGGGAATAAAGAAAAGGGAATAAAGTTTTTATAGTTTAATATTCGTGACGCCACCTGTGGTATGCGGCTATATGGGGCCGCCGCTGCGCTGCAGATCCCCTGGAGCTGATGGTGACGCTGCAGAGTTGGTTCAGCTCTCCACAGGTAGAGCTAAGCTCCAGGGCAGGATATAGTGATGTTATAGATGAGGTAGATGTTGCTGTGCAGTGTAGTGCAGGGGATGGCGCAGATAATAATTCCAGGACACAGTGGGGTGCAGTCTTCAAGGTTTACTCACAGTTGTTGAACTCCAGGTTACCAGTACCAGGGTAACCTCCCACGTCGTCCTGCGTTCACCAAGGAAGGGGTTTAGCAATCTCTCAAGTAACTCAGGAGTACTTAAACGGGACCCAGTTCTATGTGCCTTCCTCGGTTGTCTTCCTGCGCTGGCTCTCACTCTCCTGCCCTGCGCCTCACAATCAGTGTCCCAAGCCGGTAGCCTCGGATCTTGTCGGGCGACCTGCAGTCCCCTGGACCCTCTGTGGCCACCTTTTCGGTGATGTAATTGTGGTGGTTGGCAGCTGCACCTTGCAAGTACAGCAGCCTCCGGTTTCTAGCTGAGCCTTGTAGTTCTCCACTAGTTTAGGGGCCGGTCCCCTCTGCGGCCTGATCCCTCCACGTCCGTGTAGATTCGGGCGCACGGGTGGCATCCGCACTTCCCGTGCCCCTAGGATCCCCTCACTCCTGGAGCCTTCCTCTGCTCCCTTCCTCTTCAGCCTTTCCTCCTGGGCCTCTCAACTCAGACCCGCTCCTCCTGAGCAGAGCTCCTACAGAGCTCCTGCTCCTCTCACTGCCCTCCTCTGACTGAACACACTCTCTCAAGATGGCTCCCCTTTTTATACACCTACTGAAGTTCTCCCCTAAACTACTTCCTCCACCCATACCCACTACAAGGTTCCACCCTCCAGCTAGGGACCAGGGACTGTGCTCTCCCTTAGGAGCAATCTCGCCCTGCCCTCTGAAGTGGAGTGTAATGGATGCAAGTGGGTGGGTCCCGGGCAGTACTCCATCCTTACCTGAGAGTGGGATACCACACTTCTGGGTGAGATGCAGTACCCCTGTCGCGACTGAACCCACAGGGGCGCCACACTTCTCTCCCGGATGTAAATCCGGGTAGCTAATGACACCAGGTCGTCCAGGGTGGAAGGAATGTCACGAACGGCTAGCTCGTCCTTGATCCGTCCGGAAAGACCCTCCCAGAAGGTGGACACCAGGGCCTCATTGTTCCAGGCAAGCTCAGATGCGAGGGTACGGAAACGTATGGCATACTGGCCCACGGTGAGACTCCCTTGGCGGAGGCGGAGAAGTGAGGAGGCAGTAGAAGATTTTCGTCCGGGCTCATCGAAGACCTTCCGAAACGCAGCGAGGAAGGCCAGAAGATCGGACATCATGGGGTCCCCTCTTTCCCACAGAGGGTTAAGCCATGCCAAGGCCTCCCTGGTGAGGTGAGACATGATGAACGCCACCTTGGCCCGGTCGAAGGGGAGCTGATGTGCCAGGAGTTCAAAGTGCAGCGTGCACTGGTTCAAGAAGCCTCGACATAAGACGGGGTCACCACCAAAACGTGGGGGCGCAGAGAGCCGGGGTCCAGAGCCAGGTGCCATAACGCCAGTGGGTTGAGGTGACGCCGGTGCGGGTGCCGCTCGGCTGGAGACGGACACAGATGGGGTGGACAGCGTGTCCAGGCAGGAGTTGACAGTCCGCAGATAGGACAGGATAGTCTCCTGTTGGGATCTCTGACGTGAGACCTCCTGGTAAAGGTCAGAGAGCGAAGGAGCCTGGGGGCCACCGGGTTCCATGGCCTGTGTAAACTGTTACAGGTCTGGGTGGTGGAACCTCTGTGCTTAGGTGCAAGGAGGGACCAGAGGGGCGTGACTAAGTACCTACTCGGCCTCACCAAGGTCGCACGGCGGCTCAATCGACTCCGTGAACCAGGGAGGGACCGAGCAGGGGGACCAGCTGCCACTCTGGGACAGACCTTGTGTGAGAGCAGGTGACTCCCACGGGTCAGATGGCAGGAACTGACCGGTACAGCGGATGAGCACTGCTGGAAGGCTGACGGGTGGTCTGGGTAGATAAGCAGGCTGGTTCGGCAGAGAGCCAGATGGGTGTTCCGGGTAGGCAAGCTAGCGGACACGACAGGTAACAGGCAGGTGCTCCAGGTAGGCAGGCTGGCGGGCACTACAGGTAACTGGCAGGTGCTTCCAGGTAAGCAGGCTGGCGGGCACGGCAGGTAACTGGCAGGTGCTTCCAGGTAAGCAGGCTGGCGGGCACGGCAGCTAACTGGCAAGCAGGCTGGCGGCAGGACTGACAGGCAGACTGGCGGGCAGGACTGACAGGCAGCGGGACCTGAGGCTGAAACAAGTGTTAGCACACGGAACAACAACCATTAAACAGGCACCTCCATATTGAAGGAGGTGCTTTAAATAGGGGAAGTCCTCCTTCAATTGGCCCGGTACTTTTTAGGACGACACGCGTGGCCCCTTTAAGAGGGAGGGACTGCGCACGCACCCTAAGCACAGTGCCCGGGAAGCTGCGCGCAGAGCGCGCCACAGGAGCTGCAGGGCGGGAGCCGGAAGACGACGGACCTGGGCCGCGGCGGTGAGGTGAGCGGCGTCTCTGCCTGGCAGGAGGAAGAGACACTGATGCTACATATACTGTTAGGTCCATATATATTTGGACAGAGACAACATTTTTCTAATTTTGGTTCTAGACATTACCACAATGAATTTTAAACAAAGCAATTCAGATGCAGTTGAAGTTCAGACTTTCAGCTTTCATTTGAAGGTATCCACATTAAAATTGGATGAAGGGTTTAGGAGTTTCAGCTCCTTAACATGTGCCACCCTGTTTTTAAAGGGACCAAAAGTAATTGGACTGATTAAATAATTGTAAATAAAATGTTCATTTTTAGTACTTGGTTGAAAACCCTTTGTTGGCAATGACTGCCTGAAGTCTTGAACACATGGACATCACTAGACGCTGTGTTTCCTCCTTTTTGATGCTCTGCCAGGCCTTCACTGCGGTGGTTTTCAGTTGCTGTTTGTTTGTGGGCCTTTCTGTCTGAAGTTTAGTCTTTAACAAGTGAAATGCATGCCCAATTGGGTTGAGATCAGGTGACTGACTTGGCCATTCAAGAATATTCCACTTCTTTGCTTTAATAAACTCCTGGGTTGCTTTGGCTTTATGTTTTGGGTCATTGTCCATCTGTAGTATGAAACGACAACCAATCAGTTTGGCTGCATTTGGCTGGATCTGAGCACACAGTATGGCTCTGAATACATCAGAATTCATTCGGCTTCTTCTGTCCTGTGTCACATCATCAATAAACACTAGTGACCCAGTGCCACTTGCAGCCATGCATGCCCAAGCCATCACACTGCCGAGCTGTGTTTTACAGATGATGTGGTATGCTTTGGATCATGAGCTGTACCACGCCTTCGCCATACTTTTCTCTTTCCATCATTGTGGTAGAGGTTGATCTTGGTTTCATCTGTCCAAAAAATGTTCTTCCAGAACTGTGCTGCCTTTTTTAGATGTTTTTTAGCAAAGTCCAGTCTAGCCTTTTTATTCTTGATGCTTATGAGTGGCTTGCACCGTGCAGTGAACCCTCTGTATTTACTTTCATGCAGTCTTCTCTTTATGGTAGATTTAGATATTGATACACCTACCTCCTGGAGAGTGTTGTTCACTTGGTTGGCTGTTGTGAAGGGGTTTCTCTTCACCATGGAGATTATTCTGCGATCATCCACCACTGTTGTCTTCCATGGGCGCCCAGGTCTTTTTGCATTGATGAGTTCACCAGTGCTTTCTTTCTTTCTCAGAATGTACCAAACTGTAGATTTTGCCACTCTTAATATTGTAGCAATTTCTCGGATGGGTTTTTTCTGTTTTTGCAGCTTAAGGATGGCTTGTTTCACCTGCATGGAGAGCTCCTTTGACCGCATGTTTACTTCACAGCAAAACCTTCCAAATGCAAGCACTACACCTCAAATCAACTCCAGGCCTTTTATCTGCTTAATTGAGAATGACATAACGAAGGGATTGCCCACACCTGTCCATGAAATAGCCTTGGAGTTAATTGTCCAATTACTTTTGGTCCCTTTAAAAACAGGGTGGCACATGTTAAGGAGCTGAAACTCCTAAACCCTTCATCCAATTTTAATGTGGATACCCTCAAATGAAAGCTGAAAGTCTGAACTTCAACTGCATCTGAATTGTTTTGTTTAAAATTCATTGTGGTAATGTCTAGAACCAAAATTAGAAAAATGTTGTCTCTGTCCAAATATATATGGACCTAACTGTATATTGCCTAAAAATACAAAGGAAATGTGACTTTAACTTTAGGCCTTTTAGAGATCGTTTAATCTTCAACTTGCTTAACTGTTCACAATAACAGTCATTTTGACCAGGGGTGCCCAAACTTTTACATGCCACTGTACATACATATATGCAGTTGAGACCAGAAGTTTACATACACTATATATAAAGACACATATGCATGTTTTTCTCAATATCTGACATGAAATCACAATAAACCTTTCCCGTTTTAGGTCAATTAGGATTATCATAATTTTTAATATTTGCCAAATGCCAGAATAATGAGAGAGAATGTTTTAAGGCATTTTTATTACTTACTGCAAAGTCAAAAGTTTACATACATTTCATTAGTATTTGGTACCATTGCCCTTAAACTGTATGACTTGGGTCAAACGTTTGGGATATCCTTCCACAAGCTTCTCACAATAGTTGGTCAGAATTTGGGCCCATTCCTCCTGACAAAACTGGTGTAACTGATCCAGGTATGTAGGTCGCATTGCTCACACCTGCCTTTTCAGCTTTGCCGATAAATTTTCAATAGGATTGAGATCAGGGCTTTGTGATAGCCACTCCAAAACATTGACTTTGTTATCCTTAAGCCACTATGTCACCATTTTGGCAGTATGCTTTGGGTCATTGTCCATTTGGAAGACCCATTTCTGCCCAAGCTTTAACTTCCTAGCTAATGTCTTGAGATGTTGCTTCAGTATTGCCACATAATCTTCTTTTCTCATGATGCCATCTATTTTGTCAAGTGCATCAGTCCATCCTGCAGCAAAACAACCCCACAACATGATGCTGCCACCCCGTGTTTCACAGTTGGGATGGTGTTCTTAGGTTTCCAAGCTTCTCCCTTTTTCCTCCAAACGGAACGATGGTCATTATGCCCAAAAAGTAAAATTTTAGTTTCATCAGACCACAGGACATGTCTCCAAAAATGAAGGTCTTTGTTCCTCTGTGCATTTGCAAACATTAATCTGGCTTTTTTATGTTTCTTTTGGAGTAATGGCTTCTTCCTGGCAGAGTGGCCTTTCAGCCCATGTTGATAGAGCACTCATTTCACTGTGGGTATTGACATAATCTTACCAGCTTCCGCCATCATTTTCACAAGGTCTTTTGCTTTTGTCCTTGGGTTGATATGCACATGTCGGACCAAAGCACGTTCATCTCTGGGACACAGAACCCGTCTCCTTCCTGAGCGGTATGATGGCTGGACATTCCCATCTTGTTTGTACTTGAATATAATTGTTTGTACAGATGAACGAGGCAACTTCAGGTATCTTGACATTGTACTCGAGTATGAGCCAGACTTGTGCAAGTACACAATTCTCTTCTTGATGTCTTGGCTGATTTCTTTAGACTTTCCCATGATGCTATACAAATAAGCAGTGTGATTCAGGTGTGCATTAAAATACATCAACAAGTATCTCTCTAATTAACTCAGATGTTGCCAAAAAAAAGCTTCCAAATACATGACATCATCATATGGACAGCCCAGAATTATTTAAAGGCATAGTAATCTTAGTGTATGTAAACTTTTGACTTTGCAGTAAGTAATAAAAATGCCTTAAAACATTCTGTCTCTCTCATTATTCTGCCATTTGGCAAATATTAAAAATTATGGTAATACTAAGTGACCTAAACGGGAATGGTTTGTTCTGATTTCATGTCATATATTGAGAAAAGCATGCATATGTGTCTTTTTATATAGTGTATGTACATTTTTGGTTTCAACTGTATATATATATATATATATATATATATATATATATATATATATATATATATATTTATATATATATATACAGTACAGACCAAAAGTTTGGACACACCTTCTCATTTAAAGATTTTTCTGAATTTTATGACCATGAAAATCGTACATTCACACTGAAGGCATCAAAACTATGAATTAACACATGTGGAATTATATACTTAACAAAAAAGTGTGAAACAACTGAAAATATGTCTTATATTCTAGGTTCTTCAAAGTAGCCACCTTTTGCTTTGATGACAGCTTTCCACACTCTTGGCATTCTCTTGATGAGCTTCAAGAGGTAGTCACCGGAAATGGTCTTTTAACAATCTTGAAGGAGTTCCCAGAGATGCTTAGCACTTGTTGGCCCTTTTGCCTTCACTCTGCGGTCCAGCTCACCCCAAACCATCTCAATTGGGTTAAGGTCTGGTGACTGTGGAGGCCAGGTCATCTGGTGTAGCACCCCATCACTCTCCTTGGTCAAATAGCCCTTACACAGCCTGGAGGTGTGTTTGGGGTCATTGTACTGTTGAAAAATGAATGATGGTCCAACTAAATGCAAACCGGATGGAATAGCATGCCACTGCAAGATGCTGTGGTAGCCATGCTGGTTCAGTATGCCTTCAATTTTGAATAAATCCCCAACAGTGTCACCAGTAAAGCACCCCCACACCATCACACCTCCTCCTCCTTGCTTCACGGTGGGAACCAGGCATGTAGAGTCCATCCGTTCACCTTTTCTGCATCGCACAAAGACACGGTGGTTGGAACCAAAGATCTCAAATTTGGGCTCATCAGACCAAATCACAGATTTCCACTGGTCTAATGTCCATTCCTTGTGTTTTTAGCCCAAACAAGTTTCTTCTGCTTGTTGCCTGTCCTTAGCAGTGGTTTCCTAGCATCTCTTTTACCATGAAGGCCTGCTGCACAAAGTCTCCTCTTAACAGTTGTTGTAGAGATGTGTCTGCTGCTAGAACTCTGTGTGGCATTGACCTGGTATCTAATGTGAGCTGCTGTTAACCTGCGATTTCTGAGGCTGGTGACTCAGATAAACTTATCCTCAGAAGCAGAGGTGACTGTTGGTCTTCCTTTCCTGGGGTGGTCCTCATGTGAGCCAGTTTCTTTGTAGCGCTTGATGGTTTTTGCAACTGCACTTGGGGACACTTTCAAAGTTTGCCCAATTTTTCGCACTGACTGACCTTCATTTCTTAAAGTAATGATGGCCACTCGTTTTTCTTTACTTAGCTGCTTTTTTCTTGCCATAATACAAATTCTAACAGTCTATTCAGTAGGACTATCAGCTGCGTATCCACCAGACTTCTGCACAACACAACTGATGGTCCCAACCCCATTTATAAGGCAAGAAATCCCACTTATTAAACCTGACAGGGCACACCTGTGAAGTGAAAACCATTTCCGGTGACTACCTCTTGAAGCTCATCAAGAGAATGCCAAAAGTGTGCAAAGCAGTCATCAAAGCAAAAGGTGGCTACTTTGAAGAATCTAGAATATAAGACATATTTTCAGTTGTTTCACACTTTTTTGTTAAGTATATAATTCCACATGTGTTAATTCATAGTTTTGATGCCTTCAGTGTGAATGTACAATTTTCAAAGTCATGAAAATACAGAAAAATCTTTAAATGGGAAGGTGTGTCCAAATTTTTGGTCTGTACTGTATATATATATATATATATATATATATACTGTATATATATCTATAATATAACCAGCCAAGCGTCCCTCTGTCTGAAGCCTCTATAGACTGCGCATGCGTGACGCGCAGTCTGGCTCCAGACAGAAGAAAGCATGGAGCCATTGCAGGTAAGAGGAGTGTATGGCGCCGGAGATCGCGGTATGCGTAGACACTGAACGCATACCGTGATCTCCGGTGCCATACTTACATACTTACCTGACCGGGAGGAGCGTTGCTGGAGACTTCTTCTGGCCGGAGACTGGGGGCGGAGTGAAGGCGTCGGAATCGGCGCATGCGCATAGCGCTATCCGCTGTGTCTTCAGCAAAATGGCTCCGGACAGTGCGGAGCTCCGGGGTCGCGCTCATCCCCCTGCCTCCGGCAGAGCAGGACACAGCAGCACTGGAGCACAGGGAAGAAAGGTGAGTATAAGTGTTTATTTTTTTGCATGTGTGCAGCGTGAAAGGAATGAGGGGTGCCATACATACCAGGATTGGGGGATGAGGGGGACACAGATACCAGGATTGGGGGGTGAGGGGGCCACACATACCAGGATTGGGGGTTGAGGGGGCCACACATACCAGGATTGGGGGATGAGGGGGCCACACATACCAGGATTGGGTGATGAGGGGTACCATACATACCAGGATTGAGGGATGAGGGGGCCACACATATCAGGATTGGGGGGATGAGTGGACCATGCATACCAGGATTGAGGGATGAGGGGGCCACGTATACCAGGATTGGGGGATGAGGGGTACCATACATACCAGGATTAGGGGATGAGGGGTACCATACATACCAGGATTGGGGAATGAAGGGACCATGCATACCAGGATTGGGGGATGAGGGGATCATGCATACCAGGATTGGGGGATAAGGGGTACCATACATACCAGGATTGGGGGATGAGGGGTACCATACATACTAGGATAGGTGGATGAGGGATACCATACATACCAGGATTGGGGGATGAGGGGACCATGCATACAAGGATTGGGGGTGAGGGGACCATGCATACCAGGGTTGAGGGATGAAGGAGCCACGTATACCTGGATTGGGGGATGAGGGGTACCATGCATACCAGGTTTGGGGGATGAGGGGTACCATACATACCAGGATTGGGGGATGAGGGGGGCCATGCATACCAGGACTGGGGGTGAGGGGACCACACATACCAGGATTGGGGGATGAGGGGTGCCATGCATTCCAGGATTGGGGATGAGGGGACCATGCATACCAGGATTGGGGGTGATGGGACCATGCATACCAGGATTGGGGGTGAGGGGACCACACATACCAGGATTGGGGGATGAGGGGTGCCATGCATACCAGGATTGGGGATGAGGGGACCATACATACCAGGATTGGGGGTGATGGGACCATGCATACCTGGATTGGGGGTGAGGGTACCACGTATACCAGGATTGGGGGATGAGGGGTACCACGCATACCAGGATTGGGGGATGAGGGGTACCATGCATACCAGGTTTGGGGGATGAGGGGTACCATACATACCAGGATTGGGGGATGAGGGGGGCCATGCATACCAGGACTGGGCGTGAGGGGACCACACATACCAGGATTGGGGGATGAGGGGTGCCATGCATTCCAGGATTGGGGATGAGGGGACCATGCATACCAGGATTGGGGGTGATGGGACTATGCATACCAGGATTGGGGGTGAGGGGACCACACATACCAGGATTGGGGGATGAGGGGTGCCATGCATACCAGGATTGGGAATGAGGGGACAATACATACCAGGATTGGGGGTGATGGGACCATGCATACCTGGATTGGGGGTGAGGGTACCACGCATACCAGGATTGGGGGATGAGGGGTACCATGCTTACCAGGATTGGGGGATGAGAAGCACCATGTATACCAGGATTGGGGGATGAGGGGTACCACGCATACCAGGATTGGGGAATTTAAAAAAATAAAACACTCAAACTGCACTCAAAATGCATGTTCCAAATTATTATGCACAGCAGAGTTTTCAACTTTTTCATTTTAATAAAGAACAAAAAAATGGTCATTTTTGAAATTATAAGCATTGCCAGGTTTGGGGGATTGGGGGTACCATGCATACCAGGATTGGGGGATGAGGGGTACCATGCATACCAGGATTGGGGGATGAGGAGTGCCATGCATACCACGATGAGGGATTGGGTACCATACATACCAGGATTGGGATGAGGGGTGCCATGTATATCAAATTTGGGATGAGGGATGCCATGCATACCAGGATGAGAGATGGGATGACATGCATACCAGGACTGGGATGAGGGGTGCCATGTATACCAGATTTGAAATGAGGGGTGCCATGCATACCAGGATTGGGGATTGGGGTGCCATGCATACCAGGATTGGGGATGGTGGGGTGCCATGCATACCAGGATTGGGGATGAGGGGTGCCATGCATACCAGGATTGGGGGAAGAGGGGTGCCATGCATACCAGGATTGAGGGGTGAGGGGTACCATGCATACCAGGATTGAGGGGTGAGGGGTACCATGCATGCCAGGATTGAGGGGTGAGGGGTACCATACATACCAGGGCTTGGGGGATGAGGGGTACCATGGATACCAGGATTGGGGGATGAGGGGTACCATGCATACCAAGATAGGGATCTGGGGGGCCATGCATACCAGGATTGAGATGAGGGGCCATGCATACCAGGATAGGGATGAGGGGTACCATGTATACCAGGATAGGGATGAGGGGTACCATGCATACCAGGATTGAGGGTGAGGGGTGCCATTCGTACCACGATTGGGGGTGAGGGGTGCCATGCATACCAGGATTGAGGGTGAGGGGTGCCATGCGCACCAGGATTGAGGGTGAGGGGTGCCATGTGTACCAGGATTGAGGGTGAGGGGTGCCATGCATACCAGGATTGGGGGTGAGGGGTACCATGCATACCAGGATAGGGATGAGGCGTGCCATGCATACCAGGATAGGGATGAGGGCAGCACATAACAGGATGGGGGAACAGGATTGGGGAGCACAAATACCAGGATGGGGGCGGCACAAATACCAGAATAGGGGCAGCAAAAATACCAGAATAGGGGCAGCACAAATACTAGGATGGGGGCAGCACATACCAGCATGGGAGACCATATACCAATAAAAATGCTTGCCACCCGTGCGTAGAACGGGCTCAATAGCAAGTATATATATATATATATATATATATATATATATATGCGTCCTCCATCCTGGTATATATGTCCCTCATCCTGGCCCCATTCTGGTATGTATATCGCCCATCCTGGTATATGTCCTTTATCCTGGGCCCCATTGTGGTATATTTGTCCCCCGTTTGCCGGTGTTCTTTAACGTATAGCAGAAAATAAACAATTATGCTCACCATGGGAGTACATAGAAGAAGTATAATGCACCCCCCATAGTCCTCCATATAATATACTGCACAGCCCATAGTCATCCATATAGTATCATGCACAGGCCATAATCATTCATAAAAAATAATGCACAGCCCATAGTCATACATAAAAAATAATGCACAGCCCATACTCATCCAGAAAGTATAATGCACAGCCCATAGTTATCCATAAAGTATTATGCACCCCATAGTCTTCCATAAAGTATAATGCACCCCATAGACATCAATAGTAGTATAATGCACCCCATAGACATCCATAGCAATATAATGCACCCCATAGACATCCATAGTAGTATAATGCACCTCGTAGACATCCGTAATAGTATAATGCACCCCCATAGTCATCCATAGTAGTATAATGCACCCCCATAGTCATCCATAGTAGTATAATGCACCCCATAGACATCCATAGTAATATAATGCACCCCATTAACATCCATAGTAGTATAATGCACCACATAGACTTCCATGGTAGTATAATGCACCTCCATAGACATCCAAAGTAGTATAATTCACCCCATAGACATCCATAGTAGTTTAATGTACCCCTGTAGACATCCATAATAATATAATGCACCCCATAGACATCCATAGTAGTATAATCCCCCCCCCCACCCCATGGATATCCATGGTAATATGGCCATTGATTTTTAAAAATAAATAAATATATACTCACCGTTCCTTCGCTCCCGTGCAGCGTGAGTTCTCTTGTGAAGCCAGCAGGATTTCGCTTGCGACTGGAGCGTGTGACGTCACCACCATGCTCCCCGTCACGTGCACGCCGACATCAGCTGCTGGCCTCTGATTGGCCGGCAGCGTGCATTGTGGTGTGCGGCCTCGCGAGTCACAATACACTTCAGCTGTATGTGCGTCCTCGGACACATATCCAGCTAAAGATTTTGCTGGCATCAGTGGGCCCCCAGAGGCTATACCCCCAGAGGACTTAAAGCGGTATAATAATGATCTAGTGATGCGGGAGGGTTACCAGGCCATATAAATGAGGGTACCCCAATCGGAAGGCCTTGAATAGCATAAAATCCGGGGAAGAATGTTCATTTTAAAGATTGCGCTTCTATCAAACCACGTCAAGGCATTTCTTGCCAATCTTGAGCAGTCCTCCTGTACCGATCTGAGAAGTTTAGGGAATTTGAGAGAGTATGTCGAGCTTATATCCTTCAGTAATAATATGCCTAAGTATTTTATAGCTGAATAAGCCCATTTGAAACTAAAGACTGTTTTCAGAGGGTTAAAATGTGTTGATATTTAGTGCCTCTGCTGTGGAAAAATGAATTTTAAAGTTTGAGAGGCCATTGTATGTGTTGAATTCCGCCATCATGTTTGGAAGATAAATAGTTTGCTTGTTAATGAAAAAAAGTAGATCTGCTTAAGCTGCAATCTTGTAGGATGAGCCACGAATGCAGGGACCTATAATGCTGGTATTGGAATGGACTTTCCTGAGGAAGGGTTCCAGGGTGAATATAAAAATTTTAGGGGATAATGAGCACCCTTGATGAGTGCCATTCCGTATATCAAATTCCTTTGACAGGACCCTATTTACCTTTACTCTGGCAGTCGGTTTCGTGTATAAAGCGGATATTCTCCTTAACATAATAGTAATGAATATCCTGGGAGGGAAAAACCCCAAGATAATGTATTTAAGCTTGAGATAAGATATGGGGAAAGATATTCCAAGAACAGTTTGTAATAAGGTAATGAGAAGCCATCCGGGGCAGGGGCCTTCCCTAACGTAGTGACTCGGTTTGACTATCATGTGTAGGTATTGTACTCACTTGGGTCTGGTGGGAGGCAAACAGGAGGCATGTTCCTCTAAATGTCCAGAACGGTTTATTTTCTTCATAAACCGGTAAAAAGCAAAATGCAAACAAACAGCCTTAGGTGCAGGCAAGAACAAAGAAAACAGCTCTTTTATAAACGTCTCTGGTTAGCCAGCGCTGTGGTCACACAGGCTGGTAGAAATCCAGTACACGGCCGAGTCTAGAGACTACCACACGGAGGAGGCCTTTCTCCCTCCAGACACACAGACCATGTGTCAAACAACAGCCACTATTATATAGACTGTTAACCACACCCAGAGGTGAGGTATGTGGGTAATAAGAACCGCCCAACTCTCTAAACTACCCGTAACCCGGCTCCCAGGGGCACCAAACGATCCACTTAGTGCTTATGTGCACTAGAGAAAACACTCCGGGTTACATCACAGAGACCAGCCATCCCTGTGACACATACCTCCCATCGACTATGCGACCATTTGCCACTTTACATACCTCCCTCCTCTGCCTAAAGCCATGGGGCGAGGCACCTTCTACTACCAGACAGGGGATTCTCGAGAGAGCATCGGCATTACCATGTAGCTTCTCTGCTCTATGTTTTACATGGAAGTTGAAGTCCTGTAGGGCTAAAAACCAGGGGGTGACCCTGGCATTTTTTCCTTTGTTTCCCTCATCCATCTGAGTGGGGCATGTTCAGATACTAATCTAAATTTTCGACCTAACAGATAGTACCGTAACATGTCCACCACCCACTTTATGGCCAAGCACTTCTTCTCTATGACCGAATAATTTTTCTCGCAGGAGGACAGCTTTCTACTCAGTAGAGGACAGGCTGCTCCTCCCCGTGAATCTCCTGGAAAAGGACTGCTTCTAAACCAACATCTGAGGCATCTGTCTGGAGTATAAACTCTTTCTTGAAGGCGGGGTCAACCAGAATCGATTGCCTACAAAGAGCCACTTTCATCTCTTGAAAGGCCATCTCCGCCTCTGCAGTCCACTTGGCCATGACTGATTTTGTCAGTCAGGGGTGCGGCTATCTTGGCAAAGTTTGGGATAAACCTCCTGTAGTATTCCACGATTCCCAGGAAGGCTCTAACTTGCTTTTTCGACAGCGGTCTCGGCCAAGTTTGGATTGCTTCCACTTTAGTAATTTGGGGTTTGATCTCGCCTCTACCCACTACATATCCGATGTACTTGGCTTCTTCTTTCCCCATGGTACATTTCTTCGGGTTTATTGAAAACCCCACCTTCCTCAGAGCATCAAACACAGCTTTTTCCAGATGACTCTCCCGGTCTGGGCTGAAGACAACAATATCGTCCAGGTATGCTGCGAAGTATTTCTTATGGGATGTAAGGATGCGATCCATGGCTCTCTGGAAGGTTGCGGGGCCCCCTGCAGTCCAAACGGCATCCGGACATACTGGAGGTATCCGTCCGGCATAGAAAATGCAATCTTCTCTTTGGCTCCCTGTGCCATGGGGATCTGCCAATATCCCTTCTTCAAATCCAAGGTGGCCCAAGCCTCTCGATCAGCTCATCGATGCCCGGCATAGAAAATGCAATCTTCTCTTTGGCTCCCTGTGCCATGGGGATCTGCCAATATCCCTTCTTCAAATCCAAGGTGGCCCAAGCCTCTCGATCAGCTCATCGATGCCAGGCATGGGATATGTGTCAAATTTGGAGACCTCATTCAACTTCCTATAGTCCTTGCAGAATCTCCACTCACCATCGGGCTTTGGGACCAAGACGATTGGGCTCAACCAACAGCTCTTGGATTCTTCAATGACAACGAGTTTCAACATACGAGCCACTTCTTTGGAGATCAACTCTCGTCGGGCCTCAGGTATCCAATAGGGCTTCAAGTTCACCCGCGCATGTGGCTCCGTCAGAACCTCATGTTCTATGACCCTTGTGCAGCCCGGCAATTCAGAGAACAGATCCCGGTTCTTCTGCAGCAACTTCCGACACTGCTGTCTCTGGGCCTTCGTTAGCGTTTCCGCTATTGCGACTCCTCCAACATCATCTTCTGGCTTGCCTAGCAAGCATGGAGCTTCCACAGCCTCTCTGTCTTACCACGGCTTGATGAGATTGACATGGTATATCTGGTGCGGCTTACGTCGTCACGGTTGATGAACCTTGTAGTTCACTTCACCCACTTTTTCCACCACCTCATACGGCCCTTGCCATTTGGCCAAGAACTTACTCTCCACCGTAGGAATTAGCATGAAAACTCGGTCTCCCAGATTAAACTACCTCACTCTGGCTGAGCGGTTGTAGACCCTGGCCTGACCTTCTTGTGCCTGGAGGAGATGTTCTTTTACGATGGGCACCGCCTTCGCAATCCTCTCCTGCATCAGAGCTACGTCCTTGATGATGCTCCTGTGGAGCGTGATCTCCTGTGGAGGCTTCCCAGGTTTCCTTTCCAGGAAACCCAGCAGATGTCGGCCATACAGGAGTTCGAATGGCGAGAACCCCGTAGAGGCTTGTGGAACCTATCGGATGGAAAACGACAGATATGGTAGGAGACAGTCCCAGTCTCTACCGTCCTTTTCTATGGCCTTCCTCAGCATACTCTTCAGAGTTTTATTAAACCTTTCGACAAGGCCATCTGTCTGAGGATAGTATACTGAAGTCCTCAGATGGGAGATTTGCAAAACTTTGCATAACTCCCTCATCACCTTACTCATAAAAAAAACGTGGACCAACTCGCAGACTATACTCTTTGCGGAGGAGTGGAATCGCTTTAGTACAGTGTGTGGCATAGTCCAGGATAACCAATATATATTGATGCCCACGAGCAGATTTAACCAGGGGACCGACCAAGTCCATAGAAATTCTCTCGAACGGCACTTCAATAATGGGCAATGGCACGAGGGGACTTTGAAAGTGAGAGGTGGGGCGGTTAACTGGCACGTAAGGCAAGACCTGCAATACTTCAATATTTCGCTGTGATATACGGGTCAATAGAACCTCTGCATGATCCGTTCCTGCGTTTTATCCACTCCCAGATGTCCCCCCAAGACATGTGAATGGGCCATGTCCAACACCTTAAGTCTATAGGGGCCCGGCACTATTGACTGTGCCACACGCTCCTCCCTCACTTTCATGACCCGGTACAACAACTCCCCACTAGTGTTGGGCGAACCCGAACCGTAAAGTTCGGTGTCTGTACCGAACACCTACTGTTTGGTCACGGACCCCGAACACGGACTTCCTCTGAAAGTCCATATTACTGTTTGGGCTCGGGTTCGGGTGTCTCTGATCGAAGGTAATTGCATTACCACGGTCAGAGCACTGACAACATGCTGACAGGTGTCAGCATGATGCCACAGCTGTGACAGTGACCTAGTTTCCCTCGCTGTCACTTGCGTGACAGCGCAGGGACAACAGGCTCTGATCGTCAGTAATTGCATTACCGCGATCAGAGTGCTGTGACATTATGCTGACAGGTGTCAGCATGATGCCACAGCTGTGGCAGTGACCCGGAGGTAAA
This sequence comes from Phyllobates terribilis, assembly GCF_046119375.1. Classification (NCBI taxonomy): domain Eukaryota; kingdom Metazoa; phylum Chordata; class Amphibia; order Anura; family Dendrobatidae; genus Phyllobates; species Phyllobates terribilis. The sequence goes on along the minus strand of NW_027362764.1, from coordinate 107,918,144 downwards.
AAGCTTACCGCGGGTCATAGGCGCCGGCTGATGGCACTACTACTACCATCAGCCGGTGCCTCCTGACATAGGAAACAGCGAGCACCGCTGGATGGGAGCATTAGTCTCACATCCGCCGGCGCCTGTGCTGTGCTGAATGTAAAAAAAAAATGTTAAAATTAATAAAAAAATCTTCAAATAAAAATAAAATACATTATACTCACCTACACCTTGTCCCCGATGTTCGCCGCCCCTGCAAAAAATAAAAAATAAAAAAACACCATATACTCACCTTACACCTAAACCCGAAGCCCATGATCACCTGTAATAAAATTAAAATAATAAACCAACCTCATCCTTACCTTTCCTATGCAGTCCAAATAACGAAGGTCCCACAAAGATCCCATGAACAGAGTGGCCACACTGTATGTGACCGCTCTGTTCATTTGCCGGCAATACACTGACTCGGTATATTTCCGGCAAATGAGGTCTGCGCATGCGCAGTGAGTGTATTCCCCGCAAATGAGTATTTTCCCACGCATGCGTTGACCTGATTTGCCGGCTATACACTGAGTCTGTTTATTCCCATCAAATGAACAGAGCAGTCACATACAATGTGGCTGCTCTGTTCATGGGATCTTCGTGGGACCTTTGTTATTTGGACTGCGGCGGAAAGGTAAGGATGGATTGGTTTATTATTTTATTTTTATTACAGGGGACTTTGGCTTAAGCTGGAATGGCGTGATGGTAAGTATGGTTTAATTTAGAATATTAAATGAATTCTGTCTTTATTTCAAATAAAATATTTTATTCTGGGTGTGGGTGTTTTTATTTTACTTACACTATGGGGTTAGTAATGGGGCGTCTTATAGACACCTCTCCATTACTAACCTGGGTTTGAGGTCAGCTGGCATTATAAGCTGACATCAACCCCAACCCTATAACCCCATTTCCACCGCTACAGGGCAGTGGGTAGAGCGAGGCCAAGTGCCAGAATTGGTGCATCCTATGGAAATAGTCTTCCTAGGCTATTAATATCAGCCCCCAGCTGTCTGCATAGCCTTTGCTAGCTGTTAAAATAGAGGGACCCCACGTCTTTTTTTGGGGGGGTCCCCCATTTTAATAGCCAGGAAAGGCTATGTATACAGCTGGGGGTTGATATTAGTAGCCTGGGAAGCTCCATGGGTATTACCCCCTTCCCAGGCTAAAAACATCCGCCCCAGTTGTCCGCTTTCCCTCTGCTAGTTAATAAAATCACAGGGGACCCCACACCATTTTTTTCCAGAAATTTAGTCATTTATTAATAAATTACATGAACAGTAAGGTGCAAACACAAAGCACGGATTATATATATCATATATTTATATCCATCTGTATGTCTATCTATTACCTATCTATCTATTATCTATATATCTAGCTATCCATATATCCATATATCTATCTATCAATCTATTATCTATTTATCGATCTATATATCAATATATCTATTTATTATCTGTTGACCTATCTAATTATCTATCTAAGATAGCTTATAGATAGATATATGGATATATAGATATATTGGTAGATAGATAGATGTATATATTCATAGATGATAGATAGATAGATAAATAGATAATAGATAGATAGACAGATATATAGATAGATATATGGACAGATATATGGATAGATAAATAGATTTATAGATAGATAGATAATAGATATATGGATATATAGATATATTGATAGATAATAGATAAATGGATAGATAGATAAATAGATTAATAGATATAGTATATGGATAGATAGATAATAGATATATGGATAGATAGATGGATAGATAGATAGATAGATAGAAAGATAATAGATATATGGATATATAGATAATAGATATATGGATAGATAGATAGATAGATAGATAGATAATAGATAGATAGATAGATAGATAGATAGATAGATAGATAGATAGATAGATAAAAAGAAATAGATCAAAAGCAGCACAAAAATGAAAAAAGGTGCAAAGCCCCCCAGGTACACACCAGTCCTATGTATATCCACAAAGAGATTGTAGGCAGCACACAAAGGGATGATTAGGATGGTGACTAACCTCTTTTTGTGAGGAGAGCAAGATGGTGGCGAGTATTGTTAAACGCCATTGGCCAATGCTAAATAGATGTCTACTTTAGATTAAAGAATTTCAATTACCTCCCCTGATATCTTACAAACGCGCTAAAAACATCATGGATAGGTTGATCCGGGCAGACATTGGCTCCCGAAGGGAAGACAGTTCAGAGTACATTAACAGGACATCGGAGAACAGGCTGTTTCCCTTGCCTCAATTGTATCAATTGTTCATTTTTGCAGAAAAGTAATCAGTTTCAGCTTTCTAATGATGGGGAGATTTACTCTATAAATCATTTTCTAACATGCTCGTCGAATTATGTTATTTATCTATTACAGTGTCCCTGTAATCTTTTTTACGTTGGGGATACTACATTAGATTTTAGGACTAGACTCAATCAGCATAGATATACAATTCGGGAAAAAAAAGACTTGATTTACCTGTTCCAAAACACTTTACTGAGATGAAACACTCAGAGAAACATTTCAAATGCAGAATTATTGATCACATACCACCCTTGAGACGGGGTGGAGATAGGGTCCGTTTGTTGAAAATCAGAGCATTGGAATGGATAAAGAGACTTGAAACATTGAAATCCAATGGATTAAAAAGTGTTGATTATAAATTGAGTGTAACTATTTAGGGATGTTTGCTTGCCTATTTCCTCCTTGCGATTATTTCTTAGTTGTACATGATGTGGTTATTTTATAGAATTCTGATCAATATTTTATTATTATTTTTTCTTATAGATCTACCACCACTGTCTGATGTTTGAGGACATGATTCATCCCTATCAAAATTGATAGTTTTTTATACTTTATCCAAAATAGCGCAATGTTTGTATAGGAATATGATGATAAAATATATGAATTGGGCTCCATGTGATAAATCTTCTTAATATATGAATTTATATAATAAACTGAGGGGTTGCTATACAATTGTTTATGGGAGTATATGGACTATTAGGTAGCCTGTGTTACGGGGGGGTTGAGATTGGTGCCCTTATGGGTACTTGTCTCCCATCCCAGTAAGGCCACTGGGTTGCCATCCCCAGCTAATGGGGGGCGTTCCCATGCCTCTCAGGCTTAAATGTCTGTGACTCCTACTTTTAAATGAGTGCTAGACATAGCTACAATGTGCACTTTAGCGCTGCGTCCCCTGAGGTTTTGCAATGTATATATACAGTACAGACCAAAAGTTTGGATACACCTTCTCATTTAAAGATTTTTCTGTATTTTCATGACTTTGAAAATTGTACATTCACACTGAAGGCATCAAAACTATGAATTAACATATGTGGAATTATATACTTAACAAAAAAGTGTGAAACAACTGAAAATATGTCTTATATTCTAGGTTCTTCAAAGTAGCCACCTTTTGCTTTGATGACTGCTTTCCACACTCTTGGCATTCTCTTAGTGAGCTTCAAGAGGTAGTCACCGGAAATGGTCTTCCAACAATCTTGAAGGAGTTCCCAGAGATGCTTAGCACTTGTTGGCCCTTTTGCCTTCACTCTGCGTTCCAGCTCACCCCAAACCATCTTGATTGGGTTCAGGTCTGGTGACTGTGGAGGCCAGGTCATCTGGCGTAGCACCCCATCACTCTCCTTCTTGGTCAAATAGCCCTTACACAGCCTGGAGGTGTGTTTGGGGTCATTGTCTTGTTGAAAAATAAATGATGGTCCAACTAAACGCAAACCGGATGGAATAGCATGCCGCTGCAAGATGCTGTGGTAGCCATGATGGTTCAGTATGCCTTCAATTTTGAATAAATCCCCAACAGTGTCACCCGCAAAGCACCCCAACACTATCACACCTCCTCCTCCATGCTTCACGGCGGGAACCAGGCATGTAGAGTCCATCCGTTCACCTTTTCTGCGTCGCACAAAGACACGGTGGTTGGAACCAAAGATCTCAAATTTGGACTCATCAGACCAAAGCACATATTTCCACTGGTCTAATGTCCATTCCTTGTGTTCTTTAGCCCAAACAAGTCTCTTCTGCTTGTTGCCTGTCCTTAGCAGTGGTTTCCTAGCAGCTATTTTACCATGAAGGCCTTCTGCACAAAGTCTCCTCTTAACAGTTGTTGAAGAGATGTGTCTGCTGCTAGAACTCTGTGTGGCATTGACCTGGTCTCTAATCTGAGCTGCTGATAACCTGCGATTTCTGAGGCTAGTGACTCGGATAAACTTATCCTCAGAAGCAGAGGTGACTCTTGGTCTTCCTTTCCTGGGGCGGTCCTCATGTGAGCCAGTTTCTTTGTAGCACTTGATGGTTTTTGCAACTGCACTTGGGGACACTTTCAAAGTTTGCCCAATTTTTCGGACTGATCTTCATTTCTTAAAGTAATGATGGCCACTCGTTTTTCTTTACTTAGCTGCTTTTTTCTTGCCATAATACAAATTCTAACAGTCTATTCAGTAGGACTATCAGCTGTGTATCCACCAGACTTCTGCACAACACAACTGATGGTCCCAACCCCATTTATAAGGCAAGAAATCCCACTTATTAAACCTGACAGGGCACACCTGTGAACTGAAAACCATTTCCGGTGACTACCTCTTGAAGCTCATCAAGAGAATGCCAAGAGTGTGCAAAGCAGTCATCAAAGCAAAAGGTGGCTACTTTGAAGAACCTAGAATATAAGACATATTTTCAGTTGTTTCACACTTTTTTGTTAAGTATATAATTCCACATGTGTTAATTCATAGTTTTGATGCCTTCAGTGTGAATGTACAATTTTCATAGCCATGAAAATACAGAAAAATCTTTAAATGAGAAGGCGTGTCCAAACTTTTGGTCTGTAATGTATATATATATGTATATATATATATATATATACAGTTATATGAAAAAGTTTGGGCACCCCTATTAATCTTAAGCTTAATGTTTTATAAAAATTGGTGTTTTTGCAACAGCTATTTCAGTTTGATATATGTAATAACTGTTGGACACAGTAATGTTTTTGCCTTGAAATGAGGTTTATTGTACTAACAGAAAATGTGCAATCTGCATTCAAACAAAATTTGACAGGTGCATAAGTATGGGCACCTCACCAGAAAAGTGACATTAATATTTAGTAGATCCTCCTTTTGCAAAAATAACAGCCTCTAGTCGCTTCCTGTAGTTTTTATTGATTTCCTGGATCCTGGATGAAGGTATTTTTGACCATTCCTCTTTACTAAACAATTCCAGTTCAGTTAAGTTTGATGGTCGCCGAGCATGGACAGCCCTCTTCAAATGATCCCACAGATGTTCAATGATATTCAGGTCTGGGGACTGGGATGGCCATTCCAGAACATTGTAATTGTTCCTCTGCATGAATGCCTGAGTAGATTTGGAGCGGTGTTTTGGATCATTGTCTTGCTGAATGATCCATCCCCTGCGCAACTTCAACTTTGTCACTGATTCTTGAACATTATTGTCAAGAATCTGCTGATACTGAGTGGAATCCATGCGTCCCTCAACTTTAACAAGATTCCCGGTGCCGGCATTGGCCACACAGCCCCAAAGCATGATGGAACCTCCACCAAATTTTACTGTGGGTAGCAAGTGTTTTTCTTGGAATGCTGTGTTTTTTTGCCGCCATGCATAACGCCTTTTTGTATGACCAAACAACTCAATCTTGGTTTCATCAGTCCACAGGACCTTCTTCCAAAAAGAAATTGGCTTCTCCAAATGTGCTTTTGCATACCTCAGCCGACTCTGTTTGTGGCGTGCTTGCAGAAACGGCTTCTTTCACATCACTCTCCCATACAGCTTCTCCTTGTGCAAAGTGCATTGTATAGTTGACCGATGCACAGTGACACCATCTGCAGCAAGTTGATGCTGCAGCTCTCTGGAGGTGGTCTGAGGATTGTCCTTGACTGATCTCACCATTCTTCTTCTCTGCCTTTCTGATGTTTTTCTTGGCCTGCCACTTCTGGCCTTAACAAGAACTGTCCCTGTGTTCTTCCATTTCCTTACTATGTTCCTCACAGTGGAAACTGACAGGTTAAATCTCTGAGACAGCTTTTTGTATCCTTCCCCTGAACAACTATGTTGAATAATCTTTGTTTTCAGATCATTTGACAGTTGTTTTGAGGAGCCCATGATGCCACTCTTCAAAGGAGATTCAAACAGGAGAACAACTTGCAAGTGGCCACTTTAAGTAGCTTTTCTCATGATTGCATACACCTGGATATGAAGTTCAAAGCTAAATCAGGTTACAAAACCAAAAAAAGTGCTTTAGCAAGTCAGTAAAAAGTAGGTAGGAGTATTTAAAACAAGAAAATGATAAGGGTGCCCATACTTATGCACCTGTCAAATTTTGTTTGAATGCAGATTGCACATTTTCTGTTAGTACAATAAACCTAATTTCAAGGCAGAAACATTACTGTGTCCAACAGTTATTACATATATCAAACTGAAATAGCTGTTGCAAAAACAACAATTTTTATAAAACATTAAGCTTAAGATTAATAGGGGTGCCCAAACTTTTTCATATAACTGTATATATACATATATATATATATATATACAGTATAGATATATATACTCCTCAAAATTGAAATTGCAAGATCAAGAAGGAAAGGTTGTGGAATTGTAGAAAGAATGGATAGACATTTTATTGATATGCAAATGATGGAACATTTTAAACAAATTTATAACATCTTGATTTATTCAGTATTGAGTATGAGCCAAGCAGACAATCACACACTTACAAACCCTGGCTATTATCAATGAAATTATTAAAGGGTTGGTCAAAAGGCAAAGCATTTTTCTCATAACTCCCTGTCCATTTAGTCCCATAATTCTAAGTTATTTTCTAATATACTTGCTTTAAAAATTCCCTAGCGTTCCCTAACTACACTATGTAGCAGCTTTTTTATTTTCTTTTACCTATTTCCTGTCTGATGACAATTTGTTTGAGTATCCCAATGCATGCTGGGATACTTAAACGAAGCATCATCAGAGCAGGGGGCGGAGGAGGTGGTCACTGTCACAGCCCCTGCCTCCTCCCTGAATCAAAGCATCATCAGTGACACTCGTCTTAGAGGCTGGGCTAGTCCCTGCTCTGTCCCTGTCTCCCTTGTTCAGTGTCTTCCCTGTCCGCTCTGTTGTCGGCTTAGATGAACAGTAATAAGCCGGCAGCAGAGGCGGTGTCACTATACCTTGCAGTGACCGGTGACGTCACCTGCGGGGACTAGTCTCTTGCATGCCAGGTATAGTGACACCTTACTTTTCAGAATTTTTTCTCCACTTGCGTAAAACTTTTGCCCAGCACTGTATGTTTATATACATATAATCATTCTCCTAGCATCCGTATACTAAACCAGGGAAATAATGAAGATATCCTGAACCTCCTTCATTCTAAGAGCGGTGCACCCAGTATCTGTCCCTGTCATACAATTATTGTTCCCTGCAGCTTGCAGGAGAACATATTTCAGAATAAACACCTCGTGTGCACTTTGAAGCCAATGTATTTTTAGCTTTTGTTTAAAAGAAGTTTTCATCCATTTAAACAGACACTTTACGCTGCTCCTCTACTGCCAATTTGGGGGAACTTGGCTGTTATTATGCAGTAGGAGAGAAATTCTTTGAATATACATGAGCAGAGTCACTCCTAGCCATGGGTTATAATAACCAGCCAGAATGGAAGGGTTAATAGAAGTTTCATCTCTATCCATTTGGAAAAGTTACAAGCAACAATTTGGCTTAGAATCTTATAATTGAATGTAACAGCATGCATGAGGGATAAAGGTTACAAATCTCTTATTTATCTAACTCTGCATGGATTATATGCTGAGTGATGTAATGGATTAGGTGGTAATAATAGGGCAAGGGAAGTTATGCAAGCCCCAAAATGGGAACCCTGATTTAAAGGGAATCTGTAAGCATTTTTTGCTATGTAATCTGAAGACAGCATGAGGTAGGGGTTAAAACACTGAATTCAACGATGTGTCACTTGTCCAGCTGTGTGCTGTTGTTTATTTACAATGAAGGGTGTATCACTAGGATATTATCATTACTGTGACTGCCATTGCACTAGCACTGGTCCAACCACACCCCCTCCTCTGATAAGCAGCTCACTGTCAATAGACAGTGTAGGCGGGGTTAGCTTTCTCACCTTTGCTTCATGCTACGTCTAAGAACTCTGATTGTGTCAGAACGGCTGCACCCAGTGAACTAAGTAATACATCGTTGGATTCAACTTCTCTTTGTCTACATCAGGCTGCTCTCTGATGAGGTAGCAAAAACCCGTTGACAGATTGCTTTAAGGCCATGATCACACATTCAGTATTTGGTCAGTATTTTACATCAGTGTTTGTAAGCCAAAATCTGGGGTGGAACAATCAGAGGAAAAGTATAATAGAAACACGTCACCACTGCTGTATTTATCACCCACTCCTGATTTTGGCTTACAAATACTGATATTAAATACTGACCAAATACTGAACGTGTGAACGTGGTCTAAAAGAAACAGGAAAAGAAAATTAGCAGGATTTACCTCTATAAGCCAATTACACCACTGGATGTACCTTATAAAACTAATATCCCCAAATTTCCATACACTTTAAAAAAAAAAATCACAATTTAGTGTTCTGGTGCTATATAGACTCTGCCTATGGGGCTGCATTATACTATATACTCTGCCTATGGGGTGTATATTATACTATATAGTGTCTACCTATGGGGGTGCATCATACTATATAGACTCTGCCTATGGGGATGCATCAGGATCGGACTGGGCTGGCGGGATACCGGGAATTTTCCCGGTGGGCCCCGCCCCCTGCTGCAGAGGAGAGGGGGAGAAGAGAGCAAAAAAAAAATCCTGCGGTTTTAAGGGGCACGGGCCCTTTAAAAGCGCAGGCACAGTGTATGCGGGGACGCGCGCACGCGGCGTTCATTACCTGAACCACCGCGGCACACGTCCCTGTGAAGCAGCTGAAGCTGCGCGTCTCCCTTCGCCGGCCGGCTTATGACGTCATCGTCATGCGCCTGCTGTGAAGGAGGCGCGCAACTCAGGAGAAGGAGGACGGCGCACGGGATCGCAGGAAGGTAAGAGGTGTATGTGTGTGTGTGTGTGTATGTAATGGTCTGGGCCCCTGGCTGGACACACAAGGGGGGAATCCCAGCTGGACAGTGGACAGACACACAAGGTGGGAAGCCCAGCTGGACAGACACACAAGGTGGGGAAGCCCAGCTGGACAGACACACAAGGTGGGAAGCCCAGCTGGACAGACACACAAGGGGGGAAGCCCAGCTGGACAGACACACAAGGGGGGAAGCCCAGCTGGACAGACACACAAGGGGGGAAGCCCAGCTGGACAGACACACAAGGGGGGAAGCCCAGCTGGACAGAAACACAAGGGGGGGAAGCCCAGCTGGACAGACACACAAGGGGGGAAGCCCAGCTGGACAGACACACAAGGGGGGAAGCCCAGCTGGACAGACACACAAGGAGGGAAGCCCAGCTGGACAGACACACAAGGGGGGAAGCCCAGCTGGACAGACACACAAGGGGGGAAGCCCAGCTGGACAGACACACAAGGGGGGATGCCCAGCTGGACAGACACACAAGGGGGGGAAGCCCAGCTGGACAGACACACAAGGGGGGAAGCCCAGCTGTACAGACACACAAGGGGGAAGCCCAGTTGGATGGACACACAAGGGGAGAAGCCCAGCTGGATGGACACACAAGGGGGGAAGCCCAGCTGGACGGACACACAAGGGGGGAAGCCCAGCTGGACGGACACACAAGGGGGGAAGCCCAGCTGGACGGACACACAAGGGGGGAAGCCCAGCTGGATGGACACACAAGGGGGGAAGCCCAGCTGGACGGACACACAAGGGGGAAGCCCAGCTGGATGGACACACAAGGGGGGAAACCCAGTTGGACACACAAGGGGGGAACCCCGGCTGGACACACAAAGGGGAACCCCATATGGACACACAAGGGGGGAACCCCGTCTGGACACACAAGAGGGAACCCTGCCTGGACACACAAGGGGGGAACCCTGGCTGGACACACAAGGGGGGAACCCTGGCTGGACACACAAGGGGGGAACCCTGGCTGGACACACAAGGGGGGACCCTGGCTGGACGCACAAGGGGGGACCCTGGTTGGACACACAAGGGGGGACCCTGGCTGGACCCAGGCAAAGGGGGTTGGGCAGGATGGATATATGGGGGGGCAGGCTGGACTCATGGAGGCCAGGATGATATATGGGGGGCAGGCTGGACATATGGAGGTCAGGATGGATATATGGGGGGCATGCTGGACACATGGGAGGCCAGGACGGATATATGGGGGGGCAATCTGGACACATGGAGGCCAGGATGGATCTATGGGGGGGGCAGGCTGAACACATGGAGGCCAGGATGGATCTATGGGGGGGGGGCAGGCTGAACACATGGAGGCCAGGATGGATATATGGGGGGGGACAGGCTGAACACATGGGGGGCTAGGATAGATATGTGGATGGGCAGGCTTGATACACGTGGGCTAACATAAATATATGGAGGGGCACGCTGGATATATGGGGGGTGTCAGGATGGATATATGAGGAGGCAGGCTGGACACATGAAGGCCAGGATGGATATGTAGGGGGAGCAGGCTGGACACATGGATATATGGGTGGGGCAGGCTGGACACATGGAGTCCAGGATGGATATATGGGGGGGCAGGATGGATATATGGGGAGGTGTCAGGATGGATATATGCAGGGGGGGGCAGGATGGATATATAGAGGGTAGGCTGGACACATGGAGTCCAGGATGGATATATGGGGAGGCAGGCTGGAAACATGGAGGCAAGGATGGATATGTGGGGGGGGCAGGCTGGCCACATGGGGGGCTAGGATGGGTATATGGGAGGGGGCAGGCTCGATACACGTGTGCTAGGATAAATATATGGAGGGGTCAAACTGGACAAATGGGGGCCAGAAGGGATATATGCAGGGGGGTGTCAGGATGGATACATGGAGTCCAGGATGGATATATGGAGGGGTAGGCTGGAAACATGGAGGCAAGGATGGATATGTGGGGGGGGCAGTCTGGCCACATGGGGACTAGGATGGATATATGGAGGGGGGAGGGCAGGCTCGATACATGTGGGCTAGGATAAATATATGGAGAGGCCACCCTGGACATATGGGGGCCAGAAGGGACATATGGGGGTGCCTGGCTGGACAAGGGACTTAATTACTGTTTGGGGGCCAGATTGAGGAACATACTTTATTAGTTTATGGTGGCCAGTGGGGAACATTATTACTTTAGATTCCAATTATTATTATTACATTATTACTTCAGTAATATAATTTACTTTTTAGGAAACTGTTTTCCATGGGATGGGACAAAAGATGAGTCCTGTTACTGTGCTGGATGGCACTATGTTGCTTTTTTTCTTCAACTGGTGTAGTGTAGAAGTCGGGGGGGAGTGAGAATATTCTCTAGAAGAGATCAGCTATTGATAACTGTGTGTTATTTTCTGCATAGTCGATTCCTGGCTGGAAGAAGTGATGGCCGTCTGTGCCTGATGAAGAAGAAAAGCGAAGATGAAGGACTTCACCTAGAGACATCACTGGTGAGTCAGTGTATTACATGTACACTTACACTACACACGTGGTAAAAATTGTTGGTACCCCTCATTTCATGAAAGAAAAACCCACAATGGTCACAGAAATAACTTGAATCTGATAAATTACAAACTTTTGAAAATGAACAAATGAAAGTCAGACATTGCTTTTCTGCTTCCACAGAATTTAAAAAAAAATTAACCTCATGAAATAGGCCTGGACAGAAATGATGGTTCTTCTTAGCTTAATATTTTGTTGAACAACTTTTTGAGGCAATCACTGCAATCAAACGATTCCTGTAACTGTCAATGAGACTTCTGCACCTCTCCACAGGTATTTTGGCCCACTCCTCATGAGCAAACTGCTACAGTTGTCTCATGTTTGAAGGTTGCCTTTTCCATGTTTCAGCTCTTTCCAAAGATGCTCAATAGGATTTAGGTCAGGGCTCATAGAAGGCCACTTCAGAATAGTCCAATGTTTTCCTCTTAGCCATTCTTGGGTCATTATCCTGTTGCAAGACCCATGACCTGTGACTGATACCAAGCTTTCTGACACTGGGCAGCACATTTCTCAGTAGAATCCCTTGATAGTCTTGAGATTTCATTGTACCCTGCAGAGATTAAAGACACCTTGTGCCAGATGCAGTAAAGCAGTCCCAGAACATAACAGCCTCCCCCATGTTTCACAGTAGGGACAGTGTTCTTTTCTTGATATGCTTCATTTTTCTGTCTGTGAACATAGAGCTGATGTGCCTTGCCAAAAACTTCCATTTTTGTCTCATCTGTCCATAGGACATTCTCCCAGAAGCTTTGTGGCTTGTCAACATGTAGTTTGGCAAATTCCAGTCTGGCTTTTTTATTGTTTTTTTTTTCAACAATGGTGTTCTCCTTGGTCGTCTCCCATGAAGTCCACTTTGGATCAAACAATGACAGATGGTGCGATCTGACACTGATGTTCCTTGAGCTTGAAGTTCACCTTTAATCTCATTAGAAGTTATCCTGGGCTCTTTTGTTACCATTCGTATTATCCGTCTCTTTGATTTGTCATCAATTTTCCTCCTGTGGCCACGTCCAGGGAGGTTGGCTACAGTCCCATAGATCTTAAATTTCTGAATAATATGTGACACTGTAGTCAAAGGAACATAAAGCTGCTTGGAGATGGTCTTATAACCTTTACCTTTAACATGCTTTTCTATAACTTTCTTTCTAATCTCCCGAGACAACTCTTTCCTTTGCTTCCTCTGGTGCATGTTGAGTGTGGTACACACCATGTCACCAAACAGCACAGTGAGTACCTGTAGCCCTATATACTGGCCCACTGACTGATTACAAGATTGTAGACACCTGTGATGCTAATTAGTGGGCACAACTTGATTTAACATGTCCCTTTTGTCACATTATTTTCAGGGGTACCATAATTTCTTTCCAGGCCTATTTCATGAGTTTAATTTTTTTTTTAAATTCTGTGGAAGCAGAAAAGCAATGTCTGACTTTCATTTCTTCATTTTCATAGATTTTTAAATTTATTATTACTTTTGTCAGATTCAAGTTATTTCTGTGACCATTGTGGGTTTTTCTTTCATTAAACGAGGGGTACTAACAATTCTGATCACTTGTGTGTATAGTATATACAGAGCTCCTGTGTATGTCACTGGTGATCACTGTATTACGTATACACTATATACAGAGCTTCTGTGTATAATGTCACTGGTGACCACTGTATTACCTGTACACTATATACAGAGCTGCTGTTTATAATGTCACTGGTGATCACTGTGTTACCTGTACACTGACACTATATACAGAGCTCCTGTGTATAATATCACTGGTGATCACTGTATTTATTACCTGTACACGAACACTATATACAGAGCTCCTGTGTATAATATCACTGGTGATCAGTGTATTACCTGTACAATGACACTATATACAGAGCTCCTGTGTATAATGTCACTGGTGATCACTGTGTTACCTGTACACTAACACTATATACAGAGCTCCTGTATATAATGTCGCTGGTGGCAATAACAGTGTTGTTAGTATTGTGGTTTGTATTCATGATCAGTATTGTAGTATTTGGTCACTTTGGGGTGGTAATATGTGGTCTGGTCATGGTGTGGCCGTATTTGTTCCTTGTATGTGGTATTATTCAGTCACTATGTGGTGGTAATATGTGATCTAGTCATGGTGTGGCGATATTTGTCCCTTTTGTATGTGGTATTATTGGTGTTGATATAGTGAACTGTGTTGTGTATGGCGGTCATTTTGTTCTTGCTGATATTAACTAGGAAAAGATTTTTTTCCATTAGGCCACAGCCCCACCATTAGTATTTGGTCAGTATTTTTTCTCAGGAGTCGCTGCCAAAACAAGTAGTGGGTGATAAATACAGAATTGGTGACTTGTTTCTATTATACCTTTAGTCGGATTGTTCCTCATCTAGTTTTGGCTCCCACTCTTGAAAAAAAAATACTGACCGGATACTGACCAAATACTGATAGTGGGGCCGTGGCCTTAGAGATTAAATACTTGGACCAGAGCGGCAGAGATGCACTTACAGGGGTTCTCCGGTGAAAACAAGTAATCACCTCTCCACAGGATCAGTGATAATATTGATTGGTGGGGGTCTGACTGCTGGGACACAATTGGCAGAATGTGGAGTTTTTCTCCCCATTAGACTGGAGCTCATGTGAGATGCGACCACTGATCCATTCATTCCTAAAGTGGCTGTGAGCGCTGCTCTTTTTTGGAAGCCCCCAAGAGAATGAATGGAGCTGCGGTCAGACGTCCCACCTGCCGCTGCATTTTAAAACGGGGATAAGTGTCCTGTCAGGGATAAAACTTCCCCATTCTTCTGATAGGTGCGTTTTCCAATGTTCGGACCCAAATGATCAATAAGTTATCACCTATCCTGTAGAGCCCATGGATCGGTGATAACTTGTTTTAACCAAAGAACCTCTTTAATACAAACTACAGTAATTGTACGTCCCAGTTAGTGTCGCACAGTAGATGTGCAGGAGCCGCCAGTCAATGCTCCACTATAACAGGGATAGCGGATAACAGATATTTGCATATGGCTGTAGGTGGGCCCCTAGAGTCAGTTCTCCCTGTGGGCCCCAGACACCCCAGTCCGACCCTGGGATGCATTATACTATATAGAGGTCTATGGGGGGGGCATTATATTATATTGAGGACTATCTGGTGCATTATACTATATGTAGGCTATTTAGGGGGCCATCATACAGTGTGGGGATTACAGTGAGGGCCATCATAGAGTGTGGGAGATAATGTGGGGTCTTTGTACAGTGTGGGGCCATCACACAGTGTTGGAGCCATCAGTTTGGAGGCTACTAAGGGGTCAGTATGTGGGGGGTATTATATATTATACAGTGCAGGGGTCATTATACTGTGTATAGGGGAGCATCATACTGTGTAGAGGGGAGCTGTACATGGGGGGAGACTCAGGACATTATTACATTTTAAGTGGGCACTTATCGTTATAGGGTAACTCAGGTTATTGTGACTGTCATAGGGTCACACAGATGGCATTATTACTTTCTAGGGGGCAAAATGTGGGCACTATTTTCTAGGACACACTCACACTGCATTACTATATTCTAGTGGTTTGTTTTACCATCTAGAGGGTGCACAGTACCACACAGTAGGTGCAGTAATAGGGACACATATGGCAGCAGTGGCTCAGTATTGGGGTATCAGCAGGATGAGGAGTTTGTGCAGGTTGGGAATAGATGGGGACGGTGCTGGAAATGTAAGGAGTCAAATGTGTCTTTGTTGTAATCTCTGCAGACGAGTCCTGGATGGAGAAGTTGTTGTGCCGTTCTGGGCCAGATGGAAAAGACGGGAAAAGTGAATGATTTCATCAGAAAGAACGTTATCTGTAAGTCACTATCTGTAATTGTGCTGAAATCTATTATATGTTCTGCAGGGCTGGTACACTATACCACTATATGGTCACTATATGGCAGTAATATTAGTGTTGGTCTTTGTATAGAGATTATTTTCAGTAACAGCGTGGTCATCTGCTGAGGTTCTCCTACATCCACTATTAGGGTGCACCACCATAGTTGTAATCAGGGTTACATGGTTAGGAGCCCACTCAGAAATTTTGCCCCCCTGAACCAAAACCCCTAGCTACGCCTCTGACCAGAACTCTTCCCGGCACGTCTGCAGTGCTGACACCTGGAGCAGTGTTTTTGCCCAGCGCCACACTATCGGAAGTAATCATTGCGCTGAACTGATACTGTTGCCTGCTTCTTTCCATGGATTTTCAAGCTACCATGTATATGCAGCGGTCTTGATCTCAGTGATATTGTACAGCTGTTTATCCCATATTGTTTGGTATATTTGAAAAATAGAGATAAAACATGAACTTTTTCGGAAGTGTCTATGAGGTGTGAAATGTATAGTGCCATCTGTGTACGTACAGCTGATACTTTTTTAAGTTGAGCTCGAGTCTATCTGGAAAAGTAGTGGAATCATTGATGTAAGTTTTTTATACCCCATAAGAAAAGATTATACTATTACCAGCATCACACTGAAAAATTCCACAAAATTTGGGACAAATGATTGAAGGCTCTCCATTTTGCCATAGGGTCTGGTTTATCATACTGATTTCCAATTTTCTAGGAGAGGTAACGCTTGTTCTCGGGGTCCTTTACTGTAATATATGTTCCATTAGGATGAATAAAATATATTTATGGAAAGGTAGGGACACACGACCATATAAAAACATTGTCTGATTTTCATCCAGAAAAGTGAGATGATTTGTTTTCTCACTTGTCATCATCAGTGTGCAGTCCATATACAATCAGGTTTTTTTTACAGCAACAGCTATTAATAATTTACAATTTCCAGGGTTACAGAATTGCAATGTATCCGTGAAAAATACTAAACTGTGACTCCACATGGCATCTGATATTTTTTTTTGCCGCACCTATAGAATTGAATGGCTGAATCTCATCCAATTTATGGAAGAAACTAGTCATAATGCGTGTTATGTCCCATGATTGGGAATTTCATGAACTTTAATGGACTTTTTGCAGTTGCTGTCTATTGCTGTCTTATTGCATTGCTGTAATGTTTACTTTCCTTAAGTTCGTCCCTTCTCTCTCCCTGTCTCCCTCTCATGTGGCTGTGATGCAATTAACCCCTCCCTTCTTCTTCCTGCTTCTCCTCATTCTCCATCTTACCACTATTAGAAGCTCATGTGCTCACAGCCTGTCTCAGGAAAAGTTATTTTTACCTGCTGCTGATGTATGCATTCTTACAAGATTTCTACAAGGAAAACAAAGCCTCTTCTAAGGCTATGTGCCCACGATGCAGAAATGAAGCAGAAAATTTCTGCAGCATTTCTGCATTTCCCTGGCAGAAAAAACGCATGCAGATTGTGCATGCGTTTTTCCTGCAGAATACATGCGGATTCACATGCGGATTCACATGCGTTAACGCATGTGTTTCCGCATGCGGACTGACAAGCACTTTCCAGGCGATAGCATCACTTGGAAAGTGCTTGACAACTAGGTCACACTGTATAAATCCATGCAAAAGGCATGGATTTATACAGTGTGACCGTTAAAATAAAAAAAATAAAGCTATACTCACCCCCGATACCCCGGCGTGTGCTGCAGCGCTCGTCCTGGCTTCTTCCGGTTTGCCGGCACATCGCGAGACAGCCTGCGGTCACATGACCGCGACGTCATCTCAGGTCCTGGAAGGAGAAGCGCTGCCGGCAAGCAGAGAGAAGCCGCCGGACAGGTGAATATAAACTTTATTTTTTATTTTATTCTTTTTGATACAGGTACAATGGTACCCAGGTCTGGATGAGAGTCTCCTCTTCTTCAGAACTGGGTACCATCCGCACATAGAGACCCATAAAATCCGCTTGTACAAATGTACAGACACGGATTCTATGCGTCTCAATGCAAGTCAATGGCTGCGCTTCCGCAAAATTAATGAACATGCTGCGGATTTATTTGCGCTGCAGAAATGCTGCGGAAAAATCCGCAGCATGTGCATTGACATTGCGGAATGCCATTGGGGACCATGGGGTGCGGATTACCATACGTTTTTGATGCGTTTCCGCTGCGGAAATTCCGCAGCATAAACGCATGAAAAACGCATCGTGTGCACGCAGCCTAAATCTTCACAAACATGAGTGCCTGTAGCTGAGTTAAAGCTATCTGCGACCATCGCCCTTGTAAGTAAGGTGAAGAGATAGTCTGGAAACAGCGTCTTACAGCATCATATATTTACAGCACAGCCATGGGGACAGAATAGTAAAAAGAACTTACCAGATTCATATGTAAAGCCAGCCACAGCTTCTATAAAGCTACAGAACATTCAGCAGAGCATCTGCTCTTAGTATATAAGAGATCATCCAGTGTTCCTTCTCCCTGTGAATTAAGATGGCTGAGGGGATGACTACATGGTCTCTGACAGACCCATTGTTAGATGAAGAATGTATAGAACTTGGTCCACCGTCTCGTGAGAAGACTAAACGTCCTAGAAAACCTACATGGAAGGTTAGAGAGAACCTTGAAACCATTAAACATGAACTTTCCTGTGTTACAGCAGACTTATGGCAAAAACTGCTAAGTCACATTGACAGCCTCTCTCAGCCTGCTTCTCTCAAACTACCTATTTCCAACAAAATTTACAAAACCATTTTTTTAGGAACTACATCACATTTGAAGTCACTTTGAGGGGTCTATATGACAGAAAATAATCAAAAGTGACACCATTCTAAAAACTGCACCCCTCAAGGTGCTCAAAACCACATTCATGAAGTTTATTAACCCTTCACGTGCTTCACAGCAATTAATTGAATGTGAAAGGAAAAAATTAACATTTAACCTTTTTTCACTAAAATTTTACTTTTAGACCCAATTTTTTTTTATTTTCATAAGGGTAACAGGAAAAAAAGGGGCACCAAAATTTGTTGTGCAATTTCTCCTGAGTAAGTCGATACTCCATATGTGGGGAAAAGCCACTGTTTGGGCGCACAGCATGGTTCAGAAGGGAAGAAGCACCATTTGACATTTTGAATAATATTTGCTTGAATAATTAGCGGACGCCATGTTGTGTTTGGGGAGCCGCTGATGCGCCTAAACAGTGAAAAAACCCCACAAGTGACCCCATTTTGGAAACTACACCCCTCAAGGAACTTATCTAGATGTGTAGAGAGCACCCTGAAACCCCAGGTGCTTCACAGAAGTTTATAACATTGAGCGGTAAAAATACATTTTTCACATTTTTCCCACAAAAATGTTTATCAGTCCCAAACTTAGCATTTTCATAAGGGTAACAGGAGAAATTGCACCAAACCATTTGTTGTGCTATTTCTCCTGAGTAAGTCGATGCGGGTAAAAATTGCTTGAAAAATTAGCGGACGCCATGCTGCATTTGGGGAGCCCGTGATGTGCCTAAGCAGTGGAAACGCCCCACAAGTGACCCCATTTTGGAAACTACACCCCTCAAGGATTATGTCAAGGGGTATAGTGAACATTTTGAACCCAGAGGTACGACACAAAATTTGATTAACATTGGGTCATCATATTGAATAAGTTGTCATTAGTCTTGACCACAAGTGCTCGTTACTTGAGTTTGCATCGGGTACTCGAGTATGCACCAAGTATGGTGGGTGCTGGAGTGACATGCTCGAGTCCCTGCCCCGCATTTTTTACGGTTGTTGGATTGCTCGTGTATGGCAGGCAATCCCCACGTGTGTATTTTTTTGCTGTTATGGCTGTTTATGAAACATATGGGGCAGAGACTTGAGCATGCCACTCGAGCACCCGCGATACATGGTGCATACCTGAGCACCCGATGCAAACTCAAGTAGCGAGCACTTACACTCAACACTAGTGGCCATATCGTCATCATTTTTTTTTCTTTGCTTTTGGAAAAATCCCAACCCCAACACAACCCTAACACCAACATAACCCTAACCCCAACCCTAATATAACCCTAACCCTAACACAACCCTAACCATAATCCTAGCCGTAACCCTAATCCTAACCCTAACACAACTCTAACCCTAACACAACCCTAACAAAACCATAACTCTAACACAACCCTAATTCTAACTGTAACCCTAATCCTAACACAATCCTAACCCTAACACAATCCTAACCCCAACACAACTCTAGCCTCAACACAATCCTAATCCTAACCCTAACACAACCCTAACCCTAATACTAACCCTAACACAACCCTAACCCTAATCCTACCCTAACACAACCCTAACCCTAACACAACCCTAACCCTATCCCGAGGGATCCATTCACTATAATGAGGCAGCAGAGTTACTCTGGACTCCATCTGGCTTCTGTTTAGTGGTGTCCTTTTTTTCAGAGGTTCACAAAACTGTGGCCGAAGGCACTTTTATGCACGCCTAATGAGAAGATGGACACCGTTGGATCACAGGCCTGACGGCGTCCATGGTGTCTCCATCTTCCTCATTACAGGGAATCTTCCGCCGAGGGTTCCGCCTGAATAACGTATTTCAGAGATTTACATGGAAACCCCGGTGTAAGTGCTCTGCGCAGAGCGCGGGATAAATGTGAGCCGAGTCATACTGCGATCTTTGGGAGGCAGAATGAACAAATCAGCAGCAGGTGAAGAATTGGTTTTATTTATTTTTTACGCCATTTTTCGTGAGGTATGAGAGATTAGACGACTTTATTCTTCGGGTCGGTGCGATTACAGCAATACCAGATTTATATCGGGTTTTTATGTTTGGCTGCTGTCACACACTAAAAGACGCTTTTCTTTTGCAAAGACTAGTTTTTGCATCGCCATATTTTGAGAGCTATAATTTTTCCATATTTTGCCGACAGAGTCATGTAAGGCCTTGGTTTTTGTGGGACAAGTTGATGTTTTTATTGGTACCATTTTTGGGCATGTGACCTATTTTGATTGCTTTCTCTTCCGATTTTTGGGAGGCAGAATAAACAAAAACCAATAATGGTAAAATTAATAAGGCATCTTTATTCTTCGGGGCAATTTGATTACAGCGATACTACATTTATATAGGTTTTTTATGTTTTGGCGCTTTTACACAATAAAAACTATTTTATAGAAAAAATAATTTTTTGCATCGCTTTATTCTGAGAGCTATAACTTTTTTTCTGCTGATGGAGCTGTATGGCGGCTTGTTTTTTGCGAGACAAGATGACGTTTTCAGCGGTAACATTTTTATTTACATTCATCTTTTTTATCGTGTTTTATTTCACTTTTTGTTCGGCGTTATGATGCACCATTTTTTGCTTCGATTTTTATTTTTTACCGTGTTCACTAAAGGGGTTTTGCAGGCTGATCGTTTGTATAGCATAGGGATGCAGGAGCAAACTCTATGCTAAGCAGGCTGTCGCGGGGTCTTCAATCCAAGGTAAGGGGGGCTGTCTTACCTCTGCCTGCTACCAAAATGCTGCGATCGACTTGATCCCAGCATTTTGAGCGTTAAGAATCAGCTGACATGCAGCGGTGATCACAGGCTGTGTGGGCGTGATAGCCGAGGCGTAATAATACGTACTGGGTCTTTAAGGCCCAGGGCACATGGACATATTATATTACGCCTCACGTCAGAAATGGGTTAAATGTATGCTATGTTTTTTATAAAATCACTGTTTTCTCTGCTGTAGGTCTCCCAGAATGCTGAGCCTTGTAAAACCCCGCCCACACCACTGATTGACAGCTTTCTGTGTACACTGGCACCTTTCTGCCTATGCACAATCAGTGGTGTGGGCAGGGTTATACAGAGCTCATTAATATGAAGGACTACTGTACATAGCAGCAGGTTTATTAGCCTTATAGTGATAATCTCCTGCTGATAAAACAGTGATTTTATAAAAACTACACCAAGCAACCCAGTCAGTGACACAGCAAACAAGCTCATTTTGTTCCCTTGTCTGGATTACCTAATGCAGAGACACTCTCCAGGTTGTTTATTTCCCATATTGTAAGGTTACATGGTACCCCTCTTAACATTGTGTCCGATAGGGGAGTACAATTTGTCTCTAAATTCTGGAGAGCTTTTTGCAGTAAACTCGGGATTGACTTGTGATTTTCATCTGCCTACCACTCTGAAACCAACGGTCAAACTGAGAGGACTAATCAATCTTTGGAACAAATTTTAAGGTGCTTTGTGGCAGCTCAGCAGGAGGACTGGTCTTCGTTTTTACGTCTCGCTGCATTTGCCTTTAACTGTCGAGTGAATCAGTCTACTGGAACCTCTCAGTTTTTCTGTAATTATGGGTTTCATCCCCATTTTGGTGAATTTTCTAGGATTAGTTCTGAATGTCCTGGGGTGGAGGTCACCGTACAAAGACTTGGGGATGTTTGGAAGGAGGTTCAAAAGAATATTGGGACTGCTCAGACTCGCCAAAACCTGAAGGCCGCTAGAAGATGTTCAGTGGGTCCTGTTTTTATGATTGGGCATAAGGTTTGGTTGTCATCCAGGAACATTAAACTTAAAGTGCCGTCGGCAAAGTTGGGTCCAAAGTTTATTGGTCCTTATGAGATCCTTGAGGTGGTCAATCCAGTGGCATTCAGATTAAAGCTTCCTCCATCCCTTCGCATCCCTAACGTCTTCCATAAATCCTTATTAAAGGAGTTTGTTCCCTTGGTATTGTCTCCCTCATCCCCTCCTCCTCCAGTTTCAGTCAACAGTGGCTTAGAGTATGAGGTTCAGAGAGTGGTGGATTCTCGTAGGGTCCGTAATTCTCTCCAATACCTCATCCACTGAAGGGGATACGGACCAGAGGAGAGATCATGAGTCCCTGATCGAGATGTGAAGGCCAATCGGTTAGTTAGGGCTTTCCATCTAAAGTTTCCTGGGACGCCTGGGGGTCCGGTGGCCCCCCTTAGAAGAGGGAGTACTGTCACAGTTCCACCCCTCACTGTATCTGGGATGCAGTTACTGACAGCTCAGCCGTCCAATCTTGTACAGGGGTGTGCTGGAGCTGTCAGTACTGTGATTGACAGCTCGACCATCCAGTCTGGTACAGGGGCGTGCATTAGCTGTCAGTGTGGTGATTGACAGCTCAGATGTCCAACCTGAGACTGGGAGGCACTGGCTATCTTCAGGTGTTCATTATTCCAATTGAATGCCTGGCTACTTAACTGAGCTGTTTCCCCCAGATCTCTGCCAGATCAGCTAGTGTTAGGTTTGTTCTCTGTGCCTTGAGTTCTGTTTATTGATCTTCTGTTGCCTGAGCTTGGACCTTGTTCTGACCATCCGTCTGTTTAACCCCTTCTGCTGTGATCTGCTTTCCTCCTGGTATTCTGATCTACAGAACTTTACCTGACTACGCCTTTGCCTCTTCCCTCTGTTTATGACGTACCCTCCTTGCTTTGACTTCAGACTCTTTGACTATCCCGTCTCCCGGCCTGGCCGTGAAAAATGACTCCACTGTGTTTTATCAAGACCAAAGTCAGTGCAGCCGTCTACCAGGAAATATTAGAGCACTTCATGCTTCCCTCTGCCGACAAGCTTTTTGGAGATAGAAATTTCATTCTCCAGCAGGACTTGGCACCTGTCCACACTGACAAAAGTACCAATACCTGGTTTACAAACAACAGTATCACTGTGCTTGATTGGCAGCAAACTCGCCTGACCTTAACCCCATAGAGAATCTATGGGGTATTGTCAAGAGGAAGATGAGCGACACCAGACCCAACTATCAAAGCAACCTGGGCTTCCATAACACCTCAGCAGTGCCACAGGCTGATCGCCTCCATGCCACGCCGCATTGATGCAGTAATGATGCAAAAGGAGCCCCGACCAAGTATTTAGTGCATTTACTGAACACACGTTTCAAAAAACGCTGCAAAAAAAATGCAGCAACAACGCCATGAAAAACACCACAAAAATGCTGTAAAATGTGTGCGGTAAACAAGTAATGGCTGCAGAAAAAAATGCCGCAAAAAGCCATGTAAATAATAGTGTATATATCTAAGTAATAGCCGTGCTCTACCTTTCAGTGCTTTATCTGCGCATAACATGCAACCATTCCTTCGCTGAGGGATCTTCATTGAGCTGAACTCCTGATTTGTTTATGGGCAGCAGTGAGCCGTCTCCTTAGAGGAATGTTTAGATATAGAAGGCGCAGACACGTGTGGGAACCCGTGTGAGATGATCAAAGTTTATTATGCATAAACAGATGTAATCTACTGAGCTAAGATTGAATACATATGGTACGGCAGACTTGTAAATATTGCACGGATGAGTCTATTCTGATGTAGGAAAAAGCAAACAGAATTGCGCTTTCCTAATTTTCTAATGTATAATTATAACATTAAATGGAATCTGTCAGTAGGATCAATCATCCTCAGCTGTCTATATGGGCAAATAGGTCATAGAAAGTTGAATAAAATGATACCTTGAAGTCTGCAATCTGATGTCTTATTCCAGAGAAATACACGTTTTTCTTACATGCAACTGAGCTGTTAAGATCTATGGGCTGTACATAGATCTCCCTGAGAATCTGCCTCCAGAGCTCATTATAAATTAAAGGAGGAGTTACCAGTGTGAGACAGGTAATGACTGATAACCTGCTCTCCTGATCGACATGTCTCACACTGGTAACTTGAACTTTAATTTAAAATAATCTCTGGAGGCAGATTCTCAGGGAGATCTATGTCCGGCCCATAGATTTTAACAGCTCATTTACATATTTGATTGGATTTCTCTAGAACAAGACATCAGATTGCAGATATCAAGATATCAATTAATTCGGCTTCCTATTTCCTGCATGCCCATATAGACGGCTTAGGAGGGTGAATCTTGCTCCCAAATTCCCTTTAATGGTAGCTGCACACAAGACAGATAGATGTTGCTGCAAATATGCATATCTAATATTATGATTTTGCTGCAGTATTCACTCCTTTGCATTGAAGGGGTAAAATCTGCAGCTGCAAGTCATTGTAGTCAGTTAAAGTAGAATTTTGTACTGAATTTATATAAACCGCATTATGTTAGTTGTGTTGAGCTATTTAAATTGTTCTTACTTCATTCACTCATTACTGTAAACTGCAGAAAGTTTTGCTAATAAACGTAATTTGCAATGGGGGTAGAAGAATTCTGATTGCACCTGTGTATTACTTATATTTCTTATTAATATGATGTTCCAATATGGCCAAAAAAAAATTGGCTGTCCATGATTTTTGGTTAACAAAAATTCCGGTTGACTACTCAAAATGTGTCCCACGCCACACTGAAGATACTGTCAAAGCAAACGGCACATACAGCTCAATGTTTAAAGGGTTCGTCCGGTACCTTAAATGTTATTTGTAAATATCAATTTTTACACCCTAATCAGATTTGTAATCAGCTTTATTATACAATGCCCTACACTTCCCCCTATCCTGCTAATCCCTAAATGTGTTTTTTTTACTTCACTTCGTTTGAGATAAGTTTGCACTCACTTCCCCGCAGCGTCTATTGCTCCTCCTAGAGCAGGATTTCATCGGGGGCATCGCTGCAGCTACTTATTACATTTTCTTGCATAGTCACCCTCTGAAGATGTCCTGGATTCATGGTGACAGGAGCTGTGGAAGAGGTGAGTGCAGCGCTGGCCTCTGCTTATATCTCTGCCGCCGCTGCTTCTAATGGTGAAACGAGACGTTGTCAGGGGCCAGAGATAGAAGTAGTGAGTGACACTAGCACCGCCCTACAGCTTCTAGCAATGAATTCAAGCGAATCATCATCAGTTGGTGGCACTGGTGGCACTCACTGCTTCTAGGACCACCCACTGATGACAATTCAATTGAGAGCAGTGATAGAAGCTGTAGGCGGCACTGATGTCACTCATTGTTTCTATCTCCACCCCTGATTACATTTCGTTTCACAATTAGACGCTGCGGTGGCAGAGATAGAAGCAGAGAGCCGGCACTGCACTCACCTCTCCCTCTATCAGCGCCATGGACATCTTGAGAGGGCGGCGATGAAACTGTAATAGTAACTGCAGTGTTGCCCCTGATGAGGTCCTATTATAGGAGCGGTGATGGACACTGCAAGGAGTCTAACGAAACGTCACAAGAAGTAAAGTAAAAAAGAAAACACATTTAGGGATTAGCTAGATTGGGAGAAGTAAATTACAAAAGTGATTAGGGTGTAAAAATAGATATTTAGAAAAGACACTTTAAGTGCTGGACCAACATTTTAATGCAGTGCGCTGCCTCTAGTGGTAGTTACAGGAAAACACTTTAAGACTTCCTTCACACATCCTGATACTTACTTTACCGCTATTTAAAGTCACGGGGTCGGATTCGAGGAACACTGGACCACGTTCAGAGTTGGAACATTTTTTCAAATAAATTGGTGGACGAGGGACAGTGTCTTGTTTTCATTTCTCTCTTTTTATGTTTTTCAGGTTTCCATTTCTGGGCTACATCGGATTTGGTGGACCTCGTCGGACCTGCATGGATTTTTTTGCTGAACCAGGGAAAGTGTCGGGGAGTCTTTATGCAAATAAAGTATTTTTTTGTGCTTTTTTTATTGCTAAACCCAGGGCTTGATGCCAGCTGTGATTTTTTTACAAATCACAGCTCAAATCAACCCCAACTACCATTGCCCCGATTGCCACCACACCAGGGCAGTCCGGAAGAGCTGGGCAAAGTGCCAGAATTGGCGCATCTAATGTGATGCGACACTGCTGGGGTGGCTGCGGGCTGGTATTTTTAGGCTGGGAAGGGCCCAATAACCAGGGATCTTCCCAGCCTAATAATATCAGCCCGCAGTTGTTTGCTTTAACTTTGGTTACCAAAAATATGCGGGACCCCACGTCATTTTTTTTCAGTTATTTAATATAAGTACAGTACACTACACACACAAAGCATTAATTATATATATCTCAGATATCTATTTACCCCATATCTAACTCTATCTTTGCACATCTTTAACTTCTAAACATCTATCATTTCTATTCTGCATTCTATTGCGGTACGTGTCACACGGTCGGCACACATGGATGTCACACTCTATGTCATCTGTGTGCACGTATGCGGGACGTACTAACATCTGTGTTGCCGGAAAAAAACGGGTGGCTCACGCAGGTCACACGTGCTCTTTAGGGCAGACTGAGTCATGCATGATGGATGTACTTACAGTGGTGGCCAAAAGTATTGGCACCCCTGCAATTCTGTCAGATAATACTCAGTTTCTTTATGAAAATGATTGCAATCACAAATTCTTTGGTATTATTATCTTCATTTAATTTGCTTGCAAGGAAAAAACACAAAAGAGAATGAAGTAAAAATCAAATCATTGATCATTTCACACAAAACTCCAAAAATGGGCCAGACCAAAGTATTGGCACCCTCAGCCTAATACTTGGTTGCACAACCTTTAGCCAAAATAACTGCGAACAACCACTTCTGGTAACCATCAATGAGTTTCTTACAATGCTCTGCTGGAATTGTAGACCATTCTTCTTTGGCAAACTGCTCCAGGTCCCTGATATTTGAAGGGTGCCTCCTCCAAACTGCCATTTTGAGATCTCTCCACAGGTGTTCTATGGGATTCAGGTCTGGACTCATTGCTGGCCACCTTAGAAGTCTCCAGTGCTTTCTCTCAAACCATTTTATAGTGCTTTTGGAAGTGTGTTTTGGGTCATTGTCCTGCTGGAAGACCCATGACCTCTGAGGGAGACCCAGCTTTCTCACACTGGGCCCTACATTATGCTGCAAAATTTGTTGGTAGTCTTCAGACTTCATAATGCCATGCACACGGTCAAGCAGTCCAGTGCCAGAGGCAGCAAAGCAACCCCAAAACATCAGGGAACCTTCGCCATGTTTGACTGTAGGGACCGTGTTCTTTTCTTTGAATGCCTCTTTTTTTTCCTGTACACTCTATGTTGATGCTTTTTCCCAAAAAGCTCTACTTTTGTCTCATCTGACCAGAGAACATTCTTCCAAAACGTTTTAGGCTTTCTCAGGTAAGTTTTGGCAAACTCCAGCCTGGCTTTTTTATGTCTCTGGGTAAGAAGTGGGGTCTTCCTGGGTATCCTACCATACAGTCCCTTTTCATTCAGACGCCGACGGATAGTACGGGTTGACACTGCTGTACCCTCGGACTGCAGGGCAGCTTGAACTTTTTTGGATGTTAGTCGAGGTTCTTTATCCACCATCCGCACCATCTTGCGTTGAAATCTCTCGTCAATTTTTCTTTTCCGTCCACATCTAGGGAGGTTAGCCACAGTGCCATGGGCTTTAAACTTCTTGATGACACTGCACACGGAAGACACAGGAACATTCAGGTCTTTAGAGATGGACTTGTAGCCTTGAGATTGCTCATGCTTCCTCACAATTTGGTTTCTCAAGTCCTCAGACAGTTCTTTGGTCTTCTTTCTTTTCTCCATGCTCAATGTGGTACACACAAGGACACAGGACTGAGGTTGAGTCAACTTTAATCCATGTTAACTGGCTGCAAGTGTGATTTAGTTATTGCCAACACTTGTTAGGTGCCACAGGTAAATTACGGGTGCTGTTAATTACACAAATTAGAGAAGCATCACATGATTTTTCAAACAGTGCCAATACTTTTGTCCACCCCCTTATTTTAGGTTTGGTGTGGAATTGTATCCAATTTGGCTTTAGGACAATTCTTTTTGTGTTTTTTCATTGAAGACAAATTAAATGAAGAGAATAATACCAAAGAATTTGTGATTGCAATCATTTTCAGGAAGAAACTGAGTATTATCTGACAGAATTGCAGGGGTGCCAATACTTTTGGCCACCACTGTATACCACATTTTGATTATCCACTCACATATTTTGTTTGAACTAGACAGACATGTGTTTTTTTCAATCTATTTATATAGATTTTTTTAATAACAAAATAAATCTTTAGCGTTACATCAACTTTGTATTTTTGAGGATATCTATTCTGTGATGCAATTTGACATTAGTTGTGAAGTGTTATGTCACTGGTAAATTATTAAATCTTGGTATTTTCAAATGATAAGTAAGTAGCTGTCAGTGTGCTGCCTATAAAGATTGTAAGCTTCTCTTGACTTTTTTTAATTTATGTCTAGCCCAGAAGCACTAAAAAAAATAGACTTATATCGCCATCTAGTGGAACATCAATGGAGAGGCGAGCACATTTTTGTGCACAAATAGAATGTTTGATAAATATAATTGTCAGACAGTATCAGGACACTTTTTAAATAACAATAGACAGCACATTGTCTGTGAACTCAAAACATTAAGCTCTTACAAGTATCTTATGTCTGGTGTCCACCCGAAACACTGTTTGTAATTAGACACTTCTCTAAATAGTATTTATAGAAAAAAAAATCTCCATTTATTTATTGCAATTTTTAGACAATTTTCAAGTTGCTCCCAAGATAAAAAAAGAAAATCTTTTTAAAATGGAAATTCTTCAAAGTTATGAAGTGTAAAAATTTAGAAAAAAAAAACTGCTTTACTCCAGTGAGTCTAAAGCAACTTTCACAGTATGTACAGCAACTGATTAAGAATTAAAAAAAATAGTACAGCTGTAGCGGTCTTGCTGGTGGCGGTCTTCATGAAAAAGGCGCCGCTGTATGCACACATCGACCTCTAGCGCTACTTTTCCTGAAGACCACATGTGTAGAATGAGATCTCGGCTTTTTATTGAAGAATTGTAACCAAAACACATACTCTTTCAACATAGATATAATACTAAGAGACTCAAATATGCACAAACACTTAGGAACTGGGGCGAAAAAAAATAGCATTAGGTGCTCTGTACTTATGAGTGATATATTTGGCTGTAACAAAAGGCAGCTAGGTTGCCGAAGGACTGGAGAGCGGTACAGTAGAGTGTCTGCAGGCAATAGTGAAGCATGGTGGAGGGTCCTTGCAAGTGTGATGTTGCATTTCAGCAAATGGAGTAGGGGAATTAGTCAGGATTAAGGGTGTCTTCAAAGCTGAGAAATACATGCAGATACTTATCCATCATGTAATACCATCAGGGAGGCGTCTGAATAGCTTCAAACGTATTCTGCAGCAAGATAATGGCTCCAAACATACAGTCAATGTCCTTAAGAACTATCTTCTCATATATTTTTGAGTTATCTATATTTATTAGTGATGGGCGAGCACTAAAATGCTCGGGTGCTCGTTGCTCGTGTCGAGCACATTGGAATACTCGGGTGCTCGACCCGAGCAACGAGCCCAATGTAAGTCTATGGGAAACTCGAGCATTTTTCAGGCGTCTCCCCCCGGCGATCTGCAGAGGGCCTAAAAATTGCCCAAATCGATGGGAACAGTGCTCAAATGACATGGGAACAGCATGGGGAAGACCCCTGGAAGCATTTCTGACTCCCAGGTCACTACTGTGAACAATGTTGTCAGAGGTATCACGCCACTTTTACGGACTCACAATAAATCATACCAAAACGAAACCAAAATGGATTTTCCTGGGAAATATGTTAAGGAACATCCTTTCCAGGGTAATGACTTGTATATAAGGCAAAATAAATAACCAAAAACAAAAATACTCCTCCACACCATGGGCTATGTTCACACGTAGCGTTTTTTTATGCGTTTTTGCACTTTTGCATTGCTTTCAAACATGACAAACACATTCACTAGGAAATGTAATTTTAACATTTTACAACCTTATCTGTCCATGTAGTGTGTGAGACATGATCAGACACATCCTGTTTCATTTATGAAGGAGGGACTCTGAAAGTCATAAAGCCTATTTTTACAGGGCCATCAGGTGGCCTTTACTATCCTTAAAGGCCAGCAGTCGGCCCTCATTATTTTTAGAGAGCCATCAGCCGGCTATGCTTTGTTGTTCCCATTACTAAAGAGTGGGTCTCCTATACTGTTATTGCGTATGCAGTGACTGTCAGGGCTGCCCAAAATTTGGACGCACCCCAATACCCCTTTGAAAATTTGGACGCACCCCAATACCCCTTTGAAGAGACTTAGAGGAGGGCCTCCTGAAAACAATGTTCCCATTATTAGGAAGTGGGTCTCCCATTGTGTTTGCCTATGCAGTGAATGCAAGGGTTGCCAAAAATTTGGACGCACCCCAATACCCCTTTGAAGAGACTTAGAGGAGGGCCTCCGAAAACAATGTTCCCATTATTAGGAAGTGGGTCTCCCATTGTGTTTGCCTATGCAGTGAATGCAAGGTTTGCCAAAAATTTGGAGGCACTCCAATGTCCGTTGGAAGAGACGTGGAGGTCAGAGGGCCTCCTGAAAACAATGTTCCCATTATTAGGAAGTGGGTTTCCCATTGTGTTTGCCTATGCAGTGAATGCAAGGGTTGCCAAAAACTTGGAGGCACTCCAATGCCCCTTGGAAGAGACGTAGAGTGTCTTATGAAAAAATGTTCCCATTATTAGGAAGTGGGTCTCCCATAGCGTTGGCTTATGCAGTGAATGCAAGTGCTGCCAAAAATTGGGAGGCACTCCAATGCCCCTTGGAGGAGATGTGGAGGAGGGCCTCATAAAAAATGTTCCCATTAGAAATGAGCGGGTCTCCTATACTTGTAATGCCCATACACTAAGTGTATAGGCTGACAAGCATTTACCCCTGGGGGGTATACATGAACATACTGTATAAAAAAAATTTGTTACAGCCATCATAAACACCCTTTAAAAAATGATGTGGGTGTTGCTTCACGGACCACGGTCACCCTGGTGAAATGGTGGTGGAGGATGAGGAGAAGGAGGAGGACAAGAGCAAATAGCCAAAATCAGGAAGCATATACCCATATGTGGGTGTGAAAAAGTGCATGGGAATACATCTCCCAAAAAAAGACACTGGATTTGAGTTTATGTTACGCTGCTATCATTCGGTGGTGTTGCGAAGTCTGGCCCAATCCAGCCCTTGTTCATTTTTATAAGAGTCAGCCTGTCAGCATTTTCAGTTGACAGGCGGATGCGCATATCAGTTATAATTTCACCAGCGGCACTAAAAACCCACTCTGATAAAACGCTGTCGGCAGGGCAGGCCAGTACCTCCAAGGCGTAGAGAGCCAGTTCATTCCACGTATCCAGCTTGGATACCCAATAATTATAAGGCACAGAGGAATCACGGAGGACGTTGGTATGGTCAGCAAGGTACTCCCTCAGCATCTTGCACTCCTTGTGAGAGTACCCCACGCCTCAGAGCCTGTGCGATGGTAGGGGTTGAGAAAATTCTCCCAGAACTTTGACAGTGTTCCCCTGCCTCTGCTGGATTGGAGTTGTGTCTCTCTCGCCTGTAGTCCTTGGTTGTCCAGCGAACTGTGACCTCTGCCGCCAGCGTTTTCAGATTGGAATTTTTTTAATAGTTCCGTAACAAGGGCCTTCTGGTACTGCCCCATTTTTGTAGACCTGTCCGCCTCAGGAATAAGAGATATAAAGTTCTCCTTGTAGCATGGGTCTAGAAGTGTCACCAACCAGTAATGACTGTCACCCAAAATTTTGAGAACGTGAGGGTCATGGGAAAGGCAGTGTAAAATAAACTCAGCCATGTGTGCCAGACTGCTAACAGGCAAGACTTCCGTGTCCTCACCAAGAGGACGACTGACCATTCTCTCCTCCTCCTCCTCCTCCTCTCTGTCCTCAGGCCATCCACACTGAACAGACAGTATGACAGTTGTGCAGGTAGTACTGTCTATAGCGCATGAAACTAGTTCCTGTTCTTCTTCCTCCTCTTCCTCATTGTCACCCAATCCACGTTGGGATGAGATGAGGCTTGGCTTTGTGTAATCACCCTGTATGGTTCCTTGCTCCATCTCATCGTGCCCTGCCTGCAATGCATCCTCTTTGATTGTGAGCAGAGAGCGTTTCAGAAGAAAGAGAAGTGGGATGGTGACGCTAATCATGGTGTCATCGCCTCTCACCATCTTGGTGGAGTCCTCAAAGTTTTGGAGGATGGTACATATGTCTGACATCCATGTCCACTCCTGAGGTCTTATCTGTGGAGTCTGAACTGAATACCGACGGCCTTGTCGATGCTGGAGCTCAACAATTGCCCTCTTCTGCTCACAAATCCTTCCCAAAATCTGCAGTGTAGCATTCCAATGCGGGGGGACATCACACACCAGTCTGTCAGCCGGAAGCTGCATATGCTGCTGAAACACCACAAGGGCGGTGGAAGCTGTAGCTGACTTTCTAAAATGGGCACACAGGCGGCGTACTTTAAAAAGCAGATCCGGCAGCTCCGGGTAGGATTTGAGAAACCACTGAACCACGAGGTTAAGCACATGGGCCAGGCACGGTACGTGTGTGAGCTCGCCTCGCCTCAGAGCCGCCACCAGGTTCCGGGCATTTTCACACATGACCATGCCTGGCTCTTTCAGAGCTGTCCACAACTCTTCAGCATTGTGCGGTTTGTCACCTAAGCATATTAGCTTCAGCACAGCCTCTTGCCGCTTGGCCGAGGCAGTGCTGCAGTGCTTCCAGCTTGTGACTGATGTGGTCATTTCGGAGATGGAGGCTGAAGAGGAGGAGGAGGATGGGGTGCAGGAGCTGTGGGCGCAACCCTGATTGACCTAGGGCTCGCAATTCTTGGCGTTGGGAGGACGTGTTCCGTCCCAAGGTCCGACTGGGTCTCGGCTTCCACTATGTTAACCCAGTGTGCCGTCAGCGAGATGTACCGTCCATGCCCACAAGCACTTGTCCATGTGTCCGTGGTTAAGTGGACTTTCCCGGTAACTTCGTTGTTGAGGGCATGGCTAATGTTTTGGGACACGTGCTTGTGTAATGCGGGGACAGCACACCGGGAGAAATAGTGGCGGCTGGGGACCGAGGGACAGTTGCCGCCATCAGGTTGCTGAATGCTTCTGTCTCCACAAGCCTAAAGGGCAACATTTTGAGTGCAAGCAGTACCGTATCGCCCATTCCAGCTGAAGCCAACCATCTCCTGCAATAAATGTAAAATAATAAACCAACCTCATCCTTACCTTTCCATGGTTCCCAGGATGGCTTCAGCTCTGCTACATTGACATGACAGGCTGGATCGCAGCAGAAAGCTGGCATCCAGCTTGCCATGCCGCAGACACTGAGAAGCACAGGCGTGCTTGCGCTCCTCAGTGTCTCGCTGTGACGGCATCCAGATGAGCCGAGTTCATGTCCAATTAACTCAGCTCACCTCATGCACGTCACTGACAGCGTGGGAGAATTCTCCTGCGCATGCGGTGAGCGTGAGAGAACCAGGGAAAGTGTCGGGGAGTCTTTATGCAAATAAAGTATTTTTTTGTGCTTTTTTTATTGCTAAACCCAGGGCTTGATGCCAGCTGTGATTTTTTTACAAATCACAGCTCAAATCAACCCCAACTACCATTTCAACGATTGCCACCACACCAGGGCAGTCCAGAAGAGCTGGGCAAAGTGCCATAATTAGCGCATCTAATGTGATGCGACACTGCTGGGGTGGCTGCGGGCTGGTAATTTTAGGCTGGGAAGGGCCCAATAACCGGGGATCTTCCCAGCCTAATAATATCAGCCCGTACAGTGGTGGCCAAAAGTATTGGCACCCCTGCAATTCTGTCAGATAATACTCAGTTTCTTCCTGAAAATGATTGCAATCACAAATTCTTTGGTATTATTATCTTCATTTAATTTGCTTGCAAGGAAAAACACAAAAGAGAATGAAGCAAAAATCAAATCATTGATCATTTCACACAAAACTCCAAAAATGGGCCAGACAAAAGTATTGGCACCCTCAGCCTAATACTTGGTTGCACAACCTTTAGCCAAAATAACTGCGAACAACCGCTTCCGGTAACCATCAATGAGTTTCTTACAATGTTCTGCTGGAATTGTAGACCATTCTTCTTTGGCAAACTGCTCCAGGTCCCTGATATTTGAAGGGTGCCTTCTCCAAACTGCCATTTTGAGATCTCTCCACAGGTGTTCTATGGGATTCAGGTCTGGACTCATTGCTGGCCACCTTAGAAGTCTCCAGTGCTTTCTCTCAAACCATTTATAGTGCTTTTGGAAGTGTGTTTTGGGTCATTGTCCTGCTGGAAGACCCATGATCTCTGAGGGAGACCCAGCTTTCTCACACTGGGCCCTACATTATGCTGCAAAATTTGTTGGTAGTCTTCAGACTTCATAATGCCATGCACACGGTCAAGCAGTCCAGTGCCAGAGGCAGCAAAGCTACCCCAAAACATCAGGGAACCTCCGCCATGTTTGACTGTAGGGACCGTGTTCTTTTCTTTGAATGCCTCTTTTTTTTTCCTCTACACTCTATGTTGATGCTTTTTCCCAAAAAGCTCTACTTTTGTCTCATCTGACCAGAGAACATTCTTTCAAAACGTTTTAGGCCTTCTCAGGTATGTTTTCGCAAACTCCAGTCTGGCTTTTTTATGTCTCGGGGTAAGAAGTGGGGTCTTCCTGAGTATCCTACCATACTGTCCCTTTTCATTCAGACGCCGACGGATAGTACGGGTTGACACTGTTGTACCCTCG
The DNA here is from genome assembly GCF_046119375.1 of Phyllobates terribilis. Classification (NCBI taxonomy): domain Eukaryota; kingdom Metazoa; phylum Chordata; class Amphibia; order Anura; family Dendrobatidae; genus Phyllobates; species Phyllobates terribilis. Next base: position 107,883,085 of record NW_027362764.1, on the reverse strand, counting down.
GACTGCAGGGCAGCTTGAACTTGTTTGGATGTTAGTCGAGGTTCTTTATCCACCATCCGCACAATCTTGCGTTGAAATCTCTCATCAATTTTTCTTTTCCGTCCACATCTAGGGAGGTTAGCCACAGTGCCATGGGCTTTACACTTCTTGATGACACTGCGCACGGAAGACACAGGAACATTCAGGTCTTTGGAGATGGACTTGTAGCCTTGAGATTGCTCATGCTTCCTCACAATTTGGTTTCTCAAGTCCTCAGACAGTTCTTTCGTCTTCTTTCTTTTCTCCATGCTCAATGTGGTACACACAAGGACACAGGACAGAGGTTGAGTCAACTTTAATCCATGTTAACTGGCTGCAAGTGTGATTTAGTTATTGCCAACACTTGTTAGGTGCCACAGGTAAGTTACAGGTGCTGTTAATTACACGAATTAGAGAAGCATCACGTGATTTTTCAAACGGTGCCAATACTTTTGTCCACTCCCTTTTTTAGGTTTGGTGTGGAATTATATCCAATTTGGCTTTAGGACAATTCTTTTTGTGTTTTTTCATTGAAGACAAATTAAATGAAGATAATAATACCAAAGAATTTGTGATTGCAATCATTTTCAGGGAGAAACTGAGTATTATCTGACAGAATTGCAGGGGTGCCAATACTTTTGGCCACCACTGTAGCTGTTTGCTTTAACTTTGGTTATCAAAAATATGCGGGACTCCACGTCATTTTTTTCATTTATTTAATATAAGTACAGTACACTACACACGCAAAGCATTAATTATATATATATATCTCAGATATCTATTTACCCCATATCTAACTCTATCTTTGCACATCTTTAACTTCTAAACATCTATCATTTCTATTCTGTATTCTATTGCGGTACGTGTCACACGGTCGGCACACATGGATGTCACACTCTATGTCATCCGTGTGCACGTATGCGGGACGTACTAACATCTGTGTTGCCGGAAAAAAGCGGGTGGCTCACGCAGGTCACACGTGCTCTTTAGGGCAGACTGAGTCATGCATGATGGATGTACTTATACCACATTCTGATTATCCACTCACATATTTTGGTTGAACTAGACAGACATGTGTTTTTTCAATCTAACTATTTACATAGATTTTTTTTAATAACAAAATAAATCTTTAGATTTACATCAACTTTGTCTTTTTGAGGATATCTATTCTGTGATGTAATTTGACATTAGTTGTGAAGTGTTATGTCACTGGTAAATTATTAAATCTTGGTATTTTCAAATGATAAGTAAGTAGCTGTCAGTGTGCTGCCTATAAAGATTGTAAGCTTCTCTTGACTTTTTTAAATTTATGTCTAGCCCAGAAGCACTAAAAAAAAATAGACTTATATCGCCATCTAGTGGAACATCAATGGAGAGGCGAGCACATTTTTGTGCACAAATAGAATGTTTGATAAATATAATTGTCAGACAGTGTCAGGACACTTTTTAAATAACAATAGACAGCACATTGTCTGTGAACTCAAAACATTAAGCTCTTACAAGTATCTTATGTCTGGTGTCCACCCGAAACACTGTTTGTAATTAGACACTTCTCTAAATAGTATTTATAGAAAAAAAAATCTCTATTTATTTATTGCAATTTTTAGACAATTTTCAAATTGCTCCCAAGATAAAAAAAAAAGAAAATCTTATGAAGTTATGAAGTGTAAAAATTTAGAAAAAAAACTGCTTTACTCCAGTGAGTCTAAAGCAACTTTCACAGTATGTACAGCAACTTATTAAGAATTAAAAAAAATAGTACAGCTGTGGCGGTCTTGCTGGTGGCGGTCTTCATGAAAAAGACGCCGCTGTATGCACACATCGACCTCCAGCGCTACTTTTCCTGAAGACCACATGTGCAGAATGAGATCTCGGCTTTTTATTGAAGAATTGTAACCAAAAAACATACTCTTTCAACATAGATATAATACTAAGAGACTCAAATATGCACAAACACTTAGGAACTGGGGCGAAAAAATAGCATTAGGTGCTCTGTACTTATGAGTGATATATTTGGCTGTAACAAAAGGCAGCTAGGTTGCCAAAGGACTGGAGAGCGGTACAGTAGAGTGTCTGCAGGCAATAGTGAAGCATGGTGGAGGGTCCTTGCAAGTGTGATGTTGCATTTCAGCAAATGGAGTAGGGGAATTAGTCAGGATTAAGGGTGTCCTCAAAGCTGAGAAATACATGCAGATACTTATCCAACATGTAATACCATCAGGGAGGCGTCTGAATAGCTTCAAACGTATTCTGCAGCAAGATAATGGCTCCAAACATACAGTCAATGTCCTTAAGAACTATCTTCTCATATATTTTTGAGTTATCTATATTTATTAGTGATGGGCGAGCACTAAAATGCTCGGGTGCTCGTTGCTCGGGACGACCACATTGGAATACTCGGGTGCTCGACCCGAGCAACGAGCCCAATGTAAGTCTATGGGAAACTTGAGCATTTTTCAGGCGGCTCCCCCCGGCGGTCTGCAGAGGGCCTAAAAATTGCCCAAATCGATGGGAACAGTGCTCAAATGGCATCGGAACAGCATGAGGAAGACCCCTGGAAGCATTTCTGACTCCCAGGTCACTAATGTGAACAATGTTGTCAGAGCTATTACGCCGCTTTTACGGACTCACAATAAATCATACCAAAACGAAACCAAAATGGATTTTCCTGGGAAATATATTAAGGAACATCCTTTCCAAGGTAATGACTTGTATATAAGGCAAAATAAATAACCAAAAACAAAAATACTCCTCCACACCTTGGGCTATGATCACACGTAGCGTTTTTGATGCGTTTTTGCACTTTTGCATTGCTTTCAACCAAGACAAATGCATTCACTGGGAAATGTCATTTTAACATTTTACAACCTTATCTGTCCATGTGGTGTGTGAGACATGATCAGACACATCCTGTTTCATTTATGAAGGAGGGACTCTGAAAGTCACAAAGCCTATTTTTACAGGGCCATCAGGTGGCCTTTACTATCCTTAAAGGCCAGCAGTCGGCCCTCATTATTCTTAGAGAGCCATCAGCCGGCTATGCTTTGTTGTTCCCATTACTAAAGAGTGGGTTTCCTATACTGTTATTGCGTATGCAGTGAGTGCCAGGGCTGCCCAAAATTTGGACGCACCCCAATACCCGTTTGAAAATTTGGACGCACCCCAATACCCCTTTGAAGAGACTTAGATGAGGGCCCCCTGAAAACAATGTTCCCATTATTAGGAAGTGGGTCTCCCATTGTGTTTGCCTATGCAGTGAATGCAAGGTTTGCCAAAAATTTGGAGGCACTCCAATGCCCCTTGGAAGAGACGTGGAGGTCAGAGGGCCTCCTGAAAACAATGTTCCCATTATTAGGAAGTTGGTCTCCCATAGTGCTGGCCTATGCAGTGAATGCAAGGGTTGCCAAAAACTTGGAGGCACGCCAATGCCCATTGGAAGAGACGTTGAGGGCCTCATGAAAAAATGTTCCCATTATTGGAAGTGGGTCTCCCATAGCGTTGGCCTATGCAGTGAATGCAAGGGCTGCCAAAAATTGGGAGGCATTCCAATGCCCCTTGGAAGAGATGTGGAGGAGGGCCTCATAAAAAATGTTCCCATTAGAAAGGAGCGGGCCTCCTATACTTGTAATGCCCATACACTAAGTGTATAGGCTGACAAACATTTACCCCTGGGGGGTATACAATGACATACTGTATAAAAAAAAATTTTTACGGGCATCATAAACACCCTTTAAAAAAATTAGGTTGGTTTTGCATCATGGACCACGGTCACCCTGGTGATACGGTGGTGGAGGATGAGGAGAAGGAGGAGGACAAGAGCAAATAGCCAAAATCAGGAAGCGTATACCCATGTGTGGGTGTGAAAAAGTGCATGGGAATACACCTCCCAAAAAAAGACACTGGATTTGAGTTTATGTTACGCTACTATCATTCGGTGGTGTTGAGAAGTCTGGTCCAATCCAGCCCTTGTTCATTTTTATAAGAGTCATCCTGTCAGCATTTTCAATTGACAGGCGGATGCGCTTATCAGTTATAATTCCACCAGCGGCACTAAAAATCCGCTCTGATAAAACGCTAGCGGCAGGGCAGGCCAGGACCTCCAAGGCGTAGACAGCCAGTTCATTCCACGTATCCAGCTTGGATACCCAATAATTATAAGGCACAGAGGAATCACGGAGGACGTTGGTATGGTCGGCAAGGTACTCCCTCAGCATCTTGCATTCCTTGTGAGAGTACCCCACACCACAGAGCCTGTGCGATGGGAGGGGCTGAGAAAATGTAACACTTTAACAGTGTTCCCCTGCCTCTGCTGGATTGGAGTTGTGTCTCTTTCGCCTGTAGTCCTTGGTTGTCCAACGAACTGTGACCTCTGCTGCCAGCGTTTTCAGATGGGAATTTTTTTAATAGTTCCATAACAAGGGCCTTCTGGTACTGCCCCATTTTTGTAGACCTGTCCGCCTCTGGAATAAGAGATATAAAGTTCTCCTTGTAGCATGGGTCTAGAAGTGTCACCAACCAGTAATGACTGTCACCCAAAATTTTGAGAACATGAGAGTCATGGGAAAGGCAGCGTAAAATAAACTCAGTCATATGTGCCAGACTGCTAACAGGCAAGACTTCCGTGTCCTCACCAAGAGGACGACTGACCATGCTCTCCTCCTCCTCCTCCTCTCTGTCCTCAGGCCATCCACGCTGAACAGACGGTATGACAGTTGTGCAGGTAGTACCGTCTATAGCGCATGAAACTAGCTCCTGTTCTTCCTCCTCCTCTTCCTCATTGTCACCCAATCCACGTTGGTATGAGATGAGGTTGGGCTGTGTGTAATCACCCTGTATGGTTCCTTGCTCCATCTCATCGTGCTCCGCCTGCAATGCATCCTCTTTGGTTGTGAGCAGAGAGCGTTTCAGAAGACAGAGAAGTGGGATGGTGATGCTAATTATGGTGTCATCGCCGCTCGCCATCTTGGTGGAGTCCTCAAAGTTTTGGAGGATGGTACATATGTCTGACATCCATGTCCACTCCTGAGAGCTTATGTGTGGAGTCTGTACTGAATACCGACGGCCTTGTCGATGCTGGTGCTCAACAATTGCCCTCTTCTGCTCACAAATCCTTCCCAACATCTGCAGTGTAGAGTTCCAATGCGGGGAGACATCACACACTAGTCTGTAAGCCGGAAGCTGCATATGCTGCTGAAACACCACAAGGGCGGCGGAAGCTGTAGCTGACTTTCTAAAATGGGCACACAGGCGGCGTACTTTAACAAGCAGATCCGGCAGCTCCGTGTAGGATTTGAGAAACCACTGATCCCCGAGGTTAAGCACATGGGCCAGGCATGGTACGTGTGTGAGCTCGCCTCGCCTCAGAGCCGCCACCAGGTTCCGGACATTGTCACACATGACCATGCCTGGCTGTAGGTTCAGCCGTGTGAGCCACAGATCTGCCTGCTCTTTCAGAGCTGTCCACAACTCTTCAGCATTGTGCGGTTTGTCACCTAAGCATATTAGCTTCAGCACAGCCTGTTGCGGCTTTGCCGAGGCAGTGCTGCAGTGCTTCCAGCTTGTGACTGATGTGGTCATTTCGGAGATGGCGGCTGAAGAGGAAGAGGAGGAGGAGGTGCAGGAGCTGTGTGGGCAACCCTGATTGACCTAGGGCTCGCAATCCTTGGCGTTGGGAGAACGTGTTCCGTCCCAAGGTCCGACTGGGTTCCACTATGTTAACCCAGTGTGCCGTCAGCGAGATGTACCGTCCCTGCCCACAAGCACTTGTCCACGTGTCCGTGGTTAAGTGGACTTTCCCGGTAACTGCGTTGTTGAGGGCATGGCTAATATTTTCGGACACGTGCTTGTGTAATGCGGGGACAGCACACCGGGAGAAATAGTGGCGGCTGGGGACCGATGGACAGCTGTCGCCATCAGTTTGCTGAATGCTTCTGTCTCCATAAGCCTAAAAGGCAACATTTCGAGTGCAAGCAGTCGCGAAATGTGGGAATTTAGGAGTGTGGCCTGTGGGGCAATGGCTGCGTATTTACGCTTGCGTTCCAAGGACTGGGGTATGAACAACTGAATGCTGCGCTGGGACAAGGATGTGGATGTGCTTCCTGATGCTGCTTCTTGAAAGCGTGCAACGACAGGTGCAGGGCAGGAGGCATTTTCGCATACACCATGGACAGAGGATTGGCTTGCATGCACAACAGAAGAAGAAGCCGTGGTGCCACCCGAGGACACTGTTCCTGGACCCTGGGATTCGGCCCACAAAGTCAGGTGCTTTGCTGCCATGTGCCTGATCATGCTGGTGGTGGTCAGGCTGGTAGTTTAGCTACCCCTGCTGATGCTGGCCAGGCAGGTGGTGCAAATGGCATTTTTGGGATTATCGGCAGAGTCTTTAAAAAACAACCAGACTCGGGAGGACCTAACAGTTGTACTGGCAACTTCCGTCATGTTGGTGTTACGGGGAACGGTTGCCCGCCTTCTGTCTGTGGCTACCACACTGCTTCTTCCTGCCTGTTGGGGTGCTCTGTCTCCCTCCTCCTGTGGGTTGCTGTCCTCGCTCTGCATGTCCTCCTGCCAGGTTGGGTCAGTTACTATATCATCCACCACCTTGTCTTCCACTTCTGCACCCTGGTCCTTCTCCTGACTTTCTGGCAATTGTGTCTCATCATCGTCCACCTCTTGTGACACTTTCCCACCGTCGCCTTCGTGTGACCGTGGCTGCTCAAATATTTGGGCTTCAATACATGCAATCTCCCCTTGCCCAGCTTCAAGTAGCCCGGGTGAGAGGCCCGAATCTATAAATGGAAAAGTGAACAGCTCTTCGGAATGTCCAAGTGTGGGATCAGTTGTCTCTGGGCACTCGGCATGGTGGGAGGAAGGAGGTGCAGGGTGAGGAATATGCGGTCCAGACTCACGGCTACTGAGACTTGACCGTGTGGAAGACAGGGTGGTGGTGGTGGTGATGGCTAAGTGACTGGAAGCATTATCTGCTATCCAACCAATAACCTTTTCACACTGCTTTGTGTTCAATAGTGGTGTTCTGCGGTCCCCTATTAATTGGGACAGGAAAGTCGAGCGAGAAAATGTGGGTGTTTGTGACTTGCCCCCTGGGCCGTGGGGCACTCGGAACCGGGCTTCTGTACGATGCTGGGGGTAGTAGTGGCAACCCGATCCCGTGGCTCAGGGTGGTCAGACCAAATGCTGTGGCAGTCTATTTGTAGAGCTATGAATGTCTGACTACGCCACCCGTGGATTGCGGTCAGGGATGACTGCCGCTGCAAGGCAGACCGCTGAGGCTGATGTTGGTGTGCAGCACAGGGATAGGATAACTCCCCACGGGAAGAGTGTAGCCTCAGGGCAATGTAGGTGGATGCTGGGGGTGATAGTGCAGGCGCAGCATAAATCACACAAAGTCCAATGGTGCAGTTCAGGCCTTTTACTCACAGTTGTTATCCGAGTCACTTCTGCAGGGAATGACTGCCCAAGCTGTGCTGCATCCACCAGGTGAGGAGCTCGGTCAACCCCCAGGCAATTCAGGAGTCTGGCACAGGACCCCCTTCTGTCCTTTCTCCGGCCTCTCGTGCCCCACCAGTGACCACACTTATGTCCAGCTGCCTCGGGCCTTCTCTTGGTGAAACCTATTGCCGGTTTCCCTAACCCTATGTGGTGCCTTCCTAGTGGGTGTAGCAGGGGGTCGCACCAATAGATGATCACGACCTCCGGTCTTTGGCTGAGGGATAATTTACCTCCACCAACTTGGGAATCCGGTACCCTTATTCTGCCCGACCCCTCACCCGTTATCTCGTGGGTTCTTAGGGTCCCTTCTGCCTTCTTGTTTCTGGAGCCTTTCTACTCCTCTTTCTGTCCTCTTTCCTTCCTTCTCCTTCTTCTCTCTTCCCTCAGGCTCCGGCCTCTGTGCTAGGCCTGCCCAGGGAGCAGAGCCCATGCAGCAGCTCTGCTCCCTGTCTTCTCTTCCCACAGAACACTGAACTCCCTCCTAAGATGGCCCCCACCTTTTATCTGCTTCACTGTGTCTGAGCTCAGGTGACCTGCAACCAATGAGCTCCTTCCTAGGCTCTAGAAACCGTCCCCTTCTGCTCCTACATCACTGGGTTCTCTCCCCCCTCCCCACTCCAGCCAGGGACATGGTCAGTTGTGCCTACATATATATATAAATGGGAGCACCGTCGAGCTGTCCCCCGGAAATGGGGTGTGTGTGGTGTATGCAGCTAACTGAGCCCTGGTCCATACTCCATCCTTACCTGGGAGTGAAATATCACACCTCTGGTTGAGGTGCAATACCCCTATAGCAACCGAACCCTCGGGGCGCTACATTTGCTTTGGCACAATTTCAGCTTGCCCACGGCCTCAGCCTCTGCATGCACCATCACCATCACGTCCATTTCCCCATCCCTTGCCACGTGCCTTGCCCATTGTAAATGGAGGACAATATCTTCCACGCTCACTACAAGTGGCTGAATTTGGAGCGAACTTATATGTGATCCGTGTGACGGACAAAGCACAGTTTTAAATACCTGGCCTGTAGGTAACTATTTTGAACAGCAAAATGGTGTCAAAAACTTCGCTGACACACTGAAACAAATTTTTAATGGAGGCCAGAAATGGCAGCATTTTCTGAAAACCTATATGTGATCCATGTGACGGAGAAAACACAGTTTTAAATACCTGGCCTGTAGGTACCTATTTTGAACAGCAAACGGGTGTCAAAAACTTTGCTGACACACTGAAAAAAAATTTGAATGGAGGGCAAAAACTTGTCAGTATTTTCAGCGCAATTATATGTGATCTGTGAAACAGAGAAACCACAGTTTTAAATACCTGACCTGTAGGTAACTATTTTGAACAGCAAACCGGTGTCAAAAACTTTGCTGACACACTGAAAAAAAATTTGAATGGAGGCCAAAAATGGCAGTATTTTCAGCGCAATTATATGTGATCCGTGTGACAGACAAACCACAGTTTTAAATAGCTGTATTTTTAGCACTGTAATGTGGAAAGGACCTGGCTGTATTCTGCAGTGCCAACAAGCAAATGGCGCAGAAAAACTGTGTTCTCTGGATTACTTTTTGAGCAAATAATGAGGATTAAGATACAAAAAAAAGTTATTCCTGGCCCCTGAGACCTGGGCCTAGAAATGTTTAACAGCGGCTGCAGCAGACAGAACTGGAATGGAGCCTCTTGTGCTATGTGCACTGCAGTCTGCTACATACAGTGCCTTCCTGATATCTCTGCAGTTGGATTAGTTCTCAGAAGGACTGTTTGTTGAGATGGATGTGTGTAATATACTTCTGTTCAACCTACACTACCTAATAAACAAGCAAATCTCTCCCTAGCTCAGCAGCAGCAGCTCTCACTACACTGTCTGATTCAGGAGTGACTGTGACAAGCATGGCGGCGCCAGGTCTGATATAGACCTGATGACGCTGCGCGGCCAGCCAATCACTGTAATGCCACAACCACCATGGCTGCTGCATTTCAGTGAGTGGCAGACAATCCCTGCACGTTCATTGGCTCTGTAAAGAGCACCAAACATGCAGGGAGGAGACCTGAGCTCCTGCCGAGCAACCCCGGAAATACTCGCCGAGCTCTGAGCATCTCGAGCAGTGAGATGCTCGAGCGAGCACCAAGCAGTAGCGAGCATGCTCGCTCATCACTAATATTTATATTGCGGTCTCTGGTTCTTATATTCTTTTATTAATTGTGTGTCTCTTTGTTTTATTCAGTAGTTTGTATAAGGATGACTACCTTATATCTGCAGTTCAGGTGTTTGCCTTCGTTCTCTCAAGAGCATCCCGCATCGATAAATTACTATTTCAGCAATGATATATATAAAGAAGCTTCTCTCTATGCAATATCATCTTTCTGTATTCATAGTTATATTTATTATAGTTGCAGCATTGCTGATATATTGTATTTGTGTATGTGGGGTTGATCGTTTTGTGTATTAGGTTGGATCTGTGACCAGAGGGTCCTGTTATACACATGAGTATTCCTTCACTTACTTACATACCCGCAGGGTGTGCATGTGTAGTAGGACTTCCTTTGAGTTCTGTCGCACAAGGTATCTGTACGGAGCCATGCGTTCCACATGACATCATAGGAAGTATTCTTCCTGGAACGCATGGCATCCAGGATCCTCCGGAAGTGACGTTGCTACCACTGACCGTCCCGCCCACATGCGCCCGTTTGATGTGGCACAACACACCATTATCACACCTGTGATGCAAATGAACACCGGGGTGTATTTATATGGACTGATAGAGATGACACATAGAGGTCCCTTGAGGAAGCAGCTTATGCGAAATTTGCATCGGGGCAGTTTGACACGCAGGACGTGCTCACTAATACACGGGTAAGCATGTTCCCACTATAGGGTATATTTGCTATTTATCCTATTTGGCTGTTTCAATAGCTTACTAGATCTATGATATACTGTATGCACTTGCCACTTTACTTGATTCTGATAGATATAATGTTGATAATATGCAAAATTATAGACTTTTTGAAAGAAACACCCCTATTAATGTGGTAAAACAACGTAAATACGTCTGCTATAAACAATTAATATAACCTTAAAGACTCTTGGATATGTAATTTTGGATTATAATGTTTATAGTAATACTACCCATGTATTTATATTTAAATTATATTAACCTTTTTGCCTGCATTGTCATTTTCTTTTCTTGTGTCTTCACCTAACAAATATCCATGTTAAATACAGAATACTACTAGAATTATTTTTAATCATGTTCTAATAAAGTTTATATTTTTATATACAAAATTCTTTCGATTCATTGGGGATTTTTGGCTCCACTTTTCTTTTTGGGTTGTGGTTTATGGTGATGGGAGCTTCCCCGACTAATTAGTCTTTACCCTTATGGCTCCAGTAAATCTGTTAATACACAGAAGATCTGTGGTTAGATCTCCAAGATGTTTGGAACAATTTCACCGCTGAGTTCCTTCAAAAACTCTGGGCAAGTGTACCTAGAAGAACTTGTGGTATTGCAGTATAAAGATCAAGTGATCAAACGATTGCAGGTTCAAGTCCTCTCAGGTGACTAAAAGATTTTTTTATTTTTATACTAAGAAAAACATTTTAAAAATCTAAAACAATAAAAATATAACACTTCAAATCACTCCACTTTTTCCCTGTTAAAAATAAAGTAATTTTTTTTATTAAATACACATATTTGGTATGTCGTTGAGCGTAACAGTCCAAACTATTAAAATAAGAAATTAGTTAACCAGATCAATGAATGCCGTAAAGAGAAAAAAATCAGAATGGCAGAATTGAGTTTTTTGGTCAGATCACCTCCCTAAAAAAATTTTAATAAGCAATCAAAGCATCCTATGTACACAAAATTGGTATCAATAAAAACACCAGCTCACTGCACAAAAATAAAACAAGTGCTCACTCAACCCCATTAACAGAAAAATAAATGTTACAGGTCTAAGAAAATGGGGATACAAAGCAAAACACTTCTTTTATTTTTTTTACAACACCAAAATTGAAAAAAAAACACGATACGTTTGGTATCACCGTAATCAAACTGACATGGACATTATCTTTTCCTTTTTACTACACAATGAACACCATAAAAGCAAAACCCTCCCAAAAATGGCAGAATTGCATTTTTTTTCACCATTTCAGCAACACTTGAAATTTGTTTGCCTTTTTTCAGTACAGCACATGGAAAACAAAATGGTGCCATTCAAAACTACAACTCGTTTCAGAAAAAAAAGTCCTCATACAGCTATGTCAACGGGAAAAAAAAAGTCATGGCTGTGGAAATAAGGCAAAGAAAATACGAATAACAAAAAAAATTCTGATCCTTAAACTCTCCAATCTATCCTGAATGCACTTGGACTTTTCTTGCCGTCTTAACTTATGTAGGAGCAGAATAGATACTGCACTTTTTCAATTATCAGAACACAGAATACAGCCGGCTCTGGCATCCTCTGATGTCACATCAAGTTCCAGGAACCCCGAGGCGTGACCCAGTGACGCGCGCCCCCCTGATTGACTGGGCTGTGGGCGGGCCTTCACCCCATGTTACAGCCCAGCATTCAGCTCGCGCTTGTGGCCAATTAATGCAGAGGAGAGGGAAAGTGCGTGCTGGATCCTGGGCCGTGATGTGAGATGAAACCCCGCCCACAACCCAGTCAATCAGGGTGGTGCGCGTCACTGGGTCACACCTGCGGGTTCCCGGAACTTGATGTGACATCAATGGATGTCAGCAGAGTCTGCAGCCGGGGTCACGTGATGCCCAGTGAGCTGTAAGCGATCGCGCCGCTCACAGGCAAAAATGACAATGGAAGGTATTTACAAAAAGACTTCTTTCCACTGTTTAAATCGATGGGTGCATTATGTAGTGTAGTGGACAACCTCTTTAAATCTTTCCTGATTTTCCTCCAATCAGTTTTCACTGTTTTGTTCCTCACACTATTTGATGTTGATCTTCACATAACCCATTTTCATTATCTTCTGAACCTTAAAATTGAGTTGGATATTTGTAATATGTATTAATTAGATTGTTATAACTAAGAGTAATATGTACAGGAGCGTATCTTGGGGGCAGTGGAGTATCTAGAGTCCGATAGGCAACGGTGCAAAATCTGGACCCACCCCATAGCATGTTGGTCAGATGTATGGGCCCTTGTAGCGTTCTAAATCCTATTAAAACATATAGGTTCACCTCCCCTTCAATATGTGATAATGTCCCCCAACCTGGGTACCTTCCTGGTTTATATGTCCATCATTCTTATCCCCTTCCTTGTATATAAATGTCCCCCATCCTGGGCCCCTTACTGGTATATATGTCCCCCATCCTGGGCCCCTTACTGGTATATATGCCCCCCATCCTGGGCCCCTTACTGGTATATATGTCCCCCATCCTGGACCCTTTCAAGCTATGCCCCCCCATTCTTGTTATATATGTCCCTGTTCTACCTCCGCATAAAAAAAAATTCTTCTCACCTTCCTCCAATCCCAAAACGTGCGGTGACCTTCTGTAGCCAGCCAGAAAGGTCAGCAGTAAACATCAGCGTGCCTTCAATGGCGTTGAATGATGTCACTGCCATGTGACGCCAATGCCTGGCACGCCGTCAGCTGCCGGCCTCTGATTGGTCAGCAGTGTGTATTGCAGTACAGGGAGCTGCGAGGTCTCTGCGTTGCAATACACTTCAGCTGGATGTGCATGTTCAAACACACATCGTTGAAATAGGTACTAGGGGTGCCGGACCCCCTTCTGCATGGCCCTGGTTGCACCGTCTGCGACCACGATGCCCCTACTTGGGATTGAGGAGGGCAGGTGGGACATTTTTCCCAGGCATAACCAGTAGGGGGGTGCAGTTGGGCCGCTTGACGTGGGGGTCCGAGATGTCTCTCAGGCGGCTGCATTTTGCAGCCCCACGACGTGGGATTATTATTCTCTGAGCTGGCTGTTAAGAGAGAAGGGTTCAGAGAAGGGATCACATGCCGGCTTCCACCCCTCAATTGTTCTTGCCTCTTTCAGGTGTGTGGAAAACACGGGACTACACTCAGATGAGTGCAGTCCAATTTCCACGGACTCACACAATGGAGAAATTTTCTTCTCCATCTTCTCCTCATAGTGTGCTCCAATGATCTCATCATAGAGAATCAGATCACACTATGTTGACAATGACCATACTCGGAGCAGACTTTGATCAGAGTTAATAACATAACTGTCCCTATCCTCTCAGATACGAGAATCTACGGTTGTGTGACCCCGCCCTTAGGACGTAAACTCAAACAAAACCCTGCAGCCTGAAAGTCCGAACATGCTTCTCACGCTGTGGTATCAATAAAGGCAATTGTCCGCCGGTTGTATCCTTCCGCTCTACAGGAGTTTGATTTCTAGTAGAAATACAGAGAATTGCAAATGGAATGGAATTGCAGTTTTCTCAAAATGACCCAGAAATATCATCTGATCATTCTTTATTCAACAAGGTCAACTTTGTATAAACTACAACATGAACCTTAACTTTTTTTTTTTTATTTATTTTATTTTGATAGTGGATACATTTTTTTCAAAATCAATTTGGAAACTATTATGTATACCCAACAATATAATAATGATTGCATGCAAAAAATATATAATACAGTTCATGTATTTTCCAGTTTTCTCTTATTAAGTTTTCCTGTAAACAAAAAATAAGTTGTTTTTCCTCTTTCGTTCTTGTTAGAGGTTGCATATAAAGTTGAGCGTACTTGTTCCTGTATACGCAGTTGAAATCTTCGAATCCACATTTCCAAAAATGAAAAATACAACACAAAAATAGACGGGTTTCTTTGACCCATCATGGACATTTGAACTGCCAACATGTTTTCGAATATATTCATTAAAGAATTATGAATGTTAATGCTTTCAAATAATTTTCCCTTTTGTGTTTTTATACTAATCATTATTTATTGTTGATGATGGCATTTGGTAATCAGTATGTCAAAACCATTATTGCAACAGCATTAGAACAAAAACAGCAAGGATGCCATAAGTTTTAGTTATTTTGCAGTCAAAAATACGCTCAGTATTTGGTCAGTATTTTACATCAGTATTTGTAAGCCAAAACCAGGAGTGGAACAATCAGAGGAAAAGTATAATAGAAACACGTCACCACTTCTGTATTTTTCACCCACTCCTGGTTTTGGTTTACAAATACTGGTGTAAAATACTGACCAAATACTGAACATGTGAATGGGGCCTTATTCTGCTACTTTATTTCCTTTCACTGTGTATACTTGTAAACCAATTGATTAAAATAAAATTGGACAGAACATTAAGGACTTCATACAGTCATGGCCGAAAGTGTTAACACTCAGAAAATGAAGTATTTCTCCCAGAAAATTATTGCAATTACACATGTTTTGTTATACACGTTTATTTGCTTTGTGTGTATTGGAACAACATAAAAAAAAGGGCAAATTGGACAATTTCACACAAAATCCCCAAAATGGGCCAGGCAAAATTGTTGACATCTTACCAAAATTGTGAGTAAACAACTCTGTTTGAAACATGTGATGCTGGTTCAAACTTACCTTACCTTTGGCAAGTAACAGGTGTGAGCAATATGAAAGTCACACCTGGAACCCGATAAAAAAGGGGAGAAGTTGACTCAATTTTTGTACTGTGTGTCTGTGTGTACAACGCTAAGCATGGAGAACAGAAAGAGAACTGTCTGAGGACTTGAGAACCAAAATTGTTGAAAAATATCAACAATCTCAAGGTTACAAGTCCATCTCCAGGTATCTTGATGGTCCTTTGCTCATGGTGCGCAACATAATCAAGAAGTTTACAACCCATGTCACTGTAGCCTGGACGGCAGAGAAAAATTGATGAAAAGGTTGCAATGTAGGATAGTCCAGATGTGGATAAGCAGCCCCAATCAAGTTCCAAATAAATTCCAGCTGTCCTGCAGGCTCAGGGTGCATCAGTGTCAGCACGAACATTTGAATGAAACGCTATGGCAGGAGGCTCAGGAGGACCCCACTGCTGACAGACATAAAAAGCTAGACTGCAGTTTTTTCAAAATGTATGCAAGAAAGTCTAAATCTTTCTGGGAAAGCATCTTATGGACAGATGAGACCAAGAGGGCTTTATGATAAAGCACATTATACTACGGTTTATCAAAAATGGAATGAGGCCTACAAAAAAAAAAAGAACACAGTAACTATAGTCAAATATGGTGGAGGTTCAAAGATGTTTTGGGGTTGTTTTGCTGTCTCTAGCACTGGGTGCCTTGACTCGGTGCAAGGCATCATGAAATCTGTAGAGTTTTGTAGTGGGCAGCAATGAGTCCAGATCTAAATCCCATTGATCACCCGTGGAAAGATCTTAAAATTGATGCTGGGAGAAAGTTACCCTTCAAATATGACAGACCTGGAGCAGTTTGCAAAAGAGTGGTCCAAATTTCCGGTTGAGAGGTGTAAGAAGCTTGTTGATGGTTGTAGGAAGCGATTGATTGCAGTTATTTATTCCAAAGGGCGTGCAACCAAATATTAAGGTGAGGGTGCCAACAATTTTGTCCAGCCCATTATGGGGGTTGTGTATGAAATTATGTCCAATTTGCCTTTTTTTCCCCTCTGTTTTTTTTTCTGTTGTTCTAAAACACATGTTTATTGTGTGTATAACAAAACATGTGTAATTGCAATAATTTTCTGGAACAATTTCAAGGGTGCCAACACTTTTAGCCTTGACTGTATAGATTATATAGCTGTCGATCAAATGATCTTTCGACTGAAAGCTAGGTTTCACAACTCCCCATTACACAGGAACCCACCACTATGCCGAGCACTCCTGTGTCCTCTATGAAAAAGTGGCTACCAGACTCCTCGGTCAGTGGCTTATAGCAAGGGGAGAACAAATAGATCAGTCATTGGAAATCCAGCAGGCCGGATTTTTCTCTCCCCTGACATGTGTTGGTTAAGAGGCGTGATGCGCCCATATACATTAGACAGTCGGCAGGTTTGCCTGATTTTAGTCCATTGTGTATGGGGGCTTTCAAAAAGAGTTAAGTTCACAATATTTTTTATTAATTTAAATTGTACATCCGTAAAAAAGGGACAGCATCTGATTAAATTGTTTGGGTTTTCGTATTTTTTTTCTTGACAGCATTGTGGAGACAGGGATTTTAAGTTTATATGCAAATTTACCTTTCAATCAAGAGTAGCAGTTACCAAAGATACAGGAATAAAAGTAAGTACCTCCAGAGAAGTACGACATTGCCCAATCATAGAAAGGCAGAGAGGAAAAGAAAAAAGCAAACACTTCCAGAAAGGGTCAGAGCAAGCTTTTTCAGAGACTGATGGGTCAGACTTGATCATGTTGACAAGTCCTCCCTCCCAGTGCCGGGAGAAGAGAGCTGCAGCATGCCGGGAGAAGAGAGCTGCAGCATGCAAGCAGTGAAGAGGATTATAGGAGAAGGGTTTGTTAGATACAAAGCTCTGGATATACCACAGATATGGAAGCAATATTCATGGATACTGAAACCTGGGATGGATTCACAGCGTTGTGACTAATGCCTCATGTGTTCTAGAATTTTAAGGATATATTTTTTATTTTTAAATAGCAAAAAGGAAAATTTTAATTGAATAATTGTACATAAAACAAGGACTTTGAAGTGTTATTGTACAAGTTACCCTGCATACAAAAGCTTCAAGACAAACTTATTCTCAAAAATGTGTTTTGGTCTATCAGAAATTATACTCTTCTATTGTAAATTCACTCACAACTTTCGTTATAAATCTTCACATATAATAAATGAATACAACGTCTATGAGCACGTCTTAAATCACATTCTGGAAAATAAACAATGCCAGTTTCCAAACTTTGTTCATATACTAATGGAGCGTTTCATCAATAATGTCCATTATAAATAAAATACTTCTAACTGCTGTTAGCCAAAATGCATAGACCCATTAAGGTTCAATTCCCACTACCTTGATGATGCAGCAGCTGTGACGAAACGTGGCAGGGGATCCTAGGCTGTGCTTTGCCATTTTAATTACACTTTATCATCCAGTTGCAATAAAAAGTGAAACATTAAGAATCCCCCATATTTCTGTATTGATTACCAGTAAAATATTCTGATTATTAACAAACACAATATAATAAAACACAGATATACTAATCTGTTTTATGAGCACTCTGGGTAAACATCCACAGTGCAGAGAAAAAGTAAGTGAACGTCTGCATGAATGATTTCTCTAAAACAGAAAATTGGCAAAAATTCCTTCAATTAGAGGAGGAGTGTGAGTTTCACCCACCGATATTTAACCTATTAAATATAGGCACACAAAGCCTGGGTACTGAAATCGGTTTTGTTTTTTTACAAGAAAGGTTGGTGTTTGTATACTCTACATTCCAGTCAGTCATTTGTTTGTTTCTTCATGCCGGCCAGATGTGTAGACTTGCAGAGCGTCAACTGTATAGGGGCGGATCTGCAGTACCCGGCTGGAGCCACTACATAGTTGATAGAGTGGTGTAGTTCCGCTACACAATCGAGCGCTTCCGGCCAGCATCAAGAAAAAGCTGATCGGTGAGTGTGGCGGGAGTCGCACCCTCATGATCTGATATTGATGACCTAGCCTAAAGATAGGCCATTAATATGAAGTATTGAAAAACACCTTTAAACCACAGCTAGACAAACACAATGTACCCAGTCTCAAATTTGGCAGAAATAACTTGATGTGCCACAATGTTTTATGGACAAAGGACACAAAGCATAACTATGCTTAAAAGAAAAAAAAAAACTCCATACCAAAACCACATCCTAACTATGAAGCATGGTGAAGGGAGCAAATTGGTTTAAGGCTAGTTTTCCGACTCAGAACTTGGATGTATTAGGTTAAATTGAGGGAACAACAAAATTCAAAAAGGTATTAAAACATTTTACAGAAGTATATAAGTTCAAGGAGTAGGGATGAGCGAATCCGTGGAAGTTCAGGTTCTAGTACCCGACCAAACTTTAGTCCAAAGTGTGTCTATTTCCCTCTCAAAACAGATCTCCAGAAGTTCTTGTTCGGAGTTTAGCTCCAGATACGAAGTGTCCGGTACGAACCCCAAACTTTTAAGTTTGAGTTTGCTCATCCCTAGTCAGGAGCTCATGCTAAAGAAAAAAAAAAAAAAGATGATTTGTCTTTAAGAAGGGTCAAGGCAGACTTTCTGACCGTAGCCCTATGAAGATGCTGTTGCATGATCTGAAAAGAGTTGTGCACACAAGTCATCGAAGGACTATTGATGGTCTGAATAACAATTGTAGGGAAGAATGGTTCACTTACATTTTCGCTCTGTGCTGTGGATATTTACCAAATGTGTGCAATAAAAGTTAATAAATCTAGTTACTTACTGAAACACCACTGATCACATTTTATTAGTAATCAATACGGAAATTTAGGTAATTCCAAAGAGTTAATTTTCTCTTTGGAAGGTAATGTACAAATTATTAGTCCCCAATTGTCACAGAAGCACCACGTACAAACCGCAAATACATAAATAAAACACCAAACTTAACGTTTTTAATGTCTATTAAAATACTTAGCGCTTTTGAATAATTTCCTTTCTTTAAGGCAGCAGCTTTTCTCCATTATATTTGTGTATCACAAGATGCTCTGACTAACAAAGCTTTGTCATATCTGATGGATTAGAACTATTAGAATGGCTGCAACTCAATATTTCTGAGAATTGATCCGGCAATTCATGTGACGACAATTGTGCTAGGTCGCTACATTGCAAGTAAAACAGGTAATGTCGACCATTATATGCTCATTACATGTACCATACAGAGGATGGAATTTGGTTCTGAAATTTCTTTTGTTGATTTATAGGATCTTTTTGATTTCGGTGAAGTCTGCGTTAATCCCAATGTAATATCAAATTATTCTATTGTCACAGTAAAGTATTCCTCCACTACTGTCTGTATGTGTTCTTCAGAAGCGACATCTGGTTCTATATCTATAGTAATAGGCTCGGATGTTACCGCATAGCTGTGTTCAATGAAAGATGATGCTTTCCGTTTTTTAAGTCCATTACTTTGGTCGGAATCATCTAATTCAGGTTGATCTTTACTGTCCTTACATGGCGGCACCGGAAAAATTGTTGGAAGGGCTCCTTTTTTTAATCTTCGAGAGCCATTTGTAGCATAATAGCAGTCCACAGTAAAGTGCTTGGTACATATCCGATAGACCCCCTGCCTACTGGACAATATGCGCTCCAGAGTCTGGTCAATATTTAGGTTTTTGTTTGGAAGGCGACTAAGCCATTCCCTTAGTAAACGCCTGTTCCGTGGAAAGGAATGCATCATGCTGTATGGATCGTTAGGTTTCCAACAAGTTTTACAATGTTCAACGTAACAGACTGGCATCTTTAATTTGAAAATGAAGAATCTCAAAGAATCTGTAAAAATAAATAAATAAAAAAGTTAGTTAATCTACACAGTGACTTTTTAATACACTTTTTTGCTGGAGCCAATTTTTTTTTTCTTTTTTTGCTCAGATAGATGCTACTGCGCAAACGCCACGGCCATTTTGTTGGAGCAAAATAATTTTTCAGCTCCAGCAAAAATGGCAGCGGCGTGTGCGCAGTAGCATCTATTGGCAAGCGACAGCTGCTACTGCGCAGGTGCCATTTTGCTGGATGACATTTTTTTTTCCCCCTAACCCCACATAGTATATGCATTATGGAAAATAGGAGGCAGGTCACTGAAGGATCTCATAAGTGCATACAGATGAATATGTAAGCAGAGCACCAGATAGAGCGCCCCCACAGGCCGCCCCGGAGCACCAGAATATCATTAACTGAAAACTGCAATTAAAGATTAAAAAAAGAACCCCAGGACAGATTTCATCAACCAAGGTATCATTTAATCAGTGTAATGTCGGCCACCTGACACCGTATGTAGTATATTTAGCACAATCCTGCTGACAGCTTTGCTTTAACCCCTTTACTCGCGAAGGCTGTTTGCACGTTAATTACCGGTCCAATTTTTACAATTCTGACCACTGTTACTTTATGAGGTAATAACTCTGGAACGCTTCACTGGATCCCACTGATTCGGAGACTGTTTTTTCGTCACATATTGTACTTTATGACAGTGGTAAAATTTCTTCGATATGACTTGCGTTTATTTGTGAAAAAAATAAAAGAAATTTAAAAAAAAAAAAAAAAAAAAAGAAATTTGGTAAAAATTTGCAATTTTCAAAATTTGAATTTTCAGCTCCTTAAATCAAGAGAGATATGTCACACAAAATAGTTAATAACGTTTCCTAACAAACTTGTCGGAAAGCTTCCCTCCGTTTAGAGGTACGAGACAGGGGTGTCCGTTTTCCCTGCTGCTATTTGCCCTAGCTGTGGAGCCATTAGCTGACAAAATAAGATCGCAGGAGGTGAAGGGGTTTGTATATGGGAAAACAGAGGAGAAGATAGTAAAATATTGTCGGCAAATAAAGCTATTTTTGGAAAATCCTGGGGAAGCCTTGAGAAATGTAGTCACACTGAGGAATTTGGACAGATATCGGGACTACTCATTAACTGAGATAAGTCGTGTGTTCTGCCGATAGATGGAAAGGGTGACTGTACCGGGGAGGTGAAACTATTCACCAAATTAAAGGTGGTCCAACAATTTAAGTACTTAGGGATTCATGTAGCTCTTCCATTGACGACATTTGAGGAGCTTAATATATGCCCTTTATTACAAAAACTGCGCACTAAAATCACAGCGTGGAATAAGTTACATTTATCGGTGGTGGGCAGAGTGAACCTCCTCAAAATGATTGCGATGCCGCAACTGTTATATGTGCTACATAATTCCCCCATCTGGATCCCAATGAGCAGGTGCTACAGGATAAAATCTCTATTTGGAGAATTAGTGTGGGGTAAGAAGAGTCCTAGACTTACACTGCAGAGACCGAAAGAGGAGAGAGGCCTAGCGCTCCCTAATCCCTGGTTATACTTTCACACAAAGCCAACACCTCAAGGGCTGAGGGGAGACTATGGGAAAGGGACAGGTACCTGTCAGTTTGGAGCACTTAATTAAGATTTCGTCATTATGTATGGGACTGGAGGCGGGAGTCTTCAAGAGATGGGGATCGCATTACCATACCATAAATCTAATACATAAGATGTGGCAGAAAATCAAGCAGATTAGGGGGGGTAACTCACTTCACTAAGTTTTCACCTATCTAGGATAACATCTATTTTCAGGAGTTCGGTAATATGAAGGGGTTTGGTGAGTGGAAAGAAATGGGTGTTGGCCTGATCTATCAGTTGATTTACAGAGGGAAGCTTAAATCATACGAAATGTTGCAGGAAAAATTTCAATTCCCAAGGCTAAACCTCTTTCAATATAGACAGGTTCAGCACGCATTTCAGACCCAAAGCAGAAGAGGACCTATTGGAATACAAATAGATCTCATGTTAGATTTTATACTTAAAAACAGAGGAACGAAAGGGGCAATATCTGAAGTGTATAGAGACCGGCTGCACGCCTTTCTTGGAGGACACCCTATCAAAGCTAGAAGGAAGTGGGAGACAGATTTGGGAGAGATAAACGACAATAGGTGGGAGTCTATTCTAGAATATATACCCAAGTTATCCATGAATGAACCTGGGAGAATGTCACAGCTGTATGTGATCCACAGGACATATAGAACCCCCGATATGTTATGTAAAGCAGGGTTGAAGTCTAACTCCGACTGCCCAAGGTGCTCGCAATCTCAGGCAGACATACTGCATATGCTTTGGCATTGTCCTAGATTGTCCTCCTTTTGGATCGCAGTGTTGAACCGTATTGGAATGGTGTATAGGTGTATTGTCCTTAGGGACCCACTGACATGCATATTAGGGTACATGGAGGAAATAAAAACAGACAACATGACCAAAATAGCAATTGCGAGATTATTGTTTATTGCCAGAAAATTGATTACAAAATATTGGATTAGAGAGGAGCCCCCATCCAGACGCGAATTCATTGCCCAAACGAACTATATAGTTCAACTTGAAAAAAGTATTTACACCAAGAGGAATAAGCAGGAATACTTCCAGAAATTATGGCAGCCATGGTTGGATAGGATTAATTAGAGTGCACCTATATATACTACTGTAGAGTAAAACTCCTGGTAAACTGTATGGCGGAGTGGAGAGGGAAGAAGGAAAGAAGAAAAGGGGAAGAGAAGGAAAGAAGAAAAGGGGAAGAGAAGGAAAAGGAGTAAAGTAAGGAAGAAAAGGAAAGAAGGGGGGGAATAAAATAAAAAAAAAAAGAAAGAAAGGTCTCCATGGGGGCAGGGGGAACTTACTGTAATATTGTAAAACAAGTATTGTCATGTAATATCTGTTCCAAGTTATAAAATTTCCCACATGTCTACTTTACAGCAGCACAATTTTGGAACCAAAATTTTTTTTTTGTTAGGAAGTTATAAGGGTTAAGAGTTGACCAGCGATTTCTCATTTTTCCAACAAAATTTACAAAACCATTTTTATGGAACCACATCACATTTGAAGTGACTTTGAGGGGCCTTTATGACAGAAAATACCCAATAGTGACACAGTCCCAGCGTGGGGAGCACTGACTATTCCGGCACAGCATCTCACACTGCGTGAGGGCACATGGCAGCTACACCATGTGTGGCTCGCACAGTAAGATTCCTGTCAGCACAGAGCAGGACACAGCGCTGGAGTAGAGAGAAGGTGAGTGTAATTGTTTATTTTTTTTTTCTGTGAAGCGTGAAGGGGATCAGGGGTGCCAAGCATATCAGGGTGAGGGTGGGGCACCATACTTAGCAGGGTGAGGGCCCACACATAGTGGGGTGAGAGGGGGGGCACACATAGCGGGGGTAAGGGGTGGGCCCACACATAGCGGGATGATGCCATACATAGTGGGGGGCCCACACATAGCTGGGTGAGCCCACACATAGCGGGGTGAAGATGCCATACATACCAGGATGGGTGTGATGGGGTCCATACATACCAGGAAGAGGGATGAGGGGGGCCATACATACCAGGATGGTGGATTGGGGTGCCATGCATAACAGGAAGGAGGGGGCCATATATACCAGGATGGGGGATATTAACAGAATTGGGGGACATTACCCCTATAACAGTGTCAGCAGCAGACCCCCTCACCCTTAACAGGGCATCATGACCACATTTTTTGCTTACATTTTTTTTTTTCCTCCTCTAAAACCTAGGTGTGTCTTATGGTCCGAAAAATACAATACATTTTGCCCACAAAAATTTTGTTTACACCCCAAATTTTCTCATTTTTACAAGGACAGCAGGAGAAAATGGACCCCAAAATTTCTTGTGCTATTTCTCCTGAGTACGTAGATACCCCCCCATCCCCATATGTGGTTGAAAACTGCTTTTGAAGCACAGTGCAAAGCTCCGAAGAGAAGGAGAGCCATATTGGAGTTCAGATTTTGCTGGATTGGTTTGAGGGTGCCATGTCACATTGGCAGAGCCCCTGAGGTGCCAGAACAGCAAAACGTCCCATAAGTCACAGCATTTTATACCATTGGGCAGTGAAGAAAAATTAATTACATTTTTTACCACCAAATATTTGTTTTCGCCCCAGGTTTTACATTTTCACACTGGGAAATGGGTAAAAACGGCACAAAAATTTGTCCCACAATTTCTTCTGAATGTAGAAATACCCCAGCTGTGGCTGTACAGTATGGCTTAGCCATATGGCGAGACTCGGTAGGGACAGAGTGCCATTTGACTGGAGCGCAGAATAGTTTATGGACTCCATGTACAGAGCCCATGAGTCCTAGAAGAGCAGAATCCCCCCTCAAGTGACCCCATTTTGGAAATTCTACCCCTTTGGGAATTTATCTACAGGTGTAATGACTATTTTGACTCCATGGGTGTTTTCCAGAAACAAGCAGCAGTGGATGTTGCCAAGTAAAAAATTGCAAACTGCCATTGTAGTGACCAGTATGTTGTAACCAGCTCATGCTTCTGGAGACATGGACCCCGTAAATTAGACGGAGTCTCATTGCTACAGACATGCCAAACATGTGGACGCTAACTGTGGTTTAAAAATATCAAACGACTGAAAGTCACTTCCAAACAGAAAACAGGTGTGTACAGGTGCTTACCAAGAGTAGCCATCTCCATATATAACTAACAAATAAAGCAGCACTCTGTAGCGCTATAGCATGCACACATGAAATATGAAATTTGAATTACATTACTGCTCTAGAAAATAGGTGCACTCCACCCCTCAGCCTCAGGCGGTTTTACTTATAGCAGGATCCTACCTTCCCTTAGAGATGTAGGCTTTAGCCTAGGACGGAGATTCACATTAGATAGGTTCCCAACAACGAGAATTGCCTTATCGTGGCTGCCGGGTACACGTGATTTGGCCAATTTATGCACTAAGTATTCTCAATTTTTTCCTCTATTTTCCAGAGCAGTAATGCAATTCAAATTTCATATTTCACATTGGCATGCTATAGCGCTACAGAGTGCAACTCTAACTGCGGTTTAGGCACACTGGGGCTCAGAATTTGCTGAATTTCTTTTGGGGGGTAAGGAGCCATTTCTCTTTTCCAGTGCCTTTGTGCTACTAGTAACGTGGAAGCCCCCTATATTTCTGTTAACTGATGACGGACCTGAGTGGCGACTTGATTTTTTTGTGGACTGAGTAAAAACTTTTGTTGGGAACATTTTATACAGCATTTTGGATCACATTTATCCTGTGCACTTACATCGGGGTTTCCATTTAAATCTCCAATTAAGTGACGTGATTCAGATGAAACCCCCGAGTGATTCATTCACTATAATGAGGCAGCAGAGTTATTCTGGACTTCGTCTGGCCTCTGTTTAGCAGTGTACGTTTCAGAAGTGCACAAAACTGTGGCGGACCACACTTTTATGCACGCCTAAAAATATGGACACCGCCGGATCACAGGCCAGATGGCGTCCACGGTGCCTCCATCTGCCTCATTATAGGGAATCTTCCGCCGGGGGTTCTGTCTGAATCACGTGTTTCTGTGTAAATCTGAAATACCAGTGTAAGCGCTCAGCATAGAGCGCAGGATAACTGTTCGCAGAGCCTTACTGCGATCTTTGGGACGTAGAATGAACAAATCAACAGCAGGTGAAAAACTGGTTTAATTTATTTTTTACGCCGTTCCTGGTGCGGTATAAGTGATTACACAACTTTTTTTTTGGAGGGGGGGGGGGGGTTCGATGTGATTACAGTGATGCCAGATTTATATCGGGTTTTTATGTTTGGCTGCTGTCACACACTAAAAGACTCTTATTGCTTTTGCATCCCCATATTTAGACAGCTATAATTTTTCCAGATTTCTGCAGACAATCATGAAAGGGCTTGTTTTTTCGGGACAAGTTGACGTTTTTATTGGTGCCATTTTCGGGCACATGATGGCTTTCTATTCCAATTTTTGGGAGGCAGAATGAACAAAAAACAGTAATTAAGGAATTGTGGGGTTTTTTTTTATGCCGTTCCGTGTGTGGTAAAATTGATAAGGCAGCTTTATTCTTCGGGTCAGTACATTTACAGTGATACTACATTTCTATATTTGCTTTTATGTTTTGCCACTTTTATGCAATAAAAACTATTTTATAGAAAAAAATAATTATTTTTGTATCGCTTTATCCTGAGAGCTATAACTTCTTTTTTTTCCCGCTGATGGAACTGTATGGCGCCTTGTTTTTTTGCGGGACAAGATTAATGTTTTCAGCGGTACCATTTTTATTTACATTCGTCTTTTTGATCACATTTTATTCCACTTTTTGTTAGGTGGTAAGATGACAAAACTTTGTTTTTTATGCCTCGGTTTTCATTTATTTACACTGTGTGCAGAATTATTAGGCAAATTAGTATTTTGATCACATACATGTTGTTCTACTCTAAGCTGCTTAGGCTTGAGAGCCAACTTACCAATTAAGTAAATCTGGTGATGTGCATCTCTGTAATGAGGAGGGGTGTTGTCTAATGACATCAACACCCTATATAAGGTGTGCTTAATTATTAGGCAACTTCCTTTCCTTTGGCAAAATGGGTCAGAAGAGAGATTTGACGGGCTCTGAAAAGTCCAAAATTGTGAGATGTCTTGCAGAGGGATGCAGCAGTCTTGAAATTTCCAAACTTTTGAAGCGTGATCACCGAACAATCAAGCGTTTCATGACAAATAGCCAATAGGGTCGCAAGAAGCGTGTTGGCCAAAAAAGGCGCAAAATAACTGCCCATGAATTGAGGAAAATCAAGCGTGAAGCTGCCAAGATGCCATTCGCCACCAGTTTTGCCATATTTCAGAGCTGCAACGTTACTGGAGCATCAAAAAGCACAAGGTGTGCGATACTCAGGGACATGGCCAAGGTAAGGAAGGCTGAAAAACGACCACTTTGAACAAGAAACATAAGATAAAATGTCAAGAATGGGCCAAGAAATATCTTAAGACTGATTTTTCAAAGGTTTTATGGACTGATGAAATGAGAGTGACTCTTGATGGGCCAGATGGATGGGCCAGAGGCTGGATCAGTAAAGGGCAGAGAGCTCCACTCCGACTCTGACGCCAGCAAGGTGGAGGTGGGGTACTGGTATGGGCTGGTGTTAAGCACTCGCCCGGGCAGACTGGCGTGAGCGTGATTAGTGATCCCACTGTACCATGAACCGAGGAGCGCCTGGAGGGGCATAACTAAGTATCAACTCGGTCCGACCAAGGTCACACGGAGGCTCAGTCGACTCCGAGAACCAGGGAGGAACCGAGCAGAGGGACCAGGCGCTACTCCAGGTCAGACCTCGGTCACAGTTGTTGACCCACACCGGGGAATGCAGGAACAGGCAGGTTAGGCTGGCATACAGACAGGTGGGTACTGGCAGGCACGGCTGGTATGAAGACAGGTGGGTATTGGCAGGCACGGCTGGTATGCAGACAGGCGGGTACTAGCAGGTAGGAACACAGGCAGGATAGGGACCAGTACAGACTGGGACACAGGAACGGAACCGCAGGTGCGGTGGACAGTAGAGCAGAGCGAAACCGCCAATGCGGTGAACAAGCAGAGCGGAGAAAAACGGCAGGCGCGGTGAACAAACAGAGCTGAGCAAAACGGCAGGCGCGGTGAACAAACAGAGCTGAGCAAAACGGCAGGCGCAGTGAACAAACAGAGCTGAGCAAAACGGCAGGCGCAGTGAACAAACAGAGCTGAGCAAAACGGCAGGCGCAGTGAACAAACAGAGCGGAGCAAAACGGCAGGCGCGGTGAACAAACAGAGCGGAGCAAGACTGCAGGTGCGGTGAACAAGCAGAGCGGACCAGAAGGTGCAGGCAGACAGGACAGGGCTCTGTTCCCATGGAACAGAGTGGAAAATACAGGAAGATGGTTAAAACAAAGGAGGTAGACATGGAGGCAGGGAAAGGGGACAAGCAGAACCAGATACACACAAGGTACTTACAATGAAGTAGCGAGTGGACACAAAACTCACAAACAGAAGTACAGAGACAACGAGTTGGAGTTAGGTGCAGGTTCGGACACTGCAGGAAAAGGGAAGGTACGGACACAGAGACAAACAGATAACGGGCTAGGACACGGTTCAGACAGGAACTGAACCGTGAACAAGATACAGGAACGAGCCTGGGTACTCAGCCCCGAGGGTGGCGGAAACAGACTAGAGTCAGGACAGGACCTGGCAACTCACAGTTGCACAGAACACACTGTAAGAAAGTGTTGCTCAGGCACCTCCTACTGGGTGGAGGGGCTTTAAGTATCCAGTGACTCACAGCAATAGGCTGGGGACGCATTAGGACTGCGCACACTGTAGCTTTAAGAAACAGGAAGCAACAGCACCGACGCCCTAAGCCAGCAGACAAGAGACATACAAACAGCAGGTACTGGAGCAAAGTGTGCAGCCTGGCCTGATAGGTAAGATTGCGGTCTTGCATGGTGGGTGATGGTAAGCCATGCAAGCACGTCACCAGGGATGTTACAGCTGGTATCATCAAAGATGAACTTGTGGGACCTTTTCGGGTTGAGGATGAGTGAAGCTCAACTCCCAGACCTACTGCCAGTTGCTGGAAGACAGCTTCTTCAAGCAGTGGTACAGGAAGAAGTCGGTATCGTTCAAGAAAAACATGATTTTCATGCAGGACAATGCTCCATCACATGCATCCAACTACTCCACAGCGTGGCTGGCCAGTAAAGGTCTAAAAGAAGAAAAAATAATGACATGGCTCCCTTGTTCACCTGATCTGAACCCCATAGAGAACCTGTGGTCCATCATAAAATATGAGATCTACAGGGAGGGAAAACAGTACACCTCTCGGAACAGTGTCTGGGAGGCTGTGGTGGCTGCTGCACGCAATGTTGATAGAAAACAGATAAAGCAACTGACAGAATCTATGGATGGAAGGTTGTTGAGTGTCATCATAACGAAAGGTGGCTATATTGATCACTAATTTTTTGGGTTTTTGTTTTTGCATGTCAGAAATGTTAATTTCTAGATCAGGTAAATCTGATATTGGTTTACCGGGTGAAAATAAACAAGTGAGATGGGATTATATTTGGTTTTATTAAGTTGCCTAATAATTCTGCACAGTAATAGTTACCTGCACAAACAGATATCCTCCTAAGATAGACAAATCTAAAAAAAAAAAAACACTCCAACTTCAAAAATATTAAGCTTGGATATTTATGAGTCTTGGGTTGATTGAGAGCATAGTTGTTGATCAATAATAAAAATAATCCTCTAAAATACAACTTGCCTAATAATTCTGCACACAGAGTATTTATTTATTCACTGTTTGTTCGGCGGTATGATAAAGCATAGTTTTTTTGTGTGTTTTTTTTTTGTTTTGTTTTGTTTTTTTACACATTGTCCCACTATGGGACATCATCTTTACACTGACAGATCACTGATGAACGCAGTATACTTTATGCTGCGTCCAAAGCGCTGCACGCAGGTGAATCCGCATGTGTTCACGGTCATTGAACCATGCGGATTCACTGCATCTTATACATTGCACGCATATAATTGAATTGAAATTGACATGCCGTAGTCTGGAAAGACGCGCCGCATGTCTGTGTCCGCGGGTGTGCCGCAGGTGCACGGAGATGCATAGTGGGCATGGGATTTCTTGAATCCCATCCACTATGCTGTAACATCTGGCCGCTACGGATTGCACGCAGCTCAAGTGCGCAGCGTCCAATCTGCAGCGGTTGCTGATCATGTGCACGTACCTTACAGCGCTTAGAAGGCAAGAAGGAAATACGGTAAGCGAAAAGCGGCCCAATAAGTCGGAATAAAATGGACCAACTCCAACTCCTAAAATATATAATAAATTGGGTACAGTAGTTCAATGCAGTTTGTGGGGAATATTTTTGCATAAGAATTTGGGAAAGTTATGAAATATCCTATAAATGTCTGTCCTATTCCTGATCTAAAGGTCTAGACTTTTAGTGAAGATGAATCTGCGCTGCCGTAAACAGACCCCACGGCCCAGTGAGGGGGGGGGGGGGGGAGACACAGACCCCACAGGTACAGACCCCACGGCCCGGTGAGGGAGGGGGGGGGGTATTGGGGGACGGACACAGACCCACGGCCCAGCAAGACGGTAGAGACCCCACGGCCCGGCAAGAGGTGGGGGACAGACACTGACCCCACAGGTACAGAGCCCATGGCCCGGCGAGAGGAGGACACAGACCCCAAAGCCCGGCGAGAGGTGGGGGACAGACACAGACCCCATGGCCCGGCGAGAGGAGGACACAGACCCCATGGCCCGGCGAGAGGAGGACACAGACCCCATGGCCCGGCGAGAGGTGGGGGACACACCCCATGGCCCGGCGAGAGGTGGGGGACAGACCCCATGGCCCGGCGAGAGGTGGGGGACAGACACAGACCCCATGGCCCGGCGAGAGGTGGGGGACAGACACAGACCCCATGGCCCGGCGAGAGGTGGGGGACAGACACAGACCCCATGGCCCGGCGAGAGGTGGGGGACAGACACAGACCCCATGGCCCGGCGAGAGGTGGGGGACAGACACAGACCCCATGGCCCGGCGAGAGGTGGGGGACAGACACAGACCCCATGGCCCGGCGAGAGGTGGGGGACAGACACAGACCCCATGGCCCGGCGAGAGGTGGGGGACAGACACAGACCCCATGGCCCGGCGAGAGGTGGGGGACAGACAGACCCCACAGGTACAGACCCCATGGCCCGGCGAGAGGTGGGGGACAGACACAGACCCCACAGATACAGACCCCACAGATACAGACCCCATGGCCCGGCGAGAGGTGGGGGACAGACACAGACCCCACAGATACAGACCCCATGGCCCGGCGAGAGGTGGGGGACAGACACAGACCCCATGGCCCGGCGAGAGGTGGGGGACAGACACAGACCCCATGGCCCGGCGAGAGGTGGGGGACAGACACAGACCCCACAGGTACAGACCCCATGGCCCGGCAAGAGGTGGGGGACAGACAGACCCCACAGGTACAGACCCCATGGCCCGGCGAGAGGTGGGGGACAGACACAGACCCCACAGATACAGACCCCATGGCCCGGCGAGAGGTGGGGGACAGACACAGACCCCATGGCCCGGCGAGAGGTGGGGGACAGACACAGACCCCACAGGTACAGACCCCATGGCCCGGCGAGAGGAGGACACAGACCCCACAGGACTTCAGCACTTACAGAAAGTAGCAGTCTCGGAGGTGGTGTTCAGCAGCCGGAGTAACGCAGTTCTGGACCATTCGCAGCCATACAGCCCACACAAATCGCCCTATTTACATGAGTGCGACATTCTGGAGAAGAGAAAAATAAGGAAGCACAGAGCCGAGATGCGTGCAGTAGCTGCGAGAGCGGAGAAAACTACAAATCCCGCAATCCCTCCTGGCAAAGCATGCTGGGATAAGTAGTCCCACAACCTCCCGAGCCGCAGTAACCTCTCCGCTGCGTGTCGTCACTCAGGTCGTTCTCCACAACCGTCACTGCTCAAAAAAATTAGACTAATGGGCGTCACCCCGCGAACGACACGCCGGGAGACGCAAGCTCACTCTCCGCCCCTCGCCGTAATGGCGACCGGCTGGAGGACGGCGCAGATTTTGTGTCCTGGTGCTGTAATGCGCAGGCGCGACACGTCACTCCAGACGTCTGCGATCCACCAACCACTGATCGGCCAATCAGCGTGCGCCTATGGAGCAGGATTGGGCGCTCCCATTGGTGGGAGACGAGGGCCAGTCATCATCCGATCCAGCCCAGGTAAGAGAGCGGACCGGCGCTGCGTCGTTTCGGCCCCGTTTCCCTCCCTCCTCCCCCCTCCGGTGGTTCCAACCCCCCATTATGGTTGGGTGGGCCCCTATGTGGACCCACCCGTGACTACGCCCCAGACACTGCTGCCCGTGTATGTGACCTGGTTATGTCAGGCTGGTTCCTGGAGTGCTGTATTGTTGTGGACACTTGTGCTGCAGGCTGCGCCGTGTGTATACAGGAGAATGTGCTGCAGGCTGTGCCGTGTGTATACAGGAGAATGTGCTGCAGGCTGTGCCGTGTGTATACAGGAGAATGTGCTGCAGGCTGTACCGTGTGTATACAGGAGAATGTGCCGCAGGCTGTGCCGTGTGTATACAGGAGAATGTGCCGCAGGCTGTGCCGTGTGTATACAGGAGAATGTGCCGCAGGCTGTGCCGTGTGTATACAGGAGAATGTGCCGCAGGCTGTGCCGTGTGTATACAGGAGAATGTGCCGCAGGCTGTGCCGTGTGTATACAGGAGAATGTGCCGCAGGCTGTGCCGTGTGTATACAGGAGAATGTGCCGCAGGCTGTGCCGTGTGTATACAGGAGAATGTGCCGCAGGCTGTGCCGTGTGTATACAGGAGAATGTGCCGCAGGCTGTGCCGTGTGTATACAGGAGAATGTGCCGCAGGCTGTGCCGTGTGTGTACAGGAGAATGTGCCGCAGGCTGTGCCGTGTGTGTACAGGAGAATGTGCCGCAGGCTGTGCCGTGTGTGTACAGGAGAATGTGCCGCAGGCTGTGCCGTGTGTGTACAGGAGAATGTGCCGCAGGCTGTGCCGTGTGTGTACAGGAGAATGTGCCGCAGGCTGTGCCGTGTGTGTACAGGAGAATGTGCCGCAGGCTGTGCCGTGTGTGTACAGGAGAATGTGCCGCAGGCTGTGCCGTGTGTGTACAGGAGAATGTGCCGCAGGCTGTGCCGTGTGTGTACAGGAGAATGTGCCGCAGGCTGTGCCGTGTGTGTACAGGAGACTGTGCCGCAGGCTGTGCCGTGTGTGTACAGGAGACTGTGCCGCAGGCTGTGCCGTGTGTGTACAGGAGACTGTGCCGCAGGCTGTGCCGTGTGTGTACAGGAGACTGTGCCGCAGGCTGTGCCGTGTGTGTACAGGAGACTGTGCCGCAGGCTGTGCCGTGTGTGTACAGGAGACTGTGCCGCAGGCTGTGCCGTGTGTGTACAGGAGAATGTGCCGCAGGCTGTGCCGTGTGTGTACAGGAGAATGTGCCGCAGGCTGTGCCGTGTGTGTACAGGAGAATGTGCCGCAGGCTGTGCCGTGTGTGTACAGGAGAATGTGCCGCAGGCTGTGCCGTGTGTGTACAGGAGAATGTGCCGCAGGCTGTGCCGTGTGTGTACAGGAGAATGTGCCGCAGGCTGTGCCGTGTGTGTACAGGAGAATGTGCCGCAGGCTGTGCCGTGTGTGTACAGGAGAATGTGCCGCAGGCTGTGCCGTGTGTGTACAGGAGAATGTGCCGCAGGCTGTGCCGTGTGTGTACAGGAGAATGTGCCGCAGGCTGTGCCGTGTGTGTACAGGAGAATGTGCCGCAGGCTGTGCCGTGTGTGTACAGGAGAATGTGCCGCAGGCTGTGCCGTGTGTGTACAGGAGAATGTGCCGCAGGCTGTGCCGTGTGTGTACAGGAGAATGTGCCGCAGGCTGTGCCGTGTGTGTACAGGAGAATGTGCCGCAGGCTGTGCCGTGTGTGTACAGGAGAATGTGCCGCAGGCTGTGCCGTGTGTATACAGGAGAATGTGCCGCAGGCTGTGCCGTGTGTATACAGGAGAATGTGCCGCAGGCTGTGCCGTGTGTATACAGGAGGCTGTGCCGTGTGTGTACAGGAGAATGTGCCGCAGGCTGTGCCGTGTGTGTACAGGAGAATGTGCCGCAGGCTGTGCCGTGTGTGTACAGGAGAATGTGCCGCAGGCTGTGCCGTGTGTGTACAGGAGAATGTGCCGCAGGCTGTGCCGTGTGTGTACAGGAGAATGTGCCGCAGGCTGTGCCGTGTGTGTACAGGAGAATGTGCCGCAGGCTGTGCCGTGTGTGTACAGGAGAATGTGCCGCAGGCTGTGCCGTGTGTGTACAGGAGAATGTGCCGCAGGCTGTGCCGTGTGTGTACAGGAGAATGTGCCGCAGGCTGTGCCGTGTGTGTACAGGAGAATGTGCCGCAGGCTGTGCCGTGTGTGTACAGGAGAATGTGCCGCAGGCTGTGCCGTGTGTGTACAGGAGAATGTGCCGCAGGCTGTGCCGTGTGTGTACAGGAGAATGTGCCGCAGGCTGTGCCGTGTGTGTACAGGAGAATGTGCCGCAGGCTGTGCCGTGTGTGTACAGGAGAATGTGCCGCAGGCTGTGCCGTGTGTGTACAGGAGAATGTGCCGCAGGCTGTGCCGTGTGTGTACAGGAGAATGTGCCGCAGGCTGTGCCGTGTGTGTACAGGAGAATGTGCCGCAGGCTGTGCCGTGTGTGTACAGGAGAATGTGCCGCAGGCTGTGCCGTGTGTGTACAGGAGACTGTGCCGCAGGCTGTGCCGTGTGTGTACAGGAGACTGTGCCGCAGGCTGTGCCGTGTGTGTACAGGAGACTGTGCCGCAGGCTGTGCCGTGTGTGTACAGGAGACTGTGCCGCAGGCTGTGCCGTGTGTGTACAGGAGACTGTGCCGCAGGCTGTGCCGTGTGTGTACAGGAGACTGTGCCGCAGGCTGTGCCGTGTGTGTACAGGAGACTGTGCCGCAGGCTGTGCCGTGTGTGTACAGGAGACTGTGCCGCAGGCTGTGCCGTGTGTGTACAGGAGAATGTGCCGCAGGCTGTGCCGTGTGTGTACAGGAGAATGTGCCGCAGGCTGTGCCGTGTGTACACAGGAGAATGTGCCGCAGGCTGTGCCGTGTGTACACAGGAGAATGTGCCGCAGGCTGTGCCGTGTGTACACAGGAGACTGTGCCGCAGGCTGTGCCGTGTGTACACAGGAGACTGTGCCGCAGGCTGTGCCGTGTGTACACAGGAGACTGTGCCGCAGGCTGTGCCGTGTGTACACAGGAGACTGTGCCGCAGGCTGTGCCGTGTGTACACAGGAGACTGTGCCGCAGGCTGTGCCGTGTGTACACAGGAGACTGTGCCGCAGGCTGTGCCGTGTGTACACAGGAGACTGTGCCGCAGGCTGTGCCGTGTGTACACAGGAGACTGTGCCGCAGGCTGTGCCGTGTGTACACAGGAGACTGTGCCGCAGGCTGTGCCGTGTGTACACAGGAGACTGTGCCGCAGGCTGTGCCGTGTGTATACAGGAGAATGTGAGAATATGCCGCAGGCTGTGCCGCGTGCGTACACAGGAGAATGTGCCGCGTGCGTACACAGGAGAATGTGCCGCAGGCTGTGCCGTGTGCGTACACAGGACAATGTGCCGCGTGCGTACGCAGGAGAATGTGCCGCAGGCTGTGCCATGTCTGCATACAGGAGAATGTGCCGCAGGCTGTGCCATGTCTGCTTACAGGAGAATGTGCCGCAGGCTGTGCCACGTGCGTACACAGGAGAATGTGCCGCAGGCTGTACCGCGTGCGTACACAGGAGAATGTGCCGCAGGCTGTACCGCGTGCGTACACAGGAGAATGTGCCGCAGGCAGTGCCGTGTGTATACAGGAGAATGCGAGAATGTGCCGCATGCGTACACAGGAGAATGTGCCGCAGGCTGTGCCGCATGCGTACACAGGAGAATGTGCCGCAGGCTGTGCCGCATGCGTACACAGGAGAATGTGCCGCAGGCCTACACAGGAGAATGTGCCGCAGGCCTACACAGGAGAATGTGCCGCAGGCCTACACAGGAGAATGTGCCGCAGGCCTACACAGAAGAATGTGCCGCAGGCTGTCCCGCGTGTGCATACAGGAGAATGTGCCGCAGGCTGTGCCGCGTGTGCATACAGGAGAATGTGCCGCAGGCTGTGCCGCGTGTGCATACAGGAGAATGTGCCGCAGGCTGTGCCGCGTGTGCATACAGGAGAATGTGCCGCGTGTGCATACAGGAGAATTTGCCGCAGGCTGTGCCGCGTGTGCATACAGGAGAATGTGCCGCGTGTGCATACAGGAGAATGTGCCGCAGGCTGTGCCGCGTGTGCATACAGGAGAATGTGCCGCAGGCTGTGCCGTGTGTATACAGGAGAATGTGCCGCAGGCTGTGCCGTGTGTATACAGGAGAATGTGAGAATATGCCGCAGGCTGTGCCGCGTGCGTACACAGGAGAATGTGCCGCGTGCGTACACAGGAGAATGTGCCGCAGGCTGTGCCGTGTGCGTACACAGGACAATGTGCCGCGTGCGTACGCAGGAGAATGTGCCGCAGGCTGTGCCGTGTCTGCATACAGGAGAATGTGCCGCAGGCTGTGCCATGTCTGCTTACAGGAGAATGTGCCGCAGGCTGTGCCACGTGCGTACACAGGAGAATGTGCCGCAGGCTGTACCGCGTGCGTACACAGGAGAATGTGCCGCAGGCTGTACCGCGTGCGTACACAGGAGAATGTGCCGCAGGCAGTGCCGTGTGTATACAGGAGAATGCGAGAATGTGCCGCATGCGTACACAGGAGAATGTGCCGCATGCGTACACAGGAGAATGTGCCGCAGGCTGTGCCGCATGCGTACACAGGAGAATGTGCCGCAGGCCTACACAGGAGAATGTGCCGCAGGCCTACACAGGAGAATGTGCCGCAGGCCTACACAGGAGAATGTGCCGCAGGCCTACACAGAAGAATGTGCCGCAGGCTGTCCCGCGTGTGCATACAGGAGAATGTGCCGCAGGCTGTGCCGCGTGTGCATACAGGAGAATGTGCCGCAGGCTGTGCCGCGTGTGCATACAGGAGAATGTGCCGCAGGCTGTGCCGCGTGTGCATACAGGAGAATGTGCCGCGTGTGCATACAGGAGAATTTGCCGCAGGCTGTGCCGCGTGTGCATACAGGAGAATGTGCCGCGTGTGCATACAGGAGAATGTGCCGCAGGCTGTGCCGCGTGTGCATACAGGAGAATGTGCCGCAGGCTGTGCCGTGTGTATACAGGAGAATGTGCCGCAGGCTGTGCCGTGTGTATACAGGAGACTGTGCCGCAGGCTGTGCCGTGTGTATACAGGAGACTGTGCCGCAGGCTGTGCCGTGTGTATACAGGAGACTGTGCCGCAGGCTGTGCCGTGTGTATACAGGAGACTGTGCCGCAGGCTGTGCCGTGTGTATACAGGAGACTGTGCCGCAGGCTGTGCCGTGTGTATACAGGAGAATGTGCCGCAGGCTGTGCCGTGTGTATACAGGAGAATGTGCCGCAGGCTGTGTCGTGTGTGTACAGGAGAATGTGCCGCAGGCTGTGCCGTGTGTGTACAGGAGAATGTGCCGCAGGCTGTGCCGTGTGTGTACAGGAGACTGTGCCGCAGGCTGTGCCGTGTGTGTACAGGAGACTGTGCCGCAGGCTGTGCCGTGTGTGTACAGGAGAATGTGCCGCAGGCTGTGCCGTGTGTATACAGGAGACTGTGCCGCAGGCTGTGCCGTGTGTATACAGGAGACTGTGCCGCAGGCTGTGCCGTGTGTATACAGGAGAATGTGCCGCAGGCTGTGCCGCATGCGTACACAGGAGAATGTGCCGCGTGCGTACACAGGAGAATGTGCAGCAGGCTGTGCCGTGTGCGTACACAGGACAATGTGCCGCGTGCGTACGCAGGAGAATGTGCCGCAGGCTGTGCCGTGTCTGCATACAGGAGAATGTGCCGCAGGCTGTGCCATGTCTGCTTACAGGAGAATGTGCCGCAGGCTGTGCCACGTGCGTACACAGGAGAATGTGCCGCAGGCTGTGCCACGTGCGTACACAGGAGAATGTGCCGCAGGCTGTACCGCGTGCGTACACAGGAGAATGTGCCGCAGGCAGTGCCGTGTGTATACAGGAGAATGCGAGAATGTGCCGCATGCGTACACAGGAGAATGTGCCGCAGGCTGTGCCGCATGCGTACACAGGAGAATGTGCCGTAGGCTGTGCCGCATGCCTACACAGGAGAATGTGCCGCATGCCTACACAGGAGAATGTGCCGCATGCCTACACAGGAGAATGTGCCGCATGCCTACACAGGAGAATGTGCCGCATGCCTACACAGGAGAATGTGCCGCATGCCTACACAGGAGAATGTGCCGCATGCCTACACAGGAGAATGTGCCGCATGCCTACACAGGAGAATGTGCCGCATGCCTACACAGGAGAATGTGCCGCATGCCTACACAGGAGAATGTGCCGCATGCCTACACAGGAGAATGTGCCGCAGGCTGTGCCGCGTGTGCATACAGGAGAATGTGCCGCAGGCTGTGCCGCGTGTGCATACAGGAGAATGTGCCGCAGGCTGTGCCGCGTGTGCATACAGGAGAATGTGCCGCGTGTGCATACAGGAGAATGTGCCGCAGGTGCATACAGGAGAATGTGCCGCAGGTGCATACAGGAGAATGTGCCGCAGGTGCATACAGGAGAATGTGCCGCGTGTGCATACAGGAGAATGTGCCGCAGGCTGTGCCGCGTGTGCATACAGGAGAATGTGCCGCAGGCTGTGCCGCGTGTGCATACAGGAGAATGTGCCGCAGGCTGTGCCGCGTGTGCATACAGGAGAATGTGCCGCAGGCTGTGCCGCGTGTGCATACAGGAGAATGTGCCGCAGGCTGTGCCGCGTGTGCATACAGGAGAATGTGCCGCAGGCTGTGCCGCGTGTGCATACAGGAGAATGTGCCGCAGGCTGTGCCGCGTGTGCATACAGGAGAATGTGCCGCAGGCTGTGCCGCGTGTGCATACAGGAGAATGTGCCGCAGGCTGTGCCGTGTGTATACAAATGTGCTGCAGAATGTGCCGTGTGTATACAAATGTGCTGGAGGCTGTGCCGTGTGTATACAAATGTGCTGGAGGCTGTGCCGTGTGTATACAAATGTGCTGCAGGCTGTGCCGTGTGTATACAAATGTGCTGCAGGCTGTGCCGTGTGTATACAAATGTGCTGCAGGCTGTGCCGTGTATATACAGGAGAATGTGCCGTGTATATACAGGAGAATGTGCTGCAGGCTGTGCCGTGTGTATACAAATGTGCTGCAGGCTGTGCCGTGTGTATACAAATGTGCTGCAGGCTGTGCCGTGTGTATACAAATGTGCTGCAGGCTGTGCCGTGTGTATACAGGAGAATGTGCCGCAGGCTGTGCCATGTGTATACAGGAGAATGTGAGAATGTGCCGCGTGCGTACACAGGAGAATATGCCGCAGGCTGTGCCGCGTGCGTACACAGGAGAATGTGCCGCGTGCGTACGCAGGAGAAAGTGCCGCAGGCTGTGCCGCGTGCGTACGCAGGAGAAAGTGCCGCAGGCTGTGCCGCGTGCGTACGCAGGAGAGTGTGCCGCGTGCGTACACAGGAGAATGTCTTGTTTTTATTATAAGGCGGCGTTCACACCATGCAGTAACTGAGGCTGTGACCCAAGCAAGTCCAACATAAACTGCTTTTATTCAGCAAAACTTTCAGGTAAACAGAAAGTCCTCCGGTTCGCAGCCGGGTTAACACAAGTCCATAACAAAGGTTGCCGTCGGCAATGGCCGCAGTGGGCCGCTCAGAGCCTGATTGTTGCAGAGCCTTCCCAGGCGTGGGTTCAGCTACACACAGCCCGCCAAGCTTTCCTGCTTTGCTCCTACAGGTCCCAACACTGAACAACACTAATCCTTAGTGCAGGGTTTTTAAAGGACCTGTGGCAAGAAAACCCTGGTTGGAGGGAGGAGGCCGCCCCACTGCCTTCCTGTAGCCTCCTCCAAGAAATGAAGGTCCTGCCTGGTTTTACTTAATCTACCTTAGCCAGATAGCCTGGCCAGGTCAATGCTCACCTTCATTCCTGCATTGCAGCCGCAGCTGTGTCTGTGACTGCAATGCACACCAATGGATTTAATAGGTCTCTGTACACATTCTTAGGATATATAACGTCCCTCATATACGATCCCGGTCACTGCCTCACAGTATGTATAGGCTGTGCAGGAGGGTGTACTGTGTCTGTATAGTATGTGTTGCGTGTACTGTGTCTGTATAGTATGTGTTGCATGTGCAGGCTGCGCTGTGCTGGATGTGTTGCGTGTGCAGGCTGCGCTGTGCTGGATGTGTTGCGTGTGCAGGCTGCGCTGTGCTGCATGTGTTGCATGTGCAGGCTGCGCTGTGCTGGATGTGTTGCATGTGCAGGCTGCGCTGTGCTGGATGTGTTGCTTTTGCAGGCTGTGCTGGATGTGTTGCTTTTGCAGGCTGTGCTGGATGTGTTGCGTTTGCAGGCTGCGCTGTGCTGGATGTGTTGCATGTGCAGGCTGCGCTGTGCTGGATGTGTTGCGTGTGCAGGCTGCGCTGTGCTGGATGTGTTGCGTTTGCAGGCTGGATGTGTTGCATGTGCAGGCTGCGCTGTGCTGGATGTGTTGCGTGTGCAGGCTGCGCTGTGCTGGATGGGTTGCGTGTGCAGGCTGCTCTGTGCTGGATGGGTTGCGTGTGCAGGCTGCTCTGTGCTGGATGGGTTGCGTGTGCAGGCTGCGCTGTGCTGGATGGGTTGCGTGTGCAGGCTGCGCTGTGCTGGATGGGTTGCGTGTGCAGGCTGCACTGTGCTGGATGGGTTGCGTGTGCAGGCTGCGCTGTGCTGGATGGGTTGCGTGTGCAGGCTGCGCTGTGCTGGATGGGTTGCGTGTGCAGGCTGCGCTGTGCTGGATGGGTTGCGTGTGCAGGCTGCGCTGTGCTGGATGGGTTGCGTGTGCAGGCTGCGCTGTGCTGGATGGGTTGCGTGTGCAGGCTGCGCTGTGCTGGATGGGTTGCGTGTGCAGGCTGCGCTGTGCTGGATGGGTTGCGTGTGCAGGCTGCGCTGTGCTGGATGGGTTGCGTGTGCAGGCTGCGCTGTGCTGGATGGGTTGCGTGTGCAGGCTGCGCTGTGCTGGATGGGTTGCGTGTGCAGGCTGCGCTGTGCTGGATGGGTTGCGTGTGCAGGCTGCGCTGTGCTGGATGGGTTGCGTGTGCAGGCTGCGCTGTGCTGGATGGGTTGCGTGTGCAGGCTGCGCTGTGCTGGATGGGTTGCATGTGCAGGCTGCGCTGTGCTGGATGTGTTGCATGTGCAGGCTGCGCTGTGCTGGATGTGTTGCTTTTGCAGGCTGTGCTGGATGTGTTGCGTTTGCAGGCTGCGCTGTGCTGGATGTGTTGCATGTGCAGGCTGCGCTGTGCTGGATGTGTTGCGTGTGCAGGCTGCGCTGTGCTGGATGTGTTGCGTTTGCAGGCTGGATGTGTTGCATGTGCAGGCTGCGCTGTGCTGGATGTGTTGCGTGTGCAGGCTGCGCTGTGCTGGATGGGTTGCGTGTGCAGGCTGCTCTGTGCTGGATGGGTTGCGTGTGCAGGCTGCTCTGTGCTGGATGGGTTGCGTGTGCAGGCTGCGCTGTGCTGGATGGGTTGCGTGTGCAGGCTGCGCTGTGCTGGATGGGTTGCGTGTGCAGGCTGCGCTGTGCTGGATGGGTTGCGTGTGCAGGCTGCGCTGTGCTGGATGGGTTGCGTGTGCAGGCTGCGCTGTGCTGGATGGGTTGCGTGTGCAGGCTGCGCTGTGCTGGATGGGTTGCGTGTGCAGGCTGCGCTGTGCTGGATGGGTTGCGTGTGCAGGCTGCGCTGTGCTGGATGGGTTGCGTGTGCAGGCTGCGCTGTGCTGGATGGGTTGCGTGTGCAGGCTGCGCTGTGCTGGATGGGTTGCGTGTGCAGGCTGCGCTGTGCTGGATGGGTTGCGTGTGCAGGCTGCGCTGTGCTGGATGGGTTGCGTGTGCAGGCTGCGCTGTGCTGGATGGGTTGCGTGTGCAGGCTGCGCTGTGCTGGATGGGTTGCGTGTGCAGGCTGCGCTGTGCTGGATGGGTTGCGTGTGCAGGCTGTGCTGGATGGGTTGCGTGTGCAGGCTGCGCTGTGCTGGATGGGTTGCGTGTGCAGGCTGCGCTGTGCTGGATGGGTTGCGTGTGCAGGCTGCGCTGTGCTGGATGGGTTGCGTGTGCAGGCTGCGCTGTGCTGGATGGGTTGCGTGTGCAGGCTGCGCTGTGCTGGATGGGTTGCATGTGCAGGCTGCGCTGTGCTGGATGGGTTGCGTGTGCAGGCTGCGCTGTGCTGGATGGGTTGCGTGTGCAGGCTGCGCTGTGCTGGATGGGTTGCGTGTGCAGGCTGCGCTGTGCTGGATGGGTTGCGTGTGCAAGGCTGCGCTGTGCTGGATGGGTTGCGTGTGCAGGCTGCGCTGTGCTGGATGGGTTGCGTGTGCAGGCTGCGCTGTGCTGGATGGGTTGCGTGTGCAGGCTGCGCTGTGCTGGATGGGTTGCGTGTGCAGGCTGCGCTGTGCTGGATGGGTTGCGTGTGCAGGCTGCGCTGTGCTGGATGGGTTGCGTGGGCAGGCTGCGCTGTGCTGGATGGGTTGCGTGTGCAGACTGCGCTGTGCTGGATGTGTTGCGTGTGCAGTATGCGCTGTGCTGGATGGGTTGCGTGTGCAGGTTGCGCTGTGCTGGATGGGTTGCGTGTGCAGGTTGCGCTGTGCTGGATGGGTTGCGTGTGCAGGTTGCGCTGTGCTGGATGGGTTGCGTGTGCAGGTTGCGCTGTGCTGGATGGGTTGCGTGTGCAGGTTGCGCTGTGCTGGATGGGTTGCGTGTGCAGGCTGCGCTGTGCTGGATGGGTTGCGTGTGCAGGCTGCGCTGTGCTGGATGGGTTGCGTGTGCAGGCTGCGCTGTGCTGGATGGGTTGCGTGTGCAGGCTGCGCTGTGCTGGATGGGTTGCGTGTGCAGGCTGCGCTGTGCTGGATGGGTTGCGTGTGCAGGCTGCGCTGTGCTGGATGGGTTGCGTGTGCAGGCTGCGCTGTGCTGGATGGGTTGCGTGTGCAGGCTGCGCTGTGCTGGATGGGTTGCGTGTGCAGGCTGCGCTGTGCTGGATGGGTTGCGTGTGCAGGCTGCGCTGTGCTGGATGGGTTGCGTGTGCAGGCTGCGCTGTGCTGGATGGGTTGCGTGTGCAGGCTGCGCTGTGCTGGATGGGTTGCGTGTGCAGGCTGCGCTGTGCTGGATGGGTTGCGTGTGCAGGCTGCCTTGTGCTGGATGGGTTGCGTGTGCAGGCTGCGCTGTGCTGGATGGGTTGCGTGTGCAGGCTGCGCTGTGCTGGATGGGTTGCGTGTGCAGGCTGCGCTGTGCTGGATGGGTTGCGTGTGCAGGCTGCGCTATGCTGGATGGGTTGCGTGTGCAGGCTGTGCTGGATGGGTTGCGTGTGCAGGCTGCGCTGTGCTGGATGGGTTGCGTGTGCAGGCTGCGCTGTGCTGGATGGGTTGCGTGTGCAGACTGCGCTGTGCTGGATGTGTTGCGTGTGCAGACTGCGCTGTGCTGGATGGGTTGCGTGTGCAGGTTGCGCTGTGCTGGATGGGTTGCGTGTGCAGGTTGCGCTGTGCTGGATGGGTTGCGTGTGCAGGTTGCGCTGTGCTGGATGGGTTGCGTGTGCAGGCTGCGCTGTGCTGGATGGGTTGCGTGTGCAGGCTGCGCTGTGCTGGATGGGTTGCGTGTGCAGGCTGCGCTGTGCTGGATGGGTTGCGTGTGCAGGCTGCGCT
The DNA here is from genome assembly GCF_046119375.1 of Phyllobates terribilis. Taxonomy (NCBI): domain Eukaryota; kingdom Metazoa; phylum Chordata; class Amphibia; order Anura; family Dendrobatidae; genus Phyllobates; species Phyllobates terribilis. The sequence continues at coordinate 107,839,710 of NW_027362764.1, read as the reverse complement.
GTGCTGGATGGGTTGCGTGTGCAGGCTGCGCTGTGCTGGATGGGTTGCGTGTGCAGGCTGCGCTGTGCTGGATGGGTTGCGTGTGCAGGCTGCGCTGTGCTGGATGGGTTGCGTGTGCAGGCTGCGCTGTGCTGGATGGGTTGCGTGTGCAGGCTGCGCTGTGCTGGATGGGTTGCGTGTGCAGGCTGCGCTGTGCTGGATGGGTTGCGTGTGCAGGCTGCGCTGTGCTGGATGGGTTGCGTGTGCAGGCTGCGCTGTGCTGGATGGGTTGCGTGTGCAGGCTGCGCTGTGCTGGATGGGTTGCGTGTGCAGGCTGCGCTGTGCTGGATGGGTTGCGTGTGCAGGCTGCGCTGTGCTGGATGGGTTGCGTGTGCAGGCTGCGCTGTGCTGGATGGGTTGCGTGTGCAGGCTGCGCTGTGCTGGATGGGTTGCGTGTGCAGGCTGCGCTGTGCTGGATGGGTTGCGTGTGCAGGCTGCGCTGTGCTGGATGGGTTGCGTGTGCAGGCTGCGCTGTGCTGGATGGGTTGCGTGTGCAGGCTGCGCTGTGCTGGATGGGTTGCGTGTGCAGGCTGCGCTGTGCTGGATGGGTTGCGTGTGCAGGCTGCGCTGTGCTGGATGGGTTGCGTGTGCAGGCTGCGCTGTGCTGGATGGGTTGCGTGTGCAGGCTGCGCTGTGCTGGATGGGTTGCGTGTGCAGGCTGCGCTGTGCTGGATGGGTTGCGTGTGCAGGCTGCGCTGTGCTGGATGGGTTGCGTGTGCAGGCTGCGCTGTGCTGGATGGGTTGCGTGTGCAGGCTGCGCTGTGCTGGATGGGTTGCGTGTGCAGGCTGCGCTGTGCTGGATGGGTTGCGTGTGCAGGCTGTGCTGGATGGGTTGCGTGTGCAGGCTGCGCTGTGCTGGATTGGTTGCGTGTGCAGTATGCGCTGTGCTGGATGGGTTGCGTGTGCAGACTGCGCTGTGCTGGATGGGTTGCGTGTGCAGACTGCGCTGTGCTGGATGGGTTGCGTGTGCAGTATGCGCTGTGCTGGATGGGTTGCGTGTGCAGGTTGCGCTGTGCTGGATGGGTTGCGTGTGCAGGTTGCGCTGTGCTGGATGGGTTGCGTGTGCAGGCTGCGCTGTGCTGGATGGGTTGCGTGTGCAGGCTGCGCTGTGCTGGATGGGTTGCGTGTGCAGGCTGCGCTGTGCTGGATGGGTTGCGTGTGCAGGCTGCGCTGTGCTGGATGGGTTGCGTGTGCAGGCTGCGCTGTGCTGGATGGGTTGCGTGTGCAGGCTGCGCTGTGCTGGATGGGTTGCGTGTGCAGGTTGCGCTGTGCTGGATGGGTTGCGTGTGCAGGTTGCGCTGTGCTGGATGGGTTGCGTGTGCAGGTTGCGCTGTGCTGGATGGGTTGCGTGTGCAGGTTGCGCTGTGCTGGATGGGTTGCGTGTGCAGGTTGCGCTGTGCTGGATGGGTTGCGTGTGCAGGCTGCGCTGTGCTGGATGGGTTGCGTGTGCAGGCTGCGCTGTGCTGGATGGGTTGCGTGTGCAGGCTGCGCTGTGCTGGAAACCATCAGGTGGGAAGGTGTATATAAATGATTGGCCGCGCCTTGGAGCACCGTGTGCCAGTGCTTGGTTTGAACCAGGGCTGTGGAGTCGGTATAAAATGGAGCGACTCCAACTCCTAAAATATATAATAAATTGGGTACAGTAGTTCAGTACAGTTTGTGGGGAATATTTTTTCATAAGAATTTGGTAAAGTTATGAAGTGTCCTATAAATGTCTGTCCTTTTCCTGATCTAAGGGTCTAGACTTTTAGCTGAGATGAATCTGTGCTACAGTAAATTTATCACTTACACTGAGCCATGTATGAGGGAGTCGGAGGTTTGGCTTACCGACTCCACAGCCCTGGTTTGAACAGTCGTTCTGTGCTGACCCTTCATAGGGGTGCCCGACTTTTAAAAAAAATAAAATAATAAAAAGTAAGCACAGCTGCAAATGGTATTAAATAGCACAATAAGGCCACGGCCCCACTATCAGTATTTGGTCAGTTTTCGGTCAGTATTTTTTTTCAGGAGTGGGAGCCAAAACCAGGTGAGGAACAATCAGAGAAAAGGTATAATAGAAACCAGTCACCAATTCTGCATTTATCACCCACTCCTGTTTTTTTCTCCCACTCCTAAGAAAAAATACTGACCAAATACTGATAGTGGGGCCGTGGCCTAAGCATTAATCACCTCTTCTCCCCCATCACCCCCAGTGATCCATCTCTGATGCCCCCAGCCCCCATCTTCACAGTGTTTTTTTTTTACTAGTTAGCATGTGACCGCAGCAGCCAATCATCAGCCTGAGCAATCAAGTGCAGTAATACCAGCATCACTGCTCAGCAGAAGGAGCCATGATTTAATTAGTACTGCATATGGCCAGTGATTGGCTGCAGCGGTCATGCCCTAGCTGCTTGTAAACAAACAGTAGGAGTGCTCCAAGAGGGTCAGAACTGGGTTATCGGGCAATGAAGGAGGAAGTGATGTTTTGTCATTTGCTGAAAGTGGGATAATCCCTTTAGTCATGGAGCACCGACCTCGCAGGCCAAGTTATCTCAGAGGCTTGTCACATCATGGGGTGGGTCATCAATATCAGATCAATGGGGTCCTATACCCCCAATATGTACAGTGGGGGTCCTATACCCCCAGCGATCAGCTGTTCTTAGCTACATCCCAGCTCCTATAGGAGTGAATGGAAGCTCAGCTGGAGAACGGCCACTAATCAGTGTACATGGCTGTCAGGTTCCCCCACTCTGTGCACTGTGTACATCCGGCCACCGCAGGACCTGTAAAAGGCCGATCGCTCATCCAGTGGCCACATGTTACTGATTTGGCCCCTTGGCTGCGTTCTGTACATCATTTCACACTAACTACGTATTTTATCTCGTAGGAGATCAGACTTACTATGGCTTTGGCTCTGAAATGTTAGTACACATAATTTTAGACAAATGTAGTAATGACTGTATCAGAAATAACAGATGTTTGCACAAAGATGGACAGTTTTGAAATGTATAAAAGAAGGAACGACATTGGTGAGCTGTAAACTGCCCCACGTTTGTCACTGGCAGTAATCACGGGCACGCACCAGTGCTTAGGTAGTAAAAAAGGAAACCACCTAATGTATACAGAAGATGTCCTATATCAAGCAGCTCGCCCACCATGAGAGTTCTGGTGCACTCACTGCCTCGTCTCCATTCATCACAGCTGTAGTATTTTGGCCCCGTTATGTTTGATAACCTGTAACTGTAGAAAAGCATACATGTAATCCGCTCCGAAAAGAAGTGCTGCATAAAATACCAAGTGTGAACACAGCCTTACAGAAAAAAAATAGATTGCATTTACCTGCACAGCAAAAGCAAAATAATGCATAGCATATATATAGATTACGCTATATGTATACAGATTTGTGTGTCCCAACTGCGTGGTTCTGCAGGCAGTGCCAGGACACATCATTCACCGGCTCCCAGATCTCCCCGTACACAGTCAGGGCTTCCCTGCATCTCCGGTTACATCAGCTGTCAACAGAGGCCCCTTGTTATGTCGGATCCGGTCCCTGCTGCCAGTCACTGTGTCACGTGGAGAGGCCAGACAGATCCGTCTCTGAATCCAAATCCTGCGCTTTTTACTATGGGGAAACTTCCCAGCCCCGGGATTGTAGATTAGATTGTAACACTGAGGCTTTGTGGGCATTTTTACGCATAAAAACAACCAAAAATCCATTTGAATTTCATACATTATTTGGTTTATTAGTGGTCTTAAGCCCCCCCATACACATTTCCCATCATTTCTATATGGAAGTTTATTGGGTGATTAATGCAACTTCTGTCTGCGATACATATAACATATCCTAGTTGTGAATCACAGTATATAGCCTAATGACAAAAAAAAACTAAGGGGCACGGCCCCACTATAAGTGTCCCCTCTTTAAACTGGTCAATAAAACTTAACTTTTAATTAGAACTTCCTAAAATTAATTATTTTTTGAGGTATTATTTAATAAGATCATCCTTGATTTGCTCTAATTGTATAGGGCAAATCAAGGATGATCTTTTTAAATTAATACCCCACAAAATAATTAATTTTATGTAGTTCTAATTAAAAGTTAAAGCGGTATTCCTATCTCCAAGATCATATACCAGTTTGTAGCAGTTGTAATAATATTAGCAAATGCCTCCAATTAGAAATGTAGTATAGTTCTTCTGATTCGCTATGTTGCTTACCGCATGTGCAGGGCATTGCAGTAGCTTAGGTGTCCATGGTTTCGACCACTAACAACTATATGAGTGGTTGTAACCATGGATACCTAAGCCCCTGCAATGCCCCGCACATGGGGTAAGTGATATAGCAAATCAGAAGAACTATACTACATTTCTAATTGGATGTATTTGTTATTATTATTACACCTACTACATATTGGGATAGGATCTTGGAGATGGGAATACCCATTTATGTTTTATTGACCTGTTAGAGAGGGGCTACATCTAGCGGGGCTCTGTCCCCTCATTTTTTCTTCATGGTATTAATAACTGTTAATTTTGATTATTACATTTCTGCTTTGTGTGGAGGAACATTAAAGAGGCTCTAGCAGCCGGATGGTTGCCCCATGGACTTCCTACCACCTCCTTCTGATTAGAAGGCCCCGGCATTGTACATCATAGCATAGACAAGCCGTTACAGTGGCCAACTGACCAGATGGGTGACGCCTGGGAGGCAGGTAGCAGGCAGTTCGCAGAGCTTTGGCCCCGGTGTCAGAGTACCAGCGAGGCTGCTGGACCAGGATCCTGCAAATCGTTTTGCACAAGTTTTAGTTAAAATATTTCCTGGTGATTACCACTACGATCCTCGCCGAGCCGTCATCGAGGAGACGTACAGTACATGGGTCGCAATGCAAATATACAATTCTTCTCTACTGATTATTTGCTGCGTGATTATCTGTACTGTAAGGGATATTTTGTGTAGTACCTCCCTAACAAGCATTTTGTTTTTAAAAAAATCGTTATATTTAAATTGTAATTGTCATTACTGTTCTAGAAAATAGGAAAAACATTCTTGTATAAATGTAGGCTATCAGCCCAGGAGAGGAATCACATTAGGATAGGTTCCCAGTAAAGAGGATCGCCTTGTCATTGGCTGCTTGGCATGCATGAATTGGCCAGTTTATGTGCTAAGTATCTTATCTTTGTTTTTTCCTATTGTCTAGAGCAGTAATGCAATTCCAGTAGGATCCTACCTACCCATATAAATGTAGGCTTTCAGCCCAGGAGAGGTTTCACACTAGGATAGGTTTCCAGCAAAGAGAAATACAACAAAGGTGCACTGTGTGAACAAGCCCTAAGGCTGCGTGCCCACTATGCGTTTTTCAAGCGTTTTTGCCACGGAATTTCTGCAGCGAAAACGCTTGGTAATACGTGCTCCATGGTCCCCAATCATAATCCGCATGTGCTGTGGACATGCTGCGGAAATTTCCGCTGCGGATTATCATTGCGGAAAAATCCGCAGCATGTCCATTAATTCTGCTGGCACACAGCGTAATTGCTGCCATTGACTTGCACTGAAACGCTTGATATCCGCATGACTACATGTGCACATGCGGATATGAAGCGATTCAATGTGCGAATGGTACCCGGGTCTGGAGAAGAGGAGACTCTCATCCAGACCTGGGTATCATGGTACCTGTAAAAAATAGAATTTAAAATAAAAAATAAAGATTATACTCACCTTCCGATGGCCCCCGGCCTCCTAAGCGATGCGTCCGGTGTGTTGGGCGGCTCGTGGTGGTGTGAGGACCTGACATGATGTCGTTTAGTAATGTGACCTATCACATGACTCAATGACGTCACCGCAGGTCCTTTTACACAACCGCGACCCATACAACACACCGGATGGAGCGGAGAAAGAGAACGGGGGCCATCGGAAGGTGAGTATAATCTTTATTTTTTACCATTCTTCTTCTTTCTTTTTTTTTAACTATTACTCGGTCACACTATATATGCCGGTTGCATGGATTTATATAGTGTGACCAAGTTGTCAAGCACTTTCCAAGTGATGCTAAAATCGCTTGGAAAAGTGCTTGATAACCCGCATGCAGAAATGCATGCAAAAACACTTGACAAAGGCTTCTACCTGGCAGGAAATCCGCATGTACAATCCGCATGCGTTTTTCCTGCCAGGGAGAAGCGTAAAAAATATGCAGCATTTCTGCATCGTGGGCACATAGCCTAAGGATTTGTTCTAATTAGATCTTTTATAGCAGGACATCCATTTCAATATTAATGGCTTATTCACAGGGTATCGCCTCCATCCACCACCTGACTTGTTGAACAAGGGTCAGGGGAACGACCTCCATTCCCCAGAAGGTGCGAGTTTCTGTGTATACTGGTGGGCTTTATCTCCCCTCAATTTCACAGGGAGCAGGAAAATCTCTCTGCTCTGATTGTGGGCACCTACCATAATGTCTGTTCTATGCCCACCCCCATGGTAAGAGCAGAGGTCTCCTGACCCACCAGCTGTTGTTTCCATTAGGCTAGGGCTACACAGCTTCATGTGTTGCCTAACAGCTGTTCTCAGGTGAAGGGTGACATCACATTTGTGCTTCTCGCCTGCTGCCGCGCGACTATTTTAGAGCTCTGATGTGCTATAAAATGAAGTAGCCAAGTTGCAGCTTGTCCCACGTCACTCTCTTCTGGCATTGAAGCCTTTGGCACGTAAAGTGTCTGGGACAGAAAATCCAACTCACTTGAAAACATTTGCGACTCTGATGCAGTTGCAGGTCACAGTGCAGCACCATAGGAGATCACTAAATGCAACGTCGCATTGTGGCTCTGAAATTGCAGTGTTGTTCAACAAGTGCATAGCCATCGCCTAACCCCACACCTGTATGGCCACCTCTCCTTTGACCCTTCACCAGGATGCAGCGACCCCCATCTTTCAGACGTTGAGGACTTGCAGGAAAGCTTCTGTGTTACCCTCATGTGAAACCGGCCTCATTGTGATGGGTTAAATGTCTCCCAGGTGATATTGTCTTGTGTTTTTCTTACATTGTTGTCAGGGGAGTAAATCCCAGTCGTTCTTTAACAGCTGTGACCATTAGATTTTCAAATTATTTTTTTTTTGTGCATTCACAACATCTGAAGCTTCTTTCCTTCCTTCTTTGTTTTATGTTGCACATTGTTTTCCATGATCTAGTACCTGACGGTACTGACCTGCAGATGACCGGCTACTGACGAGATCTTGTGTCCTGGTAGGTAGCCCACAAAGCCAGTGCATTGTGTCCTGCTAGGTAGCCCACAAAGCCAGTGCATTGTGTCCTGCTAGGTAGCCCACAAAGCCAGTGCATTGTGTCCTGCTAGGTAGCCCACAAAGCCAGTGCATTGTGTCCTGCTAGGTAGCCCACAAAGCCAGTGCATTGTGTCCTGCTAGGTAGCCCACAAAGCCAGTGCATTGTGTCCTGCTAGGTGGTAGCCCACTGAGCCAGAGCATTGTGTCCTGGCAGGTAGCCCACAGAGCCGGTGCATTGTATCCTGGTAGGTAGCCCACAGAGCCGGAGCATTGTGTCCTGGCAGGTAGTCCACAGAGCCGGAGCATTGTGTCCTGGCAGGTAGCCCACAGAGCCGGTGCATTGTGTCCTGGCAGGTAGCCCACAGAGCCGGTGCATTGTGTCCTGGCAGGTAGCCCACAGAGCCGGTGCATTGTGTCCTGGCAGGTAGCCCACAGAGCCGGTGCATTGTGTCCTGGCAGGTAGCCCACAGAGCCGGTGCATTGTGTCCTGGCAGGTAGCCCACAGAGCCGGTGCATTGTGTCCTGGCAGGTAGCCCACAGAGCCGGTGCATTGTGTCCTGGCAGGTAGCCCACAGAGCCGGTGCATTGTGTTGGGAAATGTTATGTTTGGCTTGTAGAGTATGCACTTGTTACGTTCGCAGTCTCTGAGGTTTTGTATGATGCCTGGATGACGATTGTTAGTGTTTCTCCAGATACTCCGCACAGAGCAGACGTTGCCCCATATCTTGTTACATACGAGGATAATGTGGCGGTGATTTATGGAGATGGTATTGTACAATATATTCCGCGTTGTTTGCAATTATCATGAGGCTTAGTCTAATTTATTTCATAATTGAATAGTTATTAAAGGGATATTACAGCTTTACAAAGTGATTCATTGTCTAATAAAAAGTTATACCATTTTCTAATAAACTATCAATTCCACATGGTTTTCAAGATTTTAAAGGGGTTTTCTGATATAATTTTCCCTATATATGAAACATATGGACCTTTAATTATTCAACCTATGAAGCCTCACTTAAACCTTTGATCTTGATTTCTAGCTCCGTCTTGGTCCCCCATATCTACCTCCGCACACCCGGTCTTGTTACATGCAATCCTTTCAGTTTGCTCCAGAAGACTGCAGTCTCCATAAATCCTAGCGTTGACCTCACATGGTTAGGAAAGTGCACTAAAAAGTGTGACCGAGTGGAGGAGTTCTGCTCCATACACTGTGTACAGCTGGGTGCTGCCAGAGCCGCTGATTGGTGGGGGTCCTAGGTGTCAAGACCCCCACAATTTGATATTGAGGACCTCTTCTAAGGATAATTTATCAATCCCATAGTAATGAAAAACCATTTTAATGGCCACGTTAAAAGGGTTGTGTAATCTTTCTTAAAGAGCTCGCAGCTCCCCTGCCCTCCCAGCTTCCTTCTTCCCGGGGGCAGTGTCTCCTGAAAATTGACAGTTCGGATTGGTGTCTTTACTCAACCACTTGTGTCCTCTCCAATGGTGCAAGCGGAGGAAGTTTTGCCTCTGCAGCATCAGATAAGCTCATGGCCACTAAAGCTGGCCAACTACCAGTCCAGCTTCAGAGCACTGCTTACAAGCTCTACAGCAAGCAGCCTGCAAGCGCAGTATATGTGCAATAAGATATTTTTAGATATGTTTGTGCATGGGGGGTTGGGGGGCTTTTAAAACATTTTTATTACCCATAAAAAGGTAAAAAATGTCTTTGGGGGACTTTTTTTTGCTCAGTTTTTCTATAACTGGGTAGATAGAAGCTCCAGATACAAGAAAAGTATCCTGCAGACATGTGTTTCAGGGTATTTGCCCCATCTCAGTGCAAAGTAAGAGATATGATTTGGCTAGGTGAGCGGCCTCTGACTGCAGGTCTAAAGGGGAGCATTTCTTCTTGTGGAGAATGCCAAGCCCCAGTCAGACGCCTCTCACCTAGCCAAATCAGATCTCCTGCTTTGCACTGAGGGGGGAAAACATCCCGAAACATGTGTTTGCAAATGGAGTGCAGTGGTTTGGCTTCTTATCCTGAGTCATGTAGCAAGGCTCGTTAAAGGGTATATATTGACTTTTAGGATTGTAGGATTGCTACATCCAATAGGTGGTACTAACGTTCAAGTCCTCTTCCTCTCCGAAGAGGCTATTTGTATAAGTATGTGCAATTTCCCAGAGGAGCATTACATGGCCTATTAGTCTCCTTACACTGGCTTGACACTCTACACAAGGAGAAACGTTCCCCCTTGGACCCACATACATATACAACACTGACTATTGGGTAAAGTGCGATTAAAGGATCCTGCACTAACGAATGACTTCTGTATCACCATATTGTTTAGCAGGTCAGTGAAAACGGACAAGAGCATGGCTCGTCTAACAAAGAGGCGACAGGCGGATACAAAAGTCATCCAGTACTTATGGACGGCTATCGAAGTGATCAGAAATCAGAAGCAGATTGCAAATATTGATCGAATTACTAAGTAAGTCTCCTTTCCTTATGTCTTTCTCATAAGTCATCACTCCCCATTTTGGGAAACCAATTCCACTTTTAGATTAATACGGAGCTGCCCGCTGGGATCCTTGGGCCTGCGTACCCGACTTTCATTCCTGTAGGCTGCAAAGTGACTGAAGTCTTGGCACCCCGCCATCCTCTCTTCTGCTAATTTATTGCGTATTGATTACGGTGTACATAAGGGCGCCGTTTCAACCTCATAATTGAAATATTTGTTGGGAAATGGAAGCAGGTTCATTAAAGAGAAATTCTTTGTGCTAAAAGCTACTGGGAAAATATTTCCCTTTCAGCAGTGTATAGCTCTCACCGGTCCTCTAAACGGCCTCTCCGAAACAAGTAGTAAATTATATATAGGCGGCAAAATTTCATTTCCGTCCTTCTGGGATATTTTGGATATTTTCAGAGAGCCCAAAATTACACAACTAAATTCTATTCTGCTGCAAACATGAATTCAGGTATAAATCTATATTGTCCCTTTTATTCTAGGCTGTAGGTGGAAAACTATGGAGGGAATCAATCAAGTATGTTATAGGCCTGTTATAGTGGAAAGTCCACTGAAGAAAGAGGGCCAACTTTATTAAAGGATCAGCAGGGTTTTGGTGCCTCATCTGAGAGCAGGCTGTTGTAAGCAAAGAAAAGCTGAATCCAATGATGTATCACTTAGATTACTGGGTGCAGCCGTTCTCACACAATCAGAGCTTTTAGATTTAGCAATACAGCAGAGCTGAGGAAGCTAACTCCGCCCACACCACAGCTGACCCTGCCCACACCAGGCTCTGTATATACAATGTCCATAAACAGTGAGCTGCCTATCACAGGAGGGGGCGTGTTGGACTAGCTTGCATGTGCTACTGTGCTCCTGGTGTTAAAGCAATCATCTCAAGCAAACAAAACCACAGAGCTAGATAAGAGAGGCATGCTGAAATCTATGTTTTAACCCCTGCCTCATGCTGTCTTCGTATTAAATAGCAAAAACCTGCTGACAGATTCCCTTTAAGAAGTGCAAGCCTCTTTAAGAATTTGGCGCATGTCTTGAGATGCCCGAGCTTCAAAGTCTGTGAATGTACTCAACTTTCTGGAATAAATTATAGTGAATTTGTTGAGCTGTATGAGTCCGCGCTCCTCCTGCTAAACCCCACCCATTCTCTGGCAGGAGGCGCGTTGCGCAAAAATTTGCAGCTTTTATACATGAGTTTTCTAGCACATAGGACCCAATTGATTATCGAATTTGTGCGTTCTTTTTGTTTCGTTTTTGGTGTTTTCCACCTGTTATTAATTTGCGCCTTATTTGTCAATTTTATATGTGTTTGCCCACTTTTTTTTTCACGGTCGCCATTGTGGGGTTTTCAAAGATTTTGGCCGATTCATCAATTGTGACTTTTTAAAAAAAAAACTGTACAGCAGTGTCTCCACAACCCCCCCCCTTTGAAGTGATGTTTTGTATGTTTGAATTTTTTTTTAGCAAATTTTGCGACATTTTATCAGAACCTGTGACTTTTTTTGCTTTAAAAAGTTTCAAAATGGTAAGAGAAAAATGAAGAGCATTTTTTTTTTGTTTTGCACAAAATTCTCGAGCCACGTGCACATTTTGAAGAATTTGGCGCAAAAATGTCAACGAATATCAAAAGACAAAAAAAAAGGGACTCGGATAAAACTGCAAATGATGAATCAGACCCAAAGACTTTAAAGGGGTTGTCCATGCTTGGGACTCGAGTCTGAAGTTACTCTAAGTGACTGCAGACTTGTGAATCCTCACAGTGTGTACTGTGCGCGCATTCAGGATTCTTCAGGAGTGGGCGGCCTCGCGATCTGCATACTTTCTAGCACATTCCGAGTAAATGTGTCCAGCCTCACTTAATTTACTTGTACTGAGCGAGGCCATGCACACAAAGTCGATACATTGCCAAATGTACGCAAATCGCATACTTGCGCGCATGCACCTGCCTGCTTCCTGCCACGTGACCTGGAAAATCCTGACAGTGGGAACACTGCGCACTGTGAGGATTCACAAGTATGCAGTCACATACAGTGACGGCAGACCTGAACCCCAAGGCTGGACAACCTCTTTAATAAATTCCTCATATTGTATGCATCAGTGAATAAGGAAATCTATCCACTGGTGAGATCCCCACCGATCCCTAGAATGGGGGACTTTTCTCCTCTGTTTGGATGTAATGGCAATCCACATGCTCAGCCACCATTGCCTAGAACATCTATAGCACTGGCTGCGCCAGTCGCTCTCTTATCTCCGGTCCCAGGCATAGAGAACGGGTTGAGCCTACGCACTGCCGCTCCATCCCCATAGGACAGAGTTTTAGAAATCGGTGATGGTCTAAGTCGTCAGACCCCACTAAACTATCTATAAATTCTCAAGTCCACATTTCTAAAAATTCTGACCGCTGTATTATTCTGCTGTCTCTGTTTGGCTTTGTTTTGTAAGAAAGCAGATAAGGTTTGTTAAGGTACCGTCACACTTAGCGAGCCTACATCGATCCCGACAACGATACGACCTGGCAGGGATCGTTGCTGCGTCGCTATGTGGTCACTGGTGAGATGTCAAACAGTCAGATCTTCCCAACGACACAGCAACGATGCGGCGACCCGTAGCGACCTGTATAACGATGCAACGCAAATGCACGCCTATGTGTCTCAGTTCTGAGTCGCCAACGAGGTCGTTGGTAAGGTGTCAAACACACCGATGCATGCTACCCAGCGGGGCCTCAACGATCAAAATATGGTCCAGGCCATTTCGACACGATCAGCAATCTCACAGCAGGGGCCTGGTCGCTGCTACGTGTCAAACGTAGCGAGATCGCTGCTGAGGTCACTGTTGCGTCACAGAACTTGTGACTCAGCAGCGATCTCGCTTAGTGTGACGGGGGCTTTAGTCAGAATCCGCCCTGAGATTTATTGTTTTCACACTCCACTGAGCAGTGTCAGCTCAGCCACTAATCATCCCTGAATTGTACAAAAAGTCATTGATGTTCCCGTGATCCCCACTATGTCCCCAGCATGTTACTGATATGTGACCGAGGCATCGCGGCAACTTCCCACCACTGTCCCAAGTCATCGGGCTCATGGTTATCCATGGAAATGGTGCAGAAACCTTTGTAATTTCAGAATGTGGAACGTGTTGTCCAGTCACTGGATGACCATGTCAAAGGTCTCCAGATAGCAGCTTATTCTTCTCTCCCTGTTAAATAACATGTTCGCTCGGCCAATTTGCATGCTCTCTACTATTATTGACCCCAAAAAGTAGACTGCATGGTGTCAGGACCACTTACAGCTGCCACACACATTGTTGCTGACCTTCTTCCATGATTTGGTAAAATAATCTGTTTGATCATTATTTCCCTTTTGTCAACCACCAGGTACATGACCCGTGTCCATGGCATGCACCCCAAGGAAATCACACGCCAGCTCAGCCTCGCCGTGAAAGACGGCCTGATCGTGGAGACACTGACCGTGGGGTGTAAGGGCTCCAAAGCCGGGATCGAGCAGGAGGGCTACTGGTTACCGGGGGATGAGATTGTAAGTATTACCCCCATACATACAGCAGATGTGTACAGGGTATAAACAGATCTAATAGTATATTTTTTGTTTTTCCCTCCATTCACCTCATCTTACATGTATGATATCTGTGTTGATTCCTATTTATAGATTAGGAAATGGCCGAGCTCATATCGGTTACCCCAAAACAGCTTTTTCTTAAAGGGCTTGTCTCATAAATGCAGTTCCTACTTCCCTTGGTGATCAGCTGCGATCCCGGGATCCAGAGCTGCTGGATAGAGCTTTGAAGTATTACATACCAGATGATCGAGTGGATCACGTAATGCCAGGACAGTCCAGATCCGCCATTGTCAACCCTAGTGCCGACCTGCCCCGGCTCATGTAGGGACGTCCCTGTGTAATGTCCATATGCCCGGATGGGACATATCTACATGGGTGTAATCAGATCACGGTGTTACGTTACCTTCTCCTTTCCCTGGTTTTCCTTCTGTACTAGTAGAGTACTTTCTCTGATGGGAGAGATTATAATAAGGCTGCTTTTATATTTGTCCCCTACTATCAATTCCTATATCCAGTGTGTATATAACGGAGCTCTGATTCCTGGTGTGTGTGAAATCCTTAGACGGAACCTGTCGACTGATTCCTGCTGCCCGGACCATGGTCAGCATCAGTCCGACACCACCTCCTGCACACTACACTTATGTGTTTTACTCTGACATACTGCTGCGTTTCGGAGAAAAACTTATTTAAGAAAAGCGGCCGGGAGACAAGGTGACTAGTCCAAGAGGCAGGTCCGCACCCGATTCTCTCTGCCCGCTCAGATAGACTGATAGGTCTCATATAGGGGGACCTGTCAGTCCAGCTCAGTGGGCAGGGAGACGCCGGCAGGGTCCTGCCTCTTGGACTACTCACCTTGTCCTCTCTGCTATGTTGACGGGAAAATAAAAACGCTGTGGCTCCTGGAAGAAGGGAAGGAAAAAATTAAAACTCAGAAATTAAAATCAGCGACTGCGCCTGGTGTCCGCCTCCAGTATATACCCAAAAATGATGTACGTCAGAGCACCCTTCACTCTGCCGGCACCATTATAGTCTATGGCCCCGTCGGCGTACACGCCTCCTGAATCCTGTTTTGCGGGGGGTTCGGACGTAAGCCTCGATGGGACCAACGATTAGGTGCCAAAACGCAGTATGAAAGCAGCCTAACGCAGGGGTCACCAACCTGTGGCTCGCCGCTGTCGGCCAGCACCAGGACTAACAATCAGCTATATAGAGCGGGTCACCCGGTGGTGACTTTTGTGAGTAGTCTGCACAGAAGAGCAGATCTGGATGCACATACCCTGGGGGTGGAGGGATGAATTAAGCATGGCAAGCTGGATGATACCCCCAGTCAAAGGGGCGCTTTAAGCTGGTTATGATGGTGTAGTGGGAGTGCTTCAAGCCATAATACCGAATGTGAGTAACGTGGGAACCCCTCTATATAGGTATCCTACCTTGGTGTTGTCTGTGGGAAGCGTTGGCGGTCATTATACCCCAAATGGGGGCTCAATACTATGTGGGGGGTGTAGCAAGGTGGAGCTGGATGTCACTACTCGGGGGCTCTGGATGTGACTTGTGACCCTGTTTCAGAGCTCAATGTGGCTCTAAAGGTAAGAAAAGTTGGGGATCCCTGGTCTCGCGTGTTGGGAGGCCCTCGACTCTCCCCAACAGATAATGTCGGGGAAAAGAAGCATCGCACATGCTGAATTTTTAACCTCTGATCCGTTTGTTTATAGGGCTGAAAAGCTGCCGCCATCAGTGTCTTTCTTTTTTCTCCCCACACAGAACACATGCACACTCCGCAGAGCTGATCATGCCCGTGTATCGGGGGTCCGGAGAGAGAGCTTTTGGCCACTAGCTACATGTATAGATGCCTTAAGCATTTACAAAGCCACCACAGACTTGCAGTAGAGTTTCATCCGCTTTATAATAGGATTGTGAGACTAATATTCGGTGCCATATTGCTACCCAGTACAAGATCGGGGTTCTTCAGTTCAGTAATTGTGACATAATCCTTTTATACAACTGTGCAGACGTGTTACAACTCAACATCCCTTTGCGATACATCTGTTTCTTTTTTCGGATGTATGTAGTTGTCTTTTTTTGTGAATAAAAACAATTCAAAGTACTGTGACCTTTTGTGAATGTTTGACCTATGAATTGGCTGTTAAGGTGTGTTCACACTGAGTTTTTTAAGGTGTTTTTGGAGTGTAAACTGAGCTTAAACTCTCCAAACTCTACTCAAAACTCCTCAAAAACTTGGAGTTTCTGAACCAAAAACTCAGCTAAAAGACTCCGTGTGAACACACCCTAAGGCTATGTGCACACAGATTCTTTTGAGTAGTCTTTTGGAGCAGGTTTTGTCCAAAAGTCGTATGAAAAATCACTTAACCACTGCATGAAAGGCTCTTGCTATTCAATTCTGTTGTAAAACCTTTTGCTGCTCATTTGTTCGTTAAGTCTCTTGAGTGTTTTTCTTCCACTTGAGTCGCCTGGTGGGAAAAAAGAGTTCATGTAATTTCTTGGAAGCGACTCCTAATAAAATCCTCTCCAAACTATGCAGTGGCCAATCAGAAGACTGCAAAAAAAAAAAACGCTTTAAAAAAAGCTCTTCAAAAACACTTGACTAAACCGATTCAGGAGACAAAAAACTCCATGTGCACAAAGCCTAAGTGTTTATGCCGTTCTTTTCAGGTAAGCAGGCTGACTTTTTTTTGTAGTGTGCTGTTCTTGAAGGATATACTGGCAGCAGAGAAACATTCCCATGGAAAATCATTCCCATAATTGCAAAGAAATCATTAATTGAGCTAACTAATAAGAGCCCCTACTATAGATTGTAAGACACAGTTTGTCTGATGAATGGCCCAAGTCATGGAACAGATTATTACTGGCAATATTTATTAATCAGATGGGTTTATATCAGTGTTATTGAAATATATCATCATTGTTATTTCTGTAATATGTCATCGTCAAAATGGGGTAATCGCTTAAGAAAAGTACAACTATAAGATAAAAAAGTTTTGAAGGGAATCTGTCACCAGGTTTTTTGCCCCCTATACAGAGAGCAGCATGATATAGAGGCAGAGACCCTGATTTCAGCGATATGTCACTTACTGGGCTGCTTTCTGTAGTTTTGATAAAATTACTGTTTTATCTGCTGCAGATCTACCAGTTCTCTGAATGTTGAGCTCTGTTTGCAGTGTACACAGAGATCGGCCAATCATTGGTGTGGGGGCGGGGTTATACCAAGCTCAGCACTTAGAGAACTGCTAGATCTGCAGCAGAGAAAACAATCAAAACTGTAGCATGCAGCCCAGTAAGTGAAATATCGCTGGAATCAGCGTCTCTGCCCCTACATCATGCTGCTCTCAGATTGGGTATCAAAAACCTGGTGACAGATTCCCTTTAAATATCAAAGAGGAACTGTCATCATCTCTGACTTGTCTATTTTAATACATACTAATAGTCTTCATGAAATAGCCGCACTGGAGAATATTTTCATATAACTCTGTATTGTTTTGTTCCTCTGTTATTCCTCCTAGACATTTATGAATGAACTGACATCTGGGTGTTACCAGTTGAGGGGGGGTCACTACACAGTCTGACTTTGTCCTATCAGTGCTGACAGTATTGGTCTGTGTTGGGACACACCCATTTGACAATGAAAAGAGTAACACCCAGTTGTATGTTTATGTATGAATATTCAGGAGGAACAACACAATATAGAATTCTAAGAATTTGTTATAAAATGGTCAATAGACGTATTTGGCAAAACAGACCTGTCAGGAGCGGTGATGGATCCTCATCAGTCATCACCAGTAGATAAGATAATCCATTGTAGTTCTTAGCTGGCGGCCTCCAATACAGCTGCCCCAGGACTTTCTCTGACTCCCTGCTTAAAGGAGGTGACCACTTGCGAAATTTCTTTCATAAGATCCCCCATCCATAAGCTGGTCACAGGATGTCTTGCTGCTAATCTGCAGGTTATACCAGTACAAAATGTTCAGTTTCCCTGCAGCGCTCCCGCAGGAGAAATAAAGCATTACATTACCATTGAAATCAATGGACTCTCCATAGATTGTATAGATATTAACCGCTGTTCATCCTCCAAAAAAAAGTGTCCCTTTTAAGTAGGAGATTAAAAAAGCATATTTGTAATGAGAGCTACACAAAATTATTTGCCGGGCCTCAGCGGACCTCTTGTTTTCTAGCATTTTTCTTACCTAATGTTTTCATTTATACCTGATGATTTTGCAATCCCTCTAGAATATGCCAATTCTGTTTAGCACAAACACTTTTGTAAATTATTGCAGATGAAACATCACCAAATTCACGGAAGAGAGGGAAAATCAGTGAATTCACCTGAGGTTTGTTAAAGTGCTTTTGATATCAAGCTTTGCAAGTATGTAAGCCACCAATTTCTTTGTCATTTTCCATAGTTGAAGCAGTGGGAACCCTAAATAACGTGGGAGGCAAGTGTGCATTGGGGTTAATGACAGTAAATTGCAGTTCTTTATTAATGTCCCTTCACTAATATTCGAATAGGTTGTGAACATGTAGATCGCAGCATTGTGTAGCCCTGCAGAAATGGAAGAGCCTGTAATGTGTTGCCGTGTCTGCTTTGTCTTTAGAGCCCCCAAAAATGTACTAAAAAATGTTCATATATTGGATATATGGATTACTGAAAATGTCAAGAGGTTGTCGGGGTTATATAGAGTAGATGAAGTCTTCTAGACCACTTATGGTCAGCAAAAGGTTTCATGGGAACCTGGCTCAGTGGCCATGTTGGTAGTCCGTGGACGTGTCAGAAGTCCATGGCCTTTGGACCACAGCCCTGTGAACCTCCTTCTAAGTGCCGGCTTCTCCAATGTCTCTTCTAATTAGTATGCTGGGCGCAAAATCATCGTTACAGCATGGCGCATGCATGTTAATCAGAGGAGGCTCCAGGGATGTCCGCAGGTAAGAGGAGATTCCTACAGCTCTGGTCTGATGGCCACGGTCTACTGACTTGGTCTCTGAACCAAACTTTTGCTCACCTCTAGCACAGATTACTATTTATTATTGATATACCTTTAGTTTAAGGAGTCCTTCACTTCCCAAAAATTACTTCCCCGCTTACTAATTGAGATATTCGTTGCCCCCAATTTGCTCAACAAAATTCAGGGTATGTTTGCAACTTCATTTTTGGGGTTGATTGAAATAATTGTGTATTTTTGTGCAGAATTCATTATAACTAAATCTGCAGTATTCACTAAAGAGAATTTTGTGAAACTTCGATATAAACATAAAGCAAATTACTTACCCCACATTTCCTTTGATTTCCAATGGTGCCACGATTTCAGCGGTGGTGTCAGGTTTGTCACTTACACTTCAGGGCCAATGTGTTTCCTGTGTAGGCAGGTCATCAGTCCTTGGTGTGAAGATGGCTGTCTGACCAGCTTATTTCAATGGCTACGCTGGCTCCTTTCTCTGTGTATTCATCCTTCATGACAGAGAATTGGACTTGGGTATTGAAATGAACAGTCAGTGACACTGATAACATGCTGACCTTTAAAATACATTTCTGCATTGAGCACAGGGCCAGTAGTGAAGGTGACGAACCTGAGAACATTACAAATACCTTCAAATAGAGGCACCCTTGGAAATAAAAGTATAGTTGTAAGTACTTTACAACTAACC
The DNA here is from genome assembly GCF_046119375.1 of Phyllobates terribilis. Classification (NCBI taxonomy): domain Eukaryota; kingdom Metazoa; phylum Chordata; class Amphibia; order Anura; family Dendrobatidae; genus Phyllobates; species Phyllobates terribilis. The sequence goes on along the minus strand of NW_027362764.1, from coordinate 107,820,686 downwards.
CCTTTAAACTTAAGCATAAATTAAAGACACTGTCAGCACAAAATGACTGTTCAAAGCAAGCAGGAGTGCTTGGTGCTCCCTTGATGGGGCCTGACAGCTTAGTGCACCTTCCCACCAACTTGTTTTCTATCTGACTCCAGTGGGGATTATGCACTGAGCTGTCCGGCCACACCAAGGGTGCACTGAGCGAGCTGTCTGGCCATGCCAAGGGTGCACTGAGCGAGCTGTCAGGCCACACCAAGGGTGCACTGAGCTGTCTGGCCACGCCAAGGGTGCACTGAGCTGTCTGGCCACGCCAAGGGTGCACTGAGCTGTCTGGCCACGCCAAGGGTGCACTGAGCTGTCTGGCCACGCCAAGGGTGCACTGAGCTGTCAGGCCACGCCAAGGGTGCACTGAGCTGTCAGGCCGCGCCAAGGGTGCACTGAGCTGTCAGGCCGCGCCAAGGGTGCACTGAGCTGTCAGGCCGCGCCAAGGGTGCACTGAGCTGTCAGGCCGCGCCAAGGGTGCACTGAGCTGTCAGGCCGCGCCAAGGGTGCACTGAGCTGTCAGGCCGCGCCAAGGGTGCACTGAGCTGTCAGGCCGCGCCAAGGGTGCACTGAGCTGTCAGGCCGCACCAAGGGTGCACTGAGCTGTCAGGCCGCACCAAGGGTGCACTGAGCTGTCAGGCCGCACCAAGGGTGCACTGAGCTGTCAGGCCGCACCAAGGGTCCACTGAGCGCCTGTGTTTGGGTTGAACAGTTATTTTGTGCTGACAGACTCTCTTTAATATGGTGCAGGGCCTCTATTTATTTAACCAGTTTACACCATATTCTTAGTTTCTGCAGTGTGGACTGTCAGCAATAAGGGACTCCTCAGCTCTAGCGTGCAGTATAAGAGCCCTTGTTATAAATATTTTACTTATTATAAGACATAGTTGAGGTTGAGGAGTGCGGTATAGGAGACAGGACACATTTTTCATTATTTTATCAGTGGTGCATAGCAGGATCAAGAGAAAGTCTGTGTTACAATATTACAAGGATAGAGGAAAACTTCCAAATCAGGACCATGGTAACATTCACTTAGTGGGGGATGGCTGAGATTAGATAAAAAAAAACTTTATTTTTATCTTTACGCATCACAAACAGCGCCACTTTTGGCCATAGGATCTGTCTGGTATTACACCTGAGCTGGAATTACAAGCCCGGTTTGTGAAGTGCTGCCTGGCAGAGGTGGCTACCTTTTTATAAGTCAATATCTGACCCTTTAACAGCATGAGATGGCTTTCTGGTTTGGCTAATAGTCATGTCACCAGGGTTGTTGAAGTGTCCGATATGGATTTACACCGTAGCGAACTCCGATAGGTGTTTCCCTTCTGGAGGAGAGTTCATTTACATGCTGCGGCCCCTTTTTCTACTCCCATACGGCCCTTTTAATTAATCTTAATGCTGATGACACGATTTCCTACTACTACTATTCATATTTCATTATGCAGAGGCTTAAAGGCTACCGCTAGAATTGAAGAGCAACACATTGCACGCTCTTGCAGCCCTGACGGGTTATCCTCTAATGGCTAATTGAAACTTTAGGTTCAGCTACACGACCTATTGCCTTGCCAAATAACCATGTGTTTCTCCTAGGATTGGGAGCCAGAGACTCATGACTGGTACTGTTTTGAATGTCATTCCCCCGGAGAGGTGATGATATGTGACCAGTGTTTCCGTGTGTACCACCCTAAATGTTTGCCTGATGATTTAAGACTCAGGGATAGCAGTAATCACTGGCAGTGCCCAGTTTGCAAGGTAAGGTCATGTATTTAGCGTCTGATTCCATATGTAAATGGTATATACAAAATGAATATAACAAAACAAAAAAACATTTTTTTGAATGTGTGAATACATAAATCCCATCTATTGGAGGCATTCTAATACTGGGAATTGTAAAAATAGCAAATCCTGAATGTGAGATTGTACAAATATCTAAAGTGGACACACGTTTCACAATAGCCTGCAGGTCCGCCATGTATGGAAGACTACTGGACCCTGCCTGACCTTTAGTGGTATTCCCATCTCTAAGATCCTATCCCAATATGTAGTAGGTGTAATAATAATATTAGCAAATACTTCCAATTAGAAATGTAGGATAGTTCTTCTGATTAGCTATGTTGCTTACCCCATCTGCAGGGCATTGCAGTAGCTTAGGTATCCATGGTTACAACCACTCAAATAGTGAGTTAGTTGCTAGTGGTGGTAACCATGGATACCAGAGCTACTGCAATGCCCTGCACATGAGGTAAGCTACATATGCTATCAGGGGAACTATGCCCTATCCTACATTTCTAATTGAAGGTATTTGCTAATATTATTATTACACCTACTGTATATTGGGATAGGACCTTGGGGATGGGAATACCCTTTTAGGTGTTGTGCACACAGAGCTTTTTGAGGATTTTTTTTGAGCTGGTCCACTTCAAAAAAACAGAAAAATCACCGGTTTTGACTTTCTCAAAAATACTAGGAGTATCTGCACACGAAGTTTGTTGAGGAGACTTTTGGAATAGGTCCTCTCCAAAATACATTTGAAATATAGCTCCAAAAAACCGCTTGAAGGAATCTTCCTATTCATTTCTATTGTAAAACCATTGTACTGTTCATTTGTTTAGTCTTAGAATCATAGAATCATAGAATGGTTGAGTTGGAAGGGACCTCCTGGGTCATCTGGTCCAACCCCCTGCTCAAAGCAGGATTCACTAGATCATCTCAGACAGATGTCTGTCCAGCCTCTGTTTGAAGACGTCCATTGAAGGGGAACTCACCACCTCTCTGGCAGCCTGTTCCACTCATTAATCGCCCTAACTGTCAAAAAGTTTTTTCTAATATCTAATCTGTGTCTCCTCCCATTTAGTTTCATCCCATTGCTTCTAGTCTTTCCTTGTGCAAATGAGAATAAAGATGATCCTTCTACAATGTGACAGCCCTTGACATATTTGTAGACAGCTATTAAGTCTCCTCTCAGTCTTCTTTTTTGCAAGCTAAACATTCCCAAATCCTGCAACCGTTCCTCATAGGACATGGTTTGCAGACCAGTCACCATTCTGGTCGCTCTTCTCTGAACTTGCTCCAGTTTGTCTATGTCTTTTTTAAAATGTGGTGCCCAAAACTGTACACAGTATTCCAGATGAGGTCTGACCAAAGAGGAGTAAAGTCCGATAATGACTTCACGTGATCTAGACTGTATGCTTCTGTTAATACATCCCAGAATTGTATTTGCCTTTTTTGCTGCTGCATCACACTGTTGACTCATGTTTAGTCTATGATCTATTAGTATACCTAAGTCTTTTTCACATGTACTGTTGCTTAGCTCTATTCCTCCCATTCTGTATATGCTTTTTTCATTTTTATTGCCCAGATGTAGTACTTTGCATTTTTCCCTGTTAAAAACCATTCTGTTGGTTGCTGCCCACTGCTCCAGTTTATTTAGGTCTTTTTGAATCCTCTCTCTCTCTTCTCTAGTATTAGCTATCCCTCCTAGCTTTGTGTCATCAGCAAATTTAATCAGTTTACCCTCAATTCCTTCATCTAAATCATTGATAAAGATGTTGAACAATACAGGTCCCAGGACGGAGCCCTGTGGTACCCCACTTGAGACATTCATCCAGTTGGATGTGAAGCCATTTACAACCACCCTTTGAGTCCGATCACTAAGCCAGTTATGAATCCACCTAACAGTTGCCTGGTCCATTGCATACTTGGTCATTTTTTCAATAAGGATGGTGTGAGATACTTTGTCAAATGCTTTGCTGAAGTCAAGATATACTATATCTACAGCATTTCCCTGATCCACCCAGTCAGTGATTCTGTCATAGAAGGAAATTAAGTTAGTCTGACATGACTTGTTAGTTACAAACCCATGCTGACTCTGGTTAATCACTTCATTCTTATCCAGGTACTTACATACATGTTGTTTAATAATTTGTTCAAAGATCTTTCCTGGTATAGAAGTCAGACTCACCGGCCTATAGTTCCCTGGGTCCACCTTCTTCCTCTTTTTGAAGATAGGAACAACATTTGCTCTTCTCCGGTCTTCTGGGACTTCTCCTGTTCTCCAAGAATTTTCAAAGATTATGGAGAGTGGTTCTAAAATTTCTTCTACGATCTCCTTCAGTACTCTGGGGTGTAATTCATCTGGACCTGGAGACTTGAACTCATTTATGTTAGCTAAATATTCCCTCACAATCTTTCTGTTTACAGATAACTTTGATTCCTCTATTCCTTTGAAAGGACAGTGAAGATCAGTTGATGTTACATTTTCTTTCTGAGAGAAAACAGATGCAAAATAGGAATTAAAAAGTTCGGCCTTCTCAACATCCTCTCTTACCATTTCTCCATTTTCATCCTGTAAAAATCCTATAGCATCTTTGACTTTTCTTTTACTTTTGACATACCCCCAAAATCCTTTTTTATTGCTTTTGACATCTCTTGCAAGCCTTAATTCATTGTCAGCTTTAGCTAACCTGATACGTGTCCTGCAGGATCTGCAGACTGCATTATAATCTTCTTTAGATATGCCTCCCTCTTTCCATTTAATAAACATTTCTTTCTTTCTTTTTAGCATGTGTTTAAGTTCTGTGTTCATCCATCCTGGTTTCCTTAAATGCTTCCCATTCTTCCTACTTTTCGGGATTGTTAACGATTGTGCTTTGAGAATCTCATTTTTAAAAATTTCCCATCCTTCCTGGACATTTTTGTCCTTAAGGACATCCAGCCATTGGATCCCTCCTATTCTCTTTCTGAGTCTCTTAAAATCTGCCTTTCTAAAATCTAACCTTGAAGTTTGAGTCTTCACATGTCTTCCTCCTCTAGTTATCCAAAATTCTATAATAGCATGATCGCTGCCTCCTAGGGTCCCAGCCACCTTTACCTCCTCAACCATTTCCTCCCTGTTTATAAGGATTAGATCCAAAGTAGCAGATCCCCTTGTTTTCTCCCCTACCTTTTGGAAGATAAAGTTGTCAGCAAGAGAGGATAAGAATTTGCTTGACCTGTTAGTTTTACTTGAGAGAGATTCCCAACAAATGTCTGGATAGTTGAAATCTCCCATGACCACTACGTCATATTTTTTGGAGAACTTGGTCATTTGATACATAAAGAGTTCATCCATATCTTCAGCTTGCCCAGGTGGCCTGTAGTAAATGCCTACAATGGTGTCCTTTCCGTTGTTCTCTCCTTGTATTCTTACCCAAACAGTTTCCACAGAACTCCCAGTCTCTGCTTCAATCTCTGTGCAGATATACGCTTTTCTAACATACAATGCAACACCTCCTCCTCGTTTATCAAGTCTGTTTCTTGCAAATAAGTTGTATCCTTTTAGCCTTTTATTCCAATCATGTGTATCGTCCCACCAAGTTTCAGTGATTCCAATGACATCATATTCCTTTTCCTGCATTAGTAGTTCTAATTCTCCTTGTTTGTTGCCCATGCTTTGTGCATTTGTATAAAAACATTTTAGTTTGTGATTGGTTTCTCTTCCTCCCATATTTTTATTATTTAAATTGTTTTGTCTTTGTTCTTCCTTTCCACTTCCAGTAGCAGAGATCTCAATAGTATTTGTCAGCTGTATGGCTTTTTCTGGCCTTTTGCTTCCCTTCCCACATTGTTCTAGTTTAAAGCTCTCCTGATGAGTGTAGCAAGGCGACTTCCAAATACATGTTTTCCAGTCTTCGTAAGGTGCACCCCATCTCTAGCAAGTAGTCCATCGTATAGATAATTCATTCCGTGATCCAGAAATCCAAATCCTTGTTGACGGCACCATCGACGTAGCCAGTTGTTCACCTGTAGAATCTTATTCCACCTCATTGTTCCATGGCCATCCACTGGGAGGATGGATGAGAAGACCACCTGCGCTCCCAATTCTTTCACTTTCTTGCCCAAGTCTTCAAAGTCACTGCAGATGGTTTCCAGGTCCTTTCTTGCGGTGTCATTTGTCCCCACATGTATTAGCAGGAATGGGTAGTGATCTGTAGGTCTGAAGAGTCTTGATATCCTGTCAGACACATCTTTAATTTTTGCTCCTGGAAGACCGCACATTTCTCTTGAGGTTATGTCTGGTCTGCAGATAGTGGCCTCTGTTCCTCTTAACAGGGAATCCCCCATGACCACCACTCTCCGTTTTTTCTTCACAACATTCTTCTTTCTCCATCCAGGAGGATTCTGAGGACTTACAAGGTTATTCATTGCTGGCAAAGTCTTATTTTGCTGTATTTCTTCATGGTTCTCCTGCGTGAGAGCCTGGTACTGGTTCCTGAGCAGTATGGGTGCTGACTGCCTCTCGATCCTCCTGCTTCTGTGGGTCACATGCTTCCATTCCTCTGTTTCGTCAGGTGCAGTTCGTCAGGTGCAGGTCTTTTTATGTTCCAGGTAAAAAAATAAACTGCATGTCACTTTTTTGATGTAAAACGCTCAGAGCTAGACACGGTCCAATCAGAAGGCTGCAAAATAAGCTTCAGGAAAATAAAACTTCCAAAACTTTTGAAATTAGCTTAAAGAAACAAAAAAATCTTCCAAAAACTTCATGCGGTTTTAATTTTTCAAGCAGTTTCCACTTGAAAAACCTGTCGTTTTTGGCCACTTCAAAAAAAATTCGGTGTGTACATAGCCCAATATTAACCGGCGTAATACATCCCACAATACTTAAGCAATCAGGAGATTGAGATGTTCAAGTTCCCCAGTGTTACTAAGGGGTAAGAAAAAAAAATAAAAAAACTTTAGAAAACAGAATGTAAAACAAAGCTAAACATGCGTAACAATCAGTATAATGAACACATCATCTATCCAGCGCAATGAGCGCTGTTAAAAAAAACAAAAAACAGAGCAATGCTTGTAAATTACATCTCTCCTGAAAGGTGGAATAAAGCAGTAACCAAATAGCAGCAATTAAAGTCCTCATACAGGTCCATCAAGTGCTGACATTGATAATGCATCTTTAAACCCCCCCCCAATAATAATAACAGCAGAACTGTTGCTGTTCCCTATTTAATGTTTCCTGTTTTATATGGGCTCCACAATGGTGCCATTAAAAAAATATAACACATACTGTAAAAACAAGCCCTTATGTGGCTACACAAAAAAAAGAAAATATATGTATTTTTTTTTTTTTAAATGTAGAAATGAAAAGACGACCAAATATGCAACAGGCATTGATTAAAAATGTCCTAACAATTTGATTCTGCAGCTCCTGTGCACTCCATGTATCTCCTTGGTAACAGACCACAAAGAAACTCTGCGTAGTCTGATGTTGCAGACTTACTCCCTTCTGTCTGAGCTCTGCTTCTTACATTCCTACCAAACTAACGGCAGGTTTACACTCCGCGGACACGCTGTGTTTCTGTCTCCGTTCACATTCTGCATTCTACCAGGCAGCCGACACCTATTTCTTTGTCGTCTATACCCTGCACGTCTCCTGGGGGCGCTCACATGGCAGTGGCGGCGGCTCTAGTACCTTTTATTTTTCCTTTGTTCTTTAGACTATGAAGAAGAAAAACGCCAACAAGCAGGAGATGGGTAAATACCTGCGATTCATTGTGTCCCGTATGAAGGAGAGGGTAGGTGATACTTCTAGTAAGCTGATTCCCTCAGCGTCGTCTCAAGCACATGGTAATCACATCTTGCAGGAGCCGCCTCGGTTCTCACATGCATGTCTTATTTTTATTTCCTCGCTGCCTTATTTCTTTGCAGACGTCGTAGTAGATTGTTTTAGCCAAGCTTCTGCCATGTCTGTGGCCATCTAGATAATGTGTATGGAGTGTGACTGACTAATGTAAAGCGATAGGGCAGAGTACGACCATGGGCTGCGTTAGGCCTCGTTCAGACTTCAGTTTTTCTCACTTATGTATTTTGATCAGAGTTTGAGCCGACTGCTATCAGTTTTTCTCATACATGGAGAAAAACAAAAGTTTCTCCACCTTCTCCTATGTGACTGACAGTCCGTGAAAATCAGATCGCACTCGGATGTCATCCAAGTGCAGTCCCATTTTTTTCACGGACCCATAGACTTGCATTGCTGATTTGACACTCCTCTCAATATTAGCCTATGTTTGGCGTCAATTTTCTGCAGCAAAACCTGATCTTCAAGGGCATTTTGTTCAGGATTTTTCTTGCAGTTTTGGTGCTTTTTTGATTAGTTTTTGGTGCGTTTTTTCAGTGTTTTTTTCACTGTCCTTCTGTCTCTTTTTATGCATTTACATAAAGTTCTGTGAAAAAAAAGAACGCCATTCAATTTTGGCATCAAAAACGCTGATACAAATTTTAATCTTTTTTTTCAACACCCATTACTTCCTGTGGGTGAAAAAACGCTGAAAAAACATGCAAAGCACAAAATCCTGAACAAAAAAAACCCATGATGTATGAACAGAGAATTCTGGTTTCTCATAGACTTTGCTGGTGCTGTAAAAGGCAGCTGAAAATTTGCATAAAAAACCGCTGAAAAAACCATGATGTGTGAACATAGCCTAAGACTTGTCCTCAAAAAATCACAGATATCTCTCGTAGAAGAACAGTGGACATGTGAATGAGGCCTTACTCCATCACTAATGATACTAACTGCCCGGTGGTCAGTAAGGCTGCGGTCAGACTGCCGTAGGTTCTCTCATCCGAGAGAATCAGGACGATTGATGCTTGATCTGAGTGTCAGCAGAGTGTGATCCAATTCCATAGCACACTGTGAGGAGAAGATGGAGAACAAAATTTCTCCATTCTATGAGTTCCTGAAAATCAGACTCCACTCAGATGTCATCCGAGTGCAGTCCGATGTTTTCCACGCACCCACAAACTTAAATGGGTGAGTGGTATCTGGCTTTAAAATGAAATCGCAGCATGCTGGGGTTTTTTTTCTCTCTGTCCAATTCTGTCAGTGAAAAAAATCTTGCATCTGCACTGCTCCATTGAATAACATTGGTCCGTGTGCAATCAGATAAAACTCGTCAGCACTCATCCGATGTATCCGCTGTGTGAGCCCTAAAGCTTGATATCTGAGCCGTGACTTCTAGGCCTGCCGCGCATGATACAGAAAAGACTTTCATTTGAGGAGATCACAGTACCTCTGTATCAGCTAATCATTCCTTCATTACGGCAGCAGCCAGTACCCGTCATATTGAAGGAATAATTTATTGAATTGCTGATTGGAAAGACATTATAGAGGATCTGTCCTCCCTCCTGACATGGCTGTATGGTAATGTGCCGGAATTAGCATCTTTCCCTATAGCTCAGCGTTCTGCTGTACATCAGTTCTTCCTCCTAGAAATGAAGGTGTGTCCCTACACACACTGACACTGTCCAATCACTGCTGACACACACTGACACTGTCCAATCACTGCTGACACACACTGACACTGTCCAATCACTGCTGACACACACTGACACTGTCCAATCACTGCTGACACACACTGACACTGTCCAATCACTGCTGACACACACTGACACTGTCCAATCACTGCTGACACACACTGACACTGTCCAATCACTGCTGACACACACTGACACTGTCCAATCACTGCTGACACACACTGACACTGTCCAATCACTGCTGACACACACTGACACTGTCCAATCACTGCTGACACACACTGACACTCTGCAATCACTGCTGACACACACTGACACTCTCCAATCACTGCTGACACACACTGACACTGTCCAATCACTGCTGACACACACTGACACTGTCCAATCACTGCTGACACACACTGACACTGTCCAATCACTGCTGACACACACTGACACTGTCCAATCACTGCTGACACACACTGACACTGTCCAATCACTGCTGACACACACTGACACTCTGCAATCACTGCTGACACACACTGACACTCTCCAATCACTGCTGACACACACTGACACTGTCCAATCACTGCTGACACACACTGACACTGTCCAATCACTGCTGACACTCTGCAATCACTGCTGACACACACTGACACTGCTCAATCACTGCTGACACACACTGACACTGTCCAATCACTGCTGACACACACTGACACTCTGCAATCACTGCTGACACACACTGACACTGTCCAATCACTGCTGACACACACTGACACTGTCCAATCACTGCTGACACTCTGCAATCACTGCTGACACACACTGACACTGCCCAATCACTGCTGACACACACTGACACTGTCCAATCACTGCTGACAAACACTGACACTGTCCAATCACTGCTGACACACACTGACACTTTCCAATCACTGCTGACACTCTGCAATCACTGCTGACACACACTGACACTGTCCAATCACTGCTGACACACACTGACACTGCTCAATCACTGCTGACACACACTGACACTGTCCAATCACTGCTGACACACACTGACACTCTCCAATCACTGCTGACACACACTGACACTGTCCAATCACTGCTGACACACACTGACACTGTCCAATCACTGCTGACACTCTGCAATCACTGCTGACACACACTGACACTCTCCAATCACTACTGACACTGTCCAATCACTGCTGACACACACTGACACTGTCCAATCACTGCTGACACACACTGACACTCTGCAATCACTGCTGACACACACTGACACTGTCCAATCACTGCTGACACACACTGACACTGTCCAATCACTGCTGACACACACTGACACTGTCCAATCACTGCTGACACTCTGCAATCACTGCTGACACACACTGACACTCTCCAATCACTGCTGACACACACTGACACTGTCCAATCACTGCTGACACACACTGACACTGCTCAATCACTGCTGACACACACTGACACTGTCCAATCACTGCTGACACACACTGACACTGTCCAATCACTGCTGACACACACTGACACTGTCCAATCACTGCTGACACACACTGACACTGTCCAATCACTGCTGACACACACTGACACTGCTCAATCACTGCTGACACACACTGACACTGCTCAATCACTGCTGACACACACTGACACTCTGCAATCACTGCTGACACACACTGACACTGTCCAATCACTGCTGACACACACTGACACTGCTCAATCACTGCTGACACACACTGACACTGTCCAATCACTGCTGACACACACTGACACTGTCCAATCACTGCTTACACACCGACACTGTCCAATCACTGCTTACACACCGACACTGTCCAATCACTGCTGACACACCGACACTGTCCAATCACTGCTGACACACCGACACTGTCCAATCACTGCTGACACACCGACACTGTCCAATCACTGCTGACACACACTGACACTGTCCAATCACTGCTGACACACTGACACTGTCCAATCACTGCTGACACATTGACACTGTCCAATCACTCTTGACACTGTCCAATCACTGCTTACACATTGACACTGTCCAATCACTACTGACACTGTCCAATCACTGCTGACACTATCCAATCACTGCTGACACTGTCCAATCACTGCTGACACTGTCCAATCACTGCTGACACTGTCCAATCACTGCTGACACATTGACACTGTCCAATCACTGTTGACACTGTCCAATCACTGTTGACACTGTCCAATCACTGTTGACACTGTCCAATCACTGCTGACACTGTCCAATCACTGCTGACACTGTCCAATCACTGCTGACACATTGACACTGTCCAATCACTGTTGACACTGTCCAATCACTGTTGACACTGTCCAATCACTGTTGACACTGTCCAATCACTGTTGACACTGTCCAATCACTGTTGACACTGTCCAATCACTGCTGACACTATCCAATCACTGCTGACACTGTCCAATCACTGTTGACACTGTCCAATCACTGTTGACACTGTCCAATCACTGCTGACACTATCCAATCACTGCTGACACTGTCCAATCACTGCTGACACTGTCCAATCACTGCTTACACATTGACACTGTCCAATCACTACTGACACTGTCCAATCACTGATGACACTATCCAATCACTGCTGACACTGTCCAATCACTGCTGACACTGTCCAATCACTGCTGACACATTGACACTGTCCAATCACTGTTGACACTGTCCAATCACTGTTGACACTGTCCAATCACTGTTGACACTGTCCAATCACTGTTGACACTGTCCAATCACTGTTGACACTGTCCAATAATTGCTGACACTGTCCAATCACTGCTGACACTGTCCAATCACTCTTGACACACTGACACTGTCCAATAATTGCTGACACTGTCCAATCACTGCTGACACTGTCCAATCACTGCTGACACTGTCCAATCACTGCTGTCACACTGACACTGTCCAATCACTATTGACACACTGACACTGTCCAATAATTGCTGACACTGTCCAATCACTGCTGACACTGTCCAGTCACTGCTGACACTGTCCAGTCACTGCTGACACTGTCCAGTCACTGCTGACACTGTTTAGTCACTCTTGACACTGTCCAATCACTGCTGACACTGTCCAATCACTGCTGACACTGTCCAATCACTGCTGACACTGTCCAATCACTGTTGACACACTGACACTGTCCAATCACTGTTGACACACTGACACTGTCCAATCACTGTTGACACACTGACACTGTCCAATCACTGTTGACACACTGACACTGTCCAATCACTGTTGACACACTGACACTGTCCAATCACTGTTGGCACACTGACACTGTCCAATCACTGTTGGCACACTGACACTGTCCAATCACTGTTGGCACACTGACACTGTCCAATCACTGTTGGCACACTGACACTCTCCAATCACTGCTGGCACACTGACACTCTCCAATCACTGCTGGCACACTGACACTCTCCAATCACTGCTGGCACACTGACACTCTCCAATCACTGCTGGCACACTGACACTCTCCAATCACTGCTGACACATTGACACTCTCCAATCACTGCTGACACTGTGCAATCACTGCTGACACTGTGCAATCACTGCTGACACTGTCCAATCACTGCTGACACTGTCCAATTACTGCTGACACATTGACACTGTCCAATAATTGCTGACACTGTCCAATAATTGCTGACACTGTCCAATCACTGCTGACACTGTCCAGTCACTGCTGACACTGTCCAGTCACTGCTGACACTGTCCAGTCACTGCTGACACTGTCCAGTCACTGCTGACACTGTCCAGTCACTGCTGACACTGTCCATTCACTGCTGACACTGTCCAATCACTGCTGTCACACTGACACTGTCCAATAATTGCTGACACTGTCCAGTCACTGTTGACACTGTCCAATCACTGCTGACACTGTCCAATCACTGCTGTCACACTGACACTGTCCAATCACTATTGACACACTGACACTGTCCAGTCACTGCTGACACTGTCCAGTCACTGCTGACACTGTCCAATCACTGCTGACACTGTCCAATCACTGCTGACACTGTCCAGTCACTGCTGACACTGTCCAATCACTGCTGACACTGTCCAATCACTGCTGACACTGTCCAATCACTGTTGACACTGTCCAATCACTGCTGTCACACTGACACTGTCCAATAATTGCTGACACTGTCCAGTCACTGTTGACACTGTCCAGTCACTGCTGACACTGTCCAGTCACTGCTGACACTGTCCAGTCACTGCTGACACTGTCCAATCACTGCTGACACTGTCCAATCACTGCTGACACTGTCCAATCACTGTTGACACACTGACACTGTCCAATAATTGCTGACACTGTCCAGTCGCTGCTGACACTGTCCAGTCACTGCTGACACTGTCCAATCACTGCTGACACTGTCCAGCCACTGCTGTCACCCTGGCGCTGTCCAGCCACTGCTGTCACCCTGGCGCTGTCCAGCCACTGCTGTCACCCTGGCGCTGTCCAGCCACTGCTGTCACCCTGGCGCTGTCCAGCCACTGCTGTCACCCTTTCGCTGTCCAGCCACTGCTGTCACCCTGGCGCTGTCCAGCCACTGCTGTCACCCTGGCGCTGTCCAGCCACTGCTGTCACCTTTCAATCACTGCTGTCACCCTGACGCTGTCCAGTCACTGCTGACACTGTCCAATCATTGCTGTCACACTGACACTGTCCAATCACTGTTGACACTGTCCAATCACTGCTGTCACACTGACACTGTCCAATCACTGTTGACACGCTGATGCTGTCCAATCACTGTTGACACGCTGACGCTGTCCAATCACTGCTGACACGCTGGCGCTGTCCAATCACTGCTGACACTGTCAAATCAATTAAATCCAAAAACAGCCCAATAACATAGGGTCAGACACCTTCAAAATTATTCTACCACAAAAAGATCTATAACGGCATATAACCGCCAGATAAGAAGAGATTCTGACAATGTAAGGATAAAATGCTCACAATTTTATTTCAAATAATAAATAAAAAATATAATAAAATAGACAAGAAAATAAACCTCCAAACAAAAAAAGTGGGGATAGGAAACACAGTATGGTCTGATGATAATAAACTATGTAATTGAAAACAGCAACACACAGGAATATATACCGAGGTCCGGTAAATTACCCCACATAATGGAGAGACATATTTATATAACTTGAAATACTTCACCAAATCTTACTGTCAAATCATTGCTGACACTGACCAATCACTGCTGTCACACTGACACTGTCCAATCACTGCTGTCACACTGACACTGTCCAATCACTGCTGTCACACTGACACTGTCCAATCACTGCTGTCACACTGACACTGTCCAATCACTGCTGTCACACTGACACTGTCCAATCACTGCTGTCACACTGACACTGTCCAATCACTGCTGTCACACTGACACTGTCCAATCACTGCTGTCACACTGACACTGTCCAATCACTGCTGTCACACTGACACTGTCCAATCACTGCTGTCACACTGACACTGTCCAATCACTGCTGTCACACTGACACTGTCCAATCACTGCTGTCACACTGACACTGTCCAATCACTGCTGTCACACTGACACTGTCCAATCACTGCTGCTGGCACTGTCGAATCAATGCTGCTGACACTGTCCAATCACTGCTGACACTGTCCAATCACTGCTGACACTGTCCAATCACTGCTATCACTGCTGACACTGTCCAATCACTGCTGACACTGTCCAATCACTGCTGACACGCTGACACTGTCCAATCACTGCTATCACTGCTGACACTGTCCAATCACTGCTGACACTGTCCAATCACTGCTGACACTGTCCAATCACTGCTGACACTGTCCAATCACTGCTGACACTGTCCAATCACTGCTGTCACTGTCCAATCACTGCTGACACGCTGACACTGACCAATCACTGCTTACACTGTCCAATCACTGCTGACACACTTACTCGCCCCTCTGAAATGCTGATTGGTTATAGCCAGTTATAGGAGGTGTAACTGAGGAAGCGCAGAACACGGAGCAACAAGAAAATTTGTTCCAAAATTGCTATATTGAGGGGAATACATATGTTCAATAGATCAGACCTGGTGACAGATCCTCATTAACGTCTGACTATGATCTTATGCCATCACAGACCGAGTGCATGTGCCGTACTTGTTACTAGACATGTTCTAGATTAGGAGCCCGGTGTATTATACAGCACACAGACCAGTGTAAGTGATTGGGCCAGGTTACATGAAGGGCTTTCCAAAACAATCACATGCACTAATCTCATTGGTTTTACAGTTCTGGTGTCAGCACATGGATCTGCTCCCATCCATGGTGCAGATGAGCACAAGGATGTGTACAATGACATAGCGGTGTCCACAATTTGTGGATGTGACTGGCTTGAGAATTCACAGAGCTCAGCCTTAGGGTACGTCCACACAGGACAGATATGCTGCGGATTTTCCATGCGAAATTTGCAGTGTCAAAAATCTGCACCAAATCGTGTGTTCTGGGTCGTAGATTTCTTTGCAGAAATGTTGCATATTTGCCAGAATTTTCACCCATTACATGGCACATTGCTGCTGTCTTAATACGTTGCAGATTTTTTTTTCCTGAAAATCTGCAGCTTATGAGTTTGATGTGGACGGAACCTAACCCTTCTTTCTATCAGCAAAATGACTGGTCAAATCAAGCACTGGCACTCGGTGCACCCTTGGTGTGACCAAACAGCTCAACACACCTCCCCACCTACTTGTTTTCCATCTATCTCAGCCCCCCTCTTTCTTAAGTGCCAGCTCTGGCTTTACAGGAGTCAGAGGAGTGCAGAGCTGGATGGAAAGTAAGGCGGTGCAGTAACGTATATGGCCACGCCAAGGTGCATCGAGCTCCTGTGTTTGGTTTGAACAGTCATTTTGTACTGACAGATTTGCCTTAAGCGGGTTATCCAGGCTTGGGGTTCAAGTCTGCAGTCACTCTATATGAATCCTCACAGTGCCTTGTGAGGGTGTTCTAGGAGCTGTGGGTGCGCGACCGCGAGTATGCGATTTGCTTACATGCAGGCACATGCCGACTAGACGTGCGCAGCCTCGCTCAATACCAGTGAGTTGAGTAAGGCTGGACACATCTAGTTGGAATGTGTCCGGAAGTATGTAAACCGCATACTTGCAGTCACATGACCTCACGCTCCCAACCCCAGCACTGGAAAATCCTGACAGCAGGCAGTGTGTGTGTGCTGTGAGGATTTACAAATCTGCAGTCACATAAAGTGACTGTACACTTGAGCCCCAAGCCTGGAGAACCCCTTTAACACTTCAAGGGGTTTTTCACTATTGCAATTTCTTGATGCACTTGACTAAAACATTTGGATCTCCTTCCTTTGCAAATAAATAGAACAATACAGAAAAGCCATGATGTTTCCTATGCATAAAAACCTACATAGACTATATCCAAGGAAATCCTGCTTGTTTTTTTCATTTTTGCATCCGGGAAGAGGAGAAACAGCTCCTGTAATGCTCATAGAACGGCCCAATATTGTTTAGAAATTACATGTATTTTCTGTAACAGAACGGTGGTCTCGTACTGGCAGAATACTTGTTATCTGCTGTGTGTGATATTCCCTGTATGTTCTGCTCTTACTAATACCCATTATATGGAAAGTAGTATATGCTGAACTGTATGTGCACTCAGGCTCTCCAGATCTATCATCACCACGGAGCCTGCGCCTCTTATTGACTGACGAATACTTTCTGAATACATGAAAATCGGCTTTTAAACTAAAATCTATATATTCTTTTCCAGGCAATTGAGCTGAACAAGAAAGGGAAGGACAGCAAACACCCCATGTACCGACGGTTGGTGCACACCGCCATCGACGTCACCACTATTAATGAGGTATCCAAATATCTGTAGGGGTTTCTTCATTTTATAGGAACCATAAAGACTGGTCATTTCAGTACATAGTCTTCAATATGGGGTTAATTTCTGGTGCAACATCATTTTCTGCTTCTGCAGCACAGTTTCTATACAGTCTTCTTACCACTGGCGTACATGCGTGTGAAACTGATCCACTCCACAATTGCCACAACGAAAATGACGAAGCCAAATCTACGGAAAAATGTGTGGATTTTGTACCTGATTTAGTTGCTGAAATGCTTTGGATTTCCGCCACATACATTGACATTTTCAGCGCCTGTCACTTTGGGTTGCAGAATATTTTTGCCCATTTTTCATTTGTGCCTTATTTTTCTTTTAATTTCCGCCTTTTTTAAATTCTGTTTAATATCTGTCCGCCCGTTTTTATCTTTTCTGTAGTTGCTGGTGTTTGGGATTTCCAGGTGTTTTATTATTATTATTTATTATTATAGAGCCATTTATTCCATGGCGCTTTACATGTGATAGGGGATATACATAGCAAAAACAAGTACAATAATCTTGAACACAATGTGACAGCGACTGGTACAGGAGGAGCGAGGACCCTGTTTTCGACTGATTCATCAATTGCAACTTTTTAAAAACTTGTAAAATGTTTGCACAAATGTTCTCCAGTCCTCCCCAACAATGATTTTATATACGTCTAAAATTTTGCGCAAATATTGCAGCATTGTTTCAACTTTTTTTTTTTTTTTTGTGCTAACTTCAAAGACTGAATCTTATGGAGCATTTTTGATTTTGCGCAAAATTCATGATCCATGGGCGCTATTTTGAAGAAAAATTAAAGAATACTGCAAGGCAATAAAAAAGAAAAGTGACCGAAAAAATCCTGCAAATGATGAATTGGGCCCTTCGTGTAACTTTATTCTCACGATCAGTGAGAGACCCAATGGTTGGACCCCTCTGATCATAAAGTGATGACATATGCTACAGTAGAGGATATTTTTTTTTAAGAAAATCCACTATTCATTATGTGTATTTGGGATTTTGCTATGGCTGGCTGTGAGAAACCCTGTAATATACAGTTGAAACCAGAAGTTTACATACACTATATAAAAAGACACATATGCATGTTTTTATCAATATCTGACATGAAATCCTAATAAATAGTGATGATCGAGTATGTTTCATTAACCCTTTCCGGCGAGTACGCTCGGGTGCTCACCGAGTATTTTGGTGTTCGGGATTTCTTTTATTGTCGCTGCAAGTGTCACGGCTGTTAGACAGCTGTGACACATGCAGGGCTTGCCTGTCCGTCAATCAATCTCTGCATGTGTCACAGCTGTCTAACAGCCGTGACACTTGCAGCTGCGGCGACAATAAAAGACATCCCAAGCATGCCAAAATACTCGGCGAGCACCCAAGCGTACTCACCGGAAAGGGTTAATGAAACATACTAGATCATCACTAATAATAAACCTTTCCCTTTTTAGGTCAATTAGGATTACCATCATTTTTAATATTTGCCAAATGCCAGAATAATGAGAGAGAGAGAAAGTTTTAAGGCATTTTTATTACTTACTGAAAAGTCAAAAGTTTACATACTCTAAGATTACTATGCCTATACAATTCTGGACTGCCCATATGATGATGTCATGTGTTTGGAAGCTTCTGATAGGTTTGTTTTGGCAACATCTGAGCTAATTAGAGACACACCTGTGGATGTATTTTAATGCACACCTGAAACATATTGCTTCTTTGTGTAGCATCATGGGAAAGTATAAAGAAATCAGCCAAGATATCAGGAAGAGAATTGTGGACAATTTTTGTGGAAAATTGTGGACAAAAAAACGGGAAAGGTTTATTCTAGTTTCATGTCAGATATTGAGAAAAACATGCATATGTGTCTTTTTATATAGTGTATGGAAACGTCTGGTTTCAACTGTACCATTTAGTTTTCATTTTACGTCTTCTTTAAAGTCGGATGTACTTTTGCAAGTTTCTTACTCAGGATCAGTTCTGCGAGCTGTGACTTCTTCAGGTCTCGACATGCCGCCATTTTATTTCTGTTCAATTCAGACAGAATCTGATGAAATAAGCCACCTTATTAATCAGAGGCGAACACGGGTACAGTAGGGTCCCATTATGGCTCTGTGTAATATGGAGTCATAATACGGCCTAAGTTTGTGAACTGATTAGTGTAAGTACTCCCATCCACAGAGTACTCTCCGCACACTCTTATACTGTATACTGGACCAGTGTACACTTGTCTTATCGCACCTTACCTTGCAGCCCTTTAATGAAGTCCATGCTTTACGGGACCCCTTCCTACACTTCGAGGGTCGCATCAGGTTCCTGGGATTGATCGTTGAGGTCCACTTAACTACCGCTCTGAGGGATTCCAAACTTACTCTTCACTTTTTACTCTACAAGGAAATTACTTCCGTTTTCCCCCAGCAAATCTGTAACCTCTTTCATTTTTTTGTTTTCCAGAAAGTAACTGAAGGAAAGTACAAGAGTTACGATGAGTTCAAAGCCGACGCTCAGCTCCTTCTGCACAACACCATTATTTTCTATGGAGGTGATGCCCTTTATTTGTTAACTTGGATTATAAAAGCTCATGTGTTTGGGATGGTAGTGAGAACATATTGTGCCTCCTCTGCCCCTCTGTGGCAGGTGATAACATCTCATTTTATTAGAATTGTTTACACCCCTTATTACTGGAACCACGATTAGCTCCCCCAATTGCCTGTGCAGATTGATGTAGTGTAGATTTAATGGCTCATCCACAGTTAGAAATATACTGCATGCTTTCTTTCAAAACAGCGCCACACCTGTGTGCAGGTTGTGCATGGTATTGCAGCTGTGCGTCATTGAGCTGAGCTACAGTAACATACACAACCTTTCGACCGGTGCGGTGACAGTTTTTGAAATAAAACAGCCGTGTTTCTAAACTCCTAATTAACACGATAGACCTCAGCCCAGCAGGGACACTATGGCATTGTGCTGGGGGTCCTGCTAATGACAAGCTAAAGCCAATCTGCCATGTAGCACCATATTGTGCCAGTGCCATCACGTAGAGCCGCCATGGTTCCAGGACATCCTGGGCCGGGAGCTAAACCTTGCAGTTACCCCTGAGCCGGGGCCCTTTGATGACTTGCGCAGACATGACATTTTATGCTTCCATGTATATTCACTATATGATTTTTCCTTCTATATGGGGAACAGTCCAAGGCTTGCAGGAGGCAGTTCTGGGGTTTTGTAGCGTGACGCTGCAGGCATGATCATTGTGTGCTGCATGGGATAACACGCTCTCTTATAATTACAGATGACAGTGAGCAGGCTGATGTGGCAAAGGTTCTGTACAAGGATACTTGTCATGAGGTAAGTCCAGCCGCGCCGGGGTATCCGGGAGGAGAAGATGCAGCGGTAGAAGCAGAAGTGTTAAACATGAAGGCTACAATTCCACTGGCGTTAAAGGGGCTTTCAGAACTGATTCTTTCTGTGAGGTAAAACATTTCACTGTCTGTTTTCAAACAATGTTTTACCTCAAAGAAAGAATCGGCTGTGATCCCCTGCTGTAATGTCCGTATACTCTTTTGCTTCCCATCCTGCCCAGGAGCTGTGGTATGATCAGACCATGTTCCTGTACGGTCAGACACAGCCATTACACAGTACACAGCAAGGGCACATTTATAAGATTATCTCAGCACAGGAACAATTTATTTAAACACATCCAATTGCAGAAACTATTATTATTCCAAGATCTAGTGAATAAAACAAACTTTTGCTCATGGAAAAACCCCTTTAAGCCTCAGAGGTGATGAGGATGTGCTCCCCCAATATACTCTTATGTGTGGACGGTCGGATACATGGAGTAAATGAAAACGGCAGCTGGTGAGTTTTTTTTTACAGTGCGTGTTAGGCTGCGTTCACACCTAGTTTTGCACATTTTTTGGGAACAGACAAATTGAATCAGTTATCTGTTTTTGACAATAATTCCAAGGGGCCGGTTGATTATTATGGGGTCCGCCTGGGATCAGTAATGCGTCTGTTCTAAGAACTGACACAAACTGGATAGCCAATCGGACCCCAAAATGACCAATGGGGTCCCTCGGCTCCATTTGCATCAATTGTGCAGCACATCCTTTTTGACATGAATTCTGTTTGTCTTTTCCTAAAACTGGAACAGACAAATGGAATGACTGAAAGTAGGTGTGAACGAAGCCTAATGTACAGTGTACAAAGCTCACTGCCACGTGCATCTGACTTCCTCCTGATTACAGGAGTATACAGGGGGTCACATCCCATCACCCCTGTGACTTTCCTTACTGCTTTTGTGACCTTACAATGCAATAAGTTGCTTGGAAGCAGTTAGTGCTCAGCAGCAGAGATCTTTAGTGCTGGTCCGGGCCGTATGGCTCTCTGTACTGAGGGAGCGTTCCAGCCTGCTGACAGTTTCCCTATAAAGGTTGGTCAGCACACAATGACTATTCAAACCAAGCACTGGCACTCGGTGCACCATGGCGTGGCCATATGGTACACTGCACCCTCCTTCTTATTTGTTTTCATCTGTCTCTGCCCTTTCCTGGCTCTATAAAGTGAGAGCTGTCAATCAGAGAAGAGGGGAAGATAGATGAAAAACAAGTATGTGCGAGGTGCACTGAACTGTTTGGCCACACCAAGGGTGCACCGAGCGCCTGTGCTTGGTTTGAACAGTCACTCTGTGCCGACAGACTCCCTTAAACATATAAATGGATTCCAGTAGTAGAAAATAATCCTCAGCACTTGCCCATATACTTCTACTACTGGAATTGATTATTGCATCTCCTTCGGCACACTGAGCACCACTGCTGTGTGTTCACCATCACCCAATTTAATGTTTGTACAACTGTGCCAGGAGGAACAATTAAGTAGTGCCAACTAATTTCCTGCTTCACATGGGTTTTCTCTCCTCCTCTGTTTTCCCCACACACTCTTACTTTCTCCTCATGAAATTGGCCCTTGTATGCATGTTTCTGAGAGGGAAATTAGCTTTTAAGCCCATTTTATGGGCAGGCAAAATAAATAATGACGGTCTCTGCACTACACTGCAGAATATGTTGCAACTATATCAGAAATAGTATAAAAATGATATCATTGGTTGGTACACTGGGAATATAAAATACTGGTGAGCATGTAAAGAGATCATGTATAGTAACCCAAGAAAGTGTAATAACGAAAAAAGTTCAGTATTATGTGTTAAAAGTAGCAAAAAGTGGAAAAGTCACTGAGCAGCGAGTACCCCAATAATCTGCTATAGGCGACTCCTTCACTTTTCTCTTGCATTGCTCTTCATCCTTCTTTTGGAAAGAAAACCCTTCATGATTTTTTTCTAAGCAGTGTAAGACGACTTTATTCTCTTCTTTCAGTTGGATGAGCTGCAGTTGTGCAAAAATTGCTTCTACTTGTCGAACGCTCGGCCTGACAATTGGTTCTGCTATCCTTGTGTACGTATTTATGTCAGCTTTTACCTTAATTTCTCAAAACCAAGGTATTACTGTGTGTACAGGCACACACTCCTAGGAGTACTTTCAGATATGGTGCAAAATTTTGAAGCAAATTACCTTATTTTTCAGAATAAAAGATGCACTTTTTAGCTAGAATAACTGTTGCTAAAAAGTGTGCACATCTTATAATCCGGATGCAGCTTCCTGTGATGGAGGAAAACGCTGACACTGTGTTCTTCCCATTCACTGAAAAAACTGCTTTCTGTCCTCCTGCCCCACCCTGGTCTATGTGATCGGTGTAGAGCAGGAGAGGAACCTACTAGGACCTGAACGGAGGCTGCACAAGCTGAGCAGCTGCAGGACCTTCTAACCAACCAGCTCGAGGACGTTTCAGGTCATTTAATCAGTCTAGAGGGAACGGTCTTATGTGGTAATATATAGTTTCTGTGTGTGTATGTAGCAGAGCTGTGTTTGTCCATAAATATGCAAGTAGCAGAGCTGTGTGTATATAAATGTGCATGTAGCAGAGCTGTGTGTATATAAATGTGCATGTAGCAGAGCTGTGTGTATATAAATGTGCATGTAGCAGAGCTGTGTGTATATAAATGTGCATGTAGCAGAGCTGTGTGTATATAAATGTGCATGTAGCAGGGCTGTGTGCGCATATAAATGTATATGTTGCACGGCTGTGTGTATATAAATGTGCATGTAGCAGAGCTGTGTGTATATATAAATGTGCATGTAGCTGAGCAATGTGTATATATAAATGTGCATGTAGCAGTGCTGTGTGTGCTTATATATGTACATGAAGCAGAGGTGTGTGTGTATAAATGTACGTGTAGCAGATCTGTATGTGTATTTAAATGTGCATGTAGCAGACCTGTGTTTATATAAATGTGCGTGTAGCAGAGCACTGTGTATATATAAATGTGCATGTAGCAGAGCTGTGTGTGCGTATATATGTACATGAAGCAGAGGTGTGTGTGTGTATAAATGTACGTGTAGCAGATCTGTATGTGTATTTAAATGTGCATGTAGCAGACCTGTGTTTATATAAATGTGCGTGTAGCAGAGCTGTGTGTATATATAAATGTGCATGTAGCAGAGCTGTGTGTGTATAGAAATGTGCATGTAACAGAGCTGTGTGTATATAAATGTGCATGTAACAGAGCTGTGTGTATATAAATGTGCATGTAGCAGAACTGTGTAGCAGAGCTGTCTGCTCAAAAAAATAAAGGGAACACTCAAATAATACATCCTAGATCTGAAAGAATGAAATATTCTCATTAAATACTTTGTTCTGTACAAAGTTGAATGTGCTGACAACAAAATCACACAAAAATCATCAATGGAAATCAAATTTATTAACCAATGGAGGCCTGGATTTGGAGTCACCCCAGAACTAAAGTGGAAAAACACACTGCAAGCTGATCCAACTTTGATGTAATGTCCTTAAAACAAGTCAAAATGAGGCTCAGTATTGTGTGTGGCCTCCACGTGCCTGTATGACCTCCCTACAACGCCTGGGCATGCTCCTGATGAGGTTGCGGATGGTCTCCTGTGGGATCTCCTCACAGACCTGGACTAAAGCATCCGCCAACTCCTGGACAGTCTATGGTGCAACGTGACGTTGGTGTATAAAGCGAGACATGATGTCCCAGATGTGCTCAATCGGATTCAGGTCTGGGGAACGGGCGGGCCAGTCCATAGCTTCAATGCCTTCATCTTGCAGGAACTGCTGACACACTCCAGCCACATGAGGTCTGCCATTGTCCTGCATTAGGAGGAACCCTGGGCCAACCACACCTGCATATGGTCTCACAAGGGGTCTATGGATCTCATCTCGGTACCTAATGGCAGTCAGGCTACCTCTGGCGAGCACATGGAGGGCTGTGCGGCCTTCCAAAGAAATGCCACCCCACACCATTACTGACCCACTGCCAAACCGGTCATGCTGAAGGATGCTGCAGGCAGCAGATCGCCCTCCACAGCGTCTCCAGACTCTGTCACG
This sequence comes from Phyllobates terribilis, assembly GCF_046119375.1. Taxonomy (NCBI): domain Eukaryota; kingdom Metazoa; phylum Chordata; class Amphibia; order Anura; family Dendrobatidae; genus Phyllobates; species Phyllobates terribilis. Next base: position 107,796,018 of record NW_027362764.1, on the reverse strand, counting down.
GCTGTCACATGTGCTCAGTGTGAACCTGCTTTCATCTGTGAAGAGCACAGGGCGCCAGTGGCGACTTTGCCAATCCTGGTGTTCTGTGGCATTTCTTTGGAGGGCCGCACAGCCCTCTATGTGCTCGCCAGAGGTAGCCTGACTGCCATTAGGTACCGAGATGAGATCCTCAGACCCCTTGTGAGACCATATGCTGGTGCGGCTGGCCCTGGGTTCCTCCTAATGCAGGACAATGCCAGACCTCATGTGGCTGGAGTGTGTCAGCAGTTCCTGCAAGATGAAGACATTGAAGCTATGGACTGGCCCGCCCGTTCCCCAGACCTGAATCCGATTGAGCACATCTGGGACATCATGTCTCGCTCCATCCACCAACGTCACGTTGCACCACAGACTGTCCAGGAGTTGGCGGATGCTTTAGTCCAGGTCTGGGAGGAGATCCCACAGGAGACCATCCGCAACCTCATCAGGAGCATGCCCAGGCGTTGTAGGGAGGTCATACAGGCACGTGGAGGCCACACACAATACTGAGCCTCATTTTGACTTGTTTTAAGGACATTACATCAAAGTTGGATCAGCTTGCAGTGTGTTTTTCCACTTTAATTTTGGGGGTGACACCAAGTCCAGGCCTCCATTGGTTAATAAGTTTGATTTCCATTGATGATTTTTGTGTGATTTTGTTGTCCGCATATTCATCTTTGTACAGAGCAAAGTATTCAATGAGAATATTTCATTCATTCAGATCTAGGATGTGTTATTTGAGTGTTCCCTTTATTTTTTTGAGCAGTGTATAAATGTGCATGTAGCAGAGCTGTGTGTGTGTATAAATACATGTAGCAGAGCTGTGTGTATATATAAATGTGCATGTAGCAGAGCTGTGTGTGTATAGAAATGTGCATATAGCAGACCTGTATGTGTATAGAAATGTGCATGTAACAGAGCTGTGTGTATAGAAATGTGCATGTAGCAGAACTGTGTGTGCATGTACTGTCCATGCTGCAGAGAGTATATAATGTATATGCTGTGAAGCTGCAGAGAAACACTAACAATAGAACTATTACCTCCATATTCTAGCCTAATGAATTAAAATTAAAACACCCTAACCCTCTGTGATTAGCTGATCACATGACCTGGTTCTATGTAAAAGAGGGGTTTCTTCCCCATTATAAAGGATCTTTCAGTCCACAAAAAAAGTTATTTTAGGAATGTTTTTCTGTTCAATATGAGCTGAAAAGTTGACTCTTTATGTGACACCATTGACACTTTGTTTTTCTTTTCTTGGCGTTATGACAGCAGATCTAGTGATCAGTTGCATTTTATTACAGATCCCCAACCATGAGCTGGTTTGGGCTAAGATGAAGGGCTTCGGCTTCTGGCCAGCTAAGATCATGCAGAGAGAAGACAATCAAGTGGACGTTCGTTTCTTTGGCCATCATCACCAACGGTATCGATATTATTTAAGGAGAGGTGGATTTCCATTGATATAAAATAGAAAAATACATAAAAATGCAGTGTAGGACATATAACGAGCAATGAGAGTGTTTGATGATAGCTGACCATGGGGATGTGAAGGTCCTCATGGACCTTAATTCACTGTTAGCCACAATGACCGGTGCATTAGCCAATGGACTATCCTGTCTACTCGTCCCACATGTTGGCTGTTGCTGCCATTGCTTAATCTCAGACATTCAGTAACGGGTACTGACTTTTATATCTCGCATTGTTCAGCATCTAAGGCTTTGACGTTTCATAGTATTAAAGAAGTTTTCCCAGAACTTAAACATTAATAACTTAGGCTTAGGATGGGCCATCATCCCTTCCCTTCCCTCCTTAAATTCCCTTCCCCATATATAAAATATTTTAATACTAATAAAAAATATTGAAAAAGGATGGGCCATCATGATAGGTGGGGTCCGATTGGTGATAGGTCTAGTGCCATACATACCAGGTTAGCTGTAGCTTTGTCCAATTAAATCCTGACATAGGAAGCAATAGTATGTACTACGTTGAATCTCCATGTATGAGCGGGCTCAGGTGCTGAGCCTGCACCATACCTGGCAGATGCCATTACACACTCAGCCTTGCTGCTTTACAGTCACTTAAATGTCATTGTCAATCACTAACAGCAGCATATAAATGGACTGATTGCCTGTGCGGCATGCACTCGCTCCTATGGCATTCCTCCCTCACAACGCAGTCATAGGATGCCGATGGATGAAGCCCTCAATGGCTGCTGTCTCAGTCCTTCTGTGAAGCTCAGTAGCACTGCAGCATATAGAAGAAGTGATGATGTGTTCACAGGTTCAAATTCCTTAAGGGACTAAAAAAGTAAAAAGATTAAAAAAAAAATTAAAATCCCCTTTTTCCAGTTTAAATACAAAATAATTAAAGCACCAGTCCAGCGGGTTTTTTTTTTTTATTTCATCGCTGGAGTGGTGCCACTAATCTAAGCTTACTGCCTCTAGTAATATACTCCCCAGCCGTCGTCTTCAGCTCTTCCCGGCGCCGCTCTGGTCGTCTACAGCAGTTTGTGAAACGTGGAGTCTCTCCAATGTTTGCTGTGGTGTGCTGGAAGTCACAACTCAATGTAAGTGTATGAGAACGGGAATGAGGATCTCATAGATTTACATTGAGAGCTTCTGAACGTTACCTCTGACTTACGGTCTGCCAGAAGTTGCGAGACCGGAGAGGTGCCGGGAACAGCTGAAGACGGCAGCTGGTGAGTATAAGACTAGGGTCAAGGAACTTGGATTAGAGCACCACACGAGTGCTAGAGTAAAAACAAGATGCAGGATTGATGCTTTAATAAGAAATGAAGTTTATTTGTTATCGCCTCATCCGTAAAAGTCCGATCTAAGAAAATAAAAAATTGATTAACCTGTAAATGCCAGGAAAAGAAAAAAAATTGCGGGGAAGGCAAGAGCCTATAATTGCCAAAATAAAGTGTAAAAGAGCAATGTTTTTAATGAAACCCAAATGCAAAAATAAATTTTATCTCTAAATTTATGTAATTAAGAAAAATAAATATGTCCCCAAAAGTGGACAATCCATTTATGGAGTGAGCAGCAGTACCAGATAAAGCAGCCCATACGGACCAGCACTTGTGTCTGTCCAAACAATGAAGGGGCCACGACTTTATAGACTAAAATCAGTGAGTCTTGGCGTGTCTGCCCCATCTCCGGGCGGCAAGTCGCATCAATGGAGGAGAATTACTTGCCTCTTTTATGTGTAAATATAAAGAGAGTGCAAGAAATACTACTTTCTCCATTTTTCAGTTGTTTTTTAATGTTCTCAGTAAAGTGCTTTGCTACAAAATAAAAAGTGAAATATTGCAAATCTGCCATTATGTATCAGGGCCTGGATTCCATCCGAGAATATTCAGGAAATCACTGTCAATGTACATCAGCTCCATGTAAAGCGAAGCATGGGCTGGAAAAAGGCCTGCGATGAGCTGCAGCTGCACCAACGCTTCCTACGGGAGGGCCGCTTCTGGAAATCCAAAGGAGAAGATAAAGGGGAGGAAGAAGCAGAATCCAGTATCTCATCGACCAGCAATGAGCAGGCGAGTGCATCCATCACACTCGCTACAGCGCTTCAGTCTATTCGTTCTTTTAATTTCTGGACCTAATGGTCTTTAGAAGCTGTACACCATGTTTGCAGCCAACTTAAAAGGACATTTGGGCGGGAAATTGTGAGGATCGTCCTGTCAAGTGTTCTCAGCCAATCACCATTCAGTGCTCTCCTCACCGGATTCTTCCCAAATATCCTTTTAAAGGTAACCAGACTTATAAAAGAAACTATTAACCTGAAGATAAAGGGTTAATCTGCAGGGTAATAGCGTTCTGATGCTGCCTGCCACCTGCATCAATAGGCTACCAGGAGGAATAAATTAATTTCCTCCTAGCAGCCTTGGACTTAAAGTCATATGGACGGGCCGGCATGCTTTCAGTCACCACTAAGTGCATAGTGAGCGGCGGCTGTACCAGCACCCCAACACTGACTGACAGCCACCTTAATATTAGAGTCGCCTGTCAGTCAGTGCCAGGGTGTGGTTACAGTCATGGCTCATTGTGTACTGAGCGGTGACTGAAGCCGCGTCCTTATGACCCGTCCCTATGACTGAAAGCCTGAAGCTGCTGAGAGCAATAAAGTTAATTTCCTCCTGGCCGCGGGGCTCTCAGTGTGTTCACCGGGTGGCGTCAGAACGCTATTAACCTGCAGACTAAATCCCTATCTACAGGTTAATAGCAATTTTTTACATGACAGGTTCCCTTTAAGTTCAATACAAGCCACAAAGGCGATTTGATACCCGAGTTGCGTTTTATAATTTGCAGTCGTTCACATTGGTCTAAACGTCCCGTCTGGAGCAACCCTTCATTAACTCTGTGAGTTGAGCAGTGAAAATGAATGGGGATAAAATAAGATTTTGTATTTGTGGACACATGGAAAAAAAATATGGTTTTTGTGGGGGATGTAGTATGTTATTGAATGTGTCTTGCAGCAGATGATCCCATATTACAAATGATCGGTCCTCCTCCATTAAGGTTGGTGTTGGTTTACTTTGTATGTTAGGGGTTTTTCACTTCAAAAACATTTTCGTTACCTATGTGCCGAATATAGAGATACACAACTATTACATTAGTTGTGTATCCGTTCCATCTTCTTTTTGTGCATTTTATGTGTCTACGCAACAGTTGTGAGTGTGATGGGGCTGACTGGCTCATATCAGCAGCTAAGCCAGCCCCCTTCTCTGTTACAAGTGATGTACATGTCTTAGTTTCCTGCAATGCCAGTATTAAAGGGCGCATACACTATTATTTCTAATAAAACACCCTACAGATTGCTGGGGATCCTGAGACCCCCTACAATTGCTTAGGAAGCAGAAGCATTCAGTGGGTTCACTGGACCCCCTCCGATCTACTGCTCTACTACTGTATATACTAGAAACCTTCTCTGTTACATCAGATCTCCCTAGTCGGGTTTTCTATGAATGTGTTGACCTCTACTTTTACACTTTCCTTTGAGAATTCCAGCAATTTTGACAGTAAGTCAAACATGATACATTCCATATTTTCTTATAATTCTCTTTTTAAACAAACCAGAATTTAGAACATAGCAAAAAAAAAAAAAAAACAATCCTTATTCCAGTTAATCTGCACACCCCGCTATGCATAAAGCCCACAGACAGCCCAGTTTACATTATTAGCGCCTCTGATTTAGCCACCTTCGTTCCAGTAGCTTTGATTATGTTTCTTATTAATGTAATGGATGAGGATATTTCTAGGCAGTGACAATCACCTGGCTTACACCTGCAGTCCTCACACGACCTCCTCACAATTCGTCCTAGTTTCCTGCAGACATGAAGAGATATATTGTCTGGGCAACAAGACAAGTCTGTGAATTGTTTCCTACAGCTCGTCTAATTGAGACCCGGACTAGCTATGAACAGAACGTGAACAAGCTCTGCACAATATAAAGATTATCTCCTGGCCGTAGATTTCTGCAGGATGAAAAGCATGTTTCCGATCTGCTCAATGTTAGCAGGCTTACATTGACTTTGCATCCTTAATCTTTCAAGCAGAAGGCAACTCAGGAACCAAGAGCCAAGAAGGGGCGTCGTAACCAGAATGTAGAACCCAAGAAGGAAGTAAGTGCTCCTTCGTATTAATACTCTTGCAGTATTTTACAACGTTTCTTGTTAGTATATTGGGCCTTTTTTTTATCGGCATAAAAGCCAACGTGCAATTCACCATTAAAGAAGCACTCCTCCTCCTCCCATCAAAGTTTTAATCCTCTTAACATACTGCAATCATCATATTATACAGCACTGTGCACTTACAATTGCTCATTTTGTTTTTCTACCCAGCTAATTCTTCTCTTTTCTCTGCTATTTGTAGAAACAGGAAATCTCTTTTCTCTCCATGAGTCATTCCCCTCTTTAACTCCCAACCCAGCTGCACCCCCTTCCCCCTGCCAGGGACTTTTGCAGTGACTTATGACTCATGCAGGGAAAATTGACCTCCTGTTTCTACATAGAGCTTAGAAGGATTCAGCTAGTCTGTTTTAATCATGTGATGTCATAGACCTAATGGAAAAGAGAAGAATTATCTGGGTAGAAAGGCAAAATGAGCAATTGTAAGTACACAGTGGCAAATAATATGATGATTGCAATATAGAAAGAGGATAAAAAGTTTGATGGAAGGAGGAGGGCTTCTTTCAAATAAAAACTTAAAGGAAGTATCCTCAGAGATCCAGCTAGTTTGGTCTTCAAATATTGGCAAAACTAAAGTGGACGAAGAGATGAGAAAATATAATGGATGGGGTCAACTTTTTGCTAGATTTTTTTAGGTAAGGACAGAATGACCATCCCACTTGATGCCCATTGGTAGTCAGGAGAGACATTGGGGCTTCTTTGTAAGCTACAGGCAAAGTGATGGATGCTAGAGAGACGCCTGACATGTGATAAGATGGAAGGACTGACACACTAAAGACTTTGCTATGACACGTTACTAATGTGTAACTATAACAGATTGGGGGCATACTGGCTCTTATTGAAGAGATCCAACTCAATATGCAAAGTAGTGCACACAAGCCACACCATAGACTTACCGTTAGACTACACAGATGCGGCTCGAGGGGGTACTGACTATAATTGCTACCACTGAGCAGTTGTAGGAATTGATATGGAAAATGTATATAATTTTTCATCGTGCTGTAATTGGTGGAAACTATAATACCTTTGTCACAGGGATACCGCGACAGAGAGGGGCCAGAAGATCGCGACGTTTGGTTGCATGGACTCCTGCACTTATTAGAACTGCTTCACCATCCTTTTAAACAGTGCAGGTTTATTTGCTGTCATGGCAAGTGTTATTAAGTTCAGTTGATCTCATGGAGCTCTCCATCCTGAATAGTCTCAGCTGTTCTGTGTTGGCCACTCCCCTCTGTTATATATGCTCGCCTCTGGCACTTGGGAGTGATATTTCTACTTCCTGGTTTGGTGGTGAAGAACATTCAGTGTTTGGCGTTGGCGGTTGGAAAGTTTTTCTGTAGATTTCTGCGTGGAGTTGATTTGCATGTTCTTCCTTATCCTATTTGGTTTCCCCTTCCTATACCTCTCCTGTTTCCCACTCTGTTGCTTTGTGAGTGTATTTGTATGATTGTAGTTTTTATTTTATCCCTGTCTGTTAACGCCGTCTATCTAGTTAGTGTTTTGCTATACACTGCAGCCCCTCACCTCCCTGGGTGGGGGAGGGATTAGATAAAGGTTAAGTTAGGAGCATAGATAGGTAGGAGAACCCGGCGTCTCCACCTTCAGGAGTAATCCGGGGGACAGGGATCGGGTAGGTGCCCACAGTCCCTTGGCACTCCATGACAACCTTGTTTCCAAATAAGCCGGGTGCACAAGAAGTGCTGCAGTGTAACTATGGACTCCATGCTGCAAATCCATACCAGATCACAGTAGAATGCATGTGGATGGGATTTTCACATAGAACATGTTAGATAGTAATTTTGTTCTCCGTGCATACGGAGAAAAAAAATCACATGTAACACAATATCCGTCATGTTTCTCCTTCTACAGATCCTAGGTTTATTAACATACACACTAAAAATTATGCACTATGTCTTGTGGTTATATTTAGCTCAAATCTTTGACTCCGTATGTGCAATCACTTGTTCATGTCACCTGCACGTCAAAAAGATCTTAAGAATCCGCCCTTTTCCATCAAAACCACAAAAACTCTTAAGCTGGCCGTACACATTAGACTTATGTAGCTGAACCCGCCGATATCGACAGGTTCGGACGACATTCTAACATGTATGGGGACACAGGCCAAATGATGCTCAGAAGTGATGTCGATCGGGCATGCTCAATTTTAGACTACTTATCTCATTGTTCTCCCTGAGAGAACACAGGAGCCTTGGCTGAGCGAATGCTCTTGTGTATGCGAGTGTCAGCGGAGATGGCTGTCAGCCAAATGATCTTTCAGCCAACAGCCATCTAATATGTATGGCCGGCTTTACTGTCCCTCTGGTTCATTCTTGTCTTGACTACGGAAACTCACTACGAATAGGTCTTCCTCTCACTAAAGTCTCCTCTCCAATCTTTCCTGATAGCAACAGCTAGGCTCGTATTTCTGTCCAGCAGCTACATTGATGCCTTCACCCTGTGCCAGTCCTTGCACTGGTTGTCTAGCTACTATAGAATACAGTATAAACCCTCATCCATAAAGTTCTCCACAGTGCTACACCACCCTAAATCTTGTCCCTCATCTCTGACCTATGCTCTCCACTCTGCTAATGATCTAAGTATAATCTCTTTTATAATTCCAACCTCCGGTCTCCAACACTTTTTTCATGCTGCATCTGTTCTCTGAAATGCACTACCCCAAACATTCTGGTAGTTTCCAGTGTCCACAGTTTTAAGCGTGCCCCTAATACACATCTCTTTAGGCAGGTCTCTCACATCACCTCACTAATCTTACTGTTCTCAATTCTCCCTTCCTACAGAACTCTCCGATTCACTCAGAACCTGGTCCCTTCTATCAACTGTTCCCACTCACTCCATACACTCAATAGCATTGTGTATCTGGACATTAACGTAAATACATAAATCGTGGCCGGTATTAATACAGTTATTATGTTAGTGGTAAAGGTGAAAAAAAGATCGCATCCAAAGTGCTACTATACCAAAATTGTGCAGTCTGAGAAGTGTCGGTGATGGACTGGGCAGCAGAAACGCCCGACCTCCACCCCTTTCCAAACCTGACAATCCAGTAAATTAGTTGTTTTGTTGTCTACAGCGACTAAAATTTTACTCAACCTGTCCCCACTTGTAGGACCCGGAGCCAGAACCTGAGACGGAAGCTGTGAGCTCAAGCCAAGAAATCCCTCCTCTGCCACCGCCAGTAGAGAAAGTGTCCGTCTGCACACAGACAAAGAAGCAAAGTGCCTCGTCTCCAAGAATGTCGCACCGCAGTACACAAACCAACAGTGACGGCGTGTGCCAGAACATGTGTCACGACAAGTACAGTAAGCTCTTCAATGACTTCAAAGAAAGAATGAGCACGGACAACAAGAGGGAAAGTGAGCGAGCCGTGCGAGAAGCCGTGGACAAGGTTAGAATAAGATAATCACTCAGGTCCTTCTGCACTGAGGATACAGTCTCCTTACCTATCAGATAGAACTGGGCTTCCTCTGTTCTTGTTTTGTACGACCTATGACTTACATTTTCATCATATGTATGAAGCTGGCTCAGGAGCTGATCCTGCTTCATACCAGGCAGATACCACTGTGGTACACAGCTGGCATCTGCCCGTAATTACCACATCCGGAACTAGGTGCGATCGCTATAGCCCAAAGGATAGGCAATAACTTTCCCGTCGCGAGGGGTCCGACTGCCGTGGCCCCCACCAATCCCAGAAGAGTCCCGGCTGAATGGAGCGGAGGTCGATCATGCACACTGCCTCTCCATTCATTCTAATAGGAGCGCCAAAGATCTGCTGAGCACTTAGCTTGGCAATCTTCGGTGCTCCCATTAAGAATGAATGGAGCGGTAGTGTGCATGATCGACCTCCGCTCCATTCAAAGCCACGGTACATGGTGGCCCGGTACATTTCTTCGTTGATACATTGTGTGAAAAAAAAAGCATCTTGAGATGGCTGAAAATCTTTTTTTCTCATCACAGCTGCGAGGAGAGATGGAGGAGGAGAAGAGGCAAGCAGTTAGCAAAGCTGTGGCCAATATACAAGGAGAGATGGACAGAAAGTGCAAACAAGTGAAAGAAAAGTGCAAGGAAGAGTTTGTTGAAGAAATTAAGAAGCTGGCGGCACAACACAAGCAGCTGATATCCCAGACCAAGAAGAAGCAGTGGGTAAGAGGCCTGGCTGCATTCAGAGTAGTCCAGGGCTGCAGACAGACCGCGTCAGCAAGAGAGACGGTCACAGATAGACTCCTTATACTTAACACATTGAACAGGTGCTCCTGCAAAAATCCAAGTAAGCAGGTGCTCAGTTTACACAAATCTAGCTCATTGGTGCAGGACTGACTTGTACTTAAAGGTCAGTACTCATGTCAAATTTCCTGTAAGCTGCCGAATGAATGACTCTTTCCCCAATTTTTTTTCCCTGCAAATCAATTCTCCCATCTCTTCCTGTATCATGCACCGTCGCTCTCAGCTCTGCACTAGGTAACACGACGACAGGTTTATAGAGTATTTTTTTAAATGTCAACTAAACTTTTAAATAATTTGTTAGTATGTTTTAGCCCTTTCTTAGTACCGTTGATTGTGGGACCACCTACTAATCACTAATGAAAACAAGACACACAGACAGTGTGGTGTACGGAGCCATAGGCTTTCTGTTGAGCTTATACAACTCTCTGCTCAACACTCAAGGTTTTAGTGCGCAAGGGAGAACAGGTGTTAAAAGGGGGGCTATAACTTTTCAAACAATATTCCAAAGTTTAGGTATGCTTTAAAGGGAATCTGTAAGCAGGTTTTGCTACCTCATCTGAGATCTGCATAATGTAGGAAAAGAGACCTGGATTCCAGCAATGTATCACTTAGTTTACTGGGTGCAGTAGTTGCGACACAATCAGAGCTCTTAGATGAAGCAGAGCTGAGAAAGCTAACCCCGCCTACACCAGGCTCTGTTTGTAAATTGTCTATTTACAGTGAGCTGTTTATCACGAGTGGGTGTGGTCAGACTATTTGACACAAGGCAGCTAGTCCCAGTAATGATGATATCCTAGTGATAAAACCTTCATTGTAAGTAAACAACAACACATAGCCTGATAAGTGACACATCATTGAATTCAGCGATTTAACCCCTACCTGATGCTACTGTTGGATTACATAGCAAAAACCTGCTGACAGATTCCCTTTAAGGTTCACTGTGTTGATTACAAATTTGTCAAGAGACTGTCATAGATGCCACTATCTTTCTGCATCTACTGCTTACTAGGATATGAGCTGTGCATTGCTTAGATCAGTCAGAATACGACCCAGTAGATTAAGTACCCATCACAATGTGGCAAAGTTTCTAAAAAGTTCAAATGTAGCTATTAAATATGTATAAAGTGAGTCTTTTATATCCAACTTGTGCCTAAACTTTTAGTCCAGTCGGTCCCTGTATTATTTTTAGCTCATTGTATGAACAGTAATAATGTTGTGATTTTTTTTTTATTTTTAATTTTTTACCCCCATAGTGCTACAACTGTGAAGAGGAGGCAATGTACCACTGCTGCTGGAACACGTCTTACTGCTCCATTAAATGCCAGCAAGAGCACTGGCACGCCGAACACAAGAGAACCTGCCGCAGGAAAAGATGAATGGCTCCCTCCCTCTTGTATCATTTCCTTGAGATCTATCCTCAAACTCTGTGTTTCGTTTTTAAATTCCAAGATGCCGTACTTGCTTACTATCTGCATACCATTTCCGACGCAGCTCCTAGTTCACACTCAGTACTGGAGGATCTGCTGATTGCACAACTCCAGTACTGAAAACCGGGTCTCCACAAAGAAATCTCTGCCCACTTATTCCTGTGCTTATATTCTGTCTCTAACCTGTTCGCTGCCAGAGGATCCCGCAGTGTTTTTTTTTTTCTTCCGATAAGCGCATGACATCTGTTCTGAAAACAACCCAGGTTAGACGCCGTTCCTTCCTGTACTAACACACGAGAATTTGGAAGCGCGTTTCACAATGAAATTATTGCTGATACACAGTAGTTTTTCGATAGTCGGTTTTGCATTTCAGGTTCAAGGCATTTTGTGTTTTATAATGTTTTAAAGGTTTTAAAATATTTTTTTTTTTATCAAACATACATCAGATAAGCGGCAGGTTTTAATCCACCCCTTTAAAAGATGAAGGTAAAAAGGCGCCATATTTTGGTGGAGTAACCCCGGTCCAGAAATGTAGGTGTAGATCAATACACAGGGAGCCAAATGTGCGGTGCCACTCATTTCAGATGGGTCTGTGAATGTATAGAAAGGGGGAGATGTCCTACCTGATGAGCAAACCTGCCGCGCTTGTGTCATTACCTTCCTTCTACTCTGAAAAGGCATTATCATATTTACTTATTCTGTACCAGGGGGTTTTAAGATATTTTTTTGGGAACAGGGTTCACAAAGCAAGAATTTTTTTGTTTGTTTTTTTTCTTGCATATTTTATTTGTAAAATATATCCCATGTTTGTTCATTACTTATTTTCAATATATAACTTTTATAAAAGAAATGAAATATATTAACTTTGATTGCATAGATTTAAATACAGGTAATCTTATCTTAGATCATAGGTGTTACTTTTACGATTTGCACAGTTCTTAGTCCTATGGAGGCACACTCAAGAGACAATTCAGACCAAGAATCAACCTTGGGCAACTTCTTACAGGGTTTATTAGGAATTCATCTGTGCCGTTATCTTACCTTTATAGAAATAATTTTCACCTGTTCACACTACTGCTAAGCCTATAATTGTCACCAGGGGCGTATACGAGGGTCATTCTGCTCCGGGAAATCATTGCATCGATATTCTGAATATACTTGGGGCTTCACAAGGTTTACGCTAAACAAAATTGACTTAGTTTTAGGTATCAGGTTTGTTGTGTTGCAGGTTTTTAATGTAACATATTAAACTAAGCATGCAGAATGTAATTGCACCACTGCCATGTGATCTAATACAATCAGTACGAGCGTGGGGAAATGTGTAATGTTAATACACCAGATTACAATGTAAATTGTACATCGAAGCCTACACATTCATTTTGATGGGCAAAACCAATTATCCGTTTTTAATTTTTGCACTTATTTTCATTTTAAGGACTTTTGCCTATTGTTTAAATGCATCTAAAATGAACCAACTTTTAAATATAGTTTTATTAAAAATCTTCCATTATTTCGTGTCTGCAGACCAATTTTGTTTCCATGGTTTGGGCGCTTTCAGATGGCCGTAGAAATCTGAACGCAGTGCACGGACTGGCTGGCGGTTCTCCCCACCCAAACGCGACAGCTGCATGTATTTCTTGGGTAGGGAGAGACGCCGGCCAGTCCACGCACTGCGTTCCCATCTCGATCCAATTTATATGGCCGTCTTACTGAACCCTTAGATTAAAAATTCTATGTAGTCTACGCCTACGTCTTCTTACTAATCTATTTACTAATCGACCCCCTTCCTTCCTCCATGCAAGCGCTGCCCAGGTTCACAGCTTTTGCATTTTTCCCACTACTGGTGTCTCCGTCCTACTAGCTTTGCACATTTATGGCATATGCACATACATGTATGGTGATATGTGAAGGTCTCACTGCTGGGATCTCCATCCATCTCGAGAACATGACCCCCTCACATCCTGTTGCATAGATTTTCCAAAAATTGCCAAGCAAGCGTGCTCACCGATTTACAATTGTATAAGCTGGCCATAAATGGCCACTAGTCCACTGTTGGCGGTGGGTGATGAAGCCCCCATCCTTGAGATTGATGAGATTTGGGTTCCACATTTATCATTTATCTCTGTCCTAGAATGTGGGAATGCCTTAAATATACCAGATTGGACAACCACAATTAAAGGGCCAGAATCCCTTTCCATGGAGTCGGTGGCTTGTTTCCTGACCAAGTCTGTCTGCATCATGTTCACTTGTCATTTTAGATGCATAGAAAAAATTATTCATCTGCAAGATAGACAAATAGTGTTGTCTATTACTGGTTTGGCCAAGAGATGCTGGACCAATGAGGCAGCTATAGTTTTCTTTTAGTTTTAGATAATTTCCAACCTACCTGAGCTAGTAGGAATTGCCTTGTCTGAGTCCCTAATGTATAAAGTCAAGTACAAAGCCAATTTTTGCAAAGCGATGCTTCTTCCACAAACACTGAAGATTATTGCATGCCCGTTTTCTTGTAAAATGTCAGTTTTTTAGTTTTTTTTACCAACCTCTTAAGAACATTAACCATAGGCATGGATCGATAGTTGAATACTGATTTTCACGTTGCTGGGAGCTGGGGTTGTTTTTAAAAACCACATCGTTGGCCACTTTTTACTATGGTTGAATTTTCGGTCATTTTATTCGATTTTTATGTGTGAAAGGAAATTCATGTTCCGTTTTGTTTTCTCGTTTTTATTTTTTGTATGTGAGGTTTCTGAGCAGGAATGTAGAAAAGAAAAAACCTAAGGCACTAGCTATTCGGAGGTAGGACGATCGAGGAAGAATTGTAAATATTTATTTAGATCTTTGATATTTATTGCAAGTGATTAGAAAATGGCAGCGGAAAATGTCACTCGGAGGAGCACTTGTGAATATTGATGAATGGGCAGAAAGAATCAATAAACTGCCAAGTTTTTGGTTGCTGCGGGATTCAGTGCATCGATCCGTCAGATTTTACACGTGCTCCTGCGCTGTTTTTTTTTTATATATCCAGCTTCATACATAAAATCCGCATGACGTTACTGCACTCGTCACCTCTTCCTCAATCCATCCATAGAAAATATACCACTCCACCGCTGTACGGGGCTACGGTACAATCCTGATACTTTTACAATATCTGCAGTATCGATCCAGACCTATGAATGAAAAGTGTATGATGAAAAGAAAAAAAAAATCCATTGATGTAATATCATTCCAAGAAACATACAAATATAACGGTTATCTGCATGAGATTAACACTTGTGTTATTTGGGCTTCTTTTCCTATGGTTGCACATTGCAGAGTCAAAACTGTGTGAAAACAAGAAAAAAAAAATCAATTAAGATTGTGGCCTGGTTTTGTATATGTTGTAAGTTAAAATAAAAGTTACAAAAAAAAAAATGTTTTGAGACAGTTACTACAAAACTGAATTCACTTCTGTTTCTTAAGCTGTACTAAGATGTTAAGCTTGGCCACTATGCACATTGTAATTATCCATCGTGGCTGGTCTAGTTCTTTGACACATTCTGCCATTTTGTAAGCTGCTCTTACTTAGCAATATGTGTTAACATTTGTTAATAAATGTATTTAAAATTACATCATGTCCCTGAAATTACTTTACTGCCATGTGTGCTCTTCCATCGTGAATCATGATTGGGTCACAGAATCAGTGTCCCTGGGGGGATTGCGCCACTTAAAGTGATTAACATCTACATTTAAGAGGTTAAAGGGAACCGGTCATGTGAAAAAACACAATTAACCTGCTGATGTGGGATTAATCTGCAGGTTAATAGAGTTCTTAACCTGCTCGGCCCTGAGAGCCCCGCTGCCTGGTGGAAATGAACTTTATTCCTCCTGGTGACGTTCTGTTTAAGACACGGGGTGGCACTGGTGCAGGTTTAGTCACTGCTCTGTGTATTGAGAGCGGCGGCTTTAACCGCACCGCCGGCACTGACTGACAGTCGACCCCAATGTTGATATCAAATAGTTGGAGTAATAAACTAATCAACCATATGAATAACCACTATTATTTGTGGTCATTCCATTAAACAGGAATAACTGACTACAGAATGAGCTAACACCCTGGAGACTAAGCCCTACGCGTTTCACCAGTCATTTGTCACTGCTTTGAGTCATCAGGGGCTAGTAGTGTATGTGTAGGATAAATAAAGTGCATGATATTTTCTGATAATGTATCATGATTGTTGCAAAATGAGCAATCGTAAGTACACCATGCTATATAATATGATGATCGCAGTAAATTAAGATAAAAACTTTGATGGAAGTGCTTCTTTAAGTCTATTCCAATACATTTCTCAACATCTGCCAGCTTAGTAAGGGCTTTCTATGATAGTTTCACATAAGCCAAAGTTTTGAGTATTCTACAATGTTTTTGTACATTTTCTTTATTGATAACCTAATAGATGGAGTATAAATATATTCTAAAGGATTGGGCTTACTACAGACTTTTTAGTACGCCACTTGTACTAAAAGTTGTATAAAAATCCAGGAAAAAGAAATCTCAAACTTAGAGGCTATAGAGAACTCTGGGGACAATTTTTTAAATTGTTTTTCTTTTTTTAATGTGCAACTAGTGATGAGTGAACGTGCTCGGTACTCGCCAGAGCAGCATGGTGCTCGGCGAGTATTTCCGGGTTGTTCAGGCAGGAACTCAGGTCCCCTCCCTGCATGTTTGGTGCTCTTTAGAGAGCCAATGAACATGCAGGGATTGCCTGCCACTCATTGTAATGCCGTAGCCATGTGGTCATTACAGTGATAGGCTGGCCGCACAACATCATCAGGTCTCCATAAGACCTGGCGCCGCAACATCATCAGGTCTCCATAAGACCTGGCGCCGCCATGCTAGTCACAGTCTACCCCAGAATCAGGCAGAGTACGGAGAGATTTGCTTGTTTATAGTTAGTATAGGTATTCCACAACATGTATATACAATACAGACCAAAAGTTTGGACACACCTTCTCATTTAAAGATTTTTCTGTCTTTTCATGACTATGAAAATTGTACATTCACACTGAAGGCATCAAAACCATAAATTAACACATGTGGAATTATATACTTAACAAAAAAGTGTGAAACAACTGAAAATATGTCTTATATTCTAGGTTCTTCAAAGTAGCCACCTTTTGCTTTGATGACTGCTTTGCACACTATTGGCATTCTCTTGATGAGCTTCAAGAATGTGCAAAGCAGTCATCAAAGCAAAAGGTGGCTACTTTGAAGAACCTAGAATATAAGACGTATTTTCAGTTGTTTCACACTTTTTTGTTAAGTATATAATTCCACATGTGTTAATTCATAGTTTTGATGCCTTCAGTGTGAATGTACAATTTTCAAAGTCATGAAAATACAGAAAAATCTTTAAATGAGAAGGTGTGTCCAAACTTTTGGTCTGTACTGTATATCCAACTGAATTAACAGTCCTTCTGAGGACTAATCCAGCTGCATATATTCAGTGGTGATAGCAGGAGTTAGGCAGGGTATGTGGCAGACTGCAGTGCATATAGTGCAAGAGAGTCCATTGAACGTCCTGTCTGCTGTCAAAAGGTTGTTGGTTGGATAGCAGATAATGCTTCCAGTCACACTGCCACCACCACTACCACCCTGTCTTCCACACGGTCAAGTCTCAGTAGCTGTGAGTCTGGACTGCATATTCCTCACCTTGATCCTCCTTCCTCCCACCATGCCAAGTGCCCGGAGACAACTAATCCCACACTTGGACACTCAGAAGAGCTGTTCACTTTTCCATTTGTAGATTCGGGCCTCTCGCCCGACCAGCTTCAAGCGAGTCAAGAGGAGAACGTGTGTAGCAATGCCCGAACATTGGAGCAGCCACGGTCACACGAAGGCAACAGTGGGAAAGTGTTGCAAGAGGAGGATGATGAGGATGAGACACAATTGCCAGAAAGTCAGGAGGACCAGGGTGCGGAAGTGGAAGACGAGGTGGTGAATGATATAGTAACTGAACCAACCTGGCAGGGGGACATACAGAGCGAGGACAGCAGCACAGGGGGAGGGAGGCATAGCTCCTGAACAGGCAGGAAGAAGCAGTGTGGTGGCTGCAGACACAAGGCGGGAAAGCGTTCCTCGTAACGCCAACACGACGGAAGTTGCCAGTAAAACTGTTAGGTCTTCCCGAGTCTGGTTGTCTTTTAAAGACTGCAGATAACCCCAAAAAAGGCCATTTGAACCACCTGCCAGGCCTGCATCAGCAGGGGTAGCAAAACTGGCAGCCTGACCACCACCAGCATGATCAGGCACATTGCAGCAAAGCACCCGACTAAGTGGGCCGAACCCCAGGGTCCAGCAACAGTGACACCACTGCTTGTTCCGCTGTTGGGCGTGCACGCAATCCCATGTCCATGGCACTTGCAAAGATGCCTCCCACCCTGCAACTGTCATTGCACACTCAACTAGCACCATCAGCAAGCACGTCCAAGTCCTTGTCCCAGCAAAGTGTTCAGTTGTCCCTTCAGTCCTTGGAACGCAAGCGCAAATACGCAGCCAACGCCCCACAGGCCACACTACTAAATTCACACATTTTGTGACTGCGATCGAAATGTTGCCTTTTAGGCTCATGGAGACGGAAGCTTTCCGCAACCTGATGGCGGTGGCCGTCCCTCGGTACTCGGTCCCCAGCCGGTGTGCCGTCCCCGCATTACACGAGCACGTGTCCCACAACATTAGCCGTACCCTCAGGAACACAGTTACTGGGAAAGTCCACCTAATCACTGCAGCACTGCCTTGGCCAAGCGGCAACAGGCTGTGCTGAAGCTAATATGCTTAGGTGACAAACCTTAGAACGCTGAAGAGTTGTGGAGAGCTCTGAAAGAGCAGGCAGATCTGTGGCTGACACCACTGACCCTAAAGCCAGGCATGGTCATGTGTAACAATAGCTGGAACCTGGTGGCAGCTCTGAGGCGAGGCAGTCTCACACACGTACCATGTCTGGCCCATGTGCTTAACCTCGTGGTTCAGCGGTTTCTCAAAACCTACCCGGATCTGCTTGTCAAAGTACGCTGCCTGTGTGCCAATTGTAGAAAGTCAGCTACAGCTTGCCGCCACCCTTGCCGTGCTTCAGTAGCATTTGCATTTTCCAGCTCACCGGCTGATTTGCGATGTCCCAACGCATTGGAACTCTACACTGCAGATGTTGGAAAGGATTTGAGAGCAGAAGAGGGCAGTTGTTGACTACCAGCATCAACAAGGCCATCGGTATTCAGGTCAGACTCCACACATAAGACCTCAGGAGTGGACATGGATGTCGGGCATATGTACCATCCTCCAAAATGGTGAGCGGCGATGACGCCATAATTAGCGTCACCATCCCGCTTCTCTGTCTTCTGAAATGCTCTCTGTTCACAATTAAAGAGGATGCATTGCAGGAGGAGCATGATGAGATGGAGCAAGAAACTATACAGGGTGAATGCACACAGCCCAGCCTCATCTCATCCCAAAGTAGACTGGGTGACAATGAGAAAGAGAAGGAGGAGGAAGAAGAGGAGCTAGTTTCCTGCGCTATAGATGGTACTACCTGCACAACTGTGATACCGTCTGTTCAGCGTGGATGGCCTGAGGACAGGGAGGAGGAGGAGGAGAGCATGGTCAGTCTTCCTCTTGGTGAGCACACAGAAGTTTTGCCTTTTAGCAGTCTGATACACATGGCTGAGTTTATGTTATGCTGCCTTTCCAGTGTCCCTCGCGTTGTCAAAATTTTGGGTGACAGTCATTACTGGTTAGTGACACTTCTAGACCCACCCACGCTACAAGGAGAACTTTCTGTCTTTTCCCTTGCAGGACAGGCCTAATAAAATGGTGCAGTACGAGAAGGCCCTTGTTACGGAATTATTTAAAAAATGCCCATCTGAAAACGCTGGCGGCAGAGGTCACAGTTCGTTGGACAACCAAGGAGTACAGGCAAGAGAGACGCAACTCCAATCCAGCAGAGGCAGGGGAACACCGTCAAAGTTCTGGGACAGTTTTCTCAGACCCTCCCATCCCAAGGAGGGAAAAGTTTCGGAAGATGGTGAGGGAGTACCTTGCCGACCGTACCATCGTCCTCTGTGATTCCTCTGTGCCTTATAATTATTGGGTATCCAAGCTGGACAAGTGGCATGAACTGGCTCTCTATGCCTTGGCGGTCCTGGCCTGCCCTGCCACTAGCGTTTTGTCAGAGCGGGTTTTTAGTGCCACTGGTGGAATTATAACCAATAGGCGCATGCGCCTGTCAACTGAAAACGCTGACTCTTATAAAAATGAACAAGGGCTGGATTGGGCCAGACTTCTCAACACCACTGAATGATAGCAGCATAACAAACTCAAATACGGTGGGTTTTTTTTGGGGAGGTCTAACTCTATTCCCATGCACCTCTGTCTTCACACCCAGACATGGGAATATACTTCATGATTTTGTCTATTTGCTCTTGTCCTCCTCATCCTCCATCCTCCACATCCTCCTCCATATCACCACCATATCTACCATATCACCATATCTACGTCTCTTGTTTTCAGGAGGCCCTCCGACCTCTACGTCTCTTGCAAGGGGCATTGGAGTGCCTCCATAATTTTTGGCAGCCGTTGCATTCACTGCATAGGCAAACAGTATGGGGACCCACTTCCTAATAATGATAATGGGAACATTGTTTTCAGGAGGCCCGCCAACCTCTACGTTTCTTGCAAGGGGCATTGGAGTGTCTCCAAATTTTTGGCAGCCGTTGCATTCACTGCATAGGCAAACAGTATGGGAGACCCACTTCCTAACAATGGGAACACTGTTTTCAGGAGGCCCTCCGACCTCTACGTCTCTTGTAAGGGACACTGGAGTTCCTCCATATTTTTGGCAGCCGTTGCATTCACTCCATAGGCAAACAGTATGGGAGACCCACTCCTTTTTAATGGGAACATGTCATACTCATTACTATAGCCCAGCTCCATGTGTCTTTAAATTGTTAGTAGGGTTTTTCCTAAATGTTGACAGCCATTAGACTCACTGCATACCTTATAACTGTATAGCAGACCCTCCCCTTTCTAATGGGAAAATTTTGTTACTGTGGCACAGGTTTATGTGTCATTAAATTGTTAGTGGGGTTTTTCCCAAATTTTAGCAGCCCTTGCAGTCACAGCATGGGCATTACCACTATAGGAGACCCGCTCCTTTATAATGAGAACATTTTTTACTGAGACCCTCTTCTATGTCTCTTCAAAGGGGTATTGGGTTGTGTCCAAATTTTTGGTAGCCCTTGCAGTCACTGCATACCCAATAACAGAATAGGAGACACACTCTTTAATAACGGGAACAACAAAGCATAGCCGACTGCTGGCCCTTTAAGAATAGTTAGGCTGTAAAAATAGTGTTTGTGACTTTCAGAGTCCCTCCTTCATAAATGAAACAGGATGTGTCTGATGAAGTGTCACACACCACATGGTCAGATAATGTAGTAAAATGTTAAAATGACATTTCCTGGTGAATGCATTTTTTCACCGTTGAAAGCAATGCAAAAGTGCAAAAACGCATCAAAAACGCTACGTGCGAACATAGCCCAAGGTGTGGAGGAGCATTTTTGTTTTTGGTTATTTATTTTGCCTTATATACAAGTCATTACCCTGGAAAGGATGTTCCTTAACATTTTTCCTAGGAAAATCCATTTTGGTTTAGTTTTGTATGTTTTATTGGGAGTCTGTGAGTCCGAAAAAGTGGTGTAATATCTCTGACAACATTGTTGACCGCAGTGGCTTAGGAGTCAGAAATGCTTCCAGGGGTCTTCCCCATGCTGTTCTGTTGCGCCCCTGAGGGTTCGACCGCCACAGGAATGCTGCACTTCTTTAACCCCTTAATAACATCTGACGTACTAATACGCGTCTGTGCCCTGGGACTTAAGAGCCAGACCCGTATTAGTACATCATGGCGATCGCGCGCGCACACAGGCTGTGCGGGCGCGATCGCCGCCGGGTGTCAGCTGATTGTCACAGCTGACACCCGGTACTATGTGCAGGGAGCGGTCCTGCACCGCTCCCAGCACATTAACCCCCGTGATGCTGCGATCGAAGTCGATCGCGGCATTGCGGGGGCAAGGGGAGGTGATCGGCGATACTCACCTCCTCTTCCGGCTTCCAGCGCAGTCTGCAAAGGCTTCCCGGGAGTTGCCATGACGACCCGATGTCGTCATGACAACATCCGGGTCACCAGAGAGCAGGAAGATTGCTTGGGCATGCGCAGTGCATCTCCAAGCAATCTTCACACTGTGCACTTCTGACAGCCTTCATGGCATAGGGATGGTGCTTCATTCCTGTGCCATGCAGGCGATCAGAAAAAAAAAAGTGAAAGTCCCAGAGTGGGACAAAGTAATAAAGTGTATAAACTGTGTGAAAGTGGAAAAAAAAAAAAAATGTGCAAAAATATTATAAAAAAATAAAAAAAATAATACACCAAAAATAAAAATATAATGTACCCATCAATAAATATTATTATAAAAAAAATTTAAAAAAACAATAAAAGTACACATATTTGGTATCGCCGCATCCGGAACAACCTGACCTATAAAACTGTCCCACTAGTTAACCCCTTCAGTGAACACGGTAAAAAAAAAAAAAAAACGAAGCAAAAAACAATGCTTTATCACCATACTGCCATACAAAAAGTGGAATAACACGCGATCAAAAAGACGCATATAAATAAAAATGATACTGCTGAAAACGTCATCTCGTCCCGCAAAAAACAAGCTGCCATACAGCTCCATCAGCCGAAAAATAAAAAAGATATAGCTCTCAGAATAAAGCGATGCTAAAAAATATTTTTTTCTATAAAATAGCTTTTATTGTGTATAAGCGCCAAAACATAGAAAAATGATACAAATGTGGTACCGCTGTAAACGTACTGACCCGAAGAATAAAGCTGCCTTATCAATTTTACCACACGCGGAACAGAATAAAAAAAAAAAAAAAAACAATTCCTGAATTGTTGGTTTTTGTTTATTCTGCCTCCCAAAAATCGGAATAGAAAGCGATCAAAAAATGTCACGTGCCTGAAAATGGCACCAATAACAACGTCAAGTCATCCCGCAAAAAACGAGCCGTCACATGACTGTCTGCCAAAATCTGGAAAAATTATAGCTCTCAAAATATGGCGATGCAAAAACTAGATTTTACAAAAAATGCGTCTTTTAGTGTGTGACAGCTGTCAGTCATAAAAACCCCATATGATTCTGGCATTGCTGTAATCACACCGACCCGAAGAATAAACTCGTCTAATCACTTATACCGCACAAGGAGCGACGTCAAAAATAAACTCTTGGGTTAGGATTGGGCTAGGGTTAGGGCTGGGTTTGGGGCTAGGGTTGTGCTGGGGCTAGGGTTGTGCTAGGGCGAGGGTTGTGCTGGGGCTAGGGTTGTGAAAGGGCTAGGGTTGTGCTAGGGTTAGGGCTGGGGTTGGGATTTTTTTCAAAAGTAAGAAAAAAAGATGACGATATGGCGACTAGTGTTGAGAGCAAGTGCTCGCTACTTGAGTTTGCATCGGGTGCTCTGGTATGCATTGAGTATCGTGGGTATTTGAGTGACATGCTCGAGTCTCTGCCCCATATGCTTCGCGGCCAAAAAACTTTACGGGGATTGCCTGCCATGCACGAGCGATCCCCGCATGTTTTTTTTTGGGTGTCTAATAACCGTGAAACATGCGGAGCAGGGACTCGAGCATGTCACTCGAGCACACGCTGTACATGGTGCATACCTGAGTACCCGATGCAAACTCAAGTAGCGAGCACTTGCGCTCAAGAATAATGACAACTTATTCAATATGATGACCTAATGTAAACAAATTCTGTGCCGTACCTCTGGGTTCAAAATGTTCACTATACACCTTAATAAAATCCTTGAGGGGTATAGTTTCCAAAATGGGGACACTTGTGGGGGAGCTCCACTGTTTAGGCACATCACGGGCTCTCCAAACGCGACATGGTGTCCGCTAACAAATTGAATGGAAAATCGGCTCAAATTGTTAGCGGACGCCATGTTGGGTTTGGAGAGCCCCTGTGTGCCCAAACATTGGAGCTCCCCCACAAGTGACCCCATTTTGGAAACTAGACCCCCCCAAGGCACCTATCTAGATGCATAGTGAGCACTTGGAACCCCCAGGTGCTTCACAAATTGATTAGTAAAAATGAAAAAGTGAAAAAAAAACCACTTTTTCATTTTTATGAATCAATTTGTGAAGCACCTGGGGTTCCAAGTGCTCACTATGAATCTAGATAGGTGCCTTGGGGGCTCTAGTTTCCAAAATGGGGTCACGTGTGGGGGAGCTCCAATGTTTGGGCACACAGGGACTCTCCAAATGCAACATGATATCCGCTAACAAATTGTCGGCTCAATTTGTTAGCGGATATCATGTTGCATTTGGAGAGTCCCTGTGTGCCCAAACATTGGAGCTCCCCCACAAGTGACCCCATTTTGGAAACTAGACCCCCCAAGGCACTTATCTAGATGCATAGTGAGCACTTGGAACCCCAGGTGTTTCACAAATTGATTCATAAAAATGAAAAAGTGTTTTTTTTTTTCACTTTTTCATTTTTACGAATCAATTTGTGAAGCACCTGGGGGTTCCAAGTGCTCACTATGCATCTAGAAAGGTGCCTTGGGGGGTCTAGTTTCCAAAATGGGGTCACTTGTGGGGGAGCTCCAAAGTTTGGGCACAGAGGGGCTCTCCAAACGCAATGTGGTGTCCGCTAACAATTTGAGCCGATTTTCCATTCAATTTGTTAGCGGATACCATGTTGTATTTAGAGAGTCCCTGTGTGTCCAAACATTGGAGCTCCCCCACAAGTGACCCCATTTTGGAAACTAGACCCCCCAAGGCACCTATCTAGATGCATAGTGAGCACTTGGAACCCCTAGGTGCTTCACAAATTGATTCGTAAAAATGAAAAAGTGTTTTTTTTTTCACTTTTTCATTTTTACGAATCAATTTGTGAAGCACCTGGGGGTTCCAAGTGCTCACTATGCATCTATAAAGGTGCCTTGGGGGGTCTAATTTCCAAAATGGGGTCACTTGTGGGGGAGCTCCAAAGTTTGGGCACACAGGGGCTCTCCAAACACAACATGGCGTCCGCTAATTATTCAAGCAAATTTTACAATCAAAAAGTCAAATGGCGCTCCTTCCCTTCCGAGCCCTGCCGTGCGCCCAAACAGTGTTTTTTCCCCAAGTATTGGGTATCTGCGTGCCCAGGGGAAATTGCACAACAAATTTTGGGGTCCATTTTTTCTTGTTACCCCTGTGAAAATCAAAAAAATTGGGTCTAAAGTAACATTTTTGTGAAAAAAGTTAAATGTTCATTTTTTTCTTCCACATTCAAAAAATTCCTGTGAAGCACCTGAAGGGTTAATAAAGTTCTTGAATGTGGTTTTGAGCACCTTGATGGGTGCAGTTTTTAGAATGGTGTCACTTTTGGGTATTTTCTGTCAAAAAGACCTCTCCAAGTGACTTCAAATGTGATGTGGTCCCTAAAAAAATGGTTTTGTAAATTTTGTTGGAAAAATGAGAAATCGCTGGTCAATTTTTAACCCTTATAGCTCCCTAACAAAAAAAAAAATTTGATTCCAAAATTGTGCTGATGTAAAGTAGACATGTGGGAAATGTTATTTATTAACTCTTTCGTGTGACATATCACTCTGATTTCAGGGCTTAAAAATTCAAATTTTGAAAATTGCAAAATTATCAAAATTTTTGCCAAATTTCCGTTTTTTTCACAAATAAACGCAAGTGATATCGAAGAAATTTTTCCACAATCATGAAGTACAATATGTCACGAAAAAACAGTCTCAGAATCAGGGGGATCCATTGAAGCGTTCCAGAGTAATTACCTCATAAAGTGACAGTGGTCAGAATTGTAAAAATTGACCTGGTCATTAACGTGCAAACCACCCGCGGGGCTTAAGGGGTTAATGGAGTGTGGAGTTCCTCCTCTGAGGTAAGGCCAGTGTGATGGTAGTTACCTAGCCTTTTGCATCCAACACCACATTTCCACCGGAGGGAGCTAGTATGCACTAGGTGTGTCTCCCCTGGTTACAGGGAGACTGGGGAACACAAAGTGGTAGGAACCAGTTAGTGGGTGTGGGTGGAGGAGCAGTTAGTTAGTTACACTTCTAATTTCATATTTAATAGTATGCCATCTTTGATCTTGGTTCTTGGTCTGTCAAGCGGTCTAAATTACTGTGTGTGATGTGACTTCCCTCCGGGAGCGCAGATCCTGTGTGGGCCTGCACCGGCATGGGACACAGCCCTCGTACCCCGATCTTTGGGACGAGAGGTAGGTTGCAGACAAGGAATGTCTCAACCCGGCCGAGGACCAGGATCAAGAAGGCCCAGGAGCTTTAGAGTGTGGCTCCCTAGCAAATGGGTCCCGGGGAGGATGCAGACGGAGCAGAGCACGCCACCTGTCCTCGCCTACCTGATCTATTCAGAGGGATTCCGGCTGCAAGAGGGGTACCGGCCCCCGACACCCGACCTCGTACTCTACGTCCAGGACGGGAAAGCCCGGTTAGGCCCTGAGGATCCCGCCGGGCCTCGGATGAAGAGGAATTGCCACCCGAGCCCTACACCTGAGAGGAGCTCAGAGGGAGATCTGGCCTATCTACTACACACACACAGACGGGAAAGGGTGAAGTCTGTAGTGCAGGAACACTCTGGTGTAGGGTTGCTACCGAACACTGGACTTCCTCGGAGGTAGTCGGACCCCCGTCCCTGGTGGCCGCAGGACTCCGCGAGGAGCAGGGAGAAGCCTTGCGCTGCTTAAGAGAACTGTGAGTAAAGCCTTGGAAATTCATCCCTATGGCCTCCGGACTGTTCATTACGCGCCATACCACGCGACGCGGTACCCGTACTCCCCGCACTACTACCCCCCTTCATCCTGTCTTGCCTGCCCTGAGGCCTTGCTCCGCCTGTGGGGAGCAGTGAGAACTTTAGCCGCCATGACACCAGGCCTCAGCGGACTGTAGCGGCGCTGGTGGCGCATCACCAGACACCACAGGTGGCGTAGTCGACAATTACCACTCAACCCGGAAAGCCCTAACATCATTTTTAATGTGACGGCCCTGGGCACGGAACGGGTCCAGGCCACGGCTGCATCCCCCTCAACATCTGACCCGGCTCCGAGTATCCCCCATCTTCCCAGGGCAGGGCTGCGAGCATCACAGTTCTCATGTCATTTGAGCATTGTTCCCATCGATTTGGGCAATTTTTAGGCCCTCTGCAGACCGCCTGGGGGGAGCCGCAAGAAAAATGCTCGAGTTTCCCATAGACTTACATTGGGCTCGTTGCTCAGGTCGAGCACCCGAGTATTCCAATTTGCTCGACCCGAGCATTTTAGTGCTCGCCCATCACTACATGCATTCATTTAGTTTCTGCCGTTTCTATGTAACAGTGTACTTTGATTTGAACTTAAATTTAGAAGATCATTCAGGAGAGGAGTGAAAGATGGCCAAATGGTTACAGCTGTTAAGATTTATGGGCGGGATATGAATCTGCCTCCAGAGTTTATTGAAAAATTAAAGCGGGCATTACCAGTGTGAGACATGTAATGACTGACAGTCTGCTCTCCTGATCTACATGTCTCACACTGGTAATACTCCCTTTTATTTATAATAAGCTCTGGAGGCAGATTCTCAGGGAGATCTATGTCCGGCCCATAGATCTTAACAGCTCATTTACATATAAGAAAAATGTAGATTTCTCTGGAATAAGACATCGGATCGCAGATATCAAAGCATCATTTAATTCAGCTTCCTATGACCTACATGGTCATATAAACTGCTTAGGAGGGGTGATCCTACTGACAGATCCCCTTTAAAGATACAGTTGAATAACATAAGAGATACTTCTGATATCTCCTAAAAGAAAACGTTTTTGTTTTCCAAGCATTTTATCATTTCAGAATTATTTTAAAAGGACTACAAAAAAAAAATCAACAGTGGCAGCAGATCCAAGGCCACTTGTAAATTGGTGGACAGAAATTGTGCTTCCAGGGATTCTGTACTTAAGGCCACGTTCCCACCTTCAGTATTTGGTCAGTATTTTACATCAGTATTTGTAAGCTAAATCCAGGAATGGATGAAAAATACAGAAGTGGTGACGTGTTTCTATTATACTTTTCCTTTAATTGTTCCACTCCTGGTTACAAATACTGATGTAAAATACTGACCAAATACTGAAGGTGGGAACGTGGCCTAAAGTTGTCGTACTTGTGGCCAAGTTGTCCAAGAAGTCTGTCTTCCCTTCTGGCTATTCTGCCCTAATCTCATCCCATGGATGGAATCGCAGATTCCTTGTTGATAAAAGTATACAGCTTCATTTCATCTGCTGACACAGTGGCCTTTACATCAGTTCCATTTGAAAGAATTCTTCAAATTTGGCTTAGCCAGTTGTCTCGAGTCGAGGACAATGTTATGAGAGATAAGATTCTTAAAACATTTTCTCTTCATAAATCTGCTGCAGACTTTTTATGTGACCAAGCTCTAGACTTTTCCATGTCTGTGGCATTATCCAGTGTTACTAGAAGTGAATTAAGCAATGGCTTTGGTCAAAGTTGCTGCAAATTGATTTGCAGGACTCCGTCTATCGGCTACATCAGTGATCTGTGGCACCATGACGGGAGCATTGAGAAACACCTCGGGGCATCCATGACTCCTTTTTTGATTATCTGGCCTGGCGTGACATTATCATTGCTGTGTGATACACATGTGACTTCAGGCCAGGCTGGATAATTAAAAGAAGATCCTTCAATGCCATCAAGTAAGATGCGGTTCTCAGGGAGAGAGTCCGATAACCACAGATCACTGACCTGGCCCATGGACTGGGTCCTGTGAATCAATTCAACTCTAGTCTTGGGCCATGCCATCTAAAAATATATATTTACTAGCTATTGAGCCCGTTCTACGCCCGGGTGGTGAGCATTTTTATTGGCATATGGTCTCCCATGCTGGTATGTGCTGCCCCCATCCTGGTATTTGTGCTCCCCAATCCTGTTCCTCCATCATGTTATGAGCTGCCCTCTTCCCTATCCTGGTATGCATGGCACACCTCATCCCCAATCCTGGTATGCATGGCACCCCATCTCATCCTGGTATGCATGGCCCCTTCATCCCATTTTGATATACATGGCACCCCTCATCCCAATCCTGGTATGTATGGCACCCCTCATCCCCCAATCCTGGTATGTATGGCACCCCTCATCCCCCAATCCTGGTATGTATGGTACCCAATCCCTCATCCTGGTATGCATGGCTTCCTCATCCTCAATTCTGGCATGCATGGTACCCCTCATGCCCAATCCTGGTATGCATGGGACTCCTCATCCCTATCCTGGTATGTATGGTACCCCTCATCCTGGTATGCATGGCACCCCACATTCCCAATGCTGGTATGCATGGCACCCCACATTCCCAATGCTGGTATGCATGGCACCCCTCACCCCCCAATCCTGGTATGCGTGGCCCCCCTCACCTCCCAATCCTGGTATGCATGGTCCCCTCACCCCCCAATCCTGGTATGCGTGGTCCCCCCTCACACCCCAATCCTGGTATGCGTTGTCCCCCTCATCCCCCAATCCTGGTATGCGGGGTACCCCTCATCCCCCAATCCTGGTATGCGTGGCCCCCTCATCTCCCAATCCTAGTATGTGTGGCCCCCTCATCTTCCAATCCTGGTATGTGTGGCCCCCTCATCCCCCAATCCTGGTATGTGTGACCACCTCATGCCTTTCATGCTGCACACATACAAAAAAAAACACATACTCACATTTCTTCCCTGTGCTCCAGCGCTGCTGTGTCCTGTTCTGCCAGATGCCAGGGGAGGAGTGTGGCGCTGGAGTACGCACGTGCCCATACCGCACTGTCCGGCACCATTTTGCTGAAGACACACTGCTAATGTGTCTTCAGTAAAATGGCGCCGGATAGCGCCACGCGCATACGCCGACGCCTTCACTCCTGCCCCGTCTCCAGCGAGAAGAGAGGCGCCGCGATAACGCTCCTCCCGGTCAGGGAAGTATGTAAGTATGGCGCCGGAGATCGCGGTATGCTTTCAGTGTCTACGCATACCGCGATCTCCGGCGCCATACACTCCTCTTACCTGTAACGGATCCATGCATTCTTCTGTCTGGAGTCACACTGCGCAGGCGTGTCGCGCTTGTGCAGTCTACAGAGGCTTCAGACAGAGGGACGCTTGTAGCGTTATATTATAGATATTCCTTACCATTACAATCCAGAACCTTGCTTGGGCTTAATGTGGATAAGATCTTAAAATCCTTAAAGGGAATGTGCTATCAGAAAATGAGCTATTGTTTAAATCAGGTTTTTGTGTTACATGTATTTTTTTACATCTATAAAGATTGTGATATGAAAAAAAAACAATTAGTAATCTTACACTTTTCATACTGACCACTGAGGATATGTTAGATTCATATTTCATTTCAGGAAGAGTTTACTGCAGTTTCCTTATCAGAGTCAGGATTACAATGACAGATAACACCTCTATATGCAGCTGATAACACAGGATCCAATCACAATAGGTGATGCTACAACTCCTCCTGCTCCCCCCTCTCCCCTTCACTTTTGCACAGGCTCATTAGATACTTCAATACAAAAGATAGGTTGGGATCTGACCATTGTGGCTATGTACATGTGTTGTTTCCTAAAACAGGAAGTTAGAGCCTAAAAAAGCCAGCGTGGACAGGGTGAAAAATGAAAGATTTCTGTTTTTTGTTTTAATTAAGATTGTAATATGGAAAACAAAAAAATAAATAAAAAAACATGGGATAAGTAAAAAAAAAAAAAAAAAGCATTTAACACAACAAGAGATTATTTTCTGATTACGCATTGCTTTTAAGCAACGAGAAAGGTTCTCAGTCCAGTGAGAACTTCACCTTCTTTCCCTCTCTGACCAGAATAAATGATTGATCTCCAGTATTTAAAATAAAATTTTCAAATAGACAGAGAAGATACAACTTCAAGCAAGATACCTTCTGCTCTTAAGAGAATCTAGGAACCAAAAAAATCAAGTTCTTTGACATCATGATTCAGATCACACTGGTGGGAGGGAGATTATGAGCTTCTGATTCCTGAGTTAATTCGGTTATCCAAAATGGGAATTCTCTAGGAGGAAGAACATTTCCATAAAGAAAGGGTTTTCATATGTCGAACTTCAGATCCTATTATCCCCAAGCTTCTTCAAGAATTTATAAACAAAGAGCCCTGAAGCAAGAGCACATTGAATAGTAAGAGGAGTCTATTACCTATTTTAGCCCAAAGAGAAAAATTCTCTGTCCCGACCAATGTTTAGTGGCCAGTGTGAACAGGTTGCTAAACTAGCTCTGAATGATTTGTATATAGTAATCTGTGCACTTGTGAAAGGGACTCTGTTAGAACGGAATGACTGTTCACATCAGGTACAGCTGTCTGATGCACATTGGGCAGACATTTGAGTGCACCTTTCCACCTACTTTTTTCCACCTATCTCCACCCTTCTATAGTTGTATAAAGCCAGAGGTGTCAATCAAAATAGAGGAGAGCAGAGATAGGGGGAAAACAAGAAGGTGGGAAGGTGCACTGAACTGGTAGACCATCGAGCACCTGTACTTGATTTGAACAGTCATTCTCTGCTGACAGACTCCCTTTAAAGGGACTCTTGTCAGCACAGAATGACTGTCCAAACCAACACAGGCGCTCGGTGCAACCTGGTGTTGTCAAACATTTAAAGGGACTGTCAGCAAAGGCACTTGGTGCATCATTGGGTGGCCAAACACTTAAAGGGACCGTCAGCACAGGCGCTCGGTGCAACCTGGTGTTGCCAAACATTTAAAGGGACTGTCAGCAAAGGCACTTGGTGCATCATTGGGTGGCCAAACACTTAAAGGGACCGTCAGCACAGGCGCTCGGTGAATCATGGTGTTGCCAAACATATAAAGGGATTGTCAGCACAGGCGCTTGGTGCAGCATGGTGTTGCCAAACATTTAAATTGACTGTCAGCACAGGCGCTTGGTGCATCATGGGGTGGCCAAACATTTAAAGGGACCATTAGCACAGGCACTCGGTGCATCATCGGGTAGTCAAACTTTTAAAGGGACTGTCAACACAGGTGCTTGGTGCATTATGATGTTGCCAAACATTTAAAGGAACTGTCAGCACAGGCGCTCGGTGCATTATGGGGTGGCTAAACATTTAAAGGGACCGTCAGCACAGGAGCTCAGTGCATCATGGAGTTGCCAAACATTTAAAGGGACTGTCAGCACAGGCGCTCGGTGCATTTTGGGGTGGCTAAACATTTAAAGGGACTGTCAGACTCAGCACAGGCACTCAGTGCATCATGGGGTGAACAAACATTTAAAGGGATTGTCAGCTCAGGCGTTCGGTGCATCACTGTGCTGCCAAACATTTAAAGGGACCGTCAGCACATGCGCTCGGGTGCATCATGGGGTGGCCAAACATTTAAAGGGACTGTCAGCACAGGCACTTGGTGCTCTATGGTGTGGCCAAACATTTAAATACATCTTCGCACCTGCTTGTTTTTCCTCTATTTCCACCCCCCTCTTCTTTGATTGACAGTTCTGGCTTCATAGAGCCAGAGAAGGGTGTAGATGGAAACCAAGCAGATGGGAAAGAGTATTAAAATGATTGGCCCCGCCATGATGCATTGATCACCTGTACTTAGTTTGAACAGTCACCCTTGTGCTGACAGAGTCCTTTAAGCACACCCATTCATCTTGGCCCTTCCCTGGCTCTATAATGCCTGGGTGGTGGATTTAGATGGAAAACAAGCAGGTGAGAAGGTGCGCTTAAATGTTTGGCCATGGTGCACCAAGCGTCTATACTTGGTTTGAACAGTCATTCTGAGCCAACAGACTCCCATTAGAAGTTATTAGCTAACAGCTGAGCCCCTTTTAGAATTGTTCTGATATCCTGGAAAAGCCAGGAGAGGTGAGCAAATCAGTTATGGGCTCAAAGAAATAACCCAGCATCTTCCAGCATCAGATGAACAAAGCCGCTAAAAGAAAGAAACAGACTCCCTAACCAGCAGCAATAAAACTTTCGACATGCCACCATGACATCTGCAATGCTACATCCTAATAATGCTACGATTTCTAAAGCAGAGGCAGGTGCAATTATAAAAGCAGCAGGCGGAGACCCCGCGATGTAAGAAATAAAGGACAAGCAGAGCAGACATTCAGAGCAACAAAAATAAAAGCTTTTTATTTGTTCATTTGAATATAAAACAGGCGTTATCACAGATGTACAAAGCGTACTGGTGGTTTAACATATAAGAAGGTTGCTGTCTTTTGCACATAAAAATTTTATTAATTCGTATCGTTTCAGCTGTGATTGGCCGAGTAAATGACGTTTTCTCAAACCAGTCTACACTCCATGAAGTAACGCTTCTGCTAACATTCAACTGATAGACAGGGACGCTCTTTCCCTGGGGTAAAGTGTCAAGCAGAATTAAATAGATCATTAAACAAGCACCATGAGGAATCTGTTGGACTGTGTGTGGTGTGTATGGGTTTATCTGCACTCTCCTCTCGGTCTACCCACATAAGATAAAAAAAAAGCACAAAAGTCACAAGACAGACATTACAAGATCCCATGAATGGTTTATCTACAGTACGCAGTCTAATACAGAATCTTCCTTTATTGCTGTTTCTTAACCTTGCCAGCACCAGAGAGGGCAGTCGCGCGTCATGTACGATGGGCACAATACACAAAGATCCGAAGAACTAGTATTTTACAATTTCCTATTTGCAGGCAGATAGTGCTACATGTTTCTGTCTTTACAACATCGTTGGTTGCCGTCCTTCCTAAGTGGATGATCGCTGCTCCTTGCTGTCTAATACCTGAGGTCAGATGCTGGCATATTGAGTCCACGCGACCAAAAAGAGCTCAACGGGTCGGTACTGCTTCCTTGTGAAGTGTGTTCAAAAGTCCCAACTACTAGAATCGTTTTACCGTCACAAACAACACAATCGTCTATTCATAGTTGACAAATGAAATAAAACCCATGAATGTAATGATGATTCCAGAGTAACAAAGTTACCCAAGAGAAGCATTAAATTCGCACGCAGTTCTCCTGATCATGGAATGACGATGAGGGGTTAATCACGCACTTTCCAGTTAGTGTAAAGGTATAATGGCTGCCTCATATCTGGACGCAATTTCCTCAATATATATATTTAATAACCTGCAAGTCTGGCCGTGAAATTTTACTGTCCTACAGTAGCCCTAAAATTCTGTCCAGTTTTGCAGATTATAGCTGGAGAGATATAAAGGGTTGACTGCTTTGGACCATCTTTGCTTCTTCCTTTGACAATACCCTGATTACAAAGTGTCCCCTTGCAGGGACCCTCCAGAGATCGGCGGTATTCTGTGGGGAAGTTTGTCAGTAAGTGTTCAATTTCCTCCTACAGCCACAACAGGAGGAATAAAAGAGTTATTCCCAAAATAGCAAATTATCCCTGATCTGCAGAGCTTGGTCTTGAATGGTGTGGAGATGCACATGCTCGGCCTTTGCTCCATTCATTGTCTATGTGACTACCAGAGGAAGTAAAGTGCTCCAATAGTTCCGGCCATCCCATAGACAATTAATGGATTGGAGGTCAAATGTGCAATTTTGCTCAATTCAAGCGGGGGTTCTGTAGAGGGATCACTGAAGGTCCAAGTGATTGGACCCCCAGCAATCAAGTTATATCGTATCCATATTTTGAGAATGTGCTATCAGAAAATGACATTGTTTAAATTCGGTTTCTGTGTTCCATTTTTTTTCCGGCAATGTTTTATTTTTTTTATATCAAGATTTGTATTAAAAAACAAAAATTAGGATTCTTGAAATTTTCACCACAGGGGCTTTTTTAGCAGGTTCGTTATCAGCAGAGGCAGGATTACAATTATAGGTAACTCAAGTCTTCCTTGAAAAAACATTCAATTTAATCCATATGTTTAGACATCATTAAAACACAGATATTCAAACAACTGATGCTTTTCGGAAATAAAATTCCTTTTTCATCGCTATGAATAAGGAATTTTATTTCGGAAATGCGTCAGTGTTTGAATATCTATGTTGTAATGATGTCTAAGCGCATGGAATAAATTGAGTGTTTTTTATTTCCAAGATAGACAGAGTGCCAGATTGTTTCCAATCTAAACCCTCATCACTTTGGTCTAGCGGCCAAGCACCCAAGATGAATTCATTGCAGGTGTGGTAAGATGTTTGTTCTCTACTTTCCAATAACAGGTAATACCTCTACACACAGCTGACAACACAGGATCCACCAATCACAATAGGCGATGTCACAGCACCCCCTCCCTTCACAATTACCTTTGCACATGCTCATTAGATGCTTTAATGCAAAAGATATGGGCAGAGTCTAGCCATTGTGGCTAATGTACGTGTTATTTCCTGAAATAATAGAAAGTTACTTGAAAAAAAAAAAGCCCCAGTGGCCAGTGTAAAAGTTGCAAGATTTCTAAATTTAATTAAGATTGATATGAAATAAAAAAAAATCTTTGCCAACATTTAAAAAAAATACAATGAATACAAAAAACCTGATATAAAATAACAGGTCGTTTTCTGATGACACATTCCCTTTAAGCACGGAAAATGCAAAAGCGAGGAAAAAAAACACATGTGAATGTGCTTATTTCTGTAGAAGGTTCAAGGATTTCTGCAAACTTCATTCGGGTATTTAGAATAATTGCAGAAAATTCTGCAAGAAATCTGCCACATATGAAATTACCCTAAAGATTTGCTACAGAATTAAGTTTCCGAATAAAGTAGCCCTTTTTAAAGGGAATTGACGTTTCATATAAAAACCTTTAAAAGGTAAAAGGATGTCCCTTATCTCCAGCAAGCAGGGTAGTATCATCCTCTAAATCCCTTTGGATGTATGCTGGAGTCAGTGATGAAATGTGATAAATATTAGCCAGATTTACATAAGGAAAAATGCACCTTGAATCTAAGCCTTGGACACGCATTTTTAATAAAAATCTACAGATTAATAATCAAAAAAAAAAATTCTTGGATAAAATTATTTGGGATTATTAAATCTAGTGACTCCCTTACATTCTACATAGAGCTGCAGTACTTTTTCCAAGTTTTTTTTTTTTTTTTTTTTAAATAATGGCACTTTTGCCATTTGATATGACATGTTTAGACTATGGGAGCTGTCTGTGATTAGAGAAAGGATCTGATTAATTTTTCTTTAGGAGATATTTTTGGTAATATACTGTAATTATAGCTTATTTTCTGCCAATCATCTAAGGAAATTCATATTATTCAAATTTTTTTCAGTGCACTGGACAGAATAAATGTCTGTTTTCCCCTTATTTTATAGAGACGTGACTGAAAAGCATAGATGAGAGAAAGTAAAAATCTACAGGACCAAAGACCCATCCGGATCCCTGGACTTGATACCACATGGGGCTTTATTAGTGGTAGAGGTAGTGCTCATGTCTGAGAGACTTGACGGATGAGTATATAATAGTGAGAAGATAAGGAATCCCTTTTTATTTTTTTTTCATGGTCACCCTAGAAAATCCAATGTTTAGGTAGCTAAACGGAAAAAGTGCAAAATAAGACAACGTATATAATACATATT
This sequence comes from Phyllobates terribilis, assembly GCF_046119375.1. Classification (NCBI taxonomy): domain Eukaryota; kingdom Metazoa; phylum Chordata; class Amphibia; order Anura; family Dendrobatidae; genus Phyllobates; species Phyllobates terribilis. The sequence continues at coordinate 107,759,990 of NW_027362764.1, read as the reverse complement.
TAATAGACATAAGTAGCATCTTCCCTTTACAATAATTTACCATATAAAATATAAATCAGAATTACAATTTATAATAATGTTCCTCTGGGGAATACTGCCTACAAGTCTTTATACTTTTCTATTACCTGTCTTATTCCGTGTCCAATACATTGAGTCCTTCACAAATGGAAATATAATCCTTCCTTCTCACACAGATAACAATGAGGGCGAGTCAAGTGTCAGGAAGCTCCCGTAAAGCCTCATTCAGACGTCGTTTTTTCTTTGTGTGCAAGAAAAAAACTGAATAGTGTTCACCAGTATGCTGGGGCCTACAGTCATTCATTTTTGGTCAGCAAGTCACTAGTTTTTCTCACATGCAAAAAAAAGAAAAAAGTAAAAAACGGATAGCACTCGGATGAGCACTCGGATGACTCATGGACGGCGAGGGCTTTCCATTTTTTGGACTGACCTATTCACTTATATGGCCAACTTGATCCTCAGCTCTCAGCAAAAACAGACGTGTCCAATTTTTTTTTTTTGTGGACAATCGGTTGGCAAAAAAATGGACATGTGAACAATCCTATAGACTACAATGTCTATGTGTTCCCTCTATGAAAACCATGGATAGAACACGTATGAGAAAGATGGACGTCTGAACGAGGCCTAATTCTAAGTCTTGCGATAGTTTGCAACAGTGATTTTCACTTCTACACTCCTAATTTTCAAGTCACCTGGTAGACTACATCCTAAAGGAGGCCATTGATCAGAGACTACGGCAGGTGCATGGAGCACAGTAAGCACTGTGCACTAGATAGCCTGACTTTCTGGTTTCTTGGTGGCTCCACAGTAAGGCCACGGATACACAATCAGTATTTGGTCAGTATTTTTTCTCAGGAGTGGGAGCCAAAACCAGGAGTGGGTGATAAATGCAGAATTGGTGACTTGTTTCTATTATACCTTTTCTCTGATTGTTCCTCATCTATTTTTGGCTCCCACGCCTGATCGAATAGTGACCAATACTGATAGTGGGGCCGTGGCCTAAGGCACATACACACGAACACGGTCTACATACCTTGACACGCTCCATGACGTATATATCCATCATGGGGTGTGAAGGGATAAATGAGTTGTACAGCTAGATGAAAAAAACCCTTTTTTTTATGAAAAATTATTTAATAATATGTTTTCATTATAGTTTCGCTGTCAGCTCCATTTCCACAATTGCTTTCACAGGAGAGAGCTCCTCGCTTCTCTGTGTCAATACGTGATGCAGGGCGCTGATTAACTGCCTGATTTCAATAGGTAAACCAGGTTAGCTTAGCTATTGAAATGAGTCAGCCGGCCAGCCTCCTGCTTCACATCCATCTCCACATTTGTAGGACACAAGAAAATGAGGAGATGGAGCTGACAGCGGGACATTGTGGAACTTTGATAATGAAACTATATTAATAAGCTGTATTAATTATAAAAACAGCTAAAGCTTTTTAACTCACTGAACAACTCTCTTCTAAACCAGTATGATGTAAAATCCTAAGAATTATCAAGTGGTGGCTGCAGGCGAAACATTTTTTTTCACACAACTCTACATCTATGTGGAGAATTTGGATTTCTGTATCACTAATCTGGAGCTTTTACACCATAAGAAATGAACTGTGATGTTAAAAGGTAAACCTCAAGTTTGAAAGATAGTCTGTCAAGAACGTTTTTGCTACCTCATCTGATAGCAGTATAATGTAGGGGCAGAGATCATGATTCCAGCGATGTGTCATTTACTGAGCTGCCTGCTGTAGTTTTTATAAAACATTGTTTAGCAGCAAGAGGTTATTTCTGAGAAGACTAGAAAACCTGCAGCTAAGTAGTCCCTGATATTTATTAGCTCTGTCTATCCACCCCCCTCCCCTTGCCATAGGTTGGCAGCTTTCTACTCATGCACAGTGTAGACAGAAATCTGCCAATCAGTGGTGTGGGTTAGATTACACAGAATCATAGAGAGGACTAGCAGATATTCAGCAGATAAAGCAGGGATTTTATTAAAACCACATTAAGCAGCCCAGTAGGTAACACATTGCTGGAATCGGGGTCTCTGTTCCTACATTATGCTGCTCTCAGGTGGGGCAGGAAAAACTAGAAGACAAGATTCCCTTTAACAAATCACTAACATGTCAGAAAGACGTCTAAAGCTTGTAAAAAAAGAAAAAAAAGAGGGTCACTTTAAAAGGAATCTGTCAGCAGGTTTTTGCTATTTAATCTGAGGGGCTAAGACACGGATTTCAGCAAAGTGTCACTTATTAGGCTCTGTGCTGTTGTTTCAATACAATTATTGTTTTATCAGCAGTAGATTATCACTGCAGGACTGGTGCCCCTATGAGCCCTGGTCCAACTCCGCCCCATCACTGATTAGCAGCTCACTGTCAATAGACAATGTACGCGGAGAGCTGTGCTGTGGGCGGGGTTAGCATACTGAGCTCTGCTTTATGCTACATGGAAAAACTCTGGTTGTGTCACAACTGCTGCACCCAGTACACTAAGTGACACATCGCTGGAATAAAGATCTCCGTCACTACATCATGTTGCTCTCAGATGAGGTAGCAAAAACCTGATGACAGATTCCCTTTAATTTTGAACAACAATTGTCAGCTCTGTATTAAGTCATCCTGCAGATAGCTAAAAGAGCTCTGACTACTTCCATAAAACCTGTAGTCAGCGGGGCTGAACAGCCGCAGGAATTCGGAATTACTGCAATTACCAGCTCACTACGAGGTAATAGGCTGGAAGCAAAGGATGTCTGCGAATACAAGTTTTAGCACACATATTTGGTCAAAATGTGCAAAGATAAACTTGAATTTCTTGTTAACAGGGATGAACACCTCTGAAGCCAATTTTTATTATTGCTCCAATGCATCTAAAAAAGCAACCTTGTTAACAGTCTTCAATACAAGTCTACAGTTTTGTCTCTACAAAGCCTGCGTGGTCCGATCCTGCCGTCATATATCATTATACCTATTCCCTGGCTGTAAGTAGCATCTATTCCGCAGCTTAGTGAGAAGAAGCGGTGAAAGGAAGGAAGTATGAGTGCAAGATTAGTTGTAGTCCCCCATCAGTAAAAAGATGTGTGCATAGAAGCTGTAGACACAAAATGATAGGACCTTACAGTTACTTCATTTTTTTAGATGCATTTGAGGAATGGTTGTAAGGATGGACATAGGTTTTCCTCCCTAACTTCTCCTGAATTGCGTCAAGTTCTACAATTTGTCATAGTATCAAATTAAAACAATTTTGTTATATCCGGCAAAAAAGAAATAAAGTTTACTTGGCTTACAGGTGATGAATAGCATGTATCAGAGTATAAAAAAGGATACCTGAAAGGAGTATTCCAACTCCACTCACTTCCACATTGCTCATCTATTGATACCTTTTGGGAAGCGTGCGTGTTTAGCAGTTATCTTATACCCGTTCTATTTATTAGACTGGGGCTCATTCAGACAAAGGAGAAAAACGGGAAAAGTGTGTTCCGAGTGTCATTCATGTACGTTGAGGAAAAAAAAAAAAAGTTTCTCCACCTTCTACTATATGACAGTCCGAGAAAATTGAACCGCACTTGGATGTCATTTACGGACCCATAAACTTGCACTGCTGATTTTGATCCAATGCTTGGATTAAAATCGGACAGGTCTTCGCTATTTTCCACTTGGTCCGTGAAAAATTACAGATATATGAATGACCCCATAGACTATCACAGGTATGAGTACTATGCATTAAAACCATGGATAACACTTGTAAGAGTACATTGGACATCTGAATGAGGCCTCAGAGAGGTGCACCATACCTGACGATTATGCACGATTCCCAGAAAGTGTGTATAGATGTACATCACCGACCTTGTTACCTCCAGGTATGGAAGTGAGAGGAACCCAAATACCCCATCAAACATACATCTTTTCTCAACACGGAAGCCTGTTATTAAGATGGTATCTCTTGGACTTTTAGCTTTTTTTCCATGTTTGTTGGGGGATACGTTAGGCTTAGAAAGGACACCTCTGTACATTCCTTTAGAGCGTTTCCCTATGACATGAACCCTTGAGTTGGACCTCAGTCGGCCCGGAAGTCTGCCTGTTCCTAACAGAGAAGCTCCAGGTCACCACTAAAGTCCCAGTGCTTGCCTGCAGACATAGTCTCACAACGTAGATTAAGAAACAACTGGAGACAATACCCTCGAGTATTTTCTGAATTTAGTATCGCATTGGTCCATTTAATTACAGGATACTACATGATCTAATATTTGTAATCCCACTTCTGGGTCAGAAGCTACAGCTTCCACATTATCAGCTGGCGGACTTCCATGGCGAGCTAGGTCTGTCCGCTATCACAAGTTCTCTGTATGATAAATGACTGGATCCAAAAGTTCTTTTTTTCATTTGTGTTACCCTGTGAGAAGATAAAAGATTTGCTGCATTCTCTGCATTGGACAAAGTTACAAAAACAAAAATAAATAACTTTTTGTCACTTTTGAGAAGAGAAGTAAATAATAACACGCAGAATTAAGGATGAGGCAGCAATAATGCGATTTGTATTCAGAGACAAATGTACATGTAGTAAACTAATGGATGGCACCTCCATTTAACACATATATAAAAAAAACATGATTTATGCCTTTTCTCATGTTGCTTTTAAATTGAAATTCCCGGGGTTGTGCGAAATAAAAAGTTAGAATTTTTAACGCGTCGTTAAATCAGATGTAGGAGACAATATTGAGTGGCCACGGAGGATGTGAGGCTGCACATTTCTAAACAAGGATGATGGCGATACAACTCGGAATTTCTGAAAACGGCGTTATTCCTCAACATGATTTTTTTTTCACATATTATCAAATGCATCATCCGATCAGCACACACATTATACAAGTGTATCTACTGTTGTTTCTCTAGAAGAAGAAAAAAAAAAAGAAGAAAGAAAACAAAATGATAGTGCATATCAGACATACGTTTTGTACACCATCTAAAGGATGGTTATTTTAAAATCCACTTGCTGGTATCTAGAGTAATCTTGTATACGGGAACACAGGCAATCCACGATTGCAGTTTCTGAACGAAGATTGTGAAGAACACCCAGTTATATACAGTGGGAGACACCATGCAAGTGACACGTACTGCATCGTAAACATTAAAATATATCCCTTCCCGCATAACCCATTAGTGAATTTATTATTTCATATATATATATTTGATGTGATACTATCCACTCAAGATAATACAATGCTTTTTTTTTTTTTATATTACCAAACATTACAAGAATTTTTCGTTTTCTCGAATGCCGTTTTTGTTTTATACTTCTAAAAGAGATCAAAATAAATTAAACATTTTATACATAATTACATATGGAGCGTTAACTTATTTTATCTTTTTAGTTCAGTACAAAGATACTTGCCAAAGTCCATCTAATGCATACTATTTTTTTTTTTTAAACAATCGCTAGTTATATTCCTCTCAATCTGAGATGAACAGCAATTTGTGTGCTTACTTAGGAATTGCTATGTAGACCATCTTGGGGATGCAGAAAAGAAATTGTTAGGTTAAAATAGATAACCTGAAATCGTTCATTCTTCAACCCCAAGAAGGAAAAAAAAAAACATTAAATAAAGACTTTCTACAGTAGTCTGTGTTGGTGGCCCGCAGGCATAAGCCCACTTTACAATTCGCCAACGAATAATATCTTTCTTTACTGTATCAGATGGAGAAATAAAAAACTAATAAAATAAAAATTTCCACTCTGATAAGAAGGGGTAAAACACTGGACAGATTAGCAGCTTACAAACTTTGGCTTCAATCCAGTACCCAAAAAGCTAAAATTGTGATGTTGATCCTTCTTTTTACATGGTGTGTCCTCATGATTTTTTTTTACATTTTTGTGTGTGCGTGTTCGTACCATTTTTTCATTTCAGAAATAACAGGACTAAATCAAAATGCCCCCCCCCCTCCAACACACAGATGTGAACCCTGTAACAATCCTGTCACTATAGAATTTTTTTTTTTTTCAACCTATTTCGTTCCATTAAAAAATAATCCTTCATAAAGGTACATAGCTACATAATGAAAAACAATGGGGTCAGTTTAGCAAGAAAATAAAAAAAGACAAAAAAAACGTTTTTTCTCTGTAGAAACTGGCATTTAAATAATAAAAAAGCCGAGGGATCTCACAGGTCTTCGTACAATGGAGACCTGTATAGTTCTCAGCTTGTAAAACTGAGGCAGCAAAGTACCTTTAAAAAAAAATAAAAGTCTCTTGGTGCTAAAATGTAGTGGTAAAAACAAAAGCACGTTTCACATTCTGTCTGCCCAATTTTGAGAAATTGGAAAGTTAAAATGACAAAAACTGATCCATTCTGAACAGAATTGAAATCCCCTATTTGCAAATTTGTAATTTTTTTTTTGTGTTTTTTTTTTTTTTTTTCTTTTGTGGACACAAAAAAATTTATACATCTATTGTGAAGTCCATGGAAGCCTTTAAAATTACAAGACTACATGTTGTAGGCCACATATATGGGGTCCAGCTGATCTGCCAAAAACCCATCTCGTAGGTGCATACGCTGTTTCTCTCCACGGGAGTTGATAGGAATGACACCAATGTCCACTACTACAACCACGCCTACAATAAGATAATGTTCCTCCAAGATCACGTTGGTGACTAGTGGTACCAGATCCAGGGCTTCTTGTTCAGAGCCATCAAGCTCTACCACAACGACTAACAGGTTTGTCCAAGTAAACACAGCACTAATGGGAGAAAGAATGGCAAGAAAAAGTTTGATTTAGAACCAATGGAATTCTGAGATATATCAGACAATTTTCCATCAAAATTCTGATGATAGTGTTGCTGCAACCAGACCAATACTGGGTCATTGAAGTGACCAAACGTGTTGATAAAATTAATCTACAACATATGATACCTAAAATATCCAAAGGATCACTAAAGCAGTTCGCTGAATAACCGTCCCTCCTGATCCCCCATAAACATGGAAACTCGGTACGTCCAAGAGTGAATGTTTTCAATGTGAAAAACTGAGTAAACGGTAGAGACTTCTGTTGGTTTGTCTCCCTTGAGAATAAAGGAACGGGCATTTAAATTCGGCATGCCTGATCTTTCTTTTGACTAACATTATCTTTCAGGGTAGAGTTGGCAGAACCCCATGGTCAGCCAGGCCCTCTGAAATTGGCAGGTTCGGCAGATTCTTTATGTTTGTGAGAATTTTAAAAGGGTTTTCCTCTCTCAAAAAAATATGGCCCAAAAATGCGTACAGATAAAGAATAATGAACACAGCAAATAATCACTTTGGCTTGGTCCAGATCAGGCTCTGTGCCACCGCAACGGTCTATGTTTACTGGCTGCAGCAGTAACAATGAAAATCACCGCTGCAGCCAATGACTGGGCTTAGCGGCAATGCCGATGCAGCTGGCGCGAGTTGTTGAGCGCAGTGATTAACTGCAGTGGTGATGTGCACTGTAGTCACCATTGCAGCCACTAAACAGAGCGGTGGTGGAGCACCATCATTATATCCGGGAATGGCAAGTTCCTGTTATGTTTGTTATTCTAAATGCATACAAGCATTTGAAGCCATATTTTTTAAGCTAAAAACTATCTTTAACCTTGAATATTGTAAAGCAGTTTAGTTACTTAATCAACATAAAATAATTAAAGAGGTTGTCCCGGTTTGGGATGGAAGTTCTGCAGTCACCATGTGACTGCAGACTTTTGAATCTTCACTGGGTGTGCTCTGCACACTGTCAGGATTCTCCAGTGCTAGTGGCGAGAGCGGGTGGTCACATGACCATAAGTATGCGATTTGCATACATGGGGTCACTTGCCGACTAGACATGTTCGGCACGTCTAGTAGGAATGTGGCCGGGAAGTATGCAAATTGCATACTTGCAGTCACGTTATCGCCCACTCTAGACACCGACACCGGAGAATCCTGACAGCGTGAGCGTGTGAGGATTCAGAAGTCTGCGATCATGATGAGTGACTACATACTTTCATCACAAGCCTACACAGCCCCTTTAAAGTAAACCTAAAAAAAAAAAAAAGACCCTTCGTTCTCAAGTCCAATACTACTCACAACAGGAAAGCTGTTGCTTGTTGGTCTGAACAGACTTCTCCTTTTGTGACATCTTTTTCCTGACTTATCTATAAGATTTGAATTCATACTGAGATAAATTCTTATTACTGTTTATCATCACTGATTATAATTTCTATTATGGTGTTTTAGGCAATTCACAGAATTTAAATAAAGAGAAAAACAAAAGCAATTACCATTCTGTAACACTCTTGTGGGCTCTGATCACAGATGTTTCTATATCAATTGGGTGATATCTCATCCCTCGTAGCTCCATTGCTTCATCCAGTGCCCCAACCACATAAAGAGCATCGTGTCGCTCTGCAAGGATGAAAAACAAGCCAGTTCTCTCAGAAAAGCAAAGAGAAAAAAACAAATAACTAAATCTACACTCATAGTCAATTCTACATTTTCAGCCCTTCAAACTATCATTCTGTTCATGTAAAAACTGATACCAGTCGAATATGATTTCTTGATGTTGAAGAGAATTGTAAAAAACATTAGGATTGTAACAATAATCAGGAACGAGACTGAGGGAAAATAAATTACAGAAAGTCTCCATTAACCTAGCACTGGGCTCGGTATATAACATGTTGATGGTCCGACCAAAGGGCTAGTCGTACACTTACACGGCTCTTCTTCTAATACTGGAAAAAGATAAAAATCTCAAACCAATAATATAAAATTCCATTTAGTTTCTTACCGCCATTTGCATCTGTTAGTTCCGTTCTTCTTAAGAATCCCAGGTATCCTGTTCTCGCCCAGACAGTTTGCGTGTCTCCAAAGCTAAGTCTGGAGCTGAAGTGATCAGACTGCAGGGACTCATCTCCGTAAATTGTGAAGTAGCCACTGGCATTGTGAGCGCTATGAACCCAAATCTAAAAACAAAAATGTAAGAATTTGTTATTTATCTAAATGTAAACCTTTTTGCATTGACCTAACGACTTTTCCTTTACCTATAAAAAAATGTGACGGCTCACGTGGCTTCTTAAAGTAAAGAGAACCCATGACCAGGATAAGACGAGGGTGATGGTTTACTACCAGTACACCAGTGTTATAATAGGTCAACATATTTGCTAATCGTAACAAATGGTGGCGGCTCTTTTATCCTTTTGACCATTTAGACTAATTTCATACATCCAAGTTTCAAGGAAGAGTCCGAACTGGCAGCAGGTCTCATGTCCTGAAATCAACCAGCTTATATGTGCCAACGAGTTCGAGTCAAGAGACCTGTGGCTTTTTTGGAAGCCAGAATCAGTCCATGGAGTGTGAGACTGGGATATGCGAAATTGGCATTACCAGCCCCTAGTCGACCAGGATGGCTGCTTATTCCAACCTTCAGAATTGCTCTTAAGTAGCCTCTTCCTTCTGCGAAAACCTTGCATCAGGAAAACATAACATCTTTGATTCTTATAATTTTACTCGCTTATGTAGCGCCATGAATGCCACAGCGCTTTACAGATATTATCATCACTGTCCCCATTGGGGCTCAGTATTCATTTATTTTTCGTACTCGCTTATGTTACATAATTTAATTTCCACAGCGCTTTACAGATATTATCATCAGTGTCCCCATTGGGGCTCACAATCTAAGTTCCCTATCAGTAGGTCTTTGGCGTGTCGGAGGAAACTGAAGAACCTGAAGGAAACCAACACAAACACGGAGAGAACATATAAACTCCTTACAGATGTTGTCCTTGGTGGGATATGTTCTTACACATTGATCAACACTTTGGGGGACCATTTCATCAATGATTGGGCATCTCTTACTAATGTAAAGGAAAACATGTCCACATGGTCCAAATCTTCACTTGTGAGCTAAATCAGAACTGTCTTATAAAGCTCACCAGAGCTGTTCACCAAATGCAAACATTATCTCTCATCTCCATCTGCCTTACCATGAGTAGGCAAATACGGCTGGTTCATTGGGGAACAAACCAGATTCCATGAATAATATTATTCTGGACCCATATGGTGTTGTGAAAAGTATCTGTCACGCCATGACCCTTGTCATATGTCCTATCGGACAAGTAAGCACTTTCAATCGAGCTGGGGCTGCCTTCTACATCCCGGGAGATAACATCAAGGATTTTTGGTTGAATTGTAGAAGAAGTTTTGTCTTTGGGACAACTCCATTAATGGGTGTTGGATAACATAGTTGTTTGGATTTCTTTTGCTTAAAGGGTTTATAAAAAATATATATATATTTTATACAAAAAGTGTTAATAAATTATATTAAACAACAACAACAAAAAACTCGACTCGACTTACAAGAAACCGGCCATGATACCAGTAGTATGGGATGTGACCACTGAGGTTTTTGGCTGCAGTGGCCATGGTAGATGGTATTTCTTACCAATATATCATACTGACCATAGTTCACCATTACATAGTGGTAAGAAGTTTTTGGCTTTATACAGTAGATATAATCTGTAGCATGCACCATGAATATACCAACTACAGTTCATTCTCATCATAACTATGGGAAAGTGAGAGAGTTAATTATTCCAAAACCCGTTATATTGTCTAAATCAATTGCAATCAATCACCCCATAAAGCTTAAATATATAAAAGAAATATATTGCTAAGAAAGTCATTATCTTAATACAGAAAAAGCTTCAGACACGAGTTAATCGTGTGTAATTTCTCATTGGTGTTTTTTCTAAAGATGAATGATACATTCATGTCCTAAGCAAGAAAGGCGACATCGTAAACCCAGGAACAGCTAAATCTCACTGATTAATGTTCTGTCACGATTCAGAAGCAGAATGTAATCTCTTTTATAAACAGCAATAAGTTGTAAGTCTCTGGTACGGGGCCCTTTGATTTCACAGATACAGTAAAAATTAGATGGCAGAGGAACAGGAGGATTTAAAAGATTAAGAATAAAAAAACGAGCAACCATGACAAACACCACGAAAAGCAAGAGTGTAGAGCGTGAAGAGACAAAAACACCACCAACAAACCTGACCCAAAAATAAAAAGTGCTCCTCTGTTCCCTGTGAGGAAGCCGCCGACAGACACGTTGGAAGGTGGCTAATCTCCGGGAGAACAATGCGATCAGCAGTCCAAAATCGGACATGTGCAATTGACATCTCTCCCAACCATTAGTCGGCCGGCGGCCCCATACACATTAGACCGTTTGCTGACCCAGTCGTTATTGGCGGGTTCAGCCAACATTGAGTTTGAAGATAGATTTGCTGCAAATGTGATTTATTTTAATTCAGAACCAATGAAAAAAACAGATATTGCCCAACGTTTTCACCAGTTATATGGGCTCCATATACATCCCATGCACCCAGCCACTACCCACACAGATGTCCCTGATAAAGACCACAAACTGGTCAAAACATTGGACAATATTTGATTTTCCCTTTGTGCCGGATCAATATAAATCCTATTTCCAGGAAATCTATCTTCATCTCTCTTTGTCAGTAATGAAGTTGTCGCTATATGTCTATAGTACTATTCTCCTTTCCTTAAGCACGATTATTATAGGCAGTGTTTCAGGCTTGACCTCAAGTCTGGAACACCACAGCTTCTCAGGTTTGAAAGTTCACGAAAGTCATTTCCCAGGATTTCCAAAAAACACTTTACTGAAACAATTATAGGAAAATACCTAAACGTACTGCCGACCTGGATTTTTTTTTATTTATATGGCCCAGAATACCCAAAAATAAATACCGATCCCCATCCACATCTCTTCCGGTGCTGCCCGAGCTGCTTGCAGGTCTCCATGCTTCCGGTTTCTGGCTAGAACAGGATGTACAGAGACTGGCATGTCAGACATTGCTGTGGTCAGCGATTGGCAAAGCAGTGTCATGTCGGCCTGTCAGAGGAAGCACGGAGGCTGGTGGGGAATGTGGGGAACTCTGTTAGAGATGCTTTAGGAAATTAGTAAGGTAAGTTAATTTTTTTTTTCAATGCATTCAGGGATGTTACAATAAAATAGGGGTGGAAACATCTTTAAGATCATATTCTTTCATAGAAGCAATATTTTGGAACTTAAAAGTAATCTGCTTGATTTCACCCCCAAAACTAGTCATATGCAAATATAGCTTGGGCAAAGATAAGAGCATTAATACTTTTAGCTAACCCGTCAGTTCCTCTATTACTAAGAAATCACCATTTTAATCAATAGGCAAATGAAGCTAAAGTGCTTTGGGTGAGACAAAGCCCTTTCCAAGCCTCTGGTCCTCCAGATTCATTCTCGCCTGGCACCACCTTTTCCTTTACTGTGTGACTTCAAGCAAAGGCGTTGTCAGTCAAGCAGATGAAAGCAGCGCCAGGTGGGGAATAGAGCTGGAGACACAGAGGCTTGGAAAGTGCTTTGCCACGCCCAAAGCACTTCAGCCTAATTTGCATTGATTCAAATGACAATTTCTCGGTAACAGAGGAATGAACTGGCTAACTAAAGGTATAGATTCAGTGTTTCCCAAACCCCGTTCCTCATGGCCCCCAACAGATCATGTTTTCAGGATTTCCATAGTATTACACAGGTGGTGGAATTATTATCAAGGCATCTGAAAATGACACATTTTCTCTCTTGTCTGTGCAATAATAGGGGAATCCTGACACATGATCGGTTGGGGACCAAGGACTGGATTTTGGGAAACACTGGAATAGATGGACTACTACTAACAATTTTTCAGGGATTAAATCCTGCTGACAAATTCCCTTTAAATAGGGCTGAGCTGCAGTAACAGATTCAACCCATGGAAGAAGATGGTGCAGTTTGTAGAACAAGGAACCTTTTTTGAGTTGTATCCAATTCCTAAAATCATTTAAAACACCAATCTAAATGCAGGCCACATTTTTCGATTCTGAACATATCAGTAATATATCTTTTATTTCACATTACGACCTAAGAATGAGAAACACTTATAAGAGGAAAGACTGACTCACCTCACCAAGATGAGAGTCACCTAGCGGTCCCTTTGTTTCTGGATTTGCGATTATTATTCGAACACCTGGGAGGATCTATTAAGAGAAGAAGAAATGATATTGGGATTATAGGACAATAACACGTGTAATTATAATGATGCAGTTACATAATTCAATGGGAGGAACATTAGTAAAAGCTGCAACTGACAACTGTAATAATATTAATGTCTGCTAATAAAGTGATGACATCAGGTTGTCGTCCCACTTACTTTTCCTGATTCCATGAGGGGCAAACTGTGTGGAGATCCTCTTTCTACCAAACGGACTCTGAAACACAAAAATGTATGATGGCCTCAGGGTTAAGGTTTAATTTCCACGTGTCAGAGAATAACATGAATTGCTACTGTTACAGTCCTGCTCATCGTTATTGGCACCCATGAAGTTTAAGCACATAATGTGGAATATCGCCTGAAAAAAAATGAATCAAGTGAAACAGTTGTTTTGTATAGAGACTCATGTTAAATACAAAAGAGCAAATGATGAACAATAATTTAAAACAAAAAACAATGGAGGGGAAAATAGAAAAACCTAAAACTTGCTGTGACACTGGTATTGGCACCCTTTACATTAATTTATTATGGAAACACATTTTGATCGCTTGTGGTAAATTACCATAGAGATTCACCTGTGATTGTCAGTGCCCATGTGACATGAATTAGCCAATGAATGATGACTTCAGTGTTTTTAAAAGCCACATGGTAGGCCCTGTTCCTTTGTCACAATGGTGAAGAGAAAGGAGCTGTCTGAGAACATCAGAACTGCTATTATTAGCAAACACAAGACTTACAAAGGGTATAAGGCCATCTCCAAAGACCTTGGTATCCCAGTTTCAACAGTGCACAATGTTATTAAGAAGTTGGCCAAGCATGGAACCGTCAAGAACCTCCCTGAATGTGGGGGAAAGAGGAAAATTGACAAGAGATGTCTTCGAAGGTTGGTGCGAATGGTGGAAAAAACACCACGTCAAACATCCAAAGACCTGAAGGCTAACCTGACACAGTGTGGGGTCATGGTTTCAACAAGTAGCATACGCCGCACACTAAACCAAGCAGAGCTTTATGGGCTAAGGCCAAGGAAGAAACCATTGTCATAAAAAGGAAAGACTGATCTTTGCCAAAGAGTGCCTTGACAAACCACAATGCTTCTGGGAAAATGTTCTGTGGACAGATGAAACAAAAATAGACAATGTTTTATTGTTGTATTACTTTGGACCACTAAGTAAAAAATCCTGAGGATATAACTTTGGTGCATTTCCATTTCCAGATATTGTAAAGTCTATGATAAAAATGAAGGGCTGCCAAAAATGGTGAGCAACACTGTATACTGACAAAGCTAAAGTCGAGACTGTGACATTAATATCAACATAGATATAGACATGCAAACAATTATACACAGGATTAAAAAAAAGCTATTATTCTGTAATGTCACTGTTATTGGAAGGTGTTTTTTCTTCATCTTCTGCAGTTTTTTTTTTTTAGGTTTTACTAGTTTCTGATATTTCAATCACTACTTGTCCACTTTAGTTGTGACCAGTAAGTGAACTTCACTGTAACATTAGTGCTGCTCCATTTTTAGGTCCAACACTCTGCACTGATTAATTTCATTGTATATCTTTTAGAGTAGCTGTAGCTTTCTTTCTCCATATATTGCTCCAGGTCCAAAGCAGAGACGTAATGATTAAAGTCTGGCTGCCACCACTAGGGGGAGCTCAAGACTTTACTGTATAGGGTCTCTGGATTCAGTTTGATGTATAAACTGTATTCAATGAGTTTCTAAACTCCATCTAGTAGTTTATTTTAATGTCAATTGTGGGGATTAATGGCAGCAAATTAATATGACTGTAATCCAAAGCAAGCCCATTATCAAATTATCATATTGCTCATGTAGCAAAAAATCTGATAATATCATTGTACCTGTCGCCATATCAAAAGTATCAAAAGTGATCAGTTTTTGGTCTTATTTTATTCCTGCTGCTCCCCTGAGTATTCAGAGTTTTGTTTTTCTTAAATCCTCTGTACAGGTCCACAGATATGGGACTTTTTATCTAGTACAATTTTTTCCAGTCTTTACCAAGGTGGTGTGGCTCATAGGGTAATAATGCAGAGCAGAGCAGCCTAAATACACGCCCCCAGAGGACAGACCATAAAAGATAACACTAAGTAAAAAGACCCATATTTAACTAGAAAAAAAGGGGGAGCAGCGAGATTAAAATAAGAGCAAAAACCGGCCGCTTTTGACTTGGTGACAGGTTCTCTTTAAGAGACTGCCTGCCTTATATAACCCCTCATTCTTATACCCAATTAGGACATACAGATGTATTTTTTGTGGTGATTTTCCTGTGGCTTAGTGGGTTGAGAATCTACAGTAGATCACGTGAAGTAATTATTCTCCTCTACTCCTTGGTAAGACCTCATTTGGAATACTGTGTTCATTTCTGGGAACCGCATTTTAAAAAAAGACATTGAAAAACTGGAGCAAGTGCAGAGAAGAGCTACCAGGATGGTGAGCGGACTGCAAACTATGTCCTACGAGGAACGGTTAAAGGATCTGGAAATGTTTAGCTTGCAAAAAGAAGGCTGAGAGGAGACTTAATAGATGAAGGGTTGTCACTGTTTAGAGGGATCATCCTTATTCCCATTTGCACGTGGAAACACGAGAAGCAATGGGATGAAACTGAAAGGAAGACGATACTGATTAGATATTAGGAAAAAACTTTTTGACAGTGAGGGTGTTCAATGAGAGGAACAGGAGGTGGTGAGTTGTCCTTCAATGGAAGTCTCCAAGCACAGGCTGGACAGACATCTGTCTGAGATGGTTTAGTGACTCCTGCATTGAGCAGGGGGTTGGACCAGATGACCCTGGAGTCCCTTCCAACTCTAACATTCTAGGATTCTATGGATGGTTTGAGGGTTGCAGTCGTCAAAAAATATGAATTAAACTTCCATGAATGTTTAGTTACTCTTTAAGTGTAATAAATCTGAAATTTGTGTGGATTTCCAAAAATGTTACATTCCTTGGGGGCTGAAGGTACTGAAACGGACAGATCAGAAAATATATACATTCTGAACAGTTCATAAACCTTTTTTTTTTTTTTAAAGCACAGTTTTTCTATTTAAATGAAATGTCAGATTCCATGGCCGAGCGATGTAATAACAACGTATGGAAAGAGGACATCTGTATGAGAACGCCACATCGTTAGCAATAAATAGCAAACACATGTTGCTAATATTTTACTTCGGACAGCCTACATACCACGATCTAATTGTGATCCACTGCTACCACAGAGCGGCCAAGAAAACTTATCCACTACTGGGAGGTGAGGATTTTCTTCGGTATTTTGAATCTGCTTCCAGAAGCAAAAAAACCCCAGCAAAACTGGATGTGAAATGTGCAAAGAATGTTCTTGGCGACTGTAGAGTCATTGTGGCTAAATTGCTTGCGTTTCACAACACTGCCCATGCTAGGTACATTCTGTATCTATAATTACACATGTCAGAGTCCTGCGCTGTAGCGTGGTCAGTACGACTATGCTATACATGACACTAAAAGCCGCATACTCAGTGCAGGCCTCTATGGTGTTAACCAGATGCACGCTAAACCTCTACATACCAGAACTCATCACAGAGAACCAAAGCAGCAGGTACTGATGAAGAAACTGATGACCAACCAAGTGTATTCATTAGTCACATATTCTGTATTCCTATTCCATCGTAAGAGTCAAAAAGAGTTCAATGTGTTCCTTCTAGGTACTTATAACTCACAGCTTCCACTATACATTTTTTTATGAATTTTCACCTATCCACTGGATAAGTAATAACTGTTCAGCCCATCATACACATTAGATCGCTGCAAGATGAACATTGGTTCAGCAGACTGTTTGGCCGATGCTATCTCGCCCGACTCTTCCGTACAGAGGAGCAATGGCTCTGCCGAGCACTGCTGTGTCCTCTATGACATCTCTAGCAGCGGCTTATCTCCAGAGAACAAAAATATTGGCAGTCCAATCATCTGTTGGGGGCCCCCATAAACATTAGACTGTTAGACAAACCTGTTGATATCGTCAGGTTCAGCTGACGTTAGCCTAATGTGTATGGGGTGGGGGGCTAGTGGTTGGCATCCACACCAATCTATCTCATGATCTTCTGTCCCCCAAGCCTGATTACAGTAAATGAGCGGAAAGATTCAGACTACTCTAGTCCGGAGTCCAGTTTGTTCCTCCATGGCTGCTAGACCTGGGCAGTGTTCACTTCTGCATCGGCAATTTTTGGCCCCAACCTGAACACCTCTGTCGCTTATTGTCATAGTGCCCACAATGTCATGATCCGTTCCATGTCATAATGACACGTGAGCCCGAGTGACGTTGCATGAGGCATGGTCAAACTGCTATCCAACCTAAGTGCAGCTGTAATGGTTTGTCTAGGTTGATGTCACCATTGAATTTTTTTGAACCCTCTCCTGCTTTCGCCTGCTGCGTCACTTCCTACTACAACCCCTGGCAAAAATTATGGAATCACCGGGCTCGAAGGATGTTCATTCAGTTGTTTGATGTTGTTGAAAAAAATCAGATCATAGACATGGCACAAAACTAAAGTCACTTCAAATGGCAACTTTAGGGCTTTAAGGAACACTAAAAGAAATCAAGATTAAAAATGTGGTGCTCGGTAAGGGTAATTTTTTTCAGATCAAGCAGAGGGAAAAAATTATGGAATCACTCAATTCTGAGTAAAAAATTATGGAATCACCCTGTAAATTTTAATTTCCAAAACTAACACCTGCATCAAATTAGATCTGCTTGTTAGTCTGTATCTAAAAAGGAGTGCTCACACCTTGGAGAGCTGTTGCACCAAGTGGACTGACTTGAATCATGGCTCCAACACGAGAGATGTCAATTGAAACAAAGGAGAGGATTATCAAACTCTTAAAAGAAGGTAAATCATCACGCAATGTTGCAAAAGATGTTGGTTGTTCACAGTCAGCTGTGTCTAAAATCTGAACCAAATACAAACAACATGGGAAGGTTGTTAAAGGCAAACATACTGCTTGACCAAGGAAGACATCAAAGAGTCAAGACCGGAAACTTAAAAGCAATTTGTCTCCAAACAGGAAATGCACAACAAAACAAATGAGGAACGAATGGGAGGAAACTGGAGTCAATGTCTGTGACCGAACTGTAAGAAACCGCCTAAAGGAAATGGGATTTACATACAGAAAAGCTAAACATAAGCCATCATTAACACCTAAACAGAAAGAAACAAGGTTACAATGGGCTAAGGAAAAGCAATCGTGGACTGTGGATGACTGGATGAAAGTCATATTCAGTGATGAATCACGAATCTGCATTGGGCAAGGTGATGATGCTGGAACTTTTGTTTGGTGCAGTTCCAATGAG
Source organism: Phyllobates terribilis (assembly GCF_046119375.1). Lineage (NCBI taxonomy): Eukaryota > Metazoa > Chordata > Amphibia > Anura > Dendrobatidae > Phyllobates > Phyllobates terribilis. The sequence continues at coordinate 107,741,574 of NW_027362764.1, read as the reverse complement.
ATTTATAAAGATGACTGCAAGAAGAGAACATGCAAATTTCCACAGTCATTGATGATATGGGGCTGCATGTCAGGTAAAGGCACTGGGGAGAAGGCTGTCATTACATCTTCAATAAATGCCCAAGTTTACATTGATATTTTGGACAATTTTCTTATCCCATCAATTGAAAGGATGTTTGGGGATGATGACATCATTTTTCAAGATGATAATGGATCCTGCCATAGAGCAAAAACTGTGAAAACATTAATTGAAAGAAGACACATAAGGTCAATGTCATGGCCTACAAAAAGTCCGGATCTCAATCCAATTGAAAATCTTTGGTGGAAGTTGAAGAAAATTGTCCATGACAAGGCTCCAACCTGCAAAGCTGATCTGGCAACAGCAATCAGAGAAGAGTACTGTTTGTCACTCATTAAGTCCATGCCTCAGAGACTGCAAGCTGTTATTAAAGCCATAGCTGGTGCAACAAAATACTAGTGATGTATTGGAGTGTTCTTTTGTGTGTTTGTTTTTCATGATTCCATAATTTTTTCCTCAGAATTGAGTGATTCCATAATTTTTTTCCTCTGCTTGGTCTGAAAAAAATTACCCTTACTGAGTACCACATTTTTAATGTTGATTTCTTTTAGTGTTTCTTAAAGCCCTAAAGTTGCCATTTGAAATGACTTTAGTTTTGTGCCATGTCTGTGATCTGCTTTTTTTCAACAACATTAAACAACTGAATGAACATCCTCCGAGCCCGGTGATTCCATAATTTTTGCGAGGGGTTGTATGCCTCTCGAAGTCCTAAAGGACAGAAGAACCTGTAAGGCTCAGGACTAGTGTTGAGCATTCCGATACTGAAATATCGGGTATCGGCCGATATTCGCGGTATCGGAATTCCGATACTTAATTCCGATACTATTGCAATATCGTATACCGGAATCGGAAGTTCCCATAATGCAATGAGACATTTTCATTTTATTCAGCCAATGAGGATCCTAAGAAGTGTGGGCACATCCTGTTAGGCATGTAGGCATCTTAACTAATGGCATGGCTGTGATTGGCTGCTGAAATGATGTCATGATGCACTATAAAAGCCACCGCCGCCATTTTGAGCTCACTCTGCTGTGAATTCAGTTAGGGATAGGACGCTGTTGTTCTGAGGGACAGTTTTAGCTACCTATTTGCTCTATACTGCTTTACCCAAGCTACTTTCTAAATCACTGTGCCTTGCAGTGCTAGTGCACAGTTCCCTGTGCTGTTCACCGCTATCTGCAAGGTCTGTGTGTGTGAGTGCAGCTCACCCTGTAGTGTGTGCTTCAGCCAAGTCTGGTTGTAGTGCACTCAGTGTGTGTCACTGCCTCATACATTGTCCTTTTTTGCCAATTCATAATTTTTCCTGATATCTCCTATTAGTGTGGTGGTTCCATCTGTATTCAGCTAAATTGGTTCCAAACACACTATATAGGAGTAGATAGAGAAATTTTTTTCCGTCTTGCAGCACTAGTGCACAGTGCTCTGCATCTGTACTGTTCACCGCTGTCTGCAAGGTCTGGTGTGTGAGTGCAGCTCACCCTGTAGTGTGTGCTTCAACCCCGTCTGGTTGTAGTGCACTCAGTGTGTGTCACTGCCTCATACATTGTCCTTTATTGCCAATTCATAATTTTTCCTGATATCTCCTATTAGTGTGGTGGTTCCATCTGTATTCAGCTAAATTGGTTCCAAACACACTATATAGGAGTAGATAGAGAAATTTTTTTCCGTCTTGCAGCACTAGTGCACAGTGCTCTGCATCTGTACTGTTCACCGCTGTCTGCAAGGTCTGGTGTGTGAGTGCAGCTCACCCTGTAGTGTGTGCTTCAACCCCGTCTGGTTGTAGTGCACTCAGTGTGTGTCACTGCCTCATACATTGTCCTTTATTGCCAATTCATAATTTTTCCTGATATCTCCTATTAGTGTGGTGGTTCCATCTGTATTCAGCTAAATTGGTTCCAAACACACTATATAGGAGTAGATAGAGAATTTTTTTTCCGTCTTGCAGCACTAGTGCACAGTGCTCTGCATCTGTACTGTTCACCGCTGTCTGCAAGGTCTGGTGTGTGAGTGCAGCTCACCCTGTAGTGTGTGCTTCAACCCCGTCTGGTTGTAGTGCACTCAGTGTGTGTCACTGCCTCATACATTGTCCTTTATTGCCAATTCATAATTTTTCCTGATATCTCCTATTAGTGTGGTGGTTCCATCCATATTCAGCTAAATTGATTCCAAACACACTATATAGGAGTAGATAGAGGAGCCTTTCTGCAGCATTGGGCCCTGCAGCCCCAGCCAGATTAGTATTAGCCTATTTTTTGCAGCCTCATCTATTGCATTGTAGGTTACCTTCCTACATTGTAATAGCTACAAAAAGTTTGTGATACTATCGTTATTACATCTTTAGGCACATCCAGTGTCTTTTTGTGACAAAAAAAACCTAAATAAAGTTCACCAAACACTCCACTTTACAGTTGTGTAGGCCACATTAGCTCATATTAAAGTCTAGTCCACACTTTATAAAATTAGTGTTTCTTATACCTGTTAGCAGCTGTTCAGGAATAAGCACACTAAGCCCTTAGTACTTTTCTGCCTATCTTTATCAGTCTACCAAGATGAAGAAGGCAGGGAGTAAGGCATGTGGTCGTGGTCGTGGGCGTGGAGTTTCTGCAGGGAGAGGACGTGAGGATTCTGTGCCTGCAGGGAGAGGACGTGGGGATTCTGTGCCTGCTGCGGGCACCAGTGACTCAGCATCCCCCAGTTTTACCAGGGAACAGTCCTTTATGCGCAGCTTTGTAGGAGCTAGCCGTACCCCACTGCTGCGCGAGGACCAAATTGAAGCCGTTGTCGGATGGATGGCAGCTAACGCATCGACTTCAATTAGTTCCAGATCCTCTCAGGTCCTGAGCACTGAAGAGCACCCATCTGTCTCTTCACCACCTGCCAAATTGCCCAGGCAGTCAGAGAGCCCTGGACAGGAGCCATCTCTACTTCTGTTCTCTGAATCTCTTGGCTTGGAAAGAGGGGGCCAGCCAAGCAGAATTCGAGAATTTGAAGAAGAGGTAGTATGCAGTGATGCGCAACCGTTTTGTCTCTCTGAATCTGAAGAGGCGGGTGGGCCAGTGCCTATGGTCAGCAGCACACCTCAGTACGCATCTGATGATGAGACTCAGGTGCCACTTTCTGGTGCGTACTGTGCTGTCGAGACTACCCAGGAGAAGCAGTTGTTTGAAGAGGGTGGTGTAGATGATGAGGTCCTTGACCCATCATGGCGTGAGGGACAGGAAGGTGGTGGGAGCAGCTCTGAGGAAGAGATTCCCCGAACGGCCCAAAAAGGAGGGAGAGGGAGGGGGCAGACTTGGTTGCCTGTAGCCTCCACTTCGGCACCCATTAGGAGCATGGCTCTTCCAAAATCCAAAGCGGGCGCTCCCAAGACTTGCAGTGCCTGGTCCTTTTTTGACACAGTTGCAGATGACATTTGCTTTGTCAAATGCAAGCTGTGTAATCAGAAGGTGAAAAGAGGGAAAAGTGTCAGCAACCTCAATACCACAAATATGTGGAAACATGTGCGGACCAAGCACGTGGTGGAGTTACACAAACACACTGAAGACCTAGGCCAACCTACAGCGCCACCTACCACCTCTTCAGCTCGTGTTGTAGCCTCTTCCTCCAGCTCACACACAGCTGGTTCGGCTTCCTCACAGGACCGCCATGGAAGAATCTCTGGCACTGTTGTACAGAGACACAGTGTAATTCCACCCACAGCACCACTTTCCCAGTCATCCTCACACTCCCAGGCCAGTCTACAGCCATCGTTAGCACAGGCATGGGAGAAAAGGCGCCCATACTCGGCAAACCACCCCCGAGCACAGGCTCTGAATGCTGGCATTGCTAAACTACTGGCCCTTGAAATGCTATCATTCAGGCTGGTGGAGACTGACACATTCCGTAACTTTATGGCATTGGCAGTCCCACAATACAACGTGCCCAGCCGCTTTTATTTCAGCAGGCAAGCCGTCCCTGCCCTGCAACATCATGTGGAGGGAAAAATTAAACATGCGCTACAAAACGCCGTCAGTAGCAAGGTCCACCTGACCACTGATGCGTGGACCAGTAAGCATGGACAGGGACGATACCTTTCCCTCACTGCCCATTGGGTAAATGTTGTGGAGCCGGGTACAGATCTTGAGAGTGGCGCTGTACGTGTTCTGCCAACTCCAAGGATTGCAGGAATCCAGTCTGTACACATTGACTCCTCCTCATACTCCAGTTCCTCTGAATCAGCGCTGCAGGAGCCGTCACGGTCTACCTCCACATCGACCCGTGAACGGTTACCTGTTATGATGACCGATATGAGCACAGCCGTGGCCAAACGTCAACAGGCCGTATTAAAATTAATTTCTTTGGGGAATCGAAGCCACACAGCGCAGGAGCTCTGGAATGCCATCAAGCAGCAGAGTGACGTGTGGTTTGTGCCAGCGAATCTCCAGCCAGGCATGGTAGTGTGTGACAATGGCCGAAATCTGGTGGCAGCTCTGGGCCTAGGCAACCTCACTCACATCCCATGTCTGGCACATGTGCTCAACTTGGTCGTGCAGAGTTTTTTGAGGGACTATCCGGATCTTGATGCACTGCTTCACAAGGTCCGCATAGAGTGCGCTCACTTGCGGCGTTCCAGCAATGCAAGATCACGCATTGCAGCTCTGCAGCGCCGATTATGTCTTCCGGAACATCGCATCATATGTGACCTACCCACCAGGTGGAATTCAACGTTACATATGTTGGAGAGGTTGTGTGAGCAGCAGGCAGCAGTAATGGAGTACCAGCTGCAGCAGGCGCAAACAAGTCGCAGTGCGCGCCGTTCACACTTCACCACCACTGAGTGGGCCTCTATGAAGGACATTTGCCACGTTTTGCGTGCCTTCGATTATTCCACGCGGATGGCGAGTGCAGATGATGCACTAGTCAGCATGACTATCCCCCTTATCTGCCTGCTTGAAAAAACACTGCAAGCACTAAGGGACGAGGTTTTGGAAGAGGTGGAGGATGAGGAGTCACAAATGCCATCTGCTTCTCTACAGTCTGCGCAACGTGGTTCCTCACAAAGGCCTAGGCAGGGGACACTTTGTGAGGAGGATGAGGAGGAGTCAATGGATGAGGAAGACATCTGTCCAGAGGAGGGAGGTACACAATGCTCTAGTAGTCAGTATCTAGAGCGAGGGTGGGGTGATGCAGAGCAGGCAGAGATCACGCCTCAAGCAGGGGACAGCGTTTCTTGGCCAGTTGGCAGTCTGCAGCACATGGTTGATTTCATGCTGCAGTGCCTCAGAAACGACCGCCGCATCGCCCACATTCTCAACACGGCTGATTATTGGGTGTCCACCCTCCTAGATCCTCGCTACCGGGACAACTTACAAAGCCTCATAACACCATTGAACCGGGAGCGTAAAATGCGGGAGTACCAAGACGCACTGGTGCATTCCATCATGTTCTCCATTCCAACCGAGAGCAGTGCTGCTAGTGCTTTACAAAGCAGCTCAGTGCGTCGAGGCAGTGGAGGAAGCTCTGCACAAAGAGGGAGCAGAAGCAGCGCCTCAGCACAAGGCAAGACCAGTATGGCCGAAATGTGGCAAAGTTTTGTGTCCCCGCCGCCACAAATGTCTACACCATCACAGACAGCTCCAGTCAGCAGGAGGCAACGTTTCCGTCAGATGGTGACAGACTACATGTCTTGCCCTCTTAGTGTACTCCCAGACGGCTCTTCTCCCTTCAAGTTTTGGGTCTGTAAGCTGGATACATGGCCAGAGCTTAGTCAGTATGCACTGGAGGTGCTAGCTTGCCCTGCTGCTAGTGTATTATCGGAACGCGTCTTTAGTGCCGCAGGTGGTGTACTAACAGACCGTCGCATGCGACTATCCTCCGATAACGTTGACCGGCTTACTTTTCTCAAAATGAACAAGGCCTGGATCTCTCATGAATTTGCCAGTCCTCTTCCAGAATAAATAATTGGTTGGCAACAGTATCCAGGTCTCCTGTTCTGTTCATGTTTCTACCACCTGAACTGTAATCCCTGAGCTCCAACACCGCCAGTTGGCGCTCGGAAGTGCCGTCTGCACAGTCAACACTTGCTGCCGTGTTATTGGGGTTCAGTAACGTCAGCTGTTCTCCTGCTGTGCGGACGGCAATTTCTCCTGATTTGTCCACATCCACTGTACTACACATTTTAAAGTTGCTCCAATTACTCCTCTGGCTCCTCTGTTTTCATTCTTATCCCTGGGCTCCAGCACCGCCAGTTGGCGCTCGGAAGTGCTGTCTGCACAGTCAACACTTGCTACCATGTTATTGGGGTTCAGTAACGTCAGCTGTTCCCCTGCTGTGCGGACGGCAATTTCTCCTGCTCTGTCCACATTCTCACTACTACAGATTTTAAAGTTGCTCCAATTACACCTCTGGCTCCTCTGTTTTCAGTATTATCCCTGAGCTCCAACACCGCCAGTTGGCGCACGGAAGTGCCGTCTGCACAGTCAACACTTGCTGCCGTGTTATTGGGGTTCAGTAACGTCAGCTGTTCTCCTGCTGTGCGGACGGCAATTTCTCCTGCTTTGTCCAAATCCACTGTACTACACATTTTAAAGTTGCTCGAATTACACCTCTGGCTCCTCTGTTTTCATTCTTATCCCTGGGCTCCAGCACCGCCAGTTGGCGCTCGGAAGTGCCGTCTGCACAGTCAACACTTGCTGCCGTGTTATTGGGGTTCAGTAACGTCAGCTGTTCTCCTGCTGTGCGGACGGCAATTTCTCCTGCTTTGTCCACATCCACTGTACTACACATTTTAAAGTTGCTCGAATTACACCTCTGGCTCCTCTGTTTTCATTCTTATCCCTGGGCTCCAGCACCGCCAGTTGGCGCTCGGAAGTGCCGTCTGCACAGTCAACACTTGCTGCGGTGTTATTGGGGTTCGGTAACGTCAGCTGTTCCCCTGCTGTGTTCACGGCAATTTCTCCTGCTCTGTCCATATTCACTGTGCTACTTATTTAAAACTTGCTCCAATTACACCTCTGGCTCCTCCGTTTTTAGTATTTACCCTGGGCTCCAATACCGCTAGTTGCTGCTCAGAAGTGCCGTCTGCACAGTCAACGCTTGCTCCAGTGTTATTGGGATTCAGTAACGTCAGCTGATCCCCAGCTGTGTGTCCGGCAAATTCTCCTGCTTTGTCCACATCCACTGTAGTACGGATTTAAAACCTCCTCCAAATACACCTCTGGCTCTTCTGTTTTTAGTATTTACCCTGGGCTCCAGCACCGCCAGCTGGTTCTCGGCAGTTCCATTGGCTCTTGTACCTTCTGCTACCCATCCGGGTTCCAGTACCGTCAGCTGGTTCTCGGCAGTGTCTTTGGCACGGGTACTCCCTCCTGCCCAGCCTGGTTCCAGCACGCCAGCTGTTTCCGGGTAGTGTCAACGTCACTTTGCCTCCAATGCGTTGTCCTGTCGTGTTGCGGTCGGGTTAGCCGACTCTATGGTGCCTGCAGTTTAGGTGACTCCTATGTGGGCTGCGGGATCTGGCAATGAAGGCTGGTTCCATAGTGCCAATAGGACAAGCACCCTCTGTAGGACTGTGGGTTTTGGTAACTGCGGCCGGCTCGCGGCCTTGAACTTTTTTTTTACATGGGTACCTTCTGCTACCCATCCGGGTTCCAGTACCGTCAGCTGGTTCTCGGCAGTGCCTTTGGATTAGGTGCCTCCTTCTCGGTATCCAAGTTCCACCAACGTCTGCTGGTCCTTGGTAGTGCTTTCTGGCACAGGTACCTCCTGCTTAGTAACCGAGTTCCAGTAACATCAGCTGGTCCTCGGTAGTTCCATTGGCTCTTGTACCTTCTGCTACCCATCCGGGTTCCAGTACCGTCAGCTGGTCCTCGGTAGTTCCATTTGCTCTTGTATCTTCTGCTACCCATCCGGGTTCCAGTACCGTCAGCTGGTCCTCGGTAGTTCCATTTGCTCTTGTATCTTCTGCTACCCATCCGGGTTCCAGTACCGTCAGCTGGTTCTCGGCAGTGCCTTTGGATTAGGTGCCTCCTTCTCGGTATCCAAGTTCCACCAACGTCTGCTGGTCCTTGGTAGTGCTTTCTGGCACAGGTACCTCCTGCTTAGTAACCGAGTTCCAGTAACATCAGCTGGTCCTCGGTAGTTCCATTGGCTCTTGTACCTTCTGCTACCCATCCGGGTTCCAGTACCGTCAGCTGGTCCTCGGTAGTTCCATTTGCTCTTGTATCTTCTGCTACCCATCCGGGTTCCAGTACCGTCAGCTGGTTCTCGGCAGTGCCTTTGGATTAGGTGCCTCCTTCTCGGTATCCAAGTTCCACCAACGTCTGCTGGTCCTTGGTAGTGCTTTCTGGCACAGGTACCTCCTGCTTAGTAACCGAGTTCCAGTAACATCAGCTGGTCCTCGGTAGTTCCATTGGCTCTTGTACCTTCTGCTACCCATCCGGGTTCCAGTACCGTCAGCTGGTCCTCGGTAGTTCCATTTGCTCTTGTATCTTCTGCTACCCATCCGGGTTCCAGTACCGTCAGCTGGTTCTCGGCAGTGTCTTTGGCACGGGTACTCCCTCCTGCCCAGCCTGGTTCCAGCACGCCAGCTGTTTCCGGGTAGTGTCAACGTCACTTTGCCTCCAATGCGTTGTCCTGTCGTGTTGCGGTCGGGTTAGCCGACTCTATGGTGCCTGCAGTTTAGGTGACTCCTATGTGGGCTGCGGGATCTGGCAATGAAGGCTGGTTCCATAGTGCCAATAGGACAAGCACCCTCTGTAGGACTGTGGGTTTTGGTAACTGCGGCCGGCTCGCGGCCTTGAACTTTTTTTTTACATGGGTACCTTCTGCTACCCATCCGGGTTCCAGTACCGTCAGCTGGTTCTCGGCAGTGCCTTTGGATTAGGTGCCTCCTTCTCGGTATCCAAGTTCCACCAACGTCTGCTGGTCCTTGGTAGTGCTTTCTGGCACAGGTACCTCCTGCTTAGTAACCGAGTTCCAGTAACATCAGCTGGTCCTCGGTAGTTCCATTGGCTCTTGTACCTTCTGCTACCCATCCGGGTTCCAGTAACATCAGCTGGTCCTCGGTAGTTCCATTGGCTCTTGTACCTTCTGCTACCCATCCGGGTTCCAGTACCGTCAGCTGGTTCTCGGCAGTGCCTTTGGATTAGGTGCCTCCTTCTCGGTATCCAAGTTCCACCAACGTCTGCTGGTCCTTGGTAGTGCTTTCTGGCACAGGTACCTCCTGCTTAGTAACCGAGTTCCAGTAACATCAGCTGGTCCTCGGTAGTTCCATTGGCTCTTGTACCTTCTGCTATCCATCCGGGTTCCAGTACCGTCAGCTGGTCCTCGGTAGTTCCTCAGCTTTCTTGTACCTTCTGCTACATTTCCAAGTTCAAGCTTTTTGAAATGGTTCTTGGTAATCACTCTGGATCTCCCTGACGAGGACCCTGAAGACGAGGACCCTGAAGACCAACCCTAAGAAGACGAGGACCCCGAAGACAATGACCCTGAAGACGAGGACCCTGAAGACCACCCCGAAGAAGACGAGGACCCTGAAGACCACCCCGAAGAAGACGAGGACCCTGAAGACCACCCCGAAGAAGACGAGGACCCCGAAGACGAGGACCCAGAAGACCAACCCGAAGAAGACGAGGACCCCGAAGACGAGGACCCCCGAAGACGACGACCCTGAAGACCACCCCGAAGAAGACCAAGAAGATGACCCTGAAGAAGTTGACCAAGAAGACAAAGAAGAGAAGACAAGCACCAAGATACAGAAAAACAAGAGACAGAAAACCAAGAAGCAGAAATACAAGAAGCTGCAGAACAAAAAGCGGAAGAACATTAAGCATAAGACTAAAAATCAGAGCAAAAGATAATATCTAAATTATAAGCAGAAGATGACTAAGCAGTGTATGGGGGTGAGTCCGTTCCTCCTCGTGGTGCCCCTGGAAAAGACCTGCTGCTGCAGGCCAAACTGAACGCGGACAAATCCTGTTGTAAATCTTTTGTGACGGGCAGAACGAAAGGTGTAATGTCCAACCTTTTATAGATAACAACTACAGGAATGCCTGTCACAAATAAGAATATGATGAAGAAGAAGAATATGAAGAAGATGAAGAAGTAGAATATGAAGAATGTAAAAAAAAGAATAATACGAAGAAGGTGAAGAAGAAGAAGGTGAAGAAGAAGTGGATGAAAAAGATGCTGAGGATGATGAAGGAGAAAGTGTGGGAGAAGTAAAAAAGAAGGTGAAGAGCATGGAAGTAGTGAAACATAAATATCTGACAAAATATAAAAATACTTAACATAGTTAATATTTCCGTAACTCAGAACATAATAAAAAAATATTAATTCCTGCTATTCCATTTGACTGGGCTAAACCTCTATGCCTTTATTGTCTCCCCCACCTCCCCCAATACATTCTACATTATTCTTAGTTGTTTTCCTTCATGTAGAAATAACCTACAAGGAAAGAAAGGGTTTATTTTAATTCCGATATTTATGTCCCATTGACTTGCATTGGTTTCCGGTATCGGAATCGGCGATATCCGATACTTTTTCGGTATCGGTCCGATCCAATCCGATCCGATATTTCCCGATATCGGAAGGTATCGCTCAACACTACTCAGGACATGACTGTAATCCTAAGCAATTTCTTCTCTTAGACATAACTAGTGCAGCCATCAGGTGGCAGTATCAGACTCCGTAAGTCAAGAATCAGAGAGCAAAAAAAGGGACATCAGAAAATATGCCCCTACCTAAAATACAGCATTATGACAAAACACAGATCCCACGGCTCCATAGGATGCACACTACAATACAGCCAATGATGGCAGATCGCTGTGCCTTTTCTAAGTTTACCCTGCACTGCAGCACTCCCAAGCACCCAGCTGTACAGGAAAACTGTGGTCGGTCTCACATAATTAACAGAGTTTTCCATGACTTTATTACAAATGGGCTATGCTTTGTGGCACAATGTATGTTGTGGCTGTGAATAATATCGGAAGTTCCTACCCATACAAGTGAATGGGAAATAGACCGCAGTACTGTTCATGGCCACTACTCAGACAGAGCTGTGCCTCGTCTGCTGTGATCTGGCCCTTTTGAGAAGTTGGGGTGTTGGGAGTCAGTTTGCCACCAGTCTGATGTTGTTAAACTATTCTAGGGATAAATCACCAATATTGAAGTCTCGAAAACCCATAAAAATGTGGCATGGCTGCTGTTTCCTGCACAGCAGGTAGCAAGGGCACTGTGGCTCCTTTATTCTAAGGATTAGGCTTCGTTCACACTAGCGTAAAATTGGGACAATTTTTTCTCACTTGTTATCCTTGTGCAATCGTTTTTTTTACTTACTCTTTTACAGGACTAGTTACAGTTTCCCATCTTACAGAACTGTAATGTAATCAGATGCCATACTGATGGTCCACGTGACATCCGATTTTTTTCTCGCACTGTACTGATTTTGGAGTCGGATTGCAGCATGGTGTCATTTTTTTCTCGCGCCGAATACAGCTGAGAAAGAATAAGTAGATCTGCACGGCCTCATTGAATGACATTGGTCAAAGTGCAACCCGAATTATCGGATTGCAGTCGTCTGATTTATACGCTAGTGTGATCGAACGCATACGGAGGGCTTCAAAGGTTTTGGATTTCAACCAATCATAAAGTGATGCCATACAAGATGGGAATAACCCTTTAATTTGGCTCTTCAAGGATCAACATTTATTGCCAATCTACAGGATAGGTAAAAGACAGAGGAGACCATACCATTGGTGCAACCAGTGCAGCCATACAGGGGCCCAAGAAGTAAGGGGGCCACTACTACCTCCAAAGCAGGTGGAATTGTGCATTATGATGAGCTCTTGGTCTGCAAAGGGCCCTTATACTGTTCTTGCACAGGGGCCCTTTTCTGTCTGTGTCCGCCAGTGGCAAAAGGTATCTAATTACTCAGGGTTTGGGGCCCTAAATGATCAGATGAATGGGGGTCCCATGCTTTTTGTTTATCGGGCCAATGAAGACAGATCCATTCAAAAAGGAGCATGGAACCTCTGCTGAGATGATCGATGGGGGACAGGTTTTGGCTAAATGTATCCTATTGCCTTCTGGAGATAAGGAGGAATTTTTACAAGATATACTTCACTAGCTGCCATCTAGAGCAGGGTCCCAGGTCACAAATGTTCCTGCAATATAAAGTATTTCTGCAGAAAGCAGGTAATGATTAGAGCACAAGTAAAGCAAGGAGCAAAGAAACATTTGCAACCGAACAAGGAAATAATGAGACACAAGGGCAGACACACTGCACAGTATTCAGAGCAGTCAGTGGGAAACGGGTCTCTGAAGCAATTACGGATGGTAATACACGTTGGGTAGATCTGCTCTAAATAGTGACATATTTAACAATTTGGTTCCCAGAATTACAGCGAGCCCATAAAGTACTTCCTTTAATTATGCATAGGATAAAATTGCTGCAGCAAAGGAACGGGTATAACTGAGCCCTGAGCAGGAAAGTAAATCAGTAAGATCCTGTATAGAAAATGTATTCTGCACAGTACAGAGTATATAGCAGCCATGGAATATCATGCCAGCTCCAATCTAGAAATTGGGTGATGTATTACATAGTACATATGGTTCTTTGGGTTTTCCCATCAATAAAATGGCCACTGATCATGGTAATAGGGGTGTCGTACGCAGTTTTGTCGAGAATGGAATGAAAGCGTTAAACGCACAATAATCGTCTATGCAAAGTATGGAAACACATTAGTTAGTAAACTAGTCTATATTATTCAATTTAGAGTCTTTTTTTCTTGGTCCTGATCTCTGCAAACCATTACATGTGACCCTAACAATCAGTTATTTATGGTATACACAGATATCTTACAGTCAATGTACAATTGGGAGCCTCTGAGCACCAGAATCAAATTAAAGGGGTTGTCCATTACCTTATTTTTTTTAAAATGTGTTAACAATATACATTAACCATTACTTACCTATTCAATCCCCTGCTAGTGTAACGCCCCTACTCCGGTGGTCTCCACCAAATCCTACAGTAAAATCATGTCCATCATTCGTGAGACTGCTACAGCCAATCACTGGCCTTCGTGTTGAAATTTGCATGTGATTGGCTGCAGTAATCAGGTGATTGATGGATGTGACCGGCAGGCACCTAAACTATGGGCACTGGATTGGGGAATAAATAAGTAAGTGATGGCTTTTTTATAAACTTAAAGGGAATCTGTCAGTAGAATCAACCCTCCAAAGCAGTCTATATGGGCATGCAGGTCATAGGAAGATGAATAAAATGATCCCTCGATATCTGGAATCCAATATTTTATTCCAGGGAAATCCATGTTTTTCTTGATATGTAAATGAGCTGTTAAGATCTATGGGCAGGACATAGATCTCCATGAGAATCTGCCTCCAGAGACTATTTTATATGAAAGGGGGAGTTACCAGAGTGAGACATGTATATCAGGATAGCAGACTATGAGTCATAACATGTCTCACACTGGTAATGCCCCCAATCGATTAAAATAATCTATGGAAGCAGATACTCAGGGAGATCTATGTCCAGCCCAGAGATCTTAACAGCTCATTTACATATTAGGAAAATTGTGGATTTCTTTGGAATAAGACATCAGATCGCAGATATCAAGGTATCATTTGATTCAGCTTCCTCTATCCTGTATGTCATGTAGACGGCTTAGGAGGGTTGATCCTACGGATAGATTCCCATTAACATGTTGCAACTATTAACCAGAATTTTTGAAACCCTGGACAACACCTATAAACCCCCGAGTTATACTTAGTGGTGAATGGTGGAATTATTTGGGGACTGGATTATTGTCGTTTGTGAAAAATATATGACATTATTTCAGAAAGTATTAGTTGGTTATTGCATATTATTTAGGCCCTAAACTGACATATTATATGGTCAGTACTATCTTGGCACTTTATGGCGGTATGGTGCTAGGAAGAAGAAATGTCTAAAATGCCAACTTTCCTTGTTGCTTAAAACCCCAATTTCTATAAAATTGTGGCCAAAAGTAAAAACTTTTTTTTATTGTAATTGCAGCGGTGTATGTATTTTCATCGTAGAGTTTAGCTCCTGCTTACAGTTGATGGTATTCTGTCAATGGAGTTGAAGAGCGGCTGATGTGTTGAAATTCAAGATGAAACATTACAAAATCTGTATATAGCTCTGTCCTAAGGAGGATATTTTTAGGAAAGCTGCTACATACCTATCATGTCGTAATGCTCTCATATCCACATACACAGTTGTTGGATCTGGTCCGGATGTTCCCTGCAATACAGTAAGTGATAATAAATATACAAATTGCACAGAGTATACTTTAATAACATGTTCGCCTGTAAAGGAAGACATTCATCTCAAACAAGAGCCGAATGTTTAATAATCCCTATGGAACAAGAGAACAATTCAAAATTATACTTTTTTTATTTACAAATACAAAAATCTTCATAATCCAATCTCAAGGTATAAAATCTGTGTCGCCTATATTCCAGCAAATTATTCCTTAAGGACTCTATGATAGTTGTGTGGCAACTTCTTGAAGGCTGAAGCCATATTAGTTCTCAGCTGGCATTGCTAGTAATTTATGTAACTATGAAAAAGCCAAAACAACAAGGAAAAAATACATTTGTAAGAGTTTCACGGAATTACATGTGCAAATTGCCTCTTCAGAGAGGAAGAGGACTAGAACTTTAGTGCCACCTATTAGAAGTAGCAATGCTAAAAGTCAATATCGACCCTTTAACAAGTCTTGTCACATGAGTTAGGATAAAAGCCAAATCAGAATCTCAATTTGCAGACACAGTGTTTCGGGGTATAGCTCCTCATCAGTGCAAAGTGTGAGATCTGATTTGGCTAGGTGAGCGGCTTCAGACTGGGATCTAAAGGGAAACATTTCTCCTTGTGGAGAGTGACAAGCCAGTCCTGGCATGTCTGAGTGAGGAGACTTATAGGCCATGCATGCATGGCGTATATAAGTCTCCTCACTCTGACATGCCAAGCTTGGCTTGTCACTCTCCACAAGGAGAAATGTTTCCCCTGAGATCCCAGTATGAAAGTCCCCCTTAGATCACGTAATTACATTAAAAGATTAGAGCCTAAGGCCTCATTCATACTTCAGTGTTTTGTTTGTTTTTTTTTATCTGTGACACTATGAGGTTTCTTTTTTTTTGTGAATTTATGGTCCGTGTAAAAAGACAGAAATATGTTCTTGGTCTGGTCCGGTTTGAAGACCAAACTTGTCCATTCAAGCGAATGAGCCCGTAAAAAAAAAGGACAGCATTGACAAGTTACTCGGAAATTTGGGATACGTACATCAGATTTATTTTTGGGAACAAGAAAAACAAATTTTCAGCTGCAGGAAAAAAAAATGTTCATCTTTTTCCAAACACAAACCGGATCCAAATGTGTGAAGAAAGCCTTATTTCTAATTAAAGCAATGGTAGTTTTAGTAAGGGATATAGATAGGAGTACAATAAAACAATAAAACGGAATACAAAAATAACCAGCGGGGTGGCAATTTAAGGCAGAAACTAAATGATAAAATTGGGAAAAAGGGTGAAACTTGTATTTTTGGATTAGAAGTATGAAGATAAAATAAAAATACGTATAGTCATGCTATAGCTGGGGAAGTGCATTCTGAGGATTAGCTGCAATAGAATATAAAATACTTTAGGCCAAGAAGGAAATATAGGCTCCAAGTCAATCAGCAAGGGACAGAGGACAAAACAACTCGAGCTCTTAAAGGAAATAGCAGGTTTTTCCTATTTAATCTGAGAGCAGCATGATGTAGAGGCAGAGACCCTGACTCCAGTGATGTATCACTTACTGGGCTGCTCTGTGCAACTGTACCCCCCACCACTGATTGGCAGATTTCTGCCTATTCACAGTGTACACAGAAATCTGCCAATCAGTGGTGTGGGCAGGGTTATACAGAGCTCAGTATTAAGAGAACTGCTTGATCTGGAGCTGAAAAAACTGTGATTTTATCAAAACTACACCAAGAAGCCCAGGAAGTGACGTGAATGGACGAGTCTCACCTGAAAACTTGTGCTATCCGATTTTATCACGGGCAGCACATGCACATAAAACACACTCATCAGAACCAAGCCTTACAGACACTCAGCACCAGCAAAATGGTAGAAAATTCTTGACGAAGACTTTAGAAAGTAGCTTAACTTTACATTTAGGAAGCAAATGAACAAAAAAAAAATCTGTGCAAAGAGGTGCATAGACTGTTAGGAAACCGTGAGGAATGGTGACTTGCTCTTGTTGGGAGATATATCTGTTTATAACTACTCCAAGACTTTTGGGGTAGGATTACCATTCTTGAGAATGAGAAGGTTCTGGTCCTGACCCAGTCCTCTGTAATATTGGAGAGGTAGTTGTTTTATATGAATTAAACAAAACTTAAATTGAACCTGACAGCAGACACATGCTACTCGATCCACAGGCAGCATGTGTCAGACAATGTATGAGCTCAGCCAGTATAGGGCACGTACAGTGAGAGACTCCAGGCCAGTGCGCAGGGAGAAGCCGCCATAGATCTGCCTGTCCAAGTAATCTCCAGCGCGACTCGGTCCCGGGAGGCTATTAAAGTAGGTTTCTCTATGAAACGCTGCAGCGTTTAGATCATACAGCCACTGTCTAATACATGTTGCCCATGGATCAGGCAACATGTATCAGAAGTAAAATAACTCATCATCTATCGATAGAATAGATGATAACTTATTTTTGGGTGGTGGTCTGACTGCTCTGTCCCACACGGATTGCCAGAACTTAGAATTTTTAGTAGTGTCCTTTTATCCCTGTTAGAATGGAGCAGCAGGTCAGACCCCCAAACACCGCTACATGGCGCTGCTGGAAAAAAAAGTACTGTGAATGGGGGCCAAAGGAAATTAATGGAGGGGTGGTTGAGCAGTTGCACTACGACTCTATTCCAATTCCTAACAGGGGTAGAAGTGCCCAATTCTGCAGCCCGATGAAGGATCAAGCAGTTGGATCCAAGCCGATCAATAAATTAACACCTATCCTGAGGATAAGTGATTACTTGTCTTCACCACAAATCCCATTGAAATGTGAAAGCATTTATAGATTCCATAGCACACAGTTATTGTAATGGATGACAGGTTGGGAGCATGACATCATTTTTCTGTGGAGTTGACTATGACAGACTAGATGTCATACTACAGGCTGTATATAGTGTGACAAAGTCACTGGCAAAGTACTGGAGGGGAGATCTGTAGCACCGAGATTGTTCGCTCCGGTAATTAAACATAGGAAAAAGGTTCCGGCACATGAAGGATTGAGGGGTTAATCAGCCATTTTTAGTGCTAGGGTGATTAAACACCTGTAGAGAGGGAGGAGGTCAGAAGATAAATTCCCAGCCCTTTAGAGCATTTGGTGTGGGGTGGGTCTGGAGGCACAAGCTCTAGAGTGGTTTTGTCATGTGAAGACAAGCTAAATATAGGTTGTTTGTTCCTGAAGCGGGCGGTTACCCGTAGCAACAAGAACTGTGCCATACGTTATATTTTGTTGTTCCTGTTAGGCTAGGAAGGTCGTGTTTGATTTTGCCAACATTGCCATGGTTTATGCAGTGCTCATAATAAACCACAGAAGATTTAAAGAGACAGTGTTCCTGTGTCTACCTCTACATGCAACCAAATGAGCCGATCTACCATAATAGCATCAAAATCATTTAAAAGTGTTTTTGGGTTCTTTTAAATCCAAGGCCCAACCTAAAACCCATGAAAAAGGTCCAACCTACACTTTCAACTATAAAGAGTGCGCTGCTTCCGGACAAAGCCGCATGAAGAATGCACCTGTTACTTCTTTAACTGCTTCACAGTTTTTGAACCGTCAAGCGTTTAAAAGAAATAACAAATGACTGAATGACTTTGCACAGCAAAGTCGTTTTTACATTGCTGTGAATTATGTTCATTTCTTTGCGGCATTTTTGCAGCGCTTTTTCAGGGGGAATCCGCCTGTAAAAGACATTGTGTGCCCAAACCCTGACTTTAATTGTAATGGTTCATCCAATCATAAATCTTAAAGTCCTAAGCTCACACTCTGAATATTTTCCTGTTATTCATACATTTCATCCACAAAAAAATCAATCCAATCAATTACTAAAATACAGCCATAAAAAAAACAAGGACACCTGCAGAAATAGTAGGAGCATTATTTTTTTTTTTAGAGGTTACCCTATACAGTCTACCATACCCGTACAAAGTGAACGGACTACAATGCGAGGCAAACATGATAGCTTCCAGATTGAATGGTGAGCGAAAAAAAAAGTTGACACTACTTTCTGTAAAAAAAAAAAAAAAAGATACATTTTTACTTTAAAGGGAATCTGTCAGCAGTTTTTTTTGCTATTTTTTTGCTATTTAATCTGAAAGCAGCCTAATGTATTGGCGGATAGCTTCATTCCAGGGATGCGCTACTTGCTCAGCAGCTTGCTGCAGTTTCAATACAATCCGTATTTTATCAACAGAAGATGATCACTGCAGGACTAGGTCTCACATGCATGGCAGTCAGGCTAATCTGTGTAACCCCGCCCCCACAACTGATTGGCAGCTTGCTGACAATGCACAGTGTACACAGAAAGCTGCCAATCAGTGTGTGGGCGGGGTTATACAGGGCTCAGTATTCAGAGCGCTGCTACATCTACAACAGAGAAAACAGAGATTGTAACTAAACTGCAGCAAGCAGCTCAGTAAGTGACACATCACTGGAATCAGGATCTCTGCCCCTACATAATGCAGGACTCCACATTACATAGCAAAAACCTGCAGACAGATTATTTGAACATATTTTTTGTTTGTTTAGAGCCCGTACAATTCTCAAAAGATAATTTAAAGTTGTTCTTGATGTAAACTTGTCACCTTTACTGATATATTAGTAAATAATTGTATTTCCCATTCAAAACAATTCTGGGGTATCTTTTTTTATAACTCTATTGTACTATTCCTTAATTATTCCTCTTGAATATTTATAAAAAAACTAAACAAATGGGTGTCACCATTCCCTTTGTCAAAGAGGTGTGGTCAACACTGACTGGACAGTATTACAGTGTCTATGGACACACCCGCGAGCTGTCAATACATTTATATATTTCTAAGAGGAATAACCGAGGAACGATTCTAAGAAAAGAGGCTTTAGAATTCAAGTAACTATTAACCTACACTTGTCAAGAATGGTGTCAGGTCCTTTTAAAAAAGTATTAATCATGGACACAAATTAATTTTCACAAGAGGAAGGTTTAATAATAAATGCTAAAATGTCAAGCTGTGAGGTCAGATCACATAACAAGAGTCATCATATATGGTAGTAATTCCTTACAGTATCGATAATTAAGGTTGACTTCATAACCTGTTTTCCAGGCAATCAGGATATGGGCTATTATGTTCTACATTACTGTACAATTCTGGAGTCGTGTCAATGGTTGTGTTGTAGAAGACAGATATTATTATACAACTTGATGGAAATTCTGCATGGAGGAAGGATGGAGTTCTGTGATGATGGACGAAGAAATCAGAGGAGGCCATGGGGGTTCTGCTAAAGACATCAACCCATTTTACAATTCCTAAAACGATCAGTATAAAGTCAACATTATAGGTGACCTATAGCCAATGAAGCTTCTCAAGATTCACAAACTAACCGCTGTGATGGGAATTATATCTGTATTTTAGCCAGAGCTGAAATTTGCTCACAAGTCCCCAAGGTATAAACACGGACAGCCATTGAGCCGAGCGGCCGCCATGTGACACTATATGTGTCTGCAGCAGGGGAAATGAACTTTCCCCAATCAGCTGATTGCTATGGAGTATGTGATTACTGCAGTATAGTTATATAGTATCGATTTTATAGATACTTATATAGTATAGATTTATTTTCTTTTTTTTATTATTTTTTATTTTTATTTAAAATGTTATGTAAACTTTTCTTTTCCTGACGATTGTGCTTCAGATCAGCAAGCAATCCACACCAAAACAATTGGGGTCTTTTCACCAATTTTTGCCTTTCTCTTTGAACTTGATTGGGAAAATAAGTAACAACTCCACGAATAGAATTGACATGCAGATGATTGAAAAACGGGAAAAGGTAAAACCTCATCCACATTCCTGCTACTCTATGCTGTAGTTTCTGCTTACAAATCTGGACAAAAAAATGTGCAGCACTTCTCCTTATGTGAACGTAGCTAAAGAGCCATACAAACTGCAACGGAGCACTATTATCTAATAAAGTGAGGTAACGAATGCAATTCCGATAATGACTTCACTGTGAATGATTTTACTCAGAACAGTAAGATATGAGATATTAAGAATAAAGTATTCAGTGCAGACCTGAAAATAAAAGAAGGTTACGGAATTTAATTTAGTGAATCTAATCGATTAACATGAAATTACTAATTTATATCTTCAATGTCTGCTTCAATTTCAGAAATTAGATATTTAAGGGATACATCTCTGCTTTTCCTTTTTCAGTTCCATGATTCTGATTGTTGCAATTTAACAGAAAACTAAACATATACAGTGGTGGCCAAAAGTATTGGCACCCCTGCAATTCTGTCAGATAATACTCAGTTTCTTCCTGAAAATGATTGCAATCACAAATTCTTTGGTATTATTATCTTCATCTAATTTGTCTTCAATGAAAAAACACAAAAAGAATTGTCCTAAAGCCAAATTGGATACAATTCCACACCAAACCTAAAAAAGGGGGTGGACAAAAGTATTGGCACTGTTTGAAAAATCATGTGATGCTTCTTTAATTCGTGTAATTAACAGCACCTGTAGCTTACCTGTGGCACCTAACAGGTGTTGGCAATAACTAAATCACACTTGCAGCCAGTTAACATGGATCAAAGTTGACTCAACCTCTGTCCTGTGTCCTTGTGTGTACCACATTGAGCATGGAGAAAAGAAAGAAGACCAAAGAACTGTCTGAGGACTTGAGAAACGAAATTGTGAGGAAGCATGAGCAATCTCAAGGCTACAAGTCCATCTCCAAAGACCTGAATATTCCTGTGTCTTCCGTGCGCAGTGTCATCAAGAAGTTTAAAGCCCATGGCACTGTGGCTAACCTCCCTAGATGTGGACGGAAAAGAAAAATTGACGAGAGATTTCAACGCAAGATTGTGCGGATGGTGGATAAAGATCCTCGACTAACATCCAAACAAGTTCAATCTGCCCTGCAGTCCGAGGGTACAACAATGTCAACCCGTACTATCCGTCGGCGTCTGAATGAAAAGGGACTGTATGGTAGGATACCCAGGAAGACCCCACTTCTTACCCCGAGAGATAAAAAAAGCCAGACTGGAGTTTGCCAAAACTTACCTGAGAAAGCCTAAAAAGTTTTGGAAGAATGTTCTCTGGTCAGATGAGACAAAAGTAGAGCTTTTTGGGAAAAAGCATCAACATAGAGTGTACAGGAAAAAAAAGAGGCATTCAAAGAAAAGAACACGGTCCCTACAGTCAAACATGGCGGAGGTTCCCTGATGTTTTGGGGTTGCTTTGCTGCCTCTGGCACTGGACTGCTTGACCGTGTGCATGGCATTATGAAGTCTGAAGACTACAAACAAATTTTGCAGCATAATGTAGGGCCCAGTGTGAGAAAGCTGGGTCTCCCTCAGAGGTCATGGGTCTTCCAGCAGGACAATGACCCAAAACACACTTCCAAAAGCACTATAAAATGGTTTGAGAGAAAGCACTGGAGACTTCTGAGGTGGCCAGCAATGAGTCCAGACCTGAATCCCATAGAACACCTGTGGAGAGATCTCAAAATGGCAGTTTGGAGAAGGCACCCTTCAAATATCAGGGACCTGGAGCAGTTTGCCAAAGAGGAATGGTCTACAATTCCAGCAGAGCATTGTAAGAAACTCATTGATGGTTACCGGAAGCGGTTGTTCGCAGTTATTTTGGCTAAAGGTTGTGCAACCAAGTATTAGGCTGAGGGTGCCAATACTTTTGTCTGGCCCATTTTTGGAGTTTTGTGTGAAATGATCAATGATTTGATTTTTGCTTCATTCTCTTTTGTGTTTTTTCCTTGCAAGCAAATTAAATGAAGATAATAATACCAAAGAATTTGTGATTGCAATCATTTTCAGGAAGAAACTGAGTATTATCTCACAGAATTGCAGGGGTGCCAATACTTTTGGCCACCAATGTACATGCATGCATACATACATACATATACAGTACAGACCAAAAGTTTGGACACACCTTCTCATTTAAAGATTTTTCTGTATTTTCATGACTATGAAAATTGTACATTCACACTGAAGGTATCAAAACTATGAATTAACACATGTGGAATTATATACTTAATAAAAAAGTGTGAAACAACTGAAAATATGTGTTATATTCTAGGGTCTTCAAAGTAGCCACCTTTTGCTTTGATGACTGCTTTGCACACTCTTTTCATTCTCTTGATGAGCTTCAAGAGGTAGTCACCGGAAATGGTCTTCCAACAATCTTGAAGGAGTTCCCAGAGATGCTTAGCATTTGTTGGCCCTTTTGCCTTCACTCTGCGGTCCAGCTCACCCCAAACCATCTCAATTGGGTTCAGGTCTGGTGACTGTGGAGGCCAGGTCATCTGGCGTAGCACCCATCACTCTAGTTCTTGGTCAAATAGCCCTTACACAGCCTGGAGGTGTGTTTGGAGTCATTGTCCTGTTGAAAAATAAATGATGGTCCAACTAAACGCAAACCGGATGGAATAGCATGCCGCTGCAAGATGCTGTGGTAGCCATGCTGGTTCAGTATGCCTTCAATTTTCAAATAAATCTCCAACAGTGTCACCAGCAAAGCACCCCCACACCATCACACCTCCTTTTCCATGCTTCACGGTGGGAACCAGGCATGTAGAGTCCATCCGTTCACCTTTTCTGCGTCGCACAAAGACACGGTGGTTGGAATCAAAGATCTCAAATTTGGACTCACCAGACCAAAGCACAGATTTCCACTGGTCTAATATCCATTCCTTGTGTTCTTTAGCCCAAACAAGTCTCTTCTGCTTGTTGCCTGTCCTTAGCAGTGGTTTCCTAGCAGCTATTTTACCATGAAGACCTGCTGCACAAAGTCTCCTCTTAACAGTTGTTGAAGAGATGTGTCTGCTGCTAGAACTCTGTGTGGCATTGACCTGGTCTCTAATCTAAGCTGCTGTTAACCTGCGATTTCTGAGGCTGGTGACTCGGATAAACTAATCCTCAGAAGCAGAGGTGACTCTTGGTCTTCCTTTCCTGGGGCGGTCCTCATGTGAGTCAGTTTCTTTGTAGCTCTTGATGGTTTTTTCAACTGCACTTGGGGACACTTTCAAAGTTTTCCCAATTTTTCACACTGACTGACCTTCATTTCTTAAAGTAATGATGGCCACTCGTTTTTCTCTACTTAGCTGCTTTTTTCTTGCCATAATACAAATTCTAACAGTCTATTCAGTAGGACTATCAGCTGTGTATCCACCAGACTTCTGTACAACACAACTGATGGTCCCAAACACATTTATAAGGCAAGAAATCCCACTTATTAAACCTGACAGGGCACACCTGTGAAGTGAAAACCATTTCCGGTGACTACCTCTTGAAGCTCATCAAGAGAATGCCAAGAGTGTGCAAAGCAGTCATCAAAGCAAAAGGTGGCTACTTTGAAGAACCTAGAATATAAGACAAATTTTCAGTTGTTTCACACTTTTTTGTTAACTATATAATTCAACATGTGTTAATTCATAGTTTTGATGCTTACAGTGTGAATGTACAATTTTCATAGTCATGAAAATACAGAAAAATCTTTAAATGAGAAGGTGTGTCCAAACTTTTGGTCTGTACTGTACATACACATCATATGTTATATATATTTACCGTTCAGGTATTGCAAAGTTTTGAAATAATGTAATATTCGTTACCTTATTTTGCCTGCTTTTATCCCAAACTGTATGATTGACAAGCATTTTCAGTTGCCCAGTTAATGCTCCTTTAGAAGCTCCTTTCAGTTGCTGCTTAGGAAGATCTATACTCTGCATGCAAATAATCATTGCTTGAGGACTTCCCTTCTCTGAGTACACGGGAGGAAGCAAAGAGGATCAGTATATAGATCTCCTAAGCAACAACTGTAAGATGACCTTTTACTAAATTTTTCTTGCTGAACTGCACAAAAGATGTAATAGTGTCTGCAGACCAGAATAAAATTATAATTTTTTTTAATTTTGCTTCATCATTGCAGCAAATATTTGGCATCTTGGCTGAGTTAACTCCAAATGGGAGGTATTAGATAGTTTTCATGGGTGAGTGGGGGCGTGTACTTCAGCCTCCTGTATGACACTGACTAATCATAAGCAGGCAGCAACATAGAAGTGTAGAAAGTCCTGTAATGATGTCATCAGGGTCACATGACCCGAGTCCACAGGCTCTACCAGCCAGAGTGTGCAGCATAAATAGGCACTGAGGATATATTTAAAGGGGTTGTACACTACTTTATATTACCCCCCCTCGAATGTATCCCCCCGGGGCCCCTAAGACTTTTTGTAAATACCTTATGTTGCAGATAATGCCTGTGAGTGGCGCTATCACTGGCCGCTCACAGGTATCACGTGACCCCCGGCTGCAGCCGGCTCTGACATCTGCTGATGTCATGACAAATGCGGGCAGCAGCTGGGGGTCTTTGTCTTCTGCGTTCCAGGTGGATGCCGGGTGTGACGCAGTGGGGTAACCCCACCCACAGCCTGGCATCCACCTGGAAAGCAGAAGACAAAGACCCCCAGCTGCTGCCCGCACTTGTCATGACATCAGCGGATGTCAGAGCCAGCTGCAGCCGGGGGTCACGTGATACCTGCAGCCGGCTCTGACATCCGCTGATGTCATGACAAGTGCGGGCAGCAGCTGGGGGTCTTTGTCTTCTGCGTTCCAGGTGGATGCCAGGCTGTGGGTGGGGTTACCCCACTGCGTCACACCCGGCATCCACCGCGCGCTCTGCCTCTCCCCATTCATTGGGAAAGCGCGCGGTGGATGCTGGGTGTGACGCGGGGGGTAACCACGCAGCCACCAGGGGGACCCCAGCGCTGAGTCACGCCTCGCTTGTCATGACATCAGCATGGGGTTACGTGATACCTGTGAGCGCTCACCGAATGCGCCGCTCACAGGAAGAAACAGCAACATAAGGTATTTACAAAAAGTCTTAGGAGCCCCGGGGGGATACATGGTAATATAAAGTAGTGGACAACTTCTTTAACAGCACAAAGTTTCTGGAAATCTTAACTGGAACTGAAGTTAATGGCTCCACACTTCTATGCTGTGTAACATATATTCAGTCTGCACTCTCCAGCTGGCAGGACCAGCGAGGAGCAACTTCTCACCAATTCTGCTGATAGATGATATGTTTTTACAGTCAGGGCCAACAATTTTAATCTGCGGGTACTTTAAATCCATTCCTATCTGACCTGTTCAGATTCCGCTTTTACTCAAACATTTAAAAAGCTCAGAACCTTTTGTCTCACTGTCAATTATGCTCCACTATAGGAAGGTTATATATGGGTTTTTAGGGAATGTAAAAATCCCATACCTGTTCAGCCAGTTTCCCCAGCCTGTGTGGCTATATCAGCAAGGATTGCAAAGGGGTGAGTGAAGGTACAGTAAGGAAAGGGTGAAGAAAATTAAAGGAAGGAGGTAACGTACAAAAGTCAAAACAGATATAAGAACACAGGGATGTAAGGAAAATGCCAGAAGCGGGGAGTAAAAAAAAACAAAAAAACAAAACAAAAAAAACAAATGTCAAATATAGAAACTTTATCAAATGAAATAAAAACAGTTAAAATAACAAAAGAAAATAATCTGTTGAAAGTTTACACAACTAAAAGATGAGATGTCTACAAGTTTAGTAGAGACAGTTATGAACAGTTGATGCCAAAGCAGCATTTTATGACGGACACATACCTGAGAAAGGAGACAGAGCAGCAGTGTAATATTTATTATGTGCGTTCATACTCAAACAAAGGCGAACAATTACTAAACCCCCAGTGCTTCATATATGTGCACCTCGCTAATTCTTCCATTATACACCGCAAACTGTGCTCATAATACACAAATGTAACCGGGCCAAAGATTAAGTTAAAACCTGGAATTTTTCACATTTACTAGAATGGAAGAAGCAGCAAGGAGTTATTTGTAGATTTTAGGAAATTCTGCCTCGGAGAAACTCTTTTAGCTCTACTGCAAAAAAAAAAATGTAAAAAAATGTCTGTACAATGCTATTTACACTGCTGTCTAAGAGGTAAAGTTTCTCCTTGTGCAGCGTGACATGCCAGGTCTGGCACTCCAATATGAGGAGACAACTTGCATGCTCCTCTGGGAAAGAAAATATGCAAATTATCTCTTCAAAGAGGAAGAGGGTAGATAATGACTTGTAGGATTCCTACTTCCAATAGGTGGCACTAGAGTGCAAGTCCCTTTCCTCTCTGAAGAGACAATTTGCATATTTACACTGCTAGTCAGTATACCCCTTTCGGAGAGTTAAGGTACATACACAGGTACAGATGTGGCATTTTGTGCACACAAGAGAGATAGAATGATGCTGACAGTTAACACTTCACAGAACAAAAGCCATAGAACTTGTATAGTTAGGTGTTGAGTTACATTTTTCTTCAAAGCGATTTCTTGCTGCACCGTTGTATTTATGCTTGGACTGGCCCACAGGAGAACAGGTGAATCCCCAGGTAGGCCCCTGTGCATGAGCGCCCCAACCATTTCACTATATAAGAAGTAATTGGCCCAATACTGAAGCAGCATCTCATCATTCATTTATCAACCACCTAGTTTATTATTATATAGAAGCAGAGGTAAAATTGCAAGTAGCTGAACAGCGGGTCCCCAGAGCAGGGTCGGCTCCAGGTTTTTGTGGGCCCTGGGCAAAAGAGTCTTAGTGGGCCCCATTAACAAATACCACGATTCATGATGCACAGATACCGCAGAGAAATCTATATATAGTACAAAGCCAAAGATTTCACTTCTTACATTACATGAGCGATATCTATTGTAAATTCCACAATAGCTCAGAAACCACCGAATCCTCGCAGCGCACAGTGCAGACCGGACAGTATAGTCCTCCATACAGCATTATGGGCACCACATAGTCCTCCATACAGTATAATGGCCCCACATAGCCCACCATACAGTATTATGGGCCCCATATATTGCTCCACACAGAATACTGGCTCCCTTATAAAGCTCCATAGAGAATACTGGCCCCCACATAATGCCCCATGCAGGATGTCATTTCCCCCAATATAATGCCCTATGCAGGATGTCACTTCCCCCCCATATAATGCCCCATGCAGGATGTCACCTCTCCCCCCATATAATGCCCCATGCAGGATGTCACCCCCCCATATAATGACCCATGCAGGATGTCACCTCTCCCCCCCCATATAATGCATTATGCAGGATGTCACCTCTTCCCCCCCATATAATGGTCCATGCAGGATGTCACCTCCCCCCATATAATGCCCCATTCAGGATGTCACCTCCCCCCCCCATATAATGCCCCATGCAGGATGTCACCTCCCCCCCATATAATGCTCCATGCAGGATGTCACATCTCCCCCCCATATAATGCCCCATGAAGGATGTCACATCTCCCCCATATAATGCCCCATGCAGGATGTCACCCCCCCATATAATGCCCCATGCAGGATGTCACCCCCCATATAATGCCCTATGCAGGATGTCAGCCCCCCCATATAATGCCCTATGCAGGATGTCACCTCTCCCCCTCATATAATGGCCCATTCAGGATGTCACCGCCCCATATAATGCCCCATTCAGGATGTCACCCCCCCCCCCCATATAATGCCCCATGCAGGATGTCACCTCTCCCCCCAATATAATGCCCCATGCAGGATGTCACCCCCCCATATAATGCCCCATGCAGGATGTCACCCCCCATATAATGCCCTATGCAGGATGTCAGCCCCCCCATATAATGCCTTATGCAGGATGTCAGCCCCCCCCATATAATGCCCTATGCAGGATGTCACCTCTCCCCCTCATATAATGGCCCATTCAGGATGCCACCTCTCCCCCCTATAATGCCCCATGCAGGATGCCACCTCTCCCCCCTATAATGCCCCATGCAGGATGCCACCTCTCCCCCCCATATAATGCCCCATGCAGGATGTCACCTCTCCCACCCCATATAATGCCCCATGCAGGATGTCACCTCCCCCCCCATATAATGCTCCATGCAGGATGTCACTCCCCCCCACATAATGCCCCATGCAGGATGTCACCTCCCCCCCATATAATGCCCCATGCAGGATTTCACCTCTCCCCCCCCCATATAATGCCCCATGCAGGATGTCACCTCCCCCCCATATAATGCCCCATGCAGGATGTCACCTCTCCCACCCCATATAATGCCCCATGCAGGATGTCACCTCCCCCCCATATAATGCCCCATGCAGGATGTCACCTCCCCCCCATATAATGCCCCATGCAGGATGTCACCTCTCCCACCCATATAATGCCCTATGCAGGATGTCACCTCTCCCCCCCTATAATGCCCCATGCCTCCATACATTAAAAAATAATAATAATAAAATACTCACCTCACTTCTCCTCACCTGCTGCCGCTGCTCTGGACTCCTCAGCATTGCCGGTGTCTTCCCGCTGTGCGCTGTGACGTCTCAGCAGAGGGCGCGGTGGAAAGACGTTACCGATCCCTCTGACCTGAGATGTCACAGTGCAGCAGCCGCGGAAGTGGGGGGGCGGGCGCTGGCACTGGCACCGCTCACGGATCCCATAGCATGCCGGGATGCCCAACGAAGATTGGGCCCCCCCCCTGCCTGCTCAGGGCCCCAGCACTTGCCCGGGCCTGCCCCAGAGTCAATCTTACTGGTGTGCCCCGGGCACCCCAGCCCAGCACTGGTTGTTGGGTGGTAATTTTAAGAAATGCTACTTTTGTAGCTTTCATCCAAAAGCTAATTCAGATGGTAGCTATCTTTTCCGAATTCCCTGAACACTTGAACATTCAGCTTTCTATTGGAAGAGTGGAAAAGTCCAGGAGAACGTAAAGTTTGGACATTTGGTATTCAAACTGCCCAATTCTTCTCTCTGGCGACAGCCAGCCTCGCTGAAATTGGCAACTATGTCCTACTTTAATCCAAGGTATATGGGGACATTTTGATAAAAAGGAGGATATCCTTCCCTGGGCTCTGAGGGCCCACAATAGGGGCTAACAGGCTATGTAATCAGTATAATCAGTGTAAGGAGATAGTTATCGGCTGAAAGGCAAAAAGCTATCTCTCCTGACTTTCCCATACACATAAGCATTCATATGGTTCAACAGAAAGAGAGAAAGCTGCTGCCAGACAAGTGTATCACCAGCTTATCACCCCTGAATACAATAGGATCAGGCGCTGAAATTCCAACTGTCCAGTCCTTCTGTTCCCTAACATTATATCGGGGCTAAGTCGGGATGCCCATGCACATTAGTTGGTTGGGTCCTATTGAAATCAGTGGGTTCAGCCAACTTTCACCTAATGTGTATGGTGGCCTTAAGTATAAGAACAAAACTTATTAAAAAGGGAAAAGATTAAATCAATTGAAAAATTGGATGCTAACATTAAACTTGTCTTCTAAAGTGAATGGTCTGTGAAAAAACCTGATAGCACTCAGAAGCTATCCATGTGTCATCTGCGTACTAGTATGTTTTTATAGTTTAGACTGAGTTCATAATGTGTTTTAGGTCAGTGGCTCAGTCTGGGCTTACGTCTGAAGCCATGGAAAACTCCATGTGCTCGCCAGAGGTAGCCTGACTGCCATTAGGTACCGAGATAAGATCCTCAGACCCCTTGTGAGACCATATGCTGGTGCGGTTGGCCCTGGGTTCCTCCTAATGCAGGACAATGCCAGACCTCATGTGGCTGGAGTGTGTCAGCAGTTCCTGCAAGATGAAGGCATTGAAGCTATAGACTGGCCCGCTCATTCCCCAGACCTGAATCCGATTGAGCACATCTGGGACATCATGTCTCGCTCCATCCACCAACGTCACGTTGCACCACAGACTGTCCAGGAGTTGGCGGATGCTTTAGTCCAGGTCTGGGAGGAGATCCCACAGGAGACCATCCGCAACCTCATCAGGAGCATACCCAGGCGTTGTACGGAGGTCATACAGGCACGTGGAGGCCACACACAATACTGAGCCTCATTTTGACTTGTTTTAAGGACATTACATCAATGTTGGATCAGCCTGTAGTGTGTTTTTCCACTTTAATTTTGGAGGTGACTCCAAATCCAGGCCTCCATTGGTTAATAAATTTCATTTCCATTGATGATTTTTGTGTGATTTTGTTGTCAGCACATTCAACTTTGCACAGAACAAAGTTTTCAATGAGAATATTTCATTCATTCAGATCTAGGATGTGTTATTTGAG
This sequence comes from Phyllobates terribilis, assembly GCF_046119375.1. Taxonomy (NCBI): domain Eukaryota; kingdom Metazoa; phylum Chordata; class Amphibia; order Anura; family Dendrobatidae; genus Phyllobates; species Phyllobates terribilis. The sequence continues at coordinate 107,711,084 of NW_027362764.1, read as the reverse complement.
TGTTCCCTTTATTATTTTGAGCAGTGTACATTTCAAATTGGAGGTATTTGCTAATATTATTATTATTACACCTACTCCATATTGGGATAGGATCTTGGAGATGAGAATACCCTTTTAAACAAGCTTGTAAATAGTATAAGGACCAAGAGCAGATTAAAATACCCTATAATTATAGCATACTATGAAGGTGGGCATAAAATAAAATGCAGCATGAAGTGGCAGAAAAACTAGTGTCTGACTTTTACTCCAGACAGGTAAAGACAAAATACTGTAATATTATATTAGCAAGATGTCTGAAGCCAGAACAAGACAGATGGTGAGCCGTACCCACTGTAATAAACAGCTTGTGACATATAAATGCTCCCAATATCCTAAGCCCTGGGGAAAGTACTGACAATGTAATGACAACACCGTCTACAAAAACCCTGCGTTTGTCACGACTAAGTCCGCACCAGAAGGGATAATGTATACGTAAAACTTATAACAGCTGGGCTAGATCTAGAAATATAAATATCAGGTAAAGTCATTTCCAGGGTACATTCTGCTATAGAGGTGCATCAAAGCCGCCTCGACACTCCACTGCAGAGGATGACAGGTTTCAGCCATTATTGTAATAGATGTTCTGAAATTCTCTCGATCAGATAATTCAAAGATGTGAACTAATCTACTGTACATCTAGATGATGAAGAAAACTAGGATCTTTCCCAAAACCTACTTGATAACATTTGCTACTGCTTTACGATAGAGTAGAACACTGTCAGACACATTTTCTGCGACATTTTTCCTATTATTTACCAATTTCTTGGAGGAAAGTTCTAACAGGTCAAATTTTTGCAATTTTTCCACCCATCTTCCCAGAAAATAATTTAGCTTTCTTCAAAACATAAAAAGGTTTCTTAGCAGAAGTGAGTGTGAGGATAATTTTTAACCATTCTCTACTTTTTATGGATGTCAAGCGTAGAAAAAACCCAAAACAATATGACTTAAGGCCTGATTGATATTGATCTTGGTTTAGCTCCACTTATCTTAGGTCATAACTGGCCCGTCATTTTTTAATATGGCGCACTAATCTGTTCACGTCACTTCATTTCTAGAGCCAAGACAATATTATTACAGTCATATCATCTATAAAAACTATCCTTCCATCTTTTCCGGAGGCAGAAAAAGTAGGCATATACAATAACTCAGGTGCTCTTGAAATAGCAGATTCTGGAAAATCTAATCCAATATGTCCAGTAATATGGACAGTGATAGATGGGGAAAGGTGGAAGATGTTCAGAAAAGTCTTGCAGGTAGCAACTTATGCTTAATAAAAGCAAACAACAAATTAAAACAACCCTCGATATTGTGTGTGATGGTGATCATACTGTGCAACAACAATAAAAAAAGACTTTACCTGTAAACATATGGCTAGGTTAACTCGGCAGCCAAATGATGTGCTTACGGCCCTCGGATGCAGACCCAGGTCTTTGAACAATTTGGAGAATGATTGAGTTAAAGAGATTCGAGGGCGCTCCTCAGCCACTACCACACATGTCCGTACTCTAGAAAGGTCCAAGCCCCTTGCCTAGAGGAAAAAATGATAATATGATATTGTCAAAATTCCCATTGTAAAGACATCCATGATTCCATAAATATTGAAACATTCTTCTGAATGTCTACACCTCCAAGGAGACGCCCGATGGCAACCCGTCAACAAGAGCTAAGGTGAATTTACATTGCAAGATAATAGTAAACGAGTGTTGTTAAAAACACTCGCTTTACGATTATCTTGCTATGTGAACAAGCTGATGATCACCCGATGAATGAGCAAAACCCTCATTCATTGGGTGAAATTATCTTTTATGCAGCATAAATAAATCATCGTTCTCGGTGGTAGAACGTCCTGTGTAAACCATGGCAGCCTGTGCGCACTGAGCACTCTAGTATAGAGCGCTCAGTGGGCATCATTTGCTTTGGTGTGCCTGTGTAGACAGGCATTCCAACTACCGCCGTTTACTAAAAGTTTTCCGGTTGGTGGTCATACCGAGCGGCCGGTCGGTCCACGTAAACGGACCCTAAGAGCACAAGGGAGTGGAGTTCCTCTTCAGTACAATTAATCTTTACATAGAAGGGAGATGTATTGGTGACACCACTATCTGCGCAGTACATATGAGCTAGATACCACTAACAGTGGCTTGTAATGACATACCCAGCCTGTGAGGCATCAAGCCTGGAGGGGATTGGCCAGCTTGACTGTTAAGGAGAGCGGCTCCTGACGTCCGTTAAGTACAACAAACAAAGCTATTTTTATTTGTGGCCCTAAATCTTCTAGAAGTCAGAGAATGGTATCTTCGTGAACAGGTTGGCAATGGAGTTTTCCAGGTTTGTAAAATAAGCTAATTCAGTGTGCGAATATGGGTCACCACCGGTAAAACTAACTCCAAGTCAATTAATCTGATGCATCAAAGAGTCATAAATGCATGTGATACAAATATAAATGACTAGTCACCCCACATGTGGAATACTGTGTGCTGCTTGAGACAACTGTGTATAAGAAAGACCAAGCTAAGCACAGACAACGCAGAGAAGGGCAACCAAAGTAAGGAAATGGGTATACTGCATTACCAAGAAATATTATCCTGCAAGGGTATATTTAGCTTGGAGTAAAAACAAGTTAAAGGGATCTAGTTACTATGTACAATTATATCAATGGAGCACAGAGATCTGTCTTATGATCTTTCATAGTAAAGGCTTGTGGCGACGAGAAGCAAAACTTTGGCTGTCTCTGCCATAGAGTGATGTAATGGAGGAGTTTATGGGTGCTTTTCTTAAGGATATATTACAAGTTAGGGATACTAGATTCATGTAGATGGGTCACTGCTCCATGGTGTTTTTTTGATTGCTATATTTAGAGTTGGGAAGGAATTTTTACCCTAACGGCCGTATAAATCGGACCGCAATTGGAAAGCAGTGCACGGACTGGCCGGTGGCTCTACCAACCCAAGCTCGACAGCTTCAAGTATTTCTATGCAGCCATCGCACTTGGGTCGGGAGAGGTGTCGGCCAGTCTAATCCGATTTATACGGCTGTCTGACAGCGCCCCAATAGAGTGCCACTGAAATGGCTTTTTTTTATCTGTAGGTTCTTTGAATTCATCTGGATCAACAGTTTTACTTGATAGACTTGTTAAATGTATTAAGAAAAAAATAATTTTCCAAATCACCACGATTTAAAAAAAACATGTGAAAAATCTTGCGATGTTTATACCGGCTACTAAGCCAAATACTAGACTCAAACTTCCTGTACTTCGCAGATCTACAAACATAGGCAGCAGTAGACTGACTGACTTGTTCTGTTATACAGGAGGGATTTTCTGGGCATGCTCCGATCTGCACAAAGGCCTTTGTGAAGGGAGGAGAATGAAAATGGTAGATCCATGGTATCCAAGGAGTAATCTTTTATCGCAATCTTGCCTGTAATGATAATGACACTGCTAAAAAGTCTTCTGTACAGAAGAAGTCTAGTATCAGGCTTAGTGGCCAGTGTAAAGATTTCAAAATTTTTATTTGCATGTGCTTCTTTTTTTTTTTTTTTAATATATTTAATTATATACACACACATATAAGAAAAAAAATCAAAATTTTAATAAAAAATAAATGAAACATAAAATCAGATTTAACCTCTTAAAGACAGGACAGTTTTTATTTTTATATTGCACTTTTCGTTTTTTCCTCCCCTTCTATCGAGAGTAATAATTTTTTATTTTTCAGTTGCAATAACCATATGAGGTCTTGTTTTTTTGCAGGACGTGTTGTTGTTTTGATTGACATTATTATTTTGCCATTGAAGGTACTGGAAAATGGGGGGGGGGGGGATTTCAAGCCGGGTGAAACTGCCAAAAAAAACAAACATTTTTTTCTCTCTGCAGGCTCTCTTTCTAATTTGCAATCCACTCTCAGCTGGTGGAAGGAGATTTGCTGCTGGTCCCTGTCATACATAGTCAGGGATTCCTGCTCTACTTCCCTTTTTTAGCACACAGAGACAGGCAGCAGCACTCTGCTCCTCACTCCTTCCCGCTCCATAGAGTATGATGGGCTGGAACACATGGAACCACACGGTCCATCAAGATAGATGGGAGTTGGGTTTTTCTTCTGCAGTGCATGGTGACTTCAGGAGACGGCGATGGGAGGGAAGAATCTCATATATAATCGGCTTATCCCGTCTGTCCAGGAAATCACGCGTCGCTGATTGGTCCGGCCGCGGCCAATCAGCGACGCGGGATTTCAGGACAAGATGGCGGCCGTTAGCGGCTCATCTGCCGCACGGAGGTCAGCAGCGATGCACCGGAGATGACCGGCACCAAATTTCAACACCGCTCTGCTGATTGGCAGCGACCAATCAGTGATATAGGCGCGAAATTTAAAACCCCGCTTCTCTGATTGGTCGCAGGCGGCTGGCTGCGACCAATCAGCGACTGGCGAAGCCCGGCCGCGAATTGGCGCCGGATTTGAAACATGCAGACCACCGTCGGGAGATCAGCGGCGACGCAGCCGGGAGATGAGCGGTGCTAGCCGGTCATCTCCCGGCTGCTTGCAGCAGAAGTACCCCGACCGGCGGCCTCGCTTCCCGGTCCTCCTTCACACTTGCCGTCGGAATCGGGCCACAATCTAGTTGTCTTATAAGTGGGGAAGGAAGCCGATGTCTGATGAGAAACATTACAAAGTTTCTCATAATTGCCTTTACTATTGATTAATGCAAAGTTGGTGAAAGAACAGTTCCCATGTAAAAAATAGGTACTTTTTAATATAATTAATAAAATAATGTACGGCAATGGCCACGAGAACACAGGGCTTCTGTAGCATCGGCGTCTCTGTCCCCTGACAGGCAGAGACGCCGCCCCCCTTACCGCCGCGCTCCCGGCCCGGCGTCTTCCGGCTCCCCAGCTTCTGCCGGTGCACGCAGCTTCCCGGGCACTGTGCTTAGGGCGCGCTCCCTCCCTCTTAAAGGGGCCGTGCGCGCTGTCCTAAGTAGTCCCCGGCCAATGGCCGGAGGACCTCTCATATAAAAGGCACCTCCTCCAAAATGGAGGTGCCCGTGCAAGGTTGTAGCTTTGTGTCCTAAACTCAGCTTCAGCACTCAGGTCCCGCTGCTAGTCTGACTACCAGTCCAGTCCGCCAGCCTGACTACCAGTCCAGTCCGCCAGCCTGACTTCCTGTCTCCGCCAGCCAAGTGTACACTCCAGCCCGACAGTCTGCCTACTATCCTAAACCTGCCAGTCTGTCTATGGGCCAGGCTTGCCTGCCTACCCGGAGAACGTACCAGTTACCTGCCGTGCCTATCTGCCAGCCTACCTGGAGGCTCCTACCAGTTACCTGCCGTGCCTATCAGTCAGCCTACCTGGAGGCTCCTACCTGTTACATGCCGTGCCTACCCGGAGGCTCCTGACAGTTACCCGTGGGAGTCACCTGCTCTCATACAAGGACAGGCTCAGAGTAGCACCTGGTCCCTCTGCTCGGTCCTTCCCTGGTTCACTGAGTCGATTGAGCCGCTGTGCGACCTTGGTCAGTCCGAGTTGATACCTAGTTACGCCCCTCTGGTCCCTCCTTGCACCACCTGGATCCGTAACAGCTTCTCTACAGAATTCTACTTACACATTTCAAAGCTCGGAAACAGGGAAAGAGGTAAACTGGGGGTCACGTAACGTGTTCACATTTATACAAGACTATTAAAAAGGAAACAGAAAAACTGTGCCAATTGTATCCAGGATTGCTCTGTGTAATAAAACGTGTGAATGATCTGGCTTAGTGAGCAACCAGAAATAAGACAAAAGGGGAAAAACACTTCATAAAAATGACATGTTGTAGGAAGATGAAAACAACGTGGTGCTTAATCCCCCACTAGGATTGCCAACGAGGAGATTAGGACTGGGAGTGATACAGAATAACATAGCTGTGGTTGATCAAGAGTGAGGGAGCTCTGCCCCACCTCTAAATGAAATCCCCATTATTCACGTAAGATTGACTGTAATGAGTTATACAGACCTCCCCACAGAGGAGCCATGGAGGTGTGCAGCTACCTCCCAAAGTCTATTCACTGGTGGATACATGGCAGGCGTCCCGAAATCATGGAAACTAAGCTGTAGAGCCTGACTGCTCCAAAACTAACCACAACTGATTTAGTTTTTCTAAAAGTCTCATCAGATGTCACACAAGACATCTTATAGAAAAAGAAAGGAATCGGTTTAAAAATAAATTAAAAATGTACTTTTTTTACTTTATATTGTTAGTCCCCTTGGGTGGAATTGAACCTGAAATCGTCTGGTCGCTTGTTGTTCAGCAGGCAAACAATCGGCACCTCGCACAGGCTTCTTACCGCTCGCAATAAATGCCGCTGTCAGATATTGCCAGCAGCACTTAAGGGGTTAATAGCAGCTCTGCTTGCTGCTGTTAGAGACAAATGATGGCTGTGTACCACAGGTGTGGGTTTAACGCATGAGGCCGCATCTCACATGGTGACCTGATATTGGATGTACCAAAATGTCCAATGCCAGGAAGAGGTTGAAGGCGTTATCCGGTCATATGATATTGATATTATATCTTTAGCACAGGTCATCAATGTCTGATCGGTGGGGATCCAACACCGGGAACCCCTTTCCGATAAACCGTTATTAGGTTACGCGGCTGCCAAACGTAAGCATTGAATAGAACCGAACAGAACAGATCTGTTCAAAAATGTAGTGGCCACTGACATGTACTGCAGTTCAGCTCCAATTTAAGAGAATAGGAGCTGATGTACAGTACCCGGCTGTGGTCACTGCATATGGAACAGAGCGGTGCTGTCCAGTTCGATTGAATCTTTACATTCGACCGCTGCCAGCGCTAGTAACAGCCGATCCGTGGAGGTGCCAGGTGTCAGACAACCACCAATCTAAAAATGGACAACCCCTTTAACTATAATTCTATATTCCATTAAAGATGAAAGAAGATAAGAATTTTCTTATGACCTACAGCACTTTACTATAGACTTAAAGGGGTGTTTCCAACTTATAGAATACGCTTGCTAAATATTATAAGAGGAGGACCTCCTATAAGGTGACATCTCTTGACTTGTATTTAGCAACCTGAAGCAGGTGACTCGCCCAGGGGGATGGGGACGACTCGGTACCCAGGCATTTGCCTGGCCTTTGGGGATGTCGCGGTGGTCGGCTCCTGGGCCCAAACCCTGGGGTCAGCTTTTAAAAGGGGATTATTTGTTAATTTTATGAAAGTTCGTGACGCCACCTGTGGTTTCTGGTGAGAATCACCAGCGCTGCGGCAGTCCACTGAGGCCGGTGATAAGGCAGCTCGATGGTATAGCTCCCCACAGGTGGAGCTAGGCCTCAGGGCAGCGTACGGAGAGGGGGATGCAGGACAGGCGAGACCCAGCCGGGTCAGAATAAGAACAGGGACAGACACGATAATCACTTCAGTACCTTTTACTGATGGAAGTTCAGGCACGTCCCGGAACACTGTAGGGTGTAGGGTGCATATCAGGATCCTCCCCAATGAGCGGGTGTAGGGCCTCCTGTTTCTTGCCTCTGCGTAGTAAGTTTCTGACCTGCCTGAAGCTAGGCCTAACTTTATCTCTGTCCTGCACAGGCTGACGTTGTGGTAGGGCCTTCTCTTGGAGTGCACGCTCCCAGTTTACGGGGCCTATGTGTCTCCTGGCTCTGTTACGTATCAGCTCTCTGGAGAACCTGGGACCTGTAGTTCTCCAGGGATTGCGGTTATGCCTTACTGGGTCGTAGAGATCCCGGTAAGCTCGGACCCGGTGTCCGGTATATGTTTCGGGGTGAGCTGGGTAAGCTCCTCAGCCCCCACTGCTACTCACTTTCCACTCGCCTTCGGCCACGCTCGGGCCCTCACTAGGCTACTCACACTAACGGTAGCTTGCCGCTCTTCACCGATCTTATGGCGCCGGCACACCTTAAGCTCTAACTGAGCTCCCTGAATCTAGCTTGGCCTACCTCTGCAGAAAGACTTCTGCAGGAACCGAACAGAGAACTCTGTCCCTCTCTGGCTGTGAGCAGGAACTCTGTTCTGGCTAGACTGTTCTGCCTAGCTCCACCTTCCCTATTTATATCCCTATCGGGCTCCCTCTGCTGGTCTGAGGTGGAAAGTGGAGATGTGTGAATGTTTATGGGGGCCTCTTGTGGAGGATTCCAGTAATACACCCTTCTAGGATCTGTGGTACCAAGCGCAGCTGGGCGCCACAGTCCCCCCTAGAAAAGCTCAGCACTCCCGGGCTGAAGTACATTTTAAAACAACAATAGTAAACATTAACAATGCAATAACTCTTCCCTTTATGGGAGGCACATTTCTTAAACGTTGCATAACAACATAAACAGGTACAAAGCGTCCTCAGAATTCAAGTCTCTTATGGTGAGGTTCCCAGACAGGATGTCCATCTCACAGGGTAGAGTACATGGTGGTTTGAGGGACCTGTCCCAAACCCTCAACGAAGGCCCTGGGGTGGCTGTAGGGCATGAAGATCCCGAGTTGGACCTCCAGTAAAGCCACTCCAGACAGGTTTTACTTCTGAGGTCACCTAAAAGGGGCACTCCAGGGAGCGCAATTATATACAATAAATAGTTTTTGGGCTGCACACAGTCCTCAGCCACGGAGTTCTTAGATAAATAAGGAAGTCATTAGGCAAAGTGTCCATATCACTTAAACTGTTCAGTAATAAAGCAAAGCACAAAATAATATACATATGCATGAAAACACACAAAAATACAGTTTAATACCCCAGGGGTAACTATCTACATTTGTCAGAGTTTAGCTATCTTACTGATTATACCTGACAGGGGGTTGACCTTTAGTACTACGCGTGGACCTGCGTGGTACTGGAATGTGTGAGGCACTAATAGGTGCTCTACCTCCCAATGTGTCAGTACTAGGTGTGGAGTGGCTACAAGGCTGCATTGAACTCTCTACAGGACTGACAAGTTCACCATTGGCTAGGCCTTCTTGCTCTTCTCCTACCGGGGATCCTTCGTCCGGGGATTCTTCTTGAGCTGGCTCCTCTTCAGCACTTACAGGCTCTTCTTGCTTTGGGTAGAAGGTGATTACAGGGATGATTACTGCTCCTCCTAGTTGGGGCCAATCTGCCGGGAAATCTCCTAAGTCAGTGTGTATTACTGCTTCTTTAGGCTCCTCCGGGATAATGAAAGGCACTTCTCCTTGGGACTTTAGCAGGTCTGGACACAACTTTAGGTGATCCCTGGATACTGTTGCAGTCGTCCTTCCTCCGTCTCTACTAATTATGCAGGTCTTCTTATTATCAAATCTTGAATTCAACACAGTGTAGGGTTCCCTCCCCCATTGGTCATCAAGTTTGTGGTTTCTTCTTTTCCTTTTTAGTACTACATCACCAGGTGTGAAGGGTTCTGCTTGGGCACCTCTGTTGTATTGAGCTTCCTGCTTGTCCCTCACCCGAGTGAGACCATCTTCAACAGAGGCTTGTACTCTTCTGTACTGCTCCTGTCTGGCCGTGTCCCAGTCCTCAGTGCTCACATCCGCTTCTGGTTCTACACACCAAGTTCCAGGTCCATGGGCAGCTTTCCTGGCCTTGCTCACATGAGATATGCCGGAGTACAGTTGGTTGAACTGGTATGTGATTGTACAGATCTACTAGGTCAGGTAGTAGGTCTGGACACTGATTTCTCTCCTCAAGTGGTATGGTCTTTAGCAGGTCGATGATGATGTTATTCATCTTCTCACAGAGACCATGGTTTGTGGGTGGTATGGTGTAGTTCTTATCTTCTTACACCCGTATAGATGGCAGAACTCCTTGAACAACTCAGCCTCAAAGGCCGGGCCTTGGTCCGTCAGCACCTGCTCAGGATAACCATGGGGTCTACAGAAATACGCTTGGACCGTCTTTGCTGCTGTGTCTGCCGTCAGGTCTTTGACGGGGGCGACCACCAGGAAACGTGAGTAGTGGTCCACCATGGTCAGAGCATAAGAATACCCTGACCTGCTGGGGGACAGCTTGACATGGTCCAGGGCCACGATTTCCAGGGGTCGAGTCGTCTTGATGGGTTGCAGGGGTGCCTTTTGACTGTTGTAGTCTTTTCTTCTGAGGCCACAGGGTCCACAGTCCCGGCACCACTGCTCAATGGAGCTGCGCATTCCTACCCAGTAGAATCGATACTTCAGCAGGGTCTCTAGCTTTTTCCAGCCAAAGAGCCCCGCCTGATCGTGGTAGGCCTCCAACACCATTTGGATGTCTGTCTTGGGGACCGCTATCTGCCATACCATCTCATGGGTTTTTGGATTGATGTACCTCCGGCACAGCTTCTCACGGTAGATAAACAGCCGGCTTCTCTCGTTCCACAGCTGCTTTGCTTGCAGAGACGCTTCTTTTTCCAGGGAGGAACCTTCTTGGGTTATCAGCTCCTTAATGCGGCTGACAACCGGGTCACTGTCCTGGGTCTCTTTCCAGCTGTGGTGAGGCAGGGGGTTTAACGTCTTTCCACGCTGCCTCCTGGAGGCTCGTTGCTCGTGGATCATCCCATTCCGGTGAAAGGCAGGTAACTCAATCTCTTCCAGGGCCATCCACTTCTTCTTCTGTGTCTGACTGGTGAGGCATCCTGGACAGGGCAACGGCGTTGGCGTTCTTGCGGCCCGCCCGGTATTTAATTGTGAATTGGTAATTTGACAGCCGAGCCATCCATCGTTGTTCCAGTGCTCCTAGCTTAGCTGTTTCAAGATGGGTCAAGGGGTTGTTATCAGTGAAGGCAGTGAACTTACTGGAGGCTAGATAGTGCTTGAACCTTTCAGTGATGGCCCAGACCAAGGCCAGGAACTCCAACTTAAAGCTGCTATAGTTCTCTGGGTTCCTCTCGGTCGGGCGGAGCTTTCTGCTTGCGTATGCGATCACTTTCTTTTGGCCCTTCTGCTTCTGACTTAAGACAGCTCCCAGTCCTTCGTTGCTGGCATCAGTATACAGCAGGAACGGTTGGCTGTAGTCAGGGTAGGCTAGGATCTCATCGGCTGTCAGGATCTCTTTCATCTCCTGAAATGACTCGGCTTGCTCCTTACCCCAGTGGAATGAGGGATTTCTGTCTTTGGGGGACTGTCCAACCAGGAGGTCTTGCAGAGGGGCTGCTTTCTTGGTGTAGTCTTTCACAAACCTCCGGTAGTATCCTACTAGTCCCAAGAACTGATGCACCTCTTTGAGGTTCTTCGGCTCCGGCCACTTCTGGATGGCGGTGACCTTCTCCGGGTCTGGTGCTACCCCTTCTGGGCTGACAATGTGCCCCAGGTACTGTACCTTTCTCTTGAGCAGGTGGCACTTTGAGGGCTTCAACTTCATCCCGTACCGGGACAGTGACTCAAATACCTCTGCCAGGTGCTTCAAGTGGTCCTCATACGTTTTGGAGTACACTATCACGTCATCCAGGTATAGTAACACAGTCTCGAAGTTGCGGTGTCCCAGGCAGCACTCCATCAATCTCTGGAACGTTCCAGGGGCATTGCAGAGTCCAAACGGCATACTGTTGAACTCGCAGAGTCCCATCGGGGTAGTGAAGGCCGTCTTCTCCCGATCCTCCTCAGCCACAGCAACTTGCCAGTACCCACTAGTGAGGTCAAGGGTGGAAAAGTAATTTGCAGACTTTAAGGCAGCTAGGGACTCCTCTATGCGTGGTAAAGGGTATGCATCTTTATGTGTAAAGCGATTTACTTGTCGGTAATCTACACACATTCTCATGCTCCCATCCTTTTTCCTAACTAGCACTAAGGGAGCTGCCCAGGGACTACAACTATCCCTTACTACCCCCGCCTTTCTCATGTCGTGCAATATTTCCTTAGCCTTCTGGTAGTGTGCTGGTGGTATAGGCCTGTAACGTTCTTTGATGGGTGGATGGTCACCTGTGGGGATATACTGTTGAACCCCCTTAATCCTCCCGAAGTCAAGTGGATGTTTACTGAACACCTGCGCGTATTCTTGAACCACCCGGTGTACACCCTGTTTCTGGTGGGCAGGAGTGGTGTCTGTCCCAACATGGAGCTGTTGACCCCAATCCTCCACCTGGGTTGCAGGGTCCTCATCCTCCACTTCGTTTGGTGAGGTTAATGACTCCGCCTTGTGAATGCAGTTGTTATTTACAGCATGTAATTTGGCAACAGTGGCATAACGTGGCAATCTGACCTCATCTTCCCCACAGTTGAGAAGACGGACGGGCACCCTCCCATTGCGTACATCTACCACTCCTCTGGCGGTTAAGAGCATGGGTCTGTGCTCGGAGCAAAGGGGTTCTACTACTGCCTGGTAGCTCTGTCCTCTAAGACCTATAGCGGCTCTACATCAGATAACCATTTCACTCATTGGGGGGATCACAATGGGTATGGGGTCTGTCACCCGCACATTACCGATTTCACCATTTGTTAACCTTACTTGCTGTTGGTACATCAGGACTCGGATCTCCTTCTGCAGCGCCCTCCTCTGTCCTGGCCTGGCAGTGTCAGCTATCTGTTGGAGCAAGAACACAACTTCTCCCAAACAGTTACCAACAATGTTAGTGCCTAGTACCATATACGGATTGGTATCATCAGGATTAGTCTCTACTACAATTAGTCCCTGGTCCTTCAGCTCCACTCTCCCCACTTTTACTGTCACATTCTTAACCCCGATGAGGTTAAGGGGGAGTCCATTTGAGGCATAAACAGAAAGGTTTGGAGCTGGCGGACGTAGGTCGTCCATGGACCAGAACCTCTTGTAGAGGACGTCAGGCATTATGGTTATCGGAGATCCTGTGTCCAGCAGAGCGTGCGTCGGGATGCCGTCCAGCACAATGGACAGGAAAGGTCTTACTCCGACGAACCTGTTGTACCAGTCTGATGGGCCTGGGGAATTTACTCCTGGGTGTCGGCCCTCGGCCCCAGGGTTTTCTCGTTTAAAGGACAATTCTGGGCGGTGTGTCCGGTCTTGCGGCAGCGGTAGCAGGTAGGGTCCTTCTGTGGACGGCGCTGGTCACTGATCCTCGTAGAGGGTGGTGTTGTCCTCCTCCTCCTTCGCATCCAGGGTACATCCTCAGGGCTATCGGCTAACAGGATTTTCCCTCCTTCCTCGGGCTCTGTCCGCAGCTGCAGAGCACTCAGCACAGTGGTCAGGATTTTGCTCAACTGGTGCACTTCAGAGCGCAGACTGTCCAACTCTCTAGGGGACATTGCTGGAACCTTGGCTTCAGCAGCCAATGGGGAAAAGGTGGGTGTAGCAGGCACTGGGATAGCCCCACCCTGGTAACATTGGATGGAATTTGTTTCCAGGGGCTACAGTCCTTTTATAGCCATGTTCTCAAGATTGTCAAAGGTGGCATCTGGATGATCTCAGGACCACCAACGCACAGTCCTGCTCTCTTCTGGAGACCTCAGTCCCCGGACAAACTGTTCCTTCAGCATTTTGCTTTCATTTTTGATGCTGGTCGCACTAACCTGTTTCAGAGCCCGCAGGGCCCCTTGTAGATGCCAGGCATAGTCCCGAACATTGTCCTCCGGCTGTTGGGAACAGTTGTAGAACCTCATCCGGAGGTCCGCCTCAGTATGATCCTCAAAAACAGTCTGTAGCTTTTTAAAGATTGCGGACACTGACTCCTGGTCTGCGGCTGACCATGTTTCCACTTCCCGTTCCGCAGCACCAGTCAGTTGTCCTAATACAACAGCGGCCCTCTGCTTGCCTGTCATAGAGTACATGTCCAAGATACCGCATATCTTCCATTTGAATCCAGACAAGGTATTTGGTTTGCCGTTGTACAGGGGGAGCCACTTTGCTGAAGGAATGTACGGTAGAGTTATGGGAATGACAGGGGTTACAGGCGCTGCTGGTGGAGCGGCCGCTTCGGCCTGCCTGGCGTCGGGCGTGGGTTGAACATCAGGGCCGTTAACCGGTATTCCGGCGTCGTGCTGTTCCTCGGACATTCTGGCGCCCCCCTAGCGAACCGTGGCCTAACTTCCTTTCTTTTCTTCCGGTAGGCCGCAGCTCCGCAGCAGACGGTCGTCTTCAGGACCTTGCGTCACTTGCGTCCTGCGTCAGAGCGTTCAGCGACGCTCCTTCCAGGACCTGGCGCTTCCTGGTTTGACATTGAGGCGTGGGGCGTGTCCGAGGCTTCGCACGCTTTTGCAGGTACGCCCTTCAGTTTCCCGCGGTTACGCCCTTCTTCTCGCTCGGCGGCCCAACAATGGCGGCAATCTTCACCACTGTTTAACATACACAGTTTTTTAATTAAAGGCGCACAGTACCCGGTGACAATGGGCATAACACTTCGTCGTTGCAGCGGGCAAGGAATCCTGTTCGTGACGCCAGGGAAGATGACTCGCCCAGGGGGATGGGGACGACTCGGTACCCGGGCATTTGCCTGGCCTTTGGGGATGTCGCGGTGGTCGGCTCCCGGGCCCGTACCCTGGGGTCAGCTTTTAAAAGGGGATTATTTGTTAATTTTATGAAAGTTCGTGACGCCACCTTTGGTTTCTGGTGAGAATCACCAGTGCTGCGGCACTCCACTGAGGCCAGTGATAAGGCAGCTCGATGGTATAGCTCCCCACAGGTGGAGCTAGGCCTCAGGGCAGCGTACGGAGAGGGGGATGCAGGACAGGCGAGACCCAGCCGGGTCAGAGCAAGAACAGGGACAGACACGATAGTCACTTCAGTACCTTTTACTGATGGAAATTCAGGCACGTCCCGGAGCACTGTAGGGTGAAGGGTGCATATCAGGATCCTCCCCAATGAGCGGGTGTAGGGCCTCCTGTTTCTTGCCTCTGCGTAGTAAGTTTCTGACCTGCCTGAAGCTAGGCCTAACTTTATCTCTGTCCTGCATCGGCTGACTTTGTGGTAGGGCCTTCTCTTGGAGTGCACGCTCCCAGTTTACAGGGCCTATGTGTCTCCTGGCTCTGTTACGTATCAGCTCTCTGGTGAACCTGGGACCTGTAGTTCTCCAGGGATTCTGGTTATGCCTTACTGGGTCGTAGAGATCCCGGTAAGCTCGGACCCGGTGTCCGGTATATGTTTCGGGGTGAGCTGGGTAAACTCCTCTGCCCCCACTGCTACTCACTTTCCACTCACCTTCGGCCACGCTCGGGCCCTCACTAGGTTACTCACACTAACGGCAGCTTGCCGCTCTTCACCGATCTTATGGCGCCGGCACACCTTAAGCTCTAACTGAGCTCCCTGAATCTAGCTTGGCCTACCTCTGCAGACAGACTTCTGCAGGAACCGAACTGAAAACTCTGTCCGTCTCTGGCTGTGAGCAGGAACTCTGTTCTGGCTAGACTGCTCTGCCTAGCTCCACCTTCCCTATTTATATCCCTATCGGGCTCCCTCTGCTGGTCTGAGATGGAAGGTGGAGATGTGTGAATGTTTATGGGGGCCTCTTGTGGAGGATTCCAGTAATACACCCTTCTAGGATCTGTGGTACCAAGAGCAGCTGGGTGCCACACAGGCAGTGCTGGAGATCGAAGAGAGAGGAGGTTGAGTTGTTTCGGCAACACATTAGTGATTAACAGACTATGGGACCTGCAACACCGCCCTCACAGACTATGGGACCTGCAACACCGCCCTCACCGATTATGGGACCTGCAGCACCACCCTCACAGACTATGGGACCTGCAACACCGCCCTCACAGACTATGGGACCTGCAGCACCACCCTCACAGACTATGGGACCTGCAACACCGCCCTCACAGACTATGGGACCTGCAGCACCACCCTCACAGACTATGGGAGCTGCAACACCGCCCTCCCAATCGCCAAGAACAGTTCAATATCCCAAATTGATCCCTACGTAGCAAATTGCTGCAATTTTTTTTCTCCCTAATTTTTATGACGGAAACAGAGCGTAGAGGGGTTTTCAAAGACTATGCATAGGACAAACTGTCAAAAGAGGAACTATTGGGGTGTGACTCCAACAAAATCCCAGAATAGCTATGGCCCCTTAATGTTTTTTCTGGACAAAGTGCCAGTGCCATAACTTGAAGCTTTTTGGTCCCAATGCAAAATCTCCAAGGAGGGCTCCCAACCACCATTGATATTAATAGTATTAGTCTTTTCATATGGTCTAAAGGGTCTTTTTGGGCTTTCTGAAGCTCCAGGGCCCAAGTGTTACCGCAACCCCTGCACCCATTATAGTATCACCCCTGCACAGCGCCATATATACAGATGTGGCAATGACTAGTACTACAACTCTTTCAGTCCCTGACTATTGCTGATATTATCGATGAACTGGTTATTACTATAATATATTTGCAAACATTCATGCTATTAGATATGCACTACTGCGGAAGACTATATATACAACATGGCTGGCATAATATATACTACTACTCATATGATGCACTGTATCACTGACATCATCATATATGTTCTAACACTTAAAGGGGTTTTCCCCACAAACAAAAGTTAGTTTTAATCAATAGATCTTGGAATAATAATAAGTTCCACAATTGGATGTGTTTAAATAAAATGTTCCTGTGCTGAGATAATCTTATAAATGTGCCCCTGCTGTGTACTGTGTAATGGCTGTGTCTGACTGTGCAGGGACATTGTCTTATCATACCACATCTCCTGGGCAGGGGAGGACGCAAAAGAGTATACAGATAATACAGCACGGGATCACAGCTGATTCTTTTTCTGAGGTAAAACATTTCCCTGCCTGTTTTTAAACAATATTTTACTTTAAAGAAAGAATCAGCTGTGATCCACTGCTGTCCTGTCTGTATATTCTTTTGCTTCCTCCCCTGCCCAGGAGATGTGGTATGATCAGACCATGTCCCTGCACGATCAGACACAGACATTACACAGTACACAGCAGGGGCACATTTATAATTGTTTATTATATTGTGTTAAAATAGAAAATAAAGGATTTCCACAAAAAAACCCACAAGTGATGATGTGCTGCCGACAATGATGACTTTTATGCTGGTCTAAATGATTTGATCATCCACAATCAGTGGTATGTTCACCCTGGCTAGTGATCTGGAACGTGCGTTCATGTGAAAACACATTGGCTGATTGCCAGCTTGGGTAAATTGACTTTTATGCGATTGCACATACCATCGCTATTATATGAGCCATATTTAACTATGTGTCATGTAAATATATATGCACAAAGTCTCGTATTGTAATGTACTCGCATTAGCACATTAGGTATGCAATGTGTGTCATGTTATTATTTATGCAAATATCCTCTTCAGAGAGGAGGAGGACCCTATTGGAGGGGTGCAAAGCAGGAGATCTGATTTGGCTGGATGAGAGGCCTCCAACATGGGGTTTCACCCAGCCAAATCACATCTGCTGCTTTGCACTGATGAGGGGCAAACACCCCAAAACATGAGTCTGTAAATGGAGTGTCTGGTTCACTTTTATTAGTTATTTGGCAAGGCTTGTTGAAGGGTCCATACTGACTTTTAGGATTGCTGTCATGTTATTAGATGTGCACCATGTGACATGTTATTAGATGTGCACCATGTGTCATGTTGTTAGATGTGCACCATGTGTCATGTTATTAGATGTGCACCATGTGTCATGTTATTAGATGTGTACCATATGTCATGTTATTAGATGTGCACCATATGTCATGTTATTGCACCATATGTCATGTTATTAGATGTGCACCATGTGACATGTTATTAGATGTGCACCATGTGACATGTTATTAGATGTGCACCATGTGTCATGCTATTAGAAGTGCACCATGGGTCATGTTATTAGATGTGCACCATGTGTCATGTTATTAGATGTGCACCATATGTCATGTTATTAGATGTGCACCATGTGACATGTTATTAGATGTGCACCCTGTGACATGTTATTAGATGTGCACCCTGTGACATGTTATTAGATGTGCACCATGGGTCATGCTATTAGATGTGCACCATGGGTCATGTTATTAGATGTGCACCATATGTCATGTTATTAGATGTGCACCATGTGTCATGTTATTAGATGTGCACCATGGGTTATGCTATTAGATGTGCACCATATGTCATGCTATTAGATGTGCACCATATGTCATGTTATTAGATGTGCACCATATGTCATGTTATTAGATGTGCACCATGTGACAAGTTATTAGATGTGCACCATGTATCATGTTATTAGATGTGCACCATGTGTCATGTTATTAGATGTGCACCATGTATCATGTTATTAGATGCGCACCATGTGTCATGTTATTAGATGTGCACCATGTGTCATGTTATTAGATGTGCACCATGTGTCATGTTATTAGATGTGCACCATGTGTCATATTATTAGATGTGCACCCTGTGACATGTTATTAGATGTGCACCATGTGTCATGTTATTAGATGTGCACCATGTGTCATGTTATTAGATGTGCACCATGTGTCATGTTATTAGATGTGCACCCTGTGAAATGTTATTAGATGTGCACCCTGTGACATGTTATTAGATGTGCACCATGGGTCATGTTATTAGATGTGCACTTCCACTGACACCATTATTAAACCTATTCCCTCTATGCTCCTTGATCTGCCCCTGGAATTAACCACATACTTCTATTGCAGGAATGACGAAGAACAGCAGATGTAAAATTAATGCATAAATATAAGACCTGTTTTAATGTTTCTTTCTGAAGCCAAGAAATAAACAGTATACCTCGGGGCAAAATGCATTCGTTACCTTTAGGGATTCAGTCTGCAAGCCAAGTCCCTTGGTACAAAGTTCCATTACAGAGTAGGAACAAAATGTGTCTCTCACTTTGTACTGACTCACAGCAAGAAGCCACAAGGCAGGATTGATCTCCAGCTCTGAGGGAGGAATCAGAATAGACTGGTGTCCTGAATATACGCTGTAAAGACATGAGACATATTAGCATGCACTGGGAGTCAGGCTGCAGTATTTTATGACATGAACACTGCTGACTATGCAAACTCCTCTGACCGGTACATGGCTATTAAACCTTACTCACTATTTTATGGCACTAATCTAAGATCGTTTTTTATTTCCTAGACAGGAGACTGTAATAAGCAATGCTGAATATATGAATTTGCACAAAATCTTGCTTTTTCAGGTTCTCTTGTTGTTTTCTTGCTTTAGACTTTTTTTCTGAAAATACAGTACATGATGCTGCATAGACTTTAAAGGGGAAGGCCTCTTCCAAAAATACTTCTACAATACGATTATAGAAACTTACTAATATACTCTGCTTTTGGTAGATGCCCCAGTCTTTAGATATCAGCAATTTTCAAATACGGTTGTGTCCATCTTTACCCCTTCTGTCTGACTCAAGATCTCCATGTATGAGACAAGTGTCCCAAAATGATGAGCTTTGCGAAGAAAAACGTTTGCGTGTAACGTCCAACAGAGTATTGCAAACTTTTTTTCTTTCTCAAAGCTTGTTGACTCATGTCACTAGATTTGAGCAAAAATTTTCGTAAGACCCTGGTATAGTGGCCACATTGGTAGTACGTAGCCCAGCGAACCTCCTCCTACCTGCGACATATCTATCTTCTTTTATTAGCCAGTCCCTGTGACCTCATGTGGCTTACTAGGTAGGAGGAGGTTCGCAGGGCTCTGGTCCGGTGGCCACGTAGTGCTTACAGACCTGAGAATCTTTTTGCTCAACTCTACACGCCATTTATCTGGAGATATCTTCAGCCAATAGATAAGTTGAGGGGGCACATCTGTACATGGTAAAATTAATAATAAGTAGGGACTAAAGGTAAATGGACTTACTAAAGGTCTCTTATTAAGGCTCGTGCAGACAACCATATTTTCGGTCCGAGCTTGATCATTATGGTTGCCGTGCACATGTCCAAAACCACACTCCTCACCACACTCCTCACCACACTCCTCACCACACTCCTCACCACACTCCTCACCACACTCCTGAACACACTCCTGAACACACTCCTGAACAGCATAAGGCCACGTTCACACGTTCAGTATTTGGTCAGTATTTCACATCTGTAAGCCAAAACCAGGAGTGGAACAATCAGAGGAAAAGTATAAGAGAATCCTTTGCACCAGTTCTGCATTTTTCGCCCTGAGACAAAATACTGAACGTGTGAACGTGGCCTAATCGGACTGATTTTCTTGGATGAGAGAAAATACGGTCTTACGACTCTAGTCTTAGAGGGGTATCCTAGTTGTAAAGATTTATTGCCCACTGGATAAATGATAAATGTTCGATCAGTAGTAATATGGCCACTGGAACTCTGACCAATTGCTCAAACAGTTAAGGAATGATACCTGACTGGGATACCAAATTCTAGGGTTCAGTAGGTGTACCAAAAGTTAGACACCCACTGATCTAACATTTATAACCTATGTGATAGGTAATCAATGCAGATACTATTTTTTCTATTTGGCTAAAGGGGATCTTTCAGAAGATTTCCCAATATTAACTGCACACATTACTAAATAGCTCTCTTAGACCAGAATAGGCTGGTGTACTTATTTAAAAGTCCATGTTAGAGGGGATGTATATTCCTTTTTTTAAACTCTTACCTCTGATATTAAAATGAGCATTTTAAGAGTCCAGGACTCATAAAAATGCTGAGCTTAGTATCAGGGTTTTACAGCTATTCTGACAGTATGATTACGCCAGTCTCAACAGGTCTAAGAGATTTATTTAGCAGTAAATCAGGTAACAGTTCTGATTTAAAGTCTTCCGCAATAGATTTATAGATTTCAGGAAATAAAATCGAAATATAATTTAAAGCATATAAAAGGACACTTACAAAGGGAGAATGACAGTAAAGAACAGTCTGTAAACCTGATACGTACCTACAGAGGCACCATAGGACAAAACCCAGTCCACAATAGGGATCTAGACAAATAGCCACTTCTCTGGAGGGGTAGAGCTCACATTGAAGTTTAATGGATCGACAGAAGGCACTAGTGGCTGCATGGGACATCTGAAAAAGAAAAGCGGATTCCAAGTAAAGGCCAAAACAACAAAAAGTGCAGTAAAATCTTCCGGTAAATCTCCAGAAATCAAAGTGGCATCTCTAAGCTTCGGCTTCAATTTTCTTGCAAAACCAAACCAATCCCTAAACCCAATCCTTAGAAGGAACTTAAGATTCTCAGTAAGGAAGGCAACTATCTGAATAGCAGCACCGGAGCCATGTAGGAATATGAAGAAGTAATACATGGCTGGAGAATCAGTCTATACAGTGCTTTGTTTGTAGTCTGTTACTATAGGAACACAATAGGTTTGCATAGGAGCTGTATACTCAAAACAGTAGGATTTATGTGTTGTTGTTTTTTTAGTAGAAAGTTTGTTACTTTTTTATTTTACAACGTAGATGCATTAGATGCAATAGTATACATACCCTTAAGCCTATTTTATTAGTTTAGATGCCTTCAGAGACAGATAGGACACATTGGCACCACAAGAGTTACTACTGCTGCAAATTCCGAAATGGACACAGTGATAAATCTCCACCGAGGCCTAATTTAAATGTTAAATATGCTCCTAATGAACTGAAAATGATGACTTGACTGCAGCGTACGAGCCATTAAATCTTTATGATACACAGGGACATTTTTACTACACTGGTCGCTTGACTTGGAAATTACAGCTTGTTAGGGCAATCTGTAATGCGTTTGGATCCGTTCGCAATAGGATTTTTTTCTAGTGAGTAAATACCGGCCATTTGACAAAATCACAGAGACTTCATTGTAAATCAATTTACAGAAATGATTTTTCCCAAAACTCACAGTATTTAACAAGCATTTTAGTGTTATAGGGCCTGTCATGTATAAAAAGCGGCGGCAGACATTTCCTGGTTAGAGCCAATCTTTCATTTAGGAGTCCACTGAAAATATTTAACAAAGGGACAATGAGCAATACTGGACAATGCTGTGATAACATGTTGTGTATGACTACTTTAGCATTACACAGCAAATAATAATTGCAAGATCTTCTCATATTTTTAACACACACAATCACTTTATGGAAGAATTTCAATCCGACCAATTGAATTCCGGTCAGACGCCTCTCATCCAGCCAGACCAGATCTCACACTTTGCACCGATGAGGGGCAGTACCCCGAAACACTGTCTGCAAATTCAGATTCTGGTTCTGGCTTTTATCCTAAGTCATGTGACCAGGCTCGTCAGAGAGTGGATATTGACTTTTATGATTGCAAATTGTCTCTTCAGAGAGGAAGTAGCAATCTGACCAATTAAGGAATAAGACAGAAGAAATGTGGTGCTAGAGAGGGATGTTATCAATACCACAGATGGCAAGATGAGCAAACAAATCAATTTTGGAAAAAAATCAAGCCAGACATGTCACTCAAAAAAAAGGATCATCAAGCTACGACTTGTCTACTTTGGACACATCATACGAAAAGAGCAATCACTGGAGAAGGACATCATGGCCGGAAGAATAGAAGGAACAAGGCAAAGATGAAGACCAGCAACTGGATGGCTTGATACTATCAGGATAACAACAGAGAAGACCCTGGTGGACCTATCTAGGCTTGCCCAAGATCGATCTTCTTACAGATCGTTCATCCATCAAGTTGCCATGGCAAAGATAGAGTAGAAGGGCATTAAAAAAAGATTCTTATAGACCATAAAAATCATGATGGGGGAGTTGTTGGCTTTGGCATGTATCGAGTCAGTCATGGCAAAAGTCATTGGCATCTATGAACACTTGCTCATACTGGAAGTACTAAAGGAAAGAGGGTTTGCAAGTGCAGCTCTGACATGTTGCAAGGGTTTAACATACTTGACCCCTCTTCTGGAAGTTCTTGGAGGCTCCTAGAAAACAGGGGCAAATCTCCTGAGTGTTAACAAATCCTTCTGAAAACCTCCCAGAAAGCAGCCCTTGCAGAAGGTTTTTCCTATGGAGGGGGGAATTAAAGGAATTAAAGAGTCTCGGAGGGTGGTGGAACGGCTATGGGGACAACTTTTGCTGCATGCTGTGTTTTCAAAGAAGGGCTTGCCTAAAGGTAGCAATTATGGAGTATAAATGTTATCTGGGCTTCCAAGTGTCAAGCAGAAATATTAAGGAGGAGGCCGTTGGGCTCCATCCTTGCTTTTAGGTAGACAGTCCAGGGTGAATAATCTGGAGTACCCAAAGTTTATATAAAAAGAAGGCCACCATCCATAGGTCAGTACTCACCTCAGCAGCAGAGGTGGAGCACCTATTTACCCATTTCCTATTTTTAGTCATTGGTAACCTATCACCCAATAATTGGGGCCATAAACAAATTTCACCACACCAACAACTTCAAAGGCCACTAAGTGCCAGAATTCAAGTCCATACAATCCTAGCCCTGAAAACAGGATATTGAATAAAAAAAAGAGAGCAAAGGTTCACCAGTATCCAATGAAGAAAAAAGAAAATATTTTTGGTCCATGACAAAAAGACACATAGTAACATAGTTTTTAAGGTTGAAGGAAGACTAAGTCCATCTAGTTCAACCCATAGCCTAACATGTTGATCCAGAGGAAGGCAAAAAAAAACCATGTGGCAAACACTAAGCTCCACATTGGGGAAAAAAATTCCATCCCAACTCCATACGACAATCAGACTAGTTCCCTGGATCAACGCCCTATCAAGGAATCTAGTATATATAACCTGTAATATTATACTTTTCAATAAAGGCATCCATGCCCTTCTTAAATTTTAGTAGTGAATCATTCATTACAACATCATGCGGCAGAGAGTTCCATAGTCTCACTGCTCTTAGAGTAAAGAATCCGCGTCTGTGATTATGATTAAACCTTCTTTCCTCCAGACGTAGAAGATGCCCCCTTGTCCCCGTCTCAGGCCTCAGAGTAAAAAGATCAGTAGAAAGGTCTTTGTACTGTCCCCTCATATACTTGTACATAGTAATAAGATCACCCCTAAGCCTTCGTTTTTCCAAAGTAAATAACCCCAAGTGTAATAACCTGTCTTGGTATTGTAGACCCCCCCAGTCCTCTAATAACCTTGGTTTATCTTCTCTGCACCCGCCCTAGTTCAGCTATGTCTTTCTTATACACCGGAGACCAGAACTGTACACAGTATTCTAAGTGTGGTCGCACTAGTGACTTGTATAGAAGTAAAATTATGTTCTCCTCATGAGCATCTATGCCTCTTTTAATGCATCCCATTATTTTATTTGCCAGCAGCAGCTGCCTGACACTGGCCACTAAACGAGAGCTTGTTGTCCACCAATACACCCAGGTCTTTTTCAGTGACAGTTTTGCCCAGTGTTTTACAATTAAGCATATAATTATACATTTTATTTCCTCTGCCCAAGTGCATTACCTTACATTTATCCCCATTAAAGCTCATTTGCCATTTATCAGCCCAAGCTTCTAGTTTACATAGATGCTCCTGTAATATAAAATTGTCCTCCTCTGTATTGATTATCCTGCAGAGTTTAGTGTCATCTGTAAATATTGAAATATTACTCTGTATGCCCCCTACAAGGTCATTAATAAATATGTTAAAAAGAAGGGGGCCCAATACTGACCCCTGTGGTACCCCACTGTTAACTGAGACCCACTCTGAGTGTTTTCCATTAATAACCACCCTTTGTTTCCTATCACTGAGCCAATTCTTAACCGACATACATATATTTTCTCCTATCCCCATAGTTCTCAATTTATGTATCAACCTTTTGTGTGGAACTGTATCAAAAGCTTTTGAAAAGTCCATATACACAACATCCACTGCATTTCCTTGGTCCAGTCCAGAACTTGCCTCCTCATAAAAACTGATCAGATTAGTTTGACAGGAACGGTCCCTCGCAAACCCATGTTGATATTGGGTCATGAGGTTATTCTTCTTCAGATATTCTAGTATAGCATCTCTTAGGAAACCCTCCAGGATTTTACCCACAGTAGAGGTTAAGCTTACTGGTCTATAATTTCCAAGTTCAGTTTTTGTCCCCTTTTTGAATATTGGCACCACATTTGCTATACACCAGTCCTGTGATACAGACCCTGTTATTATGGAATCTTTAAAGATTAAAAGTAATGGTCTATCTATGACGTTACTTAATTCCTGCAGTACTCGCGGGTGTATCCCATCCGGGCCCGGGGATTTGTCAACTTTAGTGATTTTTAGACGCCGCCGTACTTCCTGCTGGGTTAAGCAAGTGACATTTAATGGAGAACTTTTGTCATCACTGATCATGTTTTCTGTCATGCGATTTTCTTGTGTAAATACTACTGAAAAAAAAATCATTTAGCATATTGGCTTTTTCCTCATCCTCATTCACCATTTCACCCAGACTATTTTTAAGGGGGCCAACACTATCATTTTTTAGTTTTTTACTATTTATGTAGTTAAAGAATATTTTGTAATTATTTTTACTTTCTCTGGCAATGAAACTCTCTGCCACAATCTTTGCTGCCTTGATTTGGTTTTTACAGAATTTATTTAATTTTCTATATTTATTTAATGCCTACTTGCTTTAGTTCTCTAAATGCTTTCTTTTTGTCACTTATTGCCATAGTGGTTGCCTCCTATGATATATTGCTTGCACAATGGCATTTCTCATATATAAGAAACATAAAAAAAAGTTTAATTTATTTATAAAAAAAAGTATTTTTTTATACTGGTGAACAGTTGCTCTCTTTTTTCTAACCCAATAATTGGGGAATATGATCGGTTTCCGATTTTTTCATATGCTCTGGCAGACCTGGTTCAGTCATGGGTTACATGGTTGACCATTAACATGAATGTCCGGCATGTAATTCGACACGTGAAATACAACAGAGGTACTACAGCAACCATATTGGCATCTCGCGGGTGGTTCAGCTGCTGGATCATAAGACCGGTGGGGACCCCTTTAGTATAAAAAGTCTGTGGAAATGAATGTTCTCTCACAAACATATATTAGCAGGACGTACCTTCACCCCAGCAAGCATTCCAGTTGTAGATACACTAAAATCAAGGTAAGCCAATGTCTCTGGGTCTGAGGGTTTGTAGATTTGGGATGGTCTTTTCTTTGGCAAATCATCTTAAAAAAATAAAGACAAATAAAAAAAACGTTACAAACTTCCAAGAGAAGATCAGCAGAAAACATAACTTTTACTCCCATTTCCAAAACCTGCAGCTTTTTTTTATTTCTAGAAATTAATCAATAAAACAAATACAAAAAATAATCCTGTTTTATTCTTGCTATACAGCCAGTATCAAACTGTGGTCCCAATGGGCAGATCTTTGGTGCGGCTGCATGTAAAGACTTTTTGTTAGTTTCTATACTCACATACATTTAGTCCTTATATAAAAGGAAGGACATTTGCTCTATAGAATAACATATTGACAAACATTACATAAAAAACACCAAAATATAGGACCATAAACCACACAGGCAGCATTCATATATTCCAACGTATGTACAATCAGTGTCAGGCTGGGGTGCCAAGGGCTCACCAGTAACCAACTCAAGGGCCCCACTTTTCAACTACATGCAAATGTGACATTATCCTCAATCATAAATTTATACAACAATGAACTGGGTAGATTGTTAAATGAACAAGATGCTGCCTTTGTCTGTACGTAATGATTCAAGTATAGAGTGCCAAGTACTGCTCATATAAGAGGGTGGTGGCCCATTCTTGCACAGGGGCCCGCCAGAGGATTCTTGTCACGTGACTGAAGTTTGATATCCCAGAGCTAGGGACTCCTTCCCTATCCCTAAAGCTAGGGGCGCCCTAGCAATTCCTGCTCCCCAGATTACTTCTAATGGCGAAGACACCAAGGCCACGTACCTAGCTGTGCTCCTGAATCAGCCCTAATCCGTCCCCTCACTCACCCAGGGAATTGGGGAGTAGTTGTATATAAGAATACACAAACCAGACTAACAAGGGAAGACGCACAGGGATAAATGAAAATACCAATCATACAAATATGCACACACAAACAACAGAGTGGAACACCAGGGAGAAAAGGAAGGAAAACCAAATAGGAGATGGTGAGGATATGCACACAGACAAATCACCAAGCAACAATCTTTAGATCAACACTCCAAACGCCTCCTCAACAAACACCTCCAACTCCACACCAGGCAGAATAAAACTAACACTGGCAATCCTGATTGCCAGAGGAGTAAAAATAGCAGTGGGGAGTGGCCAACACTGAACAGCTGACATCATCAAAGCAGGAAAGCTTCAGAGACTCTCAACTGAACAGATTTAACCCCTCCACTGCTAGCAGAAACCTGGACCATTTAATATGATGGTGAAGTGCTTTTAATCAGTGCAGGAGGAGAAATCAGGCAGCGCAGTCTTTTGGCCCCTCTCTGTCGCGGTAAACCCGTGACAATTCTCTTGTTCTCCTGTGGACCAGTCCAAGCCTGTGTACAACATAGGCCACAGCCCCACTATCAGTATTTGGTCAGTATTCAGTCAGTATTTTTTCTCAGGAGTGGGAGCCAAAACCAGGAGTGGGTGATAAATGCAGAATTGGTGACTGGTTTCTATTATACCTTTTCTCTGATTGTTCCTCACCTGGTTTTGGCTCCCACTCCTGAGAAAAAATACTGACCGTATACTGACCGAATACTGATAGTGGGGCCGTGGCCATACAAGGAGACTTATCAGCAGTAATTACAACACAAGCAGGTGTTGCTTCCACTATTAGCTTAGTAATCAAGTGGATGGAAACCACAATTGTAAAATAAAATTACACAAATATTTAAGTTGATTTTGGAGCATCGGCCTTTTTGTTAATTTGTCTCCAGCTGCTTCTGTAAAACATGACCTACAGCCCAGGGCATAATATCTGTTTTAGGCGATTTTTACCAATTGCTGCAGTGTAATTATATTTGCAAAAATAATGAAATTATTATTGGAAATCTATAGAGGAAAGAGTTAGTAACGCAAATTCTATAAAGCAGTGCAGAAGCTCCCCCGACAATAGCGAATATTTTCACATAATTACAGGAAAGGAAAATTTAAAGAAGGCTGAAAATGGGCCAAAAATGCCATCAGCACTAGGCTAAATAATGGGCATGACGTATATAAGGATAAATGATAGGAGTAGTAGTCAACATAGTCGCAGGGCGAGTTGTAATTTTGAACTATATCATTAATTTTACCGTATAATGTAATGAAAAGCAGTAAAAAATCTAAGTGGAGTGAAATGGTGAAAAAATCTGCAATTTATTGTCTCTGAATAAGAGTCGTTGTGTCGATACTATCTTATATAGCGTATAAGGCCTTACAGACTCCCAGGAGAAAAGGCCTAGTGGCGACTGCTACTACCTTTGCTATATCTACACTACTAATGAACCCCTAGACAGTAGACTCTGGTAACTTTAAAGTGAACCGGTCAGCAGGTTTTTTTCTATGTGATCTGACAACATGATGTAGGGACAGAGACACTGATTCCAGCAATTTATCACTTAGCTGACTGGGTGCACCAGTTGTGATAGAATCACAGTTTTCTCTGCTGCAGATCTAGCAGAGCTCAGAATGCTAAGCCCTGCATAACCCCGCCCACACCCATGATTGGCAGCTTTCTGTGTACACTTCATATTGCCAGAAAGCTGCTAATCAGTGCTGGGTTGTGGTTGGACCAGGAGATTACACAGCAGAAACCTACTGACAAATTCCCTTTAATATTCTTATACAGTTAACTTTGGAGATCACATAAAAATAAAGTCACATTGAATACTGAACGCAATTTTCCCCAAAAGAGGGCAAATAAATATTGTATTTGTGTCACGGGCTGACTGAGATCTAATGTGGGAGTTGTTCAGAGGAAACATGATATGACCTTAAAGAGGTTGTCCACTACTTTTTCATTGATCGACATCTGATCTGACACCCAGCACCCAGCAGCAGCGACTGAGAAGATTCTACCTAGATAAGAGGGGCAGGAGGAAGGTGGAGCTCTGTCTCTGGCTCCTCCCATCCACATAGACTTGTACCAGTAGCAGCTGCCATCTCCTATCTCAATAATGGGAAAGTCTGTCTTCACTGAACTGACCGATCAATTTTGTCAGAGTAAGAAGCGGATTTCTCTGATAAGATATATCACAAAGTTGCTTATTTTCATGTGTACTATTGATTTATGAAATAAAAATTAAAACTACACC
Organism: Phyllobates terribilis; assembly: GCF_046119375.1. NCBI lineage: Eukaryota > Metazoa > Chordata > Amphibia > Anura > Dendrobatidae > Phyllobates > Phyllobates terribilis. Next base: position 107,682,046 of record NW_027362764.1, on the reverse strand, counting down.
TACTCTTTTTAACCCCTAACAACATTTGACGTACTAATACGCGTCTGTGCCCTGGGACTTAAGAGCCAGACCCGTATTAGTACGTCATGGCGATCGCACGCGCACACAGGCTGTGCGGGCGCGATCGCCGCCGGGTGTCAGCTGATTGTCACAGCTGACACCCGGTACTATGTGCAGGGAGCGGTCCTGCACCGCTCCCAGCACATTAACCCCCGCGATGCTGCGATCTAAGTCGATCGCAGCATTGCAGTGGCAAGGGGAGGTGATCGCAGATACTCACCTCCTCTTCCGGCTTCCAGCGCTGACTGCCGTGGCTTCCAGGATGTTGCCATGACGACCCAATGTCGTCATGACAACATCCGGGTCACCAGACAGCAGGAAGATTTTTTGGACATGCGCAGTGCATCTCCAAACAATCTTCTCCCTGTCCAGCGCTGACAGCCTGCATGACACAGGGATGGTGCTGCATTCCTGTGCCATGCAGACGATCAGAGAAAAAAAAGTCAAAGTCCCACAGTGGGACAAAGTAATAAAGTATAAAAACTATCAGAAAGTGAAAAAAAAAAAAAAAAAAAAAAAAAAATTGTAAAAATATAAAATAAAAAAAATAATCCACCAAAAATAAAAATATAATGTACCCATCAATAAATATTATTATTAAAAAAAAACAATAAAAGTACACATATTTGGTATCGCCGCGTCCGGAACAACCTGACCTATAAAACTGTCCCACTAGTTAACCCCTTCAGTGAGCACGGTAAAAAAAAAAAAATGAAGCAAAAAACAATGCTTTATCACCATACCGCCAAACAAAAAATGGAATAACACGCGATCAAAAAGACAAATATAAATAAAAATGGTACCGCTGAAAACGTCATCTCGTCCTGCAAAAAACAAGCCACCATACAGCTCCATCATCCAAAAAATAAAAAAGTTATAGCTCTCAGAATAAAGCTATGCTAAAAAAATATTTTTTCTATAAAATTTCTTTTATTATGTAAAAGTGCAAAACATAGAAATACGATATAAATGTGGTACCGCTGTAAACGTACTGACCCGAAGAATAAAGCTGCCTTATCAATTTTACCAAACGCGGAACAGAATAAAAAAAAACAATTCCTGAATTGTTGGTTTTTGTTTATTCTGCCTCCCAAAAATCGGAATACAAAAGCGATCAAAAAATGTCACGTGCCTGAAAATGGCACCAATAACAACGTCAACTCATCCCACAAAAAAAAGCCGTCAAATGACTGTCTGCCAAAATCTGGAAAAATTATAGCTCTCAAAATACGGCGATGCAAAAACTAGATTTTACAAAAAATGTGACTTTTAGTGTGTGACAGCTGTCAGTGATAAAAACCCCATATGATTCTGGTATCGCTGTAGTCTCACCGACCCGAAGAATAAAGTCGTCTAATCACTTATACCACACGAGGAACGGCATAAAAAATAAACTCTCAGGTTAGGGTTGTGCTAGGGTTAGGGTTATGCTAGGGTTAGGGTTGTGCTACAGTTAGGGCTGGGGTTGGGGTTAGGGTTGGGGTTAGGGTTGTGATGGGGTTGGGATTTTTTTCAAAAGTAAGAAAAAAAGATGACGATATGGCGACTAGTGTTGAGCGCAAGTGCTCGCTACTTGAGTTTGCATCGGGTGTTCTGGTATGCATTAAGTATCGTGGGTATTTGAGTGACATGCTTGAGTCTCCGCCCCATATGCTTCACAGCCCAAAAAACTTTGCGTGGATTGCCTGCCATGCACGAGCGATCCCCGCATGTTTTTTTTTGGGTGTCTAATAACCGTGAAACATCCGGGCGGGGACTCGAGCATGTCACTCGAGCACACGCAGTACATGGTGCATACCTGAGTACCCGATGCAAACTCAAGTAGCGAGCACTTGCGCTCAAGACTAATGACAACTTATTCAATATGATGACCTAATTTTATCAAATTCTGTGTCGTACCTCTGGGTTCAAAATGTTCACTATACACCTTAATAAAATCCTTGAGGGGTATAGTTTCCAAAATGGGGTCACTTGTGGGGGAGCTGCACTGTTTAGGCACATCAGGGGCTCTCCAAACGCGACATGGTGTCCGCTAACAAATTGAATGGAAAATCGGCTCAAATTGTTAGCAGACGCCATGTTGCGTTTGGAGAGCCCCTGTGTGCCCAAACATTGGAGCTTCCCCACAAGTGACCCCATTTTGGAAACTAGACCCCCCAAGGCACCTATCTAGATGCATAGTGAGCACTTGGTACCCCCAGGTGCTTCACAAATTGATTCATAAAAATGAAAAAGTGTTTTTTTTTTCACTTTTTCATTTTTACGAATCAATTTGTGAAGCGCCTGGGGGTTCCAACTGCTCACTATGCATCTAGACAGGTGCCTTGGGGGGTCTAGTTTCCAAAATGGGGTCACTTGTGGGGGAGCTCCAATGTTTGGGCATACAGGGGCTCTCCAAACGCAACATGGTGTCCGCTTACAAATTGAGCCGATTTTCCATTCAATTTGTTAGCGGACACCATGTTGCATTTGGAGAGTACCTGTGTGCCCAGACATTGGAGCTCCCCCACAAGTGACCCCATTTTGGAAACTAGACCCCCCAAGGCACCTATCTAAATGCATAGTGAGCACTTGGAACCCCTAGGTGCTTCACACATTGATTCATAAAAATGAAAAAGTGAAAAAAACAACACTTTTTCATTTTTACGAATCAATTTGTGAAGCACCTGGGGGTACCAAGTGCTCACTATGCATCTAGATAGGTGCCTTGGGGGGTCTAGTTTCCAAAATGGGGTCACTTGTGGGGGAGCTCCAATGTTTGGGCACACAGGGGCTCTCCAAACGCAACATGGCGTCCGCTAATTATTCAAGCAAATTTTACAATCAAAAAGTCAAATGGCGCTCCTTCCCTTCAGAGCCCTGCCGTGCGCCCAAACAGTGTTTTTTCCCCACATATGGGGTATCTGCGTGCCCAGGGGAAATTGCACAACAAATTTGGGGTCCATTTTTTCTTGTTACCCCTGTGAAAATAAAAAAAATTGGGTCTAAAGTAACATTTTTGTGTAAAAAGTTAAATGTTAATTTTTTTCTTCCACATTCCAAAAGTTCCTGTGAAGCACCTGAAGGGTTAATAAACTTATTGAATGTGGTTTTGAGCACCTTGAGGGGTGCAGTTTTTAGAATGGTGTCTCTTTTGGGTATTTTCTGTCATAAAGACCTCTCAAAGTGACTTCAAATATGATGTGGTCCCTAAAAAAGTGGTTTTGTAAATTTTGTTGGAAAAATGAGAAATCGCTGGGCAACTTTTAACCCTTATAGCTCCCTAACAAAAAAAATTTTTGGTTCCAAAATTGTGCTGATGTAAAGTAGACATGTGGGAAATGTTATTTATTAACTCTTTTGTGTGACATATCTCTCTGATTTAAGGGTATAAAAATAAAAATTTTGAAAATTGCAACATTTTCAACATTTTCGCCAAATTTCCGTTTTTTTCACAAATAAACGCAAGTGATATCGAAGAAATTTTACCACAATCATGAAGTACAATATGTCACGAAAAAACAATCTCAGAATCAGGGGGATCCGTTGAAGCGTTCCAGAGTAATTACCTCATAAAGTGACAGTGGTCAGAATTGTAAAAATTGGCCTGGTCATTAACGTGCAAACCACCCTCGGGGGTTAAGGGGTTAATGACTTGGCCCCAGAATATTTGCGCCATACAAAACTGCAAAATATAAAACCTCAGAATAATTAAAATATCTGCCTATGTTTAATCGGGAAATAGTTATGCCAATCACTGCTGTCCGATTGTACCAGACAAACACAAATATCATTGGTTCACCACTTAGAACGTATGTGTTATTTATAAGGACTTAGCGTCCTTATAATTGCTGTAAATCCATGTGATTACAGCTATTAAATATTAATTAGAACACAAAAAGTCTCAACAACTTTACATTATAAAACCACTATTATCAAAGTTATCAGTGAGGCCGCGAGAGCAACTACACTGCGTCTAAAGCCCCCCAGGTCAGAATGGCACCAGATATTATTCATACAGTATAAGTAATAAAAACAAGTGTAGTGTTTTGTTTTTCCTTTTTCTCAAGCATAGCAAATTGCCAAACCAAGGAGAAAAAAAATAATCCCAAGAATCATGTTGTCCATCGGTGAACCGACTCCAGGCCCTAATGGTTTGTGATGATGGGGGTTATAGTACTTTAAAATGCACCAGAGTTTAATCAATATCAAAGCAATTATTATTATTAATGGTTCCACAATTTCCCCAGTATTAAAAGTTTGCTAACTTGGATAAACATTTTACTCTGCCCCATCTATATCAATCTACAGATCCAAGCCCTCACCACCTACTGCCTCCTCCAGCTCCACACATTTCCCAATTTTGTTCTTTCCTCAACTTTAGGTCAACAAAAATGTTTGTGAATGTTCATCACCTCCTGCTTAGATTACTACAATATCCTGGTTATTCCACCTCTCCACTCATTAATTACCTTTCCAAGTCAACCTCTTTACTGGCTGCTAACATATAACTTTGGCTATGTTCACATCATGTTTTAGCCACATGAAAAAAAAAATCAATGGAAGAAGAGATTCAGGTGTATTTGCCAATGAGGCCATTGACTTAATGAAGTCACTTTGTAAACTAGATCAGATTGAGCACAAAGGTGGACACTATTAAAAATTACCAACAAATAAAATTGCATTCTGTAGCGGTATAGCATGTAAATATGAAATATATGAAATTTGAATTGCATTACTGCTCTAGATAATATGAAAAAATGGAGATATACGTAGCACATAATTTGGTCAATTCATGCCTGCCGATTAGCCAACAACAAGGCGATCTTCTTTGCTGGGAACCTATCCTATTGTGAATCCTCTCCTAAGCTGAAGCCTACATTTATATGGGTAGGTAGCCAAAAATTAGATTAGACACAACATCAAGTGACTCCATTTGCTTCATTAAAGTCAATGGACCTGAGGGCGAACATGCTTGAATCTCGTTTTTCGGGACTTCAGACAGAAGCCATGACGAGCCACTGACAAGTGTCAAAAAAGGTGATGAGAACTCGGCCTTACTAGGCTGTTCACATCCTGTACCTATCATACATCTCTGGCCTCACCTCCCGCCACCCCCCCATTCACAATCTCTAGACCTCACAACATCTCCTTCTCTGCTCTCCTCTCATCTGCTCCTCCAACAACTGGCTCCAAGATTTAATGTTGACATCAGTGACAGAAGAAGCATCTAAAATGTTTTATAACTAATATACAATATAGAAACAATAATGGAGGATTCGCTTAATTCATTTGGAATTTTTGAGCTAGCGCATTACATCAAATTATTAATACTGGCCGACAATCTTGTGGATTGAAGTATGGTTTACACACTCCTAAGAAAATGATTTTGTAGAGAACATTCTCACCAGTATCCAGGATCGGAGGCCACGTTCTAATATCGACGGCTGCTGCTGCTTCCCTTGACCGTAACAGTTTACAAATGAGTTGCGTAGTCATTAAGCAGGCCGAACGACTCACCTGGGAGACAAGGAGGAAGAAAATGAGGAAATAATTATGTCTGCTTCCAACCTAACAAACATAGAAAAATTCTACTCTCCTCGGGGGTTTCTGAAACCAGAATATTATTCTAAAACACAAGTTCAACGAATGCCATGTATTAATATTTTGTCTTTTGAGTAATAAACACTACGTTGTGGAAGTCTGGAATCGCTATCAAAGCTAAGTGAGCCAGAAATTGCCAAGACATGGAAATAACATCAAGCCAAAGCAAACTAATACTCATTTGCAACAGCCAGAAAATGTGTAGGGTAGTAAAATAACTTTTGTCATATGACAACTTCAATGCAGGGAACATCAATATTACAAAAAAAAAACAAACCTTGCCTAAATGATTTCAGATCTTATACGATGACTGAATTTGCACATATCCAGTTTTAGAGACCAAGAAACTGGGCAACTGGCTAAGGGCATGATTTCTGGAAAGGAATCCTGAAAGCATCATATAACTTAGCAAAATGTAGTGTTATATGGGGACATTATTGGCCAAATATCTATCGTGCAATGAGAAGATAGAAAAACTGTCAGCTACAGGAATTATATTCTACATTTCAATATCCATCTGTTCTAATGGAAAACAGTCTTCCGCCAGAGGTGTCCGTTAGCGGCCTTATTCCGCTTTCTCTATTGAGAAGACACATACCCATCAAAGTTTGGTTTATAGTCACCTCAACCGACCAGTAATGGGTATGATCAGAGCTGCCCACTTAGGACAACTTAAAGTAAGAGAATGGCACATCACTGAACATGTATGATATATATATTACTTAAAAAGAACCGGTCATTAGGATTTTATACTCCAAACTAAGGGCATATATATATATATATAGATAGATAGATAGATATATAAAGGTGAGGGTACTGATCAGGAATAATTGAGTAAGCAACTGTAATGCTAATGCCGGCACCCCTGCATGGTTTCCCTTCCCCTCCATGCAGGGACACTGACCTACTCACCGGTGCGTCCAAGCGGTCACCTCCCCGTCTCTAGGCACATCTCCCTGCTTTCTATTGTCTGTGCACGCTGGGAGGCGTTCTCTACAAAATCAATCCCAAATAGGAAGCTGCTTGAGCAACGTTCTCCCATTAGTGAGTGTTTATGCCACTAGACAGTTGCCAGGTCCCAGTCCTGTGTGACCAGAGCCTGAACCCTTGGTCCTTGTGTGGCCAGAGCCTGAACCCAAACCTCTGGTACCTGTGTGGCCAGGGCCTGAACCTGAAAAAGCGTCTGGCGGTACCTGAACCCTGAAGCCGCACTGACAGTATCTGAACCCTGAAGCCGCACCGGCGGTATTCGAACATGTAACCATTCCGTCAGTACTAGAACCTGCACTTGTGTCAGTCCTGGTTAGTGTTCCATAGTCTGTACTGTTGGAGCTTGTTCCAAGATCCGAATCCAACCCTGTCTGTGACTCTGTGTCAGTATCCGTTCAGCCTGAGGATCCAAAACCTGCATAGTCTGAACAGAATCCTTATCCTGTCTTGCCAGGTTACTCTGACCCCAGTCCGTGTCAACGTACCTGACCCTTGGGGTCAGCAGTTGAAGTACCGGGGACTGCCTAGGAGTGGTATCTGGTGGTTACGTGCAGCTCAAGCCTGACTCCACCATCAGGAGCTCTAGTGAACACCAGGTAGCCACTTAGCTATGCCCTTTCCTAGGCAAGCTCGTGGGTCAAAAAAACACGTACGTCCTCTGCGAGCGTGACAGCAACCATGGCCCCGATTCATGAAGACTGATGTTTTTAATGCCAGTTGTAATGAAGGGAGTTCTACTGTAAATGAACCAAATTCATTAAGAAAGATGCGCCTCTTAGTGAACTTGACGCATCGCACAACTTCTGTGCAGCTTTGCCAGAAATGTTACTCTAGTCAGGGGCTGGTGTACATTTCTGATATAAAGTGTAACTATCGTTTTACAATAGAACACAAGAAAATAAGAAACTTTGTAATAGATTTTATTGGAGAAATCTGCTTCTTTCTCCTTCTGAACTCATCATTCATTCTCAAAATTCTCAATTCTTGGGTAAAATAACTCTTCAGTGAGTACAGACTTCCCCATTACGGAGATTATTACTCTTTAAAGTATATGTAATCTCTCAATGACAAAAAATGTAGAGCGTGAAAGAATATCGGGTGAGCAGAGGTGAGATTGTGAGAGGCACCGACAATATGACATATAACCTATACGTATTCTCAGGAGTAGGCTATTAGTGTGTGTCTGAATGGTTGCCGAGGACCAAACTGCTATGACAGATGATCATTTATGATTTGCTTAGAGGACTACTTTGGCATGAAATCAAACTTCCCTGCAAGCATTCATCGATTTGAGGTTCTGCTGTCGTATCCTTATTACTGAGCTATAAAGTATTCCTCCGTAGAGTGAGCACTGCCATGATGGACACCATCGCACTCTATATGGCACTAATGTAAAATATTAATGCCATAAGCTTTACCAAGTATGTTGGATTAAAGGAATGGGACACATTTATTTTTGTTACAAGTTTTAAAGTGTCCTAAAAGAGTCCTGTAGTCGGATGATGTGGCAGCAGCCACCTATAGCAAACAACTGCACCATTCATTGAGGTTTTTGGAAGAGAACTTTCAATATGGTCCCCGGAAAGCCCTGCTAAGGTGGCAAGGTATGAGCATGGCGTTTTAGCTGTAGAAATGGATAATTGTTGACATGCATACAAGGTCAGGTGGAACAGAGATTGGGACACATTTGTGTTTACATAACTTTGGTGGTAACTCTGGTGGTAAATGTGATAAATTGAGCAATTTATGTGTCTTAGACTCTTTTTGCAGTAATAGGGGGTATGGCTTAGATAAAAATGGGGGTCTTCAAGAAAAAGAATGTGACTTGGAATGCGATAAGACGGACAAAATTGTACTGGCATGATTAAGCTGGGGTTGTCCAGTAGACGACTAACCATTTACGTCTCATTCTGGACGTGGCCACTGCAGCTGCCTTAGTCAAGTACAAATCCCCAAACTTCAGACAGTTATGACATCAAATTTAAAAAACAAAAAAACTTTAATGGACAAGTTTAGCTCTGCAACAAACAACCACAGACTGAGCGCGGCCACTATCCTCTTATCAGAGATAGTCCAACCAAACGACAACAGACTGAGCGCGGCCACTATCCTCTTATCAGAGATAGTCCAACCAAACGACAACAGACTGAGCGCGGCCACTATCCTCTTATCAGTGATAGTCCAACCAAACGACAACAGACTGAGCGCGGCCACTATCCTCTTATCAGTGATAGTCCAACCAAACGACAACTGACTGAGCGCGGCCACTATCCTCTTATCAGTGATAGTCCAACCAAACGACAACAGACTGAGCGCGGCCACTATCCTCTTATCAGTGATAGTCCAACCAAACGACAACAGACTGAGCGCGGCCACTATCCTCTTATCAGTGATAGTCCAACCAAACGACAACAGACTGAGCGCGGCCACTATCCTCTTATCAGTGATAGTCCAACCAAACGACAACAGACTGAGCGCGGCCACTATCCTCTTATCAGTGATAGTCCAACCAAACGACAACTGACTGAGCGCGGCCACTATCCTCTTATCAGTGATAGTCCAACCAAACGACAACAGACTGAGCGCGGCCACTATCCTCTTATCAGTGATAGTCCAACCAAACGACAACAGACTGAGCGCGGCCACTATCCTCTTATCAGTGATAGTCCAACCAAACGACAACAGACTGAGCGCGGCCACTATCCTCTTATCAGTGATAGTCCAACCAAACGACAACAGACTGAGCGCGGCCACTATCCTCTTATCAGTGATAGTCCAACCAAACGACAACTGACTGAGCGCGGCCACTATCCTCTTATCAGTGATAGTCCAACCAAACGACAACAGACTGAGCGCGGCCACTATCCTCTTATCAGTGATAGTCCAACCAAACGACAACAGACTGAGCGCGGCCACTATCCTCTTATCAGTGATAGTCCAACCAAACGACAACTGACTGAGCGCGGCCACTATCCTCTTATCAGTGATAGTCCAACCAAACGACAACAGACTGAGCGCGGCCACTATCCTCTTATCAGAGATAGTCCAACCAAACGACAACAGACTGAGCGCGGCCACTATCCTCTTATCAGTGATAGTCCAACCAAACGACAACAGACTGAGCGCGGCCACTATCCTCTTATCAGTGATAGTCCAACCAAACGACAACAGACTGAGCGCGGCCACTATCCTCTTATCAGTGATAGTCCAACCAAACGACAACAGACTGAGCGCGGCCACTATCCTCTTATCAGTGATAGTCCAACCAAACGACAACAGACTGAGCGCGGCCACTATCCTCTTATCAGTGATAGTCCAACCAAACACCAGTCCAATGTTCCATAAAAACGACTTTGATCTACATTTATAGAATATACATACAATGCATTACAAACATGTTTCAAAAACAGATAGGCGTTTCTCCTTCTATCTGCATGTTTTTAATGCATTGTATGCATATTCTAACAATAAATATCAAAGTCATTTTATGGAGCAACGTGCTGGCGTTTGGTTGGACTATCTGTGTGTGTGTATGTAACGGAAGAGAAATTAATGGAGTTTATTCTGGGTGTAGAATTAAATCCCCCTAAGTGTAAATTATTTAGTATGTTAGAAGTCACCTTGAAATTAAAGATCCTCACATTCAGCAATCTGGAGACGTACACTACGGTTTACAGCAGCGTTTATAGGTATCAGAGGCATGCTCTTCAGTTAAAGAACACTTACCGCATTGTCACCTGCTGATAACAAAATGCAGACTACATTTACCAACTAGGTGGGATATCGCAGAATTTACATACAGCAAATACTTACAAGAACGGAAACAAATTAAATGACTATAATTAATATGCAGTTTCCCACCACCACATTTTTGATGTGGGTAATTGAAGCCTGTACAATTAACAAGCATGACATCTGAGAACCATATGGAAATCAATTTCACCCAAAATTTATGGAATAATTGTTCCCATTACTTAAAAAAGTAATTAACATCAATTTAATCTAATGTGTGTAGATTATGAACACAATGCACTACTTCGACATCCCACACCTGCTTACAGAAGGAGCGCCTCCTGCTCAGAGGAGTCTATAATAGGACACTTTTGAGGGTAAATTTGCACACACTAATCGGCATCGGCAGTGTGCTGCATGGCCTATTACCAACGTGGATAGATTTATGCATTTACCGCAAATTACAGCACTTGTCAGTCACTCAACTTGTACAGTCGGTCACCAAAGTTTTTGCCACCTAATCTGAGAGCAGCATAATGTAGAGACAGAGATCCTGATTCCAGCAATGTGCCACTTATTTGGCTGCTTGCAGTATTATCAGCAGGAGATTATCACTAGAGGACTTGTAAACCAGTATGCAGTTCTCTGTATTCATGAGCTCTGTATAACGCCGCCCCTCAATACTGATTGGGAGCTTTCTGCCTATGCACAGTGCACAAATACAGCTGTGAATCAGTGATGTGGGCAGGGTTATACAGAGGTCAGCATTCAGAGAACTGGTAGATAAAACAGAGATTTTATCAAAACTGCAACAAGCAGCGCAGTAAGCGATATATCTCTGCCCCTACATCATGTTGATCTCAGATGGGAAGCAAAAACCTAGTGACATGTTCTCTTTAAATAAGGTATTTCAACTAGCCTCATGGCAATCGACCGATGCCATTCAGCATGTGAGAATACACCAAGTCTTAGCTCTAATTATCTCATCTGATCAGGACACAATTATTGAATAATGAACAAATGAAAATAAAGAAAAACAAAAATAGAGAAAAACTCAGCACTCATGGAGCTGAGCAGTAGAACAGTGCCAATTTAATTTAAGCAATCCATTGGAATATATATTTGATGTTTCGGTCATAGATTTACGACCTTCATCAGAAAGCAACGGATTGCAGCGGATGGGGTAGGTTCAAGAAAAGAAGCGCAAAGAAACTGACATAGTCGCAAGCTCCTCTGCACGAATTACTGTGTTGGAATTCCTTTGCGCTTCTTCTCCTGAAAAATGTTTTTTTTTTTTTACAAAACTGCTCCAAAAACTGTCTCTTTTTGTAGTGGTTTTTAGATGTGAATATTTCAGCCAGAAAAATGCACGTAAAAAATCTCCGTGTGAACAAAGCCTTACGGTTTATGTGTTGCACTGTAGATCAAGCAAATACTTGATCTACTGCGAAATGCAAATGCCTGTGCGGCTACTCTCCCGGAGGAAAGGGCGCTGCTCAAGTGGGCCTCGTCTGCATTCCCTATTGATAAAGTGAATTGATGAAAAGTACCCACTTCCTAATAGACACCCCAATATCAGAAAAAAGTGGAGTATCCCATCTTCCTTCAGTGGTCTTACTAGATAAAGAAAGTCATCTGTATGGTGTTCGTCTACTTGATGAAGCGCAGAAGGAGAATTAACATATTCCAGGATCTACTGTGCCAGGATATGGCGATCTAAGCGGGAAACTTTCTCTTGGTGAGAGCATCAAAGTTGGCACAGGGAGACTTATTGGCCACACAATGCTTGACTGAAAAATTAAGTATGCAAATATTAAAAGAATAGGGTCTCTTTGCCTCCAATTGGAAGTTACAATCCTGTAAGTTAATGTCAACCCTTTAAAAAAACCTTGCTCTATGACATAGCATATAATGCCAAACCAAAATCTGCATACTGCTGTTTCAGGGTTTTTGTCCCTCATCAGTGCAAAGCAGGAACACTGGTTGGCAGCATGTGAATACTTTGTCCGTTGGTCAAAAGGGGTAAAATTTCTCTCTGTGGAGAGTGTCAAGCTGGGGTAGGGAAACTTACAGTACAGACCAAAAGTTTGGACACACCTTCTCATTTAAGGATTTTTCTGGATTTTCATGACTATGAAAATTGTGCAATCACACTGAAGGCATCAAAACTATGAATTAACAATGTGGAATTATATACTTAACAAAAAAGTGTGAAACAACTGAAAATATGTCTTATATTCTAGATTCTTCAAAGTAGCCACCTTTTGCTTTGATGACTGCTTTGCACACTCTTGGCATTTTCTTGATGAGCTTCAAGAGGTAGTCACCGGAAATGGTTTTCACTTCACAGTTGTGCCCTGTCAAGTTTAATAAGTGGGATTTCTTGCCTTATAAATGGGGTTAGGACCATCAGTTGTGTTGTGAAGAGGTCAGGTGGATACACAGCTGATAGTCCTACTGAATAGACTGTTAAAATTTGGATTATGGCAAGAAAAAAGCAGCTAAGTAAAGAAAAACGAGTGGCCATCATTACTTTAAGAAATGAAGGTCAGTCAGTCCGAAAAATTGGGCAACCTTTCAAAGTGTCCCCAAGTGTAGTTGCAAAAACCATCAAGCGCTACAAAGAAACTGGCTCACATGAGGACCGCCCCAGGAAAGGAAGACCAAGAGTCACCTCTGCTTCTGAGGATAAGTTTATCCGAGTCACCAGCCTCAGAAATCGCAGGTTAACAGCAGCTCAGATTAGAGACCAGGTCAATGCCACACAGAGTTCTAGCAGCAGACACATCTCTACAACAACTGTTAAGAGGAGACTTTGTGCAGCAGGCCTTCATTGTAAAATAGCTGCTAGGAAACCACTGCTAAGGACAGGCAACAAGCAGAAGAGACTTGTTTGGGCAAAAGAACACAAGGAATGGACATTAGACCAGTGGAAATCTGTGCTTTGGTCTGATGATGAGTCCAAATTTGAGATCTTTGGTTCCAACCACCGTGTCTTTGTGCGACGCAGAAAAGGTGAACGGATGGACTCTACATGCCTGGTTCCCACCGTGAAGCATGGAGGAGGAGGTGTGATGGTGTGGGGGTGCTTTGCTGGTGACACTGTTGGGGATTTATTCAAAATTGAAGGCATACTGAACCAGCATGGCTACCACAGCATCTTGCAGTGGCATGCTATTCCATCCGGTTTGCGTTTAGTTGGACCATCATTTATTTTTCAACAGGACAATGACCCCAAACACACCTCCAGGCTGTGTAAGGGCTATTTGACCAAGAAAGAGAGTGATGGGGTGCTACGCCAGATGACCTGGCCTCCACAGTCACCAGACCTGAACCCAATCGAGATGGTTTGGGGTGAGCTGGACCGCAGAGTGAAGGCAAAAGGGCCAACAAGTGCTAAGCATCTCTGGGAACTCCTTCAAGATTGTTGGAAGACCATTTCCGGTGACTACCTCTTGAAGCTCATCAAGAGAATGCCAGGAGTGTGCAAAGCAGTCATCAAAGCAAAAGGTGGCTACTTTGAAGAACCTAGAATATAAGACCTATTTTCAGTTGTTTCACACTTTTTTGTTAAGTATATAATTCCACATTGTTAATTCATAGTTTTGATGCCTTCAGTGTGAATGTACAATTTTCATAGTCATGAAAATACAGAAAAATCTTTAAATGAGAAGGTGTGTCCAAACTTTTGGTCTGTACTGTATGTGCAATGCAGAGAAGTATGTTGTGGCTGAAGTAGCACCAGGCACGAGTTTAATTTTGTTTTCTAATGGCATTCTCATATTCACAAAGTCATTTCTTATCAAGAGCGAATGGATCTGGGTTCTTGTTTTCACTGAACAGTTAAAAGAATCCTCCTGCATACTATACATTACTGTCACCATAAAGTGATATTTAATGTCCCGTCCTAATGATGGCAGAGGAAATCTTCCTTTTTTTCTGCACTAGGAGCTTCTACAAGCTTCTAATTATGGGAGAAAAAATAAATAAAGAGCTGAATACATTAATTTTAGTAGCAAATGTATATCTTGCTTTCTCATTATACTACAATATATTCCGGCTAAACAAAATTTCGTTTTCAAAATATGGAGCTGTATATCTTATGCAAAGAAATGCGATTCTTACACTGGAGGAAAATTTCAAATGTCTTTCTTTTCAGAACAAGGACTTTTTCATAGATCATTGTTAAAGGGGCCCTACCTTGCACTGGATTTTTTTTTTTATTTAAAGCAACTACCTGCTCTAAGGCTGAGTTCACCTAGCGTTTGCTACTACGGTCAGTGTCTCCGTCAGGGCTTAGATCTAAACCCCCGCAAAATGGGATTCGGGCGTATGCGATGACGGGGTCATTGACTACATCGATGCAGACGAAGTAACTGCGTGCTCCATCATACATCATCTTCAGAAGTACACGCATACTGGATGCATACAGCAAAACGTAGTTGACTATGTTTTCCTGCCAGCTTCAACTAGGGGTATACTGCTGAAAATAACGCACAACAGAAGACACTGTGACCCCGTCTGCATCACTGTAGTCAATGACCCCGTCAGCGCATACGTCCAAATCCCCATTTTGCAGAGGATCGGGCAAAAACAATTGTGGCAAAGAATATATAAATTCCGCCTAATTGGTGCAGCTCCACTGATTTCGGAACAGTTTTACTTTGTCTTCCGGTCCAAAGTTATACCCCCTGGAAATAAAGATGCAAATTTTCCCTAAAACCAACTGGGCGTGTACCACACAACTTCTCTGTGGGCGTGTGTGCTTTTTCTCCACTGATGCTGGCCAATTAAAACACAGCCACGTCCACAGATAAGTTCTGTGGTATTCGCCCAGTTGGTTAAAGAGAAAATTTGCACCTTTATTACCAGGGGGGAATAACTTTGCAAAGTAGGGCAACAGAATAAAAAGAAAAAACTGTTCCAGAGTCCGTGGTGAAGCAGCAATTGAAGAAGGTACTTGGTTTAAATTTAAAAAATCCAGTGAAAGATCCTCTTTAAGGTTGGAGCTTAGTATAGGAGCTGGCATCAAGATAACGGAGAAATGACAGAAGAATGTTGTTATATATCACCCATATGTTGACCAGCCTCATATGAAATCATCATCAAAGCTCATAAAATACCTGCTCACTATCCGATGGATGATTTATACCTTACCTCCACAATCATCTTCACCGTAGGCAGCGTCGTTGCGATGTTCTGTGGGTGTGGAGGTCGCACTGTTATTGGCACACAACCAGCGTACAGACAGCCATAAAATGCTGCAATCAGATCTATTCCTGCAGAGCCGAATCAGAAAGCTGAATCAGTAAAAATACTAATTCAAAGGGAACGTTTCATTAAGAGAACGCTATTAACCTGCAGACATGGGATTAATCTGCAGGTTAATAGCATTCTAAAGCTGCCGGCACCCGGCACCCGCACTGAGAGCCCCACTGCCGGGAGAAAATTAACTTTATTCCTCCCAGCAGCCTTGGGTTTTCAGTCATAGGGATGGTGCTGGTGAGGCTTCAGTCACCGCATAGAGAGCGGCTGTAACGGCGCTCCGGCACTGACTGACAGCTGGCTCAGCACTACCGCACCGAGAGGTGACTAAATTTGCAACGGCCCACCCCTCCTAAGAGGAATAAAGTTCATTTACTCCCGGCAGCGGGGCTCTCAGTGTCGGTGCCGTGCAGCTTCAAAACGCTACTAACCTGCAGATTAACCCCTTATGTGCAGGTTAATAGTGTTTTTTTACATGACAGGTTCCCTTTAATAGGGTCCTTTTCATTAACAAGTTTTTACCAAATTCCTATGTAGTGTAGTAATGGTCACAAAATAAAGATGACACATTAAACCAATTACCTGCATGAAGGTGCACATATACAAGAAGGTGTGTATTTAATGAAGTTTTCTGCCACTTTCTTTATGTTTACATATGAAATAAGAAGTGCCATATACTAACATATAACTCCCCTGCCGCTTCTCCAGTCTCCTCTCCTCCTTTTCCGGCATGGTCAGTAAGTGACTGCTGCAGCCCATCAGTGGCTGCAGTGATTGACTGTCGCTGCACAGAACAGAATGAGGTGAGATCGACGGAGGTTTGACAGGTGAGTATATGTTATTTTGACAGTGGGGGTCATATGTAAATTTAGAGAAAGTGGCGGAGAACCCCTTTAACCCATTATCAATTATCCTATTAGGAAATTTGAATAAAATCTAAGAAGTCCCCCAGTAAACTATCAACCATAATGGTATTTCACTTGGAGGGCTTTGATCGAAGGTACAGTTATATGAAAAAGTTTGGGCACACCTATTAATCTTAAGCTTAATGTTTTATAAAAATTGGTGTTTTTGCAACAGCTATTTCAGTTTGATATATGTAATATATATTGAAATGAGATTTATTGTACTAACTGAAAATGTGTAATCTGCATTCAAACAAAATTTGACAGGTGCATAAGTATGGGCACCCTTATCATTTTCTTGTTTGAAATACTCCTACCTACTTTTTACTGACTTACTAAAGCACTTTTTTTGGTTTTGTAACCTCATTGAGCTTTGAACTTCATAGCTAGGTGTATGCAATCATGAGAAAAGCTACTTAAAGTGGCCACTTGCAAGTTGTTCTCCTGTTTGAATCTCCTCTGAAGAGTGGCATCATGGGCTCCTCAAAACAACAGTCAAATGATCAGAAAACAAAGATTATTCAACATAGTTGTACAGGGGAAGGATACAAAAAGCTGTCTCAGAGATTTAACCTGTCAGTTTCCAGTGTGAGGAACATAGTAAGGAAATGGAAGAACACAGGGACAGTTCTTGTTAAGGCCAGAAGTGGCAGGCCAAGAAAAGCATCAGAAAGGCAGAGAAGAAGAATGGTGAGATCAGTCAAGGACAATCCTCAGACCACCTCCAGAGAGCTGCAGCATCAACTTGCTGCAGATGGTGTCACTGTGCATCGGTCAACTATACAACGCACTTTGCACAAGGAGAAGCTGTATGGGAGAGTGATGCGAAAGAAGCCGTTTCTGCAAGCACGCCACAAACAGAGTCGGCTGAGGTATGCAAAAGCACATTTGGAGAAGCCAATTTCTTTTTGGAAGAAGGTCCTGTGGACTGATGAAACCAAGATTGAGTGGCATGGCGGCAAAAAAACACAGCATTCCAAGAAAAACACTTGCTACCCACAGTAAAATTTGGTGGAGGTTCCATCATGCTTTGGGGCTATGTGGCCAATGCCGGCACCGGGAATCTTGTTAAAGTTGAGGGACGCATGGATTCCACTCAGTATCAGCAGATTCTTGACAATAATGTTCAAGAATCAGTAATAAAGTTGAAGTTACGCAGGGGATGGATCTTTTAGCAAGACAATGATCCAAAACACCGTTCCAAATCTACTCAGGCATTCATGCAGAGGAACAATTACAATGTTCTGGAATGGCCATCCCAGTCCCCAGACCTGAATATCATTGAACATCTGTGGGATCATTTGAAGAGGGCTGTCCATGCTCGGCGACCATCAAACTTTACAAAACAATTCCAGTTCAGTTAAGAGGAATGGTCAAAAATACCTTCATCCAGGATCCAGGAACTCATTAAAAGCTACAGGAAGCGACTAGAGGCTGTTATTTTTGCAAAAGGAGGATCTACTAAATATTAATGTCACTTTTCTGGTGAGGTGCCCATACTTATGCACCTGTCAAATTTTGCTTGAATGCAGATTGCACATTTTCTGTTAGTACAATAAACCTCATTTCAAGGCAGAAACATTACTGTGTCCAACAGTTATTACATATATCAAGCTGAAATAGCTGTTTCAAAAACACCAATTTTTATAAAACATTAAGCTTAAGATTAATATGGGTGCCCAAACTTTTTCATATAACTGTATAAGGAGAGTGGCGAATAGTCTATCCGGCAATGTAGTTAAATCCTTCTTTCAGCTGCCAGTGGAATATGAACGGCCTCACACTGATTTTTATAAGTTCTTGAAGTTGCAACATGTTTATCTTGCAGAGTCGTTGGTGGTGACAGGTGGATTACGCTTCAACAGAATAATATATCTCATTGCCAACATGGATAATTCAATGGGAACTATCTCAATGAAATACCAGTCTCTGATAGAGTAAGCACTGTCAAAATTCCCAGTAAAGAAAAATGGGAATAGTGTATAAGACCCAAAGAAGAAGAGAAATGGAGAAAAATTTTAGAGAGGATCCCCCAACTTTCACTAATGATGCACACAAACTCAAAGAGTAGAGTACGCCAGAGATGAGTAAGGTAAGGGATCCTCTTGTTTATAAATTAATTTCTAATAAAAAGATGAATTTTATGGATGGAAGTGCCAGAAAATCCTTATTTCTTCTTAGGTTGTAATATATATATATATATATGTATACCTGGAGGATACACAAGAGCCACATGATCTCCATCTTGTAAGTGTCCTCTTTCCATCAACATCACTGCTATTTTCTCAGCCCGCTTATGTAATTGGCTGCACGTCAGAGAATTGGCAATAGTTCCCTGTAGGTAAAAAATACAGAGAGATTAGTCACATCAGTGAGGTTGTTATATGTCGTATTATTGGCATCAAGGCTCCATTGCTGAGCGGTTTCATCAGTAGTACGGCACATGGCCGCTGTTTGGCTACAATGGTCACATGCTGCCCTTGATGGGGTTGTCCCACGAACAAAGTATATTTTAATCACTAGATCTTGGAATAAAAATAAGTTCCACAAAAATGTTCCTGTGCTGAGATAATCTTATAAATGTGCTCCTGCTGTGTACTGTGTAATGGCTGTGTCTCACCATACCACAGCTCCTGGCAAGGAAGGAGAGGCAAAAGAGTATTAACACCTGTGGTACTGATGTTCAACAAGCTTATGAATGTATGGCGGAATGGTGTCCACAAATTTTTGACCATGTGCCACAATCAAGGTCAGGAATGTGAAGCTGGACCTAACTATCATCTGTGGTTTGGACCAGTGTTCCCCAACTCCAGTGCTGAAGACCCACCAACAGGTCAAGTTTTCAGGATATCCTTAGTATTGCACATGTGATAATTCCAACCCTTGTACAATACTAGGGAAATCCTGAAAACATGACCTGTTGGTACGCCTTGAGGACTGGAGTTGGGGAACACTGTGTTGAACCTCAGCAGAGATTCATTTAGTAGTCTTGCTAAATAATACAGCAAAATCTCAAATTTCATGTAACTGATACAAACATTGTATGATCCACCCTAAAAAAGAAAGAGAAAATGCGATAGATAGTATAACTTTATATTACTAAGCCATTTTTGTTCTATCCATTACATGCTGGACCCTCCATTGTTTAACTTTCACACAAGACAATTCTGACACATAAAGCGGTGGTCTTGAAGGTCTTACCCTTGAGTTTAGTAATGTATAAAGCACGTGATCAGGAGTTGTCTGGGCTCTCCATTGTAAAACTTCAGACAAGAATAAGAACTAGAAAGAAAAAAAAACAAATTCATATAATGTATAGCGAAATATAATGATAAAGAAATCCTATGAAAAAAAAAAGAAGACTTGTTTAGACAATAGCAATCATATATCATGGCCAAAAAATGCAGGAGAAATCCAATGATCTAGCAACAATCACATCAGATAACGGAATATTTCTTTCATCTGTCACTATTATGTGTATATTACTACAGTAATTGGTAAGGGTAGATAACTTTGTTATATCTGCTCAATTATCTGCTTGCGTCTTATAGTCTTTGGATGATCGTATGTTGAATTAAATGTAAATGTCTATTCCCATTGCAGACATTATGGCATATCCATAGATACTAGATGCATGGGTGTCCCAACTCTGGAACCCCCATCTTTATCTCAACAATGGGGCCCTATCACCCTATTCGCTGTGAATGGATAGTAGGCCAAACTCTTTTTTAATTAAGACTGACGAAAAAAGCAGAGCAAGCAAGCTTGACTATTATAGTAGTAAATTGACAAAGCTGCAATGTGTGGTGACCTGACCATTTAAATTTGTGTGAGATGGGGCCTTGTCTCTAGATAAAGCCAGCATCGATCAGACATTTATGGAATATCCGGTGTGACAATCCCTTTAATCTAATCCCAATCTAAGCAGTTACATAATTGTAATACAATATGTCCGCAAATGTACATACTTACCACCAACATCTTGATTAGTAAAACAGGCAAAGTTTGACACCAACCCACAAAACCACCCCCTCGAATGACACCCACTATAAACCCTACTCCTTTTTTTAACCAGAAAATATTAGAATTTGCCAGGTTTGTTTAAAAAAAATTTAAAGAATCCCAGAAATTTCGAGACTGGTGGCAACTACGTATGAGAATAGAAATGTTACTGATCTGTTTCAGCACCAGCATCGCCCCTGCTCCCTTCTTCTATGGTCATCTTCTTTTCCTATAGTCCAAGTAACCCAACAAACTCCTTTGACATCACCACCCAAAAGCCTTTTAAGGCAGAATGAGTATTCATTGATCTTTGCATTGAGTTACCATATGCATTTCTGGAAAATTCCTCACCATCCATTTCTATCGGCTGGCTAATCACCTTTTCAGCAAATTCCTGCTTGTTTGTCATCTATCTGCATTTACTTTCTGGCTTAGACCTGCTGATTAAACCTTCGTCTGCAATAACTCTTCTCTGGCGCGGTTCACACTACAGCACTGCTGCAACAGTGTGTATCCTCTTTGCAAGCAAGTTTCAGTTTTCCTATTCATCACTGCAGCCTGCAGTTAACCATTTGTTTGCTGATTGCCTAATTTCCTGCCAAAGAGCATCTGTTTGCATATAGCGCAACAACTGTGCCATCAACCATATATTTGCTGCAAGCTACATACTACCTATACTGTACATCTTCAGTTCCTATGTTATCTGCACTCCTGGCTCAGTGTCCACTGTCCTGCATACTCTGCTGTGCTGGTGCTCGCTGATCCATGTGCCATCCGGCAATCACCTTCAGGCTATGTGACCACGATGCAGAAATGAAGCAGAAAATTTCCGCTTCATTTCTGCATCTCCTTGCCCGGAAAACCGCGTGCGGAATTTGACGGGCGTTTTTCACGCGTTTTGCACATGCGGAATTGCCTTGTGTTTTCTAATGCACTGTAGAAGGCAATTCCGCATGCGTAAACGCACAAATAATGGACATGCTGCGGAATTTTCCGCACATCAAAAACCCTGCGGAAAATTCCGCAGCATGGGCATTGAAATTGCGGATTTACATTGGGGACCATGGGGGAAGGATTACCAAGTGCTTACGCTGCAAAAATGCTTGAAAAACGCATCGTGGGCACGGACCCTCAGTCCTTGTTGCTCACCCTGATCTACAGCTTAGGAAACTCACCAGGTGAGTCCGTAACAAACCCTATCACATACTATCAACACATGATAGCTATAGCCCAATTATCTTTTTTAGAAAAGGGAATATCTACCAATTGTAGGCCTATTTATGGGGGAGGGGAGATACTTTGAATTGCGGTTAATCACATATTGATGATCAAGTTTTTGTGTATAAAGTATAAAATTGCACACAACAAATCCACAATAAATGCAATTGGGATTATTGCATCTACTTTAGACATGGTCTTCTGCTCAGAGTCGCTGTGTCTTATGACAGGCAGCGATTGAGTAACTTGTTTGAGTTCACCGAGGCGCGAGGCCTGGAAATGGCCTCTGTTTCTTCCTTTTTATATGAGTCACCCCTGAATACTGCCAAAACATCGCAATCTGCAAATGCTAAACAGTCTAAGAACTTCATCTCGGCTCCTCGGGTGTGACTGCGTGATTAATGCCTATGCAGAACGCATTAAATTAGGTCACAGCAGCACATTTACCCTACTGGAGATTGAGCCCACGTTATATTATTGTCAGCCTAATTTATAATTACACAATATAAGCTGTTATGAATGAGAGAAGACACAGCAGAAAAGCCACTTGTTGTCTCCTCACAGTGTCACATTCATGATATTTGTAGCTGCCGAAAATATGCCGTGGGAGTGGGAGAAGCACCAGGTGCGTTGGTACGGTTGCCAGGGCAACCATATAAGGCCGTAGTTATTTCTGCGGAGCTACGTCTGACACTATGGGACAGATTTAGAAAAACTGACTGAAATAAAAGCTTTTTTTATTGTCTATACTATAGCAACCAATCACAACACAGCTTTGATATTTAAAAAGCAGAATACCAAATGAAAGCCCAGCTGTGATTGGTTGCTATGGGCAACAGATTTTCTTTTAGGCAGTTTTCACTTTTCTCCTTCATTATCTGCTTATTGTAGCGGGAAATGCAGTTTGTTTGTTATTAATTGCAAATGTGCAATGTTTCATTATTGCCAACAGTTACTCCTTTACAGGGACAGTACCGAAAACTGGGTCACAAAAGAACAGGGATGTAACCAAATGTATATTCCAGAGTGAGCATTTTTGGAGCTTTCCTGGCCTTTTTGGGGGACGCTTTAGGCAGTATTCACAAAAAGGTTTAAAGGGATTGTCCAGTGAAACAGTAAAAATAAATTTTTATCCCTGACGGGGAACTTTTTTATCTCTAGTCCAATAGTGCAAAAATAATGTGAAATCCACCAAAATGGATCTTTAAAAAATGTAGATTTTATTAAAAAGCCATAAAAACCCAATCCTAGTCATATAAAACTGCAAACGCGTTTCAGACACTGTCTTCGCTCATTGCACAAAAACATATGGTGTCTGAAACACGTCTGCTGTTTTATATGGTGGTTGATTGGATTTTTATGGCTTCTCAATAAAATCTACATTTTTAAGGACAGATTTTCCTGTATTTCATATTCTTTTTTCAACTAACTTTTACGTCTTTTACAAAAGAGAGCAGCAGGTTGGACACCAGTCCTCCATTCCCTTCATTCTCTATGGGGTTGACTTCAAAAGAGAAGCGCAGCGCTAGGCAGCCCCAATTTCTCGGATGGGTTTTTTCTGTTTTTGCAGCTTAAGGATGGCTTGTTTCACCTGCATGGAGAGCTCCTTTGACTACATGTTTACTTCACACCAAAACCTGTCCATGAAATAGCCTTGGAGTCAATTGTCCAATTACTTTTGGTCCGTTGTTTAAAAACAGGGTGGCACATGTTAAGGAGCTGAAACTCCCAAATCCTTAATCCAATTTTAATGTGGATACCCTCAAATAAAAGCTGAAAGTCTGAACTTCAACTGCATCTGAATTGTTTTGTTTAAAATTCATTGTGGTAATGTCTAGAACCAAAATTAGAAAAATGTTACCTCTGTCCAAATATATATGGACCTAACTGTATATGTGTGGTCAGTAGAAAGGACTAGCACATGACTTATTCCTTCCAAAGACCATAGTAAGGACCAGGGGGCACTCATTATGGGCGGAAGAAAGGCGATTCCGGCACCTAAACAGGAAAGGGTTCTTTACAGTCAGAGCAGTCAGACTGTGGAATGCCGACCACAAAAGGTAGTGATGGTCGACACTATAACAGCTTTAAAAAAAGGGCTGGACAATTTCCTTACAAATAATATTGTGGGTTATGATTAAATTAGAGACAAAATGTACAATTGGTGGAGGAAGGTTGAACTTGATGGACCTTGTTTTCCTTTTTTCAACCTACGTAACTATTTTTAGGCTATGAGCCCACGATGCAGAAATGCTGCAGATTTTTTCCCTGGCAGGAAAAACGCATGCGGATTTTACATGCGTTTTTTCCTGCCGGGTAGAAGTGTTTATGAAGCGTTTTTGCATGCATTTCTGCATGCGGGTTATCAAGCGCTTTTCCAAGCGATTTTAGCACCACTTGGAAAAGTGCTTGACAACTTGGTCACACTATATAAATCCATGCAACCGGCATATATAGTGTGACCGAGTAATAGTTAAAAAAAAAGAAGAAGAATGGTAAAAAATAAAGATTATACTTATCTTCCGATGGCCCCCGGTATTTTCTCCGCTCCGTCCGGTCTGTTGTATGGGTCGCGGTGGTGTGAAGGACCTGTGACGACGTCATTGAGTCATGTGACAGGTCACGCGACCGCAGATGTCGGCGGTCGCGTGACCTGTCACATGACTAAAATGACGTCATGGCAGGTCCTCACACCACTGCGACCCATACAACAGACCGGACGGAGCGGAGAAAATACCGGGGGCCATCGGAAGATAAGTATAATCTTTATTTTTTATTCTTTTTTTTAACAGGTAATATGGTACCTGGGTCTGGAGGAGAGTTTCCTCTTCTCCAGACCCGGGTACCATCCGCACATAGAATTGCTTCATATCCGTGTGTTCAAATGTGCTGACACGGATATTGAGAGTTTCAATGCAAGTCAATGGCGGCAATTACGCTGCGTGTCCGCAAGATTAATGGACATGCTACGTATTTTTCCACAATGATAATCCGCAGCGGAAATTTCCGCAGCATGTGCACAGCACATGCGGATTATCATTGGGGACCATGGAGCACGTATTACCAAGCGTTTTTTTAAGCGGAAATTCCGCGGCAAAAACGCTTGAAAAACGCATAGTGAGCACGCAGCTTATAGGTAATTTAATACAATTATTTGCTAGAACAAACAGATGAGGAAAGCCGACAGGTTATCTTTAAAGCTGATCTGATATAAAGACATTACATTACAGCGAAACTCAGACCCCTGCAGTTCTAATGATGACGATGATCTATAATTCAGTCAGTAAAACCATATTTGGGTCTTCTCTTTTGTACTACAGCCATATTAATCTAGCCTAATAAAGATCGTTTTACAGGAAATCTGAACAAATTAGGTTTTGCGGTCATTTTAGCTGTTTTTGTTTGCAATTATAAAAACCTTGGGGTGTTTTAAAAATATTATAGAACACAAAAAAATACTTTTTTTGCTATTTTCAGTGTAATAAATAAATAAAACAATACAACCATTTTTCTGATTGATGGCTCACTGGTCAGAAATTGTTGTGCATGACAGTAGAAATGCCCTTTGCCAGCATTAGATTAAGACAATTCCCCTAAATTCTATATACATGCGGCCTCTAATGATTTCGCAGTGTGGTGAAACTACAGGGTTAATATAAGCCAACAAGGAGTCAGAGCGTCCTGACATTCAGAGCAATGTGAGAAATTAGGCTTCGCTGGAGCCTGTATCTAGTTATTATTATTTATTTCACTTGGATCAATATTAACACGTTTATAAGATGATAGGCCGAATATAAACCATAGGTCATAATAAAAAAAACAGCACAGTCTTTCCAAAACTAAATTATGCTGACACTTTTCATTACTCTACAAGGGGAAAACATGACTTTTTTAAACAATGTAATAACAAGCGAACTTCAGATTAGAAGCAGACTTAATCACTCCGTTTTACACCTATAGTTGTTATTCAAGACCTAAAAACCGAGGGTTTAGCCTTAAAGTGAATCTGTCACCAGGTTTTTGCCACTTAATCTAAGAGAAGCATAATGTAGAGACAGAGACCTTGATTCCTGTGATGTGTCACTTACTGCACTGCTCACTGTTTTATCAGCAGCAGGACTAGTTTATCACTAGAGGACTAGTAAACCTGCTGCCATGTAGTCCTCCATATTCATAAACTCTGTATAACCCCGCCCCCACTACTGATTGGCAGCTTCCTGTGTACACTCTGCATAGGCAGAAATCTGCCAATCAGAGGTGTGGTTAGGGTTATACAGAGCTCAGCATGCGGAGAATAGGTAGATCTGCAGCAGAGAAAACAGTGATTTTACTAAAACTGCAGCAAGTAGCTCAGTAAGTGACATATCGCTGGAATCAGAGTTCCTGCCCTTATATCATGCTGCTCTCAGTTGGGGTAGCAAAATCCTGGAGTCAGATTCTCTTTAAGAAAGTAAATCAAACTCCCATCAGTGGAAGAAAAATCCCAAAGAATCCCCAGAATGCACAGACACAGCGCTACCCTGATGGTGTGAACATGCATGGAACGGCAGATCAGATCCTTATTTTAATAGAGAAAAATGACAATCCCATTAAGCAGGGACCCTCAAATTGAGGCTTTATATGTGCAGCAGCTTTAATTACTTGTAGTTCATAATAATGACCGTATTTCCTAGTTGTAAAAGAAAACAGCATCAACTTCCTGCTGGGCAGACGGCGGACTTATGCTATTATATAGCAGCCAACCTGAATAAGCAGAGCTGCAGAATCATCTGATCTGGTCAGAAATAAAACCACAGCAGCACTGCGGACTCAATTAAACAAATAAAATTGGGAACAAGGGAACCTGTCATGTCAAAAAATGCTATTAAATGGGGTTAATCTGCAGGGTGATAGCCCTCTAAAACTGCCCGGCCGTCACACTGAAAGACTGGCTATTGGGAGGAAATTAACTTTATTCCTCCCGGCAGTCATGGGCATTTAGTCATAGAAGCGCTGCCGACAGTTTTCCAGTCACCACTCCATACATGGTGAGCGGCATCTGTAACTACTCCCCGGCACTGACTGACAGCCAGCTCTGTACCGATGCACTGCTGAACTGGCTGTCAGTCAGGGTCAGGGAATTGTTACAGCCACCGTTCACCAAGTAGTGAGCCACTGAAGCGGCACCGGCTGCACCTCAATGCAGCTTGGAGGAATAAAGTTAATTTCCTCCCAGCAGCTGGGCTCTCAGTGCAGCGGCCCTATACCTATAAAGCTCTATTAACCTGATAATATTTTTAACATGACAGGTTCCCTTTAATTCCCTCATACACAATAAATAGGAAATCAGACCATATTTATTCCTCCATGTTTCTCGGTCTTCAATGCACGGACTGGCCGGGGTTCTCCTATCCTGAACTTGAGGGCATATATGAGCTTGTTGAGTTCAGTTCAGGAGACCCATGACCAGTTCGAGAATCGCAGTTTGTACTCAGACCAAGAAACACAAATGTGTGAATCCAACTTCAAGATATACAGTATTTGTGGGTAAATCTTACCTTTCTGGCCTGATCGTTGTCTTCTAGCTGTCCCAGATCCCTTCCACTTGCCTGTGCGATCCTCTTACCAGAGACCAGGTTCCCCACCATCACAGAGGCAGGGCCAATTTCTACACAGACAAAATATGGAGCACATTAATAAAACTTTATAGAAACTTCAAAATTTCCAATTTAGCTCAACTAGTTTTTGTTTAATCACTATAAAGCCTATATACATTTGTTGTTGATTTCTTTCTAAATCTATATTTGTACAGGTCATAACTTCAGACCTGACGCACATCTTCATCTCCCCTACTTAGACATGGTTAAATAGTAAAAATGATGCCACATTAAAGGAAATCTCTCAGCAGGTTTTTTCTTGCTGCAGTTTCAATATAATCAGTGTTTTATCAGCAGGAGATTATCACTGCAGGACTAGGTACCTTGTGCCAGGCAGTCCACATAATTTGTAACTCTGCCCTCACCAGATTGGCAGCTTGCTGATAATGCAGTGTACACAGAAAGCTGGCAATCAGTGATGAGGGCGAGGTTATACAGAGCTCAGCATTTATAGCACTGAGAAAACAGGGATTTTATCAAAACTGCAGAAAGCAGCCCCGTAAGTGACATCGCTGGAATCCGGCTCTCTGCCCCTACATCATGCTGCTCTTAGATTCCAAAGCAAAAACCTTCTCGAGTCCGGGGTCCCACTAGCATATGGCATCCAATGCGATATGCTAATGACATTCGGCTCCTGTTCTGCTGCCTTCAGGAGCCGAATGTCATTGCTCCATGCTCCAATCCTCTCGCACAGAGGATCGCAGCACAGCTGCGGAGGGGACGGAAAAATCAATTTCTCCATCTCCTCTGATGCCGGCGTCGGCAGGAATCGCACTGCACTCGGGTGTTATCAGAGTGCAGTGCAATGTTTCACATGCACCCATAGACTTATATGAGTGCGTGCGATCCGACTCCAGCATGCAATCGCAACATGCTGCAATCTTTTTTTCAGCCCGATCGGAGCTGGGAAAAAAAGCGCCACTGAGCACACCGTCATAGGATTAAATTGGTCCGAATGCAATCTGATTTTTTTATCGGATTTAATCGCAAGTGAGAGTGAGCCCTTACCATGTATATTTGGATTAGTTCTCTCTAACAACACTATATGAGCACCAACTTGTAACATAAAAACCAATATTTTACATACAACCCTATGATATATTTATAAATTCCCTAAACAGAAGAAAAGAATCATAATAAAACAGAAAATCTGCAGAGAAAGTCACATCCGTGTCTCACCTGGCTGTTTTTGTCTTGGTTTAGGGAGGTTCGTCACACACGTGTGAGGACACATGAGCACATTACATGGATGGAGTGACCCCTCGAGGAACAGTTGCTTGGTCTCTGACAGGTGAATACCACCTAAAGGGGTTTTGGGGAGTGTGTTTGCTGGTACTAGAGCTAGACAGTAGACTCCAACTTGATGTATACTGTCAATTGCCTACAGGAAATACAAGAACAATACGAGCCATTACCACATTATATGCAGGTCTTCATACTAAGGACCACATTATATGCAGGTCTTCATACTAAGGACCACATTATATGCAGGTCTTCATATTAAGGCAGGTCACCCAGATAAACTGCTACCAAAGTTCAAGAATTATGCAAGAATTAAAACCATAATGTGTATACAAGTTCTTGTAGAAAGGTTCCGCTCTTATTCATTTGTTAAAAATTCTATACATTTTGGAGAAAGTTGGGTTATCACCAACATAAACACCATTACATCTCGAATGATGGGTTGTCACCTAGCCTACATATATAGTAGGGAGACAGAGATACAATGAGTTGGGCTGTAGTCTATAGCATGAATGTATATATTGGCCACATCCCCAATTTGAGTGACAACTCTTGAGGGAGCTTTAATGACTATATATGCTGTCATGTTAGGGTGGAGTCGCACTGCATTTTCAGCATAGGTTGGAAGAATACATTGTAAGGATTTTCTTCCATATATTTATTTCTAACGGATTCCACCATTAGCATCAATCGCCCTCAGACTTTCCCAAAAAAAAGTATGCTGTGTGAGTTTTGAGTTCCCTCTGGATATAAAAGCAACTATACATAAAAACTACAAATACAGTGTGGATCCAGTAGACTTTTTGATTTAGGCCCTATCCACACAACCAGTAACTTCCCAATCAATACATTTTGTCACACTTAATACTAAGAAAAGTGCAGCGGCAGAGCTATTCTTTACGACAAAATGTCAGATGTCAAGATGGAACCTGATTGGACCCCATTATCAGTAGTGATGTGTCATATGAAGGAACAGATAATCCGTTATTTTCGCTCACTCTGCTCGAAAGTGTGAACAGAGCCTTAGGGGAAATAAACCCTAAAGACAACACGTCGCACTACAGTCATGGCCAAAAGTATTGATAATGAGACAAATAGTAATTTTTCCAAAGTTTACTGCTTCATTTTTTGTAATGGCAATTTGCATATACTCCTGAATGTCAAAGAGTGATCAGCTTAACAGCAATTACTGTACTTGCAAAGTCAATATTTGCCCAGAAAATGAACTTTAACCCCCAAAACACATTTCAACATCATTGCAGTCCTGCCTTAAAAGGAGCAGCTAACATCCTTTTAGTGATTGATCCATTAACACAGGTGTGGGTGTTGATGAGGACAGGGCTGGCGATCAATCAGTCATGATTAAGTAAGAATGACATCACTGGACACTTTAAAAGGAGGCTGGTTCTTGGTATCATTGTTTCTCTTCAGTTAACCATGGTTATCTCTAAAGAAACACATGCAGCCATCATTGCACTGCACAAAAATGGCCTAACAGGGAAGAGTATCGCAGCTACAAAGATTGCACCTCAGTCAACATCATCAAGAACTTCAAGGAGAGAGTTTCCATTGTTGTCAAAAAGGCTCCAGGGCACCCAAGAAAGACCAGCAAGCGCCAGGACCGTATCTTAAAACTGTTTCAGCTGCGGGATCGGACTACCAGCAGTGCCGAGCTTGCTCAGGAATGGCAGCAGGCTGGTGTGAGTGCTTCTGCACGCACTGTGAGGCGGAGACTCTTTGAGCAAGGGCTGGTTTCAAGGAGGGCAGCAAAGAAGCCACTTCTCTCCAGAAAAAACATCAGGGACCGACTGATATTCTGCAAAAGGTACAGGGAGTGGACTGCTGAGGACTGGGGCAAAATCATTTTCTCTGATGAATCCCCTTTTCGATTGTTTGGGACATCTGGAAAACAGCTTATTCGGAGAAGAAGAGGTGAGCGCTACCACCAGTCTTGTCTCATGCCAACTGTAAAGCATCCTGAAACCATTCATGTGTGGGGTTGCTTCTCAGCCAAGGGAATCAGCTCACTCACAGTCTTGCCTAAAAACACAGCCATGAATAAAGAATGGTACCAGAATGTCCTCCAAGAGCAACTTCTTCCAACCGTCCAAGAGCAGTTTGGCGCCCAACAATGCCTTTTCCAGCATGATGGAGCACCTTGCCATAAAGCAAAGGTGATAACTAAATGGCTCATGGAACAAAGCATAGAGATTTTGGGTCCATGGCCTGGAAACTCCCCAGATCTTAATCCCATTGAGAACTTGTGGTCAATCATCAAGAGACGGGTGGACAAACAAAAACCAACAAATTCTGGCAAAATGCAAGCATTGATTATGCAAGAATGGACTGCTATCAGTCAGGATTTGGTCCAAAAGTTGATTGAGAGCATGCCAGGGAGAATTACAGAGGTCTTGAAGAAGAAGGGGCAACACTGCAAATATTGACTTGCTGCATTAACTCATTCTAACTGTCAAAATAACCTATTGGTACTCATAATATGATTGCAATTATATTTCTGTATGTGATATAAACATCAGACAAACACTAATAAAAACCAGAGGCCAGCAGATCATGTGAAAATATAATTTTGGTGTCATTCTCAAAACTTTTGGCCATGACTGTACATCAGTATGTACTGAATATGTCAGACAAGACAGAAATATACCTCAAGCTCTACAAAAACTAAGGTTATATAACATCAATACTGGTACATGGGTTTGGTATAAGTCTTGCTTGAGGGTAACAGGAGAGGATCTCAGATACTTGACTGATTTTGAAGCCCCTTCAACAAAAGATGATACAATAGTCCTTCATATTTTAAATAATATTTTAGATGAAGTTAAGAACAGTTTCTTCCATAGTTTTCCACCATCTACTATATAATAAACTCTATTTTCACATAAATTTCTGAAATACACAAATCACCACTTGAAGAATAATGTCTTTACCTGTAGGACTCGGCTCATCCATTGGAAGCTATCTTCTTCTGTAGAGTCCGGCCGCTGCTCTGCAACGATAACTATCCTCTCATCATGCAGGACGTTCACGGAAAACACTGCTATCCTGCAAAAAGATAACAAGCACCAAAGTTATATGATGTACAAGTCGCTTACAGGAAAATTGGAGGAAACAATGGGGAAAAGTAAAGAGGGAGAGGTAGCAATGACATATCATTTTCTAGTATTAATATTCACATGAACTCAACTTCATGCAGGATTGTGAACTAACAATGCAAAAAGTAAGTATCAATAATCTCCATAAGATGCCTTGCGTTAAGAACACCCCATTAGTTAAGTATGATCATCATATCATTATTTTGGGATTCATTTCAAACTATCTTGCTTCATTCTTGCTTCACGGGAGTGTCAGGTGTAATAGACAATCGCTCTGGATCCTTCTTCCTTTTGGACCCAGCGGCGACCTCCCTCCTGCTGCTGATTGACACACCCTTGCCTGGGAGTTAAAAGCACACAGTTTGCTCCAGGGAATTGTCAGTGATACTTCTTTCTACCTTTGTGCAGGCTTGGAGCACTAGCAGTCAGCTAGATTCTTCTCTGGTGCCCTTGGAGGACAGTTGGCATTTCTCCTCTGGTTTCTGCTCAAGCTAAGTGTATCCCTTTTGTTTGTCTACCTTGTTGTCTTTATTTTATAGTGGGGCCTGACCAGAGCTCACCCCTCCCCCTCCCTATCTAGGGCCAAGCTCTAGGGACATTCAGGGCTTAGGATCCTGCTCAGCGATAGGTGTGAAACCAATATAGGGACAGTAGGGTAGGCAGGTTGATATTAGATCTGCCTAGGGGTCTCCACTCCCCCTTTCCCTAGTGTTTGGGCTTCCTCCCCCTCTTCCCTTTGTATTGCACTTAGTCTTTCCCATACCTAGCAAGACAGCAGCCCTGCAAAAAAGAGCATATCTGGATGTGTATATACGGAGAAGAGAAATTTTGTGAGCTGAAGATAGGATGATACAGATAGGCAATAGACTAGTGAGTGTGGAAGATAAGGGAATACTGAATGCAGGTAAAATAGGAACCCATCCTGCCCAAGCATACTGCCTGTATGGGAGGGGTGCACAAGATCTCAGTTTGCTTTCTGTGGGGAAGCATTGGTTATCATCACACTGTTCATGGTGGCTTCTGAGTGTCACTACTGTTGTGAGTTGCGGGAACTGGATGTGGCTCGCGACCATCTCTTAGAATTCAATGTGGCTCTCAAGGTAAAAAAGCTTGCACTGGAGACTTAGGACAGAAAAAAAAAATTAAAAATCGAGATTATTTGCTGCTGCCCATTAGCGCCACAGTGTGTAGACAGATATCAACTAATACAAATATTTATCCAAAAATTAATGAGTACATGCCAACAACCAAAAAATTCATCAGAGCAGAAGTTGAAAAGATGTTCATGCCAAATGACCAAATTCCATGAATAGAAGCTCATCGAGGTCAGAGATCATGGCAAAGATCAATTAGTGATTTGCCTTTTAACTTACAGCTTCACTTTTTGTTAGTAGGGACCTTAATGATGATCCAATCACAGGGTGCGCTGCTCCAGGGATCCCCAGTGATCAGCAGTAAATTTTGGGGACATCTATTAACAAGAATTCAATTCTCTGCAGTACCATTACAGCAGAGGCTAAGTATTACAGCATCCATTGAAATTAATGTGATATTTGTGTAATGCACTGATGTGCCTGGTCTTCCAGGCTCTTTATAGCCATACTCGGCTCTGTCTAATTGATGAGGGTGCTGAGCAGTAAACTTTTCTCTATAAAATTAAAATCCAAAATGGTTTAATAAGAAATAAAACAGAGACAATGATTTTGGTAAGTTTTGATAAATACTAAATTCATGTGAAAAAAATGTTCACAGCTCAGGGGAGCTACGAGCTCTTATTAGAGACCGAACTTGGTATGAATTCATGTTTTCAAGGCAATGCTCCATAGGAATGTATTGCCGTCTCTGGTTTGGCTGGTATGAGTTACTCCGATGCCATGTCTTGAAAAGAAGTCTCCAAACTGAATTAAGTTTCTTTAATGAGAGCCAGTATCTCTCCCCGTCCTGAATCTAATGTATCTCATGTACTGATGAAGGCAAAAACCCCAAAACAGTGTTGTCTACTGGCTGGTATGAGCTACTTTATAAAAATGTTTTACCAGATTCATCCATAGCTTAGCGGCTCTCAGCTACCATGCTTTCACGTTTATATGCCCTAATAGTACAAATGGATACACATTGTCTTAATGGGGCAGCCTCTATACCACAGATGAAGGAGAAAGAGAAAGACAAACAGCACTGTCCTTTTAAATATAGTGTGCCTGAGGAAAAGACTGGTGGTCCAGACTAACCGAAGCAGAAAGCTCAGCACCACAAAAAAGAAAAAGATATGGTCCAACGTTTCGACCGAGAATGGTCTTTGTCAAGGACATTTGTGTGTAGCAAGAGTCGGGAACCAAGAAATGCGGCAGAGTGTAAGACAGCTAACACCCTACTGCATATCCTGGTTCCCGGCTCTTGCTATACACAGATGTACTTGACAAAGACCGTTCTGGGGCGAAACATTGGACTATATCTGTTTTGACTCCTTGCCGGATCAAAACAAATAATACTGCAGTAATACCTACAGTCCCATTTTCTTTTTTAAGGTGCTAAGGTTTCTACTCCGATTAGCCCTTACACTGTTGTCACAAAATCTTTACTTTTCCTGCAAGAAGATCCAAAATCTTCCTATTTTTTTCCACATTATTGTAGTAGATTATGCGGGAGAATCATGAAAATGGATGGCATCAGTAAGGGGATTGCCAAGAAGAAACGCTGGATCCACATGAGGACACCAAAGAATAAATCTATATTTCATGGACTAAATATTAATATAATATTTTGTAGCATTGAATGATGAATAAACCGTGGACCCATCTGTATGTGAAGATTTCAGACATGGTCACGGCACGTAGCCCGAACATGACAGACATTGGCTGGGATGAGTTTTCTCTGGTAATTATCAGCCGGGTAAAGCCTGCAGCCGTGTAAGCTGTCAACAGCACTCAGGAAATCTGATCACCTCTCCACCCAGAAAAGCAGCAATTCACTTTATGTCATGTTTGTGTCAATAAAATAAACTGTACATCGTGTCATTAACAACACCGCAAGACCCCGATATACTCAGCGCTGATTGTTTAGTCATGATCATGGTGAGCTACAAATCCAAAGCAAGTAATTGGAATTATTATGTAACCTTGGAGAGAAGCCAAAGTGCACATCCTGCAGCAATCTGCAGAGCCGTAAGATCACGGCATGGATGGATGAATGGACAGATAGATGATGGACACATAACTGTTGCAGGTCTGTTTTCCATCTACTTTTATAACATTTTATAACACGATTTCTGATTTTACATGGGTTCCTACATGATCCCATAGCAAAGATTTTAAAAACCATGAGAAACATAAATTATATAGGAGTAAAGCAAAGAGTAAGAAAAGATATAGCTAACTTTGTAATAGTGGAAAGGTGTCACCTGATTCATGCTGCCCAGATCGCATGGAGCATGAATCAGAGCCTGGCTGCACAATTTCAGCCATGTATAGTTTACTCTGAAATGCTCTGGAGTTTCAGAGAAAATAAGCTTTAAAGATCCGGCAGGGGAAGTCTTCTAGGAATGGAATAAACAAGTTGGAGACATATTACAACATCTGTCTTTTTCCATACTACAATTCTTCAAGATCGACTTCTTTTAGAGCCTGGATGCTGGATGGAGAGTGATGCTCAACTTGTCTATTCAGAATTCGCCATATGTGTTCGATCGGTGTTCAGATCAGGAGACATAATTGGCCACTGAATCACTTTCACCCTGTTTTTCGGAAATGCAAAAGTGGCCTTGGATAGATATATATTTGTTTTGGATCATTGTCATGTTGGAAAATTACACATCCACCAAGGGCATGGAGTGATGGTAGCATCTTCTCTTTCAATGTAGAGCAGTACATCTGTGAATTCATGATACCGTCAATGAAATGTAGCTCCCTGACACCAGCAGCACTCATGCAGCCCTACATAAGGACACTGCACCACCATGTTTCACTGAAGGAACCATACATTTTTCTAAATGTATGATGCCTACAGTGAATCAAGGTGGTGGCAGACGCAATGTCGTGACGTCATCACGTCTGGGTGGTATCATACTACACTTGTGTGCATGAGGAATTATTATATTATGAAAAAATAATAATAATGTATATTACTTTTTAACATCTTCCCCATTTACCTACACACACCAAATTCTCTCAGAAAAGCTCCAAACTTTACTTTCTTACACCAAGTCTCCTCAAAGCCAAAAAACTTTTTTTCTTGAAGAAGAACCAGATGAGGAATTAATCTACATTGTGGCAAAGACAACTATTATCGTTACAGCCCTAGACATTTTCTAGACTATTTGAGCTTTTATTGGGACATGTTTAGAAATTCATTATCGCATTATTGTAAAATCACAGAGAATTGGCTTTCGGTATACACCCTGTTAGGCCATTGATGTCCTCTGAGGCTATAACTATAATAGTTTGATGTGAATTCTAAAAAGCCTTTAAGACAAGAAAGATGGTGACATGGTTTGCATAAAATTGTGTTTTTCTCTAAGGTATTGTGAAAGGCTTGTAAATGGCTTAACTATCAAAGGGAATTATACCAACCGCACCGACTGCCCGGAATACTAATGATTTACGGTATGAAATCAGACCACAATAAAACATTTACAAAAGCTAATTTTACATGAATTGTACCCTACTACCCTATTATAAATAAAATATGAAACTAAATAGAGCTGGGAGACTTAAGACATATTGATGAAACCGAGTCAAGAGGTGACTGGCCTCAGTAGCCAAAGGCTGTGACAGAGAACTGGGAACAAGGGTTGGTAGACAATTGCGTAGGTGGCCCCATTTTAAGATTTAACATATATATGAAGTGTTTATTAAAAATAAATCATTTATTTCTTTCCCAATAGGTCAGAAACTTGGTTTTATAGGAAATTTCATATTAAAGACTAGCAACTAGGTTATGCAGAAGTTCATAGAGCAACTTACATGTTTACGCGATACTCTGATCAATGGGCTGAACATTGAGGGACTCACAAGTATCTTATGGTAGGCTTCTCCTGTACACTTCTTTTATGGTCAGGGCCCAGCAGAAATTGTTATGACCTATCCTTGCATGAGACTCGGAGACATTCTCTCAACAGGCTTCCGACAAGACGTAACTACTGTCTGGGACCTGAGGGTAAAGCTAGGCTGCAGTAGTGATGTCCAGAAGATTACTATGGTTCCTATGATTGGTGGAGACCACATAGGTGAGACTTCGCACTCGGGGCAATAGCTGTATTTTTTACTTTTTACCAGGAGTATCATTTTAACCCCTTGAAATCCATTTTTGGCCCTCACAATTATCTGGAGAAGAGGACCCAATCTCATGCTGCTTGAAATGGATAGGATCCCCTGCCGCTCCAACATCCCGGTGGCAGGACTTACCATAGGGATCCTCTCCTTCGCCTCTGGTATTGTTGGCAGGTGACTGCTGCAGCCAATCCCTGGCCCAAGGGTGACCACTGCCTGCAGCATTAATGCACTGACAATCCCAGATGAGTAGGAGAGGAGACTGGAAGAGGACCTGGCCAGCAGGGCAGAGGAGCGTCGGGGGAATCGGTAGATGAGTAGCTGCTGTTACATATGTTTATAGCATCCTTGGGCCGTAGCCAAAAAATAAAATAATAGGGCTGGTAAACCTCCTTAAATATCTAGAGATAGTACTGTCAGATCATTTTTACAAACCTTCCTCTGTAGACAAATTTCATTGGTTCCACTGCTAGTGCCGTTGCTACTATGTCATCAGCATTGTGTCTCCGTCCACTCACAACCATCAGGCCATCCATCTTTCCCACAACAAAGACCAGCCCAGCTGGTCCAATAAATCCGAGAAGGCCAGTCCTTATGAATGGATATTCACTTATTGGTGCTCCTGAGCTTGTCATTGGGAAAACCTAAAAATAAACAGTATGATAAGATAAGAAACCAACCACAATCTTATAACTTACCCAGTGGGAAATCCCTCTATATGATTTATACACTGGCCCACAGGAGAACAGGAGAATCCTCCGGTGGGCCACCACCCTCTTATATGAGCAGTACTTGGCACTGTATACTTGAATCACGATGTACAGACAAAGGCAGCATCTTATTCATTTAACAATCTACCCAGTTCATTGTTCTATAAATTTGTGATTGAGGATATTGTCACATTTGCATGTAGTTGAAAAGTGGGGCCCTTGGCACCCCAGTCTGACACTGTTTGTACACATGTGATATATGTCTCATTTATTCTTAGGCTATGTTCACATGCCCAGTAATCATCCACTAGAACGGATCCAGCAGCAATCCATTGGCAAAAAAGTTGTGCAGACACAACTTTTTTGTCCGTTTTTAAAAAACGGATTTCAGCTGGATCCATTTTTTTTTTTTTAACATTGAAGCCTATGGAAAACATGTCTGTTAAATAGTCATCAGTTTTCTTCCATTTGTAACGAATCCAGTGAGTAAAAAACGCATCCTTTTCATATGAAAGAAAAACGGGTGGCTATTTAACAAATCAGTTTTCCACAGACTTCAATGTTAAAAAAAAAAAAAGTAACAAGCTAAAATCAGTTTTTTAAAAACGGACAAAAAAGTTGGATTTGCACAACTTTTTTGCAAACGGATTGCTGCTGGATCCGTTCTAATCTATAATTACCGGACATGTGAACATAGCCTAAGAATAAATGAGAAATATATCACATGTGTACAAATCCCCTGAGTGTCCTAAGATGAAAGCTGCAAGAGGTGTTTGTAATGACACACAGCTTTGCTTCTCTCCCCTCCCCCCACTGATAGAGGTGAGGTGTTTGCAATGACACATAGCTCTGCTCTACTCACCTCCCCCCCACTGACTGAGATGAGGTGTTTGCAATGACACATAGCTCTGCTCTACTCCCCTCCACACACCTGACTGAGGTGAGGTATTTGCAATGACACATAGCTCTGCTCTACTCCCCCCCCCCCCACTGACTGAGGTGAGGTGTTTGTATGAAACATAGCTCTGCTGTTGTGTACACAGAATGTATAGATCAGTGAGGAGAGCAGGGCTGTGTGTCATACACTGGCTCCCATGTTCAAAAAATATATATTTTACAGTTTTTATGCTTTTTATCCCTGGAGAGCACAGAATTGTATGGAACTGTATAACTTAACGCAATTCAAGAAAAGTAGACACTTCTGTATGTTCTACCTGCATGCAGCCATTTATAATGGCTGCAGTGTATATTAAAAATGCGGGCTATCTGGATTACTATGCCCCGAGGACACATTAGTTTATTCTATTCTTTATTGTTTTTACTTGTGTCCACGGCATTAGAATTCACATTAGGCTGCAATACTTTGCAGCAAAGCATTAAAATTGAAATACCGCACAGAGTTTGCAAATTATCACAGGTTTTGTCTTCCAAGTGCAAAGCAAGAACACTCTATTCAATTATTAACATTCACTACAGACAAACGCCTTTAACGGAGAGCGCTCAGCATGCTGACAGCAGTCTCCTGCTCAACAGACATGATACGACCTTCACTGTGCAACTTACTGCGAGCAGCACAACATTATTTCCAATAGAAGAGATTACAGATAAACAGAGGGGAGAACACTGGAACGTGCAGATCTTATGTCTTGTCCAAATGTTAGAGATCTGACAAGGAAGAGATGTACACGAAAAACCTGGACCCAAGTACAGTAACAGCATGCAGATTCTGTAGGAGGTCAGAGGGCACACATTCAGTACCATCCCCTCCAGCAGATGGTGATGCAGAGCCCTTCCTCATCTATATGACCTCTTGGAGTATATATACAGTACAGACCAAAAGTTTGGACACACCTTCTCATTTAAAGATTTTTCTGTATTTTCATGGCTTTGAAAATTGTACATTCACACTGAAGGCATCAGGCTGGGTGCCCACGTAGAGTTTTTCAAGCATTTATGCTGCGGAATTTCCGCAGCGTAAACGCTTGTGAAACGCTAGGTAATCCGCACCCATGGTCCCCAAGGGGATTCCGCATGTTCTATGCACATGCTGCGGATTTTTCCGCAGCGTTTCTGCAGCGCTCATAAATCCGCAGCATGTCATTTAATTTTGCGGAAGCGCAGCGGAATGGCCGCCATTGACTTGCATTGAGACGCATAGAATCCGTGTCTGTACATTTCTACAAGCGAATTCTATGCGTCTCTATGTGCGGATGGTACCCAGGTCTAGAGGAGAGGAGACTCTCATCCAGACCTGGGTACCATTGTACCTGTAAAAAAAAAGAATAAAATAATAAATAAAGTTTATACTCACCTTTCCGAAGGCTTCTCTGCATGCCGGCATCGCTGAAGGACCTTCGGTGACGTCACAGTCATGTGCATCGGGGGTGAGTATAGCTTTATTTTATTTTATTTTTATGGTTCACACTGTATAAATCCATGCTGTTTGCATAGATTTATACAGTGTGACCTAGTTGTCAAGCACTTTCCAAGTGATGCTATCGCCTGGAAAGCGCTTGTCAATCTGCATGCGGAAACGCATGTGAATCCGCATGTGGATCCGCATGTATTCTGCAGGAAAAACGCATGCACAATCTGCATGCGTTTTTTCTGCCAGGGAGATGCAGAAATGCTGCTGAAATTTTCTGCTTCATTTCTGCATCGTGGGCACATAGCCTTTAAACTATGAATTAACACATGTGGAATTATTTACTTAACAAAAAAGTGTGAAACCAATGAAAATATGGACCGCAGAGTGAAGGCAAAAGGGCCAACAAGTGCTAAGCATCTCTGGGAACTCCTTCAAGATTGTTGGAAGACCATTTCTGGTCACTATCTCTTGAAGCTCATCAAGAGAATGCCAAGAGTGTGCAAAGCAGTCATTAAAGCAAAAGATGGCTACTTTGAAGAACCTAGAATATAAGAAATATTTTAAGTTGCTTCACACTTTTTTGTTAAGTATATAATTCCACATGTGTGAATTCATAGTTTTGATGCCTTCAGTGTGAATGTACAATTTTCATAGTCATGAAAATACAGAAATATCTTTACATGAGGTGTGTTCAAAGAGGTAGTCACCGGAAATGGTCTTCCAACAATCTTGAAGGAGTTCCCAGAGATGCTTAGCACTTGTTGGCCCTTTTGCCTTCACTCTGCGGTCCAGCTCACCCCAAACCATCTCGATTGGGTTTAGGTCTGGTGACTGTGGAGGCCAGGTCATCTGGCGTAGCACCCCATCACTCTCCTTCTTGGTCAAATAGCCTTTACACAGCCTGGAGGTGTGTTTGGGGTCATTGTCCTGTTAAAAAATAAATGATGGTCCAACTAAACGCAAACCGGATGGAATAGCATGCCGCTGCAAGATGCTGTGGTAGCCATGCTGGTTCAGTATGCCTTCAATTTTGAATAAATCCCCAACAGTGTCACCAGCAAAGCACCCCCACACCATCACACCTCCTCCTCCATGCTTCACGGTGGGAACCAGGCATGTAGAGTCCATCTGTTCACCTTTTCTGCGTCGCACAAAGAAACGGTGGTTGGAACCAAAGATCTCAAATTTGGACTCATCAGACCAAAGCACAGATTTCCACAGGTCTAATGTCCATTCCTTGTGTTCTTTAGCCCAAACAAGTCGCTTCTGCTTGTTGCCTGTCCTTAGCAGTGGTTTCCCAGCAGCTATTTTACCATGAAGGCCTGCTGCACAAAGTCTCCTCTTAACAGTTGTTGAAGAGATGTGTCTGCTGCTAGAACTGTGTGTGGCATTGACCTGGTCTCTAATCTGAGCTGCTGTTAAACTGAGATTTCTGAGGCTGGTGACTCGGATAAACTTATCCTCAGAAGCAGAGTTGACTCTTGGTCTTCCTTTCCTGGGGCGGTCCTCATGTGAGCCAGTTTCTTTGTAGCGCTTGATGGTTTTTGCAACTGCACTTGGGGACACTTTCAAAGTTTTCCCATTTTTTCGGACTGACTTGACCTTCATTTCTTAAACTAATGATGGCCACTCGTTTTTCTTTACTTAGCTGCTTTTTTCTTGCCATAATACAACTTCTAACAGTCTATTCAGTAGGATATCAGCTGTGTATAAACCTGACTTCTGCACAACACAACTGATGGTCCCAACCCCATTTATAAGGCAAGTAATCCCACTTATTAAACCTGACAGGGCACACCTGTGAAGTGAAAACCATTTCCGGTGACTACCTCTTGAAGCTCATCAAGAGAATGCCAAGAGTGTGCAAAGCAGTCATCAAAGCAAAAGGTGGCCACTTTGAAGAACCTAGAATATAAGACATATTTTCTGTTTCACACTTTTTTGTTAAGTATATAATTCCACGTGTTAATTCACAGTTTTGATGCCTTCAGTGTGAATGTACAATTTTCATAGTCATGAAAATACAGAAAAATCTTTAAATGAGAAGGTGTGTCCAAACTTTTGGTCTGTACTGTACATATATATATATATATATATATATATATA
Organism: Phyllobates terribilis; assembly: GCF_046119375.1. NCBI lineage: Eukaryota > Metazoa > Chordata > Amphibia > Anura > Dendrobatidae > Phyllobates > Phyllobates terribilis. The sequence continues at coordinate 107,639,852 of NW_027362764.1, read as the reverse complement.
CATACACACACATATACACACGGTATCGTATACAGTGAAGGAAATAATTATTTGATCCCTTGCTGTTTTTGTAAGTTTGCCCACTGACAAAGACATGAACAGTCTATAATTTTAAGGGTAGGTTAATTTTAACATTGAGAGATAGGATATCCCCCAAAAAATCAAGAAAATTACATTGTATAAATTAGATAATTTTTTTGCATTTTGCAGTGAGAAATAAGTATTTGATCCCCTACAAACCATTATGAGTTCTGGCTCCTACAGACCAGTTAGACGCTCCTAATCAACTTGTTACCTGCATTAAAGACAGCTATCTTACATAGTCACCTGTATAAAAGACTCCTGTCCACAGACTCAATTAATCAGTCAGACTCTAACCTCTACAACATGGGCAAGACCAAAGAGCTTTCTAAGGATGTCAGGGACAAGATCATAGACCCGCACAAAGCTGGAATGGGCTACAAAACCATAAGTAAGACGCTGGGTGAGAAGGAGACAACTGCTGGTGCAATAGTAAGAAAATGGAAGAAATACAAAATGACTGTCAATCGACATCGATCTGAGGACCATGCAAAATCTCACCTCGTGGGGTATCCTTGCTCATGATGAAGGTGAGAGATCAACCTAAAACTAAACGGGGGGAACTTGTTAATGATCTGAAGGCAGCTGGGACCACAGTCACCAAGAAACCCATTGGTAACACATTACGCCTTAAAGGTTTAAAATCCTGCAGTGCCCGCAATGTCCCCCTGCTCAAGAAGGCACATGTGCAGGCCAGTCTGAAGTTTGCCAATGAACACTTGGATGATTCTGTGAGTTACTGGGAGAAGGTGCTGTGGTCAGATGAGACAAAAAATGAGCTCTTTGGCATTAACTCCACTCGCTGTGTTTGGAGGAAGAAGAAGGATGAGTATAACCCTAAGAACATCGTACCAACAGTGAAGCATGGTGGGGGAAACATTATACTTTGGAGGTGCTTTTCTGCAAAGGGGACATGACAACTGCACCGTACTGAAGGGAAGATGGATGGGGTCATGTATTGTGAGATTTTGGCCAACAACTTCCTTCCCTCAGTAAGAGCATTGAAGATGGGTCGTGCCTGGGTCTTCCAGCAAGACAATGACCCAAAACATACAACCAAGGCAACAAAGGAGTGGCTCACAAAGAAGAACAGTAAGGTCATGGAGTGGCCTAGGCAGTCTCCAGACCTTAATCCCATAGAAAACTTATGGAGGGAGTTGAAGCTCTGAGCTGCCAAGCAACACACTCAAAATCTGAATGATTTAGAGATGATCTGCAAAGAGGAGTGGACCAAAATTCCTCCTGACATGTGCGCAACCCTCATCATCAACTACAAAAAAAGTCTGACTGCTGTGCTTGCCAACAAGGGTTTTGCCACCAATTATTAAGTGTTGTTTGCCAGAGGAATCAAATACTTATTTCTCACTGCAAAATGCAAATAAATTTATCTAATTTATACAATGTGATTTTCTTGATTTTTTGGGGGGATATTCTATCTCTCAATGTTAAAATTAACCTACCCTTAAATTATAGACTGTTCATGTCTTTGTCAGTGGGAAAACTTACAAAAACAGCAAGGGATCAAATACTTATTCCCTTCACTGTACATATATATATAGATTTATATATATCTAAATAACATTTTTTTCATGACTCAAAGATAATTAACTCTGTCATGTACTGTATCTCATGAAAGGAAAAAATGCATTTTTCCCCACTTCACCATCCTTCTTTTCTGTATACCTGGCTATTGCACTGTCTGCTCACAATCTCTGCACTCACTGAAAAACAAGGATAGATCTGCCTGTGCAGAAGACAATTGTCCGTCTTTCTTAAGCTTCCCCAAGAGGAAATGTATAGCTGTTTGAATGAAAGCCAGGGATTTCGAATTATGTAATAGATAGAAGAAATCAAGCGCAGTATGAAATAAAAACAGGTATTTAGACCAATCTATTTAAAAAAAACGTTTACTTCAAAGATTCACAGTCCTGCTCTGCCTCATTGAATAACACTGGTCAGAGAACAGTGCGAGATTTTCTCAAATTGCACTCCTCCGTATAATATACCAGTGTGAGCGAACCCCAGTCCTGTAGGCCTGTAAAACCTTTAGTCTTTGGCACTTCTAGTTATGATTCTATCTTATTATTCTGGTTGGAATATCCTTTTTTTTCAGTAAAGTATATGCAGCACTTTATACAAAGACATCTGAGATTTAGTTGTCTCTTTTTATCTGACAAGGAATGCCAAAAGATAAAAGTGGGCTATTATGATCAATATCTTTAAAAGAAGTCTGTCATCCCAAACTGAGCATGTAAGTTTAGCTCATGGCCTTGTAGAGGATATAGTCCCTATAAAAATCGCACCTTTAGTGTCCTAATCACTGCCTCCATTCTGCAAAAAAATTAAGTTTAATCAAATCTGCTAGTTAGGGTGCTCAGTGCACCCTAGGTGTGGCCAAGATGTCCACAGCACTACTCCGCCCACTAGTTTTGCATGTTACCACCTCCATCACTGGCGATTGACAGCACTGGCTTGTTTGAGGTCTCTGCAGACAATGCTGGCTCCAAGTACACAGTGCTTTAATCATCAGTGACGAAGGCGGGGGGCATGGAAAACCAATCAGTGGAATGGTGCACTGAACCTCTTGGTCACACCCAGGGTGCTCTGAGCATCCTGATTAGCATAATTGATTAAACTTCAGTTTCTGTAGAATGGAGACAGCGATTACACCACAAAAAGTGCAATTTTTAAAAGGACTATATCCCCTACAAGCTGTGTGCTTAATTTTTACTGTCAGTTTGGTGGCACAGATTCCCTTGAACATTAGATTAAAGCATTACTGGTTGCACAATTGATTCACAAATTATCTAAATGTCGACACATTTAATCCCGGCCTCAAATCATCTGTGGTCATTTTATTGTAAAATGAAGTGGTGAAAAGAATTCAGAGTTTCCATTTTCTTCTACACAAAATGATGAGAAGACGTCATCCAACGATGATGATCTCAAGAAAGTTCTATCCACAGAAACAAGATGTCTAATAAAGGTCAACTGTAATTCAGAATATGGAAATACGTGACTGCAAAAGTGACGTCAATCCGTTATATTATAAGATACCACGAACCTCAAAGGTGTTCTTGGTCATACCCGACAGACCATAATAGGACGTGCCTGTAGCGAGAGCGCACACACACAGCTCTCCTATCTCATCCGTCCGACATAGCTGTGGAATCCCATCAGGTTTCACCGAACACATAATAGCTGAAATAGAGGGAATGGACTGTTACCATAAAACTACTCTTATAGCAAATGCACAATTGCTTTTCTTTAAATGTGTTTTCCTGTTCATAATAGTCATATTATATCCAAAATTCTGAGTTAATATAGAGGGGCCCCTAATTAAGTCTCTTGACAAAAGAGGTAAGAGACTACAAGACTACAAAGAGCCTCCCTGTCTATGGCTTTGTTCACATGTCTGATTGGAAGCATAAAATGCTGACTGATGTAAATGGGAGCAGAGTGGTTCCTCTGATTATTAGGGGGTCCTTCTGGTGCCCATTTTTTGTCATTTCTTAAAATGGAAGTATGCAAATTGTCTCTTCAGAGAAGAAAAGAACTAGAACTCCAGTGCCACCTATTAGAAGTAGCAATCCTAAAAGTCAATATCGACTCTCTAACAAGCCTTGTCACATGACTTAGGATAAAAGCCAAAAAAAGAATCTCAATTTGCAGACATTGTCTTTCGGGGTACTGCCCCTTGTCAATGCAAAGTGTGAGATCTGGTTTGGCTGGGTGAGAGGCATCTGACCGGGATCAAAGGGGTAACATTTCTCCTTGCGGAGAGTGACATGTTAAGCATGTCAAGGTAAGGAGACTTTTAAGCCACAATGCTCCTCTGGGAAATATGCTCAGCAAGCAGAAGTTCATTTTGGGCATGAACGGACAAACATAACTCCCAATTAGACATGTGAGCTTAGCCGTACACAGAAAACCCAAAAAGCCTTGTACAAGCGCAACAGAAAGTCTGTACACCCCATCTACATGGCTTTTAATGGGCAATATGTAAAAGTCTAAAGACTTGTTTCACCACTATGATATTGATTACCTATCCTTAGGACAGAATGTCAAATCTATGAGGGTCGAACACCTGGTACTCCCACTAAGCAGCTGTTCTCTGCTCCTGCAGTTGCCGGACTTACACAGTTATGGAGCTGGACAGCATAACTCTGCACAATGTGTAGTGGCCGTTGTCGGGTACTGCAGATCAGCTTCCAATCAAATGTTGATGCAATAAAAATATTTGTACCGTGTTAGCCAGCAGATAGAAAAATATTAAAATCTGAGAGTCCTCAGTGGTTGATACCTTTTAATGGCTAACTGAAAAAATGGTAACAAATAGAAAGCTTTCGAGGCTACTTGGGTCTCTTCATACGGCATTATACCTGATGAAGAGACCTGAGTAGTTTTGAAAGCTTGCTATTTTTTACCATCTTTTCAGTTAGCCATTAAAAGGTATCATAGAATTATAGAATGTTAGAGTTGGAGGGGACCTCCAGGGTCACCTGGTCCAACCCCCTGCTCAATGCAGCATTCATTAAACCATCTCAGACAGATATCTGTCCAGCCTCTGTTTTAAGACGTCCATTGAAAGAGAACTCACGACCTCTCGTGGCCGCCTGTTCCACTCATTGATCACCCTGTCAAAAAGTTTTCTAAAATCTAATCTGAATCTTCTCCCTTTCAGTTTCTTTCCATTGCTTCTCGTGTTTCCATGTGTAAATGAGAATAAGGATGATCTCTCTACACTGTGACAGTCCTTCAGATATTTATAGACAGCTATTAAGTCTCCTCTCAGCCTTCTCTTTTACAAGCTAAACATTCCCAGATCCTTTAACCGTTCCTCGTAGGACATAGTTTGCAATCCGCTCATCATCCTGAAAGCTCTTCTCTGAACTTGCTGCAGCTTTTCATATGTCTTTTTTAAAGTGTAGTGCCCAGAAGTGGACACAGTATTCCAGATGAGGTCTGACTAAGGAGGAGTATAGGGAGATAATTACTTCATGTGATTTAGACTCTATGCTTCTCTTAATACATCCCAGAACGGTGTTTGCCTTTTTTGCTGCTGCATCACACTGTTGACTCATGTGCAGTCTGTGATCTACTAGTATACCCAAGTGTTATTTGTGCTGTTGCTTAGTTCTATTCCTCCCATTCTGTAGATGTCATTTTTGTTTTTCTTGCCCAGATGTAGAATCTTGCATTTCTCCCTGTTAAATACCATTCTATTAGTCGCTAGAATGGTATTTATCACTGAGGACTGAGGAATCAACCACTGAGGTCTCTCAAATTGTAATATTTTTCAATCAAATGCTGTAATTCAGCATTCTTGAACCTTTTTTAATCGGTAGGAGACAGTCAGGGGGACACCATGCACGGTAGATGGTCCAGCAGAAAGGCTGACTCTGTGTGTAGGAGATTTTCGGCTATAAAACTAGATGTAAGTGAAAGACCAACTTCTACTAAATCCAGAAATATTTCTGAGTTTAAGTGGTCCTGCTATTAGTTCAGGCACGTTGCCCTCATGTATCTATTGTGTTTGTTCTTAGGCACACCATTTAGTATGTGTTTACACAGATAAGTACATATACATAGTACGATATACAAGCGCGCCATGTTTATTTAATTGTACGTCTCATATGTCAAGAATCATTACAAGCAAATGAGGTAAACAATTCTGGTTTTGTTATTTCAGATTTACAAAAGGAAAAACTAAAGGAGATGTTGTCCTCCCGCTGGCAGCAAATGAGTGCGGAGCGGAGAGCAGCTGCAAGCAATCTTGTGTAAAGGCATCCTTCACATCTTCCACTTTTCCTTTTTTTTCGAGAAACTGCCTCAAACAATGTGGTTAGCTCAGCTGTAGATTTTATCCCTTTGGCGCACCCAGTCTCTGGCCTTAGATGACCAGAAGGAATCATCATTGAAAACTCTGGAAATGTACCTTCTCCATAAGAAGAACAGCATGTTCGTAAGATGACCATCCAGTGTTCCTTGGGTTATGAACGCATAATAAGACAGTTTACTACTTTTTTCATGAAATGTCAGAAATAAAACATTTAGGCAAGATGAGCATTGCGATTCGTGCTACCCTGCTGTGGCATCCAGTCCGGTCCTCCATGGCAGGCAGTCTTCACTTCTGTGCCGGCTTCTTATGGATAGGTCATCAGTATCAGATCATTGGGGGGAATGTGACACCCGTACACCCGGCATATAGAACCGCACATCAGCTCCGGCAAAGTCCCGCTGAAGCCAATATCAGCTGATCGTGGGGGTGCGAGGTTCTTGATGTTATTTTTCTATACTTGGCTTGACATTGTGGCCAAAATGTTGCATATTTTTAGCATACTTTAATGTTACAATAAACGATTAACCCTTTGCTCTTGAGCCATGGATACATTTCTTTTGGATATTTTGACAACAGGTGGTAAGTTGCTCCAAGTCAGTGGCGTGGTCCATGGGAGAACAGCCTGAATTAATGGGGGTGCCACGTGTCCGACTCCTACCCTAAAGGTGCATCATCAATATAAGCTCTTAGATACCCAGACAACTACTATCAGCACTAGGTAACATTAAGAGGAAATGTCTACTAAAATTATACTCACCACCAGGCATCACTGTCCCAACATCTTGCACGGTGAGTACAGATAGTTTTTCTTCTGAGTCCACTCTAATGACCCCATGGGTGAGTCCCTGCATGGACAATACCCCCCTTCCTGGAGGCTGGTTGCTGTCATCAGTCGGCCTGTGAGAAATGCACAAAGCCAAGAAGAATGGATAAAGAGACTAATTCTACTTTATTTTTTAACATTTCATTAAAAAAATTTTTTAGGTATGGTACTTCTTATATGTTACCATAGAGACACATAGAACTGCAAAAAAGCTGCATGCAAAAAATCTTTATATCAAGACTTATTGCAAAATTTGCTTAATTCTTCAATTTCTGTGATGCTTTTTTTAACCCCAATTTTTCCAAAGTCATTGCAATACCAAACTCGGCGACTTTGCTGCAAATTTAGAAAATGAAGGCAAAAAAAAATAAAGCACCGTGGATCCAAAGTGTGACCCATGCCTTGCTCATGTAAGGGGGAAGACCGGGGTGTAAGTACTTTCAGAACAAGGTATCCGGAACTGCCGTGGCCGTGCCTCTGGTTGCAGGGGGGAGACAGACTATGAGCACAGGAGTCAGGTGACTGGGAAGCTGGGGGCGTGTCCAGAGACAGAGCTCAGGGGTCAGGTGACCGGGGAGCTGGAGGCATGTCTAGGAAGAGGGAGAAAAAGGAGTTTTGCGCGGGAAAGCAGGGAGTTGACAGTTGGAGTCAAGCCCGACTAGAGGGAGAAGAGACGCAGGGTTCGTGGAGCCGAGCAAGTGAGGTGCAGTGTTATGAACTAGGAGTTCAGCGGGTCAAACAGGAGACCGCCCGCTGCCACCAGAACACGGAGCATTGTTTAGTTGGGGAAGCCAGAAGAAAACAACACCGGCATCAGCCGGCAATGGCCTTGTGGGGAACAAGAGTCAGCTAAGTGTAAAACTGCCGATTACAACTGTTTAGACTTTGCTACATCTAGCCAAACTGTGGATTGTCGGTTATAGCCTGTTACCTGCTACTTCCCTTGTTGTCCCCATATTTCCACTGTTACTTCCTGTGTGCAGATTGACCCTGTTACAATAAATCCCCCCCCCCCCCATTTATCAACCCTGTACTGGCTGCTCTGCGTTTCTGTGTCACTGAATCTAAAGTACCTGTGTCACACTCTTACAAAAAGAGTCCTGATACACCATGACAAGTCATGCACCAGTGTAAGCAGAACATTTTCAGGACAGATGAATCACAAAGTATGTAGAGGTTTGCATAACGTCATTATACAATGATTTAATGCATCATACCGCTCTAAGATCTTAAAATCTTTGATCCGTGGATTCTTTATTTTTTTTTATTTGATACTGGAACCATGCTGGTATTCATATGGCTTTAAATAATTTACAGTAAAATGAACTTAAAGTGGTAATCCCATCTCCAAGATCCTATCTCAATATGTAGTAGGTGTAATAATATTAATATTAGCAAATACCTCCGATTAGAAATGTAGTATAGTTCTTCTGATTCGCTCTGAGACTTACCCCATGTGCAGGGCATTGCAGTAGCTTAGATATCCATGGTTACAACAACTAACAGCTAATAATAATTTTTATTTCTATAGCGCCAACATATTCTGCAGCACTTTACATTTTAACAGACTGTCACTATATGAGTGGTCGTAACCAGAGATACCTAAGCTACTGCAATGCCCTGCACATGGGGTAAGCGACATAGCGAATCAGAAGAACTACACTACATTCTAATTGAAGGTACTTGCTAATATTATTTTTATTACATCTACTACATATTGGGATAGGATCTTGGAGATGGCAACACCCCTTCAAGTTTTCCTGTGTAGTAAAAATAAAGTCCTAATATTATAGTAACTGACACCCAGTATCACTATTTATATCACAAAGACATTCCCTCTCCCGATGATTCCGCCCTGTTGCCCCCAGAGTTGGTGAAAAATTTCCAAATGTGTGGGGTGCACAATAAATAAAAAAAAAAGAATGAAAAGGTTTTATTGTACTGAATCCCATGTGCTGATGAACAGGCGGCCCTCGTGCTTGTTTACCTATTGTTTGGGCTTCCTTCTTTCTTTTTCCAGGAATAGAATTGCCAAATGTAATTTATGGAGACTATGACTCATATTTTCACTATGGAGATTACTGTATGAAACTCCCTATAATCAGATAGCACCTTTATCATGGTCTCATTACAGTATTTAGTTTGACTCAGGAACAGTACAATTTCCATCTGCGTGTGTAAAACTCAAAATAAAGAATCGGAGACCAGACGCTCTATGTAGAACTTCGCTGGGTCTCTGCGACTAACCCCTGCAGGGTGGCAGGGTGGAGGTGGCGAGCTGATGCCGGTCCACCTATGGTATAGAGGATACTGAGCTGACGTCTAATATTAGGCATCAGCAAGGTCCATGTCAGACTACAATGTCCCGCTGTCACATGAGTGGTGCAGTTGTCTTAAGATTTGGTGATTTACCCCAAAATAAAATATAACGGCTGATTAAAGTCAGTCTCTAACATTTTATAAAGAGACATCCACCAATTTCAGGGTAAATTTTATCCAGGGGGTAATGTTTCTCCTTGCGGAGAGTGACATGTTAAAAAGATGTACAGTACAAACCAAAAGTTTGGACACACCTTCTCATTTAAAGATTTTTCTGTATTTTCATGACTATGAAAATTGTACATTCACACTGAAGGCATCAAAACTATGAATTAACACATGTGGAATTATATACTTAACAAAAAAGTGTGAAAAACTGAAAATATGTCTTATATTCTAGGTTCTTCAAAGTAGCCACCTTTTGCTTTGATGACTGCTTTGCACACTCTTGGCATTCTCTTGAAGAGCTTCAAGAGGTAGTCACCAGAAATGGTTTCACTTCACAGGTGTCCCTGTCAGGTTTAATAAGTGGGATTTCTTGCCTTATAAATGGGGTTGGGACCATCAGTTGTGTTGTGCAGAAGTCAGGTGGATACACAGCTGATAGTCCTACTGAATAGACTGTTAGAATTTGTATTATGGCAAGAAAAGCCTTAGTTACTTACCGGTAACGGGATTTTTCGGAGCCCATGACAGCACCACGTGAGAGAGAGGATAAGACCATCAAGGACAGGAAACCTACAGGTTAAAAAGGGCGGCCCTCTCTTCCCGCCTCAGTTTAGTTAACAGAGCATGAGAGTACCGCCAAGGTTAGTTATAACAAAACATAATCACATTAAGTACATTACTTTTCATCAATTTCCTGCAAGGGTGCACAAAAAGAAATCAACTCTACGGGAGTGCACAACACCAGTGAAGGGAGGGAATATAAAGGTGCTGTCATGGGCTCCGAAAAATCCCGTTACCGGTAAGTAACTAAGGCTTTATTCGGTCTCCCATGACAGCACCACGTGAGAGAATTACAGAGACGAAGGAAATTAGGGAGGGACCACAGCTTGAAGCACCCTTCTCCCGAAAGTGAGATCTGCAGAGCCACCCAGATCCAATCTATAGTGTCTATAGAAAGTAGAGGGAGAAGACCAAGTGGCAGCCTTACAAATTTCCTCAATGGAAAGCTCTGTCTTCTCCGCCCAGGAGGTTGATACCGCTCTGGTAGAATGCGCCCTCAATCCCTCCGGTATCTCTTTATCCCCTGAGGAGTATGCGAGGGAAATGGCCTCCCTGATCCATCTAGCGATTGTAGCCTTTGAGGCCTTACAACCCTTTCTAGCCCCCTGATAGCATATAAATAGGGACTTATCCTTTCTAAAGCCACGTGATACCTCTAAGTACTTTAGTACGCACCTCCTAACGTCTAAAGTGTGAAGCCTCTCGTCCTTTTGATTTTTGGGCGGGAAGCAAAAAGTCGGGAGAACTATCTCCTGGGTTCTATGGAATCGAGTGGCCACTTTAGGAAGAAAGGCTGGATCAGGTTTTAATATAATCCTATCGTCCAGAATTTGCGTAAATGGAGGGCATATTGAAAGGGCCTGTAGGTCACTGACTCTCCTGGCTGAAGTTAGGGCTACTAACAGGACCGTCTTTAGGAAAATAATTTTGGGGGAGACTAAATCTAGTGGCTCAAAAGGAGAACTGGTCAAGGCATCTAAGACAAAATTCAAATCCCAGGGAGACATCTTTACTTTGGTAATGGGTCTACACCTAAAGGAAGCTTTTATAAAACGGGCTATCCAATAGTTATCTGCAATATTGGAAGAAAATAAAGCTCCCAACGCCGACACCTGTACTTTCAAGGTACTGGTAGTGAGACCCAATTCTAAGCCCCGCTGCAGAAATTCCAGAATTTTCCTAATAGGGGGCCCCTCCCCCACCTTAACTTCTGCAAAGGACAGAAACTTCCTCCAGGTCCTGGCATAAATACGGGTGGTAACAGGTTTTCTGCTAGCCAGGAGAGTATTCACTACATTTGCGGGGAATCCTTTGTTGGTCAATAACACCCTCTCAAATTCCACGCCGTCAAATGTAGACTCGGGGTTGGAGGATGGGAAAGTGGCCCCTGAGTGAGGAGGTCCGGAATCTCCGGAAGAACCCAGGGATCTGATATGGACATCTTCCGGAGACAAGGGAACCGCCAGAAGCTCCTTAACATTTGATGACAACTGTTGCTCACTGCTTGACCAGGTTCCCTGCACTAATTTCCCTTCAAAGTGAGCTCCCCAACCTGTAGCACTTGCATCAGTGGACAAGACTGCAGTTGGACTACATTCCCAGGGAACCCCTTTAGCAAGATTGTCTTGTCGTAACCACCAACGAAGGGACCGTATGGCACGAGGACCTAGCGTAAACTCACGGTCTAGATGCCCCTCTAAAGCTGCGTTATTGTACAACACATCCCACTGAAAAGCTCTTGAATGTAATTGTGACCAACAAACCGCGGGAAAAGTGGAGGTGAAGGTTCCCAATAGTGACATGGCCTTACAGAGTGACATAGAAGGTTTACGTATACACTGTGCTACCAACCCCCGGATTCTATCAATTTTCTCTTCTGGAAGATAACATAGCTGTTTCCTAGAATCTAATATGACCCCCAGATATTGTTGTACCTTGAGGGGAGATAGTCTAGACTTTTCTAAATTTAGAAACCACCCCAAGCTCTTTAAGACCGACATGGCCTCCCGCAGGTGGGTCTCGCACTGAACAAATGAATTCCCCACTATCAGGAGATCATCCAGGTAAGGGATAATTAGAATGTCCCTTTCTCTTACATGGGCCATAACTTCCGCCATTACTTTAGTAAAAACTCGCGGGGCTATAGCTAAACCAAAGGGGAGTGCAGTGTATTGAAAGTGTTTAACCACCCCGTCAATTTCAATGGCCAGCCACAAGTATTTCTGATAGTCACTATGAATTGGGATATGGTAATACGCATCTTTGAGATCGAGTACTACCATATAGCAGTGGGGAAAAAGTAACTTTATTACGGATTTTAAAGACTCCATTTTAAAGGTATGTATTTTAAGGAAATTATTCAGGGATTTCAGATTTATGATTGTCCTGAAACTTCCATCCGGTTTCGGAACCAAGAAGAGCGGGGAGTAGAAACCGAGACCCTTTTCCGCCTCCGGAACCTCAATCAGGACGTGCTTTCTTATTAGGGCTTGTATTTCCGAAACGAGGGCAGCCTGGCGTTCTGGGGAAGAACTGGAGGGAACAACCATGAATCTTTTGTGAGGCAATGCTTTAAATTGAAATTTAAGACCATACTTAATCAGGCTTAAAATCCAATTACTATGAGAAATCTGTTCCCAAGCTGGGACAAAAAATGACAATCTCCCTCCCACCTGGGCTAATTGTGTATCCCCTGGCTTCTGCTTAATTTTTGGAGACGGACCAAAGAGTAGACCTCTACCTTTTCGACCCCTTTCGTCAGACTTGTCTTGCTCCCTGAAATATCTTTTCCGGAAAAATTTCCTCTTCCGGAACGATCTCTTAAAGGAGGGTAGAGGTACTGATGGAAACCCCTTCTTAGGGTCCCCAGCATTCTCCAATAAGTCATCCATGGTCTGACCAAAGAGGTATTCTCCTTCGCACGGGATTGTGCACAGTCTGGATTTAGTCTGTAAATCCCCTGGCCAGCATTTAATCCACAAGGCTCGCCGAGCTGCATTTGACAGTGCTGCTGACTTTGCTGCCAACCTTTCTGAGTCCACCGATGCATCAGCAAGAAAAGCTGCCGCCTCCTGAACCAGTGGAAGGGAAGAAATAATGTCTGTCCTAGAAGTCCCATTCTTCAACTGACTGTCTAGCTGTTCAAGCCAAACCATCAGGGCTCTGGACGTACAGGTGGCTGCTACTGTTGGCCTCAGTGCGCCCGCAGCTGTCTCCCATGCCCCTTTCAAGAAAGTATCAGCCCGTCTGTTTAGGGGGTCTCTCAATGCACCCATATCATCGAAAGGGAGGGAAGTTCTTCTCGCTGCTTTGGCAACAGCAACATCCAGTTTGGGTGCTTTTAACCAGGAGGAACACATAGCATCCTCAAATGGATATCTCCTTTTAAAGGATGGAGGAACACTACCCTTCTTGTCAGGCTTTCTCCACTCCTTATCAATGAGGTCTTTCACCTTTGAATTTACCGGAAAGCACCTTCTTTTCTTTAGTCCCAGACCACCAAACATAACATCCTCAGCTGACTTCTCTGCCCTCGTGTCCACTATCCCCATTGTAGATCGGACAGCTTTTACTAGGGCATCGACCTCCTTCAGGGGAAAGCACTGTCTATCTGGCTCACTGTCAGAGGAAGAGAAGGCGGAGGAGGAAGCGACCGATAGTTCAGAGTCTGAACCCGGCTGGGTTTCTTGAGGAATATGCCCAGACTCTGAACCCTGCAAGGCTTTGCCTATTTCTTCCCTTATTAAAGTTCTTAGGCCTAGGGAAAAATCTGGGGTTTCCTCTGACATCTTGCTAATACAAAGCTGGCATAACTTCTTGGTATATGAATCAGGGAGTGGACAGCGGCATAAGGCACATTCTCTGTGTTTGGATTTTGAGGTACATTTCTTGCTCTAAAAGAAAGTTATAGATAGAAAGAAGGAGGAAACATTAGTAGAACTTTCACGAAGATTCCACTCACCCCACAGAGCCTTCGGTACCGTAGAAGCAGAAGAATCCAACATGCATGGCGACGAATCACGCCGCACCGGACCGTCCTTCCTGCTGTTAGTGGCAGCTCTTCTAGCTGAACGACCAGACCCGAGCCGGGAATGACGCTGCGCCACTAGTTGTGAGGGCTCCCCAGAGGGCTGCTCCTGAAGCAGATGTTGTAGCCTAGGTGACAGCTCTTGTGAATCTTCCATAACTTACAGTGTAAGAATGGGCTGGGAAGCACCTCTGTATGTTACCAGACCCTTTATATACTGGCCATACCGGTACCATGTGTGGGTGTGTGTCTCTTTTTTTTTTTTTTTTTTCCCAGGAGGGAGTTACCTGCTCCTTGGTCTTCCTCCCCAGGTGGCCAGGTGGGTTCATCGTCCCAGGTGGGCTCCTCGCCGCCAGGTCCTTTAATCACCCAGCGTTCAGCTGCTCGCGCGCAAAATTCAAATCCCAGGGCTCCGGCCCCTTCCGGTGACGTCACGGGGACTTCCTGCCTGGCGCACCGGAAGTCACGTCACTAGGTCGCATCTGTCACGTGCCCCGCCGGCGCGACCTGGATCTCCTGCGATTTGTAGCGGGGGGAGGAAGCCCGCTAGCGGCCCCACACCTGGCGGACATCTACCTCCCCGTTAGGCGATGTCGCGCCCGCCGCAACGCTCACGGAGGCGCCCCACTGAGCCCTACCGTGGCGTCTCCAGAGGACCGGGACGGACCGGCTCCAACCACCTGCTGTGGCCCTCTCTGGGACAGGAGTCCAACTTCTGCAGGTAAGCCTGCGAGGTCTCCCATCATGGACAGGAAACCTAAACTGAGGCGGGAAGAGAGGGCCGCCCTTTTTAACCTGTAGGTTTCCTGTCCTTGATGGGCGGATCCTCTCTCTCACGTGCTGCTGTCATGGGAGACCAAATAAAAAGCAGCTAAGTAAAGAAAAACGAGTGGCCATCATTACTTTAAGAAATGAAGGTCAGTCAGTCCGAAAAATTGGGCAAACTTTGAAAGTGTCCCCAAGTGCAGTTGCAAAAACCATCAAGTGCTACAAAGAAACTGGTTCACATGAGGACCGCCCCAGGAAAGGAAGACCAAGAGTCACCTCTGCTTCTGAGGATAAGTTTATCCGAGTCACCAGCCTCAGAAATCGCAGGTTAACAGGAGCTCAGATTAGAGACCAGGTCAATGCCACACAGAGTTCTAGCAGCAGACACATCTTTACAACAACTGTTAAGAGGAGACTTTGTGCAGCAGGCCTTCATGGTAAAATAGCTGCTAGGAAACCACTGCTAACGACAGGCAACAAGCAGAAGAGACTTGTTTGGGCTAAAGAACACAAAGAATGGACATTAGACCAGTGGAAATCTGTGCTTTGGTCTGATGAGTCCAAATTTGAGATCTTTGGTTCCAACCACCGTGTCTTTGTGCGACGCAGAAAAGGTGAACGGATGGACTCTACATGCCTGGTTCCCACCGTGAAGCATGGAGGAGGTGTGATGGTGTGGGGGTGCTTTGCTGGTGACACTGTTGGGGATTTATTCAAAATTGAAGGCATACTGAACCAGCATGGCTACCACAGCATCTTGCAGCGGCATTTTATTCAATCCGGTTTGCGTTTAGTTGGACCATCATTTATTTTTCAACAGGACAATGACCCCAAACACACCTCCAGGTTGTGTAAGGGCTATTTGACCAAGACGGAGAGTGATGGGGTGCTACGCCAGGTGACCTGGCCTCCACAGTCACCAGACCTGAACCCAATTGAGATGGTTTGGGGTGAGCTGGACCGCAGAGTGAAGGCAAAAGGGCCAACAAGTGCTAAGCATCTCTGGGAACTCCTTCAAGATTGTTGGAAGACCATTTCCGGTGACTACCTCTTGAAGCTCATCAAGAGAATGCCAAGAGTGTGCAAAGCAGTCATCAAAGCAAAAGGTGGCTACTTTGAAGAACCTAGAATATAAGACATATTTTCAGTTGTTTCACACTTTTTTGTTAAGTATATAATTCCACATGTGTTAATTCATAGTTTTGATGCCTTCAGTGAGAGTGTACAATTTTCATAGTCATGAAAATACAGAAAAATCTTTAAATGAGGTGTGTCCAAACTTTTGGTCTGTACTGTACGTTAATCGTCGTAGGTGAGTTTTGGACATATTGTTTGAGTGGCATAACCACAGACGGGGGAGATCAAGTGAGTAACAGCACAGTATGGCTGCATCACCATGTGCCATAACGTCATCCTCCTTCATTTTGGTGACCACTCTCACATAATCCATATTCAAAATTTCATTATACCGTGCTGAAAATGTGAATTCCTGCAATAAGAATTTATTGCTAATCTACAAAATAGATGATAACTTCCATCAGTAGGGGTCTGACCTCAGAGGCCCCCCACTGTTCATCAGATCGGTACCATTTTGGCATGCATGCCACTGTTCCATTCATTCTCTATTGGTACAAAATATTCGAGCGTAGCACTCCCAAAGAGAATGAATGGAACAGCAGGCGAGTGTGTGCACTGTCACTCAATTCAAAGGGAGGACAAATATGCCCCATTCCGGCGTTTGTTGGCGGTCCTAGTGGTTGGTCTCCCCCACCAATCTAGAAGTCATCACCTATTCTGTGGATAAGCGATATATTTTTGTTACTGGAATACACCTTTAAAAAACAAATATATGCAAAATAATACCTGCAAGTCACAATCTTCTAATTATATTTATTGTTAGGGGCTGCATTTTTAAAGGGAGTGTGTCAGTAGGATCAACCCTTCTAAGCTGTCTATATGGGCATGTAGGTCATAGAAAGTTGAATAAAATGATACCTTGGTATCTGCGATCCGATGTCTTATTCCAGAGAAATCCACATTTTCTTATTGTGTAAATTAACTGTTAAGAACTATAGGAAAATCTGATTCCAGAGATTATTTTAAATGAAAGGGGGCATTAACAAAAGCTAATAAGTTATAGAGCTTTGCCTTATGTTGACAATCTTCTGCTTGAAGAATGAACCAAAGTCTTCAGCTGAAATGAGTGGGGAAGGAGGGAAAGCTGGGGGACAGAGGAGAGAATTGAAAGTACTGATCCCAATGAATTTATAACCATCTACATTACCTCTATTGCTTTCCTGTAAGAAGCTTACTAATAAGCATCTGCATCGAGCCTGACACTTTTTTTTAGAGTCTACAGTACAAATTGTCATTCAGTGGGAATATAGTTTATATCCATAGAACCGCAGCCTATGTCATATACCCTACTGACTCACTGAAGCAGTCAGCTCAGCCAGACAGAAATGTCAGAGATTTTCAAGGATGAGATGAGACACCACTCCATCCGGCTTCACTCTGAGACGCAAATAGGAAGATAATGCAATTCAGTCTGGGTTATGAATGACAATTACATGCAAAACATATCAAGTTACTTAAATAGCCCAGGCAAATGTAGCAGGAAAAAGAATTCAGCATCTTTGTAGGTCTCCCGAGGATCTACTGTGTAATTTTTATCCAGCGAGCCAGGCGCTTCCATTCAGGACTAATTATTTGCGCTCTTCTAACAGGTCATATGACACAAGTTAATTTGGTAAAGCAATACGGTCTCTTGCAAAAGCTTTTCTTGAAAATCTGCAGTGATAAATCTCAATTAAAGGTTAATGCAAGAGCCGGCTCTGAAACGGCAGAGATCTCGAAAACTGAAAGCCTTCGGGCATCAAAAGAAAAAGACAATATGAAGAAATGTGAGAGACGAATCGGGTAGCGATGACATCTGTGCTGACAGGCAGAGACGGCGACACTGGAATGGAGGAGCTCCATGGAAATGTGCAAGAGGAGTTCTGCTCAAGAGAAAGATTATGTTGTACATCAAGGAAACACCTCATCTCATTTGGACAGACACGGCCATGTTCATCCTCTACATAGCTGAACGTAAAACGGAGTGCTGCATTCCCAATGATGGGATTAATGGGATCCTTCAACCAGAAAATAGTTACTAGATTGCCTGTGTCTTCACATTGGTTCCTCTATAAAGTTTCTACCCCTGGGAAGCACACTATTTTCAATGCAACAGACTCCTCGTAATAACCGTAATATCTGGGGACGCCAACTCCATAACCAACCCCAGCATTAACGGGAAAAGATTAACAGAGAACAAAAACAGGGGTATATTAAAGAGGAAGTCTAATTAAGAGAACCCACTTTCATGGACTCCTGTGGGTCCGTACACATGATGTCTCTTTCAGGCGGATTCTGTCTGAAATAGCACTTAAAGGAAGTCTATCAGCACAGAATCATTGTTGAAACCAAGTAAAGTTGCCCGGTGCACCCTTGGTGTGGCCAAACATTGAAGTGCACCTTCTTATCCACTTGTTTTCCATCTCTCTTCAACCTCCTCTTCTTTAATTGACAGCTTTGGTTTGATAGAGCTAAAGAAGGGCGGAGATAGATGAAAAACAAGTAAGTGGGAGGGTGCATCTAAACTTTTGGCCACACCAAGAGTGCACCGTGCGCCTGTGCTTCGTTTCAACAGTCATTCTGTGCTGACAGACTCCCTTAAAGATGCTAAAAAAAGTAACATTTGCACTGCAATGTAAAAACACCTTGCTGTGCATATCTTCTGTCTTTTTTCACTTCAACTGCTTCAGGCTTCAGTTTATAGATACAGTTATAAAAAAGCCACAAAACGGACTAAAGAGACACCAAAGAAGATGATTCAGGAAAAACAGTGCCAACATTTTCCTGAAGTGTCTTTTGCTTCAAAAACTCAAGAAAGTTGTTGTGTGAACATACCCTGATCGGGAATTCTGTGTCTATAAAGTTGTCAAGTGAAGATAATTTACCCCCATCCCAAGGATATGTGATAACTGATAGATTGGTGGGGGTCCGAAAGCTGGGACCTGCATAGATCGGGAGAATGAAGAATTTATGTCTTCGTTACCCCCATCTAGGATAATAATAATAATAATCTTTATTTTTATATAGCGCTCACATATTCCGCAGCGCTTTACATACATTAGCGTCGCTGTCCCCATCGGGGCTCACAATCTAGATTCCCTATCAGTATGTCTTTGGAGTGTGGGAGGAAACCGGAGAACCCGAAGGAAACCCACGCAAACACGGGGAGAACATACAAACTCCTTGCAGATGTTGTCCTTGGTGGGATTTGAACCCAAGACCCCAGCGCTGCAAGGCTGCAGTGCTAACCACTGCGCTACCTGATGGAGCGGCAGTGTGTATGTCTGACTTCCACTCCATCCATTCTCAATATAGCTGCCGGAAAAAGACAAATGCAGATCTCAGCAGCCCCAAAGGGAATGAATGGACATGCGCACTGCCGCTCCATTCTAAATATGAATAACAGTGATAAACGTGCCCTGTTTTACCGATCAGTGCAGGTTCCGGCGATAGGACACCCACTGAACTATAAGTTATCACTTATCCTGTGGATAGGTAAAAACTTTTTTTTTACTTGGACAACCCCCATTTCATCCTATATTCAGGATACTCATCCCCTGACAAAAGGGGAGGACAGTTACAAAGTGTGTATCTCAGAATGGAGGTCCGGTTCTACCCATGAATCACACAGACAGCTTGTTGATTTTAATAGGACAGTGCAATACTACATTTTCCCGACAATCTTTCATCCTTATTGGTCTGTGCGCGGTTCAGTTTTCAGACGGACAGTACTGACAGACAACGCGTTCGTGTGATGTATGCTGCAACCTCAATCACGCGCCAGACTTGTCCATCAATATTTGTAAAAATACAAATAGAGAAAATTCTATTGAAAAGGCAACTCCTCCATATTTTGGACCCACTCCTGGCGGTGTGAACAAAGTCTAATATTTTTGGATTATCCAAAGCAGACATGTTCTTCAATCCGGGAAGGTCAGGGGACCGCTCATGGTTACTTTTAACCCAATGCAGGGGACTAAAAATCACAGTGACGACAAATCAGAAGATTCTCTTAATTTCAACAGGATCAACGCATTCTCAGTCTTCTCAAGCTTTCTGCTCTAAATAATTAGTAATGCCCACTTCATCGTTTCCCAAAAGTACAAGTGATGTCATTAAACCACAGTGACATGACAACAGTGACAGGGAGGTCATATTTCCAATATCAGAGGAAATGGAGAAATTATTAGAGACCACCGACATCTGTCATCACGGTCGGTATGTGGTCATCCATATTACAGCCCATCCTCCACGGCTCCATGAATACATGTAATAGGCGGAATACTCTGCTGACCCTCCTCGCTCACATCTGCTAGAGACTTGACCTTTTTTAAGTAAAAAAAAACCCTCAACACATAAACCATTCAATTCATTGTACGCCTCCAACTCTGAAGTGGAAAATTGCTTTACAATAATCACTTTATGATTATTGCCTCGCTGCTTTTTTTAAGTGGTTGCCATTGTCGTCTCTGGATAAAACACTTCCATTATTCTGTAAAACGCTAAGAAACATTTCAGCAGCCATTATAGTTGTTCAGGGTGGCGCGTCTACTTCTTTATGTAGAATACGTTATAGAAATGGAAGGGTTTTTTATGGAGTTCAATAAAACTTGCACTTTGCATTTTTACTCTAACTTTAAGATTTTATTTGTGCTTCCAAAAATGCTAGTAACACAACTACAAATGTGAACAGATAGGCGATATAGGATACTGGAAGAGTAGTAGTTATCATCCTCAAAATAATCATCAAACCAATGTTTCAACCTTATTTTAAGGCAAAAACACAGGAAGTACAGTAATTGAGATAATTTTTAGGCCCTAAAGTCTCACAGGGCCAAAGAAGTCTGTGTGTCCTGTAGTTGGAGATCAGTATTATAATCTCACAATATCATCCCACACGTAGTCTCCGGTCTTCCCAAGACCTCATCCTCTCCTCAACACTTGTATATTCCTAACCCAATCGCCTCCGAGACTTCTCCCGAGTATTCCCCAACCTCTGGAATTCTGTGTCCGATTATCCACAACATTCGGAACTTTCAGACGGAACTTGAAAAGCCATCTCTTCAAGAAACCTTACAACCTGCCGTAAGCCTGCTGTCACCTCACCACTACCGGAGCTGCAGCAACCCCCCAACCTACTGTCTCCTTCCCCATTATCCTGTAGAATATAAGCCCGCAAGGGCAGGGTCCTCTCCTCTGTACCAGTCTGTCACTGTTGGTCTGTTCATTGTAATTTATATCTGTATTTTGCATGTAAACCCCTTTCATATGTACAGCACCAAAGCATCAATGGTGCTCTAAAAATAAATAATAACAATTAATAATAATACTTGTGGCCCTGTTAGGGTTTTTAAGGAGCTTTAAAAATACACAGTTTTACTTTTTTTTTTTCATAATTCAATAGTACATGTGAAAATAAGACATTTTACAATATATCTTATTAGAAAAATCCACCTTTTCTCTCCTCCTGGACTGATCATTCGTTCTCAAAATTCTCAATTCATGTATAAAATCTGTCTTCAGTGACTACAAATTTCCTCATTACTGAGAAAGGAGATGACAGTTGGTGCTCATAAATTTCTATGGAGAGCTGTAACTGTCGTTTCAGAAGTACTTCGGGCAGAATGTCTGTATTGGCCTCTAGCTCTCCTCCTACATAGAATTTCAAAAGCACCAACTCAATTCCCATCTCAGTAATGGGAAAGTCTGTCCTCACTGAATACAGATTTTACAGATTTTATCCATGATTTGAAAGTGAAAGATAAATCCAAGAGGGAAAAGAAGCAAATTTCTCTGATAATTATAAAGTTGCATATTTTTATGTGTAGTATTGATATATTAAATAAAAATTAAAACAATGATTACTAACTCTGTCCTTAAAACTTTCCATCAGCTTCAAGATTAATTCAATTTATCGCGTAACACTTTTTACCAATACCTATAAATCCGACATGCTCTTTCAGCTCAATAGGGTCTGATGGATCTTAGCATACAACATCATCCCCTAATAGATACCATTGCTTCTACGGGTCATACAAAGGGTTTAATTTCTACCATATATAAATGCCCATTGTCATCCCAACTGAATAATCACCCTCTGACAGTTAAAGCTGTGAGGCCCAAAGGCTTTCAATTATATTTAATTCACAGAGTATACAAAACGCCAAGTTTCTTACACAAGATAGGATATAGCCATGATGTAAAATGCCCTAGGTGTGCGATTGATGAGGCACACTTGATGCATTTGATGTGGGAATGAGGTCATATCCTTGATAGAAAGGGTGTATGGAGTGAAATTGTTAACAGACCCCTATATACAGTGGGTACGGAAAGTATTCAGACCCCTTTAAATTTTTCACTCTTTGCTTCATTGCAGACATTTGGTAAATTCTAAAAAGTTCATTTTTTTTCTCATTACAGTACATCTTAACTGAAAAAACTGAAATGTAGAAATTTTTGCAAATTTAGTAGAAAGGAAAAACTGAAATATCACATGGTCATAAGTATTCAGACCCTTTGCTCAGACACTCATATTTAAGTCACATACTGTCCATTGCCGTATGATCCTCCTTGAGATGGTTCTACTCCTTCATTGGAGTCCAGCTGTGTTTAATTAATCTGATAGGACTTGATTTGGAAAGGCACACACCTGTCTATATAAGACCTCACAGCTCACAGTGCATGTCAGACCAAATAAGAATCATGAGCTCAAACGAACTGCCCAAGGAGCTCAGAGACAGAAGTGTGGCAAGGCAGAGATCTGGCCAAGGTTACAAAAGAATTTCTGCATTACTCCAGGTTCCTACGAGCACAGTGGCCTCCATAATCCTTAAATGGAAGAAATTTGGGACCACCAGAAGTCTTCCTAGACCTGTCCGTCCAGCCAAACTGAGCAATCGTGGGAGCAGAGCCTTGGTGAGAGAGGTAAAGAAGAACCCCAAGATCACTGTGGCTGAGCTCCAGAGATGCAGTAGGGAGATGGGAGAAAGTTCCACAAAGTCAACTATCACTGCAGTTCTCCACCAGTCGGGCCTTTATGGCAGAGTGGCCCAACGGAAGCCTCTCCTCAGTGCAAGACATATGAAAGCCTGCATAGAGTTTGCTCAAAACACATGAAGGACTCCCAGACTATGAAAAATAAGATTCTCTGGTCTGATGAGATGAAGATAGAACTTTTGGTGATAATTCTAAGCGGTATGTGTGGAGAAAACCAGGCATTGCTCATCACCTGCCCAATACAATCCCATCAGTGAAACATGGTGGTGGCAGCATCATGCTATGGGGGTGTTGTTCAGCTGCAGGGACAGGATGACTGGTTGCAATTGAAGGAAACATGAATGCGGCCAACTACAGAGATATCCTGGATGAAAACCTCTTCCAGAGTGCTCTGAACCTCAGACTTGGCCGAAAGTTCACCGTTCAACAAGACCCTAGGCACAAAGCTAAAATAACAAAGGAGTGGCTACAGAACAACTCTGTGACCATTCTTGACTGGCCCAGCCAGAGCCCTGACCTAAACCCAATTGAGCATCTGTGGAGAGACCTGAAAATGGCTGTCCACCAACATTCACCATCCAACCTGATGGAACTGGAGAGGATCTGCAAGGAAGAATGGCAGAGGATCCCCAAATCCAGGTGTGAAAAACTTGTGCATCATTCCCAAGAAGACTCATGGCTGTACTAGCTCAAAAGGGTGCGTCTACTCAATACTGAGCAAAGGGTCTGAATACTTATGACCATGTGATATTTCAGTTTTTCTTTTTTAATAAATTTGCAAAAATTTATGTATTTCTGTTTTTTTTCAGTCAAAATGGGGTGCAGAGTGTACTTTAATGAGAAAAAAAAATTAACTTTTTAGAATTTACCAAATGGCTGCAATGAAACAAAGAGTGAAAAATTTAAAGGGGTCTGAATACTTTCCGTACCCACTGTATGTATACTGGGAATATATGAGGATGGAGTGGATCCCGACTTGGTCCTATTCATAGGTGTCTCTCGTATCTTATTTCAAGCACGTAAACTTCTTGGTTAGACACACATACCTCCATCTATGGGAGAGCTACAACGAAGGATAAATAATATAATCTGGTTGGAAAGAGGAGTCTATCATAAAAGCAACTCTATTCGCAAATTCGAAAAGATATGGAGTCCTTGGTTGGATACTCCAGGGTTGCCCACAAATCTTCTAATTAGAGTAGAATATTAACGATGCTACCCCTTTGTTAGTCACTTTTCTATCCTCTTCCCCCTTCTACAAATGTTATACTCCGTTAGTCTAGAACTGCTCTGAATATGGTTCTCTCTGGAATGTTATTTGGGTTTAGGGTGGGTTAGGGAATTGAAGTTGAGATACTTTGTTCATGTTTTATACTATGGAATTACTATGTCATTAATGTTATTTGAAAGATGGAAAAATTGTATTTGGAGTTTTTCAATAAAAACTTATTTGATCAAAAAAAAAGATTACTCTTTAAGTTATGCTTTAGGGTTTCAATCATATGTCTAACATTGAAGTGGAGGTTCAGCCACAGAAAATCCTGAAGAGAGATAAGATTATTACAGAATAATAAAATAGGCATATCCACCTTGCTGATCTCCTGCCCCTTTGGCTCTGATACTTCCCGCTTCCTTCCCCACTGGGGTCTATGGACTGCCTCAGCTGATCATGAGACCGCTGCAGCCAATTATTGGTTAAATACAGTGGTCATGGTTAAAAAGCATATACAAGACTGTCTGGCCATATAACCACTGCACACAATCAGTGATAGGCTGCAGTGATCACATAGCTAGATGCCACATGAGACGGCATCACAACCAGAATGCTGGGGATCGGCAAAGTGAATATTTTTGTTCTATTATTTTATAAGCTGTTTTATAATTTAGTTGAATATCTTGTACACATCTCAGAGCTCCCCTGATTCTGCCACTCTTATCCGTTTTGCTCTGCATTACTCCATTGTAGAAATATTTACATTTGTTTCTTCTGGAAAGCAATATGTGAAATCTCTTTTAGTTTCTTCAAAATCTTCTCTGGGGGTGTGCACTTCCACTCCTCCCACCCAGACACTGCAAATCACAGCTCAGCAGCATCTGAGACTGCAAGAATAGCTGCTGAGCTGTGATTGGCAGCATCTGGGAGGGAGGAATAAAGGACCACGCCCCCAGAGAAGACTCTGAACGGACGCTGGACTGCAAAGCAGAGATTGCACATAGTGCACTCCAAAAGAAACAAATATGAATATCTCTACAAAGGAGCGACACAGAGCAAAATGGAAGCGAGCGTTGGAATCAGGGGAGCTTATGGATTTTTACAAGGTATTTAACTCAATTTTTTTAAGCAAGTGACAGGTCCTCTTGATATTCCATTAATACTTTTTATAAACAGTACCTCCTTATGGCTACAGTAAGAGCCTCTGGTGAACTGGCACAAGGACAAATGACTTCTTGCCGCAGGCCTTTACTTTGGAAGACATTGAGGAAAGCGTCACAAGAAGAAATGGACCCTGGGGAGAAAGCACAAGAAGAGGATGTGATAACAAACATGCAGGAAATACAGCGTTTGGACAAGATGATTTAGGACTCTTTAAAGAGCATTGAGGACATTCACAAAAGCTCATCTTCAAACTTGTCCCGTGGCATTAAAACACTACGAGAAATATACTGTAAAACTCATTAGTCTCCGTCTATGCCATAAAAGCCGCCAACACTTCTTGCTTCAGTTTGCAGTTAGAAGGACAAAATGCAAAGCTTGAAAAAAAAAAAAACATGGCGCTTTTTAATGAGTGACTAAAATATAGTTCCATATGAAAACTCAGGCTTGTTTCAAGGAAAAGTATCAGTAAAATACATATTCTTTCTATATTTTCCAAATGTCTGCACAATGGAAAGAGACTGAAGCCTAGCAACGGCCATAAATTGAATAATTCTCTAAAAGGGTACGTCACATAGCCATTCAGTGGGACATACCGCTAATACGCTCCCATCGTAATAACTATGCTTTACCATATGCCTTTATATGAACAGCTCAGTCTCTTATTCCATGTAAGTGAAAAGAAATGCGTTGAGTGAATGGGACCCTGTGGATACATTTGGTGTATAGCTCGCAATGTCCATGAATAACATAGGTTCTGAATCTGATACGTTATTTTGGATAAGTTTGGGGATAATAATAAAAATAAAACATATTAATATAATATGATAATATATTATCCCACCAGTTCTCTATTCTTTAACACTATAAAGACACCAGGAATATATTGTATGGGAAATTAAAAGAAATTCCCATATGAAATATACAGCGACATACTTGTAGATTCTGACCTCCTTCTCGTCACTGACTACTGAAGATAAATTTACTGTAAATTACCATACATTATTTCTTTGACAACCCAACCCTGAACTGTACTTACAAGGATTTGCTCCATCAGCCACAATCAACATGCGTAACGAGGAGAGGTTAATGTCTCTCTGATCCCGATGTGCAACCAGGGCCCAGTGCATGTCTCTGGACTTCACACATGCAACTTTTGCTTTAAGGGAAGAAAAATGATTAACAAAGCTAAGTATGAAATATGTATGCAGATAAAAGAGAAATGCAGAATTGTTAAAGAGCTACCTTAAATACATGACCATTTATTTGGATGAGTCAATGGAGACACTGATATGGATCAATGAGAATGGAAAGTGCTGCATAGAAAATTTCTATAACTATGTAAACTAATAGTGTGTAATGTAAAGGAGCGGGCATACACAAATAGATATTTCCTATATAGAAACTCATTTGCACTGCGTACGAGACGCTTAAAGGGGACATGTCACCACGTCAAAAGTGACCAGTTTTTCCTCTTATATTATTTCTGATACTCCCCTGATTATTTTGTTTTTTGTATTTTTTAATTCTGCCATACAGTTCCAGAGATATGAGCCTTTATAATTAGGGCTAATTTTTAGGCTCTTTACAAAAGGGGTGGTGCTCACAGAGTAATTATGGAGAGCAGCCCAAAGACACGCCCCCAGAGAATCCTGTGAGCACCGCCCTCTCTGTGAAGACCATAAAAATTAGCTCTAAATAAAAAGGCTCATATCTTTGGAACCGTATGGCAGATTTTAAAAAAGAAAAAAGAGGAATATTCAGGAAAGCAATGGGAATAAAATAAGAGGAAAAAATGACCACTTTTGACCTGGTGACAGGTCCTCTTTTAAGGCTTGATCATCATGTGTGTGTTGCATCATAAAATCATATGTCGAAATCTCCTGTGACTTTCTATAGAAGCCGGCTCCCTCGGCATATTACTATGTACTATTGCAATAGATCCAGGCCACCTCCACTGATGGCCCTTGCAATATCAAGTTTCCCTGATAATATTTTTAATAAAATGTTATTACAATGTTGCTATTATATTACTTTATTTCCTATTAAATATATTAGAGAAAAATGCTGCATCATGTCTTAAAAAAAATAATGGTGTGATTTATCAATCTTATTGTAAATTGTATAATTTTTGGAATTGGCTAAAATTGCACAAAGTTATCAAAATGGAATAATAAATTAAATTAAACAGGTTGGCCACCTTTGAGGAGATTTTTCTTTTCACTTAAATGCATGTAGCTGGGGTAAAAATAATATTATTACAATTTGGTTTGGTTAAAATTTGGCATGGTTTGGCTTGCACCGGCTCTTTTTTCCTTGCACATTCAACTTGAGAGGAGCTCTCAGTCAGACCGTCATAGCGGGGTCACTGATGGAGTCTCAGTTATCTCGCTTTGCAGCCAGTTATAGACAGTACAACACAGAGGTTAGAGAAAGCAAATTGTGCACAATTTTTAATGACACCCAATTGCAAAAAATATTTTTAGCTTAAATATATGCAATTAAGTAAAAAAAGTTCCCAAAAATGAGCAACAAATTAAAATAAAATTAGTTGGACAAGTTAGACAGCTTACTGTTCCTTATCCCACCTTACATTAGAAATAGAAGAGGTAGTATATCAGTACACAGAGAAATCCTTTCAATAGAAAGATGGGAAACAAAACAGTAAATTCTGCACAGCTTTTTCTTTTTTGTGATCTGCTGAAATACACACAACACTCTTTTACCTTATCTAATGAACTATCGTTTCAGGTGGCTGCTCAAACCTACTCTCTTGACGCATTGGGGCACAAGGAGACTAAGCAAATGAGGAGTGATGAATTTTTATGAAAGATTTTTCTGGGTGTTCGGTCAGAATATATGGTCATACATAGGGAGAGACCTATCGCTCTAGGGCTTGTGACTAATTCACTGGTAGTGTGTCAGAAGGGAGGTATGTGTCGTTGAGACTCTTAGACTCAGTGATGTGAAAACATGCAAGTTCTCCTGCACAAGTAGGTGCAGAGAGAGTTAATACAACCAGATTTACAAGGGAATGTTTTCAGAGGATAACAAAAGTGCAAGGAGGGACGTTATCCACCATCCTTCCCAATCAGGGGAGTGTCTGGGATTTAAATAGCCAGCCGTGATACTCAGATGTGTTCAGTACCTGGGGAAATCTTGCTCCAGAAGGGAGCTAGCACGGGCTGTGATGAACCTGTGCGTGGCTAACTGTGTGTGTGGCCAGACCTTGGCCGAGATACGGACTGTGCTGCAAGTTTTGTATTTTGTTTTGTCTCTTTAGCGGAATAGGCTGTGTTTTCTTTATGGACTCCTGGGTAATTTATGACTACTAAATAAACTAACCTGAAAATTTAAAGAGACTGTATCCCGTATTTTACCTCCGCATACAGCCGATCTTGTCGCTATACCACAAGTGGTGTTAGAATTGCAGGCAACACTCCCAGCGAACATGTGTGACTGTCCCAGGACTTCATGTCCTGGGTGAAGTCGGCTGTGAGCCAGCAGGTGACGCTGGACAAGATGGAGGACCTCCTTAAGAATTTATTGCAGGCGCATCGCGCGCAGTAAGCGCAGCACCAACAGCAACAAACGCAGCACCAGCAGATGGCGCAACAGGAGACCACCAAACTGCTCATACAGCAGCTCTAAATCCAGCAGCAGGCTTACCAGGACCAGTGTCGACAACAGCAGCAACAGATTGATTTGCTCGCAGAGGCGATCCGTGGCTTGGCAACAGCTCCAACAATAAGGTCAGTGGACGAATTTTCTGGCCGAAAGGCAGTAAGGGGAGCGCTGCAGAAAATGACTTCGGGTGATGACGTAGAAGCTTTTTGGACAGTATTCGAGAGGGTCGCCGAGAGGGAGAGGCTGTCGCCAGAGCAATAGGCAGAGGTGTTGGCGCCATACCTAACGAGGGAACCTCAGAAGGCATATTATGACTTGGCCTTGCAGGACGCCAGAGAATATGCAAAATTAAAAACTGAAATATTGGCGCACTTTGGGGTAACAAAGACTGTCAGGGCACAGCGCATCCACCTCTGGGCATATCACCGCCAGAAACCACCACGCTCCCAAATGTTTGACCTGTTGCACCTGGTGCAAAAATGGCTGCAACCAGAATCTTCTACCCTGACGCAGATCATAGAGCGAGTAGTGATGGATCGGTTCATGCATTCCTTACCGAGGTCGGTACTGACTTGGGTTGCCAAGGGCGATCCCCGGAACGCTGATGAACTGGTCGGACTGGTTGAGAGGTACCAGGGAGTCGAGCGTTCCGTGGGAAAACAGCCCACTCCATACTGGGGGTCCCAGTCGGAGGCGAAGGCCCAAAAGGGGGCGGCGTGTCAAAGGTCCAAAGGGATGGGGGAGGTGGTGCCCAAGGTCCCTGAGGGAGAGATTATTTGTTGGTGGTGTCAAGGCCCAGGCCATGTAGCTGCCTGATGCCCTCTGACCTCTGACCAGATGGACTGTAGCCTTGGGCATTGCTGCTCCTACTATGCCTACCCCGCCTGCAGTGTGGACTATCAGCCCGGTGAAGGGCCACAGTCATGTCCGGTGACTAATGGGGTTCTGGTGGAAGGACTCCTGGACTCAGGGAGTTTGGTGACTCTCATAAGGGCCACGCTCCCACACCAGTTGATACCCAGGAAAAAAGTGGGTGTGTGGTGCATACACGGGGACCATTACCCTATTGCCAGAGTGACAATACACACTGATTGTGGAGCGGAGTCCCATGAGATGGGGCTGTTAAGGACCTGCTTCACCCGGTGATAATAGGGTGGAACTTCAGTCTGTTCTGGGACTTGTGGTGGAAAGTGGGGATGCCAAGTGTCTCAACCGTGAGCCAGTCACCCCATGATGCATCACCGTCACAGTCAGAGGCAGATGACTTCCCCCTGTGTGTCCTTGTGGGGGACGAAGACGAGGTGGTGACCTCGGAAGACAAGGTCCCAGACTTGGGGATGTCTAGGGGGAACTTTGGGACTGCGCAGATGCAGGATCTCACCTTGAAATTTGCATTTGACAATGTGTTTTGGATCAATGGGGTTGCTCAGGAGCCGGGGGCTGACACCAGGTTCCCATATTTTGCACTTAATGGGGAGCTTCTTTATCGGGTCACTAACCCAAAAGGGGAGGTAATAGAGCAGTTGGTAGTGCCGGGACCCTATAGGCGTAGAGTGTTAGGCCTGGCCCATTCTCACATCTTGTGTGGGCATCTAGGGGTAGATAAGATTCGGGAGCGGGTCCTACAAAGGTTCTACTGGGAAAAAACCTGGGAGTCTGAACTGAAACATAATTGATGTGCATGCAAAATTTAAATGAATGTTCACATAAGGCCATTAGAAAAAACAAAGACAAAAGCAAAATACACAAATACCTAAAAGTAAATGGATGAATCGCACAGTGCATAAAATAATGATAAATAATAAAAGGTATTTAGTTAACATAAATTTTGATCAAAATAATGTAAAAGCCATCCCGCCACGTCACAGCAACCCGTTTATGTCGAAGGTGATGAGAGAATTGTGTAAGAACCTCCAATTTACACAACTATGGACGTCTGTATACCACCCGTAGACGGACGGACTGGTAGATCAGTTCAACAAGACCTTAAAATCGATGTTAAGGAAAATTGTGGAGCAGGAAGGGTGAGACTGGGATTGCCTGCTGCCATAACTACTGTTCTCCATTAGGGAAGTTCCCCAGAGCTCTACAGGGTTTTCGCCATTTGAGCTGCTGTACGGACGGCACCCTCGGGGACTTCTGGACATAGCAAAGGAGACCTGGGAAGCAGAGGTTACACCCCACCGGAGTGTCATCGAGCATGTGGCCAAAATGCAGGACCGGATCGAAAGGGTAATACCAATCGTGAAGGAAAGCCTTCCACAGGCATAAGAAGCCCAGGAGAGGGTCTACAATCGGGCAGCAAGGCTGAGACAATTCAACCTGGGAGATCGGGGGTTGGTACCCACGGTCGAGAGTAAGTTCCTGTCTAAGTGGCAAGGACCGTACGAAGTAGTTGAGAAGCTGAATGAAGTCAACTACAAGGTCCATCAGCCGAGTAGAAGGAATCCATACCAGATCTACCACATCAACTTACTGAAGCCGTGGCAACACAGGTAATCGGTGGAACTCCATCCCTAGGGGCAAGTCCTGAAGCCAGGGTCGAGGACATTACAGTGGAAGACACTGTCACCGGTTCAGAAACAACAGTGCCGAGAACTTGGAGAGAAACCAAGACTTGTTCTCAAAATTGCCCGGATGTACGCAAGTTATGGAGCATGAAATCCTGACGGAACCGCACAAACAGGTAAACCAAAGGCCGTATCGAATTCCCGAAGCCCCCTGTGAGGTGATCTCCAAGGGGGTGAGGAGAATGTTGAGCCTGGGCGTTATCGAGGAATCTAAGAGCAGCTGGTCCAGCCCGACTGTTCTTGTGCCTAAGCCGGACAGAGAATGGCGGTTCTGTAACGATTACAGGAAGCTAAATGACGTGTCCAAGTTTGATGCCTACCCGATGCCCCGGGTCGATGAACTTATTGAGAGGCTGGGGCCTGCCAGGTACATCACTATCCTGGACTTAACAAAAGGGTACTGCAAGATTTGCCTGGCCCCAGGGGCCAAGGAGAAAACGGCCTTCTCTACAACTGATGGGTGTTTTTAATATACTAGGGTGCCGTTCGGGCTACAGGAAGCCAAAGGGGGCCATGGACCGGATTCTGGGATCACATAAAAAACACACTGCCGCTTACTTGGACGACATAGTGATTTTCAGCTCAGATTGGGGAATCCACTTGCAGAAAGTCCAGGCAGTACTGGATGCATTGAGAACTGCCGGGTTTACCATAAACCCAAAAAATGCGCAATAGGAAAAAAAGAGGCGAAATACCTGGGCTACGTGGTTGGAAGGGGCAAAATAAAACCGCAAATGAACAAAGTGGAGGCAATCCAGAATTGCCTGCAGCCAGCCTCCAAGAAACAGGTACGGGCCTTTCTGGGTATCGTGGATTATTATTGGCGATTTATTCCGAATTTCGCCACAATAGCGGCACCTCTGACAGACTTACTTAGAGGTACGAACACGGCGATGGTTAAGTGGTCTTCTGAGGCAGAGATAGCGTTCCAGGAGCTGAAACATGCCCTTTGTAATCAGCCGGTCTTGATAGCACCTGACTTCCGGAAAGAGTTTGTGCTCCAGCCGGACGCCTCAGACGTCGGCATAGGAGCCATCTTATCACAGGAGGTAAATGGGGAGGAACACCCCATTCTGTACCTGAGCAGGAAATTCTCGGCCTGAGAAAAGAATTATGCAATTGTGGAAAAGGAGTGGCTTCCCGTCAAGTGGGCGGTTGATATCCTTAGATACTACCTATTAGGCCTCAAATTCAGACTGGTCTCAGACCATGCACCCCTGAGATGGATGAGGGAACAGATGGGAAAAAATGCCTGGGTGACCAGGTGGTTCCTGGCCCTCCAAGACTTTAGTTTTTTGGTAGAGCACAGGCTTGGGAAACTGCATGCTACTGTAATGCTGAATCCCTGTCCAGACTTACCTGTCTAATGAGTAAAGGTGCCAAACCCCCGGCTTTGAACAGAGGGGGGTAATACGTGACAAAGTCACTGGTAGTGTGTCAGAAGGGAGGTATGTGTTGCTGAGACTCTTAGACTCAGTGATGTGAAAACATGCAAGTTCTCCTGCACAAGTAGGTGCAGAGAGAATTAATACAACCACATTTACAAGGGTATGTTTTCAGTGGATAACAAAAGTGCAGGGAGGGATGTTATCCACCATCCCTCCAATCAGGAGAGTGTCTGGGTTTTAAATAGTCAGCACTGACACTCAGGTATGTTCAGTACCTGGGGAAATTTTGCTCCAGAAGGGAGCTAGCACAGGCTAGACTAATTGTGAGTGGCCAGACCTTGGCCGAGATACGGACTGTGCTGCAAGTTTTGTATTTTGTTTTGTCTCTTTAGCGGAATGGGCTGTGTTTTCTTTTTGGACTCCTGGGTAATTTATGACTACTAAATAAACTAACCCGAAAATTTAAAGAGAAAGTATCTCGTATTTTACCTCTGCATACAGCCGAGCTTGTCGCTATACTGCAGGCTGTATCGGGAGAGACCTATTTCTCAAGGGGTGTATAGGGAGAGACCTTTAACTTAAGGGCTGTGGGCGGGGAGAAGCGATCACGGACCCGCCTGTCTGACTAGTTTCCAGGCTAATAAACTGTTTCAGCATTAAACATATATGGCTGGAATCGTGCAGCCACTGTCTGATACATGCTGCCGGATCCACAGGCAGCATGTATCAGATGTCAGGTTCACTTTAAGCAAGCCTCTTTTCTAGACACTTAATGAAAGGAGGTTGCCACAAACAATATTTATCATTTATCCACAAGATATGTGATAAAAATAATTGCTGTTAATCCAAATGCTGGTGCTGGTAACCTCACTGATCATGAGAAAAGGAGTCAAGCATCCTCTGATTGATTGGAGAGCACTTGCGCAATATTGCACCATTCACTGTCTATGAGATTCATGAGGATAGCTGAGCAATCTACTTTGTGATCTCAATCAGTTCCATAGGCAGTGAATAAAGTGGTAGTGCGCCGATGCGACTATCACTCCAGACTCACTGGACACTTGTTCTCATGATCAGTGGCATTTTGATGAAACCCACCCATACATCTTAGTTTACATTTTTAAAAGATTCATGGCTGAATCTTGGTGGATCCACAACGGGTCCATCAAGTGTCTGACAGATACAACAACTGTGAACAAAGACTATTTGTTTTTTTTTTGCTTACTCTAAGGTCCAAATTCATAATTTGCAGTTTTTTAAGTTACTTTCCTTTTTGTTGGCGCACACAAAAATTGTCAAAAATCACAAGTTTCGTAAAATGTCACAAAATTCTGACAAAATACTGGCGTAATCAAAGACACACCGTGGGGGACAGGAATGAAGTTGTGCCAAATTTTATGACTTTTTTACAAAATCATACATAAAGAATCAGCTAAAAACATATTAAATCGATTAATTCCGCACAAAAGTGGAAACAGAAGACAAACAGAACCAGACGAACACATAAAATAGACTTCAGAAATTACGCAAACAGAATAATGAATTGGGCGCAACCAAAACAAAGGCACAAAACAAGACAAAAATCAAAGTGTATCAGGGCCTGACTATCTCATAACTTTAGAAAAGTTGAAAACCAAAGTTGCACTTTACCTTTGTACTGGCAAACTTTCTGTATCCACGACAAGGGATTGACTTTCATGAGAGAGTAGGGGATGCTGATCACATGCATCATATTCATGACACTCTGAAATCAAAACACAGTGATCCTTGATTATAGAAGGAGGGAAACGAGATCTTCCAGGATAATTAATCCGCTCAGAACAGCAGCAGCGCTAATTTTCTAATTTAATTTTTGCCTTCTCTAGGCATTTTCACGAGTACACTTAAAAGTTAATGTTCATAATAATTTAGAAACATGAACATTTTACACCGTTGTAAAGAGCGCTGCACATTATCTGTGAAAATATATGATACAGCGCAGTCATCAGCAACGTCCTTGTAATGCAGAAGCAGACCCCGCCAGCTGTTTATGGAGGAACCCAGAGAAAGTCCTACAATCTTACATTCCTAATGGTGGAGACATTAGCACGTATAACACTTATACAGTCATTGTCCAAAAATATCAATGCAATGAAATGAATGGAGGTCCCTGAAGGAAGGATAAAAATTTCTGCTGCATTGTGTATAATTTAAGGACAGTGTGAATTACAGCTCTGGAGTGAGGTCGTGCTGCATAGTCCAGTGCTGGGAGAAAGTTTATTCTACCAAAAAAACACTTTTCACCCCATTTTCTGTTTCTATCCTCATAAAATTGTTTTTGCAAAGGCATATTGGAAGGTATCATTAAAGGGAATATGTCAGCATGTTTTTGCTATGTAATCCAAGAGCAGAATGGTGTAGGGACAGAGACCTTGATTCCAGTGTTGAATCACTTACTGGGCTGCTTGCTGCCGTTTTGATAAAATCCCTGCAAAATCCCATACATGCAGATTTTTCCCGCCAGGTAGAAGCGTTTGTCAAGCGTTTTTGCATGCATTTCCGCATGCGGGTTATCAAGCGCTTTCCAAGCGATTTTAGCATCACTTGGAAAAGTGCTTGACAACTTGGTCACACTATATAAATCCATGCAACCCGCATGGATTTATATAGTGTGACCAAGTTAATAGTTAAAAAAAAGAATAGGAATGGTAAAAGCTAAAAAATAAAGATTATACTTACCTTCTGATGGCCCCTGGTATTTTCTCCGCTACGTCCGGTCTGTTGTATGGGTCGCGGTGATGTGAAAGGACCTGCCATGACGTCATTTAGTCATGTGACAGGTCACGCGACCGATGACGTCGGCGGTTGCGTGACCTGTCACATGACTAAATGACATCATGGCAGGTCCTTTCACATCACCGCGACCCATACAACAGACCGGACGCATCACTGAGGAGACCGGGGGCCATCAGAAGTTAAGTATAATCTTTATTCTTTATTTTTTATTCTTTTTTTAACAGGTTCTATGGTACCTGGGTCTTCTCCAAACCCGGGTACCATCCGTACATTGAACCGTATGATATCCGCATGTGCACATGTAGTCATATTATGCGATTCAATGCAAGTCAATGGCGGCAATTACGCTGCGTGTCCGCAAAATGAATGGAGATGCTGCGTATTTTTTCGCAATGATAATCTGCAGCGGAAATTTCCTCAGCATGTGCGCAGCACATACGGATTATCATTGGGGACAATGGGGCACGAATTACCAAGGGTTTTTTAAGCGTTTTCCCTGCGGAAATTCCGCGGCAAAAACGCTTGAAAAACACATAGTGGGCACGCAGCCTAAATGTATCAGTGGTCAGAGTGCCGAGTATAACCCCACCCACACACCTGATTGGCAGCTTTCTGTGAAATCTGCCAATCAGTGGTGGGGGCGGAGTTACACAGATTAGCCTGACTTGCCTGCACATGAGACCTAGCCCTCTAGTGATAATATCCTGCTGATAAAACACTGATTTTATCAAAACTACATTAAACAGCGCAGTTAGTGACACATCGCTGGAATCAGGGTCTCTGTCCCTACATCATGCTGCTCTCAAATTAAATAGCAAAAACCTGCTGACAGATTCCCTTTAAAACGGTACTGTACTTTGAATAAACTTTGCATAAAACAATAGTACAGGCAGGCGATAATAAGAAACTTTGCAATATATCTAAATCAGAGAAATCAGCTTCCTTCCCCACTTATCAGACACTTCTTGCTTCCTGAACTCACAATCCACTGGAAAAAAGTATCTGTGTTCTCTAATAGAAATGTGTCTAGAAGCAGCTCATCCCCAGGAAAACAAAGTGATCGACAGTCCAAATTCAGACATACCTGATCAACCTCTTCCTCAACGATCAGTTGTCTACGACCTCCATACGCATTAGACTGTCAGCCGAACCCATCGATACTGGTGGGTTCAGCCAATATTAGTCTAATGTGTATGGGAAGAAGCACTCCCATCAAAATTTTTATCCTCTTAATATATTGCAGTTATCATATTTTATAGCACTGTGTACTCACAATGGCTAATTTTGCCTTTCTATCCAGTTAATTCTTCACTTTTCCATTAGGTCTATGACATCACGTGATTAAAAACTGACTAGCTGACTCCTTCTAAGTTCTATGTAGAAAAAGGAGGTCAATTTTCCCTGTATGAGTCATCAGTCACAGCAAAAGTCCCTGGCGGGGGAAGGAGGAAGCAGCTGGGTCAGAAGTTGAAGAGGGGAATGACTTTTGCAGGGACAAGAGACTTCCTGTTTCTACAAAGCAGAGAAAAGAGAAGAATTTATCAGGTAGAAAGGTAAAATGAGCAATTGTAAGTGCACAGTGCTGTATAATATGATGACTACAATAGATTAAGGGGATACAAACTTTGATGGGAGGAGGCGTGCTTGGTCAGATGAGAGTATATTCGATCCCTGGGCACCAAGGACTGTACATGGAGAGCACTTGGACCCATTATTGCCAGTGCACATGGCCGATTTTCTACAAGGATAGATGGTCTGCAAGGTAAAAAATGCAACATGTTCTATTTTCCAGACCAGAATAAGGAATGCAATGTTAAGGCAACTCTGCCACCAACCTGCAATACACACAAGCACATAGAGCCGGTCACATCTGCAAATTGCCAGTGCAACTGGCTTGATATTTAATACGACCATCTGAACCTGGCCTAAAGGGGACTATAGACCTTAGATTGATCCAGTTTTAGACTTCACAATTTCAAAAGGATATTCAGAAGTTAGAGTCAGTTCAAAGGCAGCAACTAGAATATTTCAAGTGATGGAGGTCTCTCCTATGATGAGAGGTTGAAAAAGTTGGGCTTGTTTAGCTTAGAAAAAAAGACGCCTCAGAGGGGATCTCATTTATATGTTTAAGCAAAAAGGACTGGCACATGATTTATTCCTTCCAAGGACCATAAAAAGGACCTGGAGACATTCATTAACGTGGAAGAAAGGCGATTTCAGCAGATAAACAGGAAAGGGTTCTTTACAGTCAGAGCAGTCGGACTGCGGAATGCCGAACACAAGAGGTAGTGATGGAAGACAATACATCAGCTTTTCAACAACAAATAGCATCATGGGTTATAAACAATCGAGCGATAGAGAATGTATAACTTGGTGAAACTACAGTATGTCTTTTTTCAACCTATGTAACTACATGTGCATCTTAATGATATCCCGCTATTAAACTATAGTTTAAAAACATTATTAATCCCAGCAGTTCAGTATTTCAAGTGTCGATACAGATCTTATTACATAAAAAACAAACTAAAGCAAGTGTGAAAAGAGGCAAAAAAATTCCACCAGTAGGTCAACTATCGAAGAGCAGAAACTATAAGAAACAAGGGTTTTGTTTCAAATACATAAAAAATCTGACTCTCCGCTTGTAAAATTAAGTATCCAGGTAGGAGGAGTGTTTTCCCAAAAATAAGTAAAAAAATGAAACCAAATCTGAGTCTCCTATTAGATGCAGCCATAGCTCCCTTAGGTCCTGACATGAAACTCACTGAATAATAACTAAGCTATTGTCTATCGTAAAGCGGCCTTAGACATTGCAGGGCATAGAGCCAGCTAATGGACTAATGGTCGCTCTTGGAGCCATTTGCTCTACAGATATCATAAATGCAATCAACCAAGACTAAAACATGCATGCTCATTCTTACTAATCATCCCCTGGGGACAGGACTCTCCAGAACAGCCAACAGTCAACAATAAACCAGAAAACGTCAAGCGGCCAACCTAAACATATTTACCACGCTTGGATCAAGTATTGTTCTAAGGGGCACACAGATTTAAGCCCCCCCATACCCACTAGATTAACGTCTAATGTGTATTGGGCCCTGGATTGTAGGGGGAGTTAAAGTGATTGTCCAATCTTAAACTACAAGTCTTCAGTCACTATGTGCCTGCAGACTTGTGAATCCTCACATCGCACACACTGCACACGGTGTGGACTCTCTGGTGTCAGCGCTGAGAGAGGTGGGTGCTTGACAGCAAGTATGTGATTTGCATACATACCGTCATGTACTGACTAGATGAACGCAGCCTTGCTCAATATGAGTTTATTGAGAGTGGTTGCACACAGTCTAATCTGAATGTGTCCGGAAGAATGCAAATCACATATTTGTGGTCACATGACCGCCCGTGGCGTTGGAGAATCTACACAGCGCACAGTGCACACTGTGAGGATTCACAAGCCTGCAGTCACATAGACTTGTAGCATAAGGCCGGACAAACCCTTTAAGGATCTGGTGTAGAACCCAGCGTATAACAGGAAAAGGGGAGGGAGCCGTACAACTAGGGAAAGAGAGAGTGGAGACTCCTAAACATATCTAACGACAAACCCTGACTCCCCTATAGACCCTAAATAGGTTCTGCACCTATCACAGAGCAGGAAACTTGGCCCTAGCTGACCCAAAGGGCTAGGCCCTAGGTAGGGAGGTGGAGGGGTGAGCACTCAGTCAGCCCCACTGCAACTAAAGTACACACAGGGGAAACAATGGAATACACTTAGGTCCAAGATGACACTGGAAAAAACACAGCAACAATCCACGAAGGAACCCCAAGATAATTCTAGTCAACTACTAGAATCCCAGGCCTGAATAGGTATAACACACTATCACCAGCAACTCTCTGAGGATCTGAGTGTATTTAAAGGGGTTGTCCGTTACTTTATTTAAGTTGCCCAATGTATTCAGCATGTGGGCATAAGTATCTCTGTAAATACCTTGTGTTGTAGATACTGCCTGTGAGTGGCGCTATTGGTGGCCGCTCACAGGCATCATGTGACCCTCGGCTGCAGCCGGCTCTGACATCCGCTGACGTCACAAGTTGCGGCTGCAGCCGAGGGTCCCTCTTCCTCGTTACACCGGTGGCTGCTGGGTTGTGGGCAGGGGGTTACCCCGTACGTCACACCCGGCATCCACCGCACGCTCTCCCTCTCCTCATTCATTGGGAAAGCGCGCGGTGGATGCTGGGTGTGACGCGGGGAATAACCCCGCCCACAACCCAACAGTCACCGCGGGGACCCCAGCACTGAGTCACGCCTCGCTTGGCGTGACGTCAGCGCAGGGTCACGTGATGCCTGTGAACGGCCACCGATAGCGCCACTCACAGGCATTATCGGCAACACAAGGTATTTACAAATATACTTATGCCCTCATGCTGAATACATTGGACAATTTAAAAAAAGTACCGGACAATTTCTTTAAGGACACAGCAAGGAAGTGCTGATTAACAGAAGAAAGGTGAGGATACCTCAGGGTCCTAAAGGGAAAGGTATAATCCCCAAGTAAGGTGAGGATCACTGCTGGGTCCTAAAGAGAGAAGAATCATAAAAGGATCAGGGAGATGTTTGTAAGGCCAAACGCACTGACCTTCTACAGCTGGACCCCGTATGACTGTCTGTCAACCCTGACATACCTGTGACATCTGCCATGTCTGATTTCAGACTGCTGAGCCATTTATTTTCCCTAAGAGATGTCTGGCAGTGGTGCTCTCATAGAGAACACAGGACCTTTCAGCAGCGCTCATGTTTATGGGTCAGGAGAGAGAGTTGATGTAGGTACGATCAGATGTACCATCATTCGGCTGACAGATATCCAAGATGAGTGGGGGGCTTTAGTCTCATCCATTTATTGTCATTTCCAGGATTAGTTTCCATTGTTACATGATGCAGGGTTATATGAGGATAACTTATATTTTTATATTTTAATTCTCATTTAGCGACATTCACTCGCTCTGTTTCAATCCAAAAATCAATTTTCTTCAATAACACTAACAAAGGCATTAATAGCAAGTGAAATATTACCCAAAGCAATACCGAACACGTATCAAAAACAACAGCTCAACCTTTGTTCTTGCAGATCACAAGCGCAGCGCCCTCCTGGGGATCCAACATCCGAGTCACCTTCACGCATCTACTAGGAATACATTTCCAAACTCAAATTAGATGGAAATGTGAGATGTGCAAATCAAGATGATGCTCAAAAAGGGCAAAGTAATGGAAAAAGGAAGAGCAGGTGGTGGATTTAAGAGCAGAGCTCCTCGGTCTATCTGATCTGACTTAATCATTACCTACAGAGCGGTTATCATATAGGACACACAAGAACAGATCAGAAAAAAAGATTAAAGGGCTTCATCTGTAAGTAAGTGGCCCCTCTCACACCTTCACCACACTTCTGGCAACACCAATTCCACATATTTGAAACCTCAAAATTATAGACCCCCCTTTAAAGGTCTAGCAACTAAAGAATAGAAATTCTCTTGAAAAATAATGAGTGAAAATCTTAAAGGAAGTGCAAAGTAAAATCCTGTATGATTGGTAAATATGAAACAAAGCCAGAAAAGGGTCTCATTTTCAGTTTTAACTATGGAAAAAATATTTTAAAACTAAATTACAATGTCACTATTTTCCAGACCCCTTATTGGTAAATAAGAAACTGAAAAAATATAATTTTTTAACTTCTTGGAGACACAGATATTTTGTATTTTTTACTTTTGTTTTTTTCTTCCTCACATTCCGAGGGCCATAACTTATTTTTCCATTGACGTAGCAGATTGTGGCACTGCATGACACAATTAATTTTACCATTTGATGCATTGAAAAATGCAGGATAGTGGAGTCAAAGTACATTTTGGTGGAGTCTGAGTTGGTATAAAATTAACCAAGTCGGACTCCTAAAATATATAATAAATTGGTACAGTAGTTCAATGCAGGATGTGCTGTAAATGTTTTCATAAGAATTTGGGAAAGTTATGAAATGTCCTATAAATGTCTGTTCTGTTCCTGATCTAAGGATCCCGGCTTTTAGTTCAGATGAATTTGGGCTTCACGCTCAGTAGTGAGGAGTCGGAGTTGGAGTCAGGGAAATTGAGGAGTCGGAGTCGGAGTCAGGGAGATTGAAGAGTCGGAGTCAGGGATATTGAGGAGTCAGAGTCAGGGAAATTGAAGAGTCGTGGAGTCGGAGTCAGGGAAATTG
Source organism: Phyllobates terribilis (assembly GCF_046119375.1). Lineage (NCBI taxonomy): Eukaryota > Metazoa > Chordata > Amphibia > Anura > Dendrobatidae > Phyllobates > Phyllobates terribilis. The sequence goes on along the minus strand of NW_027362764.1, from coordinate 107,598,181 downwards.
AAGAGTCGGAGTCGTGGAGTGAGGGAAATTGAGGAGTCGGAGTCGTGGAGTCAGGGAAATTGAGGAGTCGGAGTGAGGGAAATTGAGGAGTCGGAGTGAGGGAAATTGAGGAGTCGGAGTGAGGGAAATTGAGGAGTCGGAGTGAGGGAAATTGAGGAGTCGGAGTCAGGGAAATTGAGGAGTCGGAGTGAGGGAAATTGAGGAGTCGGAGTGAGGGAAATTGAGGAGTCGGAGTGAGGGAAATTGAGGAGTCGGAGTGAGGGAAATTGAGGAGTCGGAGTGAGGGAAATTGAGGAGTCGGAGTGAGGGAAATTGAGGAGTCGGAGTGAGGGAAATTGAGGAGTCGGAGTGAGGGAAATTGAGGAGTCGGAGTGAGGGAAATTGAGGAGTCGGAGTGAGGGAAACTGAGGAGTCGGAGTGAGGGAAACTGAGGAGTCGGAGTGAGGGAAATTGAGGAGTCGGAGTGAGGGAAATTGAGGAGTCGGAGTGAGGGAAATTGAGGAGTCGGAGTGAGGGAAATTGAGGAGTCGGAGTGAGGGAAATTGAGGAGTCGGAGTGAGGGAAATTAAGGAGTCGGAGTGAGGGAAATTGAGGAGTCGGAGTGAGGGAAACTGAGGAGTCGGAGTCAGGGAAATTGAGGAATCGGAGATAGGGAAATTGAGGAGTCGGAGGCAGGGAAATTGAGGAGTCGGAGGCAGGGAAACTGAGGAGTCGGAGTCAGGGAAATTGAGGAATCGGAGATAGGGAAATTGAGGAGTCAGAGTCAGGGAAATTGAGGAGTCGGAGTCAGGGAAATTGAGGAGTCGGAGTCAGGGAAATTGAGGAGTCGGAGTCAGGGAAATTGAGGAGTCGGAGTCAGGGAAATTGAGGAGTCGGAGTCAAGGAAATTGAGAAGTCGGAGTCAGGAAAATTGAGGAGTCGGAGTCAGGGAAATTGAGGAGTCGGAGTCAGGGAAATTGAGGAGTCGGAGTCAGGGAAATTGAGGAGTCGGAGTCAGGGAAATTGAGGAGTCGGAGTCAGGGAAATTGAGGAGTCGGAGTCAGGGAAATTGAGGAGTCAGGGAAATTGAGGAGTCAGGGAAATTGAGGAGTCGGAGTCAGGGAAATTGAGGAGTCGGAGTCAAGGAAATTGAGAAGTCGGAGTCAGGAAAATTGAGGAGTCGGAGTCGGTCGCTTGGCTTACTGACTCCACAGCCCTGGAAAAATGGCAAAATGATTCCAAGTAGGATGGTACTGCAATCTATTGTATAATTACCGCTCTAATATGAAGCACAGACACAGGCCGGGCTTCATAGAGATGCTAACATGGTAGACAAAGGGCACTGTCGCGGCCAGATGGGTGGGGGGGTCCATGGGTGTCAGAATTGACTAACACTCGACCTCTTAAATGCCACAATTGACAGCGGCATTTAAGTGGTAACTCTGTTTGCCAGCTGTAAAACACAGCAGACACCCTTGCTGTATGGAGGAAGGGGAAGCAGATGCTAAGTTTGCCACATACAGTAGGTGAGAAAATCTATGGCATAAATGTAAGGCGAATGTCACCAAAGGGTAAAAGTTAGTACTTAAAGGGGTTGTCCACTACATTTATTTCCTTTTAAAATGAACACATCATGGTTCTTAAAAAAAGAAACACATACTCGCCTACCAGACCCTCGCTGCCCCTCGGTACTGGTGCTCTAAACGCATTCTATCTGAGCGGAAAGAAATAGTCTCCTGCAGCCAATCAGTGGACAATGATTGGCTGCAGCAGTCACCTGACATCCCCCGCAGGAAGAGGATGCAGGAGATAGAGGGGGAAATGCAGCTGCAATTAAAAAGTATGACAGTATACAGATCCCCATGTATGAGGCCACGTTCACACGTTCAGTATTTGGTCAGTATTTTACATCAGTATTTGTAAGCCAAAACCAGGAGTGGGTGATAAATGCAGAAGTGGTGACGTGCTTCTATTATACTTTTCCTCTCCTGGTTTTGGCTTAAAAATATTGATATAAAATAGTGACCAAATACTGAACGTGGTCTAATAGTAGCTGGTGGTGGTCTTTTTTTTTTTTTTTTTAACCTGACAAACCCTGTATATGCTTTATTAGGGCATATTTGATTTAAAAAGGGTGCTACCAGAACGGCATGTATCGCATGTGCAAGATGGCGCATTTTGGGGGGTGATTCGGACAAACCCCTTTAAGGAGGACCTTACAGCTCTGCTTGCGTTTCTACTTTAATCCTTGGAGCCCTTCCCATCCCTCTTGTCCTGTAGATCTTAATATTAGCCATATTCAAGAATCGCAATCATACTGAAATTCTGTAATGACGGCCATTATGGAGTCTTAATAAAAGTTCTTTTCATGGAGAGTGGTCTATTTAAGTGAAGTGGAGGTGAAAACGATCCCAGACGGAAACACGAGATGTTGGAAAGCCGAGGCTTTGTGTGCTGGTAAAGGCAGGTGATAATACAGAGACAAAGTAATCAGTAAATGAATCACAGGGACCGTTTGCGCACAGTTATTGTCAGACCATAGAGCAAGCAAACGCACTGATGTAATCTGAAATGAAGGATTATTGTCATCTTTATGGGCTTAAATGGCCCTTTGTGACATGCAAAGATGGAAGTACACAGTCACAGAACAGGTGCTATAGTGAGTACTGTGTGCAAAACGAGCCTCCGCTGCGAGGCTCCGAATGATTCTAGAAATGAAAGACCCTCCGCGGACCGCTCATCCTGCAGCATGACATAACGCACGGCTTCATGAAAACATAATAAAGCCAAAAACATCTGTACTATGGTGTCTGATATCGCGAGGTGGGGACGGTATAACAACCTGCAATCGGCAAGTACGTTACTGCGAAGAACACGGAAACCACGTCCAAAAAGTAAATGGTCGTAGAGATAAAACCGTCATGAAGAACTCAATGTCAATACATAGAAGGGCAGAGAAGAGTCATTTGTGATCCTTCATGCCTTTCTTCAGGCAGCAAATGGCTGTCACGGCAAAGAGGAATCCGACCAACAGATGTCTCATTTTAGCGTTCTCTGGGCCCCCATACAGTAAGTTTTTGCATAGTATGAACAGCTGCTGATATAACCCAGTGACGCCCATCTGGCGGCCTGGACAAGGCAAATTCATACAGAGCAGCTGCCTTCCCCACAATAATCATATATGGGTCCCCCTCGCACGCCGAGTGTTCTGCCTGGTTATAAAGCACTAAACACTATTTTTCATCCATTTATGGAGGCATTTTGGGAATTGTCCTTTTCCAAAAGTTGTATTTTGTGACTAATGTATTCATGAGCCTTTTAATATACACATGACGGTGTGCCATCCATATCATCATACAGTGCCTTGAAAAAGTGTTCATACCCTGTGAGCGTTTATACATGGTTTCACAATACACCCACAGACGTAAACGTTTTTCATAGGGATTTTATGTGATATACCAACACTAAGTGGCAAGTATTTGTGAAGTGTAAAAGAGATGATACATGGTTTTCTAAAAATTTTAAAAATATAAATCTGTAAATGATGACATGCATTTGTATTCGGCCCCCTGAGTCAATACTATGTAGGACCACCTTTCACTGCAGTCTTCTGGTGTCTGTCAGCTTTGTACATCTAGAGATTGGAGTTTTTGCCGTTCTCCTTTGCACACTCGCTCTAGCTCAGTGAGATTGGAAGGAGACGTCTGTGAACGGAAATTTTCAAGTCTTACCACAGATTCTCAATGGGATTTAGGCCACGGCCCCACTATCACTATTTGGTCAGTATTTTTTCTCAGGAGTGGGAGTCAAAACCAGGAGTGGGTGATAAATGCAGAATTGGTGACTTGTTTCTCTTATACCTTTTCTGTGATTGTTCCTCACCTGGTTTTGGCTCCCAATCCTGAGAAAAAATACTGACCGAATACTGATAGTGGGGCCGGGCCTTAGGCCTGGACTGTGACTGGGCTGTTCACACACACGAATATGCTTTGATCTAAACCATTCATTGTCGCTCTGACAGTACGTTTAAAATCGTTGTCCTGTTGGAAGGTGAACCTACACCCCAGTCTCAATTCTTTTGCAGTCTCTAACAGGTTTTCCTCCAGGATTGCCCTGCATTTAGCTCCATCCATCTTCCCATTAGCTCTGTCCAGCTTCCCTTCACTGCTTGAACAAAAGCCACCCCACAACATGATGCTGCCACCACCAGGTTTGACGGTGGGGTTGGTGTTTTCAAACGATGTACAGTGTTGGTTTTCCTCCACACATAGCATTTTTGCATTTAGCTCAAAAATCTCTACTTTGGACTCATCTGACCAGAGCACCTTCTTCCACATGCTAGCTGTGTCCCCTACATGGCTTTCTTTTTGCAAACTAGGACTTCTTATTGCTTGCATTCAAAAATTGCTTTCTTTTTGCCACGCTTCCATAAAGGCTAGATTTATGGAGTATACGACTAAGGGCTCGCTCACACTAGCGTATAACATGGCCGAGTGCTATGCAATGTTTTCTTGGATAGCACTCGGCCCAATGCTATACTATGGGACTGTGCAGATCTGTGATTATTTTCTCATATATGATTCAGTATAAGAAAACAATGGCAGCATGCTGCGAGTGGCTCTTATATTCAGATCGCGCACACCCATAAAAGTCTGTAGGTGTGTGTGAAACAGCAGACTGCACTCGGATGTCACCAGAGTGCAGTCCGATGTACACACACAGAGACAATGGAGAAGATGGAAAAATTACATTCTCCATCCTCTCCACACCTTTGATGTGAGTCTCTCATAGCCACACTATTCTGACAAACAGCAGGGTGGGCAGTGGACATTTAGCCTTGATCCTATACAATGCGTGAATATGTCCTCCCCTGATGACCTATTTGGAGAGACATGTCGGGAGACATGCAAGGCTATCTACAGCAAATTCAGCTGAGGGAAAGCTGTGTACAGTCCTTGTAAGGGCAGGAGTTATGGGGCTGGTAGGGCCAATCTTAGTGAGCCATAGGGCATAACAGGGCTAATGCTCCCGTCTCTGCCTTTTCCAGACTTGATGGGGATTTTGGTCTCTGATGCACTGGATGAGGAGGAATCTTTCTGGTCACATTGCAGATCACAACACTGGAAGAAAGCATCATATTTATCATCCTTAATGAGGACATCCTGTTGGTCTACTGTGACTCATCTTGGAAATTCCTTCGGATCACACTCAAATTAAACTCTCACAAAGTTTGAGCCGAGTGTCATTAGCATAATCGGCCCGATTCTCTCGCATGAGAGAAGATACGGCAATGTGAGCGAACCCTAATAGTTGTACTGTGGACAGATTCTCCCTCCAAACTGCATACAGGAATTCTTAGGTCTTGTTTTCAAAAATGACTTTCCTCTTGCCACTCTTCCATAAAGACCAGATTTGTGGAGTATATGACTAACAGCTTGTCCTGTGGACAGATTCTTCCACCTGAAGCTGTGGATCTCTGCAGCTCCTCCAGTGTGACCATGGGCCTCTTGGCTGCTTCTCTAATTAGTGCTCTCTTTGCTTGGGATGTCAGTTTAGGTGGACGGCCATGTCTTGTTTTGTTTGCAGTTGTGAGATCTTCAGAGCTAGGCTATTTTTTTCTTTTATAACCTAACCCCGCTTTACTCTTCTCCACAACTTTATCCCTGACCTGTCTGATGTGTCCCTTGGTTTTCATTATGCTGTTTGATCCCTAATGTTCTCAAACAAATCTCGGAGGCCTTCACAGAACAGCTGTAGTTATTCTGAGAATAAATGGAGGACTCAATTTACTAATTATGTGACTTCTACAGGCAATTGGTCACTCTGGATTTTCTTTGGGGGTATTAGACTACAGGGGGCTGAATACAAATGAACGTCACAATTTTCAGTTTTATGTTTTTTAAATAATTAGAAATCCAGGTATCATTTCCTTACACTTTACAAATACTTGTAACTTTGTGTTGGTATATCACATAAAATCCCTGCATCCCGCACCCAGACCGTAAAGTGAACAACTCAATATGCACTTGTGAGCAAAACCTTTTAATGAAAATACTTGACAGGATATTAAATAATACTGAGAAAAACAAGTGGTATAATTTGATATCGTACCGTCAGAATCCCATGCCACAGCCCGACATCTTTCTTGAAATCCAAAACATTCACAATGGTTTCAGCTGTGAAAGGAAAATTAAATCTGAGTGTAAGAAAACATTGTACATAAAACACTAAAGTAAACAACAAAAATTCAGTTTTTTTTTTTGTTTGCAAATCCACTTTAACAAAAACGTAACTGTTACATGGATTACTTAAAGGAATTTTCTCAAAAAAAAAAAAGTGATCCCCTATCCATAGGGGGTAGGAAATATCTTGCTAGTTGCTGGAGGTCCAAATGCTGGAACACCCTAGTGATCCTGAGGATGGGAGTCGGCCTCTACTCCATTCATCTCCACTCCAGACAAGACTGTTCTGCACAGCCCAGTACTTGAGCTTCACATTCACAAGATCGCTGAAAGATTCGCAGTCGTTGGACAGCGGATTACCAAGATGTTAGATATCACATGGACAGAGGGATAATTTGTAATTTCGGAAAAATTCCTTTTACTGAGAATTCACAGTTTGGAAACCACTTACTGAAAAATTTTGTAGTCTGCCCCCAATATCTGTCATATCCACATACAACCATGCTGGCATCTGGAAAGCATCACAATAGAAAGCTACCCAATGGACTCTTAAAGGGGAATTCCACTAAAGAGAAAACATTTCTGACATGACTTTGGACACATCACTGGAGTGGAGATCCATGAGCTGATTTCCAACTTAAAGGGGCTTGGCAAAAAATTGAGTTTTCAACACAATATTGAATGACTTAAAGGCGGATGTAAGGAGAGATACCGGTGTAACATCAGTAGGATTTTCCACAAATGTCCAAATATGAAATTGTCTCCTTCAAGTTAATCAAACCTACAGATATCAAAGTGCTTACAGTTGCTTCACTTTTTTTTCCTAGCTATCAGCAGGGGTTTTAGCATTACGAATGTGGCCACCTCATTGGAACAAAAAAAAGTAGTAATATATCTGTGCACGTAAAAAAAAAAACACCAATGTACAGTAGCAAGCAAAAGTTTTGCAATTTTTGAAAGTGTGATTACTTCTGCCCGGTTGTTGTGATGCCATTTTCCTGGTGATTTTAGTAAACCGGAAGCAAATGGTTGTCAGCTGTAAGGAAGAAAATTGTGTTTGACATTGTTTTATCCCTTTATGTGTTCGTTTTCAACATTTGCCGGGCCAAATGTTTTGCATATTTATAATTTATCACCAGATATCAGGAAGCTTATTATTCTGAGAGTGAAGTCAGGCAAAAGCCAAAAAGAGGCAGCTATGGAATTTACCTGTTCTCAGAGTCAAGTGTGACGTATATTAAAGAAAGAAAAAGAAGGTTATGTTACAGCTGCCAAACCTAGAAGTGGACGACCACAGAAAACTTCCTACAGAGTTGATCACATTATTAAGAAAAAGTCAGTATCTGATGTCCATAAAAGTGCTGTACAGATTTTGCACGAAACGAAGGAAGAATATGGGGTCAAAGTGAGTCGCCAAACTGTGGTGCGACGGCTACGAGCAGTAGGGTTGAATGCACGAGTTCCAGTCAAGAAGCCTTTCATCTCTGCAAAGAATCGGAAGGTCCGACTTGAGATTGCCAAAGAACAAACAACACAGCCAATGGAAAGAGACAGATTGGTCTAAGGTGTTGTGGTCAGAAGAATCCAAGTTCAATCTGTTTGGTAGTGATGGCAAGCACTATATACACCGCCCAATTGGAAAACGTAATGATGTAAGGTAGCAAACACCTACAGTGAAACATGGTGGTGGCAATGTCATGGTTGGGGCTGCTTTTCTGCACCTGCCATTGACCCTCCGCATAGAATTGATGGAAATATGAATGCTAAAATGTACAAGGATATACTGGAGAAGGTAATGCTGCCAAATGGTAAAACCAAAGTAGGCAGGGGATGGAAATTCCAGCAAGACAATGATCCTAAGCACATATACAATTTAGTCAAAAGTTGGTTAGCAAAGAAAAATGTTTGCCTGTTGCAATGGCCAAGCCCATCACCTGATTTACACCCTACAGAGCACCTTTGGGATGAGTTAGGGCAACGAGTTGGGAGCCGGACCCATAGCAATAAAGATGAATTGTTTGCAGATTTTCAAATGGAATGAAGCAAATCCCTCAAGATGTCTTGAATACCCTAGTGGCTTCAATGACCCGTCGGTGTGCTGCAGTAATTAAAGCAAGAGGTTATGCTACAAAATATCAAGTTATGGCATTGTAAGCAATGAATTACTCTCTATGCTGTGTACAATAAATAGTACATGCAGAAATTTTGGCAGTCAGTTTTCTTTAATTAAATGACCATAACTATATTCAACAGTATTTGGGTTAGAATTAAGGACTTGCATGATGACAACTTCATGCACTTTCAATTCATCGATAGGAAAATGGCATCACAGCAGCCAGACAGAAGGAATCACACTTTAAAAAAAAAAATGCAAAACTTTTGGTCACTACTGTATATTAGGCGGGAAGATGTTCTATAATGCTTCTCTTGTACGCTCAGCTCCACTCGCACCCCTCCATATCAGTACTGGCATTTCATAGTCTGCAGGTATTTTATGGCACAGGAGGACAATTCTGCTCTATGAGCTTTTTTGATGCTGAAGATGGCAGAAGTCAGTAAGGAGCAGATCTATGACACTGGGTTCCCAATCATGGAAACTCCAACTCATTTTAATCCACTTGAGACCTTGAAAATGACTTTACAGCAAGTTTTAGAGAGAGAAGGAATCTTGATGCAAAAGGAAGAAAAAAATCTACAAATTCTATTAATCAAAGGTTCCATTATTATTTGTAGATATCAGTAGGAGGAGCGTTTCTTACCTTCCGTGTATCCACAGGCTTGTGTGAGCGCTTGGCAATGTGTGAGGAGCGCTATCCTCGTCACGGTCACTCCTAGCACGCTGCCATCTTTACATGTTTTATACTGAAGGGCAAGATACATACAATCAGAATAAATGCACAGCACGTACAATACAAAATAATAATGAATAATTTAACGATGAAAAGTTTCTAATATACATTCCATTTCCTTGACATTTGCTGTGAATGAATGAATGAATGAATGAATGACAGCTTTCGGGTCTAGCTGTGGTTTGCTACAATGTATCAGTGATAAGAGCTAGAAGCCAGGACGTAACAAACAACATTAATCTCTTGTCACCAGAAGCTGATGAGAGTAGGATGGAAAGAGCCACTGGCAGACGGAGTTTTCCTCACCTCCACATTCAACTCTAAGAGACAATCAATGAATCAGAACTTAAAGAGGTTAGAAAAACTAAAATGGTCTTCTTCGTTTTTACTACGCCACCATTGCCCGTAGGCGGTGTCTGGTACCACAGCTCAGTAGTAGTCACATAGATGGGTAATACACAGGTGGCTCAATGGTTAGCACCGTTGCTTTGCAGCCCTGGGTTTAAATCCCACCAAGGACAACATCTGCAAGGAGTTTGTACGTTCTCCCTGTGGGCTTCTTCCGGGTTGAAAGTCATAGGAAACCTTGCGGTAATCTGATATTCAGCTCACCCACGGACCGAGGATCTCCTCTGCACGGACGGTCTTGTAGTATAGCAAGGAACAATGAAGAGGAAAGGAAGCTACATCCAGAACTGGGTCCTCGTAAAAAAATTCTTCTTTATTGCAAATCCATAAAAACTCCAGATATAGAGTAATCGCATACGCGTTTCAGACGGTTACGTCTTTAGTCATTGCATACAATATGTATTGTATTATATGCAATGACTAAGGACGTAATTGTCTGAAACGCGTATGCGATTACTCTATGTCTGGAGTTTTTATAGATTTGCAATAAAGAAGAATTTTTTTACGAGGATCCAGTGCTGGATGTACCTTCCTTTTCTTTTCCTCCGGGTTCTCCAGTTTCCTCCCACACTCCAAAGACGTACTGATTTAGATTGTGAGCTCCAATGGGGACAGTGATACTGTCTGTAAAGCGCTGCGGAATATGATGGCGCTATGCATGTGAGTAAAATGAATAAATTGATAATACCAGAACCAGCTTATAGACAGTGGATGATTGCACCCACTGGGGGTCTCTTTGACCTCTATGAGAACACCAAAACTATTAAATACCCCTCATTCAGCGAGACCCTGATTACAGCGATGTGTCACTTACTGGGCTGCGTTTTCCTGTTTCAATACAATCAGTGTTTTATCAGCATTAAATTATCCCTACAGGCCAACTGGCCTAGTGCATCATCATCCAACCACGTCACCAGCACTGATTAGCAGCCCTCTGTCACTATACAATGTACACAGAAAGCTGTGATGTGGGCGGGGTTATACACAGCTCAGCATTCCGAGCTCTGCTAGACGTGCAGCAGAGAAAACTGTGATTCTACCATAACTGTTGCACTCAGTAAACTAAATGATACATCGCTGGAATCAGGGTCTCTGTCCCCACATCATGCAGCTGTCAGATTACATAGCAATATCCTACTGACAGATTCTCTTTACTATTGTTTAGAACGTCTTTAGAAGTGTGTAGGTTTTCGTGTGCAAGTTCATGGGCAGTAAACCTTCGATATACACAGGATAAATGCTGCTCAGTGGAATAGAAGAGGCAGGCCGCTGGCATTATATACGTACCTCTATATATGCAGTGTCATTATTTGCATCCTTGATATGTGGAAACCAATCACGAGGAGGTTTGGATAGGTGTTTTGATTCTGTGACAAACCATAGCAACTTTGGCCATCCTTAGTTTAAAAAAAAAAAAAAATGGAAAAAAAACAGCAAGTGTTATCTCAATAAAAAAACAAAATTGTTATCCTAATAAAAAGCTCATGGTTCAATTTTATAGCTTCTATATTAAGACTATGAGAACATTGTCTATACCAAGAAATGCTCCTATGTCCTTACAATCAGATCAATAAGATCCATTAGGATTTGTCACATTCGCCTATAATAAAGAAAGTCATAATGCCAAAGCAAACGGAGACTTCTACTGTGATGGATCATGGTTGCTATCTGGCTCATAGTGTAAGCTGCGGTTATTCCTTCACATCAATGTACTCAACCTGCAGTTCTATATAAAACTACTGCGTTGTTGCACATAAAAAGCCTTTTAACAAAACATTTGTATTACTTACTTTCCTTTTTTTACAAAAAACATAAAATGGTCTTCCAATCAAGTGTTTCTAGATCCTCACCTTTAAATTGTGGTATCTCCCCAGTAGGACTCTTTGGTAGTCCTTTATGACAGGCATCGCTAGTCAAGGCCACAGTAACCCCACAGCTTCCTAACAAAAAACCAATCTGCTGGCTCCCTGCATCCTGGAGAAGAGAAAACATAAAACATCAAGAAACAAGAGTTCATACCAAGTGTCCAAAGGTGTCAAGAACCAAAGAGCTGCATGGTTAGTTAACTTCAGCTGCAATACCAAGGGTCATGTAAAACTTTTGTTCACCACACTCAAAAAATTTGGGAAGTTCCATGTTTTTATGTGGCTGTAGATATTATTTGGCATGTGAATAGGATTTTATATGCACACGGGGTTGTCATTTATGTATTAGGTCCTCTAAACCCTATTTTTTTATATTATTCTTAAAGCAGTTCTGTCATCAGATTTCCCAATACAGCTTATATATTTTACATCAATCTCTTAGACTGCATGTGGCGGGTGTATTTACTGTTAAAATCCATGTCAGAATAGCTGCCTAATCATTTTTAAACGTTTAAAGCTCAATTTCCGCCCTAATTGGCAGCTCCTCAGTGGACCTCTCTACTGCTGAGCCCTCACACTGCTCGGTATAAGCTGCAGCTGTCAGCCTAACTGTGTGGATGGAGACTGAATATGACTGAACTTTTACTCTTCAGTTAGACTTATAAAATGCTCCTTTTAATATCAGGATTACACTGACATGGTGACATGATTTTCACAGTAAGTACACCAGCCTCACCAAGTCTAGGAGTTCTATTAAATAATGTATGCAGTTTATATTGTGAAAAATGTTGACAATTTATTTTGTCTTTGGATTTATTTTTCGTGACCATACTTTTTTGGGTGTTTTATCAGGGGTGTTTACTGTAGTGGTAGTATCTGTTCCCATCATGGACACTGAGTTTGTACTTAGTCTTAATTTCTTCTATTGATGGCCTATAATTGATGTAACTAAGCCTTTTAACTTCATTATTGATGGCTTTGCCCACTTATTAGGGTATATGCACACAAAGACTTTTCAGGCAGATTCCGCTCCGAAAAATGCCCGAAAAAGCTCTAAAAAACGCTCAAAAGATTGAACATATGTATTTCTATGTAAAAATTACCTGCTGTTCATATGTTCAGTCTTTTGAGTGCCTTTTAACCACTTCAGGTTTCCAAAGATGATAAGTGGTTAAAGGGAATCTGTCAGCAGGTTTTTGCTATGGAATCTGAAAGCAGCATAATGTAAGGGCAGAGAGCTTGACTCCAGCGATATGTCACTTACCGGGCTCCTTGATTCAGTTTTGATAAAATCTGTGTTTTCTCTGCTTTAGATGTAGAAGTATCAGAATTCTGAGCTGTGCATAACCCCACCCACACCACTGATTGGCAGCTTTCTGACTACGCACAGTGTACACAGAAAGCAGCCAATCAGTGGTGGGGCAGGGTTACACAGGTTAGTTGGACTGCCTGGCACGAGACAACTAGTCCTTAAGAGATAATCTCCTGCTGATAAAACACTGCTTCTATAGAAACTACAGCAAGCTGCTGATTAAGTGACACATCCCTGGAATCAGGACCTCTGCCTCTAGAATTATGCTGCTCTCAAATTAAATAGCACAAACATACTGACAGATTTCCTTTAGAAGATGTGATTGGACCATTCTTCAGAAGTTTTCCGCTCAGTAGACGCTCTTTGCTTTATAATAGAAGTCAATGTGAAGGCTCGAAAGACGCTTGGCATCTGTTTTAGTATTTTGTCATTGTTTTAGCTACAAATACCGACAGCGGTTTCTTCATTATTCAATGGAGATAAAAAAAAAAAAAAAAAAACTATGGAAAATGGCAGTAAAATAAGACACCCCAAAAACGATGGGAAAAAGCTGGCGGCCAAAAACAATGAAAACGACAAAAAAAATACAAAAGATGCTTCATGAAAAAAAGATGGCAAAACATAAGGTCGAATACATGCAAAGTGTAAGAGCACATTCACACTGAGACCATTTCACAGACAAAACCCAAGAAAAAAACAAATTGAACACATACCCTATAGTAAGTAAATAAATAGTAATAGTACATGTAAATAACACAGGGCACCTACTTAACGCCACTTTGACCAAAAAAGCATAAAAGCCATCCTACCGCGACAAGGTGCACCCAAGTCTGGACAGTCCTATCCCGTCTTTAGTATTAAAAGCTTACCTTGTGTCAGCCGTCCTCAATGTGAATAAGGGCAGAGCAGGATAGGGGTCTCAATTGATCAGACACCTGTCCATGGGAAGTCATATAGATAAATGCCTAGCTCATAAAGGGGGTCAATGCTCCTGTTAGCACAAAGAACAAAAAACTATTGCAAAACCAAATAAATGAGCCGAAGCATAAGTTGGTATATGTGCAAAGTGTAAGATCCTGTTCACATCGCGGCCACTGTCTTGCTCTGCCCTTATTCACATTGAGGTCCGCTGACACCAAGTAAGGTTTTAATACTAGAGACAGGATAGGACTGTCCTGACTGGGTACACCTTGTCGCGGTGGGATGGCTTTTATGCTTTTTTTGGTCAAAGTGACATTCACTAGGTGCCCTGTGTTATTTACATGTACTATTACTATTTATTTACTTACTATAGGGTATATGCTCAATTTGTTTTTCATGAAAAAAAGAAGCCAGCGTTTCCGGAAGTTTCTTCCTCTTGGAAAACCTGGAAAAAGACGTTGTGTGCACATGCCCTTATGGATGTTTCCCAGGCTTAAGATATTGATGAGCTATGCTCAGAATTGCTCATCAATATCAGATCAATGGGATCTGGCACCAGCACCGATCAGCAGTTTTCAGCTCCGGCAGCAGTCGGATCAGCACAGCTCTTTTCACTGTGCAGCAGCAGCCAGTGCCGAGAACTGCAGCCCCTATTGAACTTAATGGCGGCTGATCTGCTGTACCCATGAACGACAACTACACATTGAATGGAGTTGTGCTGATCTGGACTTGTTCAAAGTTTACATCTGAACATTACTGGAGCTGAGAACAGCTGATCAGTGGGAGGGCGTGTGTCAGCTCTTATATTGATGAACTATTCCAAGAATAGGTGATCAATATTATAAGCCCGTAACAACACTTTGAAAAGTTTTCCTTTATTTTTAATACTTATTATGTTGATATACAGAATGTGTATCACCCATTCTTCTTCACTTAGGCTATGTTCACACATGTTTTTTTCAGCACGAACAATGTGTGTACATGAGATTTCGGGAATCTCATAGACTTTGCTGGTACTGTAAAACGCAGCTGCACATTTGCATAAAAACACGCATAAAAAACACCTAGTATGAACATAGCTATCAGGTTTTGCTGTGTTTTTAGAGAAAATAAGCAAGTAGAACAGTATGTGAAACATTTATTTTTTATGATTTTACCATCTTGTTTTGGTCACTGAGATGGTAGTTTGTATTATGACAGTTTAATCTATTTAGTGATGTGTATGCTGTAAACATTGACTGAGCCAGGTGTGAGATTGAACAATACCTGTGGCCCACAATGCCTGTGCAACTAAATGGCAGACTATAGCATGAAAATAAATATTGTCCTACAAACTCAATGCACTGCCAGTGTCTAAGGTAAACAATTCCTGAGCAATTCACCTCCCCCACTGTTACATTTGAAATTTGGGTTAATATTCTGGTTTCACATATGTCTTGCATTGATGACATGTGTTCATGCTTCTGTGGTGGAAGCAAAGCTGAACTTTGGGATCCTGAAAAAACGCACCCAAAAACGCACCAAAACCCACGTTACTGATGCAGCTTCTTTCCTGCCAAGAGATGAGGTTTTGCTGCAGAAAAAAAACACTGAAAAAACGCAATTTGAGAACATAGCCTTAGACTCCAGCGCATAGTAAAATATAATAGGCAGGCGTTGCTTAATATATCAGGTCATCCTATAGTGGATATCTGGGCCAGGAGACAATATCCAAAGCAAAACATTATTATCTCAAGAAAAATTAGCTACATAATTTACATTGGAGAAGAAGAAGAAAAAACATGACAAATGTGATGTGCTTCTCTGCTGCAAGATGCATATTTTAAGATAATCTCGCTGTTCGCCATCTTCTCTGCTGCGGGCTACATGTCTATGTGAACACTCATAGACTTCTGTCAGCCCCGCAGCACCAAACTGAGACTGAAGCTAATTCTCCATCTATGTAATGCACAGTGACTTTGTGAATATGTGACATTAAAATAGATGCACATTCATCTCAGATCAGTTTTTCCGCATTCATTTAAAACTGTGTTTGAGGCGCAAACACTTCTTGAAGTCAAATTTCTAAAATACTTCAGAAAATCCCATAAGTGTGAAATAAATAGAAGTGAACATGAAGATTCAGATGGGAATTAAAATAATCAGGTTTAAATGGGTTATCTGGGATTGATGACCAATCTATAAGATGGCTTTACGATTTAGATCTCTGTCTGCCAAACACTCGTTCATCTCCCCCATACACAGTACGGTTGAGTGTTTAAATTTAAAGTGCCCAATACTTCTCGTCGGGAAGACTCAGGAGGCCTCCATACAAATTATATGGTGGACCAGTTGTCACGGGTGTGTCAGGTGTGACAGACAGTCGCTCTGGATCCGACTGTAGAAGGTCACTGCGCTTGGCATAGAAGACGCCTTCTTGATCCTCATCTTTGTAGTGTAGTGATATCCTTATCCCTTTAGGACCCAGTAGCGACCTCCACCTCCTGCTGCTAATTGACACACCCTCGTTTGGTAGTTAAAAACTCTCAGTGTCTCCAGAGAGTCTCCAGTGATAGTTCTATGTTCCTCTGTCCATGCCTGGAGTACTAGTAGTCAGCTAGTTTCTTCTTGAACTTCCCTTGAAGGACAGTTGGCGTTCTCTCTCTGGTTTCTTCTCAAGGTAAGTGTATCCCCTTTGTTTGTTTAAATTGTTGTCTTTAGTTAAAGTGGGGCCTGACTAGTGTTCACCCTGTCCCCTCCCTACCCAGAGCCTAGCTCTAGGGACATTCAGGGATTAGGTTTCCAGCTCGGCGATAGGTGCAGAACCTATTTAGGATCGATAGGGTAGTCAGGGTGTTATTAGATCTGCCGAGGGGTCTCCACTCCCCCTTTCCCTAGTTGTTGGGCTCCCTTCCTCATCTTCCCGTCGTTGTACACTTGTTCCTTCCCTCACCTTGCGTGACACCAGTTCCCCCACAATCGGCCGGTTCGGAATACTTTTCTCTTATGTTTATGGGGGCCATCAATTTTAGATCTTTGGGTGTCCAATTGAATGGGAAAAGGCTGTAATACCACAAACAGCTACTTGATCATCAAAAGTTGGACCACCAAAGGATAGGTCACCTCACAGTCCCTAAAACTCTCTTAGATCTTTTTCTTCTAGTTTTGATAATGGCCACTAATTTTGACTGTAAGAAGCCAAAATATATGGTGTTTGGTGGTGGCTTAAACCTAGTGATCACCTATGATTTACTACCTATTGAGTAGAGTAAAAAAATGTTAACATTGAAAAAGAACACTCCAAGGCTGATGGGAACTTTTATAACTTGGGGATTCAAACAAGACCAAAGACAGAATCCTTGTGTCATGTACCGCCCATGAGGTCCTACAGTAGGCAGAGGATGGTGTATCAGTTATCAAAGTATTGGTCATTGTAGAGTTTATTTCACATGGATTTTAATGCTTCTTCGGTGTTAAAACCATGTGAATAGGGCCCACAAACCACCTTCCATTAGTTTGGATGGGAGATCAGCGCAGCTTCGTAGGATCTTGGATTTTTTTCCAATGTGGTTTTCAAAATGTTGATAAACCCCAATTGTGCTCTATCTCATAAATTCCATTTGTGCTCACAAATGTTGGATTTGTGCAAGATGGCCACCAAAATAACAGATGCTAAAGCTGTAAGCCGTTCTAAAAAGTGTAATTTTTACTTAAATATTGCATATCTGAAGAGCTAATGATATGATTGTTCCCAATATTATACCAACTCCTATGAAAAGTTCTTTCATACAGATCTTCTGACCACCAGAATTGAGGCTGGAAATCCCTTAGAGTATATAACACGGCACTATTATTAACAGTATTAACTACATGGCTGCATTCAGTAATGGGGTCACAGCACCTCACCTTCCTTGTAAGTGGCACTTCAATGGGAACGGGAACAACTTCAGCTAATAGACAGCCATAAAACGCTACCATAAACGCAGCAGGATCATTATTTGGAAAAACGAGGGCCACCTACAAGAACAAATAGGAGGTTAAACGAGGAGTGGAAGCAATTAAACAAGTCTGAGTAGGTGAAGGTGTATGTGGTAGAGTAAGGAAGTGGTCAATACATCAAAAACAGCATAAAAAGTATTAAAGTTGTGTAGGAGTATAGGACATGAGAAGACTTCCTTGCGGTCTTTGACTCAAACTAGTTTCTATCGGAAATCGTTTGTTAATGACCAAGTTAGACAATGGATGGGAGCTGCTATGGGGAAATCAAATTTTCTGCAAGAGGTCTACTTGAAGTTATCAGAAAAAGTTTGTGGAACTCCACTTTATATCAATGGAGACAGGACACTGGGAATTTGGGGCGACCACGAGAGCATTTCTTTTCCGGAACGTGTAGACTTAACTTGACGATGCTACTCACAGTGGTGTATCCATTCAACCACCGATCGGATATTTCTTATGACAGATTTATGGCTACAACAATAAACACTGATACAAAATATTTTTCTCCAAAATTTCTTTATATAAAAAACTTGAAAAAGTTGCAGTACACATATATGACACTAAAAAGATCCATCACCAATCTCACCGAAATGAAGTCAGTCCATAAGACCAGGGCTGTGGAGTGTGAGTCGGAGTCGTGGAGCAGAGCCCATTTTGGTGGAGTCGGAGTTGGAGTCGGTATAAAATGGACCGACTCCAACCCCTAAAATATTTAATAAATTGAGTACAATAGTTCAATGCAGTTAGTTTGTGGGGAATATTTTTTCATAAGAATTTGGGAAAGTTCTGAAATGTCCTATAAATTTCCGTCCTATTCCTGATCTAAGGGTCTAGACTTTTAGCTGAGATGAATCTGCGCTACAGTAAATTTATCACTTACACATGAGCCATGTATGAGGGAGTCAGAGTCGTGGAGTCGGAGTCATGGCAATTGAGGAGTCGGAGTCGGAGGTTTGGCTTACCGACTCCACAGCCGTGCATAAGATGAGGTATTCACGGCTCCATTTCAGCCAAGTGTTGCAGAGACTCTCCATAAGGAATACGCCATCCGCAGCTGTTGAGATGTGTCGGGACCTTCCCTTTCGTAACAGGCGCAGATCGTGTTTCCCTAACGAAGTGCCTCTGCGGAACGTGGCTGAAGAGGAGCCGTGAACACCTCTTATGGATGACTTCACATCAGTGAGATCAGTGATGGATCTTTTTTTGCATAATATACTGGTACTGCAACTTTTTGTAGTGGTGTTTATTGTTGGATATTGTAGAATTAGATATATCGGCATGCAGAGAGGCGATCTATGGTACGTTGTTTAATGAGGTGTTCCATACACTGTATCTACTGGAAGATTTTTGAAATGCAACCTGAGAGTAGCATGATGTAGTGGCAGAGAACTTGACTCCAGCAATGTGTCACTTACTAGGCTGTGATTTACTGTTTCACTAAAATCAGTGTTTTATCAGCAGGAGATTATCACTACAGGATTAGTCTCGTGCCTCCTGGTCCATCCCTGCCTCCACCACTAATTAGTAGTTTTCTGTAAATGTTCAGTGTACACAGAAAGCTGCCAATCAGTGCTGTGGGCGGGTTATACAGTGCTGTGGGCGGGTTATACAGGGCTCAGCATTCAGAGCTCTGCTAGATCTGCAGCAGAGAAAACTGTGAATGCATAAAAAAATGACAGCATGCAGACCAGCAAGTGACACATCGCTGGAATCAGGGTCTCAGCCCTTATATCATGCTTCTCTCAGATAACATAGAAAAAAACTTGCTGACAGATTGCATTTAAGAGGGGTCAAAAGTCTGGAAGATCTATGACTTCACCAGAATAGTGACAGGTTTTGACAAATATTACATTTAGTTGCTGTCATGAACAGCAGTCGACTGACAGTAAAACACTGCATTATTACACGAGGGAGGAGGCCAAGACAAAGCCAAAGAGCTCCGAACTCCAAGCTGCCATCAAGGGCTCATCCATACGGCTGTATTATAGCTCAGATTTCATCAAATGGCATCAAGAAAACTTTCCTCAGAAAAAAAACTTTGGTAAAAGGTTTTCTGTTGTGAAAGGACAAGATCTGATACGACTCTCAAACTCGTAATATACAACTCGCATATCAAGCAACGAAATGACAGTGTGCACAAAGGTGAAGTGCCAGGGGCGTAACTAGACGGGGTGCAGAGGTTGTTGTCATACCCTGGCGGAGAGGATCTGTCGGTTCTCCTAAAATTTCTATTTTAGCATATAACATTATGCCACTTCTCTGCTATTCTTTCTGGAAATATATAATTGACAACTGGGTGTTACCAGGTGGGGGAGGTGTTCCTGTACACTCTGAGAAAACCGGTCCAATTTTGCTAATCAAACTCTGATGTGAGTGTGATCCGAGAGAGATCTGACAGAGATCTGAGAGAGATCCGAGTGCGATTATAGTTTGATGAGAGATTAGAGAGACATCAGTGAGAGATCAGAGAGTGATTATAGTGAGATCAGAGAAATATCAGACAGAGATCAGAGTAGGATCAGTGAGATCAGAGTGGGTTCAGAGTAGGATCAAAGAGAGGTTATAGTGAGATCAGAGTGGGATCAGAGTGAGATCAGTGAGTGGTTATAGTGAGATCAGAGAGAGATCAAAGGGAGGACCAGAGTGGGATCCGAGAGGGATCACAGTGAGATCAGTGAGTGGTTATAGTGAGATCATAGTGAGATCAGAGGGAGGATCAGAGTGGGATCAAAGAGGGATCAGAGAGTGGTTATAGTGAAATCAGAGTGTGATCAGAGCGAGATCCGATTGTGATCAGAGCGAGATCCGATTGTGATCAGAGCGAGATCCGATTGTGATCAGAGTGTGATCTGATTTTCTCGGAGGTGGAGAAAAAAAAAAAGTTTCTCCACCTTCTCTATATTGTCAGTCCATGATAAATCAGACCGCACTCAGATGTCATCCGAGTATGGTCTGATTTTTTCCACGGACCAGTAGAGTTGAATGGACGAGTACCATCTGATCCTCGAAGGCAAATCGCCCATGTGCACAGCTCATAGAATAACACAGCACTCATCCGATTTTTACAGTCATGTTCACAAGCCCTTACACCGTCCAAATAGCAACTGTCCAATTGCTGACAATGCCAGACCGTGTAAGGACCCATAGAGGAGGCGAATGTTAACACTTGAGCTGTGAATTTATTCATAAATTATCAGGAGGAACAGCACAAAGCAGAATACTAAGGAAAGTGCTTGAGGATTGCTATTTTATAAGGAATACACTTCTTTACTAACAGACAAGTCAGAAGTGGTGACATATTCTGTTATGTTACACCTCTAGCTTTTAAGAAGGAAATTCCTAGTTTCATATTAAAAAAAAAAAATCTGTATAGAAAATGGAAAATATCAAATTATTCCACTTCAACCGTGTATTTTCACGTTAAAACAAAAACCTTTCCAGTCTTTTGCTGTTGCATGAAAGCATTAAATATATACAAGCCTGTACTTTGTAATTGTGGCCCCAGAAATATGAGAGATTTGTAGTTACACAGCAGTAATTAAAACGCCGTCTTTGGAATAGTATTTTCAGAAGGAAATTAAAGGTTTAGGCCGGTCTCACTCCCACAATGGGTGGGAAACAACAGAAAAAGTCGTTTAACAGCTAGAGTATATTTATTCTAGAGAGACCAAGCACGGTGTTTGCATGAATTCCATCTGCACTGTAAGTCCTCGCTAAATCTGCCCTTTCTGGGAACAGAGCTGTGAAATTACTATGTGTTAGAACATAATTATGCCTTTACAGTGCAGTGACATTTTGTAGCAAGTGTGGAAGAGACGCGGCGCAGAGACCTCTGTGTCATCTTCTAATTTATAGATTTCGAAGGTTTTGGGATTTTTTTTTTATCATTATCAATGAAAATCTTGAAAATGTTTAATTATGAAGTGAGAAATTCTATGGCTATGCTATATGTTTAAAGGGGGCGTCCAGTCTTACGTGCGGAGTATTACTTACTCAACGCATGAAAAAGTTTCTATTCAGGATGAAATTTTGTTTTCCTTTAGTCCCATCGGCAGAACGATAAAAAGAGAAATTCTCTCCTCCGAGACCCGACGGCACAGATACAAAGATTATTTGGTGCCCGAATACAAATTCCAAAGCCCCAAATGGATTTTTTTCCGTCCTGCCAATAGTAAGACAGGTGGATAAGTGCCATATGTTACGCTGCCGTAAAGACATAGGGGAAAATTATTATGCAACTCTAATAAGAATTGGGCCCAATTCATCAGAATTCTGGCGTAAAAAGCTTTGAAAAGTCGCAAAATTTTGGCACAACATGAATGCCTGGAAGACTTCATCTCTAAGGCCTGTTTCACACCATGATTTTGTCATTTTTAACAGCCTCAAATTTTTAGATCGTAACAAAAAAAAAACCTGATCCATTGTCCGTCTTACATAGACAGCAATGTTATATTAAAAAAAAAAAAAAAAAACAGATTTTTTTTTTTTTTTTTTTTTTTAAGGGGTGAAAAAGTGCAGCAGACTACGTTTTTTGCATCCTGAAGAAAAAACAGATCGAAGTGAATACTGTATGTGCATCAAACGGATTTCCATATTGCATTCTAGCTAAATACAAATGTATTCATTTCAATTTGTTTACACTAGAAATGGATCCGTCAGGTACCCCATAAATATTGTGGTGTGAAATAGGCCTGACAGTTCCCATAACTGTAAGTTTGCCACAAGTGCATGGTGGGATACATTCTATCAGGGCTCGTGCAAACGACTGTATTTTCGGTCCGAGTGCTATCCAACAAAACATTGGATCACAAGCAGACCAACATTATTCTATGTCCCATTTTTTTCCTTGCATCGAGCCAGTCCAAATAAAAAATTGCAGTATGCACGATTTGAGCCCGATATTTGGATCGCACTCGGCCATGCAAGTCGATGAGTTTGTGGAAACAAGGGCTTAACGACCGCGGTCACAGCTGCGACCAGGCCCGGCGGGTGAGGAGCCCACCAATGCCAGCAGAAACTTTAACTGGATGTGCGTCCTCGGATGAAGTGTATCGCCGCGCCCGACAAAACACGCTGACGTGCACGTGACTGGGGGCACACGGCAGTGATGTCAGCGGGCTTGCACACTGAAGTCAGCTGCCGGCTTTAGAAGAGGACACCGCGTGGCGCAAAGGGAAGGTGAGCTTTTTTATTTTTTTTAAATCAGCGGCCATACTACTACATGGATGACTATGGGCTGTGCATTATACTACATGGGTGACTATGGACTGTGCATTATACTACATGGATGACTATGGGCTGTGCATTATACTACATGGGTGACTATGGACTGTGCATTATACTACATGGATGACTATGGGCTGTGCATTATACTACATGGGTGACTATGGACTGTGCATTATACTACATGGATGACTATGGGCTGTGCATTATACTACATGGATGACTATGGGCTGTGCATTATACTACATGGGTGACTATGGACTGTGCATTATACTACATGGATGACTATGGGCTGTGCATTATACTACATGGGTGACTATGGACTGTGCATTATACTACATGGATGACTATGGGCTGTGCATTATACTACATGGGTGACTATGGACTGTGCATTATACTACATGGATGACTATGGGCTGTGCATTATACTACATGGATGACTGTGGGCTGTGCAATATACTACATGGATGACTGTGGGCTGTGCAATATACTACATGGATGACTGTGGGCTGTGCAATATACTACATGGATGACTATGGGCTGTGCATTATACTACACGGATGACTGTGGGCTGTGCAATATACTACATGGATGACTATGGGCTGTGCATTATACTACATGGATGACTATGGACTGTGCATTATACTACATGGATGACTATGGGCTGTGCATTATACTACATGGATGACTGTGGGCTGTGCATTATACTACATGGATGACTATGGGCTGTGCATTATACTACATGGATGACTATGGGCTGTGCATTATACTACATGGATGACTGTGGGCTGTGCAATATACTACATGGATGACTATGGGCTGTGCATTATACTACATGGATGACTATGGGCTGTGCATTATACTACATGGATGACTATGGACTGTGCATTATACTACATGGATGACTATGGGCTGTGCATTATACTACATGGATGACTGTGGGCTGTGCATTATACTACACGGATGACTGTGGGCTGTGCAATATACTACATGGATGACTATGGGCTGTGCATTATACTACATGGATGACTATGGGCTGTGCATTATACTACATGGATGACTGTGGGCTGTGCATTATACTACATGGATGACTATGGGCTGTGCAATATACTACATGAATGACTGTGGGCTGTGCATTATACTACATGGGTGACTATGGGCTGTGCATTATACTACATGAATGACTATGAGCTGTGCATTATACTACATGGATGACTGTGGGCTGTGCATTATACTACATGGATGACTGTGGGCTGTGCATTATACTACATGGATGACTGGGCTGTGCATTATACTACATGGATGACTATAGGCTGTGCATTATACTACATGGATGACTGTGGGCTGTGCATTATACTACATGGATGACTATGGGCTGTGCATTATACTACATGGATGACTGTGGGCTGTGCATTATACTTCATGGGTGACTATGGAATGTGCATTATACTACATGGATGACTATAGGCTATGCATTATACTACATGGATGACTGTGGGTTGTGCATTAGGGCCGTGCATTATACTACATGAATGACTATGGGCTGTGCATTATACTACACGGATGACTATGGGCTGTGCATTATACTACACGGATGACTGTGGGCTGTGCATTATACTACATGGATGACTATGGGCTGTGCAACATACTACATGAATGACTATGGGCTGTGCATTATACTACATGAATGACTATGGGCTGTGCATTATACTACACGGATGACTGTGGGCTGTGCATTATACTACATGGATGACTATGGGCTGTGCAATATACTACATGAATGACTATGGGCTGTGCATTATACTACACTGATGACTATGGGCTGTGCATTATACTACATGGATGACTGTGGGCTGTGCATTATACTACATGGATGACTATGGACTGTGCATTATACTACATGGATGACTATAGGCTATGCATTATACTACATGGATGACTGTGGGTTGTGCATTAGGGCCGTGCATTATACTACATGAATGACTATGGGCTGTACATTATACTACACGGATGACTATGGGCTGTGCATTATACTACACGGATGACTGTGGGCTGTGCATTATACTACATGGATGACTATGGGCTGTGCAATATACTACATGAATGACTATGGGCTGTGCATTATACTACATGAATGACTATGGGCTGTGCATTATACTACATGGATGACTGTGGGCTGTGCATTATACTACATGGAAGACTGGGCTGTGCATTATACTACATGGATGACTATAGGCTGTGCATTATACTTCATGGGTGACTATGGAATGTGCATTATACTACACGGATGACTATGGGCTGTGCATTATACTACATGGATGACTGTGGGCTGTGCATTATACTACATGGATGACTATGGACTGTGCATTATACTACATGGATGACTATAGGCTATGCATTATACTACATGGATGACTGTGGGCTGTGCATTATACTACATGGATGACTATGGGCTGTGCATTATACTACATGGATGACTATGGGCTGTGCATTATACTACATGGGTGACTATGGACTGTGCATTATACTACATGGATGACTGTGGGCTGTGCATTACACTACATGGGTGACTATGGGCTGTGCATTATACTACATGGATGACTATGGGCTGTGTAATATACTATATGGAGGACTATGGGATGCATTATACTTTATGGAGGACTATGGGGCGTGCATTATACTATAGGGAGGACTATGGGGAGTGCATTATACTTCTTCTGTGGGACCCCATGACGTCTATGTACGCCCCAGTGTACAGAACAGTGGCAGGATGAGGGAAATATATACCAAGATGGGGCTCAGGATACCTGAATGGGGGATATATATACCAGAATGGGACCAGAATGAGGGACATATATATATTATATTTAGGATGGGGGGGCCCCAATCCAAATCTTGCACCAGGGCCCATCACACGGTGTGGAAACCATCGGACTGCACTCAGATAACATCTGAGTGCAGTCCAATTTCCACGGAATGCCAGATTTGAGAGGATGAAGGAATTTTTCCATTTTCTCCTCATCCAAGACCCTAGCCTTAGTAGGATGGATTTTCAGGTTTTATTAAACATTCACAGGGAAAGTATCTGTAGAGCAGCATATGATTTTTAAATAAAGTTCATAATATGCATAATTTTACATCCATTACCCCTTAAAGAGTTTTCTGGGACTTTGATATTGATGACCTATCCTTAGATTTCTGAGCTGCAGAACCATAAAAAATGTGTGGAAAAAAATCTGCTGCAAGTACTAAACCTGTGCACATAGCCTTAAAGTTACCAAAAACCCTTCTGAGAAATAATCATCCAGCTCACATAGTTTTTGGAGAAAGTAGAGGATGATCTTTGACTTACAATCTTCTTATTTTGTAGTGACCGTATAGTTAATAGAAGTAAAAAAAAATTCACACACATACAAAAAAAGCAAAAACACAAAATTGGGTGTTCCTCAACGCAACACATAAAGACTCAATGCATAGTAAACAGCATTACCCTATCTCCAGGCCTGACCATCGGCTCCTGCTTAGTTCCCAGTTTATGTAGTATATTGTAGGCAACCTTCATACTTCTAGTCCATAGCTTTCCTGTAAAAAAAACAACATTATATATATATAAGAATTAAAATTCAAGGATAAAAACAAATAATTCCCACATAGACAATTCTAATGACAATACACCAATTATTCATTCTGGGCAAATGTCTAATGTCCGACAACTCCATCTTTGGCATGACGTTGGCTTCCCCGACTTTTTGACAGCATCACCTCCTGTGTTGATTCAGGATATACAATGTTGTATAAGTATCACTCAAAAAAGTGATTTGCATTTCTGACTTGTAAGAGATGAGAGAGATTGATACAGAATGAAAAGTTGCAGTCAGTATTCAATAGTATGTGCCCCCATAGGGCTCCTAATTATTCGGCCATCTCCAACACACATGGGGCCGTATGTATGTTTTTTTTTATTTTTAAGATTAGGGAAAAAAATCATGCAAAAAAAAAAGAGTAGAAAATGCAAACTTCATGCAGACAAGGTCTTTGGTTAGATCCAAACCTCAGACCCCAGTAATGCAAGACTGCAGTGCTAGTAGTGCCAAAAAAGAGAGCGTCAAGGAGGAGGGCTTCACTTTCCTATGTCTAACATTTAGTGCAGTGTTTCCCAACCAGGGTTCCTGACCCAAGACACCACTGTGGCACCCCAGGGGTCTGGTTTCCACAGTAACAGCAATGTTATGTCTGAGAGCAGGTGGGAGGTCTCTTGGTCAGGGATCCTGTGCATGCCACACCTCCTGCCCAGTCCTGGGAGGGGAAGAATTTCCCCTATATAAACCTAGGGCTGAGGCAGGGTTAGTGAGTAGAGAAGAAGTAGAGACAGAGAAGAGAAGCAGATCTAGGAAAAGAACATCAGGAGCTCTGTGGGAGCAGTGCTATAAGGAGTCAGGGCTGGCAGCTGCAGAGCTCGCCCTGACTGAGAAGCTATCACCGGACCTGGAGTCCGAGGCTGTGGGGACTAATCTTTACCCAGCAGCAGAAACCGCCCGGCAGGGGATTTCAGGTCCTCTGGCCAAGAAACCCGAAGGCACGGTCACACGCGTGGGACCAGCACCGCCGTCGTGGAGCGGACGCCACTAGAAGGCCCCGAGTCACCGGCCATACGGGTGAGCACCACACGGTACACTCAGGGACGTGGGCTACTTATACCCGCCTCTAGCAAGGTAGCCAGAAGAGTACAGTCAGTTTGGGAGGCCTACAACTCCGCCTGGCCAGGGGAGATCCCATCTGCTCAAGGACTGACCAGGCCCCGATCGCTAGCCAGTACTCCGGGAGGGTCTATCTTTATCACCAGTAAAGACCCTGAATTACACCGCATCGTCTCTGAGTGATTCCTGCTACCCCCATCATCCACGTCGGCTGCCCTGAGGCCATACCCCTCCCGTTGGGGGTGATACTATCACGCTGCACAATCCTACCACCGGCCTCAGCGGTCTGCCCTGCAGCGGCAGCTCCTTCGCTGCATTCAACGGGTGGCGTAGTCGTCCAACATCTACCGCTAATACATCGCCGCTCAGTTTGACTCCCTGGGCACGGACCGGGTCACCGCCACGAGACTACAACCCTCAACAGATCCGGCTCCGAGTAAGCTCCCGTGCGCGCGATGCCGCGCGACGAAGGCCCAGGGGTGCGTCAACTTTTGGCGTAGTCGGCAGGATTTCGTGCCCGCAACCACCGGGTACTGCGTGCCTGAAAAAGACTGTTCAAACTTACCAGTGGTGAAGATTCCCGCCATCCGGCGCCATCTTCTGTCTTCTTCCCGCCATCCGCGAAGTTTTCCCGCCATCCGGCGCCATCTTCTGCCTTCTTCCCGCCATCCGTGGAGTTTTCCCGCCGTTGGACGCCATCTTGAAGACGCCGCGCGGGAAGAAGAGGGGCGTGGACTCCGAAAGCGCGCGAGAACTGAAGCCCCGCCTCACGTCCGGACGTTGCGTAAGGTCCTGGAAGGAGCCCAGCAGACGCCGACGTCACAGGAGCGCGACGGAAGGTCCTCAACCCTGACGATCCACTGCGGAGCCGCGGCATACGGAAGAGGATCATCGCAAGGTAGGCCACGGTCCACTAGGGGGGAGGAAGATGTCGGATACGGAGGAGAGCTTCACTGCGTCAACCCCCGCCAGCGCCACCGCTGCTGCAGTCATGCCTTTCACCATGCCCTATATCCCGGGAGCGGCCTGGCTACCCCAGTACTCAGGGGAGTCACATACCCTGCATGACTTTAGAGAAAAGCTGGATAGCCTCTTCCAGGTGTATCCCCTCACAGAAGAGCAAAAAGTGAGCATCCTGGTGGCCCAATTAACCGGGGCAGCCCAAAGGGAGGTAAAGTCCTGGCCATCTGGGGGAAGGACTGTTGCAGGGATACTAACCCGGCTGAGGGACACCTTTGATACCCGCACCTCAGCCGAGATCAAGCTTAGATTCTACGGGTGCAAGCAGCGAGCACACGAGAGTATAAGGGACTATGCCCTGAACCTACAAGAGGCCCTGAGAGCCATTAAGCAGACCGACCCTGACGGCGTGGGAGACGAGGACAGGCTGTTGACTGAACAATTTATAGAGGGTTTATATTGCAATGCCCACCGAACCCAGTTGCGGGCAATGGCCTTACAGGACCCTCATCTGGGATTTGCACAGTTCAAGGACAGAGCCATCCGGGTGCTCCGAGAACCGGCACCAGGTGGCGTTGTGACCCACAGACGCCCCACTACCACTTACCACCAGGAGGCGGCACCCTTGTCGGCAGGGCCTGTGGGAGCTGATGCGCAGGCTTTGAACAATGACCCGGCTCCAGACCTGCACCATCAGGTCCAAGAGCTAGCTAAAAGCGTTGCCGCGCAAACCCGAACTGTGCAGTCTTTACAGGTTTCCACTCCAGGGAAGATCCAGCTGGCATCCGGACCGGAGGACATCCCGTGGCGTCGACCAAGGAGGACCCCACCGGCCAGAGGAAGACCCAGCGACCGATACAACGAGGACGGACAACCCATCTGCCGCCGCTGCAATCAACCCGGACATATGGCAAGGTACTGTCCTTTAAACTGGCACAACCTGGGGTAGAGGGCCAAACCCCAGGAAAAAGATCATCAGGCCCATCGAACTGGCGCGACAATATGTGGGAGGACGTCCAGTCTTGCCCGTGGTACTGGATGGCATCCCCATGAGTGCCCTACTGGACACCGGGTCACAGGTTACCACTATCCCGTACGTGCTCTTCAAGCAGTACTGGAATGACTCGGATATCACCCGCTACCCTGACGACGACTTGAGTATCATCGCCAGCAATGGTCAGCCCGTGCCACAGATTGGATTTAAAGAGGTGACCATTAAAATCGGTAGAGTCGAATTGGCGGCACAGGGACTGATCATTGTAG
This sequence comes from Phyllobates terribilis, assembly GCF_046119375.1. Taxonomy (NCBI): domain Eukaryota; kingdom Metazoa; phylum Chordata; class Amphibia; order Anura; family Dendrobatidae; genus Phyllobates; species Phyllobates terribilis. Next base: position 107,568,544 of record NW_027362764.1, on the reverse strand, counting down.
ACATTGACAAGCGCGAGAGTCACCCAAAGATAACTCTAGGAACTAATGTAATTGAAAATTGTCTTGCAGAGGTGATTTTCCTTTTACAGCAGGTTGCCAAGAACGCCAGCTCCGGCCAGCAGCGAGTGCTCCAGAAAGAGATCCGGGCACTGATGCGACGGCAACAGATAGAACTCTCCGGTGGTGAGATTGGTAGCGTAAGAATGTGTGACCCTTTTCCTATTGCCATGCCCCCAAAAAGTGAAATGATGATTTGGTGCCGGGCAGCTATTGGTCTGAGAGGTAGAGATTACCAGGCAATGGTAGAACCAGTTTACTCAGACAGTAGGCCCACCATTTTGACAGCACGGGGGGTGGTCAATGTACGCCATGGGAGGGTGCCCGTTCGCATAATAAATATCGGGAAGAGGGAAGTGTACCTGCCCCGGTATGCCACGCTAGCCAAATTGTATACCATCAATCAAAATTCCATACAGTCCGTAGAACCCTTGCCTCCATCTTCCCCGGAGGAAAGTAACGGCTCTAAGGAAACAATGGAGGACTGGTGTCAGCAACTACATTTGGGTACTGACTCCACTCCCTCACACCAGAGACAGGGAGTCTATCGGGTGGTTCAAGAGTACGAGAGAGTGTTTAGTAAACACCCGTTAGACTTCGGGCGAGTCAAGGGGGTAGAACACCACATCCCCACGGGGGACCATCTTCCCATAAAAGAGAGGTATCGACCCGTACCCCCTGCACACTACCAACACGCCAAGGGGATGCTTAGGGACATGAAGGAGGCTGGGGTGATCAGGGATAGCTGTAGCCCCTGGGCAGCTCCACTAGTCTTAGTCAAAAAGAAAGACAACACCATGAGGATGTGTGTAGATTACCGGAAAATCAACCGTATCACACACAAGGATGCGTACCCCTTACCAAGGATAGAGGAGTCTTTGGCTGCTTTAAGATCTGCTAACTTCTTCTCTACCTTGGATCTCACTAGCGGGTACTGGCAGGTTCCTGTAGCAGAGGCGGACCGGGAGAAGACCGCATTCACCACCCCGATGGGACTTAGCGAGTTTACCTGCATGCCGTTCGGACTCTGTAACGCACCAGGAACCTTTTAACGATTAATGGAGTGCTGTCTGGGCCACAGAAACTTCGAGACGGTCCTGTTGTACCTGGACGATGTCATCGTATATTCCAAGACTTATGAGGACCACCTGAAACACCTGGCGGAAGTGTTCGAAGCTCTGGCAAACTACAGCCTAAAGGTAAAACCCTCCAAGTGTCACCTCCTAAAACCAAAGGTGCAGTACCTGGGACACGTGGTGAGCACTGACGGAGTGGCTCCCGACCCTGATAAGATCACCGCAATTAAGGAATGGCCAAGTCCCTCCAGTGTAAAGGAAGTGCGGCAGTTCCTCGGGTTGGTAGGCTATTACCGCAGATTCATCCCCGGTTTCACCAAAAAGGCAGCTCCTATGCAGGACCTCCTGATAGGCCAGTCCCGGAAGGCCAAGAACCAGAAGCCGCCCTTCAAATGGGAGAAGTTAGAAGAAGAGTCCTTCCGCCAGCTGAAGATGGCCCTCACGGGGGATGAAATCCTGGCGTACCCTGATTACAGCCAGCCCTTTATCCTCTACACCGACGCAAGTAACATCGGGCTAGGAGCCGTACTGTCCCAGATCCAGCAGGGGAAAGAACGAGTAATCGCTTACGCTAGCCGAAAACTGCGATCCACCGAAAGAAACCCTGAGAATTACAGCTCATTTAAGCTAGAGTTCCTGGCAGTGGTGTGGGCAGTCACCGAACGCTTTAAGCACTACCTCGCTTCTTCCCGGTTCACCGTGTACACGGATAACAACCCGTTGACACACCTGGACACGGCAAGACTCGGTGCCCTAGAGCAGAGATGGATGGCCCGTCTGTCCAACTACGAGTTCACAATCAAATACCGGGCAGGACGCTCCAATACCAACGCGGACGCCCTGTCCAGGATGCCAAACCTACCGGACGTAGGAGAAGATTCAGAGGGATTGGAAGAAGTCGAACTCCCCGCGTTCCACCGTCATGGGACTATCCAGTATTCCCATCGGGTAAGGAGTAAGCAAGCCGCTACGTTTAACCCCTTGCCTCACTACAACTGGGAGGAAACGCAAGACAGTGACCCTGCCGTCCGACTGGTGAAGGAGATGCTCACTCAGCCAGATGCCCGCCTTGACCCAGACGCTCCGGAGGAAGCCAAACAACTGTGGGCTGAGAAGAGTCGACTGTTCCTTTACAAGGGGAAGTTGTGCCGCAGAATGGTTAACTCCCGGACGCATGAACTAATCTGGCAAGTAGTGGTGCCACGAAGAGACGCAGCCATGGTGATGGAGGCATACCACGACGGGGCTGGACACTTCGGATGGAAGAAGCTGGAGTTCCTGCTGCGCGGGCGGTTCCACTGGGTAGGCATGAGGGGAACCATCGAGAGGTGGTGCAGAGACTGTGGCCCATGCAACCTAAGAAGGAAGGACCGTGCCAGCCAGAAGACCCCCCTTCAGTCCATTGTCACCAAGCAGCCGTTGGAACTGGTAGCCTTGGATCATGTAAAACTGACCCCAAGCAGAAGTGGCTACGTCTACGCGTTAACCATTGTGGATCATTACTCCCGGTTCTTGGTTGTCGTCCCCGTTAAGGACTTAACAGCTCAAACAGCAGCTAGAGCCTTCCAGCAGCACTTCTGCCGTCCACACGGGTACCCGGACCAAGTGCTGACGGACCAGGGACCTGCCTTTGAAGCGGAGGTCTTCCAGGAATTCTGCAATCTGTATGGCTGCCGGAAGATAAGGACGACACCCTATCATCCGCAAACTAATGGACTTTGTGAGAAAATGAACCAGGTGGTAATGGATCTTCTGAAAACGTTGCCCCTGGAAGAACGCAGTCTGTGGCCTGAGAAGCTGCCCGACCTGGTGGACCTATATAACTACATCCCTGTAGGTTCCACCAACTGTACCCCGGCTTACCTAATGAGGGCAAGGCCTGGTAAGCTACCTGTTGACCTGGAGATGGGAGTCCTGACACCCGAGGACACTTCACCGGAAGCAGACTGGGACACAGAGAGGCAGCAGCAGTACCGGAAAGTACAGGAGAGCGTGGAGCGAAGTCTCTGTCTCGCTAGGGAAAGACAAGAGAAAAATTACAACCAGTATGCTCCCGCTGTTCCCCTGGTACCCGGAGAGCAGGTCTTGAAGAGGAAGAGACGGCTCCACAAGTTGGACGACCAGTGGGAGAAGGACCCGTACACCGTACTGCCCTCAAGCCACGACAACCCAAAGGTTTGTACCATCAGTAAAGACGGAGGGGAAACCACAGCCATTGTATCCCGGGATCACCTGAAGAAGTGTCCCGAACAGCTACGGAACCCAGAAGGAGAGCAAGAAGACCCTCGACCCGTAGAGGAAAGGGAAGATATGGTTAGTACTGTGCTCGGAGACTTCCCTCGATCCTGGACTCAAGTCAATGGTGCAGTTGTGGTACCCGTCCTCACGTTCCTCCAACCAGCATCCCAAGTGCCTACGGAGCAACAGGTAGAGCTGGAAGAGCAGCCGGTCCAGGAGGCAGCAGACTCCACACAAGCAGAACAGGAGGATCAACCCTCTGCTCATAGTGAGCCAAAGAGCCCGTAGACAGCTGCCCAGTTTACCCTTGACAGCTCCTACACCCTGTAGTTCAGGGCCAGACAGTCAACTCCGTAGGTCCACTAGGGCCACTAGAGGCCAGTTACCCGCACATTGGAGGATTTGAAGTGTTTAAATTGTTTTATTTGTGGTCACCTGTCTGTTACTTGTAAATAATTATGTGTTTCTAGTTATTTTTAGGAGTCCTTGGTGGATTTACCGGGAATCCTTGTGTATATAGTTGGAGCGTAACCCAGGACGGACTGAAAGACTGTTAAGGACTCGGGGCAGGACAGACCCCTACCTGGTTACGTCTCCCTGTTTTGGTGAAATGGACACCTTTGTTTTCTTCAAAGACTGCACCCGGTTGCGGACACGCCGTAACCATCTTTATGTGTTTTTCTTATTGTATTATTATTGTTTATACCTTGTTATGTTTTTCTAAAAATATGTTTAGTCCCGGAGTACTAAATTTCACTAGGGGGGAATGTGGCACCCCAGGGGTCTGGTTTCCACAGTAACAGCAATGTTATGTCTGAGAGCAGGTGGGAGGTCTCTTGGTCAGGGATCCTGTGCATGCCACACCTCCTGCCCAGTCCTGGGAGGGGAAGAATTTCCCCTATATAAACCTAGGGCTGAGGCAGGGTTAGTGAGTAGAGAAGAAGTAGAGACAGAGAAGAGAAGCAGATCTAGGAAAAGAACATCAGGAGCTCTGTGGGAGCAGTGCTATAAGGAGTCAGGGCTGGCAGCTGCAGAGCTCGCCCTGACTGAGAAGCTATCACCGGACCCGGAGTCCGAGGCTGTGGGGACTAATCTTTACCCAGCAGCAGAAACAGCCCGGCAGGGGATTTCAGGTCCTCTGGCCAAGAAACCCGAAGGCACGGTCACACGCGTGGGACCAGCACCGCCGTCGTGGAGCGGACGCCACTAGAAGGCCCCGAGTCACCGGCCATACGGGTGAGCACCACACGGTACACTCAGGGACGTGGGCTACTTATACCCGCCTCTAGCAAGGTAGCCAGAAGAGTACAGTCAGTTTGGGAGGCCTACAACTCCGCCTGGCCAGGGGAGATCCCATCTGCTCAAGGACTGACCAGGCCCCGATCGCTAGCCAGTACTCCGGGAGGGTCTATCTTTATCACCAGTAAAGACCCTGAATTACACCGCATCGTCTCTGAGTGATTCCTGCTACCCCCATCATCCACGTCGGCTGCCCTGAGGCCATACCCCTCCCGTTGGGGGTGATACTATCACGCTGCACAATCCTACCACCGGCCTCAGCGGTCTGCCCTGCAGCGGCAGCTCCTTCGCTGCATTCAACGGGTGGCGTAGTCGTCCAACATCTACCGCTAATACATCGCCGCTCAGTTTGACTCCCTGGGCACGGACCGGGTCACCGCCACGAGACTACAACCCTCAACAGATCCGGCTCCGAGTAAGCTCACGTGCGCGCGATGCCGCGCGACGAAGGCCCAGGGGTGCGTCACCACATGGGTGGTAAAAGGGGAACGATACAGCAAAAAAAAAAGCCTGTCTATAAACAGTGGCACGCATATTCGGTGTGCCGGCTATTAAAGCAGCTCTATTAAATCATAAAATGAGTAAGTTCAGCAAAGTTTAATTTCTTGCATGTTCCCTTTAAATTATGAAGAGCAGCTCTGAAGTACAAACTTCTGTCTCTACATAAGAAATACTGGTTTCAGATAAAAATAAATAAATAAATCTGTAAAGGGAAACTCTCATTAGCACTTATACAGTAAATGTTTATTACATGGAACACAGGTCCACCTCAGAGAAAGTAGAAAATAAAACAAAAAAAAAATATATGAGAATAGTTCTTCAACTTCAAAAAACAGTAAAAATAAATAAATAAATGTAACCGATTTAACAGATTCTTTACTTTATTTCCAGATATTACTGTTACATGTCAGGCTGGAAGAACATTAAGCCTAGGTCTGGATGTTATCCACCGACAGGTCAAAGCAATAAATAACTCTTAAAAAGAACGTAACGTTTCTGATATAAGATGTCTTCAGCTGACAGCCAGGAAATAAAAAATGGGTATATATCTGGGGAAAAATCCAGAATAGAATAAATAGATTCTTGACGGGAAGTGAATAAATAATTAGGTTTTTAGATTTATTCCTAAACTATTAAATGGGCTCTCCACCCAATAAAAAAAATAAGTAGAAAGATAACTTACTAATACATTCCCATTGGTCCAACAGCTAAGACAGCACCCTTCCCCACTGTACAGACAGATAAGGGGGCTGGATTACCTATTTAAATGACCAACCAACCACTTCCCTTTAAAGGGAACCTGTTATCTGAGTTATATTGCCAGAACCACGGGCAGCATTAATCAAGCACTGGCAGTATTATTGAAGTGTACATCTTACTTTGAAACACTGTCGTTTAAGAGAAAACATACTTATAATGCCGGCCAGGAATTATGCATCTTGGATGACAAGTCCAAGGGTGGTTCCCAGCAGGCTTTCCTAACCGATCTCCTTGACTGACAGGTCTCTCTATAGATACACATTGGGAGAAATCTGTTGGTTAAGGGGAGCAGAAGACGCCAGGGATCTGCCCCTGACTAGTTATGCGAGATGTATAGCCCCCGGCCGGCTATTCTAAGTATGTTTTCTCTGAAACACTGCACAGCTTCTCAGTCGACCATGTACAACTCCAATAACACATCCCGTTCGGGCACCATGAATCTCATGACAGGTTCCGTTTAGCACTGTCCTGTGTCAACCACAGAACCAGATGCATAGCTGCAGGAACCAGAAAGATAGCCGCAGGAACCAGAAGCAATGCCGCAGGAACCAGAAACATAGCCGCAGGAACCAGAAGCATAGCCGCAGGAACCAGAAGCATAGCCGCAGGAACCAGAAGCATAGCCGCAGGAACCAGAAGCATGGCCGCAGGAACAAGAAAGATAGCCGCAGGAACCAGAAGCATAGCTGCAGGAACCAGAAGCATAGCCGCAGGAACCAGAAGCATAGCCGCAGGAACCAGAAAGATAGCTGCAGGAACCAGAAGCATGGCCGCAGGAACCAGAAGCATAGCTGCAGGAACTAGAAGCATAGAAGCAGGAACCAGAAGCATAGCCGCAGGAACCAGAAGCATAGCTGCAGGAACCAGAAGCATGGCCGCAGGAACAAGAAAGATAGCCGCAGGAACCAGAAGCATAGCTGCAGGAACCAGAAGCATGGCCGCAGGAACAAGAAAGATAGCCGCAGGAACCAGAAGCATAGCTGCAGGAACCAGAAGCATAGCCGCAGGAACCAGAAAGATAGCTGCAGGAACCAGAAGCATGGCCGCAGGAACCAGAAGCATGGCCGCAGGAACCAGAAGCATAGCTGCAGGAACCAGAAGCATAGCCGCAGGAACCAGAAGCATGGCCGCAGGAACCAGAAGCATGGCCGCAGGAACCAGAAGCATGGCCGCAGGAACAAGAAAGATAGCCGCAGGAACCAAAAGCATAGCTGCAGGAACCAGAAGCATAGCCGCAGGAACCAGAAAGATAGCTGCAGGAACCAGAAGCATAGCTGCAGGAACCATAAGCGTAGCCGCAGGAACAAGAAACATAGAAGCAGGAACCAGAAGCATAGAAGCAGGAACCAGAAGCATAGCTGCAGGAACCAGAAGCATGGCCGCAGGAACAAGAAAGATAGCCACAGGAACAAGAAAGATAGCTGCAGGAACCAGAAGTATGGCCGCAGGAACAAGAAAGATAGCCGCAGGAACCAGAAGCATAGCTGCAGGAACCAGAAGCATAGCCGCAGGAACCAGAAAGATAGCTGCAGGAACCAGAAGCATGGCCGCAGGAACCAGAAGCATGGCCGCAGGAACCAGAAGCATAGCTGCAGGAACCAGAAGCATAGCCGCAGGAACCAGAAAGATAGCTGCAGGAACCAGAAGCATGGCCGCAGGAACCAGAAGCATAGCTGCAGGAACTAGAAACATAGAAGCAGGAACCAGAAGCATAGAAGCAGGAACCAGAAGCATAGCCGCAGGAACCAGAAAGATAGCCGCAGGAACCAGAAGCATAGCCGCAGGAACCAGAAGCATGGCCGCAGGAACCAGAAAGATAGCCGCAGCAACCAGAAGCATAGCCGAAGAACCAGAAGCATAGCTGTAGGAACCAGAAGCATAGCTGTAGGAACCAGAAGCATAGCCGCAGGAACCAGAAGCATAGCCGCAGGAACCAGAAGCATAGCCTCAGGAACTCTGTTCCAATCACCCATTTACAAAGCAAACAATATTTCCTACACTGTTTATATCAAAGATATTTTTAGTTGTTTGTTTAAAGAGGTTGTAATAAAAACTAAGCTATCCCCTATCAAAAGGATGTGGGGAAACTTTTTGATCAGTGTCAGTCCAACGGCTGGGACCAGTCCCGAGAGCCCCGTCTGAACGGGCTTGATGACACAGTGTTTCTTGAGACGCCGGTCTTGCAGGGGAACATTTATATTTTTCATTTTTATTCCCCACTCTGGGTCCATTCATAAGGGGTTATCCCCTTCACCTTCAATGGGGGTTTTATAGATCTGTAGTCAGTAAGCTCCCCCTATTCATGACTATAGGTAGCCCGAGTTATATCATGTAACTGTATGGAGGTGTTAAGGGCGTGAGGGGATTTGGAGAGTTTTCGATATACAGTATTTCTGATAGATAAAACCATGGCAACTTTGTTGGCAAAATTGTTTACTGGGAGATCTTTTTCAGGAACTATTATTTATTCAGGCAATTAGCACAAACACGTCCCTGGTAAATGACACCTGACTGTGAAGGATATCCATGCTACGTTATAGAGCTATGCTTGCCATTTCTCCTTGATATACAAAATCTTATAAGCCACGCAATATTCCCGGGAAAAAGGGTACGCAGATTAGCGCTCTGAAGGCTCTCTCTGTAGTGATACCTATTGGAAGTAGCTGCCCTGAAAGTCAATGTTCAATCCTTTAAAATGTATTGCAATATGACTAAAGCCATGTTCACAAGCTCAGGATTTAGTCAGTATTTTTCACCAGTAAGCCAAAATCAGGAAAAATCAGAGGAAAAGTATAACAGAAACACATCAGCAATTCTGTATTTTTCATCCACTCCTGGTTTTGGCTTACAAATGCGGAGGTAAAATACTGACCAAATACTGAACATGTGAACGTGGCCTTAGCATAAAGATCTATACCAAAGTCTTCTCCAAAAGGAAGAGACCCCCCCATCTGCACACAGCTGTTCTGATTCTAGGGGTTACTGTTTCTCCCTGCGGCCTATGGGTAAAAGATATGCAAATAATCAGCGTCCCAGTTGTCTATAGCTTTGGTTATTATATTATGGTACATATTCTTTTGTAATTTTCTGAAAACATCTTTTACGATTCTTAAAGGGAAAACTAAACTAACTGAAAAAAATGGGAGACGAAAGAGAAAGAAAAATATTTTCTCCACATCTTCTTTCTAGCTCTAACCCTAAAACTCGGGTACCCATTACATGAGAGGGTTTGATTGTAAGGATACCATTAAAATATGGATGAAATGTAGAAAAAGTCAAATAGTGAATTATTCACTAACCCTGGCTGTTCCGTAAAGAACCTTGTTATAGTTACACAGTCATTATTGACATTGAATATTCAATCTGGGTGATTTCTGGAGAAAGTTTGTTAATGGTTAATGAGTGACTACAGCCAGGACTTCAGGACAAAATTAATCTACTTTTTCGTTATTTTTTTTTTATACCAGAAAGGAAGTTGGAGTGTGAGACTTACTAATGCGATTTGCCTTTTACCTTGTAACGTAAATATTGAGGTCAAAAGGATCAACGTCTTCAAAGTTCCTTTGCCAAAGATTTATTATGGCAGAAATAGAAAAAAGAGAAAATATTCCGACCAAATAGTCAAGACTCAAGAAAATGTAAAACTAAATTTGAAAAATTCACTGTGAGTTTACGCTCTCATGATCCTAAAGGGAAAAATAAACTTGCATATATTTTTACAAGTACTTTACCATGTTTTATTCATTAGTGTTCGTATGGGAAAAATGCCACATGAAAGGTCACACCTAAGACACGGTGCAATTTTCAAAAACTGGGGCAAGTTCAAAGTCTCCCATCATCACACCCAGCATCACTCCGCTAAAGGTTTTACCAAAAAATATCAATGAACAGTAATAACACTTTAAATTCAGTTTACAGCATTTTGACTTTTATAGGAGAATTCAATGTTACTTTAAAAGGAATCTGTCAACAGGCTTTTGCTATCTCATCTGAGAGCAGCATGATGTAGGGGCAGAGACCCTGATTCCAGCAATGTATCTCTCACTGGGCTGCTAGCTGCAGTTTTGATAAAATAAGTGTTTTATCTGCTGCAGATCTACCAGTTCTCTAAAGTCTGAGCCCCGTATAACTCCGCCCACACCACTGATTGTCATGTTTTTGTGTGCACTGTGCATAGGCAGAAAGATGCCAATCAGTAGTGGGGGGCGTAATTAGACTACATGGTAGCGGTTTACTACTCCTATAGTGATAATTTCTAGCCGATAAAACCTACAGCAAGCAGCCCAGTAAGTGAAATGATGCTGTCTCTCAGATTAGGTGGCAAACACCTGCTGATGGATTCCCTTTAGCTATAACGTTCATACACAACTATGACGATATGATATGGATTTCAAGCTCAACAAAAAACATCCTGAGCAGCATAGGATATACAGGTGCTTCTCACTAAATTAGAATATCATCAAAAAGTTAATTTATTTCAGTTCTTCAATACAAAAAGTGAAACTCATATATTATATAGAGTCATTACAAACAGAGTGATCCATTTCAGGTGTTTATTTCTGTTAATGTTGATGATTATGGCTTACAGCCAATGAAGACACAAAAGTCATTATCTCAGTAAATTAGAATACTTTATAACAACAGCTTGAAAAATGATTTTAAAATCCGACATGTTGGCCTACTGAAATGTATGTTCAGTAAATGCCCTCAATACTTGGTCGGGGCTCCTTTTGCATCAATTACTGCATCAATGCGGCGTGGCATGGAGGCGATCAGCCTGTGGCACTGCTGAGGTGTTATGGAAGCCCAGGTTGCTTTGATAGCAGCCTTCAGCTCGTCTGCATTGTTGGGTCTGGTGTCTCATCTTCCTCTTGACAATACCCCATAGATTCTCTATAATAGATTCTCTATGGGGTTAAGGTCAGGCGAGTTTGCTGCCAATCAAGCACAGTGATACTGTTGTTTTTATACCAGGTATTGGTACTTTTGGCAGTGTGGACAGGTGCCAAGTCCTCCTGGAGAATGAAATTTCCATCTCCAAAAAGCTTGTCGGCAGAGGGAAGCATGAAGTGATCTAAAATTTCCTGGTAGACGGCTGCAATGACCTTGGTCTTGATAAAACACAGTGGACCTACACCAGCAGATGACATGGCTCCCCAAACCATCACTGATTGTGGACACTTCACACTAGACCTCCAGCAGCTTGGATTGTGGCCTCTCCACTCTTCCTCCAGACTCTGGGACCTTGATTTCCAAATGAAAATTGGAACTCTGGAACCTTGTGGAGTGTGTCAATGACTGTCTTATGGACATCTGTCAAGTCAGCAGTCTTCCCCATGATTGTGAAGCCTACTGAAACAGACTAAGGGACCTTTTTAAATGCTTAGAAAGCCTTTGCAGGTGTTTTTTGTTAATTATTCTAATTTACCGAGATAATGACTTTTGTGTTTTTATTGGCTGTAAGCCATAATCATCAACATCACAGAAATAAACACTTTAAATAGATCACTCTGTTTGTAATGACTCTATATAATATATATGCGTTTCATTTTTTGTATGGCACAACTGAAATAAATTAACTTTTCAATGATATTCTAATTTAGTGAGATGTACCTGTAGATTGTAAGCTTGCGAGCAGGGCCCTCAATCCTCCTGTAACTGTTGAAATGTGACACATTGTATTGTTTATATTGTCTGTATATGTCCCTACTTAATTGTAAAGTGCTGCGGAATATGTTGGCGCTATATAAATAAAAATTATTCTTATTATTAAGGAAGAAACACAATCTAAAATATCTCCCTTATGATCTATGTGAAAGAGATTTTGAATGTATAAATAAAATAAGACTCTGAAAAGCATATATTGCAATTAATGCCCATTTAGACAGGACATATAAACAGGTTGGTAACCACCCCACAAAGCAGCAAAACTTAAGTGCGATGATTTTTAGACAAGCTTAAAAATTACCACTATTGACGACATTTTGCTCTGTGTAAACAAGAGATGTGACAATTAAATTATACTCTATGAGCACAGAATGATCGTATTAACAATCGTTCTGTGTACATATAACTGAGTGGAAAAAGTAGAGAAAACTGCTCATCCCAATTCCTTGTATAAAAACACCCAAATTGTAATCCATCTTGATTAAAAAAAAACAGCATCTCGTATTTTTACGTATATTCCACAGAAAACATCTGTCGCGTTTCTGGCGTGTAGCTGCCCTTAGGCATACTGAATGGTCATATATAGAATTGAGGTCACCAATGTAAACAAAGCAATAAAGGAAGGCCAATTGGCTTGCATGCAGCCGATCAGCGGTCGTTTAAATGGCTGTGGTCGGCATGTCTAAATATATGGTTAGCGGGGTTGTCCTGTGAACAATTACCAATAGCGCAGGTGATGAATATATGATGCTGGGGGTCTGACCACTGGAACCCCCAGCAATCACAAGAAAGGGGGTTCCAAGTCCCTCTTGAAAATAAAGAAGTAGTGTCCAAGTCCATGATCATTCACTGTCTCTGAAAGTGGTGGTCCCAGATATAAAATATTACTCAAGTCATAATGGACTGTGGTTGCCTGTTCTTAGAGTTGGTGGAAGGTTCCAGGGGCTAGACCCCCACTAATCATACTTTCATCATCAATCGCGTGGATAGTAAAAATGGCACAAATCAAAACCTGGTTAAAACATTGAAAATTAGACAAAAAAAGGCAATAGATGAGGTCCAATCGATGAGGTCCAGACTGCTGTTGTTGGAGATTTCCATGGGAGCATTAGGAGAAGCCCGAGGAAACTAGCATGAACATTACCCCAGGAGGCAACAACAGCAGACCAACACGTCGTGTCCTGAAATCACTTCGCCGGTTTTCATGTCAGGAGTGAATGAGGCAAACAAACAGAAGAAAAAGGGTATTAAAGAGGCAGATAAACAGAAGAAAAAGGCTACTATGGAGGCAGATGAAGAGAAAAAAAAGGCGACTATGGAGGCAGATAAGGAGGCAGATAAACAGAAGAAAAAGGCTGCTAAGGAGGCAGAAAAACAGAAGAAAAAGGCTACTAAGGAGGCAGAAAAACAGAAGAAGAAGGCTACTAAGGGGGCAGATAAACAGAAAAAAAAGGCTACTAAGGGGGCAGATAAACAGAAGAAAAAGGCTACTAAGGAGGCAGATAAACAGAAGAAAAAGGCTACTAAGGAGGCAAAAAAACAAGAAAAAGGCTACTAAGGAGGCAGAAAAACAGAAGAAAAAGGCTACTAAGGAGGCAGATAAACAGAAGAAAAAGGCTACTAAGGGGGCAAATAAACAGAAGAAAAAAGCTACTAAGGAGGCAGATAAAATAAAAACGCTACTGCATAAGGTGACAGACGGCCATTTACAGCTGTTATTCCGTACAAACCACACAAGGGAAGCCTTGAAGCCAGGCTCAGATTTTCATTGCCCACCCTGTAGAAACAACCGCTAACATTTGCCATGTAAGCCGTGACTTTGGATTTGTTTGGAATCATTCATTCATTATCATATAAAATAAAACCTGCAGGGAGGATAAATGTATTGATCTAGGAAAGCAGAACATGACTCAGACGTACAGAAGGCCACAAACACTAATTCCAATATAACATAACCATCAGCACAACAAGAAGAGAGAAAATGAATATGTGATTGCTCAGTAGCTGCCATCGCAGTCAGTGCATTTATCATTGCCAGGAAAATTGCATTTCATGTCACGTTCTGGGTGTTTGCACTGTCTGATCGCACAACAAATCACTGGAGCAATTTTTAGAAATTATCATCTGCAGACAGCCTGACTGGATCATAGTGTCGGCCATTAAGTGCTCCAATTTAGAACCAATTTACTAAGTGCTTTTTCAGGCCCAGTAACAAACACAATGAAGGATTTCTAGTGAGTGTTCTTCTAAAGCAACTAGTGGCAATTCTGCTGGTATATATGCCGGGGCATATACAGAAATCATCAGGCCCAAAGCAAACCTCAAAATCGCCCCAACTCCCCTCTGACAGTTCTGCCGAATGTGTGATTATTGCTTTATTTTAATTTTTTTTTACAATTAATTCCTATAGTGATTTATAAATGTTTATAATCATCAGACCAACATATAGTCATATTCTGCCTGCAGCCTCTATTGATTGAAGCTCCCAATATAATGATTTATACAGCTATTACTAAACTCCAATGACCAAATAGGAGATGAGTGAGCGCCCCCTAGCTGTAACTAAAAAGGAAAAATAATGAGGAAATATACCGCTTGGGTGCAGGGTTGCAAATGGACAGTTTGTAAAAATAGAACATTTGTCCAGTATCCGTAAACGAAAAATGTTGATGAACCAGTGTCCTTAAGAAAGTGTTGAAAGAGCATGTTAGATGGATAACCCCTTTAAATATTAAGCATGATTTGTAGCGGGATTAACCCCTTAAGGACCGGGAAATTTTCCTTTTTTCACGAGGCTGTTAGAGGCAGATGATTACTGAATACTTCAGACATTATCTGCCAGGAAAGATGCGGGCTCGGCTTGTGAGCCCGCATCAAAAGGCAGGGAGACGACTTATGACGGACATAGTACGTCTTAAGTCATTAAGGGGTTAAAATCATTGTCAGAAATCTTTATGCAATACGCTCAGTTATTTCTAAAACAAAATTTGCAATTAGTTACCCTACTAAGATACAGCGCTGGTACTGTTATGTCGATAGCGCTGCAGCCAATCAGTGAGCTCAATGGCTTGTGTCATCTACATGGGCAGAATCACTAAGCTTAGTGATTGGCTGCAGTGCTGTCAACGTGATGTCACCGCTGCAGCTAAACAACAAAAGACCAGGGCATTGTTGGAGAGCTGGAGCTGAACATAATGAGGGTAATTAATCCTCAGTTTGTTTTTATAACTAATGAGTGTATGGCATAAAGTGTTCTGGAAGAGGACAACTCGTTTAAGCTCCGATTGGGGCCTCAAAACTCAGAAATTGGTAACACCTGGGTGCAATAATGCTCGTAGTCAGGTATGTTGCTAAATCAAAAATTTGTGCAAGCATTAGTTTTGCCACAGCTGCCTCCCTAGATGGGTCTATACAATAGTAAATTCCCAGGAGGGGGTCCAATCATCAATTATGTATCAGCAAGGAGTAGATGTGTGTAGGAATAGTCAAAACCCAACGCTTACCTTGGTTCCTTACTGCGCAGCACTCTGCCGGTCCATAGGGTGTCCTGCAATTTCAGGCACCCGTATACTTGTCCCCATTATTTAATACATTTAGGGCTCTCATACTCATTTTGAACCCATACTTTATTCCTTCCATACATTTTTGCTTCCCCTGATGAGTGGACGAAACACGTCGGAAGGGGGAAATTAGGAACCTACCTAGCGGGATAGTACCTTACTTATCAGGACAGGGTTTATCTCTCTGCTGTTTATGTTCTTTACCCTCCAACTATTTTCTGTTTCTTTTTAGGAAGTAGACGGCATATTCTCTAACAGTACGAATTTAATACTTTATTTTGTGGTTTGTTTTACTCACTCTGGGATCTCTTTCTATTTCAGCACAGCTTCCCTTCTGTAGGTAATTTACACTCTGCTCTACCTTCCGGTTCTTTAGGAGGATCGTGAAGCGTAGGCAGCATAGGTCGAGTTGCCATCACCTAGTCTGTGGTTTGGGCTATCTCTGCTCCCATTAGGGACTGTGGGTCAGGATCTCTTGTCTGTACAGGAACCAGCAGGGTCAGTTGCAGTTTTTAGTTTGTGTCCCCCCCCCCCCCCCCCCGAGTGAATTGCTGCACTATCATAACAATATTCATCTCTGCCACGGGTAAAGACGTGGGGGCATGGGAAAAAGCCCAAGGCATATAAGCGGGTGTTAGCAAAGACACCAAAAATACTGCAGACCTTCCATCTAGGACAGCGTAATAGATACTTTGCTTCCATTCAACTACGGCCATCTCAAGGTGCTATGCATATATGGTAGCCACCTCGCCCAAGCCACCATATGATGAAATGTGAAACAGACCTGGGTATACGGGAGAAATCAGGGGTAACTAGAAACATATCCATCAACATGATCGTTAATACGGTTACACGTTTCCATGTCATGGTAATTAACGGGGTTTTCCACCTTTGGTGACAATTATTTTTTTCCTTAAATGCATGTGTTTGGGACTAGAATTTGGGTGTGATTACTAATGGTGCACCATTTGACTTCTACAAGCTATTTGTCTCCCTGCGCATTCAACTTAGATGTAGCCTGTGACCATAAATCAGCTGAGAGGTGCTTAGAGAATAAAAGAGTTAGAAACTCCCCCAGCAAACTCTCAGCATGAACTCGCTGACGGATTCTCAGTTGACTCATTCTGCATACATCTAAAGACAGGACAACACTTTCTACAGAAGGCAAACAGTGCATCCCAATTGCAAACATGTTTTTTAGCCACAAATACACGCATATAGGTAAAAACACATTGTCCCCAAAGGTGGACAACCCCTTTAATTACTTTTTGCTCTTTGATATTTTGTCCCCAGGTATTTCATAGATTTTTTTTTACTAATGCTTTTACACGTTTGGTGACGTTTGCCTGTTGCTAGGAATCACTTACTTTAGGTTGGTGGTTGCCTAAATCTGGCCAAATGTAGACTGAACACAGCGCTCTGATATTTGAGGTCTTGGATAGTAAGTTCCTAATTCAGAGCACAATGTTGTAATGCTGTATACGCCAAAAATAAATTTAGTGTCTTTTATTGTTGTTCTTCCTTGATTTTCCAAACTTTTTTTTTTTTTTTTAAAACATAGTCATGAGATAAATGTTTTCAGCCAGCAGACCTTCTTTACACCCACTGACTGCCGAGAGTACAATAATGACATGTGTCTGCCTTGGGTATGGAGATTGTTGGAGAGGATATGCTCTACCGCTGGACATACACAAGATAATCAATCGATCAGATGATTAATCAGACATCCAAATAATCAAAGCATCCAATACACATCGTGTATCCAGTATAAAAGAGAAAAAAAAAGCAGAAAGTAATACATCCGCAGCAGCCAGCAATTGCCAAAATCATCCTACTTGGCAGATTACATTTAGCCAAACAAAAAGTTACCGTTGGCCGTCACAAATGATCGTTTGTGTTTAATTGAATGACCCGTGCTGAAGCCTTGCATATTGCCGCCGTAATATAAGGACACATATTAGTAACAGAAATACATTTACATATTAATTCCATTCCTTGAACTGTAAAGTAATGAATGTCAGAACATGTATGGCAACAACTGCAGTGAAGCCATTAATCAAAGTGACATTACTTTCATTATATTCACTTTAACTGATTAATTTGGGTGTAAAAGTCAAATCCACAACTTCAATAGCCTTTACTTAAGCCTGGCCTTAGGTGCTCACCTTATCTGCGCATCTGTTCTTCGTTTTATTACGCTCAGAAGATACAGAGCACTGGTTTCTGGTTTCATAACAGTCAGTGTAAGCGCGGTCAAAGACCACAAAGACACTTTGATGATTTCTTTTGCCCTACGTGAGTCAACACAAATCCAGATTCTTACCATATGTCAATATGTAGAGTGGTTTTCCATTGGTATCCATAGTGGTAAGGCAGGGGGCTTTAGGTGATATGGTTCCCCATCGCTGGAGTGCAGCTTCTAATGAAGGCGGCCAATTTGTGACTACTCCCAACTGCTCCCCTCGCATGGCTAACATCTGGGCTCCCTCGGGTTTTGGCTGGTTTGGGTCCGGCTGTTGGACTTTAGACAAAAAATAATGTCAGATTTGATGTCAATACAACATACATGAATTGTCCTGTGGAACAAGAAGTTTAGCCATTGGAGATGTGAAACGTTCCTGGAGAGATCGGTTGATTGCTCCGGGTTCCGCTCCGAGACCCTGACAAACAGCTGATTTTACCATGGAAGGTCAAGATAGTCCTGGAACAGCAGAATTTAGTCTGTCTGAAACAACATTTACAATACTATTGTAATTGTTTAAAGATCTGATTTCTTTTAAATGTATCCGTAAGTATATCTCTCCCGTTGAATATTTTTGGCTACATATCAATCTAAATGTACATTAAACCCTTCGAAAAGTCAGAGTTTCTACCAGCTATGCAAAAATGGGTGGAGTTCAGACGGAACAGAGGTACAGTGGGGCGGAACAGGGGCACAGCGGGGTGGAACAGGGGCACAGCGGGGTGAAACAGGGGCACAGCGGGGCGAAACAGGGGCACAGCGGGGCGGAACAGGGGCACAGCGGGGCGGAACAGGAGCACAGTGGGGCGAAACAGGGGCACAGCGGGGCGGAACAGGGGCACAGCGGGGCGGAACAGGAGCACAGTGGGGTGGAACAGGGGCACAGTGGGGCAGAACAGGAGCACAGTGGGGTGGAACAGGGGCACAGTGGGGCAGAACAGGGGCACAGCGGGGCGGAACAGGGGCACAGCGGGGCGAAACAGGGGCACAGCGGGGCGGAACAGGGGCACAGCGGGGCGGAACAGGAGCACAGTGGGGTGGAACAGGGGCACAGTGGGGCAGAACAGGGGCACAGCGGGGCGGAACAGGAGCACAGTGAGGTGGAACAGGGGCACAGTGGGGCGGAACAGGGGCACAGTGGGGCGGAACAGGGGCACAGTGGGGCGGAACAGGAGCACAGCGGGGTGGAACAGGGGCACAGTGGGGCGTGACGCCGCAGCTCAGATAATTCATGCTCCCAACACAAGAAATCTCACTCCAGTTACTGGTATGAACCTCTTCATGAATCAGGAGCATCTGACTCCACTATGCCCCCTCATCAAGATCAGCAAGAAAATCGCAGATCTTAATGAATTGGGGCCTAAATGTTGAGTAACTTTTTAACCACGTTATAAAACTTATCTTGTACTAATCCTGAGTTATAATCTAAAATATACTCCAGAGCTGCATTCTTAAAGCAGCATTGCCATTTTTCTTTTTTCTTCTAAAACTTCATCACCACCTGAGTGTCCATCACACTCTGCACTTCTCTTAGACACTGTGTATTTATTTCAATATAGTTCCACTTATTTTCTTCACTTTAGCCTCCATCTTGATTCCAAGCTTTCATTCTGCATGTTATTTCTCAATGCTCTGCTATGAATCCCATCAGTACAGCATATAGAGCCATTTTCTACCTGCTGGAATGACACTCTGATTATGCCTTTCTCTGTATTTTCCTTAAAAGCTAATATAATATACACAGTCAGGGAGTCTGAACATCTTCTAGATTGTAATTGGCACTGTACAGTAATCATCATTATCTTTGATATAAACTTCTGTTGCTCATCTGTGGAAAACTTATTGTGGTACAATCCATCAAACTGCATCACTCAAAGCAGTTTTGGTGACCCCCGGAAGACAACATAAAGCCATTTAACTCCCAGGGGTTCACCATGTGATAACATGACCAAGCCTAAATGATAGAAAAGAACAACTACATTTATATGTATTGGGGGACTACTGACAAGACAAGCTAAAAAAACAATGGAGTATAATTATAATTCAGTAGGCTTCAGAAAAAATATGTGCCCACATTGCTTGCTAGCTCACTGAGAATATTTTAGTGATTTTATCTAAGTATGCTGTTTAGGCCACTGATATAGAAACAAACGGGAGAGCGGGGACTACAATAAACCTATCTTTGACTACTTGTACAGACGACAAGAAGAACTATAAATAAGGGTCTAGACCAGTGGTCCCCAACCTTTTTTGCACCAGGGACCGGCTTGAAGCAAGATCATTTTTCCATGGCCCAGCAAGGAGGGGGTGGGGTGGGCGGGGCTTTGGTCATATGGGGGCGGGGTAATGGAGGGATTTGAAGTTTAGTGCATACTTATCATATAGTGTAGACCAGGTCCCCGCCAGGAGCTATGCCAGGAGCCGCATCACTGAGGCCCCATCACGCCCTGCAGCAGGACAGGGCAGCTGTCCTGACAGCTGCTGTTCAGCTGCATTTACTTCATCCCAGGGGCGGACACAGACTGTAGTGGGCCCCTGTGCAAGAAATTTTTGGGGGCCCCCCCCCGCCCTTCATAAGGCAACAAAGTTATGTAAACATAACCCCCGCCCATGTGCATCTCTCACCCCCCCATGTGCAGCTCAACCCCCGTGCATCTCTCATCCCCCTCCGTGCATCTCTCATCCCCCTCCGTGCATCTCTCATCCACCCCCCGTGCATCTCTCATCCCCCTCCGTGCATCTCTCATCCCCTCCGTGCATCTCTCATCCCCCCCGTGCATCTCTCACCCCCCCGTGCATCTCTCACCCCCCCGTGCATCTCTCATCCCCCTCCGTGCATCTCTCACCCCCCCGTGCATCTCTCATCCCCCTCGTGCATCTCTCATCCCCCCCGTGCATCTCTCATCCCCCCGTGCATCTCTCATCCCCCCCGTGCATCTCTCACCCCCCCCGTGCATCTCTCATCCCCCCCGTGCATCTCTCATCCCCCCCGTGCATCTCTCATCCACCCCCCGTGCATCTCTCATCCCCCCCGTGCATCTCTCACCCCCCCGTGCATCTCTCACCCCCCCGTGCATCTCTCATCCCCCTCCGTGCATCTCTCACCCCCCCGTGCATCTCTCATCCCCCTCCGTGCATCTCTCATCCCCCCCGTGCATCTCTCATCCCCCCCGTGCATCTCTCATCCCCCCGTGCATCTCTCATCCCCCCCGTGCATCTCTCATCCCCCCCGTGCATCTCTCATCCCCTCCGTGCATCTCTCATCCCCCCGTGCATCTCTCACCCCCCCGTGCATCTCTCACCCCCCCGTGCATCTCTCACCCCCCCGTGCATCTCTCATCCCCCCGTGCATCTCTCATCCCCCCCGTGCATCTCTCATCCCCCCCGTGCATCTCTCATCTCTCATCCCCCCCGTGCATCTCTCATCTCTCCCCTCCCCCCCATGTGCATCTCTCCCCTGCCCCCCATGTGCATCTCTCATCTCTCCCCTCCCCCCATGTGCATCTCTCATCTCTCCCCTCCCCCCCATGTGCATCTCTCATCTCTCCCCTCCCCCCCATGTGCATCTCTCATCTCTCCCCTCCCCCCCCATGTGCATCTCTCATCTCTCCCCTCCCCCCAATGTGGATCTCTCATCTCCCCCCCCCCCCATGTGCATCTCTCCCCTCCCCCCCATGTGGATCTCTCATCTCTCCCCTCCCCCCATTCCCCCCATGTGCATCTCCCATTCCCCCCACTCCTAGTTAATTGTATTTAAAAAAAAATAAAACTTGTTATACTTACCCCCATGCGATCCCTGCAGAATCCTGGCGCTCGTCCAAATCGCTGACACCAGGTTCTCCTGCCTTCCGGTCATGTGACGGCGCCGTCACATGACCGGAAGTCAGAGGAATTATGAGATGTCCTGGACCCGGCGCTTTGCTTTGTGATTGTCTGTGGCGGTGCCGCGGACCGGCTGAAAAACCCCAACGGCCCGGTCCTGGTCCGCGGACCGGCGGTTGGGGACCTCTGGTCTAGACTATAGGGCACAGTGGCATGTAAAAGTTTTGGCACCCCTGGTCAAAATTACTGTTATTGTGAACACAAGATGAAATATTTCCTTTGTATTTTAGGCAAAAATATATTTTTTTCATATATTACATTTTAAAAATTACAAAAAGGAAAATGGGCAGATGCAAAAGTTTGGGTACCCTTGGAGATTTGTGTGCTCAGATAACATAACAACGCCAACATTGCAGGAGCGGTATATGTTATTTTATTATGGACACCTTAAGATTTCAGAAAGGGTTGTAATGGATAACCCCTTTAACCCAGAAGCCTCTCTGTCAGCTTTTCTGACACATACAAATTGGTGATAAAAAGTCAAGTTCTTCGCACTTTTCTACTTGAATGTAGAATACAACATGGCAGGAGACAATTCCAGGTCAGACCTTATGCAGGGCGGGCAGGCGGGCGGACGTCCTTTTGGTGGCTCATTACGCAATCCTGGGAAGTTCTAATAAATCTGTGCCAATCTATTTACAAGGTTGATACATTCTGAAGATTAATTCAATTTATGTATAAACTGTAGAATGCTGTTCGACATTTGCATAAAAAAAAGAAAAACCCTACACGTTCCTGCTATAAAACATGTAAATGTTTTCTTCGTTCTTTTAAATATAGAAACGCACTGATATACACAATGGCTATGGACGCCCAACACTCAGGATGTTACTGTGGTGTTTTTCTCTGCTCTATAATTAAGCCAAACTATGGGGAAAAAGGAGATTATTATGATATTAGTCTTCTGCCAGATTCTAAATTGTATTTATTGGCTTTGGGCACCTCTCACGCTTCAGCACAAATGAAAGTTGACAAATTGATCAGATGCAATTAGCGGATACGTGACAGCGTGCCAATTCTGGTGGAGTCAGGTGTGTAGCGCTTATTAATACTCTCTAAAGACTGAAGAGCGAGCGGGGAGTTTCACGGAGAGATCACCTACTGCTAGGTTCAATGTCTTGTCCAAGGATATCCGGGAGGATAGCTATTAAAGCTGTGTGTTCTAGGACAAATAATATTAGGGCTGGTGCACATGGCCATATTATCAACCTCTTTTGTATGGAGTTGTAATAGGGCAGCTCTTTATTACAATAACTGGAAATCTTCCATTGGAGCCCTGAGATCTGCCTCTTACCTGACGGAATCCCAGGCTCGTCTTTTAACAGACCGAAAAATCAAAGGAAAAGCCACGAATGCTAGCAGGTGGGAGTCAGCTCGGAGGGCTCCGTCGGTTCCAGAATACTCACATGGCCGATGGATCGGTTACGCACCACCTGATTTGCACCATCTTTAGTGATACCTTTTAAATCTGTGAGGGTGGACTTCTGGAACATACACCCATTTCCAGAATGAGTCCCTTTTATCCCCAAGGATGAAACAGCATTGCGCATGCTCAGCCGCCACGCCGTATTCATTCTCTTTGGAACTGCCGACGCAATATTCAGCTTTCTAAGGCAGGTCCATAGAGAATGAATGGTGGGTCATTAAAGAATTTTATCCCCATTAGAATGGAACAGCATTGCACATACTCGGCCGCCCCGTCATATTCATTCTCTTTGGAACTGTCAACGCAATATTCGGCTTTCTAAGGCAGGTCCATAGAGAATGAATGGTGGGTCATTCAAACATGTGCATTATCGCTCCATTCTAATGTGGATATAAATTACCGCATTCTAATGATCGCTGGGGATCCAAGTGGTTGGACCACCACCAATCTGAAAGTTATCAGCTATCCTGTGCATAGGTGATAACTTTTTCGACACTAGAATACTGCATTAGATCATTTCCAAAGACAATGGTGCCAATTCATCACTTTGAAAAGTCGCAAAATTTTTGTGCAGCAGGGAACTCAAGTGGTAAGCAACGCTAATTTTTAATTTTATAACAAACTCTACTCCTTGCTAAATTTTGAAAAAATGAATTTAAATTAAGTTTCCAGACTTGTTATTTTTCATCCATCAGTTCTCAGAAGGCTTTCAAAGCTTTTATTCCAATATTCTAGGCATTACTAAGATTTTCCAATTAACAGTGAATCAGAATCCTAGTATCATTGAGTCAGCAGTATAGATGTCATTTTCCAATCAAATTTCCCCGTTTCCCACATTTCCAGCAGTTTGCACTGTAATAATAAATAACAATTAAGCATCTAACCTTCCAATAACTCCTCAAAATCGTCCACAAAGAACTCTCGTAACGGTGGCCGCTTGGGTCTTTTTAAGGTGTTTACAAGTTGCTGGATCTTTGCAGATACTCTACTGCTTACAGGGACTCCTATAAATAAGCAGAAAGATCAATGATACACCAGGAATTCAGAAGAAAAACAGACATTATGGTGGTTGGAATAGCCAGTTATATATTTAATAATAGTTATTTCAGTTTTCATTTGACTGTCATCTTTGGAGACAAAGAAAAATATGTTAGCCAGATCATTACATCTACCAAGATGAAGCAATCCATCCAGACTTTCCCAATGATTCTCAGAGAGGCAGCTGAGACCATCACTGACCATGAGGATGAGGTCCTGATTTCCGTGTTTCTTCTCACTGCGGTTGAGATTGAATGGAGCCATCATGCGTACTAACGCTCTATTCAACATCTATGGGGTAGGAGCACTCAGCTCTTGGTTCATCCCATACACTTGCATGTAGTAGCAGCAGTCAAGGGTTTGAGGATGAAGTGAGGACCAGGACTGGAGAGTGAGAACTGATTCACAGGACCCGGTTCATTGGCCACTTCAGTAATCTGTGGTTGCTTGATGGCAGTCCTGAAAAAATACCTGCTAGCATCCATGGCTCTTCTTTTGATTAGCTGGACTGGCAAGATGTCACGCGTGTCACGCCACGACAATGGCATTGTGCCAGGCTGACTAATCAAAAGAAGGGGATGTCGCCATGTAAGGGGCAGTTCACAAGGATCCCGTCTAGCAACCACAGATTACAGACATGGCCACTGGACCATGTCATGAGAATCAATTTGCACCATCTCTAATCAAGCCCATTGTTCACTTAATCTATCGGGGTTCCAGTGGTGGACCTCCCAACAAGAAAACATCATGTTGCCTATACTGTAGGGGGATGATAAATGTATTTTGTTGGAAAATCTTTTTAAGGAACCCATAGAGCGTTGACGGCTATCGATAGTTAGTCATCCATGCTTCCCATACACATTCGGAAGAGTGTGCATGTGTCATGACTGGGGAGAGGGTGGATAAGCTAAATCTAGACCTATCTGGTAAAGACTTATCTTCCAGTAAACACAAAAAGGACCAGGCATTAAAATTCAACATACCGAATCTTTCTCTTTCCTGACATCATCTGATGTGGAAGAACCACATAAACCTAACATGGTCAACCCCTCGCCATGGGAAATCCATGTTCGTCCCTCTTTAACATCTAAGTGGTGCATTCAAGAATTATTATATCTGATGGTTCTTATTACAAAAAAAAATACTTAATGCTATGAGTCACCCCTTCCTCTTCACAGATGTGTGAGATCCTACCATCGTTGATGGGACACGTGATGCCTAATCATTGCCACATTGCAGTTCTCTAGTAGCACATTAACTCTTCCAGTAGTTAAAAAGTAAAAAATCAGCAGCCAACCCCGCCAAAGGCAATATCCATTATAGCGGAAGCGGCTGTTCTGCAGTGTTGAGGAATGCAGTAGCTTGTAATTATTTTCTCACAATTTTAAATGACTGTTCACTAAATAATTAACATCAGCCCCAATAAACTGTACCGAATGTTCCCACCAAAGCAGATTTCTTCCCCAATCCCGCAATTCTAAGAGTTTGGTGTTAATTTTGGGCCGAATTGATAAAGAAAACCAATTAAGAGCTGTAACAGAATAACTGGTCCTAATATTCATATATATCTCATATTATTTTATACTTAATTACCTTAAACAATAATCTCATTAAAAGCATAATTATATTTAGAAGTTTCATGATTAAACTGATGTCTGGATATTGTAACACGGGAACAATCTATGCATTATATTAACTACAAGTAGCCAATATTAATTCAATCAGTCAGAGCTGAGCTTGGAGCAATGTAATATAAAGCCAAGCAAAGAAATAACTTTGCACAAAAAGGAAATAATCCTTTGGGTGGAATTACAGCAATACAGTTACATTGTAAAATTACAGGTCTGCACTTTATGAAACTCTGGGGGCATCAAGTAAGCCCCTTAATGTCTTTCATGGGTCAAGTGAAAAAAATGTCCACTTCTTTTCTCAGTCTTATTTCTGGATATGTGATATTATCAAATATGTATTCATAAAACATAGCAAAAAATAACTTTATTTTCTGCTTAAAAGCTTTGTTTGGTTTAAAAAGAGCGTCTTCTGCGCTGGAGGACACAATATGTCTGTGTGTTAGATTGATTTAAAAAAAAAAGAGACGTGCAATACTTCATTTCACCTGTGGTGGTGCTGCAGGGAAATTTTACACTTGCTATAAGGATTAATCACAGATTACAGGTAATTGCTGGAGGTCTGGTCATAAGAACCCCCTGAGATCCTCTTATTTTGGAGTCAACCTTATGACAAAAAAGGATTACTTAAATAAGAAAAACGTATAATTGAAAGTTACAAGACACACTGCAGACTAGACTCATTTAGTCAATATATCGCTCCTAGCAAGATCATCTTTTGTACAAGGTTCTTTTTTATCTTTTCTTATCATCTCCTAAAGAACAATAGGTCTTAAAAAAAAGAGACTCCCAAGTGATTGCTCATAAAATGCTCTTAAGTGGAATGGTCAAATAGGAGCGGAGATCTTTTACCGGCTGCCCTGATGACTACCACGCTTTAAAGGGAATCTGTCAGTAGGATCCACCCTCCTAAGCCGTCTACATGGACATGTAGATCATAGGAAGCTGAATGAAATGATACCTTGATATCTGCAATCCAGTATCTTATTACAGGGCAATCCACGTTTTTCTTATATAATGGGCTGTTCAGGGCTATGGGCCGGACATAGATCTCCCTGAGAATCTGCCTCCAGAGATTATTATAAATGAAAGGAGGAGTTACCAGTGTGAGACAAGTAACTAACACAGAAAAGTAGAACTGAACTTTGTCTTCTTATAGACACGTTAGCAGCTGCAGCTTTCACAGCTCTGCTGTATTGCAGCCCTGTCTGCCTGTGAGCTGGAAGCTGAGAGGAACCTGCAGACGGGTCAGGTATAATCACACACAGCTCTGCAGTGAGATCAGGAGAGCAGAGAGCGGCCATCACACATCACACTGGTAACTCCCCCTTATGTTTATAATAATCTCTGGAAGCAGATTCTCAGGGAGATCTATGTCCGGCCCATAGATCTCAGCAGCTCATTTACATATAAGAAATATGTGGATTTCTCTGGAATAATACATCGGATCCCAGATATCAAGGTGTTATTTTATTCAGCTTCTTATGACCTACATGTCGGTATAGATGGCTTAGAAAGGTTTATGCTACTGACAAATTCCCTTTAAATCTGTTTTTGAGTAATCCATGAGAATCTCAGGACCTGGACACCATTTAATCTGAATGATGTGTAACCAAAGAGCAACATGTAAAAAGAAAAAAAAAAATAGGTACACTTTAAAGAGGACCTTTCACCAAATTTTTCATGTGGAAGCGGCTGCAGAGCGGAGGAAAACATTTTTTTCTTAATTTAATCTCTCAATTGCAGAGATATTTGTAATCAAAGTATTTGGCAACTAATAAGTTAACTTTAGTTAAGTCCAAATGGGTGTTATCAGATAGCCACTCATACTTGGAGAAGAAGTACACGCCCCCAGTGAAAACTATCTGATAACACCCACTTGGAGTTAACTAAAGTTAACTCATTAGGTGCCAAATAAATACATTGCTAATATCTCTGCAATGGAGAGGCGAAATTAAAAAAAAAAAAAAACTTCACAGGAACATCCACTTTAATGCAAATTTACATAAACACATCTCATCTTGCAACCAGTTTTGCCAAACAATCCTGTAAAAAAACAGGACGTTTAGGGGTATGCAGGAAGCCTTCCATTAAAAAACCTAGTCAATTGTGATTTCCACTATTGTGTAAAATTGGTAATATATATTATACTCTTTTGGCATTATTATTATTTATTACTGATCAGGTCCATTCTACTTCTTGGCTAGGGATACCGTACAGTAAGGGAATTCATCACAGGGATTTCAACTACAATTCTAGGCTAAATTGTAGAATTTGACAAACATTACAATTATAAAATCAGAAACCTAAAGAGATAAACTAGAGTCTAAGTTGGTGTGCATGCAGCATGTAAGCGCATGTTCACACTGGCCTCTAAACAGATAAAACCAAATATCAAAACATAATAATACCCTGCAGTAAATAAGTAAACAAACAGGAATAGTACATGAAAATTATATAGGGTGCTTAGTTAACATAATTTTGATGAAAAATAAGTAAAAGCCACCCCACCACGCCACGGTGACCCCATTCGGTACGGTCCCAACCTCCAAAACTTTACAAATTACAGACTCTCTCCTACCGAGGAAACCTTCAAAAAGAACCTGAAGACCCACCTCTTCCGACAAGCGTACAACCTGCAGTAACCACCGCTCCGCCATACCACTGCACAACCAGCCCTACCCTCACCTACTGTATCCTCACCCATCCCTTGTAGACTGTGAGACCTCGCAGGCAGGGTCCTCGCTCCTCCTGTATCAGTCGCCGCCACGTTTTGTTCAAGATTATTGTAATTGTTTTCGCTATGTATACCCCTTTCTCACATGTAAAGTGCCATG
Source organism: Phyllobates terribilis (assembly GCF_046119375.1). Classification (NCBI taxonomy): domain Eukaryota; kingdom Metazoa; phylum Chordata; class Amphibia; order Anura; family Dendrobatidae; genus Phyllobates; species Phyllobates terribilis. The sequence goes on along the minus strand of NW_027362764.1, from coordinate 107,540,334 downwards.
GAATAAATGGTGCTATAATAATAAATAATCATAATAATTTGTCAAGTGATAAGGACTGAGAAGGACTGAACCCAGCTGGTAGACACACAGCCATGGGGAACCACACGAATATAATGACCAGCTCAAAGCCTACCGTTTCTTTGAGCTGGTCATTATATTCCTTTGTGTGGCCTGCCTTTTATTTGAACTGGACATTATATTCAAGTAGTTCCCCATGGCTGGGTATCCATTAACCAGGTTCAATCTTTCTCAGCCCTTATCCACATGCACGTCACTTGACAAATGGTAAGGTTTTGGCATTGGAGGCTGGGACCGTCCCGAATAGGGTCACCTTGACGTGGTGGGACTGCTTTTACATTTTTTTAATCAAAATTGTGTTAACTAAGCAACCTATATTATTTCATGCACTATTGATGTTTATTTACTAACTGCAGGGTATTTACTGATTATGTTTTTATCTTTGGTTTTGTCCATTTATAAAATAGGGTAATAAAATTAGATTTTGCGTATTAAACTCTCTATTTGGTGATCCAAACTGTTACTTACCATCTCCTGTTTCCATAAGTTCAGCATTGCCATATTTCGAGGTGGCCCGTGATGTGGATCCCTGTGGTCTTTCTACTTGTATGGAGTGCTCTGAGGTGTACGTGGTAACATCTGGAGGGGCTGAATGGTTTTCTGTAAAAACACCATATGGGTTAGCTATAGAGAAGACAGAGACCAAAGTCTACAAACATTGAATGGCACCAGAATCTACATCCTGAAGAGTAGACTATACAGAGCAAACAGATAGCATTACCAGCACATATAACTAAAACTTTTACATCAAGCGGCCATAACAGATGCTTTGCAAATATACTGGAGACATTAGTTCTAAAATCAATTAAAAAAAACAAACGAAAGAAAAAAATAAATCGCTGAAGCTTCTGCAAACAAAAGGAAAACTGGGAGAGGGTAGACGGAAATGGGACCATTGACGAGTCCAGATTTCCGGGAGGGACACAGGCAATTTTCACAGACATCTCAGGTAAGCACAGGGGCTGCGATCAAGCATTTCTTACAAAGTACAATATAATACCGATGTTTATAAACATCATATACGCCTGATATACAATGTTTAGGAAGCCTCTGACCAGAGAAGTAATGGAACTTGTATTGTCTTGGATGACACGTTGCCCATTTGTTAATGACTGTTACTTTGTATTTTTCAATACCTTTATATATGGAGATAATTAATTTCAGAAACTATTGTTGCCTTAACGGAGAAAGCATGAACTAAAAAAAAACAAAAACATTTCCATACATACATTGCTCTGGTTTCACTATTGGCCTTGGTGAATTTTGCATACAAAAAAACCCCACAAAAAAAGTACATGTGCAAGTGACAATATTTGATATAAAGTCCCAGCAATTATATGTCCAAGTAAATAAAAAATACAAACAAAACTACTATCTGATACACTGTATTTCAATTTGGCAAATCTAATCTCAGAAGTAACTTGTCTAAGGCTCTGAGCACACATCTGTTCAAGCATTCAATTTGTCTATACTGATTTAAAGGGGTTGTCTGGGACTTTAACATTGATGGCCTATCTTTAGGGTATGTCATTAATGTCTGATTGGTGGGGGTGCAACACCCAGCACCCCCGCCGTTCTGGCCGCCACTGACACAGGGAACAGCTGAACTGCTCAGTTACGGAGCTGCACAGCTCTGTCGATGAAATAGTGGCCGTGGTCGGGTGCTGCACATCTGCCCCCTATTGATTTGAATAAGATGTACAGTACCCGGCTGCGGTCACTATACAGTCAACGGAGCTGTGCTGTGCAGCTTCGTAACTGGGCAGTTCCACCGACACCGACACTGATCAGACATTGCTGACAAATGGGAAAAAACTAAGATACTTAACATGATTTGGTCAATTCATGCATGCCCAACAGCCACAGCAAGGCGATCTTCTTTGATGGTAACCTATGCTAATGTGATTCCTCTTTTGAGCTGAAGCCTACATGGCTACTCTTAGTATGGACCTGTACACACCTTCTGTTTGGAAATGACAGTCAGTCTTTGATATTTATACATAGACTCTCTGACTGAGCACTCCACCCATCAGCTCGTGGCTGCTTTAATCAGAGCAGGATCCTACCTACCCATATAAATGTAGTCTATCAGCCCAGGAGAGGAATCACATTAGGATAGGTTCTCAGCAATGAAGGTCGCCTTGACCCGGATCCTGGGCATACATGAATTGGCCAAATTATGTGCTAAGTATCTTTATTTTTTCCTTATTTCTAGAGCAGTAATGCAATTCCAATTTCATATATTGCATGTGCGCATGCTATACCGCTACAGAGTGCTACTTTATTTGTTAGCTACGTATGGAGATGACTACTATTAGTAAGCACCTGTATACACCAGTTTTCTGTTTGGAAGTGACGGTCAGTCTTATGATACCCTAAAGATAGGCCATCAGTGTTAAAGTCTCGGACAACTCCTTTAAGAACAGACAATGGAATGAGTGATCAACTGCTTCAGTTACGCAATGAAAGAAGAGGGGACCCATTGATTATTAGGAGATATGTTCAGTGTACTTTTTATAGAACGGAAAATAAAAAGTTCTAAAAAACAGAACCCAGAGAAACCCTATAATAATAATTAATGGGGCCCCTCTCTTCATTAGTATAAATGATGCAGCGGGTCACTTATTCCAGGGTTCCCGAACTCGAGTCCTCAAGGCCCACCAACAGGTCATGTTTTCAGGATTTCCTTAGTATTGCACAGGTGATGTAACTATTGCCTGTGCAGGTACTGTAATTATCACCTGAGCAATACTAAGGAAATCCTGAAAACATGGCCTGTTGGTGGACCTTGAGGACTGGAGTTGGGGAACACTGAGTTATTTTATTTACCTGTTCCTAAAACAAGACAGACGCAGTGTCCAAACAGACAGGTGCTCTTGTAGCTGTATTACATCTTTGCAGTAGTCTGTATGGTCAGTGAGTAGAGCCATCATAAGGCAGCACCTATGGGTCCATATAACAAAGCCTAAAGATCTCCCCAGGCCGTGTGCATGAGGCCCGATCACCAACCCCACTTCAGTTAAAGCAGTTACCAGTTTTTGTAGATTAACTGCTTATCCATGGGATTTTTTTTGCAATCATACTGTATAAACCACTACTTAAAGGGGTTGTCTCAACATCATGAGTGGTTAAAAGCTGCAATGGCAATTTACTTCTTATTAAAAATACTCTCAGTTCTTAAGAACTGAGGGATTTTTAATTTCACTGCTTGTTGCCTGGGTTACCAGCCACCTCTGCAGTATATCAGAGGTGGATGGTCACCATCCAAGGAGTGCAGAGCTTGAAAGCGCTGCTCCGAAGTTGGAAGAATCACTTGATCTTGCCAGTTTCAGTACCTTCATGCTCAGCCGAGGCAGTAGAGGCTTTCTGCCTTAGCTTGCAGTATGGGATAGCACACGATTCTGGTTATCGGCTCAACCAAACTCCTGCACGGAAATGTCAATCAACCAGAGCGCACCTCCGCCCGGCGAAGCAGGAAGGCAGGAGGCAGGATGCACTCTATTGAGACAACCCCTTTAAGTGTCTTTTGAAGTCACTATAAACAATTCCTCAGAATTATGCTGACCCAGTGGCAGTACGTGCTTCTAGAACAGATTAATATTTTAGGAAAGAGTTTGCAAAAGTATCTAAAAAACGAGCCTTCTAATATGTTGGGATCTTGCAGCTCGTGATCAAAGGCTTCTCCAACGAAAACCATCAGCAGCATCAGTTTTTTATGGTGTTTAAATTACCCCTCCCAAACACATAGCGAGCATGTATCAAGTAGCATCAGCCAGGAACAATTTGGAAGTACTGACCTGAGTCAAGTTAACCTTCCATCATACATCAAAAGCTAAATACTCCATTAATGTCTCACAACGACAAGAAACACTGCAAGCCCATGCCGGGGTTTTGTCTTATTGCTTAACGAACGCCACGAGAAATACAAGAAACGGAACAGGGAATATATCCGAACAATGACACAAACTTGCTTATATGGTTAGACTTTCTCAGGGACAATGAGGGTTGTGGCAGAGTGACCATAAACACTACACACAGGCACAAGAAACCAAGAACGGAGACATGTATAACCCAAGAATATGTAAAAGACATTTCTGATAAATTTGTAATACTGGTGATTTAGTCATTTATAGGGCTGTGTTCACATGTCACGCTTGTTCCAGCTTTTCCTACCATTTAAAAAAAAAACAACAAATACAGTGGCAAACATAAAAAGCAAGGAAAGTCGGCTCGCCAGTTTAGCTCTTCCACCACTGAATATTCTACTGGATTTCCAGATAGCTCGTTGGCTGATCCAGGCAAACCATATCCATAAGAAAAAAAAGCAGGAACTTCCAATTAAAATATAAATTCCTTTCATTTTAAAATCCATTAAATCATCAGCATGGCAGGATAACAACACATTTCATTGACGCGTTTTGACTTTTAGGTCTTAGTTGTAACATGACGTAATTATGAATAAGACCAAGAGGTCGAAACGCGTCAGCAAAATGTAAATATCCTGCTATGTTGATGATTTAATGGATTTTTGAATAAAGGAAATTCTGTTTTAATCGGGAGTTCCAGGTTTTCTTCTTATGGCTATAGCACCAAACACGGAGGACCACAGAGGAAAGTGCTGGAGAGATGGAGGTTGCATCTGCCTCCACTTAGTGGTCACTTACTCAACCTATTTGGGGTCAGAGCACTTGCCAGAAGAAGGTGGTGTACACTGATAAGATTTGCAGTTGTAGATCACTAACGAAAAGGCTCCAGCATTTGCTGCTGGATAGGGTCCAATGTATCCCGAGAACGAAGCCTGGGGCTCTTAACCACTGTGCATGACCATTTCTGGTCAAGACGGCTGCACTTGCTACTTATGCCGGACCTTTTACAACATGAGTGAATCATAATGCAGAGATCTAGCACTCGTCTGAGCCAACTGGATAAGTAAGGAGAGCAGAGATGGAGGATTGGGAGGTTCTGGGGGGCAGATGCATCACCTATCTCCACTCCACTAGAGCTTCTTATAGATGTGCTGAAATCAGGAGCTCTGCCAGGTAATGGATGTTATTTAGATGCATGTGTGGCATATACACATGACTAACTCTAAAGACATGTTTTACACATAAGAGTCTTCATTGGTGATTGCAGAGCCAGATGGAACGTAAAGGGAATCTGTTAACAGGTTTTTTACTATGTAATTTCAGAGCACCATGATGTAGAGGCAGAGAGCCTGATTTCAGTTATGTGTCACTTACTAAGCTGTGTTTTGATGTTTCAATAAAATCAGTGTTTTATCAGCAGGAGATTATCACTAAAGGACTAGGCGTCTCGTCCCTCCTAGTCCAACCACACTCTCACAACTATACAATGTACACAGAAATCTGCCAATCAGTGGTGTGGGCAGGGTTATACACAGAAAGCTGCCAATCAGTGGTGTGGTGGGGGTTATACACAGAAATCTGCCAATCAGTGGTGTGGGCGGGGTTATACACAGCTCAGCATTCCGAGCTCTGCTAGATCTGCAGGAGAGAAAACTGTGATTGTGTTACAACTGCTGCACACAGTAAACTAAGTGATATAAAGCTGGAATCAGGGTCTCTGTCCCTGCATCATGCTGCTGTCACATTACATAGCAAGCACCTGTCAGATTCCCTTTAATCACAGCGCAAAGTGGAGGATTGGTAAAAATACTGTCCAAGAAACACAAACCACTTCTACTTCCAAAATAGTCCAATCATGACTTCAGACTACTACTTACCTTTTTCCAGGCAAACTTTTTGATTTCCTCCTTCCATTTGCCAACTGATATCAGAATACTTACTATATCCTAAGCAGTCACTGCCCCATATAATGTATCAAGAAAACACTGATCTCTCCCTGAGTACTAAATATTCAACTGATCACATTGCCTACAGTTAATTCCTTAAACTGCAAGGTGCACATTCTCAAGACAAAACAACATAATACAAGTGAACTAAAAAATGATTTTACTTTTTCTTTCCAATTTTCTACTTGTATCTTTACATAGGTCCTGAATTGCAGCCTGTATTCTACTTCAGAGCTGAATTAACTATTCTGCAATATTCGGAGCTGAAATCACCCATCAACCCTTTTAAATTCAACATCAGCATACAGTTTGTTTTATGTATTTTCTGGTCAAGTTCTGCTTTTATAATGGCCACTAGCCAGCAAAAACTAATTGCCCCCTCCTCCAGCACTTTAGGGGATTAACTAAGATACTTGTCAACTGTTTCTAATAAAATCCAGCATTGTGAATGAAGCTCTGGACTACAATACAGGCTATAACTTAGGAAAGGTGCACGATAAGTAGCGTCATGTATTTACAAATTGACTTCAAGGGAACCTGTCAGTAGGTTGTTATCACTGAACCGCCATCAGCAGCTGTCACAATAGCTCATTTGCTTTCTGAAGGTGCGGTGGCGTGTAATATTAGAAGCAGGATTTTGTAAAGTAAGCCGTTTAATCGCTACGTGCATTGTATGCAAATTCCAAGTCAAAGAGAAAAAGTCACTTGGCAAAAGAGTTGAAGGTAGCCAAGCCCTAAACCTGCAAAAGGACAATTTATATGTCTTAAAGGACAAGGTATGTCATCTCTAGCCCATCCAAAATCATCATCTAATAGGCTGACAGCTTCTAAAGTATACGTAGTGAGCCGGCGAAACTGGAGAAAGTACATCGAGTGCATGCGTGTCAGCCGGAACCAAAAAACAAGGGCCTCAAGGACATCAATAAAGTAATTCTGGACGGGTTTGGGGCATGGCCAGCTTAACTCCATTACCATGTGGCTCCACCTGCTTGCCTATCAATATAGTCATACTGGGCAGGTTTGGGGTATGGCCAGCTTGACTCCTTTACCATGTAGATCCACCAGCTTGCCTATCAATAAAGTCATACTGGGCAGGTTTCGGTCATGGCCAGCTTGACTCCTTTACCATGTAGATCCACCAGCTTGCCTATCAATATAGTCATACTGGGCAGGTTTGGGTCATGGCCAGCTTGACTCCTTTACCATGTAGATCCACCAGCTTGCCTATCAATATAGTCATACTGGACAGGTTTGGGTCATGGCCAGCTTGACTCCTTTACCATGTAGATCCACCAGCTTGCCTATCAATAAAGTCATACTGGGCAGGTTTGGGTCATGGCCAGCTTGACTCCTTTACCATGTAGATCCACCAGCTTGCCTATCAATATAGTCATACTGGGCAGGTTTGGGTCATGGCCAGCTTGACTCCTTTACCATGTAGATCCACCAGCTTGCCTAGCAATAAAGTCATGCTGGGCAGGTTTGGGGCATGGCCAGCTAGGCTTCTTTACCATGTAGCTCCACCTGTTGCCTGTCAAAGTCACACTGGGCAGGTTTGGGGCATGGCCAGCTTGGCTCCTTTGCCATGCAGCTCCACCAGCTAGCCTATCAATAAAGTTATACTGGGCAGGTTTGGCGCATGGCCAGTTGACTCCTTTACGATGTAGCTCCACCAGCTTGCCTATCAATAAAGTCATACTGGGCAGGTTTGGGGCATGGCCAGCTTGGCTCCTTTACCATGTGGCTCCACCTGCTTGCCACTAACAAGACATTTTAGATACAACACGTTCAGGTTATTTTACAAAATGTTGCCCCCAAAATTACATTGAAAGGCACGTTTAGAAAGCCAAAGCGTTACTGATGGCAGTTCTGTGGTAAGAAATCTATTGACAGACTCCTTTTAATTTTTTTCTATGGAGAGTATAATCTTTACATCTGTATATATAAAAGGCGCGTTATTGCAGTAGCGGATAAGCTACTTGCGGGTATATTTCTGGCTTCATGCAGTGTCCTTTTCATGGTTATGAAAGAGGTCATTACTGAAGGGGTATACCCATCTCGGACACTTCTGGCATGTCCACAAAATGCAGGTTCGGCAATTTACTGAGCATCCATATAAGAAAAAGGAGAAAGCGGCGGTCAAGTCTCCATTCCCAAAGGCACAAAATTTGGACTTTTCCTCAAGATAGGACCCACATCTATCAGGCATATCTTGTGGATGTCATAAATGTCCAAGATGGGACAACCCCGACGACCCCTAAATTCACTATAACCAGTTCCTCAGAAATAGGCCTAGCAGAGTAGCAAAATCTATCTGGTTTCTGACCAGTTCCGGGTTACCTATTCCGAGGGACACAACATTACACCAAAGACATGGCTACAAAACGGGATAAAGTGATGCGAGGGAGGAGCAAGGAGTTTGTGAAACTGTATTCACCATTTTTTGGTGTGCTTTGCCAATGGCAAGAAGCACCTTTAGCGCTCGCCTGATTCTGTCCGTTTGACGTTAAGAAAAAGCCGCGACCGCTTGTGTCACATGACTCATTTTGAAAGTGTTCCTTGATGGAATGCACAACTGTCAGTGAAGGTAAAACACACCAAGATGTGAGGATCGCCTTTCAGCGCAGCAGTGAAGGAGTTAATGTGCAACAAACGTTCATAATCAAAGAGGTCTTGTAACAGAACTCACAGATTACAAACAGATGTGAAAAAAAATGTAAATCAATCTACGCAAATCTACTCATCCACCCTATGAATCCATCTGACACACTCAAAAAGGACCTATCACCTTGGAAAATGCTATTTACCAGCAGGTATAGGGTTAATCCGTAGGTAAGTAGCGTTACAATGCTACCTGGTCAGTTTCCTGAAAGTGCAGCTACAGGGAGAAAATAAACTTATTTCCTCCTGGTAGCCGCTGGCTTTTAGTCATGGAGGCGGTGCATGCAGCAATTACAGTCACTGCTCACTGTAACACGCCTCGGCACTTTGACAGCCAGCTCTGCAGCACCTCTGTGCAGAACGATCTGTCAATCAATGTGTTGGAGTGCGATTACAGTCACTGCTCGCAGGTGACTGTAATCACTCTATGCACCGCCCCCATGACTGAAAGCCGACGGCTCCAGAGTTTAAATAAGTTCATTTTTGCCTGGTAGCCGAACTTTCAGTAAGGCGGTCAGTCAGCATTGGAATACTGGTGTCTTCCAAGGTAACAGGTTTTCTTTATCATCATGGAAGAAAGTTCTAGTTTGTATCAGCAGCATTATTGCCCACCACCACCCACTCGTTTCTAAGAAAGTATGAACCCATCTGTCAAACACCCCAAAAATAAAACCCTTTTAATGACATTCAATGCTTGTGGATTTTATGTGACATGACCGGGAAATAAGCAAATTGCCAAACTAGGGGAAAGGGACAAGTCAACATAACAAGGAAGAAGCTTGGGCAGCTAGCACTGGAGAGCAAAATCAAGATGCAAAAAGTCAGCTATACATACTGTGATACTGTCCATCTGTCCTCCTATTCCCTTCAGGAAAGAAAAGCAATGGTAAACCAAGATAGCAAAGGCTTAATGAACTTTCTTGTAAGATAAAATACATGAAATGCCGAAGAGTAGCCTTATCCCCACACATCGCAGGAGCCATTGTATAGACTGGACAACAGTCATGAGAACGTAGCCCATCAACTCACTAACTGCAGATTTTTACATTTTATTAGTGTCCAAACCCTTGCTAGCTAACTCTCAGAAATACTGTTTCGGCCCAGAAAATGGTCGCTCTTTATTGATGACTGATCAGAAGTTGTTGAAGTCATATAGACATTTTAAAGAAGAGATCTTGTCATTGCTTGTTTCATGCTCAAAAGGAAGAGATGGAAATTATGAACTCAATCTTTTGACCAAGATAGAAACTCTAACATCTGATGTTGCATAATATTCAGCCTGTTGATGATTCCAGCTCCTGTGCAATGTAAAATGGCCTTACACTGATCATTGACACTGATCCACGTAGGGTAAGCTGGGTGAGAATACCCTTTAAAGTCAGGAGTGTTTACGGTTTAGTCATAAAATTATTTTCACAGTTTTTATATTAAAACATAGTATAATTAATAAAAATAGTATAAAATAAAAAAATTGTTTAAAAAAATTATAAGAACCAGGTTTCTAGTCTAAAAGAGTGTAGTTGAACTTTCTTTTATTATTCTGAATTAACGGGATGTTCTGGGGAAAAAAATTAATGGCTGATTCGGTCCACAAGAAAACAAAGGATCCGTGGTGTCCTAGTAGGGGTCATATGAATTGGGCAGAGTTTCCATACCAAGCACGGATTTATGTATGGACAAGCCACTGGCTGTGGTTAAAAATTAAAGCTTCAAATACCTAACAATAACACATCCTAGGGATAAGTGATCAACATATATTGCCAGAAAACCCCCTTCAGGTGACCATTTGTGTTTATTTTGCTCATTCAGATACAGAAAATACAAATAAGAAATCATAAGAATGTATATTAGTTCTATATGAAACATTTCCATTGCTCTTAGAATAGTACAAACATTGTATGAGACAATGTCTTTACTAGGGGGCAAAGTTTCTTCTTCAGGAGGGGGCCAGACTGGCATAGGGAAACCTATAGGCCAGGCAATGCTTCATGGGAAAGAGGTATGCAAATAGCCTCTTCAACGAGGAGGAGAACAGGATCTCTAGTGCCATCTATTAGAGGTAGTGTAACGGGTCCGGGAGGCGGAACCTCTGAGCTACTATACAAGGGGGCGGCCCTTGTAAGGGAGCGGGTGGCAGTCTCTGGGTGAACGGACAGGGAGTTACGGCAAGTGATCAGGGCAGTCTCTGGGTAAGGGGTAGGTACGACCTGTGATGGCAGAGCCTCCGGGTAGGCTAGCAGGCAGATGGTAGATGTGTGCTCCCAGGTGAGCAAGCGAGAGTCTCTGGAATAGCAGGTGGTCACGGCACGTGACGGCGGAGCCTCCGGGCTGGCAGGCAGGTAGGTAACGGAGAAGCGCTCCCAGGTGAGCGGGCAAGAGTCTCTGGAATAGCTGGTGGTCACCGCACGTGACAACGGGACCTCCGGGCTGGCAAGCAGGCAGGTAACGGAGATGCGCTCCCAGGTGAGCGGGCAAGAGTCTCTGAGATAGCTGGTGGTCACAGCACGTGACAACGGAGCCTCCGGGCTGGCAAGCAGGCAGATAACGGAGAAGCGCTCCCAGGTGAGCGGGCAAGCTGGTCCATAGACAGACTGACCGGAGTAGTAAGGCAGACCGTCGGACCACAGGCAAGCAGGCAGGTAGCTGATATGCGCTCCCAGGTGAGCGGGCAGGCTGGTCCTTTAGACAGACTGACAGGAGTAGTAAGGCAGACCGTCGGACCTCAGACTGGCAGACAGGTAACAAGTATTCAGGCAGGAATCAGGCAGGTAACTGGCAGGAAACTGGCAGGAAACTGGCAGGAAACTGGCAGGAAACTGGCAGGCAACTGGCAACGGGACCTGAGGGCTGAAGCACAGGTGAGACACAGGTGCAAACAACATTGCTCGGGCACCTCCATTTTGGAGGAGGTGCCTTATATATGATGAAGTCCTCCGGCCATTGGCCGGGGACTCTTTAGGGCGGCGCGCGCGGCCCCTTTAAGAGGAGGGGAGCGCGCGCGCGCGCGCCCTAAGCACAGGGGCCGGGAAGGAGCGCGCGCTGAGAGCAGAGCAGGAGGAGGACGCCGGGACGGAGCGCGCGCTGACAGCAGAGCGGGGGGAGGATGCCGGGCACGGAGCAGAGCGGTGAGGGGAGCAGCGTCCCTGCCTAGCAGAGGGCAGGGACGCCGGCACTACAGTACCCCCCCCTTTAGGCCCCCCCTTTTTTAGGCCAGACAGAAATTTAGCTAGGATGAGAGGGGCATGGATGTTCTCCCGGGTCTCCCACGTTCTCTCCTCAGGACCAAACCCCTTCCAATCTACCAGGAAAAAGGTCTTTCCTCTTACCCTTTTGGTGGCAAGAATGTTCTCTACCTCAAACTCGTCCTCAGCAGAAACCGGAGCAGGAGGCGTACCTGTAGACTTGGAAAAAGAGTTAAGCACCACAGGTTTGAGGAGAGATACATGGAAGGAGTTAGGGATCCGTAAGTTGGCCGGGAGTTTCAATTTATAGGCCACCGGGTTGATCTGACTGATGACCTCCAGTGGGCCGATGAACCGAGGCCCTAACTTATAGGAAGGGATCTTGAGCCGGACATATTTGGACGAGAGCCAGACTTTATCCCCAGGGCGGAATTGAGGAGGGTCCAGACGTTTTTTGTCAGCGTGTCTTTTCATACGCTCGGATGACAGAAGGAGTGCGGACCGGGTACTCTCCCATATGGAGGAAAATTTGTTAACAAGAGATTCCGCAGCCGGATTGTCCGCCGAGGTGGAGACGGGAAACGGGATCCGAGGATGCTGACCGTAGACTACAAAAAACGGGGATTTGGAGGAAGACTCGCTCTCGTGATTGTTGTACGAGAATTCGGCCCATGGCAGGAGATCCACCCAGTCAGAATGGTGGGCATTAACGAAGTGCCGAAGGTAACTGGTCAGGTTCTGATTGATCCGCTCCACTTGACCATTAGACTGTGGGTGGTAAGCGGAGGAGAAGTCCAGGGTGACGTCCAGCAATTTACAAGTGGCTCTCCAGAAACGGGAAGTGAACTGTACCCCACGATCCGACACGATGTGACGGGGCAGGCCATGAAGACGGAAGATGTGGCGGATAAAGTCTTTAGCCAGCTCGGGTGCAGACGGAAGACCTGGCAGTGGAATGAAGTGAGCCATCTTGGAGAAGCGGTCAGCGACCACCCAAATGACCGTACAACCGGCAGAGACGGGCAGATCAGTAATGAAGTCCATCGCTATATGCTGCCAGGGGGCAGCAGGTACTGGCAGAGGTAGGAGGCGGCCGGCCGGCAGGTGTCTCGGAACTTTGTTGCGGGCGCAGGACACACAGGCAGAAACAAAGTCTATTACATCCTTGTGCAGGTTAGGCCATCAGTAGTGCCGGGTAATAAGCTGGAGGGTCTTTTTCTGACCGGCGTGGCCAGCTAGTTTAGACGAATGACCCCAGTGTAGGATCTTCTCCCGATCAGGTACTGGTACGAACGTCTTACCAGGAGGAAGACGATTTAGACTCACGGGAGCCACCTGCATTACTCTGGCGGGATCGATGATATGTTTCGGATCCTCCTCGAGATCAGACACCAGAAAGGATCGAGACAAGGCGTCCGCCTTGACGTTTTTGTCAGCCGGGCGAAAATGAAGGACAAAATCAAAACGAGCAAAAAACAAGGACCACCGGGCTTGGCGCGGGTTAAGTCTCTGGGCATGCTGGAGGTAAGCCAAGTTCTTGTGGTCAGTGTAAATTATTACCGGGTGAAGAGCCCCCTCGAGCAGGTAACGCCACTCCTCCAATGCCAGTTTGATGGCCAATAACTCTCGGTCTCCTATGGAATAGTTGCGCTCAGAGGAGGAGAAGAGTTTAGAGAAGAAGCCACAAGTTACCATCCTCCCGGAAGATGATTTTTGAGTAAGTACCGCTCCGGCTCCAGAGGAGGAGGCGTCAACTTCCAGGAAGAACTGCTTGTTGCCATCTGGGCGATGCAGCACCGGGGCGGAAGAGAAGGCCTGTTTAAGGGAAAGAAAGGCCTCCTCTGCTTCGGGTGGCCACTCTTTGGGATTAGTACCTTTACGGGTGAGCGCAGAAATTGGGGCCGTCCGGGAAGAGAAGTGTGGTATGAAGAGGCGGTAGTAGTTGGCGAAGCCCAGGAATCGCTGAATGGCCTTCAACCCCTCCGGTCGGGGCCATTTCTCGATGGCAGACAGTTTCTCAGGATCCATTTGTAGGCCGGTCTGAGAGATAATGTAGCCCAGAAACGGAAGCGAGGTCTGCTCAAAGAGGCACTTCTCAAATTTAGCGTAGAGATGGTTCTGCCTTAGCCTGAGCAGGACCTGACGAACGTCCCTCCGGTGAGTCTGGAGATCCGGAGAGAAGACCAAGATGTCGTCCAGGTACACCACTACGCAGGAGTAGAGAAGGTCCCGGAAGATGTCATTGACCAACTCTTGAAAGACGGCAGGAGCGTTACAGAGACCAAAGGGCATTACCAGGTATTCATAGTGGCCGTCCCGGGTGTTGAATGCCGTCTTCCATTCATCCCCCTGACGAATACGAACCAGGTTGTACGCCCCACGAAGGTCCAGTTTGGTGAAGATCCTAGCCCCCCTCAGACGATCAAATAATTCTGGAATGAGCGGAAGGGGGTACTTATTCTTCACCGTGATCAGATTTAGGCCTCTATAGTCTATACAGGGACGGAGAGAGCCGTCCTTCTTTTTGACGAAAAAGAAGCCTGCTCCCGCCGGGGAGGTAGATTTCCGGATGAATCCTCTGGCCAGATTCTCCTCAATATATTCGGACATTGACCGGGTCTCAGCAGCGGATAAAGGATAGATACGCCCACGGGGAGGAGTAGTACCAGGTAGCAGATCGATGGGACAGTCGTATGGTCTATGTGGTGGTAATGTCTCTGCCTCCTTTTTATTAAAGACATCTGCATAAGACCAATAAGGAATCGGAAGTCCAGGTAGATTAGCTGGGGTAGGAGAGGGACGGACGGGATGGACGGGAACCAGGCAAGTTTTATGACAGTCTTGTCCTCAGCGAAGGACCTCTCCGGTTTGCCAGTCTAGCACGGGTGCATGTCTCTGGAGCCAGGGCAGACCTAGCAAGAGGGCGTGAGAGAGTCCAGGCAGAACATGAAAGGAGATACTTTCAGAATGCAGCATTCCCACCTGCAGGGTAATGGATTCGGTGATGAGTTGAATGGGGCGAGGTAAGAGGCCCCCATCCACGGCAGCGACAGACAAGGGTACAGCCAGAGGTTTGGTGGGGATGCGGTATTTCTCAACCAGGGACTGTGAAATAAGGTTCCCGGCTGCTCCAGAGTCAAGTTGGGCTAGTTCGAAATAACGGTTCTCCCCGAAGATGATCGAAACTGACAACAGCAGGGATGGAGAGGATTTATTCTTGTCTAGGTGGACCTCTCTGAGCGAACCTAGACACAGGCATTTCCCGACCTCTCCGGGCAGGCACGGATCCGGTGCTCCTTACTGCCACAGTAGAAGCAGCTCCCCTCGGCACGGCGTGAGTCCTGACGGGTTTTGACCATCTTGGTCTGGTCGACCTGCATAGGCTCAGGAGAGTGTACCTGGGGAGAGATGGAGGGAATGACGGGTTTCTGGAAAGTAGGAGCTAAACGTGGAATCCTTCTCTCACGGGTGACCTCTTTGGCACGCTCCTGGAACCGTAGGTCAATCCGGGTGGCAAGGGTTATTAGATCATCGAGAGAAGTAGGAATGTCCCGACCAGCAAGTTCATCTTTAATACGACCGGACAGACCCTCCCAGAAGACGGATACCAGAGCGTCGTTATCCCAGGTCAGCTCCGAGGCAAGGGTGCGGAACCGTATGGCATATTGGCCCACGGTGAGACCCTCCTGACGGAGGCGTAGCAGAGAGGATGCGGATGAGGTCTTCCGTCCGGGTTCGTCGAAGACTTTCCGGAAAGCCGAGAGAAAAGCAGGCAAGTTGGACACCAGGGGGTCTCCTCTCTCCCATAGAGGATTTAGCCAGGCCAGGGCCTCCCCGGTGAGATGGGACATGATAAAGGCAATTTTGGCCCGGTCGGAATTAAACTGATGGGACAAAAGTTCAAAGTGCAGGGTGCACTGATTTATGGAGCCCCGAGCCTGGGCGGAGTCGCCTCCGAAGCGAGGAGGTGCAGACAGCCGGGGACCAGGATAGGTTACCATGGTATTAGTGGGTAGCGGAGCTGCCGGGTTGCGAGTCATGGTACTGGCAGTGGCTGCAGGTGGTGCAGTCAGAGTGTCCAGGCGAGTATTGACATTCCGCAGGTGACCCAGGATGGACTCCTGTTGGGACCTTTGACGGGACAGTTCATGACACAGGTCCGTGAGCGAGGGAGCTTGGGTGCCACCGGGTTCCATGGCCCGAGCAAACTGTAACGGGTCCGGGAGGCGGAACCTCTGAGCTACTATACAAGGGGGCGGCCCTTGTAAGGGAGCGGGTGGCAGTCTCTGGGTGAACAGACAGGGAGTTACGGCAAGTGATCAGGGCAGTCTCTGGGTAAGGGGTAGGTACGACCTGTGATGGCAGAGCCTCCGGGTAGGCTAGCAGGCAGATGGTAGATGTGTGCTCCCAGGTGAGCAAGCGAGAGTCTCTGGAATAGCAGGTGGTCACGGCACGTGACGGCGGAGCCTCCGGGCTGGCAGGCAGGTAGGTAACGGAGAAGCGCTCCCAGGTGAGCGGGCAAGAGTCTCTGGAATAGCTGGTGGTCACCGCACGTGACAACGGGACCTCCGGGCTGGCAAGCAGGCAGGTAACGGAGATGCGCTCCCAGGTGAGCGGGCAAGAGTCTCTGAGATAGCTGGTGGTCACAGCACGTGACAACGGAGCCTCCGGGCTGGCAAGCAGGCAGATAACGGAGAAGCGCTCCCAGGTGAGCGGGCAAGCTGGTCCATAGACAGACTGACCGGAGTAGTAAGGCAGACCGTCGGACCACAGGCAAGCAGGCAGGTAGCTGATATGCGCTCCCAGGTGAGCGGGCAGGCTGGTCCTTTAGACAGACTGACAGGAGTAGTAAGGCAGACCGTCGGACCTCAGACTGGCAGACAGGTAACAAGTATTCAGGCAGGAATCAGGCAGGTAACTGGCAGGTAACTGGCAGGAAACTGGCAGGAAACTGGCAGGAAACTGGCAGGCAACTGGCAGGCAACTGGCAGGCAACTGGCAGGCAACTGGCAGGCAACTGGCAACGGGACCTGAGGGCTGAAGCACAGGTGAGACACAGGTGCAAACAACATTGCTCGGGCACCTCCATTTTGGAGGAGGTGCCTTATATATGATGAAGTCCTCTGGCCATTGGCCGGGGACTCTTTAGGGCGGCGCGCGCGGCCCCTTTAAGAGGAGGGGAGCGCGCGCGCGTGCGCCCTAAGCACAGGGGCCGGGAAGGAGCGCGCGCTGAGAGCAGAGCAGGAGGAGGACGCCGGGACGGAGCGCGCGCTGACAGCAGAGCGGGGGGAGGATGCCGGGCACGGAGCAGAGCGGTGAGGGGAGCAGCGTCCCTGCCTAGCAGAGGGCAGGGACGCCGGCACTACAGGTAGCAATCGTAGAAGTCGATATTGATGGTTTAAAGAACCTTGCCACAAGATTTAGAATGAAAAGACCAAGCAAAATGTTCTCCAAAAGGAAACTGAAGTCAGCTGTTTTGGATGGCATTAAAAACCCTGTTTTCTTCCTATTTGAAGAGGCTATTAGCATACCTTTTCCCAGGGAGTACTGTCTGGCCTATAAGTCTGCAAATGACTTGTATGGTGGTCAGCTCAAGAAAAAACTTCACCACCTAGACCACTATCAAAAACAACCTCCAAATAGTGGTCTACAAATGGGGTTATTTTCCATCTTGACCTTTTGGCTAAAATCAAGTGCCGTATCTTTTGAGTAAGTGACTATGCTGAGCCACTGATATACAGTAGATTGATAAACTAAAGCACACTAGATGGAAGTTTTGGGGTGTATGCCAGCTGGCACATATAGCCATCTAATCAGGTGACCGGAACCCCCAGGATGGAAGCCATGATGTTGAGTTGAGCTTGAAAGCCCAAGGTGCAGAAGAGCCCAGTAGTGGTGAGCGGTGCCTGAACTCACTGGGTGTGAGAACCTCAACAGTTTGGCATATTTGTAAATTACGGTACTTCTCTTTCTCACTTTTTAAGTAAACACCCTTATTCTGGGCCTTTTGGCTAGGAGAGGGACTTTATACATTTCCCAGTGGAAAGTCCAGACGGTATTTACACTGTAAACTCATTCAATAGTTACTTCCACTTTTCACATGTGTCCATCATAAGGACTTCTTCAGAATGCGGTTCTTTTATGGGATCCCTTCTGACTGGTCTAGGGGGAGAGTGTGTGGCCATTAGGTTCCACTGCCCCCTTCAAGCATGTGACTCTCTTCTGAGAGCTGACCTAGACAGAGCTCCTAGTTTCATGAAGGTGGCAGCCCAGGTGGATACTGGGAGCAAAAGCGGCTCTCCCAAAGCTTCAGCGAAGGGAAGCCACCAATGCCTGTCATTTGCTATTGCCTGCTGTTCTGGAGGGATGGGAATCATTTATTGGGGCCTTTCGTTTTTCAGAGTCAGCTGCGATAGACTGCATTCTTCACATTTTCAGAGTACTTGGCTGGAGAGCATGATCTTGGACTTTCAAAATCTTTTCCTTTTGAAGAAATTTCAGATTTGGCTTCCTAACTCAAGTCACATGATGAAGGCCCACTAAAAAGTCAATACTGGCATCTAGGATTGGTTCCCCCCATAGGTGGCACTAGAGACCCGGTTCTCTTCCTCTTTGAAGAGACTATTTGCATTGTCTTACCAAAAAGATAATTATTTGGCAGGAGTGATATTCTTCTGTTTCTGTCAAGACTATTGATAGATACCTACAACACTTTTCATCTTTGCACGTGTTCTGACAAGAAAATAAGTTATTACGTAAAGTCAGCAGTTTGGATATTACATACCTATGTGCGTCTGGGCCATGACATCTGCTAATCTGTGTGCGGCACTGCTGCCCCCACTCTGTGTTGACGAGGAAGAAGTGGTTGATGTGGTTGATCCATGGATGGCTTGGCTAATCCAGTGCTCCATGTTTATACTTCCTTGGCTTGAGGTTGGAGTTCCCTGTGAGTCCCCTTGTACTGAACCTTCATCCTCTGACCCTGACGAGGTATCTGCCAAAAATACAAATATTTGTAATGTACCTAGGCCCAAAAATGTCTCTTTAAACCACCAACAATTAAAGGGTTTGGCCAATGCCTTTTTTTCCGTAAGATAGGCCATCAATATCTGATTGGTGAGGGTGCTACACCCGGCACCCCTGACAATTAATTGTTACCAGCGCCGGACGGAAGTTCTTGGAACACAACAACCCCAACATTTCCCGCAATCAAGACAATGCTCTTAGCAAGTGATGATAAAACTCCACCATGTTGGGCAAGAATAAGCTAGTTATTAATGAGTTCAATCACCAATTGTGTCAGTATCGACCAAGAACACCAAAAATCAATCATTTTATTGCTTACGTTTTTACGTTTTAGAGATCTTAGTGATAATTGGCCAAATTGTAAAGATATTAAACTAAATGGCTCTTTACATGGGTCGATAATCGGTCAAAAAAGGGTTCATAAATATGCTAGCTCCAGAACATTTGGCCCGTGTAGACAAGCCAGGCAAGACTTTGGAGAAGTTCATTTACCTTGGCCCTAAAATCCTCATTGTAGACAGCACATTTGCCGGTGTAAACAGTGGATGTGCTGCCGACCATATGCAAACTACTTGCAGCGGTCCACATAAAAGGGCTTTAAATGAAAGTCAATCGGTTTTCTGCATCATCAGCCTTAGCTCATTATGGGCGGAAATCTGTTAAAAAAACTACCATAACATACTAATCAACTATCGATAATTCTCTAGAGTAAATAGTCCTGAAAATTTCCCTGGCATAGACTACTAGAAGAGTCCTTTGACAATCAGCTGTATCTTGTGGGGAAACCCAGCAGTAAGTGTTTAATTTGCCTGCAGTACCCCCACAGTGGATAAGAAGCATTACAGCGTTCTTTCAAATTAACGAGTTGTCGAACATAGGACATGATCTCCAGAAGGAGAAGTACTTGTAACTGCTCTCCATTCCAGCCATGAGATGGGATATGTCTATCATGGTATAGGAGTACAGGGTTATCAAAGTAAACAGTCCCTTTAAAAAAAATACTCAATGATACATAATATAAGTCTTATAGGGTATTTCAGGTTCTTCGAGGATTCTTGCAATTACAAACCTTGAATGCAGCTATAGTACTTTCCTGGTGGGTTCCATGAAAAACATTAGAAAACATAATTAATGTGAAAAATCAAAAACTCGTGAATAATTATGTTCTTTAAAAAAATATATAAAAGTAATTCAGCACTATATTACCTGGGGGTGTGTATGCATCCATTGATGTTTGCACTACAAGGGAGCGTCGTTTCGATGGCATGGGTACAGCCATTTTCCTTTCTTTATGTTTAGCAAGGGCCGCCTGGACTGCTTCTGTATGTACATCTGTAAAACAACAAATCAATATTTCTCATTGACATACTAAAGTGATTTACAAACCTATAGTTTTAAAAGGTCACTGCCGTTACAGCATAAATCAATAGTATAAGCAAATATAGGAAACTTTGTAATATATCTTATCAGATAAATATGACTCTTTCTCCAATTGTCACTACTTCTCTGACACCCCCCCCCTTGCCTGGACCTCCTCCTAAATTCATCATACTCTCTGATAAACAGCTAAAATCTGTCTGGCTCAAGACACAACGGACTGCTAGGTCACATACGGATCAGATTAAGCCGACTATTTAAGTGTATGAAAAAGGAAAGGAAGAGGTGGAGCTGAGAGAGAGACTGAGATTGAGCTGTATCATTCTAGAAGGTGGACTCACAGCTACACTGCTTAGTACTTCTTTATAATGTCCTTTATGCTGTTGTTACTGCTGAACATGTGTTACATAGAAGTAGGAGAGGAGGAATCCATTTCTCTCTGTGTGTGCTGTGTGTGGGAGACATCATAGCAACTAGTTTTCACCCACTAGCTCAGAGACAACTAAAATAGTAATAAAGCATGTAGAGGTCAAACTGCTGGAAAAAACAGTGGATACAAGTCATATTTTGTGCTATCACTTACAGCACAGTTAGACAGCCACAAAAATCAGACAGAGATTGGACCGCAATGCTCGGAATGGCCGCGTCTCTCCACAACCGAGCGTTACAGCTGCACATATATGAATATGTAAATACGCATATATGAAGCTGTCACGTTCGGGTCGGGTGAGCAGCTGGGCAGTCTGTGCACTGCGTCCAATTTTGGTCTGATTTATACGGCTGTCTGACTGCAGCCTTATGTACATACACAGACAACTTATTCTGAAAGGTCACCTGGAAAAGAGAGGGACGTTTTAATTAAAAAAAAAAAAAAAAAGTGCTCTCTCCCCCATTTTATTTTTAGTCCAATAAACAAAATTAAATGACACAGTTACATGGAAAAAAATAAATAAAATATAGCTTACAACCTCTGCATACTAGCTACAGTGGGTACGGAATTATTCAGACCCCTTTAAATTTTTCACTCTTTGGTTCATTGCAGCCATTTGGTAAAAAAAATTAACTTTTTAGAATTTCTCATTAAAGTACACTCTGCACCCCATCTTGACTGAAAAAAAACAGAAATGTAGAAATGTTTGCAAATTCATTAAAGAAAAACTGAAATATCACATGGTCCTAAGTATTCAGACCCTTTGCTCAGACACTCATATTTAAGTCACATGCTGTCCATTTCCTTGTGATCCTCCTTGAGATGGTTCTACTCCTTCATTGGAGTCCAGCTGTGTTTAATTAAACTGATAGGACTTGATTTGGAAGGCACACACCTGTCTATATAAGACCTCACAGCTCACAGTGCATATCAGACCAAATAAGAATCATGGGCTCAAAGGAACTGCCCAAGGAGCTCAGAGACAGAATTGTGGCAAG
The DNA here is from genome assembly GCF_046119375.1 of Phyllobates terribilis. Lineage (NCBI taxonomy): Eukaryota > Metazoa > Chordata > Amphibia > Anura > Dendrobatidae > Phyllobates > Phyllobates terribilis. The sequence continues at coordinate 107,518,770 of NW_027362764.1, read as the reverse complement.
GCACAGATCTGGCCAAGGTTACAAAAGAATTTCTGCAGTACTCAAGGTTCCTAAGAGCACAGTGGCCTCCATAATCCTTAAATGGAAGATGTTTGGGGCCACTAGAAGTCTTCCTAGACCTGGCCGTCCAGCCAAACTGAGCAATCGTGGGAGAAGAGCCTTGGTGAGAGAGGTAAAGAAGAACCCCAAGATCACTGTGGCTGAGCTCCAGAGATGCAGTAGGGAGATGGGAGAAAGTTCCACAAAGTCAACTATCACTGCAGCCCTCCACCTGTCGGACACCTATGGCAGAGTGGCCCGACGGAAGCCTCTCCTCAGTGCAAGACATATGAAAGCCCGCATAGAGTTTGCTCAAAAACACATGAAGGACTCACAGACTATGAGAAATGAGATTCTCAGGTCTGATGAGACAAAGATAGAACTTTTCGGTGATAATTCTAAGCGGTATGTGTGGACAAAACCAGGCACTGCTTATCACCTGCCCAATACAATCCCAACAGTGAAACATGGTGGTGGCAGCATCATGCTATGGGGGTGTTTTCCAGCTGCAGGGACAGGACGACTGGTTGCAATTGAAGGAAACATGAATGCGGCCAAGTGCAGAGATATCCTGGATGAAAACCTCTTCCAGAGTGCTGTGGACCTCAGACTTGGCCGAAGGTTCACCTTCCAACAAGACAATGACCCTAAGCACACAGCTAAAATAACAAAAGTAGTGGCTTCAGAACAACTCTGTGACCATTCTCGACTGGCACAGCCAGAGCCCTGACCTAAACCCAATTGAGCATCTCTTGAGAGACCTGAAAATGGCTGTCCACCAACGTTCATCATCCAACCTGACGGAACCGCAGAGGATCTGCAAGGAAGAACGGCAGAGGATCCCCAAATCCAGGTGTGAAAAACTTGTTGCATCATTCCCAAGAAGACTCATGGCTGTACTAGCTCAAAATGGGGCTTCTACTCAATACTGAGCAAAGGGTCTGAATACTTATGACCATGTGATATTTCAGTTTTTTTTTTTTAATAAATTTGCAAAAATTTCTACATTTCTGTTTTTTTTTCAGTCAAGATGGGGTGCAGAGTGGACTTTAATGAGAAAAAAATGAACTTTTTAGAATTTACCAAATGGCTGCAATGAAACAAAGAGTGAAAAATTTAAAGGGGTCTGAATACTTTCCATACTCACTGTATGTTTATTCACTTCAGCCTTTGCACAGGTTGCTACTCTATCTTTCCTCCATACTTTACACTACAGCTTTGCCAATTCATATCAGCCAGCCTGTTTCATAGGCCACAGTTGCATTCACATTCACCCCAAACTCTGTTGCTTGGTCAGTGTCTACACAAAGCTTGCTGTAGTAATTTACAACATGGCCAAGTATAATTTTAAAACTGTATATTTTACAATAATCGGCCATTTTTCTCTGACATTTATTTCTTCAAGGATTTTCATCAGATCTTACCAGATCGATAGCGTTCATCTCTTGAGCCTGAGGAGCGCCGGCGATGATATCTAGAGGAGGAGGAAGGGGTGACAGGAGTTCGACGTTCCGGAGGTAGGACTTGATCCACCCCTGCAAAAAGATTTAATATTTTTTTACATTTTATATACATTTAAAGTACATCATAAAAAAGGAACAAATGTAAGAATTAAAGGTTTTTTTTCCAGGAGTAAAATGGTTAAATCAGCTTTCCAATCTCAGCATGTTACCAAAAGCAAAGCACAATAGCAGCGGGGCACCGGATGTAATAAAACTATATGAGTAAGTGATATACCATTTTCAGCTAATTTTGAATAAAAGAGCACAAAAACTATTAAATATCATGTCAAAGTAATAGAAGAGGCGGAATAAAAGTAATTTTATAACTTTTCCCTCTTACTTTTTGCTGTGGAGATTGAGCCGATTGTAATTAAAAGAAGGGATCACTCCATGATGAGTGGGACGGCGGACAAGGGGTCCCTTTACACTGACGATTTATGGATTTTTAAGAGGGAAACAAAACAGACGCCACACTGGGAAATGTAATGGAGGTAGTTGGGGAAATCGGAGAAATATCGAGTCTAAAAATGAACTGTGGGAAATCAGTATTGATGCCCTTAATCCAGAATGAAGAATAGCACATGCTCCGGTACAGAAAAATGGGGGAATGAAAAATATCTCGGTATAAAAATGACCGTGAACCCAAGGAGATACGTGGAGACAAATATAGATCTTCTACTAAAAAAAAGAATACAACAAAGAATGAGAATATGGAGGAAATTGCCCCTTTCAACGGCAGATTGCTTGGCCATGGCTGAAATGGGATTAACATATTACCGCAAGTGCTGTATGTCTTGAATTATGCTTGTTTATGAGTGGGGAAAAGTATATTTAAAAAGACAAGTACAAGCTCCTGTGGAATAGGGAAAGAGCGAATCAAGAAAGAGGGTGACGACTCTACTAGAAAAGAGCATAGGATTTGATGTCGCAAATATATTTTGTCATAGATGTAATGGTAAAATGGGATTCAAATCCACAAAGCCATCTCTTAAGAAAATACGTGTCACCCTCATATTAAGGGTTGAAGCATGGATTGATTATGGATTGAAGGAAACAAGCTAGCACTTCATTCCAATCCCTATTTAGTTCTGACCTCCTGCTGGGAACAGGTAATTGAAAGAGGTTTTCTGCTGAAGAACAGCCATGGAGTCTGGGCTCAATGTATACAAGAGGCTGAGAAGCGACAAATCTATCACCTCCAGAGGAAACTCGTTTTGTCTTCAAAGGAATTATAGAAGAGTTTGTGGAGCCGGATTCCAGTTATGAATATTGCTTTGTTTTGTGAACGACATAGCTTCTACAGTAATGGGAGACATATTTTAGGAGTCGTAACGAAGTGGCGAACAAAACACATTTACTTACATCACTGGCGGTCGCCGCGTCATAAAATAATTAATATCAGACAGATTGATAATCATATACAGTACAGACGAAACGTTTGGACACACCTTCTCATTTAAAGATTTTTCTGTATTTTCATGACTATGAAAATTGTCCATTCACACTGAAGGCATCAAAACTATGAATTAACACATGTGGAATTATATACTTAACAAAAAAGTGTGAAACAACTGATAATATGTCTTATATTCTAGGTTCTTCAAAGTAGCCACCTTTTGCTTTGATGACTTCTTTGCACCCTCTTGGCATTCTCTTGATGAGCTTCAAGAGGTAGTCACCGGAAATGGTTTTCACTTCACAGGTGTGCCCTGTCAGGTTTAATAAGTGGGATTTCTTGCCTTATAAATGGAGTTGGGACCATGAGTTGTGTTGTGCAGAAGTCTGGTGGATACACAGCTGATAGTCCTACTGAATAGACTGTTAGAATTTGTATTATGGCAAGAAAAAAGCAGCTAAGTAAAGAAAAAATAGTGGTCATCATTACTTTAAGAAATGAAGGTCAGTCAGTCCGAAAAATTGGGAAAAATTTGAAAGTGTCCCCAAGTGCAGTTGCAAAAACCATCAAGCGCTACAAAGAAACTGGCTCACATGAGGACTGCCCCAGAAAAGGAAGACCAAGAGTCACCTCTGCTTCTGAGGATAAGTTTATACGAGTCACCAGCCTCAGAAATCGCAGGTTAACAGCAGCTCAGATTAGAGACCAGGTCAATGCCACACAGAGTTCTAGCAGAAGACACATCTCTTCAACAACTGTTAAGAGGAGACTTTGTGCAGCAGGCCTTCATGGTAAAATAGCTGCTAGGAAACCACTGCTAAGGACAGGCAACAAGCAGAAGAGTCTTGTTTGGGCTAAAGAACACAAGGAATGGACATTAGACCAGTGGAAATCTGTGCATTGGTCTGATGAGTCCAAATTTGAGATCTTTGGTTCCAACCACCGTGTCTTTATGCGACGCAGAAAAGGTGAACGGATAGACTCTACATGCCTGGTTCCCACCGTGAAGCATGGAGGAGGAGGTGTGATGGTGTGGGGGTGCTTTGCTGGTGACACTGTTGGAGATTTATTAAAAATTGAAGGCATACTGAACCAGCATGGCTACCACAGCATCTTTCAGCGGCATGCTATTCCATCCGGTTTGCGTTTAGTTGGACCATCATTTATTTTTCAACAGGACAATGACCCCAAACACACCTCCAGGCTGTGTAAGGGCTATTTGACCAAGAAGGAAAGTGATGGGGTGCTACGCCAGATGACCTGGCCTCCACAGTCACCAGACCTGAACACAATCGAGATGGTTTGGGGTGAGCTAGACCGCAGAGTGAAGGCAAAAGGGCCAACAAGTGCCAAGCATCTCTGGGAACTCCTTCAAGATTGTTGGAAGACCATTTCCGGTGACTACCTCTTGAAGCTCATCAAGAGAATGCCAAGAGTGTGCAAAGCAGTCATCAAAGCAAAAGGTGGCTACTTTGAAGAACCTAGAATATAAGACATATTTTCAGTTGTTTCACATTTTTTTGTTAAGTATATAATTCCACATGTGTTAATTCATAGTTTTGATGCCTTCAGTGTGAATGTACAATTTTCATAGTCATGAAAATACAGAAAAATCTTTAAATGAGAAGGTGTGTCCAAACTTTTGGTCTGTACTGTATATATACCATGTTTCTTATCTATGTAAAGCTACAATCATAATTGGAAATATGACATCAATGTCTCCCACCTGGGACCTCCACCTCCAGGTGGGGAGATATCCTAAAAATAGCGGATCCCATAATTTTTTGGGACCTCGCTACATTACATTCACCAGTCCCAACCTGAGGTCATCCAGGGGAAGTATGAGGTATATATATCTGCTAAATAAATATTTTGAATTATAATCATTGTCAATCCTGGAAGACACAGCTCACTGTGGTTCCGTACCATTGTCCTAAAAGGAGCACTTCCCTCCACTAACATCTGTACCATTTCCGTGACACAGGTTTAGTACTTTTATTTGTGATTCCTTTTTAATTTATGTAATTGTATATACTGTATTGTTTTGTCCCCTTTTGAAATATCTTTTGCATATTTTTATAAACACAGCCTACTTATCAGCTTAAATATATTAAATTTAATAGTTTTGTTCCTCTTGCTCTATGAACCACACCCATGAATCCATACCCTACCTGTAACGGGTGTCTAATCGGCTTTAATAAATGACTGGTAGTGGCAGCTAGTTTTCTTCAGCTGTGTATATACAATACGTTCACTGTGGGTTCATCAATAACTGGCCTATCGGCGAAAGCAGTCGTGGCCTTGTGAACTTCCTCTAACCTGCTGGTATTCCCAATATCTCTTCTGATTAGTAGGTCCGGCATGACATCATGGGTGCATCATACCACAACAATGATTTCACGCCGGGCCTAAAGATCAGGAGGTAGGAGGCTGTTCGCATGGTTCCAAACTAGCAGCCACTGAACCAGAGCCCTGCAAATCGATTAGTTCATCTTTAGTTGCAGGACCTTCGGTATCCATGGTTACGTCCACTGATAAAGTGACAGTTAGCTAGCTAGCTGCTAGTGGTCGTAACCGTGGATACCTAAGGTCCTGCATTACCTGCACATGAGGTAAGTGGCATAGTAAATCAAAAATACTATACTACATTTCTAATTTTAACATATTGGGATAGGATCTTGAAGATGGGAATACCCCTTTAAGATGTTTTTTTGGTTTTGGAAAGCCTATGCACCCTGATGCATTTTGTGTAAAAAAACAAGTCTGTATTTTACTCTCCCTCCATGGGTCCAGCACTGAGTCTCCGCCGCTGATCCTGGTTTCTGTTATTGTCTGCAGTGGTCGGCAGCACTGCAGCTAATCTGTGAGCTCATCAGCTTGCAAAACTTTTTAGCAACATTTTTTTTTTTTTCATTTTTGCCTTGACTCTTTTCAGCAACCATATTTTTTATTTTTTTCAGGGCTGTATGAATTTTTACTTAATGTAGGTAAATGGTATTATTTTTTAGCACAGTTTTGGAATACATATAAAATTACTGTGCAATTTATAAAAAAAAAAAGTGAAATACAAACATAACTAAAAAGGGAATTTTGGTCTCTCGTTTATATATTTTACTGTTCACATTTCACACCAAATAACCTGTTGAATAACTTCTCCAAGTTATGACAGTCACATAGAACGTATGAGTTTTTGCTTTTTTTGTTACATGAATGTAATTAAATGTATTTTCTGGAATTTTTTATCAATGAGTGGGGACTTAAAGGAGTTGTCCACTACTGGACATTCTCAGCTTAATCAATCCAGGACCCAAACTAAAATAAAACCAATGGATACCCCCCTCTTGCAGCAGCACCATTCCAGTGAAGTCGGCATTGCTGTTCTCAGAGAGTGACATGATATTGTTGGTCAGGTCTCGGCTACACACAATAAGTGGCTGCTCTTTGGCTACACCTCATCAATATTCCATCAAGGCGGAAGTCCACTCTGACAAAATAGTAAGGGATGCAACTGACGAGCGGCTGCTAATTGTCTGGAAACTGGCACGTGATGTAACAGGTCAACAGAGACAGCAACATTGCTGGAATGACATCATGGCAGGAGGTGAGTATCCACTGTTTTTATTTTAATAGTGGATGACCCCTTCATTTTATTACTTTTTTTTTTTTTTGCATATATTTTATATATGTATATTTGTTCTTTTTTACATAATTTGTCTTCCAAGAGATCATCAAAGATGATCTGGGGAACATTTTTCCCTTTATTAATCATTTTCTTCCACTGTAACTGGAGCATCCATAGCAGCCCCAGTTACAGGGGAAAACCACCCACTACAGTGACATAAATGACTCGCAAAGATGATCTGTATCTGCAGCTCTGCTATGCTGCCATGAAATCCACCAAAAAAGGAGAGTATCCTACAGGGCCAGCATGTCAGGGGATGGAGAGAACCCGATTGTGGAGGGGCAGCTTGCCGGGTGCTGGTACATGTGTCGGGGAGACGCCCACTGGTCCAGGCATTAGAGGATGGTACCTTTAAGAAATTGGGAGCAATATATCCTACCTTAGGCTTGACTCAGAAGGTATGGGACACTATTAAAAAGATCAGGGGGGTGGACGGGCTGACTAAGTACTCACCGGTGTTGGGCAATGAACATCTGCCGGAACTTAATAAGCTGTGTCAAATGGGCAATTGGAAGGCACAAGGAGTGAGATATGTGTGCCAGCTGCAGAGTGGAACGGACCTAAAGACCTTTGAGAAATTGAGAGAAGAATTTGATTTGCCTTTGGTATGGGGATTTCAATACTATAGGCTTCGACATGCTTGGAGGGCACAGTGTGGATTGGGAGCCATGACGGTTCAGGGTGACATTGTACTAGACTCTGTATGTATGAAGGGAGGGACGAGGGGAGTCATATCGAGCCTATATCATGACCTACTGCACTCCTATCTGGGGGGAAATCACTTCATTGCAAAGAGTAAATGGGAAAGGGAGGTGGGTACCCTCACAACAGAACAATGGGAGGCAATTCTAGAATATGTCCCGAAGATCTCTCTAAGCGAGCAGGCACGGATCTCCCAATTATACATAATACATAGGACATACAAAACACCGCTGCGCCTGTACAAGGCGGGCTTGAGGGGAGATTCCAGTTGCCCTAGATGTGGCACGGACCAGGCCGGACTGCTACACATGCTATGGTCATGCCCACGGCTAGTGGCTTATTGGTTGGTCGTTGTTAACAAAATTGAGAGGGCTTATACATGTACAATTGACAGAAACCTGGTGCTGTGTGTTTTGGGGGAGGTGGATGGAATACCTGTCTCAGAACATTACAAAGTGGCGATAGCGCGATTGCTATATGTGGCACGCAAACTAATAGCACGAAAATGGACAGATTCGGAACCCCCCACTAGGAGGGAATTTATTGCTCAGACACGTACGGTGATGCATTTAGAGGAAAGCATTTACAGGCGGAGGCATGGAGAGAGAACTTTTGGGAAAATATGGTCCGCATGGATGGCGGTAATAGGATTGTCAATGTTCCCAGGTATGCCCGGCATAAGGAGTATTGGCGGGAGGGGGGAGAGGGTTTTGACTGTATTACTACACGTTATGTGAATTGTTATATGTATATTGATAACTGTTTGCTGTAAATTTTTGAAACCTAAATAAAAATAATTGGTTTAAAAAAAAAAAAAAAAAGGAGAGTATCCATAAAAAAAAGAAAAACATGGGGTACTTCATTAAAAAAAAATTTTATATCAGAAAACATGTAAGTGACAAGGTGACCTTATTGCCTGGACCCTAACAATATAGCCTTAACTCTCTGTGTGCCTAACCAGACCTCAAATGAACTGGGGAAGACATAGGATCCAACTTGCCACTAAATAAAAAAAACTGACTTGGGAAAATTGGATGGATAAGGGTTCATGATCAAGGGGCCAAACCCTTCATTGCACAATGCAGAAAATATAGAAAAAGGCCAGCAATCCTATAGTATTAAATTATAGTGTGCAGGTGCACATAAGGCCAATGCAAAGACATATATACAAACACTATGTAACAGCACTCTGCACATTATAAATACCGTGCATGCATTTGGGAATGCAATAGGATCTGCCCATATTGGAGTATGATTATAAATAAAAGCAATAGTTAAGGAGTAATTATTGTTTTAATCTTTTTACAGAAATCAATTGTACACATATTTTGTAAGATATGTAATCAGATAGATGGGCTTCTTTCTACTCCAGGACTGATCTTTCACTCTGTAAACTCCATATTCATTGATGAAATCTGTCTTCAGAGAAGACAGATGTTCCCGTTACTGAGATAGGAGATGGCAGTTGCTGCTCATAAGAGTCTATGGAGATGGAAGGGAGGAGCTAGAGGCAGACCGACATTCTGCTGCAAGTTCTCCTAAAATTACAGTTAAACACTATAAACTTTTTTTAAGCAGCAGCTGCCATCTCCTGTGTCACTAATGGGGAAATCTGTCTTCACTGAAGACAGATTTTATCCCTGAATTGAGAATAAAAGATCAGTCCAGGAGGAGAAAGAAGCAAATTTCTCTAATAAACTATATTACAAAGTTGCTTATTTTCATATATACTAATCATTTATGAAATAAAAATTAAATCGACAATGAAGGCAAAATTTAAAGATTTGCCAGAATTATTTTGGGAGATTTAAGCAAAATAAAAGGAGAAAGACAAATGAAGGAGGTGCTATTTAAAATGTTATTTGTAGCCAAACTACTAATAGGAAGGCAATGGGATTCAGAACAAATCCCAATTTTAGAAGAGTGAGTAAACATAATAGTGCATACCAAACAAGGAGAATATAGCTTGGATACAAACTAGCAATGATAGAAAAAGAAGGAAATATTGGTAAATGTGATTTGAACAAAGAGATAATGCATGAGTGTAAGGAACAAAATCTATGGGTGGTTGTTTTTTGTTTGTTTTTTAATTTTTTTTTATCTCCCCCTTGTGGTCAGGATGGGGATTGCTAAATGTGATACATATAAGGCAGCTGTGTGGTATCTAACAGAAATATTAACTCAATTTATATCCTGGTGTGAGACTGGCATCTGCATAATGTACTATGAGATTATATGAGGACTTTTATAGGATTTGTACGTCTCATCTTTCCAAAGAGGAACAATATGTATCTACAGTTATATATTTACATGAAAATCACAGTGCACAAAAAAAGTAAAAAAAACGAGCATGCTTAAAAAGTATATACAGAACGATAGCTTAAAGGGTAACCATGGTTTTAATTTTTATTCCATAAATCAATAGCACACCTGAAAATAAGCAACTTTGTAATAAATCTTATCAGAGAAATCTGCTTCTCTCTCTGCCAGGACTGAACATTAATTTTCAAAATTCAAAATTTATGGGTAAAATCTATGTTCAGTGAAGACACAATGTTACATTACTGAGATAGAATCATATTAGAACCAGCTGTCATCTCCAATGTGGAAGGGAGGGAGATGATGAGGGAGGGGCTATACCTCTAGCTCCACCCTTCTCTTCTCCCACCCCTCCCCTATACATAGAACCTTATCAGCACCAACTGTCATCTCCTATCTCAGTAATGTAACAGTTTGTCTTCACTGAATACAGATTTTACCCATAAATGTAGAATTTGGAAAATGAAGTATTAGTCCTGGAGGAGAAAGAAGCGGATTTCTCTGATAAGATATATTAAAAAGTTGCTTATTTTCATGTGTACTATTGATTTCTGAAATAAAAATTTAAACGACGGTTACTCTTTAAAGGATATGGAAAAATTGAAGAGGAGTAACTGGGAATAAGTCAGTGAGCTCTTCCTGGTGGTGAGTTTTTTTTCTGTCTTTTTCAAAGCTCTTTTTGGCAGTTTTATGTCATAAATCAGCACAGATGAAAGAAAAAGACAGATAAAAAAGTTATAAACTTCCAGTCACATTGCACTACCTGACAAATTCTCAGTTAGAACATTATTTTGCTTGCTTTTGTAGTGTCATTAATTCCACAGCACTTTACAGATATCGTCATCACTGTCCCCATTAGGGCTCACAATCTAAATAGACTATAAGTATGTCTATCCAGGCAGCAATATGCAGGGTAACAAAAAGTCTGTAAAAGCCAAAAGAGACAATTTATATTAAAGGAGATTTATTAAAGGGTGTGTTCTCATTTTATTAAATTGCTTTAGTTTGTTAGACAGCATAAACATAAGCAAGTTTGCAATTGACTTGCTTTTTTGATCTGCTTTATTCTTCTGCACGGAAAGCTTTTATCTCCCATAGTGTACAGCTTGCTTCCTGGGAACTTTCAAGTTTTGTGGCAAATCTGCCCTCAAAAAACACAGCTAAAGTGCAGCAAAAACGCAACGTGTGCACGCAGCCTTTTAGTTCAACTAATACAACAGCTCTGCTACTCACCAAAACTGTCACTCAAGATAGAGGGTACGGCCCCCAGGAACCAGGAGGTGAAAGAGAGTTGAAAGCTGTCTGCTGCTCAAGAGACAACTTGAGAAAACCCTGTCAAGACTTGTGCACCATATACAAAATGTATGATGTACCAGTAGCTTTTCAAGTGCAGCGTGCTCCAGATTAATTAACAGAGCATAAGTTCAGGTACATAAATCTGTTTATATGGTGCAAAAACTAGTGTAAATTATTAATAAATCTAACCCATGGTCTCATAATCCCCCAACAGATGCCATTTTTTATGTATAGATACTGCACAATTGTGATATTTCATTAGGAAAAATATTTGTGCCAAAACATGCACACATACTATAGCTCATGAACATATCACAAGTAAAGCACCTATGGCCCTTATTACTTGGGGCCTCGAAAACTCATAATTGACTCCTGATCAAAAGGTGTAATCAATTATACTGCTTGTATGCCTTTCCCTGTATTAGTTTTACTCCTCTTATTCACCGTGTCACTCCACTTATTCACCAGGTTCTCCAACTTACCCCATTTACTCACCATCGTTCTCCAATTATTCACCATGTTACTCCACTTATTCACCATGTTATTGCACTTATTCACAATGTTACTGCATTTATTAACCATGTTATCCAACTTATTCACTATGTTCACCAACTTACCCACCATCTTTCTCCAATTATTTACCATGTTACCAACTTATTCACCATGTTATCCCACTTATGCACCATGTTATCCCATGTCTTTAGTAACTTTACCACCATGTTTTTAGATAAACTGTCTAATCCTGAATGAAGTAATTAAAGTTAAGTTATTATCAAGAGTGCAATATCTGCAGGATACCTCAAACTAGTCATTTGGGCAGTGCAGTCCCTTGACTGATGTCCTAACAGTATCCAACATGACAGAATCACTGAAACTGAAACTGTCACTGAAAAAGACATGCGTGTATTGGTGGATGACAAGCTCACGTTTAGTGGCCAGTGTCAGGCAGCTGCTGCAAAGGCAAATAAAATAATGGGATGCATTAAAAGAGGCATAGATGCTCATGAGGAGAACATAATTTTACCTCTATACAAGTCATTAGTGCGACCACACTTAGAATACTGTGTACAGTTCTGATCTCCGGTGTATAAGAAAGACATAGCTGAGCTAGAGCGGGTGCAGAGAAGAGCGACCAAGGTTATTAGAGGACTGGGGGGTGTGCAATACCAAGACAGGTTATTACACTTGGGGTTATTTACTGTGGAATAATGAAGTCTTAGGGGTGATCTTATTACTATGTACAAGTATATGAGGGGACAGTACAAAGACCTTTCTACTGATCTTTCTACTCTGAGGCCTGAGACGGGGACAAGGGGGCATCTTCTACGTCTGGAGGAAAGAAGGTTTAATCATAATCACAGACGGGGATTCTTTACTGTAAGAGCAGTGAGACTATGGAAGTCTCTGCCGCATGATGTTGTAATGAGGGATTCACTACTAACATCTAAGAAGGGCATGGACGCCTTTCTTGAAAAGTATAATATTACAGGTTATATATACTAGATTCCTTGATAGGGCGTTGATCCAGGGAACTAGTCTGATTGTCCTATGGAGTCGGGAAGGAATTTTTTTCCCCAATGTGGAGCTTAGTGTTTGCCACATGGGTTTTTTTTGCCTTCATCTGGATCAACATGTTAGGCTATGGGTTGAACTAGATGGACTTAGTCTTCCTTCAACCTTAAAAAACTATGTTACTATGTTAGAATCGCTCCTGAAATAGCGGTTACATGCTTTATTCAATCTAGCTTGTACTCAAGGGGAACCGGTCATGTCCCCAAATGCTATTAACCTGTAGATACATGGTTAATCGGCAGGTTAATAGATTTACAATGCTGGCCAGCTGACTTACTGAAAGTGCGGCTACTGAGAGGAAATTAACTTTATTCTCCCTGTGAGCCGCCGGCTTTCAGTCATAGAGTAATGCACAGAGGGGCTGCACTCACTGCTTGCAGCATTATAAGCGGCGGCTGTAAACACACCCCGCCACTTTGATATTTCGCTTTAATGCGGATCTGTGTTTCAGGAGTGATTCTGTGACATTCAACCCTCCAAGTGAAATGAATTACGCCACTGTGGGCATGATTACAGCCCGGACTGCAGGACTAGTTTCAGCAACGGGACCGGCCAGATGACTAACAGAAGGTAATGTGCATGCACCGCCCCCATGGTTATAACTTAATTTATTACATTATTTAGCATTATATAGTTTCTAAAAAAAAATGGGATGGCAAAGTTATAAGAAAGCTTTGCTATAATGCATATTTTAGGAGGGCTAAATTGTCCTCTTCATCTGCTGCAGTAAAAGTGTGGTTATAAGCCTTGTCCATACCTTGTAGCTGAGGCAGATAGGCTCCTATTAATTTCGATCTTTTCTTTTCATAACCTTTCTGTGTGATGTCACCTGCCAAAAATAAGTGAAATGGATGAGAAAGGGAACTTATTTTTCATTGCTTCTATTTTTGTGAAATTGCACCAACGTTACATCAGACATCGGGGAAACACAAGCCAAAAGACGGGTCAGCAGAACATAAGCCACAACAGCCATATCCATTGCCAAAGCAACGAAGACACGGAAACACAGTTACTAACAGATATTCCCACCACATGTGTTTCCCAGTAAAATCCAGGGTTTTATTGAAGACCTCGCCTTTCAGTTACTTATTTATAGAAAAGACTCTCAGAAATGATATTGTCACTGAAAATAGTCATGAATCACACGTGCGTATGCAGGTTTATATGACAGAATACACAGCAGGGGTCATGTACGAAAACTCTCCTGAAATAACAATTCCAAATTACATCTTTATCATTACATCAGTACATTTAAATGCCATATAAAGCGTATACAAGACTGCACCATATTTCACAAGTCCATCATGATATTTTATGGCAGCCTGGAGAGTGTGAACTATTAAACGGTAGTCTGAGAAAGACTTTGCTGGGTATAATTTTACCTTTTCTACTGCTTATTGTCATATACGTTGGGTGCACAATTATTAGACAAGTGAGTATTTTTACCATATCATCGCTTTTATGCAGATTTTCCAACTCCACGCTGTATAAACCTGAATGCTTACTGTATAGAGCAGATCACATGATGTGTATTTGTGTAATTTGGGAGGTGCAGCCTGAGGATAGAACCCCCTTTATCAAGATGTGTAGAATTATTAGGCCAAAAAGAGCTTGAACTGACTGAAGAGTAAAAAATCGTCTTACAGAGGAATACAGTAAATTGCTAAGATATTGAGGTGTGACCACAGAACCATCAAAGTTTTGTTGCAAATAGTTAACAGGGTCGCAAAAATCGTGTTGAGAAAAAAAGACACACATTAACTCTCAAAGACTTGAGAAGAATCAAACGTGAAGCAACCAGGAAGCCATTATCCTCCAGTGCTGTCATATTCCAGAACTGTAACCTCCCTGGAGGCCCAGAAGTACGAGGTGTCCAGGCCTCAGAGACACGGCCGAGGTGAGGAAGGCTGAAACCCAACCACCACTGAGCAAGACACAGAAGGACAAGGTGTTCAGTGCTCAGAGACAAGGCCGAGGTAAGGAAGGCTGAAACCCGACCACTACTGATCAAGACTCAGAAGTACAAGGAGTTCAGTGCTCAGAGACACAGCCGAGGTAAGGAAGGCTGAAACCCAACCATCGCAGAGCAAGACACAGAAGTACAAGGTGATCAGTCCTCAGAGACACGGCCGACTTAAGGTAGGCTGAAACCCGACCACCCACTGAACAAGACCCAAAAGTTCAAGGTGATCAGTCCTCAGAGACACGGCCGACGTAAGGTAGGCTGAAACCCGACCACCCACTGAACAAGACCCAAAAGTTCAAGGTGATCAGTCCTCAGAGACATGGCCGAGGTAAGGTAGGCTGAAACCCGACCACCACTGAACAAATCTTTACTTTCAGTTTGGAGACAATGATACGCTCGTGCTCCAGGGTGGCCTGTGGGGGGCGCTCTATCTGGTGCTCTGCTTACATATTCATCTGTATGCTCTTATGACAGCTCACTGTGCCTTTACTGACCTGCCTCCTATTTTACACAATACCTCTACTAGTGCGGGGCTAGGTAAAATAGGAGGCAGGTCAGTGAAGGCATAGTGAGCTGTCATAACAGCATACAGATGAATATGTAAGCAGAGCACCAGATAGAGTGCCCCCCACAGGCCGCCCGGAGCACGAGCATATCATTATCTCCAAAGTGAAAGTAAAGATTACACAAGAACCACAGGATGGATTTCATCAACCAATGTATCATTTTAATCAGAGAGAGATAAAAGAGAGGCAAGAAGGAAAAAAGGGAAGGAAAGAAGGAAGGAAGGAGAGAGGAGGAACGAGAGTGAGAGGTAGAGAGAAGAACAGGAGCTAGAAGAAAAGAGAGACGTAACTAGAGAGGTAAAGAGAGAGAAGGAACAAGAGAAAGAATACGTGAGATAGAAAAAGAATGATGGAGAGACTGAGATAAAGAGAAGATACATAAGAGAAAGAAGGAAAATAAAAGAATGGATAAGAAAGAGAAGGAAAAGAGATGGATAAAGAGTCAAGGGAAGAGGCAGAAGGAGGGAGAGAGTGTAGATAGCAATGGATAGAGAGAAGGAAAGAGAGGGAGAAGTAAAAAGAGAAAGATACAGAGTTCTAAATGGTTAGGATACTACCGTGTGACAACAGCTGGGGTGTGGCAGGTTGCTTACCCCTGATCTATAAGTAATTTGTCCACCCCTGAACTAAGATAAATGATATTCTCTGCACATCGATCAAATCCTTAAGTTATCAGGATCATCTAATAGTGGTAAGTCAAAGTCAAGTTTATTTTTACCAGATTTCTGCAACGGTATGTACATACACACAGGGTTTCTCCCCGTCTTCAGCACTGGATGTAATGTCACTCACCCATCTTTCAGTCTAACAATGCCCTACAACGCTCACACAGCGATCTTCTCTGCCATAATTGGATTCCTGATTATTAATAATGCAGGGTGGCTTTCACCGTACCGCACATTAACGCTCTCTATAGAAGGCCACCCTACGTCACGAGAGATGATGAAAGCCACATGAGGCATACCCCATAAAGAACACATTCAGATCTAAAGTAATTATTGCCTTTACTACAAAAAAAAAAAAAAAAAAATGAAGAAGCCTTAAAGATAGACCGGCATAATGTGAACAGTGATCAATACATTAACTCTCACCACAAGAGGAAAGAAGGAAAATAATAAGTGCATGAAAGAGGATGAAGACAGGACGAAAATGGAAAATAAACAGGGTCCGTAACATTTAATTACATATGGAAGTCAAAATTTGTGCCTAATGCACTTCCCACCCCCCAAGTATCATCACGATGCTACGACAATCAGGCCACAGACTCAGGTGTGCAAATTTAGAGGCTTTGACACTTTTAGTGGAATTGATGAGAGCGGAGACTGGGAGAAGGTTGGCACATCTGCAGCCACAACCTCATGGGACTATGGAGTCTGACATGATGTGTATTTGAAGAGACAAAGCCTATGGACAGGTCTAATTGATCCATTGTAGATGAGCACCGATTACTAGTGTCACAAGTAGCATCATTACATAGTACTAGGCACAGGATACAATCAGTACCTGTACACTGTGCTATCAGAAGCTCTATAAAAGGGACTTGTTACTAAAGATGGCTTCTCACAAATAAGAAGGTCTTTATTATACCCTGATAAAAATGAGCTGATAGGGACAATAGTGCCAACTGACTTGGTCACATAATGGCCCTGGTACCTGAGGGTACAAAAGAGTTCCTCTGTGCTAAAAAAAAAAAAAAAGTTAACACTATTACAAATTAGTTGGACACTGTTAAAGATTTTGCACTGGGGCCAAGAAGCAGGTATAAAAATGGCCTCAGAAATGTGACCCAGTCCCTGACATAGCAGCAGGACTCAATTCCAACTGGATTCATAGCTTATATTTATAGAGGGGATGCAAGAGGGATTAGACAGTCATGATCTGTTGGACTAAACAGTTTTGTTCTTCACTCCCAATGACCCCCAAAGATACATAATGGAAAAGCTAGGCTTAGTGACTGTCCATCACATCACAAACTTGACATATGGATTATAAGAGTTGTTTAATCAGTTATTCGTCATGTTTTCCACCCCAACCAACAAGTCAAGTATCTGGCCTGTGTGGACAGAGAATAAGACCAATCATAAACATACATAATCAGATTGGTTCTCAGGACGAAGAGGGGAGGAAGATAAGCAAAAGGAATGGACGGCAGAAAAGCAACAGGATACTCTTCTTCCCCGACATCTGCCCTGACACATTAGATAGATGACCAGTCATTTTACATTAGCACCAATCCACAGCATTGATGATAACTTGCTGACTGTTGGACACCCACTGATCTCAAGAACGGAGCTCTGAAATGCCTTTTTGTAGTGGAGTGGAGATCACACAGGCAGACCACCGCTCCATTTATTGCTTATTGGACTACCTGAGCTTAAGGAGTACATAGCTGGGCTATATCCAGAAATCCCATAGGTAATGAATGTGTAACGATTCCAACCTCAGTGCTGAGCTGTCTGTGCAGTGATTGACAGCTCAGGTGTCCAGTCTGGTGCAGGAGCGTGCTCAGCTGTCTGTGCAGTAATTGACAGCTCGGCCGTCCAATCTGAGACTGGGAAGTGCTGAGCTCTCATCAGGTGCTCCCAGTTCCCTTGATTGTTCAGCTATTTAACTGAGCTGGTAGTCCCAAATGTGGTTGCTTTACTCTGTGCCTTATATTTTGCTTGTTGATCTATCGCTGCCTGACCTTGGACCTCATTCTGACCATCCATCTGTTTAACCCCTTTGCTCTGATCCGCTATCCTCCTGGTATTTTGACCTCGGACCGTTATCTAACTACGCCTTTGTCTCTTCTCTGATAAAGAAGTATTTGGCTATTGACCTCGAACTCCCTGAGTATCCCGACTCACGGCTTGTCCGTGAGAAGTCACTCAGCATCACAAAATGAAGCGATGGCCTGCATTTAGGGTCACTGCTGCACTCCACGTAGACATTTCAGAATCCCATTTCAAGGATTGGGGTATTGATGTGTTGGGAATAACCCTTAAGGTAATTTTCTTATTACATATTTCCTTTATTATTTAGAACAAGTTTTCATGTAAAATGTATATTACAGGGAACCTGCCTGGTTGGAAAACACTATTATCCTGCAGACATAGGATTATTTTGCAGGTTAATCGCTCTAAGAAGGTGCCTGGCCAATGTACTGAAAGTGCGGCACCCGGGAAAAAAATTAACTTCATTCGTCCCGGGAGCTGCCGCCTTTCAGCCATACAGGTATGCCGGCACAGCTACTTTAAATGCTTACAGCACTAAGAACAACAGCTGTAAGCATGCCTTGGCACTTTGATTGACAGCCGGCTCTATATTGTTGAAGCCAGTTCATTTACTCCCGGGTACACCACTTTCAGTATGGCTTGAGTGCACCTTCCTAACACTATTAACCTGAAGATTAACCCTGTATTAATTAAAAAAAAAAAAACAGAAATCTTGCAATTTTCACACTGACCACTAGGCCCAATACTAGACTCACACTTCAAATTCTATATATTAGACTTTTCAGTAGTCTCATTATCATCAATAACAAAATTAACAGTGAAAGGCAACACCTCTCACTAAAGTGGATAAAACAGGATTCACTACTCACAATCGGCAATGTCACAGCTCACCTCCTCCCCTTTCCTTCACTATGACCTTTGCCGCACTGCAGTATGCAATGATCAGAAGCTCAAACATAGTCAGTCGTAAGAAAGTCTATAGCTGGTAACGTCAAGTGACCAAAGGAATTAGTCATTATATAATAAGCTTCTGCTTCTTAGAATTCTGGGGGCTTGTTTTAGTTTGTGCACTTAAAGGGGAACCCGTCATGTCCAGAAATTTCACCTGTTGACATAGGGTTAATCTGCAAGTAAAATACTATTTAAAACCTATGTAGACGGCTTATTGAAGTAGCGGCTACAGGGAGAAAATTAAGTTATAGTCTCCCTCTAGCTGCTGATTCCCAGTCATAGGGGCAGTGCAGGGAGCGTAATCTCTACCCGGAACTTTGTGTGTTCACATCAGGCTGTCAATCAAAGGGGTCTGCCTGGTGATAGGTTTAAGGTGTTAAATTTAACCTATTTTTACTGAAAATCTAAAATGTTACGCGTAAAATATCAGAAATGTAAAGTATCAGAAAGCAAAAAATATAATATTATGGGTGATCTAACTGTGACTGATAGTGTACACATGGTATTTTCGGAAACAAAATAAATTATCACCTTATTGTGCTGACTCCCTGATTATTTATCTAGAAGAGACGAGCCCATTATTGTACGGTACTGGAGCCTGAGGACACCCCTGATAGATGAGTAATTGAAAATCTGCAGGTATGAAACGCATTTCACAGAATAGTGAGATGGAATCACTTTCATCCCGATTTCCTTTAAGTAAATCAGTTTAAGAAGCAGGTGACACATTTGCACTAAAGATGCCTGTCACACCCCGAGCACATGCACTGAATGTAAAATATTGAGAATTCAGCTGTATATACAGTACAGACCAAAAGTTTGGACACACCTTCTCATTTAAAGATTTTTCTGTATTTTCATGACTGAAAATTGTACATTCACACTGAAGGCATCAAAACTATGAATTAACACATGTGGAATTATATACTTAACAAACAAGTGTGAAACAACTGAAAATATGTCTTATATTCTAGGTTCTTCAAAGTAGCCACCTTTTGCTTTGATGACTGCTTTGCACATTCTTGGCATCCTCTTGATGAGCTTCAAGAGGTAGTCACCGGAAATGGTCTTCCAACAATCTTGAAGGAGTTCCCAGAGATGCTTAGCACTTGTTGGCCCTTTTGCATTCACTCTGCGGTCCAGCTCACCCCAAACCATCTCGATTGGGTTCAGGTCTGGTGACTGTGGAGGCCAGGTCATCTGGCGTAGCACCCCATCACTCTCCTTCTTGGTCAAATAGCCCTTACACAGCCTGGAGGTGTGTTTGGGGTCATTATCCTGTTGAAAAATAAATGATGGTCCAACTAAACGCAAACCGGATGGAATAGTATGCCGCTGCAAGATGCTGTGGTAGCCATGCTGGTTCAGTATGCCTTCAATTTTTAATAAATCCCCAACAGTGTCACCAGCAAAGCACCCCCCACACCATCACACCTCCTCCTCCATGCTTCACGGTGGGAACCAGGCATGTAGAGTCCATCCGTTCACCTTCTCTGCGTCGCACAAAGACATGGTGGTTGGAACCAAAGATCTCAAATTTGGACTCCTCAGACCAAAGCACAGATTTCCACTGGTCTAATGTCCATTCCTTGTGTTCTTTAGCCCAAACAAGTCTCTTCTGCTTGTTGCCTGTCCTTAGCAGTGGTTTCCTAGCAGCTATTTTACAATGAAGGCCTGCTGCACAAAGTCTCCTCTTAACAGTTGTTGTAGAGAGGTGTCTGCTGCTAGAACTCTGTGTGGCATTGACCTGGTCTCTAATCTGAGCTGCTGTTAACCTGCGATTTCTGAGGCTGGTGACTCGGATAAACTTATCCTCAGAAGCAGAGGTGACTCTTGGTTTTCCTTTCATGGGGCGGTCCTCATGTGAGCCAGTTTCTTTGTAGCGCTTGATGGTTTTTGCAACTGCACTTGGGGACACATTCAAAGTTTGCCCAATTTTTCGGACTGACTGACCTTCATTTCTTAAAGTAATGATGGCCACTCGTTTTTCTTTACTTGGCTGCTTTTTTCTTGCCATAATACAAATTCTAACAGTCTATTCAGTAGGACTATCAGCTGTGTATCCACCTGACATCTACACAACACAACTGATGGTCCCAACCCCATTTATAAGGCAAGAAATCCCCCTTATTAAACCTGACAGGGCACACCTGTGAAGTGAAAACCATTTCCGGTGACTACCTCTTAAAGCTCATCAAGAGAATGCCAAGAGTGTGCAAAGCAGTCATTAAAGCAAAAGGTGGCTACTTTGAAGAACCTAGAATATAAGACATATTTTCAGTTGTTTCACACTTTTTTGTTAAGTATATAATTCCACATGTGTTAATTCATAGTTTTGATGCCTTCAGTGTGAATGTATAATTTTCAAAGTCATGAAAATACAGAAAAATCTTTAAATGAGAAGGTGTGTCCAAACTTTTGGTCTGTACTGTATGATCCATGTATCCATCAGAGTGTAAACCATTGTATTTGTTGTGACAGGTCACTGCGAGACCGTCACTGCGAGACCGTCACATCGACCTGCTGCGACAAATAAGGTGGATTACAGCCTGACGGATAGCTCATCACTGGGCGAGTGGCCTCATTCTAACTTTATTATTGATTTCAGGCTGTCGAAGAAGATGAGGATATGGGTATTTGATTTTAAGAAAATAAATAGAAATAAACTTTTGGATGAGTCAAGAAGGTTACAGAGAAGGAATAACAAAGATCACAGCTCACAAACCATTACACCTGCAGGGATGCAGAATCAATTTAATGGAGTAAAGACTTTTATGCACTGTAAAATGCAGCTACTTTCATGGGTATTTAAAGAGACACTGTAAAGCGATCTTCCCACTATGTCAGGGATGTCAAATTAAAAAATTAAAAATCTTGGACAAAGTCCCTGGCCAACCTTGATATTTATTAAAAAAAATGTCTACAATTTTGGAAGGTTTTCCTTATCATTCCTTACAGAATTATGGCCCCACATAGTCCTCATTACAGAATAATGGGCCCCCACATAGTCCTCCATACAGAATAATGGGACCCACATAGTCATCCATACAGAATAATGGAACCCACATAGTGCTCCATACAGTATAATGGGCCCCACATAGTCCTTCATACAGAATAATGGGCCTCACATAGTCCTCCATACAGAATAATGGCCCCACATAATCCTCCATACAGAATAATGGGCCCCACATAATCCTTCATACAGAATAATGGGCCTCACATAGTCCTCCATACAGAATAATGGCCCCACATAATCCTCCATACAGAATAATGGGACCCACATAGTCCTGCATACAGTATAATGGGCCCCCATAGTCCTCCATACAGAATAATGAGACCCACATAGTCCTCCATACAGTATAATGGCCCCACATAATCCTCCATACAGTATAATGGGACCCACATAATCCTCCATACAGTATAATGGGCCCCACATAGTCCTCCATACAGAATAATGGCCCCACATAGTCCTCCATACAGAATAATGGGCCCCACATAGTCCTCCATACAGTATAATGTGCCTCACATAGTCCCACATACAGAATAATGCTCCCACATAATGCTCCATACAGAATAATGGGACCCACCATAGTCATCCATACAGTATAATGGCCCCACATAGTCCTCCATACAGTATAATGGCCCCACATAGTCCTCCATACAGTATAATGGTCCCACATAGTCCTCCATACAGAATAATGGGCCCCACATAGTCCTCCATACAGAATAATGGGCCCCACATAGTCCTCCATACAATATAATGGGCCCCACATAGTCCTCCATACAATATAATGGCCCCACATAGTCCTCCATACAGTATAATGGGCCCCACATAGTCCTCCATACAGAATAATGGGCCTCACATAGTCCTCCATACAGAATAATGGGCCCCACATAGTCTCCATACAGAATAATGGGCCCCACATAGTTCTCCATACAGAATAATGGGCCCCACATAGTCCTCCATACAGAATAATGGGCCCCACATACAGAATAATGGGCCCCACATAGTCCCACATACAGAATAATGGGCCCCACATAGTCCTCCATACAGAATAATGGGCCCCACATAGTCCTCTATACAGAATAATGGGCCCCACATAGTCCTCCATACAGAATAATGGGCCCCACATAGTCCTACATGCAGAATAATGGGCCCCACATAGTCCTCCATGCAGAATAATGGGCCCCACATAGTCCTCTATACAGAATAATGGGCCCCACATAGTCCTCTATACAGAATAATGGGCCCCACATAGTCCCACATACAGAATAATGGGCCCCACATAGTCCTCCATACAGAATAATGGACCCCACATAGTCCCACATACAGAATAATGGGCCCCACATAGTCCTCCATACAGAATAATGGGCCCCACATAGTCCTCTATACAGAATAATGGGCCCCACATAGTCCTCCATACAGAATAATGGGCCCCACATAGTCCTACATGCAGAATAATGGGCCCCACATAGTCCTCCATACAGAATAATGGGCCCCACATAGTCCTCCATACAGAATAATGGGCCCCACATAGTCCTCTATACAGAATAATGGGCCCCACATAGTCCCACATACAGAATAATGGGCCCCACATAGTCCTCCATGCAGAATAATGGACCCCACATAGTCCTCCATGCAGAATAATGGGCCCCACATAGTCCTCCATGCAGAATAATGGGCCCCACATAGTCCTACATGCAGAATAATGGGCCCCACATAGTCCTCCATACAGTATAATGGGCCCCACATAGTCCTCCATACAGAATAATGGGCCCCACATAGTCCTCCATACAGAATAATGGGCCCCACATAGTCCTCCATACAGAATAATGGGCCCCACATAGTCCTCCATACAGAATAATGGGCCCCACATAGTCCTCCATACAGTATAATGGGCCCCACATAGTCCTCCATACAGAATAATGGGCCCCACATAGTCCTCCATACAGTATAATGGGCCCCACATAGTCCTCCATACAGAATAATGGCCCCACATAGTCCTCCATACAGAATAATGGGCCCCACATAGTCCTCCATACAGTATAATGTGCCTCACATAGTCCCACATACAGAATAATGCTCCCACATAATGCTCCATACAGAATAATGGGACCCACCATAGTCATCCATACAGTATAATGGCCCCACATAGTCCTCCATACAGTATAATGGCCCCACATAGTCCTCCATACAGTATAATGGTCCCACATAGTCCTCCATACAGAATAATGGGCCCCACATAGTCCTCCATACAGAATAATGGGCCCCACATAGTCCTCCATACAATATAATGGGCCCCACATAGTCCTCCATACAATATAATGGCCCCACATAGTCCTCCATACAGTATAATGGGCCCCACATAGTCCTCCATACAGAATAATGGGCCTCACATAGTCCTCCATACAGAATAATGGGCCCCACATAGTCTCCATACAGAATAATGGGCCCCACATAGTTCTCCATACAGAATAATGGGCCCCACATAGTCCTCCATACAGAATAATGGGCCCCACATACAGAATAATGGGCCCCACATAGTCCCACATACAGAATAATGGGCCCCACATAGTCCTCCATACAGAATAATGGGCCCCACATAGTCCTCTATACAGAATAATGGGCCCCACATAGTCCTCCATACAGAATAATGGGCCCCACATAGTCCTACATGCAGAATAATGGGCCCCACATAGTCCTCCATGCAGAATAATGGGCCCCACATAGTCCTCTATACAGAATAATGGGCCCCACATAGTCCTCTATACAGAATAATGGGCCCCACATAGTCCCACATACAGAATAATGGGCCCCACATAGTCCTCCATACAGAATAATGGACCCCACATAGTCCCACATACAGAATAATGGGCCCCACATAGTCCTCCATACAGAATAATGGGCCCCACATAGTCCTCTATACAGAATAATGGGCCCCACATAGTCCTCCATACAGAATAATGGGCCCCACATAGTCCTACATGCAGAATAATGGGCCCCACATAGTCCTCCATACAGAATAATGGGCCCCACATAGTCCTCCATACAGAATAATGGGCCCCACATAGTCCTCTATACAGAATAATGGGCCCCACATAGTCCCACATACAGAATAATGGGCCCCACATAGTCCTCCATGCAGAATAATGGACCCCACATAGTCCTCCATGCAGAATAATGGGCCCCACATAGTCCTCCATGCAGAATAATGGGCCCCACATAGTCCTACATGCAGAATAATGGGCCCCACATAGTCCTCCATACAGTATAATGGGCCCCACATAGTCCTCCATACAGAATAATGGGCCCCACATAGTCCTCCATACAGAATAATGGGCCCCACATAGTCCTCCATACAGAATAATGGGCCCCACATAGTCCTCCATACAGAATAATGGGCCCCACTTACTCCCCAGGATCGCGGGCTAAATAAATTCACCCTGAGGGCCAGAGTTTGACATGAATGTTCTATATGTTGAGTAATATATTGTTTTTGAGTTTTTTAGAACGGCTGTGAGAGTCTGATTGCAGTGACCAACAATGGGATTACTGACAAAAGTTTCCCAAAAAAAAAAAAGTATAATGTATGCCCCCCACGATTATCTCTTTTCCACCATAGCTAAAGTTACAAAAATCACCCAAATAACTTGAATATATGTTTATTAATTATACTGGTGTCTATAAATTATTTTAGGGTTTAATTATTTAAGGTACAGTCAACAGGAGGCTCCTGGGCAGCAAACAAATTGTTTGATCAGTGTGTAAATAAGCTCTCTACCAGAAAGAAAAATCTCCCTCTAAGGCCACAGCCCCACTATCAGTATTTGGTCAGTATTTTTTCTCAGGAGTGGGAGACAAAACCAGGAGAGGAACAATCAGAGAAAAGGTATAATAGAAACAAGTCACCACTTCTGCATTTATCACCCACTCCTGGTTTTGGCTCCCACTCCTGAGAAAAAATATTGACCGAATACTGATAGTGGGGCCGTGGCCTTGTGCACGTATACACATTAGATGGCTGACACCTGAACGATGCTTTGATCGATCATTCAGCTGACAGCCACCTGAGGCATCTCTTCCATACACAGGAGTGCTCGCTTGTTCCTCCGAGCGCTCCTGTGTTCTCTATGAGACAGTTGAGGACAGACATTTCTCCCCTCCGGCAGAACAAAGCAATCGACAGTCTGAAATTAGACATGCCCATTCGACATCTCCCCCAACAATCAGTTGGCCGACGGCCCCATATGCATTAGAGAGTCAGCCAAACTAGTCAACATCGGCAGGTTTGGCCAACATCTGTCACTTATTTTTTACACCTAATCTGAGAGCAGCATAATGTAGAGGCAGAGACCCGGATTCCAGTGATGTGTCACTTACAGGTCTGCTTAATGTAGTTTTGATAAAATCACTGTTTTATCAGCAGGAGATTATCATTAGAGGACTAGTAAACCTGCTACCAGGTAGTCCTCTATATTCATGAGCTCTGTATAACCCCACCCCCAACACTGATTGGCAGCTTTCTGTGTACACTGTGCATAGGCATAAACCTGCCAAGTTCTCTCCCTACCAGAAGAGTGCGGCTTTGCACACTTTTACCCATGAAGTATTGCCTGAGAGACTCTATAAACCTGTTGGATCTCCTAATGAGAACCAAAATCCTCTTCCGACCAGAGATAATTTAATTTGTAAAGAGCTCAGATACAATACCAGACACCGCCAGCATACAAGAAGGGAGCTTTCCATATTGCGTCTTTAATTAGGCCTTACCAAGTCTGAAAAATGCTGACAAATTCATGTAATTTATCCAAATAGACACATTTTAGCTTGGATAAACATTCTGATCTTGTACTCGGAATATTCATTCCATTCACAGCAATAAAACATCCAAAAATCTGTTCAATCCGTTAGTTCAGAATCTTTCCTTGCTCCTTGTGGTTAAACACCCAGTTCGACTCAGAAGTTCATCCGGTGGTGACATTACTCAGACTAGACAAGGGAAAGACTCAGGGCACGTGTGGGACACAAGCGCAGCTCCAAAAGTAATGAGAATGCAAACAAACCCAAGTTTTCTTGGCACCCTCCCAGCCGAGAGAAAAGAGAAATGCATCCAAAGATTAAACATGTTGGAGCTGTCCAAGAAATCCGCAGAGTGGCTGCATCTTGTCCACTATTAGGGTAGTATGTGCAGACGACATCTTTCTCCGATGGATTCTGCCTGGAAGTCGTCAGAATAAGCACTATAAAAACGTCAAAAAGAATGAGCATATGCACAGCAATGTCAAAAAGCCTTGCTGTGCATATGTTCAGTCTTTTTGAGATTCTTTTACCCAGGACTATTATATTTTTTTACTACAGGACTAATAACTAACAGGCGAGTAGTTGCTAACAGAGGCAAGTACCCGCTTGCTCTACCTGGCGCCAGCAAAGAGTGGTTGCTAACTACCGGCCTGTTGTGACCAGTGTCGATCTCTGCTCGCATAGAGTGGACACAGATCGCTCCTGCCAACGATTCAGTGGCTTCAGTTGCCCCATGTCAACAGAGCAGCTCTATTTCTTCTGGGCTGCTCTGTTGACGAGGCATTACTGCCGGCGTCATGCTGACTGACAGCTAGCTCCAAGCAACTTGGCAGCAGGGAGCCGGCTGTCAATCAGCAAGATGTCAGCAGTCACACCCTATCAACAGAGCAGAGGAGAAGCCACAAAGAAATCCACAGCATCAAATAAGCAAAAAGTATTGTGTACAGATTTTCTTGCCGCTGTGCCGCTATGGAGTAAAAAAAAAAAAGCAGTATACTCAACTTCTCTATTTCCAGGTAATTACAAGACCACTGCAGCAAATCACAGGCTCCAATGATTATGGCCTACATGTCATTGCCGGAGACCGGAATATAGAGACCGGCAAGCATGACCACAGGAGCGGCAGAAGATTGGGAAGGGAGGTACAGTGCGTTTTTTTTAATTATTTTAAACCAGTATCCAAACTTGTAGATTTTGCAACTTATTTGCATTTCATGAGCAAGAAAATCTGCAACTTCAGTGTAAATTTTTTTTTCCCCTCATTCGAAATGTAAAAGTCCCGACTGCAGATAAATTTTCATGCAGAAAACTTCCTTAGCATTTTCCTAATGTCGTCTCATCTTGTCACATTTAAATGTACGGTATATTTGCATGGGAAGCAGCTTAGATTAAATCTCACCATACAAATCAGTTTCCTCCTTTTTTTTGCCATAAAATGGTGCAATTAATTTATTGTTGTCAAACAAATGAACAATGTTAAATTATCAAGCTTCAAAATGCATAGACAAAATGAGTACGTGACATGCTTAAAAATTACTTTCAAAGATCAGAAAGCAGAATTTCAAGAGGACATGACATAACTTGGGCACACTTGGTGAGGTGGATCCTCTAAGTTTAAGTAGGAAACAGAGTTACTGGAGGCAAACTAAAAGTCTTAAAGGCGTCCAGGAAGCTGCAAGGGGACAGGAGATGTCCTGGAAGCTGCAGGTGGACACACAGAGGCAAACTGAAAGTCTGAAAGGGGTCTTGGAAGCCGCAAGCGGACAGGAAACGTCCTGGAAGCTGCAGGTGGACACACAGAGGCAAACTGAAAGTCTGAAAGGGGTCTTGGAAGCCGCAAGCGGACAGGAAACGTCCTGGAAGCTGCAGGTAGACACAGAGAGGTAAACCAAAAGTCTAAAAGGGGTCCTGGAAACCTATGACAAGTAGCAGGGTTACTGGAAGTCACATACAAACAAGTGAAGTCCTGAAGAACACAGACAAGTAGCAAGGTTTTTGGAGACCACAGACAAATAATTCAAGGGACTGGAAAACACAGGCAGCAAGGAGACGGTCTGGAGCATGTGGACGGGAACCATGCACAAACTAAAAGAGTTACTAGAAAGTCTTAATGCAATATCAAGATACAGGCATGAGTCTCGGGAGGCCTGATATAGGCTTAGGAAACACAACACATGGGAGCACACAGGGCTACTCGCAAAGCCTGATGTGGAACACAAGAAAATCTAACGGACCGGGGCAGGTGCATAACATTCGGATGTCTACAATAGCCGTAGTAATGACAAAGAAATGTCTGTACAGTCTCTCCTAATACTGGGGGAGACTCCTCTTCTGTTTGTTAAACATCTTATATTCTGCAATACAATTATAGGACCACCCGGTCATGAAGATGACAATCTCACATCGCTACTTGGTATATAAGGATCTGGTCTTGTTGCATATAATGACATGATGTAAAAACATGATGGCAAAACTATTGTCAAAAATCCAAACCTGTTGCATTTTTGGTCACAAGTTGCAATCAACTTTCCCATCACTGGCTACAAAGTAAGTTTGTACGACTGCAACCTGTGATTTGGTTTTATAGCAAAAAAACATATCGGAAATCCAAAATAGACACAGCATATCACAGACAAACAACACTCATTTTTTTGCCCTGTGACTTGTCTGAGATTGGTCACAAGACCAAAATCAATGTGTTGCCATAACGAATCTGTCAGCAAGTTTTTGCTACCCCATCTGAGAGCAGTATGATGTAATAACAGAAACCTCGATTCCAGCGATGTGTCACTTACTGGGCTGCTTGCTGTAGTTTTCATAAAATCACTGTTCTATGTTCTATCTGCTGCAGATTTACCAGTTCTGTGAATGCTGAGCTCTGTATAACCCCGCCCACACCACTGATTGGCAGCTTTCTGTGTGCACTGTGCATAGGCAGAAAGCAGACAATCAGTGGTGAGGGTGTGGTTATACACAAGTCATTAATATGGAACACTAAATGTTACTAGTCCTCTAGTGATTATCTCCTGCTGATAAAACTGTGATCTTATCCAAACTACAGAAAGCAGCCCAGTAAGTGACACATCGCTGGAATCAGGGTCTCTTGTCTCTACATCATGCTGCTCTCAGATTCCCTTTATAGAAGACCTCTCACCAAATTTTTACAAGTTGAGCTGGACACATGATGTAATAGCGGCTGCAGAGCAGAATGAAAACTTTTTTTTTCCGCCTCTCGGTTGAGATATTAGCAATTAAAGTATTTGGCACCTAATGAGTTAACTTTAGTTAAGTCCAAGAAGGTGTTATCAGACAGCAACTCCTACAGGGAAAAGAAGTACTACCTGATAAACACCCATTTGTACTTAAAGGGGTATTCCCATCTCCAAGATCCTATCCCACCCAATATGTAGTAGGTGTAATATAAATACTAGCAAATACCTTCAATTAGAAATGTAGTTCTTCTGATTAGCTATGTGACTTACCCCATGTACAGTGCATTGCAGTAGCTTAGGTATCCATGGTTATCACCACTAACAACTTACTGTCAATATATGAGTGGTCGTAACCATGGATACCTAAGCTACTGCAATGCCCTGCACATGGGATAAGCGACATCGCTAATCAAAAGAAATATACTACATTTCTAATTGGAGGTATTTGCTAATATTATCATTATTACAACTACAACATATTGGGATAGGATTTTGACGATGAGAATACCCCTGTAACAAAAGTTAACTCATTAGGTGCCAAATACTTTGATTGCTAATATCTCTGCAACAGAGAGGCAATTTAAAAAAAAAAAAAAAGATTTATTCTGCTCTGCAGCCATTATTGTGCCCAGCTCAGAATGAAAAATTTGGTGTAAGGTCGACTTTAAGCATTTAAAAATGTTTTGACTCAAGGCTCTTCAAGACCACATTGCACAAGGAAACAACCTCCGGGCCCAACAAACTACACAGAGCGCGTGACATGTTTAGATATTAATCAGAAAACGAAGAAAAGAAGAAAAAAAAATAATTACAAAGATTAAATACAAAATAAGAGAAAAATTCCTTCTGAATTATTTCTCTCTTATTTTTAGATCCATATTTCCCCCCAAGAAATCATTTTCTCAGAGTTGTTTGCTGATGACTCAAGTTTGGTGTCAGCCGCTTGGCAGCGGGGATTACGGGGAAAGAAAGCTGTTTGTGTAGCGTTTCATGAGTCATATTTTATACCATCTTTACCAATCCAGGCATTTTAGATTGAGTATGGATTTATGCTCTAAGGACTTTTTATTCCGTCTCAGAAATGGGAAAAAGTTACCAATTAAAATGCAATCATGAAATAATCCTCACTGAGCCGCCCACAAGAAATATACAATCTCATGACCCATCTGGACATTCGGCAACAATAGTATTTCTATATATCCTGAAAATATCCCTGAAACGGCATAAAAACGCTACATTTTTCATTCTTAATGAAGCTGCTGAGAACCATCCTCAGTCTCATCTGATTAGTTACACGGATGTCCGCGCCTAGAGTCGCTACTAATCAGAATGTTCTCATTAAAGGGCTTCTTCAGGACTTAATAAATAAAAAACTATTATGCCAGCAGGAAATGAGATCAAATTAAAAAAGAACATTGACGTACCTGTTATATTCCTCTGTGGATCAACGCCTGCTTTCTTTATTTTGCTGCAGTGATGAGGTGTTGTACATCCATGTGACCGCTGCAGCCAATCACTGGCTTCAGTTTTGATGCTCACATGTACAGTATGAAGATGATGAGGTCAGTGATTGGTTAAAGCAGGGACGTCCTCGCAGCAGGCCAATAAATCACAAGAGGCGTGGGCATCAGTGGTGGAGGAGATGGGGATATTTATCTTATTATCACATAGCCTGTTGTTAAATATTGTGGCCGATAAGGTGGAAATAGTGATGTACTTAGAATGGAAAATATATTACACTATATGCATTAAGACGAGGAGAATGGCCTCTCTGGCAAAAAAGAGTGCGTCTAATTAAAGTTTAAAGAGGTTTTCCGTTTTTAGGAATACCCTACACCCAGGCAGTGTGTTTTAAAAAAAAAAAGACTTTAGGATTGCTACTTCCAATAGGTGGCACTAGAGTTCTAGTCCTCTTCCTCTATAGAGAGACAATTTGCATAAAAAAAAACCCTGATCTTTACTCACCCTCCCCAGGTCCAGTTACAAATCTCCACCATGGCTCTCAGTGTCTGTTATTATCTGCTGTGCTGATGTCACATCGACAGAGCTGCAGCCAATCAGTGAACTTATCAACACTTGCAATCTACTTGGATAGAGCCGCTAGACACAATGATTTGCTGGAACGCCATCAACATGACATCAAGGAGACACCAGGAACAACAGCAAGGGCTCAGCGCTGGACCTGTGGAGGGTGAGTAAAATTAAGGATTGCACTAGGGACAGGGGTTCTGTGAAAATGGAAAAGCCTTTCATTGACAGTGCTGTTCTCAAAATTAAAAATACCAGAATCTTATTTGAAATCCAAAAGACACTGTTGTAAGTCAATGCGTTCATCGTGATACTTTGGAAATTGATCCATTGTACTAATTAGGTCTCTGGTAAGAAGAGAAGCCATGACTGCCATGATGAGACTTAGTCGTAACTTTTTGAAACTTTCGCAGTGAAAAACTGGGCACAACCTGGCATTGTGCAGTAATATGCACTCTTTAGAGTACAGAACCCATACGGTAATTTCCATTCCACGTTTTATCAGGTGCCATATCATGGAGATGATTCCCCCAGTAAAGCATTCTATACAGTACTGTATGGATGCACCATTTGTCAAGTACATAAATGGGGAATCTTTCAAGGCCTTCTAGGATTTTACTCCACTCTTGACACTGTGGGAAAATGGGCTTGGTTAGCTAGGCAAATAGGTTAAATCCAGATTTATGCCTTTTAAAAAAGTTGCAAAATAGAAGAGGCAACTCATCTTCTTAGGGCAGAGACAGACTGCTGTATAACTCGTGCGATGAGTGCATCGCACTGAACGGACTGGCCGGCACCTCTCCTGACCTGAGGGTGACAGCATGACGTATTTCTATGCAGCTGTCAAACTCAGGTCAGGAGAGGTGCTGGCCAGTACGAGGTTTATGATGCAATCCTCGCACAAGAAATACAGCAGTCTGTCTCTGCCCTTAAAGTTGGCCTAAAAATTGGAGAAACATTCTAGACATAAATTTTATATTTAAAGATGTGCCACATTTATTATCATTGTGCAACACTAAGAAATTTGGTGCATACAATGGCAAAGCTGCCAGAAACAAAAACATATCTGACCTCAACAGCTCCCATCATGATCAATTCCCCCCAAAGTGCCATCACCTATATACTGTATTAAGGGAATGTAGAGAATCCATGTATTTAGCACATCTTTGGACATCTTTGACAACCTTTACACCACCTCTTAGTTGGCTTACTTTAGACCAGTTATTTTGACAAAATTTTGAAAATTTGGGAGCAATCTGTCAAATTTATGCCACACATCATCCTACTATGCAACACCCACTTCCAGTTATGCCATGCTCTTCGTCAACTGAGGATCTGAAAGTGCCTAAAACACATCATAAATATGGTGCTAAACATGTCTGTTAGGTGGCCCTGGCTTTGGCGCAAACTAAGTCAGCATTTTGGCACATTTTGCTCAATAAATCTTCCACAGTATCTGCGTTTTTCAGATCTGTGTATTACAAGTACAGGAGGTGGGACAAAGACTGTCTGCGGGTTTCCTGACTCAAACTCTAAAGCTTCATAACCATATAGGAAGCTTGTCGATATCAGGTTCAGGAGACCCACAGCTCACCCGAGACTTGGGGTCCATACTTGGACTTTGATATATGAATGTCTGAGTTCGCCTTTACGAATCATAAAAGCATAAACCTTCCTGAACATGGCTGCCACCAGAAATTTCAGGGCCCCATACTGGCAACATTTTCGAGCCCCTTTGAGGCTCCGCCCAGGCTCCACCTCAGCTCCGTCTCCATCCCTCAAACCTTCCACAGTCCCACCGCCCACTCCTGGAAAAACTCCACTTCTGCACCACATCCTCACCAATCACACATTAACAGTCCCCATCGAACACAGCAGCAGTCAGTAGGGTTGAACTTAGTGGTGCTAAGTAGTTTGCAGGCAGACAGAGACGGCCGCCAACTTCACACTGCATGAGAAGGGAAGGTGGCACAAGTACAGTAGTGGGTGGGCCAGCGGGTGGGTGAATGGGAGGAGTGGGTGCGTGCACCTTATCACTTTAGGGCTCTCAACTCCTGCATATAATGTGCCGCAAGGGCAAGAGGCGCGCCAGCAGCTTAGGAACAGAGGGCGGGCCAGAAAAGTCTGACGTCACTCATGTCAGACACAGCCAGACCCCTCTGTAGCGACCAGACAATGTAAGTAGCTGAAGCTGCGAGTGACTAGGCTCCGGGACGTAAGGCTGCGTGCCCACTATGCGTTTTTCAAGCATTTTTGCTGTGGAATTTCCGCAGCGAAAACGCTTAAAAAACGCTTGGTAATACGTGCCCCATGGTCCCCAATGCTAATCCACATGTGCTGTCCACATGCTGCGGAAATTTCCGCTGCGGATTATCATTGCGGAAAAATCCGCAGCATGTCCATTATTTTTGCGGATACGTGGCGTAATTGCCGCCATTGACTTGCATTGAATCGCTTAATATCTGCATGACTACATGTGCACATGCGGATATTAAGCGATTCAATGTGCGGATGGTACCCGGGTCTGGAGAAGAGGAGACTCTCCTTCAGACCCGGGTACCATAGTACCTGTTAACCCCTTAAGCCCCGAGGGTGGTTTGCACCTTAATGACCAGGCCAATTTTTACAATTCTGACCACGGTCACTTTATGAGGTAATTACTCTGGAACGCTTCAACGGATCCCCCTGATTCTGAGATTGTTTTTTCGTGACATATTGTACTTCATGATTGTGGTAAAATTTCTTCGCTATCACTTGCGTTTATTTGTGAAAAAAACGGAAATTTTGCGAAAATTTAGAAAATTTTGCAATTTTCAAAATTTTAATTTTTATGCCCTTAAATCAGAGAGATATGTCACACAAAAGAGTTAATAAATAACATTTCCCACATGTCTACTTTACATCAGCACAATTTTGGAACCAAATTTTTTTTGGTAGGGAGCTATAAGGGTTAAAAGTTGACCAGCGATTTCTCATTTTTCCAACAAAATTGACAAAAACATTTTTTTAGGGACCACATCACATTTGAAGTCACTTTGAGAGGTCTTTATGACAGAAAATACCCAAAAGTGACACCATTCTAAAAACTGCACCCCTCAAGGTGCTCAAAACCACATTCAAGAACTTTATTAACCCTTCAGGTGCTTCACAGGAATTTTTTGAATGTGGAAGAAAAAAATGAACATTTAACTTTTTTCACAAAAATGTTACTTTAGACCCAATTTTTTTTATTTTCACAGGGGTAACAAGAAAAAATGGACCCCAAAATTTGTTGTGCAATTTCCCCTGGGCACGCAGATACCCAATATTTGGGGAAAAAAACACTGTTTGGGCGCACGGCAGGGCTCGGAAGGGAAGGAGCGCCATTTGACTTTTTGATTGTAAAATTTGCTTGAATAATTAGCGGACGCCATGTTGTGTTTGGAGAGCCCCTGTGTGCCCAAACATTGGAGCTCCCCCACAAGTGACCCCATTTTGGAAACTAGACCCCCCAAGGCACCTATCTAGGTGCATAGTGAGCACTTGGAACCCCCAGGTGCTTCACAAATTGATTCGTAAAAATGAAAAAGTGTTTTTTTTTTCACTTTTTCATTTTTACGAATCAATTTGTGAAGCACCTAGGGGTTCCAAGTGCTCACTATGCATCTAGAGAGGTGCCTTGGGGGGTCTAGTTTCCAAAATGGGGTCACTTGTGGGGGAGCTCCAGTGTTTGGGCACACAGGGACTCTCCAAATGCAACATGATATCCGCTAACAAATTATCGGCTCACATTGTTAGCGGACACCATGTTGAGTTTGGAAAGCCCCTGTGTGCCCAAACATTGGAGCTCCCCCACAAGTGACCCCATTTTGGAAACTAGACCCCACCAAGGCACCTATCTAGATGCATAGTGAGCACTTGGAACCCCAGGTGCTTCACAAATTGATTAGTAAAAATGAAAAAATGTAAAAAAAAACACTTTCATTTTTACGAATCAATTTGTGAAGCACCTAGAGGGTTCCAAGTGCTCACTATGCATCTAGATAGGTGCCTTGGGGGCTCTAGTTTCCAAAATGGGGTCACTTGTGGGGGAGCTCCAATGTTTGGGCACGCAGGGGCTCTCCAAACGCAACATGGCGTCCGCTAACAATTTGAGACGATTTTCCATTCAATTTGTTAGCGGACACCATGTCGCGTTTGGAGAGCCCGTGATGTGCCTAAACAGTGGAGCTCCCCCATAAGTGACCCCATTTTGGAAACTATACCCCCCAAGGATTTTATTAAGGTGTATAACCCAGAGGTACGACACAGAATTTGTTTACATTAGGTCATCATATTGAATAAGTTGTCATTAGTCTTGAGCGCAAGTGCTCGCTACTTGAGTTTGCATCGGGTACTCAGGTATGCACCATGTACAGCGTGTGCTCGAGTGACATGCTCGAGTCCCTGCTCCGCATGTTTCACGGTTATTAGACACCCAAAAAAAAACATGCGGGGATCGCTCGTGCATGGCAGGCAATCCCCGTAAAGATTTTTTGGCCACGAAGCATATGGGGCAGAGACTCGAGCATGTCACTCAAATACCCACGATACTCAATGCATACCAGAGCACCCGATGCAAACTCAAGTAGCGAGCACTTGCGCTCAACACTAGTCGCCATATCGTCATCTTTTTTTCTTACTTTTGAAAAAAATCCCAACCTCATCACAACCCTAACCCCAACCCCAGACCTAACCCTAGCATAACCCTAGCCCTAGCACAACCCTAACCCTAGCACAACCCTAGCCCCAAACCCAGCCCTAACCCTAGCCCAATCCTAACCCAAGAGTTTATTTTTGACGCCGTTCCTTGTGCGGTATAAGTGATTAGACGACTTTATTCTACGGGTCAGTGTGATTACAGCAATACCAGAATCATATGGGGTTTTTATGACTGACAGCTGTCACACACTAAAAGACGCATTTTTTGTAAAATCTAGTTTTTGCATCGCCATATTTTGAGAGCTATAATTTTTCCAGATTTTGGCAGACAGTCATGTGACGGCTCGTTTTTTGCGGGATGACTTGACGTTGTTATTGGTGCCATTTTCAGGCACGTGACATTTTTTGATCGCTTTCTATTCCGATTTTTGGGAGGCAGAATAAACAAAAACCAACAATTCAGGAATTGTTTTGTTTTTTTTGTTTTTTATTCTCTTCCGCGTGTGGTAAAATTGATAAGGTAGCTTTATTCTTTGGGTCAGTACGTTTACAGCGGTACCACATTTATATCGTTTTTCTATGTTTTGCACTTTTACATAATAAAAGCAATTTTATAGAAAAAAATATTTTTTAGCATCGCTTTATTCTGAGAGCAATAACTTTTTTATTTTTCGGATGATGGAGCTGTATCACGGCTTGTTTTTTGCGGGACGAGATGACGTTTTCAGCGGTACCATTTTTATTTATATTTGTCTTTTTAATCGCGTGTTATTCCATTTTTTGTTTGGCGGTATGGTGATAAAGCATTGTTTTTTGCTTTGTTTTTTTTTACCGTGTTCACTGAAGGGGTTAACTAGTGGGACAGTTTTATAGGTCAGGTTGTTCCGGACGCGGCGATACCAAATATGTGTACTTTTATTGTTTTTTTTGTTTTTTCTTTATAATAATATTTATTGATGGGTACATTATATTTTTATTTTTGGTGGATTATTATTATTTTTTTTTTTTTTATATTTTTGCAAGTTTTTTTTTATTTTTTTTTCACTTTCTGGAAGCTTATATAGTTTATTACTTTGTCCCACTCTGGGACTTTCACTTTTTTTTCTCTGATCACCTGCATGGCACAGGAATGCAGCACCATCCCTGTGACATGCAGGCTGTCAGCACCGGACAGGGAGAAGATTGTTTGGAGATGCACTGCGCATGTCCAAACAATCTTCCTGCTGTCTGGTGACCTGGATGTTGTCATGACGACATCGGGTCGTCATGTCAACACCCAGGAAGCCTTTGCAGACAGCGCTGGAAGCAGGAAGAGGAGGTGAGTATCTGCGATCACCTCCGCTTGCCCCCGCAATGCTGCGATCGACTTCGATCGACTTCGATTGCAGCATCGCGGGGGTTAATGTGCTGGGAGCGCTGCAGGACCGCTCCCTGCACATAGTATCGGGTGTCAGCTGTGACAATCAGCTGACACCCAGCGGCGATCGCGCCCGCACAGCCTGTGTGCGCGCGCGATCGCCATGACGTACTAATACAGGTCTGGCTCTTAAGTCCCAGGGCACAGACGCGTATTAGTACGTCAGATGTTGTTAAGGGGTTAAAAAAAAGTGCGTCCTGGCTCCCCGATGGCTCGTGATGGTGTAAAAGGACCTTCCATGATGTGATTTAGCCATGTGACGGGTCACACGACCGCTGACGTCGGCGGTCGCGTGACCTGTCACATGACTAAATGACGTCATGGAAGGTCCTTTTACACCACCGCGAGCCGTGCAACAGACCGGACGCACCAGTGAAAAGACCGGGTGCCATCAGAGGGCGAGTATAATGTTTTGCTTTTTATTACCATTTTTATTCTTTTTTTAACTATTAACTTGGTCACACTATATAAATCCATGCCGATTGCATGGATTTACAGTACAGACCAAAAGTTTGGACACACCTTCTCATTTAAAGATTTTTCTGTATTTTCATGACTATGAAAATTGTACATTCACACTGAAGGCATCAAAACTATGAATTAACACATGTGGAATTATATACTTAACAAAAAAATGTGAAACAACTGAAAATATGTCTTATATTCTAGGTTCTTCAAAGTAGCCACCTTTTGCTTTGGTGACTGCTTTGCACACTCTTGGCATTCTCTTGATGAGCTTCAAGAGGTAGTCACCGGAAATGGTTTTCACTTCACAGGTGTGCCATGTCAGGTTTAATAAGTGGGATTTCTTGCCTTATAAATGGGGTTGGGACCATCAGTTGTGTTGTGCAGAAGTCAGGTGGATACACAGCTGATAGTCCTACTGAAAAGGCTGTTAGCTGCTTTTTTCTTTCCATAACACAAATTCTAAGTAAAGAAAAATGAGTGCCCATCATTACTTTAAGAAATGAAGGTCAGTCAGTCCGAAAAATTGGGAAAACTTTGAAAGTGTCCCCAAGTGCAGTTGCAAAAACCATCAAGCGCTACAAAGAAACTTGCTCACATGAGGACCGCCCAAGGAAAGGAAGACCAAGAGTCACCTCTGCTTCTGAGGATAAGTTTATCCGA
Organism: Phyllobates terribilis; assembly: GCF_046119375.1. NCBI lineage: Eukaryota > Metazoa > Chordata > Amphibia > Anura > Dendrobatidae > Phyllobates > Phyllobates terribilis. The sequence continues at coordinate 107,479,796 of NW_027362764.1, read as the reverse complement.
GTCACCAGCCTCAGAAATCGCAGGTTAACAGCAGCTCAGATTAGAGACCAGGTCAATGCCACACAGAGTTCTAGCAGCAGACACATCTCTTCAACAACTGTTAAGAGGAGACTTTGTGCAGCAGGCCTTCATGGTAAAATAGCTGCTAGGAAACCACTGCTAAGGACAGGCAACAAGCAGAAGAGACTTGTTTGGGCTAAAGAACACAAGGAATGGACATTAGACCAGTGGAAATCTGTGCTTTGGTCTGAGGAGTGCAAATTTTAGATCTTTGGTTCCAACCACCGTGTCTTTGTGCGACGCATGGACTCTACATGCCTGGTTCCCACCGTGAAGCATGGAGGAGGAGGTGTGATTGTTAGAACTCTCCTGTTAGGTTTTTTCTAGTTTGCTGGTCACATGACCATTTTTGCCTATTTTATCCGGCTCCGCCCTCCTGGCCTTGCTGGACTTCATTGTATTTACTACTCTTGAGCTAGCTTGGTGCTCTGTTACCGTTCTCTGTTAGTTTTGCTAGGTCTTCGGACCTCTATGTTCTTTGTTGTGTGTTTGTCTTTGACTGCTACAATTTCTGCTAGGAGGTGTCCAACTTTATCCCAGTCCCTAGTTCTTGTAGGGATCCCTCCCTTGCATCTATAGGTCTTCGTACAGACTAGCCGAGAACTTTAGCGGGTCTGATCGCAGGATCAGGTTCCCCGTTACATCGTAGGGATCCAGTTTAGTTCTATTGTAGGGACAGATCTCCTGTCTTTCCTTAGTGCTTGTAGCAGATCATAACAGTAAGTCCAGCCCAAAAATATCTCTAAGGAAAGACCTCCAGTTTCCATCATGGTGTCGGTTCAAGATTTGGCTCAACGCTTGCAGGGACTCTCTCTGGAGGTGGCCGAGCTCCAACAACACGTGAGTAGCTGTTCTGGAGCACATTTCGTAGAGCCAAAGGTACGTCTGCCTGATCTATTTTTTGGTGAACAACAAGATTTTTTTTCTTTTAAAAATGCTTGTTTAGTGTATTTTCGTTTAAGACCCGGATCCTCTGGTGATGAATCACAGCGCATAGGGTTCATAATGTCACTTTTGCGCAAGGATCCTCAGGGATGGGCTTTTTTTCTCCAACCTAGTGATCCGTGCTTTAGATCAGTGGATAGTTTTTTTTCTGCTTTGGGTTTGTTGTACGATGATCCTGATCGTGTCTCATCTGCTGAGTCTGAATTGAGACGTTTGAGGCAGGGATCAGGTAATGTGGAAAAGTATTGTTCTCACTTCCGTCGGTGGTCTGCCCAGGTGGGGTGGAACAATTCAGCTTTGAAAAGTTTGTTTCTTGCGGGGCTAGGTGAAAGGGTTAAAGATTTGCTGATTGCTTATCCCACACCTGGAAACTTGCAGGAGGCTATGCAATTAGCTATACGGGTGGACAGGAGACTGCGTGCAAGGGTTAATGAGAGCAAATCCTCTGCTATGTCAGCTCCGAGTCTTGAGAGGGCCTGTGCTGACAAAGGAGAGCCGATGGAGATTGGGGCGATGACACCCCGCTCTCAGGAAAAAGACCGCAGGCTTTCTGAAGGTTTGTGCTTCTATTGCGGAAATTCTGGTCATTTTATTAAGAACTGTGTGCTTCGTATGAACAAAGAAAAAAAAATGGTCAGTTACACCCGTATTGCCTGTTTCAATACAAAGGGAGTATTCCTATCTGCTACTACTACTGCTGCTCAGGATGAATTAATTGAATTTCGGGTATTTGTGGATTGTGGTTCTACTCTGAATGTGATTGATGGGGGATTCTTGGAAAAACTTACATTAAAACCTAAACCTTTGTCATCCCCTATTGCTGTGGTTTCTGTTGATGGCTCTCCCTTGAAGGGTGTTACTCACAAGGTCTGTGAGTTTCCCCTCACTATTAATGGTGTTCATCAAGAGAATTTGGATTTGGTAGTATTGAATAATTTGCCTTCTCCAGTAATACTGGGGTTGCCCTGGTTAAAATTGCATAATCCTGTACTGGATTGGTCTACCAATGAAATTAAGTCCTGGAGCCCTAAATGTTATGACAAGTGTTGTAACGGACGTATTGCTGCGGTGGAAAAAGGGGAATTACCTGTACCTATTCAGGATTTTTGGAGAGTTTTTTCTGAGGAGGAGTCACAAATTTTGCCTCCCCATAGAGACTATGATTGTACCATTGAATTTGTCCCTGGAGCGACTCTTCCTAAAACTCGTTTATTTAATCTTACTATTCCTGAGAAAAAGGCTTTGGAGGAATATATACAGACAAGCTTGGCCGCCGGTCACATTAGGCCTTCCAAGTCTCCTGTGGCTGTTGGATTTTTTTTTGTTAAAAAAAAAGAAGGCGGTTTACGTCCTTGTCTGGACTTTCTTGAGATTAATAAAATTACTGTACGCAATCCTTACCCACTGCCATTGATTCCTGATTTGTTTAACCAGTTAGTGGGGGCCAAGTGGTTCTCTAAAATTGATCTCCGGGGGGCATACAATTTGTTGCGCATGAAGGAGGGTGATGAATGGAAGACTGCTTTTAACACTCCTGTGGGTCATTTTGAGAATCTGGTTATGCCTTTTGGTCTTACCAATGCTCCAGCATTTTTTCAGAATCTTATTAATGACATTCTTAGACCTTTGATCGGCAAAAATGTGGTTGTGTATTTGGATGACATTCTGATTTATTCGCCTGATCTGGAGTCTCATTGGCGGAGCGTACGTGAGGTTTTACAGTTATTAATGGACAATTCGCTTTTTGCTAAGCTAGAGAAATGTGAGTTCGCTGTACAGAGAATTAGTTTTTTGGGTTACATTATCACCAGTGAAGGTTTTGAGATGGACCCGGTTAAAGTGCAAGCTGTGCAGGAATGGCCTAGGCCTATTGGTTTGAAATCGATACAGAGGTTTTTGGGTTTCGCCAATTATTACAGAAAATTCATAAAAAAATGTTCTATTATTGTCAAACCTCTGACCGATCTCACCAGGAAAGGTGCTGATGCGGTTCAGTGGACTTCTGAGGCCATTGAAGCTTTTGTGTTTCTAAAGGAGAGGTTCACCTCTGCTCCCATCCTTATGCAGCCTGATGTGACTAAGCCGTTTTTGGTTGAGGTTGATGCTTCTTCTGTGGGGGTTGGTGCGGTGTTGTCTCAGGAAAGCAAGGATGGAGTACATCCCTGTGCCTTTTTTTCAAAAAATTTTTCTGAGACTGAACTTAATTACAATATTGGTAATCGGGAATTGCTGGCTATTAAACTCGCATTTGAACACTGGCGTCATCTCTTGGAAGGTGCTGAATTTCCCATTCAGGTTTTCACTGATCATAAAAATCTGATCTATCTTGATGCTGCCAAGCGCTTGAATGCCCGTCAGGCTAGGTGGGCACTTTTTTTCTCGCGGTTTAATTTTTCCGTTACTTACATCCCGGGTACCAAGAATGTTAAAGCGGATGCTTTGTCTCGCAGCTTTTCTCCCATGGTCAGTGCTGAGGAGGAGGAGGAGAGCATTTTACAAGAAGGTGTTGTGATTGCTGCTTTGGACTCCGTTTTGGAGGATGAGATTCTTAAAGCTCAGGAGAATGCCCCATCTAACACTCCCCATGGGAGGTTGTTTGTGCCTAGGACCTTTAGGAGAGATTTGTTTGTCGAGTGTCATGAGTCTCGGTTGGCAGGTCATCCAGGAATTTCTGAGACCAAGAGACTTGTGGGTCGCAGTTTTTGGTGGCCTGGATGGCAGAAGGAAGTCATTAAGTGGGTGCGTCAATGTACTGTGTGTGCTAGATCTAAGTCTTCGCATGCTCCTGCTGCGGGGTTGCTTTGCCCTCTGGAGGTTCCTAGTGCACCTTGGACACATCTGGCTATGGACTTTATTACTGACCTTCCCCCCTCTGAAGGTTTCACGGTCATCTGGGTGGTCGTGGACCGTTTTAGCAAGATGTGTCACTTGGTTCCCTTCATCAAACTGCCCTGCGCTAAGACACTCGCTAAGGCCTTTGTCAAGGAAATTGTCAGACTACATGGCGTTCCTACGGACATTGTTTCTGATAGGGGACCTCAGTTCGTGGCTCGTTTTTGGCGTGCCTTTTGTGACAGGTTGGGAGTTCATTTGTCGTTTTCATCCGGATATCATCCTGAGTCTAATGGCCAGACAGAAAGAAAGAACCAGGATGTTGAGCAGTTCTTGCGTTGCTTTGTGGCAGACAATCAAGAGGGGTGGTCTGAGTTTCTGCCACTTGCTGAATTTGCTCTTAACAACCATACATCCTCTTCTGCTGGGTGTTCGCCTTTTTTTTGTTGTACTGGGAGACATCCGTCTTTTGGGTCATTCTCCAAATTGGTATCGGCTGTGCCGGAGGAGGAGAGTTTTTCCGATGATTTGGAGAGAGTTTGGACGGTTGTGCGTGATAATCTTCAGGAGGCTAACAAAAAATCTAAGAGGTACTTTGATAGGAAACGGCAAGAGGTTTCGTTTGCTATTGGTGACATGGTTTGGTTGTCCTCTAAGAATCTGCGATTGAGGATTCCTTCGAAAAAATTGGGTCCCAAGTTTGTAGGGCCCTTTAGGGTGCTTCAGATAGTTAACCAATCTGCTGTTAGGTTGGAGGTTCCTACCTCCTGGAAGATTAATCCGGTGTTTCATGTTTCTCTGTTGAAAAAAGCTGATGTGTCGGTTGGTGATGCCTCTGCCACTGTTCCTCCCGTATCCTAAATTCTAGACAGTATAGAGGGAGTTTGCAGTATCTCGTCGCTTGGAAGGGTTTCGGTCCCGAGGATAACTCATGGGTGAGGGCGGATGATGTTTCTGCTTCCAGACTTGTCAGAGCATTTCACAGGAGGTTTCCTGATAAGCCCAGTCCTAGGGGATCCGGAGGATCCTCTTAGAAGAGGGGGTACTGTTAGAACTCTCCTGTTAGGTTTTTTCTAGTTTGCTGGTCACATGACCATTTTTGCCTATTTTATCCGGCTCCGCCCTCCTGGCCTTGCTGGACTTCATTGTATTTACTACTCTTGAGCTAGCTTGGTGCTCTGTTACCGTTCTCTGTTAGTTTTGCTAGGTCTTCGGACCTCTATGTTCTTTGTTGTGTGTTTGTCTTTGACTGCTACAATTTCTGCTAGGAGGTGTCCAACTTTATCCCAGTCCCTAGTTCTTGTAGGGATCCCTCCCTTGCATCTATAGGTCTTCGTACAGACTAGCCGAGGACTTTAGCGGGTCTGATCGCAGGATCAGGTTCCCCGTTACATCGTAGGGATCCAGTTTAGTTCTATTGTAGGGACAGATCTCCTGTCTTTCCTTAGTGCTTGTAGCAGATCATAACAGTAAGTCCAGCCCAAAAATATCTCTAAGGAAAGACCTCCAGTTTCCATCATGGTGTCGGTTCAAGATTTGGCTCAACGCTTGCAGGGACTCTCTCTGGAGGTGGCCGAGCTCCAACAACACGTGAGTAGCTGTTCTGGAGCACATTTGGTAGAGCAAAGGTACGTCTGCCTGATCTATTTTTTGGTGCACAACAAGTTTTTTTTTCTTTTAAAAATGCTTGTTTAGTGTATTTTCGTTTAAGACCCGGATCCTCTGGTGATGAATCACAGCGCATAGGGTTCATAATGTCACTTTTGCGCAAGGATCCTCAGGGATGGGCTTTTTCTCTCCAACCTAGTGATCCGTGCTTTAGATCAGTGGATAGTTTTTTTTCTGCTTTGGGTTTGTTGTACGATGATCCTGATCGTGTCTCATCTGCTGAGTCTGAATTGAGACGTTTGAGGCAGGGATCAGGTAATGTGGAAAAGTATTGTTCTCACTTCCATCGGTGGTCTGCCCAGGTGGGGTGGAACAATTCAGCTTTGAAAAGTTTGTTTCTTGCGGGGCTAGGTGAAAGGGTTAAAGATTTGCTGATTGCTTATCCCACACCTGGAAACTTGCAGGAGGCTATGCAATTAGCTATACGGGTGGACAGGAGACTGCGTGCAAGGGTTAATGAGAGCAAATCCTCTGCTATGTCAGCTCCGAGTCTTGAGAGGGCCTGTGCTGACAAAGGAGAGCCGATGGAGATTGGGGCGATGACACCCCGCTCTCAGGAAAAAGACCGCAGGCTTTCTGAAGGTTTGTGCTTCTATTGCGGAAATTCTGGTCATTTTATTAAGAACTGTGTGCTTCGTATGAACAAAGAAAAAAAAATGGTCAGTTACACCCGTATTGCCTGTTTCAATACAAAGGGAGTATTCCTATCTGCTGCTACTACTGCTGCTCAGGATGAATTAATTGAATTTTGGGTATTTGTGGATTGTGGTTCTACTCTGAATGTGATTGATGGGGGATTCTTGGAAAAACTTACATTAAAACCTAAACCTTTGTCATCCCCTATTGCTGTGGTTTCTGTTGATGGCTCTCCCTTGAAGGGTGTTACTCACAAGGTCTGTGAGTTTCCCCTCACTATTAATGGTGTTCATCAAGAGAATTTGGATTTGGTAGTATTGAATAATTTGCCTTCTCCAGTAATATTGGGGTTGCCCTGGTTAAAATTGCATAATCCTGTACTGGATTGGTCTACCAATGAAATTAAGTCCTGGAGCCCTAAATGTTATGACAAGTGTTGTAACGGACGTATTGCTGCGATGGAAAAAGGGGAATTACCTGTACCTATTCAGGATTTTTGGAGAGTTTTTTCTGAGGAGGAGTCACAAATTTTGCCTCCCCATAGAGACTATGATTGTACCATTGAATTTGTCCCTGGAGCGACTCTTCCTAAAACTCGTTTATTTAATCTTACTATTCCTGAGAGAAAGGCTTTGGAGGAATATATACAGACAAGATTGGCCGCCGGTCACATTAGGCCTTCCAAGTCTCCTGTGGCTGTTGGATTTTTTTTTGTTAAAAAAAAAGAAGGCGGTTTACGTCCTTGTCTGGACTTTCTTGAGATTAATAAAATTACTGTACGCAATCCTTACCCACTGCCATTGATTCCTGATTTGTTTAACCAGTTAGTGGGGGCCAAGTGGTTCTCTAAAATTGATCTCCGGGGGGCATACAATTTGTTGCGCATGAAGGAGGGTGATGAATGGAAGACTGCTTTTAACACTCCTGTGGGTCATTTTGAGAATCTGGTTATGCCTTTTGGTCTTACCAATGCTCCAGCATTTTTTCAGAATCTTATTAATGATATCCTTAGACCTTTGATCGGCAAAAATGTGGTTGTGTATTTGGATGACATTCTGATTTATTCGCCTGATCTGGAGTCTCATTGGCGGAGCGTACGTGAGGTTTTACAGTTATTAATGGACAATTCGCTTTTTGCTAAGCTAGAGAAATGTGAGTTCGCTGTACAGAGAATTAGTTTTTTGGGTTACATTATCACCAGTGAAGGTTTTGAGATGGACCCGGTTAAAGTTCAAGCTGTGCAGGAATGGCCTAGGCCTATTGGTTTGAAATCGATACAGAGGTTTTTGGGTTTCGCCAATTATTACAGAAAATTCATAAAAAAATGTTCTATTATTGTCAAACCACTGACCGATCTCACCAGGAAAGGTGCTAATGCGGTTCAGTGGACTTCTGAGGCCATTGAAGCTTTTGTGTTTCTAAAGGAGAGGTTCACCTCTGCTCCCATCCTTATGCAGCCTGATGTGACTAAGCCGTTTTTGGTTGAGGTTGATGCTTCTTCTGTGGGGGTTGGTGCGGTGTTGTCTCAGGAAAGCAAGGATGGAGTACATCCCTGTGCCTTTTTTTCAAAAAAATTTTCTGAGACTGAACTTAATTACGATATTGGTAATCGGGAATTGCTGGCTATTAAACTCGCATTTGAACACTGGCGTCATCTCTTGGAAGGTGCTGAATTTCCCATTCAGGTTTTCACTGATCATAAAAATCTGATCTATCTTGATGCTGCCAAGCGCTTGAATGCCCGTCAGGCTAGGTGGGCACTTTTTTTCTCGCGGTTTAATTTTTCCGTTACTTACATCCCGGGTACCAAGAATGTTAAAGCGGATGCTTTGTCTCGCAGCTTCTCTCCCATGGTCAGTGCTGAGGAGGAGGAGGAGAGCATTTTACAAGAAGGTGTTGTGATTGCTGCTTTGGACTCCGTTTTGGAGGATGAGATTCTTAAAGCTCAGGAGAATGCCCCATCTAACACTCCCCATGGGAGGTTGTTTGTGCCTAGGACCTTTAGGAGAGATTTGTTTGTCGAGTGTCATGAGTCTCGGTTGGCAGGTCATCCAGGAATTTCTGAGACCAAGAGACTTGTGGGTCGCAGTTTTTGGTGGCCTGGATGGCAGAAGGAAGTCATTAAGTGGGTGCATCAATGTACTGTGTGTGCTAGATCTAAGTCTTCGCATGCTCCTGCTGCGGGGTTGCTTTGCCCTCTGGAGGTTCCTAGTGCACCTTGGACACATCTGGCTATGGACTTTATTACTGACCTTCCCCCCTCTGAAGGTTTCACGGTCATCTGGGTGGTCGTGGACCGTTTTAGCAAGATGTGTCACTTGGTTCCCTTCATCAAACTGCCCTGCGCAAGGACACTCGCTAAGGCCTTTGTCAAGGAAATTGTCAGACTACATGGCGTTCCTACTGACATTGTTTCTGATAGGGGACCTCAGTTCGTGGCTCGTTTTTGGCGTGCCTTTTGTGACAGGTTGGGAGTTCATTTGTCGTTTTCATCCGGATATCATCCTGAGTCTAATGGCCAGACAGAAAGAAAGAACCAGGATGTTGAGCAGTTCTTGCGTTGCTTTGTGGCAGACAATCAAGAGGGGTGGTCTGAGTTTCTGCCACTTGCTGAATTTGCTCTTAACAACCATACATCCTCTTCTGCTGGGTGTTCGCCTTTTTTTTGTTGTACTGGGAGACATCCGTCTTTTGGGTCATTCTCCAAATTGGTATCGGCTGTGCCGGAGGAGGAGAGTTTTTCCGATGATTTGGAGAGAGTTTGGACGGTTGTGCGTGATAATCTTCAGGAGGCTAACAAAAAATCTAAGAGGTACTTTGATAGGAAACGGCAAGAGGTTTCGTTTGCTATTGGTGACATGGTTTGGTTGTCCTCTAAGAATCTGCGATTGAGGATTCCTTCGAAAAAATTGGGTCCCAAGTTTGTAGGGCCCTTTAGGGTGCTTCAGATAGTTAACCAATCTGCTGTTAGGTTGGAGGTTCCTACCTCCTGGAAGATTAATCCGGTGTTTCATGTTTCTCTGTTGAAAAAAGCTGATGTGTCGGTTGGTGATGCCTCTGCCACTGTTCCTCCGGTGGTGGAGGACGGGGAATATGAAATTTCCCGCATCCTAAATTCTAGACAGTATAGAGGGAGTTTGCAGTATCTCGTCGCTTGGAAGGGTTTCGGTCCCGAGGATAACTCATGGGTGAGGGCGGATGATGTTTCTGCTTCCAGACTTGTCAGAGCATTTCACAGGAGGTTTCCTGATAAGCCCAGTCCTAGGGGATCCGGAGGATCCTCTTAGAAGAGGGGGTACTGTTAGAACTCTCCTGTTAGGTTTTTTCTAGTTTGCTGGTCACATGACCATTTTTGCCTATTTTATCCGGCTCCGCCCTCCTGGCCTTGCTGGACTTCATTGTATTTACTACTCTTGAGCTAGCTTGGTGCTCTGTTACCGTTCTCTGTTAGTTTTGCTAGGTCTTCGGACCTCTATGTTCTTTGTTGTGTGTTTGTCTTTGACTGCTACAATTTCTGCTAGGAGGTGTCCAACTTTATCCCAGTCCCTAGTTCTTGTAGGGATCCCTCCCTTGCATCTATAGGTCTTCGTACAGACTAGCCGAGGACTTTAGCGGGTCTGATCGCAGGATCAGGTTCCCCGTTACATCGTAGGGATCCAGTTTAGTTCTATTGTAGGGACAGATCTCCTGTCTTTCCTTAGTGCTTGTAGCAGATCATAACAGTGATGGTGTGGGGGTGCTTTGCTGGTGACACTGTTGGGGATTTATTCAAAATTGAAGGCATACTGAACCAGCATGGCTACCACAGCATCTTGCAGCGGCATGCTATTCCATCCGGTTTGCGTTTAGTTGGACCATCATTTATTTTTCAACAGGACAATGACCCCAAACACACCTCCAGGCTGTGTAAGGGCTATTTGACCAAGAAGGAGAGTGATGGGGTGCTACGCCAGATGACTTGGCCTCCACAGTCACCAGACCTGAACCCAATCGAGATGGTTTGGGGTGAGCTGGACCGCAGCGTGAAGGCAAAAGGGCCAACAAGTGCTAAGCGTCTCTGGGAACTCCTTCAAGATTGTTGGAAGACCATTTCCGGTGACTACCTCTTGAAGCTCATCAAGATAATGCCAAGAGTGTGCAAAGCAGTCATCAAAGCAAAAGGTGGCTACTTTGAAGAACCTAGAATATAAGACATATTTTCAGTAGTTTCACACTTTTTTGTTAAGTATATAATTCCACATGTGTTAATTCATAGTTTTGATGCCTTCAGTGTGAATGTACAATTTTCATAGTCATGAAAATACAGAAAAATCTTTAAATGAGAAGGTGTGTCCAAACTTTTGGTCTGCACTGTATATAGTGTGACCAAATTGTCAAGCACTTTTCCAAGTGATGCTAAAATCTCTTGGAAAAGTGCTTGATAACCCGCATGCAGAAATGCATGCAAAAACGCTTCACAAACGCTTCTATCTGGCAGGAAAAACGCATGTACAATCCGCATGAATCTTTCCTGCCAGGGAGATACAGAAAAAATCAGCAGCATTTTTGCATCGTAGGCACTTAGCCTAATAAAGTAAACGAATTAGCCCAGGCCCCAGCGAGCCACGCAGTCTGCCAGGGCATTTACACTGTGGCTCGGCTGTGCTGCATCATCCAGTCCAGGTCCCCCCTCTTTGCTTCTGTTCACCGGGCCCATAGGCGGATTATGAGGGCAATCCGGGCTACCGCCAGGGGCCCCGGGCCTGCGGGGGGCCCGCGGCTCTGGGCGGGGTGTCTAATGCCGGATTGCCCTCAATATATGTGCGGGCTGCCGCGGCACATACCGGTAGCAGTGGCGGGAGGGGGGGGCCCCGGACCGCTCCCCCAGCAGCGGCGCACGGCCGCTACTTCTTCATCGGCCGGGCCAGCACTGCAGCAGTTAACTTCCCTGTGCTGGCCCGGCCGCGTCACTGCTAGGAGACACGACCCTGTGCGCGGCCGTGTCTGCTAGGTGTGACATCACGCAGTGCGCGCCCGGCCTGCACTGCTGCAACGGAGAAGTCAGAGCAGGCAGGAGGAATGGAGCCGGGGGATGGTGAGTCTGTGTGTGTGTGTGTGTGTGTAGGCAGATATCATTGTGTGATGTCTGTTTATATGTATTTTTGTGTTTCAAATGTGTTCATGCGTGTATGTATATGTCTGTATATGTTTGTGTGTCTGCGTGACTGCATGCGTGACTACGTGCGGCCTCCTGCTGAGTATAGTTGGCGCCGTGCGGCCTCCTGCTGTGCATAGATGGCGCCGTGCGGCCTCCTGCTGTGTATAGATGGCGCCGTGCGGCCTCCTGCTGTGTATAGATGGCGCCGTGCGGCCTCCTGCTGAGTATAGATGGCGCCGTGCAGCCTCCTGCTGTGTATAGGTGGCGCCGTGCGGCCTCCTGCTGTGTATAGATGGCGCCGTGCGGCCCCCTGCTGTGTATAGATGGCGCCGTGCGGCCCCCTGCTGTGTATAGATGGTGCCGTGTGGCCTCCTGCTGTGTATAGATGGCTACATGCGGCCTCCTGCTGTGTATAGATGGCTACATGCGGCCTCCTGCTGAGTATAGATGGCGCCGTGCGGCCTCCTGCTGTCTCTGGGGGGGCGCCGTGCGGCCTCCCGCTGTGTATAGATGGCGCCGTGCGACCTCCTGCTGTGTATAGATGGCGCCTGCGGCCTCCCGTTGTGTATAGATGGCTACGTGCGGCCTCCCTCTGTGTATAGATGGCTACGTGCGGCCTCCCGCTGTGTATACAGTCATGGCCAAAAGTTTTGAGAATGACACCACAATTATATTTTCACATGATTTGCTGGCCTCTGGTTTTTATTAGTGTTTGTCTGATGTTTATATCACATACAGAAATATAATTGCAATCATATTAGGAGTACCAATAGGTTATATTGACAGTTAGAATGAGTTAATGCAGCAAGTCAATATTTGCAGTGTTGCCCCTTCTTCTTCAAGACCTCTGTAATTCTCCCTGGCATGCTCTCAATCAACTTTTGGACCAATTCCTGACTGATATCAGTCCATTCTTGCATAATCAATGCTTGCATTTTGCCAGAATTTGTTGGTTTTTGTTTGTCCACCCGTCTCTTGATGATTGACCACAAGTTCTCAATGGGATTAAGATCTGGGGAGTTTCCAGGCCATGGACCCAAAATCTCTATGTTTTGTTCCATGAGCCATTTAGTTATCACCTTTGCTTTATGGCAAGGTGCTCCATCATGCTGGATAAGGCATTGTTGGGCGCCAAACTGCTCTTGGACGGTTGGGAGAAGTTGCTCTTGGAGGACATTCTGGTACCATTCTTTATTCATGGCTGTGTTTTTAGGCAAGACTTTGAGTGAGCCGATTCCCTTGGCTGAGAAGCAACCCCACACATGAATGGTTTCAGGATGCTTTACAGTTGGCATGAGACAAGACTGGTGGTAGCGCTCACCTCTTCTTCTCCGAATAAGCTGTTTTCCAGATGTCCCAAACAATCGAAAAGGGGATTCATCAGAGAAAATGACTTTGCCCCAGTCCTCAGCAGTCCACTCCCTGTACCTTTTGCAGAATATCAGTCGGTCCCTGATGTTTTTTCTGGAGAGAAGTGGCTTCTTTGCTGCCCTCCTTGAAACCAGCCCTTGCTCAAAGAGTCTCCGCCTCACAGTGCGTGCAGAAGCACTCACACCAGCCTGCTGCCATTCCTGAGCAAGCTCGGCACTGCTGGTAGTCCAATCCCGCAGCTGAAACAGTTTTAAGATACGGTCCCGGCGCTTGCTGGTCTTTCTTGGGCGCCCTGGAGCCTTTTTGACAACAATGGAAGCTCTCTCCTTGAAGTTCTTGATGATGCGATAGATTGTTGACTGAGGTGCCATCTTTGTAGCTGCGATACTCTTCCCTGTTAGGCCATTTTTGTGCAGTGCAATGATGGCTGCACGTGTTTCTTTAGAGATAACCATGGTTAACTGAAGAGAAACAATGATACCAAGAGCCAGCCTCCTTTTAAAGTGTCCAGTGATGTCATTCTTACTTAATCATGACTGATTGATCGCTAGCCCTGTCCTCATCAACACCCACACCTGTGTTAATGGATCAATCACTAAAACGATGTTAGCTGCTCATTTTAAGGCAGGACTGCAATGATGTTGAAATGTGTTTTGGGGGTTAAAGTTTATTTTCTGGGCAAATTTTGACTTTGCAAGTACAATAATTGCTGTTAAGCTGATCACTCTTTGACATTCAGGAGTATATGCAAATTGCCATTACAAAAAATGAAGCAGTAAACTTTGGAAAAATTACTATTTGTCTCATTCTCAATACTTTTGGCCATGACTGTAGATGGCACCGTGCGGCCTCCCGCTGTGTATAGATGGCTACGTGTGCTCAATATTGAGTCATACAATTAATGTAAGGCTATGTGCCCATACAGAAATGTTTTTTGAGCGTTTCTGCATCTCCCTGGCAGAAAAAATGCATGCAGATTTTACATGCGGATTGTACATGCGGATTGTACATGTGTTTTCCTGCCAGGGACATGTGGATGTGAAGCGTTCTTCACTTGCATTTCCGCATGCGGGTTGACAAGCGCTTTCCAAGCGATTTTAGCATCACTTGGAAAGTGCTTGACAACTTGGTTACACTATATAAATTCATGCAACCAGCATGGATTTATATAGTGTGACCGTAAAAGAATGGTAAAAAATAAAAAATATATACTTACCTTCTGATGGCCTGCCGACGTCAGCGGTCGCGTGACCCGTCACATGACTAAATGACATCACGGCAGGTCCTTTTCAGACCATCGCGAGCTGCCGGCAAGCCAGGACGCATCGGATAAAGACACCGGGGGCCATCAGAAGGTAAGTATAATATTTATTTTTTATTTTATTCTTTTTTTACAGGTTCTATGGTACCCGGGTCCGGAGGAGAGTCTCCTCTTCTCCAAACCTGGGTACCATCCACACATTGAAACGCAAGGAATCCACATGTACAGATGCAGTGATGCGGATTCCATGCGTTCTAATGTAAGTCAATGGCGGCGAAAACACCGCGCTTCCGCAAAATAATTGGTAATGCTGCGGATTTTTCCGCAATGATAATCTGCAGCGGAAATTTCTGCAGCATGTACACAGCACATGCGGATTATCATTGGAGAACATGGCAGACCTTCTACCAAGCGTTTTTTAAGCATTTCTGCAGCGGAATTGCCGCTGCAGAAACGCTTAAAAAACGCATAGTGGGCACACAGCCTAAAAAAAAAATATTATAATTAATATTGTGCCAAATTAATTTCACGTGAACTATCACATGATCTATCACAGGGGATCATGTGACATGTCACGTGATAAATCAGGTGTGTGGGGGGGGGGCCCGCGCCTTCTAAACTGCCCAGGGCCCTTGCTACTCTTAATCCACCCCTGACCGGGCCCCATACATCAGTAATTGCAGTAATGCCCTGACGGCGAACCTGTTACTGAATAGGAATTTAATCTGAAGAACTGCACATTTTTCCGCTGCTATTGCAATCCTGCTATGAATAAATACACTGAGAATAAATCAATATGTGAAAGTACTAAGGAAAGGTATTGTCTGACGCTGACAGAGTAGGGAATGGCACAGGAAACATTATTATAGTCCGCTCAATCATTCAAGATCAACTACCACAGAACCCAAATGCAAGATTTATGAAATCAAAAAAATAACTTTTAGATGGAAATGTAATGACCTCGGGGTTCTCAGTCCTCCCTTAATATTTGAAATGCTGAAAAATGAGCAAAGCTCTAAACAAAAAAGTACAAATATATCGGAAGATTTCATTCTGCAAAAAGTTCACTGAAGACATAGTCAAAGCATAACAGCAATGGGACTCTCATAGAAATGCATAAAGAATATGTACATAGCATAAGTTAGGCATAAATATTGAGTAGTAATATTTTTTTAAAGAGTACTTGTCATTTGCTCAAAAAATGTGAGTTAAATATCTTGTAAAAATCCCTGAGCCCCTTGAATTCTATCGCACCTTTCCATTTTGCACTGCGTCGCTCTATTGCAGAGATATTCACATTTGTTTCTTCTGGAGCGCAGTATGTGAAATCTCTGCTTGTAGCCCAAGTGGGTGTTTCGTCACAGCCTTCTCTGGGGGCGTGCACTGTCACTTGTCCCAGACACCTGCTGTGATTGCCATTGTCTGGGAGGGAGGAAGCACACATTCTAGGAGAAGACTGAAGAAATGCACAGTTGGACATAAAGCAGAGATTTCCCATAGTGCGCTCCAGAAGAAACCAATCTGAATATCTCTGCGATGAAGCAACGCAGTGCAAAACGTAGAAGAGCAGGGGAGCTCAGGGATGATTTTTACAAGGAACTCAATTTATTTTTTTTTTTTCATCAAGTCACAGGATGTGGAGACCATTTAAAAGAATCCCTATAAAATCATATATTTAATATGTATGCATTAAAAATATTGGACTGAAAACATAGGTAAGACACCAAATCCAACAATTAGGATACTTACTGTATAATGCAGGTATTTAAATTGATTAAGCCTTGTGACAAAGCCAGGCAAACAGAGAGGGCACTAAAATCACCCTAAAGTTTACCCTATAGTCTGACATTGCCTAGCCGCAGAGGTTGGCTCCCTAATGTAATGTTGACCATGGCGCCCCGCTCCTCGACGGCCATCCCTGAGATGCCCTACATGACCCTAATAGCTGTGTATGCAAACAAACACCAGAATAAGGCCTGAAGTCAAAGTCAATTCAGGGTTACATGTTTAAAGCGATAATAAAGATGAAAGGCAAATTAGGGAACGACAATAAAGAATGATACTTATCGGTATATCTCCTTAGTAGCTGAATCTTTAGAAGTGTACCTGTCCCTGAATGTAAAGTCAAAACTGCTTTTGGTGCCAATACAAGTCTAATATGTCCAGAAACTTGATTCTCATGTTCTGTAACTTGCTATAATCTCTTTTTGAGTGGGTAATTCCTCTACATAAGCATTCTGCCAGCTTTATGTGAGCTGGAACTTTCATTCCCGCATTTCCCAGCATGAGTTGTCCCTGATATTACCTGCCCTAAACTGAAAGCTCGCCTGTCTGCTATGCCTATATGCAGTTTAAGGCCACGGCCCCACTATCAGTATTCGGTCAGTATTTTTTTTCAGGAGTGGGAGCCAAAACCAGGAGAGGAACAATCACAGAAAACGTATAATAGAAACAAGTCACCAATTCTGCATTTATCATCCACTCCTGATTTTGGCTCCCACTGCTGAGAAAAAATACTGACCGAACACTGATAGTGGGGCCATGGCCTAACACGCATGAAAGCAGAAGCAAAGAGACAAAGACTCTGCCCCATTTCCTGTAACTGTTCTCTGCTGATGGATTACACTGGACAACAGGCAGTGGATAGCACATTAGACAGGATGAAGCAAACTAGTGCCTTTCTTTTTGGGGTGATTGTGCAGGGCAGGTAGGACATCATCATTTTTAGGCAAGGATCACATGACCATAGATTCTCTCATCCAAGAGAATTGGGCCGATTATGCAAATCACACTCTGATCAGAGTTTGATCGGTGTCAGCATAGTATGATCAGATTCTCTCGGATGTCAAAATCAGAGCACACTGAGGAGAAGATGGAGAACAAGATTCTGTCAGTGAGCAGAAATAGGACTGCACTCAGATGTCATGCAAGTGCAGTCTGATGATTCACACATACTCACTGACTCGCATGGCAGACTGTGATCCAAATATCGGATAAAACTGACATGCTGCGATTTTTTACCTTGGACTGACCCGGTCTGAGGAAAAAAATCGGATGTGCTCGGTCCCATAGACTAACATTGGTCTAAATGTGATCCAATGTTTTGTCGGATCGTATTTAGACCGATAATGTGGTGGTGTATATATATACACTGCTCAAAAAAATAAAGGGAACACTTAAACAACAGAATATAACTCCAAGTAAATCAAAGTTCTGTGAAATCAAACTGTCCACTTAGGAAGCAACACTGATTGACAATCAGTTTCACATGCTGTTGTGCAAATGGAATAGACAATAGATGGAAATTATTGGCAATTATCAAGACACCCTCAATAAAGGAGTGGTTCTGCAGGTGGGGACCACAGACCACATCTCAGCACCAATGCTTTCTGGCTGATGTTTTGGTCATTTTTGAATGTTGGTTGTGCTTTCACACTCGTGGCAGCATGAGACGGACTCTACAACCCACAGAAGTTGCTCAGGTAGTGCAGCTCATCCAGGATGGCACATCAATACGAGCTGTGGCAAGAAGGATTGCTGTGTCTGTCAGCGTAGTGTCCAGAGGCTGGAAGCGCTACCAGGAGACAGGCCAGTACACCAGGAGACGTGGAGGGGGCTGTAGGAGGGCAACAACCATGCTACCTCCGCCTTTGTGCAAGGAGGAACAGGAGGAGCACTGCCAGAGCCCTGCAAAATGACCATCAGCAGGCCACAAATGTGCATGTGTCTGCACAAACGGTTAGAAACCGACTCCATGAGGGTTGTATGAGTGCCCGACGTCCAGAGATGGGGGTTGTGCTCACAGACCAACACCGTGCAGGACGCTTGGCATTTGCCACAGAACAACAGGATTGGCAAAGTCGCCACTGGCGCCCTGTGCTCTTCACAGATGAAAGCAGGTTCACACTGAGCACATGTGACAGACGTGACAGAGTCTGGAGACGCCGTGGAGAGCGATCTGCTGCCTGCAACATCCTTCAGCATGACCGGTTTGGTAGTGGGTCAGTAATGGTGTGGGGTGGCTTTTCTTTGGAGGGTCGCACAGCCCTGTATGTGCTCGCCAGAGGTAGCCTGACAGCCATTAGGTACTGAGATGAGATCCTCAGACCCCTTGTGAGACCATATTCTGGTGCGGTTGGCCCTGGTTTCCTCCTAATGCAGGACAATACCAGACCTCATGTGGCTGGAGTGTGTCAGCAGTTCCTGCAAGATGAAGGAATTGAAGCTATGGACTGGCCCGCCCGTTCCCCAGACCTGAATCCGATTGAGCACATCTGGAACATCATGTCACGCTCCATCCACCAACGTCACTTTGCACCACAGACTGTCCAGGAGTTGGCGGATGCTTTAGTCCAGGTCTGGGAGGAGATCCCACAGGAGACCATCCGCAACCTCATCAGGAGCATGCCCAGGCGTTGTAGGGAGGTCATACAGGCACGTGGAGGCCACACACAATACTGAGCCTCATTTTGGACTTGTTTTAAGGACATTACATCAACGTTGGATCAGCCTGTAGTGTGTTTTTCCACTTTAATTTTGGGGGTGACTCCAAATCCAGGCCTCCATTGGTTAATAAATTTGATTTCCATTGATGATTTTTGTGTGATTTTGTTGTCAGCACATTCAACTTTGTACAGAACAAAGTATTCAATGAGAATATTTCATTAAATCAGATCTAGGATGTGTTACTTGAGTGTTCCCTTTATTTTTTTGATCAGTATATATATATATATTATATATATATATACAGTACAGACCAAAAGTTTGGACACACCTTCTCATTTAAAGATTTTTCTGTATTTTCATGACTATGAAAATTGTACATTCACACTGAAGGCATCAACACAATGAATTAACATATGTGGAATTATATACTTAACAAAAAAGTGTGAAACAACTGAAAATATGTCTTATATTCTAGGTTCTTCAAAGTAGCCTCCTTTTGCTTTGATGACTGCTTTGCACACTCTTGGCATTCTCTTGATGAGCTTCAAGAGGTAGTCACTGGAAATGGTCTTCCAACAATCTTGAAGGAGTTCCCAGAGATGCTTAGCACTTGTTGGCCCTTTTGCCTTAACTCTGCGGTCCAGCTCACCCCAAACCATCTCGATTGGGTTCAGGTCTGGTGACTGTGGAGGCCTGGTCATCTGGCTTAGCACCCCATCACTCTCCTTCTTGGTCAAATAGCCCTTACACAGCCTGGAGGTGTGTTTGGGGTCATTGTCCTGTTGAAAAATAAATGATGGTCCAACTAAACACAAACCAGATGGAATAGCATGCCGCTGCAAGATGCTGTGGTAACCATGCTGGTTCAGTATGCCTTCAATTTTGAATAAATCCCCTACGGTGTCACCAGCAAAGCACCCCCACACCATCACACCTCCTCCTCCATGCTTCACGGTGAGAACCAGGCATGTAGAGTCCATCCGTTCACCTTTTCTGCGTCGCACAAAGACACGGTGGTTGGAACCAAAGATCTCAAATTTGGACTCATCAGACTAAAGCACAGATTTCCACTGGTCTAATGTCCATTCCTTGTGTTCTTTAGCCCAAACAAGTCTCTTCTGCTTGTTGCCTGTCCTTAGCAGTGGTTTCCTAGCAGCTATTTTACCATGAAGGCCTGCTGCACAAAGTCTCCTCTTAACAGTTGTTGTAGAGATGTGTCTGCTGCTAGAACTCTGTGTGGCATTGACCTGGTCTCTAATCTGAGCTGCTGTTAACTTGCGATTTCTGAGGCTGGTGACTCGGATAAACTTATCCTCAGAAGCAGAGGTGACTCTTGGTCTTCCTTTCCTGGGGCGGTCCTCATGTGAGCCAGTTTCTTTGTAACCCTTGATGGTTTTTGCAACTGCACTTGGGGACACTTTCAAAGTTTGACAAATTTTTCGGACTGACTGACCTTCATTTCTTAAAGTAATGATGGCCATTCGTTTTTCTTTACTTAGCTGCTTTTTTCTTGCCATAATACAAATTCTAACAGTCTATTCAGTAGGACTATCAGCTGTGTATCCACCAGACTTCTGCACAACACAACTAATGGTCCCAACCCCATTTATAAGGCAAGAAATCCCACTTATTAAACCTGACAGGGCACACCTGTGAAGTGAAAACCATTTCCGGTGACTACCTCTTGAAGCTCATCAAGAGAATGCCAAGAGTGTGCAAAGCAGTCATCAAAGCAAAAGGTGGCTACTCTGAATAACCTAGAATATAAGACATATTTTCAGTTGTTTCACACTTTTTTGTTAAGTATATAATTCCACATGTGTTAATTCATAGTTTTGATGTCTTCAGTGTGAATGTACAATTTTCATAGTCATGAAAATACAGAAAAATCTTTAAATGAGAAGGTGTGTCCAAACTTTTGGTCTGTACTGTGTATATATATATATATATATATATATATATATATATATATATATATTACACACACACACACATATTCTGAACACAAATATAAACGCAACACTTTTGTTTTTGCTCCAATTTTTCATGAGCTGAACACAAAGATCTAAGACTTTTTCTATAGACACAAAAGGCCTTTTTCTTTCAAATATTGCTCACAAATTTATCTAAACCGGCGTTAGTGATCACTTCTCCTTTGCTGAGATAATCCATACACCTCACAGGTGCTGCCACACATATATCCCAAACGCCACACATATACAGTGGTTTCTGAAAGTATTCACCCCCCTTGGTATTTTGCTACCTCACAACCTGGAGTTTCTTTTTTTTTTTTTTTTTTTTTGAGGGTTTGCAACAGTTCATATACAGAACATGCCTACAACTGTGATCGTTTGGCTCTCTCTTTATTGTGAACTAAACAACAAAGTTTACAAAATAACTGAAAACTTCAATGTGCATAACTATTCAACCCCCTAAAGTCAGTACTTTGTAGAGTCTCCTTTTGCGGCGATTACAGCTACAAGTCGCTTTGGATAAGTCTCTATGAGCTTTCCACATCTTGTCACTGGGACTTTTGGCCATTCCTCAAGGCAAAACTGCTCACCTCCTTCAAGTTAGATGGTTTCCTATGGTGCACAGTAATCTTCAAGTCTGACCACAGTTCTCAATTGGATTAGGGTCTGGGCTTTGACTCGGCCACTCCAAAACATTTACACGTTTCTCCTTAAACCACTCGAGTGTTGCTTTAGCAGGATGCTTTGGGTCTTTGTAGTGTTGGAAGGTGAACCTCTGTCCCAGTCTTAAATCACTGACAGACTGAAACAGGTTTTGCTCAAGAATATCCCTGTATTTCGCACCATACATCTTCCCCTCGACTTGGACAATTTTCCCTGTCCCTGCTGCTGAAAAACTTCCCCGCAGCATGATGCTGCCACCACCATGTTTCACTGTAGGAATGGTGTTCTTGGGGTGATGAGCTGTGTTGGTTTGGCATGACGTTTACCTTGATGTCCAAAAAGTCATCTGACAACCGCACCTTCCTCCATACATTTGGGGAGTCTCCCATGTCTTTTGGTAAACTCAAAATAAGCCTTACAAAAAATTTTTTGTAAGTAAATGCTTTTTTCTGCCCACTCTTCCCTAAAGGCCGCCTCTATGGAGTGTATGGCTTATTGTGGCCGTATGGCCAGTACTCCAGTCTCTGCTTGGGAACTCTGCAGCTCCTTCAGGGTTACATTTGGCCTCTGTGCTGCCTCTCTGATTAATGCCCTCCTTGCCCGGGGTAAGAGTTTTGGTGGGCGGCCTTCTCTTGGCAGGTCTGTTGTGGTACCATGTTCTTTCCATTTGATGATCATGGATTTGATGGTGCTCCGGGGGATCATCAGAGAGTGGAATATTTTTTTTATAACCCAACCCTGACTTGTACTTCTCAACAACTTTGTCCCTGACTTGTTTGGAGATCTCCTTGGTCTTCACGGTGTTGTTTGGTTAGTGATGCCTCTTGCTTAATGGTGTTGCAGCCTCTGTGGCCTTTCAGAAAAGGTGTATATACTGACAGACCATGTGACACTTAAATTGCACACAGGGGGACTTCCTGTCACTAAGTAAGCATGTGACTTATGAAGGTAATTACTTGCACCAGAAATTTTTAGGGGTTTCGTCGCAAAAGGGGTGAATACATATGCACATGACAATTTTTAGTTATTTGATCCCATAAATTGAATTTATGCCTATATTTTTCTCACTTCACCAACTTAGACTATTGAGTGCTGCTGATGCCTCACACACAAATCGGATTACAAAAATAATTAAACACAAGATGTAATGTAACAAAATAGGTAAAAAGCCAAGGGGGGGGGTACTTTTGCAAGCTACTGCATTCATACATGTTCTATACACAAGCAGATTGGTAATGAAATGCAGCAGCAGTGTCAGAGCTCAGCCATACAGTATGATCGCAGTCCCAGGGATGGACACATCTGCTGACAAGATAGTATTTAGGCTCTTTGGGATAAAGAATAAGCTTGGTCTCCTGTTCAGCTCTAGGCAGCGGTGTTATGACATGCTGTGTCCCAAGAGCAGCAGCGAATTCTCCAGGCACTGGCCTGCAGCCAATGGTGTGAATACCCAGCTAGAGACGTAAATAGTTTAAAGCCAGAGAATTGTGTGGTCGTCCTGGATTTCCCAGAACTCCCTGGGAGAAGAAGACGCGAGCTGGGCTGCTTTTATGGACTGGCTTACTGTAAAAGTAAACACTGGCTGTCTCTACAATGAGTTTTCCATATCTAGTGTCAGAATATTTCAGGATTTTAAAAGTTACAGCGGACACTTTGTATCGAGGACACAGTCATTTCCATTTTAGGAATTTTATGGGCATTAGAACCTAGTAAAATATTTGCTTTCCTCTGCTTCTGCTTTATATGGCATAATGTCCGCAAAACTCTGTGTTTTATATGATGGGAAGCAGTCCATTTCTGCCATATATCTATGCATTTTAAACAATGCTTTGCAGCGCTGGGGTCCTGGGTTCAAAAATCCCACCAAGGACAACATCAGCTAGGATCTTTTATGTTCTCCCTGTCGTTTTCTCCCACATTCCCAAAGACATACTGATAGGGAATGTAGATTGTGAGCCCCAATGGGGACAGTGATGATAATGTCTGTAAAGCTCTGTGGAAATTAAATTATGTAACATAAGCAAGTACGAAAAATAAATAAAATATATATTTTTTGTATATTAACCGTGCATGTATTATATATATGTATGTATGTATGTATGTATGTATTTCTGGAATTCAATCATAAAGAAAATCAAATATTCCAGCATGTGTGAAATTATGGATTTCTATGCTCTCAACATCAGAAGTGGATGAAAACAGAAGAGGACCTCTGTGCAAGAACAATATATGGGCCATTTGCAGTCCAATAACTCATCATAATGCACAATTTTGTCTGCTTTGGAAAAAACTGTTTTTCTGAACAACTTTAGGATTAAAAAGTGTTTATCAATAAAGACAACCCCTTCTAATGCATATTATCACCTTTTGTGAGTTAATAAGCAGCAGCTAAAAAGGCGAACTCAGGTCCACTGTATATTATATATCTATATCCCCGCCTTGTAATATAACATTTCTGCTGAGGAAATGATCAACCAAGTGCAAATTTGGCAGATACCATCAGCTGTTCGCCAGGATTCGCTGCACCTAAGATTTACTTTGCTATGAGCAACTGCTAATGCAGAACATTGCAAATCTGAAAATCTTTTACAAATGGGAATGTGAAAGCAATCAATATTCTACTAACCAACAAATCACAAAATCTAAATCCGTGTTCACATTGGTGATAATAAAAAAAAAGAAATGGTTTCGCAAGGGTGGATTTATTATGTTTCAAAGGATTCTCCTCCAAAGTCATGCAGTCATACTATGACAAGGATGTCAAACTCAAACACAGAGGGCCAAAATGAAAAACTTGGACAGTATACAGTACAATGGGCCCCACATAGTACTCCATACAGAATAATGGGCCCCACATAGTCCTCCATACAGAATAATGGGCCCCACATAATTCTCCATACAGAATAATGGCCCCACATAGTCCTCCATACAGAATAATGAGCCCCACCTAGTCCTCCATACAGAATAATGGGTCAATGAGTCCCACATAGTCCTTCATACAGAATAATGGGCCCCACATAGTCCTCCATACAGAATAATGGGCCTCACATAGTCCTCCATACAGAATAATGGGCCCAACATAGTCCTTCATACAGAATGAGCCTCACCTAGTCCTCCATACAGAATAATGGGTCAATGGGTCCCACATAGTCCTTCATACAGAATAATGGGCCCCACATAGTACTCCGTACAGAATAACTGGGCCCACATAGCCTTCCATACGGAATAATAGGCCCCACATAGTCCTCCATACAGAATAATGGCCCCACATAGTCCTACATACAGAATAATGGGCCTCACATAGTCCTTCATACAGAATAATGGGTCCCACATAGTCCTCCATACAGAATAATGGGCCTCACATAGTCCTTCATACAGAATAATGGGGCCCACATAGTCCTCCATACGGAATAATGGGCCCCACGTAGTCCTCCATACAGAATAATGGGCCCCACATAGTCCTCCATACGGAATAATGAGCCCCACATAGTCCTCTATTCAGAATAATGGCCCCACATAGTCCTCCATACAGTATAATGAGCCACACATAGTCCTCCATACAGAATAATGGGCCCCACATAGTCCTCCATACACAATAATGGCCCCACATAGTCCTCCATACAGTATAATGAGCCCCACATAGTCCTCCATACAGAATAATGGGCCCCACATAGTCCTCTATACACAATAACGGCCCCACATAGTCCTCCATACAGAATAATGGGCCCCACATAGTCCTCAATACACAATAATGGCCCCACATAGTCCTCCATACAGAATAATGGGCCCCACATAGTCCTCTATTCAGAATAATGGCCCCACATAGTCCTCCATACAGTATAATGAGCCACACATAGTCCTCCATACAGAATAATGGGCCCCACATAGTCCTCCATACACAATAATGGCCCCACATAGTCCTCCATACAGTATAATGAGCCCCACATAGTCCTCCATACAGAATAATGGGCCCCACATAGTCCTCCATACACAATAATGGCCCCACATAGTTCTCCATACAGAATAATGGGCCCCACATAGTCCTCAATACACAATAATGGCCCCACATAGTCCTTCATACACAATAATGGCCCCGCATAGGGATAGTAATTCTGGTGTCGCAGGGCCAACTAAAACCACCCTGCGGGCCAGAGTTTGACAATAATGTACTATGACATTGAAAAATGAAGTTATGAATAAGGCAGGCTACTTTAGTCAAGGTGGCAGTCCCCATATGTTTAAGAGTCATGTCGTCCTGTGGTATTAGTGAGGTGAAGCACGCTGGTCTCGGCTTCATCTGCCTGGTAGTGCCTGGATTGCACTACTCCAAAAGAAACAAGGACTGCCTTCTTGACTCTCTACCAAGTGCTATATTTTGTAACTGTATTTTCCTCTACCTTTTCACCCATCTCAGAAAGGGGCATCATTAGAAAGCTATTACCATAATGAACAACACTATGGTCATGGCTTAGGGACGGTATATTTGATGGGTGGTTCCCTTTAAAGTTGGACCCAACAAACTTTCCAAAACGATCCACATGTTGCAAAACATAGTAACTTCAGCAATATATGTTTTGGATAATGCTTCATCACATTCCACGATGGATAAGCTGGATAATATTAACAATATGTGTTTCCCTGACATTGCATAAAATGTATGTCACCCTGCTTAGAAGAACATAAGGGAGTAATAAAAATGTAACTCGTAGATATTCAACAGGGTCACCCTTTTTTTTTCTGGAGATGGAATGCTGGCAGCCCTGGAGAGAGACCACATGAATATAATTACTTCAAGCAGCGATCTACGATCCAGTACAGGAATTCTTTTTGCGAGGCTCAACTGACAGCTGCGTTTTTCCAAAAATTCCCTCGCTCAGACCCCCATGGTCCCAGTCCTACTGCAAATAATTGCTTTTAAACGATCAATACAGCGTGTTCCGAAATTCTTCCCCTCCGCTTAAGCATCTCAGTAATCTGAAGTGAACAATGTCAAACATTTATACCAGTGGTGATAAGCCAACAGAACGGCATGTGCCAAGCCAAACACTTGGTCTCGGGATATGAAGTGTTCCATTTGTTTGCTGTATTCACGACAGAATAAAAGCGAGCAAATATACAATCTTATACTATTAAAAGCCAACTCAGAACAGGCAAGTCAAATATTTTTCAACAAAATTACCTGAAGGAACTCTACGGCAGAAACAAGAATTAGTTCAATACCGATTGGTTGGAGGGGTCCATCCACCTAAAATATTGATACATCCACCTAAAGAAACTTCAAAGCAGAAAATTGTGACCAGACTAAAAATCCGCTTCAAGAAGGTAATGCAGTGTACCCAATTGGGGTAAAATAAAGATAAATGAACTTGAGACCACCGCAAACATGGCCATTTTTGGATGTTTCGATGATAGTTTTTCATCATAGAAAGTCAACATGCTAACGTCGTTGCAATACAACTAAGTGGTAACTGAGAAGGCTTAGAAACTAACCTTGCAGCCCTGTAATGACAGTCATAAGTTGCAGGCAGACATCATAGTTATATAGGTTGAAAGAGACATGGGTTGAACTTTTGGCCCTTTCTCGATCAGTCAATTACCCGTCGCAAATTTATTTAGGATCCTTTTTTAAATGCTTTTATAGTGTCTGCTATCACTACCTCTTTCAGTTGGGCATCCATAGTCAGACTGCTCTAACTGTAAAGAACCTTTTCCTATATTAATAAAGCATCATTGCAACTCAGAGTGAATGAGGTCCTTGATAAGGTCCTTAGAAGGAATAAATCCCATTGCCAGACCATGTAGAAAGGAGAGGAGTATTGCTAAGTAAATCACTATTTTATTAATTTACAGCATTCTATGTGTTGTTTTTTTTTTTTAATCATGACTGAATATCGCCCTTAAAAAGTTACATATGACTCATAGTAGTCAACATTTCTGGGGACATTTAAGTCCCACCTCAACCTTGACCTCCTGGTTACACGCTCTTGGCTGCCCCAGAAATTCGACATTTTGATGGGGTTTACATGAATCCCGACCCCTTTTGGGCCCAGTAGTCTCTGGAAATCCAGAACAGTTGACAACTATATGTTTTCCGTTACAGCAACCTGGCTGCACGACTCAGTCTGGACAGAACTTTTAACAGTAGTTTGGTTGCAAAGACTCGAATTGCCCCTTGCCATATCATGTATGGGCAGCACGGTGGTTCAGTGGTTAGCACTATTGCTTTGCAGCGCTGGGGTCCTGGGTTCAAATCTCACCAAGGACAACATCTGCAAGGACTTTGTATGATCTCCCCGTGTTTGCGTGGGTTTCATCCGGGTTCCTCCCACACTCCAAAGACATACTGATAGGGAATCTAGATTAGAGCCCCAATGGGGACAGTGATGATAATGTATGTAAAGCGCTGCAGAATATGAGGGCACTATATATAAGCAAAGCATAATAAATAAATAAATATGAATATTTGCCATTAGTTTGCAGGTAACTTTTTTTGTTTAATAAACTGGATGAGAAGTTAGTACTTCTACGTATAAATCACATAAAAGTCATCTCTCCTCTGCTAAAAAAAAATGTGCGAGGTTTGTAATTTGTTCAGTTCGGAGTTCCTCTGAAACCATTTTAGAGCCTCCAGTATCCTCAGAAACTTCACAAGCTTTTCTGGAAGTAACACCGGGGAAAAGAACGGTAGACCAAGATAAGGTCAGCACATCCTGCTCTCCAGCAAATGACTCACTGTGAAACGAATACCGAGATCAGTTTAATGGGAGGGAGAAACGAATAAAGCTTGTGAAGTTCGGCTACTGCTGGTTTGCTGGAGAAGGCCATGTAATTTCTTGATGTCTGCATGCTGTCTCCTTCCAATTATGAACATTCAGAGCAATGTCTCGTCTTCTTATTACAATTGGTTTTGTTTGTTAAAATGAATGCATATTTTAAAAGACCATAAAAAAAAAGTTAGATCCTATGCAGAAAAGTATTTATCTGCTGTATACATGCGAGAATCTAGTTAGACATTTGTATAAAGTGCAAAAGTAAGAACTTTTTGCAACTCTATGTATTTTTTGAAAGTGATTTCTATTTTTTTAATTCCTTATTTATTTTTACAATCCCTCCTTATATACCGTTTAAGACATTTGTAATTAAAAGGGACTGGGCGGGCCCGTCTATTTACCACTCCTTTTACATTTGCTTAAGCCAAGGATCTCATCTCTTTACAGCTTTTAGCAATGGTAGACTTCAATACCAGCATAAAAAAAGAGAAAAAGAGACCTTCAATGTGCATCCTCCCACAATGAAATCTTATGAGGATAGGTCATTATGAGCAAGTGTGGTCCTAAATGAACAAACCCATTAACCCCTTAAGCCCCGCGGGTGGTTTGCACGTTAATGACCGGGCCAATTTTTACAATTCTGACCACTGTCACTTTATGAGGTAATTACTCTGGAACGCTTCAAGGGATCCCCCTGATTCTGAGATTGTTTTTTCGTGACATATTGTACTTCATGATTGTGGAAAAATTTCTTCGATATCACTTGCGTTTATTTGTGAAAAAAATGGAAATTTGGCGAAAATTTTGAAAATTTTGCAATTTTCAAAATTTGAATTTTTAAGCCCTGAAATCAGAGCGATATGTCACACCAAAGAGTTAATAAATAACATTTCCCACATGTCTACTTTACATCAGCACAATTTTGGAACCAAAATTTTTTTTTGTTAGGGAGCTATAAGGGTTAAAAGTTGACGAGCGATTTCTCATTTTTCCAACAAAATTTACAAAACCATTTTTTTAGGGACCACATCACATTTGAAGTCACTTTGAGAGGTCTTTATGACAGAAAATACCCAAAAGTGACATCATTCTAAAAACTGCACCCCTCATGGTGCTCAAAACCACATTCAAGAACTTTATTAACCCTTCAGGTGCTTCACAGGAATTTTTTGAATGTGGAAGAAAAAAATGAACATTTAACTTTTTTCACAAAAATGTTACTTTAGACCCAATTTTTTTTATTTTCACAGGGGTAACAAGAAAAAATGGACCCCAAAATTTGTTGTGCAATTTCCCCTGGGCACGCAGATACCCAATATTTGGGGAAAAAATACTGTTTGGGCGCACGGCAGGGCTCGGAAGGGAAGGAGCGCCATTTGACTTTTTGATTGTAAAATTTGCTTGAATAATTAGCGGACGCCATGTTGTGTTTGGAGAGCCCATGTGTGCCCAAACTTTGGAGCTCCCCCACAAGTGACCCCATTTTGGAAACTAGACCCCCCAAGGCACCTTTCTAGATGCATAGTGAGCACTTGGAACCCCCAGGTGCTTCACAAATTGATTCGTAACAATGAAAAAGTGAAAAAAAAAAAACACTTTTTCATTTTTATGAATCAATTTGTGAAGCACCTGAGGGTTCCAAGTGCTCACAATGCATCTAGATAGGTGCCTTGGGGGGTCTAGTTTCCAAAATGGGGTCACTTGTGGGGGAGCTCCAATGTTTGGGCACACAGCGGCTCTCCAAACGCAACATGGTGTCGCTAACAATTTGAGCCGATTTTCCGTTAAATTTGTTAGAGGACACCATGTTGCATTTAGAGAGTCCCTGTGTGCCCAAACATTGGAGCTCCCCCACAAGTGACCCCATTTTGGAAACTAGACCACCCAAGGCACCTATCTAGATGCATAGTGAGCACTTGGAACCCTCAGGTGCTTCACAAATTGATTCGTAACAATGAAAAAGTGAAAAAAAAAACACTTTTTCATTTGTATGAATCAATTTGTGAAGCACCTGAGGGTTCCAAGTGCTCACTATGCATCTAGATAGGTGCCTTGGGTGGTCTAGTTTCCAAAATGGGGTCACTTGTGGGGGAGCTCCAATATTTGGGCACACAGCGGCTCTCTAAATGCAACATGGTGTCCGCTAACAAATTTAACGCAAAATTGTCTCAAATTGTTAGCGACACCATGTTGCGTTTGGAGAGCTGCTGTGTGCCCAAACATTGGAGCTCCCCCACAAGTGACCCCATTTTGGAAACTAGACCCCCCAAGGCACCTATCTAGATGCATAGTGAGCACTTGGAACCCCCAGGTGCTTCACAAATTGATTCGTAACAATGAAAAAGTGAAAAAAAAAACACTTTTTAATTTTTATGAATCAATTTGTGAAGCACCTGGGGGTTCCAACTGCTCACTATGCATCTAGATAGGTGCCTTGGGGGGTCTAGTTTCCAAAATGGGGTCACTTGTGGGGGAGCTCCAATGTTTGGGCACACAGGGACTCTCTAAATGCAACATGGTATCCGCTAACAAATTGAATGGAAAATCGGCTCAAATTGTTAGCGGACACCACATTGCGTTTGGAGAGCCCCTCTGTGCCCAAACTTTGGAGCTCCCCCACAAGTGACCCCATTTTGGAAACTAGACCCCGCAAGGCACCTTTCTAGATGCATAGTGAGCACTTGGAACCCCCAGATGCTTCACAAATTGAT
Organism: Phyllobates terribilis; assembly: GCF_046119375.1. Lineage (NCBI taxonomy): Eukaryota > Metazoa > Chordata > Amphibia > Anura > Dendrobatidae > Phyllobates > Phyllobates terribilis. The sequence goes on along the minus strand of NW_027362764.1, from coordinate 107,449,323 downwards.
TCGTAATAATGAAAAAGTGAAAAAAAAAACACTTTTTCATTTTTACGAATCAATTTGTGAAGCACCTAGGGGTTCCAAGTGCTCACTATGCATCTAGATAGGTGCCTTGGGGGGTCTAGTTTCCAAAATGGGGTCACTTGTGGGGGAGCTCCAATGTTTGGGCACACAGGGACTCTCTAAATGCAACATGGTATCCGCTAACAAATTGAATGGAAAATCGGCTCAAATTGTTAGCGGACGCCACATTGCGTTTGGAGAGCCCCTCTGTGCCCAAACTTTGGAGCTCCCCCACAAGTGACCCCATTTTGGAAACTAGACCCCCCAAGGCACCTTTCTAGATGCATAGTGAGCACTTGGAACCCCCAGGTGCTTCACAAATTGATTCGTAATAATGAAAAAGTGAAAAAAAAAAACACTTTTTCATTTTTATGAATCAATTTGTGAAGCACCTGGGGTTCCAAGTGCTCACTATGCATCTAGATAGGTGCCTTGGGGGGTCTAGTTTCCAAAATGGGGTCACTTGTGGGGGAGCTCCAAAGTTTGGGCACACAGGGACTCTCCAAATGCAACATGATATCCGCTAACAATTTGAGCCGACAATTTGTTAGCGGATATCATGTTGCATTTGGAGAGTCCCTGTGTGCCCTAACATTGGAGCTCCCCCACAAGTGACCCCATTTTGGAAACTAGACCCCCCAAGGCACCTATCTAGATTCATAGTGAGCACTTGGAACCCCAGGTGCTTCACAAATTGATTCATAAAAATGAAAAAGTGTTTTTTTTTTCACTTTTTCATTTTTACGAATCAATTTGTGAAGCACCTGGGGGTTCCAAGTGCTCACTATGCATCTAGAAAGGTGCCTTGGGGGGTCTAGTTTCCAAAATGGGGTCACTTGTGGGGGAGCTCCAATGTTTGGGCACACAGGGGCTCTCCAAACGCAACGTGGCGTCCGCTAACAATTTGAGCCGATTTTCCATTCAATTTGTTAGCGGACACCATGTCGCGTTTGGAGAGCCCGTGATGTGCCTAAACAGTGGAGCTCCCCCACAAGTGTCCCCATTTTGGAAACTATACCCCTCAAGGATTTTATTAAGGTGTATAGTGAACATTTTGAACCCAGAGGTACGGCACATTATTTGTTTACATTAGGTCATCATATTGAATAAGTTGTCATTATTCTTGAGCGCAAGTGCTCGCTACTTGAGTTTGCATCGGGTACTCAGGTATGCACCATGTACAGCGTGTGCTCGAGTGACATGCTCGAGTCCCTGCTCCGCATGTTTCACGGTTATTAGACACCCAAAAAAAAACATGCGGGGATCGCTCGTGCATGGCAGGCAATCCCCGTAAAGTTTTTTGGCCGCGAAGCATATGGGGCAGAGACTCAAGCATGTCACTCAAATACCCACGATACTCAATGCATACCAGAGCACCCGATGCAAACTCAAGTAGCGAGCACTTGCTCTCAACACTAGTCGCCATATCGTCATCTTTTTTTCTTACTTTTGAAAAAAATCCCAACCCCAGCCCTAACCCTAGCACAACCCTAGCCCCAGCACAACCCTAGCCCCAAACCCAGCCCTATCCCTAGCCCAATCCTAACCCAAGAGTTTATTTTTGACGCCGTTCCTTGTGCGGTATAAGTGATTAGACGACTTTATTCTTCGGGTCGGTGTGATTACAGCAATGCCAGAATCATATGGGGTTTTTATGACTGACAGCTGTCACACACTAAAAGACGCATTTTTTGTAAAATCTAGTTTTTGCATCGCCATATTTTGAGAGCTATAATTTTTCCAGATTTTGGCAGACAGTCATGTGACGGCTCGTTTTTTGCGGGATGACTTGACGTTGTTATTGGTGCCATTTTCAGGCACGTGACATTTTTTGATCGCTTTCTATTCCGATTTTTGGGAGGCAGAATAAACAAAAACCAACAATTCAGGAATTGTTTTTTTTTTTTTTTTATTCTGTTCCGCGTGTGGTAAAATTGATGAGGCAGCTTTACTCTTCGGGTCAGTATGTTTACAGCGGTACCACATTTGTATCATTTTTCTATGTTTTGGCGCTTATACACAATAAAAGCTATTTTATAGAAAAAAATATTTTTTAGTATCGCTTTATTCTGAGAGCTATAACTTTTTTATTTTTCGGCTGATGGAGCTATATGGCGGCTTGTTTTTTGCGGGACGAGATGACGTTTTCAGCGGTATCATTTTTATTTATATGCGTCTTTTTGATCGCGTGTTATTCCACTTTTTGTTTGGCGGTATGGTGATAAAGCATTGTTTTTTGCTTGGTTTTTTTTTTTTTTACCGTGTTCACTGAAGGGGTTAACTAGTGGGACAGTTTTATAGGTCAGGTTGTTCCGGACGCGGCGATACCAAATATGTGTACTTTTATTGTTTTTTTTTTATTTTTTTTATAATAATATTTATTGATGGGTACATTATATTTTTATTTTTGGTGTATTATTTTTTTTATTTTTTTATAATATTTTTGCACATTTTTTTTTTTTTTCCACTTTCACACAGTTTATCCACTTTATTACTTTGTCCCACTCTGGGACTTTCACTTTTTTTTTCTGATCGCCTGCATGGCACAGGAATGGAGCACCATCCCTATGCCATGAAGGCTGTCAGAAGTGCACAGTGTGAAGATTGCTTGGAGATGCACTGCGCATGTCCAAGCAATCTTCCTGCTCTCTGGTGACCCGGATGTTGTCATGACGACATCGGGTCGTCATGGCAACACCTGGGAAGCCTTTGCAGACTGCGCTGGAAGCCGGAAGAGGAGGTGAGTATCGCCGATCACCTCCCCTTGCCCCCGCAATGCCGCGATCGACTTCGATCGACTTCGATCGCAGCATCGCGGGGGTTAATGTGCTGGGAGCGGTGCGTGACCGCTCCCTGCACATAGTACCGGGTGTCAGCTGTGATAATCAGCTGACAGCCTGTGTGCGCGCGCGATCGCGATGACGTACTAATACGGGTCTGGCTCTTAAGTCCCAGGGCACAGACGCGTATTAGTACGTCAGATGTTATTAAGGGGTTAAAGGGGTTTTCCCAAGAACAAAAGTTCATTTTAATCCATAGATCTTGGCATAATAATAATTTCCACAATTGGATGTGTTTAAATAAAATGTTCCTGTGCTGAGATAATCTTATAAATATGCCCCTGCTGTGTACTGTATAATGGCTGTGCCTGACCGTGCAGGAACATGGTCTGATCATACCACAGCTCCTGGGCAGGGGTTGAAGCAAGCGAGTATACAGACATTATAGCACAGGATAGCAAATAATTCTTTCTGTGAGGTAAAACATTGTTTAAAAATAGGCAGGGAAATGTTTTACCTCACAGAAAGAATCAGCTGTGATCCCGTGCTGTAATGTCTGTATACTCTTTTGCTTCAACCCCTGCCCAGGAGCTGTGGTATGATCAGATTGTAGTGAGTAGGAAGCTAGTGTTGGCTTCAAGAAAGATATTGCTGGACCGGAAGTCAGAAGCAGCTTGTTCACTGAAGCGGTTGACTGTAGTCAGACATCCAATCAAGTAGAAGATTATGGAGGTACCCCCAACCTAAGGAAAAGCTTATGGAGGTCCACCAACATAAGGAAAAGCTTAAGAAGGTAAATTCAACCTTAGGAGATGCTTAAGAAGGTTGACTCAACCTAAGGAAAAGCTTATGGAAGTCCACCCAGCTTGCTTGGGCAAGTCTCTGGAGTCTCTGAGCAAAAGCTGGTTGTCACAGGAGCAGACATGAAACCAATTGATAAATGCGTCATTATACTGCAATCATTATACAGATTGTTTTGCTATGATACTGTAAACCCCCCTAATTACTCAACCAAGGTGTGAGACAGATGTTATCTACCTACAGACAGTATTACAGGCTTTGATTTGCAGCGCTGGGGTCCTGGGTTCAAATCCCACCAAGGACAACATCTGCAAGGAGTTTGTATGTTCTCCCCGTGTTTGTGTGGGTTTCCTCCGGGTTCTCTGGATTCCTCCCACACTCCAAAGACATACTGATAGGGAATGTAGAATATGAGCCCCAATGGGGACAGTGTCTGTAAATTGTCTGAATTGTAAAGAGCTGCGGAATATGTTGGCGCTATATAAATAAAAAAGATTATTATTATTATTTGAGGACATTGGTGATGGGAGTCTTGAACCTTATGAATTAAGGAAAGCAGAGAGGAACAATGTTGCCAGGAGTTTGTATCCGTTGTTCACAGATTTCTGTATGTACAATACTGAATACACATAAAAGATTGTGCAGGAAACCGGTCACAATCATCTTCTATATTCATAGACACCTCAGGTGGAGAAGACAACTGTGAAGAGGCCAGATCCCTGGCGTGCTATTATCGGATGCAGAATGAGATGCTCGAGTCGCTGGAGTGGACGGGGTTAAGTAGCAGCATCTCTCACACACGTCAGCAGCGAATCCCTGTTGTTACTCCTGGTAAGACGTCGTTGTGATTACTAAGCAAGTCTATTAATAGTCCAAGTCTCCAGTCTCCTCCTCATTAGAGCAGCCATCAGCTCCACATTATGTCAAGGACATCATTCCACACGCAGGTAAAATACAGTTCACATCCAGCAGCTTCTATTTAGAGAAAATGCCGCAAGGATGACGAATGTAACCAAAAACTAGATTCTGCACTGTAGGCTAGATGGCATCTCCTACCTGTCACCTTAAGGGTGAAGACATTCTGGAGCACATTTCTCTCTCTTCCATATAGAAAGATGGTTTAGTACAAAATTAATGGAGGAAATGAGACTTCGGCTCCGTTCACATGTTCAGTTTTAGGAACAGACAAATGGAAGAAGTGATTCATTGCATCAGCTATGCAAACAGAGGCAGAGGGGCCCGATCAATTATTATGGGGTCCGTTGGGGTTCCGTTTAGAATGGAGGAAAAAGTTCTGATCTACACAATGGACGTAAAACAGACCCTATAATAATCAATCGGGAACCCTGATGCACCGGCTCACGTATTCCGTTTGTCGTTTCCAGCAACAGAACAGACAAACAGAAAGCCCTTGTGGGCAGATGTCCGGAGCCTTGACCTTGGCAGAAATTACCAGGCAGGGGAGAGAGAAACATTTTTTTTTTTTTTGGGATGGGTGAGAATGGGGGGGGTAAAAATTATGCTGTACAAAAATGTATTAAAGCACATTATTCTTAACTTAGGCTATGTGCCCACGATGCAGAAATGCTCCGGATTTTTCCTGAGCGTTTCTGCATCTCGCTGGCAGAAAAAAAGCATGCGGATGGTACGTGCGGATTGTACATGCGGATTGTACATGCGGATTGTACATGCGGATTGTACATGCGTTTTTCCTGCCAGCGACATGCGGAAGTGAAGCGTTCTTCACATGCATTTCCGCATGCGGGTTGTCAAGCGCTTTCCAAACGATTTTAGCATCACTTGGAAAGTGCTTGACAACTTGTTCACACTATATAAATCCATGCAACCGGCATATATAGTGTGACCCGAGAGAATGCAAAAAATAAAAAAAAAAATCTATACTTACCTTCTGATGGCCCCCGCAGTCTTGCTTCACTCGGTGCTGGCAGCTGGCAGATCGCGGTACACTGAAGGACCTGCCGACGTCAGCGTCACGTGACCCGTCACATGACTATGATGTCAGCGCAGGTCCTTCAGTCCATCGCAATCTGCCAACATGGGAGGAGGAGCGCACCGCGGGCCTTCAGAAGGTAAGTATCATATTTATTTTTTATTTTATTATTTTTTTTACAGTTTCTATGGTACCCGGGTCCGGAGGAGAGTCTCCTCTTCTTCAAACCCGGGTACCAGCCGCACATTGGAACACATGGAATCCGCATGTACAGATGCAGTGATGCATAATCCATGCGGGGTAATGCAAGTCAATGGCGGCGAAAACGCAGCCCTTCCGCAAAATAATTGGTAGTGCTGCGTTTTTTTCCGCAATGATAATCCGCAGCGGAAATTTCCGCAGCATGTGCACAGCACATGCGGATTATCATTGGGGAACATGGCAGGCCTTCTACCATGCGTTTTTTAAGCGTTTCTGCAGCGTTTTCGCCACCATTGACTTGCATTAGAAAGCATGTATTCTGCTTCACTAGATAAGGACATGCGGAATGCATGCGTTCTAATGTGCAGATGGTACCCAGGTCTAGAGGAGAGGAGACTCTCCTCCGGACCCGGGTACCATAGAACCTGTAAAAAAAAAAAAAAAAATAAAATAAAAAATAAAGATTATATTTACCTTCTGATGGCCCCCGCTGCGCTCGTCCTCCCATGCCGGCAGATCGCGAAGGACTGAAGGACCTGCGCTGACGTCATAGTCATGTGACGGGTCACGCGACGCTGACGTCGGCAGGTCCTTCAGTGTACCGCTGCCGGCAGCCAGGACGGAGGGAAGCAAGACTACGGGGGCCATCAGAGGGTAAGTATATGTTTATTTTTTTACCATTCTTTCGGTCACAGTATATAAATCCATGCCGGTTGCATGGATTTATATAGTGTGACCAAGTTGTCAAGCACTTTCCAAGAGATGCTAAAATCGCTTGGAAAGCGCTTGTCAACCCGCATGCGGAAATGCAAGTGAAGAACGCTTCACATCCGCATGTCCCTGGCAGGAAAACACATGTACAATCCGCATGTACAATCCGCATGCGTTTTTTTCTGCCAGGGAGATGCAGAAACGCTCAGGAAAAAATCCTGAGCATTTCTGCATCGTGGGCACACAACCTTAATGTGATGTGAGACTGTATCTCATTCCAAAATGTTAGTCCACATTATCACATAAATATTACAGATACTTAACGCAGTTAAAAATTGCAGCCATGGATGTCTCAATTTATACCGTACATTGATTTCTCATTGCAAAGAACAATATAAATCAATCAAGGGTTCCTCTCCATACATTTCTATTTGTTCTGTAACCTGACACCTCACTGAGCTTATTTTTTTTCCACAGTAAATGAGGAGTTCAGGAGGCAGGAGGTCAAGGGATAGATCTCTAATCTTCATTCTCTGTAGCACACTGAGAAGGAGCAGCAACATGGAAACCATTATACAGTAGTACTGAGCAGTGTGCCTGTGAGTCCAGCACCGGTGTAAAATAAATTTGATAAAAGCTGCAACGTGATCAGCCTGCGAGTGCCTGGTCTCTCACTGTCCTGAGTGCTCCTGATTCTCCTCCCATCTATCCTTACCATACATTTCTATTTGTTCTGTAACCTGACACCTCACTGAGTTTAAAGTGAATGATGATTTTTTTTCAAAGTAAATTATGAGTTCAGGAGGTCAACAGATGTGAAGGTAAAAAAAAAAGCTAATTTCTCTGATAAGATACAATACAAAGATTCTTATTCTTGCATTACTGATTTATGCAAAGTTTGTTGAAACAACTGTGATAATTTAAGGGCAGGGTTTAAGGGAGAAGTCTAGGCACTACTCAAATCAAACATTTCTTTGCATCATTCTGCCATAGTAATTAGATTGTTTCCAGAATCAAATGATGTCAGGTATTCCAAGATTTAGAATTATAATAACAGAGTATTAACCCAATCTTATATTTACTGTTCACAATTATTTCCTAATAATAATAATGCACAATAACACTGATCATCCTGACACCATTCTCATCTTCAGAAAATGTACGAGAACTTTTTTTTTATTTATTGCAGACTTCAGATTTCAGAGGAGTAGTACTCAAGTATGAGACAACATTGACTGCTTTAGCTTTCGATAAGAAATGATTTACAAATTTACAATGTGATCAGGTTAAATAAAATAAACAATTTGAAAATGTTCCCAAACTTTTATAGTTAAATTTACCCCCAACTGAGGCCTGCATAAATTGTCAGATACAGAACCAAAACACCTAATAAACCTAATAAATTGTGTGTTTATTTCTCCATTTCATTTGAGGATCGGCTTGTCATTCAATGGACACAGCGCTTTAAATTGTGTGTGAAAATTTAGAATTTGACACGGAATGCTATATAAATATCACATAGCATTACGCATAACAGTCAGATCAATGGATAATCAACAAGTGAAGTGACACGCCATACAGACTGCCATTTCATGTCATGGTAATCAGAGGAAGAGAACAGGCTCTTGACTCTTTTTGAGCCTAATTTCTCATTGTCGCCATGAAGGAGCCCCTGATTGGTACACTCCCAGAAGCACAACACTGCATGATTGCAGAAATAAATCACAGGAATCACAGTGGCGAGAAGACGTCGAAACACGGCACAAACACAATCAAATGTTGAAAATATGTATGAATCCTTCTTACATAATGCTGCTGTTTTCCAAGACCTCCCATGCCATCTCATTGCTGAGGGACCCGAGATACATGGATGACCTGGAAAACAGTTATTTTGGAAGAGACAGCTAGTGAAATTAATCATTGCAGGCAAGACATATTTAATTCATTATAACGGCCCTTTCATACACAAATGTTCCCGACCTTCGGCAAAAGTTTTATTCTACATACATTTCCCCATCAAATCAAGAAATTACCTAGGAATATAAAGCTATGTTCACACAAAGTTTTGTTAAGGCATACAAAAAGTTTTTCAAACTGAAAGTGCTTCTTTTTGGGGGAGTTTTGAGCTATGGGCACACAGAGTTCGTAGAAACGTTTTTGAAGCATAAACTTTATAAATCATCTTCCAAAATGTGGAGTTTCTGCTCTGAAAAGTCAGCAAAAAGACTCTGCTCTGAGTGCACATCAGTGTCTTTCGTGTTTTGAAGATTTTTTTTTCTGAAGTGTTTTATGCAGTCTTTGGTTTCATAGTTTGGAGCAGTTTGAATCAGGATCCACTGTAAAGAAGTTACATGCACTTTTTTCCCTACATTAGTCGTTTTTCAAAACTTCTTCAAGAAAAAAAAAAAACACTCAAAAACTGCTTTCCAAGTATTTTGGAGGAGGATTTTGGAGCAGATTTACTCCAATAAATGCTAAAAAATAATCAGTATCAACATAGCCCAAGACCCTTGAATTGTCCCCTTAGGCCTGTGTTTCTCAACTCCAGTCCTCAGGACCCCCCCAACAGGCCATGTTTTCAGGATTTCCTTAGTATTGCCCAGGTGATCAGAAACGTAAAAGTTTGTTTTTGAACTAGGTTACATATTTGACAGATACCAAGTAAAAAACACTAAAGGCCTTTATAGAGCTCACAAAGCTAATATCACTGAATGGCAAGGCTATCTCTATTGGTGTATTTTTTGGCTTAAGTTTCAGATTTCACTATGGTTTCCTATGAATTGGGAAGATCAGGATGATCGTGGTTATATGACACGCCTCTGAAGACAAATAAATCTGGCGTTCTTGTCAAATGGAATTATGGAATAATAGTAATATTTGAAGATTCATCAATATTAAAAAATGTGACTCATCATCAATAGGTAATGCTAAATCAGGTTTTGTCAACCCTCCTTTTGGACAGTCCATAATAATAGAAGACTTTTTCCACTATTCATAAAAAAAGATTTTTTTTTAAAGCTCACTCACCAGATGTCAGTAACAACCCATCCAATCCACACAGGCAAAAAAAAATATCAAAACCATAGATGTCCATAAATTAATTTATGTGTAATAATAAGAAATGACACAGGGAAAAAGTATTGAACATATGAAGAAAGAGAGGTGCATGAAGCCATGGAAAGTCATGACACCAGCTGAAATCTATCAGTAATTAGAAAGCAATCTGGTCACTTCGTGAACAATAATAACAGCTGGTTCAGCTGATGGCCTATAAAAAGGTGTCTCATTACCAAGGTGCCAACACAAGAAGCATCTCATGATGGCTAAAACCAGTGAGTTGTCTCAAGACTTTCTCAACCTTATTGTTGCAAAACATATTAATGGCATTAGTTACAGAAGAATTACTAAACTACTGAAGGCTCCAGTGAGCACTTTTGGGTCCGTAATCCGGAAGTGGAAAGAACATCATTTCACCATAAACCGGCCACTACCAGGTTCTCCCCACAAGATTTCAGACAGAGGAGTGAAAAAAATTATCAGAAGTTTTTTGGAGGCTGCGATTCCTGATTGGTACAAAAAGTGAGTGAACTTGAAGGCCAAAAGGCACTGCATATCACCCCAAAAACACCATGCCATACCATGAAGTTTGGAGGTGGGAACATCATGATTTGGGGCTGTTTTTCAGCATACGGCAGTGGCAAACTTCATAGAATTGAAGGATGAATGCACAAATGTACTGACACATTCCTGATAAAAATCTGGTGCCATCTACCAGAATGATGAAGATGAAACAAGGGTGGACATTTCAGCAAGACAATGATCCTAAACACACAGCCAAGAAAACTCTGAATTGGTTTCAGAGAAAGAAAATAACTGGAAGGAACTAAAGCTCAGAGTTCATAGAAGGAGCCCACGGGACATTCAGAATGTGTAGAGTGTTTGTGTGGGAGAATGGGACAAAATCACACCTGAGCAATGCATGAGACTAGTTTCTCCATAGAGGAGGAGTCTTGAAGCTGTCATCACTAACAAGGGCTTTTGTACGAAGTATTAATTACATTTCATTAAGCGTGTTCAATACTTTTTCCCTTTATCATTTCTCATTATTACACATAACTTAGGACATCTATGGTTTCATTTCTTTGCCTGTGTGTATTGGATAGGTTATTACCAACATCTGGTGACAATTTCATGCCAATAGCATCATATTTACTTGGGCCTATTAGGTCAGTTCTTTAAAACCAAGATGAGACAGCAGTGAGGGTTACTCCTCTATGATCACCAGACATATATTGCATATCTTATATAAACCAAAAACCTAAGCCCAAAACAAGGGTATAGGAGTTACACAAGTTAGCTGATTAAGCAGGGCGAAACACGTGTTGGGGTGGAGGGACATGAGATGCAAATGGGAGTTAAGTATGTTACTTTCTTTGTATATCAGGCCATCAATTATTATCTATGGTTGCCCCTACCATCATGGTGGTTTAATATACTTATGATTTATCTGTATACACTTTTTGACTAAAAAGTTACATTGCCAAAATATATTACAACATAATATTTATTCATTTTTACCACTATACTGCTGCTGCTATACGTCCCATGTTTAGAGCAACTTTGTCATTCTATATCATACTTATATTTTGATGTTGTCTTAACCCTCAACAAAATTTATATTTTATTAAAACATGGGGATCTTTTTCATGTTTGGGTTCAGGTTTTTCGTTTATATTGTATGTTTTGAGTGGTCCCCTTTACTTTAAATGTGGAACTAGTTGTTTGAAGGTATTGTGTTATACATTTATGGCATATGCATAGGATATGCAATATGTATCAAAGATGAGAATTAAACAAAATACAATGGGCGCGGAAAGTATTCAGACCCCTTTACATTTTTCACTCTTTGTTTCATTGCAGCCATTTGGTAAATTCTAAAAAGTTCATTTTTTTCTCATTAAAGTACACAATGCACCCCATCTTGACTGAAAAGAACCCAGAAATGTAGAAATTTTTGCAAATTTATTAAAAAAGAAAAACAGAAATATCACATGGTCATAAGTATTCAGACCCTTTGCTCAGTATTGAGTAGAAGCACCCTTTTGAGCTAGTACAGCCATGAGTCTTCTTGGGAATAATGCAGCAAGTTTTTCACACCTGGATTTGGGGATTTGGGGATCCTCTGCCATTCTTCCTTGCAGATCCTCTCCATTTCCATCAGGTTGGATGGTGAATGTTGGTGGACAGCCATTTTCAGGTCTCTCCAGAGATGCTCAATTGGGTTTAGGTCAGGGCTCTGGCTGGGCCAGTCAAGAATGGTCACAGAGTTGTTCTGAAGCCACTCATTTGTTATTTTAGCTGTGTGCTTAGGGTCATTGTCTTGTTGGAAGGTGAACCTTCGGCCAAGTCTGAGGTCCAGAGCACTCTGGAAGAGGTTTTCATCCAGGATATCTCTGAACTTGGCCGCATTCATGTTTCCTTCAATTGCAACCAGTCATCCTGTCCCTGCAGCTGAAAAACACCCCCATAGCATGATGCTACCATCACCATGTTTCACTGTTGGGATTGTATTGGGCAGGTGATGAGCAGTGCCTGGTTTTCTCCACACATACCGCTTAGAATTATCACCAAAAAGTTCTATCTTCATCTCATCAGACCAGAGAATCTTATTTTTCATAGTCGGGGAGTCCTTCATGTGTTTTTGAGCAAACTCTATGCGGGCTTTCATATGTCTTGCACTGAGGAGAGGCTTTCGTCGGGTCACTCTGCCATAAAGGCCCGACTGGTGGAGGGCTGCAGTGATAGTTGACTTTGTGGAACTTTCTCCCATCTCCCTACTGCATCTCTGGAGCTCAGCCACAGTGATCTTGGGGTTCTTCTTTACCTCTCTCACCAAGGCTCTTCTTCCACGATTGCTCAGTTTGGCTGGACGGACAGGTCTAGGAAGACTTCTGGTGGTCCCAAACTTCTTCCATTTAAAGGATTATGGAGGCCACTGTGTTCTTAGGAACCTTGAATAATGCAGAAATTCTTTCATAACCTTGGCCAGATCTGTGCCTTGCCACAATTCTGTCTATGAGCTCCTTGGGCAGTTCCTTTGAGCTCATGATTCTCATTTGGTCTGACTTGCACTGTGAGCTGTGAGGTCTCATATAGACAGGTGTGTGCCTTTCCAAATCAAGTCCTATTAGTTTAATTAAACACAGCTGGACTCCAATGAAGGAGTAGAACCATCTCAAGGAGGATCACAAGGAAATGGACAGTATGTGACTTAAATATGAGTGTCTGACCAAAGGGTCTGAATACTTATGACCATGTGATATTTCAGTTTTTCTTTTTTTAATAAATTTGCAAAAATTTCTACATCTGTTTTTTTCAGTCAAGATGGGGTGCAGAGTGGACTTTAATGAGAAAAAAAATGAAGTTTTTAGAATTTACCAAATGGCTGCAATGAAACAAAGAGTGAAAAATTTAAAGGGGTCTGAATACTTTCCGTACCCACTGTAAATCACTCATAAAATGCCCTGTACAAAAGAGGTTGTCTTATCTTGACAGCCCATTTCTATATGCTCTCACAGTATCACTCCAGACGATGACCCTTCCATGAGCTAGAGGGAGAGCGTCTAAGAAGCTGTCTATTTGATCCTGCAAAACCCAGTCCATCCATATATTACCGTACATGCATAGCCTTGCATTTGAATGTTGCAGAGAATATGAGCAGCAGGTGGCAACTTTCCCCTGCAAAATCAGTTACTTGCTGGAGGTGCGGATTTTATACTTTATGATGACAGAACCCCTTTAATTGGCTGTATTTGTTGATACATGCATGCATATATACTGCACAAACTATGAATGCAAAAGCCATAAACTTATGATGTTGAACACCATGCCCATGCAAAATGTCAGAAGCTTAAGGCCACGTTCACACGTACAGTATTTGGTCAGCATTTTACATCAGTATTTGTAAGCCAAAACCAGGAGTGGAACAATCAGAGGAAAAGTATAATAGAAACACGTCACCACTCCTGGTTTTCGCTTACAAAATTGGATGTAAAATACTGGCCATGAACAGAATACATGACATTTGCCATAAACACGTATTCTAATAATAATAATAATAATAATAGTTTATTTTTATAGCGCCAACATATTCCGCAGCACTTTACAAATTTTAGGGGGGACTTATACAGACAATACAGAATAAGCATATCTCATATCGAAAGGAGTGAGGGCCCTGCTCGCGAGCTTACAGTCTATGAGGAAGTGGGGGAGACACAAAAGGTAAAAAGTACATATATTGTATAATGCAGCCTTGATATACTGAATAGGATAAATAATAATACATGGACTGGTCGCCAGCCAGTATGTGTGCAGTCCTGACAGAGGCTTTTATGTGCATGGTTGGTTTGAACCCGAAGTTGAAGAAGATTTTAATATGGGGGAAAGCTGGGATGGACAGAGTGTGTTTAGGTGATACGCCAGTCTAAAGAAATGTGTTTTTAGGGTTCGCTTGAAACTGTGGGTATTGGGAATTAATCGAACTGTCCTGGGTAGTGCATTCCAGAGAATTGGCGCAGCACGCGAGAAATCTTGGAGACGGGAGTGGGAAGTTCGGATTATGGAGGATTTTAGTTTCAAGTCATTTGCAGAACGGAGGGCACGTGTAGGGTGGTAGACTGAGACAAGAGAGGAGATGTAGGGGGGTACTGAAGCATGGAGCGCTTTGTGGGTAAGCGTGATAAGTTTAAAACGAACTCTATATTGGATGGGCAACCAATGCAATGACTGGCACAGGGAAGAGGCATCTGAGTAGCGGTTGGCAAGGAATATGATCCTGGCTGCTGCGTTCAGGACGGATTGGAGAGGGGAGAGTTTAGTAAGAGGGAGACCGATTAGTAGAGCGTTGCAATAGTCAAGACGAGAATGAATAAGAGCGACAGTAAGAGTTTTTGCCGAGTCAAAGGTGAGAAAAGTCCTGATTCTTGAGATGTTTTTGAGATGTAGATGACATGAACGAGCGAGTGATTTGATGTGAGGAGTGAAAGAAAGATCTGAATCAAAAATGACCCCAAGACAGCGGGCTTGTAGCTGGGGAGTAATGGTTGAGCCACAAACGGAGATGGCAATATCGGGCACAGGTAGATTAATGGAGGGAGGAAAGACGAGTAGTTCAGTTTTTGACAGATTCAGTTTTAGGTAGAGGGAGGACATAATGTTAGACACAGCAGAAAGACAATCACTGGTCTTTTGTAGTAATGCAGGGGTGATGTCCGGAGCAGAGGTGTATAATTGGGTGTCATCAGCATAGAGATGGTACTGAAAACCGAATCTACTGATTGTTTGTCCAATAGGAGCGGTGTATAAGGAGAAAAGAAGGGGGCCTAGGACTGATCCTTGAGGAACCCCGACAGTAAGAGGAAGTAGGGAGGAGGAGGAGCCGGCAAAAGACACAGAGAAGGAGCGGTCAGAGAGATAAGAGGAGAACCAGGAGAGAACCGTGTCCTTGAGGCCAATAGTGCGGAGCATAGTGAGGAGGAGCTGGTGATCCACAGTGTCGAATGCTGCAGAGAGATCCAGGAGAATCAGCAGGGAGCAGTGACCATTAGATTTAGCTGTTAGTAGATCATTAGAGACTTTAGTGAGGGCAGTTTCAGTAGAATGTAAAGAGCGGAAACCAGATTGTAAAGTGTCAAGAAGAGAGTTGTCTGAGAGATAGCGGATTAGACGGGAGTGGACCAGGCGTTCCAGGAGTTTAGAGATAAAGGGAAGATTGGAAACAGGTCTGTAGTTGGCCGTGCAGTATTCTTTTATCTGGTGTGAATGCTGCTGTTCTCCCGAATCTGCCGTGGTTTTGCTTTAGCACCTCTGCATTCCGGAGAGTTGGCCCCTTCTTCCATGTAAATGTAACCTTTTTTATCTAAGTGGGCATGGTCTTCAACTCTTCTCTTCTTGTGGACCACGCCCAGTTTGCTTAAAGAAAAAAAAAAAAAAAAAAGACTACATTTCTAAGTAGGGAAGATGGCAAAATATCTCAGGAATGGAGAGGCATGGGAACAATATAAAAACAATGCCAGATTGAGGAGAACAGCAAAATTTACACCAGAAAAAATACATATTTATGGAAAGTGACAGGTCCTCTGTAAAATGATAGAAAACCAATTCCTAGACAAGCTGCTTGTCCTAAAGTGGCGGCTATGTCAGAACCTAAACAGAATATTAACCTTTAAGGTCATTTCACCATTTCTTAATAAAATGACAGGCTGGATTGTAAGATGTTATAGACTGCAGAAACAACGGTCCTGAAAAACGGATTTAGACTTATCATATACATAATTACCTGAAGAACAGTTTTCATTTCTAGAGACTTTTGGCGTGAAGTCTGCAGCCTACACATCCATCTATGCACACAGTGCTGGCAGTACAACTTATTTTTCATGAATATTCATCCTTTATTATTATGGAGATATTTGGATATTTTTATTCATATTATTTGCAAAAGTTTTAGTGCGTTTTGCTTGGTGAAAGTTTGTATCCACAAGGAAGAGAACAGAAGAGCTTTACCACTAATGTATACTCTATAGAGATTTCCAAAGGGAAAACTTTTCAGGGAGCTGTTGAAATACCCAAAATATAGTTTACGGAGTATAAAAAAAATGGAACTAAGACCAATAGGTCAAAAAAATAAGATCATTTCCTTCGAGAAGGTAAAACCGTTGCATTCACATGAAGGCCATGGGCATCCTTGCATGTTTAATATATGTATTACGAGATATAAACAATTGCTACAATTGATTTTTATTAAACCATTTAACTGTTTTACTTCTGGAGATTTCATGTATTAACATACACTAACCACAAAAAAAAATAATTGAATGGAAGGCCAAAATGTCACAAAAGAATATTATTATTCATTGTATTTAAATACGCTCTCATAAAAGCTAAAGAAAAAGAATTGAAAAACTTATAGAAAAAAAAATAAAAAAAACATGGGTAACCTGATCAGCAACAAAACAGACAAGAAGATATACAGGAGTACAGGAATCCCAAATCGATACAGAAATACATGGGAAGCTCAGTAATAGAAGCACAGTATCAAATGCAACATTGCAGTACAAAATCCTGCAATGTGCAATATATAGACCACCAATAAATAGTCACAAGTATAAAATCGTATTCCACCAAGTAGTAGCTAGTAACCAGGAGGTGAGGAAACACAAGGTGTTTTCTCAGAAGTTGGTTTATTGTATCAATAGCTATTCTCAAATATAAAGACCAATTTGTTTAAAAAACTTTAATAAGAAAGGCGGAGAGGTGAAGAATTCCTAAAACCACCCCCTAACAAAGCAAAAGATACATTTTATAGAAATTTTGGCCAACATTTAACCCTACCATCTTTGATGCATATTGGATGGCTCTGTAAATGTTTATTCTCATTGATGTTTTTACAATTACTCCAGTTTCTTGTCAGGTCAGTTTCCTCCCCTTCACACTCCTCTCCTGAATGTACATCTAAGCTCAAATTAAATCAGATTTGAGCCCAAATTAATGTTTCCGACAGGAGAGAGGCAATGGGGACAGAAGCGATGGAAAGCAAGCACTCAGAACTGGGAATGAACGGAATTGAGCAGCTTGCAGTGTAATGTAATGCATGCATGCAGTAGAAGAGAAATGATCAAAGATGCTTAGTTTTTCATTTTCTAGAGTTTCTTAATCATTGCATAATTAAAATTGGAATCTGATCGCTTTCTATGAACATTATTGAAAATAATTTTGTAGCATAGTTGCATTCAAAGGTTTTACATTCGGACAGATATAACTGATATAAAACAGATGCACATCCACTATTAATCATATGATTATTATTGTCATCATTGATGATATGTTCCGTGTATACAAACAGACCTGGGTGAAAATTAATTGGCTCCAAAATCTGCTCCAAGTGTTTCATGCAGACCTTTGAGGCCCATGGCTGAACTTGTGCCCATCAGAGGTTTCGCTGATACTTTGGTGGGGTGCAGGACTGGGATCTATTTATTCTCCTGTTGTACAGTATGGATTATTAACTAATGTGGCTTT
This sequence comes from Phyllobates terribilis, assembly GCF_046119375.1. Taxonomy (NCBI): domain Eukaryota; kingdom Metazoa; phylum Chordata; class Amphibia; order Anura; family Dendrobatidae; genus Phyllobates; species Phyllobates terribilis. Next base: position 107,431,746 of record NW_027362764.1, on the reverse strand, counting down.
TGAATTTGGTGCAGTCTTTGCATTCATTTTTTTGCAACCAAAAATGGAAGTGTAAAAAAAAAACCCTTAGGCTATGTTATCACATGTTTTTGCTGCGATTTTTTTTTTTAAGGCAAATTTATGCTGCGTTTTACAGTACCAGAAAAAGCTATGAGACTTCAGAAATCTCATGCACACACATTGTGTTTTTTTCCTGACTGAATTGGAAAACTGCTGCATTTTTGCAAACTGTGGCATGTCACTTCTTTCAGCGTTTTTGCAGCATTTCACCCATAGAAAGCAATGAGTAAGTGCAAAAATGCAGCAAAAAAACGCAGGTATCAGGTTTTGCTGCGTTGTAAGAGAAAAAAATAAAGCATGTACAGCAGTATGTCAAACACATTTATTTTTGTGATTTTCCCAAGTTTAAACCATAATGTCTTGGTGTTCTCACTTGAGAATGGCAGTTAGGATTAGTACAGTTTAATTAAATTAGTGATGCGTACAAAGTAAATATTGGCTGACCAAGGTGTGAAATTGAACAATACCTGAGCAACTCAAGGGCTAACCAAAGTGTGAAAGTAAACAGTGTCCCTTCAAACTCAATGCTTTGCCAATGTCTTAGGTAAACTATTCCTGACTAATTCAACTCCCCCCGCTTTTACATTTGTAATTATGTATTTTTTCATGAACTCATATGAACTTTTTTGTTCAGAATAGTCAGTATTTTTTCAGAAATAAAAATCTTTTTCCACTAAATAATTTGATCAAGTTGCCCTTTTTCCAAAAATGGTTTTATGGTTTTACATATATCTTGCATTGGTGACCTGTGTTTATGCTTCTGTGGTGGAACCAAAGTTGAACTTTGGGATCTTGAAAAACACAGCAAAAAAACACAGCAACTCCTGCTTTTTGTAAGCAGCTTCTTTACTGCCAAAGAGCAACGTGTGAACATAGCCTAAGGGAACATTCACATGCAAAAGATTTTCTGTAGAAATTTCTAAAACTAAAAAACTAATACCATCCACCTGAATAGGTTTGTTTCTGCATTCCCAATTCACATGTATTGGGCAGTCACATCAATTTCTGCAATAACCATTCCACAATAAAGCAAATCGGGGTACACAAAACCCTTAAACATACAGTAAGCTGATTCCAGGTCATAAATTATCTATATAAATTAAAAGTGTAACATAAACAAAGCATTTAAAACTTCATTTCGTGATCTTCATTTATGCAGACTATATTTGACTAAATCCGCTCTTTTCTTTTATAGTTCCATTATGTATAACTTTTTTTTTTGCTACAGATGGGAATTGCTAGGTGCAATTAGCAATTTATCTTGCAGAAAACATTTAATTCTTAAGCATATCGGAATAATGCCTTTAGAGGAAAAACAGGGGAGGGGGACCAATTAGCCTGTATCCACATCTGCTTTTGTATTCAGCATAAGCAGTAAAAACTTTTAATACACAACTTGAGAAAAACCTTAAAATTAATCTGAAGCTGGCAGATCTGTGAAATGCAGACGTGTTATCTTCTAGGTATGCCAGTGAATTAAACTAGCGCTGCGGTGATTGATGGATCTGATAATGGATGAAATTCACTTGGTAGATGTAACCATCATAATTTGAAAAAAGGAGAGAATTTATGAATCTTACAGTAAGGAGACAGTCTTGTAAACTCAAACTGATCTACAGCCTTAAGATGGTTACATCTAGCAAGTATATAGCTGATGGAATCAATGCATATGGAAGTTTGAAAAAGTGACCAGGTTGTATACGTGCAATTCGGCAGCCATTCTTGATGCATAAATGGCTGACAGAAGTATAAAGAAAGGTTCACATTGGTAGAATTGTTGTGGATTTCTGTTCAAAAATCCATCGAAGTTAACAGTCCAATACAGGTGAATGGGCTTTTTAAAACCGATGAACGGTAGAATCGAAAGGACATTTTTCTAAATTTTTGCCCAATATCCCATAATGTGAAGGGATGTGGGCACCAGAAGGCAGTTTGTACATAACTTTGATTTTAAAATAGTTATGATGAGTTAACCCCTTAAGCCCCGCGGGTGGTTTGCACGTTAATGACCAGGCCAATTTTTACAATTCTGACCACTGTCACTTTATGAGGTAATTACTCTCGAACGCTTCAACGGATCCCCCTGATTCTGAGATTGTTTTTTCGTGACATATTGTACTTCATGATTGTGGAAAAATTTCTTCGATATCACTTGCGTTTATTTGTGAAAAAAACGGAAATTTGGCGAAAATTTTGAAAATTTTGCAATTTTCAAAATTTGAATTTTTAAGCCCTGAAATCAGAGCGATATGTCACACAAAAGAGTTAATAAATAACATTTCCCACATGTCTACTTTACATCAGCACAATTTTGGAACCAAAATTTTTTTTTGTTAGGGAGCTATAAGGGTTAAAAGTTGACCAGCGATTTCTCATTTTTCCAACAAAATTTACAAAACCATTTTTTTAGGGACCACATCACATTTGAAGTCACTTTGAGAGGTCTTTATGACAGAAAATACCCAAAAGTGACACCATTCTAAAAACTGCACCCTTCAAGGTGCTCAAAACCACATTCAAGAACTTTATTAACCCTTCAGGTGCTTCACAGGAATTTTTTGAATGTGGAAGAAAAAAATGAACATTTAACTTTTTTCACAAAAATGTTAATTTAGACCCAATTTTTTTTATTTTCACAGGGGTAACAAGAAAAAATGGACCCCAAAATTTGTTGTGCAATTTCCCCTGGGCACGCAGATACCCAATATTTGGGGAAAAAATACTGTTTGGGCGCACGGCAGGGCTCGGAAGGGAAGGAGCGCTATTTGACTTTTTGATTGTAAAATTTGCTTGAATAATTAGCGGACGCCATGTTGTGTTTGGAGAGCCCATGTGTGCCCAAACTTTGGAGCTCCCCCACAAGTGACCCCATTTTGGAAACTAGACCCCCCAAGGCACCTTTCTAGATGCATAGTGAGCACTTGGAACCCCCAGGTGCTTCACAAATTGATTCGTAACAATGAAAAAGTGAAAAAAAAAAACACTTTTTCATTTTTATGAATCAATTTGTGAAGCACCTGAGTGTTCCAAGTGCTCACAATGCATCTAGATAGGTGCCTTGGGGGGTCTAGTTTCCAAAATGGGGTCACTTGTGGGGGAGCTCCAATGTTTGGGCACACAGCGGCTCTCCAAACGCAACATGGTGTCGCTAACAATTTGAGCCGATTTTCCGTTAAATTTGTTAGAGGACACCATGTTGCATTTAGAGAGTCCCTGTGTGCCCAAACATTGGAGCTCCCCCACAAGTGACCCCATTTTGGAAACTAGACCCCCCAAGGCACCTATCTAGATGCATAGTGAGCACTTGGAACCCCCAGGTGCTTCACAAATTGATTCGTAACAATGAAAAAGTGAAAAAAAAAACACTTTTTCATTTGTATGAATCAATTTGTGAAGCACCTGAGGGTTCCAAGTGCTCACTATGCATCTAGATAGGTGCCTTGGGTGGTCTAGTTTCCAAAATGGGGTCACTTGTGGGGGAGCTCCAATGTTTGGACACACAGGGGCTCTCCAAATGCAACATGGTGTCCGCTAACAAATTTAACGCAAAATTGGCTCAAATTGTTAGCGACACCATGTTGCGTTTGGAGAGCTGCTGTGTGCCCAAACTTTGGAGCTCCCCCACAAGTGACCCCATTTTGGAAACTAGACCCCCCAAGGCACCTATCTAGATGCATAGTGAGCACTTGGAACCCCCAGGTGCTTCACAAATTGATTCGTAACAATGAAAAAGTGAAAAAAAAAACACTTTTTCATTTTTATGAATCAATTTGTGAAGCACCTGGGGGTTCCAACTGCTCACTATGCATCTAGATAGGTGCCTTGGGGGGTCTAGTTTCCAAAATGGGGTCACTTGTGGGAGAGCTCCAATGTTTGGGCACACAGGGACTCTCTAAATGCAACATGGTATCCGCTAACAAATTGAATGGAAAATCGGCTCAAATTGTTAGCGGACACCACATTGCGTTTGGAGAGCTTCTCTGTGCCCAAACTTTGGAGCTCCCCCACAAGTGACCCCATTTTGGAAACTAGACCCCCCAAGGCACCTTTCTAGATGCATAGTGAGCACTTGGAACCCCCAGGTGCTTCACAAATTGATTCGTAATAATGAAAAAGTGAAAAAAAAAACACTTTTTCATTTTTACGAATCAATTTGTGAAGCACCTAGGGGTTCCAAGTGCTCACTATGCATCTAGATAGGTGCCTTGGGGGGTCTAGTTTCCAAAATGGGGTCACTTGTGGGGGAGCTCCAATGTTTGGGCACACAGGGACTCTCCAAATGCAACATGATATCCGCTAACAATTTGAGCCGACAATTTGTTAGCGGATATCATGTTGCATTTGGAGAGTCCCTGTGTGCTCAAACATTGGAGCTCCCCCACAAGTGACCCCATTTTGGAAACTAGACCCCCCAAGGCACCTATCTAGATTCATAGTGAGCACTTGGAACCCCAGGTGCTTCACAAATTGATTCATAAAAATGAAAAAGTGTTTTTTTTTTCACTTTTTCATTTTTACGAATCAATTTGTGAAGCACCTGGGGGTTCCAAGTGCTCACTATGCATCTAGAAAGGTGCCTTGGGGGATCTAGTTTCCAAAATGGGGTCACTTGTGGGGGAGCTCCAAAGTTTGGGCACAGAGGGGCTCTCCAAACGCAATGTGGTGTCCGCTAACAATTTGAGCCGATTTTCCATTCAATTTGTTAGCGGATACCATGTTGCATTTAGAGAGTCCCTGTGTGCCCAAACATTGGAGCTCCCCCACAAGTGACCCCATTTTGGAAACTAGACCCCCCAAGGCACCTATCTAGATGCATAGTGAGCAGTTGGAACCCCCAGGTGCTTCACAAATTGATTCATAAAAATGAAAAAGTGTTTTATTTTCACTTTTTCATTTTTACGAATCAATTTGTGAAGCACCTGGGGGTTCTAAGTGCTCACTATGCATCTAGATAGGTGCCTTGGGGGGTCTAGTTTCCAAAATGGGGTCACTTGTGGGGGAGCTCCAATGTTTGGACACACAGGGGCTCTCCAAACGCAACATGGCGTCCGCTAACATTTTGAGCCGATTTTCCATTCAATTTGTTAGCGGACACCATGTCGCGTTTGGAGAGCCCGTGATGTGCCTAAACAGTGGAGCTCCCCCACAAGTGTCCCCATTTTGGAAACTATACCCCTCAAAGATTTTATTAAGGTGTATAGTGAACATTTTGAACCCAGAGGTACGGCACATTATTTGTTTACATTAGGTCATCATATTGAATAAGTTTTCATTATTCTTGAGCGCAAGTGCTCGCTACTTGAGTTTGCATCGGGTACTCAGGTATGCACCATGTACAGCGTGTGCTCGAGTGACATGCTCGAGTCCCTGCTCCGCATGTTTCACGGTTATTAGACACCCAAAAAAAAACATGCGGGGATCGCTCGTGCATGGCAGGCAATCCCCGTAAAGTTTTTTGGCCGCGAAGCATATGGGGCAGAGACTCGAGCATGTCACTCAAATACCCACGATACTAAATGCATACCAGAGCACCCGATGCAAACTCAAGTAGCGAGCACTTGCTCTCAACACTAGTCGCCATATCGTCATCTTTTTTTCTTACTTTTGAAAAAAATCCCAACCCCAGCCCTAACCCTAGCACAACCCTAGCCCCAGCACAACCCTAGCCCCAGCACAACCCTAGCCCCAGCACAACCCTAGCCCCAGCACAACCCTAGCCCCAAACCCAGCCCTAACCCTAGCCCAATCCTAACTCAAGAGTTTATTTTTGACGCCGTTCCTTGTGCGGTATAAGTGATTAGACGACTTTATTCTTCGGGTCGGTGTGATTACAGCAATGCCAGAATCATATGGGGTTTTTATGACTGACAGCTGTCACACACTAAAAGACGCATTTTTTGTAAAATCTAGTTTTTGCATCGCCATATTTTGAGAGCTATAATTTTTCCAAATTTTGGCAGACAGTCATGTGACGGCTCGTTTTTTGCGGGATGACTTGACGTTGTTATTGGTGCCATTTTCAGGCACGTGACATTTTTTGATCGCTTTCTATTCCGATTTTTGGGAGGCAGAATAAACAAAAACCAACAATTCAGGAATTGTTTTTTTTTTTTTTTTTTTTTATTCTGTTCCGCGTGTGGTAAAATTGATGAGGCAGCTTTACTCTTCGGGTCAGTACGTTTACAGCGGTACCACATTTGTATAATTTTTCTATGTTTTGGCGCTTATACACAATAAAAGCTATTTTATAGAAAAAAATATTTTTTAGTATCGCTTTATTCTGAGAGCTATAACTTTTTTATTTTTCGGCTGATTGAGCTATATGGCGGCTTGTTTTTTGCGGGACGAGATGACGTTTTCAGCGGTATCATTTTTATTTATATGCGTCTTTTTGATCGCGTGTTATTCCACTTTTTGTTTGGCGGTATGGTGATAAAGCATTGTTTTTTGCTTGGTTTTTTTTTTTTTTTTTTTACCGTGTTCACTGAAGGGGTTAACTAGTGGGACAGTTTTATAGGTCAGGTTGTTCCGGACGCGGCGATACCAAATATGTGTACTTTTATTGTTTTTTTTTTATTTTTTTTATAATAATATTTATTGATGGGTACATTATATTTTTATTTTTGGTGTATTATTTTTTTTATTTTTTTATAATATTTTTGCACATTTTTTTTTTTTTTTTTTTTCCACTTTCACACAGTTTATACACTTTATTACTTTGTCCCACTCTGGGACTTTCACTTTTTTTTTTCTGATCGCCTGCATGGCACAGGAATGGAGCACCATCCCTATGCCATGAAGGCTGTCAGAAGTGCACAGTGTGAAGATTGCTTGGAGATGCACTGCGCATGTCCAAGCAATCTTCCTGCTCTCTGGTGACCCGGATGTTGTCATGACGACATCGGGTCGTCATGGCAACACCCGGGAAGCCTTTGCAGACTGCGCTGGAAGCCGGAAGAGGAGGTGAGTATCGGCGATCACCTCCCCTTGCCCCCGCAATGCTGCGATCGACTTCGATCGACTTCGATCGCAGCATCGCGGGGGTTAATGTGCTGGGAGCGGTGCGTGACCGCTCCCTGCACATAGTACCGGGTGTCAGCTGTGACAATCAGCTGACACCCGGCGGCGATCGCGCCCGCACAGCCTGTGTGCGCGCGCGATCGCCATGACGTACTAATACGGGTCTGGCTCTTAAGTCCCAGGGCACAGACGCGTATTAGTACGTCAGATGTTATTAAGGGGTTAAAGCATTCAGTCATTGTATTTTCAAACTTAAACCAGGTTCGCCAACAGTCCAGAAATTCCTGGACCGCCCGAAAAGATAGGTCACTTTTTTCCTGTCGGTAAAAAAATTTGATGCGTCCATAAGTTCTTGTAAACTAGAGAAGCTTGTTCAGGATTTTTCATGACTGTAATTATCATCATTTGACAGTTCACAGTGAATGCAGGTAATGTCTTCAGAATTATGGGCTGTAAACAGGTATCACTTAGAATCTTATTGATTTATTATGGTTTTCCAGTGTGTCCACAAAAAATGTTGGCGGTCTGATTTTTTTGATAAGCTGTCTAGGAAAAATAAAAAATAAAATTGCCAACAATGGTCTTAAACGGATTCCAGTGTAAAAGTTACCTGTGCAGGTTAAGAGTGTGACAGAAGGAGATTTCTCCCTCTGTCACTGAATGAGCTCCTCGCAAAATGATGGCAAGGAGCTGATGGTTGCTTTGGCACCTGTAGGCCTAACAATGGTCTCTGGATATGCCATAGATCAAAGCCTAAAATATTGTGCACTATCTATTAAGCAGCCTGTCAATATAACACCAGTTAAATGTGTTTTGCTAAACTATGATACTGATGAGCTATCCTTAGGATAGGTCAATAAATATCAAAAGGGTGGGTGTTCTATTCCTATTAAAGTGAATAGGAGCTGAGGAGCAGTACTCGAGAAAAGGAACTACACACTGTCTGAAGTTGTGGGATTTCAGATCCATCCACTGTGTACCTCCCGCGACCCCAAAGTCTGCTCACTGCTGATCGGTGGGTGCTGCTGGGAGTCAGACACTGATGATCTGTTACAAGGATAGGTGCTCAATGTTGTAGTCCTGAACAACCCCTTCAATCCAGGCAGCATTCACATTGTTTCTATATATGAATTTTTTTTACTAAATGACTGGCTTTTAAGCTTCGCTACTCTACAGGTAGTAGTTGACATCTATGATATCACTAGATCACTTGGAAATAGAGGGACCCAAAACAGCAAGAGAACTCACAAACGTTTGATAATTTGTCAGGGCCAAAGTTATATTTTTATCAGATTATACAAAGCAAACAATTAAGAAAAAAAAATGCTCCATAAAAAAATTGGGATTATAGAGACACTGACCGAATGGATGGTATGAAACACACATATTAGGGTATGGTCACACAAATATTTTTAGGAAGATGTTGTAGCGGATTCTATAAAATCCACATAAAAAAAATCTTCAGATACTTTTTAAATAACATTATTGATTTAAAAGAGAAATAAAGCCCACGGTGCACATTTTTCAGCGTGGAAAAAGAAGCAGGAAGTCAATTCTTGAGGCCTGAAAAAAAGATTAACAGTTGACTATTAAATGAAACAATAAGCAACAAAAAATGCCCTCTGCACAAAAAAAAACATATCAAGTCCACACAAAAATACTAAAACAGTTATTTTGGATTTTTTTTTCATGCAATTTTCTGACATGGATTTACCAGCCAGAATCCCCCACACGAATCTCTAACATAAAGCAGACAGTAATGATCACCTACTGATGGAAATCTAAAATGAGTAGTGGGTTGTCCAACTTGTGCAACAGCCCTATGCAAATAGTTATTAGCGGTGCGTGATACCTGCTGATCAGGATGCTACCCCAGCAGGAATCAGTAAATGTCACCGATCTAATCACCTCCCGATACAGAATTGAGAGGAACACCCCTTGAAGACTAGTCAGGCCAGTTCTGTGCATCTGCACCTTATCTTTTCTCTCCAGCTTCCTAGCTCCATTCTTCTCAGCTAAAAAGTAGACAAATGTAAACAAAACAATACGAATTCTGTCCAAAAGAGACGGATTGCATTTTTCCAAAAAAACTAACAATCACTCAGACAGCTACTTTAATTGCTGCCTCACAACAACATTATCGACAGTCAGCACTTTATCGTTCATCACTATCAACATTCATGATGTGCCTTACATTGAGTCCTATCGATGCCGGCTGTAGCGTCGGCGTCCCTGCCTCCTGCTAGGCAGGGACGCTGTTCCCCTCACCTCTCCGCTCCGTGCCCTGCGTCCTCCTCCCGCTCTGCTGGCAGCGCGCGCTGCTTCCCGGCCACTGTGCTTAGGGCGCGCGCGCTCCCCCTCTCTTAAAGGGGCCGCGCGCGCCGTCCTAAGGAGTCCCCGGCCAATGGCCGGAGGACCTCACCATATATAAGGCACCTCCTCCAAAATGGAGGTGCCCGAGCAATGTTGTTGCATAGTCTATCACTCTGCTTCAGCCCTCAGGTTTTACAGCTTGCTCGGGCCCTGGAACCCGGTGGCACCCAAGCTCCCTCGCTCTCGGACCTATGTCATGAACTGTCCCGTCAGAGGTCCCAACAGGAGTCCATCCTGAGTCATCTGCGGAATGTCAACTCTCGCCGGGACACTCTGACTTCTCCACCAGCAACCACCGCTAGTGTCATGACTCGCAGCCCGGCAGCGCCGCTGCCCACCAATACCATGGCATCCTGCCCCGGACCCCGGCTTTCTGCACCTCCTCGCTTCGGAGGTGACCCCGCTCAAGCTCGGGGCTTCATAAACCAGTGCACCCTGCACTTTGAACTCCTGTCCCACCAGTTTATCTCCGACCGGGCCAAAGTAGCCTTCATCATGTCCCATCTCACGGGGGAGGCACTGGCTTGGCTAAATCCTCTATGGGAGAGAGGAGACCCCCTGGTGTCCAACCTGCCAGCCTTTCTCACGGCTTTCCGCAAAGTCTTCGACGAACCCGGACGGAAGACCTCATCCGCATCATCTCTGCTACGTCTCCATCAAGGAAATCTCACCGAGGGCCAATATGCCATACGGTTCCGTACCCTTGCTTCGGAGCTGGCCTGGGATAACGACGCCCTGGTGTCCGTCTTCTGGGAGGGTCTGTCCGGCCGTATTAAAGATGAACTCGCCGGTCGGGACATACCTACCACTCTCGACGACTTAATAACTTTTGCCACCCGGATTGACATCCGGTTCCAGGAACGCGCCAAAGAGGTCACCCGTGAGAGGAGGTTTCCACGTCTAGCCCCTACCTTTCAGAAACCTGGCACTTCTCCCGTTACTCCCCAGGCGCACTCACCCGAGCCTATGCAGGTCGACCAGACCAAGATGGTCAAGACCCGTCAAGAGTTACGCCGAGCCGAGGGGAGCTGCTTCTACTGTGGCAGTAAGGAGCACCGGATCCGTTCCTGCCCGGAGAGGTCGGGAAACGCCTGTGTCTAGGATCGCTCAGAGAGGTCGTCCTAGACAAGAGTAAACCCTCTCCATCTCTGTTGCTGTTGGTCTCTATCATCTGCGGGGAGAACCGTTATTTTGAACTAGCCCAACTTGACTCTGGAGCTGCCGGAAATCTCATTTCTCAGTCCATGGTAGAGAAATACCGCATTCCCACCAAACCTCTAGCTGTACCCTTGTCTGTCGCTGCCGTAGATGGGGGCCTCTTACCGCATCCCATCCAACTCATCACCGAATCCCTAACCCTGCAGGTGGGAATGCTGCACTCTGAGAGCATCTTCTTTCATGTTCTGCCTGGACTCTCTCACGCCCTCTTGCTAGGCCTACCTTGGCTCCAGAAACACGCACCCGTGCTTGATTGGCAGACCGGAGAAGTCCTTCGCTGGGGACAGGACTGCCATAAGACTTGTTTAGTTCCCGTCCATCCTGTCCGTCCTTCTCCTACCCCAGCCAATCTACCTGGTCTTCCGGTTCTCTATTGGTCTTATGCGGACGTCTTTAATAAAAAGGAGGCAGAGACATTACCCCCTCATAGACCATATGACTGCCCAATCGACCTGATGCCCGGCGCTACTCCTCCCCGTGGGCGTATTTACCCTTTGTCCGCTGCGGAGACCCGGTCCATGTCTGAATATATTGAGGAGAATCTGGCTCGGGGATTTATCCGGAAATCGACCTCCCCGGCGGGAGCAGGCTTCTTCTTCGTCAAAAAGAAGGACGGCTCACTCCGTCCCTGTATAGACTATAGAGGCCTTAACCAGATCACGGTGAAGAATAAATACCCCCTTCCGCTCATTCCGGAATTATTTGACCGTCTGAGGGGGGCTAGAATCTTCACCAAGCTGGACCTCCGTGGGGCGTATAACCTGGTCCGTATACGTCAGGGGGATGAATGGAAGACGGCATTCAAAACCCGGGACGGCCACTATGAATATCTGGTAATGCCCTTCGGTCTCTGTAACGCTCCCGCCGTCTTTCAAGAGTTGGTCAATGACATCTTCCGGGACCTTCTCTACTCCTGCGTAGTGGTGTACCTGGACGACATCTTGGTCTTCTCTCCGGATCTTCTCACTCACCGGAGGGATGTTCGTCAGGTCCTGCTCAGGCTCAGGCAGAACCACCTCTACGCTAAATATGAGAAGTGCCTCTTTGAGCAGACCTCGCTTCCGTTTTTGGGCTACATAATCTCTCAGACCAGCCTACGAATGGATCTTGAGAAACTGTCTGCCATCCAGAAGTGGCCTCGACCAGAGGGGTTGAAGGCTATTCAGCGGTTCCTGGGCTTCACCAACTACTAACGCCTCTTCATACCGCACTTCTCTTCCCGAACTGCCCCAATCTCTGCGCTCACCCGTAAGGGCACTAATCCCAGAGAATGGCCGCCCGAAGCAGAGGAAGCCTTTCTTTCCTTAAAACAGGCTTTCTCTTCCGCCCCTGTGCTGCATCGTCCGGACGGCAACAAACAATTCTTCCTGGAAGTGGACGCCTCCTCCTCTGGAGCCGGAGCGGTACTTACCCAAAAGTCGTCTTCCGGAAGAAACTTGCGGCTTCTTCTCCAAACTCTTCTCCCCTTCTGAGCGCAATTATTCTATAGGAGACCGAGAGTTATTGGCCATTAAGCTGGCACTGGAGGAGTGCCGTTACCTGCTCGAGGGGGCTCTTCACCCGGTAATTATTTACATGGACCACAAGAACTTGGCTTACCTCCAGAGCGCCCAGAGACTTAACCTGCGCCAAGCCTGGTGGTCCTTGTTTTTTGCCCGCTTTGATTTCGTTTTTCATTTTCGCCCGGCAGACAAAAACATCAAAGCTGACGCCTTGTCCCGATCCTTCCTGGTGTCTGATCTAGAGGAGGAGCCTAAGCACATCATTGATCCCGCCAGAGTAATGCAGGTGGCCCCCGTGAATCTAAATAGTCTCCCTCCCGGTAAGACGTTCGTAACAGTACCTGATCGGAAGAAGATCCTACACTGGGGTCACTCGTCTAAGCTAGCTGGCCACGCCGGTCAGAAAAAGACCCTCCAGCTTATTACCCGGCATTACTGGTGGCCTACCTTGCACAAGGATGTAATAGACTTTGTTTCAGCCTGTGTGTCCTGCGCCCGCAACAAGGTTCCGAGACATCTGCCAGCCGGTCGCCTCCTTCCTCTTCCAGTACCTGCTGCCCCGTGGCAGCATATAGCTATGGACTTTATAACGGATCTCCCTGTCTCTGCCGGTTGTACGGTCATTTGGGTGGTCGCTGACCGCTTTTCCAAGATGGCTCACTTCATTCCCCTGCCGGGCCTCCCGTCTGCACCCGAGCTGGCTAAAGACTTTATCCGCCACATCTTCCGTCTCCATGGCCTGCCCCTCCACATCGTGTTGGATCGTGGGGTTCAGTTCACCTCTAGCTTCTGGAGAGCCACATGTAAGCTGTTGGACGTCACCCTGGACTTCTCCTCCGCTTACCACCCACAGTCCAATGGTCAAGTGGAGCGGATCAATCAGATCCTGACCAGTTACCTCCGGCACTTCGTTAATGCCCACCATTCGGACTGGGTGGATCTCCTACCATGGGCCGAGTTCTCTTACAATAATCACGAGAGCGAATCTTCCTCCAAATCCCCGTTTTTTGTAGTCTTCGGTCAGCATCCTCGGATCCCATTTCCCGTCTCCACCTCGGTGGACAATCCGGCTGCGGAATCTCTCGTTAGCGAATTCTCCTCCATTTGGGAGAGTACCCGATCCGCACTCCTTCAGTCGTCCGAGCGGATGAAAAAACACGCTGACAAAAAACGCCTGGATCCTCCACAATTCCGTCCTGGAGATAAAGTCTGGCTCTCGTCCAAGTATGTCCGGCTCAAGATTCCTTCCTACAAGTTAGGGCCTCGGTTCATCGGCCCACTGGAAGTTATCAAACAAATCAACCCAGTGGCCTATAAATTGAAACTCCCGGCCAACTTGCGGATCCCTAACTCCTTCCATGTATCTCTCCTCAAACCCGTGGTACTTAACTCTTTTTCCAAGTCTACAGGTACGCCTCCTGCTCCGGTTTCCGCTGAAAACGAGTTTGAGGTAGAGAACATTCTGGCCACCAAAAGGGTAACAGGAAAGACCTTTTTTCTAGTGGATTGGAAGGGGTTTGGTCCTGAGGAGAGAACTTGGGAGCCCCGGGAGAACATCCATGCCCCTCTCATCCTTGATAAATTTCTGTCTGGCCTAAAAAAGGGGGGGCCTAAAGGGGGGGGTACTGTAGCGTCGGCGTCCCTGCCTCCTGCTAGGCAGGGACGCTGTTCCCCTCACCTCTCCGCTCCGTGCCCGGCGTCCTCCTCCCGCTCTGCTGGCAGCGCGCGCTGCTTCCCGGCCACTGTGCTTAGGGCGCGCGCGTTGCCCCTCTCTTAAAGGGGCAGCGCGCGCCGTCCTAAGGAGTCCCTGGCCAATGGCCGGAGGACTTCACCATAAATAAGGCACCTCCTCCAAAATGGAGGTGCCCGAGCAATGTTGTTGCATAGTCTATCACTCTGCTTCAGCCCTCAGGTCCCGTTACCAGTTACCTGCTTGATACCTGCCTGATTCTTGTCTATCTACTTGCATTCCTGCGGTCCGACAGTCTGCCTACCAGCCCTGCCAGTCTGTCTATGGATCTGATTGCCCGCTCACCTGGGAGCGCTCATCTGCTACCTGCCTGCTAGCCTACCTGGAGGCTCTGCCGTCACGTGCTGTGACCACCTGCCTGTCCAGAGACTCTTACCCGCTCACCTGGGAGCGTCCGCCTGCTACCTGCCTGCTAGTCTACCTGGAGGCTCTGCCGTCACCTGCTGTGACCACCTGCCTGTCCAGAGACTCTTGCCCGCTCACCTGGGAGCGTCCGCCTGCTACCTGCCTGCTAGCCTACCTGGAGGCTCTGCCGTCACCTGCTGTGACCACCTGCCTGTCCAGAGACTCTGGCCCGCTCACCTGGGAGCGTCCGCCTGCTACCTGCCTGCTAGCCTACCTGGAGGCTCTGCCGTCACTTGCTGTGACCACCTGCCTGTCCAGAGACTCTTGCCTGCTCACCTGGGAGCGTCCACCTGCTACCCGCCTGCTAGTCTATCTGGAGGCTTCGCCGTCACTTGCCATGACCTCATGCCCCCCTACCCAGAGACTGTCCCCGTCACTTGCCGTGACCTCCTGCCCTTCTACCCAGAGACTGTCCCCGTCAGTTGCCGTGATCTCCTGCCCTTCTACCCAGAGACTGTCCCCGTCACTTGCCGTGACTACCTGCCTGCCTACCCTGGGAGCCACCCGCTTCCTTACAAGGACTGCCCCTTTGTATCGTAGCTCAGAGGTTCCACCTCCCAGACCCGTTACACCGGCTTCACAGCCATCACTGACAACGCATATTCACTGCTGCCTCCGATCTCTGACAACAAGCTAATAACTCCATTTCTGTAACATCTTTTTTTTCTCAGTGAAACAGAAGAAAAATCTAGTGCAGATATGAATCAAGTTTATGGATTTCTGGATGCTTCTATTTTAGGTGAAATTGTTTCTCCAAATCTCAAAATGAATTTCTTCCAATTTACTCATCAACTTCATTTAGAAAGCAAATATGTGAGATGTGGAACCATTGCAGATAGAGCCCAACCATGGCTGGTCCTATCCACTTTTAGTTGGGTGGCGAGAACATGTACAGGACTCTTATCTAAAAAGGGAGTGCCAAACACAACGACCTTCTGTTATGTGTCTCTAAAACTCAGAAAAATAGTGATGGGATCTACTTGATCCTTGTAATAGGATTTCTCTCTTCTTCATATCCCACTGACGGGACCCACTGCTTTAATTCCACAACTCATGCATAAAATTTGGTGCTCTCTACACAGTTTGCAAATTAAATCCAAAATAACAAAATAATTGGTGACCAGATGTCCCTAATTAAATATAAAACCTATGGATGTGACTCATGGTCAATATAAAAAAGTAATTTATTGAAATATTCCATAAAAACACGTAAGAAACAATAATACAAAAGAGGAAAAAAGTAAACAGAAAATGGGCATCTGATGGTAGGTAGAAGCATAAATCAATGTTTAGAACCATATAAAGGAGCACAATGACCATATCCAGCCTAAAATAAAGACACATATGGGAACCATAATTTAAATAAAGTGCAATGTGCAACAAAGATATCCCAAGTGGGTAGACGCATAACTACTAAAAAGGTCAATGAGTGAATAAATAAGAAGGCTAATGCAAAGGTCAGAGGTACTGGAAAGGGAACATAAGGGTATATTATGAACTACCTGAAAGTCCCTCAGAGTCCACACAGGTCCGACGCGCGTTTCGCCGTAGGCTTTTACCAGGATAAGGAAAAGAGGATAAGGAAGAGGTATATACCTGTGTGGACTCTGAGGGACTTTCAGGTAGTTCATAGGCAATATAATGGCTTGGTATTATTATTTGCCTTTTTTTTTCGGATTAATAGTTTATTGTGTCTTACCCCATATTATAAAAGGAAACTTCAATAAAAATTTAAAGCAATTTAATTTAATTTAAAATATTTGACAATTACTTATTCAATCTTCTAGACTTCCAATTATTTAATCTATAATACACAATGAGGAGTTCTTGCTCTGGCCCCTGAAGCAACATGGAATAAAATGAGGCCATGGACTTGTTTTGTTCCAAGTGTGACAGAGTGGGAAAAAAATAATGACAATAACCATGAAGCATATAAAAGGAATAGAAAGGCAAAGAAGTCAAGAACTTGTTTGTAGACAGAGAGGTCACCGATGATGTCGGATGTAAGCAGACATTCACAAACAACACCTTCACATTGCCAACCAGCCGGACAGAAATATGTCATCAACAATCTCTGCTCTACATCTGTAGGAATAATTTCATAACCTATTAAATTTGGGGGTCAATAAACTGCTTAAGGAGACGAGCTGAGGTTAGAGACTTATTAGCAATGCTCAATGGGAAAACAAAGTATGTAAATTAGATCTCTCCAAAAGACAGAAACTATCTCACCACAGCCACCTACTGGAGACCCCAAGGTAAAGGCCTATTTATTAAAAGTCTTCAGGTATACATTAAATAGTATAGTGATTTACCTAATGGATATTATACTATTTATTTCAGTTCTCTGAATGCTGAGCCGTGTATAACCCCGTCCATATGACTTATTGTCCGCTTTCTGTGTACACTGTGCATAGGCAGAAAGCTGCCAATCACTGTGTGGAGGCAGGTTATACAGAGCTCATGATTATGGATGATTACCCGGGCAGCAAATTTACCCAGCCTCAGGTGATAATCTCCTGCTCATAAGAAAATAAAAAAGTGATTTTATCAAAACTACAGCAAACAGCCTAATAAGTGACACATTGCTGAAAATCAGAGTCTATGTATCCATCATCTATCTCTGATGCTGTCAAATGAGTGACAAAAACCTGGTGCCAGATTACCTTTACTGTGAATGTCCAACTCTTTGTATAATGATGCCAAAATAATTTTAATAAACACCTCTTAATTACGAGGACTTGATAGTTAATAAAAAGAGGGCATTGAAAACAATTCCCAAAAAAACAGTGTTTTTATGTTCAGAGTGCTGGAGTTGGGTTGCTAACACTTTGGTGATCAAACCATAAGAGAAGAGTATTTCAACTTTGTATAACTAATCATGTATGACTAAGGCTGTGTGCTCACTGTGCGTTTTTCAAGCGTTTTTGCCACGGAATATCCACAGTGAAAACGCTTAAAAACGCTTGGTATTAGGTGCCACATGGTCCCCAATGATAATCCGCATCCGCTGCGGATTATCATTGCAGAAAAATACGCACCATGTCCATTAATTTTGCGGACCCGCAGCGTAATTGCCGACATTGACTTGCATTGATTCACTTAATATCCGCATGACTACATGTGCACATGGGATATTAAGCAATGCAATGTGCGAATGGTACCCGGGTCTGGAGAAGAGGAGACTCTCCTCCAGACCCAGGTAGCATAGTACATTAAAAAAAAAGAATTTAAAATAATAAAAAAAAAAACATTATACTCACCTTCTGTTGGCCCCCGGTCTCCATAGTAATTTAGTAATGTGACGGGTCACGCAACCGCTGACGTCGGCGGTCGCGTGACCTGTCACATGACTAAATGACGTCATGGAAGGTCCTTTTACACCACCGCGAGCCGCCGGGGAGACCGAAGAAGGAGACCAGGGGCAATCAGAAGGTAAGCATAATGGTTTTTTTTTTGTTTTTTTTACCATTTTTATTCTTTTTTTTTTTTAACTAACTTGGTCACACTATATAAAATCCATGCCGGTTGCATGGATTTATATAGTGTGACCAAGTTGTCAAGCACTTTTCCAAGTGATGCTAAAATCGCTTGGAAAAGCGCTTGATAACCCGCATGCAGAAATGCATGCAAAAACGCTTGACAAACGCTTCTACCTGGCAGGAAAAACGCATGTAAAATCCACATGCGTCTTTCCTGCCAGGGAGTTGCAGAAAAAATCAGCAGCATTTCAGCATCGTGGGCACATAGCCTTAAAGTAACCATTCAACAAAAAGTAACAATAACTCCATAATACATAGATAAAATACCAAATATCCTTCTTTATTAATCTTCCTGGAACTGATTCCCCGATTCTCAGTCATATATTCATGTTTCTAAAATAGCTGCCAGATCCCTCTGTACACACTGTGATTTAGAAGTCTGAGACACTCCCGTTGCTCTGGGATAGTCCATCTAAGTGCAGAGGGGAGTTTCTTAGACTACCAAAGAATAGTTTGCTTATTGTAGCCTGAGACATTCACCCCCCATCCCACCCACACTTCGATGGACGTTCCCAGAGCAGCGGGAGTGTCCCAGGCTTCCAGCAGGAGTATCTCAGACTTCCAGGGGGGGTGTCACAGACTTCCGGTGGGGGGAGGGGGGGGGGGTGTCACAGACTTCTGGGGGGGGGGGGGTTGGTGTCTCAGACTTCCAGGGGGGGGTGTCTCAGACTTTCAGGGGGGGGGGTCTCAGACTTCAAGGGGGAGTGTCTCAGACTTCCAGAGGGGGGGTGTCTCAGACTTCCAAAGCACAGTGTGGATTGAGAATGCTGAAAACAATTTTACGTATATGAATACAGGACTGGGAATCACAGAGCAAGCGCCAGAAAGAATAGAAAGGAGGTAACCAGATATTTTAATTGTGCATTGTGCAATTGTTGAGATTTTTTTATTCTGATGTGGAAGGTAGCTTTAATTAAAAAAAAAAAGAAAATTATATATATACAGTACAGAACAAAAGTTTGGACACACCTTCTCATTTAAAGATTTTTCTGTATTTTCATAACTATGAAAATTATACATTCACACTGAAGGCATCAAAACTATGAATTAACACATGTGGAATTATATACTTAACAAAAAAGTGTGAAACAACTGAAAATATGTCTTATATTCTAGGTTCTTCAAAGTAGCCACCTTTTGCTTTGATGACTGCTTTGCACACTCTTGGCATTCTCTTGATGAACTTCAAGAGGTAGTCACCGGAAATAGTTTTCACTTCACAGGTGTGGCCTGTCAGGTTTAATAAGTGGGATTTCTTCCCTTATAAATGAGGTTGGGACCATCAGTTGTGTTGTGCAGAAGTCTGGTGGATACACAGCTGATTATTCAGTAGGACTGACTGTTAGAATTTGTATTATGGCAAGAAAAAAACAGCCAAGTAAAGAAAAACGAGTGGCCATCATTACTTTAAGAAATGAAGGTCAGTCAGTGCGAAAAATTGGGAAAACTTTGAAAGTGTCCCCAAGTACAGTTGCAAAAACCATCAAGCGCTACAAAGAAACTGGCTCACATGAGGACCGCTCCAGGAAAGGAAGTCCAAGAGTCACCACTGCTTCTGAGGATAAGTTTATCCGAGTCACCAGCCTCAGAAATCGCAGGTTAACAGCAGCTCAGATTAGAGACCAGGTCAATGCCACACAGCGTTCTAGCAGCAGACACATCTCTTCAACAACTGTTAAGAGGAGACTTTGTGCAGCAGGCCTTCATGGTAAAATAGCTGCTAGGAAACCAGTGCTAAGGACAGGCAACAAGCAGAAGAGACTTGTTCGGGCTAAAGAACACAAGGAATGGACATTAGACCAGTGGAAATCTGTGCTTTGGTCTGATGAGTCCAAATTTGAGATCTTTGGTTCCAACCACCGTGCCTTTGTGCGACGCAGAAAAGGTGAACGGATGGACTCTACATGCCTGGTTCCCACCGTGAAGCATGGAGGAGGTGTGATGGTGTGGGGGTGCTTTGCTGGTGACACTGTTGGGGATTTATTCACAATTGAAGGCATAGTTTTGATGCCTTCAGTGTGAATGTACAATTTTCATAGTCATGAAATTACAGAAAAATCTTTAAATGAGAAGGTGTGTCCAAACTTTTGGTCTGTACTGTATATATATATATATATATATATATATATATATATATATATATATATATATATATATATATATATATATATATAACACACAGTGCTGGCCAAAAGTATTGGCACCCCTGCAATTCAGTCAGATAATACTCAGTTTCTTCCTGAAAATGATTGCAATCACAAATTCTTTGGTATTATTCTCTTCATTTAATTTGCTTGCAAGGAAAAAACACAAAAGAGAATGAAGCAAAAATCAAATCGTTGATCATTTCACACAAAACTCCAAAAATGGGCCGGACAAAAGTATTGGCACCCTCAGCCTAATACTTGGTTGCACAACCTTTAGCCAAAATAACTGCGAACAACCACTTCCGGTAACCATCAATGAGTTTCTTACAATGCTCTGCTGGAATTGTAGACCATTCTTCTTTGGCAAACTGCTCCAGGTCCCTGATATTTGAAGGGTGCCTTCTCCAAACTGCCATTTTGAGATCTCTCCACATGTGTTCTATGGGATTCAGGTCTGGACTCATTGCTGGCCACCTTAGAAGTCTCCAGTGCTTTCTCTCAAACCATTTTATAGTGCTTTTGGAAGTGTGTTTTGGGTCATTGTCCTGCTGGAAGACCCATGATCTCTGAGGGAGACCCAGCTTTCTCACACTGGGCCCTACATTATGCTGCAAAATTTGTTTGTAGTCTTCAGACTTCATAATGCCATGCACACAGTCAAGCAGTCCAGTGCCAGAGGCAGCAAAGCAACCCCAAAACATCAGGGAACCTCCGCCATGTTTGACTGTAGGGACCGTGTTCTTTTCTTTGAATGCCTCTTTTTTTTTCCTGTACACACTATGTTGATGCTTTTTCCCAAAAAGCTCTACTTTTGTCTCATCTGACCAGAGAACATTCTTCCAAAACGTTTTAGGCTTTCTCAGGTAAGTTTTGGCAAACTCCAGCCTGGCTTTTTTATCTCTCGGGGTAAGAAGTGTGGTCTTCCTGGGTATCCTACCATACAGTCCCTTTTTATTCAGACGCCGACGGATAGTACGGGCTGACACTGTTGCACCCTCGGACTGCAGGGCAGCTTGAACTTGTTTGGATGTTAGTCGAGGTTCTTTATCCACCATCCGCACAATCTTGCGTTGAAATCTCTCGTCAATTTTTCTTTTCCGTCCACATCTAGGGAGGTTAGCCACAGTGCCATGGGCTTTAAACTTCTTGATGACGCTGCGCACGGAAGACACAGGAACATTCAGGTCTTTGGAGATGGACTTGTAGCCTTGAGATTGCTCATGCTTCCTCACAATTTGGTTTCTCAAGTCATCAGACAGTTCTTTGGTCTTCTTTCTTTTCTCCATGCTCAATGTGGTACACACAAGGACACAGGACAGAGGTTGAGTCAACTTTAATCCATGTTAACTGGCTGCAAGTGTGATTTAGTTATTGCCAACACCTGTTAGGTGCCACAGGTAAGTTACAGGTGCTGTTAATTACACGAATTAGAGAAGCATTATATGATTTTTCAAACAGTGCCAATACTTTTGTCCACTCCCTTTTTTAGGTTTGGTGTGGAATTATATCTAATTTGGCTTTAGGACAATTCTTTTTGTGTTTTTTTCATTGAAGACAAATTAAATGAAGATGATAATACCAAAGAATTTGTGATTGCAATCATTTTCAGGAAGAAACTGAGTATTATCTGACAGAATTGCAGGGGTGCCAATACTTTTGGGCAGTACTGTGTATATATATATATCTATATCTATATCTATCTATATATATATATATATCTATCATGAAGCTGTATATGAATGTTGGCTTATTTGGTGTATATAGGTGATAAGACAGGTGATGGTTTTTTTCAATCACACAAAAACCACTTAGCCATTTTAACACCTTTTTCGGCCTAGTGTACACTGTTACTTCTGAATGACTGAACAAAGTGATCAACATTTAGCTTTCCATTTTTGTCTTAAAGGACAATTACAGACATAACATCAGCTACTTCACCCCTGCAAATCACATGAACATCATATTCTACAAAAACTATTTTAATTTAAAAATTCTTCAAAATAGAAAGCAGGAAGGTTAAAACTTTCTGTGCTATTGTGCAAGAAAACAAAAAAAAAATTGCAAATAATTTTTTTCTAGGTTCTCCTAAAAACTGCTGCCATTACTTTGTTTTTAGCTGTCTTAAAATGACAAGCAAATTGATTTCACACAGATTGCCACACAATTATTTGTCTGTAAAAAGCATTTCTTGTCTAGGGAAAACGTGGCTTATGGCTCTGAAGAGTGCCTTCTGTCCTTCTCCTAGAAAGACATCTTATTTCATATTACACGTTCCCCGTTGCACATTTTAGAGTACAGATCCTGCTCCTCATACAGATGAACCAATTGTCTCCTAGTCTTTGTTGACAGGGATGCAGGAGTGACATCATAACCACTGCAGCTAATCACTAGGCTCAGAAGTGTTTTGTCATTTACATAAGTATAGCTGCTGAGTCCAGTGATTGGCTGCAGCATTCAGCCATATCCGCAAAGAACAGTGGTATGGGTCAGAGAGGCAGTGCTAGAATGGCAGGGAGTATGTTAAGTGGGCTTTGTCATTTTTATAAAGACTAAGTGTACATGCACGCGATCAGTAATTGCTGCAGATTGCTCCGCAGCGGTCAGATGTTACAGCATAGTGGATGGGATTTCAAGAAATCCCATGCCCACTATGCATCTCCGTGCTCCTGCGGATCACCCAGGGACAAGGACATGCGGCGCATCTTTACAGACCGAAGCATGTCAATTTCTC
Source organism: Phyllobates terribilis (assembly GCF_046119375.1). Lineage (NCBI taxonomy): Eukaryota > Metazoa > Chordata > Amphibia > Anura > Dendrobatidae > Phyllobates > Phyllobates terribilis. Next base: position 107,408,998 of record NW_027362764.1, on the reverse strand, counting down.
TTGCGGAGACTAGCGTCTCCGCAAGAGAAATTGCAGTGGGGAAGAAAAGTATGTAGTCAGCCACCAATTGTGCAAGTTCTCCCACTTAAAAAGATGAGCAAGGCCTGTAATTGACACCATAGGTAGACCTCAACTACGAGATACAAAATGAGAAAACAAATCCTGAAAATCACATTGTCTGATTTGGAAAGAATTTTTTTTCAAATTTTGGTGGAAAATAAGTATTTGGTCAATTACAAAAGTTCATCTCAATAATTTGTTATATATCCTTTGTTGGCAATGACAGAGGTCAAACGTTTTCTTTAAGTCATCACAGGATTGGCACAAACTGTTGCTGGTATGTTGGACCATTCCTCCATGCAGATCTCCTCTAGAGCAGTGATGTTTTGGGGCTGTCGCTGGGCAACACAGACTTTCAACTCCCTTCAAAGGTTTTCTATAGGGTTTAGATCTGGAGACTGGCTAGGCCTCTCCAGGACCTTGAAATGCTTCTTATAAAGCCACTCCTTCGTTGCCCTGGCGGTGTGCTTGGGATCATTGTCATGCTGAAAGACCCAGCCACGTTTCATCTTCAATGCCCTTGCTGATGGAAGGAGGTTTGCACTCAAAATCTCACAATACATGGCCCCATTCATTCTTTCATGTACACAGATCAGTCGTCCTGGTCCCTTGGCAGAGAAACAGTCCCAAAGCATGATGTTGCCACCCCCATGCTTCACAGTAGGTATGGTGTTCTTTGGCTGCAACTCAGAATTCTTTCTCCTCCAAACACGACGAGTTGTGTTTCTACCAAACAGTTCTACTTTGGTTTCATCTGACCATATGACATTCTCCCAATACTCTTCTGGATCATCCAAATGCTCTCTAGCAAACTTCAGACAGGCCTGGACATGTAATGTCTTAAGCAGGGGGACACATCTGGCACTGAAAGATCTGAGTCCCTGGCGGCGTAGTGTGTTACTGATGGTAGCCTGTGTAACGTTGGTTCCAGCTCAATGCAGGTCATTCACTATGTCCCCCCTGTGGGGTTCTGGGATTTTTGCTCACTGTTCTTGAGATCATTTTGACCCAACGGGGTGAGATCTTGTGTGGAGCCCCAGATCGAGGGAGATTATCAGTGGTCTTGTATGTCTTCCATTTTCTAATTATTGCTCCCATAGTTGATTTCTTCACACCAAGCTGCTTGCCTATTGCAGATTCAGTCTTTTCAGCCTGGTCCAGGGCTACAATTTTGTTTCTGGCGTCCTTCGACAGCTTTTTGGTCTTCACCATAGTGGAGTTTGGAGTGTGACTGTTTGAGATTGCAGACAGGTGTCTTTTATACTGATAACAAATTCAAACAGGTGCCAGTACTACAGGTAATGAGTGGAGGACAGAGGAGCCTCTTAAAGAAGAAGTTACAGGTCTGAGAGAGCCAGAAATCTTACTTGTTTGTAATTGATTTGTTTCTTTCCAAATCAGACAATGTGATTTTCAGGATTTGTTTTCTAATTTTGTCTCTCATAGTTGAGGTCTACCTATGATGTCAATTACAGGCCTCTCTCATCTTTTTAAGTGGGAGAACTTGCACAATTGGTGAATGACTAAATACTTTTTTTCCCCACCGTATATCAGTGCAATGTATAGAATGCAGTGAATCCGCATGGTTCAATATAGACATGTGGATTCACCTGCGTGCAGCACTTTGGACGCAGCATAAAGTATACTGCGTTCAAAGCGCTGTCAATACCGACCATGTGCACATACCCTTTCGGCTCATTCAGACATCTGTTTTTACGTAGGAGTGCTATAAAAATTAATAGAGTCATTCACATGTCCGTGATTTTTCACGGACCAAATGGTTTGCACAAAATTGTGGAGACATGTCCGATTTTGATGCAAGTATCGGATCAAAATTGGCAATCCAAGTATATATTTTTTCTGTGAAAAAAAAAATAGGGTAGCACTCAGACACCATCCAAGTGCTGTCTGATTTTGAAAGACAGTTACATAGGAGAAGGTGTAGAAACTACTTTTTTTTTCACGTACGAGAAAAACTGATGAAACGAGGTCCAAACTCTAAGAAAGCTTGGATGAAACTCTGACCAAAATCACTGATGAAACTTGGTCAATTTTTCTCGCTCTTGAAAAAAAGCCTTAGGACTAAAAAAGTTAAAGATGGAAAACCCTTTTAAACTAAAAAAAATATAGCAGCAGACATAATGCTATTGGATGTTGTGGATGCTGTTGAAGTTTGTTTGTTTTTTTTAAAGGGGATGTTCACTATTAGGAAAACCCCTTCTTGATCTAAATGTTTGGCCCCGATAAAATAAAAAAAAGCCTATACTCTCCTCCCGTGCTGGCGCCGTTCCAGCAGTGTTGGCACTCGCGTTCCCAGGGTTCTTCTGCGATTGTTGTGACACGTGAGCCATGTGCCCAATCAGCGCTGGCGTCACTGTCTCTGCCTTCGTACGAATTCAACATGAAGAGGAAATCTGGGCTAGTAGTAGACAACCCCTTTAATATATGGGACATACTGTAGATAGGAGCCTATTGGGAGTCTGGAGTGATGGTGCCAATAAGCTGCTATAGTCATTCTATTGATAGGGCTATGCTACAGTCAGGCAGTTGCCGATCACTCCGCATCGGAAAAACTGTGAAGGGAATGTGACGTTGTATCAGCATTGTCATCCAGATTACTGAGTAAGGCTCTGTTCACATTGGTAGGCATAGATTCCCAAACAATGCAATACAACAAGACCCTATTGTAAGGAAATGGTGTCCGTTGGTCACCAATAATAATCTGTCATATGTCGCCATTGTTTGGATTCCGTTTATAATGAAAGTCTAAATTTCTAGTGTGAACTATTATTCTTGTTGACTATTATTTTAGTGGTCAAAAAAGAAAAGTAAAAAAACCCCACAGACGTAGGCTTCTGACGGCCATATTTTACGGCCCTCAATGCCCGAACGGAATTATATCCTCATTTAAAGGGCCATGGAATAAATGGCACTATAATAATAATAATAATAATAATATCCTCATGTATGTTTATATAAGGCCGGGAAGATCCAGGCAAGAGACGCATGGCAATCAAGGAACTGCAGTCCAGATAAGGACTGTGAAATGCGACTGTGTGAACTCCGCCATAGACAACATGGGAAACAACTAAAGTAAAAACCAGTCTATATACCGTATCTAACTGCATTTATTTATTCAGCTTTCTCCAGCATGCACAACCACATGCGTATTACAGGGATGTAGGAGTAAAAGCGAACGACCCCTGCACCTCAGACAGCAGGGAATCAATAGGTTTTTTAATCTGCAGGAAATGGTGTTTTCCATTTGTGACTACGAATACATGTTGCTCAGGAATAAACACAGTTTCCCTTAAATGTGTCTTTCATTCAGGAGAAGGGATTAGTTGCCCCGGCCCGGAGTGTTCATGCTGCTCCGCAGATCTGTGGTAAAGTCAGAATGGGAGACCAGGGTTACTATGGAGACGGCTGATTTACTGCGGCCATCTTTCTTTCCCCGCCTGAGTCTGAAGCTTATCAGGATATAAAGTCGGTTTGATGCTGTGATTTAGTTGTCATCTTGCTCCGGCTTCCTTGCTGCCTTTTCCCTTAAATAAAAGCATGTGGCAATTTAATAAGTCAGATAACAAATTTGCCACTTGCTGACAGTTAATCGGATTTTAAAGGGAACCCGTCACCATGAATTACCATTATATCATTCAAGAGTCCATCAAATATTACCCACATAATCTTAATCGCACACATTTAAGCACAGATTTTAAAGGTCAGGGGCATCTTTTGCATTTATGTGGCCTTCTATGAGTCCTAAAGTGAATTTTCACCCATCACCATCTTGTTTTGATTTTAACCTAAATGGTAAGGTCGTAGATTCACAAGTCAGTCCATCAGCCGCAATAGTGTCTGCATGGGAGAACAAATGCTGCCAAATACAGATTTTAAAGCATACTTTTTTGGATGCTAAGATGTGGGCGTACAGGAGGAATACTACTATTTCTGGACATCATGGGGCAAAATTTATCAAAACAGGCTAAACAAAAAAACACCAAAAAACACATAGCAACCAACCACAGTGCAGCTTTCAGTGGGGAAAAATAACTGCAGAAACTTGAGCAACCAGTGCTTTCTTGTCTCTAAGTAGCACATGTTTAGAAACAGCAGAGGCATGGAGGACTTTATATAGCTGTACTGATAAGTGTAGCTGTGAATCCAGCTCTAGGGGTGGGGTAAGGCAAACACTTTCTAATCAGCAGGTTTGTGTGTTTGTGCCTTTGGCTTTCACATTCTTAATCCATCCTCCCCCCTCTCTCCACTTCATAGATTTAAACAGGCAGCTGTAATCTGATCCCTCATTGAGTTGCCAGTCCTTACGGTCTTTAGAAATGTCCCATTAGTGTCTTGTTGTATTTCAAAGTTTCTTATGTTTGCTTCAACCATTGATTTAGGCATCTTTTGTTGGAAGGACAGTGACGATTATAAATGGTTGTCCCCTACTTTATAGGCCCCTACATAAGTCAGATCGCACAGCTGTGTACAGTTTAGTGGCCGCTGCAGGTCAGCTACCATTGAAGAGAATACATGTGAACTTGGTAAAAGCCTTGTGGATTTTGCAATGGGTTTTAGTTGCAGATTTACGCAAAACTTCCTTTTTCACTAATACAAAAACTAACTGTATGTAGGCTTTGTGCAGTGTGTCTGAGCCTTTCAATGATAGTACAAGTTGGAAATAATTCCTAACTTATACCTCCTGCCATACCAAAAACACACAGTAGCATTTCCTGCAGCCAATCAGCGGTCACTAATGGGCTACTTCACTCTCACTTCCTTCGGACAAAATAGGTACCCAGAAGTCACATCCTTAAAATGGAAGTTTATGTCCCAAGGAAGTGAGAGTGAAGAGGCCGCTGATTGGCTGCAGGGTTCACGTGGCATATCCCCGTCATGTGACCCCATTGTGATTGATCGGCTCACTCAGCTGCTCAAAGAGGTAGTCACAGGAACACTTTCCATTTAAGTTTTCAACTGGTTTATTAAAAACATTACTGCATAATGTTAGAACTCTCCTGTTAGGTTTTTTTTAGTTTGCAGGTCACATGACCATTTTTGCCTATTTAATCCGGCTCCGCCCTCCTGGTCTTGCTGGACTTCATTGTATTTACTACTCTTGAGCTAGCTTGGTGCTCTGTTGCCGTTCTCTGTTAGTTTTGCTAGGTCTTCTGACCTCTATGCTTTTTGTTGTGTGTTTGTCTTTGACTGCTACTATTTCTGCTAGGAGGTGTCCAACTTATCCCAGTCCCTAGTTCTTGTAGGGATCCCTCCCTCACATCTATAGGTCTTCGTTCAGACTAGCCGAGGACTTTAGCGGGTCTGATCGCTGGATCAGGTTCCCCGTTAGATCGTAGGGATCTAGTTTAGTTCTATTGTAGGGACAGTTCTCCTGTCTTTCCTTAGTCCCTGTAGCAGATCAGAACACATAAGCCAGTGCAAAATTAGGTAAACATAAATGGCCCTTCTGGCCTAATGGGAAAAACAAAATAGTATACAATATAGTCTGTGTGGAGGCGGGGATCCACCCGCTCACAGAAAAAAAAACAAGATTCAGTTCTCTTTAACACAAGCATAGCTCTGGAGATCTGGTCTCCAGACACACCGAACACTGAATGAGTCCAAAGGCTCCACATTTACCTTCTGGACCACACCCTGGAGTGGAGATATGGTGAACAGCCTCCTACCCACTCTACAGCTGTTCACAAAAACCCAGCCCTTAATATGGTCGATTAATCAGTCAATTAACATAGTGCGCTGGAACATTTTTCCAGGTTCAAATCACTGAGGCCAACATCCTCAGTGACACATATTTCCCCTCTAGTATTTTACCAGTGACCTTCTCACACCCTGTAGACTAGGCACTGATGTCTCTGAAACAAAGCCGACACTGGAGGAGAGTATAGACTTTTTTTTATACTGGTGAATACAACAATTGGCAAGGGGTTGTCCGAATAGTAGACAACCCCTTTAATGACCCATTATAAAAAAAAATTACTATACTGCACAGTATGCCTATGTTTGTAGGACCCCTACAAAAAAAAATGTATACTGGGAAAGCATAGACAGCTGTGCTTTTGCCCCCTGGTAAAATCAGACGTACAGGTACAAAGCACACTGGGGGTGGAGTGGGGGGTCAAGAGGACACACTGTTTGCTTATGTCAGATGTAGGGAGCCCTAAATGTGAGGAGGGGTGAAATGAGAACTGGCCTTTACCCATGGTTTAGAATCAGCTGTTTTTGTTTTCTCTCTCTACCGGTTGGGACTGAATGTCAAGGCTGCAGTCGATCAGTGACAGCTAATTGACTGCAGTGGTCAAATGAACAAGTAAGGAGATCAACACTCAGAAACTGGTGTAGAACAAAATGACGTTGTGCACACATTTGTTTGTATGTAATTATGCCAGAAAATAATATTTAACCATTATAATATATATTGGGGACAGATATGATCCTAATGACTGATGTTTATATATCTCATTAAAAACATCACTGTAATACAATGATTTTGATTCAAGAAGAAAACATTTGAATTTCAAGCCCAGGACTGTGTGGTATGTTATAATGCTGATAAATGACAGATCATCTAATACTGCAGAACCCATCAGACTGACGCCGCTAACAGGCAGTACAGTTGTGCATGGAACACAAGAAACACAGAATGCAAAGGTCATAAAGAAAATCAATACTAGCAAAGATTAGAGAGTCCAAGACATGGCGACATCGCAAAAGCTTGTTCTCTAAATGGGGAAAAAATTCCATTGTGTCTTTCTGCCAGTACTTGATAAATTATGCTAAAATTGCAACTCTGACACATAATCGGTGGAAGAAACCAGAGGATGACACTCAGATCTTTGCAATGGATTTGCTGAGGGTATGCAGCAGATCCACATGAGGATTAGCCCCAATGTCATAACTATAAGGCTTTATCTTGGCTTTTCCACGCAGCAGAAAGAAGTAACCTTTTCCCTCATCAGGGAAAAAAATCCAAACAAACATTTTTTTTGTATGATGTCCAAAGGGTTGCAGAAACTTCATTTATGGGATTTTGTGTGGATTTGTGCACCAAATCTGTTGCAAAATTCATGTGAATTTGGGAACGTGTGACCAGGGCCTATTATAGAAACTATCAACAAGCTTGTCATCAGACACACTCATATCAGCAGTGTTTTTCATGGATGGATAAATAAATAAATTACAAAGCGGCTCCTATCCTTTGAAGTGTTAAAGGGAATCTGTCAGCAGGTTTAAACTACCTCATCTGAGAGCAGCATGATGTAGGCAAAGAGAAGCTGAATCCAACGATGTATCACTTAGATTACTGGGTGCCGTCGTTCTGACACAATCAGAGCTTTTAGATTTAGAATGAAGCAGAGCTGAGAAAGCTAACCCTGCCCACACCACAGCTAACCCCGCCCACACCAGGCTCTCTATGTACTATGTCCATAGACAGTGAGGTGCTTAGTTGCAGGACTAGTCCGGCAATGTTAATCTCTTAGTAATAAATCCTTCACAGTTAGTAAACAACAGCACGGACTTTCACAAGTGACACATCCCTGAATTCTATGTCTCAGCCTCTATCTCCTGCTGTCTTCAGATTACATAGCAAAAACCTGCTGACAGATTCCCTTTAAATACGGACAGCACATGGATGGCACACGAAGGCCATCTGTGTGCTGCACGTGTTTTTACTGACACATAGACTTGAATTGGCACTTTTCATCCATAGCTCCAGAAAAAAACAGACATGTCTCTGTAAGTATTGCATGGACACACTGTGAAAAGCACAGACATGTGAATAGCAGCATAGGTTATAATAGGTACATGTTCTATCAGTGAACGAATGGAACACATAGGTGCAACATGGACATCTAAATGAGGTCTTAGGTCGGGTTCAGGCCGTCATCTTTCATGGTCTGCACATGAACCACAATGCTGGCAAGGCTCATATGACACTACATGTATGGGTCAGGACATCCGTAGTCAGTCCTGGCATTATGCTTCATGTATGGACCATGAAATGCAGCTGTCCAAACCTGGCCTTAAAGGGTTATTCCCAAAAAAAAACAAGTTATCCTCCATCCATAACTTGCTGATTGCTGGGGATCTGATGCCAGGAATCCAAAGATCGGGACTTTGGATCCCCATGAATGGGGCTTTGTAGCTCCGTGCTGAATGGAGCGGAGCTGTGCATCCCAAGTTCTTCTCCAAATTGTGCAGCACTTGGCTTTCAGACAACGAATGGAGTGGAGACTGCGCATGTGCACCTCTGCCCAATTGCGGATGGAGCTGCAGAACCTAATTCTCGAGGTTCTAAAGCCCCAACCTTGGGATCTCAGCAGTCGGTCACTCAGCGATCAGCAAGTTAACACTTATCCCAATTATTCTGGAATATCCTACATTAACCATTTTTTATGATCAGAACCAGAATTTACACCTACAGCAATATTATTACACATCAGCAATGTTCTCCCATTACAGTTCCTAGTTGAAGTATTTTGGGGCTGGACCGTTGGCAGTGGCAATGTCTATTTCCTCCTAATCTTTAGAAGTCACTGCTGTTGGTACTGAAGTTAATGGGAGTCATTTTAAAAAATGCACATATTTTCTGACATTGGAATAGATCTGTTTGGCGCTGATTATTCTGGTTGGATACAAAATGCTACATACTTGTCTCTTATAAAGAATGCAATGGTCTGCTCGTCATTTACTAATAAGACTATTACCACATCATAAAACATATAAGAAACTAGTGAAGAGAGAAAGGGGAAAAGCAGCTCATCAAAGGGGATCTGTCAGTAGGATCACTCTCCTAAACCCTCTATATGGGCATGTAGGTCATAGAAAGCTGAATAAAATGGTAACTTGATATCTGTTACCCAGTGTCTTATTCCACAGAAATGTTCGTTTTTCTCAATATGTAAGCTGCCAAGATCTATTGGCTGGATACAGATCTCCCCGACAATCTTCCTCTAGAGCTTATTATAAATGAAAGGGGGGTTACTAGTTTGAGACATACAACCCCTGGCTAAAATTATGGAATCACCGGGCTCGGAGGATGTTCATTCAGGTGTTTAATGTTGTTGAAAAAAAGCAGATCACAGACATGGCACAAAACTAAAGTCATTTCAAATGGCAACTTTAGGGCTTTAAGAAACACTAAAAGAAATCAAGATTAAAAATGTGGTACTCAGTAAGGGTAATTTTTTTCAGACCAAGCAGAGGGAAAAAATTATGGAATCACTCAATTCTGAGGAAAAAAATATGGAATCATGAAAAACAAACACACAAAAGAACACTCCAATACATCACTAGTATTTTGTTGCACCAGCTATGGCTTTAATAATAGCTTGCAGTCTCTGAGGCATGGACTTAATGAGTGACAAACAGTACTCTTCATCAATCTGGCTCCAACTTTCTCTGATTGCTGTTGCCAGATCAGCTTTGCAGGTTGGAGCCTTGTCATGGACCATTTTCTTCAACTTCCACCAAAGATTTTCAATTGGATTGAGATCTGGACTATTTGCAGGCCATGACATTGACCTTATGTGTCTTCTTTCAAGGAATATTTTCACAGTTTTTGCTCTATGGCAGGATGCATTATCATCTTGAAAAATGATGTCATCATCCCCAAACATCCTTTCAATTGATGGGATAAGAAAACTGTCCAAAATATCAATGTAAACTTGGGCATTTATTGAAGATGTAATGACAGCCATCTCCCCAGTGCCTTTACCTGACATGCAGCCCCATATCATCAATGACTGTGGAAATTTGCATGTTCTCTTCATGCAGTCATCTTTATAAATCTCATTGGAACGGCACCAAACAAAAGTTCCAGCATCATCACCTTGCCCAATGCAGATTCGTGATTCATCACTGAATATGACTTTCATCCAGTCATCCACAGTCCACGATTGCTTTTCCTTAGCCCATTGTAACCTCGTTTTTTTTCTGTTTAGGTGTTAATGATGGCTTATGTTTAGCTTTTCTGTATGTAAATCCCATTTCCTTTAGGCGGTTTCTTACAGTTCGGTCACAGACACTGACTCCAGTTTCCTCCCATTCGTTCCTCATTTGTTTTATTGTGCATTTCCTGTTTTGGAGACATATTGCTTTAAAGGGGTATTCCCATCTCCAAGATCCTATCCCAATATGTAGTAGGTATAATAGTAATATTAGCAAATACCTACAATTAGAAATGTAATATAGTATTTTTAATTTGCTATGTCTCTTTCCTCATGTGCAGGCACAGCAGGACCTTAGCTATCCATGGTTACATCCACTGATAAAGTCACAGTTAGTTAGCTAGTTGCTGATGGTCATAACCATAACGGGCGGCACGGTGGCTCAGTGGTTAGCACTGCAGCCTTGCAGCGCTGGGGTCCTGGGTTCAAATCCCACCAAGGACAACATCTGCAAGGAGTTTATATGTTCTCCCTGTGTTTGGTGGGTTTCCTCCGGGTTCTCCGGTTTCCTCCCACACTCCAAAGACATACTGATAGGGAATCTAGATTGTGAGCCCCGATGGGGACAGCGACGATAATGTATGTAAAGCGCTGCGGAATATGTTAGCGCTATATAAAAATAAAGATTATTATTATTATTATTAACCATGGATACCTAACTGTGACTTTATCAGTGGACGTAACCATGGATACCTAAGGTCCTGCAGTGCCTGCACATGAGGAAAGAGACATAGCGAATGAAAAATACTATACTACATTTCTAATTGGAGGTATTTGCTAACATTATTATTATACCTACTACAGATTGGGATAGGATCTTGGAGATGGGACTACCCCTTTAAGTTTCCGGTCTTGACGCTTTGATGTCTTCCTTGGTCTACCAGTATGTTTGCCTTTAACAACCTTCCCATGTTGTTTGTATTTGGTCCAGATTTTAGACACAGCTGACTGTGAACAACCAATATCTTTTGCAACATTGCATGATTATTTACCTTCTTTTAAGACTTTGATAATCCTCTCCTTTGTTTCAATTGACATCTCTCGTGTTGGAGCCACGATTCATGTCAGTCCACTTGGTGCAACAGCTCTCCAAGGTATGATCACTCCTTTTTAGATGCAGACTAACGAGCAGATTTAATTTGATGCAGGTGTTTGTTTTGGAAATGACAATTTACAGGGTGATTCCATAATTTTTTTCCTCAGAATTGAGTGATTCCATAATTTCTTCCCTCTGCTTGGTCTGAAAAAAATTACCCTTACTGAGTACCACATTTTTAATCTTGATTTCTTTTAGTGTTTCTAAAAGCCCTAAAGTTGCCATTTGAAATGACTTTAGTTTTGTGCCATGTCTGTGATCTGCTTTTTTTCAACAACATTAAACACCTGAATGAATATCCTCCGAGCCCGGTGATTCCATAATTTTCGCCAGGGGTTGTATAATGACTGACAGTCTGCTCTACATGTCTCACATTGGTAACTCCACCTTTGATATAACAAACTCAGGAGGCAAATTCTGAGGGAGATCTATCTCCGGCCAATAGATCTCATTTACATATTAAGAAAAATGTGGATTATTCTGGGATAAAACATCGGATCACAGATATCAAGGTATCATTTTATTCAACGTTCTATGACCTGCGAGCCCATATAGACGGTTGAGGAGGGTTGATCCTACTGACAGATTCCCGTTAAAGCCAAAACCTCCAGTAGTATTTATACATGAAGCCAACAGTGAAGAAATCGTCCAGTCAGAATATATTGATGACTGATCCCTTGGAATAGCTCATTGATATCTTCTGGCACGAGCAACCCCTTTAAACACTCATTGCATCTGTGATAAGGGCCAACATGGAAAAACTCACTCTTTATACAACATTAGAATTTGTATACTTTATGTAACACAGATAAGGGCATACCTATATTAGGGGTTGGGCTGGCTGGAGTCTAGTGGGACCCAAAAGGTCCCCTTGGCCAATACGAAAAGACCAATACTACTAAAGATTCACAATTGTTGGGGGCTCTATAGAAGATATGACACTACTGATAACAGATCTAACTATATGTGGGGCTAAAAGTGAAAAATGTAATGATTACTCAGATGCAAAGATCGCATGTACCCCGATACTCCATTCATAGAACTTAGCCGAGTGCTGTTCTATTCTTTCTTCATCAGTGCCATAGACTTGAATGAAGCGTCAGGGAAGAACGAGGGTCACAAGTCCCCCCTGGTCTACCAATCGGTGATGGCCCCAGCAGAATATCATCTATCCAGTGGATAGGCAATAACTTGCTTCAACCGGAATATCCCTTTAAACAACGAGTTTTCACTCAATTACAGAAAATAACTTGTAAAACATAAGAATTGATCAACAAAGTATATTAAGAATTGTGTAACTTTCCCTTAGAATACAATTTATATGCTGAAAACAGTATAAAAAAAAAAAGATCATCTTTGAAATATGAGGTGCTGATGGAGCAATGTTAGATAGGCCGAGTCTCCATTCCAGCTAATCCGACACCCCTGGCTGCTGCCAATAATGACAATATTCAGAAAATTCATTTTTTGCTTTTTACAGAGACTATTTTCTGGCGTGAACATCTATACTAAGACTATGCCGTGCATAGCAATTGCAATCACTGACTGGAACGGTTGCTCCTGCTCCATTCTTGAGGTGGTGAAGGTTTCAGTAACATGAGGGTCAACTCTATTTGTCATATATGACAATTCAAAGGAGAATCAGTGGCGAATACAAACACACAAGTCAGAGGTTGAGCGCAACATGTCTTGGCTCACTGTTATAAGTCAAGTACGATAGAGCTAGAACTTCTCAAAGACCGTGTAGAAAAAAAAAAGAAGAATGTGTGAAACAGAAAATAAATGAAATAGCGGTTTACATAACTAAAAAGTAAGATGAGCAACACAACGAAAATTAGGCAAGTGCTTCAGCTCTTCTCACAAAACCCTCCATATTGCCTTCCTCTAGGCTTTGATTGATGGCTCCACTGTTCTAACCAGCACTGGGATATTGCACATGAGCGCAAGGTGCATGCAAGATACTCCCATTGCTGTGAGATACGGCTTTAGGGTCCAGTCATAGGGTCATACAACTCAGACGAGCATCGCAACGCAATACTTGGACTGGCCGTCAGCTCTTCCGAACTGATTCTGTGGACTACGGCGGACCTGTGTCAGAACTTTTTTTAAAAAATAAATTGGTGAACGAGGGAGAGAGTGTCGGGCAGTGTTTATTTCAATAAAGTATTTTTGTGTGTGTGTGTGTGTGTATGTTTTTCTTTTTTCTTACCGGGTTGGTAATGGGGGTGTCTGATAGATACTTCTGTAGCACCCTGAGGATTCGGCTGCTACAGGGGTATTGCACCTCAACCCAGAGGTGTGATATTCCACTCCCGGGTAAGGATGGAGTGTGGATCTGAGCTCGGTAGGCTGCATGCACTACATACATCCCATTTCCGAGGAGCAGGCCGACGGTACTCCCACTTAGAAATGTGCAGGTACGACCGAGTCTGTTCCTGGCTGGAGTGGGAGGGGGGTGGTACATCCCAAGTAGTGTAGGGGCAGATAGGGGGAGCAGCCTGGGTAAAGATAGGAGCTCATTGGGTGCTGGTCACCTGAGCTCACACATAGAGGGTGTATATAAGGTGGGCACCATCAAAGAACAGGGTCAGTCTGTCAGAGTCAGGAAGAGGAGCAGAGAAGCCCCAGAGAGAGAGAGAGGAGAAAGCAAGAAAGACCCAGAGGGGGAAACAGAAAAGGAACTCTGAGAACCCAAAGTCCATCAGCGGGTGAAGAGTTGGCATCAGGGTACCGGAACCCAAGCTGGTGGGGGCAAAAACACACCCTAGCCAGAGACCGGAGGCCGTGGGCAGCGTCTGCCACGGCCACCCACCACATCCACCCCGAAGGCATACCACGTGGAGGGTCAGGGAACCCAAGGCCAAGGGTCTCCCAACAGAAGGCCCGAGGGAGCTGGACCTGGGTGGATCACTAGTGGGGACGGCCAGAGAAAGGACAGAAGGAGAGCTCAGGGTCACGCTCCGGACACGCTTGGGGGTTGGCTGGATCCAGGACCTGGTGGATGCAGCACGGCTCGGGAGGTCACTTGAAGCTGGAGTGACCGGAACATCAGCAGTGAGTAAACACCCTAAACTGCACAACCCGACTCTGTCTTCATTTAACACCTATGCTGCACCACCACAACCCCCATCCTCTGCACCTGACCCCCTGAGGCTATACCCCACCCGTTGGGAGTTATACCACCAAAAGCTGCACCTACACCATCAGCCTCAGCGGACCCTGCTGCAGCGGCGGCCATAGTGACCGCAATACAACGGGTGGCGTAGTCGACAATAAAGAACTTAATAACATCTGTAGGACTGCCACATACAACTGAGTTTGACACCCTGGGCACGGACCGGGTCACAGCCACTCGGAAGACTACAACTCCCATCTGATCCGGCTCCGGATATTCCCCCTAAAGAATATGGCCCAGGGGGCGCGTCACTTCCCCATTACTAAAAGCAGGGCTTGATGTCAGCTCTGCTTTTTGGACATTTCACAGCAGAAATCAACTCAAAGCACCATTACCCATATTGCCAAAGCACCAGGGCAATTGGGAAGAGCAAAGCGCCAGAATTGGTGCATCTAATGTGATGAGCCCCTTCTGGGGCGGCTGAGAGCTGGTATTTTTAGGCTGGGAAGTGCCCAATAACCAGAGACCTTCCCAGCCTGATAACAGCTCACAGCTGTCTGCTTTACCTTTGCTGGTTACAAAAAATGATGGGGGGGACCCCATGTAGTTTTTCCATTTATTAATTAATTTATTTAATCATAAAAATCTGTCCAATAAGCTCTACAGGGTGCAATTTCATAATATGTTGGGGGGGGGGGTGTTGTGCAATTATATGTTTATCACTCTGCATATACAGTTATATGAAAAAGTTTGGGCACTCCTATTAATCTTAAGCTTAATGTTTTATAAAAATTGGTGTTTTTGCAACAGCTATTTCAGTTTGATATATGTAATAACTGTTGGACACAGTAATGTTTCTGCCTTGAAATGAGGTTTATTGTACTAACAGAAAATGTGCAATCTGCATTCAAACAAAATTTGACAGGTGCATAAGTATGGGCACCTCACCAGAAAAGTGACATTAATATTTAGTAGATCCTCCTTTTGCAAAAATAACAGCCTCTAGTCGCTTCCTGTAGCTTTTAATGATTTCCTGGATCCTGGATGAAGGTATTTTTGATCATTCCTCTTTACAAAACAATTCCAGTTCAGTTCAACTATGTTGAATAATCTTTGTTTTCAGATCATTTGACAGTTGTTTTGAGGAGCCCATGATGCCACTCTTCAGAGGAGATTCAAACAGGAGAACAACTTGCAAGTGGCCACTTTAAGTAGCTTTTCTCATGATTGCATACACCTGGCTATGAAGTTCAACGCTCAATGAGGTTACAAAACCAAAAAAAGTGCTTTAGTAAGTCAGTAAAAAGTAGGTAGGAGTATTTAAAACAAGAAAATGATAAGGGTGCCCATACTTATGCACCTGTCAAATTTTGTTTGAATGCAGATTGCACATTTTCTGTTAGTACAATAAACCTCATTTCAAGGCAGAAACATTACTGTGTCCAACAGTTATTACATATATCAAACTGAAATAGCTGTTGCAAAAACACCAATTTTTATAAAACATTAAGCTTAAGATTAATATGGGTGTCCAAACTTTTTCATATAACTGTATATATATATATATATATATATATATATATATATATATATATATATATATTTCATCTATCTCTATAGCATTCACTGCTGTCTATAGCATTCCCTTTGCTGGTATCAGGAATCACTTTAGGTTTTGTGACAAATCCATGCGGCAAAAACACAACGTGTGCACACAGCCTAAGAGTCAAACCACCTTTAGATTATTTAGAAAAAATGGAAGTCTTTTAGTTTTGATGGGCTGATTCCTGAATACTCCTGAATTCATCCTACGGTGGTGCACAGATTTGTGTATTTTTCACATGACAAGTACTTAAATGCAGCCACAGATACAGAACTGCTGGGCATATAAATGCTGCCCATTCTATCTGTCTTAACAACCGTCAGAATCTGTTTTGTGATGGAACTGTCTTTTTTACAATTCCTTTGAAAGTCAATTGGAAGCTAAATTTGCGCCGGCCATCCGGAATTCAGCAATTTTCAAAACTAATATTCTTTGAGGCACATAAAAAGAAAAATATATCTTCTTCTCCAATTCAAAATATCTTCCCGGAATAGTCTCTGCATGACAAATGAATATGATTGATACAGAGATATAACTCACTCAGAGCTTTTACAGAAATTGCTCCATCTTTACTTCCAGCTGTTTGTTCCTCTATTAAAGGAAAATTCCATTTACAATATTACTCATGCTTATTCTAGAGCGTTCTTACCCCGGCAAGATGGTTACCTATTCCGGAGGGTCCGCAGTGGATTCACATGCTCTGGCAGGGGTCGATGTGGCTCGTCATGTCTACACAACCACAATTGCTCTTATCAGTAATTACATTTCCCTACACAGCCGTCAGCTGGTAAAGCTATATGAGATTCATATATTGACCATGTTCACATTTTTTGTGTGGAATCAGTTTCTTATGACTTTCGGGGAATACTCTAGTCTTCATTATAGTGAGTTGATCTCTACGACAGAATGAAGTCTGCAAGTGTCAGACATAGCATGGTGGCAAAGTTCTGACAACAGGAACAAGTCTTGGAAGACGTTCACTGATGATACTAGAACTAGTGCTTTAGGGTTCACCTTAGTAAAAATGGCCTGGTCGCCTCTACAATAGAAGAACTCAGTTGAGAAGGAAGTGTAATTATTTATCAAAAAATGAAATTATAGGTACAGTACTTTAAACCTGTCACCGGGTCAAAAGTGGTATGTTTCGCTCGTCTCTTATTCCTACTACTCAGGGCATTTTTAGTTTTATTTAAACCTGCCATAGAGTTCCAGAAATGTGGCCTGTTTAATTTAGGGATGAATTTATGGTCTTTACTAAGGGGGTGTGGCTCTCAGCTCCTCGGGGGCGGGTCTTTAGGCTGCCCTGCATAATTACCCTATGATCACCACTCCACAAAAAAGAGAATACTCAGGCAAGCGTCGAAAATAAAATAAAGACACAAACTAATTACTTTTGCCTTGGTGATAGGTGCTCTTTAAAGGCAATGATTTAAAGGCATCAGGCCAGCAATTTCTATGGTATCAAATAAGCAATAAATATTTAACAAATATGTAAAAAAAAAATATGGCCATCACTGACTTATGATATAACCATAGTAATATAATGCATTCCATTTGCCGCAGTGCGGTGATTGAGTGGCCCTATGTTGTGCCATTACTTGTGAATACACTTAAAAAAGCCATTCTCTTTACACATGTATTTCATTTAGGCTATGTTCACACATGTTGGGTTTTTCAACTTCTTTTTGCTGCAGATTTTTATGTAAATTTTCACCTGCGTCTAGAAGCACCAGCAAAGTCTATGAGAAACCAGAATTCTCTGTTCACACATGATGGTTTTTTTTGTTGTTGCGTATTTTGTGCCTTGGTTGGGTTTTTGGAAAATAGAGCACGTCACTTCTTTCAGCGTTTTTGATGGCATAATAGAATGGGGTTCTTTTTTTCATAGAACTTTATATACATGCATAAATAGTCAGAAGGACAGTGAAAAAAAAAGCTGAAAAAACGCGCAAAAAACACAGTAAAAAACGCAGCAAAACCTGCGTTTTTGACGCAGCTGATTTCCTGCCAGAGATTAGATTTTGCTGCAGTTTTGTGACACTGAAAAACGCAACATGTGTGAACATAGCCTTACAGTTACAACCTACCGGACGAGTTTGAAAAGAAGATGTCACTTAAGTAGGACAGCCATAGGTAAAATGTATTGTCTATTTAAAACGTAATAAAAAAATATACACAATCAGAGACAGGAGTAATCAAACATAAAGCTGAAGGTTTTGCCAAATTGTAATATCCAGCTGCAGAAAACAGATAAACCCAATAATAATCTGAAAACTGCAGCGCACAATGTAAATCATCGTCGTCACCGCGACGTAACACAACCAATCGTGATGTTTGGTCTCTGACAACAGTATGTGACGCTCAGTAAACGAGATGTTAATTGTGACAATATTTTCATTGGATACAACATAATCACTGCACTGCCAGCAGGAAAGACATGGAAATCACACACAGCTCTCACATCAATGAGGGAACTCCCTAACACTTATTACTACGTTTATCACTTGAGACGTATTCTCCTTTTTTTTTTTGTGAAACAATGTGAAGCAAAGAAGGAAAAAAAACAACATACATACGGTATACACACACATACATACGGTATACACACACACATACGGTATACACATACACATGGTATACATGCACACATACATACGGTATACACACACACACATACATACGGTATACACACACACATACGGTATACACACACACATACGGTATACACATACACACGGTATACACACACACATACATACGGTATACACACACATACATACGGTATACACACACATACGGTATACACATACACATGGTATACATACACACATACATACGGTATACACACACATACGGTATACACACACACAAACATACGGTATACACACACACACATACATACATACAGTATACACACACACATATATGGTATACACACATACATACGGTATACACACACACATACATACGGTATACACACACACACATACGGTATACACACACACACATACATACGGTATACACACACACACATACATACGGTATACACACACACACATACATACGGTATACACACACACACATACGGTATACACACACATACATACGGTATACACACACATACATACATACATACATACGGTATACACACACACATACATACGGTATACACACACACATATATGGTATACACACACATACATACATACGGTATACACACAAAACTACACAAAATAACACTGATATCTAAGAGGATGAAAGACTTGACAAAAAATAGAAATATAATGTTTTATAAAAATGTTGAAAGTAATCGCTCTACCGTAAATGGCTGTCTCATAAGAGCAACACCATAGGACACATGGGCCCCGATTCATTTGTTTTTAAAGAGAATTCTGGCATCAAGTTATTTGAAATGTCTCAACATTTTTGAACATCTTGTAATTAGAGGATAAGTTCTAAACTTGTTACAACCCTTTTATCCTATAGGATAGGCGATATGTTCCCGATTGCTGAGGTCTGCCCGCTGGGATCCCCACTGATCTAGTGAAAAGGGGCTCTTAGCCCCATGTGAGTGGAGCGGTGGTTGATCATGCGCATCTCCACCATATTCTTCCACCGGAGATAGCCGTTCAGCTAGTCTTCGGCTTTGCCATTAAGAATGAATTGAGCAGAGGTGAGTGTGATCGACCACGACTCCATTCACACAGGAGTACTGGTTCTCAGGATCGGTGGGGGTCCCAATGGTCAGAGACCCAGCAGTCAGGAACAAGGTTGCCAACTTGACTTTTTATTTTTTCTGGACAGCGTCTCAAAAATTCAAGGACAGCCAACTTTTTTCAAGGACGCATTAGATTACCTCAATAAATCATTATGATTATAAGTGATACATATCTGCAGACCATAAATCCTATATGAACACATTAGCTGCCTTCACTGTCAACTGTAAAAGGGTGAAAAATATACTAGTAAAAATCTATACAAGTCTCTCCAGCTTCAAAAAAATCACAAACGTATTAAATATTTTTTATGGACAGGGGAAAAAAAGTGCACTAATTTTACAGGACTGTCCAGGAATATTTGGGCAGCTGGTAACCCTGGTCGGGAAGTGATCCTTTATCCATAACTTCTTAACTTGGTACAAACCCTTTAAGGCATTTTCGTATTTAAGGCAACCTGTTAAAGAGGGATGTTTAGGCAGAAAATGTCCTTTTCTTTAAATTAGGTTTTTATGTATTTTTTTTAAATGTTGGATAGTTAAATGAAAATAATAATAATATTATATACGAAAAAACTCAACAATAGAAATGCAATTTCCGCACTGGTTACTAAGTCTTATACTTGACTCATACTTCTAACAGAAGACTAGGTAGAGAAGACTTTTTAACAGACTTATTATCATGACGGGAAGGATTACACTGAAGGGTTATACCTCTATATGCAGTGGATTACACAAGAAGCACCACTCATAATACGTAATGTTACAGCTCACCTCCTCCCCCTTCCTTCACAATGCTCAGATTAGAAGCTCAAAGGGAACCTGTGACCATGAAAATGCCGTCCAATTTGCAGGCAACGTGTTAAAGAGCAGGGGGAGCTGAGTAGATTAATATACAGTTTTTTGAGAAAAGATTGAGTATGACCTAGGCCATGTTCAGTTTTTGGTCAGTATTTTACATCAGTATTTGTATGCCGAAATCAGAAGTTGGTGACAAATACAGAAGTGGTGACGTGTTTCTATTATACTTTTCCTCTGATTGTTCCGCTCCTGATTTTGTCTTATAAATACTGATCTAAAATACTGACCAAATACGGAACGTGTGAATGTGGCCTTAATCATTTCAACCTCCAGTGGGCAGTCCTATCAGTGACCGCTTTCTTTGTGTTAGTGTGCATACATAGATAGCTGTCAATCACTCATCAGCCCACCCACTGGACCAAAAATCCTATAGATGAGTCGGCCATGTTCTTTTTATTATTGGGCAGAGAAACACCCCAGACCATGATTATCTGCTTATCAGAGGAAACAAAATGATGACATCAGTGTGAACAGAGCCAGCGCTAAAGCAAAGAATTGCCGTCAAATATTAAACTAAGTAAAAATGTCCAGAGAAAAGAATTCTGTGGCAATTTAAGCGACAACCCAAACTGTAAAGCTAGTCACTTTGGTGTCATCTAACTTTTTTTAACCATGCAAACTAACAAAAATTAAAATGGTTATTCTCCTCTTAGTAAATAAAATTGCAAAGTGCTTGTAAAAACAAGGAACTTTGCAATTGACATAATATTATAAATCCTCTCCATTCTCAAGAGCGGGGGGATTTTTTAATTTTAGTGTGTACTGCTTGTACAGAGGTGGCCGGTTTCCTAGGCAAGGAGAGCGTGTTTGCAAGCCATTTGCTGTACAGCATGAAAGTGCCGCCATGATGGCAGCTGGATTGTTGGCTCCCGCCGGCATCCGTGCCCCTGCGCTCCTTTGATGCTGCAAAAGCAAAGCTGCCCCTGTTAGCAATATTGGAAAGTGCGACCATGGTACCAGCCCTAACTGTCAATCTTCAGGAGCGCACCGCCCCCTGGCAAGCAGGAAGTCAGGAGGCGGTGTGCTCCTAAAGGTAAGAATTTAGACAACCCCTTTAACTATTAAGGAGAGAAAATAGTTTACTAATGCTACAGAAGACAATGGTGTGAACAAGGCTGAAACACAAGTATCAGTGCAGATCTGGGGCAGTTTTTTTTTTTTTTTTTCTTCTCAGCCCAAAATAAAAAAATAAATAAATCATGTAAAAAATCTATGAATAAAAACAAGCAAACTCTGGCTCTATACAACCTCTAAGGTTTTGGGGGGAAAATTCCATATGAATAAATCATGCCCAGAAACACTGCTTCAATACAAAGGCCTGTCCTTGTGTTAAGTTTATTTACATATTTTTGCAATTTATATTTTATTTATTTACCAGAAAAATGTAAAATGGGCTGAAATACAATATTTTTGAGTATTTCTAGTGCGGAGTCCGGAAGGACATAAATATAATATATACCGTACATGTTAAAAAAAAAAAAACACCATCCACCTAGTAGAAGGAAAAACATGACACGTCCTCTGGATAAGCCACATCATTATTTTTTATTTTTGTAGCAATCAGGGGGATGCATTTCCTTAACAGGGTTATTATTCCTCGTATAGTTATATGTGAGTGAGAATGACTCAGCCTCTGCTGCCTCTTAAAAATAAATTTGTGCCTTTATTTTGTGGCAGCGGTGATGCCTGCAGGTATGATACCTGTAATTACTACTGAAATCCCTGGCTCGCTGAACCCTGAAAGACACTCCTGCTTCATTGTATGGCAACTAAAAATAGGCTCAGCCTCTCACACAAACTGACTCTCAGGCTAATCAATTCGGTCCCTTCATTAGTCAAGTCTTGCTGAATGGCACAAGGCAAGACACTCATTTATGGCAATTCTCTGGAATTAGAAAGGACAAGCTAGCATAGGGCATAAAGACCCTCGTCAGCTAACAAGAAGGTCCATTCATGTACAACAATCCTGAAGGCCAGATATCAAGTGGCAGTATGTGCAGAATAGTGTGTACGATTTAAAGTAAAGCTCCAACTTTTGGAGACAGGTCAGCAACTATGTAGTATGTTAGTGGTCTCAAAGCCTCCTTGTGTGATTTAAGAACCGTGCAGTGTGCTCTGAGCCAATCCTCCTTCTCCTTCCTTGATAAACTAGATGAAACTGCAGCCACATCCCCCTCTTACCCTTCAATAGGTGACACTGCAGCTGCATCCCCCTCCTCCCTTTACTAGGTGAACCTGCAGCTGCATCTCCCTTCTTCCTTTCACTAGGTGAAACTGCAGCTGCATCCCCCTCCTCTCCTTCACTACGTGAACAGCAGCTGCATTCCCCTCTTCCCCTTCATTACATGAAACTGCAGCTGCATCCCCTCATCCAGTTCACTATGTGAAACTGCAACTGCATCCTCCTCCTCTCCTTCAATTGGTGAAACTGAAGCTGCATCCCCTTCTTCCCCTTCACTTGGTGAAACTTCAGCTGCATCCCCCTCCTCCCCTTCACTACCTGAACAGCAGCTGTTTCCCCATCTTCCCCTTCATTACATGAAACTGCAGCTGCATCCCTCATATCCCATTTACTATGTGAAACTGCAGCTGAATACCCCTGCTCCCCTTCACTGTATGAAACTGCAGCTGAATCCCCCTGCTCCCCTTCACTGTATGAAACTGCAGCTGAATCCCCCAGCTCCCATTCACTGTATGAAACTGCAGCTGAATCCCCCTGCTCCCCTTCACTGTATGAAACTGCAGCTGAATCCCCCAGCTCCCCTTCACTGTATGAAACTGCAGCTGAATCCCCCAGCTCCCCTTCACTGTATGAAACTGCAGCTGCATCCCCCTGCTCCCCTTCACTGTATGAAACTGCAGCTGAATCCCCCTGCTCCCCTTCACTGTATGAAACTGCAGCTGAATCCCCCTGCTCCCCTTCACTGTATGAAACTGCAGCTGAATCCCCCAGCTCCCCTTCACTGTATGAAACTGCAGCTGAATCCCCCTGCTCCCCTTCACTGTATGAAACTGCAGCTGAATCCCCCTGCTCCCCTTCACTGTATGAAACTGCAGCTGCATCCCCCTGTTCCCCTTCACTGTATGAAACTGCAGCTGAATCCCCCTGCTCCCCTTCACTGTATGAAACTGCAGCTGAATCCCCCAGCTCCCCTTCACTGTATGAAACTGCAGCTGAATCCCCCAGCTCCCCTTCACTGTATGAAACTGCAGCTGAATCCCCCTGCTCCCCTTCACTGTATGAAACTGCAGCTGAATCCCCCTGCTCCCCTTCACTGTATGAAACTGCAGCTGCATCCCCCTGTTCCCCTTCACTGTATGAAACTGCAGCTGAATCCCCCAGCTCCCCTTCACTGTATGAAACTACAGCTGAATCCCCCTGCTCCCCTTCACTGTATGAAACTGCAGCTGAATCCCCCTGCTCCCCTTCACTGTATGAAACTGCAGATGCATCCCCCTGCTCCCCTTCACTGTATGAAACAGCAGCCGCATCCCCCTCCTCCCCCTCACTGTATGAAACTGCAGCTGCATCCCCCTCCTCCCCTTCACTGTATGAAACTGCAGCTGCATCTTCCTCCTCTCCTTTACTAAGAGAAACTGCTGCTACATCCCCCTCCTCCCGTTCACTTTTTGAAACTGCAGCTACATCCCCCTCCTCCCGTTCACTTTTTGAAACTGCAGCTACATCCCCCTCCTCCCGTTCACTTTTTGAAACTGCAGCTACATCCCCCTCCTCCCGTTCACTTTTTGAAACTGCAGCTACATCCCCCTCCTCCCGTTCACTTTTTGAAACTGCAACTACATCCCCCTCATTAGGTGAAACTGCAGCTTCATTCCCCTTCATCCCCTTCTTACATTATGTGTTTTACACTTGACATATAGTTGAGGAGGTTTTTGGACATTGATATAAAAGAAGAAGAACTAATAATTCTAAGCTAAGCCTCTTTTACCTAATAATACATATTAGAAAGATTCATATATTGACATGTACGGCCACAAAAGAATAATTGTACACTTTACTAGGATAACCTAAAGAACGCTTTCTTGTACTTAGTGGTGAAAATCTAAAATGTCTGCAGATCTGGATATACATGACAATTTGATTATCATTTTTTTTGTTACCAAGCACTGTACCAGCATGCATTAATTATAGAAATATTGGCCTTTTTTTAAAATGTACTTGTCCAATAATCTATCATAAGAAAACATTTTGATCTACAATGAGTGAATGAATCACCACGATACACAAATATACGCCGCACTTTGCTGCATATTAACATCTGTCTGGACAGCGGACTTGGGTCAATAAGATCTTAAAATATACCGTCTCGGAGGAGGAAATCTCCTAAGAAACAACTTGTTTGAAAGATACAGTTGGGAGCAGTTTATTCAAGGACAAATCTAGCGCACATGATCTGCTACATGACGTTCGCCTATTAACGAATACCGGAGAGGGCACAACCAATGCAGTTTATCTTACAGATTAATAGAAAAAGAATTCACAATTACAGTATACGGATTCTGTCCTTGCCGCATTTAAAGGGAACTTGACCTGTCAAAAAAAATATTATTCTCCTGCAGATATGGGGTTAATCTGCAGGTTAATAGCGTTTTGAAGCCGTGCAGCTCCTGCACCGAGAGCCCCGCTGCCTGGAGGAAATGAACTTTATGTTCTGAGGCTCCAGGTAGGAATAGTGAGTTATAACCACGCCCTGGCACGGACTGACAGCAGGCTCTGCAGTGCATCGGTAGAGAGCTGGCTGTCAGTCAGGGCTGATTTGGATGTTAAAGGGAATCTGTCACCAGGTTTTCACTACCTCATCTGAGAGCAGCATAATGTAGGAAAAGAGACCCAGATTCCAATGATATATAACTTAGTTTACTTGGTTCAGCAGCTGTGACACAATCAGAGTTCCTAGCTGCAGCATGAAGCAGAGCTCAGAAAGCTGATCCCGCCCACACCATGCTCTTTACATACATAATCTAGTGACAGTGAGCTGCTTATCACAGGAGGGGACGGAGTCGGACCAGAAGGCTAGTCACAGCAAAGATAATGTCCTAATGATAAAACCTTCATTATAAGTAAACAACAGCACACAGCTTGATAAGTGACACATCGTTGAATTCAGTGTTTTAACCCCTACCTCATGCTGTCCTCAGATTACATAGCAAAAACTTGCTCACAGATTTCCTTTAAGAGTTAAACCCATCTCCTAGAATATCATTTCTGCTCACATTCGGTCAGGGTTTGAAGACCGATCTCCATGGAAATGAGCTGTCCACTATAAAAGATAAAAGCTCTCTTTGCCGGAGAATGACTGCAGATAGAAAAAGCAATTCAATAGCAAACTTGCTTATTTTCATGCTAACTAATTAAAGCAATTTAAGAACTTGAGAATAGTCCTTTAACCCCCATCAACCACCACCTACACACACTAGACTAATGTCAGACGAATCTGCCGATATCAAAAAGTTCGGCTGACAGTTGTGCGAGAGCCATGGACAGATGATTGACCCAGGCGATAACGATTCGGCATGTCTCAAATCGGACGTTCCTTTCGTTCTCCGCGATAAGCTGCCACCAGCGATGTCTGACAGCGGCTCGGAGGACACAAGAGCACTCGGTAGAGCAAGAGCTGCTGTGCATGGGAGAGTTGGATGAGATAACCGCCAGCCGAATGATCGGCGGAACCATCGGGCCCTCTAGTGTGTATGGGGGCCTTTAGATTAGGTTATCTTTAATTTTCTTGCCCTTGGCTCTTAATTTATTTGCACATAGGTCCAGTGTTATTTTTGGATCACTACCAACAAGTGGTGGACACAGACAAAAAGGTCCCCTGTGCAACAACAGTATAAGGGCACTTTGCAGTCCAATAGCTCCTCATAATGCCCACCTGCCTTGGAAGTAGTAGGGGCCCCCTTACCTCTTGGGCCCCTGTGCAGCTGCACAGGTTGCACCAATGGTGTGTCCGCCACGGAGTTAATACAAACACATCTGCATTGTGATATAAAAGATATGGATTTCATAAATTCCAGACAGATCTATTACACACAAAGACTCGCTGTGTACACTTCAGTCTTATGAAGCACACACTTGACATCAATTACCAACATTACACTGCATTCACAAATGCACCGAGGAGACTGATCGCAGTAGGACCCCCTCCACTCTCTGCACGACGCCGGCAGGGAACACATGACGGAGATCTTCAGAGCGTCCAATTATTCTATTGTTAAACAGACAAAGATCTCAGGAAGCGCTGAGAAGAAACAGTAACCAAGTTTTCATTTCAAAAATTAAACCAATATGATGAGAAAACAAAAAAATCCATAAATAACAAAAAAAAAAACCTCATCAATTCATACCAGCCGTAAAAGATTACTAATTAGCCGACAATACTCCAATTATGGCAAGGGAAAACGAGTTCTATTATGTAGAATTAACCCCTCTTTTTCTGCACATTCATTCAGGGGGAAAAATACGGAATAGAATTTAGAAGATAAGATGAAGAAGTTTCTTTCTCGTTAAGTAAAAGGGAAGGTTTGCTGGTGCTGCATTGCATCATCTGCTCGCGAGAGTGCTCCAACACCGCTGCACTTAATTACGTTCTCATCAAGTGTTGTGCTGCTTAGGAGGCAGAAAAATCAGCAACGACGTTCAATGACTAACGACAACGCTGTCCCCAAAAACCTAAAGACGTCTAAACATTTATATAAACAAACACCTTCTCATCATTCATCTCTGGGTCAACTAGAAGACATCCCATTAAAATGCATGCAGTACAAAGTTCCTTCTCCCTTGTTTTTTTTCTTGCCTTTTTTGCACAAAAGTCTTCAAAATGGTGCACGAGCTTCGGGAATTTTTCACAAAAAAAAAAAAAAATGCACTTTACTTTTTTTGGATTTGACCTACTTGTCAAAATGGTGAAAAAGTTGGATCAAATTAACTGACATTCATAAAATCAACCTAGAAAAGACGGGAGAACATTTCCCCCAATATTTACAACATCTGAAAAAGTCACATTTAAATGAATCAGTCTAAAACGTCTGGAAAAGCCACATGGACGTAAAAAATCATAAAAATTAACTAAAACAACAAAATACAACTGTAATAGTGTGATTCTATGTGTCACAAAACACAAAGTCACTAATTGAGAGGTATTCAGGCCAAAAACTTACAAAGATACAAATAAGAATTCTAAATATGTAAAGGTCTCATTTTAGGAGCCTCTGCATAAATTAATTTATATTTAAAAAACACACATAAAAAAACCTTCCATGCTTGTCCCATAAGGGGGTCTCATTTAAAAATATTTAAAGGGAATTTGTCACTAGGTAATCCGAGAGCAGCATGATGTAGGTGCTGAGACTCTGATTCCAGTGATGTGTCACTTGTGGTCTGTTTACTGTCATTTTAATACAATCATTGTTTTCTCTGTTGCAGAGCTAGTAGTGTGAACCACGCCCACACACCACTGATTGGCTGTTTTCTGTGTACACTGACAGAAAGCAGCCAATCAGTGGTGGGGGCAGTGATAGAACACTGATTTTATTGAAACAGCCTAATAAATTACACATCACTGAAATCAGGGTCTCAGTCCCTATATCATGCTGCTCTCAGATTTCATAGCAAAAACCTGCTGATGTATTCCCTTTAAAGGGATTTTCTGGGATCGCCAGAATGATGGCCATAAAAATAAGATTGAAAGAGGTCTGATTCTCACAACTAATACTCATTAAGCTGTTTGAAAGGACAGCGGCACTTGGCCAAGCACTCGCAGGTAGAAGATGCAACATAACTAGTGTTGAGCATTCCGATACTGTAATATCGGGTATCGGCCGATATTCGCGGTATCGGAATTCCGATACTTAATTCCGATACTTTTACAATATCGGATACCGGAATCGGAAGTTCCCATAATGCCTGCGCTCTGCAGTGTCTGTGAAGGATGACAAGTTGGATGGCAGCGCGATCCAGCCTGTCATCAGAATGCCATCCCAGCGGGGGAGAATTCTCCTGATTGTTTAAAAGCCGGCGGGCGGTATAAAGCCGCCGGCTGTTAAACAATCACACAGCCCCATACTGCTTCCCCGCAGCCTCCCACCCCGATCCTCCGCTCCCCTCGCCACCTCCCATCCCAATCGTAAATTAGGACCGGGCGGGGAGCGCAGCTCCAAGGAGCGGGGAGCGAAGGACCCGGGCGGGGAAGCCGGCAGTGAAAAGACTTCACCGCCGGCTTTCCCGTTCTGTGCTGCGCTTTCCCGCCGGTTATTTCAAATGAACAGCTGAGGTATCAGCTGATGCCGATCAGCTGTTCATTTGAATTAGCCGCGGTGCCCTCAGAGGGTTCATGTGAGTTCATGCTTGACTGCATGAACTCACATGAACTTTCCCACGGCCGCACAGGTCAGCCTCACCTCCCAGACGATCAGACCGTCATGATTAGTGTGTGTGCGGGGTGTGTGCGCGATGTTTGTGTGGGTGTGCGCGGTGTCTGTGCGATGTGTGTGCGGGTGTGTGCGTGCAGGCAGACATAGACCGATGTGACACTACTACTCCCATCGGCCTATGTCTGTCCCCCGTCCACTCCTACCAGCAGGATCAGCTCGATGGGAGCAGTAGTTCCCATCAGACTGATCCTGCTATTTAAATTGCCCTACTGTGTCCCCAATAAATGTTAAATACATGTCATTGGTGGCCAGTGGTTACCTAAAAGAAATTAGTTCATACATTACCTGTCCCCGCCGATCGCCACCTAAAATAAAGTAAAAAATAAAAAACTACACCTATACTCACCAAGACACCTAATTCCCCGAAGCCATCGATCTCCTGTAATAAAATATAAAATAATAAACCACAACCTTATCCTTACCCCTCCGTAGCAGTCCACGAGTGTCCCACGAAGATCTCCAGTTCAGAGCAGCCACATAGAATGTGACCGCTCTGAACCGCTGCCGCAGCTAGAATGACGGGGCCGTAAGGGTTCACCGGAGTTCAGGCAGCGCTGCTCCGGTTAGCTCCTTTACGGCCCTGCTGTATCGTGAGAAATTCCCACGGTACAGCAGTGCCGTAAAGGAGGTCTCCGGAGCTGCGCTGCCTGAATGCACTCCGGTGACCTCAGTCAGTGGCTCCCGCTGCCGGGAGCGGACGTGTTCCCGGCAGCGTGAGCTTACAGCAGCCATGCACAGCTGTCACCATCTCCAGATGTGACAGCTGTGCATGGGAGATCAGCGCAGGAACGTGGACAGGTAACTATTATTTTTAGTAAACTAAGAATTAAATAAAATTGTGTGTTTTATTTCAAATAAATTATTTTTTCTGGGTGTAGTGTGTTTTTTCTTTTTAACACTTTGTAGGTTAGTAATGGGGGTGTCTTATAGACGCCCATCATTACTAACCTGGGCTTCATGGCAGCTGGCGCTGACATGAACCCCACCACTATTACCCCCTGCCACCGCACCAGGGCAGCGTGGAAGAGCGAGGCTAAGTGCCAGAATTGGCGCATCCTATGGATGCGCCATTTCTGGGGCGGCTGACGACTGGTGTTTCTAGCCTGGGAGGGGGCCAATATTCATGGCACCCTTCCTGGGCTATTAATATCAGCCCCCAGCTGTCTGCCTAGCCTTTGCTAGCTATTAAAATAGGGGGGACCCCACGTCATTTTTTTTGGGGGGGTCCCCCATTTTAATAGCTAGTAAAGGCTAGGTATTCAGCTGGGGGCTGATATTAGTAGCCTGGGAAGCTCCGTGGGTTTTACCCCCTTCCCAGGCTTCAAACATCTGCCCCAGCCGTCTGCTTAACCTCCGCTAGAGACTAAAATTATGGGGGATCCCACGCCATTTTTTTTTTAAATAAATCCATTATTTTAACACTAAATGACATTTGAGGAGTTAATAAAGATGCAGTCCCTAAATTATTATTTATTTTTTAATTAATTTTTCCCAAAACTTTTGACGTGGGCTTCGCCATATTTTTGTATGCCAGCCAGGTACAGCATCCAGCTTCTATGAACGCGCCATTTTCCGGGGCGGCTGCGGACTGCAATTTTCAGCGGGGGGCAGAAAGCTTGGGCCTCCCTGCGCTGCAGATTCCATCCCCCAGCTGCCTAGTTGTACCTGGCTGGACACAAAAATAGGGAGAAGCTCCACGTTTTTTTTTTTTTAAATTATTTCATGAAATTCATGGAATAATTAAGAAAAAAAGGGCTTCCCTATATTGTTGTGTCCAACCAGGTACAAATAGGCAGCTGGTGGTTGGGGGCAGCCCGTTCCTGCCTGCTGTACCTGGCTGGACCCAAATATAGTGCAAAGCCCCACGTCAATTTTTTTTTAATTATTTCAGGAAATTCATGAAATAATTAAAAAAAAATTATGTGGGGCTTCGCCCTATATTTGTGTCCAGTCAGGTACAGCAGGCAGGAACGGGCTGCCCCCAACCACCAGCTGCCTATTTGTACCTAGCCGGACACAACAATATAGGGAAGCCCTTTTTTTCTTAATTATTCCATGAATTTCATGAAATAATTAAAAAAAAAAATACGTGGGGCTTCGCCCTATTTTTGTGTCCAGCCAGGTACAACAAGGCAGCTGGGGGCTGGAATCCGCAGCGCAGGGAGGCCCAAGCTTTCTGGGCCCCACCCGCTGCAAATTGCAGTCCGCAGCCGCCCCGGAAAATGGCGCGTTCATAGAAGCGCCATCTTCTGGCGCTGTACCCAACTCATCCAGGGCCCTGGTGCGGTGGCTCACTGGGTAATAAAGGGGTTAAGGCCAGCTTGGCATTATCAGCTGGCCCTAAGCCCGAAATTCATGGGGTCACGCCAATATTAGACATGACCACCATGAATTTCTAGTAAAGTATTTAAAAAAAACACAAACACCCAGAAAAAAGTCCTTTAATTGAAATAAAGACACAATTCTTTATTGTTCTAAATTAAACCATACTTACCATCACGCCCATTCCAGCTGAAGCCAACGATCTCCTGCAATAAAAGAAAAATAATAAAGCAACCTCATCCTTACCTTTCCATGGTTCCCAGGACAGCTTCAGCTCTGCTACATCGAGATGACAGGCTGGACCGCAGCAGAACGCTGCCATCCAGCCTGTCATCCCGCAGACACTGAGAAGCGCAGGCATGCTTGCGCTCCTCAGTGTCTCGCTGTGACGGCATCCAGATGAGCCGAGGTCATGTCCAATGAACTCAGCTCACCTCATGCACGTCACTGACAGCGTGGGAAAATTCTCCTGCACTCAGCGCTTCAGCGTGAGAATTTTCCCACGCTGTCAGTGACGTGCATGAGGTGCGCCGAGTTCATTGGACATGACCTCACCTCATGCACGTCACTGACAGCGTGGGAAAATTCTCACGCTGAAGCGCTGAGTGCAGGAGAATTCTCCCACGCTGTCAGTGACGTACATGAGGTGAGCCGAGTTCATTGTCGGCTCATCTGGATGCCGTCACAGCCAGACACTGAGGAGTGGAAGTATGCCTGCGCTTCTCAGTGTCTGCGGGATGACAGGCTGGATGGCAGCGTTCTGCTGCGGTCCAGCCTGTCATCTCGATGTAGCAGAGCTGGAGCCGTCGTGGGAGCCATGGAAAGGTAAGGATGAGGTTGCTTTATTATTTTTCTTTTATTGCAGGAGATCGTTGGCTTCAGCTGGAATGGGCGTGATGGTAAGTATGGTTTAATTTAGAACAATAAAGAATTGTGTGTTTATTTCAATTAAAGGACTTTTTTCTGGGTGTTTGTGTTTTTTTTAAATACTTTACTAGAAATTCATGGTGGTCATGTCTAATATTGGCGTGACCCCATGAATTTCGGGCTTAGGGCCAGCTGATAATGCCAAGCTGGCCTTAACCCCTTTATTACCCAGTGAGCCACCGCACCAGGGCCCTGGATGAGTTGGGTACAGCGCCAGAAGATGGCGCTTCTATGAACGCGCCATTTTCCGGGGCGGCTGCGGACTGCAATTTGCAGCGGGTGGGGCCCAGAAAGCTTGGGCCTCCCTGCGCTGCAGATTCCAGCCCCCAGCTGCCTAGTTGTACCTGGCTGGACACAAAAAATAGGGCGAAGCTCCACGTTTTTTTTTTTTAAATTCATGAAATTCATGGAATAATTAAGAAAAAAAGGGCTTCCCTATATTGTTGTGTCCGGCTAGGTACAAATAGGCAGCTGGTGGTTGGGGGCAGCCCGTTCCTGCCTGCTGTACCTGACTGGACACAAATATAGGGCGAAGCCCCACATCAATTTTTTTTAATTATTTCATGAATTTCCTGAAATGATTTAAAAAAAAAAATACGTGAAGCTTCTCCCTATTTTTGTGTCCAGCCAGGTACAACTAGGCAGCTGGGGGCTGGAATCTGCAGCGCAGGGAGACCCAAGCTTTCTGCTCCCCCCCCGCTGAAAATTGCAGTCCGCAGCCACCCCGGAAAATGGCGCGTTCATAGAAGCTGGATGCTGTACCTGGCTGGCATACAAAAATATGGCGAAGCCCACGTCAAAAGTTTTGGGAAAAATTAATTAAAAAATAAATAATAATTTAGGGACTGCATCTTTATTAACTCCTCAAATGTCATTTAGTGTTAAAATAAAGGATTTATTTAAAAAAAAATTGACGTGGGGCTTCGCCCTATATTTGTGTCCAGCCAGGTACAGCAGGCAGGAACAGGCTGCCCCCAACCACCAGCTGCCTATTTGTACCTGGCCGGACACAACAATATAGGGAAGCCCTTTTTTAAAAAAATTATTTCATGAAATAATTAAAAAAAAATTGACGTGGGGCTTCGCACTATATTTGTGTCCAGCCAGGTACAGCAGGCAGGAATGGGCTGCCCCCAACCACCAGCTGCCTATTTGTACCTGGTTGGACACAACAATATAGGGAAGCCCTTTTTTTCTTAATTATTCCATGAATTTCATGAAATAATTAAAAAAAAAAATGCGTGGGGCTTCGCCCTATTTTTGTGCCCAGCCAGATACAACTAGGCAGCTGGGGGCTGGAATCTGCAGCGCAGGGAGGCCCAAGCTTTCTGGGCCACCCCCGCTGCAAATTGCAGTCCGCAGCCGCCCCAGAAAATGGCGCGTTCATAGAAGCGCCATCTTCTGGCGCTGTACCCAACTCATCCAGGGCCCTGGTGCGGTGGCTCACTGGGTAATAAAGGGGTTAAGGCCAGCTTGGCATTATCAGCTGGCCCTAAGCCCGAAATTCATGGGGTCACGCCAATATTAGACATGACCACCATGAATTTCTAGTAAAGTATTTAAAAAAACACAACACCCAGAAAAAAGTCCTTTAATTGAAATAAACACACAATTCTTTATTGTTCTAAATTAAACCATACTTACCATCACGCCCATTCCAGCTGAAGCCAACGATCTCCTGCAATAAAAGTAAAATAATAAAGCAACATCATCCTTACCTTTCCATGGCTCCCACGACAGCTTCAGCTCTGCTACATCGAGATGACAGGCTGGACCGCAGCAGAACGCTGCCATCCAGCCTGTCATCCCGCAGACACTGAGAAGCGCAGGCATGCTTCCACTCCTCAGTGTCTGGCTGTGACGGCATCCAGATGAGCCGAGGTCATGTCCAATGAACTCAGCTCACCTCATGTACGTCACTGACAGCGTGGGAAAATTCTCCTGCACTCAGCACTTCAGCGTGAGAATTTTCCCACGCTGTCAGTGACGTGCATGAGGTGAGCTGAGTTCATTGGACATGAACTCGGCTCATCTGGATGACGTCACAGAGAGACACTGAGGAGCGCAAGCATGCCTGCGCTTCTCAGTGTCTGCGGGATGACAGGCTGGATGGCAGCGTTCTGCTGCGGTCCAGCCTGTCATCTCGATGTAGCAGAGCTGAAGCTGTCGTGGGAACCATGGAAAGGTAAGGATGAGGTTGCTTTATTATTTTACTTTTATTGCAGGAGATCGTTGGCTTCAGCTGGAATGGGCGTGATGGTAAGTATGGTTTAATTTAGAACAATAAAGAATTGTGTCTTTATTTCAATTAAAGGACTTTATTCTGGGTGTTTGTGTTTTCTTTTAACTTTGACTATGGGGTTAGTAATGGGGGTGTCTTATAGACGCCTCTCCATTACTAACCTGGGCTTGATGTCAGCTGGCATTATAAGCTGACATCAACCCCAACCCTATTACCCCCTGCCACCGCACCAGGGCAGCGTGGAAGAGCGAGGCTAAGTGCCAGAATTGGCGCATCCTATGGATGCGCCATTTCTAGGGCGGCTGACGGCTGGTGTTTCTAGCCTGGGAGGGGGCCAATATTCATGGCACCCTTCCTGGGCTATTAATATCAGCCCCCAGCTGTCTGCCTAGCCTGTGCTAGCTATTAAATTAGGGGGGACCCCACGTTATTTTTTTGGGGGGGGTTCCCCCATTTTAATAGCTAGTAAAGGCTAGGTATTCAGCTGGGGGCTGATATTAGTAGCCTGGGAAGCTCCGTGGGTATTACCCCCTTCCCAGGCTTCAAACATTTGCCCCAGCTGTCTGCTTAACCTCCGCTAGAGCCTAAAATTAAGGGGAACCCCACGCCAATTTTTTTTTAAATAAATCCTTTATTTTAACACTAAATGACAAGTACAGTAATCAACACTGTCACTGTACTTCATATATATGTGACTGACATGTTTCTATCTATCTAATCTATGTGTGATTCTCTATTCTTTCTATTCTAAATTGTCGGGTACAGATGCTGAATTGCCGGCCGGCTTTCTTAAAGAGACGGTGCATGAAAACACTATTATTTTTTTAAATAAATCCTTTACACTAAATGACAAGTACAGTAAGCAACACTGTCACTGTACTTCATATATATGTGACGGACATGTTTCTATCTATCTAATCTATGTGTGAAGCTCTATTCTGTCTGTTATAAATTGTCGGGTACCGCTGCTGAATTGCCGGCCGGCTTTTTTAAAGAGACGGTGCACGAAAACACTAATATTTTTTTTAATAAATCCTTTACACTAAATGACAAGTACAGTAAGCAACACTGTCACTGTACTTCATATATATGTGACTGACATGTTTCTATCTATCTAATCTATGTGTGAAGCTCTATTCTTTCTGTTGTAAATTGTCGGGTACCGGTGTATGCCGCTGATGAATTGCCGGCTTTTCATGTCATTCTACATTATGCTTAGTTGTTTTCCTTCATGTAGAATTAACCTACAAGGAAAGAAAGGGTTTATTTTCATTCCGATATTTGTGTCCCATTGACTTGCATTGGTTTCCGGTATCGGAATCGGCGATATCCGATACTTTTTGGGTATCGGCCCGATCCAATCCGATACGATATTTCCTGATATCGGAAGGTATCGCTCAACACTAAACATAACATATAAGGAGGCCACAGAGCTTTGCCCCGCTCCACTGCTTATCCTAATAATTGCCCATAAATATTGTGCCCCCTGAAAACCCCTTTAGGTCTAGTTCTGCATCATAATACATACACTGTAGGTTTCTGAAATTCAACAAGAAGGCAAAAGTAAGAATTTACTGTGATGAGAACAAGTCCTGGGGTGATGATTGCTAGTGATTGCTCCCCGTAGTAATGTATAGCTCATTATATCAAAGCAATGTCTCGTACTAAGACGGCCTCAGAATAACATTGGCCTTATTGCCCTTAACACAGCAAGGACATTCCAGGCTTCATTTTCTAGAATAAACTGATATATTGGCCCTTTGTGTTATCTAGAGTCATTACACTTCTACATTAATATTTTTCATCAGAAGACCCCCATACACCAAAAAGGCAAGTGCTACAAAAGAGAGAACTCTACGGCTCAGATATTTTTGCCATAGCCTGAGAAATATTTTTATGGTACTTATTCAAAAGACCATTCAAATCTCATGTTTCCAAAATTCTGACATATGAAACATACTGTATTAACATATATTATAAAAAAAAGCACAGCCTAGTAAAACTAAACATAAAATGGCTTTTTCTGCCCATAAAGTTTCCCATTGGAGCAGCTGAATATGGGAGGCATTGTACACCATGCAATACTAGGTTATTACACAGTCCTGCATGGGGAAATTGAAGGGATCCTGGCACTTTTTACATGCAGTCTAATCTGAGGATAACATGATACAGACAAGAAGCTGAGCACAATCTTTATTGGAAAAGATTCAGCATCACTTGTATTTTACTCATTGAAATCCCTGCTGTTTGTATGGAGGAGTCCAGTGGGCGGTGCTACTAGTGATTGACAGCTATTTCTGCATGCAAAGTCACACAATGCACACCAGGGATTTCAATGACTAAAATGCAAGTTTAACTGAAATAGTTCCCACAAAAATATATATCAATCTGATCACCTCCACCTGCTCTATACCATCCCACCCTTCACATCAGACACCATGACAGGTTCCACACTGGTTGTCATCCTTCCAAAAAAATTTTCTCAAAATAGGAAAAAGTGACATTTTCCACACTTTGATTTCGTAGCTTCTGATACTTTGTTCCTGTGTGTTTTTTGTTGTTTAGGACATCATCTCCAAAAAAGCCTACTAATACAGTGTAATCCTTGTAGATATGGATTGGGGGCAAGTTCTACTGGCTATATTGTTAGCACCGCATCTGTTTAGAGGAATGTGGGGCCGATAAGCAGCCCATACTGCAAACTAATTAGGTAACAACTGTGAAATGCATTAATACGTTTTTCTTAATTAAATTTAAAAATAGCATTGCCATACAAGAACCTGCAGGGCCGAAAGCGAATGCGGAGTGCGCAGCCAAGCGATCCATTCATTCATGTTATCTCCTCTCATGCTCCCATTAGGAAGGAAGCATTAATAAATCTCGGACACTTTCCTCTGCCGCCCACTCAGTTCAGCTATTTCAGGGCACAAACACAATACCTGCAGTTCAATACAAGATGCACCAGGTCAAAGGCTCTCCGAGTCCTTCTCTCCCTCCCCTAAATGGTCTCCGAGTCCTTCTATCTCTCCCAAATGCTTTCAGAGTCCTTCTCTCTCCCCCAAATGTTCTCCAAGTCCTTCTACCTCTCCCAAAAGCCTCCAGAGTCCTTCGATCATTCCCAAATGCCCTCCGAATCCTTCTAGGTCTTTCCCAAATGCCCTCTGACTCCTTCTCTCTCCCAAATGCCCTCCAAGTCCTTCTATCATTCCCAAATGCTCTCCGAGTCCGTCTCTCTCCCCAAAATGTCCTCCAAGTCCTTCTATATCTCCCAAAAGCCTTCAGACTCCTTTGATCATTCCCAAATGCCCCCCGAATCCTTCCAGGTCTCTCCCAAATGCCCTCAGAGTCCTATCTCTCCCAAATACTCTCAGAGTCCTTCTAGCTCTACCAAATGCCCTGACTCCTTCTATCTCTCTCCCAAATGCCCTCTGAGTCCTTCTAGCTCTCCCAAATGACCTGCAAGTCCTCTATCTCTCCCAAATGCCCTACGAGTCCTATCTCTCCCAAATACTCTGAGTCCTTCTATCTCTCCCAAATGCTCTCCGAGTTCTCCTAGCCAAACCCATAAGGGTACAGTATATTATCAAGAGGGAAACGACAGACATTTCACAACAACTTGAGGATTTCTATATTGTTGGCCGGTAGTTGCAGAGTTTAAGGGAGAATATGACTCATTGTTCAAATTGTACGCTAAAATGTATGTTTTTTTAAGAACTTTTTCTTTTTAGTTTTTCATATCATGAGCTACATAAATATGTTTACATATGGCATCTTCCAATCTTCACACTATTCACTAAGCCTAATACCTAACACTCAGCTGATCCTGCCTTTGTGTGTTATCTGTTACTGTAATGATAATGAGAATGCTGAAAAGTTATCTGTGCAGAACAGGAGGTATGAGACGAGTATTAAACGTAAAGAGTAACTAAATTTTCTGGACATTTTTTCATATTTGGGTAGATTGGTGGGAGTCTTGGCCTTGAAAATCCGATCGATCAGTCAATAGACCCCCAAGCGATTAATAGATAACATAGGCTATGATGTCCATGTTCTATATTGAATCTGTATTCCGCGGTGGCCGTTTAAAACATCCGTCTTAGACAGGTCTGTTTAGAATCTGCGTTCATGATGTGCACAGAACAATCGGTAATAAATCGTCCCGTGCACATAGGGGGCCATTGTTGTCGTCAGCACAGTTTTTGTTTACACGGGACGATTCGATGCGGAGA
This sequence comes from Phyllobates terribilis, assembly GCF_046119375.1. NCBI lineage: Eukaryota > Metazoa > Chordata > Amphibia > Anura > Dendrobatidae > Phyllobates > Phyllobates terribilis. The sequence goes on along the minus strand of NW_027362764.1, from coordinate 107,370,409 downwards.
ATGAGAATTTTGTTAAGCAATATCTCAGCACAGGAACATTTTATTTAAACACATCCAATTGTGGAACTTATTATTATTCCAAGATCTATTGATTAAAATGAACTTTAAGGCTCATACCCACCAAGGTAAAATCTAAAGAGGTGTCGACACCTGGCAAATTTTATAATGGTTGCCCAACTTTTTGGGAATCATTGAGGTTGTGTAGCCAAATTAACATGGCGCCTTGGCCTAAGGATATGTGCACACTGAGTATATTTGCTGAGACATTGGTGCAGAGACTCAAAGTTTTAGAAGAATTGTGAGTTTTGGAGGATAATTCGGAAAGTTTACGCTCAGTGGCTACGTGCACACAATGTCCCTTAGACGTCAGCACAAATCACTGGAGTTTTCGTTCACAAAGCCGCCAAGCTTTTCCTGAAGCGGATCCGCCAGCGTCTATTTACTATATGTTCTATTACGGGATTGGGGAGCCACCCGAACAATGAACAGGATACTGTTTAACTGTTCCAAATGCATTTATCTGAACATATACACAGCAATGTTATTTTTCCACAGACATGTATTCTTTTGACTTTAAGGTTTTCAGGTGGTTTCTGTGGCCGAAAAAGCGCATGAAAAAGACATAAGCCGTTTTTTAGGACTTTTTGTAGCAGAAACTGACTATGTGCACACAGCCAAAGGCTAGAAAAATGCATTAAATCTTGCAAAAATCACGCAGATATGATCCTGGTCAAAGCCTCAATTTCCATAGGCAATGTCATTGCAGGAAGAACAAAGGTCACTATTTTAATACTAAGCTTAGAATAAACCATAAAGTTTCTTCCTATTTTCTTAATTTTGTTCATTTAATCCCAGTAATGTTTCAACATAATTAGATTGCAATGAATTGCATAGAATATCCATATCTCTTAGTGGTTTACCATAAAAGTTTCCTATTTAAACAAGATTTATTCTGGCGGCTATAAATTCTAAGCTGGACGTCAATTAATCCGCTGAGAAACAGCTGCACAAAGTTCAATGCGTCCAGAATAAACAGACATATATTATCTTTATGTTTTATGTACACAGGCGGTTTGTTCGGGATGGAGCTTCGGCGATTGTGTGTGCTCTGTGTGATGAACAGATCACCAGGAGAGATGGACACTGTACTAGATGCTGTATGTTCCCATTAACCCACCTGGACAATACAATGGCACATAAAAAAATCAAAGGCTATGAAAAAAACGAACATGATTTTATTGTCCAGATGAGGTCATCACAATGGGCGCTTCATTAATAAATATTCTAATATCGATCAATACTGTGAAACATGGTAAAACATTCTAGACCAACAGTCAGTAGTAAATACATATACATAAAATAAATATATATAATAAAAAAATGCATATATTTAAAAAAAAACCATACAATTATATATTGGAAAAGAGAATCAGTAAATATTTCACCTTCTATTCTAAATATATTCAGCATTTACATATTTCTAAACTGGTGGACAGTCATGTTCCTACAACCGGTGAGGCAAGAAATGCGCCCGTCATATATGCTGAATGTACACAAAGACTTCTACAAGTCCAAAGTTTGCCTAAATGAGTGCCACTCTTTTCAATGGAATTCCCCAAAATGTACAAAACATGTCTTTTTAATGACTCTGGTACAGAGTTGTGATTCAACCAGTTGTTTTTTTAATTCCACGCCAGACATATCATAAAGACTATTCACAAAAAAATTATATATCACTGTATATGGACCTATATTGCAATTATTATTCTTAAAAGGCCAGTAATAGCAAAAATTACCAAACAAGAATATTACACATTTTTTAATGAAATTAAAGGAGCTGTCCACTATTCAGACAACACCTTCTGAATTCCTATCTTTCCCTCCAGTAAGAAAAAATAACAATTATACTCCCATTCGATGACATTCCAACAGTGCCAGCACTGGCTCTTCTTATGTCATGCGATCCCTGAGGCCAATCAACACTGGCTTCCCTCTCCCATCCTATGGACATTATTGACATACAGAGGAAGAGAGAGCAGACGCAGCTCCAACTTCCTCCGGATGTCTTGATTTGTCCGAAGTAGAGTCAATCCAGCACAGATTGACACAGGGATTGCGTGACAATGTCACGCGAGCCCTGAGCCAGTGCCGACACCACTGGAACGGCCTGACACTGGCACCAGAGGGGATTAGAAGTGTTATTATTTTATAAGAAGAAAACACAGGGATTGTCCAAGTAGTGGACAATATTAGACATGAAATTTTTTGGAGCAAAAAAAGTTGTGCTCCAAAATTTTTCAAACTGTTTATTCTTCTTGCTTATCTTACTCCACAATTTTAGATTGGTGTATGAAACACCAGTCTAAGTAAATCTTCTGATCGCTTCATATATGACCTCAACTTGTGTAAAAAAACACAGTAGTAACATTGTGATCGCATACTAGGGCATAAATGAAAAATGCTTGCCGACTTTTTTTTTTCTTTAAACCCAAGGTTTCCTTTTCCTTTATTTTTCAGACTAACATGAACTAAACCACAATTAGAATCCCCAGTATTCCCCAATGCCCCGGCCACTCACCTCCTAATATAGGAAGAAATACTAGGTGAATTTTCTTAGCAATTTGACTTCAGTCCAAACCACGATGTATAACATGAACGTACTGTAAATAATGGCTGTGGACACAAAACAGCAGCTAATTGCTGCATGTGACGACAGCCGTCATTTATATACGCTAAATACTCGTTTAAAGACAAAAAAGCCACCATAGCCATACTGACTGCTAGGATAAACATGGTGGAGGCCCTGACAATGTGCGGCATGATGGAAGACTATGGAAATGCTAATATATTTTACACTCAGTAACCAACTCCGTTCCAGGGGTCCCAGGTGCCCCATGGAGTGCTCGCTGCAGAGTTCCCTCATATTGCTTTACTGCAACATTTATCTGATTCTGTCAAAATAAATAAAACAGAAACGGAGCTAATCTGGAAAATGCTCCATGAAATGAAGGAATAAACTAGAGCTATCTCTAATACTGCATTTTGTGATCTTAAAACTGTGATGCTGCCTGTAATAATCCCACATGTGCAAGAGAAAGCCGCATACAGCACAGAGCAATATCGAGTATAGCAAGTTTCCCTATTCTTACTATGTGCATGAATATATTAATAATCATATAGTAATTTACAATCTCAGATTTTTAGGGGTATACCGGTAATGAGGAGTTATTACAGATATTCACTTAGACACTGGATTGGATATAACTAGAGACCTCTAGACCCAGTTTGACAAATCCAATAGGGCATTTCTGGTGACCGAACAATAAAAAAAAAAACTACATTTGAATATATCAATTGTAAATCAATTTCTAGGCACAAACCTGGCTCATGGGTTTTCTCAGATCCTATATTAAAAATTACACCAATTTTCAGTTTTGGATGGATTTCTATTTGATCTTTTCTTCCTCTTCCCAAGTTTATACACATTCTTGCATTCAGTATTACTACAGACCGAAAACTTTATCCCACATTATTTAGCTTTTACTGTCTGCAATATCAACATCAACATTTATAAAAAAAAAAAGGGAATTTGTCAGCAGTTTTATTGTAATTTAATCTGAGAGCAGCATATTGTAGAGCAAGACAGCCTGATTCCAGGGATGTGTCACTTTACTAGGCTGGGTGTTATAGTTTCAATAAAATCAGTGTTTTATCAGCAGGGGATTATCACTGCTAGACTAGGTCTCACGTGCACGGCAGTCAGGCTAATCTGTGTAACTCCGCCCCCACCACTGATTAGCAGCTTACTGACAATGTACACAGGAAGCTGCCAATCAGGGATGTGGACGGAGTTATACACAGCTCAGCATTCTGACCACTGCTACATTTAAAGTAGATAAAACAGGGATTCTATCAAAACTGCATCAAGCAGTCCAGTGAGTGATATATCCCTGAAATCAGGCTCTCTTGCTCTATATTATGTCCTCTCAGACTGTACAGCAAAAATCTGCTGACAGATTCCCTTTAAAAATTTACTACTAAATATTGGCACCGTCTTCAACAGAAATAGCAGGTTCTAGAAAACAGCTACCATGAATACTACAGTTCTGCAAATAAGGGTAATTCTTCCTTCTCTTTTTTTTTTATATCTACACGGTGATAGCCCAGAATATAGTAGAAGAATTGTGTGTCATATAATCAATATCACAGAATGCTAAGAGGTCTTGCAAGAGAGAAATACAATGTTGTCTCTTGACGACAACCCATAAACCCATTTCTAAGAGGTAGCCAGTGGGGCCATCAGCTGATATCACCTGGGGAAGCCACTTCTGAGTAAAAAAAGATTTACATGTTGTCTATTCATGTACTGGATGTGATTGCCAGTAAATCAGGGAGGTTCTCTGTTCCGGCATATATGGGTGGGGAACCCCTAGTGGGAAAACTCCAGTCTATGACATCCATATGTTTTACCAGAGCTGATGGAAAGAAGTTGTCTATAGAAAATAAACCACTTAAGAAATGTTTGTCTTAGTCCCTGTAAATAAGATTCCGGATATGTCCAACCTTACTCCAGGCGTGCTGAGGTCAATGCCGTCATGATGTCCTGACGTGTGCCGGTGACCTCTTGCGCAACTGCAGAGAACCCTCCAAGGCACCATGACACCCGTAAGTCTTGCACAGTGCGAGAGGACCCAAGATTCCAACGCGAGCAGTGGGGGACCAGACAATGCGGCAAGGACTGGATGGCAGTGAGTAGCGGAGGAGCCAGAGAGGTGAGTGGAGTATAATGATTTTTTAAATTTTTATCTATTACATTTATTATACTCTGGGTACTGGAAAGACTCCAGAGCATAATAAGGGACATTAAATTTGTGGAGAGCAACTTCTCCGTGAATCAAATCTACCAGGAAAAAAAACACACGAACTGGCAAATTCAAATTTTGCCTCATTCGCTCATCTCTACTAGTTTAGGACTCAGCTGAGTGTGGGTTAATTTGTGTTTTGTTCCTGGATGTAAAGGATTTTCTATATATTTTACACAGCAGCAATAAGAACAGGAGAAGCCCGATCCGAGCACAACTTCTGTGTCACTGTCTCTGACTGCATTGATCCCATTTTGCCTACTGCTATGCAGCAAATATTCCACAATACCCTAATGTGGAAAGTGCAATTAATCAGCACCTGGACAACCCCTTTAATGTACCCAACCCTATCTAAAAAGTAAAAAGCAGGACTGCTTACAACAATTCATGTAATATACCGCACGTCTTTCCCCTTCTATTTCTAGACATGTCCAAAGTGTAAGAAAGAGAAAATATACATTTAGTATGAGCGTATCAGAGCCAGCCAGACCCTTCTAGACAAATTTAGTCTCATTAATTATAGAGTGGAAGCAAAACATGAAATAAATATGTTTCCCAGGAACAAGTGTGTGTTTCAGAGCCCAGAAGTCCATTAGCAGAGTTACTGGATGCAGCCGAACATACAGAAGGCCCTGATAAATGAAGTCGGCCTTCAAATATTTAGATATACTGTATCTGTCACTAATCTACAGTGACATTTATTTGTGCAAAATAACGTTTCTGTTCACAATCAAATGCCCTAAACTGTGATAATGTCGCCCGAAAGGAGTCGGCATAGGCAAGTCAGCAAAAAGTTAAAGGGAATCTGACACCAGGTTTTTGCCACCTAATCTGAAAGCAGAAAATTTAGGGGCAAAGACCGATTCCAGAGATGTATCACTTACTGGGCTATTTGCTGCAGTTTTGATAAAATCACTGTTTTATCAGCAGGAGATCATCATTAGAGGACTAGTAAACCTGCTACCAGGTAGTCCTCTATATTCATGAGCTCTATACAACCCCACCCCCAACAATGATTACCAGCTTTCTGCCTATGCACAGTGTACAGTACATAGGGAACTTTAATTTAACAATTCACACACCCTTTAGGATCTGCCATTACCTATTTTTCCGAGTCCATTAGTGACCAATGTCCTCTGAATAGACAACCCCCTTTTGACAAGCAGACAATGGAGTTATCAGCTGGTTCCAGCTGCAGGAATTCAGGGTTAATTTTGCCCGTTCCCATTTACTCTTCATCAACCACTCAAGTGAATTCCCATCCTTGTACTACATGGACAGCTTGTCGTCTTCATGGGACAACTCTATTTAAAGGGGTTTTCCTTTCCTCCTTAGAAGAGTATCTTGGCAATAAGATGTTAACAATGAATTTCCTTGCTGGAATTCCCAGTGATCAGCTGAAATCTGTGGGGAAACATTGCAGTAAGAGTTCAACTTTTCCTGCAGCGCCACCACAGGACAAAATCAAGCATTACACAGTGTCCATGAAAATCAATGGATAATAACGCAGGACAGGATAACTGTATAACTGTTCTCCATTCTGGTATCCTGAACTGATGGCCCCCTGCACAGAAAGATTCACACTGCCCTGGTCTGAAGTCCAGTACAGTTCTCCGAGACAGCATGGCAGTCTTCACTTCTGCATCTGACATCCTTGGCTCAGCCTCCTGAGAACCACAATCACTAGGTCTCATGTGATGTCATGATTTGCGTGATGCCAGGATATCAGACTTTGCAGGTCCTAGTAAGCACAAAAGACGGCCAAAAAGTTGGGTGCAGAAGCGAGGACTACCCTTGTCCAGCTGCCTTGAAGGACCAGGGAAGAACAAATCTGGAAGTTATCTTGCACGTTCTGGTGATCATGAGAACGTTTAGACCACAGATTCTAGATCTAATAGTAAATTGCACTTAAAGGGAACCTGTCACCAGGAAGATGCAATCCAATCTCCAGGCTCCATGTTAAAGAGCAGGAGAAAAGAAGTAGATTGATGTATAGTTGTTTGAGAAAAGACTCAGGATAATCTAGGTATTAATCACTTAAACCTCTGCTTGTACTAGGATTTTCAGTCCAGTGGGCGGTCCCATCGGTGACTGACAGCTATGTATGTATGTATGTATAAGTGTCCATCGCTGATAGGACTGCCCACTAACTAGACTGAAAAATCCCAGAAAGAGCAGAGGTTTAAGTGATGAAATCACAGGCTATACTGTATCTTTTCTCCCCAAACTATATATCAATCTACTTAGCTCCCCCCTGCTCTAACACGGAGCCTGCAGACTGGACTGCATTTTCATGGTGACAGGTTCCCTTTAAGATTATCCAAATTCTTTTCCATACATATCCAGCACAACAAATTCAACAATACAGAAATTTGCCACAGACTTTCGAAATAATAACTTTGTTTTCTTTCCCGGAAATATGAACTATCTGATATTGATAACACAATGAGAAACAGGAAAAGCTATGAGCATTAGATAACTGCCTGACAATTCCAGAAGATAAGCAGAAGGCATGTTTCCCATTCCCGGTGATGTCGCCGGCCTTACTTCTACAACTGCATTTACAGATGTGATATATTCATTTATTTCTTTTGAAGGTTACAGGTTTATTTTATTTTTTTTTAATAAACAGCAGTCCATAATTCTAACATTTCCCATGAAGGCCTGAACCAGAAGGCCATTGTTTAGGTTACAGTCCAAGTCAGACACTCATAAGGCACCCTGACCTTGATGAAGATGAAACACTCCAATTTTGTCCTTTTTCTTAGTATAACAATACCTACTTTTACGAAGCCCTATGGCCTCATGGACATCATGGTCGGAAGAATAGAAGGAACGAGGCGAAGAGGAAGACTAGGAACCCAATACTATCAAGATAATGGTGGAGAAGACCCTGGTTGTCCTATCTAGGCTTGTACAAGATTGATCTTTCTATAGAGCGTTCATCCATCGAGTCGACATGGCTCGAAATCGAGCTGAAGACGGTTTAATAAAATAATAAATGGCCTCATGCTTGAAATGTCACTTAAAAATGGTCTATCAGTTCTATTGACTTGTTTTAATAAATGCTTGCTTTTACCATAAAAATTACTAAAATTACTATTCTGAAACATCTTATAGTTCTGCATGGGGCCGTTCATCTGTTATTTCTCCTAAAAATTAATGAACACATTGACAACTGGGTGTTACCATTCCCTCTTGTCAAAAGGGTGTGTCTCTACCCAATCAGACACTAGCAGCACTGATTGGACAATATCAAAATGTGTAGGGACACACCCCAAATCGATAACGCCCTACTCAGTTTATTTATACATTTCTAGGAGGAATAACAGTGAGACGGCATAGCATTGAGTTTTAAGAAGATAGTATGATGTAGGGGTTAAAACACTGAATAAATTGATGTGTCACTTATCAAGCTGTGTGCTGTTTACTTATAATGAAGGTCATTATAAGGTCACCAGGACATTATCACTGCTTGGACTACAGAAGCAAGTGAGCTCTAGTCTCACCACGCACCCTCCTCTGATAAGCAGCTCACTGTCAACAGACAATGTACAAAGAGAGCAGTTGTGTGGGTGGGGTTAGCTTTCTGAGCTCTGCTTCATGCTACATCTAAGAGCTCTAGTTGTGTCACAACTGGTGCACCCAGTAATATAAATGATACATTGTTGGAACCAGAGTCTCTTTATCAACATTATGCTGCTCTTAGATGACATAGCAAAAACATGGTGACAGTTTGGCCCCCTCTTCTGCTCAACGGACCCCAGCGGCAGGATTCTGCCGGTTCAGTTACTGAACGTGTGTCCTCGGACGCACATTCCGTTGAAATCTATTGGGGTGCGCAAAGCTTCCCGCACGGCAATAGTTAACAGCCACCAGCCGATCACAGGCCGGAAGCGGACGTCAGCGCGCACATCACCGGCGTATGACGCCACTGTGCCTCGGATGATGGCAAAGCCGAGCACCGCTGGACTGCGGCAAGGTAAGGAGAAACTTTTTTTTTCACCTTTTTTGTAAAGCCGCACTATGTGGGCAGAATGGAATGACATTGGGGGCAGGATGGACTGACATTGGGGGCAAGATGGACTGACATTGGGGGCAGGATAGAGACAAATGGGGGCAGGATAGAGACAAATGAGGGCAGGATGGAGACAAATGGGGGCAGGATGGAGACAAATGGGGGCAGGATGGAGACAAACGAGGGCAGGATGGAGACAAATGGGGGCAGGATGGAGACAAATGGCGGCAGGATGAAGACATTGGGGGCAGGATGTGGGACATTATTACTGTAGGGGCTAATTATGGATATTATTACTGCTGTGATGTATTTTATTTTTTGAGGATACGGTTTTCAGTGAGGGGAGGTGGTCCTGTTACTGTGCAGGGTGACACGGTCACTTTTTTTTCTTCATCTGGTGTAGTGTAGAAGTTGGGGAAAAATTGGGGAATGTGCTCTGGAAGCTGCTCTGGATAACTGTTATTTTCTGCAGAGACAAGTCCTGGCTGGAAGACGTGATGGCAGTCGGTGCTGGATAAAGAAGAAAAGCGAAGATGAAAGACTTCAACTAGAGAAGTCACCGGTGAGTCAGTGTGTTACCTGTACACAGGGCCGCCGTTAGGGACAGGCAGACTAGGCATCTGCCTAGGGCCCCCACTCTCCCAGGGGCCACCGGCCCGCTGCCGCCCAGCCGCTATGGGGCCAGTGAGTTAAGGAGCCCCCGATGTCAGCGCTGCCCCCTTCCCGCATCACGTATTCAACGGTATCGGTATCACAGATGCCGATACAGTTGATAGTAATGATGAAGGAGAGAGCGTTATGTGACGCTCTCTCTCCCATCATTCCCCCTCTGCCTTTGACAAAGCGTCATGACGTCATCACGCGCCACGTTGTGCAGGGCAGTGGAGCTACTGCAAAGCGCTGCAGATACCGGAGTGCGGGGGAACAAGGAGGAGAGGTAAGTATTATATTTATTTTTTAACTCACTGAGGCCATAATACTGGAGGACTGGGGGCTACATTTTATTTTATATGACCGCTGCATTATACTCTATATGGGGGCTGCATTATACCTGCATCATACCCTAAATGGCTGCATTATACCCTAAATGGCTGCGTTATACCCTAAATGGCTGCACAATACCCTAAATGGGAGTGCATTATACTAAACTAGCAAAATGCTGCCTATTCATCGAATGATTGGATTGTTTATGCTGGAACAAAAATCATTGTTCTCAGCAGCACATTGCCCGGTGTAAAGTGCAGATATGCTGCTGATAACATGATACTGTATGGGTACATATTGATCTATTAGTGATTGTTCTGTCCCTATCATTCTTCCTCACGACTTCAATACTGTTGATCACGCTCGTTTAACGCAGGGCTGTGGAGTCTGACTCGGTGTCCATTTTGGTGGAGTCGGAGTCGGTATAAAATGGACCGACTCCAACTCCTAAAATATAGAATAAATTGGGTACAGTAGTTCAATGCAGTTTGTGGGGAATGTTTTTTTCATAAGAATTTGGGAAAGTTATGAAATGTCCTATAAATGTCTGTCCTATTCCTGATCTAAAGCCCCCCGTCTCACATACCGAGATCGCTAGCGAGATCACTGCTGTGTCACGGTTTTGGTGACGCAACAGCGACCTCACCAGCGATGTCGCTATGTGTGACACTTTGCAGTGATCAGGCCCCTGCTGTGAGGTCGCTGATCGCTGCAAAGTGTCCTGGACTATTTTTTGGTCGTTGCCCTCCCGCTGGTCAGCACACATCGCTGTATGTGACCAGTGGGAGCAGCGATCAGGCTGGTAACCATGATAAACATCGGGTTACTAGGGGCACACGCGCACTTAGTAACCCGCTGTTTATTATGGTTAAGAGCCTGCTAAAGTGAGCGGTAACCTCCCGCTCACCGTAGCAGAGTGGTAACCATGATAAACAACGGGTTACTAGGTGCGCGTATGCCCCTAGTAAGCCGATGTTTATCATGGTTACGAGCCTGCTAAAGTGAGCGGTAACCTCCCGCTCACCGTAGCAGAGTGGTAACCATGATAAACAACGGGTTACTAGGTGCGCGTACGCCCCTAGTAAGCCGATGTTTATCATGGTTACGAGCCTGCTAAAGTGAGCGGTAACCTCCCGCTCACCGTAGCAGAGTGGTAACCATGATAAACAACGGGTTACTAGGTGCGCGTGTGCCCCTAGTAACCCGCTGTTTATCATGGTTACCAGCCTGCTCCTGCTTCAGCAGGCTGGTAACCAGGAGCAGGACATCGTGGAAAGATTCTTTCCACGATGTCGCTGCTCCCCTGATCGTTGGTGAGCCTGCCTGTTTGACAGCTCACCAGCGACCACATAGCGACGCAGCAACGATCCCTGACAGGTCGTATCGTTGTCGGGATCGTTGCAGCGTCGCTAAGTGTGACGGGGCCTTAAGGGTCTAGACTTTTAGACAGTAAATTTATCACTTAAACATGAGCCATGTATGGGGGAGTCAGAGTTAGAGTCGTGGAGCCGGTGTCATGGAAATTGAGGAGTCGGAGTTCGAGTCGGAGTCGGAGGTTTGGCTTACTGACTCCACAACCCTAAAGGCCTTAATTCAACATGTAAATACAAGCGAAATGTTTCTGTGTGATGGTGCAATATGTGAGCATTTGGGGCCCCACTTTAAACTTCTGCCTAGGGTACCTCTTTGTCTAAAACCGGCCCTGCTTGTACACTGACACTATACACTTTATACTATGTACACAGCTTCTGTGTATAATGTCACCGGTGATCCCTGTATTACCTGTACACTGATACTATACACTGTATACTATGTACAGAGATCCTGTGTATAATGGAACTTATGGTAATATTAGCATTGTGCTTTTTTATTACTGATCAGTATTGTAGTATTTGGTCACTATGTGGTGGTAATATGTGGTCTGCTCATGGTGTGGCGATATTTGTCCATTGTATGTGGTATTATTCAGTCACTATGTGGTGGTAATATGTGGTCCGGCCATGGTGTGACGGTATTTGTCCCCTGTATGTAACATAGTAACGTAGGTTGAATAAAGACCTAGTTCCATCCAGTTTAACCTTTCTCCCCAATTGTACTCCCTACACTAACATACTAACTCACTGGGACTAGGCCTCGCAAATGTATTATTACCATTTTTATTATTGCTGCACTATTACAATTAAAAATGAACCCGTTTATGATTTTTTGATTCGTTTTATATTTTGTATTACTCTTGTGATTCTAATATTGGTATTACTAAAATCCCTATGCCTAAATCTGTTGATCCAGAAGAAGGCAAAAACCCCAGGACACATTCAGCCAATTTGCATCACGGGGAAAAATTCCTTCTTGACCCCGAGAAAAGGCGATCAGTCCTGGAACCCTGGATCAAACCTAATTATGATACTAGTTATGTAATTATTATTATCGTATTAAATGTACTACTATATTTGTAATATTATGTCTAATTTAACTGTAACCCACAATATTATGTGTATCGAGGAAATCATCCAGCCCTTTTTTGAAAGCAGTTATAGTGTCGGCCATTACTACCTCTTGTGGTAGGGAATTCCACAGTCCAACTGCTCTGACTGTAACCTGTTTAGGTGCCGGAATTGCCTTTCTTCCACCCGCAACGAGTGCCCTCTGGTCCTTAATATGGTCTTTGGAAAGAATAAGTCATGTGCCAGTCCTTTGTACTGACCACACATATCCACACATATATTTCTACATGTAAATGAGATCTCCTCTGAGGCGTCGTTTTTCTAAGCTAAACAGACTCAACTTTTCCAACCTGTCATCATATGAGAGGCCGTCCATCCCTTGTAATAATCTAGTTGCTGCCTTTGAACTGACTCTAACTTCTGAATATCCTCTTTAAAATGTGGAGCCCAAAACTGGATCCCATATTCCAGATGTGGCCTCACCAGTGATTTATAGAGGGGTAACAATACGTTGGGATCGCAGGATTTTATTTCTCTTTTTATACACCCTAAAATCTTGTTTGCTTTTGCGGCTGCTGCTTGACATTGAGTACTGCTGCTCAGCTTACTTGTAACCAGAATACCCAAATCCTTCTCCTGTTCTGTAGTCATGAGTATACTCCCATTTAATGTATATTCAGCAATAGGATTACTCCGTCGTAGGTGCATTACTCTACATTTATCTACATTAAACCTCATCTGCCAAGTGTTTGATATTAGTGTGATATTATTGGTCATTTTAAAAATATATATGTGACACATTCCCTTAAAGTAAAATAAATAAAAAATATACCTAAAAGGAGTATTGGGTATTATAACAAATGTTTAGTAGGTTAGAGTATAAAGTAGGGCCCGGACAAAAGAGTGTACTTCGTCGAGGTGGTGGCTTAAAAAATCTACAGAGTGACTCTAGATTTATGTCCCACCCTAGACATCCCCTTTAAGATTTAAACCTTTTGACGTGCACACACCTGTATTACAGATCCATGCAAGCGTATATACAACACCTATATAGGTCTACAACACCATACTGTACCTCAAATATCTCTGAATATACCATATAATAGTATATGATTGTACTTTTGTGGCAAATACAACAGAAAAAAATAGTGGTATGCTTTAAGGAATGTCATATTAAAGGGGTATTGTCCCCAAGAAGCATTGCTTAGGGTTAATTAAGTCTTCAGAAGCATCATAGGGTGGTACAAGCAGAGCTTACGGCTTTGCAGGGTGTAGCTGTAGAGGCTCTCTGCCTTGTATGAGGCCTTAATGTAACGTTCCAGCCCAGCACAAGTCTAAAGCTACCTAGTAGGTACATGTTTATGGCCCCAATTTGAGCTTCGTCTTAATGAGCTTCAAATTAAATGACCAAGTATGGGATTGACAAGGCTACGGTTAGGTGGATTCATAACTGGCTCAGTGGTCGCACTCAAAGTGTGGTAATAAATGAATGCACATCTAATTGGCAGAGTGTTTCAAGTGGGGTACCACAAGGCTTTGTCTTGGCCCCGGTATAGTTCAACATTTTTAGAAATGATCTAGATAAGGGAACTAAAGGTAAACAAATCAAATTTGCAGACGATGCAAAACTAGGAGGGATAGCTAACACTAGAGAAGACAGAGAAAGGATTCAGAAGCATCTAGACAAGCTTGAACAATGGACAGCGACTAATAGAATGGTATTTATCAGGGGGAAATGCAAGATTATACATGTGGAAAAAAAAAAATTACATCTACAGAATAGGAGGAATAGAACTAAGCAACAGCACGTGTGAAAAAGACTTGGGTACACTAGTAGATCTGGGATGTATTAAAAGAAGCATAGAGTCTATATCGCGTGAAATAATTATCCCCATCTACTTCTCCTTGGTCAGACCTCATCTGGAATACTGTATCTAGTTCTGGGCACCACATTTAAAAAAAAAAAAAAAAAGACATTGAAAAACTGGAGCAAGTTCAGAGAAGAGCTACCAGGATGATGACCGGACTGCAAACCATGTCCTATGAGAAACGGTTAAAGGATCTGGGAATGTTTAGCTTGCAATAAAGAAGGCTGAGAGGAGACTTAATAGCTGTCTACAAATATCTGAAGAGATGCTACACTGTAGAGGGATTATTCTTATTCTCATTTGCACATGGAAACACGAGAAGCAATGGAATGAGATTGAAAGAGAGAAGATACAGATTAGATATTAGAAAAAACTTTTTGACAGTGAAGGTGATCAATGAGTGGAACAGGCGGCCACGAGAGGTGGTGAGTTCTCCTTCAATGGAAGTCTTCAGAGGCTGGACAGACATCTGTCTGAGATGGTTTAGTGACTCCTGCATTGAGCAGGGGTTTGGGCACGATGACCCTAGAGGCCCCTTCCAACTCTACTGTAGGGTAGACACTACTTATGCTTCAACTCATCGTATAGAAATCACTGAGAAATGTGTAGCTGGCAAAACAGAAGACAGAAGTGGTAATATACCACTTCGGTCTTCTGCCCAGGCTATGTCTAACAGGTGGTTTTAATTGCAGTAGGATCTTACTTTCCCACACATAAGCAGACGGATGTCCCTTAGAGAGGTATTCACATTGGTAGGGTCCTGACATCGAGAAACACCTTACCGCGGCTGTCAGGTACACATGAATTGGCCAATTTATGCGATAAAATTTCTAATTTATTTCTATTTTCTACAGAAGTAATGCTATTCATATTTCATACTTCATATTTACATACTTAGCGTTACAGAGTGCTACTTTGTTTGTTAATTGTATATGGAGGTAGCTACTCCTAGTAAGCACCTGTTCACACCTATTTCTTGTATTGGAAGTGCCATCAGTTTTTTTCTGTTTCAATGTCTAACAGTCGCAGACTCAGCCCCCTTCTGCTAGATTGAAGAAACTTTAATCCCGACCCATTATAAATTTACAATGCGGGATTAAAGTCGATAAATTGATGGCGCTTGGTTGCTAAACCGCTGGTAAGAAATGCCATCCAATTGAAGACTGTTTAATTTTATTTCTTATAAGCAGTTTTCATTTTGCAACACCATGTACTTGTATTGTTGGCATTTTATGATTAAATAAATAAATGTAGTACAATCATTTTCACATTCCTTTTCAGGAATTTTTTTTTTTTTTTTTTTTTTAAAAGGATGTGTCTGTGGCTACTCGTGTTTCCAATAAAAATTAAAAAAAAGAAAGATTGGTACAATTTTTAGACATTCTGGTACAAATATATATACATTTATATATAATTACAATTATTTCTTACTGTAAATGGTGAGCATAAAAATTAAAAGCCAGCCAGTACACATTAAATGGTCAGAACAGGAATATATTTCAGTTGGCTCTGCGCAAACATTTAATTTGTCCATTTCTTCTTGATACATCAAGTATAATCATTGCGGAGGAAATAAAATCCTCGTTTTCAGTTCAGCCACCAATGTGCCGCTCAGGTTATTGTGGAGAAAGCCAAGTGTAGCACTTTATTTAATTGGTAAAACATTTTTCTAATACGACTCAGCTGCTAAGAATTTAGAACCGTTTGACGGCTTTATGAGACGTGGATTTTACTGCCGTGGCATATCAATATTTCACATTCCTTTTAAAAGAAGCAACATTTAAAAAAAAAAGTAATATGGAATAAATCGTGACCCTGACAGGGGTAGAGGTCTATACCAAATGCATAAAAGGAAAATAAAAACCTAAAAAAAAGTATTCGTTTTCTTTCAGTGACAGTTTAGAATAATATTATGTCTGTCTGATTTATCAAATCAGTTATACAAAAGCTGGCAGTACTGCCCTCATCTGCAGCCAATCAGAACTCAGCTTTAATTTCCCTAAACCCCCTCATAGTACATGGAAACATAGTTGATTTTTTTTTTTATAAATATATCATGGCAACAACAACATGGGCAACAACAACAAGGGCAACAACATGGGCAACAACATGGGCAACAACAACTGTATTAAAATCTAAAAGTCCAAAATCCAAGATATAAAACCATCATAAAAAAGAATACAATAACTCAAAGGTATTGGATAGGTAGCAGGTGTATGATTACTGGGGTCCTGATCATAGGATTCCCCCACTGGTCACGAGAATAGGGGTCCTCCCCGAGTGCTCCTCTGTGTGAATGAAGTGGCAGTGTGCAGGTGAGACCACTGCTCCATTCACCCCTAGGAATCTTAAAGAGATAGTGTTCAACTATCTCCGCCAATTCCACAAACATTAAAAATATATATATTGCGTAAAGACTACACTACAAATACGTATACACTTTTTACTTAGATACTGCCATATAATACCAAATGACTGTCACAAAAATCCAGCAATACAGTTTCCATAACTCCTATTAAAAAGTGCCCAATGGTGCCCAATCCCTGGTGACTAGGACAGTGAAGGTTTACATATTCCCTTCTCAGGCTGCTACTGGGGATCCAGCCCTCAAGACCCCCTAAGAAATGGGAGACCAGGCAATTTCAATGTTTGCTACCACTTAAAAGGAACCTTTGACCAGGTGTTTGCTATATAATCTGAGAGCAGCATAATGTAGGGGCTGACACCCTGATTCCATAGTTAAGTCACTTGCTGGTCTACTTGCTGTTATTTTGATAAAATCACAGTTTTTTTCTCTGCTGATGATCCAGCAGTGCTTTGAATGCTGAGCCCTGTATAACCCGCCCACACCCCTGATTCGCAGCTTCCTGTGTACAATGTACATTGATAAAAAGCTGCTAATCAGTGTTGGTGCGGGGTTACACAGAACAGTTGACTAGGAGGCACGAGACACCTAGTCCTAGTGATAATCTCCTGCTGATAAGAGATTTTATTGAAATTGAAACACACAGTCCAGTAAGTGACACATCCCTGGAATCAGGCTCCCAGACCTTACATAATGCTGCTCTCAGATTACATAAAACATGCTGAAGGATTTCCTTTAAAGACAATGCAGACTAAGATGTTTCCATTTAAAAGAATACCATTGACCAGTTGTATTATACGCTCATTATTGTTTTCCATCATATGGTCTCATGTAACAATAAAGTGACAATAATCTGTGCAGAATATGTTGCCACTATAGAAATTGACCAAACTTGAAAGGAAATAGCTCACAAGAAGCTTGATAAAATGTTTACAAGGACCCCCAGCAGAACTGTGATTACAGCTCTGGGATATACTACAGGATCAAAATAAGTAAAGCAATATAAGAATAAAGTTCTAGTGCGAGACAGAGGGAGATATATATATATATATATATATATTATTTTATTTTAATCAGGACATACTATATGGGGTTATGTATTATATTTTAATTATTTTTTAGAATAGGATTTGGGTATGTGTCGGGTAACATTTTAAGGGTTATGTTATGATAATTGCTTTTAAAGAGGAGTAGAGTACTTACATGATATGTCTTTTCTATTGTACATTCCAATAAATAAAAACTATTATGATCCATTGGAGCTAATAAAATCCCGCGTACAACAAACCATTTGCCTTTTAAATATCCCCAAGGATTCGTCAGTTTTTGGAATACAGTCATGCTCAATAAAGCTTTTATACTGAAGCTCATTCAATTTCAGGGTAATGTGACATCCGAATGTTAAAACCCAGCACCCTTCTATTGCTCAGAAGGCTATACATCCAAACTGATCTGAACGTCAAATCTGTACATGGAGAGAGAACTTCCTGCAATTCGGCAACAATATAACTGGACACGAGTCGGATTACGAAACATTTTACAATTAGATTAAAGACAAACTGGTATTAATGAATTAAAAATGCCCCTATCCCATGACACTAATGGCTGATGTCTACAATAGGGGAACTCCAGACACATTCTATATAAAATTAACTTCTTACATTAGTCCTCGGATATGCTGTTCACCCTGTATGCTTGTAGATAAAGAGATTGCAAGTGAAGCTGCTCCACAGTTCATCTTTAAAGGAAATCCATCAGCAATTTTTTTTTCTATTTATTCTATTTTCAGGCTGAGAGCAGCATGATGTAGGAAAAGAGATCCTGATTTCAGGGATGTGTCACTTGCTCAATAGCTTGCTGTAATTTCAATATAATCAGTGTTTTATCAGCAGGAGATTATCACTGCAGGACTAGGTGTCATGTGCCAGGCAGTCCAGCTAATCTGTGTAACCCCGCCCTCACGACTCATTGGCTGTTTCTTGTGTACAAACTGCCAATCAGGAGTAAGGACGGGGTTATACACAGCTCAGCATTCATATCACTGACTCCAGCATGTCACCTCATCAAGACCGGCGTGAAAAATGATAGTCTTGATGAATGAAGCCTTAAATTGTTAGAAAAACCCCTTAATATGTGTCTATAAACCACGTACACATAGGTACATACAGAAACATAGGTTGGTATCATTTAACCCCTTCAGGACCCAGCCTATTTTGACCCTAAAGACCTTGGCATTTTTGTCAATTCTGACCAGTGTCCCTTTACGAAGTAAAAACTCTGGAACACTTCAACGGATCCTAGCGATTCTGAGATTGTTTTTTCGTGACATATTGGGCTTCATGTTAGTATTAAATTTAGGTCGATAATATTTGCGTTTATTTGTGAAAAAATCAAAAATATGGGAAAAATTTTGAAAATTTTGCAATTTTCAAATTTTGAATTTTTATTCTGCTAAACTAGAGAGTGATGTGACACAAAATAGTTAATAAATAACATTTCCCACATGTCTACTTTACATCAGCACAATTTTTGAAAAAAAAAAAAATTTTGGTAGGAAGTTAGAAGGGTTCAAAGTTCATCAGCAAATTTTCTTTTTTCCAGCAAAATTTGCAAAGCCATTTTTTTTAGTGACCACATCACATTTGAAGTCCCTTTGAGGGGTGTACATGACAGAAAACACCCAAAAGTGACACCATTCCAAAAACTGCACCCCTCAAGCTACTCAAAACTACATTCAAGAAGATTATTAACCCTTCAGGTGCATCACAGGAACTAAAGCCACATGGAAGAAAAAAATGAACATTTTTATTTTTCTAACAAAAATTTTCTTTTAGCCTAAATTTTTTAATTTTCACATGGGTAACAGGATAAAATGCATCCTAAAATTTGTTGGTCAATTTCTCCTTAGTACACTGATACCTCATATGTGGTCATAAACCACTGTTTGGGCACACGGCAGGGCTCAGAAGGGAAGGAGCGCCATTTTACTTTTTGAATGGAAAATTAGCTCCAAAAGTCAAATTGCGCTCCTTCTCTTCTGAGCCCTGTCATGTGCCCAAACAGTGGTTTACGACCACATATGAGGTATCAGTGTACTCAGGAGAAATTGACCAATACATTTTAGGATGCATTTTATCCTGTTACCCATGTGAAAATTAAAAAATTTAGGCTAAAAGAAAATTTTTGTGAAAAAAAAAGTACTTTTTTGTTTTCACAGATCATTTTGTGAAGCACCTGGGGGTTCCAAGTGCTCACTATGCATCTAGATAGGTGCCTTGGGGGGTCTAGTTTCCAAAGTGGGGTCACTTGTGGGGGAGCTCCACTGTTTAGGCACATTAGGGGCTCTCCAAACGCAACATGGTGTCCGCTAACAATTTGAGCCGATTTTCCATTCAATTTGTTAGCGGACACCATGTCGCGTTTGGAGAGCCGCTGTGTGGCCAAACATTGGAGCTCCCCCACAAGTGACCCCATTTTGGAAACTAGACCCCCCAAGGCACCTATCTAGATGCACAGTGAGCACTTGGAACCCCCAGGTCATTCACAAATTAATCCGTAAAAATAAAAAAGTGTTTTTTTTTCCACTTTTTCATTTTTATGAATCAATTTGTGAAGCACCTGGGGGTTCCAAGTGCTCACTATGCATCTAGATAGGTGCCTTGGGGGGTCTAGTTTCCAAAATGGGGTCACTTGTGGGGGAGCTCCAATGTTTGGGCACACAGCGGCTCTCCAAAAGCAACATGGTGTCCGCTAACAAATTGTCGGCTCAAATTGTTAGAAGACACCATGTTGCGTTTGGAGAGCCGCTGTGTGGCCAAACATTGGAGCTCCCCCACAAGTGACCCCATTTTGGAAACTAGACCCCCCAAGGCACCTATCTAGATGCATAGTGAGCACTTGGAACCCCCAGGTCCTTCACAAATTAATCCGTAAAAATAAAAAAGTGTTTTTTTTTCCACTTTTTCATTTTTATGAATCAATTTGTGAAGCACCTGGGGGTTTCAAGTGCTCACTATGCATCTAGATAGGTGCCTTGGGGGGTCTAGTTTCCAAAATGGGGTCACTTGTTGGGGAGCTCCAATGTTTGGGCACACAGGGACTCTCCAAACGCAACATGGTTCCAATTTGTTAGTGGACACCATTGTGTAGTGTATGTCAGGTTGGTGTGCGGTGTGGTATATTGTAGTGTATACACCACACACACACACACACACTACAACACACACACCAACCTGACATAGCCTACTAAGCTGAGTACGCCCTAGACTGGGATGAGTGGGACGGGCGGGACATTTTGTGTGCTGTGTGCGTGTGTAAAAAAAAAAAAAAAAAAACAAAAAACGAAACTTTATTATAGTGTGAGTGTACGTGTGTGTGTGTGTGTGCTTGGTGTAACCTTCTGCAGTCACGTGTGGGGGCTGTCAGGCGTAGGGGGCTGTCAGGCGTAGGGGGCTGTCAGGCGTAGGGGGGCTGTCAGGCGTAGGGGGGCTGTCAGGTGTACGGGGGCTGTCAGGCGTACGGGGCTGTCAGGCGTAGGGGGGGGGCTGAAGAGATGGAGGAGCCAGCAGCTGCAGCAAGGGGGGTGATCACTGGGGCAGGAGCCGGCAGTAGCAAGGGGGGTGATCACTGGGGCAGGAGCCGGCAGCAGCAAGGGGGGTGATCACTGGGGCAGGAGCCGGCAGCAGCAAGGGGGGTGATCACTGGGTTTGCGGGGGGGGGGGGATGATCACTGGGATGGGGGGGTGCACACTGGGGATGGGGAGTGAACACTGGAGACAGGGGGGGTGAACACTGGGGACAGGGGGGGTGAACACTGGGGGGGTGAACACTGGGGTCAGGGGGGGTGAACACTGGGGACAGGGGGGTGAACACTGGGGACAGGGGGGGTGAACACTGGGGACAGGGGGGGTGAACACTGGGGACAGGGGGGGTGAACACTGGGGGAGGGGTGATTATTGGGAGGTGGGGGGTGATATCACTGGGACTGGGGGATGGTGGGTTTGATCACAGGAGCAGGGCATTTACACTGAGCCTGCTGCTGCTGTGATCACAGTCCACCGGCTGTCAGAAGGAGAGCAGCAGCCGGTGGATGAAGACGTGGGAGAGGGAGCAGAGGGAGCGGAGGTCGGGGTGCAGGTATGAAAGTGGAGGGGGGGTCGGGGGTGGAGGGGGGGGCAGGGTGGAGTGGAGGGGGGGTCGGGGGGGAGCGGGGGCAATACTACCTGATGCAGATCAGCGGCGGCAGCAGGCGATCAGCGGCGGCAGCAGGCGATCCACGGGGGGGCAGCTGCAGAGGGTCCACGGGGGGGCAGCAGCAGAGGGTCCACAGGAGGCAGCAGCAGAGGGTCCACAACGGCCGGCACCCGATCCATGGACGGGCAGTTGCGGCCATCATTAAAAACTCCCTCCACATCTGATTGGGGCTAGTATCCATGTGACGCTAGCCCCCCAATCAGATCTGGGGGGAGGGGGGGACAGAGGTGACACTCCCCCCAGCCAATGGCTGATGCTGTAAGCATCAGGCCATGCCCAGATTTAAATATTACACCAATTTTCATTGGTGAAATATTTAATTCATACCGATTGGCAGTTTCATTAAAAGTGAAAATGAAACAGCCAATCGGAGGGGTCCCAGGCACGGGGGGGTTAATCCACCCCCCGGGGGGTCGACTTCAGGATGTCCAGTTGCAGTAGCAACTGTGACACCTGAGCGACCCCGCTCGCAGGCGCTGCAGGGGGTCTTTCCCTCCATGTCACAGACGCTGTGACATGGGTCGGGAACGAACTGTTTTCCATGTCACAAACGGTGTGACACGGGTCGGGAAGGGGTTAACAACCACAATATCCAACGACCATATTATATAAGATATTATTATCCATCAATCATTTGCTATTATTATTACTATTTGTAAGAGTGTATATTAAAAAATATATATATATATATATTATTTTTTTTACAAACTTCTATTAGAGTTTATGAAACCTATATAATCACTAAGCTGTGAAAAAGAAATAACATACTATATAGTGTTTTAATTCAGAACATGAGCTACTTATCTTTACAAACAGATGTCCCGGGATCAATGCAAAAATGGACAAAAATATCAAAAGTCCAAAAGAAAAAAAAAAGTTATCAACCAAAATCTAATTTAATGACCACAGACGCAGAACGAAAACCCTGAACAGTTTAACATCTTAATAAGGCAGGATTTGACGTTTTGGAATGATGGTCCCTGTGAAGATACTGATTAGAAAAGTCGTGCTTATTACTTTTTTACATAATTATATTCGGAGCTCACAATATCACAAAGACTTTGGAGCAGGAAGATTATGTTTTACATGCTGGATTTCAAAGTGAGAGTATTGTAAAGGGCTAAGTGGCAAACTTAATCAAACCGCACAGTACGACGGGTATGTTAAACACACAGCTGGCCTCGAAGAGAATTACTTTTATTAAAAACTATTATTTCTTTTTGGAATAAAAATGTCCCAAATATTACAATTCAAAATGCTATCTAGCAAGATTAAGTCACCAAAGAGGATTTATTAATATGAAGTCATATCTATTTTTATATTGGGAAGGCAAAAAACATGAAAAAAAAAACAAATCTCAAAAGGAGTCAAAATAATGTCTATTTTTGCTCTTATCTAGAATTTCTTGCCCAAGATCAAAATTCCCCTCACCCGGCGTGTATAACAACACATGCACGTTTGACAGCTGCCATTTTAGTTTGGGTACAATCATGATATAATAGGATTCAATTTCTTTCGAAAAATAAAAATCCATATTATAATTGTGGCACCCCAGGGGTCTGGTCTCCACAGTAATAGCAATGTTATGTCTGAGAGCAGGTGGGAGGTCTCTTGGTCAGGAATCCTATTCATGCCACACCTCCTGCCCGGTCCTGGGAGGGGAAGGACTTCCCCTATATAAAACTGGGGCTGAGGCAGGGTTAGAGAGAAGAAGAGGAGCAGCTTAGGAAAGAAAGATCAGGAGCTCAGTGGGAGCAGTGCTAAAAGGAATCAGGGGCTGGCAGCTGAAGAGCTCGCCCTGATTGAAGAGTTACCACCGGACTCGGAGTCCGAGGCTGTGGGGATTAACCCTGACCCAGCAGCAGAAACCGACCGGCAGGGGATTTCAGGTCCTCTGGCCAAGAAACCCGAAGGCACGGTCACACGCGTGGGACCAGCACCGCCGTCGTGGAGCGGAAGCCACTAGAAGGCCCCGAGTCACCGGCCATACGGGTGAGCACCACACGGTACACTCAGGGACGTGGGCTACCTTTACCCGCCTCTAGCAAGGAAGCCAGAAGAGTACAATTAGTTGGGGAGGCCTACAACTCCGCCTGGCCAAGGGGGATCCCATCTGCTCAAGGACTGACCAGGCCCCGACCGCTAGCCAGTACTCCGGGAGGGTCTATCTTTGTCACCAGTAAAGACCCTGAACTACACCGCATCGTCTCTGAGTGGTTCCTGCTACCCCCATCATCCACGTCGGCTGCCCTGAGGCCATACCCCTCCCGTTGGGGGTTACACCATCCACGCTGCACCATCCTTCCATCGGCCTCAGCGGTCTGCCCTGCAGTGGCAGCTCCATAGCTGCATTCAACGGGTGGCGTAGTCGTCCTACATCTACTGCTAATATACCGCCACTTAGTCTGACTCCCTGGGCACGGACCGGGTCATCGCCAAGAGACTACTACCCCTATCCGATCCGGCTCCGGGTAGGCTCCCGTGTGCGCAACGCTGCGCGACTCAGGCCAGGGGCGCGTCATAATCATCCATGTTAGATTTTTACATATTATTATTAATATTAATAACGACCTTCAGATTGATCTTGAGCCATGGCAACTTGATGAATGAATGATCTGTAGGAAGCTCGATCTTGGGCAAGCCTAGATAGGTCCACCAGGGTCTTCTCTACCGTTATCTTGATTGTATCAAGCCATCGGGTTGCTGTTCTTTATCTTCGTCTTGTTCATTCTATTCTCCTGACCATGATGTCCTTCTCCAGTGATTGCTCTCTTTGTATGATGTGTCCAAAGTAGGCATTATTGGCTCCAAAACTTGAGGAGGCATCTGCCAAGCCCCCTCCCAACTAATATTCATGTTGATTTGCAAAGATCACATATGAGCTACGAAAGATTTCATCATGTTCTCCAAGGTCAATGTCTAACTACCTCCTAAAGTAATGTAGAAGATTTATACAAGAAAATACTATATGATAAAAAAGGGCTTGTTCAAGAAATGCATGGTCAGGTAGATGCATAGAACCTCGTGACCTTATAGATTAATATATTTTAGGCACAACATTTTGAGAGGTCAGGTACTATGCCATATGTTGTACTCAAATACTCTACTCCTATGCACTTTAGTGTCCATTTTATGACATTCGATTGGTATGGCTACATTTTCTAATAATGGACATATTGGTGGGTTCTTCTATATCATGTCAACTTTTTATGGAAAAAAATACCAAGATTAAATTATATACCATCCATCTTACCGGTGGTATATTTTATCTGAGGACCAGAAAAACATCACCTAAACAGTAGGTACACCATCTGCAGCCAACTATTACATTATGTCCTTTTTAACCAAGAAATGCTTTTTAGTATGTGGCTGGTCACATAGAGCTTCCATGTCAGATAGACTACGATTGGCACAGAGCTCAGGAGCATGGAAAGGTTAAAGGGGTTGACCAGGCTTGGGGTTTAAGTTTGCAGTCACTCTATGAGACTGTAGGCTTGTGAATCCTCACAGCGTGCAGTGTGCAAGTATGTACATTTTACCTTTTGTGTCTCTCCCATTTCCTCATAGACTGTAAGCTTGAGAGCAGGGCCCTCACTCATTTCGATATGAGATATGCTTATTCTGTATTATCTGTATAAGTCCCCCCTAAAATTGTAAAGTGCTGTGGAATATGTTGGTGCTATAAAAATAAAAATTATTATTATTATTATATGTGATTTAAATATATGTGGTCACGAGCAGACTAGACGTGCCTAGCCTCGCTCAAAACAAGACAATTTAGTGTGGCCGGACACATCTAGTTGGAATGTGGCCAGAAGTATGCACATGATCACCCGTTCCCAGAGAATCCCGACAGCGCACACTGTGCGTGCTATAAGGATTCACAAGTCTGCAGTCACATATAGTAACTGCAGACTTGAACCCCAAGCCTGAACAACCCCTTTAATGCTCTCATACAAACTAGATTAAATTTGGCTGAACCCGCCAATATCAGCCAACAATGTATTGTGCCAACTCTCCTCTCCCAGAGACATAATGTCAGGGAACGATGGCTCCAGCCTGTTCAATACCAACGGCCAACTCTTTTGGTCTGGTAGAGGCTCCTCATAGAGAACACAAGAGCGCTCATCTGAGCATTTCTATGTATGGGGGAATCCAAAGAAATTGCTGTCGGTGAACGATAGTTTGGCTAACGGCTATCTAATGTGCATGTGGGCCTCAAGCATTAATGGTGAACTGTGTGTCCATCTCTGGGTCCCCATGTATTAGGAGAACGAGGTCTCTTAACCCATTTTGAAAATGGTTAGAGAGGTAGTCGTCTATGTATCTTTCCATTGTCGGCTCTTTCCATTGTAGCTCATTGAAGTTGTGAAATGCTAGGCTGTTACCAAAACACCCATAAACTACGAGCTAACTACATGGTCTTCTACTCTCTAGAGTGCTGACTGTGTGAGAAAGGGATCCCCCATTTTTTCCGAAAGATGGGAGTCCTGGTTATGATACTTACATTTTTTTGTGGCCCTTGGGAGGGGTTCAATATGGCAAGATGGCCATCAGACCAAAAACAGTTGTGTATCCCTGCACTAAAACTTCCAATAATATGTGCACCTACAATGCTTGAAGTGACCCTCCCTATACCAACATTTTTGAAAACTATCTAGTCAAAACTTAGTACATCACTCTCCTAAACTCAATACCCTATTAGATAAAGCCAAGAGTCTTGCCTATACTATTCCATTGGTTATCTGTGCTTGGATCCTTTTATTCTCTATTGTTGCTACATTTTATAGAAAACTAATGAGGCAAAATCCTCAAATCAAAATTGTGTATTGCTGTACCCAGGTGACATGACTTCTCTGTCTAAGCTAAAGCCCTTACTAAAATGTGTAGGCTTTCTCCCTGCACATTGATCTTGAGCGTACGGCTTAAAATGCACATTTTTAAAAAGTTTCATCAACTTTCTTGGTATCCTGTAAATCTGTATTTGCTTTAAGACTGACTGATTTGCTGCAAGATTGGCTCACTGACATTTGAAATCCTAGAAAATCAAGGTCTTTGGTTATCTGCAGGAGCCGACGCGTTCCTATAATCCTACTTACTCTCTTCGATCGGCAGGTGAGGATCAGATGACAGTCCTGCTCCATGTGTTTCTGCATCATCTCAGCTGACATTTTAGCTTCACTGCTTCTATGTAGTTTTAACCTTCCGAGCGAAAGACATCTCCCCACATTTCTCAAGCACGGGCTTAGAGATTCTTTCCACAACCCAGCAATTCACCTTGATCATTGCAAACTGGATATGAAATATATCAAAATGTCAGAGAAAGTGGCACCAACAGGAGATTTATCAGAATAGATTATACCGACACAAGGGGGAAAAATAACATCAAACGGGAGAAGGCTCCGCTGGAAAAATGAACTGTAATTCAGAGATTCTCCTAGAATAAAAAGGAGCATCAGTCGTAACTTAAAAGATAACGTGTAATACATCTTTTACATAATTTTACAAGCTTCGGTCCACAATGAAATCTTCTCGAAATTCCAGAAAGAAAAAAAAAAAAAGAACAAGCTGCATTCGGTATATACACCGCTACATCCATCAGACATGATATTAAATGAGTGACAAGAAGAATATATTAATCAAAAGGCAGATACATTAGGTGGAGAGCGGGTGAATGGGACCCTCACCTATCAGACATTCCTATTCCTATGAATATGAAAAAAACTGTCCGAAATGGGACTACTCTATTAAAGTGTAGTCAGCTGATAGAAGCAAGGAAAACAATGTCAGAATTATGGGTTTATCAGATTCCAAACTAGAAGAATTCCACAGTATTAAAGGGGTTGTTCGCCTTAGTCTACAAGTCTGCAGTTACTCTATGTGACTGCAGACTTGTGAATTCTCACATCGCGCACACTGCGCGCCATGAGGATTCTCAAGTGTCGGCAGTCATGTGACCACAAGTATGTGATTTGCATACGTGTGGTCACGTGCTGACTAGACATGCACAGCCTCACTCAATATAAGGAAATTGAGCAAGCCCAGACACATGTAGTCGGATTGTGACAGGGAGAATGCAAATCGCATCCACTCCCGGCGCTGGCACTGGAGCATCTTCACAGAGAGCAGTGCGCACAATGTGAGGATTAACAAGTCTGCAGTCAAACAGAGTGACAGCAGACTTGTAGTCTAAGAACAAACCCTTTAATACTGTGAAATTCTTTTAGTTTGGAGTCTGAAAAAAAAACCTTTAATAAACTGATCGTACTTCAAAAAAATATAAAATCCAATATTTGTAGGCGCTTCCACAGAAAAATTAAGAATCATAATGAGCTGTTTTTTTTTCTTTTACATTTTGTCCCTAATATGGACACCATTAAAGAGATTGTCAAGGCTGAAATGAAAAGTCTGCAGTCACTCTATTTGACTGCAGGCTGCTGAATCATGACAGTGTCACCATTTATCTGTATTCCACATGTGGGTGGGCAGTCACATGACAGCATGTCTACGATTTGTATACTTAGGATCACGTGTTGACTGGTCTCATCCAGCTTCTCTCAAAAAAGAGTTGAGATAAGTGACTGGCATGTGACTGCAAGTATGGAAATCACATATATGGTCACATTACTGCCCACCCGCACAGGGAATTCAGGGGAATTCTGATAACAGTGTGCATATTGCACACTGAAGACTTTTCAGCCTGGAGAACACCTTTAATTCTCCACAAGGTGATCTTGACACCTATATTTCTAAGGCATCTATATTGTAAATCTGCCTAGTTAGGAAGTGGTATAAGTGGAAAATGGACAGCTGAATGACCGCCCTGTTGAGGGTATATAGATTTTTACCAATAATTCAAAGAAACATATATAACTAATACTGTCCTGAACATACAATATTGATCTACCCATAGTTCATATACCAATTAGTTTAGCCAAAAAGTTCAAAAGGTGGGTTATCCCATAATTATAGGAGCAAAGCAAAATGTTCTTTTATTGGCTAAACCTCTGGTGGAGTGATTTGTAATGAAAGTCATCATAGAACCACAAGAAAGAGATATAAAAATATATGTCTATATACATAAATACATATAGCATATTGCTATATGAGATAATTAGGTCAACAAAACAACCTGTCAAACTATTGCGTGTTAGCGCTTGAGACTCTTAATTCTCCAGCACTATTGGTGCTGGAACTAATGATGTCCTGACCATCAGTCACCTGACTGTTGTGACCAATCACTGGCCTCAGTGGGCACTTGCTGTACATGCAAATCTCACCAATGAAGCCAGTGATTAGAGCAGTCAGGTTACTGATGAACAGGATATGATTACTCCTGGTACCCGAAGAAAGCACTGGAGAAAAGGTGCTAAAGTAGCAAAGGGTAAATAATTATTTTCATATTTTATAAAATTCTCCATCTTAAAGGCCAATTTTGAACCCCCCGATTCCCCTCCCCCCGAAAAAAACAACAACCTTTAATATCCTTAGTCCAATCCGGGATTTCAACTGACAAAAAGAAAATTATCCCCATATTTCATGGTTCTGCAATGACCTTCATATGGCCTGTAAGGAGGTTATACGCATACTATTAACCCCGAGGCTCCAGAATGTTCTCATCATATGATACCATCCGAAAAAGAAAGCTTTCATTGTTGGATTTGCTGAAGTCTAGTCATCAGTAATGGAACATGCATCCTACTACAAATTGCTAATACGCTGACCTTTAAGAAGAAAGGATGATTTAGAATGTTTGAATATTATAAAAGAATGTGCGAGTCTAAAAATCAGGTTGTAATAAAGTAGTTTACCATACAGCAGCAGACTATAACTAACCAGACAAAGCCCGAGAAAAACACTGATAAAGCAATGAAAAAGTAGAAGGTACCGGCAATATTCTGTCCGAAAAAGAAATAGTAGTTTAAACACTGGTAATGAGTGCAGCCTAATTAAAGAGGCTGTCTATTAGTCATTTTTTATATTCTACAGCAGGGATGTCAAACTCAAATACCCAGAGGGCCAAAATTAAAAAGTTGGACAAAGTTGCCGGCCAACCAAAATACAGTATAATGGGCCCCACATAGTCCTCCATACAGAATAATGGGCCCCACATAGTCCTGCATACAGTATAATGGGCCCCACATAGTCCTCCATACAGTATAATGGCCCCACATAGTCCTCCACACAGAATAATGGGCCCCACATAGTCCGCCATACAGTATAATGGGCCCCACATATTCCTCCATACAGAATGGGCCCCACATATTCCTCCATACAGTATAATAGACCCAAATAGTCCTCTATACAGAATGGGCCCCACATAGTGCTCCATACAGAATAATGGGCCCCACATAGTCCTCCATACAGAATGGGCCCCACATAGTCCTCCATACAGAATGGGCCCCACATAGTGCTCCATACAGTATAATGGACCCCACATAGTGCTCCATATAGAATAATGGCCCCACATAGTCCTCCATATAGAATAATGGCCCCACATAGTCCTCTATATAGAATAATGGCCCCACACAGTCCTCCATATAGAATAATGGCCCCACATAGTCCTCCATACAGTATAATGGGTCCCACATAATCCTCCATACAGTATAATGGCTCCACATAGTCGTCCATACAGAATAATGGGCCCCACATAGTCCTCCATGCAGAATAATGACCCCACATAGGGGTGGTGGTTCTGGTGCTGCGGGCCAAATATAATCACCCTGCAGGCCAGATCTGGCCCACGGGCCGGAGTTTGACATATGTGTTCTATAGGCTTCCAGTATGGTATGTAAAAATTAAAAATCTAGCTGTACTTACCCCCTGTTGTTCCACCTCTCGGCTCTTGCCCCTGATCTTTGAGGGTATGGAGGCAGAGGCGATATAACATCACATGACGCTACAGCCAAATCACGTGATGCGGTGATATCAAAAAAGACCAAGAGCAGCAGCGGAGAACTGGGGCTGGAGCACCAGGGGGAAATACAGTCTATTTTGTTTTTTAAAAAATCCATATGTTTCCGCTGTGTAAAAATAATAATGAAGCCAGTCAACTCCATTAAATATATGAAAATATTGTCATAGATAGTAATATAAAACAAAAAATATTTCAGATCCCCAAATTTTAGGCAGGTTAGTTACCTGACCTTTGGGATTGATTTTAAGCCACGTTCACACGTTCAGCATTTCATTAGTTTTTTACATCAGTGTTTGTAAGACAAAACCAGGAGTGGAACAATCAGAGGAAAAGTATAATAGAAACACGTCACCACTTCTGGATTTATCACCCACTGCTGGTTTTGGCTTACAAATACTGATGTAAAATACTGACCAAATACTGATAGTGTGAACGTGGCCTTAAATAGATTTGTCTCATGAAGACGACCTGTTTAAACCACAGATGATCACTGCAGAAGCAGCTTTGGAAACCCCCAGCAATAACAGCTGAAGCTACCGTACATTTTCCCACAGCAGACGTAATAGGGGACATGTAGCTCTACATGCCATTAATGTGACATTTATATGGGCCGAGCCTGCTAGAGAGGGGGCTTCTTCATGAAGTCCATATGCCAGTCCAGGTCATACAAAATATATATTTTTTTCAATTTGTATAACTACTCACCCAATTCTCATGTACATATTCCCACAATTGTATCACCTATATTTTTATTAAATAAAATCCAGATAATGCAACATTCTCTTTTCCTCTGAGTATTATATTTTCTAAAGGTAGATATTTTTTAAATATATTTTCTGTGATGCAGTTAAATGGAATCTGTCACCAAGATTTCACCAGCTAATCTGAGAGCAGCATAATGTGGAGATCGAGACCCTGATTCCAGCGATGTGTAACTTACTGGCTGCTTGCTTAAGTTTTCGTAATATTGTTTTATCAGCAGGAGATTATCACTAGAGGCCTAGTAACATGTAGTCTCCCATATTTAAGAGCTCAGCATAACCCTGCTCCCGCAACTGATCGGCAGCTTTCTGCCTATGCACAGTGTACACAGAAATCTGCCAATCAGTGGTGTGGGCGGAGTTATACAGAGCTCAGCATTCAGGGAACTTGTAGTGATGCTACAGAGAAAACAGTGATTTTATCAAAACTGCAGTAAGCAGCCCACCAAGTGACACATCGCTGAAATCAGGGTCTCTGCCCCTACATCATGCTGATCTCAGAAGTGGAAGCAAAAACCTGGTAACAGATTCCCTTTAACTACGATCAGAGAGTACCATGAGGTAGGGACTGAGACCCTGATTTCAACGATGTATTACTTAGCTCACTGATTAGCAGCTTTCTGTGTACAATTTAAATTGACAGAAAGCTGCTAATCAAAGGTGGGGGGAGGTGGACTAGGAGGCACTGATAGCAGCTTGTTCTGTAATGATAATTCTGGTTGATAAAACACTGATTATATTGAAATAGCAAAACACAGCCCAGTAAGTGACACATTGCAGAATCAGGCTCTATGCTTCTACATCATTCTTCTCCCAAATTCTATAGCAAAAACCTGCTGACAGATTACCTTTAACAAAGCACTGAAGATGCTGATTGACTGCTACAGAAGGGTTTTGTAGGCAGGTTTTGTGACAGAAGTAATAGTGCAAGGAAGATGAGGAGGTGAGCTGTGGCCATCACCTTTTGTGAATGTTGGGTTCTGTGTTATCTAGTCGGCTGAGAGTTAATTGCCTTTTGGACATATTATGCAATTCCTACATTTACTATAAAATCATTGGTGGCCGCTCAGATCACATTTCTAATCACTGCTTTCATAAAACTGCAGAACAGCAAAAACATTTTCGGAGCTGAGGAAGGACACTGCACTTGCATACTGATTAGATCCATAGGGAAAAAACTGTCAGTGTTCTTATATGCATGCCAGTGTGCAGCGTGTAGAAATGTATATTAATTACAATATAGCGGGATACGACAGCCTTCATGGAATTCTAGCCATGATCTGGAATAAGGGCTCTCAATTAGAACCAGGGCTGTACTCAGCGGTATTTATGACCATTGACAATGCTCTAACACACGTCAAACTCTGGCCCGCAGGGTCATATTTGGCCAGCACCGCCAGGACCTCCCCCATTATACTGTATGGAGGACTATGTAAGGCCCATTATTCTGTATGGAGGACGATTTGAGGCCCATTATACAATATGGAGGACTGTGTGGGGCCCATTATACTGTATGGGGGACTATGTGGGGCCCATTATACTGTATGGAGGACTATGTGGGGCCCATTATACTGTATGGAGGACTATGTGGGGTCCATTATGTAACATACCTGGCGGCGTCCTTGCATGGTGGTCCATCTCCCACTGTGCAAGAGCGCGCACTTGATCTCCAGTCCAGAATGTCTCTCTGGCTTCCCTCCATGCTGTCTGTTTGTGTCTGTTTCTGCTGCTTAAGGGCGGTGCCCGATCACTTCCTGCTTTTTGTACCTGCTGTGGGTCACACCCCTTGTGCGTCCTCAGCCTATTGCTGTCTGTCACCTGGTATATAGCTCAGCTGCTCCCATCTATCCCTGCCTGAGCATAGTGTTTCATTCAGTGTGTGCTTTCACTCTGAAGGTGCCAGGTCTCGTTCTTTGTCTCCTGTCTTGCGGTATCAGTTCCCGTGTCTGAACTGAGTCCTGTCTATGTCTCCTGCCTTGCAGTATCAGTTCCTGTGTCTGAACTGAGTCCTGTCTATGTCTCCTGCCTTGCGGTATCAGTTCCCGTGTCTGAACTGAGTCCTGTCTGTGTACTCTTGCCTGCTGCCTTTCCTGGAGGCTGTATTTCCAGTCCTGTCTGAACACGCTCCTAGCCTGTTCCTCCCGCCTTCTAGGGGCCGATTACCTAGATCCGTTAGTGTATCTTGTCTGTCCTGTCTGAACACGCTCCTTGCCTGTTCGTCCTGCCTCTCTGGGGGCCGATTACCCAGACCTGCTCCTGTATCTTGTCTGTCCTGTCTGAACTCGCTCCTTGCCTGTTCGTCCTGCCTCTCTGGGGGCCGTATTCCCAGACCCGCTCCTGTGTCCCGCTCCTGTGTCGGTCTCGTCCGTACACTCAGTTCCAGTCTGTACTCTCTCCTATCTTTCATCTGTCTTTTCTCTGTCTGTTCCTTTCCTTTTTCTGCAGAGTCTGAACTCGTACCTAACTCCTGCCTGTTGTCTCTGTACTCCCGTTTGTGAGTTTGTGGTCCACTCGCTACTTCACTGCAAGTACCCTGTGGGTATCTGGCTCTGCCTTTCCCTTCCTGTCTGTTCCGTGTGAACAGAGCCCTGTCCCCCCTACTCAGCCTTGCCTGCTCTGACTCCTTTGCTCACCGCTCCGGCGGTTCTAGCCTGCTCTGACTCCTTTGCTCACCGCTCCGGCGGTTCTAGCCTGCTCTGACTCCTTTGCTCACCGCTCCGGCGGTTCTAGCCTGCTCTGACTCCTTTGCTCACCGCTCCGGCGGTTCTAGCCTGCTCTGACTCCTTTGCTCACCGCTCCGGCGGTTCTAGCCTGCTCTGACTCCTTTGCTCACCGCTCCGGCGGTTCTAGCCTGCTCTGACTCCTTTGCTCACCGCTCCGGCGGTTCTAGCCTGCTCTGACTCCTTTGCTCACCGCTCCAGCGGTTCTAGCCTGCTCTGACTCCTTTGCTTACCGCTCCGGCGGTTCTAGCCTGCTCTGACTCCTTTGCTCGCTGCTCCGGCAGCCTTGCTCCGCTCTGACCCTTTTGCTCGCTGCTCCGGCAGTCTCGCTCCACTCTTGCTCACCGCTCCAGGCGGCCTCGTCCTGCTTTACTCTTGCTCACTGCTCCAGCAGTCTCGCTCAGCTCTGATCCTTTGTTCATCGCTCCTGGCGGCCTTGTCCTGCTCTACTCTTGCTCACCGCTCCAGGCGGCCTTGTCCTGCCCTGTTCTCGCTCACCTCTCTGGGCGGCCTCACTCTGCTGTGTTTGTCTGCCACATCTGTGGTTCTGTTCCTGAGTCCCAGTGTGTACTGGGTCCTATCCCGCCAGTGTCCCTACCTGCTAGTGCCTCCCTGTCTGCACTCTAGCTGTGCTTGCCTGTACCCCTCTGCCTGTATTGTTCCTGAGTCCCAGTGTGTATTGGGTCCTATCCCGCCTGTGTTACTACCTGCTAGTGCCTCCCTGTCTCCACTCTAGCTGTGCTTGCCTGTACCCCCCTGCCTGCATACCCGCCTGCCTGCATACCAGTCGTGCCTGCCTATACCCACCAGTCTGTGTGCCAGCCTACCAGTCTGTTCCTGTATTCCCCTGTGTGGGTCAACAGCCTTGTCCGGGGTCTGTCCTGGAGTAGCACCTGGTCCCTCTGCTCGGTTCCTCCTTGGTGCACTGGCGTCGTATGCCGTCGTGCGACCACCTAGTTAAGCCCATCCAGGCATTCACTCTCCGGCACGGTCCAGTGGAATCACTACAATCACACGCACACGCCGCTCAGCCCGGGCGTGTGCATAACACATTATACTGTATGGAGGACTATGTGGGGCCCATTATACTGTATGGAGGACTATGTGGGGCCCATTATACTGTATGGAGGACTATGTGGGGCCCATTATACTGTATGGGGGACTATGTGGGGCCCATTATACTGTATGGGGGACTATGTGGGGCCCATTATACTGTATGGAGGACTATGTGGGGCCCATTATACTGTATGGAGGACTATGTGGGGCCCATTATACTGTATGGGGGACTATGTGGGGCCCATTATACTGTATGGGGGACTATGTGGGGCCCATTATACTGTATGGGGGACTATGTGGGGCCCATTATACTGTATGGGGGACTATGTGGGGCCCATTATACTGTATGGAGGACTATGTGGGGCCCATTATACTGTATGGAGGACTATGTGGGGCCCATTATGTAACATACCTGGCGGCGTCCTTGCATGGTGGTCCATCTCCCACTGTGCAAGAGCGCGCACTTGATCTCCAGTCCAGAATGTCTCTCTGGCTTCCCTCCATGCTGTCTGTTTGTGTCTGTTTCTGCTGCTTAAGGGCGGCGCCCGATCACTTCCTGCTTTTTGTACCTGCTGTGGGTCACACCCCTTGTGCGTCCTCAGCCTATTGCTGTCTGTCACCTGGTATATAGCTCAGCTGCTCCCATCTATCCCTGCCTGAGCATAGTGTTTCATTCAGTGTGTGCTTTCACTCTGAAGGTGCCAGGTCTCGTTCTTTGTCTCCTGTCTTGCGGTATCAGTTCCCGTGTCTGAACTGAGTCCTGTCTATGTCTCCTGCCTTGCAGTATCAGTTCCTGTGTCTGAACTGAGTCCTGTCTATGTCTCCTGCCTTGCGGTATCAGTTCCCGTGTCTGAACTGAGTCCTGTCTGTGTACTCTTGCCTGCTGCCTTTCCTGGAGGCTGTATTTCCAGTCCTGTCTGAACACGCTCCTAGCCTGTTCCTCCCGCCTTCTAGGGGCCGATTACCTAGATCCGTTCCTGTATCTTGTCTGTCCTGTCTGAACACGCTCCTTGCCTGTTCGTCCCGCCTCTCTGGGGGCCGATTACCCAGACCTGCTCCTGTATCTTGTCTGTCCTGTCTGAACTCGCTCCTTGCCTGTTCGTCCTGCCTCTCTGGGGGCCGTATTCCCAGACCCGCTCCTGTGTCCCGCTCCTGTGTCGGTCTCGTCCGTACACTCAGTTCCAGTCTGTACTCTCTCCTATCTTTCATCTGTCTTTTCTCTATGTCTGTTCCTTTCCTTTTTCTGCAGAGTCTGAACTCGTACCTAACTCCTGCCTGTTGTCTCTGTACTCCCGTTTGTGAGTTTGTGGTCCACTCGCTACTTCACTGCAAGTACCCTGTGGGTATCTGGCTCTGCCTTTCCCTTCCTGTCTGTTCCGTGTGAACAGAGCCCTGTCCCCCCTACTCAGCCTTGCCTGCTCTGACTCCTTTCCTCACCGCTCCGGCGGTTCTAGCCTGCTCTGACTCCTTTGCTCACCGCTCCGGCGGTTCTAGCCTGCTCTGACTCCTTTGCTCACTGCTCCAGCGGTTCTAGCCTGCTCTGACTCCTTTGCTTACCGCTCCGGCGGTTCTAGCCTGCTCTGACTCCTTTGCTCGCTGCTCCGGCAGCCTTGCTCCGCTCTGACCCTTTTGCTCGCTGCTCCGGCAGTCTCGCTCCACTCTTGCTCACCGCTCCAGGCGGCCTCGTCCTGCTTTACTCTTGCTCACTGCTCCAGCAGTCTCGCTCAGCTCTGATCCTTTGTTCATCGCTCCTGGCGGCCTTGTCCTGCTCTACTCTTGCTCACCGCTCCAGGCGGCCTTGTCCTGCCTTGTTCTCGCTCACCTCTCTGGGCGGCCTCACTCTGCTGTGTTTGTCCGCCACATCTGTGGTTCTGTTCCTGAGTCCCAGTGTGTACTGGGTCCTATCCCGCCAGTGTCCCTACCTGCTAGTGCCTCCCTGTCTGCACTCTAGCTGTGCTTGCCTGTACCCCTCTGCCTGTATTGTTCCTGAGTCCCAGTGTGTACTGGGTCCTATCCCGCCTGTGTTCCTACCTGCTAGTGCCTCCCTGTCTGCACTCTAGCTGTGCTTGCCTGTACCCCCCTGCCTGCATACCAGTCGTGCCTGCCTATACCCACCAGTCTGTGTGCCAGCCTACCAGTCTGTTCCTGTATTCCCCTGTGTGGGTCAACAGCCTTGTCCGGGGTCTGTCCTGGAGTAGCACCTGGTCCCTCTGCTCGGTTCCTCCTTGGTGCACTGGCGTCGTATGCCGTCGTGCGACCACCTAGTTAAGCCCATCCAGGCATTCACTCTCCGGCACGGTCCAGTGGAATCACTACAATCACACGCACACGCCGCTCAGCCCGGGCGTGTGCATAACACATTATACTGTATGGAGAACTATGTGGGGCCCATTATACTGTATGGAGGACTATGTGGGGCCCATTATACTGTATGGAGGACTATGTGGGGCCCATTATACTGTATGGAGGACTATGTGGGGCCCATTATACTGTATGGAGGACTATGTGGGGCCCATTATACTGTATGGAGGACTATGTGGGGCCCATTATACTGTATGGAGGACTATGTGGGGCCCATTATACTGTATGGAGGACTATGTGGGGCCCATTATACTGTATGGAGAACTATGTGGGTTCCATTATTCTGTATGGAGGACTATGTGGGGCCATTATTCTGTATGGAGGACTATGTGGGGCCCATTATACTGTATGGAGGACTATGTGGGGCCCATTATACTGTATGGAGAACTATGTGGGTTCCATTATTCTGTATGGAGGACTATGTGGGGCCATTATAGTGTATGGAGGACTATGTGGGGCCACTATTCTGTATGGAGAACTATGTGGGGCCATTATTCTCTATGGAGGACTATGTGGGGTCCATTATACTGTATGGAGGACTATGTGGGGCCTGTTATACTGTGTGGAGGGCTGTTAATAGATATCAAATCCCGTGACTATGTCCACGCTTTTTATTCTGGCCCTCTCTGTACTTGAGTTTGACATATCTGCTGTAACACAAGGAAGAAAAGTGCAGTCAGACACTATTCCCAGATTATGTCAAACCATAAGACATTACCAGCCCTGTCGGTGGAGTTATACAGCTGTGTGGTCACATTACTATAATACTGAGTAGATAAAACAGAAAACTGGTCAGCCATGATTGCCTGTGGCAGTGGTGGGCCACATACATCAGATGTCTGTGGAGATAAAGGACTGCACAGAAATGTTCCGGACCACGGTAGCATCTACCTCTAGCTTTACAGCCATCCCGAACCTCTCCTGCCAGATTGATAACTAGAGATGTCAGAGCTCTTCACCATTTACTGTGGAGGAAGATCTGCCTGGATCTTGTGGGTACATAAAGCTTCTCCTGACGTAGCAGCGGATGTGGCTGAATGATAGAGATGGCAGATTTAATAGCTTTACTTTCTCCCGATAACGATTCAAGGAAATGGTTACTGTTAAGTGCATCACAAAACCGGGCTTCCCAGAATTAGCCATGATGAGATTAATATAATGTGTCGTAGTAATAGAACTGTTGTGGCTTGTCGTTGTTCTAACTTCACGTGATTGGAATATCCATTATGGTCACGGCCGTATCCACAAAGCTTGTGTACACCTGTGTACAAGGAACAAAGACGCTGAACAAATACCTAACTAGAAGGCGCTGTGCGGACAAAGTCAACCCATACGTGACGACTTTAAGGGGGTTGTCTGGTGAAAACAAGTTATCACCTATCGATAACCAATTGATCGAAGGGGTCCCACCGTTGTGACCCAAACTCATTGGCAGAAGAGGACACTTTTATCCCTGTTATAATAGCGCATGCTCGACGTCTGCTCCATTAATGCTCTTTGGAGCTGTTGAACAATGCTTGGCTATTTCCGGCAGCTCCATAGAGAATGAATGGAGTATGGGTCAATGCTGCTCTATTCTAACAGGGACATATGCTCCCCGATCTGCTGATCGAAGCAGTATCCAGCAGTGGGACACCCACCAATCAGCAAGTTATCACCTATCCTCGCTCACTTCACTAGCTAAGCCAGCCCCCTTCTCTGCCATGACTGATGCACAATGGCAGAAATGGAGGCTGTGCTGCGCGACTGAAGAGCCTTGGGATTCCACAACACTTTTTATTAATACCAACGCGTTTCTGCGCTGGGTCGGAGCCTTTCCCTAGGTATAAAAACCAAGTCAATGACTGACGCTCAGACAGATAAAAGGGAGGGCAAAGCTAATGAACCGAGACTTACAGCCAGCCCCCTTCATCATTCATAAGGGGGAATTTTCTGCCTGTGGTGGTGCAAACTCTAAAATAAAGCTTTCCTTGGCCTAAAAAAGGGGGTTTAAAATCTGACCAACAAGGCAGCATTCAGCAATAAAGTTATTACTTTACATTTTGACAACAACTAAAGAACTTATTATTATTATCTTGCTGGAAACCTCTTTAACTCTATGTCTGTGCAGGGGATTTGGTGCTCTGTATCGGAGGCACAGGGTTTTAATAAATCCAGCATTACCCAAGTACAAGTTCTGTAAAAAGTACTTTTCATCCACATTAGTGAATTAATGTACAAAAACAATATTTGTAAAAAAAAAAATATTATATATATATATATAAAAGATTGGACCACAGACCATGTGTTACAAATCAGAATTACAAAACCTAATGGGAACTTGTAATGTTGAAAATGGTGTCTGATCTTACAAAGCAGGAAGAGCCGGTCAGATTGTTGTACATTTTTGTTGGAAAAATTACAGTAAAACTTCCATTTCATTTATTGAAATCCCTGGTGTTTGTATGGATGAGTCCAGTGGGCGGTCCTGATCAGTGATCGACAGTCTTCCCTGTAAGACGGTGCATGCGGAGATAGCTGTCAGTCACTATTAGGACCACCCACTGGACTTGTCCATAAAAACACCAGGGATTTCAGTGAATAAAGTCAAATTTCTCCTGAATCTTTTCCAACAACCCTATATATGATTGTGCTCAGCTTCTCCTCTATACCGTGCTGTCCACAGATCGGACTGCAGGTGACAGATTCTCCAGGATTTGTACATTAGCTATAACATATAGAAAATGATGTCGATCATGTAAATGTAATGTTTTAACAAGGTGACAAATCGAAAAGTGCAACTTCCAGAGATGTGTATGTAAGCAAGAAACCCCAATCAATCTATCGAAAGAAAGAGAAGTAAAATATCCAGTACAATACTTCAATCAATTTAATGTAACCATCAGGGTGGAAATCTAATTAGTGGTAAAGTGCTATTAGTATAAGATGTTCAATTAGCATGGGCACGGATTAGCACTATGTACAATGACAGAATAACAATCAAGGATGGATTAAATGATGTCTATTATCCTCCAACACAAAAGAGGTCTGTTCATATTTATTGGTGGGTCATATATGCAGTACCATATTAAGCCAGTGAGTGGCGATGCCATGTTGCTCCTTTCTTCTAATCGGGGTATTCGCAGGTCTGGAATCTGCTTTATGCCAGATAATGCCCCTGTATATGAACTACAGAAATTACCATCTATGGGTAATTGTTATATCCAACCACCCAAAATACAAGAACACATCCCAAAACAGATGGGATAATTTTACGTGTTATACCCTATTACTTTAGCAATTCATCCTTCATTAGGGAAATGGTGGTTTTACTTTTTGTAAAGGAATCTGTCACCAGGTTTTTGCTCCACCTGAGAGCAGCAAAGGTAGGGACAGAGACCCTGAGTTCAATGATATGTCACTTAATAGGCCGCTTGCTGCAGTTTTGATAAAATCTGCAGATCTAGCAGTTCTCTAAATGCTGAGCTCTGTACAACTCCGCCCACAACACTGATTGGCAGCTTTATGCACAGTGTACACAAATATCTGCCAATCAGTGGTGGGGACCAGGTTATACAAAAATTAATGAATATTGAGGGATACCTAGCAGTAGATTTACTAGTCCTCTAGTGATAATCTCCTGCCGATAAAACTATGATTTTATCAAAACTCCAGCAAGCAGCCCAGTAAGTGAAACATTGCTGAAATCAGGGTGTCTGTCCCAACATCACACTGCTCTCAGATTAAAATGGCAAAAATCTGGTGATTCCGTTAATTAGAACCAGGATAGGAGGTAGCGCAGTACAGTGCAGGGTGAAACATTTCCAAAGATACTTATTTTATCGTCCTCCAGTGCAGCGACGCACCGAAATTTGTATTTTATTCATATGCAAATTAGCTTTGCAAGTGCACAAGCGGGCGTATAGGTGTACTTGCAGTCCTCCGCTCCTTTCTTTTCTCCCCACCGACACCGCCCCTGCTTCTTGATTGACAGTGAAGACACATGTTCTGCTACACAACATCACCTCTGCTCTTCACTGTCAATCAAGAAGAAGCGATGGGGAGAAGCGAAGAGGTGCAGAGGACTGCAAGTACACCTATACGCCCGCCTGTGCACTTGCAAAGCTAATTTGCATATTAATAAAATACAAAATTTCAGTGCAACGTAGCAATGGACAATGATGAAATGGGTATAGTTGGAGATGTTTCCCCCTACCTTATCCTGTGCCTCCTCAGGTTCTTAATGAAAATCTTATTTACAGATCCCCTTTAAAAGAATTCTCCTAATTTGGTAAAGACTAGGAAGAACAAATTCCGTTAACATCTGAGTTATATATTTTATGTATTTATACTGTAATATTATATATAGTTTGATATTAGATCGCTTACATTTTTCACGTTTTACGGACTTCGTTTTTCTACTGTCACATTTTTTATTATCTTAAAAATGGACCTAAAAGAGCAGCATTTTTATTTTAATATTTTTTTTTTAAATACATAAAATGGATTTTTCGCAAAAGTTTTGTGGTCTTAAAAATGTCCCACAAATGGGAGTTAGATGATAGGAGTTAGGCTCCTAGGTTGCCTAAAAATGTGAACAGCGCACTACAATGAAGCACAATGTAGGGAGGAAACAAGGCTTTGACTGCGGTCCAACCGCTCATCCGTGTAATAAACAGGGAAAGGAGTGGAACCTATAAGGGTTATTAGTGGTAAAATATTCTAGGTATGAAATTGAGAAATACGAGTACGGTAACATTACTTGTTACATAAAAAAGAAAAAAAACTAGAAATTCATGAATGTCTATTAAAACTTTGATAAAACTCATATCTGTAAGAATAATTACCGGAATTAAAGGACGATTCCATGTAAAAAAGAAAAAAGGGACAAACCTTGATGTTGATTAAGTTTGTGAATACATTGCATTATTCCATGTTTTGTACTCATTTACAGTTTATTTTGGTCAAGTTGTAGGTGTCGGCTCTCAGCATTTTGTCAGAGAATGAAGGTTTTACTTGGGACGTGCAGCAACTATTATATTCATCATCACAACATGGAGGATTACAGGAGAAACTGATTCAAGAGAGGTCACACAGTCTAGAAAGGAACTACAACACATCAACCAACTGTATGTTATTACTGCACCATGTGCTATCAGCTCAACACAGTCCCTACAGCATAAGCCTGCACCTGTTGTATACTCCAGCATGTCACATTCCCATCCGCTTAGCTTCTATAATAGACAGTCTTTCCTTTATCATATTACTGTCCTGTTACAAGGCATCACTTCCCAGAAAAATCACGAGAGGCCTAAGACCTAAAGACAGATTTTAAGTTTTTTTTTCTCTGGTTAAAACATTGATGGCCTATTGTTAGTAGAGGCCACATTATAAGAATGGTTGGGTTCTGAGTCTCAGCACCCTCCACGGTTCAGCAGTTTGAAGGAGACGCAACTATAGTAATTAGTAAGTAGGTGTTGGGCAAGGTATTGAAGCGCGGTCCCATTCGTTTTGATGGCTACAGAGGTCAAGTGACTGAAATGAGACATCATGAATGGTGCCACACATCTGATGACATCCTGTGCCAGTCACCAGTCAACCACAGGTCTAGCAGTAGTAGTGACTGAAGAACTGGATGTCATCTCGTTGGTCCCTCCAAAGACCACTCAAATGTCCTGCGCTGAAGCCATGGGGGTTAAAGTGGTGAAGTATACATTTTTAAATTATTTTTAACCATGTCTTCTAGAGTTGGTGCGAATCTATCGTGCATGACCCAACAGTACTCTATGGCCACAGAACGGGAGCCTCTTAATTGACGACATCTGAGGCGCTTTTGATTAGCTGGCTTGGAGCGACATCACATGTCTATCACACCGCAACGATGATGTAACGCAAGGACAACTAACCAAAGGAAGAGCCGCATATGTCGTTAGTTAGGAGGCGGTTCTCATGACTCCCGTCCTACTCCTGCTTTACTCCTCTCCACAACTTTATCCCTGACCTGTAAGGTGTGTTCCTTGGTTTTCATGATGTTGTTTGATCCCTAATATTCTCGAAACAAACCTTCACAGAATGGCTGAAGTTAAACTGAGACTAAATTAAATACAAGTGGACTCAATTTACTAATTATGTGACTTCTGGACGCAACTGGTCACTCGGGATTTTATTTAGGGGTACCAGAGTACAGGGGGCTGAATACAAATGCACGTTACAATTTTCAGATTTAGATTTTTTAAAAACTAGAAAACCATTTATGATTACCTTTATAATTCACAAATACTTGCTACTTTGTGTTGGTATATCACATAAAATCCCAATAAAACACAAGTTTGAGGGCTTAATGTGAAAAAATGGGGAAGAGTTCTCAGGGTATGAGGCTGTGTGCCCATGTAGCGTTTTTCAAGCGTTTATGCTGCGGAATTTCCGCAGCATAAACGCTTGTTAAACGCTAGGTAATCCGCACCCCATGGTCCCCAAGGGGATTCCGCATGTTCTATGCACATGCTGCGGATTTTTCCACAGCGTTTATGCTGCGTACAAAAATCCGCAGCATGTCATTTAATTTTGCGGAAGCGCAGCGGAACTCCCGCCATTGACTTGCATTGAGACGCATAGAAACCGCGACTGTACATTTTTACAAGCGGCTTCTATGCGTCTCTATGTGCGGATGGTACCCAGTTCTGGAGGAGAGGAGACTCTCATCCAGACCTGGGTACCATTGTACCTGTAAAAAAAGAATAAAATAACAAATAAAGTTTATATTCACCTGTCCGGCGGCTTCTCTCTGAATGCCGGCATCGCTTGAGGACCTGCGGTGACGTCACAGTCATGTGACCGCAGGCCCTTCACCGCTCTGTCTCGCGATATGCCGGCAGCCAGGAACCAGCCAGGAAGCAGCGCTGCAGCCACGCCGGGGCCTCGGGGGTGAGTATAGCTTTATTTGTTTTCATTTTTACGGTTCACACTGTATAAATCCATGCTGTTTGCATGGATTTA
Organism: Phyllobates terribilis; assembly: GCF_046119375.1. Classification (NCBI taxonomy): domain Eukaryota; kingdom Metazoa; phylum Chordata; class Amphibia; order Anura; family Dendrobatidae; genus Phyllobates; species Phyllobates terribilis. The sequence continues at coordinate 107,325,825 of NW_027362764.1, read as the reverse complement.
TACAGTGTGACCTAGTTGTCAAGCACTTTCCAAGTGATGCTAAAATCGCCTGGAAAGTGCTTGTCAACCCGCATGCAGAAACGCATGTGAATCCGCATGTGGATCTGCATGTATTCTGCAGGAAAAACGCATGCACAATCTGCATGCGTTTTTTCTGCCAGGGAGATGCAGAAATGCTGCAGAAATTTTCTGCTTCATTTCTGCATCGTGGGCACATAGCCTGAATATATTTCAAACCCGTTATGGTGTATATATTATTTATTTTTTTGTGCTTTAACAAAAAGGTAAAATAAATGATCCTTTGTGAATTACAATCCGAGTGTGGGCTGGCATGAACCATCCTTGGGAAATCTATCAGTTCTTCTGGCTGGCAGACAGGCAGTGAGTAAACCTGAAGAGCGCGCTCTGCACATCCTCACAGTGTGCATTAATTATACCTTTTAGTCATCTCCTCGCCTCATAGGGTTCAGTAAGATGTCTGCTAATAGCACGGTTTTACTTCAACAAAATGGCAGATCTGCAATTGCATTTGTCAACATCTATGTAACCGAGAAGGATTATATTAATTTCACCACTAACAAAAAAAAACAAAGAAAAAAATAAGGGGGAGAAGAAGAGATAACTAGTTACATTGATCACAGACGACACAACGAGCAGTTTCCCAGCAACAATATTACACTTTCCATTATTCCCAGTGAACGCTGATTTGTTTATTAGATCCAATATGACTTTTTATGCTCTGGGGGGAAAAGGATCTATGAGTTTCCTTCTCACGCAGACTGTACATGGCGTGATGTAGGAGCTGCTGTAGTAACACCATTATTTATTTCATATGTTCCCAGTACCTTGGATGGAGGGACAGGGAATAAAACTCGATTTCAATGGTTGTGGAATTTGTAGGTAGCAAAAAAGTAAAAAGCAGTAGATAATCGAGTTACCAGCAGGTTATAATACAGGTACATCTCACAAAATTAGAATATCATCAACAAGTTAATTTATTCCAGCTCTTCAATACAAAAAGTGAAACGCCTATATTATATAGAGTCATTACAAACAGTGATCTATTTCAAGTGTTTATTTCTGTTAATGTTGATGATTATGGCTTACAGCCAATGAAAACACAAAAGTCATTATCTCAGTAAATTAGAATACTTTATAACAACAGCTTGAAAAAAAATTTTAAAATCCAAAATGTATGTTCAGTAAATGCCCTCAATACTTGGTCGGGGCTCCTTTTGCATCAATTACTGCATCAATGCGGCGTGGCATGGAGGCGATCAGCCTGTGGCACTGCTGAGGTGTTATGGAAGAGGTGGGCAAGCATGACTGTCAGGCCGGGGTCACACGACCATCGATTCTCTCATGTGAATGATTATGCTAATGACACTTAGCTCAAGTGTCATCTTACTGTGCTGCGATTCTCTCGCATGTACACTGTGCATAGGCAGAAAGCTGCTAATCAGTGGTGGGGGCATTGTTATACCAAGCTCATGAATATGGAGAACTACATGGCAGCAGGTTTACTAGTCCTCTAGTGATAATCTCCTGCTGATAAAATGTTAATTTTATCAAAACTACAGCAAACAGCCCAGTAAGTGACACATCAATGTAATCAAGGTTTCTGTCTATTTATGATGCTTTCAGATTGAGTGGCAAAAACCTGGTTTCAGATTCCTTTTAGAGACCCTATCCTTTTTTTCTTAATAAAGAGAAGCTGCAACAAGAGATTAGGCTGCAGCTTACTGCCTATTCCCACACATACACAAAACATGCATGCTCGGCTGAGCTAAGGGTGCATGTGTATGGGGAGTAGAAAAAGATAGCTGTCCGACAAATGTTTAATCAGTCTAAAAGATGTCTATAGCCAGTTTGGGGATTCTGTTATCTCCCCTTATATCTCTCTTTATCGCTCTATATTGGTTTGTACATTATGTACACTAGACCACTTTACAAGTCTACGCAATAATTTGTAATATTCTTATACTACGTACCTTCCCATTACTTGAGGCACTGTATGGCGGTTTTGTTAGGAGTGGATCACATATGATAAATAATTTATAGAAAACTTTGTGAACTGGGTAACTGTCTTTAATAAAGTGGCCCTGACATAGATATATGCACACAATTCAGTGAGCTTCTTGAGAGTTGACTATGATCTCCATACATTCTCATTCTTCCTGCAGCGAACATATTCCTGCGAGTGTAGGATGGATTAGTCACACAAGGGCTTACTGTAATTACCACAGTGGATTCTGGGCAACGAGCCACCGTAACAGGTGCACACAAGTTACACTAGAAGGAACACAAGTGGTCCTAGATTCTACTGTGTGTGCACCATAAAATGCGCTGCACCCTAAGAACATTTCTGCTTCTTTCTTTACATCGGTATCTAATAAAATATTACTAATAACATTTCTCGCATAAATATAGCATATTTCTTCCATGGCCAAGAAAAAGTCACTTGGGCTAATATCTTGATCATTCCTGATTTATTGGGATTCCCCCAAACAACCATGTTATTGGCCGATCATCATCAAGACATCAATGTTTGATACACTGGGGTCCAATCTCTGGGATCCTGAGACTGAAGGGGCCACTTCATACTGGCTCTCCTAAAAGTGAGCGGGACGAGTCCCCAAGTCCTGACTTCTAGAATGAGGTGTGTAATTAAAAGGATATCTGCAACCACAATATTCCCGAGTGTTGTACAAGTTACTATGTGTAGAAGAAGGATCAATCAGGACAGCGCAAGCCTTTTAATAGAGATCTTCTTTACATGGGTTTACCCTGAATCAACGCTCATCACCTATCCACCGTATAGGTGATAAGTGTATAATTGCTGTGGTCCCACTGACCACAGTGGTTCATAAATAATGGGGTCCAACATCCCGTGGTTGAGTAGATGTGCCACCATACAGTTCATAGTCTACAGGATTGACGGAGATTGCCAAGTTCCGTCCTTGGGCAGCTTCATAGATTTTGAATAAAGTGGAAGGATGCATGTTCGACTGACACTCCATTCAACACTCCCTCCTGCTCTTACAATCCAGTGGATATACCACTACAGAGCAAATGTGTTATTACGGTACTTTGCGCATGCACAGTTGTGAAGTAGGGCTTGACAAAGAACGTGATGCCAATAATGACAGCACATTCTCACTTGCACAGAGTCAGGGAATGAAGTGTAGTGATTGGGTTACGTGTTGGGAACCAGAAGCTTAGTGGTAGGCAATTGTGAAGGGGTGTAACTTTTCAAAGTCGCTTAGGGTTGCACGAAGATGGACTTTTACAATTAAAAGCTCTGTAATGATTGTCCCTTTGATAATGCTGTACTTATGCATATAAACAAATACTGTGAAAAACACCTTCAGAACAGTACAAAAATGTAAGGTCAGCCTAGTATTCCTACTGCCCAAGTGGAAATCTAAAAAACGCCAGTAGAACAATGACAACCAGTACAGTTGCCACAAAAATTATACAGCTTCCACTGCAAAACGTACAAACTTTCTGGTGTTTGCAATAAACAAATGAAGCAAGACAACTAATATAACAAGTGGTTTCTTCAAATTTGTCATGTCTACCGTCTTTAGTACTTACTCTGGCTGTTATGACATAGCCAGACACCGTATTCTGGCAGCGTTCATGAGAAACCTTAGCCCATTCTTCATGGGAAATTGCCTACAGGCATAGGCGGATTATAATGAGGGCAATCCGGGCTACCGCCCGGGGCCCCGAGCCTGCAGGGGGCCAGCGGCTCCGGGCAGGGTGTCTAATGCCGGATTGCCCTCGTTATATGTGCGGGCCGCCGCGGCACATACCGGTAGCAGTGGCGGGAGGGGGGGCCCCGGACCGCTCCCCCAGCAGCGGCGCACGGCCGCTACTTCATCGGCCGGGCCAGCACTGCAGCAGTTAACTTCCCTGTGCTGGCCCGGCCGCGTCACTGCTAGGAGACATGGCCCTGTGCGCGGCCGTGTCTCCTAGCTGTGACGTCACGCAGTGCACACTCGGCCTGCACTGCTGCAACGGAGAAGTCAGAGCAGGCAGGAGGAATGGAGCCGGGAGATGGTGAGTCTGTGTGTGTATGTGTATGTGTATGTGTGTGTGTGTGTGTGTGTGTGTGTGTGTGTGTGTGTGCAGGCAGATATCATTGTGTGATGTCTGTTTATATGTATTTTTGTGTTTCAAATGTGTTTATGCGTGTATGTATATGTCTGTATATGTTTGTGTGCGTGCGTGACTGCATGCGTGACTGCGTGCAGCCTCCTGCTGAGTATAGTTGGCGCCGTGCGGCCTCCTGCTGTCTCTGGGGGGGCGCCGTGCGGCCTCCCACTATGTATAGATGGCGCCGTGCGGCCCTCTGCTGTGTATAGATGGCGCCGTGCGGCCCCCTGCTGTGTATAGATGGCGCCGTGCGGCCCCCTGCTGTGTATAGATGGCGCTGTGCGGCCTCCTGCTGTGTATAGATTGTGCCGTGCTCCCCCCTGCTGTGTATAGATGGCGCCGTGTGGCCCCCTGCTGTGTATAGATGGCGCTGTACAGCCTCCTGCTGTGTATAGATGGCACAGTGCGGCCCCCTGCTGTGTATAGATGGTGCCGTGCGGCCTCCTGCTGTGCATAGATGGTGCCGTGCAGCCCCCTGCTGTGTATAGATGGTGCAGTGCGTCCCCCTGCTGTGTATAGATGGCGCCGTGCGGCCCACTGCTGTAAATAGATGGCGCCATGCGGCCCCCTGCTGTGTATAGATGGCTACGTGCGGCCTCCTGCTGAGTATAGATGGCGCCGTGCGGCCTCCTGCTGTCTCTGGGGGGGGGGCGCCGTGCGGCCTCCCGCTGTGTATAGATGGCGCCGTGCGGCCTCCCGCTGTGTATAGATGGCTACGTGCGGCCTCCTGCTGAGTATAGATGGCGCCGTGCGGCCTCCTGCTGAGTATAGATGGCGCCGTGCGGCCTCCTGCTGAGTATAGATGGCGCCGTGCGGCCTCCTGCTGAGTATAGATGGCGCCGTGCGGCCTCCTGCTGTGTATAGATGGCGCCATGCGGCCTCCTGCTGTCTCTGGGGAGGCGCCGTGTGGCCTCCCGCTGTGTATAGATGGCGCCTTGTAGTAACAACATTTCATACCACCATTGCCATTGCTGGGTGCCATCAGATTCCTGAGGATGCAAGAGGTCAAAAACCCTGGAGTGACTGAAAAAGATCTGCGGTAAAATTTGGTGGCTTGGTGGCAGTAGGTGCTTAGGTTTCAGTTTTGCACATTAAGGTCCATACTAAATACAAAAGGTCTCCATGCCTGAACCCCAAGATGTGCAGCGCGACTGACCCAAAAATATATGCTGAAAACCATGTAATTAATCTACAGAAGTATAACGATTCTGATTTTTTGAGGTTCTGTGGAGCGATGAAACAAAACTGGAATTATTCATGCCTATGCTTCAGCGGTATGTCAGGAGAAGGAAGAATGAGGCATTTAAGAATTGAGACATCTAAGAAGACCCCACCTACAGTGAGGCATGGCAGTGGCTCATGATGATATGAGGCCGCTTTGCTTCTTCTGGCACTTTAAACCAAAGAAAAAACATCAGGCATTTTGTGAGGAAGCTGAAGTTTGGGAGTTATTGGAGCATCCAACAAGAAAATCTATGATGGGAGTTGAAGAAGGTGTTGCAGCACAGAAACCAAGAATATTAGTGACCTAGAGGCCAGTGCCCCTGAGGAATGAGCCAAGATTCCACAGGAACGCTGCCAGAATATGGTGTCTGGCTATGCATCATGTCTGCAGCAGGTGATAACAGCCACAGGTGTGCCACTAAGTGCTAAAGATGCTAGCGAAAAAGGGGGTGAATAATTAGGAGAATGCAATAGTTATTAAAAGTGAAATTTTGTCCTGAATTTGAATAAACCACTCGTTATATTAGTTGATTTAAGATATTTAAATTATTCTTGTTTCATTGGTTTATTGAACACTGTAGAAATTTTGTAATGGGGTAGAATAATTTTGATTGCAACTGTATATTGTACATAGCTGTATAACAGTTAGAACTAGTGGTCACCTGGACAGGAAGTTGTTGCTAGGTAACCTTAACTCCCCCGCAAAAGGTAGGCAATACTAATTATACAATCAGCTCGTCATTACTATGGTGAATATAGACCTCAACATGACACCAAGAGAATGGTAAAAAGCACAAGTCCTTCTCCTACAAGCAATTAAACATCAAATAATGAAATCATGGAGTAAGACAATGGGTGTATTTATAAGACGGCATTCATCAGCTTTGTAGCATATTTCAAAGTATTAAAAAAAAACTCCAGTTGTAACGAAAGATGATGGCACTTCAGATCAGCGGCAAAACAAACAGTCGTGCGACAGATGGTTGATACAACATTTAGTGCCGTGGTCCAGCTCATTAGACAATTGTAAGTAATGCCCTGCCTGCTAATCTTCTCACTGCGCTGTACAGACTCATGTTCGAGTCCTTCCCTGTGTCAGCCATAGAGAACTCCAATAGTCACCATGAACTCAAACTATTAGTTATAAGGCCACAACCAACTATAGAAACAATGAGAGGAGGCAGGTAGCGATGAGCAGATATTATAAACCTGGAGGCCATAAAGGGGTTGCCCACTACTCTCTCCCATAAGCTGAAGCGATCGTTTGGCCCCATACATACTAGACTGTCAGCCAAACCTGTAGATATTGGCAGGTTCTGCCAACGTTATTCTGATGTGTGTGGAGCCTTAGGCTAAGTTCACACATTGCGTTTTTTCAGCCTTTTTTTTTCTGCAGCAAAACCTAATCTCTTAGCAGGAAAGAAGCTGCGTCAAAAACGCAGGTTTTGGTGCATTTTTTGGTGTGTCTTTTGGTGCTTTTTTCAGGATCCCAAAGTTCAGCTTTGCTTCCACCACAGAAGCATGAACACAGGTCACCAATACAAGACATATGTGAAACCATATTAACCAGAATTTCAAATGTAACAGTGGTGGGAGGTGAATTGTTAAGGAATAGTTTACCAAAGACACTGGCAGTGCATTGAGTTTGTAGGACACTATTTATTTTCACACTATGGTCTGCCATTCAGTTGCTCAGAAAAAATGCAAGAGCGCAATAGGGTCTTATCTAATTAATAATTGGTACAGAAGTATTAAAAACCGCTCACCTAGTAGGGTTGTGTGGGACAGAACACCTATAAAACCTGGATTCCAGATGCTGCAGCTTGCTAGGAATATGCCAGAGATAGATGCTGGGAAAGAAAGAAACTCCAGAGAGCACAGAAACAACTTCCTTTTCCAGAGTCTCTCTATTCAGTTGCTAAGGGCATTGTTAATTTTCATACCTCCCTGGGACACAAGTATTGCTCAATCTCACACCTAGCTCAGCCAATGTTTATTGTGTACACATCACTAATTAAACTGTTCTGATGCAAGCTGTCATCTCAGGTGACCAAGACAAAATGGTAAAATCACAAATAAATGAGTTTCACATACTTTTGTACTTGCTTTTTTTCCCCACAAAAACGCCGCAAAACCTGATAGCTATGTTCACACTAGGCATTTTTCAGCGTTTTTTCACTACCGATTACTTTGAATGGGTGAAAAACGCTGAAAAAACGTTGAAAGAAGTAACATGCTCTATTCCGCAAAGAAACATGCAAAGGACAAAATACTGATCAAACAAAAACCAAGGTGTGTGCATGAGATTTCATGAATCTCAGACTTTGCTGGTACTGTAAAATGCAGCTGAAAATTTGCATAAAAAATAGACTGTGTGAACATAGCCTTAAAGGAGTTGTCCACTACTCTCTCACAGAAGTGCTTGCTTGGCCCCCATACATACTAGACTGCCAGCCAAACCTGTCGATACTGGCAAGTTCTGCCAACTTATTCTGATGTGCCTGGAGGCCTTAATAAGGAGTCGTCCACTTACTCTGACAACCCTTTCTCAATTACTATATTCCCGCACATAAAATAAAAGAAGCTTGTACTCACCTCCGATGCCGTTCCAGAAATGTCGCCGCTGTGTCTCATGGGACTCGCGTGACATTGGCTGCAGGGCTCACATGAGAAAACAATCAGCTGCTTCACTTTCACTTTCCTTCAGACGAAACGGACATCGGGAGGAAATGAGAGAGCAACCGCAGTTCTGACTTCCCCATTGTCAGTTTCACCCGAAAGGAAGTTAGAGTGAAGCAGCTGCTGAATCGCTGCAGAGCTCATGTGACATAATGTCACGTGAGCCCCGGGACGCCCAGCGCAGACATAGCTGGACTGGCGTCAGCACAGTTGGTAAGTACAGGCTGTTTTTATTTTACGTGGGGGAATATAGTAATTTAAAACAGTTGTCCGAGAAGTGGAATCCCCTTTAAGGCAACAACACACATCAGAATAACGTTGGCAGAACCTGCCAATATCGACAGGTGTGCCTGATAGTCTAATGTGTATGGGGGGCCAAGCAAGAGCTCCTGCGTATGGGAGAGGTGGCAGAGATAGCAAATGATTGGCCAAATTATTGTTTGGCCGACAACAATCTAAAATGTATGGGGGGAGTTAGATTTTCGGAGTGACAAGCAAAGATATAAGAGCATGCTATGATTTTTGCATTTTATGAATGACATTTATTTGCAGCATGGTTAGACACAAAAAACAAATTTCTGCATCTTCTCCATTCTGTCGGTCCGTGGAAAATCGTACTGCACTCATATGTAATGTCACGCAAGGTGAGGGAAGGAATAAGTGTACAATGACGGGAAGAGGGGTAAGGGAGCCCAACAACTAGGGAATGGAGGAGTGGAGACCCCTAGGCAAAGCTAATATCATCCTGCCTACCCTATCATCCCTATATTGGTTCTGCATCAATCGCCGAGCAGGAACCTAAGACTCGAATGTCTCTATAACTAGGCCCTGGATAGGGAAGGGACCGGGTGAGCGCTAGTCAGGCCCCACTACAAACTAAAGACAACAAGGCAAATAAACAAATGGGATACACTTAGCTTGAGCAGACACCAGACAGATAACACCAACTGTCCTCCAAGGGCACCAAAGATGAGACTAGCCAACTGCCAGTAATTCAAGTCTTCACAGAGGTACATAGAACTATCACCGATGACTCTCTGGAGAAACGGAGAGTCTTTAACTACCAAGCAAGGGTGTGTCAATCAGCAGCAGGTGGAAGTCACTGCTGGGTCCTAAAGGAAGAAGGATATAGCTATACTACAGAGATGAGAGGATCAAGAAGGCATCTGCAGTGCCAAGCGCAGTGACCTTCTACAGCCGTGACGTGTAACCCAAGTGCAGTCCAATGGTTTCTACACACTCATTGACTTGCATTGCCGAGAGTGATGCGAATATCAGATCAATCTCGGGCATGCAGCTATTATCTCCATGGACAGACTCTGTCTGAGGAAAAAAAAAATCGGACACGTGCACAGCCCCATAGACAAACATTGGTCAGATCCGATCCGATGTTTTGGATCGCACCTGCCCTTATACTAAGCCTTGTCCTTCACACCTATGTATGATTCAATTATTCACATAGGACAACAAATTCAACATGACAGGTTCCCTTTAAGGTAGACACTGTGACTGGTCATGTTTAGCCAATCTAGCCAGAACACAGACAACCACATGTATGACTCATTGGTGGGCCATATATGTGATATATGACCCTCAGAATACGGACCACAACCATGTTCCAGTTGAATAAAGCATATTGCAAATCCCAATAACATTTCATCATTCAATTAAAACATTGCATGATCTTCAACCATTTCTTTAAAACACCCAAAATAACAACTCCGTCAACATTCTGCCTTCTTGATTGGATATGCTGTATATTTTATTCATCAACGGAAGACTTGCCAAAACGTTCGTCCATCCCAACAATAGGGCATAAATCAACAGTGAACACCATAAAAAAAGACTTATGTTGTCCCAGTTCTTATGATTTTGGCTTAGTGGAGACATTTTACTGAACTCTTTACTGCATGAAGAATTTAAAAATAAGCCCGGAATGAGTAAATGATTCCTGAAAGCTGAAAATAGCCGGAATTAGTGTCAAAACGGCAAACTAACCGCAGGCAAAAGAGCACGGAATAACACAAATAATGTCAAATTCAGAACAGGTTACATATCAGATGTATTACCACAGTATTCGTATACTGATATATAGCACAATCAAAAGGCAAAGTGGTTGTATTAGAATCGGCGTCTCACTCCCTCCAATAAGCAGGACGAATGGCCGATCTCCAGAGGAAAATTGATCTGTATGACAGAAACAGCACTGGTATGTGAAATATGGGTGTGTGAATAAGGCCTAGCAGCAATCATTTTCACTGGTGAAAAAATAAAATGACAAAGCTTCTCACATTCATTGCAATGTTAATCACGGACAGCATGAGGATGACATCTGTGTTCCGGCAGTGATTTTTTATGGACCCACTGACTTGCATTGGTAATTTTAATCCATGACTTGGATGAAAACGGACATGTCCCAGGGATTTTTTGGGGACCAGTCAACAAGGAAACACAGATATGGGAACAAACTCGTACACTTTAATGGGCAAGTGTTCGATCACTCTAGAATATGATGTGAAAACTAGACGTGTGAATGAGGCCCAACATGGCCTGCCAATAAATTAGGGTAAAGTCTAAAAGTCTTATTCCGCTGTAACCCATCACATATAATGTTCCTGAAGGACACCTCAATGGAAGGACACCTCAATGAAAAGCGTCAATGGAAGGACACCGCAATGGAAGGACATCTCAATGGAAAGCCTCAATGGAAAGACACCTCAATGGAAGGAGGCCTCAATGGAAGGCCTGAATGGAAGGATACCTCAATGGAAGGACACCTCAATGGAAAGCCTCAATGGAAGGACACCTCAATGAAAAGCGGCAATGGAAAGACACCGCAATGGAAGGACACCGCAATGGAAGGACACCGCAATGGAAGGACACCGCAATGGAAGGACACCGCAATGGAAAGCCTCAAGAGAAGGACACCGCAATGGAAGGACATCTCAATGGAAAGACACCTCAATGGAAGGAGGCCTCAATGGAAAGCCTGAATGGAAGGATACCTCAATGGAAGGACACCTCAATGGAAAGCCTCAATGGAAGGACACCTCAATGAAAAGCGTCAATGGAAAGACACCGCAATGGAAGGACACCGCAATGGAAGGACACCGCAATGGAAGGACACCGCAATGGAAGGAGACCGCAATGGAAGGAGACCGCAATGGAAGGAGACCGCAATGGAAGGAGACCGCAATGGAAGGAGACCGCAATGGAAGGAGACCGCAATGGAAGGAGACCGCAATGGAAGGAGACCGCAATGGAAGGAGACCGCAATGGAAGGAGACCGCAATGGAAGGACATCTCAATGGAAAGCCTCAAGAGAAGGACACCTCAATGGAAGGCCACCTCAATGAAAAGCCTCAATGGAAGGAGGCCTGAATGGAAGGAGGCCTCAATGGAAAGCCTCAATGGAAGGACACCTCAATGGAAAGCCTCAATGGAAGGACACCTCAATGGAAGGACACCTCAATGGAAGGACACCTCAATGGAAAGCCTCAAAAGAATCTAACAACTATTCCCTGTAAAACTGCCAATGCTGTGTAACCAACATAGCACTGAGAAACTAATGTTTCTCAGTTTATGGCAGCCACTCTTAGGGCTTGTTCACAAGTTGCATTTTTGCTACGCTTTTCCTGTCAATTTTTTTAGGGCAGAAAAGAAAAAAAAGCATCAGTAGCAGCAAAATTAATGAGATCTCTAAAATCTCATTCACATGTTGCATTTTTCTTCCTTGTGTCCTTTTCACCTGTGGGAAGTTAAATAGTAAATGTAACATGTCAATTCTTTCATCAGTTTTCCTTTTTTCCTCTCTATTAAAAGAATATACAAAAAATGGATCAAAAACCTCCAGAAAAAGATGCAGTGTGAACATACCCGTACTCTCCACATACCAAAGGGGATATCAATGATTGAACAAACACGGAAATCTAACGAATAGTAATAGATACCAATCCGTGACCCTCTGTACAGAGTTATATAGGAGGACAGAGATGTAAGTGGAGGGAGTGCTCCTGCACACGATGACATATCACCAACACAATGTGCGACCGTAATTATACACAACGCACACAAACGATATCATTACAAACAATGAAAACTATTTATAGAGGTGAGATGAACAAGTGCGAAACAGCTGCACCGATATTTCATAAGACACCAGACGACTAGAAGGAACTTATTTCTAGCACCGTGTGAGTCATTAAGCGGTGGAATACTTCACAGATTTACATGTTAAAAAGGGGCGAGGGCGGGGATTAATGAAACTGCAGAAATATTTTAAGAAAACAGATTATTAAATAAAATAGTTGAAGGTATGCAAAAAGAAAAAAAAAAAAAATATATATATATATAAATACACACATACATATGCACACACAGACCTAAGAAAATTTTTGTTGCCATGGTAACGATCAACAAATGAAATGATTAAGTGCGCAGAGTTCTGTTTCTATGGAAACCAACATATCTCCCAGGTTTCATTCATTGCCGAGATATTTTCAGAGAAGGAAAATTAAGAAAATCAATTCTACAGGTAAGTGGGTGTATCTACGTGTCACCAGCAGGGAAATAATAAAATACAGCACGGTAAGGAGAATAATAATGGAATAAAGCAGTTTAAAAAAAATATAGAAAAATAAAACAAAATTAGAAAAAAATATTTTCACATTTATACGTTTTGAAACTGGGTTTTTTTTTTCTCTTTTTCTTTTTTTTTAAAATACGGAATGTCGATTCCCTATTGCCACAACAACAAAAAAGAAGCATTTGGAAAAATCTAAATGAAAAAATAAAATAAAAAAAATATTCCTTACAACGGTTTCCCTTAAAGGAAAAAAAAAAAAAACCTGACAGAAAAAAAACAACATGCCCCAACTGCGGAAAACGAATACACAGGGTTGCATATAAAGAATAAGCATGCAGATCCATCAACAGCATGCTGTTTATTGCACCTGATAGCCTGCCAACCACATACACTGCAGTGCCATAAAACAGCCTGCAGTTTGCAGATGAATATTCTGCACCTAAAAGGGAACCTGTCCGCATATATGAATGCAGTGGTATGGCCGTGCAGACACTTTTTCAAGCAAGCTTTTTACCAGATTTTTACATATGGAAGTAGTGGTATAGGTGCGTAGGCACCTGCCCCCCAAATTATACTTTTTTTGTAGAGATCCAATGTGTTAGTGATGAGAAATGAAGTGTAGAAGTTGTATGCAAATCAGGCAGGAAGTGCATTGGGGGCGCGTCTGTGCACCTGGAAGAAGCAGATCAAACGTACTGACACACCCTAGTGCACTTTCAGCCTGATTGTCATATGACTTCTACATTAGATTTCTCATGCTCAGGTATCATATCTATTGGGGGCAATCGCCTACCCAGCCATACCACTACTTCCATAAGTAAAAGAGTGCCGATAGGTCCTCTTTACATGATGTTGAACCAGTAAAGTGAACTCCAAATATCAAAATATTCTGAAATTTAAAGTATTTGTCTATCAAATTAGAAAGGAATATTCACCATTAATTCCCTGCGCGAATGTCCCGATGCTTCCCCAGTTTCCCCGCCAGTCTCTGTTTACTGAGACAAAGCAGCATTGATGCGGCGTTCAATATATGACTGCCACAGCCAACCACGAGCTATAGCGGTGATGTGTCCACGCAAGTAAGGCCACTCCTGCGACCACTTAGTTCTACTCCCATTGTAAACGGTCCGTAAAAAATGTCAAGGGGTTGGACAACCCCTTTGAAAACATGGATGAGCATGATAGGATGCATGCGTCTAATCCCATCACTGCTGGTCCCTACCATTGGGCCCCTTTCTGATATGTCACATACTCTCTTCATGAGTCTGAATCAAGGGAGAATGCATTGGAAGACAGGTTTTTAGTGGGAGTGATACAATAAGTACTTCCCTCGTTAAGGAAAGAGTCAATGTAGGGGTAATATAGGGTTAGTGCTACGATGTTATGGTTTAGATACTTAACCTTTTGACCCTCACCTCGGAAAATTACCCTGCATTTAGATTTTTTGCGAGTGATGACCACAGGACGGGGCAAGATCTAACCATTCTGGAATGAGTAGATCATCTGAAAAATAGAAAATGACTCTTCGGAATAATATACCAAAAAAAATCATATCTTTATTTATTTAGCTCATTTTGGGATGAGTACTGTTTGCTTTGGGCACCTCTTTATGCCTTTGAGTTTAATGCTAACATTGCAAAGGATTTACGAGGTATTAATGTCTTCATTCTGACTGGGAGGCCCCCCAGTTTTCGCTCACCGGATAAGGTCCAAAAGCTTTTATCTGTGTGGGGCTAGATTATGTTCTTAGTTTTGAGGCATGCCTTCTTTTAGTTCTATGGATTTAAAGGGAATCTGTCAGCAGGTTTTTGTTATCTCGTCTGAGAGCAGCATAATGTAGGCAAAGAGAACCTGAATCCAACGATGTATCACTTAATTTACTGGGTGCAGCAGTTCTGACACAATAACAGTTTTTAGATTTAGAATTTGCAGAGCTGAGGAAGCTAACCCCACCCACACAAGGCTCTGTATGTACAATGTCCATAGACACTGAGCTGCCTATCACAGGAAGGGGCGTGTCAGACCTGGGCTCACACAACCAGCTAGTCCCAGCAATGATAATCTCCTGGTGCTAAAAAAATCATTGTAAGCAAACAAAACCTTGGCACTTGATAAGAGAGGCATCCCTGAAATCTCTGTATTAACCCCTATAGCATGCTGTCTTCAGATTACATAGCAAATACCTGCTGACAGATTCCCTTAAAGGGCCCCTGCAGACAAACATATGAGAAATCGTCCGAGTTTCTTCCAGAAAACTCAGGCATTTTTTTCTAGTTTTCATCCATGTGCCATCAGTATGTCCATTTTCTACGTCCATGTGCGATCTGTTTTCATATATTTACACTAAAAATACATTATGAAATACAGTTTCCTAGATTTATAATATAAATGTATCTTTAAAAATCAGATGCCACTCAGATGTTTCATGTGTGATCCAAATTTATTTATTTTTTTACATACCCATAAACTTGAATGGGTGAATCTCACCCGAGACTCGGTAGAAAGTAGTGCAAGCTGCGATTTATTTCTCACGGACAGTCGGGCCGAGAGAAAAATCATTAATTTTAACAGCCCTATTGAATAATATGGGTCACTGTGCTGTCCAATCAAAAATCGGATAGCACATGTCTGATTCATTCATAACTTAATTCTCTCCTTGTTGTATTGGTGTTCCGATATATTGAGAATTATGTGACTTCTTGGTCATCATAATAATTTTATTTCTATAGCGCCAACATATTCCGCAGCACTTTACATTTTAGAAGTGATGTATATTTATTGTGTCCTCCCATGCTTTATACTGCAGCTCAGTTTTATTAGATTAGTTGCGGAGGACCTGTCAATGAGGATAGGCGGAGGGACATTGTGAGTCAGGTTAAATCGAGAGAGCTCTGTCCACCCATCTCTTCCTCATTGACAGCTGCAGCTTGTTCTGAGAAGGGCGAGATCTCAGCAGCAGCAGGGAGGAGGGACACTGAGGAGCTGTCAGTCACATTAAGTGGAGAGAGCTCTGCAGAACCACCCATCCTTACTGACTGACAGCTGCAGATTGTTCTGAGCAGGGCAAGATCTCAGCAGCAGGGAAGAGGGACACTGAGGAGCTGTCAGTCACATTAATTGGAGAGAGCTCTGCCCCACCACCTAGACTTACTGACTGACAGCTGCAGCCAGTTCTGAGCAGGGCAAGATCTCAGCAGCAGGGAAGAGGGACACTGAGGAGCGGTCAGTCACATTAATTGGAGAGAGCTCTGCCCAACCACCTAGACTTACTGACTGACAGCTGCAGCCGGTTCTGAGCAGGGCAAGATCTCAGCTGCAGCAGGGACACAGACAAACTGTTAATAAGGACAGCTGGGTGGAGATGACATAAAAGATTATACAGCCATTTTGACATCAATTTTCAAAGTACGTACAACAGCCTCTTCAAATCTAAGAGATCTATTTAGTTAAGTATGCAGTTTGCATTGTGAAATTTGGTGACAAATCTGCTTTAAAAATAAAAGACCAAGGAAAAATAGTGAAAAAAAACCCCATACTTACTATATAAAAAAAAGAAAAAAAATCTATTTTAGGCTCTTATCATTCGATGTAGACTCTCTGGAGCTTATAAAAATTCTTCCATGAATTATGCAGCGAGAAATTGTTGCATAAAACATTGATTGTACCTTACGAGAGAGATGTGCTGGCATACGCTTGGGTTTTAAGCAAAAACTGGATTAGCTAGACAGTCATTGCAATCCAAGTGCTACTATTAACATACAGATTTTCAAAATGATCTTTCCCCTCTCGTATTTTTTTTTTTTTTCACAGCTCCTGTAACAGATGCAAAACGAGAGAGATAAAACCCTGGCACCCAAATGAAAACATATTACAGAATCAAAGTCATAACGACCTGCTAATGAGGGAGGGTGACGAGACGCGCGTCCCAGGGACTCGCAGGTGACATCAGCAGACGTACACAGAAATAAGTCGCTTCAAAAACCTTCGAGCCTCTCCCTGGCAGTAGAAAACACTGAGTAACTATCCATTTTATAGCTGAAGGGGGTCCCTGCAGGACCACTGCATACACCGATTTTACAAGCATGGCTGGAAAACAGTTTACCATGGCAACCAGGGCACAAAGAGGCAGACACCATTACCTCGTTAGGAGACTAAAAGGAAATTCACAGCATTTCTCAGCACAAACTGAGTAAATAACTGTTAATACTGAGGCTTTTAGGATATGTTGCTTAACCCATTCATCCACGTGTGATTTTTGGTTTTCTCCTCCCCTTCTTCCAAGAGCCATAACTTTTTTTATTTTTACGTCACTATAGCCATATGAGGGCTTGTTTTTGGGTGGGCGAGTTGCATTTTTGAATGATACCATTGATTTTACTACATAGTGTACTGGAAAACAGGAAAAAGTGCGGTGAAATTGCAAAAATTGTTTTTTGGGTTTTTTTTATTTACCATGTTCACTATACGGTAAAACTGACCTGGTAATATGTTTCTCCAGGTCATTACGAGTATGCAGATACCAAACATGCATAGGTTTGTTTTTTTATTTAAGTGGTGAAAAAAAATTAAAAATTTTAATGAAAAAAGTTTTGGTGTTTGTCGCCATTTTTCAAGACTCGTAGTGTTTCTATTTTTCAGGATCTGGGGTTGGGTGAGGGCTTGTTTTTTGTGGCTTGATGTGATGCTTTTATTTATACCATTTTAGGGTAGCTATGATGTTTTGATCACCTCTAATTGTATTTTATTGCAATGTTGCAGGAACCAAAAAAACTTACCGGATTTTTCAGACCATAGGATGCACTTTTTTCCTCCAAAATTTTGGGGGAAAATGGGGGGTGCGTCTTATAGTCCGAATGTTGGGGGGGGTGTATATTTATGTGTGGTGTGGGGGGAGCGGTATCGGTGGAGGAGCGGGGCACAGGAGGCAGCAGCTGCCCGCTGCAGCCTACACTGTCCCCGCTGCTAAAGAAAATGAATATTCATTGCTCCCCACGCCCCATGGAATATTCATGCTCCTTAATAGCGGTATACAGTGGGCGTGGGGAGGGGGTGAATATTTATGCCCTTTAATAAGCAGGCACACGAGACAGCCGGCAGCAGCCGCAGCGCGGCTCCACTGTGTGCCGGCTATGAAGGACAGTGAAGTCACTGCTCCCCGCGCACACAGACCCGGCGTGGGGAGCAGTGACTTCCAGCAGCTGATCTCTCCTTGTGAGCTGCGCATGGCAGTGACAGAGATTAGGGGTGCCATGCATACCAGGACAGGGATTAGGGGTGCCATGCATACCAGGACAGGGATTAGGGGTGCCATGCATACTAGAACAGGGATTAGGGGTGCCATGCATACCAGGACAGGGATTAGGGGTGCCAAGCATACCAGGACAGGGATTAGGGGTGCCATGCATACCAGGACAGGGATGAGGGGTGCCATGCATACCAGGACAGGGATGAGGGGTGCCATGCATACCAGGACAGGGATGAGGGGTGCCATGCATACCAGGACAGGGATGAGGGGTGCCATGCATATCAGGATAGGTATGAGGGGTGCCATGCATACCAGGATAAGGATGAGGGGTGCCATGCATACCAGGACAGGGATGATGGGTGCCATGCATATCAGGATAGGTATGAGGGGTATGAGGGGTGCCATGCATACCAGGATAAGGATGAGGGGTGCCATGCATACGAGGATGGAGGGATGCCAGGCATACCAGGATGGGGATGGGGACCACATATAAAAGGAAGGGGGGTGGCATATATACCAGGATGGGGGATATTGTCAGAATTGGGGGACATTACCCCTATACCAGTGTCAGCAGAAGACCCCCTCCCCCTTAAAAGTGCATCATGACCACATTTTTTGCTTACATTTTTTTATTTTCCTCCTCTAAAACCTAGGTGCGTCTTATGGTCCGGTGCATCTTATAGTCCGAAAAATACAGTAATTCTGGAGTTTTGATTTTTCTTCTCATTACACCATTTACCGATCAGATAAGTTTATTTTATATTTTGATAGAGCAGACATTTCTGAATGCAAAAGTAGCAAATGTGTATTTTTTTTTTCTTTTTTCTTGTTTTATTTTTAATGGGGCAAAAGAAGGTTGATTTGAACTTTTGTATTTTTTTAAAACTTTTTTTTTTTTTTTACTATGTTCAATAGTACCCTTTAGGAGACTTGAAGCTGCGATTGTCTGATCGCCTGTGCTATATATACATGGCAATGCTTCAGCACTTCTATGTGTAGCAAAAATCACTATCTCCTATAAGGAGTTAACAGGTGGATCAGGATGACAGACACAGATGCGGGCTCAGCGACGGATCCCGCATGAAAAGCAGAGACATGGCCGATGACATAAATATATGTCATCGGAAGTAAAGAGGTTACCGTCGTTTTAATTTTTATTTCATAAATCAATAGCACACATGATAATAAGCAACTTCTTTCTCCTGGACTGATCGTTCATTCTAAAAAAAAAATTCTCAATTCACGGGTAAAATCTGTATTCAGTCAAAACAGATTGTTACATTATTGAGATAAGTGATGGTGGTTGGTGCTGATAAGATTCTATGTAGAGGGGAGGAAGTAGGAAGAGCAAAAGACAGTTCCTCCAGCCTCCTTTCCCCTCCCTTCTACATAGAATCTTAGGAGATGACGGTTGTTGTTTTTTTATATGATTTTATGAAGAAGGGAGAGGAGAGGAGGAGGGAGATGCTCGGTCTCTTGTTCTTCCCTCCTCTTCCTCCTTCCTTCCCTCCACATGGAATCTTATGAGTATAAACTGTCATCACTAATCTCAATAATGTAAAAATCTATGTATAGGGGTGGGAGGAGAAGTAGAAAAAAAGGAAAACTCTAGGAGAACTAGATACAGCTTTTGCAGAGTGAATTCAGACACTAAAGGTCCTTCTACAGCTTTTGAACAAAATCAGCAAAACCCACTGACCATCTAACGAGTATGGGGTCCGACCAACTCTTTAGGATCAGACATGCAATTTCAACCACCGAACCTTCTGTTTCCATCTGCTCTCCCCATTGAAAATATAAGAAGTCTTGGCCAAGCGTGAAAGTCTATGGAAAAGTCGGGAGAGACAGCCATTGGCCAACGACTATGGAAAGCACATGGGCACCATAAGGCACCTGTATACTTAGTCAAGATGAGCATCACATATAAACTTCAATGAGATAATAAAAAACAAAAGAACAAAAAACATGATAGAAATGAGATTTCTCATTAGCATTGGTGCGATCATGGAACTAGGTGGTCATTACACCTATAAATGTTGATGTTGACAACTAACTTTTTGGAATTTCCATTCCAGTAAAAAAGTCAACTAGGCTCCCAAATTTTTTTCTACAGGAAATCAACGCCTCAAACTTGGCAAGATTCCCAAATATTCACATCGTTTTCAAAACAATTTTTGGTAATGAGAGTGGTGGAAAGCTCTGAGTGATTTTGGAGTTTTATTTCTGGGCAGATAGAAGGTGGATTGTTATATTTAACCTATCTTATCTTAAAATTACAGCTTTCCAATATTAGAACCTCTACTGCAGGACTTCATAAAAAGTGACGACAAGAATCTGAGTATTGAGAAATTTCAAACCAATTATATTGGGACTTCAGGGCTTTATACCAGTTTCTGATTAATAGCGGCTTTCCAATTGAGAAAAAAATGAACATATTAAAAAATGGATTTTGCTGTAATAAAGCAATTGTTATCTTCTGCATTTGAAGGACTTCTGCCACTTAAAAGTTAAGTCTTCTACAAATCGATGCTTCAATCTTTATTCCCCTTTTTTTGCATAATAGTTTTACTTTAGCAGGTTATATAAATGGGCTTTCTGGTATGTAAAATCATGGTAATGGTAAATATAATTACCATAATACAATTATCAGGAATCAATGTGCTCTCTTTAAGGTAGATCTATCATCAGATTTTAGAATACACATTGAATGACTGTTTAATCGAAATATTAAGATGAGCACTTCATGAGTCCAGCTAGAGAGTGAGAGAACTCATGAGTCCAAGTGTATTTAGTCTCCACCTACGCAGGCTGACAGACAACTGCAGCTTGTACCGAGCAGTTTGAGATCTCATCGGCAGGAAGGACGTTTAGGAGCAGTCAATCAGGCTAGGTGGGCAGAGACTGAGTTTACACTTTCAAAATAGATTTTAAATCCATTTTGACATGTGTGGTTACCTTAAATATTACCAGTCTCACCAGGTCTAAAATATCTATTTAATAAAGTATGCACTTTGTATTTCAAAAGCTAGTGACAGAGAATGTCTACCCATAAATGTCATTTATTGTATCCAAATACAGTGGGGAAATTAAGTATTTGATACACTGCCGATTTTGCAAGTTTTCCCACCTACAAAAGAATGGAGAGGTCAGTAATTTTTATCGTAGGTACACTTCACCTGTGAGAGACAGAATCTAAGAATAAAAACCAGAAAATCATAAAATTCTGGCTCTCACAGACCTGTTAGTTTTTCTTTAAGAAGCCATCCTACTCTGCATTCATTACCTGTATTAATTGCACCTGTTTGAACTCGTTACCTGTATAAAAGACACCTGTCCACACACTCAATCATTCACACTCCAACCTCTTCCCCATGGCCAAGACCAAAGAGCTGTCTAAGGACACCAGGGACAAAATTGTAGGCCTGCATAAGGCTGGGATGGGCCAAAGGACAATAGGCAAGCAGCTTAGTGAGAAGGCAACAACTCTTGGCACAATTATTAGAAAATGGAAGAAACACAAGATAACTGTCAATCTTCCTCGGTCTGGGGCTCCATGCAAGATCTTGCCTCATGGGATAAGGATGATTCTGAGAAAGGTCAGGAATCAGCCCAGGACTACACGGGAGGACTTGGTCATTGACCTTAAGAGAGCTGGGACCACAGTCTCAAACATTACCGTTAGGAACACACTACGGCGTCATGGATTAAAATCCTGCAGGGAACGCAATGTCCTCCTGCTCACGCCTGTACAAGTCCAGGCCCGTTTGATCATCTGGATGATCGAGAGGAGGCATGGCAGTAGGTCATGTGGTCAGATGAGACCAAAACAGAACTTTTTGGTATCAACTCCAGTCGCCGGATTAGGGGGAAGAAGAAGGATGAGTACAACCCCAAGAACACCATCCCAACACCGTGAAGCATGGTGGGGGAAAAATCATACTTTGGGGGTGCTTTTCTGCAAAGGGGACAGGATGATGGCACGGTATTGAAGGAAGGATGAATGGGGTCATAGATAGCGAGATTTTGGCCAACAACTTCCTTCCTTCAGTAAGAGCATTGAAGATGGGTTGTGGCTGGGTCTTCCACCATGACAATGACCCAAAACACACAGCCAGGGTGGCTAAGGAGTTGCTCCATAAGAAGTTTTTGAAGGTCCTAGAGTTTCATAGCCAGTCTCCAGACCTGAACCCAATAGAAAATTTTTGGAGGGAGCTGAAACTCAATGTTGCCCAGTGACAGTCCCGAAACCTGAAAGATCTGGAGAAGATCTGTATGGAGGAGTGGGTCAAAATATCAAATGCAGTGTGTGCAAACTTGGTCAAGAACTACAGGAAACGTCTGTCCTCTGTAATTGCAAACAAAGGTTTCTGCACCAAATATTAAGTTCGGTTTTTGAATTGTATCAAATACTTATTTCACGCAATAAAATGCTAATTAATTATGTAAAAATCATACAATGTGATTTTTTTCCAGATTCTGTCTCTCACGGTTGAAGTGTACCTACGATAAAAATTACAGAACTCTCCATTCTTTGTAGGTGGAAAAACTTTCAAAATCGTCAGTGTATCAAATACTTATTTTCTCCACTGTAGGTTTCTAATTCTGCGCTGATTAATATACAGTACAACTTTATAGGTCTTGTACTTCTCCAGCTGACATCAGTCCACTTGGAAAATAGGGCAGAATTTTACTCCAAAAATCTGCACTTATGAAAAATCCAGCAGTTAAACAGTGATTAACACCTGTCCTGAGGTATAGTGGAATTAATGCTACAAAAATCCAAAATATGCAAATAAAGTGGATTAATATTCAGCAGTGGAGAGCAGCGGCTAAGTATAATGTATCAGGGACTTGGGTAGAATAAGCTTTTTCAATTGTAATAAAATGACTTGCCAGCCGCCCACAAGGATAACGCTCTCTCCACATAAATCCAGGCCAGAAATTCACTTAAAAACCAAATCGCCGAGTACCTGTACAAATTCTCCGGAGAACTTACAGCTTCATATCACTGCAATGAGATTTTCTCTACTTGGGTGATCACTTCAGTAAAATGAAAAGCTTCAAGTTCCCAATCTATGGAATTTAGATCTTTAATTTTAGTAGAAACCGACCGGTTCTCTCAGAAATAATAGCTACAGGATTTCTTTTATACCGAGCGTTGGCTCCAAAATAATTGCAATTTACAAGTACAGGATGTATGAGGAATGGCTTCTGTATGTAGCACACAGCAAACCGTGCATCATGGTGGCAGACATTGCGGCGTGGTAGTCCCATGTCCTCCAGAACCTATTCTTGCGATGTTTGCTTCCGCGACAAGGCGCTGCTGTATTCATTCTGCAGGCAACGCGGGTGATGGTGGAGACATCAAGACTCGAAGATCTGGTTGGCACCGGCTCCATCTAGAGTGTCCAACATTACAAAAAGAAAAAAGAAGCACTCACCATCCCAAATTGATCCTTTATTGCTTCATTTGAAAGACCTAAAATTGGTTGCAGATCTGTACTTTATTCCGGTATGCAGTGTATAATTTTAAGGTCCCAAATAATCCATCCACCACTTCTAGGGCTCTCACACTTTCACCTTCAGGATTTATTGATTATTATGATTGTGCTTTATTTTTCCTATTGTTGTGTTTTGGGGACTGTGGCTTTAAATAAGATCTTATTAGCGTAGTCATTCACAAAGATCTGTTACTACTGACTGACTGCTAGACAGCTGCGATGGATACGGTATATCACAATGGACATTTTTTTATGCTGACATCTACCATCAGGGGAGAGTCAAGAGGCTTTTATCCATATAAAATTGTTTGCCTGATCCTTCTAAAGCAGGTTTGGTTAATTCTTCCTTTATGTATATGGGCAGCTTAGAAGAGGTCACCAGGTCAAAAGTGTCCAGTTTTCGTCCCCATTTTATCACAGCTGCACCTAAGTATTCCATTTGTTGTTGTTGTTTTTAATCTGCAAAATGGATCCAGAATTATGGAACTTTTTATGTTTTATGGTCTTTACAAAGGGGGCGTTATTCACAGGGTAATATTAGGAAAGAACATGAAAATTGGCAATAAATAAAAAAGCCAATATGGAATATTCAGGGGAGCGGCGGGAATAAAAGAAGAACAAAATCTGGCCACTTTTGACCTTGTGACTGGTCCTTTAAGTGAGCCACGGACATGTATACTGGCCCTATTCTGGTCAAACTGTAGTTTCTTAGGGCTATCAAAGGGGTTTTCTTTAAGACGCATTCATCTCTATTGACTATTAACTAAATAATGATAAAAGTAAGACTGCTGTGGGTTTCACAGTTAGGATCTCCACCAAACCATGGGACTCTAGATCCTCCATTCCACCCAAGCCACAAGACTGGAGTCAGAGGGGGTTAGAATGGAGAGGCGATCAAGTATGCAACCTGACGGTCAATGCTCGATCACCATTTGATCTACTCTTTGGGCCAACGGGGTAGGGAGTTCCATCGTTCTTGTGATTAGTGGGGATCCCATGGGTCAAAAACCAACAGATCTAACATCAACCCAGTGGACTGGTGATAAACTTCTGGATTGAATACTGCTTTAAAGAGGTGGCCTGAAATACAAATGATGCAATAATCGAAACTATTTTCTAATATACTTTAATTAAAAATTCTCTATCTTTCCCTAACCGCATTATCTAGCTGATTTTCTTTACCCCCACCCACTTTCTTTTTGATGACCTATGTTTTGAAGATAGATAGTCAAACAAAGCATCATCAGGGCAGAGGCTGCGGTCATTCCTGCAGCCTCTACCCCCTCCCTGAAACAAAGCGTCATCAGTGAGCTTCGTTTCAGGTCCTGGGCTAGTCCCTGTACGATGTGCACTGTGTATATTGACAGTGCACTCACTCGCCAGCTCAGATCAGCAATAACAAACGGGCAACAGAGCACACTGTCAGTATGTGTTGTAAGACAAATACCTGGCTTGTAGAGACCAGTGCTACCTCCACAAGTGTAGTTAAGGAAGGATAGGAAATTTTTTAATCAGGTATATAAGAAAACAGTTTACATTATGGCATTAAATAGATAGGCATTTAGGAAAAAAAGAATTTTTATTTTGGACAACCCCTTTACTTGACTACTTTGTCTGTACAATAGCTGTATGTATACTATGTATAAGATATATGCTCAGTTGTGCTGCAGAAAGGTAGCTGATTTTGAACATAATTTCTATTTTTCAATAAAAAAAAATGCATGCAAAAGATCAAAATGCAGAATATTTTTATTCTTATTGTTTTCTTTTTTTTTTTTTGGTAAATTAAAGCTTTAGGTAATAATATTCCGTTACTCCATAACCTCCTGCCGCTACAAATAGACATAAAAAAACACCTATTAGCGACACTGCGGATCTAAACTAAGAATAACATAAAAGTGAAACGTAAAGTATGAAAGAGATAAAAATGGCATAAAAATAACCTGGGGATCCAACTGCCGGCCCTGCATCTGTGTCCATAACTCCTGTTGAGAAGTAAGCAGATATTGTACAAAGCCTTAATTGACTGCCCACATACATACGCCGTCACCAGCTGACACTTGCAGGCTATAGAAATGATGACTGGTTGTTAAGTTACTTTCCGCTGATCGAGATGAAAAATACAGTGCGACGTACTGAGTAAGTTCAATCACCACCGCATCTGTGATGTGGAGAGGGATCAGCCCTTATAGCTGAGAAGGTTTTTCTCCCACGGCTATGAAATAAAAAAAATAAGTGCAATCGTTCTTTGCATTAAATATATGAGAACTGGATTTTAATATCTTTTTAAAAACAAATTGCAACCATGCGACAATTTAATTCATAACACAACAGTCATTGCATTTATATAGGTTGCTGTTGAGTTACACTTTTCTGAATCTGTATCTCTATCGGCATTTAAACGCAAAATGGATCTCTATCTGCATTTAGCCATCTTTGTCACTTCCCTCTTCCCATCCCATGACGTATTATCACATAACAGATCCAGCTCGGGTATATGGAGTGGGCTCAGGAGCTGAGCCTGCTCCACACATGGTAGATTCCAGTGGTCTTACACAGAGAACATCTGCCTCTAGCAGAAGCGACCTGAGAGACATCTGATCGCTGCTAATGAATGACAGTGGTATTTAAGCAGTGCAATCCTGCCTAGGCGTTTTTTTTCTGGACTTCCATCGGCCCACCATGATGCAGGATGCCACGGCAGCCAGGAGCATGCTGAAAGCCCTTGTTGCTGCCATGTTGGTTCCCCTGTGAAGCCCAACTTGTGGCTGAGCTTTATAGCAGACCATGATTAGGACTATACACCGTGTGCACAATTATCAGGCAAGTGAGTATTTTGACCACATCATCATTTTTATGGGGATTTTCCACCTCCGCGCCGTATAAACTTGAATGCTGATTGGATAAAGCAGATCAGGTGACGTATATTTGTGTAATGAGGGAGGTGCGGCCTAAGGATAAAAAGCCCTTTTTTCAAGGTGTGCAGAATTATTAGGCAGCTTGTTTTCTTCAAAATGAGCCAAAACATATTTAAACGGCTCATGAAAAGTCATAAATTGTAACTAGACTTAAGAGGGATGCCCCAGTCTCGAAATTGCTACAATATTGAGGCGTGATCACAGAACCATCAAAAGTTTTTGAAAACAGTCAACAGGGTCAGAAAAAAACAAAAACATATTATTGGTCAAATTTTTGAGAAGAATCAAACATGAAGCGACCTGGAAGCCATTATCCCCCAGTGCTGTCACATTACAGAACTGCAACCTCCCTGGAGGACCCAGAAGTACAAAGCGTTCAGTGCTCAGAGACACGGGTGCCGCACCTTTAGTAAAGTGGCCGGATACCTTCATAATCCTATTAACCTGCAGAGTAAAATTAGCCCTATATCTGCAGGTATAAGATAATTATTAAAGAATAATGACACAGTCCCTTTCTCTTCTGACCTACACCTTGTTGAGAACATGGCCATTTCTTATATAGTATAAGGCTATGAGCCCACGATGCAGAAATTAAGCAGAAAATTTCAGCTTTATTTCTGCATCTCCTAGCCCAGAAAAACGCATGCGGAATTTGACACGTGTTTTTCACGCGTTTTTCACATGCGGAATTGCCTTGCGTTTTCTAATGCATTGTAGATGGCAATTCCACATGCGTAAACGCACAAATAATGGGCATGCTGCGGAATTTTCCACATTTTCCGCATTGAAATTGCGGATTTACATTGGGGACCATGGGAGGATTACCCAGCGTTTCCCAAGCGTTTACGCTGCAAAAATTCCGCAGCAAAAACGCTTGAAAAACGCATCGTGGGCACGGACCCTAAATGTCAGAGGTTGGAATGGAACGCCCCTTCAAGGCTCTGGTCACATGTCCGATCAAACATTCCAATTTATACAGTATGTCTGTTCCTAAAAAGGAAAAGGGGCCGGTTTTACAGACCAGCAGAAAAAGTTTTGCATGCAGGATTTTTTTTTTTATTTCAATACCTTCTAAAAATCATACTCCACAATGGGGGCCCTCTGCTCCTGTTTGCATGACTGAATGCAGCAAAAGAGTGTCAGAGTGGACATGTGCACAGTGCCTAACACACATTTTGTCCACCATGATCTTTTTTTCTTATTATTTATTTTATTATTAAAATATAAAAGCATCATAATTATTTTTAAAAATTATTTATTCTCTTTATATTTATTAAATCTGATCTTCCTTCCAGATGTATTCTAATAAGGTTAATGTCAACCCGATGGCTTGATACTATCAAGATAAGGGCAGAGAAGACCCTGGTTGTCCTATCTAGACTTGCACAAGATTGATCTTCCTACAGATCGTTCATCTATCAAGTCTCCATGGTTCGAGATCGAATCGAAAGCCATTAAAAGGAAAAAAAAGAGTTCTTTGCTTGCAGAAAAAATACATAAATAAAACAAAAAGAATCTTAAAACATAAAGTTGTACTTTAATTATATTATCTTTTTACAACTAACCAAATAAAAGTTTATAAAATCCTACATAGCAGAACTGTAGGAGAGTTAGTGCTTCGGATACATAGTATTCATTAGCGTGACGTTCAGCCTTCCTAGTACTGGACAGTATGGAGGTGGCACTGCCAAGAGACAGATCAGAAATCCAGTAGGAGGAGGATATGGCGCTGACAGCTCCAATGACTCACTCATCTCTCTTTAGGAAACAAGTCAGGGGCACAGTCCTCCCCATATGAGGCTTTTGGTCAGGATTTAGTCCTCCACACTAGCAGGAAGTTACGACTTCATTATACCGCTCCATACGTGATCACCTGTGACCCGCTCCAGCGGTTAAACTGCAAGATTTCACATAAAATTCACAGCTACCCAACGGAGTACGGACAATGTATGTAAATGACAGTATTTCTCACTTTAATGAGAATTTGAAAGTTCGCACTCTTTTTTTCTTTAAAAGATTCTGGGGGCATTTTTTTAACTTAGTTGCTTGTATATCATAAAAAATCTTGCACCATTTTCTTTCTATAGCCTTTGTGTCATAGTCTATTACAGTCTACCAAATGAGTTAACTGAGAATCTATCAGCAAGCTGTTCTGAGGGGAGAGTTTATAGCTAGAGATGAGCAGACTCGAACGGGGGTCGTACCGGCCACCCAGTGTCCAGTGCTTAACTCCGAACATGGACTTCTCCCAGAAGTCCGTTTTAGTGTTCGTAGTTCCAGAAGAGACTGAGAGACCCCCACAACCATTTTACAGCAACAAAGTTCAGGTCTCCATGGACTTCTATGGGGTTCGGGATGAAGTTCGGGTACAGTTCCGTCACCCGAACTGAACTTTGGACAAAAGCTTGGTAGAACCCGAACATCCACGGGTCCGCTCATCCCTATTTCTAACTCTTATCTTCCTTCATTTTAGCTCCTTTCAACTGATTTATGACCACATGTAGGTTGAGCTGATATTTGCTGTCATTATTCAGCTGAGACGAGATGAGATGATAAAAGATATGAGTTAACTGAGAATCTGTCAGTGAACTTATTCTGATGGGAGAGTTTATAGCCCTTATCTTTTTATTTCTTTGGAATTCTCAGTTAATGACCACAGGTCGACTTTCACGTGGTCATAAATCAGCTGAGATGAGCTCAAGAGGAGGAAGATTAGAGCTATAAACTCTCCTGTCAGAAGAAACTCACTGATGGATTCCCAGTTGACTTATTCTC
The DNA here is from genome assembly GCF_046119375.1 of Phyllobates terribilis. Lineage (NCBI taxonomy): Eukaryota > Metazoa > Chordata > Amphibia > Anura > Dendrobatidae > Phyllobates > Phyllobates terribilis. The sequence continues at coordinate 107,296,737 of NW_027362764.1, read as the reverse complement.
AAGACAACAATAGTGAGCTCATTTTGACAGGAGAATTTATTATCTTTCTTCTTCTGAGCTTATCTCAGCTGATTTATGACCACAAAGTTCAGCTTAAAAAGGAGGTTCATGCTCCCCAAACCACGGAAAGCATGAATTAGACAATGGAGGAGCTATTGCAGTTGTGTAAGTTTTACTTTGAAAAACTGCTATATTTCAGAGAAAACATAATTTATAAAGCCAGACAGGGACTGTTTCTCAATGACCGGTCCAAAAGGCTGATCCTTGTGGATACTGCTTGCCCCACTCGCCTAAGCAGACAGGATTTTCCATATTTGTCTGTATAGAGAGAGACCTGTCAATCTAAGGGAGAGGGACAAGGAGAAGCCGCCTCGGACTAGTCATCAGAGAGGCACTGTTCCCAGTCGGCTTATCAAAGAATCTTTTCTGTCAACGCCACAGTGTTTCAGAGTAAAACATATATGGCTGCAGCATGAATCTTCTGAAAGGCTATGAAGAAAGTGTTCACAACATCTATCTTCCTTTTGATCTCCTCTCAGCTCTCTCTTTAACTTTTATGTGGTTATAAATCAGCTCGGAGGAGTGCAGAAGAAGGAAGGTAAAATTTATAAACTCTCCTGGCACAATGAGCTCACCAACAGATTCTCAGTTAACTCACTCTGCAGCCAGCAGGTAGTCATGTGTAATAATGAGAAATGAAAGCGGGAAAAAGTATTGTACACACTTACTGAAAGTTATTTAATATTAATACTTCGTATAAAAGCCTTTGTTGGTGTCGACAGCTTCAAAACACCTCCTATATGGAGAAATTAGTCGCACGCATTGCTCAGGTGTGATTTTGGCCCATTCCTCTAGTGTACGAAATACACTTCCCACAACTTATTCTACCGCTGTGTACTGTACTGAGATTTTAGCTCTGAAGCCTACAGAGCTATAAATGCAGCTCTGTTCTATAATACCGGCCATAGCTCAGCACAATCAATAGCAATTCAATGTATTACAGGGAATTAGTCAGCTTGTAAAAATGCTATTTATCAGCAGATATAGGGTTAATCTGTAGGTAGTGTTCCAAAGCTGCCAGGCCACTTTAATGAAAGTGCGGCTAGAATTTATTGTAATTCCTCCCGGGAGCCATCAGCTTTCAGTCATTGGGGTGTGCATGGAGCGGCTACAGTCACCACTCGCTGCACGGCTCACTATAGTGTGAGCGGTGACTATAATCACGCCCTGACATATTGATTAACGGCTCACTCTGAAGAACCAGCTGACAATGACTGAAAGCCGGAGGCTCAAGGGAGAAAAGAAGTTAATTTTCTCCCAATAGCCGAACTTTCAGTACGGCAGATTGACTCTATATCGGAAAGTAATGTTTTCCAAGGTGGAAGGTTCCTTTAGATAGTTACACAACTATTTTTTACATTAACATTACATATAAATTGTATGACGTATGATACATTTACCTCTAGAATTGAAATTCAGTTATGAAGTTTGTTAAGTGATAAAAAAAAAATGTGAAAAATATTCAAAGAGACAAAACACGCCACTTTCCTATCATGATGTAACATTTTGCCTATGAAATATCAAAGTGCTGTCAGTTTATTGCAGTCTTTCTGGCTAATCAAGTGCATCCTTGTAAGAAGTAGAACAGTGCAGGAAAAGATGAAGAAAAACAGGATTCTGAAGATAAAAAAAAAAGGGAATGTGTGGTCGGGTATCTGAGCCAATTTGTAATGAAGAGAAAAAACTTTCTTCCTGTGACTGATCCCCCTAATGAGACATAAGGATGTGTACACTCTGACTGACCTCCTCATTGCGCCTTTGATGTGCGTCAACAAATAAAGTTTAGAAGTTACAGTCTCTTTCTAAGAAAATGATGTACAATACAAAGTTATACTGTAGTACCGTGTTAGAAAAATCAATGTAAAATACTTTTATGCCCAAAAATTACAAAAGTATTCTCGGAGTGATCCCTTTATTGGCTAACCAGAAAAAAAAATAGCTTTCATAGCACAGAGGCTCCTTCCTCAGGCAATATTGCAAATGTATTTGTAATGTTTGTAAATTTACCTGAGGAAGGAGCCTCTGTGCTCTGAAAGCTTGCATATTTATAATATATATATATATATATATATATATATATATATATATATATATATATGTGTGTGTGTGTGTGTGTGTGTGTGTGTGTGTGTGTGTGTGTGTGTGTGTGTGTGTGTGTGTGTGTGTGTGTGTGTGTGTGTGTGTGTGTGTGTGTGTGTGTGTGTGTGTGTATATATATATATATATATATATATATATATATATATATATATATATATATATATATATATATATATATATATATATATATATATTTTTTTTTTTTTTTTTTTTTCTGGTTAGCCAAAAAAGGTATCACTCCGAGAATACGTTTGTAATTTTTGGGCATACAAGTATTTACACAGATTTTCTAAGAAAATAAAAGTCCTGGCGAAACATCAAGCAACCAACTCAAGACATAAGAAAATTACAAGACATGGTACCTGCATTAAATATTCTATCATTAAACAATTGCCTAATTCTACTCATAATGGCCCAATCTTCACATAATACAATCACTGAGTTCTAATTACACAACACCACGGACTGATGAGAAGAACACTTCTGCTACGTCTGCAGCATTCATCTGGCCCGGTATTATGTCATGGATTGCCCTGTAATCTAATTCATTAATTTTAATTATACGAGTATTACTTAAAGGGAATCTGTCACTTACTGGGCTGCTTGCTGCAGTTTTGATAAAATCACTGTTTTCTCTGATGCTGATCTACCAGTTCTCTGAATGCGGAGCTCTGTACAACCCCGCCCACACCACTGATTAGCCGATTTCTATGTGCATAGGCAGAAGTCTGCCAATCAGTGGTGGGGCGGGGCTATAAAGAGCTCATGAATATGGAGGACCACATGGCACAAGACAACTAGTCCTCTATTGATAATCTCCTGCTGATAAAACACTGATTTTAATGAAACAACAACAAGAAGCCCAGTAAGTGACAAATCTCTGAAATCAGGGTCTCAGCCCCTACACCATACAGCTCTCAAATTACATTACAAATACTAGGACACAGATTCCCTTTAAAATGTAATGGTTTTCAGATTCCCAAAAGCTATAAATAAATGGGAAAAAAACAAGGAATCAATTGATCTCTGAGCTCTATGTATACTATGCCTGATGAAGAGACCTGAGTAGTCTCGAAAGCTTGCAATTTGTTACCATCTTTTCAGTTAGCCATTAAAAGGTATCAACCACTGAGGACTCTCAAACCTAAATATTTTTCTATCTACTGGCTAACACGGTACAAGAATATATATTTTCCCTGAGCTCTATGTCAAATACATGGTTGGAACAAGGTAAATCCATTGTGACCCACCATGAGAGAGTCAAGACAGATATATGGCACATGGCGATTGCTGGGCCCACCAATGCCCCCTGCATTGCAGGTTACAGTCAACTTGAAAAATGCATCATCATAGAAATATCCTAGGAGGCGCTGTTGTAGTCACCCGGCCATGCAGCCAAACACAGGTACCAGCAGCCCAGTGACAGTTGTCGTCATCTCGCAGTCGGTGCAGACCACAGAGCGGCCGGTGCTTGATCCAGGGAGTAAACGACAGGCAAGTATGACAATTTGTTAATTTTATAGAATTAGATGAGTATAGGTGTTTCTATTTTAAAGGGGGCAAACATGAGGAATGAGAAGGGTTGTCCTAGTAGTGGACAGGTCCTTTACGGCTCATGCAGATGCCTGTGCAAATTGGTCCAAGCATAGACCACCAATGTACGGACTTGGCCGACCTGAGCCTCAGCCTCATAGAAATATATGAATATATAGTCACACTATGGTCGGGAAAGCCGCGGCCAGTCCATGCATTGTGGATTGAGATTGGACTGAAATCCACAGACATCTGAATGAGCCCCGATACTGTCCCAATCAGAGATGTGTAGGGACTAGTCTTGAGCGAGTATGTTCTATTAACCCTTTCGCCAAGTATGCTCGGGCCGAGCTCCGAGTATTTACAGCTGCTCGGTGATATGGTTGAATCGCTCCCGTGTGCATGATTTGCAACTGTTTGACAGTTTTATTACATGTGAGGAATGTGTAAGAAATAGACATTCCTCACATGTAATAAAGCTGTCAAACAGTTGCAAATCATGCACACGGGAGCGATTCAACCATATCACCGAGCAGCTGTAAATACTCGGAGCTCGGCCAGAGCATACTCAGACAGAACATACTCGCTCAACCCTAGTAGGGACACAAGGGGAATGGTACTGTAGCTCGATGTTGTCCATTTATTCATACATTTCTAGGCGCAATAATAGGGGAACAGCACGATGCAGAGTTTTAAAAAATAAAAAGAAACTCGGGAACTACATGGGGAAAACAAGTGTTTAATAAAAGTGACATGTGAGAAGTAGCGGCAGATCCTTCAGTGCAGGGTATAAAGGAGACTTGTGTCTTGTGCTGTTCCGCAGACTATGACCTGTATCCATCAAGGAAGACAGGATAAGGTAAGGCAGGAATGCCCGGCTTATAGTCAGTACAATCCTTGGGTAAACAGCATGCAATTGTACCGGCCGATGTTTTTTGGTTATGCGGTAACTTATTAACATTTTATTAATTATGTCTCATTGTATCTCTCGTGTTATCTGTTACTTAATACCGCGGACTGATCACTTTTGCAATTTAAGCAAATTTGAACAGGTGCAATGCAAACACGGATTACACGGGATGACACCGCTAAGCACATACCACACGGGTTCAAGCGTCGCTGCAGAAAGTTCAAGTGTCAATTAATCAGATTTCTAAACATGTTAAAGTGACCAAGCGAGGACCAGGTACCATCCGAGGGAAAAGGACCAATACTTTTCTCAGGTGTCATCCCAGTTGCTTCCGTTTTTTTTTTTTTTTTGTGTCTCATCCCTGTTTTTACTTCCCACAGAAGCAGGGAAACTGTCCAAACTTTTTTTTTATCTATAACCTCTTAACAATGGATGAAAGTAGGATGTGTGAACGTAGCCTAACTTACCTGTTACATCCCCCGCTACTCCAGCGCCACCATTCACTTAAGGACCAAGACCAGTGATTGTTTGCAGTGGTCAAGTTTGTCGATAAGATATCAGAGCAGCGGGGAACACTGACATAGTGGGGGATATAACAGGTAAGTAATGCTGCTTATGGTTGATTCCCCAAAACCACTTCAAGGGTAATCCATCATCGGATTTCACCATATAAACTGCATATATTACTAGATATGGGCAGCACGGTGGCTCAGTGGTTAGCACTATTGCTTTGCAGCGCTGGGGTCCTGGGTTCAAATCCCACCAAGGACAACATCTGCAAGGAGTTTGTATGTTCTCCCTGTGTTTGCAGCCGGCATGGATTTATAGTAGTGTGACCAAGTTAGTTTAAAAAAAAAAAAAGAATAAGAATGGTAAAAAATAAAAAAATAAAGCTTATACTCACCTTCCGATGTCCTCCCAGTGTTTTCTCCGCCGCGTCTGGTCTCTTGTACTGCTCACCGTGGTGTGATGGACCTGCGGTGACGTCATTGAGTCATGTGACAGGTCACATGACTCAATGACGTCATGGCAGGTCCTTCACAACACCGCGACCCATGCAGCAGATCAGACGAAGGGGAAAAAACACCGGGAGGACATCGGAAAGGGAGTATAAGCTTTATTTTTTATTTTAAATTCTTTTTTTTAACAGTTTCTATGGTACCTGGGTCTGGATGAGAGTCTCCTCTCCCCCAGACCTGGGTATCATCCGCACATTGAACCATGTGATATGCGCTTGTGCACATGTAGTGATGCGGATGTCACGCAGTCCAATGCAAGTCAATGGCAGCGATTACGCTGCGTGTCCGCAAAATTAATCGACATGCCGCAGATTTTTTAGCGCAGCATAAATGCTGCGGAAAAATATGCAGCATGGGCACTGACATTGCGGCTTGTCATTGGGGACCATGGGGGACGGATTATCAAGCGTTTCCCAAGCGTTTACGCTGCGTAAATTCCGCAGCATAAACGCTTGGAAAATGCAGCCTTAGGCCCCGTTCACATGTCCGATTTTCACATACATGTTAATACATCCGTTAATGTATTTATTTTGTGGATGTGTGGGGGAGAAAGAATACGACATTCATGATACTCTATGAACTATTTGAAATGTCCATTATTTTGTAAATTAATGGGTCCACTAAACACAAAAATATATCCAAGTTTTGACCTTTCTTGGAAGATTTATTTTGGATCTCCATCTCACACAGTAAATTTACACGCTGAGGAGTTTGTTGCTGAGGCTTCTACTACTAATTCACGTAAAACAATCACATTCAGATGAATGGAATTTCAGACGCAGAAATTGTGCGCGGCTCCTAACGTTATGGCGCTCTCGTTGCAGAACTATTTCGCCACTTACAACCTCTTTTAATTGTGGTTTTAACTCACATGAGGCAGCGGTTAAGGAAAGCACAATGTCAGCTTGTGGCTGTGGCTACATTGGTCACAGGTCGCATGACTAAAGATCGCTTTGTGCCGCTGCTACAATGAAGCGTAATGCAGGTGAATATGGTCGCACTGCGGCTGCGACAAACAAGTCACAAAGAATCGGAACCAGTAGGATTTTTTGCCACCTGCTTGTTGTGATTGTGGTTCCTTGCTGGTCTCAATGTGACCCCATTCACTTACACTGAGGTCTGATGTTGTCACGGGTGTGTCCGGCGTAATAGACAGTCGCTCTGGATCTGGTTGTAGAAGGTCCCTGCGCTTGGCATTGCAGACACCTTCTTAATCCTTCTTCCTTTAAGACCAAGCGGCGACCTCCCTCCTGCTGCTGATTGACACATCCTTGCATGGGAGTTAAAAACTCTCAGCTTGCTCCAGGCAATTGCCGATGATACTTCTATGTACCATTGTGCAGGCTTGGAGCACTAGCTGTTGGCTGACTTCTTCTCTGGTGCCCTTGGAGGACAGTTGGCATTTCCCCTCTGGTGTCTGCTTAAGCTATGTTTTCCCCCTTTGTTTGTCTACCCGGTTGTCTTTAGTTTGCAGTGGGGCCTGGCCCCTCACCCCTCCCCCTCCCTGTCTAGGGCCTAGCCTAGGGTAGGTAGGGTGATATTAGATCTACCTATTGGTCTCCACTCCCCCTTTTCCTAGTGTTTGGGCTTCCTCCTCCTCTTCCCTTTGTGTTGCACTGAGTCTTTTCCACACCTTGCGTGACAGATGTAGCAGCGGCACGGAGTGGTCTTTGGTCACTAGACTGGTGTTGCAGCCAAAGCGGCAGTGTAGATCCGAGCCAGGGTATTGGGACCACTGAAGCATATCGTAATTATTCAGCAATAAGTCTACAAATCTGAAGGTAGAAGTGGGAATCCCGCTCTTTACCATTTTGTGCTTGTTGAAATCACCATCACAAGGCAAGAAAAACTACATTGCCTTCACAACGCAGCGCCATCAATCAGCGGCTGGGACATTCATTGGGCTGTCAGGATCTTTCACCAGTTACTTGTTCTCTACAGAATTGTCAGATAGAGGTTCTGTACTTGGGATAACAAAAATGACAAATTGCAGAACAGGAAAAAAAAAAAGAGCAGCAAAACGAGGAGTATCTGCTGGTAAATAAGACTCCGATCCATTGCCTGCCATTATAATCCAGCCCAACTGTGAGGGGGACACGCTGCACCCAACCACGACAATGGACGGGCCAGGAGAGGAGCGATCGCTCGGTAACTCCTCTATATTACACTCATGGGTATGAAAGTGGGAATTTAAGGGGAAGCTTCACTGGTGGCAAGAAAGAGTTAAGCCTGAGCACTGAGGACTCACATTTTACGAGACAATATTCTGTCGGACGAAAATAAGTATATTGCACATATAGAAAAATAATTCTAACACACGGCACAGGCCACACTGCCGTAATATCCATTTAATGCGCATTTAGAAAGGCAAGAGTTAAAGGGAACCTGTCAGGTATCTTAAAGGGGTTGCCCATTTTCAGAAAACTTTCTACGGCAGTTAGAAAAAAACAACTAATCACTAATCAGAGTATTAGTTACCCTCCCCGAGTCCAGCGGATGCGCTCTGCTGCTGCCCCAGTTTGCAGAGCTGATCACATATTGTCATCGCTGCAGCCAATCACTAAGCTCAGCAGTTCTGCCAATGTAGACAGCTGCTGAAACTCACTGATAAGCTGCAGCATTGCTGCAGACAAACAGAGACTAGGGCTGCGGAGGACAATCGGCTCTGGATTCAGGGAGGCTAAGTAATATTCAGTTTGTTTTTTTGGTTTTATAACAACTGCAATTTAAAGCAGAAGAGTTTCAGAAAGGGGACAACCCCTTTAAGGCCCCATTAAGTGACCCAGCCATATTGCTGAAATTTCATGAAGCCCTTTATGCCCCCAAACAAAAGTTAACTTTTAAGCTAAAACCACTTTTAATGTGTGGCTCCGATCAGTGAGACCCCCACCAATAGCCAGAATAATGTTTTACGCTTGATCAAACCAATGGATGTGCCTGTTGGGCGTTTTCCTCTTTGAGGTCTAAAAGGGCTGCCAGTCCCGTAGAGAATAAAAGGAGCGACAGCTCATGTGTGACTAGTGCTCCATCCAAAGGGACGGGGCTCAGGTCCACTGTACTGGCGATCGGGGGGTGGTATGAGCAGTCAGCCCCCCACCAATATAGTAGTTATATCTTTGCTGGCTGGAAAGTATCATCTCTGCCAGAACACAAGGAAAACATCTGCACAACACAGATGCATGAAAGTGGATTTGTGTGCTCAGCTCTGACAATGGAAAAATCAGTTTAGCCATAGAGGGGGGTTGACGTCAGTGCAGTCAGTACTGTGATCCCGCACCGCATCTTGTTAGCCATGAAATGTCGCCCATGCTGAACTCACGCCGGTACTCCGTGTTCAGCTCCCGTCACGTGTCCATGCACAGCACATTGTCGTAACGCTAATTAGAACAAGGCGCTGTGACAGCGTGGTGCCAGTGACAAGGGGAACAGTGCCGTCATCATTTCAGATGTGATTGTTTAGTAAAAACTCGTATTCCCTATAATTGAACAATTTTTTGAAGTATCATCCCCTAGAGCTCCTCTGTTATTCCTCCTAGAAGTGTATGAATAAATTAATAATTGGATGTCATCAGTCGGGGGGGGAGAGTTGCCCCTACATGTGATGACATTGTCCAATCAGTGCTGCCAGTCCCTAACAGATCCGGAACTGGACTAGTTTGGAGGTAATAGCCCTCCGCTGGGCTTGACCTAGCTAATATGCCAAGTGCAAACAAGGCTTATAAACTTATTTTTGACACATTGAAATAAGTTTATAGCACATGAAGGAGTTTATTGCAGCCATAGGCTTACATAAAGTTTTAGGATATGTTCACACATGGCATTTTTGCAGTGTATTTTGTGAAGCATATGTTTTGAGTAAGAAAAAGCGTTTTACGCTACCAGAGATAACCAAATAAAAAAACAAACTGAGTATATACACTTTAGTAAGTAAATATTACAGGTAAATAACATAGGGTACTTAGTTAACACTAGTTTGATAAAAAAAAAAAAAGCGTAAAAGCCATCCCACCAGGACAAGGTGACCCAATCGGTGCGGTCCCATCTCTAGTACTAAAAGCTCAGGTTAACGAAGTGTTAACTAAGTACCCTATGTTATTCACATGTACTAATACTATTTACTTATCGATACTTACTACAGGGTATATGCTCATTTTGTTTTTTTTTCTTTGGTTTTGTCTGTTAAATGGCCACAGTGTGAACGTGCACCTACACATAGCAGGTATACCAAATTATGCTCCAGCTCATTTTTTGGTTTTGTTGTAGTTTCTTGTACTTTTTGTAAACTGGGGTGTGGATCCCCTCTTAGGCATTAGCTTCCCATAGTCAGGTTTCTGAACCGTCAGGCTTGGGTCCTGCTCTGTCCCATCTATACGGAGGTCGGCTGACACAAGCTGAGGTTTTAATAATAAAAGATAGAATTGTCCCGATTGGGTACACCTTGTCGTGGTGGGATGGCTTTTATGATCAAAATAGCATTAACTAAGTCACCTATGTTATTTACATGTACTATTACTATTTATTTACTACAGGGTATATGCTCATTTTGCTTTTTTCTTGGATTTTGTATGATTATTGGCCACAGTGTGAACCTGACCCTACACATTGCACGCTTACCAACTTATGTTCCGGCTCATTTATTTGGTTTTGTTTTACAGTACCAACATAATCAAATGAGATTTCTGAAATCTCATGCACCCGCTGTTTTTTTTTTCCATGCTCATTACAAGCATGTCAATTCTTTCAGCGTTTTTGCTGCACTTTTCACCCATTCAAGTGAATGTGTGGGGAAAAAAGCAAGTAAATATGCTGCAAAAAACACAGGGAAAAAACGAGACAAAATATGCACATATTCTACGCACGTGTGAACATGCCCTTAGTCGTGGTTTAGGAGGGGGTAGGGTAGCTGACAGGTTACTGTTAAAAATAAGCCACAAGTCTATGGACAAAGAGGACCATGTATTTCCACCCCATCCACAACAATCTCACATTTATGTGGACCTCTGATTATTCCAGGACTTCTCCCATTAGGGAAAACAGATTGACTGGATTTTCCACTGTTTGTTCCCTTGTTTCCCTTTCTTGTGACCATTAGATAGGCTGACATCATCGGACACATCACAGCCATGACTCAGTACTGAAATCTCCAGCAAACAATGTTCAGAAAAGTCACAGAACTTTTCTCCAGGCAGACGTCATCACTAAGATCACTGTTCTGCGCAGAAGGATCTCATTTGATTGCATATTTGTATTTATTCCTGGATGTGGGATCGTCTCTGCTGCCATAATGAAATATGAGCCGCAGACTCGGAGGCCATTTCTGTACTCATTATCCTGCCATACTCAATAACATAGATAAAATGACTTGAATTTCCAAGCAATTTCTTGAAGAAAAACTTCTCCCAACCAGGAAAGTAATCTCGTTATATTCAATAAGGCGACTGCAGCAAAACATTTATACGTTTGAATTACACAGCGTTTCAGGCTGCTGATCCTCCAAGCCCCAATGCCGTGACCTTTGGTGATAGACAGCCCGGCATTTATTACAAATACATTTGATTTTATATTAGGGTAAGAAAAACAAAAAAACTAGGATGAAGTAAGTATTAATCAGTTTTCAGTAATGCGAGTAGGAATCCAAGCAATTTACTGGACATTGCTGCTGAAACACCCAGTGTGTGATGCTCAGGTTGTGACTGCAGAGCGCGGCGGGTCAGGAATGTGGCGCAGAGGGATCGGAACCCGGTTTGTTTTATCACAGGAGGTGACATCATCTCATTCCAGCTCTGAAAGCAACTGGCTGGAAATGATTAAGGGCACCAGTGATAATCTGTAACCCTTTCCTTACTCACTGAGCCAATATGGGTGCCCAAATGGAGAACTACAAATAGGTCATTACTGAGAAAATCATTCAGCTAGGATCGGCTTTCCAATTATTTCCCATTTAGTACTGGAAAGACTCATAACATTGGAATGAGAAGCAGTAAGCAATCTGCTTCATACGGAAAAAAAGATAAAAGAGGAGGAAGAATACCGAAAAGGGGACCTGAGGAAGGGCAAATGGACAAAGATCGATCGATAATGTCAGCTATAGATAAAGGTTAAGATAGATAGATATGAGGATAGATAGATATGTGGATAGATAGATTTGTGGATGGATGGATGGATACAATAGTAGATACATAGATAGATAGATAGACAGATAGACAGACAGATAGATATAGAAAGACAGATATAGAGGGATATAGATAGACAGATAAATAGATATAGAAAGATGTAATTGTGGAGATCTTGTAAGGGCTTGGGAGGGTTATATATAACAATTATTTACAATTTGGAATAATCAAACAAGAACCCGCACTAACAAGTCCTAAAACGTAACTTTTATTATAAATTCAAATAGTGGGGTAATACGAAATATGAAACATCCTGCCCCTGTATTGCCCAAAAGATTCTAATATACTGTAGAGGCAATTACCAATATATCACTTAGTGACACCTCGGGGTGTCATAATTTTGGCACATAGGACAGTTTTTACTGGATCACATGTTCCCCAATATGTTTCACCGCAGATGCGGCGTCATCAGGGGATTTGACGATAGCTAGAATTCTAGCTGTAGGTGGGAGGGTTCACTGAACGATTTCGCCATGTGAAGGGTGCACCCACCACCAGTGTTTAGTTTGAACAGACATTTTGTGCAGACAGACTGCATATAATATATAATTTAATGATTTTGTTTCGATGCCGGAGTAGGAGTCAGTAATTCTGTACATACTCCGATTCCACAACCCTGCCTACACGCTAGACCAATGGTTGTCAGCGTTCCTAAGCCAAGTATCATTCCCTTCTGAAATAAATTACACCAAGTACCCCTAAACATTTTAAATTAAAAACCACAATATGCGAACAGTGCGCGTACTCCCTAGAGACATGGCGTTTACCCCCCGGGGCAGATACTTGTAGCAAAGTGTGAGAACTCAGGCTCAGGTATAAAATCCCAGTGATACAAACCAGGGCTGTGGAGTCAGAGTCATGGAGTCGGTGTCCATTTTGGTGAAGTCGGAGTTGATATAAAGTGAACAGACTCAGACTCCTAAAATATATAATAAATTGGGTTCAGTAGTACAATGCAGGATGTACTGTAAGTGTTTTCATAAGAATTTGGGAAAGTTGTGAAATGTCTTATAAATGTCTCTTCTGTTCCTGATCTAAGGATTTAGGTTTTTAGTTGAGATGAATCTGTGCTGCTCTTTATGTACCCGCTCAGTAGTGAGGCAGGGCTGCACTTTATGTACACGCTCAGTAGTGAGGCAGGGCTGCACTGTATGTACCCGCTCAGTAGTGAGGCCGTGCTGCACTTTATGTACCCGCTCAGTAGTGAGGCCGTGCTGCACTTTATGTACCCGCTCAGTAGTGAGGCAGGGCTGCACTTTATGTACCCGCTCAGTAGTGAGGCAGGGCTGCACTTTATGTACCCGCTCAGTAGTGAGGCAGGGCTGCACTTTATGTACCCGCTCAGTAGTGAGGCAGGGCTGCACTTTATGTACCCGCTCAGTAGTGAGGCAGGGCTGCACTTTATGTACCCGCTCAGTAGTGAGGCAGGGCTGCACTTTATGTACCCGCTCAGTAGTGAGGCAGGGCTGCACTTTATGTACCCGCTCAGTAGTGAGGCTGTGCTGCACTTTATGTACCCGCTCAGTAGTGAGGCAGGGCTGCACTTTATGTACCCGCTCAGTAGTGAGGCAGGGCTGCACTTTATGTACCCGCTCAGTAGTGAGGCAGGGCTGCACTTTATGTACCCGCTGAGTAGTGAGGCAGGGCTGTACTTTATGTACCCGCTCAGTAGTGAGGCCGTGCTGCACTTTATGTACCCGCTCAGTAGTGAGGCAGGGCTGCACTTTATGTACCCGCTCAGTAGTGAGGCAGGGCTGCACTTTATGTACCCGCTCAGTAGTGAGGCAGGGCTGCACTTTATGTACCCGCTCAGTAGTGAGGCAGGGCTGTGGAGTCGGAGTCGGAAGTCAAGGAAATTGAGGAGTCTTGGTTGAAGAGACTCCACAGCCCTGATACATTATAAACGGTACAATAAATAAAGAAAATCAATCCTCAATCACAACATTTTATTTATTGACATTGTTCAAACTTGTACAAAAACGCTTTCCTCCATATTAATTGTGTCTTCCAGGAATTGTGAACCATCTTTAAAAAGCCCCTGCACGCATCACAGTAATGTGCCATCCCACAAGTCATAGATGTGCTGCACAACCAGCGGTATGGCGGCATACAACATATATGTGACATAGGCTGCGTATAAACTCTAGTCACATGTGACAAATAGGGATCAGTAGTTTATATGGGTCGGCCCTATACTAAAGGGATACTTGGAGCATTCCCAAATGGGAATTCCTCCCCCGTCAGATAACGCTGCTCAGCAGTGATGCTTCACTTCCCACAATCCTAATATAAGGCACTATAAGATAAAAATATTCATGATATCATGCAGGAAAGCAAGCTGTGACATGGGGTCAGCTGGATGGACGGCGTACAGTCAGCAGCGCAGCCGATTTTCCATGACACTATGTTGCCGCACACCTGGATTTTCTAGCCCCACATAAACATAATGGATATGATAAAATCCAATGTATTTACACAGGTGCTATTCCGCTCGCCATGTATTTTCCTAAGCGAACCTGTGACACAGATTCCTGGCAAGATTATGAAATCGTTGCCGGACGTCAACAAATATAATAAATTCAAAATTCAATAAAAATGTTCAATTTTATATCCGGAAATTCATTCAGGTGTCAGAAAAAAAGGTTTTAGGATATCTGCAGAAAACCAAGCTGAATCCACGGCAAGTGTTACTTTTGCCTTTTATATCACCACTTGCTCTGGATTTTTCACTCACAAATCCACAATAAGCTACACATGTATATAATCTTAGAGTGGCCAGGCGTTTTGAAGAGAACCTGTCACCATAAATATGTAAAAAAAAAGTCCTGGTATAAATGCTGCTGTTCTACTGATTCTGTCACTGTTTTTCCATTATTCCTGCCCCTCTATGTTCCCGAGATATGGCCTCCTCTTCCCAAGATATGGCCCCCTCCTCCCGAGACATGGCCCCCTCCTCCCGAGACATGGCCTCCACTTCCCGAGACAAAGCCCCCTTTTCCCGAGACATGGCCCCCTCCTCCCGAGACATGGCCCCCTCCTCCCGAGACATGGCCCCCTCCTCCCGAGACATGGCCCCCTCCTCCCGAGACATGGCCCCCTCCTCCCGAGACATGGCCCCCTCCTCCCGAGACATGGCCCCCTCCTCCCGAGACATGGCCTCCACTTCCCGAGACATGGCCCCCTCCTCCCGAGACATGGCCCCCTCCTCCCGAAACATGGCCCCCTCCTCCCGAAACATGGCCCCCTCCTCCCGAAACATGGCCCCCTCCTCCCGAGACATGGCCCCCTCCTCCCGAGACATGGCCCCCTCCTCCCGAGACATGGCCCCCTCCTCCCGAGACATGGCCCCCTCCTCCCGAGACATGGCCCCCTCCTCCCGAGACATGGCCCCCTCCTCCCGAGACATGGCCTCCACTTCCCGAGACATGGCCCCCTTTTCCCGAGACATGGCCCCCTCCTCCCGAGACATGGCCCCCTCCTCCCGATACATGGCCCCCTCCTCCCGAGACATGGCCCCCTCCTCCCGAGACATGGCCCCCTCCTCCCGAAACATGGCCCCCTCCTCCCGAGACATGGCCCCCTCCTCCCGAGACATGGCCCCCTCCTCCCGAGACATGGCCCCCTCCTCCCGAGACATGGCCCCCTCCTCCCGAGACATGGCCCCCTCCTCCCGGAACATGGCCCCCTCCTCCCGGAACATGGCCCCCTCCTCCAGAGATATGGCCCCCTCCTCCCTACATAATTTTTTTTTTTTTTAGCCAAGCGGATGTGATAGAAGCGTGATATTTAAAAAAGTTGTCAACCATTCACAATAGTCTACTAGAACCACACCCATTTGGCTAAAAAAGACTAGATTTATACTTAGGGAAGAAGCAGTAATATCTCAGGAGCGAAGAGGTACAGAAAGAAAACAAAAAACAACAGAAATGTTTAAAAGGGAATCTGACAGCAAGTTTTTGCCACCTAATCCAAGAGCATAATGTAGAGACAGAGACCCTGAAGCCAGCAATGTGTCACTTACTGAGCTGCTTCCTGTAGTTTTGATAAAAATCATTGTTTTAATCAGCAGGAAATTATCATTAGAGGACTAGTAAACCTGCTGTAAGTAGGTCTTCATGGTCATGAGCTCTATGTAACCCGCCTCTACCATTGACTGGAAAATCTGTGCACACTGTGCATAGGCAGAAAGCTGGGGCCTATTATAGTGTATACTGGTTGGCCTGCGACGTTGTCCACGTTTTTCATTTTGGCCCTCTGTGTGTTTGAGCTTGACATCTCTGCACTAAACCTTATGCTGTGAAAAGTCACTGCAATGCTTGAGCAGTAGAAGAACCCAGCATGCTTGAAACGCACACACTACACTCCCACACAAAATACTATTATAAGAAAAATCATAGAAACGCTGCATCGTTTTTAGACAAAAATAGATGCCCTATGAGTACTATTATATTAGCAGCTGTTTTCTTTGCTACGTAACCTTAGATTTAGTGTCCCTTTAAAAAGTTGCATCAGATATATTGTCAATAAATGTATAATTTATAGAAATAACAACATAGCCCTATATCTAGCTTTATAGGACTATACTTTGGATATAAGGCCGTATCTGTCCACGCACCGAATATGTGTGTGCACCAGAGCCCACCAGCCCATGCAGTCAGAGGAATCTGCAGCATTAGAGAACGGCTCTTTGGGGCAATTACTTGATATATGATGTGAGAATAGTCGTCGATAAAGTCTTAAGTGTTGCGGAGTCAGTTCTGCTACACCGAGGACCTGGGTGGACTACAGTAATATTCTTCAGCTTTCCAGCAACCAAATCATTAATAAGAAAAGGAGCTGTGGATGCTTATTCCATTTTCCAATATACAATATTACTATTGCCAGTGTCTAAATACACTCAAGTATTACGGCATCTTGTAAAACTGCACTGATGTGGATAGTGACCAATGACAAACATGGGAATCTCTGAAAAAAATGACTTGGGGGGCCAACATTGATTGGGCTACCAACAAAGCACACCATTAAACTATGTGCTTGGTGTGGAGGTGTTTTTACACAATTGGCCTTTAAGGGGAATTTATCAGCAGGTTTTTCCTATTTAATCTGAGAGCACTATAATGTAGGGGCAGAAAGTATCAGGGATGTGTTACTTGCTCAGCAGCTTGCTGTAGTTTCAATACAATCAGTGTTTTAGCAGGAGATTATCACTGCAGGACTAGGTCTCACATGCCAGGCAGTCCAGTTAATCTGTGTAACCCCACCCCCACCATTGATTGTACAGTGTACACAGAAAGCAGCCAATCAGGGGTGTGAGAGGGGTTATACACAGCTCAACATTCTGAGCACTGCTACATCTATAGCAGAGAAAACTGGGATTCTATCGAAACTGCACCAAGCAGCCCTGTAAGTGATACATCACTGGAATCAGGCTCACTGCCCCTACATCACGCAGCTCTCAGATTATATAAGAAAAACCTTCTGCCAGATTCCTTTTAATGGTTGGTGACAGAAAGCAATATGAGAAAGATGCATACAACCTCCAGTGAGTCACCAATATCCATGACCATGATGCTACCTCAATTCTGCTATATAGGCTCAGAACTTAATGCATAAATGTTCCCTCCTCATTCAAAAGTGGCCAGACGGAAGGGATGATTGTGAAAGGAAGAAAGAAGGGAAGAAAGAAGGGGAAAAAAGAAGGGAAAAAAGAAGGGAAAAAAGAAGGGAAAAAAGAAGGGAAAAAAGAAGGGAAGAAAGAAGGGAAGAAAGAAGGGAAGAAAGAAGGGAAGAAAGAAGGGAAGAAAGAAGGGAAGAAAGAAGGGAAGAAAGAAGGGAAGAAAGAAGGGAAGAAAGAATGGAGTGTTACTTATCCCAGGCTGATCTGATGGTCTGCATTGGAACCAGAAATGATGATGTTCCCTCCATAGTTAGATCAGAAAAAGTTTACTTTCCATCCAGTGATGGGCCATATCGGCTGAACTTGCATTCTGGCTTTGAGGGCTGCCTCTTTTCTTTTTTGCACCACTGACTTCGGAAATGTTGGGTTACTAAGACTAGACCCACTGAGTTGGTGACCACCTTGATACGAATTTTATCCCTAGAGTGCTGTTCTCCCTATGTTTTATTTTATCCTATATTATTTCCTGTGGTCCCATGACTAATATATATACACTACTCAAAAAAATAAAGGGAACACTTAAACAACAGAATATAACTCCAAGTAAATCAAACTTCTGTGAAATCAAACTGTCCACTTAGGAAGCAACACTGATTGACAATCAATTTCATATGCTGTTGTGCAAATGGAATAGACAATAGATGGAAATTATTGGCAATTATCAAGACACCCTCAATAAAGGAGTGGTTCTGCAGGTGGGGACCAGACCACATCTCAGTACCAATGCTTTCTGGCTGATGTTTTGGTCACTTCTGAATGTTGGTTGTGCTTTCACACTCGTGTTAGCATGAGACAGACTCTACAACCCACAGAAGTTGCCCAAGTAGTGCAGCTCATCCAGGATGGCACATCAATGCGAGCTGTGGCAAGAAGGTTTGCTGTGTCCGTCAGCGTAGTGTCCAGTGGCTGGTGGCGCTACCAGGAGACAGGCCAGTACACCAGGAGATGTGGAGGGGGCCGTAGGAGGGCAACAACCAAGCAGCAGGACCGCTACCTCCGCCTTTGTGCAAGGAGGAACAGGAGGAGCACTGCCAGAGCCCTGCAAAATGACCTCCAGCAGGCCACAAATGTGCATGTGTCTGCACAAACGGTTAGAAACCGACTCCATGACTGTGGTATGAGGGCCCGACGTCCACAGATGGGGGTTGTGCTCACAGCCCAACACCGTGCAGGACGCTTGGCATTTGCCACAGAACACCAGGATTGGCAAAGTCGCCACTGGCACCCTGTGCTCTTCACAGATGAAAGCAGGTTCACACTGAGCACATGTGACAGACGAGACAGAGTCTGGAGACGCCGTGGAGAGTGATCTGCTGCCTGCAACATCCTTCAGCATGACCGGTTTGGCAGTTAGGTACCGAGATGAGATCCTCAGACCCCTTGTGAGACCATATGCTGGTGCGGTTGGCCCTGGGTTCCTCTTAATGCAGGACAATGCCAAGTGTCCTGCACGGTGTTGGGCTGTGAGAACAACCCCCATCTGTGGATGTCGGGCCCTCGTACCACCCTCATGGAGTCGGTTTCTAACCGTTTGTGCAAACACATGCACATTTGTGGCCCGCTGGAGGTCATTTTGCAGGGCTCTGGCAGTGCTCTGGCAGTGCTCCTCCTGTTCCTCCTTGCACAAAGGCGGAGGTAACGGTCCTGCTGCTGGGTTGTTGCCCTTCTATGGCTCCCTCCACATCTCCTGGTATCTGCTCCATGCTCTGTACACTGTGCTGACAGACACAGCTACCCTTCTTTCCACAGCTCGCACTGATGTGCCATCCTGGATGAACTGCACTACCTGAGCAACTTCTGTGGGTTGTACTGTAGACACCGCCTCATGCTACTGTACCTCTAGGGGTGAGAGCAATGGCAAAATGAAAAAGTGACCAAAACAACAGCCAAACAGGATGAGAACAGAGAAATGGTCTGTGGTCACCACCTGCAGAACCGCTCCTTTATAGGGGGTATCTTGCTAATTGCCGATCATTTCTACCAGTTGTCTGTTCCATTTGCACAACAGCAGGAGAAATTGATTCACAATCAGTGTTGCTTCATAACTGGACAGGTAGATTTCACAGAAGTGTTATTGACTTGGAGTTACATTGTGTTGTTTAAGTGTTCCCTTTATGTTTTTGAGCAGTGCATATATATATATATTAGTCATGGGACCACGGAGGCCACTGATTGGCTGCAGGGTCAGGTGAATCAAAACCAAAAAATGACCAGAGCATATTTTGGTATAAGTACAACGTATAGGAGTGCATTCACACTGTGGCCTTTTAACAGACAGAACCTAAGATAAAACAAAATGAGCAAATACCCTGTAATAAATAAATAGTAATAGTACATATAATAAAATGGGGTACTTAGCTGACACTATTTTGGCTGAACAAGTGTAAAAATCCATCCCACCGCGACAAGGTGTACCCAATTGGGACAGTACACAATATCCGTGACCAAAATAGGGTACTTAGCTAACACTATTTTGATTAAACAAGAGTAAAAGCCATCCCACTGCGACAAGGTGTACCCAATTGGGACGGTACCCAATATCTGTGTCCAAAATAGGGTACTTAGCTAACAATATTTTGATCAAACAAGTGTAAAAGCCATCTCACCATGACAAGGTGAACCCAATCGGGAGAGTACCTAACTCTTGTAGTTCACCTGTGTGAATGGGACTTAATCACTTCCAATTGCCACACTGAGACCACCGGGTCAGCCAAGTTAGTGCAGGATTGTTCTGAAAGTGAAAAGAATAACTATTTATTTTAATACTTTGCCTTCCTTCTGGCCACTTTCGAAAAAGCGGTGGAAAACCCCTTTAAGAATAGTAATGAATTTAGCATGATGCTCCATAAATTAATGTATCACAAGAAAGATTTATCTAATATGAAACATGAAAAAAATATCCTAAACACTGTAGATAGATATGATATCATCGGACTAAGAGTAGTCCACTAGTGGTATAAAGAAATATTTTCCCCTCAATATACAGTATGGAAATTTACGCCATTATCTTGAATATATTCCAAAGCAACAGGTCAAGAGGTAGAATATTGTTAATCACACAGTAGATTATGGATGAAATTTTATAGCTTGATTTCTTCCCTTCAGATTTCCATTAAAGGTAATTACAAATGCAGCAGAGAAGTCTTCATCTGTCCGACGCCCAGATCAATCAGAACAAAGCTTCTGAAGTGCGCTCCGCCAGACGATCCAGCTCCTCGTCAACAGATGGTACACTTGCCACTCAAGTTTAGAAGGTCTGGACTGTCCTGCTAATGAGATTTAATCAAAGTCGCGTATTATGGCCTCGAGGTATTTCACTAAACCTGATGATGCCCCACAATTATAACTATCCTACTGGTAGAGCTGAGCAAAGCATAAAAGAAGTCAAGAGGCGTACACTTCACCAACACCAGAGCTCCATGGGATGAAAAATGTGCTGTGCCATATGGCGCTTGCAGAAAATACATGACTCATTCACTATTAAAGATTAAAAAAAATTACTAAAATCAAACAAGACAATTAAGGTATATTTAGACGGGAAGAACTCGACTATATAGAAGCCAATCTTTGCTTGTTTATGGTCCTAATCACAAGGGCTAATACAAACACTATTCATCGAACAGGAGATAACTTACTGTTACTGATCTTGAAAACGGGGCTCTGGGACCAGATAACCGAGCTCTGCAGAGTCTGTCTTGAGGGGCGAATGCTCAACCTCCGCTCCATTTATGGTCTATGGTACTGCCACAAAAAGCCGAGTGCTGTACTAAGCTTTCTCGGGCAGTCCCATAGACACTTCATATTTTGGAAGTAACCCTTTCATACAATCGTTCTATCCTCGTGTTGTCGGCAGCACATACCCTGTTAACATGAGGCAATGGGCTGTTGACAATGATGATTATTTCTATGCCACTATAAACGATTCTATCTGCTGACGAACGATTGTTGTGTCTGTTCCTCAGCAGATTGGTGCCGTGTGTAGACAAGTCAATGATCAGGGACATTCTTAGGAGCTTTCCATTATCAGCCCATGGAAATAGACAAAAAAAATGAAAAAAAAAAAAAAGGATAGGCAACTCTGTCCCTGATGATTTCTACTTCCCTAACCTTCGTCGTAGCTCGATTACAAGGACATGAGCAGCATGACATGACTAGCCTTAAAAATAAAAACTTTTGCAATACAATGCCCGACTTTTTTTTTATACAATGTAGCAAAGCCAGCTAGTTTAGGGTTAAACCCTAGCTCCACAGCTTCTCATTAGATCACCTGGCTAGCCACATAACTAGGCTAGCTGTTCTTCTTAGACCCTCTTCACACGTCCATATAATACCGATACAGGAAAAAACGGTACCGGTGTCATCAGTGTTTTGTATTAGTGTGCCATCCGTGAGACATCTATTTTTTTTTTTCCGGTATGGCTTAAGAAAAATCAATCTATAGCTTCTCCTATAATATGCAATGTTAAACACGTACAGCACACGGATGACACACTGATGCCATCCATGTTCTATACGTGCTTTACACCGACCCATAGACTTGTGTTGGCCATTGTCATCTGTGCTACTGGGAAAAAAAAAAGGACATATAATGGGATTATAATGGGTACGCGTGGAATTCGCGAAAAAACATGCCACAGGTACCTGAAACACGGACATGTGAAGGGGGACTTAGTCTGTAGGCTCAAGGAAGCTGAACAGACTGGATGTGTCTTGGAACTACAGAGAGAGACAGGCCAGAATGCCTCTGAGAAGAGCCTGCACAGGCCGTGTGCACCAAACTGCAGGTATCACTAGTGGCTATGGACAATAGCTGTTTAGTTTGACCGAGCTCGGGCTAGCTCAGCCGTGTATGAGTAGCCAGGGTCTGTTCTGTTTAGTTAGCAACTGGAGAAGGCTAGGGATTTACGTTTTTTTTGGTGCTGTACAACCTGTGGAAAGAAGTAAGAACTGCACGTGTTTGGACTAAAACTGCATTGCCTGTGTGAACGCTACCGAAGGCCTAATGCCTACCAGAGAGAGTGAATCCCTACAATCTACAATATATAATATATATATTGCCAGGTACAACTAGTATATAATATATATATTAGTTGTTTTTTTTCACTCATCTGGGAATTCTCAAACCAAGAGGAAATGCAAAAAAAAGACACATCTGTATGTTCCACCATGCTTTGCCACACAATCTAAACCAGAGCTTTTAACACGGTGGCCACTATATGGCCTTACTTTCCTACAAAGCAATGCCATGTTGACCGCAGCTGTCTGTATCACTTCTCCCAATCGTAATACATATCATGGATGGAGGAAATTTGGCTGTGTGCACGAGGCCTTACATTATATTACATAAATCACCCCAGACTTAATATTTAGGGGCAGTCAATGAAAACTGTCAATGACATGAATATACTATAAATCAGCCACATTTCTTCTTTGCTTCAATACATAAAAGTTAAGGTTTTCGCTATATAGCATGGCGAGATATGGAAAAATGTTTTGAATCCATGGCAAATAGAATAGTTTGCATCTAAAAATGGCCGCAGACTTGATAAGGGTCTGCTTACATGTGTCTTATTTATCTCCACTGTTCAGATTCATTTTCAGATAATGGAAATAACAAAATGGTCTCAAAAGGCGCCAATCAAACCCATTGACAATAATAGAGTCCACTGGGGTCTGTAGCGCTACGTGCTGCTCTATTTTATCCAACATTTTGGACCGAATTTCCAAATGAAGAATCTACCGCAGAACTAAACAAAGCCTAATGTAAGAGCTGTATACTTGTTATGTCTGGCTGATCCAAATGGGAAAAACAGGACAATGTGCACAGTGTCGGACTGGGTTGGCAACGGCCCACCAGTAACATTGATTCTTGGGGTCCACTGTTCAGTTACATGCTAAAATAACCTGACCCTAATACACAATATTGTGTAATATTAATTTGGCTAGCTTGTTTAATGAATGATTAGATAATACCCTTTTCTGCAAATTGTGAATGAAGTGTAATAGCAATACTGATTAACACTCCTTCACAGGGGCGGCCTACCGGAGGTTTCTCCTATTACCCTGTGGCCAGTCCAACCCTGAATGAATACATTGATGCGCCAATAGATTTTAATTACTAAATGCTAAAATAATCATTCTGCCATACATATATCGGTACGTAAAATTCTGCAGCCCCAAGCATATTTAAACGTGTAAAAGACTACACTTTTTAACATTTTTTAAGGGCAGTCTATGGCACCTATTCTCATATGTTAGGGGATATGTATTACGGCGCAGTCGTAGACGGTTGGGACTTACTGCGTCCACAGGTTTGTGTGTGATATTGCACTCAATTCACATTAATTTCAATAGATGCTAACCTGCAATACCAGACACAATCTATGGGAAGATGTGGGACTGTTTCTCACAGAAAGTAGAAAGTTTTTTTGTTTTTTTTTTAAGACGTGTGCCACTTCTCTAAGGAGTTACATATTACATTTGCATAGATTATATGGCTTCTTGGTATCTTCATATGGGACCAAACAATATAATTCTGTATCTAAACATATAAGACCCAATCTATATGTAATAAGGGGTCTGCCCCATGTACACTAGAATTTATTTAGAGGCCATTCCCTCGGACACCTGCTCCGGCAAAGCGCCATATAAATGTCCGTCCTTCACAATGGACGTCCAGTCATCCCTCAGCGCGGTGAGCGCTTGGCAGCTCATTTTTTTACCAAGACTCAGGGCAAGGTTGATATGTTTATAGAGAAACCCATTTCCAGAGTAATCTAAAGTCAGTCTAAGCCAACACAAGGGGAACAAAACCGAGCTGGCATTGCAAGCGTTAACTTCCATCTATCCAGAATTCCTGTGCAAGCATTGATTTTACACACGCTCGAAAAAAAAGAGAACAGCTGCCACTTGTCAAAGCACAAACCAAACCTTCCAGCATACGCCCTTCCCAAACACGTCCAGCCGTTTCACACCCAACTGCCGCCATGCCACACCGGCCCTGGGCGCTCACAAAACCAATGTGTCTCTTGCAGGGAGGGCGACAACATTATCTGTCACCTGGTCGGACATTCGGCTGTCACAGGGCAAAACAAATACCAGCAGAATGCAAAGTGCACACAGATCTGGGGAAAGTAAACCCAAAAGAGATGACTTTTACACCCTGGTAACAAAAATTTACGGTATTTTTTAAGTCTACGTTCAGACTTGAATTTTGATACTTCATTTGTCCAGTTTTTAGGAAAGGACAAAATTAATGTAAAAAAAAGTGTCCGTTGCATAATTGATGCAAAGGTTAGCGGAGAGAGGTTCATTTTGCTTCAGTTTTTGGGACCAAAGAAAAAATTTGTCATGTTGCTTTTTTTTTTTTTTGTTTGTTTGTTTTTTGTTTCCTCTCCATCCGAGAAAAATCAATCCGATTATGCTAACTCAGACTCTAATCAGAGTAGGATCAGATTTTCTCGGAGGTCGAGTAAAAAAAAAAAAAGTTTCTCCATCTTCTTCTTTCTGTCAGTCCATGAAAATCAGACTGCACTCAGATGTCACCCGAGTGCAGTCCAATTTTTTTTCACAGACCCATAGACATGAATGGGCGAGTACCATCCGATTCATGGAGGCAAATCGTGCATGCTGCGAATGTTTTCCTCGGAAAAATATGGACGTAGAATAACATGCGGACACGTGCAATCCATAAAAAACCACTGATAGCATTTAACAGACATTAAACGGAACACCAAATAATTAATGGGTTCTGTCTGATTCTGCATGAATCCGTTATGCAAATGACCTGTTTTTTACTTTACTCCATTATTCAAAACGGAACATCAAAAAGCAAATGTGACTGCAGAATTAGTAGCTTTGACTCCAGTTTGGTACAACTTTACATCCGCTGATACACTGTAGCAAACAGCAGAAGAAATATTTGGGCTGCACTGAGAACAATTGCATCTATCCTCCTACTTTCATACCTAATGTTATCCAATGTCTGGACCAAATGTATATAAAAACATACACTCCGTTGCGATGCCCCAATTGTGAAAATACCCACTTGCCTGACTTCATTAACAATGTGCCCTAAACCGAAAGATTGCCTGTCAGATCTCCTAACATATCTATTTTATTAAAGGGAAAATAGTCAGCGGGACTTCTTCCCCCACAAACTATATGAACATGTAGCTCTTTCAAAGACAAGCCCAGGAATACCTGTACATGGCCAGTCCGTTCCTCCATTACTGAGAAATCAGCGTTTTAGTCAATGAGGAAATGAGGCTGAAGGACTATGGTTGATCTGTCACTCCAGCCTCTGTCACTCCAGCTCTATTCCCCGCCCACCGCGGGGAATAGAGCTCTGGGTGGAGAATAGAGCTGGAGTGACAGAGGCTTCAGATCTACCATACTTCACCCTCATTTGCATATCAATTCAAACGCTGATTTCTCACTAAAGGAGGAATGGACTGGCCATGTACAGGTATTGCTGGACTTGTCTTTGAAAGAGCTACATGTGCATATAAGTAGTTTGGGTGTGAAACCCTGCTGACAGATTCCCTTTAAATACTTGTTCCTGAATTGATATTTCATGAACAATAATTCTATTCTTAGAAATTTGTAATGCAATGTTCCTCTGTTATTCCGCCTAGAAATTTGTGAATAAAATGACAGTTGAGGGTTCACCCACTGACAAAGAAAATGGCAATACTCAGAATTTTTCATAAATATTCAGAAGAGGAAGCGGCAGAACAGAGTTTTTAAAAAAATGCCCCAGACTTACATGGGGAATGCAAACATTTACTAAAACAGTCATGTCATAAGTGTTCCTCCTTACCTCCTTAAAATAATTTGTCACCATGAAGAATTCCTTTAAACCTAATCTGTCAGCAGGTTTTTTGCTACCTAATCTGAGAGCAGCATAATGTAGAGACAGAGACCCTGATTCCAGTGATGTGTCACTTACTGGGCTGCATGTTGTATTTTTGCTAAAATTACTGTTTTAATCAGCAAGAAATTATCACTAGAGGACTAGTAAACCTGCTGCCATTTAGTCCAACCCCGCCCCCACCAACGATTGGCAGCTTTCTGCCTATACACAGCATACATAAAAGGCCGCCAAATCAGAGGAGGGGTCTAAGAACTAGTAGATCTGCAGCAGATTAAAAACTGTTTTATCAAAACCAGTAAAGTGACATATCGCTGGAATCAGGGTCTCTGTCGCTACATCATGTTGCTCTCAGATGGCTTGTGACAGATTCCCTTTAAAAAAAATACATTCATTTTCAAAAAAATACATTTTTTTTTAATTTTATCAGTTATTAGTGGCACTGATCCATGCAGATTCGGCACTGCACACATCTCGCAGATCCGGAGCACGAATCACATGTTAATCTTAATTTCCGTAGCTTTTAGGCCATCATTATCTTCCTGTGGGGATTACAAGGTCTGTACATTAAAGTTCAGTCAGACGTAATCTTTTCATAACCAGTATGTATTTTCAGCTCTAAACTGTCAGCATGTGTCCAACGTGGAGATATTTATAGCTCAGGAACCTAAATCCATGATTTAGGAGCACAGTTTCCCCTACCTTACCCCTCGGAGCTTTATGACGCAGTGCAAGCACAGCGCTACCTGCTAATTCCAGCTAAACTGCTAAAAGTGAACACGCCAGAGTCAACACTGAAACCCAACATATTCAGAGATCTTGGTCGCTTGCTAAAACTGCCCGGCCCGCATCTGTCTTTTTCAGTCAAATTAACACAGCAACCCTGTACTGTGACTAATCTACACCGGAAAATAGATCCACTCTCAGGCATGTTAAAATGGAATGAAATGCAGGGCCTGCTGGAGAGAGCTGTCATGTAACATTACCAAACCATTGGCTTTCAATTGGCTAAATAGCTTTAACTGTTCATCGCCTGTACGAGAAGGAAATATGGGGAAGAAGTCAACCCCGCAGCTACAAGGAGAGTACAGAAAAACATGTTTCATTTGCCAACTATGGGACCCGATTGTTAGGCTGGGCATACACTGCACAATCTGCAGTCAAAAGAGACCGCCGACTGGCTACATGCGCACAGAACGGTCAGTGATAGATCGTTCGGTGAGCATAGACTGACATTGTTCTCTGCGGGGCTAGTCCTCTTTACACAGGGACTATAATACAACCTACATCATCAACCAGAGGTATAGAAGTAACAGCTGATACCTTACAGACATGAGCCCCAAAAATTCTCACTTAAAGGGCTCGTGCACACAACTGATTTTCTCGTACGAGTGCTATGCATGACTTTCACGGATAGCACTCGGACCTCTGATATTCCATGGGTCTGCGCACATGTCCGAATTCTTCCTCGGGCTGAGTGATCCTCGGAAAAATATTGAAAACATGTCAGATTTCAATCCAAGTGTCAAAACAAAATTGGCAATGCAAGTGTATAGGTCCCATTTTCATGAACTGACAAAATGGAGAAGGAGGAGAAACTTTTTTTTTCTCTCCATGTCAGGGAAACGCTGGTCAAAAACGCTGGTCAAAAACGCTGGTCAAACTGAAAAGGACCATTTTTCTGTGGAGAAAACGGTTGTATGACCCTACCGGGTAAGCCTACCCTTACTAAAAAAGTTCACTTTTGTGTTATAAAATTCATATTAAAATTCATATTTCATGCTTCAAAGAGACAGGAAGCATTTCTTGTTGGAACACATACAAACATTGCCAGGTACATGCTAAAACTAAAAGGATGAACCGCTACACCAGATGGTTAACGTGACTCACCCCAAGCAGCACCAACTTCATAGAATACAGTAGAATGAAAGGAGAACACCGGAGAAAATGGTGATTTCAAAAAATGCAAAAAGTTTTTTTTAATTTGAATCAGACACTTATACACAATGGTAAAATAAGACAGACCAAAGGAGGTCTAACAAAAAGGCATAAGCGCCCAAATATAAATAATTAGCACATGCTGATATAAGAGGTATTTGGGAGGTATGCAGTTGGATTTTCATGTGAAAACGCAGTGAAAATTCTAAAGAAATGCTGCAGGTACACAGTGAAAAATATGCATCAAATCCACAACTAGTTCACATACTTTAAAGCCACCACATAAATTAGATGGCTGCTGGATGAATGAAGTTTCAGCTGATCGTTTGGCCAACAGCCATCTCAGTTGTCTCCAGTAAGCAGGAGCGCTCACTCAGCCGAGGGCTCCTGTATTCTCTACAAGAAAGCTGTTGCCATCTCCAGGAGACTAAATCATTCGACAGTCTGAGATCAGACATGCCCGATGAACATCTGCCCATCGATCAGCGGACTGGCACCCCATTACACATGAGACTGTCAGCCAAACCCGTGGACATCAGGGGGCCTCACTTCTGGCAGCATCTTATCCCATCACCCTAAAGAGATTTCGGTGTTGAATCAGTGCCTAAACCTGCATGAAATCCAGCGACAATCCACATCTCATACATGTGAATGGTGTTCTGTAACGTCGCTCACTGCAATGGAGCATTTCTGCACAGAAAGAAATCTGCTAGAATAAGTAACATGCTACCAATTCCCATGGAAAAGTTGGCCCCATATGTTGGGTCACTTCTTGTGCGCATCTGCGGCACTTCACACTGCACAAACACAGAGAAAATCAGAGTGATTTCTTCTACGGATGTTGATGCAAAATGTATGATATATTCGATTTTTTGCAAATAAAACACATATATACCCAGAGGGATGCAACCAAAAGAGAAGGTGAGGTTAGTGGATAATTTGAAACTTTTTGTTCTAGTGGACAGAAGGGAGCCTCAGTACCCATACCCCACCAATCAAAATGAATCAAATGATGGAGTGTCAATTCAATGGAGTCCAGGAGATGCCCCACTGCCCGACAAAAACAATAAAAGTGGGCACCAAAAATCCAACCTGACTAACAAGAAGGGTCTTTGGCCTCTCATTGATACTAAATTGTGGCAGATTAAAAAAAATCATATGTTTCTGAAGTTTAAACAAAAAGCAAAGCCACAATAAGAAGAATTAAAATTCTCTCAAAATTCAAGAAAAAAAAAACACAGCAAAATAATCAGCAGTATTTACCTGCTCAGATCTTCAGACCAAAATGCACTACCAGGGTGCAGCAGACCCAAATATAGATGGCGGCTACAAAGGTGCAAAATACTGATGAGACAATCACTCACAACCTACCATTTCATGGAGGGGGTGACTGCTTAGAGTTTGAATTGCACACAAAAAGGCTTGTATAGGGCACTATTCGCACCTGGGTAGTGCACAGTATTCGGCTTACAGCCTATTAGTTACACCCATACTATTAGATTAGGCGGGCTGCCCGGTACTATCCAAGTGTGCCCCCATGGGAACAGACACTCCAGTTTACAATGCCAGCGGCCCGGCTGCACCCCGGAATAAAAAAAGTGCAAAAACGATATATATATATATATATATATATATATATATATATATATATATATATATATATATATATATATATATATATATATATATATATATATATATATATATATATATATATATATATATATAATATATGAAGTATTAGTCGATATTTTGGCCAAAATATGTAAGCTCGTAAGCCGCGTCAAGGGTCCTCGTGCTCACTGAATACAAAAAGCAAAGCCACAATGATATATTTGGGTCTGCTGCACCCTGGTAGATCTGAGCAGGTAAATACTGCTGATTATTTTGCTGTGTTTTTTTTCTTGAATTTTGGGGAAATTTTAATTCTTCTTATTGCGGCATTGCTTTTTGTATTTAGTGTAGGGACTCGTAAGCATGAGGACTCTTGTCGTGGGTTGCGAGCTTGCATATTTAGGACAAAATATCGACTAATACCTCATATATGATATATATGCGTTTTTGCACTTTTTTATTCCGGGGTGCAGCTGGGCCCATCAGCACTGGCATTGTAAACTAGGGAGTCTGTTCCTATGGGGTGCACTTGGATAGTACCGGGCAGCCCGCCTAATCTAATAGTATGGGTGTAACTAATAGGTTGTAAGCCGGATACTGTGCACTACCCAGGTGTGAATAGTGCCCTATACAAGTCTTTTTGAGTGCAATGCAACTACTAAGCAGTCACCCCCTCCATGAAATGGTAGGTTGTGAGCGATTGTCTCATCAGTATTTTGAACCTGTGTAGCCGCCATCTATATTTGGGTCTGCTGCACCCTGGTAGTGCATTTTGGTCTGAAGATCTGAGCAGGTAAATACTGCAGATTATTTTGCTGTGTTTCTGAAATTTACAATCGTGGTCTTCTGAGGTTCCGGATTGTTACAAAGTCTCATTCCACAAACCGACACACATAGATAGTTTTACTGTACTACTGTAATAACTTTTCTCCAAATAAATGACCACTTTCTACTCCACACTTCCCCATACAAGAAAAGCCATGTACTGTAGTCTCCTTACCGGAAAAGTGGAAATTGAGAACACTGAAGCTGCTTATTTTGGGCTCTATTTTGCCACGTCATCTGTAGAATACTTATTCTTAGACATGAGTCAAAACGGGACCATTTTTACTTGGTCACCATGTAGTAGCATGCTCCACTGCAATGCTTTTAATACACAAATTTATGTCTCCCATATTGGTGTAGCCATAATTACAGCCTTGGTACCATCACACCCAAGAAACTGCACAAGTTGTACTAATCCCCCCATTCCTACCCCATAAAAAACAGCATTAAACACATTGAAATAATCCTCTAGTTATGTGTGACAGTTTTTCTATCCAGAAGATGCAATGTACACAGCAAAGTTCCCTAACCAGCGGATCAGGAGTCACATATGGCTCCTAGGAGACCTCTATGTGGATCCCCATATATTGGCCACTGTGGATACTACTGTGTTTAGGGAAGGTCATACCATTACAAGAAGTTAGGACTAGGGGTACACCGTTTCTACTTGTGCCAAATGCTGGGAAGCCAGAAAACCCACTGTTAAATAAAAAAGGTATCCAAGTTAGCTCTACAGAAGACCAAAACCGGCCTCTCTAGAGTCACCTATTGAAGGTAGATACAACAAAGTCCATGTCTAACCCTTTAACACGCTTCGACTAAGGATACAAGCCAAATAAACGTCTCCTCAAAAAGAAGGCAGACAGCTATTTTGTGGGTTCATGCTCCTCGTCTATGCAGGATACTTGTTGTCTGTCCTAAAGACACTACCACAATAGAGGGCACTAGAGAAGGAGGCTTCTACTAAAAGAGAGCTAATTTGCACTTCAAGAACTTGGAACTAGGGTAAAAACCATACCACTGGCCACTAACTGAAGAGCAATAGTTATCCTTCATATATTGTTTAGGTATTTTCAAATTGTAATGTTCAGTGAAGTACAGCAACGTTTTTCCCATTTTAAAGTAGATAGAAAGTTTGTTGCCCTCATACTCTACATTTGATGTCTACACCAATATTCCGAAAAACATCAGTGGTCTACGGTTCCTTCTCTGTTAAGAAATATAAGAATTGAGCTGCTAAGTAAAAATATGGGGAGTATATATGCCTATACCTACAAATGTGTCGACAATAATACAAAGTGGATAAATTCAGCATTTTTAACATGGCACAATACGGTAAGTTGACCTCCCATCTGTTGGTGGAGTCAGAACCATGCGAGTTAAAACCAGGCTAAAAATTACCATACATTGCAGTCATGGGTTGATTTGCCAATTGTACTGAATCTCCCAAGAGACCTTATCCGAAAGGGGTGGAAATGATAGAAACCTCACCTAAAGGTAGGTTGTCCTAGGAGGGCAGGGGCCGTTCTTGGCAGAGCCATGGCATTCTAGGAAGGGTTAGGGTCAGAGGAGCTGAGGAGAGACTTAAACACCACTAGAAAAGTTGTCTACTATGCACTTGGGTCACTCGGTCAATCAGATCTGTCTTACTTTGACAAGTGTATTGACACGGTATCACTGCCACTTAGTACTGTTGTATCTAATATGGCTGGCTGAACATGATCTATTGTATGTGATTCTTAAAAAAATTATGTAAAATATATGGGGGCGTATGTTGAGTAAGAAAAGTGTTGGGGGACTAAGTCTGATGGTGTGAACAGAAGCTCTGAAATAAATGAACGTGACGGGTTACCGCTTTAGATTATAAATATATTTAATGGTTTTCTGAGGGGTGTTAACAGCAGGCCTTTTCCTGGCACACTTGACACTCACCCAAGGAATAGAGTTTTAGGCAAAGTTGCTCAACTCATTCCTGAACGAGAAGTAAAATGGTATTAAAATGTAAGTTATTAGATTTCCATGGTGAATCATAACTATTAATATGCACTGTCTGAATGGTCAGATTTTTTTTTCTCTGCCCGCCACTCAGAGATTCCTTGTAAGATTTTCTTGCCCGCATTTGAAAAAATTGCCTTGTTGCAGAATAGGAACTGTTAGGCTATGTGCGGACAGCGTCCTTTATAGGCCGGCACAGCCGCTGAGTTTTTCAAGGTGATGCATCTTCAAGAAAACACTTGCGGTGGTTTTCCTTAAGCGGCTTCGTCAGCGGTTTTGCTGTCGTTATTGAGGCGGCTCCACCACCAGTATCTTTTACTCTAAACTGTGAAGTATTTTTACTCTATACTGTGAATCCACCTATAAAATGAACATAATGCACAGCCATGTCAAAAAGACATTGCTGTGCACATGCTCCATCTTATCACTTCTTTTAACAGCTTCAGATTTTAAACCTCTTTGGGTGGCTACCCATGGGATGCCACTTCACGGTATAGATTGAGAAATGACGGCGTTGGAGCAGCAACAAAACCGCATTTGAAGCCGCTTCAGGAAAACAACTGCTGGAGTTATACTAAAGCGAATTTGTCTGGGAAAATTCAGCGGCTGCACATGATGAGTGCCGTATTTTGCAAGTTTTTGATGTTGCAGATTTTCTGCAGCATTTCTGCATCTAATGTGAAAATGTTTTGCTGAGTTTTTGGAGCAAAAAAACGCTCTAAAAACCTGAGTATGAACAATCATGTTGACAGATTACACTAGCAGCTAGAAATGTAAATGCAACTCTTGGGTCAGAACAAAACATAAAAAAATAACTCCATAAGATGATTGATGCATGAAATGCTTAGAAGAATAGAAGAAACTGAAAAATTACAGCGAGACTCACTAAATAATCACACTTGTACAATTCTAATTACCGTTTATTCAACTTTTATCGACAAAGGTGACACACCTTATCAGATTGGGTTAGGAGGACTGCTGTGCTCAGTTTTCTGTTCCTACAATGGAATCATCCGGCAGTGGTTCCCCAAACAATCATCCGACAGTGGCTGGCTGGACAATCATCCGGCAGTGGTTCCCCAAACAATCATCCGACAGTGGCTGGCCGGGCAATCATCCGGCAGTGGCTGGCCGGGCAATCATCCGACAGTGCCTGGCCGGGCAATCATCCGACAGTGCCTGGCCGGGCAATCATCCGACAGTGGCTGGCCG
Organism: Phyllobates terribilis; assembly: GCF_046119375.1. Lineage (NCBI taxonomy): Eukaryota > Metazoa > Chordata > Amphibia > Anura > Dendrobatidae > Phyllobates > Phyllobates terribilis. The sequence continues at coordinate 107,262,809 of NW_027362764.1, read as the reverse complement.
AACAATCATCCGGCAGTGGCTCGCCGGACAATCACCTGGCAGTGGCTGGCCAAACAATCATCCGACAGTGCCTGGCCGGGCAATCATCCGACAGTTGCTGGCCGAACAATCATCCGGCAGTGGCTTGCCGGACAATCACCTGGCAGTGGACAGCTAATCATAAGAGGAGCCACGGATGCCTGAAGGTCTGAGGTGGTTAGCAGGGCTCCCATCGTGCGGTTTTGGAAAACTGACCTGTCCTCTGGACTAGAGTCCTGTAAATTTATTTGATTATCTCGATCTAAAAAAAACGAAATATATACATTTTACATTAGAATTCAGACATGCCCCTGACGGTGCCATTGTTAAGAAATAGGAAATATAAAACTTTGGATTCCATTTGACTTCTTTTTTAGAGGAGTCTGAGTTTTTCAGCCAAACACAATAATATTGTAGTGATTGGTTAGGTTCCAACTGGTAGACCTCCATAAGAGTTGTATCCCCTATCCTGTAGATGTGAGAAACATTACTTTAAAGATATTGCCCAGGAAAAAAATGAAATTAAGATGTTTGGTAGTTTTCAGCTTACTGTGTTTCGACAAACTTCTTTTTAGTGTTTCTTACCAACGAGTCCTTGGATCCTTGCCACAGATCAGTGAAGGAGTAATATGCATATAAAATGAGGACCTTCATAACACCCTTTGTTGAATCTTAAAATAAGAGGGGGTTTTTTATACCAAGGATAGTGCCACACAATGCTTTGAGTAGGCCCTGGCTGTCATGACCTTGGGGTATCAGACCAAGAACCATGACCTTGAGATGTGGACATCCAAATTTGCATAATATGAAAGAAATGTAAGGGACAGTAAAAAGGTTGGATTTTTCCATAAAAAGAAATTAATAGTAAAGTATTAAAAAATATAATATAAAGAAATTAAAAAAAACTGATAATCACCATATGTGGCTGAATACTGTGCAATGGAATTAAATAAGCAATCGTAATAGAGTTAAAAAAAAAATTTAAGGTCATCCTTAGGCAAAACATTAGCTAAGCAAACTACAGTTTCTTCGAGGTAATTTTCCTGCATAGAAAGCAGTTCCACTAATAAACTAACATGACAGGATGGTGTCTGGCCATTCCCTCAACCCCCTGAAAATAAAGCGCTCACAAGTTGTCGTGCAAATCAAGTAATGCGCTGTTTATCTGGAAAACTCCGCTCATAGAGTCACTTGTAAAAACAGATTTATTAGGCACATTTGTTTCTCAGAAGAACATTTTTCACTTCAGGGTTTATTCAATCCAAGCTCAGTGGAACATGAATGAAATCTGATTGACATCCAGAAACAAATCACGAAGCCGCAGTTAAGACGAGGGCTTCTTATACATTGTTAAACATGGATGAAAACTCACAGATACGGAGTCTACAGCATGGAAGTCTAAGGGAGAATGTCATAAGTATGCACAAAAAGTCAAGCTCTCTTGACGTTTGACCGTCACTTTTTGTGGCCCTTTTTATATGGGCCAGTAATCGCTGAGCGAGCATTTGTAACAACACTCATTCCCAATCATTGGCCCATGTAAAAATGAGAATGAGCCAACGAAAACCCTAAAAACCAGAGTTGTTGGTAATACATCTCCTCGTGCAACCAGAGGATGTGCTGGGACTAGAGTTGGTGCAACATGATTTGCAAGACCTAATCTAGTCAGTAATCTCTGGCTGATGGACAAGAGCCCAGAGAAGCGCTTCCTACCTCCTGGAATCCTTGGCTGTTTTATAGATTGGCCGGCCTGGCATGACATTGCGCAAGGCCGGCTAATTAAAAGAAGCCAGGCAAGATGCGGTTCTCAGGGCTCTCGTTCAACGAATGTGAAAGATTGCCTGAGTCCTGAGGATAAATTCGCACCAACTATACTGCTGAACAATCATATTAATGATCGACAGCAGCCCGTGTAAAAGCGCTCTACACAAACATCAATTTAGAAGATCATTGACCTCTTGGGGAACCTTGAATCGTGTGGGTCACAATGTAAAGTACATCCAACATGGCTCCCAACTATCAAAGTTCTTTAACAGAACTGATCTTTTCAGATAATGATCTTTTGGGCCCCCAAGATTCAAAGACCTCAATTGTAACCCTTGTACCCACTGTAGTTATGCCCTAGAACATGTCTTAAGATTTATGGACCACCACTGCTTATACTATAAGCATCAAACTTGGTTAATCGTCTTGCTTATTTACTACCTAACCCAAAATCTTCCCGAATGAGGAGATTGATAAACAGCTAGTTCAGAAGATGGCACAGAGGAAAAACGATATTGTAGATATTCTAGAATGTAAATGTAAACCAATATATTGGATTATGTCCTTACCCGGACCCATTAAGGCCTAGTAATGACTTCGCTCCCCACCTCGACGTTTAGTTCCCTCAACTATTCTGAATATATCTCATTCTATAAAATTAAATTATTCCCTAAGTGGCGATGATGTGGAAACATCTACTTTTTCTATATTTTGCTCACCCGGGCCTGCATTGCTAAGAGCACATACCACAAAATGTTCAGACACAGCTGTTGTCTCATACGAATCTTTCCACTTCAGAGCCTCGACCAATTTTCTTGGAATGTCCCTGGTGAATTTTACCTGCACCGCCCTTTGGATTATTCTCACCCAGCCTACAACAAAAACCTTGGCAGCCAGATATAGGACTAATTATAATTTTTTTTCTTCTTCAGGTTAATCACACGGATGTGCAAAAAACACAGAAATCTCATCATAAATGTTTAGTGACGCAGCTCCTACCAAAATGCCCAAGAGGCCAAGGCCATGATCACATGCTGTGTTTTCGAATTGTTTTGGGTTTTTTTGTGTCAAGATTTTCCAAAGTACGCAGTAAGAAAATGAAGCTATTTTTCAGCATTTTTTAAAAAAATCATGGCAAAAAAATAGCCTAACCTAAGGTTATGCTACTACATATATTTTTTGCACTGTGGGTTTTTGTGCGAAAAATCCACCGCATTTAACAGTTAAAGCAAAGTGGATGTGATTTCATGAAAAATCATGCCCACAGTGCGTTTGAAGACACAGTTGAACTTGTTTTGTGTTGCGTTTTTTTCTCCATAGGTTTATATGGGAGCCTGAAAAAAAAAGAAAGAAAAAGGCATAGGAAAAATCGCAGATTTGTAGCTTTCGCTACAAACAAAAAAAAATACAGTCATGCCTGAAAGTGTTAGCACACTTGAAATTGTTCCACAAAATGAAGTATGTCTCTCAGAAAATTATTGCAATTACACATGTTTTGTTATACACGTTTATTTCCTTTGTGTGCATTGGATCAACACCCCAAAAAAAAAAGAGGAATAAAAGAGGCAAATTGGACATAATTTCACACAAAACTCCCAAAATGGGCCAGAAAAAAAATTGTTGCCACCTTTCCAACGAGCATTTGATGCTCGTTCAAACTCACCTGTGGCAAGTAACAGGTGTCGGCAATATAAAAATCACACCTGAAACCAGATAAAATGGGGAGAAGTTGACTCAATCTTTGCATTGTGTGCCACTTTAAGCATGGAGAACAGAAAGAGGAGAAGAAAACTGTCTTAGGACTTGAGAATCAAAATTGTTGAAAAATATCAACAATCTCAAGGTTACAAGTCCATTTCCAGAGATCTTGATGTTCCTTTGTTCACGGTGCGCAGCATAATCAAGAAGTTTACAACCCATGGCACTGTAGCTAATCTCCCTGGACGTGGACGGCAGAGAAAAAAAATTGATGAAAGGTTGCAAAGCAGGATAGTCTTGATGGTGGAAAAGCAGCCCCAATCAAGTTCCAAAAAAATTTAAGCTGTCCTACAGGCTCAGGGTGCATTAGTGTCAGCGCAAACTCTCCGTCGACATTTGAATGAAATGAAACAAAATGATATGGCAGGAGTTCCAGGAGGACCCCACTGCTGACACAAACATAAAAAAGCTAGACTGCAGTTTGCCAAAATGTTTGTGAGTAAGCCAAAATTCTTCTTGGAAAGTGACTTCTGGACAGATGAAACAAAGATAGAGCTTTTTGGTAAAGCACATCAATCTACTGTTCACTGAAAATGGAATGAGGCCTACAAAGAAAAGAACACAGTACCTACAGTCAAATATGGTGGAGGTTCAAAGATGTTTTGGGGTTGTTTTACTGCCTCTGGCACTGGGTACCTTGACTGTGTGGCAAGGCATTGCAAAATGTGAAGATTACCAAAGTATTTTGGGTCGCAATGTAGTTGTGTACTAGGTCATGGATCTTCCAGCAGGACAATGACCTCAAAACATACTTGAACAAGCACCCAGAAATGTATGGAAACAAAGCGCTGGAGAGTTCTGAAGTGGCCAGCAATGAGTCCGGATCTAAATCCCATTGAACACCTGTGGAGAGATTTTAAAATTACTGTTGGGAGAAGGCACCCTTCATAAATAAGAGACCTGGAGCAGTTTGCAAAAGGAGAGTGGTCAAAAACTCCAGTTGAGAGGTGTAAGAAGCTTGTTGATGGTTATAGGAAGCGATTGATTGCAGTTATTTATTCCAAAGGGCGTGCAACCAAATAATAAGTTAAGTTAACGGTGCCAACAATTTTGTCAGGCCCATTTTTGGGGTTTTGTGTGAAATTATGTCCAATTTTTTCCATTAGTTTTTTTGTGTTGCTCCAATACATACAAAGGAAATAAACATGCATATAACAAAACATGTGTAATTGAAATAATTTTCTGGGAGAAATACTTCATGTTCTGGAACAATTTCAAGGTTGCCGACATTTTCGGCCATGACTGTATATAGTAACATGAGAATTAGAAAAACAGTATCAAACATTTTTACAGGTTTAAACAATAACCCTTTTCCTGAAGACACATTCCTTTAGGTCTAAACACGGATAGAGGTAGGTACTAGCACAGCAATTTCTTCATTATGGGTGTGTTACATTATAAATACTTTACTGTATTTATTTTATTTGCTTATATATCCCCATCATATTCCACAGCACTTTACAGACATTATCATTGTCCCCATTGGGACTCCCACCCACGCAAACACGGGGAGAACATACAGACTCCTTGCAGATGTTGTCCTTGGTGGGATTTGAGCCCAGGACCCCAGCGCTGTAAGGCTGCAGTGCTAACCACTGAGCCACCAGGCTGACCTTGTATGTTTTATACATTATTCCTATTCATGTTAAGTATTGGACTATAGCTTTTCGCTTCTGATGATTGATGCTATGGGGATTCACGTCATGTAGTTTTTTCCAAAACGCCACCAGCAGCAAAGACCAATAACATAAGTTACACAAATTAAAGTTAGAAACTTCCTAATTTGTTTTTTTTGTGCAGCTGCAAAGAAAAAAAAACTATTTTGCATGGCAAAACATAGCAATTGCCTGCAATGTCTAGCAGGTAGCAGAACTAGAGCTGTGGTTTAATTTTGCATATCACAGAGGCTCCAATGTATCCCCTGGTTCAGATAAACTTGGAGAAATATAATTATGGGCAGTAATTGCCACTTGAAGCATTAATGTTCAGAGTAGGAAAACATTATATCCGCTCCAGCGCAGATAACATGCCCCAGAACTGAAGCATCAAGCTCTAATGTAAACCGCCGTCCTAGGCTCCTCAATAGCGGATCCACATAGACGGCTTTATACCAACGCAAACAGCGCAGCCAATCATTTCTCATTTAACATCATGTTTTTTAGTTTTTCTGTCATTTAGGGCACTCCACGACAGCGCAGCAGTCACAGCAAGCGATTAGGTCTCCATAGATCATGTTCTACACGGGGACCGACATGGGCCAACGCTGCTTTTCTCTTTGGATGCATACCATTGACTTAATGTTAGATACGTGCAGTTTAGCCTTGTATTTATGAAACAGGATAAGATGGGTATTATGTTATTGCACTAGAACCAATTCCCTTTAGGTCGTTCTTTTTTGGAGCGGATTGTATACAAACAGCAGATTTCTTTTTTCCTTTGTCCATTCCTATAGAAAGGGTAACGGCCTTAGATGACCCAGGAGGTCGGACTCCTACCTCTGAGACATCAGGAGGAGGAAGAGCAAGGAGAAATTAAAAAAAACCCTCTAATGCACCATTGTACAGGAAGGGAGCTGCTTTCCACAAGTGACAACCCCAGAGGGAGCGTTATCGGTTGGTTAAGGTTGTCGTCCCCTTGACAACGCATTATAACCAGGGTAACCTGGCCTATATTGGAAAACAAGGCGACAAGCCCTTGTTAACCTAGTAAGCTTCCATTTTAATGTGACATACACTTTAAGGACAAAAATATTGGGACAAAAATATTGGGACACCCACACATTACAACTACAGGAGCTTTTATGACATTCCATTCTATAGCCACGGGTATTGAAGAGGTTGTCCACTACACTACATAATGCCCCCATCGATTTAAACAATGGAAAGAAGATTTTTTGTAGTTATCTTCCATAACTGCTGACCGCTCACAGGCATCACGTGACCCAATGACGCGCTCCCCCTGAATGATGGGCTGTGGGCGGCATTTCATCTCACGTCACAGCCCACCATCCATCACTTGCTTTTCCTCTTCTATGATTTCATTGGGAAAACGCACGGTGGATGGTGGGCTGTGAGGTGCGGTGAAACTCTGCCCACGGCCCATCAATCAGGGGGAGTGCGTCACTGGGTCACACCGGGCTGCAGCAGATGTCAGCCGAGGCTGCAGCCGGGTCACATGATGCCTATTGAGCAGGCAGCAATAGCGCCACTCACAGGCAACAAAAACAATAGAAGGTAATTATAAAAAATCTTCTTTCCACTGTTTAAATAGATGGGGGCATTATGTACTGTAGTGGTCCACCTCTTTAATGTCAAGTTCAGGGGCAAACATATCGTTGGTGCAACATGGGCTTCTGTGCGGTGCGATGGCAGAAGAGGTAAGGGGGCCACTTCTACCTTCAGATCAGCAAGCGGCTTCTGTCACAGACAAAACAAGAGGCCCATGTACTGTTCTTGCACAGGGGTTCTCTTCCATCAGTTTCCGCCACTAGTTGAGCTGGTCCCTTTGCAGCTTCTCCAGCCTCCACTCTTCTGGGAAGACCTACTACAAGATTTTGGAGGTGTCTGTGGGAATATTTGCCCATTCATCATGAAGAGCATTTATGAGGTTGGATGCAGATAGTTCGCAATCTCCATTCTAGTTCATCCCAAAGGTGTTAGATGGGGTTGAGGTCCAGGCTCCAGCCGGTCATGTTCTTCCTCACTAAACTCCCCAAACCACTGGGGCACAATCATAGAGGAAAAAAAAAGGGCCTTCGCCAAACTGTTCCTACAATGCTGTAAGCATAAAATTATCCAAAATGTTTTGGCATTCTGAAGCACTAAGATTTCTCTTCACTAGAACTTGGGACATAGGCCAACCCATGAAAGACAACCCCACAGCATTATCCACCAAACTTTACAGATGGCACAATGAGGTCCTGGCATTCAGAGAACCCAAACTCGTCCATCAGACAGATAGAGGATCAGTACACATTTTCACTGCTTGTGGTGGCGGCTTTACACCACTCTATCCAACACCTGGCTTTGTGCCTGGTGATGTAAGGCTTGTGTGAAGCTGCTGGGCCATGAAAACCCTTGTCATGAAGCTTCCAGCGCACAGTGCTTATGCGGATGTTAATACCAGAGGAGGTTTGGTCTCTGCAGTTATGGGGTCAGCAGAGTGTTGGCGACTTTTATGCACTATGAGCCTCAGTACTTGTTGACCCCGCTCTTTGTGGCTGAGTTTCTGTGGTTCCTAAAATCTTCCACTTTTCAATATTACAACTAACAGGTGATGGTGGAATATGTAGGAGGTAAAAATGTAATGAACTGACTTGTTAAATTGGTGACATCTTATTACAGGACCACACTCAAATTCACTGAGATCTATACAATAAGCCATTTTGTTTAAAAAATGCAAGGCGAGGGGCTAGATTTTATACACCTCTGGCAATGAATGCGAGTGAGAAACCTGAATTCAATAATTAAGACGTGTGTCTTCCCAAATACAACTTCTTTAAAGGATCTCAAATAAATCTTTGCTTAGCCCATGTTAAACAACGCTATGGATCTGTACTTGTATCCCAAATCAGTCCTTGCCCTTAATTAGCAGTCTGGCCATAAATCTGAAGGATTAATACAAGGTACAAGCCATCAGATTTTCAGGACTTTAATTTGAAAAATTAAGCTTATTGTTTTGACAAAAGCTACGGAGTGTGATCAATTAGCGTCCAGATCTGGCGACATACGTCACTTTCTATTTCTTTGGTGTCGATCTTCATGATGCATGCAAAGATAGGTAGCAGAATTATTATATTAATTATACTGTGGTGTCACAAGGATAAAAATGAGGCCTCTGCCTGGGATATTTCCCCATCAATAAAAAAAACAACCAGTCTATACAAGGTTAGGCCCAATTTACACTGTGATCGCCCCCTTCCTGTTCAACAACCGTTGCACCTCCCCCTTAGCTTGATTGACAGCGCTCACTTGCACAGAATGAACGTTGACTGAATTTGATTATTGGCCATGTATGTCAGCACCGACACCGCAGGAGCCTCACAGGCGCGCACACACAGTGTCAGTGTGGATGCGCGATCATCTCTTTTCTCTCTTCAGCGCCTGCTCACTGAACAAAGGATCACTCAGGAGCAAGTGACTGCTGCAGACATGGGGAAAAGATGAGAGCACACCCATACTGACACTGTGTGTGCGCGCTCAGCTCCTGCAGTGTGGCTGAGGACATGCAGGGCTGGGCAATTCAGACAGCACTTACTCTGGGCAAGTGAGCGCTGTCAAACAAGCTAAGGGGAGGTGCATGGCATGTTGATCAAGGCTCTCGAGGGGATTGCATGGTCATTGAGCCCTTGGCCACACCAAGGGTGCACCAAGGTACCCTCATTTACATATGAAATTAAATAGTTTTTCAGTCCAACTAAAGAAATGAAATCTGAACAGTCGATATTATAGTTTTATAGATGCTAAGTCCCTTAGGACTGTATAAGTAGTTTAAAGTAGTTGTCCACTACTAGGACAACCCCTTCTCATTCTGAATGTTTGCCCCTATTAAAAGATAAAAATACTTATACTCCCCTCCTGTGATGGCCAGCAGCAGCTCTCACTTCCTACTGATTACTTATACGTCTGAAGGTGGGGACAGTGACGCCAGCGCTGATTGGACGCATGGCTGAAAGTAACGTAACAACCGCATGCGAGCCCCGGGAATGTGAGTGCACACACCGCTAATACGGGAAACGGCGCCGACACACGAAATGAGTATAAGTGTTTTTACTTTAACATTCAGGATGAGAAGGGGTTATCCTAGTAGTGAACAACTCCCTTGTGGACACTTTTTATTATTATTATTATTATTAATATTATAGGGAATTTTTTCTGCTTTCTTTGGAGTTGTTTGTCAGTCAGAAATGCCTCAAGATTTCAGATGTTGCATCTTTTTTTACACTTAAAACAACAGCCCCTTGTGCACAACAGGGCTGTGGAGTCAGTAAGCCAAACCACTGACCCAGACTCCTCAATTTCCCTGACTCCAAGTCCACGACTGACTCCACAGCGCTGCCTCACTACTGAGCGTGTACATAAAGAGCAGCACAGATTCATCTCAACTAAAAGCCGAGATCCTTAGATCAGGAACAGAACAGACATTTATAGGACATTTCATAACTTTACCAAATTCTTATGAAAACATTTACAGCACATCCTGCATTGAACTTCTGTACCCAATTTATTATATATTTCAGGAGTTGGAGTCAGTCCATTTTATACCGACTCCACAGCCCTGGTGCACGATAGTTTTTGTTTTTTTTTCATTGATATCAATGTGTAGATTTTGGAGCAGAATCCACTCAAAAACCCCTGTGAAAAAATATGTAAACATGACATTAGGATTTTCCTTTTTTTATTCTATCAGCTCCGAGGGTACAAACAACAGCATCAAAATCACAACGTCTATAAAATAAAAACTAAATTTGAAGCATTTTTCATCAAATGCTTTACTGCAGAGGAATCCTCCCCTAGAGGAATTGATTCTTGAAAAAATAAAATATTGCCATATGGAGACACCATATTGTAGCTTACAGAGTGTCTTTGGTTCCCTCTACTAGTAAATGACCCTAACCCTCTATATATTAACATGCAATCCGTGAAAATCGTACGTCTGAATGAGGCCTTAAATGTCACCGGAATGTTTTCAACTATGGCAATTGGCTTCAATTTACAAAGAGGCTTTCCCTTTTTTGTTTTTAATAAGAAATTATTGAACTGTCTAATATTTTAGATGAGTAAGGCAAAAAAAGAGTCAAATCTATTACTGGTCTAAAATTAAACTGCATTCACAAGCATAGTAAGTTACATGTGGACGACAGAAGAAAAAAAGAATGAGAAAAAAAAAAAAGAAAAACAAGAACTGATCTCCTAGAATTTCTAATTTAGGAAAGGAATGTGATTCAAAACATGGACATACACTTGTGACCCCCCTGCCCCACCTCAAATCCTCACCAGGCCTTCAGTCATCTCTGAGCTGGAGTCAGGCTGAGACAGACATACAGAAGGCTCTGCAGGAATAAACAGTACAGACAAAACCAAAAATCAATTAAACTATAGTAGAGAACATCTATGGATGAGGTCTCATGTACACAGCCATAATCTGGCTCCATACCACCTGGAAATTGTACGGAGCGGACATGCACCATCTACATTAGTGTATGGTCCCCAATATAACCATTTTTAATTTCAATGAGAAGGCATGTTGAGATTTGCATGGTTCTGAAAAAAAAAGTTTCCAGCTCCATCGGGTGCCGTATAGCTCTGTACATATAGAACTTGGTAATAGTAAGGAACACAGAATTTACTGCCTATGGTGCATACAACATGTACCTTAGGGCTTAGGCTATGTTCACACAGAGGTTTTTTTTAAGCTTTTAAACTTATTCAAGAAGAAGTGCTTTTAGGGGGTGTTTTGGAAGAGTTTTTCTTTTTCCTGAAGAGGTTTTCAAGAGTTTTTTTTTCCTAAAGCATTCTCCGCAGCCTTTTGATTTGGCAGTGCCTAGTTTGGAGAGGTTTCCTTCAGGAGGATCTACTTCAAAGAAGGGACATGTACTTTCCAACAGGTGTTTTTCCAAAGTTCACCAGATGGGAAAAAAAAATTCAAAGTGGATTGTAAGTGCCCTGTTCCCCATTGAATACATCAGTGCTATGTATAATGTAAAGTGTAGTGTGTATAATGTCATGCATTATTGTGATGTGGTGTATTGTAATATTTTGCACTGTACTGCGAGGAAGCAGAGTTCTGCCCAGCAACAGACAGTGTGTAGGGTAAGATAGAGTTTAGTGTTGGGACTAGCCCATAGTCGGAGGGCCTAAGGTCTAGGTACAGAGACAGTTTCTTTATAGTAGCCCAGACAAGGTCTAGCTTGCAGCTAGTGCAGACGTTTTGTCTGAGTGCTCAGCAAGGCCGCATGTAGAGAGAAAGGATACCGGGACAGACATAGCGTGATCCTGAGGAACAGACAGACAGAGAGGGAGGGAATTAGAGACACAAACAGAAGTGCAGTGCCAGCTCAGTGGACTAATCAGAGAGCAGAGTGACCAAGTGAGAAGGTGAAGGAGAAGGTTCACCTAGCAGCACGGCCCCGAGTATCTTACAGCTCTTAAAAGGAATAGAATGTGAGACTAAGTTAGTATCCTGGGCGGGAGTTCCCTAAGCATCACAGAGCTTGAGGCTGAGTCCGGCCATATTGGCAAACCCTCTACTCTACAAGGAGAATTAGACATTGAACTGTGGGAAGAGGAAATGACTTTCACGGACTGTACTGCGGTGCTAAGCTGGGTGGTGGTGAAGAAAATGAGACCAGTGGAGTCAGGAATGTGTGAGGCTGAGGAAGTAACAAGACTGTATTGAGATCCTATGTATTAATAATCCTGTGTACATACCATATTTTTCGGACTATAAGACGCACTTTTTTCCTCCAAAATTTCGAGGAAAGTGGGGGGTGCGTCTTATAGTCCGAATGAATACTATCTATCTGTATATACTGTGGCTCTGCGTGGTAGGAGGTGTGGGGGAGCGGGGGATCAACGGGGCACAGGAGGCAGCAGCCACCTGCTGCAGCCTATGCTGTGCCCGCTACTAAAGAAAATGAATATTCCCTGCTCCCCACGCCCATGGGCGTGGGGAGAAGGGAATATTAATTTTCCTTAATAGCCGGCACACTGTAGAAGCAGTGCAGCTCCTGCTGCCACTCTGTGGTCTGCGTGCCCGCTATTAAAGCTCATGAATATTCCCTACAACCCACTCCCATGGGTTGTAGTGAATATTCATGGTCTTTAAAAGCAGGCACACTGACCGCAGAGCGGCAGCAGGAGTGTGCCAGCTATTGAACAGACTGAATGGTCACTGCTCCCCACGCACAGAGTTCCGGCGTGGGGAGCAGTGACTATTCCGGCACAGCGTCTCACACTGTCCTGCCATGCGCGGCTCACACAGTGAGCGGGACAGCGCTGGAGGAGAGAGGAGGTGAGTAGAATTGTTTTATTTTCTTTTGTGGGCAGCGTGATGGGGGCTCAAGGGGTGCCATACATGCCAGAATGGGTGATCAAGGGGTGCCATGCATACCAGGATGGGGGCTCAAAGGGTGCCATACATACCAGGATGGGGGCTCAAAGGGGTGCCATACATACCAGCATGGGGGCTCAAGGGGTGCCATACATACCAGGATGGGGGCTCAAGGGATGCCATACATACCAGGATGAGTGTGGGTGATCAAGGGGTGCCATACATACCAGGATGGGGATCATGGGGGGTGCCATGGATACCAGGATGGGGGCTCAAGGGGTGCCAGGCATACCAGGATGGGGGCTCAAGGGGTGCCATACATACCAGGATGTGGATCATAGGGGGTGCATGCATACCATGATGGGGTAGCAAGGGGTGCCATGCACACCAGGATGGGGGTGAGGGGTGCCATACATACCAGGATGGGGGATCAAGGGGTGCCATGCATACCAGGATGGGGATAAAGGGGTGCCATGAATACTAGGATGGGGAATAGGGGGTGCCATGCATACCAGGGCGGTAAATCAAAGGGGTGCCATGAATACCAGGATGGGGGATCAAGGGGTGCCATGCATTCCAGGATAGGGATGAGGGCCACGTATACCAGGATGGGATGGGGGCCACGTATACCAGTAAGGAGAGGCCATACATTCCAGGATGGAGGATATTAACAGAATTGAGGGACATTACCCCAATACCAGTGTTAGCAGCAGACCCCCTCCCCTACAACAGGGCATCATGACCACATTTTTTGCTTACATTTTTTTCCTATTTTCCTCCTCTAAAACCTAGGTGCGTCTTATAGTCTGAAAAATACGGTAGTTGCCACAAAATGGCTGTTTAGTAAACCATTGTTTGGTAAGAACTGGTGGTGTCCTTTCATGAACTGGTTAACATCAGGTCCTGGCCAGACGAAGTCAACGGCATTATGCGGCCTGCCAAGGCTTATCCACATACCCAGCCCGGACCCATTCTTTCATGAAGCGTGCCGGGGCAAAAGGACCACAGACCTCGCCCACAGTTACCACCTCGTGCCACATTACAGGATTTTCAAAAGAAATGAATAGGAAGAATTTTCCAAGCGTTGTTGAACTGCCTTCTGAGAAATAAGAAATATTTTGAAGCTGGTGGGCTAAAAAAAAAAAGTAAAAAAAACAAAAACAAACAAAAGTGTGAAAATAGCTAAAAACCTGAATTCAGACAAAGGTGTTTCACGGTCTGTATATAAATCCAATATCCATATTGACTGTGGGTCTCACGACCCAAACTAAAAGCCTCAAATATGCAACATATGCTGGTTAGGAGTCTAGTAATCAGTACCGAAATAGTGGTCCGTATATAGATAATTGAATAGTAGATAATATTGATTATAGAGAGGGTATCACAAAGACTATTATTATAATATATGGGTGTATATGTATGAATGACTCCGATTCTGCTTTTACTGGTTCATTTATGTAGCACATAATCAGTAATATTACATTTGACAAATAAAACGGGGAAAAAAAATAAAATGTTTTTTTCTAGAACTGCCAAATGCTTGTGTCTATGGCTAGCTTGAGCCGGCGGTACACACTGATGGGAAGTGATATGTTTGAGTTACAGACTATTTTTACGTGACTTTTCATTAGAGAATTTAGAACTTTTATTAAAATGAAGTATGCGAGGAACTGAAATTTAACGCCTTCTCCAACGAGTCAACTTTTGCATGGACTTATTATAGGCAAGAACACTATATATACCCCGTACAGTCACAGTGCAGAAAGGATGTATCCGGAAAACATCCCTCCCCTACAACTTACAATTTCACATAACATGTCACATAACTAATAGACTCGGCATCGTACAGCATTGTCATGGTGGAGAAACAGAATTGGGTGCATCGAATGCTCTTCACGATAAAGGAAAACCCAGCGTTTTAATTGAGAGAACAGATTGAGGTCATTCAGTTGTTATCTCAGCATTTACCTGCTTGCGGATGAAACACAACTCCCTTATGAGTTGGCAAATCCTGGCGGCCCCCCTGCTGTTCCTTAGCCGGCCACTCTGCAGTGAGTCTTCATTCCCTTGGGTGTTCTTCTCAGTGTGACTTTCCATAGTGACACGTCTGGTACTTCACGACTCAACAAACACCATTCCTCTAGCTATGTATAGCACAGCACAATATGATTAATCTACCTTTATAAGAGCACTGAGAAACCTAACTACAGAATAACTCATTCAGTGCTACTGTAGGTAAAGGCCATCCTCCAAGAAGTCAACGTTTGGCCCGATCTTCTAGTCACAGATACAAGAATATCTGCATGTATATAGCAAATCTACATTAGTCAATGTTGATTAACACATCAAGACATCAGGCCTGGATGTGAACTATTCATTTGCTGCAGATGATTTACATTATGGCGTCCTGGAGTCAACAAATACAATTACAATTCAAGGACTAACTGCACAAGAAGGCAGGATCTGAAAGGGCACCACCACGAAGAGAAAAAAAAAATATTTTATATATAAAATTTAATGTGTAAAAAGTACAATGCGTTTCAGAACCAAACAAATTACAGCGGAATTATCAGGTTTCCATAGTAAATAGTTCATTGCGTCCAAACTGAACTCCATGTATTATATAAACCCAATTACTCTGCTATATCTTGTACCTGAGGAAGGAACTAGATTGGTTCCGAAACGCGTTTGTTTTTTTACATATTAAATGTTATATATTTTTCCAGAATATGTTTATTTTTTAGTCTCCGTGGTGGCGCCCTTACCGATCCTGCCTCCTTGTGCACACCGCATACTTGAATTCCATTGGAGTGCTGATTGTTTCCGGGTCCGCAGATGGAGCAGCAGCCGTGGCTTGATGTCACTTGAGCTTTTTCTCTAGTGTTGTGCCTAACATTGTACAACTCTAATGGGTGAGCGTATGGCGGACCCCTCCCATTCCATTGCATCATTATTGGACAGTTTTACACTATGGGGAAACTTTCCTGCTTTTGTCTTCAATAAGGACAATAATGTACGTCTCACATGGGTGTCTAAAATATCCAATATATTACTGATGGACCCATACCAGTTGAACTCCAATAATAATGGTACCATAAGTGAGATATTTTTTTAAGTAATTCATCTTTTTTTTGTCTTGCAATATTCGCTGAAATTTATCAAAATGGCGCGTGAAGTTCACGAATTTGGCGAGCCCCAGTTGACAACAATCGTTCTCAGGGAGAACTTATTTGGAGTTCTAGCAGTCTCTAATATGCTGTATGGGACGTGGGGATTGTGCCGCTACCAGATACCTCAGACATCTTACCTCTCAGAAGAACAAAACAGCTGGGCACGCAGAAACTAAGGAGGCTCATAGCCAAAACCAGCAGTTTCATCTGACTTTATTTTAATATGTGTGGCCAACTTAATCTAAGAGCATTCTGCAATACCAACGCCATTTTTCACTATGTCCCATGAAAGGTGTTTTTTCCAGTGGCCAGGTGAGTAGTCGATGGTCACTCGACCAAAGCCCACTGAACCCCCTACTACCAGCAGCATCTAAGAGATTTGCAGTGCTCTGGTCCGGTGGCCACAGGCTGCTGACGTGCCTTCTGGACTAAGGTAATGCAAATCTTTTTGCTCAACTCTATATAAAAAAAAAAAATAGGATTGGATGGAGTAAAATCCAAACTATCTGTAACGGGTCTGGGAGGTGGAACCTCTGAGCAACTATACAAAGGGGCAGTCCTTGTAAGGAAGCGGGTGGCTCCCAGGGAAGGCGGGCAGGTAGTCACGGCAAGTGACAGGGACAGTCTCTGGGTAGAAGGGGCAGGAAATCACGGCAAGTGACGGGGACAGTCTCTTGACACGGATGGTCACGGCAAGTGACAGCAGGGAAAGAGTCTCTAGATGGGCAGGTGGTCACGGCAAGTGACAGCAGGGAAGAGTCTCTACATAGGCTAGCAGGCAGGTAGCAGGTGAGCGCTCCCAGGTGAGCAGGTAAGAGTCTCTGGACAGGCAGGTGGTCACGGCAAGTGACGACAGAGACTCCAGGTAGGCTAGCAGGCAGGTAGCAGGTGAGCGCTCCCAGGTGAGCAAGTAAGAGTCTCTGGACAGGCAGGCAGGTATCAGGCAGGTATCTGGCAGGTACTTCCTGGTCCGCAGGCGGACTGATCTATAGACAGACTGGCAGGTGCTGGTAGGCAGACTGTCGGACCACAGGATAGCAAGCAGGTAAGCAGATATCAGGCAGGTATCAGGCAGGTATCAAGCAGGAATCTGGCAGGTGACTGGCAGGTGACTGGTAACGGGACCTGAGGGCTGAAGCAGAGTTGAAAGGCTTTGCAACAACATTGCTCGGGCACCTCCATTTTGGAGGAGGTGCCTTATATATGGTAAGGTCCTCCGGCCATTGGCCGGGGACTCCTTAGGACGGCGCGCGCGGCCCCTTTAAGAGAGGGGGAGCGCGCGCGTGCCCTAAGCACAGAGGCCGGGAAGCAGCGCGAGCTGCCAGCAGAGCGGGAGGAAGCCGCCGGGCACGGAGCGGAGAGGTGAGGGGAACGGCGTCCCTGTCTGGCAGGAGGCAGGGACGCCGACGCTACAGTACCCCCCCTTTAGGCCCCCCCTTTTTTAGGCCAGAGAGAAATTTATCAAGGATGAGCGGGGCATGGATGTTCTCCCGGGGCTCCCATGTTCTCTCCTCAGGACCAAACCCCTTCCAATCCACTAGAAAAAAAGGACTTTCCTCTTACCCTTTTGGTGGCCAGAATGTTCTCTACCTCAAACTCGTTTTCAGCTGAAACCGGAGCAGGAGGCGTACCTGTAGACTTGGAAAAAGAGTTAAGTACCACGGGTTTGAGTAGAGATACATGGAAGGAGTTAGGAATCCGCAAGTTGGCTGGGAGTTTCAATTTATAGGCCACCGGGTTGATTTGTTTGATAACTTCCAGTGGGCCGATGAACCGAGGCCTTAACTTGTAGGAAGGAATCTTGAGCCGGACATACTTGGACGAGAGCCAGACCTTATCTCCAGGACGGAATTGTGGTGGATCCAGACGTCTTTTGTCAGCCTGTTTTTTCATCCGCTCGGATGACTGAAGAAGTGCGGATCTGGTACTTTCCCAAATGGAGGAAAATTCGCTAACGAGAGATTCCGCAGCCGGATTGTCCACCGAGGTGGAGACGGGAAACGGGATCCGAGGATGCTGACCGAAGACTACAAAAAACGGGGATTTGGAGGAAGATTCGCTCTCGTGATTATTGTAAGAAAATTCGGCCCACGGTAAAAGATCCACCCAGTCGGAATGGTGAGCATTAACAAAGTGCCGGAGGTAACTGGTTAAAATTTGGTTGATCCGTTCTACTTGGCCATTGGACTGTGGGTGATATGCAGAAGAAAAGTCCAAGGTGACCCCCAGCAGTTTACACATGGCTCGCCAAAAAAGAGAGGTGAACTGAACCCCTCGGTCGGATACGATGTGGAGAGGAAGATCGTGTAGACGGAAGACATGATGCATAAAGTCTTTAGCTAACTCTGATGCAGACGGGAGACCCGGCAGGGGAATAAAGTGAGCCATTTTGGAAAAGCAGTCAGCGACCACCCATATGACCGTACAACCGGCAGAGACAGGAAGGTCCGTTATAAAGTCCATAGCTATATGGTGCCACGGGGCAGCAGGTACAGGAAGAGGAAGGAGACGGCCGGCTGGCAGATGTCTCGGAACCTTGTTGCGGGCGCAGGACACACAGGCTGAAACAAAGTCTATTACGTCCTTGTGCAGGGTAGGCCACCAGTAATGCCGGGAAATAAGCTGGAGGGTCTTTTTCTGACCAGCGTGGCCAGCTAGCTTGGACGAGTGTCCCCAGTGTAGAACCTTCTCACGATCAGGAACAGTTACGAACGTCTTACCGGGTGGAAGACGATTTAGATTCACGGGGGCCACCTGTATTACTTTGGCGGGGTCGATGATGTGTTTAGGCTCCTCCTCAAGATCAGAGACCAAAAAGGATCGGGATAAGGCATCAGCTTTGATGTTTTTGTCAGCCGGGCGAAAATGAAGAATGAAATTAAAGTGGGCTTAGAACAAGGACCACCGGGCTTGGCGCGGGTTAAGTCTCTGCGCACTCTGGAGGTAAGCAAAGTTCTTGTGGTCCGTGTAAATTATTACCGGGTGAAGAGCCCCCTCGAGCAGGTAACGCCACTCCTCCAGTGCCAGCTTAACGGCCAACAATTCTCGGTCTCCTATAGAATAGTTGCGCTCAGAAGAGGAGAAGAGTTTGGAGAAGAAGCCGCAAGTTACTGACGCGCCCCCTGGGACATATTCCTTTTTGAGGGGAATACCCGGCACCGGATCAGATGGGGGGGGGTTGTAGTCTCCGAGCGGCTGTGACCCGGTCCCGTGCCCAGGGCGTCAAGCTAAGTGTTATGTGGCAGTCCTACAGATGTTATTAAAGTTCTTTTATGTCGACTACGCCACCCGTTGTGATGCGGTCACTGTGGCCGCCGCTGCAGCAGGGTCCGCTGAGGCTGATGGTGGATGTGCAGCTTGGTGGGATAACCCCCAACGGGAGGGGTATAGCCTCAGAGGGGACAGGCGCAGAGGATGGGGGTTGTGGTGGTGCAGTGCAGCCGGCAATGAAGACAGACTCGGGTTGTGCAGTTAAGGGTGTTTACTTACTGCTGATGTTGTACTGGTCACTCCAGCTGCTAGTGACCACCCGAGCCGTGCTGCGTCCACCAGGTCCTGGATCCGGTCAACCCCCAAACAAGTCCAGAGCGTGGCCCTGAGCTCTCCCTCTGTCCTTTCTTCAGCCGTCCCCACCAGTGATTCACCTAGGTCCAGCTCCCTCGGGCCTTCTTTTGGGACACCCTTGGCCCTGGGTTCCCTGACCCTTCATGTGGTGTGCCTTCGGGGTGAATGTGGTGGGTGACCGTGACAGACACTGCCCACGGTCTCCGGTCTCTGGCTGGGGAATGTCTTTGCCCCCACCAGCTTGGGTTCCGGTACCCTCTTGCTGACTCCTCACCCGGTGCTCTAATTTGGGTTCTTGGGTCCCTTCTGTCTTCCCCCTCTGGGTCTTTCTCTTTCTTTCTCCTCTCTCTCTCTCCAGGGCTGCTGTTTCCTTCTCTCTCTCCAACTGACTTGTTCTCAGCGTCTGACCCTGATCTAAGTTGGTGCCCTCCTTATATATCCCTCTATGTGTGAGCTCAGGTGACCAGCACCCAATGAGCTCCTATCACTACCCAGACTGCTCCCCCTATCTGCCCCTACACTACATGGGATGTACCACCCCCCTCCCACTCCAGCCAGGAACAGGCTCGGTTGTACCTGCACATTTCTAAGTGGGAGTACCGTCGGCCTGCTCCTCTGGAATGGGATGTATGTAGTGCATGCAGTCTATCTGAGCTCAGTTCCACACTCCTTCCTTACCCGGGAGTGGAATATCACACCTCTGGGTTGAGGTGCAATACCCCTGTAGCAGCTGAATCCTCAGGGTGCTACATTACCATTCTTCCGGAAGACGACTTTTGGGTAAGTACTGCTCCGGCTCCGGAGGAGGAAGCGTCGACTTCTAGAAAGAATTGTTTGCTGCCGTCCGGACGATGCAGCACAGGGGCGGAGGAAAAAGCTCGTTTTAAGGAAAGGAAGGCCTCCTCTGCTTCGATCGAACATTCTCTGGGATTAGCGCCCTTACGGGTGAGCGCCGAGATAGGGGCAGTCCGGGAAGAGAAGTGCGGAATGAAGAGGCGGTAGTAGTTGGCGAAGCCCAGGAACCGCTGAATAGCCTTCAACCCCTCTGGTCGGGGCCACTTCTCGATGGCAGACAGTTTCTCAGGGTCCATTTGTAGGCCGGTCTGAGAGATTATGTAGCCCAGAAACGGAAGCGAGGTCAGCTCAAAGAGGCACTTCTCATATTTAGCGTAGAGGTGGTTCTGCCTGAGCCTGAGCAGGACCTGACGAACGTCCCTCCGGTGAGTGAGAAGATCCGGAGAGAAGACCAAGATGTTGTCCAGGTACACCACCACGCAGGAGTAGAGAAGGTCACGAAAGATGTCATTGACCAACTCTTGAAAGACGGCGGAAGCGTTACAAAGACCGAAGGGCATTACAAGATATTCATAGCGGCCATCCCGGGTGTTGAATGCCGTCTTCCATTCATCCCCCTGACGGATACGGACCAGATTATACGCCCCACGGAGGTCCAGCTTGGTGAAGATTCTAGCCCCCCTCAGACGGTCAAATAATTCCGGAATGAGCGGAAGGGGGTATTTATTCTTCACTGTGATCAGGTTAAGGCCTCTATAGTCTATACAGGGACGGAGTGAGCCGTCCTTCTTTTTGACGAAGAAGAAGCCTGCTCCCGCCGGGGAGGTAGATTTCCGGATAAATCCCCGGGCCAGATTCTCCTCAATATATTCAGACATGGACCGGGTCTCAGCAGTGGACAAAGGGTAAATACGCCCACGGGGAGGAGTAGCGCCGGGCATCAGGTCAATTGGGCAGTCGTATGGTCTATGAGGGGGTAATGTCTCTGCTTCTCTTTTATTAAAGACGTCCGCAAAAGACCAATAGGGAGCCGGTAGGCCGGGTAGATTGGCTGGGGTAGGAGAAGGACGAGCAGGATGAACGGGAACTAAACAAGTCTTATGGCAGTCCTGTCCCCAGCGAAGAACTTCTCCAGTCTGCCAATCAAGCACGGGTGCGTGTTTCTGGAGCCAAGGTAGGCCTAGCAAGAGGGCGTGAGAGAGTCCAGGCCGAGCATGGAAGCAGATGCTCTCAGAGTGCAGCATTCCCACCTGCAGAGTTATGGATTCGGTGAGGAGTTGGATGGGATGTGGTAAGAGGCCTCCATCCACGGCGGCGACAGATAAGGGTACAGCCAGAGGTTTGGTGGGAATGCAGTATTTCTCTACCAGGGACTGAGAAATGAGATTTCCGGCAGCTCCAGAGTCAAGTTGAGCCAGTTCAAAATAACGGTTCTCCCCGCAGATGATAGAAAAAGACAGCATTAGAGATGGAGAGGGTTTATTTCTGTCTAGGGTGACCTCTCTGAGTGATCCTAGTGCTCCTTACTGCCACAGTAGAAGCAGCTCCCCTCGGCACGGCGTAATTCCTGACGGGTCTTGACCATCTTGGTCTGGTCGACCTGCAAAGGCTCGGGTGAGTGCGCCGGAGGAGTAACGGAGGAAGTGACGGATCTCTGGAAGGTAGGGGCAAGGCGTGGAAACCTCCTCTCACGGGTGACCTCTTTGGTGCGCTCCTGAAACCGGATGTCAATCCGGGTGGCAAGTGTAATCAAGTCGTCGAGAGTAGTAGGAATGTCCCGACCGGCGAGTTCATCTTTAATACGGCCGGACAGACCCTCCCAGAAGACGGACACCAGGGCGTCGTTATCCCAGGCAAGCTCCGAAGCAAGGGTACGGAACCGTATGGCATATTGGCTCACGGTGAGACTTCCTTGGCGGAGGCGTAGCAGAGATGAGGCGGATGAGGTCCTCCGTCCTGGTTCGTCAAAGACCTTCCGGAAGGCTGAGAGAAAGGCTGGCAGATTGGACACCAGGGGGTCTCCTCTCTCCCATAGAGGATTTAGCCAAGCCAGCGCCTCCCCCGTGAGATGGGACATGATGAAGGCTACTTTGGCTCGGTCGGTGGAAAACTGGTGTGCCAACAGTTCGAAGTGCAGAGTGCACAGGTTAATGAAGCCCCGTGCCTGACCGGGATCTCCGCCAAAACGAGGCGGGGCGGTGAGGCGGGGACCGGGAAGAGATGCCATGGAATTGATGGGCAGTGGCGCTGCCGGGGTAGGAGTCGTGTGACTGGAAGCCGGTCCCGAAGATGTAGTCAGTGTGTCCAGGCGGGAGTTAACACTACGCAGGTGGCTCAGGATGGACTCCTGTTGGGACCTCTGACGGGACAGTTCATGGCATAGGTCCGAGAGCGAGGGAGCTTGGGTGCCACCGGGTTCCATGGCCCGAGCAAACTGTAACGGGTCTGGGAGGCGGAACCTCTGAGCAACTATACAAAGGGGCAGTCCTTGTAAGGAAGCGGGTGGCTCCCAGGGAAGGCGGGCAGGTAGTCACGGCAAGTGACAGGGACAGTCTCTGGGTAGAAGGGGCAGGAAGTCACGCAAAGTGACAGGGACAGTCTCTGGGTAGAAGGGGCAGGAAATCACGGCAAGTGACGGGGACAGTCTCTTGACAGGCGGATGGTCACTGCAAGTGACAGCAGGGAAGAGTCTCTAGACGGGCAGGTGGTCACGGCAAGTGACAGCAGGGAAAGAGTCTCTAGACGGGCAGGTGGTCACGGCAAGTGACAGCAGGGAAGAGTCTCTAGATAGGCTAGCAGGCAGGTAGCAGGTGAGTGCTCCCAGGTGAGTAGGTAAGAGTCTCTGGACAGGCAGGTGGTCACGGCAAGTGACGACAGGGCCTCCAGGTAGGCTAGCAGGCAGGTAGCAGGTGAGCGCTCCCAGGTGAGCAGGTAAGAGTCTCTGGACAGGCAGGTGGTCACGGCAAGTGACAGCAGGGCCTCCAGGTAGGCTAGCAGGCAGGTAGCAGGTGAGCACTCCCAGGTGAGCGGGCAAGAGTCTCTGGACAGGCAGGTGGTCACGGCTAGTGACGACAGAGCCTCCAGGTAGGCTAGCAGGCAGGTAGCAGGTGAGCGCTCCCAGGTGAGCGAGTAAGAGTCTCTGGACAGGCAGGCAGGTATCAGGCAGGTATCTGGCAGGTACTTCCTGGTCCGTAGGCGGACTGATCCATAGACAGACTGGCAGGTGCTGGTAGGCAGACTGTCGGACCACAGGATAGCAAGCAGGTAAGCAGATATCAGGCAGGTATCAGGCAGGTATCAAGCAGGAATCTGGCAGGTAACTGGTAACGGGACCTGAGGGCTGAAGCAGAGTTGAAAGGCTTTGCAACAACATTGCTCGGGCACCTCCATTTTGGAGGAGGTGCCTTATATATGGTGAGGTCCTCCGGCCATTGGCCGGGGACTCCTTAGGACGGCCAGCAGAGCGGGAGGAAGCCGCCGGACATGGAGCGGAGAGGTGAGGGGAACGGCGTCCCTGTCTGGCAAGAGGCAGGGACGCCGACGCTACACTATCCAAACTCGGTGGGGGTGCAACACCCGGCATTCCTGCCAATCATCTGCTCCCGGTGTCAGCCAAAACCACTCAGTTACGGAGTTGTGCAGCACAGCTCAGTCGACTGTATAGTGGCTGCGCCTGGGTACTGCACATCTGCCTCTTAATCAAATCAATAGGGGGTGGATGTGCAGCATCCGTCCGCAGCCACCATTCCGTTGACGGATCTGAGCTGTGCAGCTCCGCAACTGAGCACCGACGTCGGGAACAGCTGACCGGCGAGGGTGGCGGGCGTTGCACTACTACCGATCAGACACTGATGACCTATCCTAAGGATAGGCCATCAATGTTAAAATCCCGGTCAATCCCTTTAAGCTTGGAAGGGTGAAGCTTGTCTTCTTCCATAACACAAGAAATCCAGAAAAATGCCTCATCATCTCCATCATAATGATCTCCAAAGCTGAGAACCGCCATACATGAGTATAGAGTATAGGCAGCCCTCCTTCCGGCTTTAGGCTCTGGCAACACCTATTTTCCTCCTTTTTGCTATGGTTCAGATGTTTTGACCACTTGGACAAATTAGCTTGTAGCGTCAAAAACTGTGGAACCTCGATAGAAACCTAGAAGATCTAATTACAAATCAGAACGGTCTTAAGAACAAAAAGCCATAACCGTAGTATAAAAGGATTCTTAATTTGAAGATTTTAGATTAAAGAAGTTGGCCACAACTTTTTATTATGCCCCCAATGTATCTCCCCGGGGCCCATAAGTTACCTTCTGTTGCAGGCCGCTCACAGGCATCACGTGACCCCGCGCTGACGTCACGACAAGTGAGGCTTGACTCAGAGCTGGGGTCCCCGCGGTGACTGCTGGGTTGTGGGCGGGGTTATTCCCCGCGTCACACCCAGAGTCCACCGCGCGCTTTCCCAGTGAATGAGGAGAGGGAGAGCGCGCGGTGGATGCTGGGTGTGACGCACGGGGTAACCCCGCCCACAACCCAGCAGCCATCGGTGGAACGCAGAAGACAGAGACCCCCGGCTGCAGCGTGGACTTGTCGTGATGTCAGCAGATGTCAGAGCCGGCTGCAGCCTGGGGTCACATGATGCCTGTGAGCGGCCAGTGATAGCGCCACTCACAGGCAGTATATGCAACACAAGGTAATTACAAAGACACTTATGGGCCCCGGGGGGATACATTGGGGAGGGGATAATAAGTAGTGGACAACCCCTTTAAGTGCCTCTTTATGCATTTCTGGTCCATTTTATTTGAAGGTTTCTCCCATACTAAGTGACCTCTAACCACTCATTTATAAGTATTAACAAGAGTTCACAAATTGGTGGGAATCCTACTGTCACATCAGACGCAGTGGTCCCAGGAAAGGTGTTTCATGGGATCCCATAGGTTGTCCCATAGTCTACTTACTATAGGTTTCATTGATGGATACAGGAAAGCTTCAATTCTTATTTTTATTTCTTTATTTTTATTTTTCTTTCCAAACTAAACAATACAGCCTATGTCATGGAAAAAAAAAAGTCTCATCAACTCGGGCAAAAGAAGGAATGATTTCAGCGATGTCATCAAATGAGAAACAGATTTAAGGAATATTTAATAATTAAGTCTTTGCAGTATTTTTTTATCAGGTCATTCAGGGAGTCAAAAGGTTAAAAAGAACATTTCCAAATAACTTCCATATTTCTCCCCCTTTATGGAACAATTCCAGATTGAATCCAGTGTTGGATTTGCCATCTCTTTTTAATTATAAGGCCGGTATGGGAAAAAAAAAAATAAGAGAGAGGCCTGCGTGAATGATTTAGGGAATTACAATGAGAAGCAAACTGCATTCTGGATCCATGCAAATTCCATAGTCTCAAAAATATGGTCTTAAGGTTGAATATTACCAGGGATGCAGAGTATATTAACTAAATCCTTACTGCTGCAATCCATGTCATGTCATTTTTAGAATTCTTTCTTATTGTAAAAAAACAAAGACTTGACAAATTCCAGAAGATAGGTGGCAAAACTTTCTTGGGCAATTTTTTTGCAGATCTTCCATGACTCACTGGGCAAATATCGAATTTTGATTAAAAAAAAAAAAAAAGTTGTGGGGTTAAATTAATTGATTTGCTCCTTTTTTAAAGTTGTCTTTTGTTGTTTATTTAATTTTTTGACTTCTAACTTCAATGTGATTTTTCCTGATTGTTTTCGACTGACTCATCAAAGTCACAAAAATTTGGCATTAATGTACTCCAGTACCCCTGGAGAAATTTTATGTATGCAAGCCATTTTGGTGCAATGTTTAAGCAATTTTTCAAAACGTGCACCGTTTTACACTAAGGCTATGTTGACACATCATGGTTTTTTTTTGGGTCACAAATCTGCAGCAAAACCTGATATCTCATGGAAGGTTTGCTGCACATTTTTCCTTGAAGTTTTGGTGCTTTTTTGATGCATTTTGTTGCGTTTTTTCACTGTCCTTGTCTCTTTTTATGGATGTACATAAAGTTCTGTGAAAAAAAAGAACCCCATTCTATTTTGACATCAATAACGCTGAAAAAAACGGTACCTGCGTTTTTTCAGCATTTTTTGAAAGGGTGAAGGCCAGGGCACCCCATGGGTTCTGCTAGATTTTTTTTTCCCCACACACCCATAGACTTGAATTGGCGAGTTTGATCGTTCACTGAGATCAAAACTAGACACATCTCTGTGTTTTTGTGAGACAACTTATTCTGCAAAAAGCATAAACATGTGCACAGCCCCATAGGAATAGAGTAGGTACGAGTTCTATCCGTGAATAATACGTCTAAATTCATGACGTAACCAAGATTGGGTCAAAAGGATAGGAAAATGCCACTGTGCCAAGGTTGGACATTTCAATAAAAGAATTGGTTTTTCTACAATCCCATACAATGTACACTTGGTAAAATCATCGCTTTTCTCGAATATGTTTTATGTTCTTCTAAAAGTTCATACTGAGTGATGCAGAAGAATTCTCCCGAGAGTAGATAGCCTTTCCCTTACAACCCACAGTCTTCTGGAATCTCCCATCTCTCTACTAGTGACTGTATTTCAAAGAAATGTTCAGAACAATGGAACTATTATTTTATCCCATGTTGGAGGTCAAGCAATGCAGGGGACAAGGCCGAGCTCCCTGAGCAGCAATGAGTTATAAGTTGGGCCTCTTAGAGGTTCGGGTGAATAGCGAATGTCAGCATGAAGCAGAAAACATGTTTTATTAGTGAGAACCTACATACATTCTTCAGAGAATTCTGTATTGTTGACAAAGATGGAAAGGATCCAGAAAGCCATTACTGTCATCTAAAATCTTACGGCAAATTTTTTAGGCAAAATTTTTTCAGCCCCAAAAAAAATTCTCAGACTTTTAGATTGACATTGTCTCTTTTTTAAAGACTCGGGGTTTTATTTTTTTTTTTAATTCACTGTTGAATATTGTTCTTGTTGGCTTTAGTTGCCTTCCGCACTTGACACGTAAGGCACTGTAACACTTAGACACTTTAGTCAACATCAACAGCTTCTACAAAATCCCTGTATGTGTCAAAGGACATGTCTTTCCCGAATGAGCAGCCTTCATGTCACCTTCCAGAGAACGCTGCCTCAAATAGAGTTTGTCTGGGTAAAGTCGCTTTCTGAGATGTCACTGCCGTGTGGCGTCCTACAGAGATCTACGAATCACATCGGGAAGAAGCAATTGTGTAGGTGCCAGACTAATTTGCACAAACCATTTACCGGCTGAAACTGCAATATGGCCTAGAAGTAACAGCAATTTACTTGTTTATATACTGTACCAAAGGGAACTGAAGAGCATAATTCAATCATAAAACAAAAATATGTGAGATTCTCCCCCCCACCAAGTATATAGCTGGTAATTATTTTATAGAATGTCAATAGTGGCAAATGAGAAAAATGCCTTTGTGATCTTGGCGAAGACGTTGGATGACAAAAAGATAAAATCGGCAGATTCTTGATCAAATGTAAGAACATCCCCAAGACCAGACCGAGGTTTTATCCTTTTGGACAGATGAGAAGGACTTAATTAGTAGGAAAACAAACGAGTTTTAGACAAGAAACATGGAGAGAATCGCAAACATCATGAGCTCATCAATGAGAAGTCAAAAGACCAAAAAAGACAAAAAATTCTGTACAGAGACTATTCATTAGGTTCAATAAGAGGAGAAATAGACTGAGCAGTGATAACCAACCTTTAGGCAGATGCGGCATTTTTCAGAAAGGTCACGTTTTTTCAGGGCATTTTTATCTGCATTTTTTAAAAAGCTAACAATGCTGCATTTAAAAAAAGTCTAAAAATAAAGGGTTTCTTTTAGTGATTTATGGCTTGTGGCTTTTTTTTTCATATTATAGATCATGCTTTATGAATATTTTTTTTTTGCTGCCATTTTTTTAAGGTATCTCAAACCCGAAAAAAAAAAAAACACTATAAAACTTGGGGGAAAAAAAGTGTAAAACATACTTGAAGCTCATTCAGTCTTTTTAACAAAATGTGATAGAAAGTAAAAAAAAAAAAAAAGCATATGAAGGATATTACCAGGAGTTAATAAGTGTATAAAACAAATAATTCACAAAAAAAACAAAACAAAGAATCCCTCATGTAGCATTGAGGACCCACTAGCTTCTTTTGGCATCTTTGACCTCATGGATGATACCTATGGATGTCCAGAAGAATGAGGAGAACTTGTGGGGTCACCTTACATCTGTGTCTTCTCTACTGCACAGAGACCCAAATATTCGATTGCATATGGGTTTAATTGTCTATGGATCCAATATAACTGACAGAGACCCCTAGACGTGACTCAAAACACTTGGCAATTCCTCGCAATGCAGCAAACATCAGCAAAAATAAATCAGTAAGAGAAGCCAAGAAGAATGTTAGCAGAATGGATTATGTTAGTCAATTAGAAGGCTGTAATATTATTTATGCTGATGGATGGGACCCCGGTGCCACACTGATTTGAATTCATTTGCCTAAATAGTATTTTTTAATACAGCACTTAGGCCTTTCTCAGAAAAAGCCTTCATACCAATATTTTGATCTTG
Organism: Phyllobates terribilis; assembly: GCF_046119375.1. Classification (NCBI taxonomy): domain Eukaryota; kingdom Metazoa; phylum Chordata; class Amphibia; order Anura; family Dendrobatidae; genus Phyllobates; species Phyllobates terribilis. Next base: position 107,234,087 of record NW_027362764.1, on the reverse strand, counting down.
GCTGTCAAACTCTGAGCTTGAAGCTCATAAAAATCCTGTAAAATCTCACCAGGTCACTATTTAACATACACATCTGAAGAACAATACATGCGGGTGTAGGAGATTTGTGATCATTGCTCCATTGCTGGTCAGAGATGACAACTGGAGGTAATAGAAAAACCTGCATCCTCCTATGTAGTGATCAAATCCGTGGCTGCAAAGAATTGTAGGTGTATACTGATAACATATAGATTGTGAGCCCCAATGGGGATGATATCAGGGGAAAATAAAGATGTTTTATCAGCGAGTAAGATAATATTCTTTCATTTCCTTGCTCAACTAAATATACCGACTATACTAAAGCACTGTTGAATTAATGACGTTATACAAGTAAAATAAAATTAGTAAAAGAAATAAAAATAAACACTACAGTATACTACATTTACAGACAGAAGACAGTGAGTGCAGTAGTTTCATTAGTAGTTCACAAAATTTTCAACATTATAAATGCCAGTTACATCACTCCAGGAGCTAATCTACAGAGAACCTGTCATTTGGAATACATTTTTTATTTTTACCTGGTGTAACAGCTGATGTTCTCCTGAATCTGGGGTGGTTTACTTTTCGTTCCTGCGCCTCCCTGTTCTTGAGATATGGCCCTCTCTTCCCTGTATATAAATTTAGTATTGTTAGTGAAAGAGGTAATCCCATCTCCAAGATCCTATCCCAATATGTAGTAGGTGTAATAATAATAATAATAATAATATTAGCAAATATACTACATTTAGAAATGTAGTATATTTCTTCTGATTCACTATGTCACTTACCCCATGTGCAGGGCATTGCAGTAGCTTAGCTATCCATAGTTACAACCACTAACAATTAACTGTCACTATATGAGCGGTCATAACCATAGATACCTAAGCTACTGCAATGCCCTCCACATGGGGTAAGTGACATAGTGAATCAGAAGAACTATACTATGTTTCTAATTGGAGGTATTTGCTAATATTATTATTATTACTACTACACCTACTACATATTGGGATAGGATCTTGGAGATGGAAATACCCCTTTAAGGGAGGCGTGATCCTCAAGAAGACTCTTATAGAGAAAATATGAGGACCACACCCATTTAGATAAAAAAAATAAATAAATACAAAATAGAGGTACATATAAGGAAGAGAGGATCATATCTTTGGAACGGAGAGCCACAGAATCAAAAGAATAAAAAAAATCCAGATTCAAGAGTACAGCAACATTTACATCAGTTTAAAAAAAAAAAAAGTTACATATTTATGGCAAGTGTTAGGAAACCAACTTTAAAGAGGACCTAAGTCCAGGATGTCTTGCCCTGGTTGCAGTATACCACAACTGTTTTAAGCAACCTAAATACTTTTATTTTTTATCAATAGAAGATTATGATTTTTCTTAGGTGTAAAATGGTTTTGGGGTGCTGCAGCTTTTGGAAAAAAATAGTTTACGTCTTTTAAACGTTTTAAGATTTTGAGGAAGTTCACACTAGTGCCGAACTGCCCAAATAGTCAAAATGGGAAGAAAGGTTAAAAAAACAAAAAACAAATTGCTCTTTGGAGAGAAATGTACACAGCTCCTCTAGAACCCATCCAGTGGTCAATGTGTTACTGGATATGCTTTATAACCAAGGGAACAAATGGGAAAGTATAGAAACAATCCTTGTCTTTCATGCAAAGTCTATTTCCCCCAAATAGCAACCTCATTACCTATCTGAATGACAAAGTCAACAAATGCAGACAGCGCCTCAGAAGGAGGATCCTCGGGAGGAGGCTGAAAAGCAGAGTCAATAGATGCAATGGACCTATTCAAATACACCCAGGCCCTTTCATTAGGCTGTGTTTGCTCATTGTTCCTGCTGCTTAATCTCACAATCTCCCCTTAGCCGCTTTCTGCTTCTGCCTGTGAACCATCACAGGATATAGAGAATTCATGGTGCGGAAGACGCACCTTCACTTCTCCAAGAGGCGCCTCTGCCGTCTACCAACATTCGGAAGGAGAGGCCCTTCATCCACTAAACTACACGCATAAGATAAAGATTGCAAAACATTCGAGGGAAAAATGTACAGAAATGTCCCAAACTCAATTCCAGTTCGGTCAAGGTCATTACTCAGATACTTTACTTGTTTGGTTTGTTTTTATGTAGCCCCTCAATGACATACAACCTGATCATACCATGCTATGACTAATCTGCAGTCTATTATGAGCCCTCAATGTAGGCTAAACTTCTAACTAACAAAACAAAACAAGCATGTAACACACTGAAAAAAAAAAAAAAAAAAGAAAAGAATATGACAATGTCTCAAAAAGCAATTCCCCTATAGTAGGGCATAGCATGGCTTGCCAGAGGGGAAGAATAGTATTGCTCTCCCTAACCCAGCATTAACGCCCTTAGAAACAAATAATTCCCAGAGTGTCCTCTTAAAGCAAGTACTGCCTCCTGAATGCCCCCTCCAAAAGTAATAACACTTTTCTGCCCCTTCCCCATAAAAAATAAAGTTCTCTTTTTGCCTGCACACAGAGCAGACCGGCACAGGCGGCGCAATGCAGGGAAGTCACTGCACCTACTGACGGAAAGTGCTAGGGCAGGAGGCCAATGGCGCCTTCTTCTACCCCAGGATACAACTGTATTGGTGCCATGTTGAATTCTATACAGTTAACAATGGAGCTTGACTGGAGATCTGGGGCACTTGGCCAGAAGTCCAGGGAATGTGTCTTGCCTAGTTTGCTACCCCCTTAAAATCACCTCTGTATTTAGACTGTGGAAAGGCTCATGACTTAGGATAAGTTGGATAATATTTAGAAGTTCCAAACAAGACTTACTTTAGAAGAAAGTGTGCGGTCCCTTTAACAGCTAGCAGGAATGCAGGAATTGGGACCCAGCTGTCAGTGAAGAACAGCTTCCAGTCCAGATCTATTAATTTGCCCTCTATATCAGCTTCTTTAGAAACTCCGTCAGTGAGTTCTGATCTCTCATTGCCAAACATCAGTCCACGTGGGTGAAGGCAGCATCTCCTTCACAAACACAGTGGTGACCATTGTTGAGCAACGCTGCCTAAGCCTGCCAGCCGCATGGACCCCCGCTATTGTCCCATCCAAGGTCATTTCCCATATACAATGAGGATAATGCAGTGACAGTGAGAAGCCAAAAAAAGAAGGAATGAACTGTGTCCCTCACTGGAGCAGAACCTCTGCCAAGATGAGGAATGACACTATGCTGCCAGTCTGACTTGTATTACATTAATGTGGCACTGACACTGCCAACAAACGACAAGATGGTCAAATCTGTAATAAGGTTACTTACATGCAAATTCCCAATCCTTTTAGGAGTCAAAAAAAAAAAGACCTCACTATCCTCACAATACACACATTTTACCTTAAAGTGATGGTGTAGCGTGGGTTGCCAGCGCCCGGGCAAGGTAAGTATTCAACGCCTCTTCACTAGTCCAGTACGTAACCCCTTACCCCCCCAAGGACATGTATTGTATTGTTAGAAAATATTGAAATAACCATAGTTTTCCCCCTTTGGCCCCTAGTTTTTCTGCTGTTCGCTGAAATCTGGATTAAAACTTTAAATATAAACAGTTATACATTGTTAGAATATTTTTTCTACCTTTAATTTTTTAATGCATTGAGCTTTTTTTTTTTTAATGCAACTATTTTATTACCTATATAATTCTATACCCTAACTCTATTACCAATATACCTAACCCTACGGATGCTGCCTAAGCAGAGCACAGCAACCGATGACAAACTCATCTCGACTGCTGCGCTCTGTATAGGAAGTAGTGACCAGGATGACAAAGCAGCCACTGACAACCTTACTCATTCAGCTTGCCAACCGCCGGGTTGACATTTATTGCATCCGTGTGCCCCTTCAAGAAGAAGTCACAGTGGGGGCAGAGGGAGGGATTTTATGCCCCCACCGAACTTTGCATGAAATGCAACTGCGCTATGCCACTGCCTTAAAAGGAACAGCTCTGCACATTTTTGCATAAGGGATATATATTAGTCTGTCTGTTTAGGTACTTGTCCCCCAATAAAAATTATATATATATTTTTTTTGCAGAGATAAAATGTGCCAGTCGTGAGAAATCTAGTGTCAAAGTCATATGCTAATCAGAGTGCACTAGGGGCGTGTCAGTGCACTTTGACTGCTCCCAAGTGCACTTCCAGCTTGATTTGCATATGGCTTTTACACAAGATTTCTTAGATTTCTCATGATTGGCACATCAGATTTCTACATAAAAAAAAGACATCCTATTACAAGGGGTTACACAGAGCAGTTGACTAGAAGGCACCAGGTAACTAGTCCTGTAATAACAATCTCCCAATGATTTTATTGAAACAACAACACAAAGACTGTAACAACTGTTCCTGAATTAGAGGTTAGTGCACACTTGGTGTAAATGTTTTTTTTTAAATTAGCCATTTATACCCCTTCCAGGGGCAACAGGAGAAGGTGAAAGAGTAGTGTTTGAAAGAGCATCCCCCTGTATGACCTCTGATAGGTTCTCTTTAATGAGCATATTAATGACCTGTCAGTAGGTTTTTGCTATGCAATCTGGAGACAGCATGAGATAGGGTTAAAACACAGATTTCAGAATGCCTCTCTTATCAAATTCTGAGGTTTTGTTTATTTGTAATGATTGCTTTAGCACCAAGAGCTTATTATTGCTGGGACACAGCAGCACATATATGCTAGTCTGACACGCCCCCTGCTGTGATAGGCAGCTCACTGTCTATAGACATTGTATATTCAGAGACTTGTGTGGGCGGGGTTAGCTTCCTCAGCTCTGCTGTATTGCTAAATCCAAAACCTCTGATTGTGTAAGAACGGCTGCACCCAGTAAACTAAATGATACATTGTTGGATGCAGCTTCTCTTTGTCTACATCAGGCTGCTCTCAGATGAGGTAGCAAAAACATGCTGACAGATTCCCTTTAAGGACTATCATGACTATTGCTAAAATTACATTAAATCAGTCAGGCTGCTCGAGTGGTGAATATATTGCTCAGGGATGGGCAGATTACCATGTGTCCAGACAGAGCTCGAATTAGGAGTTTTGCACAGCGAATTTCTTTAACTAAGGAGACTCATGAGTCCTTAGTCTCTTCTCTATTATTCTTCAAAGTGGAGCAGACGTCTGCAGAGAGTGGCATGCACACTGCATCAGCCCATGGAAGCCTGAGCTGATCAGCTGCCCAGTTAGTGGAAAAAAACTCTCAGACAATTTCAGGAAACACCCTGGCAAGCTCCATCGAGCTGAAACCACAGAGAGAACCTTCCCTCTTGAAAACCACCCATCGAAAGTATTTTCCATTAACACCTTTTTCATAATTTACCAAATGCAAAACCAAAATGGTATTTGTGCAGCCGCTTCTCCCATCCAGAGTCCAATGCAATGTCTAGGTCCGACGCTTTCATTTTAATATTACAATATTATTTTATTCATTGCTTTTTTCAGCATGAAATACAGATTTACTTAAACTGACAGAGGAAATAAAAAATCACGAGAGGCTAAATAGTGTGTTTGACCAATGTACGGGCTTGTAGGAATCTCTGTGGATGTGTTTTTTTGTTGTACATTTTGTAATAAATTTCAAAGAGAAAATCACTACTTAATGCCATTTTGGCAACTATTTTTTATTGTATTATATACAATAGCAAGTCTGGGTCATCTTTTCCTAAAACTATGCACCATCCCTCAGTTATTCCTCCTGAAAACAAACTGAAAAGTGAGAGTTGAACCGTTCCTCTTGTCAATGAGGCATTTTACTGCATGGTCTTGCTGGGTTGAGAGATTTGTAAAAAAAAACAGTTTTCACCTATAAAATAACATGATTTGCCATCGGTATGGTGCTTTATAATGCCCATTATTGACAACCATATGACATCCGTTTTTTACAGTCACAATTAAAATAAATAAAAAGGCCCAAATAAAGTTTTCCTATGTAATTAGATTTTTGATTATGCACTCATTGAGTTCTAAAAAACAAAGAGATTACTGTACGGTATTTTTTTCTTTTTACTATTGTCCGTTTAGAAAAACCGTCAGCTAAACTATGACGAGAGTTGAGTACGCACAAAATAGAAAATTGTGAGTCTGTACTCCACTCGGTGCGTGTGCTCAGGCAGTTGTCGTACACTTGAGTTTCGCACTTCTGAGCAGTCTTTTGACCAATTATTTGGAGTCTCAGGACCTGGACCCCCCACTGACAGGAATACTCTGCATATCTCCAAGATCCTATCACAATATGTAGTAGGTGTAATAATATTAGGAAATACCTCCTATTAAAAATGTAATATACGGTAGTTCTTCTGATTCGTTATGTCGCTTACCCCATGTGCAGAGCATTGCAACAGCTTACGTATCCATGATTATTACTACTAACAGCTAACTGTCACAATATGAGTGGTCGTGACCATGGATACCTAAGCTACTGCAATGCCCTGCACATGGGGTAAGAGACATAGCGAATCAAAAGAACTATACTAAATTTCTAATTGGGAGTATTTGCTAATATTACTACATCTACTCATTGGGATAGGATCTTGGAGATGGGAATACCCCTTTAACAGCATACATAACATAAGAAAATGCTTCAAAGTTTAGACACACTTTCAGCAGGGCTGGAAATGAGGCCACAGCCCATCGACGGGGCTCCAATCAGGCCACAGCCCATCGACGGGGCTCCAATCAGGCCACAGCCCATCGACGGGGCTCCAATCAGGCCACAGCCCATCGACGGGGCTCCAATCAGGCCACAGCCCATCGACGGGGCTCCAATCAGGCCACAGCCCATCGACGGAGCTCCAATCAGGCCACAGCCCATCGACGGGGCTCCAATCAGGCCACAGCCCATCGACAGGACTCCAATCAGGCCACAGCAAATCGACAGGGCTCCAATCAGGCCACATCCCATCAATAGGGGTCCAAACATCCATAGCCCATCAATTGGGCTCCAATCAGGCCAGTAAGTCTTTATTTTATCTGTTTAATAGGAGAGTGGAATAAACTGCACTTTCCTAAACAGTGGCACATTGCCAAAAATATATTCCGTGTTAATTGGCGACATGTGCCACTGTTCTAAGAAAAGGTGCTAAATCTTTTACAATTTATGGGAAACATAAGTATGTACTAAAACAGACAATAAATCACAGAAAACAATTACCACTAACTGCAGCAAAAAAGGAGCAAATATCTGTAATTAATTTGGCACTGACACTCGTTCTACGAAGGTTTCATGATAAAGAATTGTATCAGTCAATGAAGCCAATGTCATTGTGAAATTCCTGTGAAAGCTTTAGCCACAGAAATTCACACAGATCCTCAGCTGCTGAATGACGGCCATACTCCTTCTTTATATTCTGTCCACGTTAGCAGGGAGAGACGACTTCATTGGTGGCTGTGGAGCAAGGTCCTTCAAGGAGATGGCATGAATGGGCAAAGATACAAAAAAAAAACAACACAAGAACAAACGACGAAAACTGTAAGGGACACACATAATATCCAGCAATAGTTTCTCGACAGCGTGAACACAGAAAAAGAAACCATGGGAGAAACGCAATATTCACACACTGCTGGGGGTCATGTATTTGCACCATTTATACCATGACAGGTTTGATACATCAGAAAATACAACACAACAGATTTATCATGGCACTGCACCATTTCTTGTCCAAAACAAAAAGGCTGGGCTTTTGTAGCACTAATCATTGGCATGGAGGCTCACATATGACAAAGGTTGAGTGTATTAAAAACCCCTTTGGGGTAGGTTCACATGTTGGGCAATTCGTCTGGATTTCTGAACCAAAATCTGCAGCATTTCTGTATCTAAGCTCCTTGCTTTTCGCACTTATTCATGCATTTTTCTGTATATTTTTTGAAGCAGAAAGCCAGGCGAGGGGGGTAGGGTAAGTGTTGCGCCGCAGCAATTCTCTAAAAAGTCGCTGACGAAAATATTTGTGTGACTTGCTGTCGCGCGACTATTTTAGAGCTATGATTTTGCTGTAAATCAATCAGACAAGTTGCAGATAAGTCCCAGGTTACATGCGACTTGCATTGACGTCCATGGCAAAGTGTGAACCTAGCCTGAAGCAATAGATTCTGCACAGATTTAAGGCAAAAGAATATAAAAAAAGGAGAAAGAAGTGGAGAGCTATCCTGACCGGAGGCAAAGATCTGCAATCCCCACCCTTATGTGTTAAATAAGGAATACAATGTCAATGTCTTACGCTCCTCCTTGCTGCTGCTGACGGGGCTAGCATTAGCTGAATTCGTCTTCTTGGCATAGAACCCTCCAAGACAGTTATAATAGCGGGGGAAAAAAAACTCAAATGTAATCAAGATTCCTCCTCTCTCAGAGCAAACAGAATCCCTATGACCCAGTGGTCAGGGGGTCTACTTATGCTTGGGGAGGGGGGTTTAGCTCAAAGTCAAATGTCGACTAGACTAAATAGACAACTATCCAAAGAATAGAGGTCGCTTCCAGCCTCTTGTAAGGATTGGACATGATTTAAAAGTTAAGCTGCGTATTATTCTCAGATGCAAGAAACTGAACCTCGGCTACATGGAAACCGGCTTCCTGGACACTGACAGCTGATGATCCTATAAACGTAAGCCTCTCACAGTGTTCAGCTGGTGAAGACCCGTCACCCAGAGAGGCCCCCAACTCGTCATAGTATCACATAGTCTACTACAAATAACTGCTCCATCTCCAAGCTTTCTTCTTTTCTTTTTTCCACTTAACTCATTCAGATCATGTCTTAGTTAACACTTTTTTCCATTTTATTGAATTATTAAAACGGATACCGTTATATAATAGGTTATTAAATATTGTATATTAATATATACGATAGACATTTTGGCGATCGTGTAAAAGTGTGGAAAAGTTGGAAATAGGAACAAATTATAACCATTTGTGTATCGGATACAACTGTATCTATTAGGGAGCAGACAGACGGCCGTATAACACGGACAACGATCGCACGGACTGGCCGGCGGCTCTCCTGACCCGAGCGTGACAGTAGCATAGAAATACATGAAGATGTCATGCTTCAGCCAGGAGAGACGCCGGCCAGTCCACACACTGCGTTGCGACTGTCGTCCGTGTCTAACTCTGCCCTTAAAGAGGTTATACGCTTGCAAAAAAATTGTTTTAGATGTGTTAATATTAGCATGATATTAAAGGAACTTACTAATTATTTTCAAAGGTGACCTCATCTTTAGCTTTTTAGTCTTCGTCCTGGGTTTAGCAGCTCCACATCGGACCTTTGATGGCGTTTCCTGACACAGGAAAGAGTTGTGTATGAAGGGGGCTGGCTGACTTAATTTCCATAGCTAAGCTGGCTATCTTTTCCGCCTATGTATCAGCTGGAACAAAGAAGAGGGCTGGCTTAAATATTAAAATAAAACAGTTAATCAAGGGGGCTGGCTAACAGCTCCGCTGAAGTGCCAACACAAAGAGTGAGGGGCAAAGGGGCCAGGAGTGGAGCTGCAGGGCCAGGAGTGGAGCTGCAGGGCCAGGAGTGACAACTGAAGATCAAGGCACCCATGGAAATAAAAGTATATTAGTAAGTTGTTTATCACCCTGTTAATGCTAAAAGTAATTTTTCAGAACTGGACAATCCCTTTAGCAAAAGAAAATGTAGCTTACGCTAGACAGTTCAGCTATAAACTAAGCATAACAGTCCTGATGATGGGATTTTTTAATTATCAGCTACAATCCATAAAAAGAAGGTAGCAACATGTGTTTAATATTCCTGCAGCACCACCACAGGTGAAATAAAGCATTGCATATATGTTTATTTAAATCAATGGGCTAAATGGGTAATGCATGTATATGCATAGTCCTCTAAATAGACAGGGATCCAAAATGAGGCATCTACATCTTCCCTTGTAGGGTATTTGCACTTTTCTTTGTTTTGAAAACCTGACAACAAACTCCTAAAAGGGTTATCTGGTGCCTCTTGCCTACACAGTAGGAGGCAAGAACTGCAGGAAGTAGGAGTTAACAGTTTTTGAAGCAAGACCATAAGCGCTTCCCACATCCCGCTAGGTACCCCCCTTTTACGTTTTGAGCATACTGCATATCTGCACTCATCCCATTTTAGGTTTCAGCTAGGTAATAAACATGGCTGCCATTATAGCACATTGGATTTCACTAGTTAAGAGCAATGGATTTCTAGCTGTACGACTGTGATATAACTGCTTTTCACAATATTATTCGCAATCTATTAGAATCAACACGAGTCTGGCCAGAATTAGGGCGCGCTCTTCCAGCGTCTCATATGTTGTGTAATAGGGAATACACAGTGGACAGGGATCTATTTGAAGTTTTCCAGGAAAACATGGTATTCATAAAGGCATAGAAGAATGTGCACAAAAAAATATATGGCACAATATGTCAGGCTTAACAGTGTCAGTATCATGTTAGGAGAAGATAAAAATGACCGACCACAGGAATTTTCAATATTATATGGATTTATAAATACATTTATGCAAAAGGTTTGCATCACAGACCACCTCTTTTTGAAGTGATTTCCAGGGGTAAGGAATAACCTAAAAGCTGGAAATGGTATTAAGAAAAATGTACAACCATGGCTCACATGGAAAATCCTTTGTCGCTTCGGTGCCTACGCTTTTAGTGGTCTTTGATACTCTATTTTCCTACGTGTCGTATATCGACGTGACCACTGCAGTCAGTCTTCTTGTGTTGTACACACTAGTATCACTTATGAACCATTGATTGGCTGCAGCAGTCACATGGATGTACGTGATGTCATCACTGCAGAAAAAAAAAAAAAAGAGAAGAGAAGCAGGGACCACTGGAGCATTGGTGCAATGATTTCATATTGATCGCCAGTCACATAATGCATAGTACATGCAACTGGTTCGAAAGCAACATTTTTAGTCTGCCCTGGGCCTTGGAGAAAACACATCAGTGTCGGCTCACTTTTCCTGGCATAAAAAAAAAAAAAAAAAAATAGCTATGGGGGGTAAAAATAAAATTTGCTTGGTATGCACTGCGACTTTGGCGGGAACACAAGTTGCGTGGCCAAAGATCGCTATGTGTTTCTGCTACATTGAAACAAAATACAAATAAATGGGGTTGAATTTCGACCTCCAGGGTTTTGAGACTAGTAAATCGCAGAAAATTCAACTGGGTCCAATTTTTCTGTCCGTGGTGCCCTAAGGGGTCTATGCATTTCTACTGCACTGCAAAGCACCTGAAACACTTGAACTTTGGCTGCGACATAAGTTACGTGGCCTAAATCGCCCAAGCCTTAATCCTGTAAATTTGAAACTGTTGTAGTAGGTAAAAAAAAAAAAATGGGGGAGTCACAGGCACCAGGACTGATAAAGTGGCTCTCAAACCAGGGCTGTGGAGTTGGAGTTGGAGTCGGAGTCAATGTCCATTTTGGTGGAGTCGGAATCGGAGTCGGTATAAAATGGACCGACTCCAACTCCTAAAATATATAAAAAAAATTGGGTACAGTAGTTCAATGCAGTTTGTGGGGAATATTTTTTTCATAAGAATTTGGGAAATTTATGAAATATCCTATAAATGTCTGTCCTATTCCTGATCTAAGGGTCTAGACTTTTAGCTGAGATGAATCTGTGCTACAGTAAATTTATCACTTACACATGAGCCATGTATGAGGGAGTCGGAGTCGTGGAGTTGGTGTCATGGAAACTGAGGAGTCGGAATTGGAGTCGGAGGTTTGGCTTACCAACTCCACAGCCCTGTCTCAAGCAGCACCCCATTTGTCATCTTCCTACACCTCTCAAGAGTCATGGCTGAAGGTGTATCTAAATCTTACATTTCTAAATAGCACACAAAGATAATTTATTGTATCTTATCATAAACCCACACCACATTACCGGCCGCAGCCTTGTCCAAGGTGTAAACAGAAGGGTCATCAATGTCCTCTGACAGAAAAAAAAAAAAACAATGTAGAAAGAATGGGCTCCAGAACTTTGCCCATGACAGTTCATCACATACACCAGATAGTAAAGGGAAGGCGACATGTGTTTGCACAGACAGCAGAGATAATACCGCACAGCGTGAATGTCTTATCCTCTAACCTATAATCTGTGCTCAGCTCTCGACACCTGTATACAACAGGAGCGGCCATTTTGAGGCCTGAAAAGCACTTAGAAACATGAAGCCTTTCACTAACAGGAAGGCAATGATCTCTCCACTATATGGGATAATGCTACTTTTTAATACTCTTTTTACAAGGCAAATTTTTACATTAAAGAACATTTTCTATAAAATATGATCATCAGCTGGGAAAAAAACAGTGGTCAGACATACTTATGAACTATATATATGTAATGAAATCCCATGGAAGCCAGTCTACACTATTACCTTCTTTCTATGGGGACAATAAAATAACCAGTCTGTGTCGTAAGGTATAGAATGTTATAGTGCTCAAAATTTCTCCCCACAAATCAATATATTTCAACAAGAACAAGTCGTCAAGTCTCCTTCTAACACAGGCCTACTTACTGCTATAAAATGTACAGTAGATATATCCCTCAGAATAATGGATCACTGGTTTTGGTGCAAAAAAAGGATCACTGAATATTAATTTAGACCTAACAGAACGAGCAAACAAGGGGTATAGGCCAAGCAGGGATTAGGTATTTTGTAATACGTCTGATAGCTCTAAAGCTGCTGTAATTTAGCTACCTGGACCCAGCTATAATAGGTTAGGACAGCGGCGCAACTTGAAGATTGTGGACCCCCAATAGTAAAATCTCAGTGCCCCAACTATCACGGGACTAACAGTACTGGTGTTTTCATAAGGGTCAAAAGATCTTTTGGGCCCCTCTAGGCTCCAGGGCCTTTGTACAACTGCAACCCCACCATATATCGGTTCCTTTGTTAGGTCTAGAGATGAGCGAACCTGAACTTACACGTGTGGGGTTCGTACTGGACACTAAGTCCAGTCTACCGGAAGTCCATTTTACTGTTCGGAGTAGTGCGTTCTAGAGAATATTTTCCAGGTCCAAAGTTCAGGTCTCCATTGTTTTCAATTGGGTTCGCGTTCTACTATCCGAACGGAACTTTGGACTAAAGTTCAGGTCAGGTACCAGAACCCGAACTTCCACGGGTCCGCTCATCCCTAGTTAGGACTAATGGACCGACTAAAGAAAAACACACCACACAGGGATAGAACAGGAATTGTCAACATGACTTGATTTTCGATTTCCATCAGACTGACAACTAATTTGGACATCAATTGATGCATCAAATTTGGAGCGGATTCTTGGAGAAGTCCTCCTCATTGAAGTGACATGCACTTTTTTTTCCGCCAATAAGGCCTTTTTTCGAAACCTGAAGAAGCAAAAATATCCTCAAAAAGAAAACAGAAAAAAAACTGATTAAATAATATAAACAAAGAAAAAAAAAAGAAAGATTAACAATAAAGTATAGGAAAAGTCTTTCAAGTGTTTTTGAAGCATCTCCAAAAAACTCCCACCACCCCCACCTAAATCCAAACATAACCAAACAGCCCAATGGTTTTCACCAGATTTCTCAGACTCCTGAATAGTAAGTTTGTGTTATGTACCAACATGAGGCATTTTTCGCTGCATAGTAGGCAGATGTGCCACTCAGGGCTTCGACGAGAACTGGCACCCATACCGGTACCCATGCCCAGAAGCAGAAATCAGTAAGGGACAACTAAGTAGAATTGTTACCACCACGACAGAAGAGGACAACTCAAGGACTTCCATTTACAAATGCTTTTTGGAGAAAATTTTCGCTATAATATCATTTTACATGAATGCTGGACCTGATAATTGCAGAAATTTTACTGACACACTCAAAGATTTGCAATTCATCTGGCATATCCTTTACGCCATAAACACCATGACAGAAAAACAAGAACAAAATAACACTTTCATAAAGTCGTATGATTTTGTAGCCTAATTGGTTAAGTCGGGCACACGCTGCCACAGAGGTCTAATCCACTTTTCCGTTATAAAAGCATGGCGGCATTATGTATGTGGTGAACATCCCGATAGGCCCGGAGCCCTCAACGTTTACTCAAATGCCATTAGCACTGTGACAATGAAAAATAATCTGTATGAAAAAAAAAAAAAAAATCAAGGAAAAACAAGATGGAGATTTCTCATGACCTAACCCGCTGGATATCTAGATTACAATCCTATTAGGAAAAAAAACTGTACCACATTTTATTTTTATTAAAAAAAAAAAATGCAAAAATGTAATCATTTTTAATATCGTCCATTGACAAATCATGAAAGGGTTCATTCAATCGGTACAAAAAAGAAAAGAAAAAAATTGACGGACAATTCTAAAAATTCTTTGAAAAATGTTCACCTCCAAAATCTACCAGTCTGTAAAAATAAAAAAAAGGGCACAAGCCAAGTATAAACCCTAAACAGGTTGGCGTTGGGACTATTTAAAGATGGCTTCTCTCTAAATGGGGTTGCCATGGTGATGCCAGCAATACTTTCGCTCCTTTGCTTTAGACGGGGAATGTTGTAAATTGAGTATTTGATTCCTGACAATAAACAAATGTGACTAGGAGATTATTTTTTTATTTTTTTTATTTGGGGGGGGGGGCTGGGGTAAGGGGATTTTATTTAAAATTTTTTCAGCTATTTATGGAGATTTTTTATTTTGGTGATTGGATATTAATCCCCGTTAATATCAACCTTACCGAGACAAATAAGGGCACAAAGGGGGGCAAGGGGGGGGGGGGGGAGGAAAAAACAAAGGAAACAAAAAAGGATTGAAATATTTTCCTTTTTTTGGACAAAAGAAGGTAACAAACCAACAACCCATCCCCACCTGGAATAAAACACACAATAAAAACGCAATGATACATGATGTCTGCCTGGCCCTAGCACATACAGAGGGCAGCATGTCAGCGCTGGGCAGAATGCAGCCTGCTGACATTGTGCATGCTGGAAATTATATTTTTAGGACATGTAGGATGCGCAGCACGAATATTCTCCACGTCCATTATCTCCGCAACATTTCAACAAATGTACAAAGAGCAGGGGAAAAAAAAAAACAACAACTGGGCATTACTATTCCAGAGGCCATCTATCACCCCCTGGCATACTGCTCCTGCATGACAGCAGCATTAACCCTTCATCATCACCAGCCCAACAAGTAGAGGGATCTGGCCCTGGTTGACCAATCCTCCACACTGCAAGGGGTTAATGGGCATGGAGGACACATAAGGGGTTAAGCAGTGCCTTCCCAGCAACAGAGGATGGATGCTATGGAGGGATCTGCAGTAACATGGGAGGGAAGGCTGCAGTCATCCCCAGATCAGGGGCTACAGAGACAGATGCAGAGGCTTCTTACCTTCAGACAGCTCCAGCTCCAGTTCTGCCAGCCTGGCTCTCACCTCCAGGGGAAGGGACACACTGTCCAGGCTGCGATCAGCCATTCTCCAGCTTTATAGTGGGGTTCAAGCAAGCAAAGCAGTCAGTCTCCCCCCAGCTCTGTCTTTGTCAGGCTCTCCTCAGCCAGGCATGGGAAGGAGGGGGGGAGGCTGCTGCAGAGGAAATGCACTGATTTGCTCCCTCCTTGCTGGTGTCTTTTGCCAGTGATGAAGGTGCTGAGGCTTCTCTGCTGTCACTTCTTCCCAGGCAGGAGATCAGGGCTGCAGTGCATCAGGCCAGCTCCTATTTGCATGGAGCACACAAAGCAGCAGACGGGCAGCCCACCCTGGCAGCTTTGCAGATCATTCTCTGAGAGCTGCTCTTTCCAGTGAGGAAGAGGAGGGAGGGGCTCCCAGTCATGCACACATATAGACAGTGCACCTTAAAGACGCAGTGCCATGCACTCTGTGTGCCTTCAGAGCTGCACTCTGTGCCCCCCTGCTGCAGGCTGGCTCACTGCATGCCCTGCTGCTGCTGCTGCATCATCTTCACCATATGTGCAGCTCTCCATTGGTGCTGCTCCCACGTGGATAAGCAGTCATGTGACCCAGAATTTGACATCACAAGTGTGAAACAAGTGGAAATGTCAGATTTAATCTTCCTTTTTTAAAATGTTAAATTTTTTATTTTTTTTTTTGCTAATCGATTAAATCTCCGAAATGAGATACAGGCACAACATTCTACTTTTTTTTCTACTTAAATCACGCAATATACATGTATATATTATTTATTTATTATTATTATTTTTATTTTTTCCTTTTTTTTTTCCTCCTCATCTTCCAAAAATGCTTTTTACTTTTCTGGCTACATACCCTCAGTAGGGCTTGTTTTCAAGGAATAAGTTGTAGTTTTGAATGACAATATTCATTTTACCGTATAAGTAGGGGTGAACAGACCACCCGTGGAAGTTCGAGTTCTGATACCTGACCGAACTTTAGTGCAAACTGTACCTGAACTTCAACCTGAACCTAAACCCCTTTGAAATCAATGGGGACCCGAACTTTGGAGCTTGAAAATTTCTCTCTCCTCTCCGGACTCCCAAACTGTAAAACAGACTTCAAAGAGAATTCCGTCTTCAGAGTTCAGCCCCCCGAACTTTACAGTTCAGGTTCGCTCATCTCAAATGCCATGAAATGGTGAAAAATAAAACAATGAAATTCCGCCATTGCTGTTTGTGTGTCGTTTTTAAGGCATGTATTGTGCAGTAAAAATGTCCTTGCAACGTGATTGTCCAAGTCAGAACAATTAATGCCATACCAAACTTGTGTTGCTGTTTTTTTTAATATTTCAGTAGCTTAAAATATTGATTTGTGTCGCCGTTTTCTGAGACACGTAATGTTTTTATTTTTTCGTTGAGTCTTCGTGAGGGCTTGTTTGCCGATCTGACATTTTTTATAGATACTATTTTGGGGTATATACCGCATTTTGATCGCTTTGTATTGCGTTTTTTGGAAGGTTACAGTAAATAAAAAATGTTAATTCTTAAGTTTCATTTTTTTTCTTTACCTTATGGGTTAAATAGTTTAACATTTGGATAGATTGGGCTTTTATGGACACGATGATAACAAGTATGTTTTTTTATTTTTTTTAATAGGGAAAAAGTAGGTGATTTAACCTTATATTTTTATTTAACTTTTCACTGTATTTGTTAATCCACCTAGGGACTTGAATTTGTGATTGTGATCCTTTGATCGCTTGTTTTATACACTGCAATACTTGAGTATTGCACTATGTAGAAAAAAAACACACTCTTCTATGAATCCTACCTGACAATATCTCACAGGTTGGTTAAAGTCTATAGGGAAATATTAAATGCACTACATACCAAATAAATTTATAGTGTTCTTTTATAGTGTTAGAGAAAGTCCTAAGGGTATGTGCACACGATCCGTACTGTCAGCGCTTTGAACGCAGTATACTTTAGGCGTAAATTTTCTGCAGCAAAACCTGATCTTCAAGGGCATTTTGTTTAGGATTTTTCTTGCAGTTTTGGTGTGTTTTTTCAGCGTTTTTTTCACTGTCCTTTTCACTGTCCTACTGTCTCTTTTTAAGCATGTACATAAAATTCTGTGGAAAAAGAACCCCATTCTATTTTGGCATCAAAAATGCTGAAAACAGTGTTGGCAATAATTGGCTTCACATCTCAGGGTCTGTGCTCCAAAGCATGGCATCTGTAATTATCTTATCGGAGACATTTGGTTCTTTCACCGCCAGGACTGATCATTAATTCTCAAAATTTTCAACTCACAGGTAAAATCTGTATTGAGTGAAGACAGATTGTTACATTACTGAGATAGGGGATGACCATTTCTACTGATAAGATTATATTTAGAGGGGAGTGAGAAGTAAAAGGAAGAACTTTAGGCAGAGTTTCTCCCTTCTCTTCCCCTCTCCCATCTGCATGGAATCTTATCAGAAGCAGCTGCCATCTCCTATTTCCGTAATGTAACAATCTGTCTTCACCGAATACAGATTTTACCACTGAATTGAGAATTTTGACGGAGAAAGAAGCAAATTTCTCTGATAAAATATATTACAAAGTTTGTTATTTTCACGCGTTTTATTGATTTATGGAAAAAAAGATTTAAACGGTGGTTACTCTTTAAGTATCCAAGATTTTATTGGCTTCAATCAATAGTTCCTGCCTTCTGAGTCCCCTGATCCATGGTCCCTATGCTGTTCCTTTGCCTCACACCACCATCTGCTGCTGACTATTGATACCTTTAAATAAGATCTATTTGCTATTCTTGCCTTCATAGAGTGTTGCCTGAAAGACCTAATTCTGTCATGAAAGGATTGGATGGTAATGCCTACTGAGATAATTAAACATCCAAGGTTTCAAAAAAGTACATTTTTAGCTTTCATTTATTCATACTGTTCTGAACAAGTAAGTCACACTATAGATACACGACAACGTGAGATCATTGAAAAAGTAATTAATTTGCCAAAAAAGATTTTGGTTTGGGAAAACACAGACAAAACAGTGAGTCAAGTACAGTCATTTATAGAATGATTTTGGGGATTTGTTAAAGGGAAAATTCTGATTAAAAAAATTACACCATTTGTTATTTTTCTTATTATCTGTAATCATGTAACTCGGGTAACAAATTATTCTTAGCCCTGTGTATTCTTGTACTATCCCTGAATCATATCCAGGCTGCTTCTTATTTGCTGTAGATAATGATGGTTACAGGCCAACCAATCATCTCTGCACTTAACTGCAGTGGGCTGAAGTTTGCTTTCTGGCTGAGGCATGCACGCTGCTGCACATGGTGCAGCCTGCAACCTCTTCTGTGCCTATTTTATGAATCTACATGTACAACTATAAAAGCAAGATAATTATAGAGCACAAAGAAAAGGCTGAGATATTAAACAGGCACTCTTCATCCATGTTCAGCAACAAACCCCATGATTGACAGATCACCAATTTATAGAATAGGTGGTAAGTGAATGATTGACAGGTCCTTCCGCTTAGACCGGACCTCACACAAGAACAGGGTTTGATCAAAAGGCCTTCTGCTTCATGCAAAATCTTTAGGACCAATAAGGAGAGCTGACCACTGAACTGGGTTACCTCTATTGGCCCCATAGATTTTAAAGAGAGTGTCAGCATGCTTGTGAAATTGCTCTTCCTTCAAACTGAAGATACAAGATCCCATTTCAGAGGTGGACACTGATAGTGATTGCCCCTGTGCAGGACTTCTAGCTCCCCTGCTCGTCTGTCAGGCCCCAACTGCATATATACATGTACATTTACATGCATATTTACATTAGGCACACATATATAAAAAAAATAGACATGCTAATACATTACACATGTACAGCGGGTGAAATAACTATTGAACACATCACCAATTTTCTAGGTAAATATATTTCTAAAGGTGCTCTTGACATGAAATTCTCACCAGATGTCAGTAACAACCCATCCAATCCACACAGGAAAGAAATCATCCATAGATGTCCATAAATTAAGTTATGTGTAATAATGAGAAATGACATAAAGAAAAAGTATTGAATACATGAAGAAAGAGAGGTGAAAAAAGCCATGGAACGTCATGACACCAGCTGAAACCGATCAATAATTAGATAGTAATCCTGCCATTTAGTGAAAAATAATATAATCTGGTTCAACTGATGGCCTATAAAAATGTGTTTCATTACCAAGGTGCCAAACAAGAAACATCTCATGATGGGTAAATCAGTGAGCTGACTCAAGACCTTTGCAACCTTATTGTTACAAAACATACTGATGACATTAGTTACAGAAGAATTTCGAAACTACTGAACACAGTTGGGGCCATAATCCGGAAGTGGAAAGAACATGATTTCACCATAAACTGGCCACGACCACTGCTCCCCTCAAGATTTCAGAGAGAGGAGTGAAAAGAATTATCAGCAGAGTGGTTCAAGAGCCAAGGACCACCTGTGGAGAGCTACAGAAAGACCTGGAATGTAATGCACACAACCTTCATGGCCTGTATGCACGCTCATCACACAAGACTCCATTGCTGAGTTATTGTGCAGTTGTATTCAGTCCCCGATGTGTCCAAAAAGTGTAAAAATAAGAATAAAATAAAAAACACTTATACTCACCTTTATATACTGTCCCACACTGTAATCCTTCTGACTGACAATTCAGCATCTGCGGTGGCTTGAGGCGACTGCATACCCTGAGGAGCAGAGGAGAATGACTCTCTACAGTAAGCAGGACCCTGACCTGCGCTGAGCTCACTGAGTGACAGGACACCGCTCACTGAACTCAGCTCAGGTCAGGGGCCCACTCCCCGCAGTCATTCTCTCCTGTTCCTCAGAGTTTGTGGTCGCTTCAAGCCACCACAGACACTGATGCAGAATTGTCGGTCAGATGGCTTACAGCATGGGGCAGTACATTGGACAGGTGAGTATTATGTGTTTGTTATTATATTCTTATTTTTACACTTGCTGGACACATCGGGGCATGAATACAACAGTCAACATTGTCCCCTGCTGGCGCTGATCGCCGCTCAAGCAGGAGACAATGATGACAGATGCCTTCAGCACCTGGCGCCTGGGAACAGCACTAACTGTACCACTGATTCACAGGCGCCGGTACCTGTCACACTGATGACACACGGATGTTATCCATGTGTCATCAGTGTGCACATGTGTGGGACATTTTGTGGCCCATGCAGCGGGTAAAAAACGGACATGTCAGCTTATTTTGCCCACGGACACACGGTCTGTGGAAACACACTGACATGTGCACAGACCCATTCATTTGAATGCGTCTACATGTGTCAATGTCTCCAATACGTGTGGAAACTGTCAACACTCGTATCGGAGATACTGACATGTAAAAGAGGCTTTTGCCTGTGTGGATTGGATAAGTTGTTACTGACATCTGTTGAGAATTTCATGTCAATGGCATCTTTAGAAATATATTTATTTAGAAAATTGTTGACGTGGTCAATACTTATTTCACCAGCTGTATTTACAAATTACACACGCATATTCATAATACAAACCTGCTCACAAGCATATATAACAGTGGTGGCTAATCTATGGTACGCGTGCTAGAGGGGGCATGCAGAGTACTCGTGCCATCTTCTCAGTACTGCTACTGCCGCCACCACTTTACTCAGCCCGCTAGCCATCCCCCTCATCACTAGCGCCGTGGCCACTCTCCTCTCCACGCACACTGTCCCACCAGGCCGTGCGCCCTCCCATCAGGCCATGCGCCCTCTCACCAGTCTGCACACGTGCTGAGGAGAGTGAGGGTGGCACGCAGGCTGAGGAGAGTGGCAGCAGCAGCAGTACTGAAGAGATGGCGAGCGTGCCCACAGGGAGAATTGTGATATATGAAGAGACCAGATCAGCATTGGAATTGGCAGAGGTGAGTAGTTTTTTTTTTTTTTTTTAATGTGCGGCCATTATACTGTATGGAGCATCATGTGGGGCCATTATACTGTATGGAAAACTATGTGGGGCCATTATACTGTATGGAGCACTATGTGAGGCAATTATATAGTATGGAGCATCATGTGGGGCCATTATACAGTATGGAGGACTATGTGGGGCCATTATACAGTATGGAGCACCATGTAGGGCCATTATACAGTATGGAGCATATGTGAGGCCATTATACAGTATGGAGCATCATGTGGGGCCATTTTACTGTATGGAGGACTATGTGGGGCCATTATTCTGTATGGAGCATCATGTGGGGCCATTATACTGTATGGAAAACTATGTGGGGCCATTATACTGTATGGAGCACTATATGAGGCAATTATATAGTATGGAGCATCATGTGGGGCCATTATACAGTATGGAGGACTATGTGGGGCCATTATACAGTTTGGAGCACCATGTGGGGCCATTATACAGTATGGAGCACCATGTAGGGCCATTATACAGTATGGAGCATCATGTGGGGCCATTATACAGTATGGAGCATCATGTAGGGCCATTTTACTGCATGGAGCATCATGTATGGCCATTTTACTGTATGGAGCATCATGTGGGGCCATTATACTGTATGGAAGACTATGTGGGGCCATTATGTTACGCTCACTCCCGGACTGACTGGCGTGAGTGTGATTAGTGATCCCACTGTACCATGAACCGAGGAGTGCCTGGAGGGGCGTAACTAAGTATCAACCCGATCTGACCAAGGTCGCACGGCGGCTTAGTCGACTCCGTGGACCAAGGAGGAACCGAGCAGAGGGACCAGGTGCGACTCCAGGTCAGACCCCGGTCACAGTTGTTGACCCACAGCGGGGAATGCAGGAACAGGTAGGTTAGACTGGCATACAGGCAGGTGGGTATTGGCAAGTACGGCTGGCATGCAGACAGGTGGGTACTGGCAAGTACGGCTGGTATGCAGACAGGTGGGAACTGGCAAGCACGGCTGGTATGCAGACAGGTGGGCACTGGCAAGCACGGCTGGTATGCAGACAGGGAGAGACTGGCAAGCACGGCTGGAGGGCAGACAAGAAGGTTGGAGCACAGGCTGGATAGGGTCCAGTACAGACTGGGAGACAGGTACAGAGCTGCAGATGCAATAGACAAGCAGAGTAAAGCGAAACCGCTGGAGCGGAGGACAAGGCCTAGCAGAGAGGAACTGCTGGTGCGGTGAACAAGGCAGAGCAGAGAGAAACCGCAGGTGCGGTGGACAAGGCAGAACAGAGAGAAGCCACCGGAGCGGTGGACAAGGCAGAGCAGAGAGAAACCTCTGGTGCGGTGAGCAAGGCAGAGCAGAGAAAAGCCGCCGGAGCGGAGGGTAAGGCAGAGCAGAGGGAAGCCGCCGGAGCGGTGGGCAAGTCAGAGCAGAGAGAAACCGCCGGAGCGGTGGGCAAGCAGAGCCGAACAGGGCTGATGGTGCAGGCTGAGAGGACAGGGCGCTGTTCACATGGAACAGACTGGAAAATACAGGAGGATGGCTAGAACACAGGAGGAAGATACGGAGGAAGGGAAAAGGGACAAGCAGAACCAGATACACACAAGGTACTTCCTATGAAGTAGCGAGTGGACACAAAACTCACAAACAGAAGTACAGAGACAACGAGTTGGAGTTAGGTGCAGGTTCAGATACTGCAGGAAAAGGGAAGGTACGGACATAGAGACAAACAGGTAACAGGCTAGGATACAGTTCAGACAGGAACTGCTACTGCAATGAGATACAAGAACGAGCCTGGGTATACAGCCCCCAGAGTGGCGGAAACAGACTAGAAGTCAGAGATAACAGGCCTGGGTATACAGCCCCCAGAGTGGCGGAAACAGACTAGAAACAGGACAGGACCTGGCAATTCAGCAGCAAAGACTAACTGAGTGAAGGTGTTGCTCAGGTCCCTCCTTCTGGGTGGAGGGGGTTTAAATATCCAGTGACTCACAGCAATAGGCTGGAGATGCATTAGGGGTGTGCCCACAGCTGCTATAAGAATCAGGAAGTAACCGGGCCGCCGCCCTAAGCAGTCAGTCAAGAGACATGCACACAGCATGAACTGGAGCAAGATTTGCAGGCTGGACTGACAGGTAAGATTGTGGTCTTGCATAGTGGGAGGTGGTGCACTATGCAAGCACGCCGCCAGGGATGTTACACATTATACTGTATGGAGCACTATGTGTGGCAATTATACAGTATGGAGCATCATGTGGGGCCATTATACAGTTTGGAGCACCATGTGGGGCCATTATACAGTATGGAGCACCATGTGGGGACATTATACAGTATGGAGCACCACTTGGGGCCATTACACAGTATGGAGCACTAGTTTAAACAGTCATAACTTTTTTATTTATATTTAAGCTTTACTATATGAAGTCTTGTGGGGGTTTTTAGGGGCCATTTTGCCAACATGTAAGCGTTATATTTGTATTACATTTTTTTAAGGGTTTTAATGGAGTAAATAAAAAACACCATATTTTTATGTCATTTAACGATCACTGTAAATAAACTGTTCATTGTATTGTACAGGTTGTTTATTAAGTGGGAAACTAAATATTACTGGTTTGTAGTGTTTATTTTTATTTTTTTAAAGTGTATAAAATGATATTATGGTGAATGTTTTTCATTTTTTTAGTAATTTTATAGGGAAAAAAAGAAACAGGCTTTTATTTAAGCCCTATTTTATTTATTTTTTTTATTTTACTCATTGATATAGTGCCATTAATTCTACAGCGCTTTACAGACACTATCGGCACTGCCCCCATTGGAGCTCACAATCTAGATTCCTTACCTGTATGTCTTTGAAATGTGGGAGGAAACTGGAGTACCCGGAGGAAACCCACCCACCACTAAGCCACCGTGTTGCCGTAATGTACAAGTATATAGCAATTTACTTGTAAATAGAACTGTATCTCCAAGTACCAGTGCAATATGACTGTAAAGAAGAAGACTTTTTAGATCTTTAGGCTGAAAAAATGCACCTTTACTTAGCAGCATGTTGTTCACTGCAAAACTTTCTGACTGCCATGCTAGAAGTTGTGAGTTTGTATCCCAGGGAAAACTACATTATTAATTAATTACATAAATGGCATCTACTGAGCACAGACAGATTCTGGGAAACCTGAGTTAAAAGAGGAGAATCTAAATAGGGAGAAAGCAGACGGAACACAGCAGCCTCCTGGGGAAGGAACATAGCAGTGCAACACTTCTTCCTCGCTCAGACGAAGTGGCTGCAAATGTGGTCTGTCTGACCTTGACCTATTTTTGACTAGGTAGTAAGTATCAATTTTAGGACAACGCCCTTAACTCATGAAGCAATTTTTTTTATACACCTGGTTGTATCTATATACTGATTTATATTTCATAGCCCTGAATTTTGAATAAGTTTGTCCAGAGTTTACCTTAATATAGTCCCTTGCTATACAATATTTAAAAACATCCTCCCCAATATCGTACCAAGGCGCTCTCCGCACATTTCTAAGTTTAGTTGGTGACATAGGTAGAAAAGGAAGCCATTATGTAATTAGCATTTTATTGCAAAGATCTCTGGCGATACAGTGGAGCAATATAATACATGGACTTTAAGGCTATGTGCCCACGATGCAGAAATGCTTCTTATTTTTTCTGCATCTCCCTGGCAGGAAAACTGCATGCGGATTTTACATGCGTTTTTCCTGCCAGGTAGAAGCATTTGTCAAGCGTTTTTGCATGCATTTTCGCATACGGGTTGTCGAGCACTTTTCCAAGCGATTTTAGCATCACTTGGAAAAGTGCTTGACAACTTGGTCACACTGTATAAATCCATGCAACCGGCGTGGATTTATATAGTGTGACCAAGTTAATAGTTAAAAAAGAATAAAAATTGTAAAAAAAAAACGAAAAAACATTATACTCACCTTCTGATGGCCCCCGGTCTCCTGTACAGTGCGTCCTGGCTCCCCGGCCGCTCGGGATGGTGTAAAAGGACCTTCCATGACGTCATTTAGGCATGTGACAGGTCACATGACCGCCGACGTCAGCGGTCGCGTGACCCGTCACATGACTAAATAACGTCATGGAAGGTCCTTTTACACCATCGCGAGCCACCGAGGAGCCAGGACGCACTGTACAGGAGACCGGGGGCCATCAGTAGGTGAGTATAATGTATATTTTTTATTTTAAATTCTTTTTTTTACAGGTACTATGGTACCCGGGTCTGGAGGAGAGTCTCCTCTTCTCCAGAACCTGGGTACCATCCGCACATTGAATCGCTTAATATCCGCATGTGCACTTGTAGTCATGCGGATATTAAGCGATTCAGTGCAAGTCAATGGCGGCAATTACACCGTGTTTCCACAAAAATAATGGACATTCTGTGGATTTTTCCGCAATGATAATCCGCAGCCGAAATTTCCGCAGCATGTGCACAGCACATGCGGATTGTCATTGGGGACCATGGGGCACGTATTACCAAGCGTTTTTTAAGCATTTTCGCTGCGGAAATTCCGCCGCAAAAACGCTTGAAAAACACATAGTGGGCACGCACGATTTCCAAGTTTAAATTGCTTTGCTTGATATTAATATAAGAACTCACATGTAATTGCTTTCACATTTTATGGATAATTCAGCTAAAGCTGATTATGTTTTGGTAGCTTAAAAAGTTAATTCTTTGCAAAACAGAATTCATGTAATACATAATATTTCAGACAGCTCGGTTTATTTAAGTTTTAATTGGTACTATATGGTATTTACTGGCCTTTATAGTTGTGTGATGCATGGTTGTGATGGAACGCATTTCTGTAATATCTCTTATAACAAAACTAATTAAATGGAATTATTTTTATCTTTTATTAGATGTTTCCTTTGTTCAAGTTTCCAGAACTTTAAGCTTAAGATGTTACATATTGTTATGCTCCTAAGTGGTGTACGTGGTTCGTGGACCCACTGTGCCACAGACCGGACTTACCCTGGAGGGGTGTGACTAAGCAGCTACCTTGGTGTCCACTGGAGCCTCTAGGGGTGAGGTCAGGCTTGTGCGGCAGGTAGCTGCCAGGTACCATTCCAGAACGATGTCCGTCAGTAGCTGCTGACCCCAAAGGGCAGAGACGTTACTTCAGATTCTCAATCGGACAGGACAGCCACTTGGGACAAGTTCAAACTTTGCCGACACTTGGGACAGGTTCACACTGTGCAGACAGGACGGCCACTGGGACAGTTTAGACTGTTCAGACAGGACGGCCACTGGAACAGGCTCATGCTGCGCAGACAGGACGGCCATTGGGACAGGCTCAGGCTGTGCAGACAGGACGGCCATTAGGACAGGTTCAGGCTGCGCCGACAGGACGGCCACAGGGACAGGTTCAGAGTTCTGGCCTGGGTATTCAACCCCCAGGGTGGCAGACAGGTACTGCCAGTGATGTTTCAGGAAATGGACACCACCAAAGAGGTCAAAAGAACATGGGCAAACTAGACTGGACTAAGGAACTCAGGATACGGGATACAGGATACTATGAGAGACTAGGGACAGAGTACCTGGCAACATACAGTTGCACACCAAACCACCTAACTGAACTATAGGGGTTGCTCAGGCACCTCCCAATTGGGGAAGGTGCTATATATACAAGATGTCTCTCAGCTATTGGCTGGGAGACACTTTGCAGGTGAACACACAATCAAAATGTCACCCAGCTGTCAGCTGGGAGCATTTTGCATGTGTGCACGCTGCCCTTTTAAGAACAGGCGAGCACGTGCACGCGTGCACTAGGGAGAGGACCAGGAGGCACGCTGGAGAGCAGGGAGAAGGGAATGTGCCGGGGGCCGCACCAAGGGCCGGGGCGATGAGTAAGCCTGCGTCCCTGCATGGAGGGAGAAGGGCATACCATGTAGGGGTGCTGGGAATAGCGCTATACATACCTAAATGGCTGCCTTAAATATATCTTCAAAAAGATGTTGAATTATAGCTTAAGCTGAGGAAAAAAGATTCATTCTGTTGGTCTCCAGTCTGGTCCTCCGTGACAGCCGAGCCAGGGCAGTCTTCGCTTCTGCGTCCTTGCCCAGGTATACTAGGTGCATCTTGTGCTTCCTTGGCCCAGCGACGTCATAATGTCATTGTTGTGATCTGCAAACAAGAACTAAGGAAAGAAGGGGAAAGCTTTCCCTACAGTAAGACTAAGCTGAATCCCTACGATGTAGCGGGCTGCCTGTTCCTAGTGAACAGACCCGCCTTAGTCCTAGGCTAGTCTGAACGAAGACCTATAGAATAAAGGGAAGGGGTCCCTAAAAGAACTAAGGACTGGAACAAAAATGGGACACCTCCTGAACAGAGAAAACAAAAGATAAACTGACAAAAGGTACAAGAGGTCCCAAAGGACCAAGCGAACTGAGAGATATAGGCACCGAAGCACCTGGCTAGCAAACCAGTCAAACAACACTGAAGTCCAGCACAGCCAAAAAGGCGGAGCTGGAATATAAAGGCAGATGGTCACGTGACCGCAAAACACAAGATGGAAAAAACAAACAGTAGGGTTCTAACAGTCATGACTCGAAGGACTGGGCTGGATGTCGGTGCAGAGCAGTGTGAGTGTTTTTATCTCACTTTAATCATAAGCTAATGCCGATACCCAGGGGCGCACATACCATTGGTGCAACCTGTGCAACCGCACATAGCTCAAGAGGTAAGGGGGACACTACCAACTCCAAGCCAGCAAACTGCTTCTGACACAGAAACAATATTGGACTGGAAAGGACCCATATACAGTTTTTAGACCTCTTCTGTCTGTGTCTGCCCCTGCCTTTACCATATTGTCCAAAACTGACTTCACCTGAGCTTCATTACCTAAGACTGCCTCATGGACAGGAGTGATGCTGTTTTTTTTAATAAAACCACATTATCATCCATAATTGTGCTGTTTTTTAATCTCTGGAGTCCCTTACATATTACATTTATAAATGTGTAAATTACCTTTTTGATATTTTTTTTTTTACTAAAGATTTACTGGTGAGGCAGAGTATGTCATAGAGCCCTAGGCAGAATAGACAAGCAGTATAGCAGAGCCCAGTGATGAAGCAGAACTGGGTATGTCAGGAGGCTCAATGTAATGATGATCAGCAGAGTTGCAGAAAATAGCACAGTCCTGTGACATAGTAGAGCTGGGTATTACAGTTGGCTTACGTAATGATAATCAGCTGAGTTGAGTGACCTAGCCGTACTCAGCGATGTGGCCGAGCTGGGTATGAGCAATTGGCTCAATGTAGTGATGACCAGTGAAGTTGAGAGATGAGTCCAATGAATTAAAAAGGCTGGGTATGTCAGGTGGCATGATATAATGATGATACGCAGTAAAATAGTCCTGATTAGTAATGGCGAGAATGCTAACTACTTGAATTCTCAGCGTGCTGCTGTCTGAGCTGGTCTGATTTCAGGTGTGCGCACCGGATTCCCATGGTAATCCAAGGCACAGAGGAGATGCAGAGCGGTCGGTACTGGGATAAGTGAATAACACAAACAAAGACACATACACCAATTTACGCTTTAATGGATTACGGTATGTCACGTCATTTCTTAGTAAACGTCTTAAAATAAACCTGATAACTTTTTAGCAGAGTTATACACGTAAAGCCAGTAAATCAACAGCTTGTGACATTTGATAGTCGAAGAACCATCATGAGATTAACCTACTAGCTGTGACTTCAACAACCATAAACTCTATACAGGTAAAATTATCCCCATCCCCATTATTTTTAACCTACCTTGAAATAAAGATAGACTAACAGTGACATTAACATGAACCAAATATTAAGGTAAACTGGAGGACACACAAATCTTTTCTGCCAAGGTGTGAGGGGGAAAAGAGGACCATCCCCTATAGCACAAGACCATCCCAGATTTGGGATGACATGTCCTGATTTCAGCAGTGTCTGTATCCTCTGGACAGAGATACAGTTGAACCAGTGGTGGAACAATGAGCCATCAGCTCGCTGCTCAGCCATTCCACCTGTGCTCCCTGCAGGTGTGATTATGTCACCAGATTGGT
This sequence comes from Phyllobates terribilis, assembly GCF_046119375.1. Taxonomy (NCBI): domain Eukaryota; kingdom Metazoa; phylum Chordata; class Amphibia; order Anura; family Dendrobatidae; genus Phyllobates; species Phyllobates terribilis. The sequence goes on along the minus strand of NW_027362764.1, from coordinate 107,204,698 downwards.
GCCTTGAAATAGTCTCATCACAGACTGGAACAGACCTACTGTATATATCTGCTGCACTAATCGTGGGTACTGGGCTATATGATTATTTATTTTTTTAGTCAGTGCACTATTCTGAGTGGGGTGGGGGTGGAGTGGCAATAATATGTGGGAAGGGGTACCTTGGTGCATCATATTGTATGTATAATGTACCTTTAAGAATCATACAAAGTATGTGGGAGCACTGTGGGGCATTATACTATGTGTGGCACTGTAGGGACATCGTACTATGTCTGGCACTCTGGGGACATCATACTATGTGTGGCACTGTAGGGACATCATACTATGTCTGGCACTGTGTGGACATCATACTATGTGTGGCACTGGGGGACATCATACTATGTGTGGCAATGTGGGGACATCATACTATATGTGGCACTGTGGGAATATCATACTATGTGTGGCACTGTGGGAACATCATACTATGTGCGGCACTGTGGGGAGATCATACTTTGTGTGGCATTGTGGGGACATCATACTATGTGTGGCACTGTAGGGACATCATACTATGTCTGGCACTCTGGGGACATCATACTATGTGTGGCACTGTAGGGACATCATACTATGTCTGGCACTGTGTGGACATCATACTATGTATGGCACTGGGGGACATCATACTAAGTGTGGCAATGTGGGGACATCATACTATATGTGGCACTGTGGGAATATCATACTATGTGTGGCACTGAAGGGACATCATACTATGTGCGGCACTGTGGGGAGATCATACTTTGTGTGGCATTGTGGGGACATCATACTATGTGTGGCACTGTAGGGACATCATACTATGTCTGGCACTCTCGGGACATCATACTATGTGTGGCACTGTAGGGACATCATACTATGTCTGGCACTCTGGGGACATCATACTATGTGTGGCACTGTAGGGACATCATACTATGTCTGGCACTGTGTGGACATCATACTATGTATGGCACTGGGGGACATCATACTATGTGTGGCAATGTGGGGACATCATACTATGTGTGGCACTGTGGGAATATCATACTATGTGTGGCACTGTGGGAACATCATACTATGTGTGGCACTGAGGAGACATCATACTATGTGTGGCACTGTGGGGAAATCATACTTTGTGTGGCATTGTGGGGACATCATACTATGTTTGGCACTTTGGGGACATCATACTATGTGTGGCATTGTGGGGACATCATGCTATGTTTGGCACTTTGGGGACATCATACTATGTGTGGCAGTGATGGGACATCATACTATGTGTGGCACTGTGGGGACAGCATAATATGTGTGGCACTGAGGGGACATCATACTATGTGTGGCATTGTGGGGAGAATCATACTATGTGTGGCACTGTGGAGACTTCATACTATGTGTGGCACTGTGGGGACATCATACTATGCGTGGTACTGAGGGGATATCATACTATATGTGGCACTGTGGGGACAACATACTGTGTGTGGCACTGTATGGACATCATAATATGTGTGGCACTGTGGAGACATCATAGTATGTGTGGCATTGTGGGGACATCATACTATGTGTGGCATTGTGGGGACATCATAGTATGTGTGGCATTGTGGGGACATCATACTATGTGTGGCATTGTGGGGACATCATACTATGTGTGGCCTTGTGGGGACATCATACTATGTGTGGCACTGTGGGGACATCATACTATAATGTGTGGCACTGTGGGGACATCATACTCTGTGTGGCACTGTGGGGACATCATACTATGTGTGGCACTGTGGGGACATCATACTATGTGTGGCACTGTGGGGACATCATACTGTGTATGGCACTGTGGGGACATGATGCTATGTGTGGCACTTTGGGGACATTATACTATAATGCGTGGCACAGTGGGAGCATCATACTATGTGTTGGGGCACTGTGGGAACATCATACTATGTGTTGGGGCACTGTGGGGACATTATACCGTGTGTAGCACTGTGGGGATATCATATTATGCATAGCACTGTGGGGACATCATACTATGTGTGGCATTGTGCGGACATCATATTATGTGTGGAATTGTGGGGACATCATACTATGTGTGGCACTGTGGGGACATTATACTATGTGTAGCACTGTGGTGACATCATACTATGTGTGGCATTGTGGGAACATAATATTATGTGTGGCATTGTGGGGACATCATACTATGTTTGGCACTGTAGGGACATCATACTATGTGTGGCACTGAGGGGATATCATATTATGTATGGCATTGTGGGGACATCATACTATGTGTGGCATTGTTGGGACATCATACTGTGTATGGCACTGTGGGGACATCATACTATGTTTGGCACTGTGGGGACATCATACTATGTGTGGCACTGTGGGAACATCATACTATAATGTGTGGCACTGCGGGGACATCATACTGTGTATGGCACTGTGGGGACCCCATACTATAATGTGTGGCACTGTGGCGACATCATACTATGTGTGGCACTGTGGGGACATCATACTGTGTATGGCACTGTGGGGACATCATACTAAGTGTGGCACTGTGGGGACATCATACTATGTGTGGCACTGTGGGGACATCATACTGTGTATGGCACTGTGGGGACATCATACTATGTGTGGCACTGTGGGGACATCATACTGTGTGTGGCACTGTGGGGACATCATACTATGTGTGGCAGTGTGGGGGCATCATACTATAATGTGTGGCACAGTGGGGACATCATATTATGTGTGGCACTGTGGGGAAAAATGGGGACATTATACTATGTGTGGCACTTTGGGGATATCATACTATGTGTGGCACTTTGGGGACATCATACTATGTGTGGCAGTGTGAGGACATCATACTGTAATGGGTGGCACTGTGGGAACATCATACTATGTGTTGGGGCACTGTGGGGACATTATACTGTGTAGTCGTTGCCCCTTTTGAGGACCCAATACTGTGTGGTGGGATATCTTTCAGACATCATACTTTGTCTAGGGGGCACCAAACTGCATCGTATTGCATGGGGCCCATATCGTACCCTGTGGGAACACAAAGGAACTTCACTTGGGGCAATATTTCTATACCGGGGATACAAAATGGATGGGACGAGATTAGGGGTGTGGTACAGCATAAAAAAAAAAGTTTGTAACACATTTCCCTGTTTCCTGTCTTTCAAAGTTAAATTAACACCCTCCTGACCAAGGGAGTGCCCAGTGATGCTGATGCCCAAGTCAGGTTGACATAGTCATAAATATGTTCTGAAAGCAATTGACAATGGAGTTTTTCTGCTTCTATACATGACTCTTTTTTATATATACAGTACAGACCAAAAGTTTGGACACACCTTCTCATTTAAAGTTTTTTCTGTATTTTCATGACTATGAAAATTGTACATTCACACTGAAGGCATCAAAACTATGGACTAACACATGTGGAATTATAAACTTAACAAAAAAGTGTGAAACAACTGAAAATATGTCTTATATTCTAGGTTCTTCATAGTAGCCACCTTTTGCTTTGATGACTGCTTTGCACACTCTTGGCATTCTCTTGATGAGCTTCAAGAGGTAGTCACCGGAAATGGTCTTCCAACAATCTTGATGGAGTTCCCAGAGATGCTTAGCACTTGTTGGCCCTTTTGCCTTCACTCTGCGGTCCAGCTCACCCCAAACCATCTCGATTGGGTTCAGGTCTGGTGACTGTGGAGGCCAGGTCATCTGGCGTAGCACCCTATCACTCTCCTTCTTGGTCAAATAGCCCTTACACAGCCTGGAGGTGTGCTTGGGGTCATTGTCCTGTTGAAAAATAAATGATGGTCCAACTAAACGCAAACCGGATGGAATAGCATGCCGCTGCAAGATGCTGTGGTATCCATGCTGGTTCAGTATGCCTTCAATTTTGAATAAATACCCAACAGTGTCACCAGCAAAGCACCCCCACACCATCACACCTCCTCCTCCATGCTTCATGGTGGGAACCAGGCATGTAGAGTCCATCCGTTCACCTTTTCTGCGTCGCATAAAGACACGGTGGTTGGAACCAAAGATCTCAAATTTGGACTCATCAGACCAAAGCACAGATTTCCACTGGTCTAATGTCCATTCCTTGTGTTCTTTAGCCCAAACAAGTCTCTTCTGCTTGTTGCCTGTCCTTAGCAGTGGTTTCCTAGCAGCTATTTTACCATGAAGGCCTGCTGCACAAAGTCTCCTCTTAACAGTTGTTGAAGAGATGTGTCTGCTGCTAGAACTCTGTGTGGCATTGACCTGGTCTCTAATCTGAGCTGCTGTTAACCTGCGATTTCTGCGATTATCCTCAGAAGCAGAGGTGACTCTTGGTCTTCCTTTCCTGGGGCGGTCCTCATGTGAGCCAGTTTCTTTGTAGCGCTTGATGGTTTTTGCAACTGCACTTGGGGACACTTTCAAAGTTTGCCCAATTTTTCGGACTGACTGACCTTCATTTCTTAAAGTAATGATGGCCACTCATTTTTCTTTACTTAGCTGCTTTTTTCTTGCCATAATACAAATTCTAACAGTCTATTCAGTAGGACTATCAGCTGTGTATCCACCTGACTTCTGCACAACACAACTGAGGGTCCCAACCCCATTTATAAGGCAAGAAATCCCACTTATTAAACCTGACAGGGCACACCTGTGAAGTGAAAACCATTTCCGGTGACTACCTCTTAAAGCTCATCAAGAGAATTGCAAGAGTGTGCAAAGCAGTCATCAAAGCAAAAGGTGGCTACTTTGAAGAACCTAGAATATAAGACATATTTTCAGTTGTTTCACACTTTTTTGTTAAGTATATAATTCCACATGTGTTAATTCACAGTTTTGATGCCTTCAGTGTGAATGGACAATTTTCAAAGTCATGAAAATACAGAAAAATCTTTAAATGAGAAGGTGTGTCCAAACTTTTGGTCTGTACTGTATATCCTATTAAAACGAATAGAGACCCTTCTCAGACATCCCCACTCTTATTAGCTCAAGTCATTAGCTGTGTTTAGCGTAGATCTCAGACTCGAGGATGTAAAACAAAGCATCGCATGAACATTCATTGATTTCAATGACCCGTCATCCTTCAACTTTTTCCTTCCTTGTAGCTATGCTGCAGGCAAATGAGCAGAGAAACAGTGGTTTTAGTCGCTGCCACAAAAATAATAATAATTGGGGTATGGGGCTCAGTAAATAAAATTTGATGCATTTCTTTAAAGAATTGCTATCGCCATGATGCTGCCAAACTGCCTTTGTAATCTAATTATCACAAGTCTAGGTAGACAAGAGAATATCCTCCATTACATTATCTTAAATTAATGTTAAGATTTGACGCATTTCAAGAGCTTTACATAGCAACATCTTAATGAGAATGTTACGTGGTGCCGGGACGCAGCGAGCCGTTCGCTTTATTATGTTTCAGATATTCAATATGGTCACATACTTACCGTGAGATTTCATTATCATATGCCAAACATTTCATGCATGCCCATATTGCTCTGTGCTATGTTATCCCATCTTGTTGACAACTGCTGGGAGAAATGCACTTTTCCTTCTCAATGTCACTGAAGGTTGTGTCTTGCCAGACTGCCCCATCAAATATGTGGTGGATCAACACAGACATTGTCACTCACATATTGATTATATCATGTGATTTCTTGTTACAGATGGTGTTTCCCAGGATTGGAAATATTTCAGGATTTTTAGGGGTAATTTATCATGACCTAATATAGTAATTATTTATTGGACTAAAGTAGTTATATTTAAAGTGGAACAGTCTTTTATACTTTTTTTGTTAGCATAGTCTTAATGTGCCCTATTAATGTGTGTTTGTATATACAGTGCCTTGGAAAAATATTCACTTTTACACATTTTTTTACGTTCCACCCTCAAACTTAAATGTATTTTATTGGGATTTTATGTGATATGCCAACACAAAATAGTGAGTATTTGTGAAGTGTAAAGGAATTATTTGATTATTTAAAAAATATAAATCTTAAAATTGCGATGTGCATTTGTATTGAACCCCTCTGAGTTAATACTTTACTTTGTAGTACCATCTTTCACTGCAGTCTTTTGGGGTCTGTCTCTACCAGCTTTGCTCATCTAGAGGCTGAAATTTTTGCCCATACTTCTTTGTAGTCAGTGAGATTGGATGCAAAGTGTCTGATGAAAGAAGTTTTCACACCAAGACTGCTATGTTCACTCTTTGCGTTGTGCACAGTTTTTTTGCTTCTTTTTTTTATGCAAATTAAAAGCTCATTTTTTACAGTACCAAGCAAAAGATTTGAGATTTTAGAAATATCATGCACATACACTTTTTTTTTTTTTTCATCCTGACTGAATTGGAAAACTGCTGCGTTTTTGAAAACTGCTGCATGTCAATTCTTCCAGCGATTTTTCACCATAGAAAGCAATGATAAAGTGCAAAAAAGCTGCAAAAAAACAACCTTTTATGCTGCATTTTTTGCTGCATTTTTGGTGAATAAAGCTAACATTATTAAACTTGTACTGTGGACAAATCATACATATAATCCGCAATAAAAAAACCACAGCTAACAATACTGCAAAAATGCACCAAAAAAGCTGCAAAAATGCACCAAAACTTGCTTTTTGTAAGCAGTTTCTTTACTGCCAAGAGAGAAGGTTTTGCCTGCAGAGATTGGGCAGTGTAATTACAGAAAAAGGTCAACGATGAGCAATAAACCTACTGTTTACTGTTGGTTTTAATCTATTTTGTTGCTGTAACAATTATTGATATTCGTAGAACAATCTGTAAATATGAATTCCGCTCGTACTGACATCTACAATAGGCATTATCGCGTGACTGCCATCGCTAGGTATCAATGCCTCTAGTAGCTTGGCCAGATCATCCATGTGAAGATTCAATATGCCCGATCCTTCTTTTAGTTGCCATCATCATCTTACTACATAAAGAGCTTAATGTTGAGGTGAGTCCGAGAAAAACATCAGCTGGAGCGAAGACTCTGTTGTTGTACATGACGACAATGAAAGGGATCATTTTCCTATTGAATTTTTACATAGCTTAACTCCATCAGGCATGCCAAGTCATTGGCTTAGACTTAAGGTGGGCAGCATTATTATGTTGTTGAGAAATTTGAATACAAAACGAGGACTCTGCAATGGTACCCGATTAGTTGTAACATCATTGAATAGAAATGTTCTTGAGGCAGAGATTTTAACAGGATCAGCTGAAGGTGATAAGGCATACAGAGAGATTTTCACACAATCTGCTCTGGGCAATTCACTTTTTGAATCGGCGAACGTCTCTGTAATCTTCTAAATTTTTGTTTTGTTTTCCGTAATGCCACTTACTAATTTATTAATTATGACAACATTGTTGTCTATTGTGTAAAAAGACTGAAAGTAAATAGACATGGGTAATTTAAGTTAGTTTTTATTATGTAGAGCACACTTTTCTAGCTTTCGAAACTTACTGGATTTGTTTCGGAACTCGGGCTGCTAGTATATAATAAAAAGCTATTGAAATGCTCTCATGACATATCTTTTAAGTAGCATCTGTCACCTGACAGATCTGTGTAACGTATACTTTATTGATTTGTTTGAATTAGTGTAGTATACAACGATATTCAGTACTTTTTGGAGGGTAATATACTGTGGCCAAAAGGACATTCTTTTGGCTACTCTTGGGCAAATGTAGCCTTATGGACACGGATAGTATATATGCCCTTGTGGACAACAATAAGCAAAGGGCAAAAATAAATTGTGAACTTCGCATCAAATAGTCAGCAAATGATGCCAAAAATTTGCACATTTTTCTTAACTTCCCTCCTGCCAGCACATTCCCTTACAGACATGTAAGAAAGTATATCAAAACTACTTCCTTCAAGACTTTGAGTTAAATGTCAGGCAGGTTTGGCCCCATTGGGCGTTTTTGCCCGTTAGCATTTGCTACACAGTTGTGGTGTTCTACTCTTACTTCTTGCTACATTTTATTGAAAGGAATTAGTACAGAGATACCAGGTAGAGACCCCCGGTGATCTTCAGTGCATAGTCCTGTGATTCACCCTAACAGTGAATGGAACAATTAAAGGCATTATACAATGTTTTTCAGCAGAATGGCCCATGGCTTGGTCTGTAGCACAACATGTACTGCTTCATCATGACTAAAGGCTGCAGGACGTGTAGGCAGACAGCGTGTGTGCGCATCAGTCTTGTTGATGCATCATCCTTTGTTCTACTATGAAATTCTCTTTAAAACTCCCCTGGTCGATTTTATAACTTCTTATAACATATTTCTCCAATACAATGTTTCCTCATACAGATTTGTATCCTTTTTATTTCAGAAGCACAAAACCAAGTTCTCAGCTAAGATTACAAGTGTGTAGGATGAGCCGGTCAAACGCTGATGCGACGTCATTGCCTTGTGATGTTTGTTACATTCAATTATTGACCTGCTCTATGAGACAAAGGAAAGAAAGTAGTAGTCAAGCAGATATTGTCTCTAGATGACGATTATTTCACAAACAAAAGTTGCAAGTCATATTTGATACTATGTTGTCGTCATAAAAAGGCTTTTTCTTTTTCTTTGTAGATTGCTATTTTGATCTTAAAAAGAGAACGATTTTTTTATTGTTTTAGATTTTGCAGGTCTTCGGGGTCAATTTAATTATTTTTACTACAATGTAAGTGAATCAAAAATGATCTGTTTTAACTGAAATATTAGATTTTCTGGCAACCACTAACTCAAATTTGATATTTATTTATGACATAAATCTATTCTAATTTGGTAGCTTCGTTGGCATCACACTCAGTCCCAATTATAATTTTATAGGTCCTTTCATAATTTTAGTTAACTGGTTAATAATAATAATAATAATAATAATAATAATAATAACAATAATAATAATAATAATAATAAAAAACATCAGTGTAAATTGTTCTCATAGGTCTAATGCATTTTAGTAAATTCAAGGTGACCGTCATTTTTTATTAACTAAAGAAAGATAATGAAACATTGTTTTCACTATCTGATTTTATTTCCTGATTGTAGATTTTTTTTTATTTTCTGTATATGATTATGGGGCAACCATTTTGCCTGAGCAACCAGTCTATTCTATTCTGTCAACCACAGTTATGATATAAGTTTTCTGGTACCCAATGGAGCATAGCAAACTGCCTTCATTGGGACAGTGTTTAGGCATGCTCTGTAATCTGTGCAGAGATCACTGCGCAGGAAGGGGAGGAAGTTAGCTGTGATTATCACCTATTAAGAATGGTGTGATCCTATGTTATCTGCCTTCAGAGATGTAAGCTTTTATTGTATTTCAGTATGTCCTATAAATGACTGCTGAGAAGTGATCTCTCTAGAACAAGTAAAGATACCATTAGGTTGATAATCCACCACCTTGGCCAGTACTAGAGACAAATAGAGCATGTGCAGTGACTTCATGAGGAGGAGTTAGATGCGTAAGCTACGTCAGTGTAACCCCTGAGTTATACACCTGTCCCAGCTCCGCTCAGCTTTCTTGTGCTCCAAGTTGGGCTTTGCAAGTAGTCGGTATGCTCCCATGTGATCATCTACCTAGGCCTATATAAGGCCCACCAATACACACACCTCTGTTGTGGTATTAGGACTTTTAGTTTGTCTGAGCACCACGACCTGCTCAGTACCTGTTATTGGTCTCCAGGACCTCAGTTCCCTGTCTGCGGTCTCCAGGATCTCAGCTCCCTGTCTGTGGTCTCCAGGACCTCAGCTCCTTGTCTGTGGTCTCCAGGGCCTCAGCTCCCTGTCGGCAGTCTCCAGGACCTCAGCTCCCTGTCTGTGGTCTCCAGGACCTCAGTTCCCTGTCTGCAGTCTCCAGGACCTCAGCTCCCTGTGTGTGGTCTCCAGGGCCTCAGCTCCCTGTCTGTGGTCTCCAGGGCCTCAGCTCCCTGTCTGCGGTCTCCAGGGCCTCAGCTCCCTGTCTGCGGTCTCCAGGACCTCAGCTCCCTGTCTGTGGTCTCCAGGACCTCTGCTACCTGTCTGCAGTCTCCAGGACCTCAGCTCCCCTGTGTGTGGTCTCCAGGGCCTCAGCTCCCTGTCTGTGGTCTCCAGGGCCTCAGCTCCCTGTCTGCGGTCTCCAGGGCCTCAGCTCCCTGTCTGCGGTCTCCAGGACCTCAGCTCCCTGTCTGTGGTCTCCAGGACCTCAGCTCCCTGTCTTGCAGTCTCCAGGACCTCTGCTACCTGTCTGCGGTCTCAAGGACCTCTGCTACCTGTCTGCAATCTCCAGGACCTCTGCTACCTGTATGTCTTGTAGGATAATTTTATAAAAATGTAACAAATCACTCCTGTGTTCTCCTACTGCTCTTCTTCTGATTACAAAGCTTAGTAGGTACCACTGACGTACCGCCAACAGCAGCTGGCCATGTAGTCGGGGGGTACCTGTGCAGTACAGCCAAGCCCCCTGCCCGACTGTCACAGGTATTTGTAATATGTAACATCAGCAGGGATCGCATTGATCAAGAAGTGTGTACACTGAAGAGAAATATTTATTTTCTGTCCGCCTCGGAACTGTCCACAAATACAGTCATGGTCGAAAGTGTTGGCACCCTTGAAATTGTTCCAGAAAATGAAGTATATGTCCCAAAAAATTATTGCAATTACACATGTTTTGTTATACACATGTTTATTGCATTTGTATGTATTGGAACAATACAAAAAAACTGAGGAAAAAAAGGCAAATTGGACGTAATTTCACACAAAACCCCAAAAGTGGGAAGGACAAAATTGTTGTCACCTTTCCAAAATTGTGGGTAAACAACTTTGTTTCAAGCATTTGAAAGCATTCAAACACACCTGTGGTAAGTAACAGGTTGGGCAATTTGAAAATCACACTTAAAACCAGATAAAAAGGGGAGAAGTTGACTTTGCATTTTGTGTCTGTGTGTGCCACACTAAGGATGGAAAACAGAGAGAGGAGAAGAGAACTGTCTGAGGACTTGAGAACCAAAATTGTTGAAAAATATCAACAATCTTAAGGTTACAAGTCCATCTCCTGAGATCTTGATGTTCCTTGGTCCATGGAGTGCAACATAATCAAAAAGTTTACCATTAATGGAACTGTGGATAATATCCCTGGACATGGACAGCAAAGAGAAATTGATGAAAGGTTACAACGCAGGATAGTCCAGATGTTAGATAAGCAGCCCCAGTCAAGTTCCAAAGAAATTCAAGCTGTCTTTCAGGCTCAGGGTGCATCAGTGTCAGTGAAAACTATCCGCAGACATTTGAAATTAAATGATATGGCAGGAGACAACGGAGGACCCCACTGCTGACACAGAGACATGAAAAAGCTAGACTACAGTTTGCCAAAATGCACGCGAGTAAGGTAAAATCCTTCTGGGAAAGCGTCTTATGGACAGATGAGACCAAGATAGAGCTTTTTGGTAAAGCACATCATTCTACTGTTTACTGAAAACGGAATGAGGCCTACAAAGAAAAGAACACAATACCTACAGTCAAATATGATGAAGGTTCAAAGATGTTTTAGGGTTTTGTGCTGCCTCTGTCACTGGGCGCCTTGACTGTGTGCAAGGCATCATGAAATCAGAAGATTACCAGAGAATTTTTGGTCGCAATTTAGTGCCCAGTGTCAGAAAGCTGGGTTTGCAACCTAGCTCATGGGTCTTCCAGCACCTAGAAATGGATGGAAACAATGCACTGGAGAGTTCTGAAGTGGCCAACAATGAGTCCTGATCTAAATCCCATTGAACACTTGTGGAGAGATCTTAAAATTGCTGTTGGGAGAAGGCGCTCTTCATATATGAGAGACCTGGAGCAGTTTGCAAAAGAAGAGAGGTCTAAAACTCCAGTTGAGAGGTGTAAGAAGCTTGTTGATGGTTAGAGGAAGCGATTGATTGTAGTTATTTATTCCAAAGGGTGTGCAACCAAATATTAAGCTGAGCGTGCCAACAATTTTATCAAGTCCATTTTGGGGGTTTTGTGTGAAATTATGTCCAATTTGCCTTTTTTTCTCTGTTTTTATTTTGTGTTGTTCCAATGCACACAAAGGAAATAAACATGTGTATAACAAAACATGTGTAATTGCAATAATTTTCTGGGAGAAATACTTAATTTCTGGAACAATTTCAAGGGTACCAACACTTTTGGCCATGTCTGTATGTCCGTCACTGATCTTACTGCAGCCTGGAAATAGTCTGTCGGTAATGATGATTCTACTTCGTGTGGGCTGTCCGGCTACAGTACTGGAGGATGTCATCACCAGGGTCAGACTGGCCTGGCGGGGTACCGGGGAAATCCACGATGGGCCTTTCCTGCAGACGAGAGGAGGAACAAGAGAATTTAAAAAAAAAGCCTGCGTTTTTTATGGGCACGGGCCTTTTAAAAGCACATGCAGAGTATATACAGGGACGTGCGCACGCAGTGTTCATTACCTGAACTGCCGCATCGCACATCCCAGTGAAGCACCTGAAGCTGTGCGTTTTACTTCGCAGGCCGGCATATGATGTCATTGTCATGTACCTGCTGCGACGGGAGTACGCAAGTCAGCTGCTGGCCTCTGCTATGAGCGCGCTGAATCTAAGCAGAGGAGGACACCGCACAGAAGGGAAGGTAAGGGGAATCTTTTTTTTTCTGTGTGTGGATGCAGAATGGGATGGGGGCCTGAATGGATATTGGGGGGGGGAAGGGGCAGGCTGGACACATGGGGTGCCTGTATGGGGGCCTGTATGGATGTATGGGGGCTTGAATGGGGGGCAAGGCTGGACACATGAAGGGGGGGCAGGCTGGACACATGGGGGCCTGGATGGATATATGGGGGGCAGACTGGACACATGGGGCCTGGGTGGATATATGGGGGGCAGGCTGGACACATGGGGGCCTGGATTGATATATGGGGGGGTTAGGCTGGACACATGGGGGCTTGGATTGATATATGGGGCGAGAGGCTGGACACATGGGGGCCTGGATTGATATATGGGGGGGCAGGCTGGACACATGGGGGCCTGGATGGATATATAGGGGGCCAGTATGGATATGTGGGGGGGGGGCAGGCTGAACACATGGGGGGGCAGAATGGATATATGGGGGGCAGGCTGGACACATGAAGGGGGAGCAGGCTCGACACATGAAGGGGAGGACAGGCTGGACACATGAAGGGGGAGCAGGCTGGACACATGGGGGTCTGGATGGGTATATTGGGGGCCAGGCTGGACACATGAAGGGGGAGCGGGCTGGACAAATGGGGGCCTGGATTGATATATGGGGGGAGCAGGCTGGACACATGGGGCCTGTATTGATATATGGGGGACCTGGATTGATATATGGTGGGGGGCAGGCTGGACACATGGGGTCTGGATTGATATATGGGGGAGGGGGCAGGCTGGACACATGGGTGCCTGGATTGATATTTGGGGGGGCAAGCTGGACACATGAAGGGGTCTGGATTGATATATGGGGGGGCAGGCTGGACACATGGGAGCCTGGATGGATATATGGGGGGGGCAAGCTTGACACATGAAGGGGCCTGGATTGATATATGGGGGGAGCAGGCTGGACACATGGGGCCTGTATTGATATATTGGGGGGCCTGGATTGATATATGGGGGGAGCAGGCTGGACACATGGGGCCTGTATTGATATATTGGGGGGCCTGTATTGATATATGGTGGGGGGCAGGCTGGACACATGGGGGTCTGGATTGATAGATTGATATATGGTGGAGGGGGCAGGTTGGACACATGGGTGCCTGGATTGATATATGCGGGGGCAGGATGGACACATGAAGGGGCCTGGATTGATATATGGCGGGGCAGGCTGGACACATGGGAGCCTGGATGGATATATAGGGGGCCAGGCTAGAGGGGAGCAGGCTGGACACATGGGGGTCTGGATGGGTATATTGGGGGCCAGGCTGGACACATGAAGGGGGAGCGGGCTGGAAAAATGGGGGCCTGGATTGATATATGGGGGAGCAGGCTGGACACATGGGGCCTGTATTGATATATGGGGGGCCTGGATTGATATATGGTGGGGGGAAGGCTGGACGCATGGGGGTCTGGATTTATATATGGAGGAGGGGGCAGGCTGGACACATGGGTGCCTGCCTGGATTGATATATGGGGGGGGAAGCTGGACACATGAAGGGGCCTGGATTGATATATGGGGGGGCAGACTGGACACATAGGAGCCTGGATGGATATATAGGGGGCCAGGATGGATATGTGGGGGGGCAGGCTGGAAACATGGAAGGCAGGATGGATATATGGGGGGGGCAGGCTGGACACATGGAGCAGGATTTATATATGGGGGTAGGCTATACACATTGGGGCCAGGATAGATATATGGGGGGCAGGCTGGACACTTGGGGGCCAGGATAGATATATGGGGAAAAGATGGATATATAAGGGGAGCTCAGGCTGGACACATGGGGACCAGGATGGATATATGGGGGGGCAGGCTGGACACATGGGGGCCAGGGTGGATATATGGGGGGGCCAGGCTGGACAAGGGACACATGGGACCAGGCAGGACAAGGGACACATGGGGGCCAGGCGAGACAAGGAACTTTTTGGGGGCCAGATTGAGGAACATACATTATTAGTTCATGGTGGCAAGTACGGAACATTATTACTTTTGTAATATAATTTACTTTTTAGGAAATGGTTTTCAATGGGGGAGGGGGGCAAAAGCGGGGTCCTGTTACTGTGCAGGGTGGAATTATGCCACTTTTTTTCTTCATCTGGTGTAGTGCAGAAGTCGGGGAAAAAGTGTGGAATATGTTCTAGAAGAGATCAGTTATTTATAACTGTGTTTTATTTTCTGCAGAGATGAGTACTGGCTGGAAGAAATGATAGCGATCTGTGCCAGATGAAGAAGAAAAGCGAAGATGAAGGACTTCACCTAGAAACGTCACTGGTGAGTCAGTGTATTACATGTACACTTACACTATATAGTATATACAGAGCTCCTGTGTATGTCACTGGTGATCACTGTATTACCTGTACACTGACACTATACACTGTATACTATGTACAGAGCTCCTGTGTATAATGTCACTGGTGATCCCTGTATTACCTGTACACTAACACTATATACAAAGCTCCTGTGTATAATGTCACTGGTGATCCCTGTATTACCTGTACACTGACACTATATATAGAGCTCCTGTGTATAATGTCACTGGTGATGACTGTATTGCCTGTACACTACATACAGAGCTCCTGTGTATAATGTCACTGTTGATCCCTGTATTACCTGTGCACTGACACTATATACAAGACTCCAGTGTATGACATCACTGGTGGTAATAACAGTGTTGTTAGTACTGTGGTTTGTATTTATAATCAGTATTGTAGTATTTGGTCACTATGTGGTGGTAATATGTAATCTGGTCATGGTGTGGTGGTATTTGTTCCTTGTATGTGGTGTTATTCGGTCACTATGTGGTGGTAATATGTGGCCTGGTCATGGTGTGGCGGTATTTGTTCCTTGTATGTGGTATTATTCGGTCACTATGTGGTGGTAATATGTGATCTAGTCACGCTGTGGCGGTATTTATCCCTTTTGTATGTGGTATTATTGGTTTTGGTATAGTGGATTGTGTTGTGTATGGCGGTCATTTGTTTGAAGATTTTTTCCATTAGGCCACAGTCCCACTATCATTATTTTGTCAGTATTTTTTCTTAGGAGTGGGAGCCAAAATCAGGAGTGGGTGATAAATGAAGAATTGGTGACTTGTTTCTATTATACCTTTTCCCTGATTGTTTCTCACCTGGTTTTGGCTCCCACTCCTGAGAAAAAATACTGGCCGTATACTGACCGAATACTGATAGTGGGGCCGTGGCCTCAGAGATTAAATACTTGGAACACAGCGGCAGAGATGCACTTACAGGGGTTCTCCGGTGCAAACAAGTAATCACCTCTCCACAGGATCCGTGATAAGTTATTGATTGGTGGGGGTCTGCTGGGACCCAATCGTCAGAA
Source organism: Phyllobates terribilis (assembly GCF_046119375.1). NCBI lineage: Eukaryota > Metazoa > Chordata > Amphibia > Anura > Dendrobatidae > Phyllobates > Phyllobates terribilis. The sequence goes on along the minus strand of NW_027362764.1, from coordinate 107,188,755 downwards.
TGTGTGGAGCATTTATCCCCATTAGACTGGAGCTCATGTGCAATTCGACCACTGATCCATTCATTCCCTCAATGGCTGCTCTTATTTTTTTGGAAGTCCCCAAGAGAATGAATGAGGCTGCAGTCAGACGTCTCATCTGCAGCTCCATTTTAAATGGAGATAAAAGTGTCCTGTCAGGGATAAAACTTCCATATTCTTCCGATCAGTGCATTTTCCAATGGTTGGACCCAAACAATCAATAAGTTATCACTGAACCTGTAGAGCTCATGGATCGGTGATAACTTGTTTCAACCAAAGAATCCTTTAATGCAAATTACCGAAATTGTACATCCCAATTATGGTGGTGCACAGTAGATGTGCCGGAGCCGCCTGTGATTTACAGTCAATGCTCCACTATAACAGGGATAACGGCTAACGGGTATTTGCATATAGCTGTAGGGTGCGCCCCTAGGGTCAATTCCCCCTGTGGGTCCCAGACACCCTAGTCCGACCCTGGTCATCACCATGTCATCAGTCACATGTGCAGAGGATACGGCTCTGGGTTTTACTTCTCAAGTGTTTATTTTAATAGAGGAAGAAGATCCAGCTCCATGGGGTAAAAATTTTTCTTTATTAGTGAAAGAATATAAATCCAGTAGTTAGGCTATGTACCCACGATGCAGAAATGCTCCGGATTTTTCCTGAGCCTTTCTGCATCTCCCCTGGCAGAAAAAATGCATGCGGATTGTACATGCGGATTGTACATGCGTTTTTCCTGCCAGGGACTTGCGGATGTGAAGCGTTCTTCACATGCATTTCCACATGCGAGTTGTCAAGGGCTTTAAGCATCACATGGAAAGTGCTTGACAACTTGGTCACACTATATAAATCCATGCAACCAGCATGGATTTATGTAGTGTGACCGAAAGAATGGTAAAAAATAAAAAATAAATATTATATTTATCTTCTGATGGCCCCCGGTGTCCTTGTCTCAGCTTGCCGGCAGCTCGCGGTAGACTAAAGGACCTGCCGACGTCAGCGGTCGTGTGACCCGTCACATGACTAAATGCTTTCACCGCAGGTCCTTTAGTCTACCGCGAGCTGCCGGCAAGCCGAGACAAGGACACCGGGGGCCATCAGAAGGTAAATATAATATTTATTTTTTATTTTATTCATTTTTTTACAGGTTCTATGGTACCCGAATCCGGAGGAGAGTCTCATCTTCTCCAAACCCAGGTACCATCCGCACATTGAAATGCATGGAATCCGCATTTACAGATCCAGTGATGCGGATGTCATGCGTTCCAATGCAAGTCAATGGCGGCGAAAATGCAGCGCTTCCGCAAAATAATTGGTAGTGTTGCGGATTTTTCCGCAATGATAATCCACAGTGGAAATTTCCGCAGCATGTGCACAGCACTTGTGGATTATCATTGAGGAACATGGCAGACCTTCTACCAAGCGTTTTTTAAGCGTTTCTGCAGCGGAATTGCCGCTGCGGAAACGCTTAAAAAAAGCATAGTGGGCACACATAGCATGTAATAGCTAAAAAACAGGTACAAAGTCCATAGTTCAGTAGTCAAATGACCGGCAGGGCAATCATTTGACTACTGAACTATGGTTTTTGTACCTTGTTTCTAGCTGTTACATGCTATATTTTTACCCTTACTACTGGATTTATATTCTTTCACTAAAAAAAGAAAAGGTTTTACCCCATGGAGCTGGATCTTCTTCCTCTGCTGTTTCCATTGCATCCTAGAAAAGATGCCGTACATACTCCGGGACCTCATGGACATTGATAGCGGAGAGCTGGAGCTTTTCTTCTTTGATTATTATTTATTTTAATGTGACATGTCTGCTCTTCAGACACTTGAAGCATTTTGTACTAAGGTTGTAGCAGAGATGTGTGTGTATTATTGTTGTATCAGAGCTGTGTGTATGTGTGCTAAGAATGCAGCAGGGTTGTATGTATGTGCTGTGTTGTAGCAGTGTTGTGTTTGTGTGTGTACTATAAATGTAACAGAGCTGTGTGTATTATGGCTGTAGCAGAGCTGTGTGTGTGTGTACTATGGATGTAGCAGAGTTGTGTGTGTATTTGTGTACTATGGCTAAAGTGTGGGAGTTATAGGTGTTGCAGAGCTATATGTATGTGCTGTGGTTGTAGCAGTGTTGTGTTTGTGTGTGTACTATAAATGTATCAAAGCTGTGTGTGTACTATGGATGTAGCAGAGCTGTGTGTGTGTGTGTACTGTGGATGTAGCAGAGCAGTGTGTGTGTACTATGGATGTAGCAGAGCTGTGTGTGTGTACTATGGATGTAGCAGAGCTGTGTGTGTACTATGGATGTAACAGAGCTCTGTGTGTATTATGGCTGTAGCAGAGCTGTGTGAATTTGTGTACTGTGGCCAAAGTGTGGGAGGTATGGGTGTTGCAGAGCTGTGTGTGCACTATTGCTGTATTGAGTCGGTACTATGCTTGCAGCATAGTTCTATTTGTAAAGTATTAATGCAGAAAGGAAGAGAGTCCATATATTTTAGGCTTTGTTCATATCTCTCCTGATCACTGTAGACCAGCATACACATGTCCTTTTGCCATATACTGGACTAAAATCATTTTCTCTGCCCCTGTATTGGCAGTCATATACCTCCAATGGAGGTGGACCATGCAGCTGCTGACCGGCCCCACTCCCTGTTTGAGATCCAAGTTCTTCAGCAAACAAGGTCCCGATTCCCAGGCCGGGCCAAAACGCATTTGAATCTATTGATGTTTCCGGCCACTTGCTTCTAGGTGTTATGACCCTGCTGAATTTTTTTTTGTTGGAAAGGAGGGCCCAAATTGGGCTTTTGTTAAGGGGCCCCATGATTTTTGTATACACCCCTAGTAGATGGAAATACGATGGTGAAGGATAACGCCAACTAAGCTACATCATAGAATAGAGAGTGTTGTATACAGTGGTGGCCAAAAATATTGGCACCCCTGCAATTCTGTCAGATAATACTCAGTTTCTTCCTGAAAATGATTGCAATCACAAATTCTTTGGTATTATTATCTTCATTTAATTTGCTTGCAAGGAAAAAACACAAAAGAGAATGAAGCAAAAATCAAATCATTGATCATTTCACACAAAACTCCAAAAATGGGCCAGACCAAAGTATTGGCACCCTCAGCCTAATACTTGGTTGCACAACCTTTAGCCAAAATAACTGCGAACAACCGCTTCCTGTAACCATCAATGAGTTTCTTACAATGCACTGCTGGAATTGTAGACCATTCTTCTTTGGCAAATTGCTCCAGGTCCCTGATATTTGAAGGGTGCCTTCTCCAAACTGCCATTTTGAGATCTCTCCACAGGTGTTCCATGGGATTCAGGTCTGGACTCATTGCTGGCCAACTTAGAAGTCTCCAGTGCTTTCTCTCAAACCATTTTATAGTGCTTTTGGAAGTGTGTTTTGGGTCATTGTCCTGCTGGAAGACCCATGACCTCTGAGGGAGACCCAGCTTTCTCACACTGGGCCCTACATTATGCTGCAAAATTTGTTGGTAGTCTTCAGACTTCATAATGCCATGCACACGGTCAAGCAGTCCAGTGCCAGAGGCAGCAAAGCAACCCCAAAACAGCAGGGAACCTCCGCCATGTTTGACTGTAGGGACCGTGTTCTTTTCTTTGAATGCCTCTTTTTTTTTCCTGTACACTCTATGTTGATGCTTTTTCCCAAAAAGCTCTACTTTTGTCTCATCTGACCAGAGAACATTCTTCCAAAACGTTTTAGGCTTTCTCAGGTAAGTTTTGGCAAACTCCAGCCTGGCTTTTTTATGTCTCGGGGTAAGAAGTGGGGTCTTCCTGGGTATCCTACCATACAGTCCCTTTTCATTCAGACGCCGACAGATAGTACGGGTTGACACTGTTGTACCCTCGGACTGCAGGGCAGCTTGAACTTGTTTGGATGTTAGTCGAGGTTCTTTATCCACCATCCGCACAATCTTGCGTTGAAATCTCTCGTCAATTTTTCTTTTCCGTCCACATCTAGGGAGGTTAGCCACAGTGCCATGGGCTTTACACTTCTTGATGACACTGCACACGGAAGACACAGGAACATTCAGGTCTTTGGAGATGGACTTGTAGCCTTGAGATTGCTCATGCTTCCTCACAATTTGGTTTCTCAAGTCCTCAGACAGTTCTTTGGTCTTCTTTCTTTTCTCCATGCTCAATGTGGTACACACAAGGACACAGGAGAGAAGTTGAGTCAACTTTAATCCATGTTAACTGGCTGCAAGTGTGATTTAGTTATTGCCAACACCTGTTAGGTGCCACAGGTAAGTTACAGGTGCTGTTAATTACACGAATTAGAGAAGTATCCAATGATTTTTCAAACAGTGCCAATACTTTTGTCCACCCCCTTTTTTAGGTTTGGTGTGGAATTAGATCCAATTTGGCTTTAGGACAATCCTTTTTGTGTTTTTTTCATTGAAGACAAATTAAATGAAGATAATAATACCAAAGAATTTGTGATTGCAATCATTTTCAGGAAGAAACTGAGTATTATCTGACAGAATTGCAGGGGTGCTAATACTTTTGGCCACCACTGTATACACGTACTTTAGATAGAGACATGAAAAGAAAATTAAAAACTATGTTTAGTATGAAAACTTTATTTCAAATGTAAAAGTAATTTATCGCCAACATGCCGGTGTACCTGGAAAAATCCCCATAGCAAACATAACATAAATATATATATATACACTGTGTTCCAAATTATTATGCAAATAATATTTTCTCAGATTTTCCCAAATTACCTATATGAATTGCAGTTATTGTAATTTTCCAGTCAAATAACTATTAGAGTACAATAGAAAGGTTTTTGTACAAACTGCCTATGATAACAGTATATTTTTAAAAAAATAAAAAACTCAAACTGCACTCAAAATGCATGTTCCAAATTATTATGCACAGCAGAGTTTTCAACCTTTTCATTTTAATAAAGAACAAAAAAATGGTCATTTTTGAAATTATAAGCATTAGCAGGTTATTACAAACTGAAATCAAACAGTTTTCAACTCAAAACTTTATTCTAGGTGATGTAACATTTGCACATACAACCCCTGGCTACTGATCAAGGCTCAGCTGCGTTACATCACCTCCATGATTGGCTGCATTATGTGGCATGATGTCTCAGATGACATGACGTTGCTTTGCAGAAAACTAGCTATGGAGGAGGCAATGGTCTGTACTGCAGGAGAAAATTGATTTTTTTCCAAGACTGGTAGTTTTATTATATATATATATATATATATATATATATATATATATATATATATATATATATATATATATATATATATACATATATTCAGTACAGACCAAAAGTTTGGACACACCGTCTCATTTAAAGATTTTTATGCATTTTCATGACTATGAAAATTGTACATTCACACTGAAGGAATCAAAACTATGAATTAACACATGTGGAATTATATACTTAACAAAAAATTGTGAAATAACTGAAAATATGTCTTATATTCTAGGTTCTTCAAAGTAGCCACCTTTTGCTTTGATGACTGCTTTGCACACTCTTGGCATTCTCTTGATGAGCTTCAAGAGGAAGTCACCGGAAATGGTTTTCACTTCACAGGTGTGCCCTGTCAGGTTTAATAAGTGGGATTTCTTGCCTTATAAATGGGGTTGGGACCATCAGTTGTGCTGTGCAGAAGTCTGGTGGATACACAGCTGATAGTCCTACTGAATAGACTGTTAGAATTTGTATTATGGCAAGAAAAAAGCAACTAAGTAAAGAAAAACGAGTGGCCATCATTACTTTAAGAAATGAAGGTCAGTCAGTGGGAAAAATTGGGAAAACTTTGAAAGTGTCCCCAAGTGCAGTTGCAAAAACCATCAAGCGCTACAAAGAAACTGGCTCACATGAGGACCGCCCCAGGAAAGGAAGACCAAGAGTCACCTCTGCTTCTGAGGATACGTTTATCTGAGTCACCAGCCTCAGAAATCGCGGGTTAACAGCAGCTCAGATTAGAGATGCCACACGGAGTTCTAGCAGTAGACACATCTCTTCAACAACTGTTAAGAGGAGACTTTGTGCAGCTGGCCTTCATGGTAAAATAGCTGCTAGGAAACCATTGCTAAGGACAGGCAACAAGCAGAAGAGACTTGTTTGAGCTAAAGAACACAAGGAATGGACATTAGACCAGTGGAAATCTGTGCTTTGGTCTGTTAAGTCCAAATTTGAGATCTTTGGTTCCAACCACCGTGTCTTTGTGCGACGCAGAAAAGGTGAACGGATGGACTCTACATGCCTGGTTCCCACCGTGAAGCATGGAGGAGGAGGTGTGATGGTGTGTGGGTGCTTTGCTGGTGACACTGTTGGGGATTTATTCAAAATTGAAGGCATACTGAATCAGCATGGCTACCACAGCATCTTGCAGCGGCCTGCTATTCCATCCAGTTTGCGTTTAGTTGGATCATTTATTTTTCAACAGGGCAATGACCCCAAACACACCTCCAGGCTGTGTAAGGGCTATTTGACCAAGAGGGAGAGTGATGGGGTGCTACGCCAGATGACCTGGCCTCCACAGTCACCAGACCTGAACTCAATCGAGATGGTTTGGGGTGAGCTGGACCGCAGCGTGAAGGCAAAAGGGCCAACAAGTGCTAAGCATCTCTGGGAACTCCTTCAAGATTGTTGGAAGACCATTTCCGGTGACTACCTATTGTAGCTCATCAAGAGAATGCCAAGAGTGTGCAAAGCAGTCATCAAAGCAAAAGGTGGCTACTTTGAAGAACCTAGAATATAAGACATATTTTCTGTTTTTTCACACTTTTTTGTTAAGTATATAATTCCACATGTGGTAATTCATAGTTTTGATGCCTTCAGTGTGAATGTACAATTTTCATAGTCATGAAAATACAGAAAAATCTTTAAATGAGAAGGTGTGTCCAAACTTTTGGTCTGTACTGTATATTTAATTTTTTTTTCATAGTAAATACACCAGCATCATCAGATCTAAAAAACAAATTCCAATAATGTATATCGTTTGTATTGTGAAATCTGGTGACGGATTTGCTTTAATGCAGTTATGTCAAGTAACTAAGCTTTATTGCAGCATCTTTCCAAGGCTTGACCTGGGACCTGGTTCATCGAATGGACCAGATTATAAAACAAACCTACATTACTAAACATTCTAGTTAACTGGCCAATTTATTGAAAACTTGATGCTATACTTAGGGCAAACACATTACTTTGAACCCATTGTCTGTAAAAGGCATTTTAAAATTTCCCACCACCAAGCAGAGAAGATTACTACTTATCTGCTACCGAGAGTACAATGTCTTCAGGGAATCACTCACCACATCTCTATTCAGCTTCTTACTTTCTCTTTGATGTTGTGTTTGCCTAATGACATGACTACAATATATTAGCAGCAGGAAAAACCGGTAAAAATGGACGCCTTAGGAGAAAAAAAAATAATCACATAAAAACTAGATTCTCTGTGTCTACATTTGATAACTCCAAAACTTGTCACTGCTCCAGTTTAATGTGTAAGGAGCAGAAACAACAGATAAAAATACACGAAATAATGGAAAATGAAAAAAAAAATAATAATTGTGTTTTAGAAACACTATGGAATTACACATAAGTAATATGGAAATTAAGACCAACAGAACATTAATAAGGAATAGTTATATATAGTTACATAGGTCGAAAAAAATACGTAGGTCCATAAAGTTCAAAGCTGCTGCCTGCGAACATTGAGATGCGAGTTCACTTCCTGGGGACCCGATCACAGGAAAAGAAGTGAATAATATAATTTAATTTCTCAGACACTATAACAGCTTTTAAAAAAGGGCTGGATGATTTCCAAACTACACATAACATTGTGGGTTATAGTTAATTTAGTGAAAAAAATGTGTAGGGGGTCAGCCCTTACTTGACATTGAGTGACACTGTGGCTTTAAGAGACCATGCTGCTCTCTGATTATTGATCTTGGACTAGTCGCCTCCCCCCTGTTGTTTTGGTGTGTGCTGTTGAAGGGAGAAGAACTAGGAAGTGACAGAGACCTTGTGTGTGTCTGAGGTAATAGACAGGACATTTGCCTGTGTCCTGATAAGGAGAGATAATAAGAGGACCTGATGTTCTCTGGGGAAAAGATAAAGTTCGGACTATTGCAAGATTGGTTGTCAGGACTGTGTCCAAAAGTAAAGAGCTGCATCGCTTCTCCGGAACAGCTTCCCTGAAGATTGGTGACCTGAGGTAACAGATAACACAGTTTGTCAGTCATATCTCATCATTGAAAGTGAAACAAGACTTGCCTGACCTGCAGATGGAAAGAGACCAAATATACAAAAGAAAGAACTCCAATGCAACTCATCCGACTCAGCTACAACAGAACCAAGCAGCAGCTGCCTACCTGCTTTTCTGCAGAATTGTGAGTGAAACACCGGCGTTATACTGTGTTAGGGTTTAGCTCAGTTTTCTTTAGTTAGAACGCTGTAGCTGCGTGGCCCAATTAGCAGAAAGCCAGATAGAGAATTAGCCTGGAGTAGTTTGTGAAACTTGACATGTACTGCTTGTATTGTACTGTCATTGCCATAGCTGGAGCATAGTTTTGTGATTCGCTTCAGCTATTTCTTCTTGTATTCATGTTATTAACATTATCATTGTAAAAACTGTTATTCCTATCTTCCGGTATATAACCTCTTTTTACTTAATAAAGCCGGTGTTTTGTTTTTGCCTCCTCGTCTGCGGTGCCGTACTTGAATCCTTCGGACACCGCTGCAAACGTATAATTGGTGGAGAAAGGTTGAACTACCTTGAGATTTTAACATTTAACATTGCATATAATAACAGAAAGCTACAGTTTTAGCTTAGCAAAAAGTATATGAACATTTTATACTCCACGGGCAGATAACTTCTGCTTACGCACGTTATAGATGTTTTGAGCAGATCCCAAAAAAAACTTCTTGTAAATGAGTGAAAGATGTCTGCACAAGGCAGGAGGAGCTGTCAGGAGTCATAGTCTAACCCCATTTAGCAATAATCATCCACTTAACTTGGAGAGGAACATGTCAAGGAGGTCATATTCAGCCCACAAAATAGTACATGACTTACTTATAGTGGGGTCTTTCAGGGTTTGCATTGTTTGGATGGGAGAAATAATGCTGCATGCATTGCTGGTCTACCAGTCAGATCTGCCAAGCTGTCATGCTCATTAGATAAATGTCAATGGGTCATTTCTATTCCAGCAGGATTTGGAAAGGGCTTATCTCCCTATTAAGATAAACATGCATGCTGAGCCTTTCTGTGCAACTATGTTTATGAAAAGTTGGGGAAGATAGAAATTGAGCCACAACTAATTTTTTTTTCTAAATAGTGTAAATTGTATGAAGTTGTTGCATGTGTGCTGCAAAATTTGCAAAAAATTATAGTTTATACCAAACTGGCCATTTGTATAGAAAGTGTATGTGGTCTTAAGGTTTCTGCTGAATATATTAAGACAGTAAATAATGCATTGAGGTTGATTGCTCTTTCTAAGGGCTCATGGAGACATATGCATAAATCGGACGTGTGCCATTAGATTTTTGATCGGACAGCACAATGATCCATGGTATTCAATAGGGCTGTTCAGATGAATGATATTTTTTCTCGGTCTGAGTGTCCGTGAGAAAAAATCACAGCGTACACTACTTTCATCCGAGTCTTGGATGAGACTCGCCCATTCAAGTGTGTAGGTCCGTAAAAAAAAATCAGGTCCCAGGGTGGCATCCGATTTTTACTGATAGATTTTTATTATAAACCTAGGAAACTGTATGTGATCATGTACATGTTTTAATGTAGTTGTATGAAAACTGATCGCACACGGATGTCACATGATAAGGAAACTTTGGAAAATCTACTGAAAGGACAAGAAGTAAGAGTCTAAAAAAGGACAGTGTAAAAATTGCAATATTACTAATTTAATTTTTAATGTTTTTTTGTTTTTTTTTAATACAAAATCCTGATTTACACAATAGGTAATTTTTTGAAAGACTGAATTTCATTATAAGACCGGCATCATAATAATTCTACCCAACAGTGGTTTTTGCATTTTCTTCCAAAAAGTTTCCCTTGTACAGAGGACTTGTTTTTTTTCCGTAAAAAGTCTATTATACAGGCAGAAAGATGTTGCATATGTGCATTATATAACCGATCACTATCTGTACTTTGTTAATTAAGCAGTACTTAATTAAAGTTTTAAAAGTCCTTTAATTACAGACCTTAATGTATATGTTAAAAATGCAGGAGAAAAAATACATTCCCAGTTCCCTTTGTGGATCTTCAATAAAATCATTAAATTAAATGTAATATATAATACTTATCTAGTAATCTTAACTCCATCGTTCAGGACCGATAGTAATCTTCATCATCTATCCCTTGGGTCTGCTAAATCCTGTGCCAAATCTAAGATAAATGTACGTGAAATGCAATTTCATTAATTAGGATTTGTTTGGTTCAGATGGAGAAAAAAAAACAACAAGTTTCGGTGTCATCTACATGGCAGTGCCATGTGCACAGAGCCTGTACGGTGGTTTCTCTGTGGCTCTATGGTGTACAGATAAGGGAGAGATATCAAAGACCAAAATAGGATCCCATTATGGTATCTGTTTTTTGCACCTATATCAGGAGAGACTTTTGTTTGCTTTCCATTTGTCAGCATCTTTACCATAAGACTAAGTGCCCACGATGCAGAAATGCTCCGGATTTTTCCTGTGCGTTTCTGCATCTCCCTGGCAGAAAAATGCATGTGGATTGTACATGCGGATTGTACATGCGTTTTTTTCCTGCCAGGGACAAGCGTTTGTCACGCGTTTTGCACATGCGATTTCGCATGCGGGTTGTCAAGCGCTTTCCAAGCGATTTTAGCATTACTTGGAAAGTGCTTGACAACTTTGTCACACTATACAAATCCATGCAAACAGCATGGATTTTATATAGTATGACCAAGTTAGTTAAAAAAAAGAATAAAAATGGTAAAAAAAAACAAAAAACAACATTATACTCACCTTCCGATGGCCCCCGGTCTCTTCTCCGGTCTTCCCGGTGTCTTGCGGTGGTGTCAAAGGACCTTCCATGACGTCATTTAGTCATGTGACAAGTCACGCGACCGCTGACGTCAGCGGTCGCGTGACCTGTCACATGACTAAATGACGTCATGGAAGGACCTTTTAGACCATTGTGAGCTGCCGGGAAGCCAGGACGCACCATAGAGGAGACCGGGGGCCATCAGAAGGTGAGTATAATGTATTTTAATTTTAAATTCTTTTTTTTCTTTACAGGTTCTATGGTACCTGGCTCCAGAGGAGAGTCTCCTCTTCTCCAGACCCAGGTACCATCTGCACATTGAATTGCTTAATATCCGCATGTGCACATGTAGTCATGCGGATATTAAGCGATTCAATGAAGGCTATGGCGGCCAAATCGACGCGATTCTGCAAAATAATTGGTAGTGCTGCGGATTTTTCCGCAATGATAATCCGCAGCGGAAATTTCCGCAGCATGTGCACAGCACATGCGGATTATCATTGGGGAACATAGCAGACCTACTAACCAGCGTTTTGTAAGCGTTTCTGAGGCGGAATTGCCGCTGCGGAAACGCTTAAAAAACGCATAGTGGGCATACAGCCTTAGACTTGAGCCAGTTTTCCACCTTCTTGCAATGCAGTTCCTTTAGAATTCGGAAGTCTGCATAAGTTTTGTAAAGGGGATAGGACTAACCAAGGCTGGGACTCCACTCCCCCAGGGCCCCACTACAGCTGCTGACAATATGGTCTACATGCCCTTGGTTGCAGGCACTCCATTTGCTACCGTATGTTGCTCTATGCAGTATTTTATTACTGAGATATTGACTAGAATACTTGTTCAATTGTTTGGGAACAGCTCATTAATATGGTATCTGATAAACTTCATACTTGACAAGGGCCAACAGTCTCAATTTTGCCAGGCCAGTCCCATAACCTGAACCCAAAGGGATGGATCTTAGCAGAACCATGATAAAAAGTGGGCAGTTTGGGGGCTCTTCCAAGATATTCGTATGGAAAAGATTTAAATGCCCCAAATTTTGCTTTGCAAATGTTGATAAGTACAGTATGTGAATATGAATCATTTATAGTAATAAAGCCAGCAGAAAAATACCTCTCTATGACTTAGTATAAAATCAGTGGCATATGGAAGTACAGTAGGGGCACCTTTAATTTCTTTGGATGCCATACAATTGCCCCATATAACATGGAGGATGTGCGACCATGTTATATGGTTTTTGCATAAGCCCTAATTGGAGATATTAATTAGAATCTGTCATGTGAAAGAACGATATTAATCTGCAGATATGGGGTCAATCTGCAGGTTAACAGCATTCTAAAGCCGCGCAGTCGACGGACTGAAAGCACGGCTAATTGGGAGGAAATGAACTTTATTCCTCCTGACAGCTTTCGGCTTTCAGTCATAGAGGCGCGGCCTGCGTGGCTTCAGTCACCGAGTGAGTGGCGGCTGTAGCCGTGCCCCGGCACTGACTGATAGCCGGCTCAGCAGTGCATCAGTACAGAGCAATTACAGTTGGCACTCACTATGCACTGAGCGGTGACTGAAGCCGTGCTGGTCGCGCCTCTATGACTAAAAGCCGAAGACTGCCAAGAGGAAAGAAGTTCATTTCCCTCCAGCAGTCAGGCTTTCAGTCCAGTGGCCGCATAGCTTCAGACATAGGCGGATTATAATGAGGGCAATCCAGGCGACCGCTCGGGGCCCCGAGCCAGCAGGGGGCCCGCGGCTCCAGGCGGGGTGTCTAATGCCGGATTGCCCTCACTATATGTGCGGGCCGCCGCGGCACATAGCGGTAGCAGTGGCGGGAGGGGGGGGCCCGGACCGCTCTCCCAGCAGTGGCCGCCGCTACTTCTTCATCGGCCGGGCCAGCACTGCAGCAGTTAACTTCCCTGTGCTGGCCCGGCCGCGTCACTGCTAGGAGACACGGCCCTGTGCGCGGCTGTGTCTCCTAGCTGTGACGTCACGCAGTGCGCCCCGGCCTGCAGTGCTGCACTGGAAAAGAGACAGAGCAGGCAGGAGGAATGGAGCCGGGGGATGGTGAGTGTGTGTATGTGTGTGTGTGTGGGGGGGGGGGGCAGATGTGTGTGTGGGCAGGTGTGTGTGTGTTTGTGGGTAGGTGTCTGTGTGGGCAGGTGTGTGTGGGCAGGTGTGTGTGTGTGGGCAGGTGTGTGTGTGTATATGTGTGTGTGTATATGTGTGTGTGTATATGTGTGTGTGTGTGTTTGGGGGCAGGTGTCTGTGTGGACAGGTGTGTGTGTATATGTGTGTGTGTGTATGTGTGTGTGTGTATATGTGTGTGTGTGTGTGTGGGCAGGTGTGTGTTTGTGTGGGCAGGTGTGTGTGTGTGGGGGCAGGTGTGTGTGTGGGCAGGTGTGTGTGTGTGTTTGTGGGCAGGTGTGTGTGTGGGCAGGTGTGTGTGTGTGTATATGTGTGTGTGTATATGTGTGGGCAGGTGTGTGTGTGTGTTTGTGGGCAGGTGTGTGTGTGGACAGGTGTGTGTGTATATGTGTGTGTGTATGTGTGTGTGTGTATATGTGTGTGTGTGTGTGTGGGCAGGTGTGTGTGTGTGTGGGCAGGTGTGTGTGTGTGTGGGCAGGTGTGTGTGTATATGTGTGTGTGTGTGTGGGCAGGTGTGTGTGTGTGTGTGGGCAGGTGTGTGTGTGTGTGTGGGCAGGTGTGTGTGTGTGTGTGTGGGCAGGTGTGTGTGTGTGGGCAGGTGTGTGTGTGTGTGTGTGGGCAGGTGTGTGTGTGTGTGTGGGCAGGTGTGTGTGTGTGTGGGCAGGTATGTGTGTGTGTGTGGGCAGGTGTGTGTGTGTGTGGGCAGGTGTGTGGGTGTGTCTGTGTGGGCAGGTGTGTGTGTGTGGGCAGGTGTGTGTGTGTGTGGGCAGGTGTGTGTGTGTGGGCAGGTGTGTGTGTGTGTGGGCAGGTGTGTGTGTGTGTGTGGGCAGGTGTGTGTGTGCGTGTGGGCAGGTGTGTGTGTGTGTGGGCAGGTGTGAGTGTGTGTATATGTGTGTGTGGGTAGGTGTGTGTTTGTGTGGGCAGGTGTGTGGGGGGGGCAGGTGTGTGTGTGTGTGGGCAGGTGTGTGTGTGTGTTTGTGGGCAGGTGTGTGTGGGCAGGTGTGTGTGTGTGTGTATATGTGTGTGTGTGTATATGTGTGGGCAGGTGTGTGTGTGTGTTTGTGGGCAGGTGTGTGTGTGTTTGTGGGCAGGTGTGTGTGTGTGTGGGCAGGTGTGTATGGGCAGGTGTGTGTGTGTGGGCAGGTGTGTGTGTGTGTGTGGGCAGGTGTGTGTGTGTTTGTGGGCAGGTGTGTGTGTGTGTGGGCAGGTGTGTGTGGGCAGGTGTGTGTGTGTGTGGGCAGGTGTGTGTGTGTGGGGGCAGGTGTGTGTATATGTGTGTGTGTGTGTGTGTGTGGGCAGGTGTGTGTGTGTGTGTGGGCAGGTGTGTGTGTGTGGGCAGGTGTGTGTGTGTGTGTGGGCAGGTGTGTGTGTGTGGGCAGGTGTGTGTGTGGGCAGGTGTGTGTGTGTGTGTGGGCAGGTGTGTGTGTGTGTGTGGGCAGGTGTGTGTGTGTGGGCAGGTGTGTGTGTGTGTGGGCAGGTATGTGTGTGTGTGTGTGGGCAGGTGTGTGTGTGGGCAGGTGTGTGTGTGTGTGTGTGTGGGCAGGTGTGTGTGTGTGGGCAGGTGTGTGTGTGGGCAGGTGTGTGTGTGTGGGCAGGTGTGTGTGTGTGGGCAGGTGTGTGTGTGTGTGTGTGTGGGCAGGTGTGTGTGGGCAGGTGTGAGTGTGTGTATATGTGTGTGTGTGGGCAGGTGTGTGTGTGTGTCTGTGGGCAGGTGTGTGTGTGTGTCTGTGTGGGCAGGTGTGTGTATGTGTGTGTGTGTGGGCAGGTGTGTGTGTGGGCAGGTGTGTGTGTGTTTGTGGGCAGGTGTGTGTGTGTGAGTGTGTGGGCAGGTGTGTGTGGGCAGGTGTGTGTGTGTGTCTGTGGGCAGGTGTGTGTGTGTGTGGGCAGGTGTGTGTGTGTGTCTGTGTGGGCAGGTGTGTGTATGTGTGTGTGTGTGGGCAGGTGTGTGTGTGGGCAGGTGTGTGTGTGTTTGTGGGCAGGTGTGTGTGTGAGTGTGTGGGCAGGTGTGTGTGGGCAGGTGTGTGTGTGTGGGCAGGTGTGTGTGTGTGTGTGTGGGCAGGTGTGTGTGTGGGCAGGTGTGTGTGTGTGTGTGGGTGGGCAGGTGTGTGTGTGTGTGTGTGTGGGCAGGTGTGTGTGGGCAGGTGTGTGTGTGTGTGTGTGGGCAGGTGTGTGTGTATATGTGTGTGTGTGGGCAGGTGTGTGTGGGCAGGTGTGTGTGTGTGTGGGCAGGTGTGTGTGTATATGTGTGTGTGTGGGCAGGTGTGTGTGTGTGAGCAGGTGTGTGTGTGTGTGTGGGCAGGTGTGTGTGTGTCTGTGTGGGCAGGTGTGTGTATATGTGTGTGTGTATGTGTGTGTGTGGGCAGGTTAGAAAGTCTTGCCCTGTTGAACACTACACCTGACTTGAGGCCACCACCTCTTGGTTGTCCAATGTTCTTGCTTCTCTAGGGCTCTTCTCAGATATTCATTATACCAGCTCCCCAGAATACCAAAGCTAGGGTGGGTGACCGCGAGCCCTGGTGGTGGTCATAACTGCGACCACCCAGGGGCAATACTCCATAACAACAATCCCCTGAGGTGGTGTAGGATGTAAGGACCTATTCACACTACATTCAGCGCTGCATTCAGGTCTTTACACAAGGCTTACAACTGAATCCCTGAAATTCAGGATTGTGCTGTCTGAAATGAGACATCTGAAAGCAGAGCAAATGGAGCCTAAAGATTCTGACTTTAGCCTCGGTTTGCCTTTGTTCAAATCAATGGCTATGTCAAGGCCCATCTGAATGCCATTTTTCAGGGATTTAGATAGAAGCCTGGAAAGAGGAGATGAATGCATTGCAAAATTCAGTGTGAATAGGCCCTTATATCTGGAGTCTTGATATTGATGCCACATGCATTTTACTTGTTTTTAACTTAAAAAAAAAATACACACACACAAATTATACACACACACACTATACATACACGCACACTATACATACACACACATTATACACACTATACATACACACACTATACATATACACACACTATACATACACACACATTATACACACACACACACTATACATACACACACACTATACATACACACACATTATACACACACACACACTATACATACACACACAGATGTGTGTGTGGGCAGGTGTTTGTGGGCAGGTGTGTGTGTGTGTGGGCAGGTGTGTGTGTGTGGGCAGGTGTGTGTGTGTGTGATGTCTGTCTGTTTGTGTGTGTGTGGGCAGATGTCATTGTATGATGTCTGTTTGTATGTATTTTTGTGTTTCAAATGTGTTTATGCGTGTCTGTATATGTTTGTGTGTGTGTATGACTGCATGCGGCCTCCTGCTGAGTATAGTTGGCGCCGTGCGGCCTCCTGATGTCTCTGGGGGGGCGCCATGCGGCCTCCCGCTGTGTATAGATGGCTACGTGCGGCCCCACGCTGTGTATAGATGGCTACGTGTGGCCCCCCGCTGTGTATAGACGGCGCCGTGCGGCCCCCGGCTGTGTATAGATGGCTATGTGCGCCCCCCGCTGTGTATAGATGGCTACGTGCGGCCCCCCGCTGAGTATAGATGTCGCCGTGTGGCCTCCTGCTGTGTATAGATGGCTACGTGCGGTCTCCCGCTGAGTATAGATGGCGCTGTGCGGCCTCCTGCTGTCTCTGGGGGGAGCGCTGTGCAGCATCTATACTCAGCAGGAGGCCGCACGTAGCCATCTATACACGTATACTCAGCAGGAGGCCGCATGTAGCCATCTATACGGTGCCATCTATACACAGCGGGAGGCCGCACGGCGCCATCTATACACAGCGGGAGGCCGCACGGCGCCATCTATACACAGCGGGAGGCCGCACGGCGCCATCTATACACTGCGGGAGTCTCAGTGCTTTGCAACAGCAGTCAATAAATTCTGCTTGACTAATTCTGAGCACCATAAAGTCTGGTTCGCTTCTAACCTGCTGTCTTCATTTTCAGCTTGCTGAATTCTAACTCATTTACTGTCATTCGAGACGATGCCTTTGCTGGTCTCTTTCACCTTGAATACCTGTAAGTGCTCCACTTAATGTCATATTTTTGATTCTGTTCTTCTTCATCTTTTGGCATGTGCAATTGTATGAGCAAGTATTCATATGAATTTATGACCTACTTAAACCTTTGAGGACCTTAAATTTTATTCAATCAAATTTTTTTCCAGTTTAAAACTATGGGACATATATGTGCCTTGGTCCTGAAAGGGTTTTTAAAGGGGCTGCAAACATAAATACGAAAAAAATAATTCAATTAGTGCTTTTTGTGTTCATTTAATTTTTATTTGAAGTCCATTTTTTTATATACCTTGAAATTAAGCCCTACCCCATGGAATGAAGCCCTACCTACATGACATCTGAGAGCTACATGGATCCCGCTTGTGAGGTGCCTGTCCGTCACTACTATTCAGTTTCAGGGTCCACTCACTAAGCCATATATTCTCTCATGCAAGAGAATAGGGCCAATTATGCTAATGACACTCGGCTCAAACTCTGTCAGAGCTTCAACTGAGTGTGATCCGATTCTCTCGCAGCACAGATATGGAGAAGATGGAGAACTTAATTTCTCCATCTTCTCCATAGTCTCTGTGAGTGTTCATCGGACTGCACTTGGATGACATCCGAGTGCAGTCCAATGTTTTACGTGCACCCGTAGACTTGTATGGGTGCACATGGTCCGAATATCGAATGAGATTATTTTCTCATGCCAATAATCGCAGATCTGCACTGTCCCATAGTATAACATAGGGCCGAGTCCTATCCGATAAAACATCACATAGCATTCGGCCGTGTTATACGACAGTGTGAGCGAGCCCTTAGAGTCAAGGAATATTTACATGCAGATGATGATATTACTCTCCAAGTGTATATTTTTTTAGGCGAGTTCATAGTAAATGCTTTGCCTTTTTGACATGTGATCAACTAAAGAACAAGAAAGATTTAAGACCTCCCCTATAGAGAAACAGAAAATAGTTTGGAGGACTTGCATGTCCTTTTTTATTTATTATGAGAAAATCATAAAAGATCCCGTTTTTTAACCATGCTGTGACTTTCTGCTGAGGGAGAGGGAGAGAGCTGCCCTATTCAGAATCTGTAATAAGACCTGCTGACAAAAGTGTTGAAGATACAGTCTAATGTGAATTAACAATGAAAAAAAGTTAATTTCACAAATGGCTTGTATTTTTTTAATACAAACTTTTTTGTCTTTACAGCTCCTTTAAAGGGAATCTGTCATCAGGTTTTTGCCACCTAATCTGAGAGCAGCATAATGTAGGGTTAGAGGCACTTATTCCAGTAATGTGTCACTTACTGGGCTGCTTAGTGTTGTTTTGATAAAATCATTGATTTGTCAGAAGGTAATTGACTAGTAAGTTCTGTAGGACCCCACCCCCATCACTGATCAGTAGATTTCTGTGTACACTGAGCATGGGCAGAAACCTGCCAATCAGTGGTGTGGGTGGGGCTAGACAGAGCGCAGCATTCAGAGAGCTGCTAGACCTGCAGCAGATAAAACGGTGATTTTCTCAAAATGACAACAAGCAGCTGAAAAAGTGACACATCGCTGGAATCAGGGTATCTGCCCCTATATTGTGCTGCTCTCAGATGGGGCAGCACAATTAATATTGTGCCAAATTAATTTCCCGTGAACTATCACATGATCTATCACAGGGGATCATGTGACATGTCACGTGATAAATCAGGTGTGTGTGTGTGTGGGGGGGGGGCACGCCTTCTAAACTGCCCGGGGCCCTTGCTACTCTTAATCCACCCCTGGCTTCAGAACACTATTAACATGCAGATTAACCCCATACCTGCAGGTTAATAGCGTTTTTATTTATATGACAGGTTCCCTTTAAATATATTGTTTATAAAGCTTAGGTGTTTCTAGAAATTAGCAAACAATTGATCTACTTTTGGAGGAA
The DNA here is from genome assembly GCF_046119375.1 of Phyllobates terribilis. Classification (NCBI taxonomy): domain Eukaryota; kingdom Metazoa; phylum Chordata; class Amphibia; order Anura; family Dendrobatidae; genus Phyllobates; species Phyllobates terribilis. Next base: position 107,169,625 of record NW_027362764.1, on the reverse strand, counting down.
AACTGACTCTCCCTAAAGTGTTTTTCCCATGAACAAAGTTTATTTTGATCAATAGATCTTGAAATAATAATAACTTCCACAATTGGATGTAATTAAAAAATTGTTCCTGTGCTGAGATAATCTTATAAATGTGCCCCTGCTGTGTACTGTGTAATGAATGTGTCTAACTGGACTCTCACAATTAAGAGAGCTACCTGGCATGACTTTATTATAGTGGGACATAGGAAATGACATGCTTACTATGCAGGGCGGGAGGAAGGAAGTCGGGTGTGCACCTTTTCTGCGCATTGGGGGCAGAAGTTACATTGATTCTCGGGCGCCTGTGACGTGCCCCTGGGCCTGTGTCGCGCTGCGTTGCGCACGCGGGAGCTTACCCGGAGCCGGATCTCTTGAGGGTTGTAGTCTCGTGGCGGTGATCCGGTCCGTGCCCAGGGAGTCAGACTAAGTGGCGCTGTATTAGCGGTTGATGTTGGACGACTACGCCACCCGTTGAGTACAGCTAAGGAGCTGCTGCTGCAGGGCAGACCGCTGAGGCCGGTGGTAGGATTGTGCAGCGTGATAGTATAACCCCCAACGGGAGGGGTATGGCCTCAGGGCAACCGACGTGGATGATGGGGGTAGCAGGAACCACTCGGAGACGGTACGGTGTAGTTCAGGGTCTTTACTGGTGACAAAGATAGACCCTCCCGGAGTACTGGCTAGCGATCGGGGCCTGGTCAGTCCTTGAGCAGATGGGATCTCCCCTGGCCAGACGGAGTTGTAGGCCTCCCAAACTAACGATACTCTTCCGGCTACCTTGCTAGAGGCGGGTATAAGTAGCCCACGTCCCTGAGTGTACCGTGTGGTGCTCACCCATATGGCCGGTGACTCGGGGCCTTCTAGTAGCTTCCGCTCCACGACGGCGGTGCTGGTCCCACGCGTGTGACCGTGCCTTCGGGTTTCTGGGCCAGAGGACCTGCAATCCCCTGCCGGTCGGTTTCTGCTGCTGGATAGGAGTTAGTCCCCACAGCCTCGGACTCCGGGTCCGGTGATAACTTCTCAGTCAGGGCGAGCTCTGCAGCTGCCAGCCCCTGACTCCTTGTAGCACTGCTCCCACAGAGCTCCTGATGTTCTTTTCCTATATCTGCTTCTCTGTCTCTACTTCTTCTCTACTCACTAACCCTGCCTCAGCCCTAGGTTTATATAGGGGAAGTTCTTCCCCTCCCAGGACTGGGCAGGAGGTGTGGCATGCATAGGATCCCTGACCAAGAGACCTCCCACCTGCTCTCAGACGTAATATCTCTATCACTGTGGCAACCAGACCCCTGGGGTGTCACACCTGCGCAGAACAAAATTAAAGTCAGTGCCTATAGAAGGGCGGAACAGTGCAGAGGCGGGACGGCAGGCAGAACGGGCAGGTGTGGGATATCCGGCCACGCAACTTACATAACAGGCACACTGTGAAGAGCGGGGAAGAGAAATGTAGTGTAGTGAAGAAAGGAGGCAGGTTATCTTCTGGGCAGCGTACGCCCATAGTCTGGAAGATCTAATTAACATAAAGCTATAAAAGATGATTTTTACAGAACAAGGCATCATCCATGAGGCATACAGGTAGGACTAGTTTCAGCTGTATTCAACCTATATGCCCATGTTAATAGCTCAAATGGGTGCAGTTTGTCTGCAAATCTGTAAACATTTTAGAGATGGCAGAGTGATTTTGTATTTTTTTTTAAATTCTATTCATGAACTTTGAAACGCTAAAATGGCGGATTAATATACTTATAGCTATTAAAGCCAGAAGAGTAGTCTGCCCCAGTACGGGCTGAAGATCAATACACTTATGTCTGAAAATAAAGATTGATACGGCTCTCTCCTGGAATGACTGAAGATCGATAATCCTATCGCTAGTAGTGCCTGAAGAGTGTTATGAGTAACCCTAGGAATGGCTGACTGTATTCTACCTATTTGACCACAACCTTTAAAAGGAAGCTATTATCAAAAAATTATCTATGGTTTAAAACAGGTTTTTGTGCTCCATGTATTGTTAAACAACTTTTGGCAATGTTTTTTTTCATATCATGATCTTTATTAAAAAAAAAATCAACAAAACAAAATGAGTAATTTTGCAATTTTCACATTGGATTTTTTTAACCCATTCACCTGTGTCACCCTGGCCTGGATGCCACAAATATAATAAAGCTGTGTCTGAGAGCAAGGGGGAGGTTCTCTGGTCAGGGGAACATTAGCATGCAATACCTCCTGTCTCAGGCCAGTAGGGGGAGCAGGCTGCCCCTATAAAAGCTGGAACTGGGGGCAGGGTTAGGGAGAACTGGACGACCTGTCTCAGGATTGAGAGGTGTCCCAGAGCAGTGAGGGACAGTTGCATTGCACCTAAGAGGAAGTGTGGCAGGAGGAGAGCCACAAGCCAGAGACAAGAGGCGAAGTGAGCCTGTCTTGGCAGACAAAGAACTCCATTTTACCAGATTTTGGTGTCTGAGGCTGTGAGGATTCCTCGTCCTGCTGCAGATAACCAGTCCGCAGGGGACTGTATGTTCCTTGGCCTAAGAAGCCCGGAGGCTCTGCCACAACAGAAGGGACCAGCAAATCCGTACCAGGCCGGGAGTAGAAAGGGACCCACGTTGCAGGCCATACAGGCAAGAATACACGGTGAGCTCGGACCGTGGGCTGTTACCCTATCAGGAGGAGATAGCCAGAAGGAGCGCAGAGAGCACGGTAGGCCTACACCCTCACCCTGACCAGGGCCAATTTCCCAATTGATCTCAGACATCCAGGTCCCCTCCTAGCCGGGACTGTTTGTGGGTCAGTTCACCTGTTCTAGTAAAGACCCTGGACTGCAACATGTTGCCTGCGTGCTCCTTGCTCCTCCAGCACTAACGGTACTGGGACGCCCTACACCATCACCCCCATCTTCCATTATACTGCCCTGGGGCTGCACTCTTCCCGTGGGGAGTCACACTATCCCAGCTGCATACATCATCAGCCCCAGCGGTCTGCCTTGCAGCGGCGGTTCCTAATAACCGCAATCCACGGGTGGCGTAGTCGGACATCACTTAAAACTTATAAAGGGACTACCACTGGTCTGACCACCCTGAGCCATGGACCGGGTCGCCACTACTACCCCCATCGTTCCCCTATTGCCCGGATCCGAGTGCCCCACGGCGCAAGGGGTGAGTCAGCTTTGTCGTAGTCGGCAGGATAGTAACCAACCCGCCACAAACGGGTATTGCATGCCTGAAAAAGACTGTGCACGTACCTGAGGAGGAGGTTTTCCGCCATCGGGAGCCGTTTCCCGCCATTTTCGGCCATCTCCCGCCATCTTCTGTCGGTTCCCTCCATCTTCAGCCGTTTTCCCGCCATCGGACGCCATCTTCAGGACGCCGCGCGGGAAGAAGAGGGGCGTGGACGTCCAAACCGCGCGAGACCCGAAGCTCCGCCCCACGCACCGACGCTGCGCAAGGTCCTGGAAGGGAGAGAGAGCGACGCTGACGTCACCAGGACGCGACGCAAGGTCCTCGTCCGGAGCAGCATCAACGGAGCCGCGGCCTACAGAATGGGATCGTCGGAAGGTAGGCCACGCTTAACTAGGGGGGAGGAAGATGTCGGACACAGAGGCGCCCACTACCACCAGCGCAGCTGCAGCAGCGGTGATGCCATTTTCCCTGCCCTACATCCCTGGAGCGGCCTGGCTGCCTAAGTACTCAGGGGAGCCCCATGCCCTGACTGATTTTAAAGAAAGGCTGTACAGTTTGTTCCAAGTCTACCCCCTGACAGAGGAACAGAAGGTTAGCATACTAACAGGGCAGTTAACTGGCGCAGCCCAAAGGGAGGTAAAGTCATGGCCCGCTGAGGAGAAAAGAACTGTTAAGGGTATTCTGGCCCAGCTACCTTTGACACACGTACCTCCGCTGAAATTAAAATGAGGTTCTATGGATGTAAGCAGCGGGCACAGGACAGCATCAGAGACTATGCCCTAAATTTTCAGGAAGCCTGGAGGGCTATCCAACAAGCTGACCCTGGCAGCGTGCAGGATACAGATAAGCTACTAATAGAACAGTTTATAGAAGGTCTGCTGTCTAGCGCCCACAGGACCCAGCTGCGCCTCATGTTCTTTCAGAACCCTGATCTGACCTTTGCCCAATTTAAGGACAGGGCCATGAGGGTGCTCCGTGAACCCGCAACCAGTGTCGCTATAAACCCCCGACGTCCTGCTCTCACCTACCACCAGGAGGCAGCGCCCTCCCCTATGGACTCTGTGGGGGCTGATGCACAGGCCCTGAACCAAGCCCCGTCGAAAGACCTGCACCACCAAGTCCAGGAGCTGACCAGGAGCGTCGCGGCGTTGACCAGGACCGTCCAGGCGTTACAAGTGGACCCATCAAGACCCATCGAGCTGGCTTCAAGTCCGGAGGATGTCCCGTGGCGTCGACAGAGGAGGATCCCGTCGTTCCGAGGGAGGCCCACAGACCGCTACGCAGAGGATGGACAGCCCATTTGCCGTCGATGCAACCAGCCCGGACACATTTCCAGGTACTGTAATTTAAACGGGTCCAACCTGGGGCAGAGGGCCAACCCCCAGGCATAAGATCACCAGGCCCTTACAATTGGCGTAATAAGTACGTTGGGGGGCGCCCGGTTTTACCCGTGGTGCTGGACGGTATCCCCATGAGCGCCTTGCTGGATACCGGGTCGCAAGTAACCACTATCCCTTATGTACTCTTTAAGCAGTATTGGACTGATGCTGATATAACACGGTATCCAGACAGTGACTTGAGCATCATCGCCAGTAATGGCTTACCCGTGCCGCAGATGGGGTTCAAAGAGATGACCATTAAAATTGGTAAAGTTGAACTACCGGCACAGGGAGTAATTATTGTGGACATTGACCGTCGTGAGAGTCACCCTAAAATAACTGTGGGTACTAAGGTGATTGAAAATTGTCTTTCAGAGGTAATTGTAATTCTACAACAGGTGGCGGTGAATGCTAGTTCCAGCCAACAGAGAGTCCTCAACAAGGAGATAAAAGCCCTGATGAGACGGCAGCAGGTAGAACTGTCTGGTGGTGAGATCAGTAGCGTAAGACTGAGTGACCCATTCCCCATTTCCATGCCTCCCAAAAGTGAAATGATGATCTGGTGTCGGACTGCAATCGGGTTGAGAGGTAGAGACTACCAAGCCATGGTAGAACCCGTGTACTCGGACAGCAGGCCCACCATTTTGACAGCCCGGGGGGTGGTTGATGCCCGTCATGGGAGGGTGCCCGTTCGCATTCTCAACATTGGGGAGAGAGAGGTACACTTACCCAGGTACGCTACACTTGCCAAACTGTTTGTTGTCGAACACAAAGCTATCAGGGCCGTGGAACCCTTGCCTCCATCTCCTCAGGCGGAGGGTAATGGCTCCCAGAAACAAAAGGAGGACTGGTGCCAGAAACTCCATGTGGGTGCTGACTCCACTCCCCTGCACCAAAAACAAGGAGTCTACCGGGTGGTACAGGAGTACGAGAGAGTCTTTAGTAAGCACCCGCTAGACTTCGGCAGAGTAAAAGGGATAGAACACCACATCCCCACAGGGAGCCACCCACCAATAAAAGAGAGACACAGACCTGTACCCCCTGCCCATTATCAGAACGCCAAGGGTATGCTGCAGGAAATGAAAGAAGCTGGGGTCATTAGAGATAGCTGTAGCCCCTGGGCAGCCCCCCTGGTTCTGGTAAAAAAGAAAGACGGCACCATGAGAATGTGCGTGGACTATAGACAAATCAACCATATCACCCACAAAGATGCATATCCGCTGCCTAGAATAGAGGAGTCTTTAGCCGCACTAAAATCAGCTAACTTCTTTTCTACTTTGGACCTTACTAGCGGGTACTGGCAGGTTCCTGTGGCAGAGGCTGACAAGGAGAAGACCGCCTTCACTACCCTGATAGGACTGAGCGAGTTCAACTGTATGCCCTTCGGGCTCTGCAACGCACCAGGGACCTTCCAGAGGCTGATGGAATGCTGTCTAGGGCACCGAAACTTCGAGACGGTCCTTCTTTACCTGGACGACGTGATCGTCTATTCGAAGACTTACGAGGACCATCTAAAGCACCTGGCCGAGGTGTTCGAAGCCCTGGCAGGCTATGGCCTGAAGGTGAAACCATCAAAGTGTCATCTGTTGAAATCGTAGGTCCAGTACCTAGGGCACGTGGTAAGTGCAGAAGGAGTAGCCCCCGACCCTGACAAGGTCACGGCAATCAAGAGCTGGCCAAGCCCCTCGAACATCAAGGAAGGGAGGCAATTCCTCGGGTTGGTAGGCTACTACCGAAGGTTCATCCCCGGGTTCACTAAGATGGCAGCTCCTATGCAGGACCTCCTGATAGGACAGTCTAAGTCCAGAAGCCAAAAGCCACCCTTCAAGTGGGATAAACCGGAAGAGGAGTCCTTCCGCCAGTTGAAGATGGCCCTCAGAGGGGATGAGATCCTGGCCTACCCTGATTATGGCCAGCCTTTTATTCTCCAAACAGACGCCAGTAATGTGGGACTGGGAGCCGTACTGTCACAAAACCAACAGGGCAGAGAAAGGGTGATCGCGTACGCCAGCCGGAAGCTGAGGCCCACCGAGAGGAACTCGGAGAATTACAGCTCCTTCAATCTAGAATTATTGGCGGTGGTGTGGGCCGTAACGGAACGCTTCAAGCATTACCTGGCCTCCACAAAGTTCACTGTGTACACGGACAACAACCCGTTAACACACCTAGACAGTGCAAGACTTGGTGCCCTGGAACAGCGGTGGATGGCCCGTCTCTCCAACTATGACTTCGTGATCAAGTACCGGGCAGGCAAAACCAATGCCAACGCTGATGCCCTATCGAGAATGCCTCACTTACCTGAAGGTGACGAAGACCCAGAAGAGCTGGAGGAGGTAGAACTCCCCGCGTTTCACCGGTACAGAGCCGCTCAATACTCCCACCGCTTGAAGGAGGAAGATTTAACCACCGTTATGATCAATCCCCTACCTCACCACAGCTGGGCCGAGACCCAAGATAGCGACCCTGCAATCCGCCTGGTGAAAGATCTGCTGACCCAGGAAGATGCCCGCATAGATCCGGATGCTCCAGAGGAAGCCAAGCAGCTATGGAAAGAGAAGAGCAAGCTGTTCCTCTACGAAGGCAAGCTGTGCAGAAGGCTTGTCAACCACCGGACACATGAGCTGACCTGGCAAATCGTGGTCCCAAGGCGGGATGCAGCTATGGTCCTGGGGGCTTACCATGACAGAGCGGGGCACTTCGGTTGGAAGAAACTGGAGTTCCTGCTAAGAGGACGGTTCTTTTGGGTCGGCATGAGAGGGGCTGTAGAAAAGTGGTGCAGACACTGTGGCCCTTGCCACCTAAGGAGGAAGGACCGCACCAGCCAAAAGATACCCTTGAGGCCCATCGTCACCACGCACCCTCTTGAGCTGGTAGCTCTGGACCACGTCAAATTGGCCATTGACCATCGTGGACCACTATTCCCGTTTTCTAGTGGTGGTCCCGGTAAGAGACTTGAAAGCCCAAACGGCGGCCAGAGCCTTCCAGCAATACTTCTGCCGTCCACACGGGTATCCGGAACAAGTCCTGACGGACCAGGGTCCAGCGTTCGAAGCTGAAATCTTCCAAGAATTCTGCAGCCTCTATGGCTGTAAGAAGATTCGGTCAACGCCTTACCACCCACAAACCAACGGGATGTGTGAGAAAATGAACAATATAGTCATTGATCTCCTGAAGACGTTGCCCCTGGAGGAACGCAACCTGTGGCCAGAAAAACTGCCGGACCTAATAGACTTGTACAATCATATCCCGGTGAATGCTACCAACTGCACCCCGGCTTACCTGATGCGAGCTAGACCAGGTAAGCTGCCCGTAGACCTGGAGATGGGAGTCCTAACACCTGAGGACACCTCCCCGGATGCGGACTGGGATACGGAAAGGCAACTGCATTACAAGAAGGTACAGGAGAGTGTGGAGAAGAGCCTGTCCCAGGTGAGAGAGAGGCAAGAAAAACTCTTCAACCAACACGCCCCTGCTGGTCCCCTAGAACCTGGTGAGCAGGTCCTGAAGCGGAAGAGAAGGCTACATAAGTTGGACGACCAGTGGGAAAGGGAACCCTACACCGTACTGCAGTCTGATCACGACAACCCGAAGGTGTGCGTGATCACCAAGGATGGAGGAGAAACCACTAGTACCGTCTCCAGAGACCACCTAAAAAGGTGCCCCGAGCAACTCCGTAGTGCAGAAGAGGATCAAAGTTACCTTGAACCCGCAGAGGACAAGGAAGAAATGATCAGCACCGCTCTCTGAGAGTTCCCTCAGTCCTGGACTCGAATAAACGATGCAATAGTGGTACCCGTCCTGCATTTCCTGCAACCGGTTCCGCAACAACCTACACCGGAGCCCGAAGACAAAGACGAGCAAGCAGTTCCAGAGGCAGAAGAGCCTGTACCAGCAGCCCAGGAGAGTCAACCCTCTGCTGACAGTGAGCCTGCCATGCCTGTTGTAAGCCAAAGGACCCTCAGACAGCTGCCTGCCCTACCTGTACACCCAGCTGGTAGCTGTACCCCTAATGCTAGTGGGGAAAGCCAGGTCGGTCCACCACCAGACAGTGGGTTAAGGAGGTCAACCAGGAGCACAAAGGGGCAGATACCCGCTCGCTGGCGAATATAGGGTGCACTAAAATTGTAAATAACCCTGTTGCCAAGTGTTGAAATGTTTGCAAAGTTACATGCATGATTGGTAATTCTGTGTTTCAGTTTCTTACAGTTACCGTACGGACTCAAAGGTTATGGACTTTTAATAACCGGGACTTTGTATGGACTGCGTTCGGAGCCTGACCAAGGAATGAACTAAGACTGTAAAGGACTTGGGGTAGGACAGACCCCCACCTGGTTAAGGCTCCCCGTTGTGTTGGTGATATGGACACCCGGTCACAGACCACACTGTGACCTTAAGAACTCAATCTGTGCATCACTTTCCTGATAATGTTTTATAGTCATGTATATTGTCTTTGTTTACTGTTTAGTCCCGGAGTACTAAATTTTACTAGGGGGGAATGTGTCACCCTGGCCTGGATGCCACAAATATAATAAAGCTGTGTCTGAGAGCAAGGGGGAGGTTCTCTGGTCAGGGGAACATTAGCATGCAATACCTCCTGTCTCAGGCCAGTAGGGGGAGCAGGCTGCCCCTATATAAGCTGGAACTGGGGGCAGGGTTAGGGAGAACTGGACGACCTGTCTCAGGATTGAGAGTTGTCCCAGAGCAGTGAGGGACAGTTGTATTGCACCCTAAGAGGAAGTGTGGCAGTAGAAGAGCCACAAGCCAGAGACAAGAGGCGAAGTGAGCCTGTCTTGGCAGACAAAGAACTCCATTTTACCAGACTTTGGTGTCTGAGGCTGTGAGGATTCCTCGTCCTGCAGCAGATAACCAGTCCGCAGGGGACTGTATGTTCCTTGGCCTAAGAAGCCCGGAGGCTCTGCCACAACAGAAGGGACCAGCAAAGCCGTACCAGGCCGGGAGTAGAAAGGGACCCACGTTGCAGGCCATACAGGCGAGAATACACGGTGAGCTCGGACCGTGGGCTGTTACCCTATCAGGAGGAGATAGCCAGAAGGAGCGCAGAGAGCACGGTAGGCCTACACCCTCACCCTGACCAATTTCCCAATTGCTCTCAGACATCCAGGTCCCCTCCTAGCCGGGACTGTCTGTGGGTCAGTTCACCTGTTCTAGTAAAGACCCTGGACTGCAACCTGTTGTCTGCGTGCTCCTTGCTCCTCCAGCACTAACGCTACTGGGACGCCCTACACCATCACCCCCATCTTCCATTATACTGCCCTGGGGCCGCATTCTTCCCGTGGGGAGTCACACTATCCCAGCTGCATACATCATCAGCCCCAGCGGTCTGCCTTGCAGCGGCGGTTCCTAATAACCGCAATCCACGGGTGGCGTAGTCGGACATCACTTAAAACTTATAAAGGGACTACCACTGGTCTGACCACCCTGAGCCACGGACCGGGTCGCCACTACTACCCCCATCGTTCCCCTATTGCACGGATCCAAGTGCCCCACGGCGCAGGGGGTGAGTCACACCAAATTATGATTTTCTGTTTTTGCGCCCCTTCTTCCCAGAGCCATAACTTTTTTTATTTTTCTGTTAATAATTAAAAAGCAAATGATTTACCATATTTTACGGATTATAAGACTCACCGGTTTATAATTTGCACGCCAAATTTTGGGGAGGAAAATAGGAAAAAAATGTTTTTTAATAAACTGATGCGTATTATAATCAGCTTACCTGGGGGGAGCGGCGTTGGTAGAGCAGGGTCCCAGGGTTGCCGCTGGCTGAGGCAGGAGATGCTGCGGAGGCAGGAGATACTGTGGGATCCCAGAGATGCTGCGGGGTCCCGAAGATGCTGCAGGGGCAGGATGGGGTGTTCAGAGGTGGCTGCGGGACCCATGCTGTCTGCCAAAGTCTGATGGAGGTGTTTGGAGGTGCGAGGGCTCCGCCAACATTTAGTGGCAGCCGGAGCACTGCACCTTCCATACTGTCCATACGGTGGAGTCTGGGAAAATGGCCGCCGGAGGCGGCGGATGCTCAGATTGAGATCTCGGGGCCTGCAGCCGCCTCCCACCTCCAAACACCCCGTCCTGCATCTGCAGCATCTCCGGGACCCCGCAGCATCTCCTGCCTTTGCAGCATCTCCGGGACCCCGCTGCACCCCAGCCGGTAAGGTGATTTCGCTTTGTAATACGCACCCCTATTTTCCCCCCAAATCTGGGGAAAAAGTGCATCTTATATAGCAAAAAATACGGTAACATAAATAGTTGCAACCACAAAAGTGATTGCTGTGTTACATTACACCTGATGAAGGCTCATGGAGCTGAAACGCGTTGTGTGAAAATATTATAGTGTGATTTTTTTACATATTTTTTAATGTAACACAACAATCACTTTTGTGATTGTAGCTATTTATATGAAATCATTTTGGTTTTTAATTATTGTGGTCATCTAACTTATATGGACCACAAGAAAAACGAATAATCTTTTTGTCACATTGAGGACTCTATTATCCAATGGGAGCGCCTCCGGGTAAAACATTCCTTTTCATGTCCACATGGAGGCATTTGTCGGGCTAGGACAAGTACGCCACCACAGCTCTCGGACGAGCTGCAAACCACGGATTGAGGATCCCATCTTCCTAAGGTTTTGAACTAGAGTTGTGCTTATCCTGCAAAACCAGCTCAGGTGAGCACATATAAATCACATTTAAATATCAATTCTTATCTTACTTACTACGGACAGGTAGCGCTCTTTTTTCCTTCCTCCCACCTCTTTCTACCCAGGATTAGATACCAAACATGTATAGGTTCTCTTATATTTAAATGGTTAGAAAAAAAACAATGAAATTTGTAAGAAAAAAAAATGGCACCATTCTGATCAGATTAGCTGTCGTGTGCTGGGAGAGATGCGAGCTCAGCCCCAGAGCCTGCATCAAATGCAGGGAGATGACCTTGGACGTACCTATACGTCCAAGGTCGTAAACGGGTTAAAACTCATACTTCCTGTCCTTTCAGGAATAGTTTTCAGCAAGGCTCCTAATCATCAGAGACAGGATTACAATGACGGGTAACACCTCTATACACAGCTGACCCTGCTTCTACTCCCTTCACAATGGCCATTGCACACACGCATTAGATGCTTCAATACAAAATATAGGGTCAGTGTTTGTTCATTGTGGCTAATGTACATGTGTTGTTTTCTGAAACTGCAGGAAATTAGAGTCTAAAAAATACCCCAATATAGTGACCACGATGAAAGTTTCAAGATTTCTATATTTTATTTTTAATAAAGATTGTGATATGAAAAAAAAACATTGCAAAAAGTAAAATAAGTTATAATACCATTGACATAAAAACTTGAATTAAACAATGTCATTTTCTTATGATAGCTTCCCTTTAAAGGTGCTTATAGTTTTGTTATTTCCCATCATACTCACATCAGCCGCATGTAGCTACCAATTCATAAGAAATTTGAAGACAACCGTACCCCACCCTGAATATAGAGATTTGCTTGCATTCATACATCTGTTTGCAGTTAAACAATCCCTTTAGAATTGCATACTTCTACATAAGTCAAGTGACAATTGATAAATGAGAACGAAAAGAGGAAAATGAGCTTTCAGATCTCTTGATAGGAAAAAAACCCAAATAAAATAGAAGCTTCTATTGTGCGACTCACAAATGGTGTCCAGATGCTCCATTGTGAGACGATGCGGATCTCTGTGATCAAGGAACAATGGTGACATATGTGATCATCATAATAACGTCTTAATCTGTAAACTGCGCAGAGCCGTCTGCATGGCCGAATGCAAAAATAATAGCAATTACAAGTCTCATAGACTGTTACCGATGAATGGAGTCATGAGCTGAATGCAGATGTCTCTATGTATTGGCCTCCGCATATCATTCTTCTCCACTTCCTCCTAACCCTCTTGATGCCAGCGCTGCCTTAGGGTTCATTTGCAAACATGTAAAATTTGTGCCGTTAGTAACAGTTATGCAAATCAGGAGCTAATGCAGCTGCTGGTACATTAGTGACACGTCTGTAACTACTTGCATCAGTTTTTAAGCTGTACGTCACGCTGAGCTTGCAGCTTCCCCATGTAAATGACCAAGATACTGACTGTGAACATGCAGATTTGGAAATGTCTATGCTAGAACACAGCAATTAAAAATTCAAGTAGGTGTGGATTATGTCTGCAGCGTTATATCACATGAAGACTTGCTTTTGTACTTTATATATAATTCATTTTTATCATTGACTAGTTGCACAATGATTAAGAGCCATATATGGTGCGAAACGCGTCGGACAAGTGTTTTTATTCTTCTTCTAAGTTTTAATCAATTTTTTATTTTCTAAATTGCGGTTGCTGGATCCTTTTGTCCTACATGTGTCTACTAGTTGCATAATGCCTGTCTTATAGGCCTCATTCACACGTCAGGTTGTTTTTTTTGTGACAAAACGATTTAGGCCAGTTTTATTTTTCCGATTTTTATCCTTTTTCATTTTTCTGTGTGTCCATATTCACCATCATAATTGCATTTTTTTTTATTCTACGCAAAAAAAAGTCTTCAAGCTTCTTCCTATTATTTATTATGCTTTTCTTCCACAGCGCTTTACAGATATTATCATCGCTGTCCCCATTGGGGCTCACACTCTTGATTCCCTATCACTATGTCTTTGGAGTGTGGGAGGAAACTGGAGAACCCAGAGGAAACGACGCTGAAAATGGTGCACCAACGTTAATCAATTTGCATTTTGGTAAAAAACAAACAAAAAGGAGTGGATTAAAAAGAATACACATATATAAAGATCAATTTTTGAAATCCACTCAAGGAGTTACTATAAAAGCAATAATGACATCATGAATGCTCTGCATGAACCTGAAAGTAATAAAAGTACATAATATAAGGGTATGTTCACAAGTAGCATTTTTTCCTGTGCGTCTTTTTGCATGTTTTACAGTATCAGCAAAATTAATGAAATTTCTAGAATCTTATTCACATGGTGCTTTTTTTTCCTTACATTTTATAAGCTGCAGTGTGTTTTTTTTTTTTTAAACGGCAGAATGTCAATTCTTTCAGCATTTTTGCAGTATTTTTGACATGAATGAGAAAAAAAGCTAAGATAACGCATGTATAAACACATCAAAAACACTCCAAAAATGTAAGTATTGTATGCAGTGGTTTTCCTACCAACACTCAGGTTTTTGGCAAAAGAAAATCCTCTGCAATTATATCATGTGTGAACATATTCCTAATAGTATATAGTTAGATGTATGAATAAATGTTTACAGTCAGGGGCATAAAGATCACGACTGCAGAGGGTGCGACTGCGACTGGGCTTGTACAGGAGGGGGGCGCACCGACACAAAACCTATTTCAGCTGGATGTGTGTCTGAGGACGCATATTCAGCTGAAGTGTATTGCAGCGCAGAGATCCGCCGGGTCCCTGCACTGTAATACATGTGGCCGGCCAATCAGATGGCGGCAGATGACATTAGCGTGTCTGTGACTGGGGGCGAATGGCAGTGACATAATGCGCTGCCCGTCGCTTGCACACTGAAGTCAGCTGCCTGCTACAGAAAAGGACTCCGCGCTGCGTGGGAGTGGGGGCAAGGTGAGTAGAATTGTTTATTTTATGCGTTAAAGAATGATCGGAGAACCATGGACATACAGTGGTGTGAAAAAATGTTTGCCCCCTTCATGATTTCATACATCTGTGACCTAGTCTCCCGGTACATACCTGCACGCAACCTCCGATCCTCACAGGATCTCCTTCTCTACTTCCCTCTTATCTCCTCTTCCCACAATCACATACAAGATTTCTCCCGTGCATCCCCCCTACTCTGGAACTCTCTACCCCAACACATCAGACTCTCGCCTACCATGGAAACCTTCAAAAGGAACCTGAAGACCTACCTCTTCCGACAAGCCTACAACCTGCAGTAACCACCGCCCCACCACATTACTGCATGACCTCTACCCCCACCTACTGTATCCTCACCCATCCCTTGTAGACTGTGAGCCCGCGCGGGCAGGGTCTTCTCTCCTCCTGAACCAGTCGCTGACTCGTTTTGTTAAGATTATGTAAATGTTTTTGCTATGTACTGTATACCTATCACATGTAAAGCGCCATGGAATAAATGGCGCTATAATAATAAATAATAATAATGATTTCTTATTCTTTTGCATGTTTGTCACACTAAAATGTTTCAGATCACAAAACAAATGTAAATATTAGACAAAGATAACACAAGTAAACACAAAATGCAGTTTTTAAATGCAGGTCTTTATTATTAAGGGGAAAAGAAATCCAAACCTACAGGGCCCTGTTGTTAGAACCTTGCTCTTAGGTTTTTTTTCCTTTGCTGGTCACATGACCTTGTTGGCCTATTTAATCCTGCTCCGCCCTTCTGGCTTTGCTGGACTTCATTGTATATCTACTTTCTAGCTAGCCTGTGCTCTGTGTCTTGCTCTGTTAGTTTGCTTGGTCTACGGACCTCTATGTTCTATGTATTTTGTATGTTCGTCTGTCTGCTACTATTTCTGTTAGGAAGTGTCCATTTTCCTCCCAGTCCTTAGTACTTGTAGGGATTCCATCCCCACATCTATAGGTCTCCGTACAGACTAGCTTAGGACTTTAGCAGGTCTGATCGCAGGATCAGGTCCCCTGTTACATCGTAGGGATTCAGCTGAGTTCTATCGTAGGGACAGATCTCCTCTCTTTCCTTAGCTCTGGTAGCAGAACATAACAGTAAGTCCAGCCAGCAAATTCTCTAAGGAAAGATTTTTCTGTTCCATCATGGTGTTGGTTCAGGATTTGGTTCATCGCCTGCAGGGACTCTCTCTGGAGGTGGCCGAGCTCCGTCAGCACGTGAGTAACTGTCCTGGAGCACATTTCTTGGAGCCTAAGGTATGTTTGCCGGATTTATTTTTTGGTGAACACCGAGAATTTTTTTCATTCAAAAATGCTTGCTTATTGTATTTTCGTTTGAGACCTAAGTCCTCTGGGGATGAATCCCAGCGCGTAGGGTTCATAATGTCACTTTTGCGCAAAGAGCCTCAGGAGTGGGCCTTTTCTTTGCAACCTAGTGATACATGCTTCAGATCAGTGGATAGTTTTTTTTCTGCTTTGGGACTATTATATGATGATCCTGACCGTGTCGCATCAGCTGAGACTGAGTTGAGACGTTTAAAACAGGGATCAGGTAACGTGGAAAAATATTGTACTCATTTCCGTCGTTGGTCTACTCAAACAGGGTGGAACGATTCTGCTCTGAAAAGTCTATTTCTTGCTGGGCTCAGTGAAAGGGTTAAAGACCTGCTAATTGCTTATCCTACACCTGAAGATTTGCAACAGGCTATGCAATTAGCTATACGGGTGGATAGAAGACTGCGTGCAAGGGTTAATGAGAGCAAATCCTCTGCTATGTCAGTTTCTGGTTATGAGAATGTGTGTACTAACAGTGGTGAACCGATGGAGATTGGATCGGTGGCACCTCGCTCTCAAGAAAAAGACCGTCGATTTTTTGAAGGCTTGTGTTTCTATTGCGGAAAATCTGGTCATTTGATTAAAAGCTGTGAGCTTCGTATGAAGAAAGAAAAAAAAATGGTCAGTCATGCCCGTATTGCCTGTTTAAATTCCAAGGGTGTATTTTTAGCTGCTTCCACGATTGCTCAGGAAAAATTAATGGAATTTCGGGTGTTTGTCGATTGTGGGTCTACTCTGAATGTTATTGATGGGGAATTCGTGGAAAGACTCAATTTAAAACCTGAACCTTTATCATCCCCCATTGCTGTGGTTTCTGTGGATGGTTCCCCTTTGAAGAATATTACTCTCAAGGTCTGTGAATTTCCTCTCACTATTAATGGTGTTCACCATGAGAAATTGGATTTGGTAGTGTTGAATAACTTGCCTTCTCCAGTAATATTGGGATTGCCCTGGTTAAAATTTCACAATCCTGTACTGGATTGGTCTACCAGTGAAATTAAATCCTGGAGCCATAAATGTTATGACAAGTGTTGTAACGGGCGTATTGCAGCTTTGGATAGGGGAGAATTGCCTGTTCCTATTCAGGATTTTTGGAGAGTTTTTTTTGAGAAGGAATCGCAGGTTTTGCCTCCCCATAGAGACTATGATTGTTCTATTGAATTTGTCCCTGGAGCGACTCTTCCTAAAAGTCGTTTATTTAACCTTACTATTCCTGAGAGGAAGGCTTTGGAGGAATACATACAGACAAGTTTGGCCGCTGGTCACATTAGGCCCTCTAAGTCTCCTGTGGCGGTATGATTTTTTTTTGTAAAAAAAAAGGACGGCGGTTTACGTCCTTGTCTGGATTTTCGTGAGATTAACAAAATTACTGTACGCAATCCTTACCCACTGCCATTGATTCCTGATCTGTTTAACCAGTTAATGGGGGCCAAGTGGTTCTCTAAAATTGACCTTAAGGGGGCATACAATCTGTTGCGCATGAAGGAGGGTGACGAATGGAAGACTGCTTTTAACACTCCTGTGGGTCATTTTGAGAATCTGGTTATGCCTTTTGGTCTTACTAATGCTCCGGCATTTTTTTCAGAATCTGATTAATGACATCCTTAGACCTTTGATCGGTAAAAATGTGGTTGTGTATTTGGATGACATTTTGATTTATTCGCCGGATCTGGAGTCTCATTGGCGGAGCGTGCGTGAGGTATTACAGTTATTAATGGACAATTCGCTTTTTGCTAAGCTGGAGAAATGTGAGTTCGCTGTACAGAGAATTAGTTTTTTGGGCTACATTATCTCCAGCAAAGGTTTTGAGATGGATCCGGTTAAGGTTCAGGCTGTGCAGGAATGGCCTAGGCCTATTGGTTTGAAATCGATACAGAGGTTTTTGGGTTTCGCCAATTACTATAGAAAATTCATAAAAAAATTTTCTAGTATTGTCAAACCTCTGACTGATTTCACCAGGAAAGGTGCTGATGCGGTTCAGTGGTCTTCTGAGGCCATTGAAGCTTTTGTGTATCTCAAGGAGAGGTTCACCTCTGCTCCCATCCTTATGCAGCCTGATGTTACTAGGCCGTTTTTGGTTGAGGTTGATGCTTCTTCTGTGGGGGTTGGCGCAGTATTGTCTCAGGATAACGGGGATGGATTACATCCCTGTGCCTTTTTTTCAAAAAAATTTTCGGAGATTGAACTGAATTACGATATTGGTAATCGGGAATTATTGGCTATTAAACTCGCATTTGAACACTGGCGCCACTTCTTGGAAGGTGCGGAATTTCCCGTTCAGGTTCTTACGGATCATAAAAATCTGATATATCTTGATGCTGCCAAGCGCCTGAATGCCCGTCAGGCTAGGTGGGCACTGTTTTTCTCGCGGTTTAATTTCTCCGTTACTTACATCCCTGGTACTAAGAATGTTAAGGCGGATGCCTTGTCTCGCAGTTTTTCTCCCATAGTCGGTGCTGAGAAAGAGGAGAACATTTTACAAGAAGGTGTTGTGATAGCTGCTTTGGACTCCGTTTTGGAAAATGAGATTCTTAAAGCACAGGTGAATGCCCCTTCTAACACTCCTTATGGGAGGTTGTTTGTGCCTGGGACCTTTAGGAGAGATTTGTTTGTTGAGTGTCACGAATCTCGGTTGGCAGGTCATCCCGGAATCTCTGAGACCAAGAGACTGGTGGGTCGCAGTTTTTGGTGGCCTGGATGGCAGAAGGAAGTCATTAAGTGGGTGCGTCAATGTACTATATGTGCTAGATCTAAGTCCTCACATACTCCTGCTGCGGGGTTGCTTTGTCCTTTGGAGGTTCCCAGTGCTCCTTGGACACATTTGGCTATGGACTTTATAACTGACCTTCCCCCCTCTGAGGGTTTTACTGTCATCTGGGTGGTCGTGGACCGTTTTAGCAAGATGTGTCACTTGGTTCCTTTCGTCAAACTGCCCTGCGCTAAAACTCTCGCTAAGGCCTTTGTCAAGGAAATTGTCAGACTTCATGGCGTTCCTACTGACATTGTTTCTGATAGGGGTCCTCAGTTCGTGGCTCGTTTTTGGCGTGCCTTTTGTGATAGGTTGGGAGTTCATTTGTCGTTCTCGTCCGGATATCATCCTGAATCTAATGGCCAGACAGAAAGGAAAAACCAGGATGTTGAGCAGTTCTTGCGTTGTTTTGTGGCAGACAATCAAGAGGGGTGGTCTGAGTTTCTGCCACTTGCTGAATTTGCTCTGAACAATCATACATCTTCTTCTGCTGGTTGTTCGCCTTTTTTTTGTTGTTCTGGGAGACATCCGTCGTTTGGGTCGTTCTCCAAGTTGGGATCTGCCGTGCCTGAGGAGGAGAATTTTTCCGGTGATTTGGAGAGAGTTTGGACGGATGTGCGTGGTAATCTTCAGGAGGCCAACAGAAAATCTAAAGACTACTTTGATAGGAAACGACAGGAGGTTTTGTTCGCTGTTGGTGACATGGTTTGGTTGTCCTCTAGGAATCTGCGGTTGAGGATTCCTTCAAAGAAATTGGGTCCCAAGTTTGTAGGGCCCTTTAAGGTGCTTCAGGTTGTCAACCAATCTGCTGTTAGGTTGGAGGTTCCTACCTCCTGGAGAATTAATCCGGTATTTCATGTCTCTCTGTTGAAAAAAGCTGTTGTATCGGATTGTGACGCCTCTGCCTCTGTTCCTCCGGTGGTGGAGGACGGGGAATATGAAATTTCTCGCATCCTTAACTCTAGACGGTATAGAGGTAGTTTGCAGTATCTTGTGGCCTGGAAAGGTTTCGGTCCCGAGGATAACTCTTGGGTGAGGTCGGATGATGTTTCCGCGTCCAGACTTATCAGAGCGTTTCACAGGAGATTTCCTGATAAGCCTGGTCCTAGGGGATCCGGAGGATCCTCTTAGAAGGGGGGGTACTGTTAGAACCTTGCTCTTAGGTTTTTTTTCCTTTGCTGGTCACATGACCTTGTTGGCCTATTTAATCCTGCTCCGCCCTTCTGGCTTTGCTGGACTTCATTGTATATCTACTTTCTAGCTAGCCTGTGCTCTGTGTCTTGCTCTGTTAGTTTGCTTGGTCTACGGACCTCTATGTTCTATGTATTTTGTATGTTCGTCTGTCTGCTACTATTTCTGTTAGGAGGTGTCCATTTTCCTCCCAGTCCTTAGTACTTGTAGGGATTCCATCCCCACATCTATAGGTCTCCGTACAGACTAGCTTAGGACTTTAGCAGGTCTGATCGCAGGATCAGGTCCCCTGTTACATCGTAGGGATTCAGCTGAGTTCTATCGTAGGGACAGATCTCCTCTCTTTCCTTAGCTCTGGTAGCAGAACATAACACCTGTGTAAAAAAGTGATTTCCATCCTCTTAAAACATAAATTAACTGTGGTTTATCACATCTTTGGCAAGCTGAGTTCAATCTCCCAAGCCACACACAGGCCTGATTACTGCCACACCTGTTCTAAATCAAGAAATCACTTAAATAGGACCTGCCTGACAAAGTGAAGTAGACCAAAAGATTTTCAAAAGCTAGACATCATGCTGCGATCCAAAGAAATTCAGGGACAAATGAGAAACAAAGTAATTGAGAGCTATCAGGCTGGAAAAGGTTATAAAGCCATTTCTAAAGCTTTGGGACTCCAGCAAACCACAGTGAGAGCCAATATCCACAAATGGCGAAAACATGGAACAGTGGTGAACCTTCCCAGTAGTGGCCAGCCGATCAAAATTACCCCAAGAGCGCAGCGACGACTCATCCAAGTGGTCACAAAAGACCCCACAACAACATCGAAAGAACTGCAGTCCCCACTTGCCTCAGTTAAGGTCAGTGTTCATGACTCCACCATAAGAAAGAGACTGGGCAAAAATGGCATGAGTGGCAGAGTCCCAAGACGAAAACCACTGCTGAGCAAAAAGAGCATAAAGGCTTGTCTCAGTTTTGCTAGAAAACATATTGATGATCGCCAAGACTTTTGGGAGAATACTCTGTGGACTGACGAGACAAAAGTTGAACTTTTTGGAAGGTGTTTGTCCCATTACATCTGGCGTAGAAGTAACACAGCATTTCAGAAAAGGAACATCATACCAACAGTAAGATATGGTGGTGGCAGTGTGATGGTCTGGGGCTGTTTAGCTGCTTCAGGACCTGGAAGACTTGCTGTGGTAAATGGAACCATGAATTCTGCTGTCTACCAAAAAATCCTGAAGGAGAATGTCCAGCCATCTGTTCATGACCTCAAGCTGAAACGCACTTGGGTTATGCAGCAGGACAATGATCCAAAACACACCAGCAAGTCCACCTTTGAATGACGTAAGAAAAACAAAATTAAGATTTTGGAGTGGCCTAGTCAAAGTTCTGACCTTATTCAAATTAAGATGCTGTGGCATGACCATGCTGAAAACCCTCTATTGTGGCTCAATTACAACAATTTTGCAAAGATGAGTGGGCCAAAATTCCTCCAGAGCGTTGTAAAAGACTCATTGCCAGTTATCGCAAACGCTTGATTGCAGTTGTTGCTGCTAAGGGCGGCCCAACCAGTTATTAGGTTTAGGAGGCAATCACTTTTTCACACAGGGACCTGTAGGTTTGGATTTCTTTTTCCCTTAATAATATAGACCTTCATTTAAAAACTGCATTTTGTGTTATCTTTGTCTAATATTTAAATTTGTTTTGTTATCTGAAACATTTAAGTGTGATGACAAATATGCAAAAGAATAAGAAATCAGGAAGGGTGCAAACACTTTTTCACACCACTGTATATACCAGGATGGGTGACATATATACCAGGATGGGGGACTTATATAGCAGGATGGGCCAAGGATGGGGGACATGTATACAAGGATGTGGGACATATATACCAGGTTAGGCCCAAGATGGTGGACACATATACCAAGATGGGGAACCATATATACCAGGATGGGCCAAGGATGGGGGACATGTATACCAGGATGGGCCCAGGATGAGAAACATATATACCAGGAAGGAGCCAAGGATGGGAAATGTTAGTACATAATGGGTGAGAGAGAACAACACATACAGTATGTCCTTATAGGATTTAGAATACTACAAGGGCCCAAACATCTGACCAACATGCAAGGGGGGCAGGTCCAAATTTTGCACCAGAGCCCATAGGACTCTAGTTATTCCACAGTATACAGTTGTCCAGGCCATCAGTATGGTTGCATAGTAAGCACAGACTGACTCCTAAAGCTCCGATGTCATGACCTCAGAGGCAGACGTTCAGGCCTCGCATTGTGAGAAAAGGTCATTAAATGTCCAGAGAACACAGTGATTATTGACCCCAATCTCTACAGAGCTATTTGAAGGTAATAATGAAATAACTGATTAAGTGGAGGATGGCTTATCTAATAGACACAGAAGCCAAGAATTGGAAACAAATTGTCCAGATCTTTATCATCAGAAGCTGCAGCTCTTTGTCTGCCAGGAGCGAGTCAAGAAATCAACAAAGTCTGTGGATTCGGCTTATTCCTTGCAGAAATGCTGTGATAGCTGTGAATGATGTTCTGTTGTTCTCCCACAGCAGCTTCGTCTTATGTTTTAGATGAGCACCTGGTCTCCTTACAACTTCCAGTACACACTTCTAAGACTCGGCCTTTAGGTGAACCTCAGTCATGAGTAGAATTTAAAAATGCTCATTTTTTTTCACAACTCATGCCTGAGCTTCGGAAAAGGAGAATTGAATTTATTTTTCATGGCATTTCACAGTCCTGCATAGTGCACGCTCATGGGTCACATTTTTGTATTGCATTGTGTTCTTTTTTTATTCTCGTTTTGATACTGTTGTTCACATAGGTGTAGAACGGCTATACCGCAACCAGTAATAATGCCAAAAAGACCCCAACCAAAAGTACATATTTATTATGTGTTTATTATCCCTGTACAGTGACATCACTGTGTTTATTATCCCTGTACAGTGACATCACTGTGTTTATTATCCCTGTACAGTGACATCACTGTGTTTATTATCCCTGTACTGTGACATCACTGTTTATCTCTGTACTGTGACATCACTGTGTGTATTATCCCTGTACTGTGACATCACTGTGTTTATTATTTCTGTACTGTGACATCACTGTGTGTATTATCCCTGTACTGTGACATCACTGTGTGTATTATCCCTGTACAGTGACATCACTGTGTGTATTATCCCTGTACTGTGACATCACTGTGTGTATTATCCCTGCACTGTGACATCACTGTGTATTATTCCAGTACTGTGACATCACTGTGTGTATTATCCCTGTACTGTGACATCACTGTGTGTATTATCTCTGCACTGTGACATCACTGTGTGTATTATCCCTGCACTGTGACATCACTGTGTATTATCCCTCTACTGTGACATCACTGTGTGTATTATCCCTGCACTGTGACATCACTGTGTGTATTATTCTTGTACTGTGACATCACTGTGTGTATGATCCCTGTACTGTGACATCACTGTGTGTATTATCTCTGCCCTGTGATATCACTGTGTGTATTATCTCTGCACTGTGACATCACTGTGTGTATTATCTCTGCACTGTGACATCACTGTGTGTATTATCCCTGCACTGTGACATCACTGTGTATTATCCCTCTACTGTGACATCACTGTGTGTATTATCCCTGTACAGTGACATCACTGTGTTTGTTTATTAGCCTTATATTTGAGGGGCAGAGGTTATTGTTGCCTTATAGGGGCCCCTTAGATTTATTTTTTTTAGAATTTTTCTCTTTATCTGAGCGTAATAAAAATTACAATAACTAGTTCCATTTTCTTCCTTTTTACGTCTCTCTTGAAAAGGTTTATTTTTAATTCATCTCTGCCTGTAAAGCTGACATTGCTTTGTTAGTGGAGGCCCGACGTTTAAAGACAGCTTGCTGAGTATTATATTATTTAGTAGTTCCTATCTATAGCATGATTTATTACTGACGAATATAGAAAACTAATAGCATCCTGAATGGATCTAGGAGAGGTTGGAGTGCTTGTAAATCTGATAGTGACGGAGGAAGATGGGAGAACACCTTTCACAATCCTGAATCAATATCACTTTACCCCACACCTACTGTGACTCCTACAAAAAAAATTAGGAGGATTGAGATCTCGGTGCTCTCACACGGATTTACTTGGGACTTTTGTGACAGAAGAGAACTCAGTGAATGGGGGAAATAAACCTTACATTTTCTGCTGACAAGTTTCATGATAGCACAAGTAGTTCACACTGGCCAGATGGCTCCCCCTACTGCGGACACAGTAGTATCACAGGCATCATGCAAAAAGTTATACCAGGTCAAAAATTTGTGGTGGGCAGCCTGGCTCTATTTGATCAACTGAATCATTTTGCTCAGCTCACCAGAAAATGAGCCAGCTCTTTTCTATCCCTATTGGATCCCTATAAAATATGTGTTCAAAAGCAGGTGAATACAATATGTTAAAATAATGCAATCCTGATGCAGTTGAAACCTTGCCCAAATGCAGGAAACCTATGGCGTAGCATTTTTCGGGGTGGATATTTAGGCTATGTTCACACATTGCGTTTTTTCAGCATTTTTTGATGCAAATTTTCAGCTGCGTTTTACTGTACCAGCAAAGTCTATGAGATTCCAGAAATCTCATGCACACGGCTTGGTTTTTGTTTCATCATTATTTTGTGCTTTGCATGTTGTTGCTTTTTGCAGAATAGAGCATGTCATTTCTTTCAGCGTTTTTCACCCATTGGAAGTAATGTCTGGTGAAAAAATGTTGAAAAAACGCACCAAAAACGCAGGAGTCCGTTTTTTCAGCGTTTTTTTGTGACAAAAAACTGATGAAATGGAATGAGATTTATTTTTTTTTCACTGAACTTCATGTACATGCATAAAGAGAAAAAAGGACTGTGAAAAAAAAAACGCAGCAAAAATACAAGCAAAATCCTGAACAAACCTTCCTGGCAAGAGATCAGGTTTTGCTGCAGAAAAAAATGCTGAAAAAAAGCCTAGTGTGAACATACCCTTAGGGTTTTGGTGACATCAGTAGTCAGACTGTAGCGGTCATTAGGGTGCTGGCTCTCATCATCATTCACATAAAGGAGCTGGATCTGTGTGCCGGCTCATCCGATGCACATACACAAGTGAAATGGTGTGAGAAAAAGAGGAATGATGGTGGCGTCTTATCCAGTAGAGAAGTCGTTGTATGGCTAAAGCTTTATTAGAGGTGTAAAAGCAAGATGTTTCGGAGGCGCACAGGCCATTTCTTCAGGTACATAACACCAATATTTACACCTCCAATAAAGCATTACCCCTACATCGACTTCTCTACTGGATAAGGCGCCGACCATCATTCCTCTTTTTACCTCTCCACTTCACTTGCAACTGAATTCCAGGAAGAACCATTGGTGAGGAGTAGTCAGGACGCCATCCATCCATTCATGTATATCCTTCTCTAGATGTTCTGCTCCTAGTATAATGCTAACAGCTGAGAGTCTTTTAACTCTCTCCTTCTCATCTTTTTTACTTAACCCTCCGTCACATACAATATCTGTTCTAACGAGTTCACATACAATGTGACTGTCAGGCGCAGGCTAGAAAAATACCTATAATATCTAATGTTTGCAATTTCAGTGCTCTAAAAGTGATCAGTGACCTTCATAGGGATGTAATAAAAGAGACTACACATAATCAGGTGCAAAAAAAACCATTTACTTAACATAAAACTAATAACTCTGAAATACAAACATTTCAAAACTCCCGCCAAATAGTCCCCAGTTCGACTCTGTCCAAAAACTCTACAAAGAAAATTTATGGAAACAAACTTAATTTTAAGGTACCTTAAGTACTATTAAACACATATTCAATCAGAATTAGATCCTGAAGTTTCCCCAGAAAAATTACACTTGCAGAGCAAAGAGCAAGAATTACACATCATTTTTGCATGTGTCAGGCAGATTGCATTATGACATTTGTGACATTCATAATTAGAAAGCCTTCTGATTCCGCTTTCCGTGGTGCAGGTGGTGCATCTCCTTCTTTTGGGAGGTGGTGCAGGTGGTGCATTTTCACTATCATCTTCTGGGCGGAATCTTTTGAGCTGAACTTGAAGGCGAGAGGGGATACCGATTGTTTTCATACTTCTCCTCCGTAGCTCTCCAAGCACTAGTTCATGGGCCAATTTTTTCAGATAGAATCGTCTACGGAGTGGTTCAAGCTTGTTTTCAAGGTAAATGACTTGTGAATTTATACCACCCAAATTCAACATAGCAAAAAATATGACCATAGGCCAGCGTTTGGTGTTTCTGCTGACGTTGAAAGTTGAGCACATCTGATCAGCTGTATCAACACCCCCTTTGGTTGCATTATAAAATGTAATTATCTCCGGGTTTTTTGTGCCTCAGTCCCAGGATCGATGGCATCATCATCATGAAGTGTTGATAGAAGAAGTACAATTTTTTTTGCTTGTGGTACATAGGAAACCAAAACCTTTCCATTATGGAATGCCAACATACTGCTGTACTGTTGTCTCCCTTTCACACTTACAAACTGTGTAGGCAATTCTTTTTTATTTTTTCTTACAGTTCTGACATATGAAAGCTTCTGCATTTTCACATAATCAATCAGATCACAATTTGAAAACCAATTGTCAGCTGTTATATTGCGACCCGATCCAAATAAGGGCTCAGCCAGTCTTTTTACAACATCACTGGGTTTGTTGCTGACACAGTAAGGACCTTCTGGTTGTTTTCCTGCATAAACTTCCAGGTTGTAAGTGTAGGTCTTACTGGCATCAACAAGGGCATACATTTTTATTCCATATTTGTTAGGCTTTGATGGAATATATTGACGAAAGGCACATTTACCACGAAAACCAGGGAGCATTTCGTCAATAGTGAGATTCTCCCCAGGGCAATAGCTTTTTTTTTTACAGTTTTCAACAAATTTTTGGAATATATCACGAATTGGAGCAAGTCGGTCATGTGTTTTACGTTCGGTTCGGGTAGTTCTGTCATCAAACCGAAGGCAACGAATTAGAAGCTTGAATCTGTTTATGGACATAACAAGGCCAAATTTTTCAACTCCATCCCCATCTTTACTCCAAAGTTCCTCCAAACTTTGTCTATTTGCCCTATAAGCTCCTGCAAGGTATAATAATCCAAAAAAAGCACGCAGTTCTATTTCATCTGTGGCCTTGATGGTTCTGTTGCAGATGAACTTGTCCTTTATAATGTCTATATATTGGTTGGTATATGTGACAATAGAGTCCAGAATGTCATCTGTGAATAAACTATTCCAGCATTCAACTGCAGTTTTTGCATTACTTGCAGTTCCTATAACTGCAGGAAGGTGAGTAATAATGTTTTGAGGTTCCCTACGTTTTTTCTGGAGTGGCTTCTTGTTCCATTGTTTTTTTTTATCTTTTCCCATATAATAAGATTCTACATCTTCATCCTCATCACTGTCACCATCTTGCTCTGTTTCAGAATCCACTTCACATACTTCCACCTCATCATGAGAATCAATCTCACTTTCCTCTCCTAAATCCTCATTCAGTGTGGGGTCTGCATCATCTAACAGCATGTTTGTTACTTCCTCAACATCAAGGTTTTTTGATAAATTGTACATTTTCCTCTCCATTTCAGCAGATAATCTGAAGCAAGAGAAGGAATATGTGTTAGGGAACTACTGTATATGCTTGAGCAGCACACTTTCTTTTTTAATCTGCCTTATTTCTATGAAATATCCTCACACTTTGTGCTATACATTCATAAAACAAGCTAAATAAACAATTGTGATGAATAAAAACATAAAATACCAACCTTATTGAGTGTGACGTGTTCACATACAATGAGCCTGAGAGATTAGCGCAGTTATATCTGTCCTCCTGAAGCTCTGCAATCCAACTGTGGTATGAGGTTTCACAGAGCTGCTAGAGACAGGAGACTACCTGGAGGGAGGGCATTTCCTCACAATCTGGTGAGGAAGGAGAAATGAAAGTAAAAGAGATGTGCCCGTCAGGCCTATTGTATGTGACAGAGGGTCAATAGCTCGACACCCATACACAGGCTTGCACATCTTGGCCACTGGGACCAAAGGATAAGGCATTCAACATGACTTATATTTTTTTCCTCCGACATCCATCAAGAAAGAGTTGAGAAACCCCCAAACACATCAACGAGATCGACCAACACTATTCGAATGTGTTTGGCCGGGTTTAGACAAGGCTCACAAACACTTTTTGAAGAGTTGAGGGATTTTTGGGTTTCAGCTAAATGTGTGCAGCTACTCTGTGACTGCAAATTGCTAAACCCTGACAGTGTGCATTGTGCACACTGTCAGGATTCCACTCTACTGCCTTCATGAGCAGTCGTCACGAGACCGCAAGTATGTGATTTGCAAATTGTATACTTGCAGTCACATTACAACTGCTCAACCAGGCAAAAGAGTGTTCACTGTCAGGATTCAGCAATAGATGAAATTCATAGGAACAATAGTAGGAAGAGCAATATATATCATATATCAATCACAATAATACAATAATAAGCTCCTACCATATATTAGGACTTAATGTCATGGGCAATCGCCAAACAACCATAACAAAGAAAGAACCGAAAAAGGACGATCTAGAGGCCAAAATATAAAACTACAATAATCTTTATTAGTTTCAATAATCAATCACAGGGCATGGAAGTGAACAAAGCACAGTACAAATGGCTATGCATAGAGACGCACAGCAGTGAAGATACATAGTAAAAGCAATACGTTTAAGAGTATAAATTGTATATACGTATACACCCCTTACAAATCAAGGAAAATATAAGAATGAACATGTATAAATCTGTCTTAGACTTATTAGTCTGTCTCAAACTGCCGCACAGAATTCTACGCCCATCCCCTCCACTTGGTCACTACTTTCAGGTGTCTGGTTGATATAGGTAGGCTCTTACTTATATGGGTATACATGTGGACCTGAGTTTGCAGTATCAATTCACCCTATAATTATAGGCTAGTGTGTGGGTACAAATAGCCTTGCACATACTGAAGTGGTTCCTCATTACCCCTAAGAGTGACATATCATACTAAGACAGATTTATACTTGTTCATGCTTATATTTTCCTTGATTTGTAAGGGGTGTATACGTATATACAATTTATACTCTTAAACTTATTGCTTTTACTATGCATCTTCACTGCTGTGCGTCTCTATGCATAGCCATTTGTACTGTGCTTTGTTCACTTCCATGCCCTGTGATTGATTATTGAAACTAATAAAGTTTATTGTAGTTTATATTTTGGCCTCTAGATCGTCCTTTTTTCGGTTCTTTCTTTGTTTGTTAGGATTCAGCAATGCAGTGACTGCGGAAATTTAACTGAAGCCCTGAAAAACCCTTAATCTGTTAAAAAAAAAACCACGATATGTGCATGAACTTAGTCTAAATCTGGCCAAACAAATTCAGTCACATAAAGGGTCTGTAAAAATTTAGCTGAAGCCCAGAAAACCACTTTGTTGTAAAATGATTGTTAAACTCGTGAAAAATAAATGGAATTTTTCATTTTATTGTGTTTATTTATCCATTATTAGTAAGATGTAGTTGGCTGGTCTAAGAAAGCTATTAAACAACTGCTGATCAGCAATCAAGAAGTCGATCGACAGTCGCTTAATGCCACAAGTCAGGTTGTGTAAATCCATATAAAATGCATGCCATCTTGTAGAACTAAAGAAATGATCTAGGGAAGACCCCTGTACGTGTTGGAGGCAATCAGAACCACCCGTAGCCTAAAAAAGGAGTTAAAGGGGAGCTGTCAGCAGGATCTACCCTCCTAAACCGTCTATATGGACATGGTCATAGGAAGTTGAATAAAATGATACCTTGATATCTGCGATCCGATGTCTTATTCCGGAGACATTCGTGTTTTTCTTATATGTAAATGAGTTTATTTTCACGTGTACTATTGACTTACAGTATGAAATAAAAATTAAAACGACTGTTACTCTTTAATCATTTAAGAAGAGGCGCTAAAGATGTTTTACATCTTAATCTGGATTCAAATAAGAACTGCTCCCTAAACAGTAAGGTAGATTATCCCTAGATAAAGTATCCATCGCTCTTCATTCCAGATACAGGAAAGGTTTACAATGAACATGAAGACCGCTGGTAGTTTCCATGATGGAGATCAGTATCAGGTGGATTTGGATTGTAGAGAAGGGTGAATCCAAAACCTTGACAGTCTGTTTAAGGCCACGTTCACACGTTCAGTATTTAGTCAGTATTTTACCCCAGTATTTGTAAGTCAAAACCAGGAGTAGAACAATCAGAGGAAAAGTATAATAGAAACACGTCACCACTTCTGTATTTATCACCCACTCCTGGTTTTGGCTTACAAATACTGATGTAAAATACTGATCAAACACTGAACGTGTGAATGTGGCCTAACAGTAAATGTTGAAGGGATCGGAAGGTCCTAGAAAGGATGAGGGATTAAATGGGTGATACAAAGTCATAATTAGGCAATTAGGAGTGGCTATCAACAAACAAGTGAAATCCCACTACATGTTCAACAATGAAAAGAGGTAATAAGCCAAGAAGAACAATGACAGAAAGCTTTATTTAGGTATTTGTTTAGATGGGACAAAGATTTATTCCCCTAATACAAACAGCCACTACCTATAAAATGTATAAAATGTAATGTAACTTACATTCTGGTATACCTTATGTAAATATAGTACTGCTATACTACCCACTGTTCTGCTATATGTTACATGCACATATCATATATACATTGCTTACACACATACATATACACACATAATACATGTATGCATACTAGACACACATATATATATGTGTAGAAAATACACACATACACAGTACATAACTAAAGCACATATTCATACAAAGATTTATCCCCCTTATACACACAGCCACCACCTATAAAATGTAATGTAACTTACATACTGGTATACTGTATATTGTTGCTATACTATCCACTAATATTGTTCTACAATATTATACATGCACATATACATTGGTTACACACATAAATATACACACATATTACACATACATTTATGTACATTAAAAACACATACACACACACATATAGAAAATGCACACATACACATTATGCAAAACCCACATATTCATACACATTATACACATGGCTCAGGTTTATTGATACACAATACACACCTACATACACACATTACACGCAAGTATACAACAATGAGCAAAAAGTGGCAAAATGTGATATATAGATTAAAAATGAACTTTTATTCGATTGTTTTAAAAAATCATGATGAATAAAAATAGAATATAAAGTATAAAGAAGAAGCAATGGCGAGTCTTACAAAAGGTACTCAGCCGCCTAAAGAAAGCACATCTGTGGAACAGGTTACACTTCTAATATGGTTCCTTTTAACCTAGGAACATAGCAGGCCACAGTTACATAACACACTGGACCACCACTTTAATTTCAGCTAAGTGGTTTTAGTCCGAGTCAAAAAAGGGGCTGTCATACGATGAATGTTTCCATAGGTATATATCAAAGTATTTAAATAGACAGTCATGTATTTAAAGCTCTCCTACACCCATACTATTAACTCAAAGATGGGTGAGAGCAAAAAAGATAGACCAATTGTAAATGGTACTCAGCCGCCTAAACAAGGTACATCTGTGGAACAGGTTACGCTTCTAATATAGTTCCTTTTAGCCTAGGAACATAACGGGCCACAGTTACATAGCACTCTAGACTACCACTTCAATTAACACTAAGTGGTTTTAGTCCGAATCAAAAAGGGGCTGTCATACAATAAATGTCTTCATAGGTATACATCGAAGTATTTAAACAGACAGTCATGCATTAGAACTCTCCTACACCCATACTATTAACTCAGAGATGGGTGAGGGAAAAAAAAAAAAGGAAAGGACTGATTGTATTATAGAGTCTGGATGTGACATAAAGAAATTGGTGAATTATTAATACATGGAACAATCTCACCGTTAAGATGTCACTATCATCGCTGATGACTCATGTCTGTGCAGTTTTGGGGCAAACCCTTTGGATGTGACTTTAACCAGCCGAGTGCAGGACTCCTTTCATCTGGCAAAAAGGTTACAAACCAACAGGGTAAGGAGCGCCCTCCCGAAGCGTTTCCTCATCTCATTGATTCATCAGGGGAGAGAGCGGTGGTATCGATGGGTCTATCAGCCCGAAAATGAAAATTCCACGGTTGCTGAGTAGTGCCCGCGCTTCTTTTAAATGTACCGGTATTACCGCCCTGCAGCGGCAACGTCACTTCCGGTTTCGGCCCCTCGACTTCCGGTGTTTGGAGCGCATGAGCCGGCAAGTGACACGCAAGCGTCGCTTCCGATGACGTCGACAGCTGGTCGAGTGGACGCTTGCGGTGTTGTGATGGTAACATGATATAGAACGCCCAAACCCGGCTACAGGGTGACGGGTAAGTATCATCTACGGCGAGTCTATCAGGTCACCTATTAGAATAATGCCGGTATTAGATTATGTGGACTATGGCTTTCGGCCGTGTAGAGGAAGAATAATAGGGGGAAATTGGAGGAGAGGTCCAATACTGATGGAGTCCACTAGGTATGTATACGTGGGCCCCCACTCCACAGAGCAGCGTTCTATATCATGTTACCATCACAACACCGCAAGCGTCCACTCGACCAGCTGTCGACGTCATCGGAAGCGACGCTTGCGTGTCACTTGCCGGCTCATGCGCTCCAAACACCGGAAGTCGAGGGGCCGAAACCGGAAGTGACGTTGCCGCTGCAGGGCGGTAATACCGGTACATTTAAAAGAAGCGCGGGCACTACTCAGCAACCGTGGAATTTTCATTTTCGGGCTGATAGACCCATCGATACCACCGCTCTCTCCCCTGATGAATCAATGAGATGAGGAAACGCTTCGGGAGGGCGCTCCTTACCCTGTTGGTTTGTAACCTTTTTGCCAGATGAAAGGAGTCCTGCACTCGGCTGGTTAAAGTCACATCCAAAGGGTTTGCCCCAAAACTGCACAGACATGAGTCATCAGCGATGATAGTGACATCTTAACGGTGAGATTGTTCCATGTATTAATAATTCACCAATTTCTTTATGTCACATCCAGACTCTATAATACAATCAGTCCTTTCCTTTTTTTTTTTTCCCTCACCCATCTCTGAGTTAATAGTATGGGTGTAGGAGAGTTCTAATGCATGACTGTCTGTTTAAATACTTCGATGTATACCTATGAAGACATTTATTGTATGACAGCCCCTTTTTGATTCGGACTAAAACCACTTAGTGTTAATTGAAGTGGTAGTCTAGAGTGCTATGTAACTGTGGCCCGTTATGTTCCTAGGCTAAAAGGAACTATATTAGAAGCGTAACCTGTTCCACAGATGTACCTTGTTTAGGCGGCTGAGTACCATTTACAATTGGTCTATCTTTTTTGCTCTCACCCATCTTTGAGTTAATAGTATGGGTGTAGGAGAGCTTTAAATACATGACTGTCTATTTAAATACTTTGATATATACCTATGGAAACATTCATCGTATGACAGCCCCTTTTTTGACTCGGACTAAAACCACTTAGCTGAAATTAAAGTGGTGGTCCAGTGTGTTATGTAACTGTGGCCTGCTATGTTCCTAGGTTAAAAGGAACCATATTAGAAGTGTAACCTGTTCCACAGATGTGCTTTCTTTAGGCGGCTGAGTACCTTTTGTAAGACTCGCCATTGCTTCTTCTTTATACTTTATATTCTATTTTTATTCATCATGATTTTTTAAAACAATCGAATAAAAGTTCATTTTTAATCTATATATCACATTTTGCCACTTATTGCTCATTGTTCTATTAAATACCTGTGGTTTTTATCCCTTTGCTGACATTAACACACAAGTATACACCATAAGCACACATTATACATATACACAAACACATTACATACATATTACATCCACTCCAGATCTCTATATAACTGTGCCCAGGGCACAGATGGAAATAATGTCTCACATGGGACGGCTTAATTGCTTTGCATATTGATAAAGTCAATGTCTACAAAGCGTCCTGTAGCCCATTAAATACATTGTAGTTGAGGATGTTTTAAGTGGTGAAGTCTCTATGTTGCTCATTAGTGGGTAAAAGTGCAAAAAAATGAGGATGACAGAATGATACAGTTCTGTATTGCTGAGTACTTTTTTTTGGGGAGTTTTGGAGAGAATATACTTTAAGTAATATTTTCCAGAAGAATGATCTATATTTAATACTTTTCACCTTCTATCTTTGTGAAATGTCCCTTACCAGGTGTTATATGTAGAACAAAGATGTATAATAAAATTCAGCTCCTTGACGTGATCCCTGGTAAGTGGACACAAGCACCAGCTGGATGTGCTACATATCCTATAATCTGCACTTGCTGCATTATCGCAAACCCCGGGAATTACAGGTGTTGGATTCACGTCTCCTCTAATACATTATCGCTGGCACAGACACTAAATAATCCTGTCTGCACAAACACTTTGAACTTGCCACCTCCTATCTTACAGTCTTTGGCATGAATTATTGTATCCAGATGGCTGGTTTGGAAAAGCTAAAATGAACTTGAATTTTACAGAACAGAAGCTTCTCCTCATCCACCTGAAGCCACGTATGGGTGAAAAGGGCAGCGGGGCCCTGGATGCAGGAATGTGAGAGGTATGAAAGATGAATAATCAAATCTGACAATTAATTAAAGAATTGCCTTCTGATCGCGGCTCTTGGACATTTATAGCTACAGTCACATTTTAGGAAAGTTCTGTCTTACTGGATTCTGTCTACAAATCTGGAGCATGAAAACGAAACCGCGGAGCGAAGAATCTGTTATAAATATTTTGCCTTGAATCAACTTTTTTTTTTTTGTTTTCACAACAGAAACTGGAAAAAATATGAGGTCACTGGCTTGGTTGTTTCTTAGCTACCTTTATGCAG
Source organism: Phyllobates terribilis (assembly GCF_046119375.1). Classification (NCBI taxonomy): domain Eukaryota; kingdom Metazoa; phylum Chordata; class Amphibia; order Anura; family Dendrobatidae; genus Phyllobates; species Phyllobates terribilis. The sequence goes on along the minus strand of NW_027362764.1, from coordinate 107,135,147 downwards.
AAAGAAGAGGACTTGAACTCTAGTGCCTCCTATTGTGGATGTGACAATCCTAAAAGCCAATATTGACCCTTTAACAATCCTTGCTACATGATTTAGGATAAGAAACCAAACCAGACACTCCATTTGCAGACACATGCTTCAGGACGTTTACCCCTCATCAGTGCAAAGCAGGAGATCTGATTTGGGTAGGTGAGAGACCTCTGGCTAGGGGAACATTTTTTCCTTGTGTAGAGTGCCAAGTCGGCACAAGGAGATGTATAGGCTATGCAATGCTCCTCTGGGTAAATTTTAGGATTACTACATCCAATAGGTGGCGCTAGAGTTCCAGTTCTCTTCCTCTATGAAGAGGCTATTGCATGTTTAGATTCCCAGGGGAATATGGCATGGCCTATAAGTCTCACTATGCCAGCTTGGCACTCATCACAAGGACAAATGTACCCATTTAGATACCTTTATAACACTGTATGACAGATAGAATCCTCCATAATAAAGATGCCGGCCATAGATGTCTCCATAAATGTGTCAGCCAAAGACTCTTTCTGCAGTGTCAGCCAGAGATGCTTCCTATCGTGCCTGCAATGGTGGCAATGGTGCTGGTCTTGTTTAAATCAGAAGTTTTGGGTGCTGACAACATGTAACTGTCAGGCCTGCTAGGTATAAAGGTGGTCTAAAAATCTATGGAGAAATGGTGAATAATGAGAGGCCAGAATTGCAAGTGGTCGTATGTATTGATAACAATCTGCTGCCATGTCATAGATAGTAATGTGGTTGTATCCTGAAGAAGAGGTTGGATAACCTCGAAATGCGTAGATTCGCACCATGAAATAAAAATAGTCTTTATCCTTATTGATCCTTCGAATCCTACATGTGTTCATTGTTGCAATTGCAACAATACAAGGTGAGTAAACTCCCCTTGTTTTACATCCTTCTATCACGGATAAAACCCTATTTGCGCTATTTTCTTCCCAGTCTTTTCAGTGCTTCATTATTGATACATCCATATGCAAGAGATTAACAGCAGAAAAGGCAACAGTATTTACCTGACCAGATCACAGAAACTAATGCACTAACAGGCCGGACTGGTCAACAGCAGAACAGGAGAATCCTCCGTTGGGCCCCTATGCAGGAGAGAGCCACTTACCCCCAGCATGAGCAGTATTTGGCCCAATACACTAATTCACTGTGTACAGACAAAAGAAGGATCTCATCATTCATTCAACAAACTACCTAGTTTATTCTTATATAGAAGCAGAGGTAAATTTGTGAAAGAGGGTAATATATTATTTGCATGAAGCTGAACAGTGGCCCCCAAGTAAATGTTACTGGTGGGCTCTTGCCACCCCCGTCCGACATTGATCAGCCCCCATTGGTAAAGGTGGAGGCAACATAGGTGCAAAATACTGATGAGACAACCAGGAACACAATCAACAAATGAAGATAATGGCTAGATAAGGCTCGAAGAAAACGCAGGAAGTACAAGCGGCTTGTTGGCAAACATCTATAAAGTGCTATCACAAGACGAACAGCACAGCGAAAAGCAGAACAGGAAAATAGGATATACACTAAGCAGAGTTACAGGTTTACTGTTACTTTGCAAGAATATTTTAAAGTTAACCTCTTTAAATATGGTGACGACAGCCATTTGTGAGCACAGTCAATTGGACTATACCCCCATCCTGGTATTTATGTCCCTCATTTTGGCCCCATCCTGTATATATGTTTCCCACCCTGGTATATATATCTCCCAGCCCAAAATATATGTGTCCCATCCTGGTATATATGTGTCCCATCCTGGTATATATGTCTCCCATCCTAGTATATATGTCCCCCATCCTGGTATATATGTTCCCCATTCTGGTATATATGTCTCCCACCCTGGTTTATATGTCCCCCATCCTGGTATATATGTTCCCCATTCTGATATATATGTCTCCCATCCTGGTATATATGTTCCCCATCCTGGTATATATGTTCCCCATTCTGCTATATATGTCTCCCATCCTGGTATATATGTTCCCCATTCTGGTATATATGTCTCCCATCCTGGTATATATGTCCCCCATCCTGGTATATATGTTCCCCATTCTGGTATATATGTCTCCCACCCTGGTTTATATGTCCCTCATCCTGGTATATATGTTCCCCATTCTGATATATATGTCTCCCATCCTGGTATATATGTTCCCCATCCTGGTATATATGTTCCCCATTCTGCTATATATGTCTCCCATCCTGGTATATATTCCCCATTCTGGTATATATATCTCCCATTCTGGTATATATGTCTCCCATCCTTGTATATATGTCGCCCATCCTGGTATATATGTTCCCCATTCTGGTATATATGTCTCCCATCCTGGTTTATATGTCCTCCATCCCGGTATATATGTCTACCATCCTGGTATACTGTATATGTCCCCCATCCTGGTAGATATGTTCCCCATTCTGATATATATGTTCCCCATTCTGGTATATATGTCCCCCATCCTGGTATATATGTTCCCCATCCTGATATACTGTATATGTCCCCCATCCTGATATATATGTTCCCCATCCTGGTATATATGTCCCCCATCCTGGTATATATGTTCCCCATTCTGGTATATATGTTCCCCATTCTGGTATACTGTATATGTCTCCCATCCTGGTATATATGTTCCCCATCCTGGTATATATGTTCCCCATCCTGGTATATATGTCTCCCATTCTGGTATATATGTCTCCCATCCTGGTATATATGTCCCCCATCCTGGTATATATGTTCCCCATTCTGATATATATGTCTACCATTCTGGTATATATGTCCCCCATCCTGGTATATATGTTCCCCATTCTGGTATATATGTCTCCCATTCTGGTATATATGTCTCCCATCCTGGTATATATGTCCCCCATCCTGGTATATATGTTCCCCATTCTGGTATATATGTCCCCCATCCTGGTATATATGTTCCCCATTCTGGTATATATGTCTCCCATCCTGGTTTATATGTCCTACATCCTGGTATATATGTCTCCCATCCTGGTATACTGTATATGTCCCCCATCCTGGTAGATATGTTCCCCATTCTGATATATATGTCTCCCATCCTGGTTTATATGTCCCCCATCCTGGTATATATGTTAGCCATCCTGGTATATATGTCCCCCATCCTGGTATATATGTTCCCCATTCTAGTATACTGTATGTCCTCCATCCTGGTATATATGTTCCCCATCCTGATATATATGTCCCCCATCCTGGTATATATGTTCCCCATTCTGGTATACTGTATATGTCCCCCATCCTGATATATATGCCCCCCATCCTGGTATATATGTCCCCCATCCTGGTATATATGTTCCCCATTCTAGTATACTGTACATGTCCCCCATCCTGGTATATATGTTCCCCATTCTGGTATACTGTATGTCCTCCATCCTGGTATATATGTTCCCCATCCTGGTATATATGTTCCCCATTCTGATATACTGTATATGTCCCCCCATCCTGATATATATGTCCCCCATCCTGGTATATATGTCCCCCATCCTGGTATATATTTTCCCCATTCTGGTACACTGTATATGTCCCCCATCCTGGTATATATGTTCCCCATCCTGGTATATATGTCACCCATCCTGGTATATATGTTCCCGATCCTGGTATACTGTATATGCCCCCCATCCTGGTATACATGTTCTCCATCCTGGTATATATGTTTCCCATCCTGGTATATATGTCCCCCTTCCTGGTATATATGTTGCCCATTCTGGTATACTGTATGTCCTCCATCCTGGTATATATGTTCCCCATCCTGGTATATATGTCCCCCATCCTGGTATATATGTTCCCCATTCTGGTATACTGTATATGTCCCCCATCCTGATATATATGTCCCCCATCCTGGTATATATGTTCCCCATTCTGGTATACTGTATATGTCCCCCATCCTGATATATATGTCCCCCATCCTGGTATATATGTTCCCCATTCTGGTATACTGTATGTCCTCCATCCTGGTATATATGTTCCCCATCCTGGTATATATGTCCCCTATCCTGGTATATATGTTCCCCATTCTGGTATACTGTATATGTCCCTCATCCTGATATATAAGTCCCCCATCCTGGTATATATGTCCCCCATCCTGGAATACTGTATATGTCCCCCATCCTGGTAGATATGTTCCCCATTCTGATATATGTCTCCCATCCTGGTTTATATGTCCCCCATCCTGGTATATATGTTCCCCATCCTGGTATATATGTCCCCCATCCTGGTATATATGTCCCCCATCCTGGTATATATGTTCCCCATTCTGGTATACTGTATATGTCCCCCATCCTGATATATATGTCCCCCATCCTGGTATATATGTCCCCCATCCTGGTATATATGTTCCCCATTCTGGTATACTGTATATGTCCCCCATCCAGGTATATATGTTCCCCATTCTGGTATACTGTATGTCCTCCATCCTGGTATATATGTTCCCCATCCTGGTATATATGTCCCCCATCCTGGTATATATGTTCCCCATTCTGGTATACTGTATATGTCCCCCATCCTGATATATATGTCCCCCATCCTGGTATATATGTCCCCCATCCTGGTATATATTTTCCCCATTCTGGTATACTGTATATGTCCCCCATCCTGGTATATATGTTCCCCATCCTGGTATATATGTCACCCATCCTGGTATATATGTTCCCCATCCTGGCATATATGTTCCCCATTCTGGTATACTGTATGTCCTCCATCCTGGTATATATGTTCCCCATCCTGGTATATATGTCCCCCATCCTGGTATATATGTTCCCCATTCTGGTATACTGTATATGTCCCCCATCCTGATATATATGTCCCCCATCATGGTATATATGTCCCCCATCCTGGTATATATGTTCCCCATTCTGGTATACTGTATATGTCCCCTATCCTGGTATATATGTTCCCCATTCTTGTATAGTGTATGTTCCTCATCCTGGTATATATGTCTCCCACCCTGGTTTATATGTCCCCCATCCTGGTATATATGTTCCCCATTCTGATATATATGTCTCCCATCCTGGTATATATGTTCCCCATCCTGGTATATATGTTCCCCATTCTGCTATATATGTCTCCCATCCTGGTATATATGTTCCCCATTCTGGTATATATGTCTCCCATTCTGGTATATATGTCTCCCATCCTTGTATATATGTCGCCCATCCTGGTATATATGTTCCCCATTCTGGTATATATGTCTCCCATCCTGGTTTATATGTCCTCCATCCTGGTATATATGTCTACCATCCTGGTATACTGTATATGTCCCCCAACCTGGTAGATATGTTCCCCATTCTGATATGTATGTCTCCCATCCTGGTATATATGTTCCCCATCCTGGTATATATGTTCCCCATTCTGGTATATATGTCTCCCATTCTGGTATATATGTCTCCCATCCTGGTATATATGTCCCCATCCTGGTATATATGTTCCCCATTCTGGTATATATGTCCCCCATCCTGGTATATATGTTCCCCATTCTGGTATATATGTCTCCCATCCTGGTTTATATGTCCTCCATCCTGGTATATATGTCTCCCATCCTGGTATACTGTATATGTCCCCCATCCTGGTAGATATGTTCCCCATTCTGATATATATGTCTCCCATCCTGGTTTATATGTCCCCCATCCTGGTATATATGTTACCCATCCTGGAATATATGTCCCCCATCCTGGTATATATGTTCCCCATTCTAGCATACTGTATGTCCTCCATCCTGGTATATATGTTCCCCATCCTGGTATATATGCCCCCCATCCTGGTATATATGTCCCCCATCCTGGTATATATGTTCCCCATTCTAGTATACTGTACATGTCCCCCATCCTGGTATATATGTTCCCCATTCTGGTATACTGTATGTCCTCCATCCTGGTATATATGTTCCCCATCCTGGAATATATGTCCCCGATCCTGGTATATATGTTCCCCATTCTGATATACTGTATATGTCCCCAAACCTGATATATATGTCCCCTATCCTGGTATATATGTCCCCCATCCTGGTATATATTTTCCCCATTCTGGTATACTGTATATGTCCCCCATCCCGGTATATATGTTCCCCATCCTGGTATATATGTCACCCATCCTGGTATATATGTTCCCCATCCTGGTATACTGTATATGCCCCCCATCCTGGTATACATGTTCTCCATCCTGGTATATATGTTCCCCATCCTGGTATATATGTCCCCCATCCTGGTATATATGTTGCCCATTCTGGTATACTGTATGTCCTCCATCCTGGTATATATGTTCCCCATCCTGGTATATATGTCCCCCATCCTGGTATATATGTTCCCCATTCTGGTATACTGTATATGTCCCCCATCCTGATATATATGTCCCCCATCCTGGTATATATGTTCCCCATTCTGGTATACTGTATATGTCCCCCATCCTGATATATATGTTCCCCATCCTCGTATATATGTCCCTCATCCTGGTATATATGTTCCCCTTTCTGGTATACTGTATGTCCTCCATCCTGCTATATATGTCCCCCATCCTCGTATATATGTTCCCCATTCTGGTATACTGTATATGTCCCCCATCCTGATATATATGTCCCCCATCCTGGTATATATGTCCCCCATCCTGGTATACTATATATGTCCCCCATCCTGGTAGATATGTTCCCCATTCTGATATATGTCTCCCATCCTGGTTTATATGTCCCCCATCCTGGTATATATGTTCCCCATCCTGGTATATATGTCCCCCATCCTGGTATATATGTTCCCCTTTCTGGTATACTGTATGTCCTCCATCCTGGTATATATGTTCCCCATCCTGGTATATATGTCCCCCATACTGGTATATATGTTCCCCATTCTGGTATACTGTATATGTCCCCCATCCTGATATATATGTCCCCCATCCTGGTATATATGTCCCCCATCCTGGTATATATTTTCCCCATTCTGGTATACTGTATATGTCCCCCATCCTGGTATATATGTTCCCCATCCTGGTATATATGTCACCCATCCTGGTATATATGTTCCCCATCCTGGTATACTGTATATGCCCCCCATCCTGGTATACATGTTCTCCATCCTGGTATATATGTTCCCCATCCTGGGATATATGTCCCCCATCCTGGTATATATGTTCCCCATTCTGGTATACTGTATGTCCTCCATCCTGGTATATATGTTCCCCATCCTGGTATATATGTCCCCCATCCTGGTATATATGTTCCCCATTCTGGTATACTGTATATGTCCCCCATCCTGATACATATGTCCCCCATCCTGGTATATATGTCCCCCATCCTGGTACATATGTTCCCCATTCTGGTATACTGCATATGTCCCCTATCCTGGTATATATGTTCCCCATTCTTGTATAGTGTATGTTCCCCATCCTGGTATATATGTCCCCCATCCTGGTATATATGTTCCCCATTCTGGTATACTGTATATGTCCCCCATCCTGATATATATGTCCCCCATCCTGGTATATATGTCCCCCATCCTGGTATATATTTTCCCCATTCTGGTATGCTGTATATGTCCCCCATCCTGGTATATATGTTCCCCATCCTGGTATATATGTCACCCATCCTGGTATATATGTCCCCCATCCTGGCATATATGTCCCCCATCCTGGTATATATGTTCCCCATTCTGGTATACTGTATGTCCTCCATCCTGGTATATATGTTCCCCATCCTGGTATATATATCCCCCATCCTGGTATATATGTTCCCCATTCTGGTATACTGTATATGTCCCCCATCCTGATATATATGTCCCCCATCCTGGTATACTGTATATGTCCCCCATCCTGGTAGATATGTTCCCCATTCTGATATATGTCTTCCATCCTGGTTTATATGTCCCCCATCCTGGTATATATGTTCCCCATCCTGGTATATATGTCCCCCATCCTGGTATATATGTTCCCCATTCTGGTATACTGTATGTCCTCCATCCTTGTACACATGTTCCCCATAATGGTATATATGTCCCCCATCCTGGTATATATGTTCCCCATTCTGGTATACTGTATATGTCCCCCATCCTGATATATATGTCCCCCATCCTGGTATATATGTCCCCCATCCTGGTATATATGTTCCCCATTCTGGTATACTGTATGTCCTCCATCCTTGTACATATGTTCCCCATCCTGGTATATATGTCCCCCATCCTGGTATATATGTTCCCCATTCTGGTATACTGTATATGTCCCCCATCCTGATATATATGTCCCCCATCCTGGTATATATGTCCCCCATCCTGGTATATATGTTCCCCATTCTGGTATACTGTATATGTCCCCCATCCTGGTATATATGTTCCCCATTCTGGTATACTGTATGTCCTCCATCCTGGTATATATGTTCCCCATCCTGGTATATATGTCCCCCATCCTGGTATATATGTTCCCCATTCTGGTATACTGTATATGCCCCCCATCCTGATATATATGTCCCCCATCCTGGTATATATGTCCCCCATCCTGGTATATATTTTCCCCATTCTGGTATACTGTATATGTCCCCCATCCTGGTATATATGTTCCCCATCCTGGTATATATGTCACCCATCCTGCTATATATGTTCCCCATCCTGGTATACTGTATATGCCCCCCATCCTGGTATACATGTTCTCCATCCTGGTATATATGTTCCCCATCCTAGTATATATGTCCCCCATCCTGGTATATATGTTCCCCATTTTGGTATACTGTATGTCCTCCATCCTGGTATATATGTTCCCCATCCTGGTATATATGTCCCCCATCCTGGTATATATGTTCCCCATTCTGGTATACTGTATATGTCCCCCATCCTGATATATATGTCCCCCATCCTGGTATATATGTCCCCCATCCTGGTATATATGTTCCCCATTCTGGTATACTGTATATGTCCCCCATCCTGGTATATATGTTCCCCATTCTGGTATACTGTATGTCCTCCATCCTGGTATATATGTTCCCCATCCTGGTATATATGTCCCCCATCCTGGTATATATGTTCCCCATTCTCGTATACTGTATATGCCCCCCATCCTGATATATATGTCCCCCATCCTGGTATATATGTCCCCCATCCTGGTATATATTTTCCCCATTCTGGTATACTGTATATGTCCCCCATCCTGGTATATATGTTCCCCATCCTGGTATATATGTCACCCATCCTGCTATATATGTTCCCCATCCTGGTATACTGTATATGCCCCCCATCCTGGTATACATGTTCTCCATCCTGGTATATATGTTCCCCATCCTAGTATATATGTCCCCCATCCTGGTATATATGTTCCCCATTCTGGTATACTGTATGTCCTCCATCCTGGTATATATGTTCCCCATCCTGGTATATATGTCCCCCATCCTGGTATATATGTTCCCCATTCTGGTATACTGTATATGTCCCCCATCCTGATATATATGTCCCCCATCCTGGTATATATGTCCCCCATCCTGGTATATATGTTCCCCATTCTGGTATACTGTATATGTCCCCCATCCTGGTATATATGTTCCCCATTCTTGTATAGTGTATGTTCCCCATCCTGGTATATATGTTCCCCATCCTGGTATATATGTTCCCCATTCTGGTATACTGTATATGTCCCCCATCCTGATATATATGTCCCCCATCCTCGTATATATGTCCCCCAACCTGGTATATATTTTCCCCATTCTGGTATGCTGTATGTGTCCCCCATCCTGGTATATATGTTCCACATCCTGGTATATATGTCCCCCATCCTGGTATATATGTTCCCCATTCTTGTATAGTGTATGTTCCCCATCCTGGTATATATGTTCCCCATCCTGGTATATATGTCCCCCATCCTGGTATATATGTTCCCCATTCTGGTATACTGTATATGTCCCCCATCCTGATATATATGTCCCCCATCCTCGTATATATGTCCCCCAACCTGGTATATATTTTCCCCATTCTGGTATACTGTATATGTCCCCCATCCTGGTATATATGTTCCCCATCCTGGTATATATGTCACCCATCCTGGTATATATGTTCCCCATACTGGAATACTGTATATGTCCCCCATCCTGATATATATGTCCCCCATCCTGGTATATATGTCACCCATCCTGGTATATATGTTCCCCATTCTGGTATACTGTATATGTCCCCCATCCTGGTATATATGTTCCCCATTCTGGTATACTGTATGTCCTCCATCCTGGTATATATGTTCCCCATCCTCGTATATATCTCCCCCATCCTGGTATATATGTTCCCCATTCTGGTATAGTGTATATGTCCCCCATCCTGATATATATGTCCCCCATCCTGGTATATATGTCCCCCATCCTGGTATATATTTCCCCCATTCTGGTATACTGTATATGTCCCCCATCCTGGTATATATGTTCCCCATCCTGGTATATATGTCACCCATCCTGGTATATATGTTGCCCATCCTGGTATTCTGTATATGTCCCCCATCCTGGTATACATGTTCTCCATCCTGGTATATATGTTCCCCATCCTGGTATATATGTTCCCCATCCTGGTATACTGTATATGTCCCCCATCCTGGTATATATGTTCCCCATCCTAGTATATATGTCACCCATCCTGGTATATATGTTCCCCATCCTGATATACTGTATATGTCCCCCATCCTGATATATATGTTCCCCATCCTGGTATATATGTCCCCCATCCTGGTATATATGTTCCCCATTCTGGTATATATGTTCCCCATTCTGGTATACTGTATATGTCCCCCATCCTGGTATATATGTCCCCCATCCTGGTATATATGTCCCCCATCCTGGTATATATGTTCCCCATCCTGGGCTCATCCTGGTATATATGTCCCCCATCCTGGTATATATGTTCCCCATTCTGGTATACTGTATATGTCCCCCATCCTGGTATACATGTTCTCCATCCTGGTATATATGTCCACTGTTTTTCCATGTATAAAATATAAACAATTCTACTCAGCTTGCCCCCGCTCCAATGCGGTGCAATGTCCTCTTCTGTAGCCGGTAGCTGACTTCAGCATGCAAGCGACGGGCAGCAGATTACCATGCACTCTCAGTCACTGGCACCCTGACGTCAGCTGCCGGCCTCTTATTGCAGGCAGCTTGTATTGCCGTGCAGGGACTCTGAGGTTCTTTGCTCCACAATGCATTTCACTTCCAGCTGAAATAGGATCCCCCTCCTGCAGAGACTCAGTCGCACTCTCTGTGACTGCAATCGATACGCCCCTGCTTATGTATCCCCATGGCTTCAAACTAAAAATTGACACATGGCTTACCTGTCATCGTCCCCTTAGTTAGCAGCAATTTGGACTTTGGGCTAAACTGAGGAATGGAATCTAGGAGATTCTTTGGTTTTCACCCTGTAGGGGCTAATTCACACGACAGTGTAAGCATCTGTATTTTTGGGGGGCTATATTATGGCTGCAAGTTCCGGTCCGACTTGTGCTCTCATAATTGGAACTAACAGTCTCATATATGCCTTTATGTCTGTTAGTACAGGTCACAAGGGCCACTGGTGGAGTAGGACTTGCAACAATATGGCTGCTATATGGTCATATGAATAAGGTCTAGCTCTTATACAGGGATCTACATTTTGCAGCAAGAAATCCCCAGGTAACAATCACAGTGTAGCCTCAGCAACAGCTGACATGATGGATTCTAATATGTAGTAACGAAAGGAGAGCTGTGACATTAGCCTCACAATACCGGTGTGGTTGGATCCTACAGTCATGTTCCAAGTGAATTAGTAAGAATATCGGGATGGAAGGGAGTGTGATTGTAGAATCAGATGATACACAGCTTGTTTGTATTCTATTGCCATGGAGACACATTCATCAACTCAGGTGCTGCCGGCACACAACGGTAGGATAAAAGACTACTTGCAAATTTGCTTCATGTTTATTTTATATACATATATTGTAAAGATGGCAAGTACTGGTCATTCTATTATTTCACAAGTCTTTCACAAGTTGATATTGTTAGACAGCAGAAACAAGAGGAAGACTTAACCTGCAGACGTGATCAAAGAGACGATCAATAGTCAGCTGGCTGCGTAGTAATGCAATAATACTGTGGATCACCTGCGCTGAACTGCAGCCTGACAAGTGACAGGTTGTTAATGTAATCACAGCCAAGCAAATCCAATAATTATATTGCCCATTCAGGTAAAGGTCTTTTGCTCAACTCCGAGTCAAATAGTGTTGGATGTCACTGAGGATTGATTAAAGTGGACAATTCAATCAATAACTGGTGTGTGTTTCCATTAGAAGTGAAAATTTTATTTAAAGGGAATCTGTCGGCAGGATTTCACCCCCCAAACTATCTATATGTGCATGTAGATCATTCAAAGACAAGTTCAGCAACATTATTACATAACCAGTCTTTTCCTCCATTGCTGAGAAATCAATGTTGGAATTTATGTGCAAATTGCTAAAGCCTCTGTCACTCCAGCTCTATTCCCTGCCCAGCGCTGTCTCCTCCTGCTTTACTGACAGCCTCAATGCTGTGTGACTTCAGGCAAAGTTAGCAGTCAGTCAAGCAGGAGGAAGCAGCGCTGAGTGGGAAATAGAGCTGGAGTGACAGAGGCTTCAGATCTACAAAGCGTTCGTCAGCCTCATTTGCATCTTAATGCAAATGCTGATTTCTCAGTAATGGAGGAATGGATTGCCTAGGTAAGGGATTTGGTGGACTTGTCTTTGAAAGAGCTACATGCACATATAAATCGTTTATCAAATGATCAAAATAAAAAAAAGTGGCCAGGTATAGGCTCTTAGTAAAATCCTTGACTGTTGGCAACAAATGGACACAGAAAAGTAAGCGACACCAGACAAGAGGACAAAAACAAGACTAATTACAAGAAGTTACTTCTCTGGGCTCTAAAATCACCATTATTGTTTTAATAATGTGGATCAGGCCATTAAAATGAAAAGTGTCCTATTTAAAGGAACACCATACTGGCCTCTGGGCCAACTATAGGTATTGCTTCCATGATTTGGGTTGTATTTGTTGCTCTTGATGCTAAACATGACCTGCTGTTACATAAAGACTTTGATTATTCTTCAGATTAGGTGTTGCATCCCTATCCTTCTTGACTTCTATTATCTGACCCCCGACTTGTCAGAGGACTCTTAGATCTGTTTCACAATGTCTCATCCTTGTTCTGACAACCTTCATTATGGGATCCTTTGCTTGTTTGACTATGTCTGTTCCGTCTTCCACAGAACACAAAAGGACACCAAGACATAAAAGAAGGACAGGAAAATTATGCCATCAGCCATTGTCAGGAGATCAAGTCAATGGACAATGTCAGGAGCAGAGACCTTAACCAGAAACGGATACAAGCACAAAGTCTGATGGCGGAGGATTGAACAATATAACCCCATGAAAAAGTGTAAAGAAACAAAGCAGCAAAGATAGAAGGAAACGGGGACTTCCCAGGGTCTGGCATAAAGCACAGAGATTTATGAGAGTTTAGAAAAATGGGAAAACAATGTGAGATACAACTCCTATTGAAAGGAGTTACAATAACCTGTAGGGTGTTTGTACACCTTCAGTACACTCCCACACACACATGATGATGATGTATGTAAAAAGCTGCGGAATATGTAAGCGCTATATAAAAATAAAGATTATTATTATTCATATGCATTTGACTGACGAGTGATGGACAAGGCCGCGGTTGTATCCACTACTAGGTCGGTTATTGGTGAACTCACAGTGAGTGTATGGTTTGTACACCTCCAATTCCAATGCATGGAATATATGTATATACCCCCCGTACGTTCACTACCAACTCCATAATAATAAAAGGAACTACTAGCTGTCACCACCAATTGTTTATACAAGCCGATTGGACACCCATTACAGGTAGCGTATGGCTTCAGGGGTGCAGTTTACAGAGCAAAAGTAACTGAGCTATAACATTTTATATATTTAATCCACAAAAGTAAGGAGTGTTTCTAAAAAATATACAAAAATGTTACAAATTGGGAAACAAAAAAAACGGTATATATAATCACATAAAATACAAGGGATAACAAAATAAAAAGTACTAAACCTGTGTCACGGAAATGGCTCAGAGCGTAGTGGAGGGGAAGCACTTCTTAGAACAACTCCTTAGAGCAATGGACAGAACCACAGAGTTCTGTGTCTTCCAGTTCTGACAAATGACAGAAACACAAACTCAGATTTTTAATAGATCAATGTTATTCCCACATACCTCCCCTTGGTGAGCTCATATGGGGGGACTGGGTGTGGGATGTGCTATGTCTTTTAGAAGTTTATGACCAACTTTCAGGATATCTTCGCCCCTGGAAGTCCCAGGTGGGAGATATTGATGTCGTGTTCCTATCACGATTTTACCTTTCTATAGGGATGAAACATGGCATGGATAGCATCATCCATCTGACGATATTAAGTTGGAGGTGTTCGGACAGCCTTATGGTGATGTGAGTGAATGCATTATGTTTGTTGCTTTGCTGCGATGCGGAAAATATATCTCCCATAAATATCTGATTGATGCAAACCCTAATATTCATCACTGACCACTGACTGCAGAGAGTCTGAGATAATTCCTTTAAACAGAGGAAGCCCCTGTACTTCTACGCTCCTGCGTATATGAATCTTAGACTTTTTGGCTGGATCTCAGAGAGATCCCTTGTTGTAATTACCTGTTCATGGCAGGAGGTCATACTTCAATGGAGGTTGAAGTGTTAGCTCTTTTTCCCTTTCCCAGTTATAATTAATCTCATATGTTCAATGTGCGGGTGAAATGTTCCCTCTCTGGATAAGTCTCTATAGATTTTTCAATTTTTCTCTGTGACACTGATAAATAACTTTCTTCATTACTCAATTCTGGAAATAAAATAACATTCTTTGTATTGAATAATTCAAGTTAAAAGAAACCATTACCATGAATTATTTAATGCTACTAAGATTGATTTAGCTGGCCAATCTTGAAACTAAAGGATTGTTTTACCAACTATCATATTTGTTTCTCATTTGAATATGCTTAAAGAAAATTTCCATTGTTGAACACCATTTTAATTTTTTTTAGACATTTTAATAATGGTCGGAGACATAGATTTAAAAGATAATATTCTGTCTGCCTGTTATCACCACTAGAGGGAGCTTACAAGCTAATTGCATAATTGAATACAATAATTAGATGCTATACAGTAAGCCTCTTCTTGTGGCAGTTGCAGACAGCAAATCAGATATGCACTCGCTTCTATGTGCCTTTGGGATGAAACATCTATAGGATGGAATCTGTCAGTAGGATCAACTCTCCTAAGCCATCTATATGGGCATGCAGGTCATAGAAAGTTGAATAAAATGATACCTTGATATTTGCTATCTGATGTCTTATTCCAGAAAAATCCACGTTTATCTTAATATGTAAATGAGCTATTAAGATCTATGGGTCGAACATAGATTTGCCCTAAAATATTCCTCCATAGCTTATTTTATACGAAAAGGGGCATTAGCAGTATGAGACATGTAATGACTGTCAATCTGCTCTCCTGATCTCACTGCAGAGCTGTGTGTGATTACAACTAACACAGTACAGCAGAGCTGATCTTTATCTCATTACAAACACATCTGCAGCTGCAGCTCTCCTCCAATAGTACTGTCAGCTCTGCTGCAGAGCTGGACATGATTATAGTTCATACTTCTTCCATCTCACAGGCAGCCATTGTGGTCGGAGGGGAGTACATTTGAGCTGACTGCAGGAGAGGAGAGGTGGAACTGCATATGTGTTTGTAATGAGACAAACTTCAGCTCTGCTGAACTGTGTTATCATCACAATCAGCTCTGTAGTGAGATCAGGAGAGCAGACTGTCAGTCATTACATGTCTCACACCGGTAATGCCCCCTTTAATTTAAAATAAGCTCTGAAGGCAGATACTCAGGGAGATTTGTGTCCGGCCCATAGATCTTACCAGCTCACTTACATACACTGTGTGCAGAATTATTAGGCAAGTTGTATTTTAGAGGATTATTTTTATTATTGATCAACAACTATGTTCTCAATCAACCCTAAAGACTCATAAATATCCAAGCTTAATATTTTTGGAAGTTGGAGTGTTTTTTTTTTAGATTTGGCTATTTTAGGAGAATATCTGTTTGTGCAGGTAACTATTACTGTTCAGAATTATTAGGCAACTTAATAAAAACCAACTATAATCCCATCTCACTTGTTTATTTTCACCAGATAAACCAACATCAGTGCACAAAATTTAGAAATAAACATTTCTGACATGCAAAAACAAAAACCCAAAAAATTAGTGATCAATATAGCCACCTTTCTTTATGATGACACTCAACAGCCTTCCATCCATAGATTCTGTCAGTTGCTTGATCTGTTTTCGATCAACATTGCGTGCAGCAGCCACCACAGCCTCCCACACACTGTTCCGAGAGGTGTACTGTTTTCCCTCCCTGTAGATCTCACATTTTATGATGGACCACAGGTTCTCTATGGGGTTCAGATCAGGTGAACAAGGGGGCCATGTCATTATTTTTTTTTCTTTTAGACCTTTACTGGCCAGCCACGCTGTGCAGTAGTTGGATGCATGTGATGGAGCATTGTCCTGCATGAAAATTATGTTTTTCTTGAACGATACCGACTTCTTCCTGTACCACTGCTAGAAGAAGTTGTCTTCCAGAAACTGGCAGTAGGTCTGGGAGTTGAGCTTCACTCCATCTTCAACCCGAAAAGGTCCCACAAGTTCATCTTTGATGATACCAGCCCATGCCAGTACCCCACCTCCACCTTGCTGGCGTCTGAGTCGGAGTGGAGCTCTCTGCCCTTTATTGGTCCAGCCTCTGTCCCATCCATCTGGCCCATCAAGAGTCACCCTCATTTCATCAGTCTATAAAACCTTTGAAAAATCAGTCTTAAGATATTTCTTGTCCCATTCTTGACGTTTTATCTTATGTTTCTTGTTTAAAGGTGGTCGTTTTTCAGCCTTCCTTACCTTGGCCATGTCCCTGAGTATCGCACACCTTGTGCTTTTTGATACTCCAGTACTCCATGGCATCTTGGCAGCTTCACGCTTGATTTTCCTCAATTCATGGGCAGTTATTTTGCGCCTTTTTTGGCCAACACGCTTCTTGCGACCCTGTTGGCTATTTGCCATGAAACGCTTGATTGTTCGGTGATCACGCTTCAAAAGTTTGGAAATTTCAAGACTGCTGCATCCCTCTGCAAGACATCTCACAATTTTGGACTTTTCAGAGCCCGTCAAATCTCTCCTCTGACTCATTTTGCCAAAGGAAAGGAAGTTGCCTAATAATTAAGCACACCTTATACAGGGTGTTAATGTCATTAGACAACACTCCTCCTCATTACCGAGATGCACATCACCAGATTTACTTAATTGGTAGTTGGCTCTCAAGCCTATCCAGCTTGGAGTAGGACAACATGTATAAAAAGTATCGAAGTGATCAAAATACGCATTTGCCTAATAATTCTGCACGTGGTGTATAAGAGAAATGTGGAATAAGACATCAGATCGCAGATATCAAGGTATCATTTTCAACTTCCTATGACTGCATGTCCATATAGGCGGCTTAGGAGGGTTGATCCTACTGAAAGATTCCCTTTAAGTCTGTCTTTTGTATTCATTTCTTGCTGTTGTCAAAATCTCCACAAGGATCTTGAAAATCACTAGGAATTGAAGTAAATCTATCTACACATGTAATAGAACTTTCCCTCAAATAAGTCTTTACATTCTGAAAACTTCTTGTATTAATGGAAAATAAACTAGCTGTGGTTTAGTCCATCTTTACCATCTACAGCAGAAATAACACAATGAATAATTCAGTATAGAGGCAGCACAACTATTAGCGGACTTATATATAATGTATTGTAGACCTCCGTGCATGTTAAAGACCTCAATGGATGTTAAAGGGAGCATACTTTAATATTTCTTCTTTTCCCTGCATCTCCAATCCCAGACATCAGCTGAGACATATTTACACATAAATATGTACAAATCTCTGCTGATGGCAAAATCACTTCCCATTCTAGTATATAGAGTCATAGAGTAGATGCATGACTTTGCTTGCAGTGCCCACTAGTGTACATGTCACAGTACAAGGAAAGTGTAAAACAATTTAAATTCCTTCCTTTCCTTCTTTCTCTTCTTTCTGTATTTTATGGCTGCTGTTCCAGAGATGGGAGCAGAAATGCTACTTTGGTAAAATATTGTATGGATATTTCTACCTGTAGTGTGGCACCCTGCTGTTCACAGGTACCACAGGACCCAAAAGGGTACATGGACGGACTTCTCCACAAGAGGCCCTCACTACAAACAGACACCTCCACCCTTCCACCTCATACCACCAGAGGGAGCCCTGTTAGGGATATATATATGGAGGGTGGAGCCAGGCAGTCAGTGAGTCTCTCAGTCTGAGGGAGAGTGTGCTGCCACTGAGAGCAGTGAAGACACAGCACGTGTGCTGCTGTATTGAGGGCCCCGAGTGTGGCCGGAGGCAAAGAGGAGAGGAGAGAGGAGTTGAGGGGGCAGAGGCAGGGCTGTATTTGCCCTTAGGCACTTGTAGGCACGTGCCTAGGGCGCCGGAATTCGGGGAGGGCGGCGCCTGAGCATGTTTTTTTTTTTTGGTGTTTTTTTCTCTTGGGTTTGTGCCCCGAGCCGGCCGGGTGGCTCCGCCCCCCCCCCCCCCCCGCTGCGGCACATACTGGCAGACAGTGGCGGGGGGGCCCCGGACCACTCCCCCAGCAGCGGCGCACGGCCGCTGCTTCTTCTGAGGCCGGGCCAGCACTGCAGCAGTTAACTTCCCTGTGTGCTGGCCCGGCCGTGTCACTGCTAGGAGACACGGCCCTGTACGCGGCCATGTCTCCTAGCTGTGACGTCACGCAGTGAGCGCCCTGCACTGCTACTTACCACCAGAAAGGACTGGAGCCGAGCCGGGGGATGGTGAGTCTGTGTGTCTGTGAGTGTGTGTATGAGAGAGTGTGTGTATGAGAGAGTGTGTGTATGTGTGATTGAGTGTCTGTGTGTGTGTGTGTGCAGATATCATTGTGTGATGTCTGTTTATATGTATTTTTGTGTTTCAAATGTGTTTATGCGTGTATGTATATGTCTGTATATGTTTATGTGTGCGTGCGGCCTCCCGCTGTCTCTGGGGGGGCACCGTGCGACCTCCCGCTGTGTATAGATGGCGCTGTGCGGCCTCCTGCTGTGTATAGATGGTGCTGTGCGGCCTCCTGCTGTGTATAGATGGCGCTGTGCAACCTCCTGCTGTGTATAGATGGCGCTGTGCGGCCTCCTGCTGTGTATAGTTGGCGCTGTGCGGCCTCCTGCTGTGTATAGATGGCGCTGTGCGGCCTCCCGCTGTGTATAGATGGCGCTGTGTGGCCTCCCGCTGTGTATAGATGGTGCTGTGCGGCCTCCTGCTGTGTATAGATGGCGCTGTGCGGCCTCCTGCTGTGTATAGATGGCGCTGTGTGGCCTCCTGCTGTGTATAGATGGCGCTGTGCGGCCTCCTGCTGTGTATAGATGGTGCTGTGCGGCCTCCCGCTGTGTATAGATGGCGCTGTGCGGCCTCCCGCTGTGTATAGATGGTGCTGTGCGGCCTCCTGCTGTGTATAGATGGCGCTGTGCGGCCTCCTGCTGTGTATAGATGGCGCTGTGCGGCCTCCTGCTGTGTATAGATGGCGCTGTGTGGCCTCCTGCTGTGTATAGATGGTGCTTTGCGGCCTCCTGCTGTGTATAGATGGCGCTGTGCGGCCTCCTTCTGCTGATTATAGGTGGCGCTATGCGGCCTCCTGCTGTGTATAGATGGCGCTGTGCGGCCTCCCGCTGTGTATAGATGGCTATGTGCGGCCTCCCGCTGTGTATAGATGGCTACGTGCGGCCTCCTGCTGTGTATAGATGGCTCCGTGCGGCCTCCTGCTGTGTATAGATGGCGCTGTGCGGCCTCCTGCTGTGTATAGATGGCTACGTGCGGCCTCCTGCTGTGTATAGATGGCTATGTGCGGCCTCCCGCTGTGTATAGATGGCTACATGCGGCCTCCTGCTTTGTATAGATGGCGCCGTGCGGCCTCCCGCTGTGTATAGATGGCGCCGTGCGGCCTCCCGCCATGTATAGATGGCGCCGTGCGGCCTCCCGCCGTGTATAGATGGCTACGTGTGCTCAATATTGAGTCATACAATTAATGTAAGGCTATGTGCCCACGATGCAGAAATGCTTTGGATTTTTTTTGAGCGTTTCTGCATCTCCCTGGCAGAAAAAACGCATGCGGATTTTACATGCGTTTTTCCTGCCAGGGACATGCGGATGTGAAGCGTTCTTCACTTGCAATTCCGCATGTGGGTTGACAAGCGATTTTGAGCATCACTTGGAAAGTGCTTGACAACTTGGTCACACTATATAAATCCATGCAACCGGCATGGATTTATATAGTGTGACCGTAAAAGAATGGTAAAAAATAAAAAATAAATATATAATTACCTTCTGATGGCCTGCCAACGTCAGCGGTCGCGTGACCCGTCACATGACTAAATGATGTCACGGCAGATCATTTTCAGACCATCGTGAGCTGGCGGCAAGCCAGGACGCATCGGATAAAGACACCGGGGGCCATCAGAAGGTAAGTATGATATTTATTTTTTATGTTATTCTTTTTTTTTACAGGTACTATGGTACCCGGGTCCGGAGGAGAGTCTCCTCTTCTCCAAACCCGGGTACCATCCGCACATTGAAACGCATGGATTCTGCATGTACAGATTCAGTGATGCGGATTACATGCGTTCCAATGCAAGTCAATGGCGGCGAAAACGCCGAGCTTCCGCAAAATAATTGGTAGTGCTGTGTATTTTTCCACAATGATAATCCGCAACGGAAATTTCCGCAGCATGTGCACAGCACATGCGGATTATCATTGGGGAACATGGCAGACCTTCTACCAAGCGTTTTTTAAGCGTTTCTGCAGCGGAATTGCTTAAAAAACGCATAGTGGGTACACAGCCTAAAAAAATTATTATAATTAATATTGTGCCAAATTAATTTCACGTGAACTATCACATGCTCTATCACAGGGGATCATGTGACATGTGATACATCAGGTGTGTGTGTGTGTGTGTGTGTGTGTGTGGGGTGAGGCCCATATGCAATGCTGCAGTGCCTGCTGCAGCCCTGTGGTCTGTGTGGAACGCTCCCACCGCCCCCACACCCATATACAATGCTGCAGCCCTGTGGTCTGTGTGGGCCGCTCCCACCCCCCCACACCCATATACAATGCTGCAGCCCTGTGGTCTGTGTGGGCCGCTCCCACCCCCCCCACCCCCATATACAATGCTGCAGCCCTGTGGTCTGTGTGGGCCGCTCCCATCCCCCCCACCCCCATATGCAATGCTGCAGCCCTGTGGTCTGTGTGGGCCGCTCCCATCCCCCCCACCCCAACCTTTTATATGTGCTACATGGAATGGGGGGGGGGAGCTACATGAAACTTCTAGAAACGGCCGTGATGGGGGGTAGATATTAGATGCGAGGGGGGCACGACGTGGGGGGGACGTGACGCGGGGTGAGGGTGGGTGTGACGGGGGGGGGCGACCACTGACAGTGCCTAGGGCAGCAGAAACTCCAAATACGGCCCTGGGCAGAGGAGCATCATAGGCTCACCCCAAGACACAAACCGGACACCGGGTCCGCGCCTACAGGGTCCTTTATACCAAGTAGGGATCACCGGCATATCAGGGGTACTACAAGTCCTTGGCGACCTGAAGCTAAACCCTTGACAGGACTAGGAACCACGAAGGCCCCAGCGTCCAGGGATAGTGGTTGCCCGAAAAAGGTTCTACTACCAAGCGACAGGTGAAGGAACAGCACGACACAGAAGCTAGGCCCAGTTGCAGGCTGGCCAGGAGCTTAGAGAGAGGGAGACACGGACCAGGAGGCCTTATACCCGCTCACTGGGGAGAAGTCCTGAAGTGCACCCTTCCTACCGAATACCCTGGACCGTACCTGACATCCGCACCAGTAAAGGTACTGAAGTGAATCCCCTGTCTCTGTCAGTTACTCCTGCTGCGCCATCTCTCCTGCACTACAAGCCCCAGCATCACCACCATCTGCACCTACACTGCCCCGGGGGCCCGCTCCACCTGTGGGGAGCAGAAACATCCCAGCTGCCATCCCATCACCCCCCGGAGGTCTGTAGCAGCGCCGGTAACCATTACCGGAAACCACAGGTGGCGTCACGAGACAAACTGTACACTAAAACCCTTTTTAAAGAGAGACCCATAGTACGGGCCCGGGAGCCGACTGCCGTGACCTCCTAAACAAGGTAAAAGGCCCGGGTATCGAGTCCCCTATATTCCCCCTGGGTGACACAGTAGCAATTAAGAATCATGGACTTTTCAAGTATTTTTAAAACATTTCCATTGAATGATGGCATTTACCAATTGCTGATCACAAAATTAGAAACACTTGGCTGCTTTCTTCTCAAACCAGGTTGTATCTAGTATGGCAGATAAGCTCGACTGAAGTGAAAGGTGATATATGACACAAAATCTGTAGACAAATGTCATCCTGTTCTTGGAAGAAAGCAGCCATGTTTTTCCAATCTGGGACTTATCCATTAAATAAAATCATTATAGTACCTTAGTCACAGCATATGTTTTGGTCATGTGTATGTAGTAGTGGGGAAGGAAGTAGCTTCCCTCTGGCACTAAAAGGTTTAAAGAGTATGTTCCCGACAGTTAGATCTCTCTGGGCCGCAGTTAGGTCCAGTTAAGGGGTTAGCTGTGATAATCCAGCCCAGCAGAAGGAGAGGGAACTCAGTGTTTTGGTTGAACACAGGACGTGAATAAATGTTTTGTTCCTGATATGTTTCATTGTAGGCTGTAGTATTGGTAACCAGCCACAAGATGCCACTGTCTAGAATGCAGATGGCAGGTTAAATTTGCCAGTAATATTGCAGGTATTTAGGACAGTGAGGGAGTTAACTGTGTGTGAGGACAGCCCATAGAAGGTGGGCACCTTAGGAAACCTCTGGTTAGTTTCCAGTAACAGAAAGTGATTAGTTTAGTGAGATATAGTACCTGGGACAGGACAGGCAGCCTCGGTATATTGGCCGCTAAGCAGACGCGAGCCCCATATCCCCGACAGTGGATCACCAAGGAGAAAAATCTCTCCACAAGAGTCCCCTTAGCTGGCCTGGGAAACTCAACAGAGTCATTGAGGACCCGGGGGCACATTCTGTCTGCAGGCTGCAGAAGAAGTCAGGACTCAAACCTAGGATGTGGGGAGAACTAGGATCCGGATATGCTGTTATTGGTGAGGAAGATTCTCTATGGCTAGAGAACAGAGCAACAGAGATGCTTCACATAAATTGGGAACCATGGCTGAAGTTGTGTCAAGTAGCAGTGGGAAAGATGACAACCCGTTGGGCCTTATCCATTATATCTGCCTGTAAATATTGTACATATTCCTATTCCTCAAGTAAAGTCCCAGTTATTGTTATGAATCTCGTGTCCTCTGAATTTATTGTTGTCCTGGTTCCAGAAGAGAATGCCTGGAGACAGATGCGACCGGCTGGTCAGAAGTAAGTGGAAAGCACCACATCCACTGCACCACATCAGACGGAGGACAAACTTTGTCTGTAGGGTGCCAGAGCGAGCAGGGGATACAGTTCGCCCACAACTACCTCGCTGGGGCACCTTACATGTAGACCCTTCTCAACAGTTATGTATAAGTCCAGCCGGCACTTTGTTGTCTGAATGGTGTTCGCATCTGGGGCGGCAGCTCTGCATTAACAAGATTCTTAAAAGCTGTGATACTATTGTCCGACACTTAATAAAGAATTATATGAGATTAGAAAAACATGGCGGCTTTCTTTAATCAGCAGTGTCATTCTTCTCCAAAGAAGCTGGTATTACAGCCTAACCAGAGGCGTTGCTGGAGGTTCAGCTGGGGGAAGAGCGAAACATCTGAGTGGGCCCCATCCTGATTACAACTATGGTGGCACCTTATACTTGTGGGTATAGGGGAACCTCAACAGATGACCCTGCTGCATATGAAAAAAAATCTCTACACAAAGACCAACACTGATATTATATAGTGACTATATAGTAGTAGATACCTGTGCTGCAGAACATATAAGAGTTTACAGTACAGTTATAGATGGTGACTTACAGCTGACATTCTTTCTGGTGGAGTCATTTACTTTTCCCGTCTTTTCCATCTGGTCCAGACCGACCTGACGACTCTTCCAACAACGACTCGTCTGCAGAGATTACAACAAAGAAACATTTGACTTCTCACATTTCCAGCACCGTCCCCATCTATTCCCAACCTACACAAACGCCGCATCCTGCTGATACCCCAATAGTGAATCGCTGCTGCCTTATATGTCTCCATTAATGCACCTGCTGTGTGGTACAAAAACAGCGCTCCTCTTACAATGAGCTTGGCGATGAAGGAAGAACATCTCCAACATCAAATCCAGAAGCACCAACTTATTTAATAAGACATTGGTTAAGATCTGGTTGAATCAAAACAGGGCATAGGCAAAACACTGTTTTATAACAGAAATGACCTGGATTGCCTCTGGTTTACAGTTAAGCCCCTTTCTTAGTATAATCAGTAATAGGTTTGTTTATTTCTGAAAAATCTTTAATACAGTAATTAGCGAAACCAAGAAAGTGTTATAGGGTCAATAAAATTTTTCGATTGACCTGACCTAATGACCTGAACTTTGGAGGATTCCATTCAAAATATCATTACCTGACAATATAAACCCAAGACAATTGCTCTTATGTACCAAAAGAAAACCCACATTGCTCAATTTTGGCAAAAATATGATATTCTTTCTAATTTTGAGGAACTGAATGAACATGGGTCACAAGAGAGTAGAAAAAAAGTCAAAATATTGGCCAAGTGAACAACAGTAAAATGTCCAATCTACTCTCTAAAATATCATTAACAAATTTTTGAAACATTGCAGATCAATTGGAAAATCATAGCCTGTGTGAAGAGGAAATTTATCATATTCAGGGACAGAAAATACCTTGGAAAAATAATTAACAGACTTTAAGTCAGTATCATATCGCAAAAACTCAGCACAATATTCTTCAGCGGGCAGTTTTGCTTTAACATAAGGACAAGATATGACTCTACACCACTGCATTTCGATTTGGTCATGTAACAAACCTACTGTGGTAAAAAAAAAGATCCAATCCACCAAAGATTACTCAGAATAATACAAAGCCAAAGAGAAGGTCCAAGCTTGTGACGCGCCCCTGGGCCTTCTGTGTCGTGCGGCATCGCGTACACGGAGGCTTACCCGGAGCCGGATCAGATGGGGGTAGTAGTCTTGTGGCGGTGACCCGGTCCGTGCCCAGGGAGTCAGACTAAGTGGCGGTAAAATAGCAGTGGATGTTGGATGACTACGCCACCCGTTGAATGCAGCTTTGGAGCTGCCGCTGCAGGGCAGACCGCTGAGGCCGGTGGAAGGATGGTGCAGCGGGGATGGTATAACCCCCAACGGGAGGGGTATGGCCTCAGGGCAGCCGACGTGGATGATGGGGGTAGCAGGAACCACTCAGAGACGATGTGTGTAGTTCAGGGTCTTTACTGGTGACAAAGATAGACCCTCCCGGAGTACTTGCTAGCGATCGGGGCCTGGTCAGTCCTTGAGCAGATGGGATCTCCCCTGGCCAGGCGGAGTTGTAGGCCTTCCCAGCTAACTGTACTCTTCTGGCTACCTTGCTAGAGGCGGGTAAAAGTAGCCCACGTCCCTGAGTGTACCGTGTGGTGCTCACCCGTATGGCCGGTGACTCGGGGCCTTCTAATGGCTTCCGCTCCACGATGGCGGTGCTGGTCCCACGCGTGTGACCGTGCCTTCGGGTTTCTGGGCCAGAGGACCTGCAATCCCCTGCCGGTCGGTTTCTGCTGCTGGGTAAGGATTAGTCCCCACAGCCTCGGACTCCGGGTCCGGTGATAACTTCTCAGTCAGGGCGAGCTCTGCAGCTGCCAGCCCCTGACTCCTTGTAGCACTGCTCCCACAGAGCTCCTGTTGTTTCTTCCTATGCTGCTTCTCTTCTCTACTCTTGTTCTCTCCTAACCCTGCCTCAGCCCCAGGTTTATATAGGGGAAGTTCTTCCCCTCCCATGACTGGGCAGGAGGTGTGGCATGCATAAGATCCCTGACCAAGAGACCTCCCACCTGCTCTCAGACATAATATTGCTATTATTGTGGAGACCAGACCCCTGGGGTGCCACATTCCCCCCTAGTGAAATTTAGTACTCCGGGACTAAACATATTTTTAAACATAACAAGGTATAAACAATAATAGTACAATAAGAAAAACATATAAAGATGGTCACGGCGTGTCCGCAACCGGGTGCAGTTTTGAAGAAAAGCAAGGTGTCCATTTCACCAAAACAGGGAGACGTAACCAGGTAGGGGTCTGTCCTGCCCCGAGTCCTTAACAGTCTTTTAGTCCATCCTGGGTTACGCTCCACTAACTGTACAAAGGATTCCCGGTAAATCCACCAAGGACTCCTATAAATTACTAGAAACACATAATTATTTACAGGATATGGCCGCTCTCAGTCCTCGGCCAGTGGGGATAAGGATTGGCTGCTCACAGTCCTCAGCCTGGTAAGGGATAGGGGATGGCTGCTCACAGTCCTCAGCCTGGTAAGGGATAGGGACACACGGGGAACAATTCACTAATCCCAACGGGGACCATATTTTAATTAGCAGCAGTCCTTGTACCCTTACGGGTAACTATTTACAGCTCTTTATTCACGCTACTTCCCTTCAGTAGCTATGTCCTCTTTGTGCTCCCTCCTGAGGGTAGTCCTCAGACCCGTCCGGGTCCTCTTGGCTTTCCTCGTATTGGTAGTACTGCAGCTCCTCCTCGGTTAGCTGGGTTAGTATCTCTGCGACAGTCCTCCTCCCAGGTGGCCAGGACTTTACCTCCCTTTGGGCTGCCCCGGTTAATTGGGCCACCAGGATGCTCACTTTTTGCTCCTCTGTGAGGGGGTACACCTGGAAGAGGCTATCCAGCTTTTCTCTAAAGTCATGCAGGGTATGTGACTCCCCTGAGTACTGGGGCAGCCAGGCTGCCCCCGGGATATAGGGCATGGTGAAAGGCATGACCGCAACAGCGGTGGCGCTGGCAGGGGTTGAAGCGGTGAAGCTCTCCTCCGTATCCGGCATCCTTCTCCCCCCTAGTGGACCGTGGCCTACCTTGCGATGATCCTCTTCCGTAGGCCGCGGCTCCGCAGTGGATCGTCAGGGTTGAGGACCTTCCGTCGCGCTCCTGTGACGTCGGCGTCTGCTGGGCTCCTTCCAGGACCTTACGCAACGTCCGGACGTGAGGCGGGGCTTCAGTTCTCGCGCGCTTTCGGAGTCCACGCCCCTCTTCTTCCCGCGCGGCGTCTTCAAGATGGCGTCCAACGGCGGGAAAACTCCACGGATGGCGGGAAGAAGGCAGAAGATGGCGCCGGATGGCGGGAAAACTCCACCGATGGCGGGAAGGAAGCGGAAGATGGCGCCGGATGGCGGGAATCTTCACCACAGGTAAGTTTGAACAGTCTTTTTCAGGCACTCAGTACCCGGTGGTTGCGGGCACGAGATCCTGCCGACTACGCCAAAAGTTGACGCGCCCCTGGGCCTTCTGTGTCGTGCGGCATCGCGTACACGGAGGCTTACCCGGAGCCGGATCAGATGGGGGTAGTAGTCTTGTGGCGGTGACCCGGTCCGTGCCCAGGGAGTCAGACTAAGTGGCGGTAAAATAGCAGTGGATGTTGGATGACTACGCCACCCGTTGAATGCAGCTTTGGAGCTGCCGCTGCAGGGCAGACCGCTGAGGCCGGTGGAAGGATGGTGCAGCGGGGATGGTATAACCCCCAACGGGAGGGGTATGGCCTCAGGGCAGCCGACGTGGATGATGGGGGTAGCAGGAACCACTCAGAGACGATGCGTGTAGTTCAGGGTCTTTACTGGTGACAAAGATAGACCCTCCCGGAGTACTTGCTAGCGATCGGGGCCTGGTCAGTCCTTGAGCAGATGGGATCTCCCCTGGCCAGGCGGAGTTGTAGGCCTTCCCAGCTAACTGTACTCTTCTGGCTACCTTGCTAGAGGCGGGTAAAAGTAGCCCACGTCCCTGAGTGTACCGTGTGGTGCTCACCCGTATGGCCGGTGACTCGGGGCCTTCTAATGGCTTCCGCTCCACGATGGCGGTGCTGGTCCCACGCGTGTGACCGTGCCTTCGGGTTTCTGGGCCAGAGGACCTGCAATCCCCTGCCGGTCGGTTTCTGCTGCTGGGTAAGGATTAGTCCCCACAGCCTCGGACTCCGGGTCCGGTGATAACTTCTCAGTCAGGGCGAGCTCTGCAGCTGCCAGCCCCTGACTCCTTGTAGCACTGCTCCCACAGAGCTCCTGTTGTTTCTTCCTATGCTGCTTCTCTTCTCTACTCTTGTTCTCTCCTAACCCTGCCTCAGCCCCAGGTTTATATAGGGGAAGTTCTTCCCCTCCCATGACTGGGCAGGAGGTGTGGCATGCATAAGATCCCTGACCAAGAGACCTCCCACCTGCTCTCAGACATAATATTGCTATTATTATGGAGACCAGACCCCTGGGGTGCCACATTTGCGGACCAACTGCCGATATGGAGATAATGAGGCACACTCTCTATTGCTCAGAGACCAATCCTGCTCCTGGCAAGCGCTGATATTGTGGGGCGCAGGCGCACTTGTATATGTCCGGCCACCTGCGCAGTGAGGCTGTGTGTGATTACCAGCTTCACAGCACATGCGCGGGGAACATAGCGCATCATAGCGCATGCGCAGTGAAGCTGGTAATCACACAGCCTCACTGCACCAATTTTAATGAAAACAGCTTGTTAGTGATGAACATTGTATCACTAACAACGCTATGGGGGCAGTGGACATAGCAACTAGGACGTGACAGGTTCCCTTTAACAAACAGGTAATCCCCGCGTGTGTTGCATCTGTCTAACAGCAGATGCAACACTATCTATATAGACCCTATAGGGCCTGAACAGTTGTGTACTTAGCTTAATGGCTCCTTCTTCACTTTTTGTCCTCGTTTGGTCATGCAGGGATCCATCAGGGAATTCCTTCAATCAGGACAAGAAAAGGAGACTATAAGCCGTACTGCAATGAGAATAACAGCTCACAGGACCAGGCAATATGCCACCACGTAGTCATATATATGAGCCCCCACAAAGCCCCCTACATACAATATGAGCCCCCACACAGCCCCCCCATATTACAGTATGAACCTTCACACAGCCCCCTACATATAGTATGAGCCCCCCATAGCCCTGTACATACAGTAGGAGCCCACATACAGCCCCCTACATACAGTATGAGCCCCCCATAGCCCTGTACATACAGTATGAGTCCACACACAGCCCCCTACATACAGTATGAGTCCACACACAGGCCCCTACATACAGTATGAGCCCCTACATAGCTACCTAAATACGGTAAGAGCTCTCACACAGCCCCAAAGATACAGTATGAGCTCCCACATAGCTCCCTTTATACAGTATAAATCCACACATAGCCTCCTACATACAATATGACACCACACAGTCCCCCAATATACAGTATGAGCCTCCACATAGCCCCCTATATACAGTATGAGCCTCCATGTACAGTATGAGTCCACACACAGCACCCAATATACAGTATGAGCCCTTATATAGCCCCCAATATACAGTATGAGCCTCTACATAGCTACAGTAAGAACCCTC
This sequence comes from Phyllobates terribilis, assembly GCF_046119375.1. NCBI lineage: Eukaryota > Metazoa > Chordata > Amphibia > Anura > Dendrobatidae > Phyllobates > Phyllobates terribilis. The sequence goes on along the minus strand of NW_027362764.1, from coordinate 107,105,348 downwards.
ACACAGCCACATAGATACAGTATGAGCAACCACATAACTCCCTTTATACAGTATGGATCCACACAAAGTCCCCTACATACAATGACACCACACAGTCCCCCAATATACAGTATGAGCCCCCACTTAGCCCCCTACATACAGTATGAGCCCCTACATACAACATGAGCCCACATACAGCCATATACATAGAGTATGAGTCTTCACATAGCTCCCAATATATAGTATGAGCCCCCACATAGCTCCTTGCAGTCCCCAAACCAACAGGATAACATTAATCTGTAGCCTCCAAGATAATATACTATGCAGCGACAAGCAGCCCCCACGGTCACATACCCTGCGGCCCCCCCATGGTCACACACCCTGTAGCCCCCCATGGTCCCATAACCTGCAGCCCCCTATGGTCCCATACCCTGTGGCCCCCCATGGTCCCATACCCTGCGGCCCCCCCATGGTCAAATACCCTGCTGCCTACCATGGTCACATACCCTGCTGTCCCCCCATGGTCACATGCCCTGCGGCTCCCCCTCCATGGTCACATACCCTGCTGCCCCCCATGGTTACATACCCTGCTGCCCCCCCATGGTCACATGCCCTGCGGCTCCCCCTCCATGGTCACATACCCGGTGGCCCCCCCATGGTCACATACCCTGCTGCTCCCCATGGTCATATGATCTGCTGCCCCCATGGTCACATGCCCTGTGGCTCCACCTCCATGGTCACATACCCTGGGCCCCCCATGGTCACATACCCTGCTTCCCCCCATGGTCACATACTCTGCAGCCCCCCATGGTCACATGCCCTGCGGCTCCCCCTCCATGGTCACATACCCTGTGGCCCCCCCATTGTCATATACCTTGCAGCCCCCCATGGTCACATACCCTGCTGCCCCTCATGGTCACATACCCTGCTGCCCCCATGGTCACATGCCCTGCGGCTCCCCCTCCATGGTCACATACCCTGTGGCCCCCCCATGGTCACATACCCTGCTGCTCCCCATGGTCATATGACCTGCTGCCCCCCATGGTCACATACACTGTGCCCCCCAATGGGATTATACCTTGCGGCCCCCCCATGGTCACATACCCTGCAGTCCACAGGGTGACATGCCCAAGTCACTCTCTCACAGAACAGGAAGCAGCTAATTGCTTCTTACCATCACCAGGAACTGCCAGCAGGAGGGAACAGGAAGTATTGAAAGACAGCACTGAGCACAAGATGAGAAGGGAGGCGGAGCCTGCTCCGAGCACCACAGGAGCTGTAGTGCAGGAACAGACAGCCGGGAAGATCAGATGCTCTGCGCGTGAGTACAGCAGACGTGGGCACACAGAGTGTGCTGCGTGTTTGCGTCTGCTGCATTGTCCTGCGGGCCACACACCTTACATTATAATGAGGGCAATCTGGCAATGGGCCCCCCGAGCTTCGGGCCCCGGGTGGTAGCCCAGATTGCCCTCATAATAATCCACCTATGGTTTCCATGATTAGGCTTGGCGCTGGTTGCTGTGTTCAACAAAGTCAAAGGAGATACTTTGTTTTTGCCCTTAGCCCTTAGGCACCAGTTGGTTGCAAATGCAACCCGTGGGCTCCTGCAGTGGAGTTGTTGGAGCAAGCTGAGGGAAAATCTGAAACAATCCATGGTGAATCAGTAACAAGAGAAAATAGTTTCCAAAATTACAGAAGGGTGGCTGATTCAAAGTCCAGGAGGTTGGGCACAGTAAACTGGCAAAGAATGGTCAGGTAGACCATGTTCAAACCAGGGGTTAAATCTGAAAAATGGTCAGAGAAGAAGCTGGATCAGAACATTAATATAAAGTCCAATCATGTGTATGTGACCCCTGCCCTGTTTGGTTACACGCTGACCGTGCTACATTCACTGCTTAGGATATTGATTGTATTCATTGACTTCAGCGGTCACATATGGATGGTTGGCATGTCATCGCTAGAAAGTAAATAAAGACTGGCAGGGACCTGCGGCAGCTCCAGAGACGTGAGGTTATTTCATTATTTTGTACCATTTCTTCCTGATTGGCAAGTTTTTTTAACAGCCTTTAATTTTCTACAAAAATAAGGTGCAGAGAATTGCTCACTCATTGCTCAGCTGCCGAAGTCCCACGGGTTAAAAGGCTGTTGAAATGCCAGGAGAGAAACAATAGGAGGGTCATCTGCGCTGCTGATCGAGATCCAAAAGAATAGTCCAGGATACAAAGTAGACTTCATGTGGTTTTATTATTGCGGTTTCGAAGTCTTCAGATCTCTTCATCAGGATATAACCACATACCTGGTATGTATGTATATAATATATAGGTGTGTGTTGAAACAAGGGGGTTGTGGAACTTCTCACAATGGGTGCCAGGCCTCCAGACAAACATCCAATTTGTTCCATAATATAGATCATAAAGAAGGCAGCACGCTAGTCAAAAAAGTAAAGTTGAAAAAAGTAGATTTTATTAAGCCCATTTACTTTTTTTTGACTAGAGTGATGCCTTCTTTATGATCTATATATGGGTATGTGGTGAGTCCTGATGAAAAGGTCTGAAGACTTCGAAACGCATTGATAATAAAACCACATCAAGTCTACTTTATATCCTGGACCATGCTTTCAGATCTCTATCAGCAGCGCAGACGACTCCACCTATAGGTTTTCATATATTTGTCTATTGCTCAAAATAATGATAAAAAAAACAAACACTTTATTTTCAATCATACAGTATGTCCTTTTTTTTTTTCTTTTTTTTATAAGAAATAGACTTAGGCTATGTGCCCACGATGCAGAAATGAAGCAGAAAATTTCTGCAGCATTTCTGCATCTCCCTGGCAGAAAAAACGCATGCAGATTGTGCATGCGGATTGTACATGCGTTTTTCCTGCAGAATACATGCGGATCCACATGCGGATTCACATGCATTTCCGCATGCAGATTGACAAGCGCTTTCCAGGCGATAGCATCACTTGGAAAGTGCTTGACAACTAGGTCACACTGTATAAATCCATGCAAACAGCATGGATTTATACAGTGTGAACCGTAAAAATGAAAACAAATAAAGCTATACTCACCCCCGAGGCCCCGGTGTGGCTGCAGCGCTCGTTCCTCTCTGCTTCCTGGCTGCCGGCATATCGCGAGACAGAGTGGTGAAGGGCCTGCGGTCACATGACTGTGACGTCACCGCAGGTCCTCAAGCGATGTCGGCATTCAGAGAGAAGCCGCCGGACAGGTGAATATAAACTTTATTTGTTATTTTATTCTTTTTTTTACAGGTACAATGGTACCCAGGTCTGGATGAGAGTCTCCTCTCCTCCAGAACTGGGTACCATCCGCACATAGAGACGCATAGAAGCCGCTTGTAGAAATGTACAGTCGCGGTTTCTATGCGTCTCAATGCAAGTCAATGGCGGGAGTTCCGCTGCGCTTCCGCAAAATTAAATGACATGCTGCGGATTTTTGTACGCAGCATAAACGCTGCGGAAAAATCCGCAGCATGTGCATAGAACATGCGGAATCCCCTTGGGGACCATGGGGTGCAGATTACCTAGCGTTTAACAAGCGTTTATGCTGAGGAAATTCCGCAGCATAAACGCTTGAAAAACGCTACGTGGGCACCCAGCCTTATACTCTGTATAAAACCTTGGAAAGTATAAATAATTGAACTCACTGTAGAAAAAATAACACAAAGTTAATTATTTCTTAAAGTAATGGCATAGAAAAGGCTACTAACTGGCTGCAGCGGTCACGAGAGATAACAATGTGACATGACTGCTGAGAGACACAGCTGGGAGATAGCAGGAGTGACGCTGGTCCACGAGGTAAGTATGCACCTTTCATTATTTTATGTAGCAGACGGTAGCAAACAATAAGAGTTTCTACTAGTGATGAGCGAGCGTGCTCGTTTAACCCTTTCGCCGAGCACGCTCTGGGTGCTTTCCGAGTATCTTCGGCATGCTGGTATATTAAGTTTGAGTCCCTGTGCCTGCATGATTTCTGTCTGTTAGTCAGCCTCAACACATGCAGGGATTGCCTGCTTGTTAGGGAATCCTGACATGTGTTGAAGCTGACTAACAGTCATAAATCATGCAGATGCAGGGACTTAAACTTAATATACGAGCATGCCGAAGATAGTCGGAACGCACTCGAGTGTGCTCGGCGAAATGGTTAAACGAGCTCCTCACTCATCACTAGTTTTTTCAGTATTGGACAACGTCTTTAAGGATAATTTGCTTTATTTACAGTTTTAACTGTCTCACAAGAGGCAACAACTTGACTTGAGCTGAGGTAGATAGGTGGCATCTCCACCATAACCGGATCACCGGTAACAGGATGGTTCATAACATAATGTTGGGGTTCTAGTTACAACAGTCCATTCTTTTGGTAAGATTGTGTCGGACTCATTGTCAATCTTCTTACAGGAACATTTGTTTCATATCTCCTTAAAGTAATTACTCGCTAAAGATTTAAAGGGGTTATCTAGGAAATTCCACATCTGCCCATGTCCTGTTTCTGGTATTCTAGCTCTTCCCCGTTGAAATAAATGAGGCTTAACTGCAATACTCTGGACTCTTTTCCTGTAAGCATTTTACATGCATTATGGAATAGGACACATAATCCTCTTGCACGTCTCTGCACGCTTGTGTCATCATCATCATCATCATCATTCAAAAATCGGAGGTCATACTTTTCTAAGAATAACTGTAATATGTCGCTTTCTTAGAAAACGAGTATGCACGCTATGAACCCTGTTGTCTGACGCAGAAAGGATGATTCACACCGATCTTGATGCAGCTCATTAACTATGTCAAGAACTTCTCTTCACAAACTGACTACAGATACATAAAGAAATACAATATGATGGCTCAGGACAGATAACAATCGCCATTATCTATATCATTGTATGTAATATTAAGAATGAGGCCTATAAAGTAAACCCACATTCTCCCTATAGTCTCAATGCTGGGACTTATATCTGTCAAACATTTAAAGGGGTGGTCCAGCCAGATAAATGCTTGTTTGTTTGTTTGGAATACTAACTTTAAAATGTACCAGCTAGTACCACTAGTTTCATCAAATTTGTCCTAAAAATTCAATTTGCAGCGAATCGCAATATTGCAAAGCTTCCAATTGCCCAGAAATGATATGTGTAGCACTCTGAAGCAGGGGTCTCAAACACGCGTGCCGCCCCTGAGGCTGCTTCATGCAGTCCGCATTCACCGTAGATCCCTCGACGATTGTGGCCTGGTCCAGGAGTCGCCAACATCATTGCTTTATTTCAACTGAATGTGCATCCTTCGACGCAGATTCAACTGAAATGTATTGCTGCGCAGAGACAAGCTCTCTGCACCGCAATGCCAATGCCAGCCACCGGCCAATCAGAGGACAGCAGCTGGCATCGGTGTGCCGGCGCGGTGGCCTATGAGGTCACTGCCATGAGCCCGCACGTCAATGTCAGCTGCTGCCCTTTGATTGGCCGGTGGCTGGCATTGGCATTGCGGTGCAGAGAGCTTGTCTCTGCGCAGCAATACATTTCAGATGAATCTGCGTCGAAGGATGCACATGAAACTGAAATAAAGAGCTGATGTCAGCGGCTCATGGCACAGGCCTCGATCTTCAAGGGCTCTATAGTGCCTGCGGGCCGCATGTGCAGAAAGGACGCTGAGGGGACGGAGGGCAGGTGGGAAGAATCTTTTTTTTTTTCTTTAATGTGTATGTGAAGTACAGCACAATAGGGGACATATCTACAATATGTGGACCAGAATGGGACATTACTATAAGAAGGGGACCAGGATGGGGCATTACTATAAGAAGGGGACCAGGATGGGACATTACTATAAGAAGGGGACCAGGATGGGGCATTACTATAAGAAGGGGACCAGAATGGGACATTACTATAAGAAGGGGACCAGGATGGGGCATTACTATAAGAAGGGGACCAGGATGGGACATTACTATAAGAAGGGGACCAGGATGGGGCATTACTATAAGAAGGGGACCAGGATGGGGCATTACTATAAGAAGGGGACCAGAATGGGGCATTACTATAAGAAGGGGACCAGGATGGGATATTATTATAAGAAGGGGACCAGGATGGGGCATTACAATAAGAAGGGGACCAGAATGGGACATTACTATAAGAAGGGGACCAGGATGGGACATTACTATAAGAAGGGGACCAGGATGGGGCATTACTATAAGAAGGGGACCAAGATGGGGCATTACTATAAGAAGGGGACCAGGATGGGGCATTACTATAAGAAGGGGACCAGGATGGGGCATTACTATAAGAAGGGGACCAGGATGGGGCATTACTATAAGAAGGGGACCAGAATGGGACATTACTATAAGAAGGGGACCAGGATGGGGCATTACTATAAGAAGGGGACCAGGATGGGGCATTACTATAAGAAGGGGACCAGGATGGGGCATTACTATAAGAAGGGGACCAGGATGGGGCCTTACTATAAGAAGGGGACCAGGATGGGGCATTACTATAAGAAGGGGACCAGGATGGGATATTATTATAAGGAGGGGACCAGGATGGGGCATTACTATAAGAAGGGGACCAGGATGGGGCATTACTATAAGAAGGGGACCAGGATGGGATATTATTATAAGAAGCGGACCAGGATGGGGCATTACTATAAGAAGGGGACCAGGATGGGATATTATTATAAGAAGCGGACCAGGATGGGGCATTACTATAAGAAGGGGACCAGGATGGGATATTATTATAAGGAGGGGACCAGAATGGGGCATTACTATAAGAAGGGGAACAGAATGGTGCATTACTATAAGAAGGGGACCAGGATGGGGCATTACTATAAGAAGGGGACCAGGATGGGATATTATTATAAGGAGGGGACCAGAATGGGGCATTACTATAAGAAGGGGAACAGAATGGTGCATTACTGCAAGATGAGGACCAGGATGGGATATTACTATAAGAAGGGGCCCAGGGTGGGACATTACTACAAGATGAAGACCAGGATAAGCACATTACTACAAGATGAGGACCAGGATGGGGACATTAGTACAAGAACAGGACCAGGATATGGACATTACTCCAAAGTGGGGAACAGGATGGGGACATTACTAGAAGAAGGGGACCAGGACGTGGACATTACTGTAGCGCCGGCGTCCCTGCCCTCTGCTAGGCAGGGACGCTGTTCCCCTCACCTCCCTGCTCCGTGCCCGGCGTCCTCCTCCCGCTCTGCTGGCAGCGCGCGCTCCTTCCCGGCCACTGTGCTTAGGGCGCACGCGCTCTCCCTCCCTCTTAAAGGGGCCGCGCGCGTCGTCCTAAGGAGTCCCCGGCCAATGGCCGGAGGACTTCACCATATATAAGGCACCTCCTCCAAAATGGAGGTGCCCGAGCAATGTTGTTGCACTGTTCACTACTCTGCTTCAGCCCTCAGGTCCCGTTGCCAGTTACCTGCCAGTTACCTGCCAGATTCCTGCCTGATTATCTGCTACCTGCCTGCTAGTCTGAGGTCCGACGGTCTGCCTTACTACTCCTGTCAGTCTGTCTAAGGACCAGCCTGCCCGCTCACCTGGGAGCGCACATCAGCCACCTGCCTGCTTGCCTGAGGTCCGACGGTCTGCCTTCCAACTCCTGTCAGTCTGTCTAAGGACCAGCTTGCCCGCTCACCTGGGAGCACACATCTGCTACCTGCCTGCTAGTCTACCTGGAGGCTCCGCCGTCACGTGCTGTGACCACCTGCCTGTCCAGTGACTCCTGCTCGCTCACCTGGGAGCGCTCATCTGCTGCCTGTCTGCTAGCCTACCTGGAGGCTCTGCCGTCACGTGCTGTGACCACCCGCCTGTCCAGAGACTTCTGCCCGCTCACCTGGGAGCGCTCATCTGCCGCCTGTCTGTTGGTCTTCCTGGAGGCTCCGCCGTCACATGCTGTGACCACCCGTTCATCCAGAGACTCTCGCTTGCTCACCTGGGAGCTCACGTCTATCATCAGCCGCCACAGGTCGTACCAATCCTTTACCTAGAGACTGCCCCGGTCACTTGCCGTGACCACCTGCCCGTTCATCCAGAGACTGCCCCGGTCACTTGCCGTGACCATCTGCCCGTTCATCCAGAGACTGCCCCGGTCACTTGCCGTGACCATCTGCCCGTTCATTCAGAGACTGCCCCGGTCACTTGCCGTGACCATCAGCCCGTTCATCCAGAGACTGCCCCGGTCACTTGCCGTGATCTCCAGCCCGTTCACTCAGAGACTGTCCCGGTCACCTGCTGTGACCTCCTGCCCGTCTTCCCTGGTTGCCACCCGCTCCCTTACAAGGACTGCCCCCTTGTATAGTAGCTCAGAGGTTCCGCCTCCCAGACCCGTTACAATTACTACAAGATGAGGACCAGGATGGAGCATTACTACAAGATGAAGACCAGGATGGAGCATTACTCCAAGAAAGGCATGAGGATGGGGCACATTACTACAAGATGTTTGCCACTATTACTATATGATGCTAACTGTAAGCCAATATTACTGTATGAGGCCAATTAGGGGAAACAAAATTGTAAAAAAAAAAAAAAAAAAAAGTAGAAATAAACCGTAAAAAATATTTTGGAACTAAAAATGCTGTTTTATATATTGTAAGGTGGCTAATGGTCGTGTAGTCGATGGGAGGTATGTATCACAGAGATGGCTGGTCTCTGTGATGTAACCTTGAGTATTTTCTCTAGTGCACGCACGCACTAAGAGGACTAATTGGTGCACCTGGGACCTGGTTACGGGTAGTTTGAGAGATGGGCTGTTCTTGCCTCCCACATACCTCACCTCTGGGTGTGGTTAACAGCCTATTTAATGGAGGCTGTTGGTTGGGCACATGGTGTGTGAGTCTGGAGGGAGAAGGCCTCCTGTGTGTGGTTGTCTCCAGACTGGGCCGTGTACTGGATGCCTACCAGCCTGTGCGACCACAGCGCTGGCTAACTAGAAGCTTTGCTAAAAGGACCGTTTTCTTTGTTTTTTTGGCCTGCACTGTTTCTTTGCATTTTGCTTTTGACAGTTTATGAAGCCAATAAACTACTATGGACATTTAAAGGAACGTGCCTCCTGTTTGCCTCTCATCACACCTGAGTGAGTACAATTCCTACAATATAAACAACAGTAAATAAAAAAAGTGCACGTTTGTTATCACCATATCCATAATGACCCAAGCTATAAAACTGTACATGACATATGATAAATGTCAGTTAAAAAATAAAATAAACATGCCAAAATGTTCAAAAAAATATCAAAAGGTGTGTAGCAAAAAAATAAATAAAAATGGTATCATTAAAATTTTACTTTTTTCCTGCAAAGAATTTCGACCCCCCAAATTCCAATTTTTTTCTATGTATGGCTTATATATCCAACCCAGTTTCAGACTCCTGCAAGTCTCCTATGGCTCTATCCAACCCTTTCAAGCTCCTTAATGTGAAGCCCAGCTGTGCTTGGTCTCACAAATCCTAGAAGGGTGTATTGAAGGATTCCTCCACAAAAGGCCCCCATAACCATTCACACATCTCCACCTTCCACCTCAGACCACCAGAGGGAGCCCGTTAGGGAGATATAAAAAGGAAGGTGGAGCCAGGCAGCAGTTAGTCTGTTGATGAGTTCCTGCAGAGCGAGACACAGAAACAGGTCAGTCTGCAGTGGAGCTCAGTGACTCAGCAATTCCTCTGAGAGTTCAGTTGGTGCAAGCCTGAATACAGAGTGGAGTCCAGACTCGGTGTAGCTCAGAGAGGTGAGCTTTAGGTGTGCCGGCGCCATAAGATCGGTGAAAAGCGGCACGCTGCCGTTAGTGTGAGTAGCCTATTGAGGGTCCGAGTAGGCCGAAGGCAAAAGAGTAGAGAGTTAGTTCATAGGGGGCAGAGGAGCTTAACTAGCTCACCCCGAAGAAGCAGTTACCGGACACCGGGTCCGAAGCTTGCCGGGATCTCCATGACCCAGTAAGATAAACCGGAATCCCTGGAGAACTACAGGTCCCAGGATCGCTAAAGTGCTGATACGTACCAGAGCCAGGAGACACATAGGCCCCGTAGGTCGGGAGCGTGCACTCCAAGAGAAGGTCCTACCACAAGGTCAGCCAGCGCAGGACAGAGACAAAGTTAGGCCTAGCTCCAGGCAGGTCAGAAACTTATTACGCAGCAGCAAGAACCAGGAGGCCCAAAACCTGCTCATTGGGGAGGATCCTGACATGCACCCTTCACCCTACAGTGCTCCGGGGAGTGCCTGAAATTCCATCAGTAAAAGGTACTGAAGTGACTTTTGTGTCCATCCCTGTTCTTGCCCCGACTCGGCTGAGTCTCCTTGTCCTGCATCCCCGTTCATACACTGCCCTGAAGCCCAGCTCCACCTGTGGGGAACTATACCATCCAGCTGCCTTATCACCGGCCTCAGTAGACTGCGCAGCGCTGGTGATCCTCACCAGAAACCATAGGTGGCGTCACAAACTTTTATAAACTTGATATCTATCAACGAGAGACCCCAGAGTACGGGCCCGGGAGCCGACCACCGCGACCTCCTTAAGGCTAAAGGCCCGGGTAACCGAGTCATCCCCCATCCCCTGGGCTAGTCATTAACACAAACACAGCCTTAGTAATGTCCAAATGACGTAAACATACAGTATATGACAATGGGTAAACTGATGATAACTGATTGGAACTAACTCACTGCACTGACAGACGTTTTCCGCTTTCTGTAAAAATGGTTAAAAAAATATCCCTTTGGGGGAGCAGATAATTGCTGTGCTGGTGCTTAGGCACAGGTGGTACAAACAGAACAAGTCATGGCTTTTTAGCATGCAGTGGTTCAAAAATGATCCCTTTTTTGGGAGCAACAATAGGTTTGCTGTTTGGAAAGAGAAGTAATGTATTTTTTAAAAAAGGGTGTCCCAAAACTATCCCTATTATTGGATCAGCAGCAGGCTTGGTTGGAAAATGAATAAGCAATTGCTTCTTCACAAACCATCCAAAAATTATCCCTTTTTATAGGAGCAGTAAATGGTTTGCTGTTTGGAAAGTGAAGAAACAATGCTGAAATAGCAAAATAACTCAGCGATAAGATGAGTTTGTAACAGAGTTCAATAGCAAAACTGGCACAGCAATATGACAAGAGTTGACGGTGATGTAGCAGAGCTGAGTTTGCAGCAATGTGCAGTGGCTGAGCTGGCACAGAAATATAGCAGAGTTAAACCAGTGATGAATAACAGATGTATAGAGCTGGGTTTTCAGCCGAGCTGCATGACAATCTGCTTTTCAATGAATGAATGAAAAGGAGGACACCATATAAGTTTACCAAATGTTACATAATAATAATAATCTTTATTTTTATATAGCACCAACATATTCCGCAGCCCTTTGACATATTTATGTCAAACCAGAGCATCACTTTTTAAAAGCAAACCTCACTAAAATCTAAACAAAACTGACAGTTGGACCCGTAGAAGCGCTGGTTGTAGCGCGAAACGGCTGGTGTCTATTTCTCCTCACTCCTGCACACTCCCTGCCAACCTTTCCTCCGGACATGTATGCTGGAATAAAGGACTGTTAAAATTGCAGCTTGTGGTGAGTGCCACTTTTCATTGTTCTCTAAGTATTATTCACATGGATTTCTATGGTGAAGCACAACCAAATATTGCTGCATTTGGCTACTTGCTTCATACAAACGAACTGCTTATGCAGATGAGATATAGGACTGGTGCCCATGCAGCTTTACTTCTATACTAAAAGGCTATGTGCCCATGATCAGGCTATGGACGCAGCGTATTTTTGCTGCGTCCAATCACCACAGGTAAATCCGCATGTGTTCATTGAACAATGCGGCTTTACCGGATCCAATACATTCTATTGGGAAAATTTCTGCTGTGGAGACTAGCGGCTTGTAAAGTCGCATCGCCAGTGAGTTTACACAGCGTTAAATAGAAGCACAGTAGGCATGGGATTTCTATAAATCCATCCACTGTGCTTCTAATGTACAACCAAGCAATGTGAACTGAGGTCTAAGATAGTACACATGCAAGAAATAGGAGCATGTTCACACTAGCAAAAAGAAGCAAAACCTACAAAAGACAAAAAATATATCTCATACCCTACCATCATTATATATAAATGTAAAGCAAAGTTGCATATTAAATATAGGGTACTTAGTGAACTATTTTTGATCAAAAAAAGTATACAAGCCGTCCCACCAGCGACAAGGTGACCCTAAATTGGGACGGTACCTACACTGTCTATATTAAAAACCTTACTGTATATCAAAGTTGAAGTAATGCATATAATGCATGTAATGCATATAAAAGGCATTACTTCAACTTTGATATACAGTAAGGTTTTTAATATAGACAGTGTAGGTACCGTCCCAATTTAGGGTCACCTTGTCGCTGGTGGGACGGCTTGTATACTTTTTTTGATCAAAAATAGTTCACTAAGTACCCTATATTTAATATGCAACTTTGCTTTACATTTATATATAATGATGGTAGGGTATGAGATATATTTTTTGTCTTTTGTAGGTTTTGCTTCTAATGTACAATGTAGCGTTTGGGATGCAGCGCAAGTGAACTGTGTCCAAAATGCTGCTATTCCTAATGGTGGGCACGTACCCTTATAAAAGGAATGTTTCTTGAAGCAGTTCCCAGTTGAAAATCTCATAGTTTTTAACCACCTCAGTGTGCACATAATCAGTGACTATCCTGCCATACTGACGTACACAGGCCAGTGCTGCGAATAACCGGTTAATAGTGCTGCTTCCTGGTGTTATCAGGTTCCCCTTTAGTATGGAAAAGATGACTTATTGATCATGTTTTTCATGACATTTACGATTAGCCCGGACACCTAAGTTAACGTTTTCTGTTTGGAAGTCCTGAAGAACGGAGCTCTACACAGGTCGACAGGAGGATGTTTGCTTCCGGTGTTTTTTCACATCAGCCGTCAATGTTATAAGCCAGTGGAAAATATAGATAAACATGGTGACGTCGCTGTGTGGTCTGTGCCAATCTCAGGTTACTGCAGAAGATTATTAATCAGCAGCACACCGCAGCCCCGTGTCCACCACCCACATCCCTACCTGGTGCCCAAGGTGAAAACATGTTTGCTCTACAGAGAGCACTGGACTTTCTTTGATACTGTTATCCAATTTAAAGACTTGGTGTCAGCTGGCCATACCCATCCGGCGCTCGCCAGTGGGTCAGACCATTTTCAGTGTGAAAATACAGACGTCACTAACTCATTGTGCAACAATCATCATTTTGGCCAGTTTTACGGTCTCCTAAAAATACCCAACGTATGACACTTGAAACATTATCATTATTTATTTATATAGCGCCATTGATTCCATGGCGCTGTACATAAGAAGGGGTTACATACTAAATACAAATATCACTTACAGTAAAAGAACTAACAGTGATAGACTGGTACAAGGGGAAGAGAACCCTGCCATTGCGGGCTTACATTCTACAGGATGATGGGGAAGGAGACAGTGGGTGTGGGGTTGCAGCAGCTCCAGTGTTGGTGAGGAGGCACTGTGGTCATTGTAGGTTCTAAGCTTTCTTGAAGAGGTGCGTTTTCAGGTTCCGGCTGAAGGATACAAATGTGGTGGATAATTGGACGTGTTGAGGCACAGAATTCCATAGGATGGGGGATATTCGGGAGAAATCTTGGAGGCGGTTGGGTGAGGAACGAAGAAGTGTGGAGGAGAGAAGGAGGTCTTGGGAGGACCGGAGATTACGTAAAGGAATATAACGGGAGATTAGTTCAGAGATGTATGGAGGAGAAAGGTTATGTATGGCTTTTTAGGTCAGTGTTAGTAGTTAGAACTGGATACGCTGGGCAATTGGGAGCCAGTTAAGGGATTTGCAAAGGGGAATAGCAGAGGAGTAGCGAGGCGAGAGATGAACTAGTTGCGCAGCATAGTTAAGGATGGACTGGAGAGGTGCGAGAATGTTAGTAGGTAGGCCACAGCGGAGGATGTTGCAGTAGTCGAGGCGGGAGATGATGAGGGCATGCACAAGCAGTTTAGTATATTGAGGGTTGAGGAAAGGACAGATTCTGGAAATATTTTTGAGCTGGAGGTGACAGGAGGTGGCGAGAGCTTGGATGTGTGGTTTGAAGGACAGGGCAGAGTCAAGGGTTACTCTGAGGCAGCAGATTGCCGGTACAGGGAAAAGCGTGATGTCATTTATTGACATCCTAAATCTATCCTAAACTCTGCTGCCCGACTAATCCACTTGTCCCCTTGCTATTTCCCGGCCTCTCTTCTCTGTTAATCACTTTACTGGCTTCCCATTGCCCAGAGACTCCAGCTCAAAACCCTAACCACGGCATACAAAGCCATCCACAACCTGTCTCCTCCTTATATCTGTGACCTAGTCTCCCGGTACATACCTGCACGCAACCTCCGATCCTCACAAGATCTCCTGCACTACTCCCCTCTTATCTCCTCTTCCCACAATCGCATACAAGATTTCTCCCGTGTGTCCCCCCTACTCTGGAACTCTCTACCCCAACATATCAGACTCTTGCCTACCGTGGAATCCTTCAAAAGGAACCCGAAGACTCACCTCTTTCGACAAGCCTACCACCGACAGGAACCATTGCTCCACCATACCGCTGCATGACCAGCTCTATCCTCACCTACTGCATCCTCACCCATCCCTTTTAGACTGTGAGCCCTCGCGGGCAGGGTCCTCTCTCCTCCTGTACCAGTCACGTTTTGTTAAAGATCATTGTAATTGTTTTTGTATGTATACCCCTTTTTTTCACATGTAAAGCGCCATGGAATAAATGGCGCTATAATAATATGTAATAATAATATGTAATAATAATATGCGAGATGGGGGAAAAATGATGAGTTCAGATTTGTCCGATTTGTCCACATTGAGCTTGAGGAAGCGAGAGAAGGAGGATATGGCTGACAGACGTATGGGCCAGAGAGGTAGATCTGAGTGTCATCAGCGTACAGATGGTACTGGAAGCCATGGGATTTTATGAGCTGTCCCAGGCCAAGGGTATAGATTGAGAAGAGTTGGGGTCCTAGGACAGAGCCTTGAAGGACTCCAACAGAGAGAGGGTGGGATGAGGAGGTAGTGTGGGAGTGGGAGACGCTAAATGTGCGGTTAGAAAGGTATGAGGAGATCCAGGAAAGGACAAGGTCTTTGATGCCAAAGGAAGGAAGGATCTGTAGTAGGAGGCAGTGCTCAATTGTGTCGAAGGCAGAGGACCGGTCAAGAAGGAGAAGTATACATGTCCTTTATGGTAACTGTGGATCCTGTACTTCAACACGTTTTACATGCACCAAAGGCCTCATCCACACAAGAGCATTTCAGGTCTATATTAATTGTATTTGGAAGGTCCTCAGTATAGGGTGCTCATCTGCATTGTCTACTACTGCGATTTGGTCTGTTTGGAAAATCACTGGTGTGTACTGCCCCATAGGTTATTATTGGATTAGTGTGCTGTCCATTTGTAAAGGTGGAGAAGATCTCATGCACCCTCTCTGAAGACACTCTTATTCATTTATGTGAAATGTATTTTACAGTCTGTGCTTTACCCCCTTGTGGGCTTCAGTGTCCGGTCAGGTAGGGAGGACAGGGTTAACTGTAGGGCCAGCCCACACTTGGAGAGGAGTGGGGGCTGATAGGGGAGTTCCTGGTTTTGTATATAAAGTTAGTTGGTTGGTAGCAAACTACAGAAGATATAGGATTCAGAGCTGTATCCGGGTGTGTGCTGAAGACGGACAGTATTGCAAAGAGGTAGCAAGTCTAACAACAGAAAAGCAACAAGGATGGCAGAATCGCTTCTCAGCCAGGCAAGTTGGGGAACCTAATAGAAGAGTGTCAGAGTGCAGGTGATGTGTTGGCCAGACCTGGAGATCTGCAGTGAAGTTAGGCAGCGTCAGCCAGACTGGAACACGTTAGTAAGGTGGTAGCGAGTGAGAGCTCCCTTATACAGTTCACAGAATGCAGTTATGGGGCAGTGGTCACAGCAAAACACATTGACCTGTGTGGCCCTGTACTGAGAAAACGGAGTTCCTCAGCATAGCATGCTGTACACCAGCAACATTCACCACAAGTTATGTGCAGCAATCTATAACAGCCACAGGACAAGACAGAAGAAAATGTATTCAAGTACTGTACCTGCTACTATCTGTATGTAGTTCCAACACTTAGTAAAGAGTAGTTCATTTTTCTAAACTGGTCTGGCTTACTTTTCAAGAAAGTGAAGGGTCCGTAGCTCCAGAGTGATGTCTATTTTAAAGAACTTTAGTGCGCACACCCGTCCGGGGACCCATCTGCTTGGTGTTTATGGCTTCTGAATTAAATCTCGGCCAGGGAAGACCCTTATACATTGCACATAGACTGCACACTAATCGAAGATATAGCCATCTCAACTTGGCCATAGAGATATTCTTAGGTTATTAAATTGCTTTAATTACTCATTCTCCTGCAATAAGATCGTTTATATTTCATAGTGAACAGCGGGTTTCCATGGAAATTGACCTCCAGTGCCTGACCAGTCCCTGGCCCAGTACTTACATTACAGGAGAGGAGTTAACTCCAAACTTACCAGTCCGCTCTCGACAGCCCATTGATTTCCATATAGCAGTTAGCTACTCACCTCCCTTCCCCATCAGCTCCTGATGAGCTGCTCTTATCAATCCTGTACAATTACAAGCCCCAGTGGCCAGCATCACAGCTCTGTCTAGAGCCGTGTGCTTGTTCAAATACATGGTTATCTCTATTTGGAAATCCAGTGACAGTAGTGCACACACCAAAGCAAAACTGATAGTTGAATGTGTTACAGCAGAACTTGTGCTGAGCGTTATAGCTATTCTGATACTACAGTTCTACTATTACCAGAGCTGTCTCTCAAGAAGTGTCCACCATGCCCGAAACCAAGATGTAAGGAGACAATCCAAGAGCAGAGGCAGAGTTTCAGCTTATACAACCCCTGGCAAAAATTATGGAATCACTGGGCTCGGAGGATGTTAATTCAGTTGTTTAACCCTTTCGCAACCTTGGGTTTTGTCGTTTTTGCTTTTTCGTTTTTTGCTCCCCTTGTTCCCAGAGCCATAGCGTTTTTATTGTTTGGTCAATATGGCCATGTGAGGGCTTATTTTTTGCGGGACGAGTTGTACTTTTCAACGCCATTACTAGTTTTACCATATCATGTACGGGAAAACGGGAAAAAAATTCCAAGTGCGGTAAAATTGCAAAAAAAGTGCAATACCACAGTTGTTTTTTATTTATTTTTTTTACCACGTTCACTGAATGCTAAAACTGACCTGCTATTCTTATTCTACAGGTCATTACAAGTTCATAGACACCAAACATGTATAGGTTCTTTTATATTTAAGTGGTGAAAAAAAATTCCAAAATTTGGTAAAAAAAAATAAAATAAAAATAGCGCCATTTTCCGAGACCTGTAGCGTCTCCATTTTTCGTGATCTGGGGCTGGGTGAGCGCTTATTTTTTGCACGCCGGGCTGATGTTTTTATTGATAACATTTTGAGGTAGATCTGATGTTTTGATCGCCCGTTATTGCATTTTATTGCAATTTTGCGGCAACCAAAAAAGGTAATTCTGGCGTTTAGAATTTTTTTCTCGTTACACCGTTTACCGATCGGATTAATTCTTTTTTCATATTGATAGATCGGGTGATTCTGAACGCGGCGATACTAAATATGTGTATGTGGGGTTTATTTTTTATTATTTTATTTTGAATGGGGCAAAAGGGGGGTGATTTAAACTTTTATATTTTTTTTAAACTTTTTTTCTTCACTTACTGCATGCTTCAATAGTCTCCATAGGAGACTAGAAGCAGCAGTTGTCTGATCGGCTCTGCTACATACAGGGGACCAGCAGATCCCCGGCATATAGCAGAATTGGTCCTATGCTATGAGCGCCGACCACTAGGTGGCGCTCATAGCGACCAGATCATGACAACCACAGGCGTCTGCTGCAGACCCTGGGTTGTCATGCATGCCCATCGGCGACCCGCGATCACGTGATGGGGTCGCCGGTGGGCGGGGCTTAGGACACGCTTCCAGGATGCGCGCGTTAAATGCTGCTGCTCTTGCGGGCACATGTCAGTTGTAAGACTCAGCTGACATGTGCTCCGTTCAGTGAGGGCTCAGCGCAGCAGCCCTCACTGAACGGGCAGTACGCAAATGTGCGTACTAATACGGCATGGGCTCTAAAGGGGTTAATGTTGTTGAAAAAAAAGCAGATCACAGACATGGCACAAAACTAAAGTCATTTCAAATGGCAACTTTATGGCTTTAAGAAACCCTAAAAGAAATCAAGAAAAAAAATGTGGTACTCAGTAAGGGTAATTTTTTTCAGACCAAGCAGAGGGAAAAAATTATAGAATCACTCAATTCTGAGGAAAAAATTATGGAATCATGAAAAACAAACACAAAAGAACACTCCAATACATCACTAGTATTTTGTTGCACCACCTCTAGCTTTAATAACAGCTTGCAGTCTCTGAGGCATGGACTTAATGAGTGACAAACAGTACTCTTCATCAATCTGGCTCCAACTTTTTCTGATTGCTGTTGCCAGATCAGCTTTGCAGGTTGGAGCCTTGTCATCGACGATTTTCTTCAACTTCCACCAAAGATTTTCAATTGGATTGAGATCCGGACTATTTGCAGGCCATGACATTGACCTTATGTGTCTTCTTTCAAAGAATGTTTTCACCGTTTTTGCTCTATGGCAGGATGCATTATCATCTTGAAAAATGATGTCATCATCCCCAAACATCCTTTCAATTGATGGGATAAGAAAACTGTCCAAAATATCAATGTAAACTTGGGCATTTATTGAAGATGTAATGACAGCCATCTCCCCAGTGACTTTACCTGACATGCAGGCCCATATCATCAATGACTGTGGAAATTTGCATGTGCTCTTCATGCAGTCATCTTTATAAATCTCATTGGAACGGCACCAAACAAAAGTTCCAGCATCATCACCTTGCCCAATGCAGATTTGTGATTCATCACTGAATATGACTTTCATCCAGTCATCCACAGTCCACGATTTCTTTTCCTTAGCCCATTGTAACCTTGTTTTTTTCTGTTTAGGTGTTAATGATGGCTTTTGTTTAGCTTTTCGGTATGTAAATCCCATTTCCTTTAGGCGGTTTCTTACAGTTCGGTCACAGACATTGACTCCAGTTTCCTCCCATTCGTTCCTCATTTGTTTTGTTGTGCATTTCCTGTTTTGGAGACATACTGCTTTAAGTTTACGGTCTTGACGCTTTGATGTCTTCCTTGGTCTAGCAGTATGTTTGCCTTTAAAAACCTTCCCATGTTGTTTGTATTTGGTCCAGATTTTAGACACAGCTGACTGTGAACAACCAACATCTTTTGCAACATTGCGTGATTTACCTTCTTTTAAGAGTTTGTTAATCCTCTCCTTTGTTTCAATTGACATCTCTCTCCTATGATCTCCATGAGCATGTAGATCATAGGAAGCTCAATAATATTATACCATATTATACTCATTTTCTTAATGTGTAAATGAGCTGCTAAAATCGATGGGCCGGACATAATCTCCCTGATAATCTGCCATCAGAGATTATTTTACATGAAAGGGGACTTTACCAGTGTGAGACATGTAATGACTGACACTTAGCTCTGATCTCACTGCTGAGCTGTGTGATTTATGAAAGCAAACATTTCAGGAGGCCTATGGCTTTTAATCTTATTAGATTGTTCCTATTTCTTACTGCATTGGGGGAGATTACTAAATGCTCCAGAATATTCTTGCAACATAGTGTTTTAAACACATTCTGCATTTCGCAGGACAAGGGTGCATGGTTTAGCTGATATGGCTTATCGTGCAACACTATACAGCTACATTTTGGGGCAAATTTCAAGCACAAAGTAGGACAATGAATGGGTTGTGTAAACTAAAGGCCCCTACACACACATTACACTAATGCTGGCCAAACCCACCGCCATCATCTCTCCCTCAGATTTTTGGGGTAGATAAGGATTCGGCGTGTAGAATTTTGGCCTGCCAATCCTTTTTTTTCTCGGTGAGATAAGTTGCAGCCAGAAGTCTGTCAGTGAATCTCTCTTAAAGAACACAGGAAAAAAAGAGATATCTTTGTACCATGTTAGCCAGTAGATCGAAAAATATTACGATTTGAGAGTCCTCAGTGGCTGATATCATCTATTCAGTTAGCCATTAAAAGGTACCAACCACTGAGGACTCTCAAATCGTAATATTTTTAAAGAACACAGGAATTTGGGAGAGAGGGTGGGGGGGGGATTAAGACAATATTTATAAATATGCCACAATATTCTTGCTCATGGTATTCAATACGGACTTCTTAAATATCAAACTAAGTATGTGCACTTAATACACTGACATTATAAGGGTTCCTTCAGACACATGGACCATTTATAGCCAGTGAAAACTATAGTGTCTGCAATGGAAGTCTTTGCCAGCACCTGTCCACAAAGCGAACAAGCACACGGAACCATTCACATCTGCGGACGTGACTGGCCCGATTTGCCATACAGCTCTCCAAACCCAACCTCAGGGAATGAATTACTCCTGCATTAACCATGCAAGGAATCAAATCACTGGCCAAGAGGCTGATACAACAGTGGTGCAAATATCTATGGTAAACTACGGAATAAAATAACTGCTTGTTCACATATATTCAGTACTCAATTTTTTTTTGGTCAGCTCTATATCTGCTTTGGCACCAATTAGGTAGACAGGGACAGCTTAGTCATCAGTTCTCCCGAGTCAGAAAAGAAGGGGGGATTCTGTCTGAACATAATTGTTAGGCGGCATTCACACATCCATTGTACACGTGTGGTTTTTTTTTTTTTAAACACAGACAGGCATAGTTTCATTGAAACATACACAAATCTGCTTTAAAAACAGATCGGCGTGTCGTACTCTGATCTATTTTTGCAGATCAGACATAACCATTAAAGTCTATGGCAATCAGTTAGTCTACATTCCCACGATGAGCTTTTGGTGCGTTCTTGATGCTGCAGAATTTCTGCACCCGTTATTTAAAAATTAGGTTACTTGCGTTTGTTTGCATTTTTTTGTCTCAGTTTGATGCTGCACACGTTAAATAAAGCATTGTTTTTGATCGTTCATGGTTTTTTGCCATGACAAAACTTTGACATCCTTGGGTGCGGATCACATGCATTTTTGATGCGTTTTTGGTGCATTTCCGTGATAAACGCATGAGCTTTGCTTTGCTGCAGATTTCCCACATTGAATGCAAGTCTTTGGGGAAAATTTGCACAGAAAACTCCACGTACCCGCAAGAGAAATTGACATACTGCGGAATTGTACAATGCACCGCAGGCGAGATTACACAGCATTAAAAAGAAGCACAGTGGGCATGAAATTTTTATAAATCCCATCCACTTGGCTAGAACTGTAAGCTGCTGCATTTTTAACACCGCAAAAAAACACATCAAAAACGCACCAAAAGCTCATTGTGAGAAAGTAGCCTTACAAACAAAACCATAATCCTCAATTCAACTTGATGTTTTAGCCAGAATTGTACAGTGTAAAACGCCTTGAAAGGCTGAAAAATTTTGCATGTTTTGGCATTTTTATGCCACTCTCATCCAGCTCCGCCAAAGTGGGCAGAGATGGGACGAGGAAAAACCCACAAGGCAAATTCATAATTTGTCACTAAAATAGCGTAAATTAAACCAGAAATGTATGCCAGCTTGAGTAACATTTCTGGCAGAGACACCATGGCAGTTGTAAGATGCACCTAAATCACCAAGAGAAAATGCCAGTCTTAAGGAACAGGACCCATACTTTTTATTCTAGTTTTCCATCAATTTTAACAGATAAAAAAAAATAATTTACAAAGAGTCCATGGATAGAAAAAAAAAAGTTCAGTTTACCGCATTCAGTTTTTAAAGAGGTAATACACTGGAAGAAAAGCGGCCTGATTCTCATGAATGCATAAAGTGAAATGGATGTGTGAATGTAGAATATGTCAACCAGATTAACATGTGTAAAAGCTGTGAAAACAAGGGTCAAAAGCACTACAGTGTCACGTGTAGGAATGAAATCAAAGATACTCCAGGCTCGGTCAAGAACCTATCAAAAATTAAGGCATCGTTCAGACGACCATATTCTCGGTCTGAGTGTGATATAACAAAACATTGGATTACACTCAGACCAATACTATTCTATGTGGCCGTGCACATGTCCAATTTTTCCCTCGGACCAAATATGTCCAGAGGGATCACAGCATGCATGATTTGCATGTGGAAATGGGATTGCACTCAGCCATGCAAGTCAATGGGTCCGTTAAAAAAAAACAAACGGATGCACTGAGATGACATTTGAGTGCAGTCCGATTTTCACGGATTAAGAGTGGAGAAGATTAAGACATTTTTTTTCCACATCCGAGTAAATTGACCATAATCAACCTGATTTTCTCAGATGATCGAAAATATGGTAGTAGGACCCTAAGCCTTAAGTACAGAGTTGGTCTGGACATCCTAAACTTTATTCATGTGCCAGTTTTGATTAATCTGATATGTACAGACACCCTTTATTATTTTAAATCAATATCTTGCCTTCCTTCTGTAAACATTTCATATTTGAGAGTAATCAAAAATTTTAATTTTAGGCGACGTATTAGAATAAGCTGTTGAGTGTTTTCTTCCCCCTTCCCTCGCCTTAAATTTTTATAGAGTAGCTGTAATATGATCCCTCAGTGATTTGCAATTTTGACAGTGAACAATTATTGCAAGAGACAGCGAAAGAAAAAGCATCTTAGTTTGAGCGACTGACTTCGAGTGATTGCAGACTTTCATCAGATGAACAGACAACCGCTTTATGAGACTGCAGCTGTCTGAATCCTGAAAGCGTGTAGAGATTCTCTTGTGGCGAGAGCAGGTGGTCATGCGACAGCAAATAGCTTATTTGCCTACTTCTGGCCACATTCCGAATAGACGTGCTCGGGATTACTCATTACAAGCGAATTGAGTGAGGCTGAGCACGTCTAGTCGGAACGTGACCTCTCGCTCTCATCGGTAAATCCTTAGCACTTAGAAATTGTGTAAAGTGAAACATAACTGAAATTACCTATTAACATTTGTTGTAAAAATTGCTTGTGTCATGTAAAAAGTGAACTTAAGCAACCTGGAATTTGGGGAGGGAATAAAGAGTTCTATTAATTTAACCAGGGCTGTGGAGTCAGTAAGCCCAACCTCCGACTCCTCAATTTCCCTGACTGACTCCACAGCGCTGCCTCACTACTGAGCGTGTACATAAAGAGCAGCACAGATTCATCTCAACTAAAAGCAGAGATCCTTAGATCAGGAACAGAACAGACATGGATAGGACATTTCATAACTTTACCTAATTCTTATGAAAAAATATTCAGCACATCCTGCATTTAATTACTGTACCCAATTTATTATATATTTTAGGAATCTGTCCATATTATACCGACTCCACCGGGCTGATTTCAACCCAAGTATATAGAAAAGTATGACTAAGTGTATTTGGAGACTTTTTTTTTTTTTGCATTACCCCTTTAACACAATACATTTTATGACAGATTGAGGTGAGAAGCATAGATATGCAGAATATTCGTATTCACCAAGAAAAATCATTAACGAAAACAAAAGAGCTTTATTAAAGGGGGAAAAAAAAAAAGAAAACATAACAGTGCCTAAATCTTTATTTTTTTCATAACCTACATTTTTTTTTTTTTTCTCAAATTAGACATTTTTATTTTTACATTGTATGTCACAAAAAAAAAATTAAATTACCAATACTTTACAGTTATGCTTGATTCCAGTCTTAATGGAAGAAATAGGACAAAAGTGAAAAACCCTCAGATGTTTCTATTTCATGTAAATACAGTTGCGCAAATTCAAGTGAACGGCCGGGGCAGCTGTCAGTGTAAAAAGGTTCACAACGCAAATGGTTGAAGAGCGGGAGGCAAACAGATATGTACCACTTTGCTCAGCTGTCGCTAAATACACCTGAAAACCAGAACGATCATCATGGTAATACAATACAGTGGCTGTCTGCTTCCAAATAAAAAAAAATACTGAAAGAAAATTCTGGCTCTGCATTGTATGTGGGCTTAAAAATGCACATTAAAATATAAAAAAGAATAATGATCATAAACTGAAAATAATGTTTAAATTAAAAGTTTTGCCAATGAGAAAAGCGATTTCCTTCTAAAGTACTGCATGCAGTAAACTCTTGGGAGTGTAAGCAAAAAAGTATACCATCCCCTTAACCGAAGGAGAATGTATACCCAAGATTTCCCCTCTTGCTTATGAAGAAGCCATTATTACCATAAAAAGAGCACTTTTGCAACAGCTAAATATTAATTATGGTATAGAACATTTTAGTGTTGCGATTATAGGGGGGGGGGGGCGCACATACATAATACTATATATTTTTGAAGCTACAACTTTGTGAAGCACTGCCCCCCCCCCCCCCCCCCCATATAAAAAACAGACATTGAACCATTTTGGGGAAATCGACCAAGAGTCAAGCCAGTTTAGCAAAATAAAATCTCCTCGTTAAACTCTGCAGGAGTGAGAGGGGGGACGAAAAAAAAATAAAATATATATATATGGAATAAATCTGGAAAAATTTTGTGCACAGGTCACCATTTGTAGTGTGTGAAAGTGTTATGTACACCTGACATGCTCCTGGACAATGTGTCATGACTGGCATAACCTAAACACTTCACTATCTGGTGATTGCTGCCTATTTATTAACATTAATGGGGGGGAATCCACGCGTTAGCAAGGATGATGAACCAACATGTAATATAGCATTATTATTGGTTCTGAGTATCTGTGTTTGTCAGGTTCAGTTTTTTGTAGCATGCTTTGTAAGGGAAAAAAAATACAAAGCAAAAAAACAAAACAGGTTTCAGAGTATTTCTGGATCTACAATCACAAGATACAAAACGGTCACACTTAATGGTGGTGAAAATGAGGAATGAAATAGATGAGGGTTTTACTTTCAATATAAGACTCTAGCAATCTCCCTTTTGCAGTGAATAGGCAAAGTCAGTTCAACACACCCAGTTAAAAAAAAAAAGAAAAAAATTAGATGAAAAAAAAATGCAAACCACAACATTTAGTTTATCTACATCCAGCTTAACAGCAACATTTATAATATATCAACAATAATTTTTTAGCATTTTTTTTTTTCCGTAGGGTACCTTTTTTTTTTTTTTTTTTTAAATGTTCTGATTATTTACAACTGTACAAGCAAAGCACACACTTCCAAGTGCACATATTTAATACAGTATTGACTATTTGCATTTACATTTCAACAAAATTGGAAAAAAAAAAAATTTGAAAAGGAAAAAACAAACAAAAACAAAACAGAAAAGAAACGAAAAGAAAAGAAAAAGATCAAATGTTCGAGATCTTGAAAGGTATATTACAAAACTGTTGCTAGTTCCTGTACAACAGTGTTATTACTCAGGTCAGTCATTACAGAGGTACACACTGAAACCAAGTAAATTTTTTTTTTTTTTGTATATCACTCAAGCTAACCCAGGAGGGGTCAGACTTAATTAAATCTAAGCTGTCTTATACAAAAGTTAAGGCAAAGTCATTTTCAAGTTTAAATAAAATTCAAGTCTTTAAATATTGGATGGAAATATTTAAAAAAAAAAAAAAAAAAAAAAAGGGGGGGGGGGTGAATTTCTGTTTAATGTCATCTCACTGCCTGAACCTGGACTGTATCTTGCAAGTTCTTCTGGCAGCATTGAAGAAAAAGGAGCAGTTAAGGGGGGGGGGGGGGAGAAAAAAGAAACAAAAACCACACGCCTGGAATAAACTGTACCCTACAGCGTAAACTTTGCTGCTCTGAATACTTTTTAAACTTTACATATGTCAAAAACTAAAATAATTTAGATTCTTCTTTATTAGAAACGTGCTAAATTTAGTGCATCCTTGTCCTTCAAAAAGTATTTGTACAACCTGCAATAGACCTTTATTCCCAAGGTGGTTATGACATCTCCCACGGTTGTATATAGATATATATATTTTTGTTATATATATATGTGTGTAAGTAGATATATAGAAAACTTCTACTACATCATCACGACCCTTGTTATTTTCATCAAAAACGGAAAAAAGTTCATGGCAAACTGGGAGATGTCATTAAGTAGTTACCCCTGGTGCAGCATGGCAATAAAGGATCTGTGGGGCCAAAAGGAAAGAAGAGGAAAAAAAAAATTATATATATAAAAAAGGAGCAATATAGTTGCAAAGGTTAAAGGGCAAATGAAAACCTACATGGAGCAGAGATATAAAGCAGTAGGTGCTTGAACTCTGTTCTCTCGTTTCTTTCAGAACAATGTGCTTTGAAACATCTGACTACGTAACTTTGTGTCCTGGAAATGTGAAGCTGGATAAGCGTTAGTAGCGCGGTTAAACAATCAAAAATCTGCATCTACAAAAACCTAAAATGTGTAAAAAGAAAAAAAGGTAAAAAACAAAAAAAAAAAAAAAAGGATTTCAGTCCATTTCTTTTTGGTAGCACTTGATGCTAATTCTAAAAAAAAAGGGGGAAAAATAAAGGTATGTCTGCTACACAGACAAAAGACAAAAAGAAGACAGGACAGAAGACAAAAAGAAGACAGGAAAAAAAAAAGTCACTTGAACGTCCATATCCAAATGTCGAGTGGTACATACTGGCATTACTTGATCAAAGGGAAAGAACATATATGAACGTCGTCTCACAAATGTCTGTAACTACACAGCCTTATCCAGCGACTCATTCAGTAATACATGGGTGTGGCATGACAGCTAGTGTGTGATGTGTAGGTCTCCCTTTGGCCTTTATCCCTTCTACTGAGGAGATTTTAGTGGGCTTCCAGGTTCCTTATTTACACGTTTCCCAATAGCCAGAGGAGGTGGAGGTGATCTACGCCCTGATAGTCTCCTCTGGTCTTTGGGCCGCCCTGGGTTTGATTTTGCAGGAGGGGTGTCTCTGGCTTTTTCTACTGATGTGTCATTCGCCTTCCTTTCTTCTTTGACACAAACAGTAGAGTTTTGCTTCTGTTCTTTCGAGGGCTGTAATGTTGGCCCGTCCTTGCTTGTTCTCTGGCAAATCTCGGCGTAACTTGGCTTTCTTAGTTCCTAATGAGGATTTAAAAAAAAAAAAAAAAAAAATGAATACAATCATCAAGATAACAGATGGGGGATCTAGAAATAAAGAGAGTGCCGCAACTGCATGCAATCACAGCAGCTGTATAAGTACTCACTGTAGCAGCTCCATTGACCTGAATGGATTTACTAGCGGTGCTGAGAGTGTTGGAAATCCTTTCGATAGTTGGAGACTCCCTCTGCTGAACATCAACTATTTTAGATTCGCTGAAAGGGAAAAAAACAAAACACAAATAAAATAAAAAAAGCAAAACCCCTCAACACTCCTGTAACACACACTAAGGCCAGTATTGGAATAAATACGGTCAAACCAGATATAGAGGCGTTTTGTTTTTTACAATAAAATAGGTTTTCTGAATGTTATTTTTGTGTCACCAATAGCTTTCTAATACTTCCATCAATATAACCACATAAGGCCTAACCCAGTAAGGTCCTGTCAATGATACACTCACATGCAAAGTGCAAGGCTATGGGCTAACCGAGCGAGCCTTCTGCCCTCTCCGACACCTTAGATGCTGCAGTTTCAATTGACTGCAGCATCTAAGGGGTTAAAAGAGTTTTCCATTACTTTAACAACCCCCTCCCTAAATGAAGCAGGGTCCCACTGATTTAAACAGAAAAAAAAAAGTTATATTAAATCCCCTAGGTCAGCACCGCTCCAGTGATGTTGGTGACACATCTGCTGGTGCTCACGTGACATCATTGTGTCACCTGTGCTGCACCTGACGCGTGTTTGGCCACTGCTGCTATACAGTGGTAAAAGACTGTAACCTTGACGGGGTAAGACGTCCCACGACAAAAAATGTGCCAGTAAGTGTTCTGTAAACTAGGCAACCAGCAGTGAATGATAATAAAAATAAACATTTTCAATTATCAGGGGAGGTAGGATTTTCACAAACCGTAAATTGGAAAGTTTCTTTTTTAAGGAACACAATCCATTTTGAAGATGGGAGTAATTCCTTAAGGAATACACCCTGTTTACAGATTTATTGTATTTAGAATACCATTTAAGTTAATACAGAAGGTTATTGAATACAAGTTACGACAACTTACTCTGGAGAATGTGATGGGGAGGGAGGACTCTGGTAGGTCACTGGCAGAACAGTAGGGATTGGCAGCAATGGTTCCCGTGGGATTCCAGAGGGGACAGTGTTTGTACTTGCATCCACATTAATATTCTGAAGATAAAAAAAAGAATAAATTACAAGGCAAAAGAATATATGTCCAATAATTCGTTGAGTTTTAAAACAAACTGAAGGTAAAAAATACTTAAAGGAGCAATAAATGATCTACAAAATTGAAGTAAATCTCATACACACATACAACTGTTCACAGTCCTGCATGATGTCAGTCATAAAGAAGAGCTTTCATCAGTAATAACCAGGGCTGTGGAGTCGGTAAGTCAAACCTCCGCCTCCTCAATTGCCACGACTCCGACTCCCTCATACATGGCTCATGTTAAAGTGATAAATTTACTGAAGCACAGATTCATCTCAGCTAAAAGTCTAGACCCTTAGATCAGGAATAGGACAGACATTTATAGGACATTTCAGAACTTTCCCAAATTCTTATGAAAAAAATATTCCCCACAAACTGCATTGAGCTACTGTACCCAATTTATTATATATTTTAGGAGTCGGTCCATTTTATACCAACTCCACCAAAATGGGCATCGACTCCACAGCCCTGTCGAGGAGGACTTCCAATCTTTGCACAAGTCCATTTTATACAGACTCCGATTCCACCAAAATAGACACAGACTTCATGACGTCGACTCCACAGCCCTGGTAATTGCCCTAAATCCACTCTGTCAGCCTGAAATGCCATTATCAACTTTAGAGCAGATGTAGAGAAGACAGACTAAAGATTGTCATACACTAAAGGACTTATGCAAAGATTGGAAGTCCTCCTCGACAGGGTTGTGGAGTCGGTGCCCATTTTGGTGGAGTCGGTATAAAATGGACCGACTCCTAAAATATATAATAAATTGGGTACAGAAGTTCAATGCAGTTTGTGGGGAATATTTGTTCACAAGAATTTGGTAAAGTTATGAAATGTCCTATAAATGTCTGTCCTATTCCTGACCTAAGGGTCTAGACTTTTAGCGGAGATGAATCTGTGCTACAGTACATTTATCACTTAAACATGAGCCATGTATGAGGGAGTCTAAGCACACGGAGTCGGAGGTTCGAGCCCGCGAACCCGCCGATCGAGCAAGCGAATTCGCCAGGACCTGCTCTCGGTTGTCTCTGGCACTCCTACTGAGAAAGGCTGCAGTAGAGGTGCGCATATACTCTATTCTCCACTCGATTTAGAGCTGCATTTTCGGATTGCAGGGGGACCCAGAGGTCGAACCCCAGGTTATCATGAAGTCATACACCATCATGTGGATAGAGAATAACTTTCAGTCTTTAAAATGTGCCCATCACCGGTCTGCAGATGCCTTTTTTTAAAAATAAAGAGAAGCCCCAGACTGACTTGTGATTTTTCTCTTAATATCATCAGGAAACAATATCACTCATCAGAAGGGTCTCTAGTTTCCCCAAAGTGCAGAAAAACACTGACTTTGTAAGGAAAATTAGGCCCAAATTTTCACGTCGTTGGTTCCTTGCATGCAGATCCCACAAAACGCTCAATACATTGAATGTGAATGGGAACACAACACCCTTCACACTCGCTGCACAATTCAGTAACATCAAGGTTGATGCAACATGTATCCGCGGACATGTGTGATGGGCGCAACAGTGTACACTGAGTGAGCTCTTCTCCAGGCTCCTTATGAAGATTGGTGTTCCTTAATGAGCATTATTTTGCTAGATTATATTTGATATGATAGAATTGTGTTACAATTAAATACTAGCAATTTACCTCTTGTTGATCCCTACTGGGTTTTTGAAGAGTATTTACCCAAATATTAGGGATTAATGTCCATGTCGTCTGTCAGATTGATGTAATAAATGATTGTGCATTCTTTAGAGTTTGGACAAAAAGGTTACAAAATGTATATAAAAGTATTTGTGTTCCCCTCCTCTAAAAAAGCAATTTAGTTTTTTTTTTTTACAAACCCTCAAAAAGTTTTCGCTGTGACCGGCTCCTAAGGTCGGCGGTTCCATGGTAAAAAAAGCCTCTGTAGATTTGGCCTTTTTTTTTCTCCAGGTGTGTGGGGGAATGCCCTCTTGTCTTTTGAGTGAGCTCAAAATTGGAGAGAATACAAGAACAGTAAAACAAGTAAAGTCCCCTGGCTGTTCTGCCCTATTAGCAGAGTTGATCCACCTTAGGGTGCGTTCTCAGTTTTTGTTCTTTTAAAAGGTGGAAAAATCAAACATTGTTCTCAAAAGAAATTGGTCTTCTCTTTAACAAGGTTTTCAGATTGCAGGCGATGTACATACGGAGTATTTTAACTAAGTTTTAAGAGCAGAAACTCAACGTTTTTGAGATTTGGAGGGTTTCTGCTCAGATTGTACTCCAAAAACTCATCGAAAAACAGTGTGAAGTTTTGGCGAGGTTTCCAAAAGCTCATTGGAAAAAAATCAAGGAAACTGTATGAACAGCAATGTGGCTTTCTAGTTATATATAAAAAATAAATTGAAGAAGGTTCAAAAGTATTTATTTTTTTATTTAGATTGTGGAGCAGATGCACTTCAAAAAACTCTTGTGTGAGCATACCCTTAGATCACCCAGCACCACACCATCATTTTGCCAGCACAGAAGCTGATCTTACCTTATCTTTTGATGTGCTTATTACCAAATTAGACAATCTGCTCTCAAAGAAGTCTTCAGGTTTTAAATTGCCAGCAGCACCGGGTAAAGGAGGGAAACTCGACAGCCCTAATTCAAAGCTAGGAGAAGGAGGCTTAATGGGTGGAGGAGACTGTGTCTGACCCCTCTGGAGAAAAATGGGGGAAACAAAGGCAACATTTAATCTTCATGTTACATAGGTTTCAGACACACTTTGCCTTGCCAAAACTACAAAGGTGACCAGAGCCCTGAGAACACACTGGGATCCATGGCACCTCCTCTCTTGATTAGTAGGCCTGGCTCCACGTCATTGTTGCAGCGTGACACATCCATGGCACCACGTCTACTCATCAGAAGAGGTGCTGGGAGGTGGTTCGCAGGGCTCAGGTCTGGCAGCCAAGGGCTACCAACATGGCCGATGGATCAGAGTGCTGCAAGTCCCTTGGCTCATCTCAATTTATTTTGGAATATAATCTATAAAAAAAAAAAAAAAAAAAAAAAAAATCTATGCCACAAAATCTTGCGGATTAGGTCCTACAAACATACAAAAGGGCACTTCAGTTCTGCATTGATTGTTGATAGGCGCTGCTAATGTTACGTCAATGGCCGCCTGCCAGGTAACGGCAGGTTTCGAAGTGGCAGTCAACACAAAGTAAGCAGTTCCTCTCACCTCCCGATGACGACGCGAAAGGCTGCAGATAAACTCTTAAAACTTCCAAAAGGTACAAAAGCAGCAACTCACCACAAACTTGTCATCCCTTTTCTTCCTATAGCCGTAAGAAGTTTTCCTAAGAAATGAAAGAGCTATATTGAAATTTCTACAGAATATAAAATCCGTTACAAACGTGACAGTTCCTAGATAAAAGGGGAAAAAAAAAAATCCATTACACGCATACAACATCTGCGGTCTCAGCGCACGCAAACTCACCTCCCCCTCCCAAGACCAGGGGAGGTTTCAATAGTGGTCGGCTCCACTCGCCCAGTACCGACATCCCTCTTGACAAAAGTTGCCGTATTTGGCATTCTTGTTCTAGTCTGTCCTGGCTGTCGTGCTGGTGGCCCTCGCACACCATTGATTAATCTATCAGTAGTAAAGTTGAAGATAGTTGGACCGTCAAGAAGTGCAGTACCCCTATCAGTACTAGGTATTGTATGTCGAAGGTGAGACTTGCCAGGATTCCTAGAGAATTATTAAATACAGAAGTTGCAAGTAAAGAGAAGATAAAGGCGAGGCTGGTAGCACACAGCATTTACGTACACAATATGCCCATCCTCATCAGGTATCACAGGTATTGTATCTAACATGATGAAAATTTGTCATTGTTAGTCTTAGTGACACCAATAGACTAGCAGCTCAGTGACACCAATAGACTAGCAGCTAGTCTGTTCTCCAGTTGCTGCTTTATGCCACGCTTCAAAAAGGGGAGAAAACTGCATTGATCACAGTCAAATAACTACAACTACCTGACAATTACATCCATACTTAAATCAGAAGCAACTCATTATCATTTATGAAGGGTTGGACACATCCCAAATGCCAGATGAGGCTGCAGTTTCGGGTACAGGAACATGGCCACAAAACAGTATATTTAAGTTTTTTCATTTCCTCATTAACACAGTCTGCCTGCAATATTCAACCGCAAGATAAAGGGGGTTTCCAGTTGAAAATATAGATATTAAAAGGAGCCTAATATATTAGATTATACAATTTATGCTTCTTATGCCCTAATTCTGAGACAACTGCAGGTCCCAATACAGCGTCTCCACCTCCGGTCCTGTGCGCATATCTAGGACAGCATTTTTTTTTTGTCTGGACAACCAAGTTTATGTTGGGTTCAGATCACATTTGACCTTCATGTCCAGTGTATATACACTATGAAAATTTCCCCTATTAGACTGATGTATGCTAAAATGTCCTTATTCCTAGTATACCCGCTGACCCTTTGATTGTGGGGAGTAAATATTTATATTCTACTCATCAGAAATCATACAAAAAAGTATTGTTAC
This sequence comes from Phyllobates terribilis, assembly GCF_046119375.1. Lineage (NCBI taxonomy): Eukaryota > Metazoa > Chordata > Amphibia > Anura > Dendrobatidae > Phyllobates > Phyllobates terribilis. Next base: position 107,072,460 of record NW_027362764.1, on the reverse strand, counting down.
TAACAGAAGACATAAGCAACTGTACAACAAGCAGTCATCTACGTCTGGGCTTCATTTATCAACATTTGCTTAGAAATTAGCAATGATTATAGCCCTGCTGTTCGTGTAATGAAACTCAACCAGCTCCAAAATATCTGCAGCATTGAAATACCAAGGTACCTGCCACCACCTACTGGGTACGACAGCATCTCATAAGCACAAAATATCAATCAGGAAGAAATGATCAGCGTTCCTCGTCTCATCACACCGAAACAAATGCATACACAGGAGTGAGCATGAAGAACAGGACAAAGAAATAGCTGGTCACAGAACGATAGTTAAAGGGGTATTCCCATCACCAAGATCCTATCCCAACGTGTAGTAGGTGTAATAATATTATTATTATTAGCAAATACCTACAATTAGAAATATAGTATAGTTCTTCTGATTCGCTTTGTCGCTTACCCTTTGTGCAGGGCATTGCAGTAGCTCAGATATCCATGGCTACACCCACTAACAACTAACTGTCACTATATGAGTGGTTGTAACCATGGATACCTAAGCTACTGCAATGCCCTACATAGCGAATCAGAAGAACTATACTACATTTTTAAATTGGAGGTATTGTCTAATATTATTATTACGCCTACTACACATTGGGAAAGGATCTTGGAGATGGGAATACCCCATTATATGTAATTATAATGGGCATCTCACAAAACATCTGAGAGCTTTGATGGGAAGCAAGTCCACTGAAGCGATTCTTCATAATTTACAGATGAGAAGCAGATGTCTATTTTATTTTAACTTATTCGCTTTACTTTCCAGCTTGTAAAATACTCAAACAAAACTTTTACCAACTACTGTAATCTAAATAGAAAATATAATCTAGTAGTATAGGGAATTGGTGCAGTATTACAACTATGGGGGGTGGGGGAGGGAGACATTTACTAAGATAAATGTAGGCGCTTGCTGGCCACTCCACACTCTGCGCTAAATTTAGGCACTTTTTGCACCTTCTCGGACCGATCCCTCCGGCTCATTTTACGATGACTCGTTATATAGATTCTTTTAAACATGGCTACATTTTTTTGGACGCAATATATTAGTGACACAAGCTCCAGCCAAGAAGAGCGGTAACAAAGCGAAACGCTTCTACTACTTTTAGCAAGTTGCACCAAATTTATTATAAAACACAAATCATTGTGATAAATTTGGCAGTGTTGGTAACGTCTCATTTAATTATCATCTGTCTAAACTTAAAGGGATATTCCCATCTCCCAATATCCTATCCCAATATGTAGTAGTTGTAATAATATTAGCAAATACCTCCAATTAGAAATGTAGTATAGTTCTTCTGATTCATTAAGTCGCTTACCCCATGTGCAGGGCATTGCTGTTGCTTAGGTATCATGGTTACGACCACTCATATAGTGACAGTTTGTTAAAATGTAAAGTGCTGCGGAATATGTTGGCGCTATAGAAATGAAAATTATTATTAGCTGCTAGTTGTTGTAATCATGAATACCTAAGCTACTGCAATGCCCTGCACATGTGGTAAGTGATATAGTGAATCAGAAGAACTATACTACATTTCTAATTAAAGGTATTTGCTAATATTATCATTACACCTAATATATACTGGGATAGGATCTTGAAGATAGGCATACCTCTTTAAGATAGCATTAATAAATCTTCCCATACGTCTGCACTGATCTACACAGCTAACCAAGATGATCCATATTTAAAAAGGAGTAATATTAAAGGGGTTGTTCAGTACTTTTAAAAATATGCCAATGTGTTTTAATGATAAATAGAAGCTTCTTTGTAATTACCTCCTGGTGCTGTTTCTGCCTGAGAGCGGCGCTATCGGTGGCCGCACACAGGCATCACGTGACCCCCCCGCTGACGTCACATCAAGTGAGGCGCGACTCAGCGCTGGGGTCCCCGCGGTGGCTGCTGGGTTGTGGGCGGGGTTATTCCCCACGTCATGCCCAGCATCCACCGCGTGATTTCCCAATAAATGGCGAGAAGCAGAGCGCGCGGTGGATGCCAGGTGTGACGCGCGGGGTAACCCCACCCACAACCCAGCAGCCACTGGTGGAAGCAGGAAGAGGGACCCTCGGCTGCAGCCGCAACTTGTGACGTCAGCGGATGTCAGAGCCGGCTGCAGCCAGGGGTCACGTGCTGCCTGTGAGCGGCCAGTGATAGCGCCACTCACAGGCAGAAACAGCACCAGGAGAAGAAGCTTCTATTTATCATTAAAAAACACATTGTCATATTTTTAAAAGTACTGGACAACCCCCTTAATGACCTATCCTTAAAATAGGTCATCAATATGACATCAGTGGGAGGTAAGACACCCAGCACTCACACAGATTGGTTGGATGTAAACAGTGTGGAGGGCCAGACCAGCACAGCTCTGTAAATGGTCTAGTGGCCGTTCTCAGGTACTGCAACTCATGGACTATTTATGTATGCAACGGATGTTGGACCCACAACAATATATAAGCAGCAGAGAATTCCTCTAAGTTTAAAAGAGGACCTGTCACCATGTCAAAAGTGGGACATTTTTTCCTCTTAATTTATTCCCGCTGTTGCCGAGTAATCAGGTAGTCTGCCATACGGTTCCAGAGATATGGGACCTTTTGTTAAATGCCAAGCTTTAGGGTCTTTAAAAGGGGACGTGGCTCACCGGGTTCTCCAGGTGTGTTTTTAGGCTGCTGTGAGTGCAACCCCTTTGGCAAAAAAAAAAATTGCACTAAACAAAAAAAGGCACATATCTGTAACTGTACAGCGGATTAAAAAAAATAAAAAATACTATAGGATGAAAATTCAGCAAAAACTGGCCACCTGACTAGGTGACAGGTCTGCTTTAATACTATCATGAAATGACTGTGTGCTGTTGCAGTCCTCAATCGATATTTCGATTGAAAATGACGCTCTGACTAATCAGAGCTTTAAAACAAAAAGTCAAATAATAATAATTCAAAAAAAAAAAAAAAATCAATCATGGGTCTCAAATATTACCCTTTTTATTATTGTGGGTGATTTTTATTGAAACTTTTAAAAATAGGCATGGGGCAGTACAGTGGATCAGAGGTTAGCACTGCAGCGCAGGGGTCCTGGATTCAAATCCCACCAAGGAGTTTATGTTCTCCCCGTGTTTGTGTGGGTTTCCTCCACTTTCCTCCCACACTCCAAAGACATACTGATAGGGGATGTAGATTGTGAGCCCCAATGGGGACAGCGATGATGTCTGTAAAGCGCTGGGGAATTAATGGTGCTATATAAGTGAGTAAAATAAATAAAAAAATGTATCCTATAGTATACCAGATGTCACAGTGCGCAATGGGTTAAGTCCGTATACATCAAGGCATCAAATTTTAGCAAGATATACATTTCACTTGCCTGTTTCTAGGCGTGTAAGGTCGAAGAGACGCTAAAGGTGATGCCGTTGGCTTGAAAGTTGGAGATGTAAACCCATTAATGAATCCAGTATTAGGAAAAGGTGTCACCTAAAGACAAAAAAAATAAATAAAAGGAAGAGCGTTAATAATTTGTAGTGTGTACTGTAGGCCTATAAATTGCAAAACGCATAACCAAAAGTTGGGAAATAAAAAAAAGGAAAGAAAATAAGCAAAAAAAAAAAAAAAGGAACATACCAAAGAAGGGTCAAGGTAGCTGTGCGCAGTAGACCAGCTCGGCGGAGTAATGAGGCTGTAGAGTGGGAACTGCTGCTGCGGACTATACACCGGAGGTAAGTAAAAAGACGTTGTATAGCGCTGCTGTGTGTAAAGATTCATGTCCAGAGGTCGGTAACCGTTCTTTGGCAAAAAGGTATTTATCGCGATTGCCTTTGCCTTTATTCTTGCCTGAATAACAGACAAAAGTCAGAACAGTTAATGTTTATACACGTATGAGAGATATATACAGGTTATTAAAGGGGTTGCCCATTAACGAAACATAGACGACTTATCCTGGAGAATATGTTATCAATATCTAATCATTGTGGGTCCAACACCTGGACCCCAACTGATCAGCAGTTATAAGCTGTGGCCAGGTGTAAACACATAGAAAGGAGTTGCACTGCACAGTTCCATTCATGGTGTAGAGGTCACTGCTGGGTACTGCAGAACAGCTCCTACTCAAGAGCTTATAACAACTTACCAATGGGAGTGTTGGTCATCACTGTCTTGTGACAGGACAACACTTAGAAAAACATGGCTGCTTTGGACAGTCTTTTCAATCTAAAACAGAGCCCCACCTGTCCACAGCATTTGTAAGTTCTAGCAGCTGAGCAGCACTGAAGTGAATGCCGCTAGGCTGCAATTCCACACAAAACCTATGAACGGGGGTGGCGCTGTGTTGAGAAGAAAGCAGACATTTTTCTCATCTTGGACAACGACTTTGAAGTACTTTATGATCTAACCTTAATTGGCTTTCCTTGGAATATCTTCACTTCTTCTCTTAGGTACCTGTAAGCCTGAAGAACAACAGAGAGAAAATCATAAAATAATAAACATTTCTTCTTTAATAACATAATTTGATCAGGATATAAGCAAAGGATGCCAATAGCTAGATAAATAATGCAAAGTATACTCAACTTTGAACAAAAAAAAAAAGAAGCCTCCAAAAATACTGGAAGTTTGTCGCCCCTCAAAATTAGGACCTATTAACCGATCACTCTAACCACATAGCACATTTTTTGCATACTGTGTGAAAAATTAATTGTTGCTGAATCATGAAGTGTTAAAAAAAATAAATAAATATGTTGATCTCCATGTTACGCCAGAAAATAATAACCTAGCATATGTACAGTATATAGATGAGGCATTTTCATCCAAGACTGATAATCAACTAGTATCTAATGCGGTATGCCATACTTACATGGTGGTATAAATCGTACCTGACATGTCAGGTGATTTCAGAATAAGCTGTCATGAGTTTGTATATTAGGAACACCATTTGTGGCCCATTATACGAATGATAACTTGTATTTTTCACCACAGCTCTGCAGGCTCTATTTTCAGTTCTCTCTGAGCTGGTGGGTAGAGACTAGTTGCCATGATGTCTCCTATACACCGCGCACAGTGAAATATGAGGGACTCCTGCTCTCCTGGCTCTATGCAACACGATCAGAAGCAGCACAGACAAATGTTCTTAGTGAATGAAAAATTCAGTAGGAGGTAGGGAGAGGAGATGTGGCTCACAAGTGGAGAAAGAAGCAAATTTCTATAATAATATATATTACAATGTTGCTTAAAATATTAATTACAAATTAGGCTAAAAAAAAAAAAAAGTTATCGTCATCATAAGTGGTTAAACTTGCAATCTGCTAAAAACAAGGAAAGTTGAAATTTACTTGTCATTAAATATCCTGTTCGTTATGAAGAACACAAGGATTCTTATGTTATTTCCTAGTCAATGTTAGGTTACCGGCCACCCCTGCAGTTTTTCAGTAGTGGCCAGTCTCCAAGTCCGAGAGTGCAACACATACAAGCTCTTTCCAATAGCGCCTATAAGTGCTTCGGTGGCACTCCCCTCCTACGATGAAAGCTGGCTTTACTTTCAGCATCAGAGAGAGAACAGATAGGACCAGCAGAGCGACAAAGCTGCGGAGAGCCGGGAGGCAGAGGAGCGGTGTGCTCCTGAAGACCAATGTAGAGAACGATACTTTAAAAACACCACAAAGTAATAGATACAATTTACAGAAAAATGAGTGAAAATATACAAGGTCCCAATGTATCTCTGTATAAACCAACAATAGGCCATAGGATAAAGCCATTGAAAGCAACCACTGAGGCAGGAAGATGAACCAATTACCTGTTGTGCGTCCGCTTCTGACTCAAATGTGATGAACCAATTGTCATTATAGGCAAATTCACAATTGATAAACTTCGGCAAGTTCTCTCCCTTGAAGAGGGTTTCTACCTCCTGATAAAGAGAGATCAGTAAATATGGAGAAATAATAACCTTCCTACCACTGGAACAATACACCTACACAAGAACCATTAAACTGTAAATGTATCTTCAGAGGCATCATGGGGTCTGGGTGCTGAGACGTAAAATAGAGGGGCTGATACGGCTAGCCAAATGCTGCTCTCCTTGGACATGTCAATAGACAGCTTATAAGCCTGTTGACAATCTTGAGGCTGTGTTCACACATAGCAGTTGTGATACGGTTTTTACAGCAATTGGGCTCTGTTCAGTCCATATAGGTCTGCTGTAGATATCCAAGAACTGCCCTAGACAATCTGTCAGTCCCTTAGACACTGAGTGGCGTTGACTGAGAATGTGGGACTGGACAGAGAACACAAGAACCTTTTCCTGCAAATCAGAAACGTTCTCAGACTCCAAACTGATCAGGCCTTAACCAATCTAGTAGTCATCACCTACTCGAAGGATAGGCAAAATCTGGAATACGACGACTGGTGATAAACATAATAGTTTACCAGACGCCTACAAATAAGTAACCGCTCAGCTGTCACTCTTATAACGACAGGATTCAATAACCATACAGTCGCCATGAGTTCAGAGAACGACTTCCTTCTTGTGCAGGCAATATGGAGGAAATTATAGTCTAAAATGTATATATATATTTTTTTTTTATGGCATAGAAGTGAATACAACGCGCTGCCGTCATTCTCCTGCGTCTGCCTGTCTGCTTCCTTAGGAAACCACAGGGATAAGATGGATGGCACTTATTTTTTTTAATGAATGAGAGATTACACTACGTCACAGGGTGGGAAAAACAAGAAGATATCCAGACTCCGTTCTTACCTCTATTGGAGTCGATTCAGGAACTTCCCGCAATATAACGATGCAACGATTCTGATTCGGTCGGACTTTTTCTCCTCTCTCATCCACTTGGACTAAAGGCAAAGCTGAAATGGAAAGGTACCGGAGCTTAAATAAATGGATATTAGAAACAAACTTGCTAATTTCCTAAGAAAATGAACAAAGATAAATACACACAGGGTCAAAGCAAAAGACTTGTGATTTTGATAAATGTACTTTTTTTTTAGAATAACTAAATAATCACTGCCACTAAGAAGCCTCATTACCAGGACAATTGTTCTTCATGTGTTCCAGTTGCATCACCAGAGTCTGGAGCGCCGCCGCTGGTTTCTCTCTCAACCTTTGGGATGTGGACCTTACATGACCGGCAAACTAAACAACAAGCTAACCCCAAATCCCATACTTACATCTCAATACGTCGACTATTAAATCCATGTCAGTGCTGAGCTTCTTGACATGGTCAAGATTTGCTACCGTCAAAATTGGCACATATTGATCACTGTCCATTTGTGATATAAGGTACATGTCGCTAGCGAGATTCTCTCTGCAAAACAGAGAAAAAATTAAAATGCACACACAAAAAACACCCCCCAAAAATAGGCAAATTACATAAAAAAATTTAATTGCTGAACTGGTCGCTACACAGTGTTAAAAGCTAGTGTGTGCCTGGTGAAATATGGGGGGGGGGGGGGAAGAGCGATCTGGTAAAAGTTGATTGATGGGTGTTGGACACCCCCCCCCCCCCCTAACCGTTTAGAAATCATTTTTGTTATATTGAAATTATTAATGTAATATAAACTACATAACATTCTTTATTTGTGGAGGAAATGGCAATTCAGGCATGAATATATAGGAAAGGATTCTCTACAGTTAGTGTAGTTAAACTATGAAAAACCCCAAGCAATGGCCGGTATAATAGGCTTAATCCTTACATAAAATGATAAAAATGCATACACAATTGATTCAAGGAACCTGTCCGATTGCAATGAGACAATATCTGTCAGAGAGGAAAGCTAAGCGCAAATCTCTTGTCCAAACTTTCTTAGACCAACTATTGGCCAATTGTCTTGTTTGTTTGTTTTTTAACCCTAGCACCTGTGATGTGACCATATATACAGTACAGACCAAAAGTTTGGACACACCTCATTTAAAGATTTTTCTGTATTTTCCTCAGTATGAAAATTGTACATTCACACTGAAGGCATCAAAACTATGAATTAACACATGTGGAATTATATCCTTACCAAAAAAGTGTGAAACTGAAAATATGTCTTATATTCTAGGTTCTTCAAAGTAGCCACCTTTTGCTTTGATGACTGCTTTGCACACTCTTGGCATTCTCTTGATGAGCTTCAAGAGGTAGTCACCGGAAATGGTCTTCCAACAATCTTGAAGGAGTTCCCAGAGATGCTTAGCACTTGTTGGCCCTTTTGCTTTCACTCTGCGGTCCAGCTCACCCCAAACCATCTCAATTGGCTTCAGATCTGGTGACTGTGGAGGCCAGGTCATCTGGCGTAGCACCCCATCACTCTCCTCCTTGGTCAAATAGCCCTTACACAGCCTGGAGGTGTGTTTGGGGTCATTGTCCTGTTGAAAAATAAATGATGGTCCAACTAAACGCAAACCGGATGGAATAGCATGCCGCTGCAAGATGCTGTGGTAGCCATGCTGGTTCAGTATGCCTTCAATTTTGAATAAATCCCCAACAGTGTCACCAGCAAAGCACCCCCACACCATCACACCTCCTCCTCCATGCTTCACGGTGGGAACCAGGCATGTAGAGTCCATCCGTTCACCTTTTCTGCGTCACACAAAGACACAGTGGTTGGAACCAAAGATCTCAAATTTGGACTCATCAGACCAAAGCACAGATTTCCACTGGTCTAATGTCCATTCCTTGTGTTCTTTAGCCCAAACAAGTCTCTTCTGCTTGTTGCCTGTCCTTAGCAGTGGTTTCCTAGCAGTTATTTTACCATGAAGGCCTGCTGCACAAAGTCTCCTCTTAACAGTTGTTGTAGAGAGGTGTCTGCTGCTAGAACTCTGTGTGGCATTGACCTGGTCTCTAATCTGAGCTGCTGTTAACCTGCGATTTCTAAGGCTGGTGACTAGAATAAACTTAGCCTCAGAAGCAGAGGTGACTCTTGGTCTTCCTTTCCTGGGGCGGTCCTCATGTGAGCCAGTTTCTTTGTAGCGCTTGAAGGTTTTTGCAACTGCACTTGGGGACACTTTCAAAGTTTGCCCAATTTTTTGGACTGACTGACCTTCATTTCTTAAAGTAATGATGGCCACTCGTTTTTCTTTACTTAGAATTTGTATTATGGCAAGAAAAAAGCAGCTAACAGTCTATTCAGTAGGACTATCGGCTGTGTATCCACCAGACTTCTGCACAAACACAACTGATGGTCCCAACCCCATTTATAAGGCAAGAAATCCCACTTATTAAACCTGACAGGGCACACCTGTGAAGTGAAGACCATTTCCGGTGACTACCTCTTGAAGCTCATCAAGAGAATGCCAAGAGTGTGCAAAGCAGTCATCAAAGCAAAAGGTGGCTACTTTGAAGAACCTAGAATATAAGACATATTTTCAGTTGTTTCACACTTTTTTGGTAAGTATATAATTCCACATGTGTTAATTCATAGTTTTGATGCCTTCAGTGTGAATGTACAATTTTCATAGTCATGAAAATACAGAAAAATCTTTAAATGAGAAGGTGTGTCCAAACTTTTGGTCTGTACTGTAATTCACATAGTACAAATATTGGCAGGAACAACATTGAACGACAGATGAAGACAATCCTGCGCCGAACGCTGTTACCACAAAGTGAACGCACCGAGATAAGCAAAATTCCAATGTTTTCTTAAGCACATCTCGGAGGTCTTCTTGACCTTCTGGCTGTGGTAAATCAACTGCCCCTAAAGATTTATAAAGTAAAGAAAGTTACAACTTACATTGAAATGGTTTAATTAGGTAATTGGCAGCTAAATAGTGATAGATTCCATTTAATGCATTGATTATGTCAGCAGATTATTCTATGTAATGAGAGCAGAATGATGTAGGGGCAGAGAGCGTGATTCCAGTGATAGAATCACAGTTTTCTTTGCTACAGATCTAGCAGAGCTCAGTTGTTGAGCCCTGTATAACCCACCCACATCACTGATTTCTGTGTACATTGTATAGTGACAGAAAGCTGCTAATCAGCGCTGGGGGCGTGGACGGACTAGAAGGAGGAAGCAGCTTGTCTTGTAGTGATAATCTCCTGCTGATAAAGCACAGCTCAGTAAGTGACACACAGCTGGAATCAGGCTCTCTGCTTCTACATTAAACACACCAATCACAAATAAAAACCTGCTGACACATTCCTTTTAATAGGATATGCTAAAATTGTACATGCACAGTCTACACCCCACTCACTGTCCGCCGAGAATCACCAGCCACTTCATAGGTGATTGGAGGGGTTTTTTTTTGTTTTTTTTTAAAGAACATAAGACACCCAAGTGATTTTTTATTTAGTAAAGTTCTGCTGTGTAACCACAAACTTAGGATCTGGTCACATCACTCTACCAAAGCCATCATATGATGATACAAAGGGTGCATGAAGAGCCATAGTCACTTGTAATGTGCACGGTCTTAATTTGTCAAGGTGTCTTTGTGGTGGGAAAAATAGCACTGCAAACAGAGCTCCATCTTTTGTGCAACATGTGAAATAATCTGCAATAGAGAAAATTCACTGAGCCTTACAACTTAGTATTCCAACTTGCTGTAAGAGCCAAGTAGTGGGAGCAGGAGTCCCACCACATACTGTCTTATCACCGAGCCTCGACCCGAGGCCGGCGAGCCTCGGCCCGAGGCAAGGGCCTCAGCCGGCGAGCCTCAGCCCGAAGCCGGCGAGCCTCAGCCCGAAGCCGGCGAGCCTCAGCCCGAAGCCGGCGAGCCTCAGCCCGAAGCCGGCGAGCCTCAGCCCGAGGCCGGCGAGCCTCAGCCCGAGGCCGGCGAGCCTCAGCCCGAGGCCGGCGAGCCTCAGCCCGAGGCCGGCGAGCCTCAGCCCGAGGCCGGCGAGCCTCAGCCCGAAGCCGGCGAGCCTCAGCCCGAAGCCGGCGAGCCTCAGCCCGAAGCCGGCGAGCCTCAGCCCGAAGCCGGCGAGCCTCAGCCCGAAGCCGGCGAGCCTCAGCCCGAAGCCGGCGAGCCTCAGCCCGAAGCCGGCGAGCCTCAGCCCGAAGCCGGCGAGCCTCAGCCCGAAGCCGGCGAGCCTCAGCCCGAAGCCGGCGAGCCTCAGCCCGAGGCAAGGGCCGAGGCCGGCAAGCCCGCAGGTCAATGCAAAAGCCAAGGTCAGTTAGCCCGCAGCCCAATGTAAGAGCCAAGGCTAGTGAGCCTGTAGCCCTATGAAAACACGGAAGCACATATTGAATGTTAGCATAGATCTTACTGCTGCTGTGTTCTTTGGCTTATATACATAACAGTCACAGCACCTTTCACCTGTTCACACTTCTTTCTCTCAGGAGGTGCTGCTCAGTTTTTTTATTCTTTGCAGTATATATTTTGAGGTGGTGACTGCCCCCTTATTATGTGCACAAGACGGTGTAATTTGGTGTTTTGCTTGTGGTTTTCCGCAGCTTTGAAAATCTTAAGGCCAGTGAGCCCAGAGCCTCGCGGACAGGGCAAGGCCGGTGAGCCCAGAGCAATTATTTTACACGTAAAGGTTTTATTTTGGCAACCAAAAAATTTAACTTTGGTTCTTAGGAACAAAAGGTGCCTAAGCAGCATGATTTTAGTCTAAAGGCAGTGGTACAAGTTTTTAGAGGCAACAAACGCATCTATCAGACATTTATGGCAATATCTAAGTTGGGAATACCCCTTTAACCAATGCAATCCAGAGTAATATTCATAAGATATTATTGTACATGAATAACGTACCTGAATGGGTGGTTTCATGCATAGATTCAAATTCTGAGTTTCCCAGAGATATCGTAGTCATATCTGTTTGGTCGGAGACTGAAACAGAGGGAGACTGGCCTTGCGTTAGCACAGCATTATGTTCTTTCTGCTCATCACCATTGTTTTCCAGCACTAAGAAAAGCAAAAATACAAAACATCATTGAAACTTTTCTGGTGGAAAAAGAAAAAACTGAAAATGTGGTTGAATAAATATGCACATGCCTAAATTAATACTTTGATAAAGTAATCTTTTGAATTTTTGCCCACTCCTCCTTACAGTAGCACTCCCCCATCTGTCAAATTGCTAGGAAATCCACTGTATATGGTGCCCTCTTCAGGTCACCCACAGATTTTCAATTGGATTCAGGTTTGGGCCATTCCAAACTGATCTCCTGGGGAAGCCATTCTTTTGTTGATTTGGAGGTATACTTGGGGTTGTTATCGTGCTGAAAGGTGAAATTCCTCTTTAAATGTTCAGGTTTTGAGCAGAGGCCTTAAGGTTTTGCTGGAAAATTAACTGATATTTGGAATGGTTCCCTGCATATTGACTAAAGCCCCAGACACAGCTGCCAAAAAACAGCCCCAAATAATAATTCTGCCTCCACCATGCTTCACTGTTGGTTTGGTGTTCTTTTGAGGATGGGCAGTCTTGGCTTTGCCGAAAACATACCTTTTGGTATTATGGCCAAAAAAAGTTTCATCTTGGTCTCATCAGATCCTAATTCGCTTTCCCACATGTTTTTGGCAAAGGATGGAGGTTTTGGTAAAACAGTACAGGGCTTAGAGGATATTCTTTGTAAGAAAAGGCTTGTGTTTTGTCACCCTATCCCACAGGCCAGACATATGAAGAAAACAAGAGGTTGCTGTCACATGTAGTACCCAGCTAATAGTTACCAGAAATTCCTGCAGCTCCATTAATGTTGAAGGAGGCTTCTTGGCATGCTGCTGGACCAATTTTCTTCTTGTCTTTTCAGCAAATTTTGAGGCACGTATGGTTCTAGGTAATGTCACTGTTGTGCCAAATTTAAGCCCCTTGTTGATGACCATCTTCACAGGGCTCAATGGTCCATCAATCTAACGCCTGGGAAAATTTTTGTAACCTTCTCCTGACTGATAACTTTCAACAATGAGATCCTTTTGCTGTGTTGTAAGCTGTTTACAGACCATAGTTTTTGAAGTTGATGCTACAAAACGTCAAGAAAATATTCCAAGAACAGCTAAACTTTATATGTGGTTAATCAGCTAGTGTAAGAGATGGCAGTTGCATACTGACTACCAGGTAACCTGAGTAAATCTGGTTGGGGATGTGGTTGTGTTCAGAATCAGCCAATTATAAGAGGGTGTACACCCTTATAAAACCCATTATTTTAGCTTTTTTTTTTTTTTCCCCCTCAAAATTATGTCAGTTTGTTCCTCAATATATTTCTACAGATCATGGGCGATATTTAAGGTGGAAAAGGTTCCGAAATGATTCCTCGATATGTCTTGTGCTACAAGGACATCCTCCTCACCCCTTACAAATACTGGAAAGTGAATTCTCACTAGTGGGCTTGGATTTTGAGACACCCAATGATCCACTATTACTGCTAAGGAAAGCTGTTGGCAGACCCACATTTCTGCAGCTGAAAATGTGGCATTGCACACCAGCCATTCACATTAATAAATGACAACATAATAAAGCCTGCCAGAGCAAGAGAAGCATTTTTTTTCACCACATCTCTGCACTTTCTGATAAGAGAAGGTACACGCCAAGCAAGGAAACAACTTCTACATGCCATCACAGGATTGCAGTGTCCTTAGGGAAAAATCCATTTAAAATTCATTATAAAAGGAACGCTAGAGGTTAAATTTGCAGCAAAATTCTGCAAAGAAAAAAAAATAAAAAATCACCACAACATACACGGCATGCTGCCAATGTGGAAATCTAAATATAACATATGCATGTATATTTTTAGAGGGGAAAAAAAAGCATGAATGCAGACAGGCATGACAGTTTACCCTAACAATAGGAGACAGGGCTCTGCCTAAATGATCTTACATTGTAATGGGATTGGGGAAGGAGATGAGAGGAGGGGGTAGTACAAGCTGAATATAGGATCGGATGACGTAGGACTGAAGTGATGGTTATGGCAGATTATATACTCATTGATGGCTTTAATGTTGTCTCTTGGTGAACACTATGTACATGGGTAGGAAAATGGGAATGATCATGAAGGATTAAGACAAACCATGTGCACTTCAAAGGCAACACTTAGGCAGGTTTCGCAGATGTGATCAGATCAGAATACCTCGCCTTAACGCCGGGTCACCTGACCAGTGCCCATAGTCTTTTATGTGCCTATGAGCCCGTTGATCAGGCTGGGTATCCCATACGTCTAATTTTAGAATGAAGAGACCTGTCACTACCAAACGTCAATTCTAGAATGAAGAGCACTGTCACTACTTTGCAGAGATTAGATCCCTAGGTCAGGGAAGGTCCTACCTTCTTTGGAGGAATCAGGAGGTTCATCAGGCAGCTCTTCCCAGGATTGGCCAACTGTTCCGTCAGCAGCTCCACCCGCTTCCACATGCAGCATGTGATTCCCCCATACTTTAGCATTGGGGTTTAATTCAGAAACCTTTGCTGATTCCTGCAAGAAAAAAAATATGACTAAATGTTTGCAAAAGCACTAAAATCCAATGTTAAAACAAAGATTGATGCAAATGCAATTTACGATACCCACAATCAAAAATACAGAGAAGTTTTGTGCATAAAGACTGCAGCTCCCACCTTTGATAAATGATCAACAGTGCTTATGGGGAACCTCATTCAGAAAAATAGGTTTGAGAAAGATTTAAAGAGGTTGTCCACTACTGTTTAAAATGCCCCAATGTATTTAAAAACTGTGGAGAGAAGTGTTTTTTGTAAATACCTTGCTGGTTCTTTATTGCCTGAGAGCAAAGCTACTGATGACCGCTCACAGGCATCACATGACCCCTGGCTGCAGCCTCCTCTGGCATCCGCTGATGTCACGGCAAGTCGGGCGTGACCCAGTGACGCGCTCCCCGATTGATGGGCTGTGGGTGCCTTCAATTGCATTCAATGGGAAAGTGCGCGGCGGCAGGTCACGCCCAGCTGCAGCTGGAACTTGACGTGACATCAGCGGATGCCAGAGCCGGCTACAGCCGGGGATTACGTTATGCCTGTGAGCGGCCAGTGATTGCTTGTCCTTTATTGCCTGTGAGCGGCGCTAAGTATTTACAAAAACACTTCTCTCCACAGTTTAAATATTAATCAAGCTAAATGAGCCACATTTATAAGGAGTTTTTGACACCTTATGTTCCTTGTCTGGTGAGGGGGCACGGCCTTATGTGCAACACTGTGCAGAAGAAAAAAATTTTGGCACACACTTCCAGCACAAAGTAGGCCAACTACTTGTATAAACTTAGACTAGACAGTCTTAAGGGGAACCTGTCAACTGGTTCATATTGCCCAAATCACGTGGCAGCATAAACTAAACCCAGGCTGGACGATTGCAGCCAGGCATACTTTTCTTTGAAACCTCCGTCGTTTCAGAGAAAATATATTTTAGAGATCCAGACAGAGACCATAGCTGGAGACAAGACTAGTCTGTCCGCTCCCTTCCGGATCTTCCTATTGCCACTACAGAGATTGACAGGTCTCTCCCGTGAATGTGCACAGGGAGAGACCTTTAAAGTAGGCTAGGGGCGGCTCTGGACTAATCTGGTCTCTGGATGGTCCCCAGTCAGGTCTTTAAAAGGTATTTTGTCCCTAAAACGATGAAGTCCAGGGAAAAGAATACCTGGCTGCAATCTTGCATCAAGGATTTCATTTCTGCTGCCTGTGGTTTTGGCAGCAGAAATCAGCTAACAGGATCGTTTTAAAATACATCAGATTTATGAAACCGCAGGATCCATTATGATCAATCTGGCGCATTTTACAACTTTTTAGGATATAGCATTAAAAGTGTTAGGATGAACCGTAGCCTTAAAAGAAATCTGGCACCTTTATTGTGAATATAAATAACGTAATCGTGAGACAGTGGTTTAGGAAAGGTCTTTCTAGGCCTAAAAAAAAAAATAAATAAATAATATCAAAAAAAGGATCAAGTCCATAAAGGTGAGAACAATCGATAAATCCCAAAAGATAAAGGAGGATATCACCTATATATATCATAAAAATCAATCATGTGGTATATATTATATAATATGGCTTCCAAATATGAAGCTACTGATGGTTACAGAAACAAGAGATCCACCTGACAACACCACAGCAGTAAATGCATCATCCGCCATCATTACAGTGGAAATTACAAGGTACACCCTGCAGTATCATTACCCAATGAGCGCAATGAGCGTTAGTCTCCATGTCACTACCACAGCTTGTCTCACCAGCATTTGCAATCCCTACCTACAAGTGGAGCAGGGGGCACATTAAAGAGCAAGATTTGGGGACATGCTAAACAACTGCTGAAAATAAAAGCTGAATGAAAAATATTCAGTTCTCCATGCACTCATCTGAAAATTGTAAAGTAACAAAAAGCAACAACTTACAGATTCACAGTCAATCTCGGGCCAACCCCAAATGCTTCTGCTTTCCGGAACAAGTAGCTGAAAGGAATATTTCTCTGAGTTGATGTCCGAAACCTCCAAGTCTTCATCCAGGCACTGGTATTGGTGGTCACACGGCTGGTCTGATGTGGAATTATACCACAAGTAATCCACTTTGTACTCAGGCCTGGCCAAGAAATGATCACCCGATAATACACAGGATAAGGGCAGATCACTGTCACATGGATCCTTGGTCTTATCCTGAGACTTTCTAAAGAGATCTTGCATAAGATCTAGTACACACTCCTCATTACAAGAGTCTTTGCAATATGTCAAGCCAGCAGGTATGGGGTGAATTTCATATGATGGAGTAGCAGCATATTGATCAACCTGGTCCTCTTCAAAATTGGATCCGTAGCCATGAAGACCATTCATTTTACCCAATTCTGAGAAAGCCCCGTCTTCATCTGGGCACGAATCTGCACCACTACCTTCCTCAAAACGATCATATGTGGCATCTCGCAAGGAAGGGTCTTCATTATTTTGAATGTCAAGAAAGGCATTGTTTTCTTGTGTTTCGGCTGCTATGTCACCCACCATATCATTTTCCAAGCAAGCATCATAAATGAATTCAACATTAGCGGTGTTAAAGATGGGGCTTGTTTGTATCTTGTGTATTAGGTCCTCAGGGTCAGAGAAAGTCTTAGGTTCCTGAAAATCATCCTTTGAAGAGATATCAAAATATTCAACGACAGGGGACCCATCACTCTTAGGACTAGCATTTGAATAACTACTTTTCGCATCCCCATTAATAATCAGTTTTGCACAAGGACCTGAAGTAAGATCATCTACTACAAAAGATTTTACAGCTTCTGATATGCTAAAGGAGTTAGTACCTTCATCTTCTATAGGAGGTGTACAATTTTTGAGATGGAAAGTGGCATCTGCATCATATTCACTAAACTGAGTCCAAGCTGAGAACTTTTTGACAGATCCAATCACATCTGATTGCTCATGATCGATAAGACGCCCAGAAAAATTTCTCCCTCTAGTAACATCCTCCTTTTGGAATAACCCTGAGGTCTCAGTTGGAGCATGTTCATTAATGGAGTAATCAGAAGTGTCATTTTGTGTCTCAAGATTTTCGTCAGGAACGTCTTCATTATATTGTTCAATCACATTATTATTTAAGCAATCGGGTTCCTCTAGGGCAGGTGGATCATCTGTGCCATTTTGTGATTCCACTAAATCTTCTACAATACTATTTTTGTGATACACAGGAAAGTATTCTCCTTCGGCCTTACTAGAGGCTTGAGAGTCATCAGTAATGTGATCATCCACCTGTTCTTCCAAGTGAGGAACGTCTGGACTTGGACCCAAGGATTTATTAAAATTTATATCTGGAGTGTAACATGTGCTTTCATTACAAGATTCAGTGGTCCAGTCATCTTTTTGGTTTGAGAAATCAGTGGTTGGGTCTGATTCAAGCAGCAGTGCTTCCATAAAGGGCAGCTGAACTTGGTCAGAATTGGGTTGTTTCTTTAATCCATTCAGTAGAAGCAAATTAGAAATATCAGCCAAGGTTTCAGGTAGACATTGCCCATGATTAGCCAGAAAATCAAAGCTTAATTCTTGCATTTGGCAATTTGCTGGCACACAATCCGTGGTGTTTCCTACAGAATTTAGGGGTTCCGGACAAACCATTTTGGGAAGACAGTCACTATATTGAGTCAAATCTTTGGTTGAAAGTCCAAAGGAGAACACATCTGATGAAGCAGTCTGGGGCAATACTTCTTCTGCAGTGGGCATATGATTTGGCGCATGAAATACATCTTCAAGCCCAATATTCTGAGAACTTAATGTGTCATAGATACTTTCTGCAGCAGCTGAATCCTTACTGGGCAAAGTATCATATTGCTGTATTGAATGATATTTGTCCGAAAGATCTTCACTCAGATCATAGTCCTCTACTAAACAAATGCTGTAGAAGGTGTTTGTCCTGCTATCTTGCCTCACCTCTGCATCGCTTTGAGGTGGTAGGTTCTCATTTATTAGCTTTGTTGCCGAACAGAAATCCAATACGCTTCTAGTCTTGGTATTCTCAGCATTTTTCTCTTCTTCTCTCGGAGTTAATGAGCTCTGCCATGCGGTCTGGCTGCCGTCCAAGTAGTTTGCTTTTAAGGAAAGAACTTCCTGTGAGTTCTGCTCTGAAGTCAGTGACACTTGAGCCTGTGAAGCATGGTCATGCAGAGGCCATGTGTCTACAACTGTGGCGTTAGAGACCGTACAACTCCCTAGGTTTGCTGTAATTGGGCTTTGACATTCTTCATTGTCGATTTCCATCTCTTTTTGTAAGTGTTCGTATTTGGACAGAGCATTTAGTGCACTATTTATGGGACTCCGCAAGTTCACTGACCTGGTTTTGCAAGATCTCAGCACTGGTCCAATGTGCTCCGTGTTATCCATGCTCTTGTAAGAGGGGAACCGTGAAGCCTTAAACAATCCATTACTCGTCATCCCAGACTTTACTGTATTAAAAATGGAGTTTTCCAACCCAGAGACTGGAACGGGCACTTGAGCCAAAAAGTTTTCTCCCGGGTCTGGATCTTGAATGTCGCTTTGCGTCGTATGATTTTTCTCTAAATCTTCACATGATGTTGACTCAAACAAGCTGGTCCTTTCAAGGTTTCTGCGTGGGCATAATTCTTTGCTAAAACAGCAACCCATTGTAAAACCATGCTCCGCTAGTGCCGAGGCTGAAGCTTTAATGAATCTACTATAGCAATGGCTACAGCTGGGTATAGGCCACTGCCCACAAGTCAAAAATAGTAACTTCAGACAGGCAAATCAAAACACATGCCATTGTCACTCAAATTACAATCCAAGACACTAAGGCCTCTGTATGGAGGAGATTTGCCAAGGCGCAGGGCAACAGCTGCCAAAAGCTGAAGGCTACTTGTTTAACTCTTACTTGTCACAGTAAAACTGGGGGTTGGGTGACAAAAAGAAGCTTGTAATAAATAGATTTCAGACGGTTAGGCATACAAGAACCCTTTAGAAAGTTTACATGTATGCCAATAGTGTGAATGGCTGTATGGGAAGCTGCAGGAGCCATTTCAGCAATAAATAAATTATATATATATACACATACATACATACACACATATACACACACACACACACACACACTGTATATCTCAAGATGGAAGGTTGCTCAATGCATAACTGAAGTAATACCAGAGGAAACCTGCACGGCTTCATCTGAGAGACCAATAGTAGCGAAGAGGAGTTACCAGAAAAACTATGGTACAGAGTAGTAGGGTTAATAGGGCATTGAGAAACCCTCTCCCCCCACCTTCCAAAAAATGCAGCCCTTCACTATTTACCCGACTTTTCTACATGGCATGCGGGCACGATTGGGGGGTATCATGCACCTCTCCTATTAGAATAAGACACGTGCACAATGCCTGTCCATCGTTTTTGCATTCTGGGTCTTACTTAATAAAATGCAAAGAGAATGCACCACGGTGGCCCCTTAGAATGACAGAGGTTGGACTCTCAGCAAACATTAAGTAGTGGATGGTCCGAGATGGGAATACTCCTTTAAAAGTTTCAGGAGCGCCCCCATCTCCTGCTTGAATGATTGACAGTTCGCATGCTGCTAGTACAGGCTGTTTAACCTCTGCAGCATCAGGGGCACTGAAGAGGGTCTGGTGAACTTCAGCACAGTACTTAAAAGCTTTATAGCAAAAATCTTGGAAGAGCGTTCATTGCTTAGGAGACCGGCCATCTATTAAGACAGCAGAGGTGAACGGTTACCTAGACAACAAGCGGTACAAAATACAATCAAAAATTTCTCAATTTTTTGAGAATGAAGATCTTTAATAGAGGTGAATTGGAAATTGGAAAGATGCTAGTTTTGATAAGCACTTGGATATTTTACCCATTTAATATTGATTTAGGAGACTGTTTCGGGAACAAAAATTCAGTAGTTATCAAGTGTAATATGTTGCACCGCAAACCCCTTTTCCCTATGAGTGCAGTATGCGAGTGCATTCGGCGCCGGCGTTATGTGACGATGAAATGTATGGAGCGGTAAAACATTGCATCGGTGTGACCGTCTTTATAAAGGAGCTCTTTTAGGAAGAACGAACTGATAAATTATTCATTTAAAACCTAAACTAAATATACAACAAAACCGGTTACAAAGCAAACGCTGAGGCATTGTAAATTTACTTTTCCATTCACCAAGGTTAAAAACTACCCAGGAGCGGCTATAAGCTGTATATTGAGAAATCACATTATCAGCAAGCGGCCAATCTATGTCCATTAGGCAAACTGCTGAATTCTAGAGAAGAAATCAGGTACTCAAGCGGCACAGTAGTGGTGAGCGCTAAGTGCCCCAGTTGTCATCAACGTTTTAAAAGGGGGAGGGGACGTCAGTCCAAAACTGTACATTGTGAAAGGGGTGAACACAAGGGCTCGGGCTAGGCTGTGACCATTCACAGAATAGAGGCAGCGTGTGCTCTGCATTGACAGCGTAAAGCACACCTGTCATCAGGCCAGCTTTTGCCCTAATATTCCTACTGCTCCCTAGAGTATTTCACTTTTCTTTTTTTTAAATTAAATCCACCATATGGTTCCAGATATATGGGGCTTTATATTTAGGGATACTTTATGAGTCTTTACTTGGGGGCGTGTCTCACAGGGTTCTTTGGGGGCGTGTCTCACAGGGTTCTTTGGGGGGAGTCTTAAGACTGCTCTGCATTATTACCCTGTGAGCCACGCCCCCTTGGTAAAGACCATAAAAATTAGCACTAAATAAAAAGCCGGATTTCTGGAACAATATGGTGAATTCATCAGAAACAATACCTGAATACTCAGGGGAGAAGCGGAAATAAAAACATCAACTTTTTGACCTGGTGACATGTTTTCTTTCAAGGGGGTTGTCTGGATTAGGGCTTGCTCATATGAGAGTACTCTACATCCGTGGGCTATCTGAATGCAAATTGGAAAACATACAAACATTACATGGACCAATGAATAAGTTCACATGAGTATTATTACACACAAATCGATGGTCAGCATTTTATTATTATTATTTTTTTAAATCCCAGCATGCATGACTAATCAGATTTTCAGACAAAACTTTGCAATTAACATAGAAAATTGTATTAAGCCTTTGATTATTTTTGTTAAACTGTTGATGTATAAAACAGATGCCATAAATAAATAAAATCAATCAATAAAAAGACAAACCTACATGCAGAACTACCACAAGCATTAAAATCTCTTTCTGGAAGAAATATGGAAAATTTTGCCCAAGTACATCTGAATGCGGCTTAACCTGATTTTATTGCTATAAAAAAAAACAAGTTTATAATATGTTTTTATTAATATTTTCATACTATCAGCTTTCCCCACAAATTACAGCAGACTGCTGAGTATGTATCTGGTGGGGTTCATCCCAATCACTTTTTGGAAAACTCCATTCACAAAAAGGAGTCCGTAAAATGGTTATGTGAACCATCCATTATTATCTGAATTTTCCCTATATCCCTTTAAAACTTCAAAAATTAAGGAAAAGAGAAGAATTTCGACCAACCCTCAGAAATCTCTATTTTCATTTTCTTATATATTAAATGTATTGCTATTTAAGTGATTAATATCTACGTAAACTGAGAAATGGAAGAAATCCGTTCATATGATGAGCCGTCATAATGTACAGCACCAATATTATGTGTGACTCATGGTAGCACAAGGGACTGAAGAAGAATATGGTCAGATTACACTGACCGTCACCCGAATTGCACCTGTCATACGCACTATTTCCATCAGTGCACGGCTCTGCTGCGCTGCAGGATAGTTATCCCCATAAATAGGCTGAGAAAAAGGAATCACCCCCTTTCCAGATGTCCTATAATATAGTATCTTCCAGCAAGTTATCAAACCTACAGAAAGTAACTACCAACTGCTCAAAAAGAGGAGGAAAAAAAATAGATGACTGCCAGGAAGTTTGAGAAAATAATTAATAGAACTAGTTGCCAATCTGAGAAAACAAACAAAACAGAACCACATTAATACAAGGATGATAAAAAGATGAAAAAAGGGGGAGAGAATCTGTCTGCAGGTTTTTGCTAGCTCTTATGAAAGAAGCATGATGTAGGGGCATAAACCCTGATTACAGTCATGTGTCCCTTTAACACACATCCACCCTCCTAGGACACATTTTTGGACTGTAGATGAAACAATGATGGTTTTATTACATACACGTCGTACTGGTGACTGCTCTTTTTTTGCCCAATCCACACTGATTCTTTTGGACATTTTTGTTAGTGTGTGTGTTTAAACAACCCCTATTGTATAAGTTGTAGCGCCCCTTAGTGGCAGCTATAGGCAGAAAGCATCTTATATTTTACATATAATTCTAAACAGTAGTCTAGATATAACATTCACTTGTGGCCCCTTCTTTGGGTACAAAGTCTAAGGCTATGTTCACACTGCGGTTTTGCTGAGTTTTTGTTCTGCAGGCCCTGACATGGACTGACGTGATTACATGCTCCATATAACACCCCTTTATAGACAGCCCCTTAACCACAGGGTCACAGGGCTCGGGGCCTGCTTCACTTAGAAATGTGCACCACAAATATGAATAAGCAAAACTTTTATTTTGCATACCATATTTAATGTGTTGTCACTAGTGATGATCGAGTATGTTTCATTAACCCTTTCTAGCGCGCATGCTCGGGTGCTCGTCGAGTATTTCGGCGTGCTCGGGATTTCTTTTATGGACTCCGCAGCTGCAAGTGTCACGGCTGTTAGACAGCTGTGACACATGCAGAGATTGATTGACGGACAGGCAGCTGCGGAGACAATAAAAAAAAATCCTGACGCCGAAATACTCAGCGAGCACAAGAGAGTGGGCGAGGGAAGGGTTAATGAAACATACTGGATCATTAGTTGTCGCCTATCCATTAAGTAATACATGATCGCTATGGGACCACCACCGCTATAAAGCAAGGGGGTCTCCAGGTCCCCTGTGTGAATGGAGCAGCACTGAGCATGTGTGAGCACTGCTCCATTTACTCTCTAGAGGAATAGTGGTCACACATGCTCACTGCCACGCCAATAACACTGGGACCGTTTTCAGTATCAGTGGGCATCTCAGCAGCTTGATCCTCCGCGATCATACATTTATCTTCTGAATCAGTGTTGATGATTGGATGACCCCTTTAGGCCTCATTCAGACATTTTATATAGAACTGATGGTCAAATCTGACCAAAAAGCACAACTCTAAGGCTATGTGCCCACGTTGCATTTATGAAGCAGAAAATTTCTGCTGCATAAATGCAAGTCCTCTCCCGGAAAAACGCATGCGGAATTCCGCACGCGTTTATCGCGCATTTTTCGCGCGTTTATCACGCGTTTTCCACATGCGGAATTGCCTTGCGTTTTTTATGCATTGGACAAAGGCAATTCCGCTTGCGGAAACGCAAAATTAAATGACATGCTGCGGATTTTTGAACGCGGCATAAACGCTGCGGAAAAATCCGCAGCATGTGCATAGAACTTGCGGAATCCCATTGGGGACCATGGGGTGCGGATATACATGCGTTTTGCAAGCGTTTACGCTGCGGAAATTCCGCAGCATATACGCTTGAAAAATGCTACGTGGGCACACAGCCTAAGGCTATGTGCACACGTAGCAGATTTGATGCAGAGCGTTTTTGCCTCTCTCTGGCAGAAAAAAACGCATGCATATTTACATGCGTTTTTTTCTGCCAGAGAGAAGCTTTTTTTTTCAGCGTTTTTACATGCGTTTTTTCAAGCAGTTTTCCAAGCGATTTTGAGCATCACTTGGAAAAGTGCTTGACAAGCTGGTCACACAATATAAATCCATGCAACCGGCATGGATTTATAATGTGTGAGCAACTGATGCTTTAAATGCAGCATCTATAGTAAAAAAAAAAAAAAAAAAACCCTGTATACTCACCTCTCCGGTCTCCTCCAGTCTGCTCCCGGCCGCATCCACTCTCTTCGGCGTCCCGCAGTGTACTGTCAGGACCTGCGGTGACGTCATTTAGTCAGCTGACGGTCACACGACAATCACCTGACCGCCGACGTCAGCGGTCGTGTGACCATCAGGTGACTAAATGATGTCACCGCAGGTCCCGACAGTACACCGCGGGATGCCAAGGAGAGAGGATGTGGCCGGGAGCAGACCGGGGGTCGCCGGAGAGGTGAGTATACAGGTTTTTTTTTGGTTGTTTTTTTTTTAACTCTTATTTATTTTTTTCACCGCGTGGTAGCCGGGATGAGAGGAGTTGTAGTCTCCTCTTCATCCCGGGTACCACACGCACCTAGATTACACTGCAAATTCGCGGCCATTGAATTTAATTGAAATGCAGCAAATCCACATATACCTGGGGGTTTGCTGCGTTTCAATGTTCCTCAATGGCCGCAAATTTGCAGCGTAATCGCGGTAGAAATGGTCATGCTGCGTTTTGCAACGCAATGCGAATTCGGCGCGCAAATTAGTGCATCATGTGCACAGCACATCCGAATTCACATTGCTTTGCATGGCAGACTGTTTTACAAGCGTTTTCGCAGCCGCAAAAACGCTACAAAAATGCTACGTGGGCACATGGCCTAAGAAATACAGTCCTATGTGTACAAGAAACATCACTTGTGCCTGAATGAGGCATTAATGGAATTTTTCAGCATAGGCCAGAAAAAACCGACATCCTGAACACTTATTTAATACAAAAACGCTACTTACAAGATGTGAACTATCTTTGGCTTCTTGGACTTGCTGTACCTGCGGTTCAGCCACAACTTTAGTATCCTGATCTGAAGTCATGAGCCGTCTGCTTCTAGGCTCCTCAGAGAAAACGAGTCACCCCAGAAAGCTGCAGGGGAGAAAGAAACATAGAACGTTTTAGACGTCATTCACATATTACTGAAAAGCAAATCGGACCAACCCTGGATTTCTGTATAATGAGCGAATGTAAGCAGTGGTGATACCAAATAGTGGGGGTAATAGGAAGAAAGGTAAAAATGAACAGAAAAACACTGCAGATCCAAATGAAGCAAGAATAACTCAATGCATGAGGATGGTTATTTTTTAAATAATTTCTGCGCTTCTGTTAGGGCTCTACCCCAAGAATCGATGGCCTGTGAGACACCGCAGTCCAGTATGGCATCCCTGAGCCTCACGTCAAACCTAAGTGTTCGGTTAGAAATCTTGTTTCGTCTCAGGTTGCCAGTGGCGGCTTTGTTCATACATCCAGGTCCTGGTATGTCACGAGGAAAGACAGTTTTGCAAGTGTGCCCAAAACTAAGAGTATTATCACGTGAGGTTTTGGTTATATTTTAGGGGCAAAAACTGATGAAATGAAAACTGAAATTAAAACTGTTGGTTTAAAAAAACAAAAAGAAAACAAACAAACATTTTTTTAAATTGGTTTAATAGCCAAATCTGCAGCATTTTCCATGTAGAAATAGTGTTAAGTGTTGACCCCAATATCAAAAAAGCAATTGTAAGCTTCTGCAACATGTTTTTTGGTGCAGAAGACTATAAACATTTCCCAAAAATAAACTTACTCCCCCATTTTCCACAGAATTCTTCCAATTACCATCTCCACATAAAAAAACAATTTTCTGTTCTTATTTTTAGTCCATTACCCTTCTGAAATGCTCAATATGCAATTTCTCAGCCAAGAGCATATTTTTTTCCTGCCTGGCTTCTCCATCAGGAAACTCCTGTTTTTATTACATAATTATGAGACTTTAAGGCCACCGGTCATGTTGAGGACGATCTCTGGTCTGCAGGCAGGAGGAGCTGATCAGATTGATATATATTTTTGTGGGAAAAGTTGCAGTATTTTATTCAATGAAATCCATAGTGCTTATATGCATAGGAGTCCAGTGGGCGGTCCCTTCACGGAAGAGGACCGCCCACTGGACACCTGCCTACAAACACCAGGGATTTCAATGAAAGTGATAGTGAGTCTTTTCTGACCATCCTATATATCATTCTGCTCAGCTTCTCCTCTATACTGTTACTATGCTGTCCACAGATCGGATGTATGCGACAGGTTCTCTTTAATGAAGGAGGCATCCGGACTTGCACACAGTGAGAGACAAGGAAGTAGCACTATCTGAGCATACATCTCAGGCCCCGTTTTGCATGTAGTTGCACAGTCTGTGTACAGACTTGAGTCTCCTGATCTACACACAAGAGCCTAATATATGCCTACGTGGCTGTCCAATTTGGGTGAGCAGATCCACCATCAGTCTAGAAATTGTGACCCTTAAAAGGTTTCAACAATAAGATAAACACTGAGTTAATTTAATAAGGTTGTATATTACTGGACAACCCCTGCTTAATCACTTCAGTGCCCCATACAGGATAAAAACAATGTATAATCCTGCAGTGGCACCATTCCTGCCAACTTAACCGATAATATTAGCGAGTCTTCAAACATGTAAACGCTGCAGTCAATCAGCGTCCGTTGACCGACAGTAGCTTTTACTAGTGAAGACCTGACGTTGGAGTGGATGTCCGCTCTGCTGGTACACTAAAGGGCTGCAGCTGATCAGAAGATGCTAGTTGGCTGCACAGGTCATGTGATTCAATATCAAGTGACCCGCTGAGAAAAGCAGCAATGACGCACACACACAGCTTTAAAGGAGTTGTACATTATTAAAAAAAAGAAAAAAAAAAAAAAGCACGGTGCAGTTTTGGGTTTTTCAGAATAAAGTACCATGCTTTTCTTACAACCCCTTTAAAACACATTGATGGTGGTCACTACATATCACATAGGATTTTGTCATCCATTTCTGTAAATAGGATAAAGAAAAAAAAGATTCTAGTAAATTAAATACAGCTTAAAATGAAAAAAAACAAAACAAAAAAACACTCACATTTTCATTTAGAGCATCAATGCATTAATAAAGGAAATGGACACCTTAGGCTAAAATGCTTTAGTCTATAATGCCTATAAAAAAAGCTTTAAGGTAAACCACATCAAAGTTAATTAACACTTGCTTATAATGAACAGCTACATAGACGGTTGATTTAAAGGGAGTGTCTCCATAAAAACGCATATTAAACTAGGAGCTGAGTGATTTAGGGAACTTTGCCCCTATAGAAATCATACTAGCACCGTGTGTACCCGCCATCATACCGGCACTGTCCATGATTAAGGACTGGTTTACAGTCAAAAAATAGAAGATGTATGCTATATTGCTGGATGAAGCTGAAGATGTCAATCATTTTTTACATCACACTAAAATAAAGTCTTATATTTTCACCTGTATTTTCGGCTGGAGGAGTTTTGTTATTGGATCTATATAATAGAAATGAGGGGGCTTCGGTGCCCCCATGGAGTGAGTGGCCAAGGGCTCACTGCACCGCTACCCATCCATAATTTGCAATTTTGTAGATCGTGACTCTGGGCGTGCGCACAGACACTGCCTGAGCACGGCTGTGTGCATACATTGTCAGTGCGGTCGCATTCTCCTCCCTGCGACCAAAGCTCGATACACATGGAAGTGTAGCGATCAGCTTCACAGAAGAGCCAGGGAGAAGAATGAACCGACCCACACCCGGCAAGTGTCTGTGCGCACACGCAGACATACGGGCTGAGTTCAGAAAGCGCTCTGGACAAGCAGGCGGATGTGGGGTAAGTCACCAAAAATCAAATTGACTGCACAGAGTTCTTGGCCACGTCAAGGGTCCCCCCAAATGCCCCTCATCTGCATTCGAGTTAAAAGTGTACAGCGCTAGTGTGATTTTAATTGGGTTTAAGTCCCCCATTTCCCTGTACAGAAAGCTTAAATGGAATCTGTCGGCAGGTTTCTTGCTATGTAATTTGAGGGCAGCATGAAGCAAGGGCTGAGACACTGATTTCATGGATGTGTCACTTATTAAGCCATGTGCGGTTTTGATAAAACATTCATTGTATCACCAGGAGATTATCACTGCCTACACTGATGCTCCTTTGAGCCCTGGTTTGACCACATGCCATCCCCTAATAGGCAGCTCATTGTCAATATACAATGTACACAGAGCTGTAGTGTGGATAGGGGAAGCTTTCTGAGCTCTGCTACATCTAAAAACTCTGTCACAACTGCTGAACCAAGTAAACTAAGCGACACATCGCTGGAATCAGGGTCTCTTTTCCTACATTATGAGACAGCAAAAAGAAAACTTTTAACATGCATTTGGGGGTGGGTGACAGACTCACTTTAATACCCTCATACATGTTAGACATTGCTCCCACAAACTTATGTTTTAATAAAAGGAACACCACAATGCAATCTGCCTAATCCTCGACTAGTCAGCAGATACAGTGCCTACAAGTAGTATTCAACCCCCTGCAGATTTAGCTGGTTTGATAAGATGCAAATATGTTAGAGCCTTCAAACTGCAAACGAGAGTAGGTTTTATGAACAGAAGCATAAATCTTACAAACCAAAAAGTTATGTTGCTCAGTTGAATTTTATTAAATTTTAAACATAAAAGTGTGGGTCAATTATTATTCAACCCCTATGTTTAATATTTTGTGGAATAACCCTTGTTTGCAATTACAGCTAATAATCGTCTTTTATAAGACCTGATCAGGCCGGCACAGGTCTGTGGAGATATCTTGGCCCACTCCTCCATGCAGATCTTCTCCAAGTTATCTAGGTTCTTTGGGTGTCTCATGTGGACTTTATTCTTGAGCTCCTTCCACAAGTTTTCAATTGGGTTAAGGTCAGGAGACTGACTAGGCCACTCCAACACCTTGACTTTTTCCTTCTTGAACCAGGCCTTGGTTTTCTTGGCTGTGTGCTTTGTGTCGTTGTCTTGTTGGAAGATGAAATTACGACCCATCTTAAGATCCTTGATGGAGGAGCAGAGGTTCTTGGCCAAAATCTCCAGGTAGGCCGTGCTATCCATCTTCCCATGGATGCGGACCAGATGGCCAGGCCCCTTGGCAGAGAAACAGCCCCACAGCATGATGCTGCCACCACCATGCTTGACTGCAGGGATGGTATTCTTGGGGTCGTATGCAGTGCCATCCAGTCTCCAAACGTCACGTGTGTGGTTGGCACCAAAGATCTCGATCTTGGTCTCATCAGACCATAGAACCTTGAACTAGTCTGTCTCAGAGTCCTCCAAGTGATCATGAGCAAACTGTAGACGAGCCTTGACATGACGCTTTGAAAGTAAAGGTACCTTACGGGCTCGTCTGGAACGGAGACCATTGCGGTGGAGTACGTTACTTATGGTATTGACTGAAACCAATGTCTCCACTGCCATGAGATCTTCCCGGAGCTCCTTCCTTGTTGTCCTTGGGTTAGCCTTGACTCTTCGGACAAGCCTGGCCTCGGCACGGGAGGACACTTTCAAAGGCGGTCTTGGCCGTGGAAGGCTAACAGTAGTTCCATAAGCCTTCCACTTACGGATGATGCTCCCAACAGTGGAGACAGGTAGGCCCAACTCCTTGGAAAGGGTTTTGTACCCCTTGCCAGCCTTGTGACCCTCCACGATCTTGTCTCTGATGGCCTTGGAATGCTCCTTTGTCTTTCCCATGTTGACCATGTCTGAGTGCTGTTCACAAGTTTGGGGAGGGTCTTAAATAGTCAGAAAAGGCTGGCAAAACAGAATTCTTGTGGTTTGAGGGGTTGAATAATAAATGACACTCTGAATTAACTTTTAACGTTTTATAAAAAAAAAAAAAAAAAAAAAATTTGCTGCAGTGCATTTCCCACTTCCAGGCTGATCTACAGTACAAATGTCACAATGCCAAGTTAATTCCGCATGTGTCAACCAGCTAAATCTGCAGGGGGTTGAATACTACTTGTAGGCACTGTATATCATATAATGTGGACTAAAACAACAAAGTTGTACAAAAACAAGCAATGGAGACCCAGCTGAACACTGGCATGATACAAGTTATTGCCAAGCAGGAAACGCCTTGCACGGAGGGTCAGCAAATCGTGACACCTCCTCCCAATGTAACGAGATCTCCATGATGGATGAAAACATAAGCTGCTAGAACAGTGCAGAGCTGATGATGTATCCCTGGTACATACTATCCCTGGTATATGCCATGTTATTACTTCTGGGGAGGTTGTGAGCAGCACACAGGATACTTACCTGGGTCTACTGGAAGAGGTTTTTACACAGGTCACACAATGCACTATCACAATAAAAAGAATCACTTGCTGAAAGCGTTTCTTATTTAATAATTTTTTGGGCATGCTTTTTATTTTACCATTGCCGCTTAGTCTACGGTGAGACGGGGCACCGTCTCCCATGGTGTTTCTGGACAGATACCTGCCCACACCGGCTATTACCAGACAGACATTCGTTCACTTTTCCTCTAACACTTTATTTCAACAGATCAAAGCTGAACGGATCAAAAGATGCCAAATGGGCACAAAGAAAAGGAACTGTGTCGAGGAGGAGTAAACAAGGACTTCCTGGTGAGATTACCGGCCACATCTATTCCCAGCTCGGCCACGAGCCATTAACATGCGGATTATAGAAGACAGATTATAGTCTGAAACTATGGAATATTTATACCTAGGTACGCAACATGGGATGATTTACATATCTGTCCTTTCTTTGTGGATCAAGCGTCACTCCTAATGACATAACAAATAGGCATTAAGGCAGTATGGAGCAGGTTTAGGAGCAGAGCTGGCGTAATTACACAGTTAGGCTATGTGCCCACGTTGCGGACCTGAAGCATATTTTTTACGCTTCTCCCTGGCGGGAAAATCGCATGCGGATATTACATGCGGTTTTCCCGCCAGGTAGAAGCGTTTGTGAGGCGTCTTTGCATGCATTTCCGCATGCGGGTTATCAAGCACTTCTCCAAGCATCACTTGGAAAAGTGCTTGACAACTTGTTCAGAATGGTAAAAAATAAAAAAATAAACTTTATACTCACCTTCTGATGCATTCTCTGCCCCGTCCGGAGGCTTGAGCGGCTCACGCTGTTGTGTGCAGGACCTGCGGTGACGTCATTGAGTCATGTGGTGGGTCACATGACTCAATGACGTGGCAGGTCCTTCAGACAACAGCACGACGGAGGGAAAACATCAGAAGATAAGTATAAACTTTATTTTATTCTTTTTTTTACAGGTTCTTTGGTACCCAGGTCTGGATGAGAGTCTCCTCTCCTCCAGACTTGGGTACCATCCGCACATTGATTCCGCTGCGCTTCCGCAAAATTAATGAACATGCTGCGGATTTTTGACCGCAGCATATACGCTGCGGAAAAATCCGCAGCATGGGCATTGACATTGCGGAATGCCATTGGGGACCATGGGGTGCGGATCTACATGCGTTTTTCAAGCGTTTACGCTGCGGAAATTCCGCAGCATATACGCTTGAAAAACGCTACGTGGGCACACAGCCTTACACCTGTAACGTTTGCGTGGAGACATCTTTGATTGGGACAGTTAGGCTTAGTGCCCAAGAAGCAGAAATTTTCCTGAGCATTTCTGCATCTCCTTGGCAGAAAAACGCATGCGGTTTTTACATGCGTTTTTGACGCGTATTTGCCATGCGTTTTTCCAATGCATTGTATAGGCAAATACGCACAAGAATTGGTCATGTCCATATTTTTTCTGCGAGTAAAATCCTGACCATGTGCACAGAACTTGCTGAATGTCATAGGAAGTCATGGGATAAGGTATGCAATGCGTTTCTGGAGCGTTTACGCGCAAATACACACCAAAAACGCATCGTGGGCACACAGCCTTAAATTTTTTTAGATGACACAGTCAAAAGGGACCGCGGCCAAAAAGCCATCATCCAAAAAGGCAAGGGCCCATCTTATTGCCCCAACCCCAACCAAACACCACCAGCAACTGTCAGGGCTTCTTAGTAAATCCTACACAGAAGCACTAAAGCTCATCAAGTTATATACTATCACCTCGCTGCGAAACAAACAGAAAATAAATAAAAGAGTATTAAAAAGATTTATGAATGGCCAAATAGCACTAATAATAATAATAATCACAGTTAACCCTACAAAAAATAAGTTTTCACAGCGCTCCACTGACGGGAAAAGAAAAAACAAATCTTTAAATCTCAAAAAGGAAGACAAGCGCCAATTTTTATTTTTTTCTTCTTAAAAAAAAAAAAAAAAAATACAAAAAACACAAGTCTTGTGTTGTTGCAACTGTACTGACCCACAGAATGAAGTCAACGAGTCGTCATTTCACTGTGCAGTGAACGTCATAAAAGATCAACCCCAAAAATTGGCAGTTGTGGTTTTGATTTTTTTTTCTAGTGCCCCCACAACAACTGGGGCCAATACAGAATACAACTGCTACAAAAAAAGGAGCATTTTACTCTCCCAGCAAAGTGAATGAGAATTCTGAAATCTGCTTATTTTTTCCGTGCAGATTTGATCCGTGCAGCATGTTGAGTCTTTCAGCGTTTTTCATCCACTACAATGAATAGGGAAAAAAAAAACCATGCATAAAAAGTGTGGCAAAAATAAGTGTATTTTACGCAGCTTTTTCCTTAACAATACATCAGTTTTTGCTGCAGATTTTTTCTGCTGCAAATACTGTACTGCACATACCTTTTAAAAGGTATGGATGAAAAAAACTAAAGAAAATTGGCCTTGTCCTTTCAGGAGTTTAACAGAGGGACGGGGTCTTCCTCGGCTCCCCAACTAACGCCGCTGTGATGTGATCGCAGAGTGCTGAGGAGCTGTAAATTGTAAACAGGAACCTAATAAAGACCCTGTGTTAAATAGGCCTTCAATAAGTAAAAACTGGCCGTTCCATTGCAAAAAAGGAATATTACAGAACATTTTCAAGCAAAATAACAGATTCAAGCTCCAGGGGAGGGGTAGGTTTGCAATTAAATAATAACCGCCATCAAAATTTTTTATATGTGGAAATAGTCGTGAAAAAGGTCCCAGGAAGTCATGCCCTAAATACACTCCTCAACACTGACATTACAACAGCAAAGAAAAAGTCGTGAAATTATAAGAATCAGACAAGAGAATGATATGCTAATGATGGAAAAAGAAAAATTATAAACTCTGCTGGCAGCTCCCTTTAAATTTGCCAATCAATGACTACCCAGATGTGCTCAATGGAAGACAAGTCTGGAGATGCCGCAGGCCATGGTAGCCTGTTTAGGCCACTCAGGTTGCTCACAGTAGCATGAGCCACATGTGGCCTAGCAGTGTAATGTTGATAAATGGCTCCCGGGAGACTTTGGAGAAAGCCATACTACTGGTCCCACGACTGATCCATTTTGTACAGCACAGGAAATTTGGCATTACATATCAAGCACAAAGTATCAAGAAGTGTCTGCACAAACCAAAAGAAGGAATCTGCCCGACATTGGGCTACAAGCCAGACGTCCATCTACAGGTGCTCCACTGATCTCATGCAACACCTCTCAAAGGTTAAGATGAAAATCAAGATGGCACTAGAGGCTGGAATGGAGGCTTAGCAGGAGGTTGGTGTGGAGACCACATGGGCAAGGCCATCAAAAGGGCTTCAAGAGTGAACGTCACATCGTTCCTTCTCCAGGGATTATGGTGCGGACTTGTAAAATGTACAGTAGCCGGACCAATCTAGTCTTCACCCCAGGCACACTAATAGATTGGCATTACATTGATTTGGCCGTGGAATCAGTTGTGCGGCCATTTCTCCAAAGTGTGCCGGAAGTCATTTTTCAATTTGATAACACCAGGCTACATGTAGCTCGTGCTACTGTGAGCGGCCTGTATGGCCTAAACGTGCTACCATGGCTGCAGAGTCAGGCTTGTCTGCCATTGAACACATCCAGGACATCACTGGTCTGCAACTGCAAAGGAAGCTGCCAGCAGAGGACCTTGACGAGTTGCCCAGGTGCATTCAGCACGGCAGAACTTTCAATCACTGATCAGAGCCAAGGCAGGGAATTCTGAGCTCGTACTCATAAGTGAATAAATTGAGAAGTTTTGTTTCCACTCCTGCATCATTTGCATATCATTAGGTTAATGAATCCTGTGATTTTCATAACTCTAAGACGGTTTCTTCCTGATGTTGCAATTTCAATGTTGAGGAGTGTAGTTAGGACATGACATTCTGGGACATTATCTGAGGAGTGTAGTAAAACTTGTAGGCTTTAGTTCTGTTCTACCCGGTGATTGAGTCCCTCGGCCTTTTATATGCTCTGTGCTGGGATAATGCAGAACAGGTCATACAAGATAGAATAAACTTATGACACATGGCTTGGCTTCTAGATGCATTTGTGTCAACTCCAGTGATCTGTGCCGGCAGGGAGAGGTTAGTTTCAGCTTGAGAAATTTGCTTACTTTGCCATCAGCTTTGGGTGGACCATGATGTCACCAAGACGACAAATGACAACTACAATGCTCCAAGTGGTACAGAGACCTAAAACTGTAGATCAGGCCTGAAGAAGGTGCAAACCATAAAGCAAATATCAGAGCCTTTATAAAAGTTATAATACAGCTCTGATTAATTGCAACAGGTAAATACACAGGCCACAATAAGTCGTATCTTAACGTGTATCAACAGTAACCGCGAGTCACCAGACTTATCGCTGCTTAGAGTTACGTAATAAAAATATTAATCTAAAATAATATAATACCATCAATACCAAAACAACACTATCCAGTTCAAGACCAGGCCATTTTTCCCTCTTTGACGGGAATAGTATGGAGTGTTTTTTTCCCATACGTTCTTGTTCAGATACACTAACAATTTTTGCATTTTTTTTCGCAGTGTGTGAAGTCAAATTTTCATGTCATTTTCATATTTTTTTTTGCCAATATCTGGTCATATAGGTTGGGGAAAGTAAAGGAAATACATTTGTTTTACAATTTACTTTTTCTGACCACAATGGAATACTAAAATTACATATTAAATTTTGTTCCCCTTTCTGTGACAATTTTATGTAAACTGGATATATGATTTTGCTTTTTTTTGCTAGTAATCAGATTGTCAGCAGCTACTTATTTCTTTTTTTACTTCCTAATTTTTTATTAATTTCACAAAAAAAAAAAAGAGCTTGGGGAAGAGGAGCATGCATGTCAAAACTTTATTTTAAATACGACTTCCCCTGTAACTGAGGCTAATAAATTAGTTCCAGTTACAGAGCAAATTCAGTCTCCTGTCTGCATAAAGCCTCATTCACACATCAGTATTTGTATGCCAAAACCAGTAGAAGTGTCTTCCAAACACAGAACACGTGTCTATCTTTCAATGATTGTTTTTCTGTATAAGTTTCACCCCAGGTTTTGGCATACAATCACTCGTGCAAAATACTGACGTGTGAATGAGGCCTCAGACATGATCAGGGTCTGTTAGGACCCAGCAGCCCCTGCTGCGTCCGGGTAGCTGGCGATCACATGATCGCTGGGTCTGCCGTCAGCCCTTCCAACGCCATATACACAGCACTCGTTCAGAACTTTGTAAACCGTGATTGTGACGGTAAAGATGGTTTTAAAACCATCTGTGCCTTGTCTATGAGGAGTGGCTGTGTCTGACAGTCGGCTCCCCTCTCCTAATATCCCATGATCTTGTGCACCAGCTATACTTATGCAGGGTAGTTCTAAAATGTCACTGCAGAGTAATATGCCGACCACCCTGGACGTTTCAAGTATATGGGCAGTAAGGAAACAGTTAATAATGATAAATAAAATGTTAATGAAAAATATACATATTTAAATACTACACTACTACAGTGGTTTTTTTTTTTATTGCCTGCTCCATTAGCCATAAATAACATACGTACAGTGCAGGTCTTAAATATTGCAGTCTTCAGTTTCCAGCGCGGCTCCGGTCCTCTCCAGCATCAAATGACCAAAGCTCTTTCTTGCCAGCTCACACTGCAGACTATTAACTCCTCTCTTAATGTAAGTCTATGTCAGCATCATTCAGAGTCTTCTACTGAGAAAGCGACAGAAATGCAGTTGTGAACTGGCTAGTCACAACTGCGGCTTCATGATGCAGGAGAGGACCGGAGCAGCGCTGGAGACTGCAGAAGACAGCGACCAGGAAGTACAGTAGGTATTTAATACCTGCACATACATTACTGATGGCTAATAGAAAATGCAAAAAAACAACAACCCTGCAGTTTACTTTTTTTTAATATTTATTAGCATTTTATCAATATGAACACAAAATTACTGATAGCGAACAGATGGTGAAATTAAAAAAAAAGCAAAAATATTGGGAGTACTACTTTAAAATTATCTTGTGTTGTCAATCAGGAAAAATGCCCACCCCTGCCTCATTGGCATCACAGTAATCAAAGACCAGAGAGGAACTGCTGGAGAATCCGCAATTGATTAGCAGGGGATATACTAGGCGAGGGTCTTATTATAATATATAGTTGGTAGTTTATACCGAAATTTTGTTTTGAGAAAGAAAAAAAAAATCATCAAAGTCGGAACCAAAAAATATGCAGAAGTGAGCATTTGAAATGCATGTTTTATCTCATTTGCATGATCTGAACACATCCTACAGACTATTTACATCCCAGTGGTAACATGGCTACATGTAAATAGGAGAGAAAAAAAATATAATGAAATCACATAACATGAAACTAATACTCCAGGGAAGAGATCCTGCATCATTCTCTAAAAGTCCTGGGGACTTAAAGCGAGGCCCTTAAAATTTTGATCAGTCAATGCAAGATGAAACAGCCACTGTTTGGCGAGAAGCAACTGAGAATTTGTCTAAGGCCATGTTCACACACAGAGTATGGAGCGTGATGCAGACTGGCTGTCGGTCTCCCATCCCAAACATCACAGCCTATGGGGCTGTGGAGTTGAGGTCGGGAGGCCTTGGCTGACCCTTTAATCTTGAACATGTGAATGCAGTGTAACGGTTCCCATTCATTCTCTCCTTATCATGGAGCAGGGTCCCCTTTTAGGCTTTTATATAAATTTCTGCTCCACTCATACGAGGGAAACCTTCTCCACTCAGACCTACTATATACACTGCTGTACACTGGGCCTATTACTATACGGCAAAATGTCACTACGTGCTGGGAATTACAACACTGCACGTAACCTGCGCCTGAGGACTTAGACACTAATCAATATTTCTATGACTAATCACAAGGCAATAATGGTTGGCGTTTTTATAATTACTTACAACAAAATCACTATTGACTTAAATCCTTAAAGGGGTTGTCTAAGCATATGATATTGAGGACTTATCTCGAGGATAGGTCATCAATATCCGACTGGTGGGTGTTTAACACAGCACCCCTATCGATCAGCTGGAAAGGCTTAAGGGTCTATTCAGTATAGTAAGAGCTGGAGCTAAAAACAGCTGATTGACACCCAGCACCTTCCCCACCAGATTCCTACCAATCTGATATCGATACCCTATGGCTCCTGGCCGGCATCAGTTTAGGACCATCGCATGATCAAGAAAGACTTCAGAGATTTAAGACCCCTCTGCTGTCATCCATGGACACATAGAAAGGACCCCAGGGCTGTCTGTTCAGTAAGTGTATTGCTCTCCTGATTGATAGTTTGGACCAGGAGTATGATTGTGTTGCTGGCCCGAACTGTGAGCCCTCCAAAAAGGCTAGCAGAGGCAGCATCGGAGGAGAGCATGGGCACGGATGCTGGTTGAATCCAATTATCTAGCTAGCTTCACAGCGGCGATTACAAGCTCTATAGCAAAGTGCTTGCAAGAGCAGCGCTCTTTACCTAGCAGACCGGCCACTTCTGATAGACTACAGTGGTGGCCGGTAACCTGGGCTACCAGGAGCAAACAATAGACTTACGAATCCCCCTGATTTGACACTTCTTTGGGCTCACCACGCACCACAAAGTAAAAGAACCTCCACCAGCTATTGGCTGACACTTCAGCTTCAATTTGCGCCAATTACTGTAGTAATATTGATTTATTTTTTTATTTTTTAGGGGAGGTGGAAGGGGGCACTTTTGGCCTTCTGCTAAGCTACATCCTCCACTTAGAAAGCACTGAGGACAGTCCAAAAAAAAGTGTCACATTTTCTTTGCAAATGTAACTTGAGGAAAAGTTGCCAAGTCCTTTACACAAGAAAACTGGCATATAGTCAATGATAAAATTCCCTTAGTATTGATTAAAATGCAAGTAGAAAACCACAGGCATTTTTTTTTAGAAATAGCTTATCCTCTCATCATACAATGATCAAATGACATGCAGTATAAGTGTACAGAGCAGTGGCCAGCACCGACAGAAAAGGCCCCTATGCAGTATATGGGCCCTTTACAGTCCAATAGTTGCTGCTTGCTGATTTGGAGGTGGTAGTGGCCCCCTTATCTCTTGGGCCCCTGTGCAGCTGCACAGGCTGCACCAGGGATGTGTCCGCCCCTGTGTAAATGTAATATATGGCAGCTTCATGGTCAGTCCACAGAATGAATCAGTGAAGCTTGCAGTCACAGACGCCCATGGTGAGGGTGACCTACCTTGCTCTTCAGCTGTATACGGATTTACAGCTGCTACAAGTGTTCCAGTAGATGCACTAAACTGATGTAAAGTCCAGAAACGCACATGCGTCACACGTCAGACATCCGGCAATCAACAACCTGCAAAACATAATAGAACGTCATATTATAATAATATACCAAATATAGTGTAATACATAGGATACTGAGATGACCAAACTGATTTTTAACCCACTCTAGCCCTAACTCTCTTTGGAAAAGTTTAACAAGTGATAACTTCCAACTGAGTGGACACCTGTGACTCTTTAGGCTCTGCTCCATCACCAGCAATCAGTGACAAACCCGTCACGGTCCGTGAGCAAGGACACATCTTAGCACCCTAAAGGCAAGTTCGCACAAATGTATAAGAAAAAAAAAAAGTTAAGAGTTTCATCCAGAAAAGTGGGACAATTTCTTTTCTCACCCATGTGCAGTTCGTATACAATTTTTATTTTTTTTTACAGCTGCAGCTATTAATCTCTTACAAAGCCATTTACAGTTTCCTATGTTACAGAATTGCAACGTCTCTGTAAAAATCGGATGCTATACTCTAGATCCATATGGCATATGATTTTTTATTTTTTTTGCACACCCATAGATTTGAATGGCCAAGTCTCATCTGACTTACGGAAGAAACTAGTGTATGCTGCCTTTTTTTTCCGACACAGATTTGGTCAGCATAGAAATAATAAAAAAAATGTTCACTGCACTGTCCCATTGAATAACTTTGGTCTGAGTGCTGTCATTTTTTTTTTTTTTTTTTTTTTTTTTTTACAGATAGCACTTGGACTGAGAATACGGCTGTGTGTACGAGCCCTAAGGCTCTGCTCCCAGGACATACGCCAGGACTCGTGACCAAATGGCATATAGGAGGTCAAGAATAGAAGGGGTCTGAAGTCATTTTTGTTGTCAAAAACATGGGAACGCCAAACAACTCCATTACGTCAAAGGGATCGGTTTTAAAACGTAATCAAAAAGACACGACATCAATGAGAACAGAGCCGTATATTAGCTATTTCAACATTTTTACTTTGCCCCAGTGAACCATAAAGAAACTATCATAGTTATATTCAACTTTTGCAGGAGGAAGGATACAAGTGTAACCACTGTTGGCCTAGTGAAGCTCGCTGATGCCTCCCCTCTAAGCTGCAAAAACAAAGAAATGTTCAGTGAGGTAAGCTCCCAGCAGGAATGGAGAATACACTCAGCTAGGCAAATCCCTTTTCATGGAAATTAATCTGCCAACTTGCTGGCAGTCTGGCCAGAGGTTCCCGGTATTGCCTGATCGCTGCTGCAGGACACCACAGCCACACAATGCTGCATCAGAGAGGAAAGAAACATTGTGTGTGGTCCTACTAGTGGCTTTAAAGGGGTAATTCAGACCTAGAAAAAAAAAATGAGGCCAATATGTCGCCTGTCCTGAGGACAAGCCATCAGTTTAAAATGGCTAGATAACTTCTAACCATAGTCAGAAGCACCCACTTGCATGTTTACCCATGTCGGCAATGGAATGATAAGTTTATGCCATAGATCCATTATTACATAAATATATTAGCAAAGATTTGCTGTTCCTATAGAGTGAGAAGAGTCCAATAATTAAGACTTACTAAACCAAGATCAAGAGCTCAAAATACTCTGCATATTTCAGATCGGTAGATCACTTTAGACATTATTGCTAATGGGATGAGTGAAAGTCAGTAATCCAAAAGCTGGAAACCCCTTGTCATCAGTTCCTGAGAAGTGACCTCATGCTCTTGTTATTCCATGAATTCGCCGTCTCCTTGGCTCACGGAGGAGCAGTCATAGGGCTCTGAACTTACACAGAGCAAATAGCAGGTGTGACCTCTCGTCATACACCTCAGATAGAATAAAAACCTAGCTAAAAGAAAGCATGGATTCCTAATGAAGGACCAAACATCCACAGTAATAGTACAGGCACCAAGTCTAGGAAGTCCAAAGTTACAAGTGACAGCTCGGAAACGGGGCTT
Organism: Phyllobates terribilis; assembly: GCF_046119375.1. NCBI lineage: Eukaryota > Metazoa > Chordata > Amphibia > Anura > Dendrobatidae > Phyllobates > Phyllobates terribilis. The sequence goes on along the minus strand of NW_027362764.1, from coordinate 107,031,737 downwards.
TCATAGAAGCATAAAACATTGCACAACAACATGAATTAGCATGGGTGAATAGGGGGCGTTTGGTGACCCCATCTATGAGCCAGGAGTCCTGTATCTGTCTCCTCTCTGGCAGACTCCAGCCCCATCTTTGTATTCATGAATCACCGTTCATATTATTGGTCACATCTGCATTAAGAGACTTCCACATTATATCAAGTGGAAGAAAATTAGTGTTCGAGGGTCCTGAAAACATCTGATGTAAAGGGAGTCTAAAAGCCCCCATACACGTTAGACAGGATTCCTCCAAACCCACTGCTTCCAGCCAACCATATAATGTTTATGGGGGCCTTCCGACACTTCCCTGATTATTTCAGAGGAGTGAAGGATCTCACCATTGGATTTCAACAGCGGATCCTTTAGATCAGTGGGGGGAGGAGTCCGAAAGCAGCTGTGATCTGAGCTGAGGGTGCCTGTGTATGGTGGAATTGGGGGAGGAAGCCGAAGGTGGACAGTCCGGCCAACAGCTATCTAATGTGTATGGCCAGCTTAAGGTTATGTTCCCGCAGAGAATTTCTGAAAAAAGTAAAAACTGGTAAGTTTCAAAGTTGGCAGCACCAGTCAATATACACTGATTCTCTGCAGTCTGTCCATAATGTGCCTTAAAATCTGATGCACATCGCTGGTACTGTAACAGGCAGCAAATTATCAATCCAAAAAATCTGCAGCACTTCCGCCCTGCACCCAAATACTAAGTAGCCCCTGCTGAGCTGTGGCAGATTATATTCATAGCTAGCTGTATCCTTCTTCCCTGAAAAAAAATCAGCCGATTTTAGGTGTTACCAATGGCAATAAGGTGATCGCACCGGCGGCCACAGGGATTGCTCTAGTGCAGGGTTCCCCAACTCCAGTCCTCAAGGCCCACCAACAGGTCATGTTTTCAGGATTTCCTTAGTATTGCACAGGTGATAATTCCATCATCAGCACAGGCAATAATTCCATCACCTGTGCAATACTAAGGAAATCCTGAAAACATGACCTGTTGGTGGGCCTTGAGGACTGGAGTTGGGGAACCCTGCTCTAGTCAGACAACTCCTTTATAGACTATAATCTTAATAAGTTCTGCATTTTTAACAGGCCCACAGCCAATCCAAACACACTGCCCTGAAGCCTGCTGTACAGCAATCGAACGCCGAGATCCTGCATGAGGCAAGTGCACAGGACGGGGTACAAGATCACACTTTCTATTGAAACTGTACAGGATCTGGACATTCACCGACCGACCCGCAGGACATTTAATGAGAGGAGAACAAAAAAAAAAAAAAAAAAACAACATGACAGGTACTATTAGACTACGTTCCCACAATGAGATTTTGGTGCACTTTTTGACGCTGCATGTTTTTGCTGTTTCAAAAACAAGTCTTACAGTTGTAGTGAAGTGGATGGGATTTATAGAAATCTTCTGCCCACTGTGCCTTTTAACGCTGTGTAAACTCACCTGCGGAGCGTTCTTCAAATCTGCAGCATGACAATTTCTCTTACCTATACGCTGAGTTTTCTGTGCAGAATTTCCCCATAGACTAGTATTAGGTGCGGAAATTCCACAGGGAAAACGCAGTATCAAAAACGCAATAAAAACGCATGTTACATTTTGGTGGTTTCTTAAATAAACAAAAATAAAGAAATTTAAAAAAAAAACACCAGACATAAACGTAAGTAACTGAATTTAAATAGGTACAGAAATTCTGCAGAGCCAAAAACTCACCAAAAGCGAATCGTGGGAACGTAGCCTTAATGGTATTCAAGAAGGCAAACTACTAAGGCTATGTTCACACACAGGGGTGGATTAAGAGTAGCCAGGGCCCCGGGCAGTTTAGATTGCCCTCATTATAATCCGTCTATATTCACACACCTTGGTTTTTCAAGCTGCGTTTTACAGTACCAGCAAAGTCTATGAGATTCCAGAAATCAAATGCACACAGCTTGTTTTTTATTCTTGATCAGTATTTTGTGCTTTGCATGTTTTTTTGCAGAATAGAGCATGTCACGTCTTTCAGCATCTTTTCACCCATTGGAAGTAATAGGCGGCAGGAGGGGGGGGGGGGGGGCACGCACCAAAAATGAAGGTGTCAGGTTTTTCAGCGGTTTTTTTTTTGTGCTAAAAAAAAATGAGATTTTTTTTTTCACTGAACTTTATGTACATGCATAAAGAGACAAAATGTCGGTGAAAAAAAAAAAAAAAAAAACAACAACCAAAAAAAATCTTGAACAAACCTCTTGCCAAGAATTCAGGTTTGGTTGCAGAAAAAAAAAAAAAAAGCAACGTGAAGAAGCCATTTAAAACAATTCCTGGCTGGCAGAGAAATTATATAATGCCTCCAGACAGCAGGACATAGTAATTCCCACAGAATACAGTAATTCTAAATGCTCATCATGCCAGGAAAAAAATCATGTAAACGTCCTAACATCAGCCTAAGGCACAAAGTGCGCTCGTCAGTATTTATTATGTGTCAGAATAGTTGGTGTAGGTGTTATTACTAACAGTCTATGAACATCACCCTGCAGAGCGTCTCTAGCCTGACAGACTATTACAGCTACGGGGACCCTGCAAGCCTGCAGTAAACACTTCTACAAAATACCCTGTTACCCCCCAATAAAATCTAGCAGGCAGCACCAAGCTAGGATATACTCCAGCCAGTGAGCAGATACAAGAAGTTGGTGAAGTTAGTAGCTGGCAGCGGCACACAGAGGATGCAGCAGACGCAGTGCAGGTTCTGCAGGAGCTGACACAGCTCACCATCCGTCTGACAGCACAATTATACACAATGTGGGGATGGCGGCATTCTGTGGACTAGGTGCAGTTACTTTTTGGGGGCAAACAGCTTCCTTGTTGGCCTAATATTCCCTTCACATCAGCAGCTGCACGGGATGTGTGCATTGTTAGCAGGGATCCACACAAGCGCACAACTACACGGGACACATCAGCTGCGTAAAGGATGCATTCAGGATTTACAGCAGATTTCCCCCCATTGTAGTGTTAGGGGTAAATTTGCAGTGAGCACAAGTTGGCAGACTGCAGCCGTCTGAATGGTGACACGCATTTGCAGCAGAAATCATGACATTAAAGCACCACTTCCCGTTTTGCTTTACTCCAGTGCTGGAGTAGAGACACTAATGCAATTCCTCGGACCCTAGTATTATAACTTACCAGTTGCAGTCTGCAGCTCTTCCCAGCACCGCAACTTCTGACTGGCGGAAGTGACAGGTAATGGTCACAAGCTCTCAGTGTAAGTCTATGGGATCCTTGTTCTGGCTCTCCTACACTTACATTGAGTTGTGACTTCCGGATGGCCCAGCAAACACTGGAGAGATCCAGCAGGTCTTAACCTGCAGAAGACGACCGGAGCTGCGCGGTGAACAGATGAAGACGACGGCTGGTAGGTATATTACTAGGGACAAAAAATAAACAAAAAACACTGGCGTGGTGCTTTAACATGTGGAGGAAAATCTTTAACTGAGCAGAAATGGACAAGTCCCATTTATAACAACAGGAAGAGTTTAAGTAACAGCACAGGTCACTGAGCTCGGACATTTCCAAAACATACATTCACTTCTGAGTGACGGGAACCGTGTAGCACAGCCATTCTAGGCCATTTCAGTAGTCTCCACCATTTGCATCTGCTACAGACACAGATAATTCCTTCTCAGCCATTGGAAAAAAAAACATTTAAAAATAAGGCCATCAACACTGCTCCCCTTTAACCCTTAAAGGGAGTCCATCACCAGGATTTTGCGACCTAATCTGAGAGCCACATGATGTAGAGACAGAGACCTTGATTCCAGCGATGTGTCACTTACTGGGCTGCTTGCTGTAGTTTTAATAATCTACTTATAAAACTGTGATTTTATCACTAGAGGACTAGTAAACCTGCTGCAATGTAGTCTTCATTATTCATAAGCTCTGTATAATCCCACCCCTTGCACTGATTGGCAGCTTTCTGTATACACTGCATAGGCAGAAAGCTGCCAATCAGTGGTGGGGGCGGGGTTATACAGGGCTATATTCAGAGAACTGCTAGATCTGCAGCTGATAAAGTTATTTCATCAAAATACATTGTGTTACTCTCAAATGGAGTAGCAAAAACCTGGTGACCAAATCCCTTTAATGAGGTTGTGTAGAATTAATTTTTATTTCATCATACAACTGTAGACGTAGAGAATAAAAACACTTATACACACTGCACAGGTCCTGCACTTAGTCGGCAATATCACAACCGCCGCACGGGACTGCTGCAGCTAAATCACTAGGCTCAGAGTTAATGGCGATGTAGAAGAAATGAGCTGCTAAGCTCAGTGATTGACTGTAGCAGTCACATTCCCTCTCATCATGGGGTCACCGCTGCATACTGTCAAAGACCGTGACAGGGGCTGAGAGGCAGCAATGGAACGAGGAGGTAGGGAGTCTGCTGTGTTCGTTATTTTCTGAAGTCTACACGCCTATGTGGAAATATGAATGAATCCTGGACAAGCCCTTTAAATCTGAATGGTGGATTTTGTTGAAATTCCATGGATTTCATTCATATTGCACCCTTTGCGTTGCAAAAAGTCAAATTTGAAGCACCTGTCAATTTAGAATGTGGATTTTCTCTGCAATATTGAGATTTGTTAAAAAAAAAAAATATATATTAAAATCCTAACCACAATGTAGCTATGATTATACGCAGTGTATACGACCCAGCTGTACATACCCTAAATAAGTGTCCACACTGGGTAAAGTGGGGGCAGACTGCTTGGATAAGCCATCCCTATATGAATGCAGAGGGTCCGGCCTCTGGGGCAATGATTTATCCTGAAAATGGAGCAGCAGGCAAAGCAGATATTGGAAGTATCACACACGTGTCTACTGTGAGACGAGTCCTCTTAGGAATCTGTATGGCAAGCGTCCACGGGATCTTTTTCAGGCGGATTTCTCCTAGATCAGCACCCAGATGTTAAAAGATAATGTTCTGTTCTTTTGGACATCTTTTAACCACTTCAGGCTTTGAAAGCCATGAAGCGGCTAAAAAAAGGTGACCTGACCATTCTTCAGACTGTTTTACATGCAAAATCAATTTACAAAAAAAACAAAAAACACTCTTGTGGGAAAGTTGGTGAAAAAACTACTAAACGTGTTTCAGGAAAAAACACTTCTGCTTCAAAAACTATTCGGCTATGCCAGCGTCTATGGAATGACATGTGCACATAGCCTTAAAGAGCTTTGCAGGGCTAAAAAAAAACATGGTCGCTTATTTCCAGAAACAGCACCACACCTGTCTACAGGATGCATTTAGTATTGCAACTCAGCTGCTTTGTAATAAATGAAGCTGGCATGCAAAAAAACCTGTGGACAGAGGTGGTGCTGTTTTTAGAAGCACAAAGCCATGTTGTCCTTTTCACGTCCAACATAACAAATTGCTGACGCTTATGTTGAATAAGGAGTAATCGGTGATAAATTAGGAGAGGCCATTTGCTGACAATTCTTCTCATCTGACGGAGAGACTTGTGCAAACACACGAGCCGGTCCCAGAGCTGCATTATCACTGGGTGTCAGCCCGGGTGACGTCATCACGCTGCTATGTAAATAATGCAATAAGGTGATATTGAAGAGCAAATAATGACAGGTTGGGGTAACCAGAGCGGCTGCACATGAATATGTATAACGTGTGTGACAAACATTGTGACATAAGAGCCAAGAATAGAAATAAAGCCGATGGATGGACGCTGCACTTCACATGGCTGCAGCAATGAAGGTGGACCTGTCAGGGCCGCTCCCATCACGAACCTTCTTCTACAATAACCGTTGTACAGTTTTGCAATTTTTCATTAAGAAATGTAAATGGGAAAGACGCCATCGGTGTAAAAAAAAAATGTAATTGTGAAATTTCTACACTAATCACACATGCTGAACCACAAACTGTAGCCACCCGGTACACAACGCCACAATCCCATAGCCAAACCTATCTGGAGTAAAGCGGGAACATCTCGGGAATACGCTGCCCATTATTTATGCTTAATTATAGTAATTGATTATGCCGGAGAGGATTCACATTAGACACTGTTCACATCTGCGTTATGTCTTCTGTGCATGACAGACACTAGGATGCAGTGACTGCTGGGTACCATGATTTACAAAGGGGCCAGACAGGATTTATGACAGGGTCTTCCATTTCTTTTTAGCAAGACCTATGGCTGTACACACACAGGCATATAATGTATCCAAAACATAATACACCACTGACTTCTATGGGATACTACTCTACCTATGCACTGCTCATATGGAGGCATACATCGCTGTAAAAGAGGATCTGTCACCAAGTATTTGCTATGTAATCTGAGAGCAGAATAACGCAGGGACAGAGACCCTGATTACACCGATCACTTACTAGGCTATTTTCTGCAGTTTAATAAAAATCCATTTTCTCTGCTGCAGATCTAGTAGTTCTCTGAATGCTGAGCAATGTATAACCCCGTCCACACCACTGATTGGCAGCTGTCTACACGGTGCATAGGCAGAAAGCTGACAATTGGTTAGGGGAACGTGGTTACACAGAGCAGAAGGACTATATGACAACTAGTCCTCTAGTGATAATCACCTGCTGAGAAAACACTGATTTTACTGAAACAATAAGCAGCCCAGAAAGTGATACATCACTGAAATCAGGGTCTCTGTCCCTACAACATGCAGTTCTTGAATTGCATAACAAAAATTTGCTGACAGATTCCCTTTAAGCCTGCCATACATCAACAATCATCCCGCCAGACTTAACCCTACACATACATGCTTGGTTTGTTTGATTTCATTTGGCAGAGGGAAGAAAGCCATTGCCAGTAATCTCTGTGCCTTCCAAATACCTCCGGCTCTGGCTTTTCCTCCTTAAAAACAAATGGTTCGTGTCTAGAAATTTTAACTGTTCCATCCTCATCTCCCCCAACTGTTGGGTGAGAGTCACAAGTCCCCCATACACATCATAAGGCCGACTTGTCTATGGTGGCCTTTATTCTTACAGATTACGTACAATAATAATAATTTAAAAACAAAGGTATGCAACCTATGACGCGCCAGCGAAATCTTTCTGCTAAATGCTTCAGACCTGAATAGGATTCAATTGTTCAGATGTATCAATGTGTCACAGCAATAATATTCTCTGTAAGAGGCTCCTGAACACTGTGGTCGATGACATGGAGCACGGAGCTGCTTATATCATGTAAAGCCGCACTCAGATGGATGGATCAGCATCATCATAACTTTCCAATCGCTGATGACAATTGAGTGTTCACTGAGCGAGAATTATACTTAGCGGGAATGATTTATAGCGTGTGATCAATGAATAAATGACCACTTAATGAGCCTTGGAGAAATACGATTAACCACCATCACACAAGACTCCAGATCAGATTCTACACTTTACAGGTACAAAAGACTAAAAATGGTAATAAATAAAAAAAAATTAAAAACAATTATTTTCAGCAAACTTCTCATGCACGTACAGTGCCAAGTAGGAGCCCCCACTGTAATGTTACCAGATGGCACATCATTGCAGCAAAATGCCAACTATCATGGGATACCCCTGTGATATGTGACGTACGCTGGGAACTTAACATTCCAACCTGATCTGTGACAGGGCAGGAAAAGATTGCGTTTATAATGACACATTGTTTATTAGTTATAGAGATGTGAAATATTCATCCAAGTCTTAAGAGGCCGTTTTGGTTTTTGCCTTTCTTCGGTTGTGGGAGGGGAGTAGCGAAATATTATTTTTAAATGAATGGGAAAATCTTAACATTTTCCACATTATTATTTTTAGCAGCATGCAGTGAAGGGTGAACCTTTTACATTGTAAAGCTGCTTCAGAAACACCAACTACATCAAACACCACAAGTGAGACTTTTTTTGCAGCGTTTTCCAGCTTGTGATGCAAGTTGTAAACCACACAACCATCACCGGCACTCAAAATCTGTGAACTTAGTGGAGCACATATGCAACATGTTGGGTCAGATCCAGGATGTAGTACGAGTCTGAAGTACATCTCATGGGGTCTGAGACATTTTAAAAAGCAAAATGACTCAGATTTGGTCACGTTAAAGTAGACTAAAAATATGTTCCACTATGTCCGAAGTGATATATGAAAAATCAAAGTACATTACCGTCATAAAATATCACGATGTCCTAGTTTCAGCGCCCCTCTCGCCATCCTGCCAACTCCACGTCTGCATCGGGCTCAATACAGTTAGAGATCCCAGTGTTGGCATGAGACCAGCGGCATGTATAAAGGAGGAGTGCTGCGGAATTTGTTGGTTTTACAAAAATAAAAAAAGTATTATTAAATAATTAGTATGGCTGCCTGGCTCACTTGAGTAGCCAATGCATAAACAGAAAAGGGGTGGACTGGCTCAGTTAAAGGGAATCTTGCAGCAGGTTTTTCTATGTAATCTGAGAGAAGCATGATGTAGGAGAAGACCCGGATTCCAGCAATGTATCACTTACTGAGCTGCTAGCTGCAGTTTTGATAAAGTTTGATACAGTTTTTTCTGTTGCAGATCTAGCAGTTCTCTGAATAACCCCGCCCACACCACTAATAGCGTATACAGAAATCTGCCAATCAATGGTGGGGGGTGGGGTTGGACTACATAGCAACTGGCCAAGCAGTCCTCTAATAATAATCTCCAGCTGATAAAACTATGATTTATTTTATTTAAAAGTAACAGCAAGTAGGATAATAAGTGACACATAGCTGGAATCAGAGTCTTAGTCTCTACAGCATGCATCTCTAAGATTAGGTAGCAAAAAACAGGTGACAGATTTATTTGAAATATCCAATAACAAGACACAAGGGGGCTGGCTCATTTCAGTAGCCAATTCATAGACAGAAATGGGGGGGCTGAATGGCTCATTTCAGTAGCCAAGTAAGGTCACCTCTCCGTCAATGAATCAATGAGTTGGACTTAGCCGACAAGCATAGCCCTTGCCCTTCATACACATCGCTGGTAACATGTACACAAATCTCTCTTGAGTAGACTTCAATGTGGAAGTTGGGTTTCCAGGATGGAAAGAGTGAGCGTTGCATCTAGGACACATTTGGAAACAAAAGCCTATTAGTAAATGCCTATATATCACTGTAAACAAACATATTTTTGATTGACAACTGGTAAAATGAGTTATTAGTCTGTGCCAGGAATGCTTTGCGCGATTTCTGAATATATCCCACCTCCTTTAATAATCTAAGGTTAATATCAATAATCGTTTCCTACCAGCCAAAGAGCAGAAAGTCAAAGACCTGTACCACCTGTAACACGACAACTCTATACATTACACTGGGACTACAGATCAATAAAGAGACTGCAAACTGTGCTATCCACACAGGCAGCCATGATACCTGGTAATGCATTTCCAGGCCAGGAGTACAGGCTGAGACTGTGTGCTGCTGATTGTACCGGATCTTCAGGTTATTATGAAATCTCTTCCAGAGCTTTTATAACTTCTTATCAAGGAAATTCTGTATATGTAACTCCCCACTGCAATCTTTAAAGTGAACCTGTCACCACCTTCCACCCCATAGGTAGGACTAGCCCTTTTTTAATTCCATAACCTGCAGTACAGAGGAGAACTAAGCTTTATTATCAGATTTAGAGCCAATGCATATAGTTGAAGGCGTCTTCAGCTAACAGGAAGGGTCAGCACTGGTCACGGGACTCCACTGAGCCTACAGACCCATAGGGCTCATTATAGGATTTGCTAAAAAGCGTCACATGGCCTGTTCACTTCCTGTACATGATACAAATTAAAAATTTATTTAGGAATTCCTTCTCTTTTTTTATATACACACACGTTTTGAGATAGACTACGACCAGTACTGAAGGTCACTGTATTCTGGCAAGAGCTCCCTGTAAAAAAAAAAAAAAAAATTGGCTATTACACACAGCTGCACCTGAGGATGGTGCAAGTCCCCCGCACAGAACAAAGGCCCTCCATAGGGGTGGTGGTTCTGGTGTCGCGGGCCAAATATAATTACCCTGCGGGCCCGTACACAGTACAGGCTGAACATTTAGCTGATTAACTTTACACTTTAAAAAGTGTCCCATAAAAGCTGGAGTGTCGAGAAACGAGGGGAGGGGTGTCTCCCACAGAGGACCCCCGTTATTATCCACATATTAGAGTACCCCCTGCTCAGTAAGAGTCAGCAAGTCCACATAAATAAAACAGTTACAGATTCATCCGATTGACAGCTGTGTAAGGCTGTGTGCCCACTAAGCGTTTTTTAAGCGTTTCCGCAGCGGCTATTCCGCCGCAGAAATGCTTAAAAAACGCTTGTTAGTAGGTCTACTATGTTCCCCAGTGATAATCCAAATGTGCTGTGCACATGCTGTGGAAATTTCCGCTGCGGATTATCATTGGGGAAAAATACGCAGCACTACCAATTATTTTAAGTAATTGAGGTGTTTTTGCCGCCATTGACTTGCACTGAATCGCTTAATATCCGCATGACTAAATGTGCACATGCGGATATTAAGCGATTCAATGTGTGGATAGTCCCCGGGTCTGCAGAAGAGTTGACTCTCCTCCTGACCTGGGTACCATAGTACCTGTTAAAAAATATATATTTTTTTAAAATAATACTAAAAAAAAACCATTATACTCACCTTCTGAGGGCCCGCGGTCTTCTATCCGGTATGTCTTGGCTCCCCGGTGGCTCACGATGGTGTAAAAGGACCTTTCATGACGTCAGTCAGTCATGTGACAGGTCACGCAACCGCTGACATCGGCGGGCACGTGACCTGTCACATGACTAAATGACGTCATGGAAGGTGAGTATAATGTTTTTTTAATTTTTTTACAATTTTTATTCTTTTGTTAACTAACTTGGTCACACTATATAAATCCATGTCAATTGAATGGATTTATATAGTGTGACCAAGTTGTCAAGCACTTTTCCAAGCCATGCTAAAATCGCTTGGAAAGAGCTTGACAACCAGCATGCGAAATCGCATGTGCAAAAAGCGTGACAAACGCTTGTCCCTGGCTGAAAAAACGTATGTAAAATCCGCATGCGTTTTTTCTGCCAGGGAGATGCAGAAACGCTCAGGAAAATTCCGGAACATTTCTGCATCGTGGGCACATAGCCTAACACTACATATCTCCAGCTTGGCAAACTGCTTAAGTTAAAAGGAATTGTCCACTATTGGGTGCAGAATAAAATAAACACTCTACACCATACATGTCAAACTCTGGCCCGAAGGGTGGTTTTATTTGACCCGTGACTCCAGACCCACTCATATGTGGGTGTCATTCTGTATTAGGGACTATATGGGGCCCGCTATACTGTATACTGGTTGGCCTGTGACTTTGCCCAAGTTTTTCATTTTGGCCCTCTGTGTGTCTGAGTTTGACATCCCTGCTCTACACTTATCCCCCAAACTAACTCTGATTTCAGAGTTGTGGACCCAAGGATCACAGAGCAGTGTTTGCTCGGCTGGGATACATCTGTGAAGGCAGCAATGGTCATGTGACCAGCGGGGGACATTGCTGAGATCAGAGGAATGGCAGCGGTCTGGGAGGTAATTATAGCTTTTTTATTTATTTAATGTTGCACCCAAGGGCTTTAAATAAAGGGGCTATCCACAAGTGGCCAGGTAGGGAGGGGGATATGTCAACGTACCATTAAGACCAGTAACCCAGTAACTGGCTCCAGCAACCGTGTGTTAAAAGGATGTCATAGCTAGAACAACAAACAAGAGCCAGAGGGAGAGCAATGGCAGGGAATAGGTTTTATTACTTCACCCTTTTTTTTGTCACACATGCAAACCCCTTTAGTAGTCAAGGGTGCAGCATTACAAAACCCTGCGGGTTAACCTTCCTTTACCAAAAAGGCTGTCATATTATCACCTGTGATCTAGGACATCAGCAGATACAATTGTTTATCTAATCAAAAGAAAAAAATAAGAATTTTTCATCCAAAAGAGTCAATCACCGGCAGGGATACAACTCTTACATAAGATCACAGCTTGTGTTTTGTAATTCTATCACATGTAACAAATAAAGAAAAACTATTTTCAATTCCTAGAAAGCAAAAACCATAATAATGTAACAAATTCAATACCTGCAGCAGCCAGGCACCCGGCCATACATCTGTATAAAAGTAATATCTGCAGCAGACAAGAGCCCGGCCGTACATCTGGATAAAAGTAATATCTGCAGCAGACAAGAGCCCGGCCGTACATCTGGATAAAAGTAATATCTGCAGCAGACAGGAGCCCGGCCGTACATCTGGATAAAAGTAATACCTGCAGCAGACAGGAGCCCGGCCGTACATCTGGATAAAAGTAATATCTGCAGCAGACAGGAGCTCGGCCGTACATCTGGATAAAAGTAATATCTGCAGCAGACAGGAGCCCGGCCGTACATCTGGATAAAAGTAATACCTGCAGCAGACAGGAGCCCGGCCGTACATCTGGATAAAAGTAATACCTGCAGCAGACAAGAGCCCGGCCGTACATCTGGATAAAAGTAATACCTGCAGCAGACAAGAGCCCGGCCGTACATCTGGATAAAAGTAATACCTGCAGCAGACAAGAGCCCGGCCGTACATCTGTATAAAAGTAATACCTGCAGCAGACAGGAGCCCGGCCGTACATCTGGATAAAAGTAATACCTGCAGCAGACAGGAGCCCGGCCGTACATCTTTATAAAAGTAATATCTGCAGCAGACAAGAGCCCGGCCGTACATCTTTATAAAAGTAATATCTGCAGCAGACAAGAGCCCGGCCATACATCTGTATAAAAGTAATACCTGCAGCAGACAGGAGCTCGGCCATACATCTGTATAAAAGTAATATCTGCAGCAGAGAGGAGCCCAGCCGTACATCTGTATAAAAGTAATATCTGCAGCAGACAAGAGCCCGGCCATACATCTGTATAAAAGTAATACCTGCAGCAGACAGGAGCTCGGCCGTACATCTGTATAAAAGTAATACCTGCAGCAGACAGGAGCCCGGTTGTACAATGCAAAATTGGTCAGACCATGACAGACTAATGTCGAAACAGGTAGGCAATAACTCTTATTGAGCACTAATGCCAACGTATGGTGGAGTATTAGGTTTTATTTAGCCTTTAAATCCTAAGTTTTACTAACTTTTTAGCAGTTCCCGCTGGATTGTTATGTATTTTTTCCTAATACATCAGTACAATGCAATATCTGCAGCAGACAGGAGCCCATCTGTACAATGCAATATCTGCAGCAGACAGGAGCCCATCTGTACAATGCAATATCTGCAGCAGACAGGAGCCCATCTGTACAATGCAATATCTGCAGCAGACAGGAGCCCATCTGTGCAATGCAACATCTGCAGCAGACAGGAGCCCATCTGTGCAATGCAACATCTGCAGCAGACAGGAGCCCATCTGTACAATGCAACATCTGCAGCAGACAGGAGCCCATCTGTACAATGCAATATCTGCAGCAGACAGGAGCCCATCTGTACAATGCAATATCTGCAGCAGACAGGAGCCCATCTGTACAATGCAATATCTGCAGCAGACAGGAGCCCATCTGTACAATGCAATACCTGCAGCAGACAGGAGCCCAACGGTACAATGCAATATCTGCAGCAGACAGGAGCCCAACGGTACAATGCAATATCTGCAGCAGACAGGAGCCCAACGGTACAATGCAATATCTGCAGCAGACAGGAGCCCATCTGTACAATGCAATATCTGCAGCAGACAGGAGCCCATCTGTACAATGCAATATCTGCAGCAGACAGGAGCCCATCTGTACAATGCAATATCTGCAGCAGACAGGAGCCCATCTGTACAATGCAATATCTGCAGCAGACAGGAGCCCATCTGTACAATGCAATATCTGCAGCAGACAGGAGCCCATCTGTACAATGCAATATCTGCAGCAGACAGGAGCCCATCTGTACAATGCAATATCTGCAGCAGACAGGAGCCCATCTGTACAATGCAATATCTGCAGCAGACAGGAGCCCATCTGTACAATGCAATATCTGCAGCCCGGCTGCACATAGGAGGATGAGAGTTGTAGTGGTTTCTATCTGAGTGCTGGCCCCTATGGATCCCTCTGAGGAGTCTGGCACAGGTGACGTCCATGCTCAGGGATCTCTGCGGGTCACATCTTCCTGCTCTGTGTTATGTCTCCATGTGAGGCAGCATATGGTGATGTGTGTGCGCTCTATTGTCCTCTGTTGTCAGCCATCAGCTGGGCTCTGCAGCGCGGGCGGATGGAGGCCGGTGCCGGGGCTGCGGGGACATGAGGGGACTGGGCGGCTGCGGTGGGCCGCTCTCACCTGCTCGCAGTCAGGTCTCGGCCTGCTGGTCTCGCAGTCTCCGGCCTCCTCCTCTCTCGGACTCTTCCCCTCGGCTGCTCGGGTGGGCGGGCGGCTGTCAGGCGGGGAGGGCGGGAGAGGAGGAAGAAGAAGGAATACTTCGGTCCGTGACGACGGGAATAGGAACCAGACAACACACCGTGCTCTGCCCGCAGGGGAACAGCCGAGAACACACTGAGGGAGCAGCTCCGGGAGCGGCGGGCGGCAGAGGAGGCGGTGGGTGCTGGCGGCAGCGGCGGGACGCCCGCAGTTATCACAACAATTTCTCTATCCCGTAAAAAGGAGGAGGACGTAAAAAAAATCCCGAGACAGTGTAACTTCCTGCGCCCGCCGGAAGTCCCGCCTCCGTTGTCTCCACCTATTGGCCGTTGTGAAGGGGGCGGGGAGAACGCCGCGGTCCGGAGCGCACTGCGCCTGACGCAGGGAACCGCCGCTGACGTCACGGGGAAGTCCGGCGGCGCTGAAGAGGCGGAGTCTGGCTGCAGCAAGGATCTCCTCCCTCTCCTGCCCATCCTCCTAGCAACAAGTGACGCGGAGAGAAGCGATTTATTCATAGGTGGATGCGGAATAAGCGTCCCCTGCTTCCTGTAGCTGGTGCCGATCACTGGGCTCATCTGCCTCACTCACCCTTTAGGCTTCAAGTGTCACGGTCATGTCAGGAGAACTTGCAGCAGAATGTTTGTGTCTGCATCCAGCTCCTCCCTCATCCTCTCCATAGAATGGTAAAAGCTTCAACTTCCATCTCATTATCTCAGTAATGGGGAAAGACTGTCTTCACTGAATACAGATTTTACTCTTTAAACGAGAGTGACAGATCAGTCCAGGAGGAGAAAGAAGCAGATTTCTCTGATCAGATATATTACAAAGTTGCTTATTGTCAAGTGCACTATTGATTTATGGAATAAAAATAAATACAATAGTCACACTTTAACCCCTTAAGCCCCGCGGGTGGTTTGCACGTTAATGACCGGGCCAATTTTTACAATTCTGACCACTGTCACTTTATGAGGTAATTACTCTCGAACGCTTCAACGGATCCCCCTGATTCTGAGATTGTTTTTTCGTGACATATTGTACTTCATGATTGTGGAAAAATTTCTTCGATATCACTTGCGTTTATTTGTGAAAAAAACGGAAATTTGGCGAAAATTTTGAAAATTTTGCAATTTTCAAAATTTGAATTTTTAAGCCCTGAAATCAGAGCGATATGTCACACAAAAGAGTTAATAAATAACATTTCCCACATGTCTACTTTACATCACCACAATTTTGGAACCAAATTTTTTTTTTGTTAGGGAGCTATAAGGGTTAAAAGTTGACCAGCGATTTCTCATTTTTCCAACAAAATTTACAAAACCATTTTTTTAGGGACCACATCACATTTGAAGTCACTTTGAGAGGTCTTTATGACAGAAAATACCCAAAAGTGACACCATTCTAAAAACTGCACCCCTCAAGGTGCTCAAAACCACATTCAAGAACTTTATTAACCCTTCAGGTGCTTCACAGGAATTTTTTGAATGTGGAAGAAAAAAATGAACATTTAACTTTTTTCACAAAAATGTTAATTTAGATCCAATTTTTTTTATTTTCACAGGGGTAACAAGAAAAAATGGACCCCAAAATTTGTTGTGCAATTTCCCCTGGGCACGCAGATACCCAATATTTGGGGAAAAAATACTGTTTGGGCGCACGGCAGGGCTCGGAAGGGAAGGAGCGCTATTTGACTTTTTGATTGTAAAATTTGCTTGAATAATTAGCGGACGCCATGTTGTGTTTGGAGAGCCCATGTGTGCCCAAACTTTGGAGCTCCCCCAAAAGTGACCCCATTTTGGAAACTAGACCCCCCAAGGCACCTTTCTAGATGCATAGTGAGCACTTGGAACCCCCAGGTGCTTCACAAATTGATTCGTAACAATGAAAAAGTGAAAAAAAAAAACACTTTTTCATTTTTATGAATCAATTTGTGAAGCACCTGAGTGTTCCAAGTGCTCACAATGCATCTAGATAGGTGCCTTGGGGGGTCTAGTTTCCAAAATGGGGTCACTTGTGGGGGAGCTCCAATGTTTGGGCACACAGCGGCTCTCCAAACGCAACATGGTGTCGCTAACAATTTGAGCCGATTTTCCGTTAAATTTGTTAGAGGACACCATGTTGCATTTAGAGAGTCCCTGTGTGCCCAAACATTGGAGCTCCCCCACAAGTGACCCCATTTTGGAAACTAGACCCCCCAAGGCACCTATCTAGATGCATAGTGAGCACTTGGAACCCCCAGGTGCTTCACAAATTGATTCGTAACAATGAAAAAGTGAAAAAAAAAACACTTTTTCATTTGTATGAATCAATTTGTGAAGCACCTGAGGGTTCCAAGTGCTCACTATGCATCTAGATAGGTGCCTTGGGTGGTCTAGTTTCCAAAATGGGGTCACTTGTGGGGGAGCTCCAATATTTGGGCACACAGCGGCTCTCTAAATGCAACATGGTGTCCGCTAACAAATTTAACGCAAAATTGGCTCAAATTGTTAGCGACACCATGTTGCGTTTGGAGAGCTGCTGTGTGCCCAAACATTGGAGCTCCCCCACAAGTGACCCCATTTTGGAAACTAGACCCCCCAAGGCACCTATCTAGATGCATAGTGAGCACTTGGAACCCCCAGGTGCTTCACAAATTGATTCGTAACAATGAAAAAGTGAAAAAAAAACACTTTTTCATTTTTATGAATCAATTTGTGAAGCACCTGGGGGTTCCAACTGCTCACTATGCATCTAGATAGGTGCCTTGGGGGGTCTAGTTTCCAAAATGGGGTCACTTGTGGGAGAGCTCCAATGTTTGGGCACACAGGGACTCTCTAAATGCAACATGGTATCCGCTAACAAATTGAATGGAAAATCGGCTCAAATTGTTAGCGGACACCACATTGCGTTTGGAGAGCTTCTCTGTGCCCAAACTTTGGAGCTCCCCCACAAGTGACCCCATTTTGGAAACTAGACCCCCCAAGGCACCTTTCTAGATGCATAGTGAGCACTTGGAACCCCCAGGTGCTTCACAAATTGATTCATAATAATGAAAAAGTGAAAAAAAAAACACTTTTTCATTTTTACGAATCAATTTGTGAAGCACCTAGGGGTTCCAAGTGCTCACTATGCATCTAGATAGGTGCCTTTGGGGGTCTAGTTTCCAAAATGGGGTCACTTGTGGGGGAGCTCCAATGTTTGGGCACACAGGGACTCTCTAAATGCAACATGGTATCCGCTAACAAATTGAATGGAAAATCGGCTCAAATTGTTAGCGGACGCCACATTGCGTTTGGAGAGCCCCTCTGTGCCCAAACTTTGGAGCTCCCCCACAAGTGACCCCATTTTGGAAACTAGACCCCCCAAGGCACCTTTCTAGATGCATAGTGAGCACTTGGAACCCCCAGGTGCTTCACAAATTGATTCGTAATAATGAAAAAGTGAAAAAAAAAACACTTTTTCATTTTTACGAATTAATTTGTGAAGCACCTAGGGGTTCCAAGTGCTCACTATGCATCTAGATAGGTGCCTTGGGGGGTCTAGTTTCCAAAATGGGGTCACTTGTGGAGGAGCTCCAATGTTTGGGCACACAGGGACTCTCCAAATGCAACATGATATCCGCTAACAATTTGAGCCGACAATTTGTTAGCGGATATCATGTTGCATTTGGAGAGTCCCTGTGTGCCCAAACATTGGAGCTCCCCCACAAGTGACCCCATTTTGGAAACTAGACCCCCCAAGGCACCTATCTAGATTCATAGTGAGCACTTGGAACTCCAGGTGCTTCACAAATTGATTCATAAAAATGAAAAAGTGTTTTTTTTTTTCACTTTTTCATTTTTACGAATCAATTTGTGAAGCACCTGGGGGTTCCAAGTGCTCACTATGCATCTAGAAAGGTGCCTTGGGGGGTCTAGTTTCCAAAATGGGGTCACTTGTGGGGGAGCTCCAAAGTTTGGGCACAGAGGGGCTCTCCAAACGCAATGTGGTGTCCGCTAACAATTTGAGCCGATTTTCCATTCAATTTGTTAGCGGATACCATGTTGCATTTAGAGAGTCCCTGTGTGCCCAAACATTGGAGCTCCCCCACAAGTGACCCCATTTTGGAAACTAGACCCCCCAAGGCACCTATCTAGATTCATAGTGAGCACTTGGAACCCCAGGTGCTTCACAAATTGATTCATAAAAATGAAAAAGTGTTTTATTTTCACTTTTTCATTTTTACGAATCAATTTGTGAAGCACCTGGGGGTTCTAAGTGCTCACTATGCATCTAGATAGGTGCCTTGGGCGGTCTAGTTTCCAAAATGGGGTCACTTGTGGGGGAGCTCCAATGTTTGGACACACAGGGGCTCTCCAAACGCAACATGGCGTCCGCTAACAACTTGAGCCGATTTTCCATTCAATTTGTTAGCGGACACCATGTCGCGTTTGGAGAGCCCGTGATGTGCCTAAACAGTGGAGCTCCCCCACAAGTGTCCCCATTTTGGAAACTATACCCCTCAAAGATTTTATTAAGGTGTATAGTGAACATTTTGAACCCAGAGGTACGGCACATTATTTGTTTACATTAGGTCATCATATTGAATAAGTTTTCATTATTCTTGAGCGCAAGTGCTCGCTACTTGAGTTTGCATCGGGTACTCAGGTATGCACCATGTACAGCGTGTGCTCGAGTGACATGCTCGAGTCCCTGCTCCGCATGTTTCACGGTTATTAGACACCCAAAAAAAAACATGCGGGGATCGCTCGTGCATGGCAGGCAATCCCCGTAAAGTTTTTTGGCCGCGAAGCATATGGGGCAGAGACTCGAGCATGTCACTCAAATACCCACGATACTAAATGCATACCAGAGCACCTGATGCAAACTCAAGTAGCGAGCACTTGCTCTCAACACTAGTCGCCATATCGTCATCTTTTTTTCTTACTTTTGAAAAAAATCCCAACCCCAGCCCTAACCCTAGCACAACCCTAGCCCCAGCACAACCCTAGCCCCAGCACAACCCTAGCCCCAGCACAACCCTAGCCCCAGCACAACCCTAGCCCCAGCACAACCCTAGCCCCAAACCCAGCCCTAACCCTAGCCCAATCCTAACTCAAGAGTTTATTTTTGACGCCGTTCCTTGTGCGGTATAAGTGATTAGACGACTTTATTCTTCGGGTCGGTGTGATTACAGCAATGCCAGAATCATATGGGGTTTTTATGACTGACAGCTGTCACACACTAAAAGACGCATTTTTTGTAAAATCTAGTTTTTGCATCGCCATATTTTGAGAGCTATAATTTTTCCAGATTTTGGCAGACAGTCATGTGACGGCTCGTTTTTTGCGGGATGACTTGACGTTGTTATTGGTGCCATTTTCAGGCACGTGACATTTTTTGATCGCTTTCTATTCCGATTTTTGGGAGGCAGAATAAACAAAAACCAACAATTCAGGAATTGTTTTTTTTTTTTTTTTTTTATTCTGTTCCGCGTGTGGTAAAATTGATGAGGCAGCTTTACTCTTCGGGTCAGTACGTTTACAGCGGTACCACATTTGTATCATTTTTCTATGTTTTGGCGCTTATACACAATAAAAGCTATTTTATAGAAAAAAATATTTTTTAGTATCGCTTTATTCTGAGAGCTATAACTTTTTTATTTTTCGGCTGATGGAGCTATATGGCGGCTTGTTTTTTGCGGGACGAGATGACGTTTTCAGCGGTATCATTTTTATTTATATGCGTCTTTTTGATCGCGTGTTATTCCACTTTTTTTTTGGCGGTATGGTGATAAAGCATTGTTTTTTGCTTGTTTTTTTTTTTTTTACCGTGTTCACTGAAGGGGTTAACTAGTGGGACAGTTTTATAGGTCAGGTTGTTCCGGACGCGGCGATACCAAATATGTGTACTTTTATTGTTTTTTTTTTATTTTTTTTATAATAATATTTATTGATGGGTACATTATATTTTTATTTTTGGTGTATTATTTTTTTTATTTTTTTATAATATTTTTGCACATTTTTTTTTTTTTTTTTTTTCCACTTTCACACAGTTTATACACTTTATTACTTTTTCCCACTCTGGGACTTTCACTTTTTTTTTTCTGATCGCCTGCATGGCACAGGAATGGAGCACCATCCCTATGCCATGAAGGCTGTCAGAAGTGCACAGTGTGAAGATTGCTTGGAGATGCACTGCGCATGTCCAAGCAATCTTCCTGCTCTCTGGTGACCCGGATGTTGTCATGACGACATCGGGTCGTCATGGCAACACCCGGGAAGCCTTTGCAGACTGCGCTGGAAGCCAGAAGAGGAGGTGAGTATCGCCGATCACCTCCCCTTGCCCCCGCAATGCCGCGATCGACTTCGATCGACTTCGATCGCAGCATCGCGGGGGTTAATGTGCTGGGAGCGGTGCGTGACCGCTCCCTGCACATAGTACCGGGTGTCAGCTGTGACAATCAGCTGACACCCGGCGGCGATCGCGCCCGCACAGCCTGTGTGCGGGCGCGATCGCGATGACGTACTAATACGGGTCTGGCTCTTAAGTCCCAGGGCACAGACGCGTATTAGTACGTCAGATGTTATTAAGGGGTTAAATGGCCGGCATTGGCAGTATCTCTGATCCCAGGCGTCGTAGAAAAAAATAAATCCAATGTCAGGCTGTGTGCCCACGATGCGTTTTTTAAGCGTTTCCGCAGCGGCATAAACACTGCAGAAACGCTTAAAAAACGCATGGTAGAAGGCCTGCCATGTTCCCCAATGATAATCCGCATGTGCTGTGTACATGCTGCGGAAATTTCCGCTGTGGATTATCATTGCGGAAAAAAACACAGCACTACCAATTATTTTGCGGAAGTGCTGCGTTTTCGCCACCATTGACTTGCATTAGAACGCGCCAATTCCGCAAGACTGCATCTGTACTTGCGTAATTGGCGCGTTCTAATGTGCGGATGGTACCCGGGTGTAGAGGAGAGGAGACTCTCCTCCGGACCCGGTTACCATTGAAAACTGTAAAAAAAAGAATAAAATAAAAAATATATATACTTACCTTCCGGCGGCCCGCGGTGCGCTCCTCCTTGCTTGGCTGCAGTTCGCGATGGAATGAAGGACCTGCGCTGACATCAGAGTCATGTGATGGGTCACGTGACGCTGACGTCGGCAGGTCCTTCAATCCACCGCTGCCGGCAGCCGGGACGGTGAAGCAAGACAGCGCGGGCCATCGGAGGGTAAGAATACTTTTTTTTTTTATATTTTGACATTCTCTCGGGTCACACTATATAAATCCATGCTGGTTGCATGGATTTATATAGTGTGACCAAGTTGACAAGCACTTTCCAAGTGATGCTAAAATCGCTTGGAAAGCGCTTGTCACCCCGCATGCAGAAATGCATGTGAAGAACGCTTCACTTCCGCATGTCCCTGGCAGGAAAAACGCATGTACAATCCGCATGTACAATCCGCATGTACAATCCGCATGCGTTTTTTTTGCCAGGGAGATGCAGAAACGTTCAGAAAAAAATCCTGAGCATTTCTGCATCGTGGGCACATAGCCTTACATGCACTTGACAGCTGCTGTTGATGGCTCTACCTGTTACTATAGTATAATGTCTACATGATCTTCAGAGGCAGCTGCTTTCAGAGTGCAGCTCTGGAGATCAGCTGATTCACCCAGGCCCCATTCTCTGGCTAATAGCTGATTTCTCTAGGTTAGTAGGTGACCAGCCAGCCTGTATTGTAGTATTACATGGCAACCATTCAGATAAATAGCAATCCATATAATAGTCAGATGGCTTGACCTTGCGATTGTTCAGACCCCAATCTGTGATGTCTATATTCTTCTCCACTTTATTCTTTCAAGTATTGTATTTTTTCCCTTCTTCCTTATTCTTTATTCTTATCACTTACCATTCACACAGTCAGGGTCGGCTCTAGGTTTTTGTGGGCCCTGGGCAAAAGAGTCTCAGTGGGCCCCTTTAACACATACCACGATTCATGATGCACAGATACCGCAGAGAAATATATATATAGTACAAGGCCAAAGATTTCACTTCATACATTACATGAGCGATATCTATTGTAAATTCCACAATAGCTCAGAAACTGGTGAATACTCGCAGCGCACAGTGCAGACCGGACAGTATTGTCCTCCATACAGTATTATGGGCCCCATATATAGCTCCATGCAGAATACTGGTCCCCATATAACGCTCCATAGAGGATACTGGCCCCCTTATAATGCTCCATACAGAATACTGGCCCCCACATAATGCCCCTTGCAGGATGTCACCTCTCCCCCCTTATAATGCCCCATGCAGGATGTCACCTCTCCCCCCCATATAATGCCCCATGCAGGATGTCACCTGTCCCCCCATATAATGCCCCGTGCAGGATGTCACCTCTCCCCCCATATAATGCCCCATGCAGGATGTCACCTCTCCCCCCATATAATGCCCTATGCAGGATGTCACCTCCCCCCCACATAATGCCCCATGCAGGATGTCACCCCCCCTCATATAATGCCACATGCAGGATGTCACCTCTCCCCCCCATATAATGCCCCATGCAGGATGTCACCCCCCCATACAATGCTGGATGCAGGATGTCACTTGTCCCCCCCATATAATGCCTCATGCAGGATGTCACTTGTCCCCCCATATAAAGCCCCATGCAGGATGTCACTTATCCCCCCCCCATATAATGACCCATGAAGGATGTCACTTGTTCCCCCCCATATAATGCCCCATGTAGGATGTCACCCCTCCCCCCATATAAGAGGGGGCAGGAGGGACATCTGCCCCGGGTGCAGCTGTCATGGGGCGCCGTCAGGCCACCTGATGTGACGATCCAAGGTGTCTCCCCCGGCAGCTGCATTTTGCTGCCCCCTGGACTTGGAATCAGATGTTCTATGAGCCGGCTATCAATCTGACAGCTTTCTCAGAGACTGTAAAGCGCGCTAGCTCTCAGTGATCAATTGTACTTGAGTCTTTCAGAGATTTAATGTGGGTAGATTTAGTGTGGAGGGGGGAGATTTAATGTGGGGGGAGGGATGGGAGAGATCTAGTGTGGGGGAGATTTAGTGTGGAGGGAAGGGATGGGGGAGATTTAGTGTAACGGGGAAGATTTGAGGACACAAGTTTGGGGAGCAGGGAATGGACAGGTGTAGACACAATATGGGGAGCAGCAGAAATTTGAATACACAGTATAAGGAGCAAGGTGGGAGATGGGAGGCTTGTATGAGGAAACAGTATGAGGGGGGAAGGGTGCAGAGATAGTATGAGGAACAAGAGGGGAAATGTATGATGGGGGATGGGTGCAGACACAGTATGGTGAGTGGGGAGATTGGCACGGACACAGTATGAGTAGCGAGGGGAAAAATGTTGTGAACACAATATGGTGAGCAAGGGTGATGGGATGGGTGCGAACGCAGAATGGGGAGTGAAGGGGGGAATGTATGCATACACAGTATGAGGAGCGAGACGGGGACTGTATGAGGGGAGATGGGAGCAGACACAATATGGTGAGTGGTGGAATGGGTGCGAACACAGTATGAGTAGCGAGGGGAAAAATGTATGCGGACACGGTATGGGGAGCGAGGGTCAAGGGATGGATGCAGACACAGTATGGGGAGTCATGGGGATGTGTGAAGAGGCAGTATGGAGAGTGAGGGGCTAAATATATGAGGAGACAGTATGGTTAGTAGAAGGGATGTGAGAGGAGACAGTATGAGGAGGGAGGGGGTAATGTGTGAGGAGGCTATTGAGAGGAATAGTGCGAGGAGACAGTATGGGGGGAAGTGTGAGTGGACACAGAATATGGACTGAGTAGTGTAGGGGGGGTAGCATGGGGTGACAGTGTAAGGGCACAGCCAGGAGGGGACAGTAAGCCAAGGAAGGGGGAGTGTGATGAGGGGGCACAGAATAGAGACTGGGCCCCATAGGGGTGACACAGTGTAAGAGTACAGTGTGAAGAGGAGACCCAGTATGGAAAGGAGAGGGCAGTGTGTAGGTCATGTACCATAAGAGGGACAGTCTGGGTGTCATATTTTGCGCAGGGAATATAGTGAGGGGCAACTATTTATTCAGGGGCTCAGTGTAGATATTTTTATTCAGGAGCATTATAATGACACTGCTATCTTTAAGGGCATCGCGTGGGTATGTGTTGCAGAAGACCGGAGAAGATGGAAGTCTGCAGAGATGAGCTGTGGATGAGAAAAGTCATCATGGAGACTGGACAAGATGAAGAAAGAAAGAGAACGACGCCAATAAGTTTTTTGTGATACTGACAAATTCCCATATTTTTATTTATGTTAGGAGCATTAAAGGGGTTGTCCAAATTTGTGATGAGTCTGCAGTCATTCTATGTGACTGCAGGCTTCTGAATTCTCACAGTGCGCACTGCACGCTTTCAGGATTCTCTGGTGCTGGCGATTTGCGCACATGTGGTCACGTGCCGACTAGACATGCGTGGCCTTGCTCAGTGAAAATTAACTGAGCGAGGCCGAACATGTCTAGTTGGAATGTGGCCAGAAGTATACAAATCATATACAGTACAGACCAAAACTTTGGACACACCTTCTCATTTAAAGATTTTTCTGTATTTTCATGACTATGAAAATTGTACATTCACACTGAAGGCATCCAAACTATGAATTAACACATGTGGAATTATATACTTAACAAAAAAGTGTGAAACAACTGAAAATATGTTTTATATTCTAGGTTCTTCAAAGTAGCCACCTTTTGCTTTGATGACTGCTTTGCACACTCTTGGCATTCTCTTGATGAGCTTCAAGAGGTAGTCACCAGAAATGGTCTTCCAACAATCTTGAAGGAGGTCCCAGAGATGCTTAGCACTTGTTGGCCCTTTTGCCTTCACTCTGCGGTCCAGCTCACCCCAAACCATCTCGATTGGGTTCAGGTCTGGTGATTGTGGAGGCCAGGTCATCTGGCATAGCACCCCATCACTCTCCTTCTTGGTCAAATAGCCTTTACACAGCCTGGAGGTGTTTGGGGTCATTATCCTGTTGAAAAATAAATGATGGTCCAACTAAACGCAAACCGGATGGAATAGCATGCTGCTGCAAGATGCTGTGGTAGCCATGCTGGTTCAGTATGCCTTCAATTTTGATTAAATCCCCAACAGTGTCACCAGCAAAGCACTCCCACACCATCACACCTCCTCCTCCATGCTTCACGGTGGGAACCAGGCATGTAGAGTCCATCCATTCACCTTTTCTGCGTCGCACAAAGACACGGTGGTTGGAACCAAAGATCTCAAATTTGGACTCATCAGACCAAAGCACAGATTTCCACTGGTCTAATGTCCATTCCTTCTGTTCTTTAGCCCTAACAAGTCTCTTCTGCTTGTTGCCTGTCCTTAGCAGTGGTTTCCTAGCATCTATTTTACCATGAAGGCCTGCTGCACAAAGTCTCCTCTTAACAATTGTTGTAGAGATACAGTTCGGTCCATATATATTTGGACGGAGACAACATTTTTCTAATTTTGGTTCTAGACATTACCACAATTAATTTTAAACAAAACAATTCAGATGCAGTTGAAGTTCAGACTTTCAGCTTTCATTTGAGGGTATCCACATTAAAATTGGATGAAGGGTTTAGGAGTTTTGGCTCCTTAACATGTGCCACCCTGTTTTTAAAGGGACCAAAAGTAATTGGACAATTGACTCCAAGGCTATTTCATGGACAGGTGTGGGCAATCCCTTCGTTATGTCATTCTCAATTAAGCAGATAAAAGGCCTGGAGTTGATTTGAGGTGTGGTGCTTGCATTTGGAAGGTTTTGCTGTGAAGTAAACATGCGGTCAAAGGAGCTCTCCATGCAGGTGAAACAAGCCATCCTTAAGCTGCAAAAACAGAAAAAAAACATCCGAGAAATTGCTACAATATTAGGAGTGGCAAAATCTACAGTTTGGTACATCCTGAGAAAGAAAGAAAGCACTGGTGAACTCATCAATGCAAAAAGACCTGGGCGCCCACGGAAGACAACAGTGGTGGATGATCGCAGAATAATCTCCATGGTGAAGAGAAACCCCTTCACAACAGCCAACCAAGTGAACAACACTCTCCAGGAGGTAGGCGTATCAATATCCAAATCTACCATAAAGAGAATGTACCGTCGGCGTCCCTGCCTCCTGCTAGGCAGGGACGCTGTTCCCCTCACCTCTCCACTCCGTGCCCGGCGTCCTCCTCCCGCTCTGCTGGCAGCGTGCGCTGCTTCCCGGCCACTGTGCGTAGGGCGCGCGTGCGCGCGCTCCCCCTCTCTTAAAGGGGCCGCGCACGCCGTCCTAAGGAGTCCCCGGCCAATGGCCGGAGGGCCTCACCATATATAAGGCACCTCCTCCAAAATGGAGGTGCCCGAGCAATGTTGTTGCAAAGCCTTCACTCTGCTTCAGCCCTCAGGTCGCGTTGCCAGTTACCTGCCAGTCACCTGCCAGATTCCTGCCTGTTACCTGCCAGTCACCTGCCAGATTCCTGCTTGATACCTGCCTAATATCCGTTTACCTGCTTGCAAGCCTGCGGTCCGACGGTCTGCCTTCCGACACCTGTCAGTCTGTCTATGGACCAGCCTGCCCGCTCACCTGGGAGCGCTCATCTGCTACCTGCATGCTAGCCTACCTGGAGGCTCCGCCGTCACTTTCCGTGACCACCTGCCTGTCCAGAGACTCTTGCCTGCTCACCTGGGAGCGCTCACCTGCTACCTGTCTGCTAGCCTACCTGGAGGCTCTGCCATCACTTGCCGTAACCACCTACCTGTCCAGAGACTCTTGCCTGCTCACCTGGGAGCGCTCACCTGCTACCTGTCTGCTAGCCTACCTGGAGGCTCTGCCGTCACTTGCCGTGACCACCTGCCCATCCAGAGACTCTTGCCCGCTCACCTGGGAGCGCTCACCTGCTACCTGCCTGCTAGCCTACCTGGAGGCTTTGCCGTCACTTGCCGCGACCACCTGCCTGTCCAAAGACTCTCGCCCGGCCACCTGGGAGCGCTCACCAGCCACCTGCCTGCTGTCCTTCTACCCAGAGACTGTCCCTGTCACTTGCCGTGAGTACCCGTCCTTCTACTCAGAGACTGTCCCTGTCACTTGCCGTGACTACCTGCCCTTCTACCCAGAGACTGTCCCTGTCACTTGCCGTGACTACCTGCCCTTCTACCCAGAGACTGTCCCTGTCACTTGCCGTGACTACCTGCCCGTCTTCCCTGTGAGCCACCCGCTTCCTTACAAGGACCGCCCCCTTGTATAGTTGCTCAGAGGTTCCGCCTCCCAGACCCGTTACAGTTTGCTCGGGCCATGGAACCCGGTGGCACCCAAGCTCCCTCACTCTCGGACCTATGTCATGAACTGTCCCATCAGAGGTCCCAACAGGAGTCCATCCTGAGTCATCTGCGGAATGTCAACTCTCGCCTGGACACTCTGACTGCTCCACCAGCAACCACCGCTAGTGTCTTGACTCGCAGCCCGGCAGCGCCGCTGCCCACCAGCACCATGGCATCCTGCCCCGGACCCCAGCTTTCTGCACCTCCTCGCTTCGGAGGCGACCCCGCTCAAGCTCGGGGCTTCATAAACCAGTGCACCCTGCACTTTGAACTCCTGTCCCACCAGTTTATCTCCGACCGGGCCAAAGTAGCCTTCATCATGTCCCATCTCACGGGGGAGGCACTGGCTTGGCTAAATCCTCTATGGGAGAGAGGAGACCCCCTGGTGTCCAACCTGCCAGCCTTTCTCACGGCTTTCCGGAAAGTCTTCGACGAACCCGGACGGAAGACCTCATCCGCATCATCTCTGCTACGCCTCTATCAAGGAAATCTCACCGTGGGCCAATATGCCATTCGGTTCCGTACCCTTGCTTCGGAGCTGGCCTGGGATAACGACGCCCTGGTGTCTGTCTTTTGGGAGGGTCTGTCCGGCCGTATTAAAGATGAACTCGCCGGTCGGGACATACCTACCACTCTCGACGACTTAATAACTCTTGCCACCCGGATTGACATCCGGTTCCAGGAACGCGCCAAAGAGGTCACCTGTGAGAGGAGGTTTCCACGTCTAGCCCCTACCTTTCAGAAACCTGTCACGTCTCCCGCTACTCCCCAGGCGCACTCACCCGAGCCTATGCAGGTCGACCAGACCAAGATGGTCAAAACCCGTCAAGAGTTACGCCGTGCCGAGGGGAGCTGCTTCTTCTGTGACAGTAAGGAGCACCGGATCCGTTCCTGCCCGGAGAGGTCGGGAAACGCCTGTGTCTAGGATCGCTCAGAGAGGTCGTCCTAGACAAGAGTAAACCCTCTCCATCTCTGTTGCTGTCGGTCTCTATCATCTGCGGGGAGAACCGTTATTTTGAACTAGCCCAACTTGACTCTGGAGCTGCCGGAAATCTCATTTCTCAGTCTCTGGTAGAGAGATACCGCATTCCCACCAAACCTCTAGCTGTACCCTTATCTGTCGCTGCCGTGGATGGGGGCCTCTTACCACATCCCATCCAACTCATCACCGAATCCATAACCCTGCAGGTGGGAATGCTGCACTCTAAGAGCATCTTCTTTCATGTTCTGCCTGGACTCTCTCACGCCCTATTGCTAGGCCTACCTTGGCTTCAGAAACATGCACCCGTGCTTGATTGGCAGACCGGAGAAGTCCTTCGCTGGGGACAGGACTGTCATAAGACTTGTTTAGTTCCCGTCCATCCTGTCCGTCCTTCTCCTACTCCAGCCAATCTACCTGGTCTTCCGGCTCCTTATTGGTCGTATGCGGACGTCTTTAATAAAAAGGAGGCAGAAACATTACCCCCTCATAGACCATACGACTGCCCAATCGACCTGATGCCCGGCGCTACTCCTCCCCGTGGGCGCATTTACCCTTTGTCCGCTGCTGAGACCCGATCCATGTCAGAATATATTGAGGAGAATCTGGCCCGGGGATTCATCCGGAAATCTACTTCCCCGGCGGGAGCAGGCTTCTTCTTCGTCAAAAAGAAGGATGGCTCACTCCGTCCCTGTATAGACTATAGAGGCCTTAACCAGATCACGGTGAAGAATAAATACCCCCTTCCGCTCATTCCGGAATTATTTGACCGTCTGAGGGGGGCTAGAATCTTCACCAAGCTGGACCTCCGTGGGGCGTATAACCTGGTCCGTATCCGTCAGGGGGATGAATGGAAGACAGCATTCAACACCCGGGACGGCCACTATGAATACCTGGTAATGCCCTTCGGTCTCTGTAACGCTCCCGCCGTCTTTCAAGATTTGGTCAATGACATCTTCCGGGACCTTCTCTACTCCTGCGTAGTGGTGTACCTGGACGACATCTTGGTCTTCTCTCCGGATCTCCCCACACACCGGAGGGATGTTCGTCAGGTTCTGCTCAGGCTTAGGCAGAACCACCTCTACGCTAAATATGAGAAGTGCCTCTTTGAGCAGACCTCGCTTCCGTTTTTGGGCTACATAATTTCTCAGACCGGCCTACGAATGGATCCTGAGAAACTGCCATCGAGAAGTGGCCTCGACCAGAGGGGTTGAAGGCTATTCAGCGGTTCCTGGGCTTCGCCAACTACTACCGCCTCTTCATACCGCACTTCTCTTCCCGGACTGCCCCAATCTCTGCGCTCACCCGTAAGGGCACTAATCCCAGAGAATGGCCGCCCGAAGCTGAGGAAGCCTTTCTTTCCTTAAAACAGGCTTTCTCTTCCGCCCCGGTGCTGCATCGCCCGGACGGCAACAAGCAATTCTTCCTGGAAGTTGACGCCTCCTCCTCTGGAGCCGGAGCGGTACTTACCCAAAAATCGTCTTCCGGGAGAATGGTAACTTGCGGCTTCTTCTCCAAACTCTTCTCCTCTTCCGAGCGCAACTATTCTATAGGAGACCGAGAATTATTGCCCATTAAGCTGGCATTGGAGGAGTGGCGTTACCTGCTCAAGGGGGCTCTTCACCCGGTAATAATTTACACGGACCACAAGAACTTGGCTTACCTCCAGAGTGCCCAGAGACTTAACCCGCGCCAAGCCCGGTGGTCCTTGTTTTTTGCTCGCTTTGATTTTGTTCTTCATTTTCGCCCGGCTGACAAAAACATCAAAGCTGACGCCTTGTCCCGATCCTTCCTGGTGTCTGATCTTGAGGAGGAACCTAAACACATCATCGATCCCGCCAGAGTAATGCAGGTGGCCCCCGTGAGTCTAAATCGTCTCCCTCCCGGTAAGACGTTCGTAACGGTACCTGATCGTGAGAAGGTCCTACACTGGGGACATTCGTCTAAGCTAGCTGGCCATGCCGGTCAGAAAAAGACCCTCCAGCTTATCTCCCGGCACTACTGGTGGCCTACCCTGCACAAGGACGTAATAGACTTTGTCTCTGCCTGTGTGTCCTGCGCCCGCAACAAGGTTCCGAGACACCTGCCAGCCGGTCGCCTCCTTCCTCTTCCAGTACCTGCTGCCCCCTGGCAGCATATAGCTATGGACTTCATAACAGATCTCCCTGTCTCTGCCGGTTGTACGGTCATTTGGGTGGTCGCTGACCGCTTTTCCAAAATGGCTCATTTCATTCCCCTGCCAGGCCTCCCGTCTGCACCCGAGCTGGCTAAAGACTTTATCCGCCACATCTTCCGTCTCCATGGCCTGCCCCTCCACATCGTGTCGGATCGTGGGGTTCAGTTCACCTCACGCTTCTGGAGAGCCACATGTAAGCTGCTAGACGTCACACTGGACTTCTCCTCCGCATACCACCCACAGTCCAATGGTCAAGTGGAGCGGATCAATCAGATCCTGACCAGTTACCTCCGGCACTTCGTTAATGCCCACCATTCAGACTGGGTGGATCTCCTGCCATGGGCCGAATTCTCTTACAATAATCACGAGAGCGAATCTTCCTCCAGATCCCCGCTTTTTGTAGTCTTCGGTCAGCATCCTCGGATCCCATTTCCCGTCTCCACCTCGGTGGACAATCCGGCTGCGGAATCTCTCGTTAGCAAATTTTCCTCCATTTGGGAGAGTACCCGATCCGCACTCCTTCAGTCGTCCGAGCGGATGAAAAAACACGCTGACAAAAAACGCCTGGATCCTCCATAATTCCGTCCTGGAGATAAAGTCTGGCTCTCGTCCAAGTATGTCCGGCTCAAGATTCCTTCCTACAAGTTAGGGCCTCGGTTCATCGGCCCACTAGAAGTTATCAAACAAATCAACCCAGTGGCCTATAAGTTGAAACTCCCGGCCAACCTGCGGATCCCTAACTCCTTCCATGTATCTCTCCTCAAACCCGTGGCACTTAACTCTTTTTCCAAGTCTACAGGTACGCCTCCTGCTCCGGTTTCCGCTGAAAACGAGTTTGAGGTAGAGAACATTCTGGCCACCAAAAGGGTAAGAGGAAAAACCTTTTTTCTGGTAGATTGGAAGGGGTTTGGTCCTGAGGAGAGAACGTGGGAGCCCCGGGAGAACATCCATGCCCCTCTCATCCTTGATAAATTTCTGTCTGGCCTAAAAAAGGGGGGGCCTAAAGGGGGGGTACTGTAGCGTCGGCGTCCCTGCCTCCTGCTAGGCAGGGATGCTGTTCCCCTCACCTCTCCACTCCGTGCCCGGCGTCCTCCTCCCACTCTGCTGGCAGCGCACGCTGCTTCCCGGCCACTGTGCTTAGGGCGCGCGCGCTCCCCCTCTCTTAAAGGGGCCGCGCGCGCCGTCCTAAGGAGTCCCCGGCCAATGGCCGGAGGGCCTCACCATATATAAGGCACCTCCTCCAAAATGGAGGTGCCCGAGCAATGTTGTTGCAAAGCCTTCACTCTGCTTCAGCCCTCAGGTCCCGTTGCCAGTTACCTGCCAGTCACCTGCCAGATTCCTGCTTGTTACCTGCCAGTCACCTGCCAGATTGCTGCCTATTACCTGCCAGTCACCTGCCAGATTCCTGCTTGATACCTGCCTGATATCCGTTTA
The DNA here is from genome assembly GCF_046119375.1 of Phyllobates terribilis. Classification (NCBI taxonomy): domain Eukaryota; kingdom Metazoa; phylum Chordata; class Amphibia; order Anura; family Dendrobatidae; genus Phyllobates; species Phyllobates terribilis. Next base: position 106,999,461 of record NW_027362764.1, on the reverse strand, counting down.
CCTGCTTGCAAGCCAGCGGTCCGACGGTCTGCCTTCCGACACCTGTCAGTCTGTCTATGGACCAGCCTGCCCGCTCACCTGGGAGCGCTCATCTGCTACCTGCCTGCTAGCCTACCTGGAGGCTCCGCCGTCACTTGCCGTGACCACCTGCCTGTCCAGAGACTCTTGCCTGCTCACCTGGGAGCGCTCACCTGCTACCTGTCTGCTAGCCTACCTGGAGGCTCTGCCGTCACTTGCCGTGACCACCTGCCTGTCCAGAGACTCTTGCCTGCTCACCTGGGAGCGCTCACCTGCTACCTGTCTGCTAGCCTACCTGGAGGCTCTGCCGTCACTTGCCGTGACCACCTGCCCGTACAGAGACTCTTGCCCGCTCACCTGGGAGCGCTCACCTGCTACCTGCCTGCTAGCCTACCTGGAGGCTTTGCCGTCACTTGCCGTGACCACCTGCCTGTCCAAAGACTCTCACCCGCTCACCTGGGAGCGCTCACCAGCCACCTGCCTGCTGTCCTTCTACCCAGAGACTGTCCCTGTCACTTGCCGTGAGTACCCGTCCTTCTACTCAGAGACTGTCCCTGTCACTTGCCGTGACTACCTGCCCTTCTACCCAGAGACTGTCCCTGTCACTTGCCGTGACTACCTGCCCTTCTACCCAGAGACTGTCCCTGTCACTTGCCGTGACTACCTGCCCGTCTTCCCTGGGAGCCACCCGCTTCCTTACAAGGACCGCCCCCTTGTATAGTTGCTCAGAGGTTCCGCCTCCCAGACCCGTTACAGAGAAGACTGCATGAAAGTAAATACAGAGGGTTCACTGCACAGTGCAAGCCACTCATAAGCATCAAGAATAAAAAGGCTAGACTGGACTTTGCTAAAAAAAACATCTAAAAAAGCCAGCACAGTTCTGGAAGAACATTCTTTGGACAGATGAAACCAAGATCAACCTCTACCAGAATGATTGAAAGAGAAAAGAATGGCGAAGGCGTGGTACAGCTCATGATCCAAAGCATACCACATCATCTGTAAAACACGGCGGAGGCAGTGTGATGGCTTGGGCATGCATGGCTGCCAGTGGCACTGGGTCACTAGTGTTTATTGATGATGTGACACAGGACAGAAGCAGCCGAATGAATTCTGATGTATTCAGAGCCATACTGTGTGCTCAGATCCAGCCAAATGCGGCCAAACTGATTGGTCATCGTTTCATATTACAGATGGACAATGACCCAAAACATAAAGCCAAAGCAACCCAGGAGTTTATTAAAGCAAAGAAGTGGAATATTCTTGAATGGCCAAGTCAGTCACCTGATCTCAACCCAATTGAGCATGCATTTCACCTGTTAAAGACTAAACTTCAGACAGAAAGGCCCACAAACAAACAGCAACTGAAAACCACCGCAGTGAAGGTCTGACAGAGCATCAAAAAGGAAGAAAAACAGCGTCTGGTGATGTCCATGAGTTCAAGACTTTAGGCAGTCATTGCCAACAAAGGGTTTTCAACCAAGTACTAGAAATGAACATTTTATTTACAATTATTTAATCTGTCCAATTACTTTTGGTCCCTTTAAAAACAGGGTGGCACATGTTAAGGAGCTGAAACTCCTAAACCCTTCATCCAATTTTAATGTGGATACCCTCAAATGAAAGCTGAAAGTCTGAACTTCAACTGCATCTGAATTGTTTTGTTTAAAATTCATTGTGGTATTGTCTAGAACCAAAGTTAGAAAAATGTTGTCTCTGTCCAAATATATATGGACCTAACTGTATGTCTGCTGCTAGAACTCTGTGTGGCATTGACTTGGTCTCTGCTGTTAACCTGCGATTTCTGAGGCTGGTGACGCGGATAAACTGATCCTCAGAAGCAGAGGTGACTCTTGGTCTTCCTTTCCTGGGGCGGTCCTCATGTGAGCCAGTTTCTTTGTAGCGCTTAATGGTTTTTGCAACTGCACTTGGAGACACTTTCAAAGTTTGCCCAATTTTTCGCACTGACTGACCTTCATTTCTTAAAGTAATGATGGCCACTCAATTTTCTTTACTTAGCTGCTTTTTTCTTGCCATAATACCAATTCTAACAGTCTATTCAGTAGGACTATCAGCTGTGTATCCACCAGACTTCTGCACAACACAACTGATGGTCCCAACCCCATTTATAAGGCAAGAAATCCCACTTATTAAACCTGACAGGGCACACCTGTGAAGTGAAAACCATTTCCGGTGACTACCTCTTCAAGCTCATCAAGAGAATGCCAAGAGTGTGCAAAGCAGTCATCAAAGCAAAAGGTGGCTACTTTGAAGAACCTAGAATATAATACATATTTTCAGTTGTTTCACACTTTTTTGTTAAGTATATAATTCCACGTGTTAATTCATAGTTTTGATGCCTTCAGTGTGAATGTACAATTTTCATAGTCAAGAAAATATAGACAAATCTTTAAATGAGTTGTGTCCAAACTTTTGGTCTGTACTGTACTTGTACTGACCTGACCGTCCAACTCTTGCCATCGGCAAGGGAGAATCCTAAAAGTGTGCAGTGCATGCACTTTGAGAATTCAGAAGCCTGAAGACACATACAGTGACTGCAGACTTTAATCTAAAACCTGGACAAGCCCTTCAATCATAAAATGAAGCCCTGTAGCCAATCCTAACAGCAGGTAATATCCTCGCTGTCAGGATTCAGCTCTGCTTGCTGGTTCCAGTGGTCATCACATGGCCCCTTCACTCATGTGCGATATTCATACTTACGATCTCGCCACAATGAGATTCTCTTCCTGCTTCTCTCAGTCTTTCACGTAATATTGAGAGTATTATGGCGAGCAGCTCGTTGGCACGTCACTAAATGTGCAAATCGCATATGTGCTTGGGGGGCAAACTGAATTCTTGCCCCAGGTGCCGGAAAACCTAGATACATCTCTGGTCTTGGTATTAAGACTCTTAGTTTTCCTGTGTCCTGTCTGCATGTGACTTCCGGTGCTTCTTGTACCTGCTCCATAGTTGTCTCCAGAGATTTTCCGGTTCCATGGTCTTTCAGCGAGTGTAGACTCTGACCGTGGGGTGCAATTTGTTTCCAGGTTCTGGAGGGCTCTCCGCAAGGACTTAAATATTTCCCTGACTTCTCCTCAGCCTATCACCCCCAAAGTAATGGGCAGACTGAAAGAATTAATCAGTCCATTGAGCAGTATTTATGCATACTCTCCATATATTCTGGGCAGACTTGCTTTCTTGGACCAAACTCGCCCATAACAATTCTGTTTCAGAGTCTTCTGCGAAATCTCCATTTTTTAACAATGTTTGGCTGAGAACCTCGTCTTCCTCTGCCCATTACAGATAAAACCTCCTTCCTGGTGTGAACAGCATCCATAACATCTGGACTGAGGAACAAGCTAGCATAGCTGCAGCCGCAGCAAGAGCCAAGAAGACTGCTGATAGACACCACCGGCCTGTTCTCAACATCACCCTCAGAGATAAGCTATGGCTCTCCAGTAAAAACATCCATTTGAAGACTCGTTGCAAAAAAACTGACACCCAAGTTCATTGACCCATTCCAGATTATTGAGCAAATAAACCCGGTCACCTTCCGTCTTAAACTACCTCCCACTCTGAGAATCCCTAATGCCTTTCATGTTTCCTTACTACGTCCTTTGGTCCTCAACAGCTTCTCTCCTACAGTTAAAGATGTTCCTGCTTCTGATCTGGACACAGAGTATGAGATCAACCAGATTCTGGACTGTAAAAAGGTTTGTGGTAATCTCTTCTACTTGACTGGAAGGGATATGGTCCCGAGGAGAGATGTTGGGTCCCAAAAAAGGACATAAATGTTCCAATCTTTCTAAAAAAATGTCATGTTAGGCATCTTATTTTTGCTGCTATGGACTCATTTGGGAGGGACCCTAAGAGGGGAGGTACTGTTATACACCTGTACCAGGTCCTGGCTCTGCTCCCTTCACCCCTGGTTCGCTGAACTCTGTTGTGCTCCATGTCGGGTTTTGCAAGTGGCCCGGTCAGGATCCATGTGATCATCTGACTAGGCCTATATAAGGCTCACCAAGACGTCTTGATATTAAGATTAGTTTTCCTATGTCCTGTGGCCACCAGTGCTTCTAGAACTTGCTCTATACCTGCTTTCCGGTGTCCTGTCTGTCTGTGGTCTGCAGTGTTTCTAGTCCTTGTTTCCCACGTGCCTTACCTGCCTGCTGCACCGACGCCCATCTGCCCACCCGGACTTGAGGCTTGGAGGATCCACCTCACCAGGTGTTGTATAGCAGAGAGGCCACACATACATGATTGCCTTCCAGTGCACAGAATATATATATAAACTTACTTTGCTGTATCCATAATTCTATAGATTATCATGGAGAATGACCACATATGTGTAGACACCCCATTACTGCCAATGAGAGGACATTCAATAGTCCTTGTGTGTACTGAAATGGCACCATAATGGTCTACGAGTCATATGAAATGGATAGCACATGGATGTCATCCATGTATTTTACTACTTAACAGCTAGGAGAAGCAGAGATTTTTTTTTTCCATATGTCATAAACAGATACAACAAGGATTGTAAAAACTGAGACACAAACCAAAACTGGGTCCAACACACTGAGAAAACAATGACCATTTATCACGTATAAGAGAAAGAAAAGTGTGCAAATGTAAGGAGATGGACATACTGCCCATGTTCCCTCTTTTAAAGAAACAAGTATAATGTTATGTAATGTGAACTGTGATGTAATGAGAATTGTGATGTGCGTTAAAGATGTTAGTAGTATTGACAGTGTGTTTAGTTTGACAGTAGGGATAGTAAGAGTTAATGTTTGGGACTAGCCCAGAGTGGGAGGGGTTAAGTTGAAGAGAAAGTGACAATTCCTTGATAGTGAGACAGATAGGGCCTGGGGTGCATAGAAACAGGACCTAGGGGCCAATGTGAGCAGTGCCGCATTCTGGGGTGTCCCTAAAGTGAGAAGAGACCAAAGGAAAGAGATAGCGAGATCCGGATGAGAAGCGACTAAAAGATAGAGTGATCTACTGGAGACGGGTCCTGGGAAAAGGCGCCGAGCCGCATGGCACAGAGTTTACAACTCTAGGAGGTAATGGACCTAGGCGGCACTGAGTACGTGAGAAGAGTAAAATGTCCCAGGCGGGAGTTACAGAGCCACAGCATTAGAGGAGATAAGGACCGGCTATACTGGCAACCTAAGCGCAAACAAGACTTGGAACCACGGGTTGAGTAAAGGACTCTTCCTCCAGAGGACTAAAGAGTTGAGCTGGGTTGTGGTGAGAAACAGTGGAAACAGAGAAAAAGTAGAGAGAGTAAAGAGGCAAGGTGAAGATAGAGAACAATAAAGAAAAGAAGGAAGGAAACTGTGTCAAAAATGCTTCAAGTTGTAAAGGAAATGTTCATAAGTCTGTGTACTCACTATTCCTTGTATATATTCCCTACCGAGCTCCAGTTCAGTAAAAAGTTTATTTTCAAATGATGGTCTCCCTCATTGAAATGTGAAACATCTGGTCCTGACAAACCAGCAACACTGGTTACATGCGGCCTGCAGCATCAATTCACACACCCAGCCAGGACCCCCACCTTCATGCAACGTGCCGGGGCGCAAAAGACAAATACGTCGCCCATGGCTGCTGCCCAGAGCCTCGTTACTCAAACTCGACCTAAAACATAGTTCGACAATTGAAACAAGAGGAGTGAGGGCACTACGCACAAGAGCTTACAATCTATAAGGAAGCAGAGGAGACATAAAAGGTAAAAACTGCATGTTCCAGCCATCATTATCTATAATGTAACGCTACAAGCGTCCCTCTGTCTGAAGCCTCTATAGACTGCGCAAGAGCAACACGCCTGCGCAGTCTGGCTCCAGACAGAAGAACGTATGGAGCCTTTACAGGTAAGAGGAGTGTATGGCGCCGGAGATCGCGGTATGCGTAGACACTGAACGCATGCCATGATCTCCGGCGCCATACTTAGATACTTACCTGACTAGGAGGAGCATTGCCGCGGCGCCTCTCTTCTCGCCGGAGATCGGGGCAGGAGTGAAGGCGTCGGAATCGGCGCATGCGCATAGCGCTATCCGGCGCCATTTTACTGAAGACACATTTGCAGTGCGTCTTCAGCTAAATGGCGCCGGACAGCGTGGTATGGGCACGTGCGTACTCCGGCGCCACACTCCTCCCACGGCCTCCGGCAGAACAGGACACCGCAGCACTGGAGCACAGGGAAGAAAGGTAAGTATAAGTGTTTATTTGTATGTGTGTGCAGCGTGAGAGGGATGAGGGGGCTACACATACCAGGATTGGGGGGTGAGGGGGCCACACATACCAGGATTGGGGGATGAGAGGGCCACACATACCAGGATTGGGGGATGAGGGGGCCACACATACAAGGATCGGGGGATGAGGGGGCTACACATACCATGATTGGGGGATGAGGGGGCCACACATACCAGGAATAGGGGATGAGAGGGCCACACATACCAGGATTGGGGGATGAGGGGTACCATACATACCAGGATTGAGGGGTGAGGGGACCATGCATACCAGGGGTGAGGGGATCATGCACACCAGGACTGGGGGTGAGGGGACCATGCATACCAGGATTGGGGGATGAGGGGTACCATGCATACTAGGATTGGGGGATGAGGGGGTACCATGCATACCAGGATTGGGGGGTGAGGGGATCATGCATACCAGGATTGGGAGGTGAGGAGGGCCATGCATAACAGGATTGGGGATGAGGGGTGCCATGCATACCAGGATTGGGGGGTGAGGGGTGCCATGCATACCAGCATTGGGGATGAGAGGTGCCATGCATACCAGCATTAGGGATGAGGAGTACCATACATACCAGGATGATGGATGGGGTGCCATGCATACCAGGATGAGGGGTACCATGCATACCAGAATAGGGATGAGGGGTACCATGCATACCAGAATAGGAATATGTGGTGCCATGCATACCAGGATTGGGGGATGAGGAGCGCCATGCATACCAGGATAGGGATGAGGGGGACATACATACCAGGATTGGGGATGAGGGAGCCATGAATAACAGGATGAGGGGTTGGGTGCCATGCATATCAGGATTGGGGGATGAGGAAGCCATACATACCAGGATTGGGGGATGAGGGGTGCCATACATACCAGAATTGGGATGAGGGGTGCCATGTATACCAGGATGAGGGGTACCATACATACCAGAATAGGGATGTGGGGTACCATGCATAACAGGATGAGGGATGGGGTGCCATGCATACTAGGATGAGGGGTACCATGCATACCAGAATAGGGATGAAGGGTACCATGCATACCAGTATAGGAATGCGGGGTACCATACATACCAGGATGAGGGATGGAGTGCCATGCATACCAGGATTGAGGGATGAGGGGGCCATACATACCAGGATTGGGATGAGGGGTGCCATGTATACCAGGATGAGGGATACCATACATACCAGAATAGGGATGCGGGGTACTATGCATATCAGGATGAGGGATGGGGTGCCATGCATACCAGGATGAGGGGTACCATACATACCAGGAGAGGGATGAGGAGTGCCATGCATACCAGGATTGGGGATGAGGGGTACCATGCATACCAGGATTGGGGATGAGGAAGCCATGCATGCCAGGATGAGGGATTGGGTACACCATACATACCAAGATTGGGATGAGGGGTGCAATGTATATCAAATTTGGGATGAGGAGGCCATGCATACCAGGATGAGAGATGGGGTGCCATGCATATCAGGATTGGGGATGAGGGGTGCCATGCAAACCAGCATTGGGGATGAGGAGTGCATGCATACCAGGATTGGGGATGAGGGGTGCCATGTATATCAAGATTGGGGATGAGGGGTGTCATGCATACCAGGATTGGAGATGAGGGGTGCCATGCAAACCAGGATTGGGGATGAGGGGTGCCATGCATACTACTATTGAGGATGAGGGGTGCCATGCAAAACAGGATAGGGATGAGGGCAGCACATAACAGGATGGAGGAACAGGATTGGGCAGCACAAATACCAGGATGGGGGCAGCACAAATCAGCATGGGAGACCATATACCAATAAAAATGCTCGCCACGCGGCTGTAGAACAGGCTCAATAGCTAGTAATAAATAAGAGTATTGATTGAAAGCTGCATAAACTGGTCGCCACCCAGAATCTGTGTCTAGATATGAAGTGTTACTGAGTCCATGGAGGAAAAATGATGAAGGAAGTGACTTGATTTTGATGAGAACTGTAGGAAGGGAGAAACTGAGAGAAGATAGATTAGTAAAATGGTGTGATGGGCCTGCCTAAAAAGATGTGTTTTAGGGAATGCTTAAACTGGACAAAGGGAGGTAACTTGATTGTCTAGGGTAGTGCATTCAAGAAAACAGGTGCAGGACGAGAAAATTCTTCGAGTGAATTTTCTCCAGGTTTTCTTACATACTCCAAAAACATAGGTAGGAGAATAGATTGTGATGACATCCTTTTTTACCTAAGAAGCAAGAATAAAAATATACACCCATAATACTCCTGGCACGTCTGAACAATTACATTGTATTGAAATCACCAACATAGCAAACATGCAAGGGAAGCAATGCAATTATAAACATTTTAAACAGCAAAAAAGCTGAAACAAAAACTTCTCAGTCTAATAAGAAGGGGAACCAGGGGAGGAGTCCTGAGGAGACAATTTGCATATTCTCACTGCATTTTGGGATAAGTGAAGAGTCTCCGCGAGCTCAAAGAACACTGGATTTTGGCAGTTGGAGCTGAAATGCGTGCGAATTTTGGAGTGTTTTTAACTGTTTTCATAACATATCAACAATAAGAACATGGAAGAGTCCAGGAGCCATTTGGTGAGCTGCATATCCTGCTACATGTTCACAGACTTGCCAGTGGAAAAGCCAAACTGCACATGCCAGAAATGCAAGCTTGTGTCCCGGTTGGAGGAAAAGTTGCGAAATCTAGAAGACAGGTTAACTACCTTGAAAATCATTAAGGAAGGTGAAGAGTTCTTATAGCAGAATTATCTCTTCATGATACAGAAAGAGAAGAAATTCGAAATGCACCTGACGAAACAGAGGAATGGAAGCATGTGACCCAGAGAAGCTGGAGGATCGAGAGGCAGTCAGCACCCATACTGCTCAGGAACCACTACCAGGCTCTCACACAGGAGAACCATGAAGAAATACAGCAAGATAAGACTTTGCCCACAATGAATAACCTTGTAAGTCCTCAGAATCCTCCTGGATGGAGAAAGAAAAATGTTGTGAAGAAAAAACGGAGAGTGGTGGTCATGGGGGATTCCCTGTTAAGAGGAACAGAGGCCACTATCTGCAGACCAGACATAACCTCAAGAGAAATGTGCTGTCTTCCAGGAGCAAAAATTAAAGATGTGTCTGACAGGATATCAAGACTCTTCAGACCTACAGATCACTACCCATTCCTGCTAATACATGAGGGGACAAATGACACCGCAAGAAAGGACCTGGAAACCATCTGCAGTGACTTTGAAGACTTAGGCAAGAAAGTGAAAGAATTGGGAGCGCAGGTGGTCTTCTCATCCATCCTCCCAGTGGATGGCCATGGAACAATGAGGTGGAATAAGATTCTACAGGTGAACAACTGGCTACGCTGATGGTGCTTTCAACAAGGATTTGGATTTCTGGATCACGGAATGAATTACCTATATGATGGACTACTTGCTAGAGATGGGGTGCACCTTACGAAGACTGGAAAACATGTATTTGGAAGTCGCCTTGCTACACTCTTCAGGAGAGCTTTAAACTAGAACAATGTGGGAAGGGAAGCAAAAGGCCAGAAAAAGATATACAGCTGACAAATACTATTGAGATCTCTGCTACTGGAAGTGGAAAGGAAGAACAAAGGCAAAAAAATGTAAATAATAAAAATATGGGAGGAAGAGAAACCAATCACAAACTAAAATGTTTTTATACAAATGCACAAAGCATGGGCAACAAACAAGGAGAATTGGAATTACTAACGCACTGAAACTTGGTGGGACGATACACATGATTGGAATACAAGGCTAAAAGGATACAACTTATTTGCAAGAAACAGACTTGATAAACGAGGAGGAGGTGTCGCACCGTATGTTAGAAAAGCGTATATCTGCACAGAGATTGAAGCAGAGACTGGGAGTTCTGTGGAAACTGTTTGGGTAAGAATACAAGGAGAGAACAACGGAAAGGACACCATTGTAGGCATTTACTACAGGCCACCTAGGCAAGCTGAAGATATGAATGAACTCTCTATGTATCAAATGACCAAGTTCTCCAAAAAATATGACGTAGTGGTCATGGGAGATTTCAACTATCCAGACATTTGTTGGGAATCTCTCTCAAGTAAAACTAACAGGTCAAGCAAATTCTTATCCTCTCTTGCTGACAACTTTATCTTCCAAAAGGTAGGGGAGAAAACAAGGGGATCTGCTACTTTGGATCTAATCCTTATAAACAGGGAGGAAATGGTTGAGGAGGTAAAAGTGGCTGTAACCCTAGGAGGCAGCGATCATGCTATTATAGAATTTTGGATAACTAGAGGAGGAAGACATGTGAAGAATCAAACTTCAAGGTTAGATTTCAGAAAGGCAGATTTTAAGCGACTCAGAAAGAGAATAAGAGGGATCCAATGGCTGGATGTCCTTAAGGACAAAAATGTCCAGGAAGGATGGGAAATTTTTAAAAATTAGATTCTCAAAGCACAATCGTTAACAATCCCGAAAAGTAGGAAGAATGGGAAGCATTTAAGGAAACCAGGATGGAAGAACACAGAACTTAAACACATGCTAAAAAGAAAGAAAGAAATGTTTATCAAATGGAAAGAGCGAGGCATATCTAAAGAAGATTACAATGCAGTCTGCAGATCCTGCAGGGCACGTATCAGGTTAGCTAAAGCTGACAATGAATTAAGGCTTGCAAGAGATGTCAAAAGCAATAAAAAAGGATTTGGGGGGTATGTCAAAAGTAAAAGAAAAGTCAAAGATGTGTAAGGCAGCGCTAGTCATCATACTGGGGGATACTCACTGCACCGGGTAAATTAAGCACACGTGCAATGTCCTTCCGGTATTTTCTCAATACAGCAGTTTATTATGTTATCATAAACCGCTGTTCACACACATGATGTCCATCTTAGTTTGTCACCGGCATGTTTACACACTTAACATCCGGGAGTCTCTCAAATAGCAGACAGGCCCAATTGGCCCAGGTCACAGCCTTCAGCAAGGTAATACTATAGCAATGTCCATAACACAGTCCATGTAACAAAGTGTATTACCTTTGCCGGGTTTAGTTGCTGCAGTCCCTTTAATCCGCCACCACTGTGGCTTTGTGGCTTCCCAGGTAGGGGTCTCTAGCCGTCGTCCCGTCTAAGGCTACTGGAATGTTTCACTCACACACATCCAGTTTGCGCCTTTCCGGACTCTTCACCAAGCCTCTGCCTTCCAAGGCCACTAGCATCCACTCACAGGATCCAGTCTCAGCCTTTCAGGCTGCCAGGCTTCACTCAGCCTCACTAGGCAGAACGGTGTCCCACACACATGGGGAACAGGCCTCATATCTCTCACACCGAACACACCTGTCTCCAATTACCGGGGTTTATATATCCTGTGCACACATACACCCATACTGACAGGACCTTGCTGATGTCACAGTCATGTGATCAGTCAGCTGTGTGTATAGGTCCTGTGTGCTGTCGCAGACATGTGTACAGACCTTTACTGGGCATACAGGACCTGCGTGATGTCACAGTCATGTGACCAGTCAGTTAAAGGGGAAGGTACATGGTCAGGTAAAACACATCCTAGACCATTTACAGTAATGCTAGCAAGCTGCTGCATTACAGATTCTATAGGATTTTTACAGGATGAAAATGGTGAAATGGTAAGAAAAGATGTTGAGAAGGCCGAACTTTTTAATTCCTATTTTGCATCTGTTTACTCTCAGAAAGAAAATGTAACATCAACTGATCTTCACTGTCCTATTAAAGGAATAGAAGAATCCAAGTTATCTGTAAACAGAGAGATTGGAGTATTTAGCTAACATGAATGAGTTCAAGTCTCCAGGTCCAGATGAATTACTCCCCAGAGTACTAAAGGAGATCGTAGAAGAAATTTTAGAACCACTCTCCATAATCTTTGAAAATTCTTGGAGAACAGGAGAAGTCCCAGAAGACTGGAGAAGAGCAAATGTTGTTCCTATCTTCAAAAAGGGGAAGAAGGTGGACCCAGGGAACTATAGGCCGGTGAGTCTGACTTCTATACCAGGAAAGATCTTTGAACAAATTATTAAACAACATGTATGTAAGTACCTGGATAAGAATGAAGTGATTAACCAGAGTCAGCATGGGTTTGTAACTAACAAGTCATGTCAGACTAACTTAATTTCCTTCTATGACAGAATCACTGACTGGGTGGATCAGGGAAATGCTGTAGATATAGTATATCTTGACTTCAGCAAAGCATTTGACAAAGTATCTCACACCATCCTTATTGAAAAAATTACCAAGTATGGAATAGACAAGGTAACTGTTAGGTGGATTCATAACTGGCTTAGTGATCGGACTGAAAGAGTAGTCGTAAATGGCTTCACATCCAGTTGGATGAATGTCTCAACTGGGGTACACCACAGGGCTCTGTCCTGGGACCTGTATTGTTCAATACTTTATCAATGATTTAGATGAAGGAATTGAGGGTAAACTGATTAAATTTGCTGATGACACAAAGCTAGGAGGGATAGCTAATACTAGAGAAGAGAGAGAGAGAGGATTCAAAAAGACCTAAATAAACTGGAGCAGTGGGCTGTAACCAACAGAATGGTTTTTAACAGGAAAAAATGCAAAGTACTACATCTGGGCAATAAAAATGAAAAAAGCATATACAGAATGGGAGGAATAGAGCTAAGCAACAGTACATGTGAAAAAGACTTAGGCATACTGATAGATCATAGACTGAACATGAGTCAACAGTGTGATGCAGCAGCAAAAAAGGCAAATACAATTCTGGGATGTATTAACAGAAGCATACAGTCTAGATCACGTGAAGTCATTATCGGTCTTTACTCCTCTTTGGTCAGACCTCATCTGGAATACTGCGTCCAGTTTTGGGCACCACATTTTAAAAAAGACATCGACAAACTGGAGCAAGTTCAGAGAAGAGCGACCAGAATGGTGACCGGTCTGCAAACCATGTCCTATGAGGAGCGGTTACAGGATTTGGGAATGTTTAGCTTGCAAAAAAGAAGACTGAGAGGAGACTTAATAGCTGTCTACAAATATCTCAAGGACTGTCACAATGAAGAAGGATCATCTTTATTCTCATTTGCACAAGGAAAGACTAGAAGCAATGGGATGAAACTGAATGGGAGGAGACACAGATTAGATATTAGAAAAAACTTTTTGACAGTTAGGGTGATCAATGAGTGGAACAGGCGGCCACGAGAGGTGGTGAGTTCCCCTTCAATGGACGTCTTCAAACAGAGGCTGGACAGATATCTGTCTGAGATGGTTTAGTGACTCCTGCATTGAGCAGGGGGTTGGACCAGATGACCCAGGAGGTCCCCTCCAACTCTACCATTCTATGATTCTATAATAAAAACCCATAGAATCAATATATAAACATCCAGAATATTTAGTATGAAGTAAGATGGAGACTACAGCAATGATCTTGTAGAGTAGACCACAGAATTAGAGGATAAGCCAAAATGACATAGAGTGCATGAATAAAAAGGTGCATATATAAGAAAATAACATCAAATGTTACATATGTAAGTACCCATATCCTGGATGATAAATAAAACAAGACTATAAAGAGACGAAAGATGTCCACACGTTTCGCTGATTAGCCAGCTTCCTCAGGGTTTTTTTTTACAGCACAGGCAGTATATATTTTTGTACTATGTAAGCAAAGAAAAATTAAATAGTTAAAAGCACTTCTGATCTAGAGTGGATTTTCTTTGAAAAGTTTTATATTCCATTATCAAGAACAGAACAGTTCTTCTTACATGACTGTTTTAGAAAACAGTGGTATTCCCCATAGTAAAGCAATAATGGAGCATCTTTTTCTTATAACTTTGCCTTGTGCAATTCCTCTGTTACTCCTGATAGACATTTATGAATAAATTAACATCTGGGTGTTACCAGATGAGAGATGTCACTATACACTGACAAAGATACAAACATCCTAGTATTTGAGAGGCACACCAGTATAGTTTTAGCAGTGTGTGGTGCAGATAGAGCAGGGCGGTATATGGAAACATTAAAAATACTTAAGATCTTAGTTATTCACATACAAGTAATATCTGTATTTTTCTCGGATAGCACTCGTACCAAGCATAGTCTATGAGGCTGTTCACATGTCTGTGATTTTTTTCCCCAAGTGGTCCATTCAAAATCGTGGCAGCATGTCTGATATTGAGCCGAGTGTTGGATCAAAATTGGCAATGCAACTCTATGGATCCATGAAAAAAATCGGACTGCACTCAGATGACATCCGTGTGCTGTCCCTTTTTTATGAACTGATAGAAAAGAGAAGGTGGAGAAACTTTTTCTTGTTTTTCCCACCAGAGAATTTTGCGGATTATAAGACGCGCTGGACAATAAGACGCACCCCAAATTTTAGGGTGGAACATAGGAATTTTTAAAAAAAAAAATAAAATGGTGGTGCATCTTATAGTCTGTTTTATCGGTAGTTTACCTGGGGGGTGGCTGCGGTGGAGCGGGGTCACTGGAGGCAGGTTCGCTTCTTCAGGAGGCCGGCGGCAGGAGCGGGGCGATGCTACTGTCCCTGAGCTCTCAGAAGATGTTGGCGCCCCGCTCCTGCCGCCGCTGGCCTCATGAAGAAGCGACCCTGTCTCCAGTGACCCCAGTCCACAGCAGCCGCCCCCCACCCTCCGTAAGTTCACTTTGGATTATAAGATGCACCCACATTTTCCTCCCAAATTTGAAAGAAAAAAGTGCGTCTTTTATAATCCGAAAAATACGGTATTTCACATTGTTTCCACACCAAATGAATCTATTTTTTGTATTATAATGCTCTGATTTGTTAAAGGGGGGTTATCCAGAACTTTTATTTATTATGTATGGGACTAAGAACTAACAGGCAGGTAGTTGCTAACCACCTCCCTGTTTGGCACAGGGACAATCTCTGTTGTCTCAGCCGGTGATGCCCCTGCTTCATTTCACCTCTCGACAACAGAGCAGCTCTTTCTCTTCCGGGCTGCTCTGGTGATGGAGCGTCACTGCCGACGTCATGCTGATTGACAGCCAGTCTCTGCAGTTAGGTAGCGAGGAGCCGGCTGTCAATCAGCATGACATTGGCAGTAATGTCCACCAATAGAGCAGAAGAGAAGCGCTGGTGACGTGATGTCAGTGGAAGCCGTATGATCTCCAGCAGGAGCCGTCCATGACCGTTCTGAGCAGCCAGAGATGGGCGCTGGGCACAACAGGCAGATATTTTGCAATTACATTAGTTCTTAGCCCCATAGGGAAAAATAATAAAAGTCCCAGATAACTCCTTTAATGATATGGCTGCTAAGATCTAGTGCATCTTTGTGTCATTGCTTAGCTTCCTGCCATTCTGCAACATGGAAAACAAGAAGTACTAGGTACTGTAGGAGGAGCTGTAAATCCATCCTATAGGTTTTATTTCACGATATAAGATTGTATGCATTCTCTCCCTATTATTCATCACCAACTCCCATCTGAAGCAGAGGCCCTTCCCGGCACATATTCCTCCCAGCCGTTCCTCCTCCCTACTCAGTTTTACTAGCTAAGTTCTAAGACATCTCGGTATTGTTGGCCACTTATGTAACACCGGTTAGATCATTGTGTACCTGTGCTATGCCAGTCATTTCAATTACACTGAGAACTGTATTTCTCAAATTGGAGGACACCAAAAAATTGGGTTAGGTTGAGGAAGGTAGACGCAGTGATCGGCCAAGTAAACGTAGTGCAGCAGATGAAAGACACATCATGATTACTTCCTTTTGAAATCGGAAGATGTCCAGCAGTGCCATCAGCTCAGAACTGGCAGCAAACAGTGGGACCCAGCTACACTCATCTACTGTTCAGAGAGGTCTGGCCAGATGTGGTCTTCATGGAAGAATTTTGGGCAATTCCACATGAAAACAAGGCCAAGTGACTCAACAATGCATGAAAACATTAGAACTTGTAGCATCGGCGTCTCTGCCCCGTTCTAGGCAGAGACGCCGTCCCTCTCACCTCCCCGCTCCTGGCGCGGCGTCCTCCAGCGCTGCTCTCCCCGCTGCTTCCGGCGCGTGCTCCTTCCCCGGCAGTGTGCTTAGGGCGCGCGCGCGCGCGCTCCCCCTCTCTTAAAGGGACCGCGCGCGCCGTTCTAAGGAGTCCCCGGCCAATTGCCGGAGGACCTCCCATATAAAGGGCACCTCCTCCAAAATGGAGGTGCCCGAGCAATGTTGTTTGCACCTGTGTCTCACCTGTGCTTCAGCCCTCAGGTCCCGTTGCCAGTTACCTGCCAGTTACCTGCCAGATTCCTGCCAGCTTGCTGCCTTTGTCCTGCCTGATATCCAGTCACCTGCCTGCTAGCCTGAGGTCCGACGGTCTGCCTTCCAACTCCTGTCAGTCTGTCTATGGACCAGCTTGCCCGCTCACCTGGGAGCGCACACCTGTTACCTGCCTGCTAGCCTACCTGGAGGCTCCGCCGTCACGTGCTGTGACCATCTGCCTTTCCAGAGACTCCTGCCCGCTCACCTGGGAGCGCCCACCTGTTACCTGCCTGCTAGCCTACCTGGAGGCTTCGCCGTCACGTGCTGTGACCACCTACCATTCCAGAGACTCTCGCTTGCTCACCTGGGAGCACACATCTACCATCTGCCTGCTAGCCTACCCGGAGGCTCTGCCATCACAGGTCGTACCTACCCTTTACCCAGAGACTGCCCCGCTCACTTGCCGTAACTCCCTGCCCGTTCATCCAGAGACTGCCCCGGTCACTTGCCGTAACTCCCTGCCCGTTCTTCCAGAGACTGCCCCGGTCACTTGCCGTGACCTCCAGCCCGTCCACTCAGAGACTGTCCCGGTCACCTGCTGTGACTGCCTGCCCGTCATCCCTGATTGCGACCCGCTCCCTTACAAGGACCGCCCCCTTGTATAGTAGCTCAGAGGTTCCGCCTCCCAGACCCGTTACAGTTTGCTCGGGCCATGGAACCCGGTGGCACCCAAGCTCCCTCGCTCTCGGACCTGTGTCATGAACTGTCCCGCCAGAGGTCCCAACAGGAGTCCATCCTGGGTCACCTGCGGAATGTCAATTCTCGCCTGGACACTCTGACTGCTCCGCCAGCAACCTCCGCCAGCACCATGATTCGCAATCCGACAGCTCCGCTGTCCACCAACACTATGGTATCCTACCCCAGACCCCGGCTTTCTGCACCTCTTCGCTTCGGAGGCGACTCCGCTCAGGCTCGGGGCTTCATAAATCAGTGCACCCTGCACTTTGAACTCCTGTCCCACCAGTTTAACTCCGACCGGGCCAAAATTGCCTTCATCATGTCCCATCTCACCGGAGAGGCTCTGGCCTGGCTAAATCCTCTATGGGAGAGAGGAGACCCCCTGGTGTCCAACTTGCCTGCCTTTCTCACGGCCTTCCGGAAAGTCTTCGACGAACCCGGACGGAAGACCTCATCCGCATCGTCACTGCTACGCCTCCGTCAGCGAAGCCTCACCGTGGGCCAATATGCCATACGGTTCCGTACCCTTGCCTCGGAGCTGGCCTGGGATAATGACGCTCTGGTTTCAGTCTTCTGGGAGGGTCTGTCCGGCCGTATTAAAGATGAACTTGCCGGTCGGGACATTCCTACCACCCTCGATGACCTGATAGCTCTTGCCACCCGGATTGACCTGCGGTTCCAGGAGCGTGCCAAAGAGGTCACCCGTGAGAGGAGGTTTCCACGCCTAGCTCCTACTTTTCAGCAACCCGTCACTCCCTCCGTCTCTCCTGAGCCTATGCAGGTCGACCAGACCAAGATGGTCGGTTCTCGCCAAGAATTTCGCCGAGCCGAGGGAAGCTGTTTCTATTGTGGCAGTAAGAAGCACTTCATCCGTTCCTGCCCGGAAAAGCCGGGAAACGCCAGTGTCTAGGACCACTCGGAGAGGTCGTCCTACACAAAAGTAAGTCCTCTCCGTCTCTGACCTTACCGGTCTCTATTGCTTGGGGAGAAAACCGTCTCTTCGAACTCGCCCATCTGGATTCTGGAGCTGCTGGAAACCTCATCGCCCAGTCTCTGGTAGAGAGATACCATATTCCCACCAAGTCCCTGGCGGAGCCATTGTCAGTTGCTTCCGTGGATGGAAGACTTCTCTTGAGACCATCCTGCTCATCACCGAACCTATAACCCTACAGGTGGGAATGCTGCACTCTGAGGAGATCTCATTCCATGTGCTGTCCGGACTTTCTCACTCCTTGTTGCTAGGTCTACCTTGGCTCCAGACACATGAACCCGTATTGAACTGGCGGTCCGGTGAAGTACTCCGATGGGGTCCTGACTGCCATAGGACCTGCCTGGTTCCGGTCCGTCCACTTCGCCCTCAGCCTACTCCAGCTAATTTACCTGGTCTCCCGGCTCCCTACTGGCCCTATGCGGACGTCTTCGGTAAGAAGGAAGCTGAGACGTTGCCGCCCCATAGGCCATACGATTGCCCGATCGACCTGGTACCTGGCACCACTCCTCCCCATGGGCGTATCTACCCGTTATCTGCAGCCGAGACCCGAGCCATGTCTGAGTACATTGAAGAGAATCTGGCTAGGGGATTTATCCGAAAATCTACCTCCCCGGCTGGAGCCGGATTCTTCTTTATCAAAAAGAAAGACGGCTCGCTACGTCCCTGTATTGACTACAGAGGACTCAATCTCATTACGGTAAAAAACAAATATCCCCTGCCACTCATCTCCGAATTGTTTGACCGGCTCAAGGGCGCCAGGATCTTCTCCAAGCTGGATCTTCGAGGAGCGTATAATCTGGTCCGTATCCGTCAAGGAGACGAGTGGAAGACGGCATTTAATACCCGGGACGGTCACTACGAGTACCTTGTGATGCCCTTCGGTCTCTGTAATGCTCCCGCGGTCTTTCAGGAACTAGTCAATGACATCTTCCGTGACCTCCTGTACTCCTGCGTAGTGGTATACCTGGACGATATCTTGGTCTTCTCTCCGGATCTCCCCACACACCGGAGGGATGTTCGTCAGGTCCTGCTTAGGCTTCGGCAGAACCACCTTTACGCCAAATACGAGAAGTGCCTCTTCGATCAGACCTCCCTTCCGTTCTTGGGCTATGTCATCTCCCAAACGGGTCTGCAAATGGATCCCGAGAAGCTCTCTTCCGTTCTAAAATGGCCTCGTCCTGAAGGTTTGAAGGCGATACAGCGATTCCTGGGCTTCGCTAATTATTATCGTCTTTTCATCCCACACTTCTCGTCTCGGACTGCTCCCATATCTGCACTTACCCGTAAGGGGGCTAACCCCAGGATATGGTCGCCTGAAGCCGAGGAGGCCTTCCTTTCCCTAAAGAAAGCCTTCGCCTCTGCTCCCGTCCTGCACCGTCCGGACTGTAATAAACAATTCTACCTGGAGGTTGATGCTTCCTCCTCCGGAGCCGGAGCGGTGCTCACCCAGAAGTCTTCTACCGGGAGAATGGTAACGTGCGGCTTCTTCTCCAAAATCTTCTCCTCGTCGGAGCGCAACTACTCCATTGGAGACCGGGAATTGCTAGCCATCAAATTGGCACTAGGAGAGTGGCGCTATCTGCTTGAAGGGGCTCTCTACCCGGTAATTATCTACACGGATCACAAAAACCTGGCATATCTCCAAAATGCCCAGAGGCTCAATCCTCGCCAGGCCCGGTGGTCGTTGTTTTTTGCCCGCTTCGACTTCACTCTTCATTTCCGTCCGGCGGACAAGAACGTCAAAGCTGATGCCTTGTCTCGGTCTTTCCTGTCCTCCGATCAAGAGGAGGAACCTATGCACATCATCGACTCCTCCAAGGTGATGAATGTGGCTCCCTTGGATCTAACTCGTCTTCCACCTGGTAAGACGTTCATAGCTGTGCCAGATCGGGAGAGGGTTCTTCGCTGGGGACATTCTTCTAAACTAGCTGGCCATGCTGGCCAAAAAAAGACCTTTCAACTTATTGCCCGGCATTACTGGTGGCCTACCCTACGTAAGGACGTGGTAGACTTCGTCGCGGCCTGTTCATCCTGTGCTCGTAACAAAGTTCCCCGACATCTACCTGCCGGCCATCTCCTGCCCCTTCCCGTACCTGCTGCTCCTTGGCAACACATCGCTATGGACTTTATCACCGACCTTCCAGTTTCTGCCGGTTGTACCGTCATTTGGGTTGTCGCTGACAGTTTTTCTAAGATGGCCCACTTCATTCCCCTGCCTGGTCTTCCGTCTGCACCCGAGTTGGCTAAAGACTTTATCCGCCACATCTTCCGTCTCCATGGTCTGCCCCTCCACATCGTGTCGGATCGTGGGGTTCAGTTCACCTCTCGTTTCTGGAGAGCCACTTGTAAGCTGCTGGACATTACCCTGGATTTCTCCTCCGCTTACCACCCTCAGTCCAATGGTCAAGTGGAGCGGATCAATCAGATCTTGTCCAGCTACCTCCGGCACTTCGTGGATGCTCACCACTCGGACTGGGTGGATCTTCTACCGTGGGCCGAGTTCTCTTATAACAACCATGAGAGCGAGTCCTCTTCCAAATCCCCGTTCTTTATAGTTGGTGGCCAACATCCCCGGATTCCACTTCCTGTCTCCGTTTCTGTGGACAACCCTGCTGCGGAGTCTCTTGTCAGCGAATTTTCTACTATTTGGGAGAGCACCAGGTCCGCTCTTCTTCTCTCC
This sequence comes from Phyllobates terribilis, assembly GCF_046119375.1. NCBI lineage: Eukaryota > Metazoa > Chordata > Amphibia > Anura > Dendrobatidae > Phyllobates > Phyllobates terribilis. The sequence continues at coordinate 106,978,584 of NW_027362764.1, read as the reverse complement.
TCTGAGCGGATGAAGAGATATGCTGATAAGAGACGTCTGGATCCGCCCCAATTCCGTCCGGGAGACAAGGTTTGGCTCTCATCCAAACATGTGCGGCTCAAAATACCCTCCTACAAGTTGGGTCCTCGATTCATCGGCCCCTTCGAAGTCCTCAGGCAAATTAACCCTGTGGCCTACAAATTAAAACTCCCGGCCAACCTACGGATCCCCAACTCCTTCCACGTATCTCTCCTCAAACCCGTTGTCTTTAACTCTTTTTCCAAAAATCCAGGTGCCCCTCCTGCTCCGGTTTCCGCTGATGACATCTTTGAGGTAGAGAGTATTCTGGCCTCCAAGAGGGTAAGAGGAAAAACCTTTTTTCTGGTAGATTGGAAGGGGTTTGGTCCTGAGGAGAGAACTTGGGAACCCAGGGAGAACATCAACGCCCCGTTTCTCCTTGAAAAATTTCTTTCTGGCCTAAAAAAGAGGGGGCCTAAAGGGGGGGGGGGGTACTGTAGCATCGGCGTCTCTGCCCCGTTCTAGGCAGAGACGCCGTCCCTCTCACCTCCCCGCTCCTGGCGCGGCGTCCTCCAGCGCTGCTCTCCCCGCTGCTTCCGGCGCGCGCTCCTTCCCCGGCAGTGTGCTTAGGGCGCGCGCGCGCTCCCCCTCTCTTAAAGGGACCGCGCGCGCCGTCCTAAGGAGTCCCCGGCCAATTGCCGGAGGACCTCCCATATAAAGGGCACCTCCTCCAAAATGGAGGTGCCCGAGCAATGTTGTTTGCACCTGTGTCTCACCTGTGCTTCAGCCCTCAGGTCCCGTTGCCAGTTACCTGCCAGTTACCTGCCAGATTCCTGCCAGCTTGCTGCCTTTGTCCTGCCTGATATCCAGTCACCTGCCTGCTAGCCTGAGGTCCGATGGTCTGCCTTCCAACTCCTGTCAGTCTGTCTATGGACCAGCTTGCCCGCTCACCTGGGAGCGCACACCTGTTACCTGCCTGCTAGCCTACCTGGAGGCTCCGCCGTCACGTGCTGTGACCATCTGCCTTTCCAGAGACTCCTGCCCGCTCACCTGGGAGCGCCCACCTGTTACCTGCCTGCTAGCCTACCTGGAGGCTTCGCCGTCACGTGCTGTGACCACCTACCATTCCAGAGACTCTCGCTTGCTCACCTGGGAGCACACATCTACCATCTGCCTGCTAGCCTACCCGGAGGCTCTGCCATCACAGGTCGTACCTACCCTTTACCCAGAGACTGCCCCGCTCACTTGCCGTAACTCCCTGCCCGTTCATCCAGAGACTGCCCCGGTCACTTGCCGTAACTCCCTGCCCGTTCTTCCAGAGACTGCCCCGGTCACTTGCCGTGACCTCCTGCCCGTTCTTCCAGAGACTGCCCCGGTCACTTGCCGTGACCTCCAGCCCGTCCACTCAGAGACTGTCCCGGTCACCTGCTGTGACTGCCTGCCCGTCATCCCTGATTGCCACCCGCTCCCTTACAAGGACCGCCCCCTTGTATAGTAGCTCAGAGGTTCCGCCTCCCAGACCCGTTACAGAACTGAGATGTAGAAAAACGGCAGTAGGTGGTCTGGACTGATGATTAAAACTGTGAAATATAGGGCTTTCACAGAAGGCAGTTTGATCTCCGATGGGCTGGAGAGCAATACTAATAGTGAAGCATGGTGGAGGTTCCTTGCAAATTTGAGGCTACAATCCAGCAAATAGGGAATTTGCTAAGGAATAATGGTGTCCTCAGTGGTGAGAAGTAAAGGCAGATACTTATCGATCATGTAGTACCATCAAGGAGATGTCGGTTTGGCTCCAAATTTATTATGTAGCAGGACAACGACCCCAAATATACAGCCAATGTCAATGATGGAGTCATGGAAGTGATGATAATGCCCCCACAGAGCCCTGATATTAACATCATCTAGTTCTTCTGACATCACATGAAGAGACAGAAGAATTTGCTCAAGCCTACATACACAGAAGATTTTAGGGTAATTCTCCAAGATGTTTGGATTAAGCTACCTACAAAGTTCCATAAAAAGCAAGTGTAGCTAAAAGAATTGATGCTGTTTTGAAGACAAAGGGTGGTCACACCAAATATTTGTAGCCACACCACTATTTTTAAAAGCATTCTTAGTTTGCAGCATTTTTTACACACCCGCCTAAACATTTGTACAGTACCGTATGTACTGAGATCTATACTACTTATTGATTCATGATTTCTGATCAAAGGCGAGTACTTAGTATTTAGATGAGCCCCACTGAGATCATCTACATATACTCCCTGTTTCCAGCTGAACTTAGTGGTAGTAGGGCACTTTATAGGTCTGGTGACATATTGATTGAGGATAGAATAGGATCACATCCTTGTCTTCACTTCCGCAGTCCCAGTATCTGCAGTACTTGTATTGTGCAGCTTGCAGGAACACCATAGCTCCTGGATGATGATGCAGATTTGTGAGTCAGCCAATAAGTTTTAATGCCATTTAATAAGCAATAAAATGTGTACACTGGGAACCTTTTTAATGTTTCCTAAAAATAAACGAATCCTTTCAAATAAAGATTAAATAAAAGGATTGTTATCAATGACTAACAAGTAAATCCTGGGCGCCATAAAAACATGGAGAATTTTGCAAGACCATGGCAAATCATCACATAAGGATTAACTAACCCTCAGCATTGTGCGACATTGTGTGTCTGTGGGTGTATTGTTTTTCTCTGTGATATTGTATTTATAATAGTAAATGGTTCATTGAGAATGTGCATCCATATATAGAAGTTTTAATACCTCAACCCTTGTTTTAACCAGTTCAAGACAGGACCATTTTCCCAATATTTAGTTTAGTTTTTTTTGTGTATACGTTTTTAAGACCTTTATTAAAAAGTTTAAATATTTTGCTGTTTGGATATTCAAATAGTGGATATTAATTTTTTCCTCTTTATTTTGTGATATATGTGGCCTAATTTTTGTCATTTTTATGTATGTATTTTTTTCTACTTTTGGTAGAAAAATGTAAAGAAAAAAAAGGAAAAACTTGTCTATTTTGAAACATTTTTTATGATCACAAAGGGCCAGTAATATGAATTTTAAATTGTGTTTCCCTTTCCACACCATATATTTTTTTGTATCGGGAGATTAGAATACCGATTTGTACTGGAAGTGGTTTTTTTTTCTCCCATTTTTTTCCTGCTTTTTTAATACTTTATTTTTCTTCATTTGTTTCACACATATTACCCCCAGTTACAGAGAAAATTAAGTCCCCTGAATTCACTGCAGAGAAGATCTGGATCTAGTACAAACTGCAGCTCCTTTTTCCCTTCTGATACCAAGTGATCACATGATCTTGCAAGGACGGGAATAAGGGCTGGCGATGCTTCCTAAACTATACATAGGGCTTGTAAACACATTTTTGTAAATTTTGGAAAAATGAATATGCTGCATGCGCCTACCACTCTTTCTTGTATTTTCAGTTTTGGATTTCTAAATGTTACATGCACGCCGCTAGTTTCAGATAGGGGCTAGACAGGTTACATGAATTCTTTGGAATCTTGGGGGAACCGTTACTCAGGGCGTCCATAGACCATGTGCTGCAACTTCTCTCAGGCACACAGGGGTATTGACCCTCAGGCTGAGACACGTAGATTGTTTCACTTGCTGACCAGACACACTTGACAAGAGTACTCATAAACGGTAGAACAGTAGCATTTAATAAGAAGCCACACAGCCAGTGCAAGTTAAGTCTTATGAGCAACAGGCTCCAGTGACAAACAGTGCAGTTTCCTTAGCAGCACAGCAGTTCACTGTCTTCTCAGTAGTACAGGATAGCACAGTTCTAATGCAAAGGCACATTAATGAACACAGCATTCTTTACAGCACAGTGAGATGGAGGAGGGGGGTTGCTGAGGGAGATGATCCCTGTGACACTACTTCTTACAGTCCTTATCTTTCTGCTTGACAATACTCTGCACTGCTAGTTCAGGAACTCTACCTGACCTGTGCTTAGCTTAATTCCTGACTTGAAACCTTTTCAATTGCAGGGGCGCTTCTGTCCGATGCAGAACACACACACCACCTTTCTCTTCGGCTCCAGCCAGACAGTAAACAACTTCCCCACAATCCCCCTGGGGCGCTGCTAAAACACTCCCTGTCTCCTATGACTGTGTTAACCACTCTAGTTGCTGGATGCTTCAGGAGCACAACACTTCCTGTCTCATGTGCTTGTGTTACTTCTAATAGTTGCTGAATGCTTTTAAAGCAACAGCACTACTTCTGCATGTCACACTCTGCATCAGCACTACTTCTGCATGTCACACTCTTCCCTCCTTTTTGAATGTCGTCCTCGACATTCATCTTAATTGGTCAATCTGATCAATTCTGAGACAGTGGTGAAAGTTGGATAACTTTATATACAAGTTGGCATTGTGAAATTGGTATAACATTCATAAACAATGATAACAACCTAATCTTACGACCTTTTTCTTATAGGATGCCTGTAAGAAATAAATAATGAACACAATTAAAACAATCAGCATCTCTTCAGCTGGAGCTTTTCATACGTCTTCAACCAGGTCTCTCTATCTATGCTTTAACAGTTCTTTGTTTCTACAAAGTCTTTCTATCAAAGCATGAAAACAAGTCTTTCCAGTAGGAAACATCTTCCATACTGCCTTTCGGTGATGAATACCACTCGAGTGGGCATACCTGGTCCGCAGGCAGAGATATCCGTTTACAGTCGACAGTCCTTGGCACTTGACTCGGTTCACCAAGTGTCTCATACGTCAGCATCATGGGCCTCCTCTCTTCTCGAGTCAACATCCTCCTGGTTGGTTGTTCCTCAGATACCACTGGTTCTTTGGTCACAGAAGTTTCTTACGCCACACTCATTTCCCATGCTTCCTCAGATGCTCTTGGTGCTGCCTCTGTAAGTTCATGTACTTCTCCTGAGTCACCTGTTTCCGCACGGTCTGGTAATTCTGCTCCTCCTGAGTTTTGATCGGTCTCTTCAAGGACCGATGTTCGATCATCAGATCTGAATTGGACATCTGTACTCCTTGGTATGAACTCTGGAGCCTCAGGACTTAGTTCACTCTCCTGAGGATGGCACATCCCTCTTCTTGCTGGTCCGAGAAATACAACAGTGTGTTCTTCTCCATCGGAACTTTCAAGGTCACTATCCACCTCTGGAGCTTCAGTCTGTGGTGGTCCCTTAGTCGATCTCGGACGATGTCGGTCTACTTCTGGGAAATCTTGTTGTGGTGGGAGAGAATCACAGGGTAGTAGTAAATTCCGATGGACTATTCTGGTTTTCTTGTCTTCTGTTTCCAATCGGATTTCATACACTAGGCTGTCATCAGCTTTCCTCCTTACGACCTCATACACCTTGTCTTCCCAGTGCGAACAAAGTTTTCCTGGACCGCCTTTCTCACGTACGTTCTTGACTAGCACCCGGCTTCTCGGTGCCAATTCTGCTCCATAACATTTTCGCTCATAGTACTCCTTACTCTTGCTCTGTCCTTGCGTAACCACTTTAGACGCTATGTTATATGCCTCTGCAATCGGTTTCTTCTATTTCCGAACGTACTCCGGATACGTTCTGTAAGTCTCTGACACTGGAGTATCGAACATGATGTCGATTGGCAGCCTTGGTGATCGTCCATATAATAGGAAAAAGGGTGAGTAACCCGTTGAATCGCTCTTTGTACAGTTATAGGCATGTACCACTTTTGACAGAGAACTCTTCCAGTATTTCTTCTCGTCAGCTGTTAAAGTGTGCAACATCGACAATAATGTCCGGTAAAAACATTCCACTTGTCCATTACCCTCTGGGTGATAAGGCATTGTGTGGGATCTCTGAATTCTACAGTACTTTCCTAGCTTGGCAAATAGCTGGTTCTCAAATTCTCTTCCATGGTCATGGTGTAACCTCAAAGAAAAATCATTGAAGATCTTCTCTGCCACTGTCTGACCTGATTTATAGGTGGTGGCAAATGCTTGAGCAGATCGAGTGAAATGGTCCATCATCACCAAGATGTATTTGTAACCACCCTTGCACGTCTTGAGATGTAGAAAGTCTATTGAGACCATCTCAAACGGATACGTAGTTTGGATGTTGCCCATAGGTGACCGGTTTGAAGTGTTGGGACGTTTATCTTTCAGACACCCACACTCCCTGGTCACGTACCTCTCAATATCTCTCTGCATGTACGGCCAGAAGAAACGTTCACGGATCAAGTTGGTTGTCCTTTCCACTCCCAGGTGTCCCATGTTTTCATGGAGTTCTTTGAAGACCAACCTACGGAATACTCTTGGTAGTACCAACTGCCGGTTTTGTCCTCATTTACGATACTGGATACCGTCTTCACTGACGTAGAGCTTCATCCATTCTTTAATTAAAACAGATATTGCTGGTTACTCATTCTCTCTCTCCAGTTTACTTGGAAACCGATTTTGGTCCACATAAAGTAGTATTCTTACCAATTATCTGATCTTCCCATTGTGCTCTACTGATTTTCCCTTTTGGTAGTTGTTGAATAGACCAGTGGTGATCTTGTTCTCTCGCTTTTATGGTGGTTTCCACCATCAACGGACACCACAATAGTGTGTCTTTCTCCTGATAAGCATGTACTGCTTGGGTAGTGCTCTCAATTGCTTCCAGACTGACTTCCTCCGAGCATTCTTGCATGAACTCCTCAGGCTCTAGTGGGATTCTTGACAATCCGTCAGCATCCGCATTGCATTTTCCTGGCCTGTACTTGATGCTGAAATTGAAGTCAGCTAGTTTAGCGACCTATCTCTGACCCATTGCATTCAATTTGGCTGTAGTAAGGACATAGGTCAAAGGGTTGTTATCAGTGTATACCTCAAACTCTTTGCTGTAGTAGAGATAATCTCTAAATCGTTCACAGAGAGCCCACTTCAGTGCCAGGAACTCCAATTTTCTGGAATGTTGATGGTAATTCCTCTTGGCATCTGTCAATGTTCTAGAGCTGTAATCGATGACTCTTAATTTTCCGTCTTGATGCTGATACAGGGCAGCTCCCAGTCCAACTTGAGAAGCATCACAATGAAGAACAAATGGTAAATTGAAATCATGATATCCCAAGATGGGTGGTTTTACCAGGTAGTCTACTAGTTCTTCCAATACCTCCTGGTGGTCTGCTGTCCAGAGAATGGGCTGTTGGGACAAAACGGCTTTGTTTCTTTTAAGCCCGGTCCTACCCACGTTCTTCTTTTTCTCCGTGGGTGTTGTCGTCTCTGTCGTCGTCGCCAAGAGGAGGTATAGTGGGGCGGCAATCCTGGAGAACTTCCGAATGTAAGTACGATAGTAGGAGAGGAATTCTAATATCTGCCTCAACTCTCCGACGGTAGAGGGCCGCTTGTCTTTTAAGGCCTGTACCGGAGCGATTTCTGCTGGGTCCATGGTATATCCTTCTCCGGACACAATTTTCCCTAGAAATCGGACTTGCCTTTTGAACAGTTCACACTTCTTTAGAGTCAACTCAACTCCGTGTTGTTGATACCGTTGTAATACGGTCCTCACGTGTTCAACATGCTCCCGGAAGGTTTTGCTGTGTACCACATTGTCATCCAAGTACGGCTGGCAGATATCGTCCCTCAATTCTTATAAACATGTCTCCATGCTCCTCTGAAATTATGCTGGGGCTGAACTGAGCCCAAACGGTATGCAGATCCACTCATATAATCCCCATGGTGTGATGAATGCTGTCAAGGGTCTACTGGACTCTTCAACAAACCCTTGGTGGTATGCCTTTCCCTGATCAAGGACAGAGAACCAGGTACTTCCTGATAGGCTATCTAGCATATCTTGGATCTTTGGTATTGGGTGCCGATCAGGTACTGACTTTCGGTTTAGTTCCCGGTAATCACAGCAGAGTCTTAACGTACCGTCTTTCTTCCTAACACAAACAATAGGAGAGGAATAAGATGACTTCGACTTTTGGACCCAACCTCTGTTGATTAGGTCTTGTAAATTCTCTTTCACTTCACGGTGTAATGGTTTTGGCACAGACACGTAAATTCTGGTTACTGGGGTCGTGTCTTTCAAATTGATTTTCAACTGCAACAATGGGATACAGCCTATGTCAGAGTCATCTTTGGAGAATGCATGACACTCTTCTCTCAGCATCTGTTTTGCTACTGCTCAATCTTCAGCACACAAGTGTTCCAGGGGTACTGGGGGATCCCAGGACTCCGAGGTGGGTCGTGCAATTTCTTCCCCTGGGCAGCTCCTGTTCCTTATAGTGGGGAGACTGAATTCACTGTAGACACCTGGGCGGGTCTCACACTGGCAATATATAATGTTTTACCGGTTTCAATGTGACCTAACACAGTCTTTGGATCCAGTCTAATTTTGTGTTTCGTAGTATTCATTACTGGTACTGTCACTCGGCCAAACCCACCAGTAGGAATCGTAAGCACAGTCTCACCTTGAACTAGGCCTTCCGGAAGTTCTGAGGAGTCTTTTTATCACGAACAGTCTTTTCTGGACCTTTCTTCCCGATTCTACCCTGACTCCACACCTCACCCCCACCATTTGGTTTGGAGGGATGATGGCTGGGCGCCAGCCTACCTTGACTTATTTTAGGTCCATTGTATTCTGTGCTTTCTTTAGTCTTTGAATCACATTTTCCGCCACGGCATCGGGTATGGCAAGTGATGTCGCAATTGCATCCACTACCAGCGTCCCTGCCTTGTGTTTTGTGATGACCTTACTGATTACATTATAACCCAGGATAGGATCCTCTGCCACGTTCTGATTACTGGTAATGAGAAAAGGAACCAAAAGCTCAATGGTGTTGCTGTTCTTCGTGGCCCTCAGTTGGAAAGTTACTTCCACCCAGACTATGAAAGGGATTTCGGTCTGATTGACAGCTTTGCCGTGGAGTTCTACTGGTCCTAAGAGTTCTTTTAGCGACCGAAGGCAGGTATGTGTCAGGTAGCGCCTTCTTCATTCTTCATTTAAAAGGCTCGCTTGGGCTCCTGTGTCCCACAGTGCTTTTACCAGGAGTCCATCTTGCTGGCACTGTATAAAGCACCTTTCACCGATTAGGCTGATGAGGCTATCTTTACTGACCGAGGAATCCTCCTCCCAGGAGTACATCATTTGACCTCCGCACTGGGCATTAAGTAACTGATGCCCCAGTCTCTCTTGCAGCTGTTGTAGATGGGAACAAACTTGGGGATAGTACTGACGCAGCCGTTTTACCTCATGCACCGTTCTGGGGTTTGGTGAGATTTGGATTTGCTTCTGGGGCCTCCTCCGTGTCATGGTTACCAGTCACCCCACACTGGTAACCTCCTGTCTTTTAACCCAAACGACCGTGACCATTGGCATTCCTTGGCATAATGTCCTTCCTCACCATATCTTAGACAGTGGACACACACCGTACTCTGATTTGATGAACGGCATGCTTCACAAGCCGGGCATCTTCTGTTCTGGAACCCTCTCCTGGGTCTGAGGGATACAAGTCATGGCATGGAACGAATCAACTTTTTCACCTCAATCAACTTAGCTCGCAGTTCTCCTATTACTTCCTCCCAGTTATCGCTGGCGGTTCTCTCTTTTGTTGGTGATTTAATTTTCCCTCTCGGAGGCGGCACTGGAGGGTCTCCATGATGATCTTCGGACAGGCCACTGGGGGTCTCCAACTTCAGCTGACTCATTTTGGTGATTTTAGGAACAGAGCCTTTCTTTAACTTCTGTTCACTCTCTGACTCCAAACTAGCAGCCTCATTCATTTTTTCAATTAGGACTTCCCCCAGAATGCCAGGATCTTCTAAGTACTGTTTCAACTGCAACTTGATGTCTTTGCTGATTAACCCCGTTCTCAATGATCTCAAGAACTTCTTCTGGACTAGTTCAGCATCAAATTTCTCTTCCACTTCTACATCTCTGGATGCAAACCACAGTCTATCCTTCAGTTCAATTGCTTTGAACAAGAAGCTTTGGGGTGATTCATTATTTTTATGTGAGAGGTTAATGAGTCGGTGGAACAATTCTGAAGTACTCTCTTCTTTATAGTGCCCTTTTAAAATCATCTACAGCTGTTGCAAGGTCAGTTGACTCTTCATTTCTAGCATACTACGGAGGTTCAGTCCTGGGCTGATTGCTTTCACCACCCCCTCAACGATCTCATCTGGCTAGTAGCCTTTCTGTAAGCCTGCATCGATCTGGTGCAATAAGTTCATATAAGACAGTCTCTATTTCTGTTCACACTGTCCAATCTGTCCCAGGATCTTGAATTCTTTCCTTATGGTGATTTGTGGTGTTAGAGATGACTGTCTCCCTGATTTATCTAACCCAAGCAGGTTAAGGGTCCGGTCTGAGTCTGTCACTTGTTCAGAGGTTTTGGCCGATTCCTGCAGGGCTGTTGTTAGGGCTTTGAATTGTTCTTTCAATTCCTGTAGTTCAGTTTGTGGACGGAGATTCCCGCTTTTGGTAATTGGAGCTGACTCTCCATCCTCCAACTTCAACCTGGTTAGAAACTGTGTTAGTTCCTAGAGGAATGTCCTCCTGACGTCTTCAGCTTCTTTCTCCCCGAGCTCATCCATTTTTGCATTAATGGCAGCTAACAGTTGCCTGCAGTTGTGTGCTTTAGAAATCTGTTCTTCTGACATCTTTATATGTTCTGCTACTGTTCTCAATTCTTCACAGGTTAACTAAAGACGAAGCTCACTAATTCTGTCCATCTGTATTTCCACATCCATTGCTGCTAGTGAGTTTTCTTTAGGGCTGGTCCCCTTTAACTGGTGTAGCAGAGTTGAGGTGCTGTGCTGCTGTGTTTTTCCAGACACTTTTCCTCTTCTCCCTCTACATGCTAATTCCCGCTCAGGACTCCCCGTACAGGCCACCAATGTTACACGCACGCTGCTAGGCTCAGATAGGGGTGAGACAGGTTACATAAATTCTTCGGAATCTTGGGGGAACTGTTACTCAGGGCAACCATAGACCATGTGCTCCATCATCTCTCAGGCACACAGGGGTATTGACCCTCAGGCAGAGACACGTAGATTGTTTCACTTGCTGACCAGACACACTTGACAAGAGTACTCATAAACGGTAGAACATTAGCATTTAATAAGAAGCCGCACAGCCAGTGCAAGTTAAGTCTTATGAGCAACAGGCTCCAGTGACAAACAGTACAGTTTCCTTAGCAGCACAGCAGTTCACAGTCTTCCCAGTAGTACCGGACAGCACAGTTCTAATGCAAAGGCACATTAATGAACACAGCATTCTTTACAGCACAGTGAGAAGGAGGGGGGGCAGGGTTTGCTGAGGGAGATGATCCCTGTGACACCACTTCTTACAGTCCTTATCTTTCTGCTTGACAGTACTCTGCACTGCTAGTTCAGGAACTCTACCTGACCTGTGCTTAGCTTCATTCCTGACTTGAATCCTTTTCACTTGCAGGGGTGCTTCTGTCAGATGCAGAACACACACACCACCTTTCTCTTCGGCTCCAGCCAGACAGTAAACAACTTTCCCACAATCCCCCTGGGGCTCTGCTAAAACACTCCCCTTCTCCTGTGACTGTGTTAACCACTCTAGTTGCTGGATGCTTCCCGGGCACAACACTTCCTGTCTCATGTGCTTGTGTTACTTCTAATAGTTGCTGAATGCTTTTAAAGCAACAGCACTACTTCTGGATGTCACACTCTGCAACAGCACTACTTTTGCATGTCACATAAACCCTTTTCCTTGTATGTGGTGGATCATATAAGTGTGTGCTTCCTTTACAAATTATTCTGTTGTTACTCATCTGACACAATTCCCACATCATTCAGCCCTTGTGTCACACTGTCACAGAATACTGGAGGTAGGGGGCCTAAGCTGACCCTAAGCTGGGGCCCTGACTAATCCCTCATCCTGGAGGTACTGTTAAAGGTACAGAGGTCCAGGCCGCCAGCGTAACCCCTACCTTCTGAGGATCCCTGCACCTAAGTAATCTAGTCCTGAGAAGGACCCCGATCACAACAATAGGGAACCAGAAATAATATGCCCACACACAGTATTTAGACGAACGAGACAGTACAAGGGAAAAACCAAAACCACCTTGCATACAACTTCTAAACAACTACAACAGAGGGAACACCAACGGGAAAGGAGATAAATGATAAAGCGAGGAAAGGGAAAACACACTTCCAAATACACTTATCTCAGCAACTCCAAACACCACGATCCGCTCTGTAAGTCAGAATGAAAAGCTTTCACCGACACCTCCCAAACAGACCTGCAGGAATATAAAGGAGTCTCACTAAAGAAGCATTGATTGCAGCTGGGCGAGGCTGGACCTCAGCTAGCCCAGAGAGAGAGAGAATTAACTCCTACACTGCCGAGAAAACACAAAGCACCAACAAGTCAGCTGCGAGAAGTCAGGCTGTGTGCTCGTGACGATCTTCGTGGCAACACACCCGTGACAGTACCCCCCCTTCTACGAGGGGCCTCTGGACCCTCAGGGCCAGGTTTATCCGGGTGAGTCGTGTGGAAGGCCCGAACTAATCGGTCTGCGTTAATATCCGACGCAGGAACCCACATCCTCTCCTCAGGACCATACCCCTTCCAATGAACCAAGTACTGAAGGGACCGGCGATTAAAGCGTGAATCAATGACCCTCGATACCTGGAACTCCAAGTTACCATTGACAACCACAGGAGGGGGAGGTAAAGGTGACGGTACCACCGGCGCCACATACCTCTTAAGCAATGATCTGTGAAACACGTTGTGAATTTTAAACGTAGGGGGGAGGTCAAGACGGAATGCCACCGGATTAATAACAGAACTGATTCTGTACGGCCCGATGAACCTGGGACCCAGTTTCCAGGAGGGAACCTTAAGTTTAATATTCCTGGTAGACAACCATACCTGATCGTTCACACTTAGGTCCGGACCAGACACTCTCCTCCTATCAGCCATACGTTTGTATCGGTTCCCCATAGTATTCAGATTCTTCAGCACCCCTCTCCATACTGAAGCGAGAGATGAGGAAAATCGTTCCTCCTCCGGAACCCCCGAAGAGCCCCCCCTACTGAAAGTACAAAACTGGGGGTGAAAACCATATGCCCCAAAAAACGGGGACTTACCAGTGGACTCGCTCCGCCTATTATTGAGAGCAAACTCTGCCAGAGGTAGGAAAGAAGCCCAGTCCTCCTGGTTCTCTGACACAAAACACCGAAGATATGTCTCCAAGCTCTGGTTCATACGTTCCGTCTGACCATTGGTCTGAGGATGAAAAGCCGACGAGAATGACAAATGCATCCCCCGCCGTGCACAAAACGCCTTCCAGAACTTGGACACAAACTGAGACCCCCGATCAGACACCACCTCGGAGGGTACCCCGTGAAGCCTCACAATCTCCCCAATGAACACCTGCGCAAGAGTTTTAGCATTAGGGAGAGCCGGAAGAGCGATAAAATGTGCCATCTTGCTGAATCTGTCCACTACAACGAGTATGACCGTTTTACCCGAAGACGGAGGGAGGTCAGTAATAAAGTCCATAGACAGATGAGTCCAAGGACGCTCCGGGATCTTCAAAGGTAAGAGGGCCCCAGACGGACGGGTATGTGAGGTCTTAGAGCGCGCACAAACCCCACAGGACGCGACAAAAGTTACCACCTCTTTATGTAAGTTAGGCCACCAAAACCGACGCGAGAGGAGATCCACAGTTGCTTTACTCCCCGGGTGTCCTGCAAAAACTGAGTTATGGTGTGCCTCGATCACCTTTTGTCGCAACTGATCTGGAACGAACAGTCTCCCCGGAGGTCCAACAGGGGCGTCTCCCTGAGCCTCCAATATCTCCTCCTCCAGCTCAGAGCATACTGCCGAAACCACCACCCCCTCCTGAAGAATAGGAATCGGGTCGTCCGTATTCCCGGCCCCAGGGAAACTACGAGATAAGGCATCCGCCTTTACATTTTTAGACCCAGGACGATATGTAACGACGAAATTAAACCTGGTAAAAAACAATGACCACCTAGCTTGTCTGGGATTCAGACGTTTAGCGGACTCCAGATATAGCAGGTTCTTGTGATCGGTGATGACGGTGACCGGATGAACTGCCCCCTCCAAAAAATGGCGCCACTCCTCAAAAGCTAACTTAATGGCCAAGAGTTCCCTATTGCCGACATCGTAATTCCTCTCAGCGGACGACAATTTTTTAGAGAAAAAGGCGCACGGATGCCACTTACCAGGGGACGAACCCTGTGACAATACTGCTCCCACCCCTACCTCGGAAGCGTCTACCTCTACAAAGAATGGCTGAGACGCATCAGGTTGAATGAGTATGGGTGCCGAGGCAAAACATTTTTTCAAGGAGGAGAATGCTTGACAAGCCTTGTCAGACCACCTAGAAAAATCCGTCCCCTTTTTAGTCATGTCTGTGAGAGGCTTAACCATGGACGAGAAATTACGAATGAACTTCCGGTAATAGTTAGCAAACCCCAGGAAACGTTGTAGTGCCTTAAGATTCTCCGGCCGATCCCACTCAAGAACTGCCCGCACTTTCCCAGGGTCCATACGAAAACCGGACGCTGAAACCAGGAAGCCTAAAAACTGGAGTTCCTGTACGGCGAACACACACTTTTCCCATTTGGCATACAGTTTATTATCCCGCAAGATCTGTAACACCTGTCTAACGTGCTCCTGATGAGACACCAGATCCGGCGAGTAAATTAAGATATCATCCAGATATATGACAACAAACTGTCCCACCAGGTGGCGAAAAATATCATTAACAAAGTGTTGAAACACCGCCGGGGCATTAGTCAGACCGAATGGCATGACAAGGTTCTCATAATGCCCCTCCGGAGTGTTAAAAGCCGTCTTCCACTCATCCCCCTCCTTCATCCTAATCAGATTGTACGCCCCCCTGAGATCCAACTTAGAGAACCATTTGGCGCCCACGATCTGATTAAAGAGATCGGGAATAAGTGGGAGCGGATACGGATCTCGGACCGTAATCCGATTAAGTTCACGGAAATCCAGGCAAGGGCGTAGGCCTCCATCTTTCTTCTTAACAAAGAAGAACCCCGCGGCCACCGGAGAAGATGAAGGTCTAATATGCCCCTTAGCCAGACTTTCAGAAATATAATCCTTCATGGCCTGCCTCTCAGGACCAGAAAGGTTATACAACCTAGCTTTAGGTAACTTGGCCTCAGGGAGCAGTTTTACAGAACAGTCATACACGCGATGAGGAGGTAGTTCCTGACACCCATTCTCCGAGAATACATCCTCAAAGTCCGCCAGAAATGGAGGTAAGACCCAAGGAGTAACCGCACCGATGACCGTGTTCATGCAGTTTTTATTACAGAATTTACTCCATTGGCTTATCTCTCTGGTTTGCCAATTAATAACCGGGTT
Organism: Phyllobates terribilis; assembly: GCF_046119375.1. Classification (NCBI taxonomy): domain Eukaryota; kingdom Metazoa; phylum Chordata; class Amphibia; order Anura; family Dendrobatidae; genus Phyllobates; species Phyllobates terribilis. The sequence continues at coordinate 106,963,227 of NW_027362764.1, read as the reverse complement.
ATGCTTAGCTAACCAAGGAAGGCCCAACACTATAGGAGTGGGAAGACCCTCCAACACGTAGCAAGACAACAGTTCTTTATGTATTGCCCCCACTTGAAGTTTTACGCCATGCACAGCTTGCAAAAAACTTCCCTGACCGAGAGGTCTGGCATCGATTGAGAATATGGGGATGGGTTTAGCCAACTCACTCAATCGCATACCTTGAACCCGGGCAAACCGAGCATCAACCAGATTAGCCCCGGCCCCACTATCCAGAAGAACAGATATCCTCTCAGTTCTCGTACCCACCACCACCTCCGCCGGTACGAGAAACTGAGACGAACCTAGGGACGAAATACCTACTCCCAGATTGCCGTCCACAACACAACCTGGGATCAACAGTTTTTTCGACGACTCTTTACTCTGCAAGGGACGGGATGGACACCCCCCAATAAAATGTCCTTTTTTCCCACAGAGAAAACACCTTCCTGTCTTATGGCGCACCACCGGTCCCCTTCCCCGAAATGATGTCCCTCCTAATTGCATAGGCTCCTCCGGACTGACCAGGGGAACCACCATATGAGGGGACCTTGTAGGAGGTGGAGACATTACAGGGGGTAGAGTTATCCCGCACCTCTCCCGAAGCCGTCTGTCAACGCGAATAGCAAGGGCCATAGCGGCTTCCAGTGACGCGGGAGAGTCATACTGTGCCAACACATCCTGTAATTTGTCGGATAAACCATGACAAAACTGGCTCCTAAGAGCCGGGTCATTCCACTGGGTGTCCGTGGCCCACCTACGGAACTCCGAACAGAATTCCTCCGCCGGACGATCTCCCTGCTGAATCCTACGTAACTTAGACTCAGCAAGGGAGATCCGATCTGGGTCATCATATACGAGTCCCAGAGCAGCGAAAAACCTATCCACTGACTGGAGAACCGGGGAGCTTGGGGGAAGAGAGAACGCCCAAGATTGTGGGTCCCCTTGTAGGAGCGAGATGACAATTCCCACCCTTTGTTCTTCACTGCCCGATGACCGAGGCCGCAGCCGAAAGTACAATTTGCATGCCTCCCGGAAAACAAAAAACTTGTCCCGCCCCCCAGTGAACCTGTCAGGGAGAGGTACTTTAGGTTCTGGTCCGGCTTGCTCCAGAGGATGCAAAACCTTGGACCTAACGTCCGCCAGCCCCATGGACAAACTCTGCAACTGCCGAGCTAGACCGGCTACTGGATCCATGGTAGCTGGAGAAAAACTAAGATGGTCGGTGAAAATGTCACACTGTCACAGAATACTGGAGGTAGGGGGCCTAAGCTGACCCTAAGCTGGTTCCCTGACTAATCCCTCAACCTGGAGGTACTGTTAAAGGTACAGAGGTCCAGGCCGCCAGCGTAACCCCTACCTTCTGAGGATCCCTGCACCTAAGTAATCTAGTCCTGAGAAGGACCCCGATCACAACAATAGGGAACCAGAAATAATATGCCCACACACAGTATTTAGACGAACGAGACAGTACAAGGGAAAAACCAAAACCACCTTGCATACAACTTCTAAACAACTACAACAGAGGGAACACCAACGGGAAAGGAGATAAATGATAAAGCGAGGAAAGGGAAAACACACTTCCAAATACACTTATCTCAGCAACTCCAAACACCACGATCCGCTCTGTAAGTCAGAATGAAAAGCTTTCACCGACACCTCCCAAACAGACCTGCAGGAATATAAAGGAGTCTCACTAAAGAAGCATTGATTGCAGCTGGGCGAGGCTGGACCTCAGCTAGCCCAGAGAGAGAGAGAATTAACTCCTACACTGCCGAGAAAACACAAAGCACCAACAAGTCAGCTGCGAGAAGTCAGGCTGTGTGCTCGTGACGATCTTCGTGGCAACACACCCGTGACACCTTGATATCTGTCACTTCTGCTCTGACTCAGCAGAAGGGTCAGTCATTGCTGGGCAATGGCTATACAGCTTAGACTGTTCACCCCTATACGTACTTACATTTGACTTCCTTAACTCTTTCCTTTCCTTTTTATTTTGTCTTTGATTTCGTCACTATGACTTTGACCTATGGTATCCCTTTGACCTCATCCCTGCCAATTTTGTCTTAGGTACCTTACCTCTGGTTTTGATCTAGCATGGCGGCATCTTTACCTCCCAGCTAATCTGTGGATGCAACCCAGAAGCTTTTGCAATGAATGCCACATCCCTGCTCAGGGGATAAAGTGTGCACCCCAAAGCTTTCCTTAGACCTGCTAAGTAGAGTGGCTAGTACAAAGGTTATCTATGAGTTTTCAGAATCCAAGCAAAGTCTTTTATCAAAATTACAATGGTTTGACATAAACAGACTAATTTTAGCACACTTTTATTTTATATCTGTCAAAATTCTCATGTGTTTTGGGACTTAAAGAAGCTGTCACCACGGTTTTGCCAACCAATCTGAGAGCAGCATAATATAGAGATAAAGGCACATTCCTCCAGACACCCTATGACCTTTTTACTGCAGAGTGGAACTGCTATTCCATGGTAACATTGAGTTACTACTTATATACTATATCCCCCCTTGAATGCTGCAGTGCAGTTTTTTGGCTCGGTGCAGACCATTCTGTGGCTGCTCACTGCTCCTCTCTTCTTTGTAACTTGATAATTATATATTCCATGATTGCTGGTTTGGTCGTCTACTTTCTGCGTCCTTATCATATACCCATCTGTATCTGTCCATTACTTATCTTTTAATAATGAATTAATAACATTTATATTTTTTATATTACTATGAGTATGTTGTTAGCATGATTTAATATTGGGGTTCTATGCTCCAAATTTTCATAGGCTGTGCCTTTATTAGGTCTGTAGGACCCAGACTGTAGTATGGGAGCGACCTTTCCCACCCAGGCTCTTTTGGTCGCTCCTAAATCCCGGACCCACAATCCAGTTAAAAATAAAACCATCTCCGCAACTTATCGTTACTGGTGCACTTTCTCCCTGGACCTACATCATATATACAGTACAGACCAAAAGTTTGGACACACCTTCTCATTTAAAGATTTTTCTGTATTTTCATGACTATGAAAATTGTACATTAAATTATTCGGAAGAAAAAGACTCTGGATATATAACCATGCACACCCAATGTTGGAAAAGTGAAAAAAATCTTTATTACATGATTACATTTAGACAACAAAAGAAATTTTTTTTAAAAGCATTTAAAACAGACAAAAACATGTGCAATCTTCATATGGGGGAATTCATGATAATATGCATAAAAATAGCAATAAACCCCACTATGTTATGTGCCACAGGTATATTTTACATCACTTATATAACATTCGATTAATGTAGACCTACTAAGCAACCCTGGCTATAAATAGCACAGCACAACCAGTCAAAATATGTGTTTATGACAAAGCAAACCCCCCTAAATAATATAAGTGAATCAAGGAATGAGTAGGAGAGATGGTCTATTGGCAATGGGGGCCCATATTTTAGAGGTATTGGCCAGATTGTGTCACCAAAGTCATATATGACGTGGCACAGTTGATCCAAATATAAATAACAAGCCAGGCATTCCTGAGTGGTCAAGTCAAGAAAATAAGTACATAAAAAATATATGGAAGAATAATTACCTGCTGGCACCAGAGACCCTACGCATTACGCTGCTCAGACGCAGCTTCGTCAGGGGTATGTTGTCTAAGAGCACATGTGTGTGTTATATAGTTGATCCCAAATGGTGTGACTAGTTTCAGGTGAGTGTTTGTCTCCCTATGGTGTGTAGACAGGCCTGTTCTCATCAGAATGTGTTCCACCCAGTCCACGTGGAACGCAAACGGAAATGGGTTAAACGTCATATCCGGTCCAAAGCAGAGGGCGCCAAATATAGCCCTGAAGCTATTATTGTCAAAGGTGCGTTCCACCCGTACCATACGGTGGAACGGGGGTGGAAGTAAAGTAAACGTCATATCCAGTCAGAAGGGTAAACACGCAGAGCAATGAACTATGCACGTGGTCATAATAAAGAAGAGGCTTGCGTTCCACGATGGAACGCAAAAACCCCAGGAGCAGCGCGTCCGCTGCAGAGAATAATAGTGATCACACAAGAAAGTGCTAGCATTAGTCAAAAAAAAAAGAAAGAACTGCAGTCCAAACCAGGAATACTAAGAAGTCAGTATATGATCTGAGGACAATCACCAAACATGCATAGATACAAAGATAGATACAAAGATGCATCACATAACAGAATACAGACCTGGACATATAAGACTCACTGACCAGACAGACATAAAACAACAAAGTGGGAGGTGACCTGTTAGTCCACAACACCATGGGGAGTGACACAGACCCCGCAGCTGACGGTGACACTACGAAAGTAGAAGGAGAGGTCAGTCAGGAGGGGCTAGACGAGGTGAGAAAGTCCCCATCCCGTAGACGGCGCAAGGGCCACTAAAAGTTTGCTCCTGTAGACTTGGCTGAAAGCGAAAATAAGGAAAATGTAGTACTGTGTGCCTTTATTTCAAGGGTGGATCCTCCTTCTGAGGCAGAAGAGGAGGTGACGTTGCCAGTAGCAACCTCCGGTACGGTACCGAGTCAGAAGGATCTGACAGCCCTGAAAGAGGAGGCGGCCAGTCGTGACCAAGAGCTGGAGCCTATCAGCCAGCAGGGTCAGAGTGACGTGCAGCAATTATGTGGAAACCTGGGGAACGTGTCCTCAGACCAGTTGAACCTGGAGTCTGAACAGCAGAAAATACACCAGCTTATGAGGAACTGGCAGCGAGACGTGGAGCTAAGCCATGCGGAAATTAACCAGTGGAAGGAAATGTTCTACGGAATTAAGGAGGACCGCCGCAAAATCAAGGAGGAGGTTTTTCAATTAGAGATTGACAAAGCGGTGTGTGAAGATGAGTTATGCAAGGTGAAAGATCTCTTCTCCCTGGTACAGTTAGAGCTGTCTGCCCTCAAAGAGGCGCTGCAGGATGAAGTTGCTGGGCGTGAACAAAACCTAGAACGACTGCGCGAACAGTTCCACCAGAAACTGTGTGACTCCAAGAAGGAGTGCGATGAAAAGTTCGGTAAGGAACTGCAACAACGTAGGAGAGATTATGAGGATCTCCTCAAGGTTAAAGTAAAACTAGAGGAGGATAAGGTGGGTGCAGAACATGTGCGCCAAGTGGTTGAGACCACCCTGCAGGACACCCGTGATGAAAATGGTGATCTCCGCAGGAAGACCCTAGGTCTGGAAGCTCAGGTGAAGGAGCTACAGATGTTCTGTGATACTCTCCAGAGGGCGGTGACGTGCCTTAAGGAAACAGTCAGCAAGATGGAAGCTGAGCGGAAAAAGGTGATGGAGTCTATTGGAGAAGCCACAGACCAGGGCCAGCAGTTGGTCACTGGAGATGGGAGGTATAAAGCAGATACCTCCTCGAGTGATATGAGCTCGGATGATTCGGTGGATGTAGAAGCCGAGATCAAGGAGCTCAAGGAGTCGCTACAAACCCATTGGAAGCAAGAGGAGCTTCAGAGACGGGCCGCTGAGAGGCGAGTTGCGGAGCTAGAGGAAGAAGTTTCCGGGCTCAAAAGTCGCCTGACAAAGTATCATTCAGTGAACGAGGCCTTCTTGGAGAAGGAAAAGGGCGAACACGTTGCACTCACTCCCTTATACCAAGAGAGGGTGGACCTGAGGAGAGCTAAGAGAGTGTTAACCACAGATAAATATGAGATAGAAGTGGTCAAGACGAAAATTGGTGAATTTGTAGCTGTGAGTCAGCTCAGGGGAAGCGTAAAGGGGGAAGAAGCTGAAAGTCAGTTGTCCCTGAAACCTGAGCTGGTTGATCGTCTGGAAACCACTGGTGAGACTGAAACGTCTCGGTACAAGTGCCTCGTAGATGTGCCCGAGGATTTGAGGGAAGAATGCACCAGTGAGTCCGTGCATGAGGAGTTTAAGAAGGCCGTGGGAGCCTGTAAGGTGTACTTGACCTCAGAAGCTAAACAGCTGGTGGTCCTGTCCACGACCGAAGTCACAGTGAAGAGGGTGGCTATCCTAAGTGACATGCACTGGCGATGTATTCACACGAAGCGGTTTCTCCGGTTGAAGACGAAACAAGCCGTTAGACAACTGGAGTTGATGAGGAAAGCTCACAGTATGCGTGAAGAGGTCATCCGGGTGCCTCATGTTCTGGTGAGGAAGCTCGTTGGGAGAAATGGTCGAGCCATGCAGATGATGGTCAAGAAGTCTGTGGTGGTGAAAGTAAGCAGTCCACGTGATCGTCAGGACTGGATACCAGACGAAGACGGCATGGTATCATTCTCCGCTGTAGGAACAGAAGAAAGCCTGGGATATATGCGCATGCTGTTGAAGTACCGAGTGACCTACCTGCAAGAGGTAGAACAGTTGAATCTCGCTAGACTGCGAGTGGATAGACAGCATCATCTGAGTAGCAGAAGATGGCAGCCATCTAGAAATTATGAGACCCGACAGAGAAAGGGCCCCCTAAATAACAGAACAGCTATAGCTGGAGTTAGGGACCTTTCAAGATGTCCTGAGAGTAGTGGGCGTGGGTTTAGAGGTAGTGAGACCTCCAGTAACTCAGGTTTGAGCAGCCCATACAAACGACCCAATAGAGGACGGGACATTACGGAGTCGAACTGGACCTTAGATACCAGGGCATGTGAGTCACACCGCTGTATGACTGACCACTGTGAGCGGGGGAGACCTGACAAGGTTACAACTGACCGCTGGGAGCGGGGGAGCTCTGACAAGGTTACGACCCGGAAAGGTGACCTAACGAAGTCAGTGACAGTGACAAATGGTAGGTCCCGAAGGAATGGGCTAATGTCGTTGACTAATGTTCCAGGGGCTGAGTAGCACAATTGTAAAGTACATGGTCTCTATGTGAACTGGGGGTTATAATGTCATTGTGTATATTATGTGTTCAACCCCACAAGTTTGAACAGAGCTGGGGGTTATAGTGATTGTGTATATTATGTGTTCAACCCCACAAGTTTGAACAGAGGGGGGGGGATATGTAATGCAGCGACTTGCTGTCATCACGGTAATGGTCCAGGATGTGTTTTACCTGACCATGTACCTTCCCCCTCAGGTGACTGGTCACATGACTGTGACATAGCACAGGTCCTGCGCGCACAGAATGTCTGTCTGATCACATGACTGTGACATCAGCAAGGTCCTGTCTGTGTGTGTGTGTGTGTGTGTGTGTGTGTGCACGGGATGGATATATAAACCCTGCTTGGTGGGAGACATGTGTGTGGGACACCGTTCGTGTGAGGCCTAGTGAGGCTGAGTGAAGCCTGGCAGCCTGAAAGGCCGAGACTGGATCCTGTAAGTGGATGCTAGTGGCCTTGGAAGGCAGAGGCTTGCGGAAGAGTCCTGAAAGGCACAGGCTGGATGTGAGTGAAGACATACCAGTAGCCTTCGAGGGACGACGGCTAGAGACCCCCACCTGGGAAGCCGCAAAGCCACAGTGGTGGCGGATTAAAAGGACTGCAGCAGCAACTAAACCCGGCAAAGGTAATACACTTTGTTATATGGACACTTGTATGGACATTGCTAAAGTATTACCTTGCTGAAGGCTGTAACCTGGGCCAAGTGGGCCGGTCTGCCACTTGGGCTCGTGGACATTATATGTGTGAACTGTGGTTTATGAAGTGCAATAAACTGCAGCATTGTGAAATACTGGAAAGACATTGCTGGTATGCATTAATTGACCCGGTGCAGCGAGTATCCCCCATTATGATGACTAGTGCTGCCTTACAATACATACTGCTCAAAAAAATAAAGGGAACACTCAAATAACACATCCTAGATCTGAATGAATGAAATATTCTTATTGAATACTTTATTCTGTACAAAGTTGAATGTGCTGACAACAAAATCACAAAAAAATCATCAATGGAAATCAAATTTATTAACCAATGGAGGCCTGGATTTGGAGTCACCCCCAAAATTAAAGTGGAAAACACACTACAGGCTGATCCAACTTTGATGTAATGTCCTTAAAACAAGTCAAAATGAGGCTCAGTATTGTGTGTGGCCTCTACGTGCCTGTATGACCTCCCTACAACGCCTGGGCATGCTCCTGATGAGGTTGCGGATGGTCTCCTGTGGGATCTCCTCACAGACCTGGACTAAAGCATCCGCCAACTCCTGGACAGTCTGTGGTGCAACGTGACGTTGGTGGATGGAGCGAGACATGATGTCCCAGATGTGCTCAATCGGATTCAGGTCTGGGGAACAGGGGGCCAGTCCATAGCTTCAATTCCTTCATCTTGCAGGAACTGCTGACACACTCCAGCCACATGAGGTCTGGCATTGTCCTGCATTAGGAGGAACCCAGGACCAACCGCACCAGCATATGGTCTCACAAGGGGTTTGAGGATCTCATCTCGGTACCTAATGGCAGTCTGGCTACCTCTGGCGAGCACATGGAGGGCTGTGCGGCCCTCCAAATAAATGCCACCCCACACCATTACTGACCCACTGCCAAACCGGTCATGCTGAAGGATGTTGCAGGCAGCAGATCGCTCTCCACGGCGTCTCCAGACTCTGTCACGTCTGTCACATGTGCTCAGTGTGAACCTGCTTTCATCTGTGAAGAGCACAGGGAGCCAGTGGCAACTTTGCCAATCCTGGTGTTCTGTGGCAAATGCCAAGCGTCCTGCACGATGTTGGGCTGTGAGCCCAACCCCCATCTATGGACGTCGAGCCCTCATACCACCCTCATGGAGTGGGTTTCTAACCGCTTGTGCAGACACATGCACATTTGTGGCATGCTGGAGGTCATTTTGCAGGGATCTGGCAGTGCTCCTCCTGTTCCTCCTTGCACAAAGGCGGAGATAGTGGTCCTGCTGCTGGGTTGTTGCCCTCCTACGGCCCCCTCCACGTCTCCTGGTGTACTGGCCTGTCTCCTGGTAGTGCCTCCAGCCTCTGGACACTAGGCTGACAGACACAGCAAACCTTCTTGCCACAGCTCGCATTGATGTGCCATCCTGGATGAGCTGCACTACCTGAGCAACTTCTGTGGGTTGTAAAGTCCGTCTCATGCTGCCACGAGTGTGAAAGCACAACCAACATTCAAAAGTGACCAAAACATCAGCCAGAAAGCATTGGTACTGAGATGTGGTCTGTGGTACCCACCTGCAGAACCACTCCTTTATTGAGGGTGTCTTGATAATTGCCAATAATTTCCATCTATTGTCTATTCCATTTGCACAACAGCATGTGATATTGATTGTCAATCAGTGTTGCTTCCTAAGTGGACAGCTTGATTTCACAGAAGTTTGATTTACTTGGAGTTATATTCTGTTGTTTAAGTGTTCCCTTTATTTTTTGAGCAGTTTATATACAGGTGCTTCTCACACAATTAGAATATCATCAAAAAGTTAATTTATTTCAGTTCTTCAATCCAAAAAGTGAAACTCATATATTATGTATAGTCATTACAAACAGAGTGATATATTTCAAGTGTTTATTTCTGTTAATGTTGATGATTATGGCTTATAGCCAATGAAGACACAAAAGTAATTATCTCAGTAAATTAGAATAATTAACAAAAAACACCTGCAAAGGCTTCCTACGAGTTTAAAAAGGTCCCTTATTCTGTTTCAGTAGGCTCCACAATAATGGGGAGACTGCTGACTTGACAGATGTCCAGAAGGCAGTCATTGACACACTCCACAAGGAGGGTAAGCCACAAAAGGTCATTGCTAATGAAGCTGGCTGTTCACAGAGTGCTTTATCCAAGCATATTAATGGTAAGTTGAGTGGAAGGAAAAAGTGTGGTAGGAAAAGGTACACAAGCAACCGGGATAACCGCAGTCTTGAAGGATTGTTAAGAAAAGACCACTCAAAAATTTGGGGGACATTCACAAGGAGTGGGCTGCTGCTGGAGTCATTGTTTCAAGAGCCACCACACACAGACGTATCCAGGACATGGGCTACAAGTGTCACATTCCTTGTTTCAAGCCACTCATGACCAGTAGACAATGCCAGAAGCGTCTTACCTGGGCCAAGGAGAAAAAGACCTGGACTGTTGCTCAGTCATCCAAGTGTTGTTTTCAGATGAAAGTAAATTTTACATTTCATTTGGAAATCAAGGTCCCAGAGTCTGGAGGAAGATGGAGAGGCCACAATCCAAGCTGCTTGAGGTCTAGTGTGAAGTTTCCACAATCAGTGATGGTTTGGGGAGCCATGTCATCTGCTGGTGTAGGTCCACTGTGTTTTATCAAGACCAAAGTCAGCGCAGTCGTCTACCAGGAAATTTTAGAGCACTTCATGCTTCCCTCTGCTGACAAGCTTTTTGGAGGTGGAAATTTCATTCTCCAGCAGGACTTGGCACCTGTCCACACTGTCAAAAGTACCAATACCTGGTTTACACATAACAGTATCACTGTGCTTGATTGGCAGCAAACTCGCCTGACCTTAACCCCATAGAGAATCTATGGGGTATTGTCAAGAGGAAGATGAGAAACACCAGACCCAACAATGCTGAAGGCTGCTATCAAAGCAACCTGGGCTTCCATAACACCTCAGCAGTGCCACAGGCGGATCGCCTCCATGTCACGCTTAACAGAAATAAACACTTGAAATAGATCACTCTGTTTGTAATGACTCTATATAATATAGGAGTTTCACGGCCTCCCTGCAGCTGCTGCTGGTGCACGCAGCTTCCCCGGCTCTGTGCTTAAGGCGCGCGCGTGCTCCCTCCCTCTTAAAGGGGCCGCGCGCGCCGTCCTAAAAAGTTCCCGGCCAATGGCCGGAGGACTTCTCCTATTAAAGGCACCTCCTCCAATATGGAGGTGCCCGTGCAAGGTTGTAGCTTTGTGTGTTAAACTCTGCTTCAGCCCTCAGGTCCCGCTGCTAAACCTGACTACAAGTCCTGCCTGCCTGGCAGCCTGACTACCAGTCCTGCCCGCCAGCCTGACTACCAGTCCTGCCCACCAGCCTGACTACCAGTACTGTCCGCCAGCTTGTCTACTCTCCAGCCCGACAGTCTGCCTATGGTCCAGTTCGCCAGTCTGTCTTTGGGCCCAACCCACCTGCTTACCTGGAAGCACCTGCCTGTTACCTGCCATGCCTACTAGCCAGCCTACCTGGAGGCTCCTGCTTGTTACCTGCCGTGCCTACCAGCCAGCCTACCTGGAGGCTCCTGCTTGTTACCTGCCGTGCCTACCTGTCAGCCTACATGGAGGCTCCTGCTTGTTACCTGCCGTGCCTGCCTGTCCGTCTGCCTGGATCACCCGTCAGCCTGCCTGCCGTGCTCATCTGCTGTACCGGTCAGTCCCTGCCTTCTGACCCATGGGAGTCACTTGCTCTCATACAATGTCGGTCCCCAGAGTAGAACCTTGTCCCTCTGCTCGGTCCTTCCCTGGTCAAGGAGTCGATTGAGCCGCGGTACGATCTTGGTCGATCCGAGTTGATACCTAGTTACGCCCCTCTGGTCCCTCCTTGCACCGCAGCACAGAGGTTCCACCACCCGAACCCGTAACATGTTGTCAGTACAAAGGACTAGCACATGACTTATTCCTTTCAATGGGTGGAGGTCTTGCTTCTAATGGGGCTCAACTTCTGCCTGATGCCTCTTGCGACATGACTGTTCCCCTGCGGGAGTGACAGTCACAGAGCCCTTGGTTTGTTAGGTGGGACATACGAGAGTGTAATAGTCCAGGGGTCTCAAACAATGCGGCCCCCAGGCACCGGAGCCCCCGTAGTGATTGTGGCCTAGTCCTGAGGGCCACTTAAGTCAGTGATTCTTTTCAGTTGAATGTTCTACAAGTTAGGGACCAGCATGGGCACTTACTACAAGATGAGGACCAGGATGGACACATTACTAAAAGATGGGGACCAGGATGGGCACATTACTACAAGATGAGGACCAGGATGGGCCATTACTACAAGATGAGGACCAGGATGGGCCCATTACTACAAGATGAGGACCAGGATGGGCGCATTACTACAAGATGAGGACCAAGATGGGCATATAACTACAAAATGAGGACCAGGATGGGGAGAATTACTACAAGATGACCAGGATGAGCCCTTGGTTTGTTAGGTGGGACATACGAGAGTGTAATAGTCCAGGGGTCTCAAACAATGCGGCCCCCAGGCACCGGAGCCCCCGTAATGATTGTGGCCTAGTCCTGAGGGCCGCTTAAGTCAGTGATTCTTTTCAGTTGAATGTTCTACAAGTTAGGGACCAGCATGGGCACTTACTACAAGATGAGGACCAGGATGGGCACATTACTAAAAGATGAGGACCAGGATGGGCCATTACTACAAGATGAGGAACAGCATGGGCACATTACTAGAAGATGAGGACCAAGATGGGCATATTACTACAAGATGGGGACCAAGATGGGCACATTACTACAAGATGGTGACCAGGATGGGCCATTACTACAAGATGAGCACCAGGATGGGCACATTACCACAAGATGAGGACCAAGATGGGCATATTAATACAAGATGGGGACCAGGATGGGCACATTACTACAAGATGAGGACCAGGATGGGCCATTACTACAAGATGAGGACCAGGATGGGCCCATTACTACAAGATGAGGACCAGGATGGGCGCATTACTACAAGATGAGGACCAAGATGGGCATATAACTACAAAATGAGGACCAGGATGGGGAGAATTACTACAAGATGACCAGGATGAGCCCTTGGTTTGTTAGGTGGGACATACGAGAGTGTAATAGTCCAGGGGTCTCAAACAATGCGGCCCCCAGGCACCGGAGCCCCCGTAATGATTGTGGCCTAGTCCTGAGGGCCGCTTAAGTCAGTGATTCTTTTCAGTTGAATGTTCTACAAGTTAGGGACCAGCATGGGCACTTACTACAAGATGAGGACCAGGATGGGCACATTACTAAAAGATGAGGACCAGGATGGGCCATTACTACAAGATGAGGAACAGCATGGGCACATTACTAGAAGATGAGGACCAAGATGGGCATATTACTACAAGATGGGGACCAAGATGGGCACATTACTACAAGATGGTGACCAGGATGGGCCATTACTACAAGATGAGCACCAGGATGGGCACATTACCACAAGATGAGGACCAAGATGGGCATATTAATACAAGATGGGGACCAGGATGGGCACATTACTACAAGATGAGGACCAGGATGGGCCATTACTACAAGATGAGGACCAGGATGGGCCCATTACTACAAGATGAGGACCAGGATGGGCGCATTACTACAAGATGAGGACCAAGATGGGCATATAACTACAAAATGAGGACCAGGATGGGGAGAATTACTACAAGATGACCAGGATGAGCCCTTGGTTTGTTAGGTGGGACATACGAGAGTGTAATAGTCCAGGGGTCTCAAACAATGCGGCCCCCAGGCACCGGAGCCCCCGTAATGATTGTGGCCTAGTCCTGAGGGCCGTTTAAGTCAGTGATTCTTTTCAGTTGAATGTTCTACAAGTTAGGGACCAGCATGGGCACTTACTACAAGATGAGGACCAGGATGGGCACATTACTAAAAGATGAGGACCAGGATGGGCCATTACTACAAGATGAGGAACAGCATGGGCACATTACTAGAAGATGAGGACCAAGATGGGCATATTACTACAAGATGGGGACCAAGATGGGCACATTACTACAAGATGGTGACCAGGATGGGCCATTACTACAAGATGAGCACCAGGATGGGCACATTACCACAAGATGAGGACCAAGATGGGCATATTAATACAAGATGGGGACCAGGATGGGCACATTACTACAAGATGAGCACCAGGATGGGCACATTACTACAAGATGAGGACCAAGATGGGCACATTACTACAAGATGAGGACCAGGATGGGGAGAATTACTACAAGATGACCAGGATGAGCCATTACTACAAGATGAGGACCAGGATGGACCATTACTACAAGATGAGGACCAAGATGGGGGACATTGCTACAAAATGAGGATCAGGATGGGCACATTGCTACAAGATGAGGACCAGGATGGGCACATTACTACAAGATGGGGATCAGGATGAGCCATTACTACAAGATGCGGACAAGGATGGGGACATTACTACAAGATGGGGACCGGGACGGGCACATTACTACAAGATGAGGACCAAGATGGGCATATTACTACAAGATGGGGACCAGAATGGGCACATTACTATAAGATGGGGACCAGGATGGGCACATTACTACAAGATGAGGACCAAGATGGGCACATTACTACAAGATGAGGACCAGGATGGGCACATTACTACAAGATGAGGACCAGGATGGGCACATTACTACAAGATGGGGACCAGGATGGGCACATTACTACAAGATGAGGACCAAGATGGGCACATTACTACAAGATGAGGACCAAGATGGGCACATTACTACAAGATGAGGACCAGGATGGGCACATTACTACAAGATGAGGACCAGGATGGGCACATTACTACAAGATGGGGACCAGGATGGGCCCATTACTACAAGATGAGGACCAAGATGGGCATATAACTAAAAAATGAGGACCAGGATGGGGAGAATTACTACAAGATGACCAGGATGAGCCATTACAACAAGATGAGGACCAGGATGGGCCATTACTACAAGATGAGGACCAGCATGGGCACATTACTAGAAGATGAGGACCAAGATGGGCATATTACTACAAGATGGGGACCAAAATGGGCACATTACTACAAGATGGGGACCAGGATGGGCCATTACTACAAGATGAGCACCAGGATGGGCACATTACCACAAGATGAGGACCAAGATGGGCACATTACTACAAGATGAGCACCAGGATGGGCACATTACTACAAGATGAGGACCAAGATGGGCACATTACTACAAGATGAGGACCAGGATGGGGAGAATTACTACAAGATGACCAGGATGAGCAATTACTACAAGATGAGGACCAGGATGGGCCATTACTACAAGATGAGGACCAAGATGGGGGACATTACTGTAACGGGTCTGGGAGTCGGAACCTCTGAGCAACTATACAAGGGGGCGGTCCTTGTAAGGAAGCGGGTGGCTCCCAGGGAAGACGGGCAGGTAGTCACGGCAAGTGACAGGGACAGTCTCTGGGTAGAGGGGCAGGTAGTCACGGCAAGTGACAGGGACAGTCTCTGAGTAGAAGGACGGGTACTCACGGCAAGTGACAGGGACAGTCTCTGGGTAGAAGGGCAGCAGGCAGGTGGCTGGTGAGCGCTCCCAGGTGAGCGGGCGAGAGTCTTTGGACAGGCAGGTGGTCACGGCAAGTGACGGCAAAGCCTCCAGGTAGGCTAGCAGGCAGGTAGCAGGTGAGCGCTCCCAGGTGAGCGGGCAAGAGTCTCTGGACGGGCAGGTGGTCACGGCAAGTGACGGCAGAGCCTCCAGGTAGGCTAGCAAACAGGTAGCAGGTGAGCGCTCCCAGGTGAGCAGGCAAGAGTCTCTGGACAGGCAGGTGGTCACGGCAAGTGACGGCGGAGTCTCCAGGTAGGCTAGCAGGCAGGTAGCAGATGAGCGCTCCTAGGTGAGTGGGCAGGCTGGTCCATAGACAGACTAAAAGGTGTCGGAAGGCAGACCGTCGGACCGCAGGATTGCAAGCAGGTAAACGGATATCAGGCAGGTATCAAGCAGGAATCTGGCAGGTGACTGGCAGGTAACAGGCAGGAATCTGGCAGGTGACTGGCAGGTAACAGGCAGGAATCTGGCAGGTGACTGGCAGGTAACTGGCAACGGGACCTGAGGGCCGAAGCAGAGTGAAGGCTTTGCAACAACATTGCTCGGGCACCTCCATTTTGGAGGAGGTGCCTTATATATGGTGAGGTCCTCCGGCCATTGGCCGGGGACTCCTTAGGATGGCGCGCGCGGCCCCTTTAAGAGAGGGGGAGCGCGCGCGCCCTAAGCACAATGGCCGGGAAGCAGCGCGCGCTGCCAGCAGAGCGGGAGGAGGACGCCGGGCACGGAGTGGAGAGGTGAGGGGAACAGCGTCCCTGCCTAGCAGGAGGCAGGGACGCCGACGCTACAGTACCCCCCCCTTTAGGCCCCCCCTTTTTTAGGCCAGACAGAAATTTATCAAGGATGAGAGGGGCATGGATGTTCTCCCGGGGCTCCCACGTTCTCTCCTCAGGACCAAACCCCTTCCAATCTACCAGAAAAAAGGTTTTTCCTCTTACCCTTTTGGTGGCCAGAATGTTCTCTACCTCAAACTTGTTTTCAGCGGAAACCGGAGCAGGAGGCGTACCTGTAGACTTGGAAAAAGAGTTAAGTACCACGAGTTTGAGGAGAGATACATGGAAGGAGTTAGGGATCCGCAAGTTGGCCGGGAGTTTCAATTTATAGGCCACTGGGTTGATTTGTTTGATAAATTCTAGTGGGCCGATGAACCGAGGCTCTAACTTGTAGGAAGGAATCTTGAGCCGGACATACTTGGACGAGAGCCAGACTTTATCTCCAGGACGGAATTGTGGAGGATCCAGGCATTTTTTGTCAGCGTGTTTTTTCATCCGCTCGGACGACTGAAGGAGTGCGGATCGGGTACTCTCCCAAATGGAGGAAAATTTGCTAACGAGAGATTCCGCAGCCGGATTGTCCACCGAGGTGGAGACGGGAAATGGGATCCGAGGATGCTGACCGAAGACTACAAAAAACGGGGATCTGGAGGAAGATTCGCTCTCGTGATTATTGTAAGAGAATTCGGCCCATGGCAGGAGATCCACCCAGTCTGAATGGTGGGCATTAACGAAGTGCCGGAGGTAACTGGTCAGGATCTGATTGATCCGCTCCACTTGACCATTGGACTGTGGGTGGTATGCGGAGGAGAAGTCCAGGGTGACGTCTATCAGCTTACATGTGGCTCTCCAGAAGCGTGAGGTGAACTGAACCCCACGATCCGACACGATGTGGAGGGGCAGGCCATGGAGACGGAAGATGTGGCGGATAAAGTCTTTAGCCAGCTCGGGTGCAGACGGGAGGCCTGGCAGGGGAATGAAATGAGCCATTTTGGAAAAGCGGTCAGCGACCACCCAAATGACCGTACAACCGGCAGAGACAGGGAGATCTGTTATGAAGTCCATAGCTATATGCTGCCAGGGGGCAGCAGGTACTGGAAGAGGAAGGAGGTGACTGGCTGGCAGGTGTCTCGGAACCTTGTTGCGGGCGCAGGACACACAGGCAGAGACAAAGTCTATTACGTCCTTGTGCAGGGTAGGCCACCAGTAGTGCCGGGAGATAAGCTGGAGGGTCTTTTTCTGACCGGCATGGCCAGCAAGCTTAGACGAGTGACCCCAGTGTAGGATCTTCTCCCGATCAGGTACCGTTACGAACGTCTTACCGGGAGGGAGACGATTTAGACTCACGGGGGCCACCTGCATTACTCTGGCGGGATCGATGATGTGTTTAGGTTCCTCCTCAAGATCAGACACCAGGAAGGATCGGGACAAGGCGTCAGCTTTGATGTTTTTGTCAGCCGGGCGAAAATGAAGAACAAAATCAAAGCGAGCAAAAAACAAGGACCACCGGGCTTGGCGCGGGTTAAGTTTCTGGGCACTCTGGAGGTAAGCCAAGTTCTTTTGGTCCGTGTAAATTATTACCGGGTGAAGAGCCCCCTCGAGCAGGTAACGCCACTCCTCCAATGCCAGCTTAATGGCCAATAATTCTCGGTCTCCTATAGAATAGTTGCGCTCGGAAGAGGAGAAGAGTTTGGAGAAGAAGCCGCAAGTTACCATTCTCCCGGAAGACGATTTTTGGGTAAGTACCGCTCCGGCTCCAGAGGAGGAGGCGTCAACTTCCAGGAAGAATTGCTTGTTGCCGTCCGGGCGATGCAGCACCGGGGAGGAAGAGAAAGCCTGTTTTAAGGAAAGAAAGGCTTCCTCAGCTTCGGGTGGCCATTCTCTGGGATTAGTGCCCTTACGGGTGAGCGCAGAGATTGGGGCAGTCCGGGAAGAGAAGTGCGGTATGAAGAGGCGGTCGTAGTTGGCGAAGCCCAGGAACCGCTGAATAGCCTTCAACCCCTCTGGTCGAGGCCACTTCTCGATGGCAGACAGTTTCTCAGGATCCATTTGTAGGCCGGTCTGAGAAATTATGTAGCCCAAAAACGGAAGCGAGGTCTGCTCAAAGAGGCACTTCTCATATTTAGCGTACATTACTACAAGATGAGGACCAGGATGGGCACATTACTACAAGATGGGGACCAGGATGGGCCCATTACTACAAGATGAGGACCAAGATGGGCATATAACTAAAAAATGAGGACCAGGATGGGGAGAATTACTACAAGATGACCAGGATGAGCCATTACAACAAGATGAGGACCAGGATGGGCCATTACTACAAGATGAGGACCAGCATGGGCACATTACTAGAAGATGAGGACCAAGATGGGCATATTACTACAAGATGGGGACCAAGATGGGCACATTACTACAAGATGGGGACCAGGATGGGCCATTACTACAAGATGAGCACCAGGATGGGCACATTACCACAAGATGAGGACCAAGATGGGCACATTACTACAAGATGAGCACCAGGATGGGCACATTACTACAAGATGAGGACCAAGATGGGCACATTACTACAAGATGAGGACCAGGATGGGGAGAATTACTACAAGATGACCAGGATGAGCCATTACTACAAGATGAGGACCAGGATGGGCCATTACTACAAGATGAGGACCAAGATGGGGGACATTACTGTAACGGGTCTGGGAGTCGGAACCTCTGAGCAACTATACAAGGGGGCGGTCCTTGTAAGGAAGCGGGTGGCTCCCAGGGAAGACGGGCAGGTAGTCACGGCAAGTGACAGGGACAGTCTCTGGGTAGAGGGGCAGGTAGTCACGGCAAGTGACAGGGACAGTCTCTGAGTAGAAGGACGGGTACTCACGGCAAGTGACAGGGACAGTCTCTGGGTAGAAGGGCAGCAGGCAGGTGGCTGGTGAGCGCTCCCAGGTGAGCGGGCGAGAATCTTTGGACAGGCAGGTGGTCACGGCAAGTGACGGCAAAGCCTCCAGGTAGGCTAGCAGGCAGGTAGCAGGTGAGCGCTCCCAGGTGAGCGGGCAAGAGTCTCTGGACGGGCAGGTGGTCACGGCAAGTGACGGCAGAGCCTCCAGGTAGGCTAGCAGACAGGTAGCAGGTGAGCGCTCCCAGGTGAGCAGGCAAGAGTCTCTGGACAGGCAGGTGGTCACGGCAAGTGACGGCGGAGTCTCCAGGTAGGCTAGCAGGCAGGTAGCAGATGAGCGCTCCCAGGTGAGCGGGCAGGCTGGTCCATAGACAGACTAAAAGGTGTCGGAAGGCAGACCGTCGGACCGCAGGATTGCAAGCAGGTAAACGGATATCAGGCAGGTATCAAGCAGGAATCTGGCAGGTGACTGGCAGGTAACAGGCAGGAATCTGGCAGGTGACTGGCAGGTAACAGGCAGGAATCTGGCAGGTGACTGGCAGGTAACTGGCAACGGGACCTGAGGGCTGAAGCAGAGTGAAGGCTTTGCAACAACATTGCTCGGGCACCTCCATTTTGGAGGAGGTGCCTTATATATGGTGAGGTCCTCCGGCCATTGGCCGGGGACTCCTTAGGACGGCGCGCGCGGCCCCTTTAAGAGAGGGGGAGCGCGCGCGCGCGCCCTAATCACAGTTGCCGGGAAGCAGCGCGCGCTGCCAGCAGAGTGGGAGGAGGACGCCGGGCACGGAGTGGAGAGGTGAGGGGAACAGCGTCCCTGCCTAGCAGGAGGCAGGGACGCCGACGCTACAATTACTACAAAATGAGGATCAGGATGGGCACATTGCTACAAGATGAGGACCAGGATGGGCACATTACTACAAGATGGGGATCAGGATGAGCCATTACTACAAGATGCGGACAAGGATGGGGACATTACTACAAGATGGAGACCGGGACGGGCACATTACTACAAGATGAGGACCAAGATGGGCATATTACTACAAGATGGGGACCAGAATGGGCACATTACTATAAGATGGGGACCAGGATGGGCACATTACTACAAGATGAGGACCAGGATGGGCACATTACTACAAGATGAGGACCAAGATGGGCACCTTACTACAAGATGAGGACCAGGATGGGCCATTACTACAAGATGGGGACCAGGATGGGCCCATTACTACAAGATGAGGACCAAGATGGGCATATAACTACAAAATGAGGACCAGGATGGGGAGAATTACTACAAGATGACCAGGATGAGCCATTACTACAAGATGAGGACCAGGATGGGCCATTACTACAAGATGAGGACCAGCATGGGCACATTACTAGAAGATGAGGACCAAGATGGGCATATTACTACAAGATGGGGACCAAGATGGGCACATTACTACAAGATGGGGACCAGGATGGGCCATTACTACAAGATGAGCACCAGGATGGGCACATTACCACAAGATGAGGACCAAGATGGGCACATTACTACAAGATGAGCACCAGGATGGGCACATTACTACAAGATGAGGACCAAGATGGGCACATTACTACAAGATGAGGACCAGGATGGGGAGAATTACTACAAGATGACCAGGATGAGCCATTACTACAAGATAAGGACCAGGATGGGCCATTACTACAAGATGAGGACCAAGATGGGGGACATTACTACAAAATGAGGATCAGGATGGGCCATTACTACAAGATGCGGACAAGGATGGGGACATTACTACAAGATGGGGACCGGGACGGGCACATTACTACAAGATGAGAACCAAGATGGGCATATTACTACAAGATGGGGACCAGAATGGGCACATTACTATAAGATGGGGACCAGGATGGGCACATTACTACAAGATGAGGACCAGGACGGCACATTACTACAAGATGAGGACCAAGATGGGCACATTACTTCAAGATGAGGACCAGGATGGGCACATTACTACAAGATGAGGACCAAGATGGGCCATTACTACAAGAAGAGGACCAGAATGGGCACATTACTACAAGATGAGGACCTGGTTTACGGGAGTGCTTTTCCCTCAAGTATTGTCCATGTTGTTCTTTTTTATCCAAAAAATATTGCCGTAATATATGTGGGAAAGCTTTCCCTGAACAAAACTGGCGATCGCACTTTGGATATGCCTATCGCGCATGCGCAAAACCATCTTGGAGCCCGGGATGCACTGATTGGCTGATCGACTATGACGCAAATGGACATGCGCAGTAGCATCTTTCCGGACGCTGATTTTGGCGTCTAATGTATACAATGATTATAATGAATGTGGGCGAGTCATGCTTCTTTTCAATGATCCACGTGTGGTTATTAACATATAACTAATGCACTATCACACTCACTTTTTATGTCTGTACTTACTAGTATTGTATATTTGCAATATATATATCTATTTTCACTCACTTTTTATGTCTGTACTTACTAGTATTGTATATTTGCAATATATATATCTATTTTATAACAATTATGCACTATGAATTGTATTGTAAACACATGCCACTATACTTGAAGTACAGGTTTTATATATTTTTTCACTAATTAATTATAATTGCAATATGATGTAATGTTGCTATATACACATCTCATTTGTATCTAGTCACTGCTTGATAAAGGCTGGTAACAGCCGAAATGTTGCCACACCATATGGGCTAATAAAGGCCACTTTTTTCACTATTTGGAGTGCTGCCTGATTTTGTTATTTTTACCTACTTGTAGATTGTAAGCTTGCAAGTAGGGACCTCACTTCTAATGTAACTGTTTAATTGTAAAGTGCTGAGGAATATGTTGGTGCTATATAAATAAAAATTATTATTATTACTTTACAAATCAGATATTTGTTTGGGAGGCTTACACCCACAATTTCTCTAACAGTGCTGTTCCATTTTTTTCTATTATATATAAACATATTTATATATATATATGTATATGTATATATATATATATATATATATATATATATATATATATATATATATATATATATGGCTAAGCATTCTTTTTCCACAATGGCATAATTTTTCTCACAGGACGAGAGCTTTCGGCTCATATACAGGATGGGATGCTCTTCCCCATTTATCTCCTGTGACAGCACAGCTCCTAGGCCACCTTCTGAGGCATCTGTCTGGAGCACAAACTCTTTATTAAAGTCTGGTGCGACCAGGACCGGCTGCTAACAGAGTGCCATCTTCAGCTGTTGGAACGCCATTTCAGTTTCAACCGTCCATTTCGCCATTGTTGTTTTTGTGCCTTTCAGGAGGTTCATCAGTGGTGCAACAGTCATGGCAAAATTTGGGATAAACCGCTGGTAATATCCCACGATTCCAAGAAACGCTCTCATCTGCTTCTTGGAGAGCGGTTGCGGCCAGTTCTGAATTGCCTTGATCTTATTGACCTGTGGCTTAATTTCGCCTCTCCTGATGACGTAGCCTAAGTACTTGGCCTCATCCTTCCCAATGGCACATTTTTTTTGATTTATCGTAAATCCTGCCTCCCTTAGAGCATCCAGAATCGTATGTACCTTGGGCAGCTGACTAGCCCAGTCTTGGCTAAAGACGACAATGTCATCAAGGTAGGCTGCGGTATACTTCTTATGTGTGCCGAGTATCCGATCCATGGCCCTCTGGAAAGTGGCTGGTGCCCCCTGCAGTCCGAAAGCCATTCGGGTGTACTGGAAGCACCCATCAGGTGTTGAGAAAGTCATTTTCTCCTTGGCCCTCTGGGACATGGGGATCTGCCAGTAGCCCTTCGTCAAGTCAAGGGTGGTAATATATCTCGCAGGTCCAAGTTCCTCGATGAGTTCCTCGACGAACGGCATCGGGTGTGCGTCACACCTGGAAACCTCATTCAGCCTGCGGTAGTAGTTACAAAATCTCCACTCCCCGTCGGGCTTTGGCACGAGAACGATGGGACTCGACCATCCGCTCTTCGATTCCTCTATCACACCGAGGTCCAGCATCCTCTTCACCTCGGCTGAGATTACCTCACAGCGGGCTTCAGGAATCCTATAGGGTTTGAGGTTTACCCTAACATGCGCTTCCGTCAGCACGTCATGCTCAATCACCTGCGTACGCCCCGGCAACTCCGAGAACAGGTCACGGTTCCGTTGCAACAGCTCTCTACATTGTTGCTTTTGGGCCGGCGATAGAGTCTCTGCTATAGTGACCTCCTCCACCTTGCCTTCGGGTGCGGCTCCAAGGCAAGGAGTTTCCACATGGCTTGAGCAAGTTCACATGGTATATTTGGTGTGGCTTTCTTTGGCCAGGCTGGTGGACTTTATAATTAACTTCACTGACTTTCTCCACCACCTCGTACGGACCTTGCCATTTGGCCAGGAACTTGCTCTCGACGGTAGGGATTAGCACGAAAACACGGTCCCCAGGCTGGAACTGCCTCAGCTTTGCCGATCGCTTATAGACCCTTGCCTGAGCTTCCTGCACCTGGAGGAGATGCATTTTCATGATCGGCATCACTTTCGCTATTCTTTCCTGCATCTGGGCGACATGTTCAATGATGCTCCGGTGTGGCGTAACCTCGGTTTCCCAGGTTTCTTTAGCGATGTCCAGGAGCCCTTGCGGATGTCGTCCGTACATGAGCTCAAAAGGAGAAAAAACGTTACAGGCTTGTGGAACCTCCCTTACCGAGACGAGCAGGAAGGGCAGCAGGTAGTCCCAGTCCCGTCCATCCTTCTCTATGACTTTCTTGAGCATCGCTTTCAGGGTCTTGTTAAAGCGCTCTACTAAGCCGTCTGTCTGCGGATAGTAAACAGAGGTTTGCAGCTGGGTAATCTGGAGGACCTTGCACAGCTCCTTCGTTACCTTACTCAAGAACGGGGTCCCTTGGGCCATTAGGATTTCCTTCGGCAGACCTGTCCTGGCAAATATATGGACGAGCTCCCTGGCTATGCATTTACTCGACGAGTTCCTAAGCGGCACTGCTTCTGGATACCGGGTCGCATAGTCCATGATCACCAGGATATATTGGTGGCCTCGGACTGATTTGACTAAGGGCTCTACTAGGTCCATAGAAATCCTCTCAAGGGGACCTCTATCACCGGTAGTGGAACTAATGGACTACGGAAGTGGGAAGAGGGAGCGGTTATTTGGCAGGTGGGGCAGGACCTACAATAGTTCTGAATTTCTCGGTAACACCCTCGCCAATAAAACCTTCTCAGTATCCTCTCCTAAGTCTTTTCGACCCCTAGGTGTCCCCCAAGAACATGTGAATGGGCCATATCTAGTACTCTCCATCTGTATGGCCCCGGCACTAACAGCTGTTCCACTATCTCACCACCCCTTAGTTTGGCCACCTGATATAGCAACTCCCCCTGCACTGCAAAGTGGGGGAACTTGGTGTCGGCCCCTGACTCTTGGACAACCCCATTACATACAGCAACCTGGTCAAACGCCCCCATTAAAGGTCAGCTCTAAAACTTGAGAAGTCCCAAAGCTTTCTCCGGACATATCTAACTCAGGGAAGTCGGCATCCTCAGTCACCGTCAAGGACGAACAGTGGGAACTCTTTCACCTGAGACTTCATCGGGAGTTCTTCTCCAGGGACCTGGCTTTTGCCCACGCTACTTAGTCCGGTTCCCTTCCCCCACAAGTCCCAAAACGAAGAAAAATCACGGCCCAGTATGATGGGATGCATCAGATCCTTAACCTTTGTGGGATTGGGCACCACAGTCTGTTCCCACTGTCACTGTGGCCACGGAATAGTCCTTGGCGTCCCCATGGATGCACCGAACGCCCACAGATTTGGAAGGGATCAACTGGTGGGGAAGGGTAGCTCTGATTAAAGTCACCAGAGTCCAAAAGTCCAAGCACCTTTACCCCATTAACGGACATGGCACACGCTTGCGGCCCCTCGCCGGGTCGACAGTCCACATTGCAGGCTGGCTAAGCATAACCCATTTGCCTAGGCTGCAGTCCATGGACTCGGGGGACATGTGACACCTGGCGGCTACGTGTCCAGGGTTGTGGCACCGCCAACAGGCTATATCTTTAGCAACAGTCTTTGTGGCACCTTCAGTGGGAGTGGGACGCCCCCCAATGGTGGCTCTAGACCCCTTCTGTGGTGAACAGCGCACCCTTTTGGGTATCCCACTATGGAGAAGTGACTATATACGGTTTCCAGAGGGATTTCTCAACCACCTGATACCTCTCTACCAGGCCGATGAAGTCATCTGCGTTCTGGGGATCGCCCTGGGCAACCAAGTCTGTACTGGCTTGGGAAGAGAGTGCACGAACCTATCAATCACCACCCGCTCGACCATCTGGGCTGGAGTGGAGGACTCTGGCTGCAACCACTTCTGAACGAGATGCAGTAGGTCAAACATCTGCGAGCGAGGGGGTTTGTCGCTGGCATACGCCCAGTGGTGGACTTGTTGGGCTCTCACCGCCATATTCACTCCCAGGCATGCTAAGATCTCTGTCTTTAGCTTGGTGTATTCCTTGGCATCCTGCAGTGCCAAGTCATAATATGCCTTTTGGTGTTCACCAGACAAATATGGTGCCAGAACTTCTGCCCACTGTTCTGGTGGAAGTCTATTCCAATCAGTCACCCTCTCAAAGACAGTCAGAAATGCTTCTACATCATACCCGGGGGTCATCTTCTGCATGGCCTGTCTTACCACCTTCCTGACGTGGGAGTCATCAGTCGCTCCTGGGGGTGGGGCGGTTGCCCTTCCCGGATGGCGTCCGCCAGAAGCTGTATCTGCTGTTGCTGCTCCTGCGCCTTTTGCTGCAACTGGATCTGTTGAAGCAACAGTTTGGTCGTCTCCTGGTGCCGCTGCTGGCTTTGCAAGCGCTGCTGGTGCATCTGTTGTTGGCTCTGCACAAGGTGCTTAATGAGCACCTCCATGCTGCCGGACTTCTCTGGCTGGCTGGGGCCTTCACCCAGGACATCCACCCATCTCTGTGGCAGGTAGACACGGGTTCTTGGAATCTTGCCCGTATTCTCCGCCAACTGTGGTAAAGTGACTTGCTCGGCTCTCCGGAGGCAGACATAGGACACACGGGTTGGGTAAACTTCCTGCAGGCTTTTTGTGCGGCATAAACTTCAGCAGCGTCCCATAAAAATAAACAGTCCCTCTCGGGGTTAACGGGAAAACAAAAGATGAAATATAACACAGTCCTCTAGCCAGCAAGGCCTTTGCCGGATGCAGATAGTCCTGTGAAGTTTCAGCAACATCAGTCCTGCGGTGTTGCTCTCTGGAGTCAGCCACACACAGCCTGGAGACTTCAATCTCCAGACCAGACACTCCACCGAGGAAAACAAACTGATTGAACATTTAAACCCCGTTCAGTCACACCCTGAGGTGGAGGTATGGGGAATGACTTCCCTCCCATCTCTACATCATTCCCATAAAACCACACCCTTTAAAAGAGTTAACCTCCAGCATATTACATGCTGGCAAAAATTCAGTAGGTCTTAGTTCACACAGGAGAGCATCCTGAATGACACATACCTCCCCTTGCATATAATACCAGTGACTCTGTCACAATATATATATGTATATATGTATATATATATATATATATATATATATATATATATATATATATATATACAGGGTTGTCCAAAAGTAGGTGGACAGAAAGTGTAATAAGGTTATAAAGGGGGAGATTTATCAAACAAGGTGTAAAGTGAAACTGGCTCAGTTGCCCTTTGCAACCAATCAGATTCCACTTTTCATTCCTCACAGACTCTTTGGAAAATGAAAGGTGGAATCTGATTGGTTCCTAAGGGCAACTGAGCCAGTTTCACAGATCTAGTTTTCACAGATAGATCTCCCCCAAATCTGTTTTCTTTTCAGATAATTCAGATAACACATAATGGCAAATAATTTAAATACAAATCAAAGAAAATGGATTTTAACAGAGTATTGGAAATCTCAAAATGCTGGAACCGTTAGAGCAAATTGGGTTGAAACATTTGGTACTCAAGCCCCAAAGAGACAAACCATTTACCGCATTCGTGACAAATTCAATGCCACTGGCTCAATCCTTAATGCTCCAAAAACTGGTCGACCCAAAACAGTCTGTACAGAAGATAATAAACAACTTGTTGCTGAAACATTTGTTCAGAGTCCAAAAAAGTCACCAGAAGAGCCTCTCTGGAATTGGGAATTTCACGAGCTTCTATCATGCGAATCCTGAAATCTATTGGGTGGAAAGCTTATCGTCCACGTCTAATTCATGGTTTATTGGAGGATGATCCAGACAGGCGGCTGCAATTTAGTGAGATTATGCTTAACGAAATTGAAGAAAATCCAGTAATTTTAGATAACATTATGTGGAGTGATGAAGCTTCTTTCCCATTCTCCGGCCATATTAACAGACATAATTGTATTTACTGGTATAATGAGAACATGCATTTAACATTAGAGCAACAACTAAATGAGCCTGGTGTCAATGTTTGGGGTGGTATTTCAAGTTTTGGTGTTTTAGGACCAATATTTTTTGATGGAACAGTGGCAGGAGATAAGTATCTCGAAATTCTAATGAATCAAGTTGTCCCCAGTTACAGCAACAGCCTAATTCAAATGACCTTTGTTTCCAACAAGATGGGGCCCCTCTACATTATTCTTGAGTAGTCCACGAGTATCTTGATGAAACATTTCCTAATAAATGGATTGGCCGAAGAGGCCCACTTGATTGGCCTGCACGTTCACAAGACTTGACCCCAATGGATTTTTTCTTTTGGGGAGTACTCAAGGACAAAGTTTACAGTCGAAAACCAAAAAGTGTCAGTGATTTGAAAAATTACATAAGAGATGCATTTCAAGAAATTAATACCCAAAGAGACTTGTGCAAAAAAGTTTGTCGAAGCGTAAGAGGCGACTTCAAAGCTGTGCAAATTGTAATGGAAAACAGTTTGAGCACCTGCGTTGATAAAATTGAAGGGCTTTTGTACTATTGTTCAGAATAAAATGTAATTGTCAATGTTATGCTTGTGTTAGTAAATATAATTTTATATATAAATCAAAATAAATGTTATTATTTTCTGGCCATCTACTTTTGGACCACCCTGTATATATATATATATATATATATATATATATATATATTTTTTTTTTTAAATACTCAATGTATAAACTTGTCTTGAAAGCAGCAATTGGAGATTGCTCCAATCACTGCTGTCAATACAAGAAGAGGACCAGAATGGGCACATTACTACAAGATGAGGACCAGGATGGGCACATTACTACAAGATGAGGACCAAGATGGGCACATTACTACAAGATGAGGACCAGGATGGGGAGAATTACTACAAGATGACCAGGATGAGCCATTACTACAAGATGAGGACCAGGATGGGCCATTACTACAAGATGAGGACCAGCATGGGCATATTACTACAAGATAAGGACCAAGATGGGCCATTACTACAAGATGGGGACCAAGATGGGCACATTACTACAAGATGAGGACCAGGATTGGGAGAATTACTACAAGTTGACCAGGATGAGATGAGCCATTACTACAAGATGAGGACCAGGATGGGCCATTACTACAAGATGAGGACCAGCATGGGCATATTACTACAAGATGGGGACCAGGGTGGGCACATTACTACAAGATGAGGACCAGGATAGGCACATTAGTACAAGATGAGGACCAGGATGGGCCATTACTACAAAATGAGGACCAGGATAGACACATTACTACAAGATGAGGACCAAGATGGGGGACATTACTACAAAATGAGGATCAGGATGGGCACATTGCTACAAGATGAGGACCAGGATGGGCACATTACTACAAGATGGGGATCAGGATGGGGACATTACTACAAGATGCGGACAAGGATGGGGACATTACTACAAGATAGGGACCGAAACGGGCACATTACTACAAGATGAGGACCAAGATGGGCATATTACTACAAGATGGGGACCAGAATGGGCACATTACTACAAGATGAGGAACAGGATGGGTACATTACTACAAGATGAGGACCAGGATGGGCCATTACTACAAGAAGAGGACCAGAATGGGCACATTACTATAAGATGGGGACCAGAATGGACACATTACTACAAGATGAGGACCAGGATGGGCACATTACTACAAGATGAGGACCAGGATGGGCACATTACTACAAGAAGAGGTCCAGAATGGGCACATTACTACAAGATAGGGACCAGAATGGGCACATTACTACAAGATGGGGACCAGAATGGGCACATTACTACAAGATGGGGACCAGAATGGGCACATTACTACAAGATTAGGACCAGGATGGGCCATTACTACAAGTTAGGGACGAGGATGGGTACATTACTACAAGTTAGGGACGAGGATGGGTACATTACTATAAGAAATTGGTCAGAATTACTATATGGTGCTAATTGTAAGAAAAAAAAAATCACTGTATGTGGCCAAATAGGGGGCAGAAAAAGTAAATAAAAATTGTAAAAACTGTAAACTTGTAAAAACTATAAAACTGTACCATAGCCGATAAAATGAATGCCATTTAAAAGAATAAAATAGAAAAAGCCAACAATGGTCAAAAAATAATCAAAAGGTGTATAGAAAAAACAATATGGTATCATTAAAAATGTCATATCATCCTGCAAAGAATGCGGCCCTTCAAATTCACATTTTTTCTATGTGCGGCCCATATACTTAGCCGAGTTTGAGACCCCTGTAATAGTCCCTTTGAAACACTCATGTTCATTGTGATTTACGGGAGTGCTTTTCCCTCAAGTATTGTCCATGTTGTTCTTTTTTATCCAAAAAATATTGCCGTAATATATGTGGGAAAGCTTTCCCTGAACAAAACTGGCGATCGCACTTTGGATATGCCTATCGCGCATGCGCAAAACCATCTTGGAGCCCGGGATGCACTGATTGGCTGATCGACTATGACGCAAATGGACATGCGCAGTAGCATCTTTCCGGACGCTGATTTTGGCGTCTAATGTATACAATGATTATAATGAATGTGGGCGAGTCATGCTTCTTTTCAATGATCCACGTGTGGTTATTAACATATAACTAATGCACTATCACACTCACTTTTTATGTCTGTACTTACTAGTATTGTATATTTGCAATATATATATCTATTTTCACTCACTTTTTATGTCTGTACTTACTAGTATTGTATATTTGCAATATATATATCTATTTTATAACAATTATGCACTATGAATTGTATTGTAAACACATGCCACTATACTTGAAGTACAGGTTTTATATATTTTTTCACTAATTAATTATAATTGCAATATGATGTAATGTTGCTATATACACATCTCATTTGTATCTAGTCACTGCTTGATAAAGGCTGGTAACAGCCGAAATGTTGCCACACCATATGGGCTAATAAAGGCCACTTTTTTCACTATTTGGAGTGCTGCCTGATTTTGTTATTTTTACCTACTTGTAGATTGTAAGCTTGCAAGTAGGGACCTCACTTCTAATGTAACTGTTTAATTGTAAAGTGCTGAGGAATATGTTGGTGCTATATAAATAAAAATTATTATTATTACTTTACAAATCAGATATTTGTTTGGGAGGCTTACACCCACAATTTCTCTAACAGTGCTGTTCCATTTTTTTCTATTATATATAAACATATTTATATATATATATGTATATGTATATATATATATATATATATATATATATATATATATATATATATATATATATGGCTAAGCATTCTTTTTCCACAATGGCATAATTTTTCTCACAGGACGAGAGCTTTCGGCTCATATACAGGATGGGATGCTCTTCCCCATTTATCTCCTGTGACAGCACAGCTCCTAGGCCACCTTCTGAGGCATCTGTCTGGAGCACAAACTCTTTATTAAAGTCTGGTGCGACCAGGACCGGCTGCTAACAGAGTGCCATCTTCAGCTGTTGGAACGCCATCTCAGTTTCAACCGTCCATTTCGCCATTGTTGTTTTTGTGCCTTTCAGGAGGTTCATCAGTGGTGCAACAGTCATGGCAAAATTTGGGATAAACCGCTGGTAATATCCCACGATTCCAAGAAACGCTCTCATCTGCTTCTTGGAGAGCGGTTGCGGCCAGTTCTGAATTGCCTTGATCTTATTGACCTGTGGCTTAATTTCGCCTCTCCTGATGACGTAGCCTAAGTACTTGGCCTCATCCTTCCCAATGGCACATTTTTTTTGATTTATCGTAAATCCTGCCTCCCTTAGAGCATCCAGAATCGTATGTACCTTGGGCAGCTGACTAGCCCAGTCTTGGCTAAAGACGACAATGTCATCAAGGTAGGCTGCGGTATACTTCTTATGTGTGCCGAGTATCCGATCCATGGCCCTCTGGAAAGTGGCTGGTGCCCCCTGCAGTCCGAAAGCCATTCGGGTGTACTGGAAGCACCCATCAGGTGTTGAGAAAGTCATTTTCTCCTTGGCCCTCTGGGACATGGGGATCTGCCAGTAGCCCTTCGTCAAGTCAAGGGTGGTAATATATCTCGCAGGTCCAAGTTCCTCGATGAGTTCCTCGACGAACGGCATCGGGTGTGCGTCACACCTGGAAACCTCATTCAGCCTGCGGTAGTAGTTACAAAATCTCCACTCCCCGTCGGGCTTTGGCACGAGAACGATGGGACTCGACCATCCGCTCTTCGATTCCTCTATCACACCGAGGTCCAGCATCCTCTTCACCTCGGCTGAGATTACCTCACAGCGGGCTTCAGGAATCCTATAGGGTTTGAGGTTTACCCTAACATGCGCTTCCGTCAGCACGTCATGCTCAATCACCTGCGTACGCCCCGGCAACTCCGAGAACAGGTCACGGTTCCGTTGCAACAGCTCTCTACATTGTTGCTTTTGGGCCGGCGATAGAGTCTCTGCTATAGTGACCTCCTCCACCTTGCCTTCGGGTGCGGCTCCAAGGCAAGGAGTTTCCACATGGCTTGAGCAAGTTCACATGGTATATTTGGTGTGGCTTTCTTTGGCCAGGCTGGTGGACTTTATAATTAACTTCACTGACTTTCTCCACCACCTCGTACGGACCTTGCCATTTGGCCAGGAACTTGCTCTCGACGGTAGGGATTAGCACGAAAACAAGGTCCCCAGGCTGGAACTGCCTCAGCTTTGCCGATCGCTTATAGACCCTTGCCTGAGCTTCCTGCACCTGGAGGAGATGCATTTTCATGATCGGCATCACTTTCGCTATTCTTTCCTGCATCTGGGCGACATGTTCAATGATGCTCCGGTGTGGCGTAACCTCGGTTTCCCAGGTTTCTTTAGCGATGTCCAGGAGCCCTTGCGGATGTCGTCCGTACATGAGCTCAAAAGGAGAAAAAACGTTACAGGCTTGTGGAACCTCCCTTACCGAGACGAGCAGGAAGGGCAGCAGGTAGTCCCAGTCCCGTCCATCCTTCTCTATGACTTTCTTGAGCATCGCTTTCAGGGTCTTGTTAAAGCGCTCTACTAAGCCGTCTGTCTGCGGATAGTAAACAGAGGTTTGCAGCTGGGTAATCTGGAGGACCTTGCACAGCTCCTTCGTTACCTTACTCAAGAACGGGGTCCCTTGGGCCATTAGGATTTCCTTCGGCAGACCTGTCCTGGCAAATATATGGACGAGCTCCCTGGCTATGCATTTACTCGACGAGTTCCTAAGCGGCACTGCTTCTGGATACCGGGTCGCATAGTCCATGATCACCAGGATATATTGGTGGCCTCGGACTGATTTGACTAAGGGCTCTACTAGGTCCATAGAAATCCTCTCAAGGGGACCTCTATCACCGGTAGTGGAACTAATGGACTACGGAAGTGGGAAGAGGGAGCGGTTATTTGGCAGGTGGGGCAGGACCTACAATAGTTCTGAATTTCTCGGTAACACCCTCGCCAATAAAACCTTCTCAGTATCCTCTCCTAAGTCTTTTCGACCCCTAGGTGTCCCCCAAGAACATGTGAATGGGCCATATCTAGTACTCTCCATCTGTATGGCCCCGGCACTAACAGCTGTTCCACTATCTCACCACCCCTTAGTTTGGCCACCTGATATAGCAACTCCCCCTGCACTGCAAAGTGGGGGAACTTGGTGTCGGCCCCTGACTCTTGGACAACCCCATTACATACAGCAACCTGGTCAAACGCCCCCATTAAAGGTCAGCTCTAAAACTTGAGAAGTCCCAAAGTTTTCTCCGGACATATCTAACTCAGGGAAGTCGGCATCCTCAGTCACCGTCAAGGACGAACAGTGGGAACTCTTTCACCTGAGACTTCATCGGGAGTTCTTCTCCAGGGACCTGGCTTTTGCCCACGCTACTTAGTCCGGTTCCCTTCCCCCACAAGTCCCAAAACGAAGAAAAATCACGGCCCAGTATGATGGGATGCATCAGGTCCTTAACCTTTGTGGGATTGGGCACCACAGTCTGTTCCCACTGTCACTGTGGCCACGGAATAGTCCTTGGCGTCCCCATGGATGCACCGAACGCCCACAGATTTGGAAGGGATCAACTGGTGGGGAAGGGTAGCTCTGATTAAAGTCACCAGAGTCCAAAAGTCCAAGCACCTTTACCCCATTAACGGACATGGCACACGCTTGCGGCCCCTCGCCGGGTCGACAGTCCACATTGCAGGCTGGCTAAGCATAACCCATTTGCCTAGGCTGCAGTCCATGGACTCGGGGGACATGTGACACCTGGCGGCTACGTGTCCAGGGTTGTGGCACCGCCAACAGGCTATATCTTTAGCAACAGTCTTTGTGGCACCTTCAGTGGGAGTGGGACGCCCCCCAATGGTGGCTCTAGACCCCTTCTGTGGTGAACAGCGCACCCTTTTGGGTATCCCACTATGGAGAAGTGACTATATACGGTTTCCAGAGGGATTTCTCAACCACCTGATACCTCTCTACCAGGCCGATGAAGTCATCTGCGTTCTGGGGATCGCCCTGGGCAACCAAGTCTGTACTGGCTTGGGAAGAGAGTGCACGAACCTATCAATCACCACCCGCTCGACCATCTGGGCTGGAGTGGAGGACTCTGGCTGCAACCACTTCTGAACGAGATGCAGTAGGTCAAACATCTGCGAGCGAGGGGGTTTGTCGCTGGCATACGCCCAGTGGTGGACTTGTTGGGCTCTCACCGCCATATTCACTCCCAGGCATGCTAAGATCTCTGTCTTTAGCTTGGTGTATTCCTTGGCATCCTGCAGTGCCAAGTCATAATATGCCTTTTGGTGTTCACCAGACAAATATGGTGCCAGAACTTCTGCCCACTGTTCTGGTGGAAGTCTATTCCAATCAGTCACCCTCTCAAAGACAGTCAGAAATGCTTCTACATCATACCCGGGGGTCATCTTCTGCATGGCCTGTCTTACCACCTTCCTGACGTGGGAGTCATCAGTCGCTCCTGGGGGTGGGGCGGTTGCCCTTCCCGGATGGCGTCCGCCAGAAGCTGTATCTGCTGTTGCTGCTCCTGCGCCTTTTGCTGCAACTGGATCTGTTGAAGCAACAGTTTGGTCGTCTCCTGGTGCCGCTGCTGGCTTTGCAAGCGCTGCTGGTGCATCTGTTGTTGGCTCTGCACAAGGTGCTTAATGAGCACCTCCATGCTGCCGGACTTCTCTGGCTGGCTGGGGCCTTCACCCAGGACATCCACCCATCTCTGTGGCAGGTAGACACGGGTTCTTGGAATCTTGCCCGTATTCTCCGCCAACTGTGGTAAAGTGACTTGCTCGGCTCTCCGGAGGCAGACATAGGACACACGGGTTGGGTAAACTTCCTGCAGGCTTTTTGTGCGGCATAAACTTCAGCAGCGTCCCATAAAAATAAACAGTCCCTCTCGGGGTTAACGGGAAAACAAAAGATGAAATATAACACAGTCCTCTAGCCAGCAAGGCCTTTGCCGGATGCAGATAGTCCTGTGAAGTTTCAGCAACATCAGTCCTGCGGTGTTGCTCTCTGGAGTCAGCCACACACAGCCTGGAGACTTCAATCTCCAGACCAGACACTCCACCGAGGAAAACAAACTGACTGAACATTTAAACCCCGTTCAGTCACACCCTGAGGTGGAGGTATGGGGAATGACTTCCCTCCCATCTCTACATCATTCCCATAAAACCACACCCTTTAAAAGAGTTAACCTCCAGCATATTACATGCTGGCAAAAATTCAGTAGGTCTTAGTTCACACAGGAGAGCATCCTGAATGACACATACCTCCCCTTGCATATAATACCAGTGACTCTGTCACAATATATATATGTATATATGTATATATATATATATATATATATATATATATATATATATATATATATATATACAGGGTTGTCCAAAAGTAGGTGGACAGAAAGTGTAATAAGGTTATAAAGGGGGAGATTTATCAAACAAGGTGTAAAGTGAAACTGGCTCAGTTGCCCTTTGCAACCAATCAGATTCCACTTTTCATTCCTCACAGACTCTTTGGAAAATGAAAGGTGGAATCTGATTGGTTCCTAAGGGCAACTGAGCCAGTTTCACAGATCTAGTTTTCACAGATAGATCTCCCCCAAATCTGTTTTCTTTTCAGATAATTCAGATAACACATAATGGCAAATAATTTAAATACAAATCAAAGAAAATGGATTTTAACAGAGTATTGGAAATCTCAAAATGCTGGAACCGTTAGAGCAAATTGGGTTGAAACATTTGGTACTCAAGCCCCAAAGAGACAAACCATTTACCGCATTCGTGACAAATTCAATGCCACTGGCTCAATCCTTAATGCTCCAAAAACTGGTCGACCCAAAACAGTCTGTACAGAAGATAATAAACAACTTGTTGCTGAAACATTTGTTCAGAGTCCAAAAAAGTCACCAGAAGAGCCTCTCTGGAATTGGGAATTTCACGAGCTTCTATCATGCGAATCCTGAAATCTATTGGGTGGAAAGCTTATCGTCCACGTCTAATTCATGGTTTATTGGAGGATGATCCAGACAGGCGGCTGCAATTTAGTGAGATTATGCTTAACGAAATTGAAGAAAATCCAGTAATTTTAGATAACATTATGTGGAGTGATGAAGCTTCTTTCCCATTCTCCGGCCATATTAACAGACATAATTGTATTTACTGGTATAATGAGAACATGCATTTAACATTAGAGCAACAACTAAATGAGCCTGGTGTCAATGTTTGGGGTGGTATTTCAAGTTTTGGTGTTTTAGGACCAATATTTTTTGATGGAACAGTGGCAGGAGATAAGTATCTCGAAATTCTAATGAATCAAGTTGTCCCCAGTTACAGCAACAGCCTAATTCAAATGACCTTTGTTTCCAACAAGATGGGGCCCCTCTACATTATTCTTGAGTAGTCCGCAAGTATCTTGATGAAACATTTCCTAATAAATGGATTGGCCGAAGAGGCCCACTTGATTGGCCTGCACGTTCACAAGACTTGACCCCAATGGATTTTTTCTTTTGGGGAGTACTCAAGGACAAAGTTTACAGTCGAAAACCAAAAAGTGTCAGTGATTTGAAAAATTACATAAGAGATGCATTTCAAGAAATTAATACCCAAAGAGACTTGTGCAAAAAAGTTTGTCGAAGCGTAAGAGGCGACTTCAAAGCTGTGCAAATTGTAATGGAAAACAGTTTGAGCACCTGCGTTGATAAAATTGAAGGGCTTTTGTACTATTGTTCAGAATAAAATGTAATTGTCAATGTTATGCTTGTGTTAGTAAATATAATTTTATATATAAATCAAAATAAATGTTATTATTTTCTGGCCATCTACTTTTGGACCACCCTGTATATATATATATATATATATATATATATATATATATATATATATATATATATATATATATATATATATATATATATATATATATATATTTTTTAAATACTCAATGTATAAACTTGTCTTGAAAGCAGCAATTGGAGATTGCTCCAATCACTGCTGTTTAACTATTTAGATGCTGCTATCAATCTCTGACAGGTTTAAACTGTTATTTTTGTGTATGGGGTTAAGAATAGTGATGAGCGTCCATGCTTGTTACTCGAGATTTACAAGCATGCTCGGGTATTTTCCGAGTATTTACAGCGTGTTCGGTGTTATGTTTCTTATGCATTCCTCACATGTAATAAAGCTGTCAAACAGTCGCAAATCATGCACACGGGAGCGATTCAAACATAACACTGAGCACGATGTAAATACTCGGCGAGCACCCGAGCATGCTCGCCAAAAGGGTTAACAGGGTTAACAGAATATACTCGCTCATCACTAGTTAAGAACTAACAGGCTAGTCGTTGCCAACCATCTTTCTGTTCTGCACAGGGACGATCTCTGGCAACTGAGCAGGAGATTCTCCGGCTTTATTTCACTTCTCGTCAACAGAGCAGCACCTTGTCTTCCACTCTGTTTTGTTGATGGTGAGGCACTGCAGACATCATGCTGATTGACAGCCGGTTCCTGCAGTTAGATATTGGGAAACTGGCTGTTAGTCAGTATGACATCGGCAGTGACGCCTAGTCGACAGAGCAGAACGGAAGATGTGACATCACCGGAAGCTGCAGAATCGCCAGCAAGAGCGGTCGGTGTCGCCTCTGAGCCAGCAGAACAGTCAGGTAGTTAAAGGGGTTGTCCACTACTTATTATTCCCCCCACAATGTATCCCCCAGGGGTCCATAAGTGTCTTTGTAATTACCTTCTGTTGCAGTTACTGCCTGTGAGCAGCGCTATCAGTGGCCGCTCACAGGCATCACGTGCCCCCCGGCTGCAGCCGGCTCTGACATCCGCTGATGTCACGTCATGATTCCGGATGCAGCCAGGAGTCTCTGTGTTCTGCGTTCCACCCCGCCCACAGCCCTGCATCCACCGCGAGGACCGCGTCACTGATGTCACGCCTCACTTGACGTGACGTCAGCGGGGGGTCACGTGATGCCCGTGAGCGGCCACCGATAGCGCCGCTCACAGGCAGAAACTGCAACAGAAGGTAATTACAAAGACACTTATGGGCCCTGGGGGATACATTGAGGGTATAATAAAAAGTTGTGGCCAACTTCTTTAATAATAAAAAAAAATTACTAGAAGTCCAAGATTACCCCTTTAAATTCATGCAATCGGTCTACTGAAGACGTTCGTCACTGCCATCGTTGTACTGACATGAAGCTCAGCCTATGGTTGGGCTTCATAGCAGAATGTTGATTTTCTTTCATAGTGCAATACTTTAATATTGCATCAAAAAGTACGAGCGATCAAATGATCGCAGTTTCAAGTCCATAAAAAAAATAACGTGAAAATAAATATTTTTAAAAACTGTAAAAAAAGAAAAATCCCACCAATGGCAACATCTGCAAGATCTTTGTATGTTCTCTCTGTGGTTGCGTAGGGTTCCTCTGGATTCTCCGGTTTCCTCCCACACTCCAGAGACATAATGATAGGGAACTAAGATTGTGAGCCCCAATGGGGACAATGATGCTGATTATTGTAAAGCTTTTTGCAAATTAATTGCGCTATGTAAGTACAAATAATTGTATTAAATTAATAAAAATATAACAAGTCAATTAACCCCCCTTCCCAATTGAAAAATTAAGAAAAAAGTAGCACATTTTGGTGTTGTTGCTTCATTAGAAGTCTGATCTATCAAATATAAAATTAGTTTTATAAAATAAATAAGAAACCAAGATTTGTCATTTTTCATTCTTTCCTTCAAAAATGCAATAAAAAGCAATCAAAACCCAGTATGTGCTTCAAAATGGTCCGAAGAAAAGTCATGGCCATAACGTCCTGGCCTGGAGGACTGTACTGGCAGCTCAATTTTACCACACAGTGAACACTGTAAAAACAGAACCCAAAATACGATGGCGGAATTCTATTTTATTTACATTTTCACCGCACTTGGGATTGTTTTTTCTAGTACATTGTAAGATAAAATGAATGGTGTCATTCAAAACGGCAATTCATCCCACAAAATAGAAGCCGTCACACGGCTGTGTAGATGGAGAAATGCAAAAGTTATGGCTCTTGGAATAAAGGGAGAAAAAAATGAAGGTGAAAAACTCTTAAAATGTCTGTTCCAAAAGGCGTATTCTGGTTACATAAAATCCCTGTCCCCCACCCCCATGCAGTTTAGAAAAAACAGTCTGCAGTGCTGACATCATGTGGACAGCGCTGCAGTCAATCAGTCAGTTCAGCTGCTCTGAGCAACTTGTGAAGTCTACTATGGCAATGCAGCTGAGCTGAGATTGACTGCAGCGCTGTCCACATGATGTCAGCACTGCAGACAATACTGAGAGCAGCAGAGGAAACAGCACTGAACCTGGGGAGTAAAGTGGTTTTGTTTATTTTTTACAAAAATTGCAGCCCTTTAAGGGTGTGTTCACACTGAGTTTTTGGTACAGAAACGCTCCAAAAAAGAGGAATTTTGAATGTGATGTAAGAGTTTCTGCTCCAAAAAAACAACAAAGCACCAAATGTGATCTCCCCCTGAGGGGCTAATGGACGGATCCGCGTGTCTGGATCTGACACCAGGGCGCACACTGCTCGCTGCCGCTGACCCAGAAGCACGTGCTCCCCGCTTCCCAGAACGTCACTCCACATCGACTATGGGCAGAGTTGCCCTCATCCATGATGGCGGCCCAGGGTTTCCGCTTCCGTCCCTTTACACGCGTTCGCTTCCTGCCTCTTCCACTCTGTCCGGACCGGGACAGGACGGGCCGCAGACATGGCGCTGTATAACTTCAAGAAGATCACTGTGGTGCCGACCGCCAAGGTACGTCAGCTGAGACCGAGAGGTCGGCGGTGTGTACAGCCGGCTCCATGTGAGGGGACTGCTGCCCGACTGGTGGAAGGTGCCCCGCAGGAGAGACACGTGGAGGGGAGGCCGCATGGTGCTCTGTCCTGGCCGTGCAGGATGTGTGGTCTGGTTCATAGTGTGCTGGGAATCAGGATGTACCATGTGACATGGGGGGAACCGCTCCGATAATGCTGTCAGCACGGGGATAGGCACAGCAGCTCTGCTCCTGTACACCCCCGGGGGAGCCCACCTGTGCCCTTACCCCACAGTGCACACACTGCTGCCCTCCCTGCCAGCTTCACCCTCATGGTGGTGGCAGCAGACATGTCCCTTTTCTCCCCTTTGGTGATGCCAATCAGTGCACCCCCTGTTGCTGGCTTGTCTCCCCCCAAATCTCCTCTGTAGCAGCCAGTTGCATGATGCCCCTCTATATAAACCTTCAGTCATCTCCTGCTGCCACCACCGACATGGTGTCTGGTCCTGGCACTCCGGGGATGAATATCATTGTCTTCCTCTGGCCGCTCATCAAAGCTCTTACAAAAAGCTTTGAAAAGTCTATAAACTCTGGTGCGCCTGCACTATAGTATATAACCCCTTCTGCCGCTCTCGCACCATTATCTCCCAGCTCCATATTCCTAAGGAGCGGCGGCATTCACCCCGCCACACAGCTCACCCCAGCGGGGCCTGTACGGTTTGTGACGAGGCTCAGACGACCCCCTATTCAGTACTAGTGCTCCTCAGGACCCTCACACTCTGCCCCCTCACCGCGAGGACCGCCCGTCTTAATGAATCAGGACTGAAGTGCTGAGAAAGGGGGCGTTGGAAACCGTTTTGGCGAGACGCGCCACATTTCTGACTGCATTTGTACAAATAGCAAAAAGTTCACACGTTCCGCACCGGCCATCTTTGTTTTGGAGCAAAACAACTTGTCACAACCATTTTTAATACGAATAGAAAGTCACAATTTGTACAAAATTCCCCATTAACGTGTGACATTTGTCACCTCGGACTTCTGAAGTGTCCAACGAAGAGTC
The DNA here is from genome assembly GCF_046119375.1 of Phyllobates terribilis. Lineage (NCBI taxonomy): Eukaryota > Metazoa > Chordata > Amphibia > Anura > Dendrobatidae > Phyllobates > Phyllobates terribilis. The sequence continues at coordinate 106,922,580 of NW_027362764.1, read as the reverse complement.
CCAACTTGTGCCCAATGCAGTGACTGTGTAACGTCAGGGCCGTGTTATTATCTTACTTACACAGGTACGTTGGTGTGATTTGTGCCACGTTGGAGCAGGGACCGCTAAGGATTCGGCGCTTATTCCGCCATATTTGATAAATGAGGGCTTTATCTGGTGATTGTATCCTGGTCGCCATGGTAATATGACAGGAAATCTGCCATGAGCGGCCATTTTTACATGATTTTTTTTGTTTGCGTCTGTCTGAGGTGTGTGTATGATGTGAGCCGGGAGTTAATGTCATACGATTAACCCTTTGTGCCCGTGTCTTGCAGGACTTCATAGACCTCACGTTGTCCAAGACCCAAAGAAAGACGCCGACGGTCGTCCACAAACATTATCAGATCAACCGGATCCGGCATTTTTATATGAGAAAAGTGAAGTTCACCCAGCAAAATTACCACGACCGCCTCTCCCAGATTCTCACAGACTTCCCAAAATTGGATGTAAGTCAATGTTTTTGGTGTTTTCCATCTGTTGGTATGTGAGCGAGCATCTAGGGTCCTTCTCTAGGGTCCTTCTCTATGATTGGATGGGGGGGTCATGTGATCAAGTTTTTCGCGCACCATCTCCGGCTGATGTGTGCAGGGTATGATATGATTGTTAGCGCCTTAGAAGTTTCCACATACATTTTCTATGGTATTTCCACAAATCATGACCCTTTTTATGATGGCTGTCGTGGCGCATCTATTAGCCAGAGCGGCTGAAAAAGACGTCTTTTATTCTAAAGGTCCTAAGTGGTTGGGAAATAAGTGTCTGATAACTGGCATTTCCTCCTGCGGGACCCCCAGGGATTGAAAGAGCTGTGGTCCCATTCCCCCTGTTTTAGCCCTTTTTCTACATAGGAAGTACATTTATGTTCTAGAAATTAAAATAAATTAAATATATTAGGCATTAATGCATTCATATAAGTCCAATTTCTGAAAATATAAAATGTTTTAACCCATATGATAAATGCTGTAAGGAGATAATAAAACAAAATATCTTTATTGGCGTTTTTCGATCATTTTGCTTCCTCCCTCCTCCTACCACAGATCTTCTTTTTTTTTTTTTTTGTTCCTCCAAATCACTAAAATAATAAACTTAAGTTCGATATAACCATAATCTTTCTGACCAGAAGAATCCTGTTGCCAGCTTATTTTCACCATTCAATGAACATTGTGAAAACCAAACCCAAAAAAGAACTGATAGAATTGCATTTTGTTTTTTTAGCACCACAAATTTCATTTTTTTTCCAGTACTTAAAAAAAATTAATTTTGCCATTCAAAGCAACAACTTGATCCACAAGAAACAAGCCCTCATAGTGGTGTTAGAGTATAAACATTATGACTCTTGGAAGTAAATCTGAAGCGCCCAAATCAAAATTGACCTTTTTGGGAAGGGGTTAATGGAATGGTGGACGGCCATGCTTGGCACGCTGAACCTATTAAAATCAATGGGGCTCAGGAGATAACTCTTCTAATGTCCCCTGTGTTGGGGCTGCAGAAGAGGTGAACACTTGATTAGTTTATTCCCCCCCATAATTTGTAGTTATTTGCTGAGGGTCCCCATAATGGGAGGTCATCTAATCACCGGGACTTTAACTAAAGGGATGCTCCTAAGCTGAGAAAGTCGATGAAGCCAGATCTGGGGGTCTGCATGGATATCTTTAAATAAGCTGCTTATTATTATGCCCCCATCTTCCATACACAGGCATGCTCGGTTCTGTTGAGCGTACACGTGTTCTCGTTAGGAAGGAGACTATAGGCAGCAACCAGATTGCTGCAGCATGTGAGGACACCCCTCTGTTGTTCCTGAAGGGAATTAGGAGGGTGGTGCTTGCCGATGTCCTGAATGCATTGCTGTCTCTTTCTCCCTAGGACGTACATCCGTTCTATGCAGATTTAATGAACGTCCTTTACGACAAAGACCACTACAAGCTGGCACTGGGGCAGATAAACATCGCCAAGAACCTAGTGGACAAGTAAGGCTTCTCACTCACGTGGACACTTCCATCCTGTGTTGTATTCCTTGAGCTCTTGTGACTTTCTTCTGTTGTGTCTTAGTGTGGCCAAGGATTACGTGAGGCTGATGAAATATGGAGACTCCTTGTACCGCTGTAAACAGCTGAAGCGGGCGGCCCTGGGGCGCATGTGCACAATCATCAAGAGGCAGAAGCAGAGCTTGGAATACCTGGAGCAAGGTAACTCCACCATGAAGATCTTTCTGGAGACACCAGATGATTATTCCAATGTTTCAGTCTCTTCCGTACATTTGGACTCGTCAACTTTTTTTTTTACTCTCTTCGCAGTGCGTCAACATCTCTCCCGTTTGCCAAGCATTGACCCCAACACTCGTACCCTGCTTCTCTGCGGCTACCCAAATGTCGGGAAATCCAGCTTCATCAATAAGGTTGTAATAATCTCTCATAATTTTTTTTTTTAAATTTAGGGATTATTTGATTATGAAGCTGGTAAAAATGCTTATGTGCTAAGTAGTGATTTTCCTGCCTGTTTTGCTCTTACATAATGCAAAGCTATATAGAGCCTCATTGAGGTCCATTATTCTACAAGACAATGCGACTGTCATATAGCATGCCACAGTTAGAGATTTTACAGCATTTCTTGTATTTCACATGCGGGCCAAGTGTACTGTAAAAATATTAAGTAGCAGATACTTGCCCATGTCTCCATAATCCTACAGACCGGGTTCCCCCCAATCCACAGGTCTCCTCTCCTACTCTTCCAGCAATGTCAGTGTAGATAATCTGTGGTTTCAACATCATCTACACCAGAAGAGTAGGAGAGGAGGTCCGGATCGATTGTTTAGCATCGAGTAACTCGCTTTTCATTAACACACAAAGCGGCTTAAAATTATTGATTCTCGGCAGCACATTGTCCTGAGTAAACAGGACATCTTGCTGCCGAGAACAATATTCCATGTGCACAGAATCATGGTCCTGGCGATTTTTCTGCGCACTTGTTAGTGCGGTCGGCTTGTGTAAACAGGCTCGTAAAGGCCAGTCATCATATTCCATGGAGCTGAGCCCCGGTTGTTCACTCGTATCCCAGCTCTGGATTTGTCATATGTCACTACTTTATGATACCCTCAGATATGGGAGTACAATCCTGGCTACACACAAGTGACTATTGAGAGAAAACGTCTGTGATTGATTTATATGTTTTTCAGGTGACGAGGGCAGATGTAGAGGTCCAGCCGTACGCCTTTACAACCAAGTCCTTGTTTGTGGGGCACATGGATTACAAGTACCTCCGCTGGCAGGTAAAGAACGGCTGTGTGATCACAATGTAATGTTTCCACTTACCAGCTCCACTTTCCATTATCTTTGGAGTAAATTGATCATTTTAATTAAAGTGGCCGATCAATGTTTCCATAGTGGAGACTATATAGTGGAGGTCTCCATCCTGCTGCTGGGAGTTGTGGTACAACAACAGTCATGGAGCAGAGAGTAACAAAGAGCAGCTTTAACCCCTTGATGGCTGGCTGGGAGCGGTGCGATCATGATTGACAGGTCAGACCAGCGGTATGATTGAGCCGCTGGCTTGATCTGTGCACCCTGATGTTGCCACTGACAGAGGCTTTACCTTTGCAGCATTGGAGGAGTACGGGGGGCCTGGAACTGGCTGTATCCAGCTCCTCTCCACCCGCTGCTGTTGATGCTGGTTCCCTGCACATGATGGCCGATTTTAATCAGCCATCATGTGCATCTAAGGCAGGGACACGACATATATTAGTTTGTCTTATGTCTTGAAGGAGTTAACATGCTTGCAGAACAGATGAGGTTTTCAACATGACAGGTTCCCTTTAAATGTCCGTGTTAAAGAGCGCACCGTATAAATGGGCTAGTACAGCAAAGCGGGCTCCTGCCCTGTACGGCAACCCTGAACCATGCTGCTTTTTGGAAAATGTCATGTTACGGTTAAATGACTGACACTTCTTCTCATGGGGCACGTTGCAGGTAGTGGACACCCCTGGGATTCTGGACCATCCCCTGGAGGACAGGAACACCATAGAGATGCAGGCGATCACGGCCCTGGCTCACCTCCGGGCCGCCGTCCTGTACGTCATGGACGTCTCGGAGCAGTGTGGACACACAATAGAGCAGCAGCTGGAGCTCTTCAGCAACATCCGTCCTCTGTTCTCCAATAAAGTGAGTTTTGTCGTCAAACGCTGGAGACTGACGGTAACACGGTAAAGAAAAACTTATCTCTACTTTTTCCTTGCAGCCTCTCATTATCGTTCTGAATAAGTGTGACGTGAAGCGCGTCTCTGAGCTCGACGAGGAACAACAGGTAACAATGCGTGACGTCTCCAAAATGTAATGTATTGCAATAAATGGTGCAGCAAATCGGACTACCGAAGTCATAGCTATCCATGGTGGTCCGGAATGAAAATGCATCAGGTGGATCATAAAGAAATGATATCACTAGCAAATCGCGTCCTTATCAAATCTGAAAACATTTTGCAACAAGCTGTCGGGAGATCTGGTCTGTCTAAACGTATTCCCTGAGCAAAGGTTCATTTGCGGTTTGATCTGATTGTTTAGGCAGACTTTAAAGAACTAATCCATTTTTAGGGTCAATTTTTTTTTTTAACCCAAATGCATGTAATTCGGTTTGATTAAAATGTTGCACCATTTGTCTTCTATAAACATCCTTGTTGCGCTGTCTATTGCTGCAGAATGAGTTACCTGTGAGTCCATCAGTGAGCTGGGGTGTTTTTACATATTACCTATCTGTACGTTTCAGACCTGTTAGTCCTGTGCCCATGCCTGGCACAGGAGTGGCACCACACGTGGCATTTCTAGATGTCTTGTGTGCTTACTCGGGTCTCCAATCGCGCGCCATTCAGTGTAAGGACTGAATCGCACAGCGCCACGCTTGTCTCAATTCTTGAAATTCCTGCAATGAAGCGGCAGAATTTCTGCAGTTTTGGACAGGTTGTACGTGAATGAATCTTAATAAGCAATAACAAGGTCTGTGCTTATGTATAGACCATCGCCTGAACTTTATGGAAAGTAACAAGTTGGTGTTTTTTTGCAGAAAATCTTTAAGGACTTTGAGAATGAAGGCCTGCCGATCATCGAGACCAGCACCCTCACGGAGGAAGGAGTCATCCAAGTGAAGACTGAGGTTCGCTGACCTTGTAATTGTGGCTACGAGTCGTCTTCTCAGGGCCAAGGAATATAATGCCGCTCTATTCTCTTCTGATCTCAGGCGTGTGACAGACTGCTGGCTTATAGAGTGGAAACCAAGATGAAGGGGAACAAAGTAAATGATGTCCTGAACAGGCTGCACCTGGCGGTACCAAATAAGCGGGATGAGAAGGTGAGATAGTAAATGTCCTATAAAAGCAGTCATCCGTGCCAACTGGATGTAATCAGATGGGTCATTTATATTAAAGGGGTTCTCCGGTGAAAACAAGTTATCTCCTATCCCCACAGGACACTTACCGATTGGTGGGGTCTGACCACTCGGACCCGCTCCGCAGAACACCGAGCTTTTATCTTCATTAGAATGGAGTGGCAGTGGGAATTGGGCTCAATTCGTTCCTTATAGAGCTGCCAAGTTCTTCACTCTGCTTTTTCCTGGCAAATCCATAGGGAAAGATTGGAGCGGTGGTCAGGCATCTGACCTCTTGCACCATTTTCTAATTGGGTCCAAAGTTTCCCATTCTGCTGATCGGTGGATGTCCCACCGCTGGGACCTTGGGAAGAATGTTCTACTAAGGAGCACTACCCTCATTTAATATATGACTAATTTTGTTTCAGGAAAGGCCGCCTTTTATACCAGAGGGAGCTGCATTAAGAAAGAAACATATGGATATTGAAGCTCCAAAGAAGAAATTGGTTAGTGGTGTTTCCGTTCTCCGCAGTCATTGTTGGTGGAGCATCCAAAGGCCGTTTTCACACCTCAGGGATTTTGCCATAGTCACATCCAATATTTGATGTGTTTTTAGACAGATTTGAGAACATAAAAATCAACATATGCGCCTGCAGAGTTTACCCCACTATAAAGGAATCCTGTCCCCTCTGAAAACTCTGTTTATCTGCAGATATATAGGGTTTACTGGAGGTAAATGGCATTACAAAGCTGCTCGGCCGCATTACGGGAGGTGCAGCTACTATGGGAAAATGAAATTATTTCCTTACGGGACTCGCTGGCTTTGAATCGTACAGGTGTGCACAGAGCAGCTATTGTCACCCCTCGCTATACAGTGTTACCCCTCGCTATATAGTTCGTAGTAGCTGTATACACACCCCAGCACGGACAGCCAGGTCTGTGGTCAGTGCTGGGGCGTGTATATTGCCGCCACTAACTGTATAGCGAGGTGTGACTACCTGCTACTTCCATGTTCCCCCATGATTATAAGTTGGTGGCTCCTGGGAGGAAACTTGATTCATTTTCTCCCAGTACCTGCACTTTCAGTAAGATGGACAGGCAGCATTGTAACACTACGTACATGCAGATTAACCTGCAGGTAAATAGGGTTTTCTAAAGTGACAGGTTCCCTTTAATTCAGTAGAGTATACGTGGTTTTATGACGTGAATCTGCACAGTACTCAGTATGACTTTTACAATCCATGCCATTTCCATTTTTTGTAATTTGGTATAAAGTATTCCATTTACGTTCATTAGCTGCAGAATGTCTGTAGTCTGTCAGGACTTTGCTGGATCTGCCCCTAAAACCTGTCAGAATACTGAAAAGGTTTCCTGACGTGTTTTTTTTTTTGTGACTTTTAGGAGAAAGACCTTGAAATGGAGTTGGGCGATGACTATATCCTGGATCTCCAGAGTAAGTATCAGGGCAGAGGTCATATAGTTCCTATACATAAGTTTGTGGATTTATTGGATGTTTTTAGTTCTGCATATTCGCAAATTAAAAATGGTTTTAACATTTAATTGTGCTTCACTTTCAAGAATACTGGGATCTAATGAACCCATCTGAGAAATACGACAGGATCCCAGAAGTGTGGCAAGGACATAACATTGCTGATTACATAGATCCTGAAATTATGAAGGTAAGTTTAGGTAAATCGTCAAAATAGTTTAGGCTGCTATTGACTTTTTGAGTTACCAATTGGTAGTAGAAACCTTTTACTCTACCTAAAGGAGTATTGTGGGCTACGCAGGTTATCACATGTTCACTGGATAAGTGATAACTGTTGAGGACCACTGCTGGGACCCCTACTGGTTGCTAGAAAAAAGATCTGCAACCAAGAAGAGCTGAACTGATCAGTATTTCACACGTCCTCCCTGTGGCCCCAACCACTCCATTCATATTGTCTGCCGCTTTGCTGAGCTATCTATGTTGGAGCCATAGACTTGAATGGAGCTGCAGGGCTTATGCGGAAACTTTTGCTCCGTTCAACGCCTCCAGGCTGCAGCCTTGTGTCCAGGGGAGCAATTGACATATTGCCTGTTGGCAAATAGAACCCCCAACTAAAGCTCTATAAAACTTAACTTTTAATAATTAAATCCTTATTATAGTAGTAATTTATATTAAAATTCCAATATAGGCGCAGGTAGTGAGGACTATCAGGATTATTCAATTGGCATAACTGTGTATCCAATAGCCATCCTATCTATTTCCATTATCATATGCTTGTGGCCGCGGACCACTTATTGCACTATTCCCTACCTGTCCTATTGTAAACTAAAATTATAGCCTCCCCGACATGTTTCGCCTAACCGGCGTCATCAGGGGATAGAGGCTAAATGACACCCAAAATGTCCGCCAGGTAGCTTTTATCACCTCTGTTTGGACTGTAAGCCAATGTGTATTGTTGTAGCCATGTGCCAATAGAATAGACTCCCTTATTTCCAATCATGAAGATCATATCATTATAATGTTACCTACCATTTAAATGATTGGAGGATAAAGCTGTCATTCAGGCCAGAAGGAACCACATTGGTGGAGATTAAAGCGATATATCAGCATTCTCAATATGTTAATGAGTTAAACTGCCCCTACGCTGTCTCTGGCTGAACAGTGTTGGCCAGGGGAGCAATTGGACACAAGTCTCGTGTGCTGGAGATTGGGATCTCAGTGGTGGCACCCATAATGATCACTAGTTTGGTGCAAATGGTTTCGCAGGACCCTGTACAGTAGCCGGGTCAGGAATGTGTGACACGAGCCGTGAGAAACACCCCCTACCTGACAGCATCTGCGGCTCTTTAGTTGATTACCTGGCCTGGCGTGACTTCACATATGCATCAGTGCATCATGCTAAAACAGTGACTTTGCGCCAGATTGGCTAATCAAAAGAAAAGCCTTGTATTTCAGAAGGTAAGAAGCCGTTCTCAAGGCTCCTGTCCCGACAGGCTCAGATTACTGACCTGACTGCTTGGCCGTTCCTCGGAATTGATTTGCACCAACACGAATGATCACTAGTGATGAGCACAAGTGCTCATTACTCGAGTTTGCCAATGGTGCTCGGGTATGCACAGAGTATAGCGGGTGCTCGAGTGACATGTTTGAGTCCCCACGGCTGCATGTTTTGCAGCTGTTCAACAGCCACAAAACGTGGGGATTGACCTACTACTTCCCATGGGCTTTCTCCAGTTCACGTCCATTAACTGCAATAGGAAAAAGCTGCAATGGAATGAAGCAGTATATGGTTCCTGAATATGATGAGAATTGTTAGGGATCTGTTAACCTCTTTACTAAAAGCGGATATATTAAATGTTCATGATTGGGTTTGGGACTCTTCTTAGAACCGGCATAAGAGGTAAGCAAGTGATGATGATGATTGGTGGTTGGGTCGTCAAATAATTGTCCCATATCCATATGTTTTTTTTGTTGTCAGAAATTAGAAGAGTTGGAAAAAGAGGAAGAGCTGAAGGAAAGAGCTGGTGAATATGACAGTGACATTGAAAGCGAGGATGAAGAAATGGCAGAAATTCGCCAGCTTGCCAAGCAAATTCGTACCAAGAAAAAACTAAAAGTTCTCGAGTCAAAAGAAAAAGATATTCACGGGCCGCGACTCCCAAGAACTGCGAAAAGGGTAAGTTTCTCCCGCATGGAGGTTTGCCCAGTCATTATAAGGATGAAATCATCTGCAGGTTCTTGGCCTCCGGATGTTTTATTCACCGATTATCGGCTCTTAAACTGGCGAGAAAGTGAGAGAGAACGTAAATGATGTATATATTATATAGAGCTACAGCTGCACTGGCGCCAGGTTTTCTGTAAGTGAGCAAAACCGAAAACATTCCTGACCATAAAGATTAATTTACACGCAATAAATACAGGCCAGAAAAACTAGAATCTGCTGCAGAAATCTGAATTATGGCATTTATGCTAAAAAAAAAGGTTATTTTAATTAATTTTTTTTTTTTTTTTGAACAGGTGCAACGCAAGACATTAGAGAAGGAGATGAGTGATCTTGGGCTCGATATGACTGAGAAAGATGAGGTAAGAAAACCCAGTGAATCCCAGTATCAAGACTTGAATGTTGCGGAATTTTATCATTCTTGGACCTAACGCCATGAGCTCTCTCCGCTCTGACTAGGAATAATGCTGATAACGGGGTCACAAGATCACCGTGACATCTTGCGGCTTGAACGCTTCTGGCCGGGGATACTTTTAGTGCTGATTTGGATCAGATACCTGATAGCTTGTCCTGTGTCACTGGGGATTATAGGACGGTATATAAATGGAGAAACATAAATTGGAGACATAGGACTGCTATGGTTTTCTCTCCCTTTGTAGCTTTGGGATAGTAGAAACATGCTAGGTTGATACAGTGGTGATACATTCATTCAAAGCAACTTGTGCTGCAAATATTATAAATGTTATAGAAAAGCTGTAGAGATAAAAATCTCTATATATCCTCTTACCATTGATGGGATTATTTATGGTATTACTTGTTACTTTCAGACCCATTATGCAACACAAGCAAGATCCAGGAGTGTGCAAAGGAAACGAAAGCGTGACGAGTCGGAACCGCCCGCATCGGTCACCCGCAGCAGAAGCAACTCCAAGCCCCCACGAGATCAGTCTGGGGTTCGTGATGCAAAGGTGGGTGTTCCCCTTTTTATTACCACTGATTACTGATACAAATTGCCCAATGGTCAAGTTACCACCACACCATCCAAGTGTCACTGCTGTATATTGATTTAGAGAGGATCTCTCATTTGCCAAAAAAATATTAAGTACTTCCTGCTGTTCTCCTCAGTCTCGTCTTTTTCTTTTTTTTTTTTTGCTCCTTGTCTTATTAGCGTGCTTTCACATTGCGATCTGTGTCCCCGTTGGGGCATACATCCTAAAATTTTCCCGCAAAACGGGGTCTGGACGTATGGGGTGACGGCAGAGCGAATGTGCTCTCTGCCGTGCACTTTTTTTGGGAGCGCACACCCACAGGAGGCGGACTCTCAGACGTAGGTGTGTCCGAGTGTCCGCCTCTTGTGGGCGGTACACTCCCAAAAAATGTGCACGGCAGAGCGCACAGTCACTCTGCCGTCACCATTGTGGTCAATGGCCCCCGTCACTGCATACGTCCAGACCCCGTTTTGCAGGATATTTTAGGACGTATTCCCCAACGGGGACACAGATCGCAACCTGAAAGCACCCTTAGCCAAGGGAGCATGATCCTAATGTCTTCTGTTGGCATCTTCTTAAGGATCACACCCATTTGGATACCAAGAGTAGATTTACATAGAAGGAAGAGGGGGGCATATTAAAGGAACAGAAGAAAGACCATTCCAGGTCCAGGAGAAGGGCGGCATTTACATTAGCAAAACAGATTCTATATTTATAGAAAGTGATGGGTCCTCTTTAAATGTGGTTAAACAAGACCCCTGACAATTAGCACAGTGAGCAGCTAATATGCCAGGCACAGTGGCCCTTACAGACAAGTTTTTGTTACCATGTAAACGATGGACGGGACGCTGCACACTGCGGAGTTAAAAAGGTCTGACCCCACTGGTTAGACGTGATTGTCTATAACAAGGTGTGCAAAACCTATTGCCCAGGGACCATACGTAGCCTGCATTGCGTTTCGATGGTGCACTATTCAGCAGTCTCTGGGTCCACCATATATCTGTAAAATTAGATAGTTTCACCCATTTGGCACTGCAGACACGAGACGTGGAAGACTGACGTGCACCTATCATAACATTTAGGGCTTCTAGGTTTGATAAGCCATAAATGATTCAGGAAGTAATACCCCTTTAAGTTTTGCCTTGGCCTTAGGAGTGGTTTTAACCCCTTCATTACATGGCCACTTTCTGCTTTTTCCTACCCCCTCTCCCCTTCCCCTTCTTTCTGACAGAGTGGGATTTCACAGGTCAACAGCTGTGGGTGGAGCTGCAGTCGTGTAGGGAAAAGCATGTCCTGAAGGGGTTTATATGACAATATGGCCTTCGCAACAGAAGTGCTCGGCCTTATAGCATGGGCAGAACATTACTGTTTAAAGGGTTATTCCTCTATCTCTGTCCTTCACAGCTAACATTGCAACCTCTCTCTCCGCTGGCCATCGAGGACAGGACTTTGGAAACTGCTGTCTGCGCTGGACCTCGCTGGTCCTTGTAACTCCCTTAAGTTAATGGAAGTTTTGGAAACTCCATAGCCAGAGCAGAGATGGCGATTCCTGCTCCAGCCATCAGTGGCTGATAGAAAAGTAACCATTTGGGTCCAGGAGCACCTCGTTTTTAATTGTAGTGCCTAGTACAGATGATGGTTGGCCTCCTGGTGACATTATGTGACTTTTTATGCCGGGTGCCTCGTGTACTTGGAGCCATGTTCTTTTCACATCTTGAGATGACATGATACATTTTGTATTTTTCATTTTTGTTCCTTAGATGGCCAAGAAAGCAAATAAGATCATGAAGAAATCACAGAGGAAAATGAATAGAATGGGCAAGAAAGGAGAATCTGACAGACACGTGTATGATCTGAAGCCCAAACACTTACTGGTTGGCAAGAGGAAATCTGGTCCCACGGACCGGAGATAAGTGTTCACATCCAACAGCCTTCTTCATGGTCTGCTGCGGAAAGGACCGTTGTACAGGGAGCAGTCACCATCCTTATAAACCTCGTACCACAGTGTGTCTGCCCAGAGACCATCAGCAGATTGTCTTCATGGATCAGTCTGTTCTGGACTTCACCACCCTTCAGATTTGGTCTTGTATTTCTTTAGTTTGATGTCTTCAGATGTAAAAAAATTAAACCTGCAACATCTGATATTTATTCATTAAAAATAACTCTGGAAGAAACCAACTAATCGGTATCAGGAAATCGCCATTTGCAGCCTTATTTTCCATAAGTAGAGATATTCCAGCGTCGTCTCCATTTGCTCAGACAGTGAAATAAAAGAACTTTATTGTGCCAGCTTGTGGGCTTCTTATACGTTTGTCAGCATTATTATAGGGCTCATTGAAAGGTATAATCAAAGAAAAGAGGAGTTCAGAGAAAAGTTGTTAAATCTTTGTCAATGGAGATTAATGCTTTACTCTGTTCGGATTGATCACAATCTTTTGTAACCAATATATGTCACCCTTATGCTTTAAGTGCCGCCATAGCAGGTGAGGTATAAAGCAACTCTTACTGGAGTATAGTAGGTGCTTTACTTTTGCTCCCATATTATGGCATGACATGAACGAACACTAATTTTAATTGTCTCTGATGCCCTTAGCTCGGATCATTACACCAATGGTCAAACTAGGATTTCCATTAGTAATACAACCAAAGGCATAGAAAAGACTAGCTGTACAGCAGAGTAAGGCTGTGTGCACACGTTGCAGTTTTGCTGTGGTTAAGTGAAATTTGACAAAAAAACCTAAAGGGATTCCTGATGCCAACAAAGGGAATGAGAATCCTGAAGTCTCATGCACACGTTGCTTATTTGTGACTTGCAGATTTTAAGCTCCAGCATGTCAATTCTTTCAGCGTTTTTGCTGCAGATTTCATCCATGGGGAAAAATCTGCACCAAAACCGCTAGTAAAAAACGCATGTTTATGGCGCTGTGCTTTTCCTGCCAGGAGACTGTCTTCCTGGAGTGATGCATAAGATTTCACTGCCGTGGCAAAGCGATGGCTGTTACAAGAACACTACATATCAAAGCCACCTTTCCGGTGATGGATAAAGTTTACATTACAGAATACAAGGACATCTGATTACACTTCTGTTCCTATAATTTTGAGGTTTGGTATGGAGCCAGCATTGTGTTTTTTTTAATTTATACTTCATGTATAATCTCATTCTTGTAGTTGTCTTTGAAGGACACAGGACCAATGGCTATGAGGAGGCTGACTTTAAAGAGAAAAAAAAATCAGCACTCGTATGAATTATGTAAAAAATACTACAGCACTCCTGGGATAAGAAGGTGCTGAAGCAGGGTCCAAACCCAGAGACTTACACGAGAAAAACTTGGCCCTCATATGACTCCAGTAATATTTTCTTAATATTTAATGGGAAAAGTACAAAAAACAAAACAGACGTTTCAGTCACTGCTGACCTTCATCGGTGTAGAGTATAATGTGACCTGTAGGTATGTGGAGGACAGGTGTCCCATAGGTGTGTGGTAGCTTAATGTGGAGGAAGAAGGATGGGATTCCTGGCGGTTGGAACACTGTATCCGCCGCTTGTTCCTATGGGTGCAAAAACGTCTTTTTTTTTTGTACTTTACCCACTAAATATTAAGAAAATACTACTTGAGTCATGAGTGCCATACCTGACCCCTGGTACTCGGCTAAACACTTTGTGACAAGCAACAGTAGAACACAACACAAAAATCCCCCTAAAAATGCAACTGCACTAATACTACTGCAAGTCCATCCAAACAAAAAAAAAACTGAGCGTTGTATGTGTGTGTACCTCAACAAAAAGCAGATTTTTTTTTTTTTTAATATATATACTTTCTGTAAAATCCATTTTCTTAGTAGCTTCATTGTGGGGTTGGGACACAGGAACCATGGGCCCTCCTAAAGCTGTGCTTTTAAGATAGGAAAAAAAGTCTCATTCAACAGTTGCATCCATGGATGCAAAAAACATGCACCCCATAAATTAAGAAATTTCTATGACTGCGTGAAGAGTCCATCCAAAAGTGGCAAAGTTGGATATAATTGTTGCACTTTTTAGGTCCAGAATGGGGCAGCTAATCTTTTTTTTTTGTGAACAATACACTGGTTAGAAAAGAGATTGTTATTGAGAAGGAAATGGCTCAATCAAGTTTTATTGTATGAGTTTAATGAACGGGTCGCTTAAAATATGAAGTGAAGGTGAGGATGGACTCTATAGAAGGGGCTGTGCTGAAGCGAAATCTTGTCAGAGCAGATGATACGTCTGATCAAGTAATTCTGCCCAGTGCAGTCAGATATCCTGGAAGATACAGAAATTTGTAAGGGGTGCCTCTTCATGCAGATGTAGCTTTAACTGCTCTGAATTTCATTGAGGTGTGGCTAGGATGGGTAGATCTTCATGGATAGTTTCCACATCTTTGGAAGAAGATTTTTTTTTATGTATCAATGAGAATTGCTGTTGGTTTGAGGGCTATGGGTGAAGTGGCATGCTTGGGACTGTGGAAACCGGAAACATTGCCTCCCCCCCGCACCTTGACACACAAAGCTGGGATTCTTCATCGGTAGAGAGATTTCACTGAAGGAGATTTCTATCAGACTCTGAAGAGGTTTCCAAGATGTAATCTATGTTTGACAGCCTTATAACAGCTATAAAGTAGACCTTGAAGGTCAATGACATTAGGTCGCTGCTTTACCCCTGTCATGCCTCCATTTCCTTCTGGTGTTTCCAAGAAATGTAACTACCTCGGTAGGAGTTAATCCAAACCCATGCATTTAGATGTTGCGTGTCTGTTTACACAAGACTTAATTGAAAGATGGTCATCTTCACCAGTAGCAGACCCCTCCAGTTTCCTGTGTGGCAAAACACAACATTACACATGCCAGATGCAGCATTGTATCAGGAATAGTGGGAGGGGAATATTGAGTCATTTGCAAAATTCTCTTTTGAATCTTAATTTTGGCCCGGAGGCCAATGTTTGACACATTTCTGGGTTAGCAAGGCCACCACCATTTGGGCTAAACAATTTTGGCATTGCATTCTATTTGGTGTTTCTCCTGAAGCGTTAGCAGACATTGCTCATCAAATCTCCCAAGCAGGCATATGTATCTCCAACGCAAACCTTGATGCAACTAGGGTTCTCTCCCAGTTCTCTACTGTATCTGTGGTCATCGGCAACACCATGTGACAAAAATGTGGCTCTGCCCTTTACCAAACCTGTAGTAAACAACTAAAGTCATCTCAGAAGAAACAAACAGAAAGAGGTCCCACCTGCCTCAGAAAAAAATACAAATTGTTCCAAGAACAATTTCAGACACTAAGTGCCATCACTTCAGGGATACAGGCAGATATCAATCTGGTATTGCACATCAGTCTTAGGTCTCATGATTTCATCCATGGAAGAGATTCTCGCTTCCATGGATGAATTTCATACTCACCCTCTCCAGTGAGCCATGCTAACAAAGTGGAACAAATCTAAGGAATCTATGGATCAGAAAATACTTCATTAAGAGATTGTCCATTCCTTCAGTGGTGACTTCATCACTCCCCTCTCTTGGATTGTCCTTCCTGCTTTAATAGTAAGTCATCGTGACAGGTGACAGTCTCCATGGTTGGGCAGAGAATGTTAAAGATGAAACAATCCAAGGAATTCAATCCCCTGAAGAATCTGCGCTCCCAATCAACATGCTGGAACTACTTACCATCCAGATTACCTGAATCACTGGACACAGCCCTAATCAAGGTACCCAGCATCAGAGTACAGATGAACATGTGACAATGGTCATCTTCTTGAATTTCCAGGAAAGCACCAGGAGCTTTGCTGCTATGTTGGAGAAGTTAGGATTCTATGCTGGGACAAGTACCAAAACCACTATTGCCCATCGGATCTGATCAGTGATCATGGGTTTTTCAATATGAGGCCTCCTTTATTCAAGACTGTAAAGCTGGACATTGAGGTGCTGCTTCACACATTTGACAAGTTTTACAAGGTATCTCTATGCCTTCCTCTGCTGGTGCTTCCTTAGGACATAAGCAGCTTTCTCCATTATTGCTCCAACCCTAGGAACAGCTTTGAAATGTCCTCTGTTCCACAATGGCACAAATAAAAATTTACTTCTTGTCCTTACCTGTAACAGCCTTTCCTCAGACCATCCAATGGGCGAGGCACACTTTTCCCACCCACGTAGGGATTGACAACCCTTACTCTAGGAGCTTATATGCGGTTTGAAAGCAGTCGAATCATTCTGGGCTGAGGGAAGCAGGACGCACAAACTTATCCCTGAGAACAAAAGAAAAGGCCTGAAGCCTTCTCTTCCCCGACAGTCGAGAGACTCCCTATACACATCAGGTCATTATCCAGTCCCACGTCTCGGTTGACTTTATTCTAAGACTAGATTCATGACTTTAAGCGGCTTTGATATAAGTACCATCATATTTACCTCCCAAAATACCTGCCCTCTACTATACTCAATAGGGTCTAGCCAGCGCCATTCTTGGCCAGGTTGAGATGAGAGTGTTCTGTTTTTATGTTCTTGTAACAAAATTAAGGAAATAAAAAAAAAAAAAAAAAAAAAAATGGAACTCTGAACTCAAGTGTGAACCTAGTCCAATATAGTGTATAGGAGCCCTTTGGCCACGTTCAGTATTTTTATGCAAAAGACAGGAGTGGGTGATAAATCCAGAAGTGGTGATGTGTTTCTATTATACTTTTCCTCTGATTGTTCCACTCCTGATTTTGGCTTACAAATACTGACCAAATACTGAATGCGTGAACATTTCCAAAGTCAGTAAAAGTAGACATTTCCATGTCTTGAAGACTTCATATTTTGTTTTAAATTTATTATGAAATCCTTTTCTAAAACAATGGTTCAATTCCAGAAAATTAAAGTTATTTTGCTGCAGTTAGTGTTTTTTTTCCACTTATCTAGATGGACAGCAATTCTGAAGTTAATTTTTTCTTTTCTATTTTGCACTGAATTTCAGTATTCACCTAACTGTTTCCTTCATATGTATAATACGCCACAGCAGTGTCAGCACCGCACCCATAACATGTACCGTCACACAGACTTAGTCTACTTGTGCCATTCACATTCGATGGATTTTATCATGATCCTCAAACGATTTTAAATTCTCCAGGTTGTCCCACCATTTGTATAGAAAAGTGTCTGCGATGAGCTGGAACCAAGGGGTGATCTTCACCTCGCCTCGCTTGGCCCTCTCTAATAACTGTGTCAGCTCTTCTTTTGACACGTAGCAATGGCTCTGGATTTCATTGGGATCAGGATCGACCTCGACTTCCTTCTGTACAAACAGGATGTAATCGATCTCATGTTCTCCCCAGATGCCATCTGACTGAGCTTTGTAGTGAATCCTGGTTAGATACCGAAGTTCATCAGGCTTTACCTGGAAGTAGATGTGATAAATCGCTATCAATGTGCAGCCAACCATCAAGTGCACTGGAAAATACAGTGTCTACAGAGCTAAAAAGGTTGTCCACAGACATCAGTGGTCAAGAATCCCTCCACTGGCCGCCATCGCTGCATTTCCTGCAGTCAATCGATCAGTGGTGTAATCCCTACGCAGCCGTCACAGCTTACATAGTACCCAAGATGGCAGCAGTGGAGTTGAGGAAGAAGGTTTGCAGGACCTTGGTCTTGGTAGTTCGTGGCCACTGGAGCAGAACACTGAGAATTTGCTAGAGGAGGTATCCCCAGCAATTCTTATAAATGTTAGACCCTTGCAAAGTCATGCGTAGGTCTGCAGCATAAGAAGACGTCGGAGATGGCACAGGTAGAAGGAAGTCCACAGTGCTCTCGTCCGGTGACTACCTGCATGGCCACTGGTTGACTTCCTTCTGCCTGTGCCATCTCCGACTTCTCTTCTTATGTTGCAGACTCACGCATGACTTTGCAGGGGTCTAATATTTATTAGAATTGCTGGGGATACCTCAGCTAGAAAGTTCTCAGTACTCTGCTCCAGCTGTCACGGACTACCAAGACCAAGGTCCTGCAAACCTTCTTCCTCAACTCTACTGCTGCCATCTTGAGTACTACGGTTGCTAATCTTTTTGTGCAACCCTAATCACTCATAACGTCTTCATCCCGTTCTACCATGGCGCTGTAAGAAATCAGTGCTAGTGCAAATAAACTCAACAGAATCTCCAGTATCTACACAGGGAAAACCACGTTGAGTGCCATAAATGTAAAAACTGATCGGCAGCAGTCGTTACATGGCTGATCTTTGGGAAGGAAGGGGCAAGCGCCGGTGTAGGAGATCACTCATGTATGTACACAACACAGAAAAATGGCCAGAACGTGGTCAACCTTAAATATTTTACTGGCAAATCAGAGGAACGGTGCCTAAGGGTTCGTGCATATGATGTCTGTTCGACGCTGGTATACCCAATGGTTATTTTCCTGAAGAATCTTCTTTGGCGCCTAATTTGTTCATTTTTGCAGAATTTTTATTTTTTTTTTAATATATATATACAAACTAATGAGTGGCTTCTAAGACGAAGATACGAGAAGAGTAGAGCAGTCAATTCTTTTAGCCGCTTTACGGTTTTCAAAGACGTTAAAAGAAGCTCAAAAAGATGGAAAATAAAAACTATAAAAATATGACCGTCTCGACTTCCAAACAGTCGTGTTCTAGCATTACATAAGCGTGCACAACAATTTATTGTGATATAGAGCCCATCGGTGACAATTCTCCAACAACGTTCACAATGACACAATGTACATCACAGCACCTTCTCCGTACCTGCTCCATTGGAATTCCTAATTCAGCCTTCAGCCGTCTCTGGGCAGCTCGTCGCACCCCTACTGAATGTTCTTCCTCAATTTCCGTGGGGGTATTGAGTGGGTGACTGCAGCAGGTGTTGGTATAACAGCCTGGGCCACAATAAAGGAATTAATATAGAAGATCTCCACAATAAGTATTCACTGAATACAGGTGTTACCTGTAATACCCAATACTACAATACATTGTGAAAATAGTGGTAGACAAGCCCTTTAAAAACAATGAGTCTAGGGTGTGAAAAAAATAAAAATGGGCTTCCACTGCTGCCCATTTGCACTCGGTGCTGTATCCACTGCAAATTTTCTCGGGGAATAAAAGCTACTGGGGTAAATCCTGTGACTGCTGCAGCTAATCAGCCGATGCTGGTCTGCTCGGATGTAATATGAAGGCTGCAGACGATCAGTATATGGTGAATGGCTGAAGTTCCGTCAGAGCTTGAGGCCAGTAGATAATTGGAGGATACAGTACTGATTAAGTAGCAGCGGTGCCATAACGATAGGGGAAGTATTTTTTTTTATTATTATTCAAAAAAAGTGTTGGACAATCCCATTAACTAAGGAAAACGGAGAAACATCCAGCTCCCATGATCCAAATAAAATAGATGGCTTTACTGAATAATCCACAAAAATATTAACAAGACAGAGTGAAGATATGCAAGGAGTTTCAGATCAATTATGATCATTCTTCGTGACCAACCCCATTAGCCAAGTACTTTGATATAAGGGTATCCGCTAAATGGGACCCAAAACCACCAATTGGAGAATTCAACATGTATTTGTCATGTAGTTTATAGGCAAGAAGCTTGTGGCAGTCTAAAATCTTAATCCTATACCACAGACTGCCTGAATCAGAGCCTGGCTGTGTTATTGCCACTGTATATGTTTTGAACTCTGAAACGTTTTGAACTCTTAAAAGGTGCAGCCTTTTAATGAATACATAGTTTGAAAAGCCCAGCCCCAAATGATTGACAGGTCTCTCCCATGTATGCTCTATAAAAACAACCTGATGTCTCAGGATCAGTAAGTTATTACCCTTTTCTAAAAGGAAATAAAAATAAATGGTTTTATCTCTGGCTTTCTGGTCTTTATATAGAAATACAAACCCGGGAAGGTGATCTTGGCCTCCGATCTTTGCTGTAACAAGAGTTTATTTTCGGTGTTAAACAAGAAGACGCTGAAGGCCCTGTGCAGCAAACCTGGGGGAAATAAAGAATATCTGAAAAAATTGCAAATAATAATATATCAGATACAAAAACACATGACTATGCATCTAAAGTCCTAAAGCACAAGAACCATGGGGAACAGTCTGCTCCCAAATAATGGAAAGTACACATGGGAACCAGTCACGTTCCTATTGCAAATGTTTAGTTACCTAATCATAAAGATCTTTACCTAGCGAAGCCGCTGTCTGCAGAATATGAGGCACATAGGTAATGCCTTTGATAATGGGAGCCTAACAAGACATGTGATGTATATAAATTCCATTCGTTCTGCTGGACCTGTAAATCCGTACATTTTCAAAAATACATAGTGCTAAGAATGCACCAAATACTCATGGGAAATTTGCCCTAAAGGGGTTGTTCGGCCTTGAGCTACAAGTCTACAGTCACTATTTGACTGTAGACTTGTGAATCATCACATCGCGCACACTGCACGCCATCTCTGGGAGCAGTCGGTCATATGACCACAAGAATTGGATTTGCATACTCATGGCCACATTCAAACTAGACATACATAGCCTCACTCAGTACTCTTGCATTGAGCGAGGCCGCGCACGTCTAGTTGGCACGTGACAGTATGTATGCAAATCACTTCCGTGCGGGCATGTGCCTGCTGCTCCCAGAGAATCCTCACAGTGCGTGCGGTGTGAGGATTCACAAGTCTGCAGTCTCACCTGACAGCAGACTTGTACCCTAAGGCTGGACAACCCCTTTAAGAGTGTTTTCTGCAACTGAAAAAAAAAAGCTAAGAGGAACTGATGATAAAATAAATACCCGCTACCATGGTGCTATCCAATGGTCCTTTTTTTTTTTTTTTACGCCTCATCCACATGAAGCAAGAGATGAGGACGGAGATCGCAAGAGGAGGCTCCGGAGCAAGACCACAGAAGCCCACTAGAGTGGACCACCCCATAGGTGGATGTAATAAAAGGTCTTTCTTGTGTTAGGCAGAGCACAATGAGGACACACAGCATTCAGGTGCTGCTGACCCTACTTTATATGTAACCTTCCCAGCACTCGCTTTACCTTTGCTGATATTTTCGTTAAGGTGACAGTTCTTCTTGGTGTCCGCTCCAATCTTCTTGTCGTTCTCATCGATCAGAATGCACATCTCCGAGAGCAACTGCACCTGCTTCTCATCCAGAGCGTCAGTGTCCACCTCAGGCATGGCTGCTCTGTATGTCCTGCTGCTGAAACAGCAGAGTCATGTTTAGCAAGAAGCACAAAAGGACAGAACAATCACTGCTAAATCTAAAATAATCGGCATAACTGAAAGTACCCTTAAGGCCGGCTTTCATGGTCAAAGTGCAGACAGCTATGTCCAGTCCGGCCGCAGGTGTCCTGACCCAAACCCCTCAGCCTCACATATACTTATGAGTCTGTAGAGTTCAGCTCCGGCTGGTCCAAACATAGCGGTCGGTACTCTAATGGGTGAAACTTAAAGAGACCCTAAACTCAGGATTGGGGGTCACACACATTGATCCCTCTAAATGGGACACAGATGCCTCCTATCAGCAGCAGAAGTCCAGACACATTAGGTTTTCTTCACTTCACGGGCTTGATTGGGGCGCAATCTGAAGTTCTGAAAAGCGGGATTCAGGTGGATCAACCGACGGACGGGACCATTAACTGTGATTAAGCAGATGGAGTCACTGTGAGCGTCATTAAAGTCTATGGCCCCATCGGCCACCGCTGCGGATCCACTCTGTACACAGCCCCTATTCACGGTAATGGGAACAATATACCAGTATGGTATTTATACACAGCAGCGATAGGACAGAGGACGCACAATTAGATGGGTAACTGCAGTATACACAACCAAGGAAACAACAAGCCCCTCTGACAGGTGACACCTGCGGCCATTAGTGGTGACAGCACACTGCGAGCCTCACACCGTCATATGAGCCAAGCAGAAATCAGCAAGTTCATGACAAATTGCACAACTCTTGGGATGTATAAACTCATCTGAGAACTGATGTCACGACCCTGGAAGACTAAGGGCTCATTCACACTGGAGTATAACACGACTGAGTGATATGTAATGTTCTATTGGATAGCACTCGGTCCAATGTTATTCTATGGGGCAGTGCAGATGTGTGATTGGTTCTCTCATGCGGATTTGGCACGAAAAAAACAACTGCTGCATGTAGCTCCAATATTGGAATTGAGTGCACCCATACAAGTCTATGGGTGCGTGAGAAACATCGGACTGCACTCTGATGACATCCAAGTGCAGTGCGATTACTGCGGACAATGGAGGAATTAGTTTCCCCGTCTCCTCCACACATGATACGACTCCCCCATGCCCCAACACTCAGATGAGACTGTCATTTGCATAGTCGCCCCCCATTTTCTGGCATGAGAGAACATATGCTCAGGTGACCCCGGCCTAAGGCTCAGTTCACAGTCTTTGAACAACTTCACAAAGTTATTCAAGGGGAAAGTGTTTCAGGAGAGACTTTCTTTTCCTGCAGTGGTTATGAAGAGGTTTTTTCGCCGCCTTCTGATTGGACAGAGCCTGGTTTAGAGCATTTTCCATCAGGAGAAGCTGCAAAAAAAAAATCACTTGCACTTTTTCTTTAGTTTTTTTTTTTAATCTATTTAGGAAACACTCAAAACACTTGTCATGAGCAGCAAAGAGAATTTCCCATAGAAACAATCCAAGTGTTTCTGGGAAGGATTTTGGAGCGGATCCTCTCCACGGACGCAGCCCAGGTGTGAATGGCGTCGTGTGCTGCGCCCGGTGTCTGCAGTGTCACAGATTGGTGCCGCCTGATGACCGCGCTCACATGGACATTTATAGAAAGTGAGGATGCAGATATTAAAGGGGCGGCTGCAGAGCAAACCCTGCTAATGCTGTTCTGCAGCAGCTGAGAGATGTCAGCAGCGCTGTGATTGGCTGCCATCACTAGATCCCCTCCCAGGTGTGACAGATCCATTCTTAGACACCACATGGCTGACACTTCCCATATACGGACATGTACGGACCGTGCTGCACCGTCTGCCGGATCAGTACACGTCCGTGCGCGCTGCCGCCCCGTCCCATGATGCACTGCCCTCTGCTCACCTGCCGCACACCGCGCTCCTCACGTCCTGCCGCAGAACTGCCCGCAGTCTTGCGCCGCCACTGCCAAGACCCAGCAAAACCCGAGCACCGCCCACTAACCCCGCCCACAACATCTCTCAGCCAATCAGAACTCCGAACCACTGCGTCCCACCATCTGGCGATCCGCAGCACATTACACGACACCACCTGCCTGCAGCGCTGCTCCGGCTGATCCTCGTCACCGTGAGCTGCACAGAGCCTGCTAATCTAACGTCTGCACAAAGCACAAGCGGCGTCAGCTAGACGGAGCGGATTTCCGGCCGCACGTTCCACTAGAAAGTCAGGAACACGTCGGCCCCGCCCACTGATCCGTCACGACGTCACGCGCCTTTTCTAAGGCACGCCCTCTGGAGTAACGGAGAACACATAGTCCCGCCCCCCTGCAACCGTCATACTGATTGGCTGATACACTTATCCATCAAATAATGCACATTCTATTAAAATTGTTATATAGTAGGACTCCTAGACATTCACCCCTGGGGAGTATACATACAGGTGCATCTCACTAAATTAGAATATCATCAAAAAGTTAATTTATTTCAGATCTTCAGTACAAAAAGTGAAACTCATCTATTATATAGAGTCATTACAAACAGAGTGATCTATTTCAAGTGTTTATTTCTGTTAATGTTGATGATTATGGCTTACAGCCAATGAAAACACAAAAGTCATTATCTCAGTAAATTAGAATACTTTATAACAACAGCTTGAAGAATGTTTTTAAAATCTGATATTGATATTAGCGCCAATTTTAAAACTCAGGGAGATGTTTGTAACGCCAAACGCAGACACTGTATGGCTGTCTGTCAACCCTGACACACCGATGACACTGGGTCCACAATTAGTGTCTGAGGGTGACACCACTGCCTCTTCCCCTGTGGTACGTGCTTGCCAATCCCCTGTCCAGGACGCTGGTGCGGATGCCTTCCGCCCTGCACCTGTCGCACATTTGCAAGCACCATCAGCAACTACGTCCAATTCTTTGTCCCAGTGCAGCGTTCAGCTGTCAATACCTCAGTCCTTGGAACGCAAGCGGACATTCCCAGCCACAGGCCCAAGCACTAAACAAATAAAAGAGTATAAGAAGGGGAATAATATCCCTGATGAGAGAGGTCCGATCTTGTCTTCTTTGTTTTTGCGTTTATGTCAACATAATAGGTGAGCTTTTGCCTCGGACTCGGAGTAAATTGTCCCATGCTGGGATGTCTGTACATAATGTACATGTTCACCCTAATGATGTTTTTTTTAATTTCCATTTTTAAATGTGTTCAAGAAGGTAGGGACTCTTGGCTCCTTGTAGAACTAGATGTTAACAGTGAAGTTAGCTTGGTACATAAACTTTCTAAGTTCCTGGGTACCAGGCTGCCGGGTAGGTATCACTTATTTATTCATGGTGATTTGTGCCCCCTGATACAGTTTCTATTTAGAATGGTTCTTATAAAATATATGCAGAGCTTCGGGTTGGATGATAAAAGATTTTGTTCATATTCGTAGGAGCTGCGATTGCTGCAGCTGGGTCGGGTTGGAATTCTTCTGTTGTAAAAACAGTGGGTAGATGATGGATGGTCTTCCAAGCGGAATAAGCTTTATATCAGACCTGAGCTTTATGTTTGTTAAATGCTTTCTTTTCTAGTTTTTACAGGTGTCTTATTGGCCATTCGTTTATGTACTGGGCACTGACAAAAGCGTGCAAAATATCACACGGTGATAGACTTTCCTGGTCTTTGGAATGTCTTTAAAGAACTTCGTTGGGAGAATGCGCTTGCCTCCCTTCTTGAAATATGTGGTCTTCCCTGATCCAGATTTTATAATTTTTCACGGCGGTGGAAATGATATGGGTAAGGCACCATTAAATGAGCCTTCAATATTGAGTGGTCTCTAGTAAGGACTAGGTGCCTGTTTCCTGGTTTGGAATGCCCCAATTGTTTTCTAGTATTATAGTCCATGCTAATGTGACACCCCAGGGGTCTGGTTGCCACAGTGATAGAGATATTATGTCTGAGAGCAGGTGGGAGGTCCTTTGGTCAGGGATCCTGTGCATGCCACACCTCCTGCCCAGTCTGGGGAGGGGAAGAACTTCCCCTGTATAAACCCGGGGCTGAGGCAGGGTGAGTCAGACAAGGAGAGTGGAGAAGAGAAGCAGCATAGGAAACAGCAGAGTTACAAGGAGTCAGGGGCTGGCAGCTACAGAGCTCGCCCTGACTAAGAAGATTCTTTACCGGACCCGGAGTCCGAGGCTGTGGGGACTAACTCCTACCCAGCAGCAGAATCCGTCGGGCAGGGGATTTCAGGTCCTCTGGCCCAGAAGCCCGAAGGCACGGTCACACGCGTGGGACCAGCACCGCCATCGTGGAGCGGAAGCCATTAGAAGGCCCCGAGTCACCGGCCATACGGGTGAGCACCACACGGAACACTCAGGGACGTGGGCTACTTACATTAGCTTCTAGCAAGGTAGCCAGAAGAGTACAGTCAGTTTGGGAGGCTTACAACTACGCCTGGCCAGGGGAGATCCCATCTGCTCAAAGACTGACCAGGCCCCGTTTGCTAGCCAGTACTCCGGGAGGGTCTGTCGTTGTTACCAGTAAAGACCCTGAACTACACCGTACCGTCTCTGAGTAGTTCCTGCTACCCCCATCATCTACGTCGGCTGCCCTGAGGCCATACCCCTCCCGTTGGGGGTTATACTATCACGCTGCACAATCCTACCACCGGCCTCAGCGGTCTGCCCTGCAGCAGCAGCTTCCTGGCTGCACTCAACGGGTGGCGTAGTCATCAACTATTTACTACTAATAGACTGCCGTCTAGTTTGACTCCCTGGGCACGGACCGGGTCACCGCCACGAGATTACAACCCTCCACGGATCCGGCTCCGGGTAAGCTCCCGCGTGCGCACCGCAGCGCGACACAGGCCCAGGGGCGCGTCACTAGCTGTAGCCTGAACATCTGTGAAAATTACACAGCGAAACCAATTAATAGTCAGATAGTGCATACAGTAATGACACATTAAAGGGAATCTGTTACCACATTTGAGCTATCTAAACTAATAATACAGGTTATAGACTGCTGAAAAAAGTCCTTCCTTTACTACCCCTCATGAAGCTACACGCGTTGGGGCTCTTCTGTTCACATTACACATATCCCGTTCGTTGCATCACTTGATGTAGGTAGTGATGAGCGAACATACTCGCAAGTACTCGGTACTCGCCCGAGCATCTCAGTACTCAAGATGCTCGGAGCTCGCCAAGTACTTGCGAGATGCTCGGGCGGATGCTCGGGTCCCCTCCCTGCATGTTTGGCGCTCTTTAGAGCGCCAATTAACATGCAGGGATTGCCTGCCACTCATTGTAATGCCGAAGCCATGGTGGTTGTGGCATTACAGTGATTGGCTGGCCGCACAGCATCATCAGATCTATATCAGACCTGGCACCGCCATGCTCATCACAGTCACTCCAGAATCAGGCAGAGTAGGGCGAGGTGCTGCTGAGCTAGGGAGAGATCTGCTTGCATATTAGGTAGTGTAGGGAGAAAAACCGTACATTACACATATCCATCTTAATGAACAGTCCTTCTGAGGACTAATCCATCTGCAGAGATATCAGGCAGGCAGGGTGTATAGGCAGGCAGTGTATATAGCAGACTGCAGTGCACATAGCACAAGAGGCTCCATTCCAATTCTGCCTTCTGCTGCTGTTAGATATTTCTAGATAAAGGCCCAGGTCTCAGGGGCCAGGAATACTTTTTTTTGGATCTTAATCCTCATTATTTGCTTAAAATGCAATCCAGAGAACACCGTTTTTCTGCGCCATTTGCTTGTTGGCACTGCAGAATACAGCCAGGTCCTTTCCATATTACAGCGCTAAAAATCCAGCTATTTAAAACCGTGTTTTCTCGGTCACACAGATCACATATACGTTTTCAGAAAATACTGCCATTTCTGGCCTCCATTAAAAATTTGTTTCAGTGTGTCAGTGAAGCAATTGACAGCAGTTTGCTGTTCAAAATAGTTACCTACAGGTCAGGTATTTAAAACTGTGTTTTCTCCGTCACACGGATCACATATACGTTTTCAGAAAATACTGCCATTTCTGGCCTCCATTAAAAATTTGTTTCAGTGAGTCAGTGAAGCAATTGACAGCAGTTTGCTGTTCAAAATAGTTACCTACAGGCCAGGTATTTAAAACTGTGGTTTCTCCGTCACATGGATCACATATAAGTTTGCTCCAAATTCAGTCATTTGTAGTGAGCGTGGAAGATATTGTCCTCCATTTCAAATGGGCAAGGCACGAGGCAAGGGACGGGGAACTGGACGTGATGGTGATGTGCATGCAGAGGCAGAGGACAAGGCAGTGGGAAAGCTGAAATTGTGCCACAACAAACACCCACATCTTCTCGCCCGACCTTCCTGTCCCAATTCCTAGGGGACCGCAGCACACCACTATTGAACCCAGGGCAGTGTCAAAAAGTTGTTGGTTGGATAGCGGATAATGCTTCCAGTCATTTAGCCACCACCACCACCCTGTCTTCCACACGGTCAAGTCTCAGTAGCCGTGAGTTTGGACCGCATATTCCTCACCCTGATCCTCCTTCCTCCCACCATGCCAAGTGCCCGGAGACAACTGATTCCACACTTGGACACTCTGAAGAGCTGTTCACTTTTCCATTTATACATTAGGGCCTTTCGCCCGGTCCACTTGAAGCGGGGCAAGAGGGGATCACATGTAGCGATGCCCAAATATTTCAGCAGCCACGGTCACACGAAGGTGACAGTGGGAAAGTGTCACAAGAAGTGGATGATGATGAGACACAATTGCCAGAAAGTCAGGAGGAGGACCAGGGTGTGGAAGTGGAAGACGAGGTGGTGGATGATATAGTAACTGACCCAACCTGGCAGGAGGACATGCAGAGCGAGGACAGCAGCACACAGGGGGAGGGAGGCAGAGCACCCCAACAGGCAGAAAGAAGCATTGTGGTGGCCGCAGACAGAAGGCAGGCAACTGTTCCCCATAACACCAACACAAAGGAAGTTGCCAGTACAACTGGTTGTTTTTTAAAGACTCTGCCAATAACCCCAAAAAGGCCATTTGCACCACCTGCCAGGCCAGCATCAGCAGGTGTGGCAAAACGACCAGCCTGACCACCACCAGCATGATCAGGCACATGGCAGCTAAGCACCCGACTTTGTGGGCCGAACCCCCGTGTCCAGGAATAGTGTCTGTGGGTTGCACCATTGCTTCTTCCGCTGTTGTGCATGCAAGCCAATCCCCTGTCCATGGTGCATGCGAAGATGCCTCCTGCCCTGCACCTGTCGTTACAAACCCTCAAGTAGCAGCATCAGGAAGCACGTCCACGTCCTTGTCAAAGCGCAACGTTCAGCTGTCCATACCCCAGTCCTTGGAACGCAAGCGTAAATACGCAGCCAACGCTACACACGCCACACTACTAAATTCTCACATTTCACAACTGCTTGCGCTCAAAATGTTGCCTTTTAGGCTCATGGAGACGGAAGCATTCCGAAACCTGATGGCGGCGGCCGTCCCTCGGTACTCAGTCCCCAGCTGCCACTATTTCTCCCGGTGTGCTGTCCCCGCATTACACAAGCACGTGTCCCAAAACATTATCCGTGCCCTCAACAACTCTGTTACCGGGAAGTCCACCTAACCACGGACATGTGCTTGTGGCAGGGATGGTACATCTCGTTGACGGCACATTGGGTTAAGATAGTGGAAGCCGGATCCCAGTCGGACCTTGGGACGGAACACGTCCTCCCGACGCCAAAGATTGCGGGCCCTAGATTATTCAGGGTTGCCCCCACGGTCTACAGCTCCTGCACCTCATCCTCCTCAGCCTCCTCCTCCTCTTCAGCCTCCATCTCCGAAATGACCACATCAGTCACAAGCTGGAAGCACTGCAGCACTGCCTCGGCCAAGTGGCAACAGGCTGTGCTGAAGCTAATATGCTTAGGTGACAAACCTCACAATTCTGAAGAGTTGTGGACAGGTCTGAAAGAGCAGGCAGATCTGTGGCTCACACCGCTGAACCTACAGCCAGGCATGGTCGTGTGTGATAATGGCCGGAACCTGGTGGCGGCTCTGAGGCGAGACGAGCTCACACACGTACCACGCCTGGCCCATGTGCTTAATCTCGTGGTTCAGCGGTTTCTCAAATCCTACCCGGAGCTGCCGGATCTGCTTGTTAAAGTACGCCTCCTGTGTGCCCATTTTAAAAAGTCACCTACAGCTTCCGCCGCCCTTGCCGTGTTTCAGCAGCGTTTGCAGCTTCCGGCTCACAGACTGGTGAGTGATGTCCCCACGCATTGGAACTCTACACTGCAGATGTTGGGAAGGATTTGTGAGCAGAAGAGGGCACTCTCATAGACTGTAAGCTTGCGAGCAGGGCCCTCACTCCTTTCGATATGAGATATGCTTATTCTGTATTGTCTGTATAAGTCCCCCCTAAAATTTGTAAAGTGCTGCGGAATATGTTGGCGCTATAAAAATAGAAATTATTATTATTATTATTATAATTATTATTAGTTGTTGAGTACCAGCATCAACAAGGCCGTCGGTATTCAGTTCAGACTCCACACATAAGACCTCAGGAGTGGACATGGATGTCAGACATATGTACCATCCTCCAAAACTTTGAGTACTCCACCAAGATGGTGAGCAGCGATGACCCCATAATTAGCATCACCATCCCGCTTCTCTGTCTTCTGAAATGCTCTCTGCTCACAATCAAAGAGGATGCATTGCAGGCGGAGCACGATGAGATGGAGCAAGGAACCATACAGGGTGATTACACACAGCCCAGCCTCATCTCATCCCAACGTGGATTGGGTGACAATGAGGAAGAGGAGGAGGAGGAAGAACAGGGCTAGTTTCATGTGCTATAGATGGTACTAACTGCACAGCTGTCATACCGTCTGTTCAGTGTGGATGGCCAGAAGACAGAGAGGAGGAGGAGGAGAGCATGGTCAGTTATCCTCTTGGTGAGGACACGGAAGTCTTGCCTGTTAGCAGTCTGGCACGCATGGCTGAGTTTATGTTACGCTGCCTTTCCCATGACCCTCGCAGTCTCAAAATTTTGGGTGACAGTCATTATTGGTTGGTGACACTTCTAGACCCACGCTACAAGGAGAACTTTATATCTCTTACTCCTGAGGCGGACAGGTCTACAAAAATGGGGCTGTACCAGAAGGCCCTTGTTGCGGAACTATTAAAAAAATTCCCATCTGAAAACGCTGGCGGCAGAGGGCACACTTCGTTGGACAACCAAGGAGTACAGGCGAGAGAGACACAACTTCAATCCAGCAGAGGCAGGGGAACACTGTCAAAGTTCTAGGATAATTTTCTCAGCCCCTCCCATCGCACAAGCCCTGAGGAGCGGGGTACTCTCACAAGGAGTGCAAAGTTTGGGAAGATGCTGAGGGAGTACCTTGCCGACCGTACCAATGTCCTCCGTGATTCCTCGGTGCCTTATAATTATTGGGTATCCAAGCTGGATACGTGGAATGAACTGTCTCTCTATGCCTTGGAGGTCCTGGCCTGCCCAGCCACCAGCGTTTTATCAGAGCGGGTTTTTAGTGCCGCTGGTGGAATTCTAACTGATAAGCGCATCCGCCTGTCAACTGAAAATGCTGACAGGTTGACTCTTATAAAAATGAACAAGGGCTGGATTGGGCCACACTTCTCAACACCACCGAATGATAGCAGCGTAACATAAACTCAAATCCAGTGTCATTTCTTGGGAGGTGTATTCCCATGCACCTTTTCACACCCAGACATGTGTATATGCTTCCTGATTTTGGGTATTTGCTCTTGCCCTCCTCCTTCTCCTCATCCTCCACCACTATATCACCAGGGTGACCGTGGTCCGTGATGCAACACCCACATAATTTTTTTAAAGGGTGTTTATGATGCCAGTAAAAAAAATTTTTTATACAGTATGTTCATGTATACCCCCCAGGGGTAAATGTTTGCCAGCCCTTACACTTAGTGCATGGGCATTACAAGTATAGGAGGCCCGCTCCTTTCTAATGGGAACATTTTTTTATGAGGCCCTCCTCCACGTCTCTTCCAAGGGGCATTGGAGTGCCTCCAAATTGTTGGCAACCATTGCTTTCACTGCATAGGCAAACACAATGGGAGACCCTTTTCCTAATAATGGGAACATTGTTTTGAGGAGGCCCTCTGACCTCCATGTCTCTTCCAAGGGACATTGAAGTGCCTCCAAATTTTTGGCAACCCTTGCATTCACTGCATAAGTCAACACTATGGGAGACACACCTCCTAATACTGGGAACATTTTTTCATGAGGCCCTCTACGTCTCTTCCAAGGGGCATTGGTGTGCCTCCAAATTTTTGGCAACCCTTGCATTCACTGCATAGGCCAGCACTATGGGAGACCCACTTTCTAATAATGGGAACATTGTTTTGAGGAGGCCCTCTGACCTCCATGTCTCTTCCAAGGGGCATTGAAGTGCCTCCAAATTTTGTCAACCCTTGCATTCACTGCATAGGCAAACACAATGGGAGACCCACTTCCTAATAATGGGAACATTGTTTTCAGGAGGCCCTCCTCTAAGTCTCTTCAAAGGGGTATTGGGGTGCATCCAAATTTTCAAAAGTGGTATTGGGGTGCGTCCAAATTTTGGGCAGCCCTGGCACTCACTGCATACGCAATAACAGTATAGGAGACCCACTCTTTAGTAATGGGAACAATAAAACATTGCCGGCTGATAGCTCTCTAAGAATAGTAAGGGCCGACTGCTGGCCCTTTAAGAATAGTAAAGGCCGCGTGATGGCCCTATAAAAATAGGCTTTGTGACTTTCAAAGTCCCTCCTTCATAAATGAAACACGATGTGTCTGATGATATCTCACACACTACATGGCCAGATAAGTGTAGCGTCGGCGTCCCTGCCTCCTGCTAGGCAGGGACGCTGTTCCCCTCACCTCTCCACTCCGTGCCCGGCGTCCTCCTCCCGCTCTGCTGGCAGCGCGCGCTGCTTCCCGGCCACTGTGCTTAGGGCGCGCGCGCGCTCCCCCTCTCTTAAAGGGGCCGCGCGCGCCGTCCTAAGGAGTCCCCGGCCAATGGCCGGAGGACCTCACCATATATAAGGCACCTCCTCCAAAATGGAGGTGCCCGAGCAATGTTGTTGCAAAGCCTTCACTCTGCTTCAGCCCTCAGGTCCCGTTACCAGTTACCTGCCAGTCACCTGTCAGATTCCTGCTTGATACCTGCCTGATATCTGTTTACCTGCTTGTAAGCCTGCGGTCCGACGGTCTGCCTTCTGACACCTGTCAGTCTGTCTATGGACCAGCCTGCCCGCTCACCTGGGAGCGCTCATCTGCTACCTGCCTTCTAGCCTACCTGGAGGCTCCGCCGTCACTTGCCGTGACCACCTGCCTGTCCAGAGACTCTTGCCTGCTCACCTGGGAGCACTCACCTGCTACCTGCCTGCTAGCCTACCTGGAGGCTCCGCCGTCACTTGCCGTGACCACCTGCCTGTCCAGAGACTCTTGCCTGCTCACCTGGGAGCGCTCACCTGCTACCTGCCTGCTAGCCTACCTGGAGGCTCCGCCGTCACTTGCCGTGACCACCTGCCTGTCCAGAGACTCTTGCCTGCTCACCTGGGAGCACTCACCTGCTACCTGCCTGCTAGCCTACCTGGAGGCTCCGCCGTCACTTGCCGTGACCACCTGCCTGTCCAGAGACTCTTGCCTGCTCACCTGGGCGCACTCACCTGCTACCTGCCTGCTAGCCTACCTGGAGGCTCTGCTGTCACTTGCCGTGACCACCTGTCTGTCCAAAGACTCTCGCCCGCTCACCTGGGAGCGCTCACCAGCCACCTGCCTGCTGTCCTTCTACCCAGAGACTGTCCCTGTCACTTGCCGTGACTACCTGCCCTTCTACCCAGAGACTGTCCCTGTCACTTGCCGTGAGTACCCGTCCTTCTACCCAGATACTGTCCCTGTCACTTGCCGTGACTACCTGCCCTTCTACCCAGAGACTGTCCCTGTCACTTGCCGCAACTACCTGCCCTTCTACCCAGAGACTGTCCCTGTCACTTGCCGTGACTACCTGCCCGTCTTCCCTGGGAGCCACCCGCTTCCTTACAAGGACCGCCCCCTTGTATAGTTGCTCAGAGGTTCCGCCTCCCAGACCCGTTACAATAAGGTTGTAAAATGTTAAAATGACATTTCCTGGTGAATGCATTTGTCACGGTTGAAAGAAATGCAAAAGTGAAAAAACGCATGAAAAATGCTACATGTGAACATAGCCCAAGGTGTGGAGGAGCATTTTTGTTTTTGGTTATTTATTTTGCTTTATATACAAGTCACTATCCTGTAAAGGATATTCCTTAACATATTTCCCAGGAAAATCCATTTTGGTTTCGTTTTTGTATGTTTTATTGTGAGTCCGTAAAAGTGGCGTAATACCTCTGACAACGTTGTTGACAGAAGTGACCTGGGAGTCAGAAATACTTCCAGGGGTCTTCCCCATGCTGTTCCCATGTCATTTGAGCACTGTTCCATCGATTGGGCAATTTTTAGGCCCTCTGCAGACCGCCGGGGGGAGCCGCCTGAAAAATGCTCGAGTTTCCCATAGACTTACATTGGGCTCGTTGCTCGGGTCCAGCACCCGAGTATTCCAATGTGCTCGACCCGAGCAACGAGTACCCGAGCGTTTTAGTGCTCGCTCATCACTACAGTAGATGTAAGTATAGCTCTATTACCAAATAGACATTGTCCTTATGGAAAGTCCAGGGATATACCTATTGGACACTGGGATACTTATAGTATTTTCCAACTGCCGTTATTCCTCTTCAGTGTTCCGCCCTTCTATGGGCATTGGCTTCACGTAGCTTCTGCGCAGGTGCCAACGAGTCATCTGTACTTCTGAGAGAACACCTTTTCTGCTTGTCGTAGATCATTGTGAGCGGCAGTACCAGCGCAGAAGCTACGTGAAGACAATGTCCACAGAAGGGCAGAAAACTCCCTCCTGAGCACTAAAGTACAGACCCCCGTTACCAACCTAAGTGCTGACGATCTGGCCACTTATTTCCTACAAAAAAATCAATCATATCCGTCAAGACATTCTTGCACAATCCCCTCAGAGTCTGGATCCCCTTCCCTCCCGCACCTCATGTTCACTTTCCATCTTCGAGCCAGTCACAGAAGAAGAAATGACCAGACTCCTTGCTTCTTCTCGTCCTACAACCTGCAACAGTGACCCTATTCCCTCACATCTCTTTCAGTCCCTTTCCCCAGCTGTCACTACCCACCTTGCTAAAATATTTAACCTCTCTTTTTCTTCGGGTACCTTTCCCTCTTCATTCAAACATGCCATCATAACCCCTTTACTTAAAAAGCCATCCCTGGACCAGAACTGCACTGCTAACTACAGACCAGTCTCTAATCTTCCCTTCATCTCTAAACTCCTGGAACGCTTGGTCCACTTCCATCTAATCCGCTATCTCTCAGATAACTCTCTTCTCGACTCTTTACAATCTGGTTTCCGCTCCTCAAACTCTACTGAAACGGCCCTCGCTAAAGTCTCTAATGATCTACTAACAGCTAAATCTAATGGTCACTACTCCCTGCTGTTTCTCCTGGATCTCTCTGCCACTTTTGATACTGTGGATCACCAGCTCCACCTCACTATGCTCCACTCTATAGGCCTCAAGGACACCACTCTCTCCTGGTTCTCCTCCTATCTCTAACTGCTCCTTCACGGTATCTTTTGCCGGCTCTTCTTCCTCTAATCTTCCCCTTACTATCGGGGTTCCACAAGGATCAGTCCTAGATCCCCTCCTCTTCTCTTTGAATACTGCCCCTATTGGACAAATCATCAGCAGATTTGGTTTCCAGTATCATCTCTATGCTGATGACACCCAACTATACACCTCTTTACCTGACATCACCCCCACTCTAATACAAAATACCAGTGATTGTCTGTCATCTGTCTCTAACATCATGTCCTCCCTCTATCTGAAATTGAATCTCTCCAAAACTGAACTCCTTATTTTTACTCCCTCTACTAACCTACCTATACCTAACTTTTCAATTTCCTTGGGTAGCGCCACCATAACTCCCAAGCTGGAAGCTCGCTGTCTTGGAGTCATATTTGACACACAACTTTCCTTTATTCCCCATATTCAATCACTCACTCGCTCTTGCCACCTGCACCTTAAAAACATCTCCAGAATCCGACCTTTTCTCACCTTTGATACTGCAAAAACTCTCACTGTTGCTCTCATTCACTCTCGTCTGGACTACTGCAATTCTCTTCTAATCGGTCTCCCTCTAAACAAATTCTCTCTTCTCTAATCCATTCTGAATGCAGCAGCCAGGGTCATATTTCTATCAGGCCACTTCACTGACGCCTCTACCCTGTGCCAGTCATTGCACTGGTTACCCATTCACCACAGAATACAATACAAACTCATCTCTCTCACCCACAAAGCTCTCCACAGTTCTGCGCCGCCCTATATCTCATAAAAGAGAAAAAAACAATAAAATACAGCGTAATAGACTTCCAAAATGTGATGTTTTATTAGAAAAATATTTTAAAAGATATTTCCAAGAGACATGTAATTGCCACACTAGGAGAAAGCCCAGAAACAGACGCGTTTTGGAAAAAACTTTCCTTAGTCTTTGTGGACTTGTAAGTGCAGCGGCCGTTAGGGCCTGGGGTACTCGGTAGCCGGGCCAGCAGTCTTCCAGGGAGGTCACAGTGGCAGTGCCCCAGCTCCGTGGCCCTGGCTGAGCAGATGAAGGAAGTATTTACAGGGGATTTGTAGTCTTTATGTGACGCCACCTGTAGTGCCTGGTCAGGGGTGACCAGCGCTGCTGTGTGGACCCTGGGGGATAGATGGTATAGCAGCTGAGATTAAACACTTCCCACAGGCGAAGCGGGCCCCCAGGGACTGAGGGAGCTGATATGAAGGATGGCGGCAGGGGAAACAGGGTGCAGAGAGCAGGATGGCAGCAGTGATGATAGTCACGGTGGTAGCACAGCTGCGGGGATGTGCAGAAGAAGGAGACAGACACGAGGAATGCAGTCCGGTTACCTTTACTGCAGAGAAAGCTGTGCAGTCCGGGGCACTGGTCACTAGGTCCAGGAGGGTCCGGTCAGCTTGGAAGCAGTTGGAGTCCACCCCGTCAGGTGGGTTTGGAGGCCAGCCTGCTACACTTCTCCGTTGCGGGCCCTGCTGCCTGTGAGCTATTCTGCGGTCCCTCTTCTTCACTCCTGCTCTAAGCTCCATACTAGCAGGCGGTGCGAACCTATAATGGGTACTGCTGTCTTGGGTGCAACTCCAGGCTCTAGTTATGCCGCTGTGCTGCCGGGCTTCTGCTTGTGGCCAGAAAACTTGCAGTCTCCTGTCCCCCAGATTCGGTTGCTGGGATGTGCAATCCCTGTACAACCCAGGACTCTGGCGTCCTCTGCTCCACTGCCTGGGGTTAGTTCTTCACGTGCTCAGCTCCCTAGAACTTTCTCCTTCTCTCCCTCTCTGCTGCTTTTTCCCCCTCTCCCTTCCCTCTCACACTCACTGACTAACTCCTCCCCCCAACCAGAAAAGGCAGCTCCCCAAAAAAGGGTGTAGAGCTCCCTCTTCAGGTAAGGGATCAGAACTTGTGTGTGCATGTGGGGTTTACCTGACGTGGGGAGCTCCTCCTGCTTCCAAGCGTAATATCACCTCCAGTGAAGGAGGCAACACTACTCTGGCAACCGGCCCATGGGGCGCCACATTCCCCCCAGTGAAGCACAGTACGTCCCGGACTGTAAAGACATAAGGTACAAGTTAACATGAACAGTTTCTTCCCTTTTGGGGAGGCACATTTCTTAAACGATACATTATTATCAAAACAATACAAACAGTACAAAAACATCAGAAAAATGCAAAATATAAACCATTTAACAAGGTGCCCGTGATAACGCTTATCCGGAGCGTCACCTCACAGGTTTGTAGTGCAGCATGGTGGGAACCACCCCAAACTTCGTCCCTGGGCGTGGGTACAAGGCACACAGACCATGGTTTGACCTGGTTCTTCGGCCATGCTGACGGGTTTTTTTTAGGTCAGGGTTGGATGCGAACCACCCTTTTGTTTTTTCTTTTTTTTTTTCTTTTTCCATTTTCCTGGCCACACCTAGTCCTATGGCCCAATTGTCCATTAACAGGTTAGTATGTTCACTTACTCAATTTAACTTAGAAGTTCATACAGTAGTTTCTGTAGGTAGTTTATGATTAGTGATTACTGAGTCTCACACTACTTAGTCCGGGTGGGCACAAGGTTTTTCAACATTTTAACTTAATATGTACATCTGCTAACTCTTATAATGCTCTATAAACCATGCTTGTAGTGAACTGGGGTCTGATCTAGTGTACTACTCTGCGATCTACGTAACACTGGTGGTTCTTTTGAGCTTTCTTGATCTGAAGTGTCTACTGCTGGTGTGGTAGGCTCACTTTGGGCTACACTACGGTTAGTATGACTTAGCACAGGTAGGCTTGGTAGTCTTCTATGACCTCTTTGACTCACCATGGGCACGTCAGATTCGCCACTAGCAGGGGGTAGATTCTCCTGATCCGCTGCTGATGAGGCATCTGTTTCTGAAGCCGACTGGTCTTCACGAGGACCCAAGGTGTCTGTTGTTTCTCGTGTAGTCATCGGTGGAAATGTCAAGACTGGTACTACCACTGCCTGGTTTACCTGAGTCCAAGACTGAGGAAATTCTCCTAATAAGGTGCGGACCTTCCCTTCAACCTCTTCTATCTGTTGAGGAGTGTCTTGACCTTTACCTCTGTCACACAGTTGATCCGGGCACACCTTCAGGTGGTCTCTAGATACAGTCGCAGAAGTTCTCCCTCCATCTTTAGTAATGAGGCAAGCCTTAGTATTATCAAAGTGCGAGAGCAAGATGGTATACGGCTCAGCCTCCCACTGGTCATCCAGCTTCTGAGTTCTTCGCTTTCTTTTCAGCACCTGTTCTCCTGGTGACAAGGGAGCGGCAGGGGCTTGCTGATTGTAATCTTTCTCTTGTTTCTGTCTGGCTTGCAATAGACTCTCTTCCACACATTGTTGGACTTTACAGTACTGTAGCTGTCTTTCAGTGTCCCAGTCTGTGTCAGGCTGTACAGCTGCTGGTATTAGGACACCCAAGTCCTGGTCGATGGGATGTTTACCCGATCTTGTCCGTATCAGGTAGGCTGGGGTACAGTTGGTCGAATTCACCGGAATGTGATTGTACAGGTCCACCAAGTCTGGTAACTTCTCGGGCCACTGGTTGCGCTCTTCCAGAGGTACGGTTTTCAACAAGTCAATCACCACCTGGTTCATCTTTTCGCACAGACCGTTGGTTGCCGGTGATAAGGTGTTGTCCGAATTTTCTTA
Organism: Phyllobates terribilis; assembly: GCF_046119375.1. Lineage (NCBI taxonomy): Eukaryota > Metazoa > Chordata > Amphibia > Anura > Dendrobatidae > Phyllobates > Phyllobates terribilis. The sequence continues at coordinate 106,884,003 of NW_027362764.1, read as the reverse complement.
CAGCCATAAAGGTTGCAGAATTCTTGAAATATCTCCGCTTCAAAAGTTGGGCCTTGGTCTGTTAGGACTTGCTCAGGATAGCCATGAGGTCGAAAGAAGTGCTCTTGAAAGGCTTTAGCAGCTGTCCTCGCCGTATGGTCCTTGACTGGTACAACCACTAGAAAACGGGAGTAGTGGTCCACAATCGTTAAGGCGTAGGTGTATCGCGACTAACTCAGAGACAGCTTGACATGGTCCAGGGCCACGATTTCAAGGAGTTGTCTTGTGATGATGGGTTGTAAAGGGGCTCTCTGGCTACCACGATCTCTTCGTCTTAGATTACATGGGCCACACTCTCGACACCACCTCTCAATGGAACTTCTCATGCCCATCCAGAAGAAACGCTCACGGATCAGGATCTCCAACTTCGTCCACCTGAAGTGTCCTGCTCCGTTGTGGTAAGCTTCCAGGACCATTGGCGCATCCTTCTTTGGAACCACTATCTGCCATACCAGCTCGTGCGTGCGGGAGTTGACGGTTCTTCTGCACAATTTACCTTCATAAAAGAACAAATTGGCTCTCTCCTTCCACAGCTGCAAGGCTTCTGGTGGTGCATCTGGGCCTGGGGACGAATTGGCTTGACTCAGCAGTTCTTTCACCATGCGGACGGCCGTGTCACTATCCTGTGCTTCTGCCCATTCATGGTGGGGCAATGGGTTGAAAGAGACTCCTTGAATGGCCGACTGCTTGTTTTTCACACAATGGGAGCATTGGGAAGCACCCTGGCGGTGGAAGGCAGGCATCTCAATTTCTTCGAGGTCTTCCAAATTTTCTCCCATGTCTGGTAAGTTCGGCATGCGGGACAAAGCATCGGCATTGGCGTTCTTGCTTCCCGCCCGATATTTGATCACAAACTCATAGTTAGACTGCCAAGCCATCCATCGTTGCTCTAGGGCACCAAGCTTCGCAGTCTCCAGGTGCGTCAGCGGGTTGTTATCCGTGAAGACTGTAAATCTGCAGGAGGCGAGGTAGTGTTTGAACCTCTCAGTCACTGCCCAGACTATGGCCAGGAACTCCAACTTGAAGGAAGTGTAGTTGGTGGGGTTCCTTTCAGTAGGGTAAAGCTTCCTACTGGCATAGGCGATGACCCTCTCTTTGCCTTTCTGCATTTGAGACAACACGGCTCCCAACCCAACGTTGCTTGCATCTGTGTAAAGGATAAACGGCTGACTGTAGTCGGGGTAAGCCAGGATTTCGTCTCCCGTGAGAGCTAGCTTCAAGCGACTGAAGGATTCTTCCACTCTGTCGTCCCACTCAATCGGAGGGCTCTTGGTCTTCGCCTTTTTGGAGTGGCCCACCAAGAGGTCCTGAATGGGAGCGGCTATCTTGGTAAAGCCCTTGATAAATCGTCTGTAATAGCCAACCAACCCTAGAAATTGTTGTACCTCACGAATGGTAGTTGGCTTCTGCCAGTCCTTGATGACGGTGACCTTATCCGGGTCTGGTGCCACGCCTTCTGCGCTCACCACATGGCCTAGATATCACTATCCTGTGCTTCTGCCCATTCATGGTGGGGCAATGAGTTGAAAGAGACTCCTTGAACGGCCGACTGCTTGTTTTTCACACAATGGGAGCATTGGGAAGCACCCTGGCGGTGGAAGGCAGGCATCTCAATTTCTTCGAGGTCTTCCAAATTTTCTCCCATGTCTGGTAAGTTCGGCATGCGGGACAAAGCATCGGCATTGGCGTTCTTGCTTCCCGCCCGATATTTGATCACAAACTCATAGTTAGACTGCCAAGCCATCCATCGTTGCTCTAGGGCACCAAGCTTCGCAGTCTCCAGGTGCGTCAGCGGGTTGTTATCCGTGAAGACTGTAAATCTGCAGGAGGCGAGGTAGTGTTTGAACCTCTCAGTCACTGCCCAGACTATGGCCAGGAACTCCAACTTGAAGGAAGTGTAGTTGGTGGGGTTCCTTTCAGTAGGGTAAAGCTTCCCACTGGCATAGGCGATGACCCTCTCTTTGCCTTTCTGCATTTGAGACAACACGGCTCCCAACCCAACGTTGCTTGCATCTGTGTACAGGATAAACGGCTGACTGTAGTCGGGGTAAGCCAGGATTTCATCTCCCGTGAGAGCTAGCTTCAAGCGATTGAAGGATTCTTCCACTCTGTCGTCCCACTCAATCGGAGGGCTCTTGGTCTTCGCCTTTTTGGAGTGGCCCACCAAGAGGTCCTGAAGGGGAGCGGCTATCTTGGTAAAGCCCTTGATAAATCGTCTGTAATAGCCAACCAACCCTAGAAATTGTTGTACCTCACGAATGGTAGTTGGCTTCTGCCAGTCCTTGATGACGGTGACCTTATCCGGGTCTGGTGCCACGCCTTCTGCGCTCACCACATGGCCTAGGTATTGTACCTTGGGTTTCAGGAGATGACATTTGGGCGGCTTCACCTTGAGACCAAAGTAGGATAGGGCTTCAAATACCTCAGCCAGGTGTTTCAAATGGTCTTCATAGGTTCTGGAATAGACAATGACATCATCCAGGTATAACAGTACCGTTTCAAAGTTCTTATGCCCAAGGCAACACTCCATTAACCTCTGGAACGTTCCAGGGGCGTTGCACAGCCCGAATGGCATAGAGTTGAACTCGCATAAGCCCATGGGTGTAGTGAATGCAGTCTTCTCCTTGTCTGCCTCTGCAACGGGAACCTGCCAGTACCCACTGGTGAGATCTAGGGTTGAGAAGTATTTAGCTGATTTTAGGGCAGCTAGCGACTCCTCAATACGCGGCAAGGGATAGGCGTCTTTATGGGTGATGCGATTGATCTGCCTATAGTCGACGCACATACGCATGGTACCATCCTTCTTTTTGACTAGTACCAAGGGGGCTGCCCAGGGGCTACAACTATCCCTTATTACTCCTGCCTCTTTCATTTCTCGCAACATGCTCTTGGCACACTGGTAGTGAGCCAGAGGAACAGGATGGTATCTCTCTTTAATAGGGGGGGTGGTCTCCCGTAGGGATATGGTGTTGAATCCCTTTTACTCACCCAAAATCCAGGGGGTTCTTACTGAATACCCTTTCGTATTCCTGGACTACCCGGTAGACCCCATCTTTCTGATGTGAAGGGGTGGAATCAGTACCAATGTGCAGTTTCTGACACCAGTCCTCCAACTGTCCCGAGGAGCCGTTGTCCTCCTTGGCTTCAGAGCCACGGGTTCTACTGCCTGGATTGCATTATTACTAACAGTAAAGAGCTTGGCTACGGTAGCGTACCAGGGTAAGTTGGCCTCTTTTTCTCCACAATTTAATACTCGTATGGGTACCCTCCCCTTTCTGACATCCACCACCTCTCGAGCTGTCAGGATAGTGGGTCTGCTGTCAGAGTAAACAGGCTCTACTAAGGCCTAGTAGTCTTGGCCTCTGATACCCATGGCTGCCCTACACCATATCATTTCACTCTTGGGGGGTAGCACAAATGAGATATGGGTCACTCACCCTTACGCTGCCAATCTCTCCACCGGACAACTCTACCTGTTGTCTTTGCATGAGTGCTCTAATCTTTGTGCAGAGCTTGCTGTTGTCCCGAGTTGGCGGTTTCAGCTACCTGCTGTAACAACACAATTATCTCACCAAGACAGTTTTCAATAATGTTTGTACCTAGGGTGATCATGGGATGAAATTCACGTTTATCAATATCCACAATTATCATACCCTGTGATTCAAGTTCCACCCTCCCCAGCTTAATGGTCACCTCTTTATACCCCACCTGAGGCAAGGGCTGACCATTACTTGCTACTATAGTCAAGTCATCATCAGGGTGATGGGTAAGGTCAGTGTCTGCCCAATAGCATTTGTAAAGGACATGAGGCATCGTGGTCACTTGGGACTCAGTGTCCAAGAGAGCGTTCAATGGAATGCCATCAATCACGACGGGCAGGATCGGCCGTCCCCCCACGTACTTGTCCCTCCAGTTGTGTGGACTAGGTTGCTTTACTCCTGGGGGTTGGCCCTCTGCCCCAGGGGTCGTTCGTTTAACGGACACCACCTTGCGATGTGACCCACCTTGTCACAGCGTCGGCAGATGGGCCGCCCGGTCGGGTCGTAGCAGTCGGTGTCTCTTCCTTTGGTGCGGGTGGATGTGATCCTCTTCTGTCGTCGCCACGGCAGGTCATCCGGACTCGAGGCCAGCTGGAACTTCTCTGTAGGGGAAGACACTTGCAGAGACTGCACTGTTCTTGCCAACACAGCCATACTTCTGGTTAGTTCTTGTACCTGTAGGCGTTAGTCTGCAGAGGGTTCGTTACTCAGTGTCAAGGCATCAGCCTCAACAAGTTTCTGGGGCAAAGACACTGCCTCCTGGTGGTTGAGTATTGATGGGCGTTTAGTGGGCGCAGTCTCGCCAGGGGTCGTCTCTCGTAGCACACGGATTGCCCTGTCCTTAAATTGAGCAAATTTCATGTCAGGGTTTTGTAAGGACATTATACGCAATTGGGTCTTATGCATGGTAGACAGCAGTCCTTCTATAAATTGCTCTGTTAGTAGCCTGTCCTCCTCCTGCATGCTGTCAGGATCAATCTGCTTAATGGCTCGCAGCGCCTCCTGTAGGTTGAGGGCATAGTCTCTCACACTGTCCTGCACCCTTTGTTTGCAGCCATAGAACCACATTTTTATTTCTGCTGCGGGTATCAAAAGTGTCTTGTAGCTTTGATAAGATGTGCTTGACTGTCCGTTTATCAGTGTCCGGCCAGGACTTGACTTCCCTCTGCGCGGCGCCAGTTAGCTGACCGATTAGAATGCTGACCTTCTGCCCTTCGGCCAAGGGGTAAACGTCAAGCAGGCTAGGCAGTCTCTCTTTGAAATCGCTAAGGGTATGCGACTCCCCTGAGTATTGTGGTAACCAGGCCGCTCCTGGGATGTACGGCATAGACAGTGGCATTATGGGGGCTGCGGCAACACCCTCTGTGGGAGCTTCGCCTAAGTTGGGCATCTTTCTCCCCTCCCTATTCACCCTTGCCCGGGTAGGACTCACCGCTCCGGATGCTTATGTTGTCGCTCCTTGCACAGCCGGTCACCGTGACTGCGCTGCTGGTCACTGTACAGGTGCACTCCTGCTGCAGAGCTTCTCACACTTGTATTGTACTCACAGAGCTGCAGCAGCTGGGATCGTCGGATGGGATGGATGAGATCTCACAGACAGAGCTGCAGCAGCTGGATGGATCGGATCACACAGCCCTCTGCAGGGGGAGGCGACAATCTCCCCCCACCAGTCTGATGCAAAGGGGAAGGCTGGCACCTTTCAGCCTGCGTGACAGGCAACCATATAGCCGCATACCACAGGTGGCGTCACGAACATTATATATAGAAACTCTATTCCCTTTTCTTTAAAACCTCTTTTATTGACCGCCCTGAGACAGAAAGACCGTGATAGCCAGAGGGCTCCCCTGCAGCCCATAATCACCAAACAACCACTTGATCTGGTAGCCTTGGACCACGTGAAGCTAGCCCCAAGCCGGTCAGGCTATGTCTACGCTCTCACCATAGTAGACCACTACTCCCGATTTCTGGTAGTAGTGCCAGTGAAAGATCAGACGGCTCAGACGGCAGCCAAAGAGTTTCAACAACACTTTTGTCGCCCGCATGGTTACCCTGAATGAGTGCTTACCGACCAAGGTCCAGCCTTTCAAGCAGAGGTGTTCCAGGAATTCTGTAACTTGTACGCCTGCAAGAAAATAAGGAAGATGCCGTATCATCCCCAGACCAACGGGTTGTGTGAGAAGATGAACCAGGTGGTAATAGACCTGTTGAAGACGTTGTCCCTTGAAGATCGTAGCCTGTGGCCAGAGAAATCACCTGGTGGACCAATATAACTACATCCCGGTGAACTCCACCAACTGTACACCCGCTTACCTGATGAGAGTAAGACCTGGCAAGTTACCCATTGACTTAGACATGGGAGTCTTAACACCAGAGACGACATCACCAGATGTAGATTGGGATACAGAGTGGCAGCAACAATACCGCAAGGTGCAAGAATGTGTGGAGAGAAGTTTGTCCCAGGCGAGACAGAAGCAGGAGAAAACTTACAATCAGCACGCACCTGCAGTTCCCTTATCACCTGGAGAACAGGTACTTAAGAGGAAGAGACGAGTCCATAAATTAGATGACCAGTGGGAGGTTGAGCCATACACCATCCTACCCTCGAATTACGATAACACCAAAGTGAGCCTCATCAGTAAAGATGGAGGGCAAACTTCAGCGGCAGTCTCAAGAGACCATCTGAAGATATGCCCTGAACAGTTGAAGCACAAAGAAGAAGACTAAGACAGCCCTCAGCCCACAGTAAAAAAAAGTGGAGGAAACGGTCCAGACAGTCCTTGGAGCATTTCCCCGGTCTTGGACGCAGGTCAACAGCGCAATTGTGGTACCTGTCCTGACCTTTCTCCAAGCGGCCTCACCGGAAGCTGCAGAGGTTCCAGAACATCTGGAAGACCAGTCAGCCCCAGAGACAGATGCTTCATCAGCAGGGTGTCGTACCCAGGGTGAGTCAAAGAATTCGTAGGAGATTACCCAGCATACCGGTGTTACCTCAGACTATCAGTAGTGTAGTTCACACTGAACCCACCATACCAGGGGTAGACACTAGGGACCAGGGTAGGTCAACAAATGTACTACGTAGATCAACCCGGAGTACAAAAGGTCAGCTCCCTGCCCGCTGGAGGAACTAAAGTGTATGTTATACATAGTTGTAACCGTTAAATAATCCTAGATATATATATTTGTTAAATTTATGGACAATTGGACCACAGGACTAGGTGTGGTCAGGACAATATAGAAAATAGTTAGTAAGGTAAGGTCACAGTGGAGAAAAAGGGGGAAGTCAACAGTGCATAACCCTACGCGTTACGCCATTAGGTTCTGGCTTCCTCGGGGGTACAGGTCAAATTAAACTCCATAAATCTTCTCCAAAGAAAATCTCAATATGAAGTGTTGTGAAGACGTCCTTATAGCTGGTCCCGTCCCAGTACCTTGGATCTCAGGGGTATGATACCCCTGAGGAAGCCAGAACCTAATGGCGTAACGCGTAGGGTTATGCACTGTTGACATCCCCCTTTTTCTCCACTGTGACCTTACATGGTTGGTATACTTTATCTATTTACCTATTCTCCCCTTCCCACTATGACCTATTGGGTATTGTCCGCTTTAGGGAGAACATAGACATATTTTCTTTCCTCCTGTTCAAATTATTTATTTATTCTATATCTTTATAATGTAGAATTTATTTGGGGAATATATTTTAGCCATATGTCTACATTATTAGAATTATTTATTCTTATACCATATCGGTGGTGCATTTTTTTAATATATGAATTTAGGTGTATTCAGTACTTTTTGAATATATGCTAAAACCTTTTTAAGGGGTCATCTTTGTCCAGATGTTTGTTTTTCGGTTTTATATGTGCTTTTAACTATGTTTTTTAACAAGTGGTGTTGTGTGTCCTGACTATAATAAAATTTACACTATGTTTTCAATACACTGCCTCTATACTTGATTATTCATTACGCTTGGTGCCTGTTTTCTCTCCACTTCCTTTCTTTCTACAATCAGCGATATTGGCGCCAAATTTAAACACCGCTCTGCTGATTGCGCCCGGTCGGCCGCATACATATTCTAGAATACCCGATACGTTAGAATCGGGCCGCTATCTAGTATATTTATAAACTGATAAAAGATGATACATCCACAACAAGCATCATCCATGAGGCGTACAGGTAGAACTTTTTCCAGTATTCTATAACCTGTATGTCCATATTAATAGGTTAGATCGCTCAAATGTGGTGACAGATTCCCTTTAAATCAGGGGTCTCAAACACATGGTCCATGACCCTGAGGCTGCTTCATGCAGCATGCAGGCACTGTAAACACCTCGACGATTTTGGCCCAGTCCAGGGGCAGCTGATGTCAGTGCTTTATTTCAGTTGAATGTGGGTCCTTGGGTACAGTGCCGAAATGACTACCCCTTTCTGTAATATTGGGGCAGGGTTCTCATGGTCACCACCACCAGGGAAGCTCCGGGACAAAGCATCAGCCTTGACACTTTTGACCCCTGGACGAAAAGTAACAACAAAATTGAACCTAGTAAAACACAGGGACCATCTGGCTTGCCTAGGGTTGAGAAATCTAGCTGACTGGAAATATGTATCCTGTATCCTGAACTGGAGGGTGAGGTGTTGGAGGCACAGGAGGACGCCCCTGCCTCCTGCCCTTCAGGAAAGTTATTTGTACCATCTAATCTGTGCTGCAAAGTAATTAAGGAACATCATAACTCTGTGCTTGCTGGGCATCCAGGTGGTAAGGCAACCGCAGACCTCCTCTCTCGTCATTTTTGGTGGCCGGGGTTTCATCGGGATGTTATTGAGCACGTAGCTGCTTATAGTATTTGCGTCCTAAGATTTTGCATATCCGTCCATCTGGTACTCTTCTTCCGCTACCTATTCCTAGTAGGCCATGGACACACATGTCCATGGATTTTATTACTGACCTACCGGTTTCTGCAGGCAAAACGGTGGTTTTGGTGGTAGTAGATAGGTTCAGTAAAATGGTTCACTTTGTCACATTACCTGCACTTCCAAATGCCCAGACATTTGCTCAGGTGTTCATAAATGAGATTGTGAAGCTTCACGGGGTTCACTCCGATGTGGTGTCAGATCGAGGGACCCAGGTTGTTTCCAAGTTCAGGAAGGCATTCTGTTTGTTAGAACCCTCCTGTTTGTTTTTTTTCCCTTCTTGTGTTTTGCGGTCATGTGACCACCTGCCTTTATATTCCAGCTCCGCCCTTTTGGCTGTGCTGGACTTCAGTGTTTGACTGTTTCTCTAGCCAGGTGCTTCTGTGCCTTTCTCTGTCAGTTCGCTTGGTCCTTCTGGGACCTCTAGTACCTTTTTGTCTGTCTTTTTGTGTTCTGCAACAACTTCTCTGTTTAGGAGGTGTCCCATTTTTGTTCCAGTCCTTAGTTCTTTTAGGGACCCCTCCCCTTATGCTATAGGTCTTCGTTCAGACTAGCCGAGGACTAAGGCGGGTCTGTTCGCTAGGAACAGGCAGCCCGCTACATCGTAGGAATTCAGCTTAGTCTTACTGTAGGGACAGTTTTCCCTTATCTTTCCTTAGTACTTGTTGCAGATCATAACAGTAAGTCTAGCCCAAAAAAACTAAAAGGAAGGAAATTCGGGGATCAGTATGGTTTCTGTCCAGGATTTGGCTCAACGCCTGCAGGGATTGTCTCTGGAGGTAGCCAAGTTCCAGCAACACGTGAGTAGCTGTTCTAAAGCGCATTTTGTGGAACCCAAGGTAGGACTGCCTGATGTTTTTTATGGTAAACAGCAAGATTTTTTTTTTCCTTTAAAAATGCTTGTTTGTTATATTTTCGTTTGAGACCAAGGTCCACTGGGAATGAATCACAGCGCATTGGTTTTATTATGTCACTTTTGCGCAAAGAACCACAGGGGTGGGACTTTCCTCTCCAACCTAATGATCCATGTTTAAGGTCTGTAGAAGAATTTTTTTCTGCTATGGGGCTATTATATGACGATCCTGATCGAATATCATCAGCTGAGGCAGAACTCAGGCGTTTGATGTTGAAAATTATTGCACACACTTCAGAAGATGGGCCTCAGAAGTTAAATGGAATGATCCTGCTCTGAAATGTCTATTTCTTGCTGGTCTGAGTGAAAGAGTTAAGGATTTGCTAATTGCATTCCCCGCACCTGAGACTCTGCAGGATGCCATGCAATTAGCTGTTCCTGTGGATAGGAGACTGAGATTTAGACAGAATGAGGTAAAGACTCCTGTAGTGCCAGGTCCTAGTCCCCAGAAAATATGCTCTGACGGCGGAGAACCGATGGAGGTTGGGGCGAAGTTGCTCCCCTCTCAGGAAACAGACCGGAGGTTCGCCGAGGGATTGTGTCTTTATTGTGGTAAAGCTGACCATTTGATTAAGTATTGTGAGATTCATTTAAGTAAAGAAAAAAAAAAAGGTCAGTTACGCCCGTATAGCTTGTTTACGCTCTGCAGGAGTATTTTTTTCTGGGAGTACTACTTTGCAGGAAAATTTGATTGAATTTCAGGTATTTGTGGATTGTGGTTCAACACTTAATGTGATTGATAAAGGGTTTTTGGAAAACCTTAAATTGAAATCCAAACCTTTGTCATCACCTATTTCTGTGATTGCAATTGATAACACTCCCTTGAAATGTATTACTCACAAGGTTGCTGCATTTCCCCTCACTATCAATGGAGTTCACCAAGAAATTTTGGACTTGGTTGTATTAGATAATTTACCCTCTCAGGTCGTTTTAGGTTTGCCTTGTTTAAAACTGCACAATCCTTTGCTGGACTGGTCTACTAATGTGATTAAGTCTTGGAGTCCGAAGTGCTATGATAAATGTTGTAATGGTCGCATTGCGGCTGTGGAAAAAGGGGACTTACCTGTACCTATTCAAGATTTTTGGAGTTTTTTTCAGAGGAGGAGTCGCAAGTTTTACCTCCTCATAGGGATTATGATTGCGCCATTGAGTTTGTTCCTGCAGCTACTCTTCCCAAGAGTCGCTTGTTTAATCTGACTATCCCTGAAAGAAAGGCCTTGGAGGAGTACATACAGACTAGCCTGGCTGATGGTCACATTAGACCTTCTAAGTCGCCTGTGGCAGTTGGAATTTTCTTTGTTAAAAAAAAGGACGGGGGTTTACGTCCATGTCTGGATTTTCGTCAAATTAATAAGATTACCGTACGCAATTCCTACCCATTGCCGTTAATTCCTGACTTGTTTAATCAGTTGGTGGGGGCCAAGTGGTTCTCTAAAATTGATCTCCGGGGGGCATACAATTTGTTACGAGTGAAGGAGGGTGATGAATGGAAAACTGCATTTAAAACTCCGGTAGATCATTTTGAGAATCTGGTGATGCCTTTTGCTCTTACCAATGCACCTGCATTTTTTCAGAACCTTATTAATGACATCCTGAGACCTTTGATTGGTAAGAATGTGGTTGTGTATTTGGATGACATTTTGATTTATTCACCAGATCTAGAGACCCATTGGCAGAGTGTACGTGAAGTTTTGCAGTTATTGAGTGATAATTCACTCTTTGCTAAGCTGGAGAAATGTGATTTCGCTGTGCAGAAAATTAGTTTTTTGGGCTACATTGTCTCCAGCGAGGGCTTTGAGATGGACCCGGTGAAGGTTCAGGCTGTGCAGGAATGGCCTAGGCCTATTGGCTTGAAATCTATATAGAGATTTTTGGGTTTTGCCAATTATTACAGAAAATTCATTAAGAATTTTTCTGTAATTGTTAAGCCTCTGACCGATCTCACCAGGAAAGGTGCGAATACGGTCAAGTGGACTACTGAGGCCATTGAAGCGTTTGAGTATCTCAAAGAGAGGTTCAATTCTGCCCATATCCTTATGCAAAGTGATGAGACCAAGCCTTTTTTGGTCGAGGTTGATGCTTCATCGGTGGGGATCGGAGCAGTTTTGTCTCAGGAGAACAAGGATGGAGTACATCCTTGTGCCTTCTTTTCGAAAAAAATTTCAGAAACCGAACTGAATTATGATGTTGGTAATCGGGAGTTGCTGGCTATTAAACTCGCGTTTGAACATTGGCGTCATTTTTGGGAAGGCGCTAGATTTCCTATTCAGGTGTTCACAGATCATAAGAATTTGATCTATCTGGATGCTGCCAAGCGCTTGAATGCCCGTCAAGCTAGGTGGGCACTTTTTTTTTCTCGGTTTCATTTTTCTGTTACCTATATCCCTGGTACTAAGAATGTTAAAGCCGATGCTTTATCTCGCAGCTTCGCTCCTACGGTCGGTGCCGAGGAGGAGGAGAGCATTTTACAGAAAGGAGTTGTGGTGGCGGCAATGGACTCCGTTTTGGAGAATGGGATTCTGAAAGCTCAAGATGATGCTCCATCTAACACTCCCCATGGGAGGTTGTTCGTGCCTAGAGCCTTTAGGAGAGATTTGTTTGTGGAGTGTCATGAGTCTCGGTTGGCAGGTCATCCAGGAATTTCGGAGACTAAGAGACTTATCAGTTGCAGTTTTTGGTGGCCTGGATGGCAGAAGGAAGTCATCAAGTGGGTGCGTCAATGTACTGTGTGTGCTAGGTCAAAGGCTTCAAATACTCCTGCTGCGGGGTTGCTTTGCCCTCTTGAGGTTCCTAGTGCGCCTTGAACTCATCTCACAATGGATTTTATTACTGATCTTCCTGTGTCCCTAGGGTTTTACTGTTATCTGGGTGGTCGTGGACCGTTTTAGTAAGATGTGTCATTTGGTTCCATTCATTAAGTTGCCCTGCGCCAAGACACTCGCTAAGGCGTTTGTTAAGGAGATTGTCAAGCTTCATGGCGTTCCCACGGATATTGTTTCTGATAGAGGACCTCAGTTTGTGGCTTGCTTTTGGCGTGCTTTTTGTGACAGGTTGGGAGTCCATTTGTCATTTTCGTCTGGTTATCATCCTGAGTCTAATGGACAGACTGAAAGAAAGAACCAGGATGTTGAACAGTTTTTGCGTTGTTTTGTGGCGGACAATCATGAGGTGTGGTCTGAGTTTCTGCCTCTCGCAGAATTTTCTCTTAACAATCATACATCCTCCTCTGCTGGGTGTTCTCCTTTTTTTTGTTGTACTGGGAGACATCCGTCTTTTGGTTCGTTCTCCAAATTGGGGTCGGCAGTGCTGGAGGAGGAGAATTTTTCCGGTGATTTGGAGAGAGTTTGGACTAATGTACGTTGCAACCTTCAAGAGGCTAACAAGAAGTCCAAGAAGTATTTTGACAGGAAAGGTAAGGAGGTTTTGTTTACGGTGGGTGACATGGTTTGGTTGTCCTCAAAGAACCGGCGGTTGAGGATTCCCTCTAAAAAACTGGGTCCTAAGTTTGTGGGTCCATTTAAAGTGCTTCAGGTTGTTAACCCGTCTGCGGTTAGGTTGGATGTCCCTACTTCCTGGAAGATTAATCCTGAGTTTCATGTTTCCTTGTTGAAAAAGGCTGATGTATCAGATAGGGATTCCACTGTCACAGTTCCTCCTGTGGTGGAAGACGGCGAATATGTAATTTCTCGTATCTTGAATTCTAGATGGCATAGAGGGAGATTACAGTATCTTGTCTCCTGGAAGGGTTTCTGTCCCGAAGATAACTCCTGGGTAAGGGCGGATGATGTCTCTGCTCCTAGGTTTCTTAGAGCTTTCCACAGGAGGTTTCCGAATAGGCCTGGGCCTGGAGAATCCGGAGGATCCTCATAAAAGAGGGGGTACTGTTAGAACCCTCCTGTTTGTTTGTTTTTCCTTCTTGTGTTTTGCGGTCATGTGACCACCTGCCTTTATATTCCAGCTCCGCCCTTTTGGCTGTGCTGGACTTCAGTGTTTGACTGTTTCTCTAGCCAGGTGCTTCTGTGCCTTTCTCTGTCAGTTCGCTTGGTCCTTCTGGGACCTCTAGTACTTTTTTGTCTGTTTGTCTTTTTGTGTTCTGCAACAACTTCTCTGTTTAGGAGGTGTCCCATTTTTGTTCCAGTCATTAGTTCTTTTAGGGACCCCTCCCCTTATGCTATAGGTCTTCGTTCAGACTAGCCGAGGACTAAGGCGGGTCTGTTCGCTAGGATCGGATTCCATTCGTCCATACTTGTCACCCCTTCGCTTATATACTCCATAAAACTATTCGCAAACATTGGAATATCTTATGCACCGGTTACCCATCCATTACCAGCTTTCAAAAACCGTTCATGCCCTGTTTCAAGCGAGCCCCTAACCTTAAGGACTCCCTGATTCGAGCCGACATCGGCACCAGTAAACCGGGACCCACACAACGTTTTCTCCAGAATCCCAAGACGGGTACCTTTCCATGTCTACAATGTAGACAATGTAACAATGTCCTTAAAGGCAATATAGTGTACCACCCACAGACAGGCAAGAAATACAATATCAAAGGTTACTATACCTGTGAAAGCGCATTTGTAATATACCTTATTAAATGCCCCTGTGGACTGATATATATAGGAGAGACTACACAGCCCATACGGGATAGAATATCAAAGCATAAATCCACGATAAGGTGCAAGAATCTGCTTCTGCCCATCCCCCACCACTTTGTCACCATGGGACATAACATCTCTCAATTGAGGTACCAGGTCTTGGAACAAGTCCCACCACCACGACGCGGAGGTGACCGCATTCGCCTCCTAAAACAGAGGGAGGCCTTTTGGATCCACGAGATGGATGCTCTTGCCCCCAAGGGATTGAATAGGGATTATGACCTTCTGTCTTTTGTTTAATATTTTCCTATCCTGTATAGGGAGGCTCATGTTACACCGGCTCTTTATATTATATATGGAATTTAAACAGCATCATACCGAATAAAATACCGATAATATTGATTGTGATGCTTCAAAATGTTTTGCCTCCTCCTGTTTCTTTTTTATTCACAGATGTTGCCTATCCCTAGAGTCTTTCTCCTTATCCTCCAATGGGGTCCCAGAGCCACTGAGCACCTCCTTGTACCGTTACTCTCAGTCACAGATCCAGCGCAGACACTTCCTGCACATTGGAACGCAAGCGCACCTCCCTTGGACCGCACACGTGATCTTGAAACGTCACTTCCGGTATAGTGAGGACATCACTTCCGGTTTCGCGCAAACCGCATCCTCAATACTGCAGCAGTGATTGGTTTATCCTGCTATCCCCTCCCCTATTTAAGGTTTCCCCCCCATAGTCAGATGGTCAGCATAACCAGCGGTGGATACCGCGGTGCCACTAGAACACTGTCCATCCTACCTGAACCAGGTAATTGTGCCTTCTACCTTTACAAGGTACCTTTTTGCCTTCACTTATAAATTCATTTTTCTATTTTTTCACTCCCAGGCAGTCCTTTATGGACCCTCTTAAGATACTTGCTTTTGTCCATTAATCCTACCACAGTCTATATACTGGTAGGTAATTTTCTCCATATATTTTTCTCCATATAACCACGAATGGATAGAGATAGCTTTATTCACATGTAGGAATTCCTCAGGTCCTTTTCCTCTTCCCTTGTTCCTGAATCCCCATCAATTATTGATACATGTATGTATATTGACATTATGTTAGATTTATACATTATTGTGAAAAAGTTTTTTGATATTATTTACTCACAGTATTTTGCGTTCTCTGCAGTCAACTGAAGAAGGTCCTAAGTGACCGAAACGTTTTGTCATTGTTTATAATGGACTGCAATAAATTTTCATTACTGGAACATACTCTTGAGTGCCAAGGTTATTCCTACT
Source organism: Phyllobates terribilis (assembly GCF_046119375.1). Classification (NCBI taxonomy): domain Eukaryota; kingdom Metazoa; phylum Chordata; class Amphibia; order Anura; family Dendrobatidae; genus Phyllobates; species Phyllobates terribilis. The sequence continues at coordinate 106,868,722 of NW_027362764.1, read as the reverse complement.
AGATTTAGGGCACGGTCCCTTCTTGAGCACCACAGAACGGGAGTGCAGCGATTATATTACAAATGTTCGCTAGGAACAGGCAGCCCGCTACATCGTAGGGATTCAGCTTAGTCTTACTGTAGGGACAGTTTTCCCTAATCTTTCCTTAGTACTTGTTGCAGATCATAACACTGTTTTCGACTGACGGTGCAGCTGTCCTTTTCCTTGGCCTTCCACCCTCAGTCGAGTGAACAGAGCGTGTCAATCAGAGTTTGGAGACCTACCTCACGTGTTTCGTTTCTGAAAATCAGGATTGGGAATCTTACCTACCGCTGGCAGAATTTGCCATTAATAATCATCGTCAAGAATCCACTGGCAGGTCAACGTTCTTCGGTGCATCCGGCCAGCCCCCACAGTTTGGCACCTTTAGTGGAGGAGGACCTTCAGGAGTTCCTGAGGAGGAACGGTTTGCTTCGTCGCTCTCCTCGGTATGGCAGGGTGTGCTGAGTAATTTAAAGATCATGGGAGACAGGTATAAACGTTTGGCTGACAGAAAACACTTGCCAGGTCCGGACCTGTATGTGAATGATTTTGTGTGGTTGTCTACCAGGAATATAAGATTGAAAGTTCCTTCTTGGAAGCTGGGACCTAGGTTCATTAGTCCCTATAAAATAACTGCTGTCATTAACCCAGCAGCATTTCATCTTGAATATCCTCAGGCCCTTAAAGTCCACAACGTGTTCCATAGGTCCTTACTTAAAAAATATGTGGAACCTCTTGAGCCCTCGCCACTACCACTGCCCCCAGTAATGGTTGATGGTAATCTGGAGTTCCAGATTTCGAGGATTGTAGATTCTCGTCTCCAACGTCATTTTCTACAATACTTGGTGCACTGGAATGGCGATGGTTCAGAGGAGAGGTTGTGGGTTTCAGCGTCAGAGGTGAATGCTTCCAGACTGGTTCACTCATTTCACATCTCTTTTCCTGAGAAACCCGGTCCTGAGTGTCCGGAGGCCACTTGTAGAGGAAAGGGGTACAGTCACGGGTGTGTCAGAGGTGACAGACAGTCGCCCTGCAGTTGGTTGCAGGAGAGCTCTACGTTTGGCATTACAGACATCTTCTTAGAGGCTGGCTGTCTCTAGGACCCAGCGGCTACCTCCCTCTGGCTAATTAGCTCCCTGGCCTGGGTGTATAAATACCTGGTGTGTCTGAGAGGGAGGAGCCAGTGATATTCATTACTACTTGTGAGGCTTTAGCAAGAGCAGTGTTACGCTCGCGCCCGGACTGACTGGCGTGAGCGTGATTAGTGATCCCACTGTACCATGAACCGAGGAGGGGCGTAACTAAGTATCAACCCGATCCGAACAAGGTCGCACGGCGGCTTAGTCCACTCCGTGGACCAAGGAGGGACCGAGCAGAGGGACCAGGTACGACTCCAGGTCAGACCCCAGTCACAGTTGTTGACCCACTCCGGGGAATGCAGGAACAGGCTGGTTAGACTGGCATACAGGCAGGTGGGTATTGGCAAGTACGGCTGGTATACAGATAGGTGGGTACTGGCAAGTACGGCTGGTATGGAGACAGGTGGGCACTGGCAAGCACGGCTGGTATGCAGACAGGTGGGCACTGGCAAGCACGGCTGGTATGCAGATAGGGAGATACTGGCAAGCACGGCTGGAGTGGAGACAGGGAGGTACTAGTAGGTTTGTGCGCAGGCTGGATAGGGTCCAGTACAGACTGGGAGACAGGTACAGAGCCGCAGATGCGGTAGACAAGCAGAGTAAAGCGAGGACAAGGCAGAGCAGAGAGTAACTGCTGGTGCGGTGAGCAAGCAGAGCGGAGCGAAAACCGCAGGTGCGGTGGGCAAGGCAGAGCAGAGAGAAACCGCTGGCGCGGTGAGCAAGCAGAGCCAAACAGGTCTGAAGGTGCAGGCAGAGAGGACAGGGCTCTGTTCACATGGAACAGACTGGAAAATACAGGAAGATGGCTAGAACACAGGAAGAAGATACAGAGGAAGGGAAAAGGGACAAGCAGAACCAGATACATACAAGGTACTTACTATGAAGTAGCGAGTGGACACAAAACTCACAAACAGAAGTACAGAGACAACGAGTTGGAGTTAGGTGCAGGCAGGGGCGGACACAGACTGTAGTGGGCCCCTGTGCAAGAAATTTTTTGGGCCCCCCCCCCCTGCGCTTCATAAGGCAACAAAGTTATCTAAACATAACCCCCCCCATGTGCATCTCTCGCCCCCCCATGTGCAGCTCTCATCCCCCCCATGTGCAGCTCTCATCCCCCCCATGTGCAGCTCTCATCCCCCCCATGTGCAGCTCTCATCCCCCCCATGTGCAGCTCTCATCCCCCCCCATGTGCATCTCTCAACCCCCCCCATGTGCATCTCTCATCCCCCCCATGTGCATCTCTCATCCCCCCCCATGTGCATCTCTCATCCCCCCCACTCCTAGTTAACTACTTGTATTTAAAACAAATAAAACTTGTTATACTTACCCCCATGCGATCCCTGCAGAATCCTGGCGCTCGTCCACGTCGCTGCCACCAGACGGTGCCACATGCATAGCCATCAGCTTTTGTTTTGGCCAAAAGATTTTTAAAGCCGCCACCACGATAAGGTAGACTCTTCTGGCAGGGCCCTACTCTAACCTATTAAAATTTTCTTAAAATATCCAATACTCTTTTTAGATATATTTTTATTTAGTTTTCTTTAAGGGAATGTGTCATATACATTTTTTTTTAAAATGACCAATAATACCACATACAGGGAATACCGCCACACCATGACCAGACCACATATTACCACAACATAGTGACCGAATAATACCACACAGAAGGGGGAAAAACTGCCACACCATGACCAGACCACATATTACCACCACATTACTAATATTACCACCACATTACTAATATTACCATAAGTGTCATTATGCACGGGAGCTCTATACATGGTATGTATAATGTAAGTGTCCAGGTAATCTAGTGATCACCAGTGACATTATACACAGGAGCTCTGTATATAGTGTCAGTGTACAGGTAATACAGTGATCACCAGTGACATTATACACAGGAGCCCGGTACATAGTATATAGTGTAAGTGTACATGTAATACACTGACTCACTGGTGACGTCTCTAGGTGAAGTCCTTCAGCTACGCTTTTCTCCTTCATCCAGCACAGACCGCCATTACGTCTTCCAGCCAGGACTCGTCTCTGCATAAAATAACACAGTTATCTAGAGCACATTCCCCAACTTCTACATTACGCAGCTGAATACAGACGTGTATCCACCATCAATATATGGTTAGTTATTATACAACCTACCATTCCAAATATAAATTGTAATCCACCACGGTGCCCCCATTAACTGTAAATAGGCACTTAATATATAATTTAATTAGAACCTCTACTCTTTCCGCCAATTTGTTACCAGTTACACTCCTGCATCCGCAACGCCCCCTACTCTATACTTCCTGCTCCCCGCATTCATTATTTACATGCACCCCCTGCCCCAATTCATTATATCATGTCCTGCTCTCCCCACCCCATCATCATTTATCATTTACTGTCCCCCACCCCACATTCATTATGTGCAGCTCATTATCCCCCTACTCCCAATTCCCCCATGTGCAGCTCATTTTCTCCCAATTCCCCCATGTGCAGCTCTCACCCCCCCATGTGCCCCTCTCTCATCCCCCTCCCCCACATGTGCCCCTCTCTCATCCCCCTCCCCCACATGTGCACCTCTCTCATCCCCCTCCCCCACATGTGCACCTCTCTCATCCCCCTCCCCCACATGTGCACCTCTCTCATCCCCCTCCCCCACATGTGCACCTCTCTCATTCCCCTCCCCCACATGTGCACCTCTCTCATTCCCCTCCCCCACATGTGCACCTCTCTCATCCCCCTCCCCCACATGTGCACCTCTCTCATCCCCCTCCCCCACATGTGCACCTCTCTCATCCCCCTCCCCCACATGTGCACCTCTCTCATCCCCCTCCCCCACATGTGCACCTCTCTCATCCCCCTCCCCCACATGTGCACCTCTCTCATCCCCCTCCCCCACATGTGCACCTCTCTCATTCCCCTCCCCCACATGTGCACCTCTCTCATTCCCCTCCCCCACATGTGCACCTCTCTCATTCCCCTCCCCCACATGTGCACCTCTCTCATTCCCCTCCCCCACATGTGCACCTCTCTCATCCCCCTCCCCCACATGTGCACCTCTCTCATCCCCCTCCCCCACATGTGCACCTCTCTCATTCCCCTCCCCCACATGTGCACCTCTCTCATTCCCCTCCCCCACATGTGCCCCTCTCTCATCCCCCCATGTGCACATCTCTCATCCCCCTCCCCCACATGTGCACATCTCTCATCCCCCTCCCCCACATGTGCACCTCTCTCATCCCCCTCCCCCACATGTGCACCTCTCTCATCCCCCTCCCCCACATGTGCACCTCTCTCATCCCCCTCCCCCACATGTGCACCTCTCTCATTCCCCTCCCCCACATGTGCACCTCCCATTCCCCCCACTCCTAGTAAATTGTATTTAAAAAAAAAAAAAAACTTGTTATACTTACCCCCATGCGATCCCTGCAGAATCCTGGCGCTCGTCCAAATCGATGACACCAGGTTCTCCTGACTTCCGGTCATGTGACGGTGCCGTCACATGACCGGAAGTCAGGGGAATCATGAAAGCGCTGCCGCAGCAGCGCAGCGCTGAGATGTTCCGGCCCCGGCGCTTAGCATGGGGCCGGGGGCCCCATGAGGAGAGAGACGCACAAGAGGGGGGCCCCCAAGGGGGCCCCTACCGGCTGGGCCCCATACTGGAGTCAGGGCAGTCATGCCCTGATGGCGGCCCTGCTGGAGGCTGAAGGGGCCCCCTCTCCCTCGGGGCCCCCGTTCAATGAACCGGCTGCACGGGCGGTAGTTCCGCCCCTGGGTGCAGGTTCAGATACTGCAGGAAAAGGGAAGGTACGGACATAGAGACAAACAGGTAACAGGCTAGGATACAGTTCAGACAGGAACTGCTACTGCAATGATATACAAGAACGAGCCTGGGTATACAGCCCTCAGAGTGGCGGAAACAGACTAGAAGTCACAGGTAACAGGCCTGGGTATACAGCCCCCAGAGTGGCGGAAACAGACTAGAAGTCACAGGTAACAGGCGTGGGTATACAGCCCCCCAGAGTGGCAGAAACAGACTAGAAACAGGACAGGACCTGGCAATTCAGTAGCAAAGACTAACTGAGTGAAGGTGTTGCTCAGGCACCTCATTCTGGGTGGAGGGGGTTTAAATATCCAGTGACTCACAGCAATAGGCTGGAGACGCATTAGGGGTGCACCCACAGCAGCTATAAGAATCAGGAAGTAACCGGGCTGCCGCCCTAAGCAGTCAGTCAAGAAACATGCACATAGCATGAATTGGAGCAAGGTTTGCAGGCTGGACTGACAGGTAAGATTGCTGTCTTGCATAGTGGGAGGTGGTGCACTATGCAAGCACGCCACCAGGGATGTTACAGTACCCCCCCCCCCTTTACGCCCCCTCTTCTTCAAGCCTGCAAGGGTCTTCTGCAGAGAATTTGGAGGCCAATCCTTCTCTTCAAGAGGATTACCTCTTCTGTCCATTAGAGTAAACAAAACTGATCTCATCATCTTGGTGACTAGGATGCTTCCTCCTATCAAGCCATCCTCAGCAACAGATGAAGTGGGTGAAGTACCAGGAACAGCACACAGGAAAGTCTCCATTTGTTATCAGGAAGCACCCTGGTGGATTCAGGAGACAACTGGAGGTCTTCCGCCTGGTTGGAGGGGTGCAGAGACACTTTGCAGAGACTCGGGGGAAACCACCGCCTTGACGTACACTTTGCCAAGCTTACTGGATGAAGTGGGCGGCGTACCAGGTACCGGGTGTAGGAAAGTCTCTCTCCGTTTATCAGGTAGCACCCCGGGAAATTCAGGAGACAACTGGAGGTCCTCCGCCTAGTTGGAGGGGTGCAGAGACTCGGGGGTAATCACTGCTTCGAAGTACATTTTGCCAAGCTTACTGGATGAAGTGGGCGGCGTACCAGGTACCGGATGTAGGAAAGTCTCTCTCCGTTTAACAGGTAGCACCCCGGGGAATTCAGGAGACAACTGGAGGTCCTCCGCCTGGTTGGAGAGGTGCAGAGACACTTTGCCAAGCTTACTGGATGAAGTGGGCAAAGTACCAGGTACAGGGTGTAGTAAAGTCTTTCTCCCTTTGTTATCAGTTAGCACCCCGGAGGATTCAGGAGACAACTGGAGGTCCTCCGCCTGGTTGGAGAGGTGCAGAGACACTTTGCCAAGCTTACTGGATGAAGTGGGCAAAGTACCAGGTACAGGGTGTAGTAAAGTCTTTCTCCCTTTGTTATCAGTTAGCACCCCGGAGGATTCAGGAGACAACTGGAGGTCCTCCGCCTGGTTGGAGGGGTGCAGAGACTCCGGGGTAAACACCGCCTTGATGGACGTAGGACCAGATTTATTAGAGATGTTGGGTCCTTGCTTTAGGACCATCTTCAGACTGGTTTCAGAGATGACATGTCTGTAAGGCGGGACGGTACCTGAAGCCAGATCATTGGTACAATCGTCGAGACTGTGTGGGGACATCGCCTCCGCTTCTCTTCCTTCGGAAACTTCAGCGCACAGCGAGTCAGTGACTAGCAGATCTGGTGAAGAAGAAGAAGAAACTGCTGACTGTCCTGAAGATGTGGGGACTGGACACCCCTTGTACCTTAGCAGTCCCCCAGGATACACCATGCAGGATCTCCAGACCTGAGTGGGCACTAGAACTCGTATTTATTATTATAGTGCCATTTATTCCATGGCACTTTACATCTGAAAAGGGGTATACTGTACATGATAAAACAATTATAATAATCTTAGACAATAGAAGTCATTGACTGGTACAGGAGGATAGAGGACCCTGCTGAGGGTTCACAATCTACAAGCGATGAGTGAGGATACAGTAGGTGAGGGTAGTGGTGGTGGTGCAGCAGTGGAGCAGTGGTTACTGTAGGTTGTAGGCTTGTCAGAACAGGTAGGTCTTCAGGTTCCTTTTGAAGGTTTCCACGGTAGGAGAGAGTCTGATAAGTTGGGGTAGAGAGTTCCAGAGTAGGGGAGATGCACGGGAGAAATCTTGTATGCGATTGTGGGAAAAGGAGATAAGAGGGGAGTAGAGAAGGAGATCTTGTGAGGACCGGAGATTGTGTGCAGGTAAGTAAAGGGAGACTAGGTCACAGATGTGTGGAGGAGACAGGTTGTGGATGGCTTTGTATGCCATTGTTAAGGTTTTGAACTGGAGTCTCTGGATAATGGGGAGCCAGTGAAGGGACTGACAGAGGGTAGAGGCCGGCGAATAGCGGGGGGGACAAGTGGATTAGACGGGCAGCACAGTTTAGGATAGATTGGAGGGGTGCGAGAGTGTTAGAAGGGAGTCCACAGAGCAGGAGGTTGCAGTAGTTGAGGTGGGAGATGATGAGGGCATGGACTAGGGTTTTTGCAGATTCTTGAGCAAGGAATGTATGGATCCGGGAAATATTTTTGAGTTGGAGTCAGCAGGAAGTGGAAAGGGCTTGGATACATGGTTTGAAGGAGAGATCAGAGTCCAGGATTACCCCGAGGCAGCGAGCTTGCGGGACTGGGGAGAGTGAGCAGCCATTTACTTTAATTGATAGGTCTGTTGGAGGAGTTGAGTGAGATGATGAATTCTGTTTTGTCCATGTTAAGTTTTAGAAATCTAGCAGAGATGAAGGATCAAATAGCGGACAGACATTGTGGGATTCTGGTTAGTAGGGAGGTGATATCGGGTCCAGAGAGGTAGATCTGTGTGTCATCAGCATAATATTGGAAGCTGTGGAAGCCATGGACTCTATGGGCCGTCCTGGCCGAAGGTGTAAATGGAGAAGGTCTCCCCCTAGGACTGAACCTTGGGGGAGACCGACAGATAGGGGGCAAGGTGAGGAGGTGGAGTGTGAGTGGGAGACGCAGAATGTCCGGTCTGTTAGGTATGAAGAGATCCAAGATAGAGCCAAGTCTGTGATGCTAAGAGAAGAGAGAATCTGTAGTAGTATGGAATGGTCCACTGTGTCAAAAGCAGAGGACAGGTCTAGGAGGAGGAGGACAGAGTAGTGTCACATGGATTTGGTGGTTAGTAGGTCATTGGTGACTTTAGTTATGCCAGTTTCAGTGAAGTGGAAGCCAGATTGTAAGCGGTTGAAGAGGGAGCAGGAGGAGAGGCGGGAGGACAGTTCAAGATGGACGTGTTGTTCCATTAGTTTTGAAGCATAGGGGAGAAGTGATATGGGGCGATATCTAGACACAGAGGATGGGTCAAGGGAGGGCTTTTTGAAGATGGGTGTGATTGAGGCATTTTTGAAGCATGACGGGAAGACACCAGTTGTTAGAGATAGGTTGAAGATATGGGTTAGTGTGGGGGTAAAGGTTGTGGTGAGATTTGGGATGAGGTGGGATGGGATTTGGGCCGAGTGCACAGGTGGTGAAATGTGATCGGGAGAGTAGAGCGGAAAGATGATCTTCCGTAATGGTGGAGAAGCTGTTGTTAGAGGAGGAGGGCTGAGTAGTTGTGGGAGTTGTAGGCTAAAGCTTTCTCTGATGTTATCAATCTTCTGCTTGAAGAATGAGGCAAAGTCTTCAGCTGAGATGAGTGGAGAGGGAAGAGGTGCTGGGGGATGGCGGGAGAATTGAAAGTGTTGAATAGTTTTTTAGGGTTGTGAGACAGGGAGGAAATGAGAGATGAGAAGTATGTTTGTTTTGCTGTAGTGAGTGTGGACTTGAATGTAGTGAGGGACTGTTTGAATGCGATGAAGTACTCGTTGGAGTGGGATCTTTTCCATCTCCACTCAGCAACCCTGGAAGCCTGCCTCAGTTGTTTAGTCAGGCTGGTTTGTTAGGGTTGCCTGTTGATTTTGTGAGCTTTGGTATGTGTGAGAGGGGTGACCGATTCAAGAGCTGCAGCTATTGTGGTGTTATATAAAGCTGAAGCAACATCATGAAAGGAACTTATGTCTGTAAGAGGGAGAAGGGATTCAGAGAGTGAGTGTAGATCAAGGTGTTTAAGATTTCTGCGAGAGTGTGCAGGTTTGTGGACTGGGGGTTGTGGACCTGAAGAGGAGAGGGAGGAGAATAGGTAAATAGGTTCTGGTTACAAAGAGGGAGAGGTGAGTTAGAGAGGTTAGATAGAGAACAGAGGTGGGTGAAGATGAGGTCCAGTGTGTCGCCATCTTTGTGAGTGGCGGCGGAAGACCATTGAGCGAGGCCGAAGGAGGAAGTGAGAGATAGAAGCTTAAAGGCAGCTGAGAGGGAAGTGTCAATGGAGATGTTGAAGTCGCCCGTGATGATTGTGGGGATGTCAGCAGAAAGGAAGTGAAGTATCCAGGTGGTGAAATGGTCAAAGAAGGTGGTGGCTGGCCCGGGGGGCGGTAAATGACAACCAGTTGGAGGTTGGAGGGGGAGTAGATGCACACACAGTGCACCTCAAAAGAAGGGAGGGTAACGGAGGGCGGCAGTGCAATTGGGGTGAAGAAGCAGTTATCCAAAAGGAGAAAACCATCTCCTATGTCATGCTTGCCGCTGGGGTGGGTGGTGTGAGTAAGATGGAATCCAGCCTACGAACGTGCAGCTGGAGAGGCTGTGTCAGAGGGGGTGAGCCAGGGACCTTACTACAATATTGGAACCTGAATGAGGACATTACTACAAGAAGGGGACAGGGATGTGGGCATTACTACAAGATGGGGACCTTACTATAATATGGGGACATTACTACAAGAAGTGGACCAGGATGAGGTGTTACTACAAGAAGGGGACCAGGATGGGGCATTACTACAAGATGGGGACCAGGATGGGGCATTACTACAAGAAGGGGACCAGGGTGGGGCATTACTACAAGATGGGGACCAGGATGGGGCATTACTATAAGATGGGGACCAGGAAGGGGCATTACTATAAGAAGGGGACCAGAATGGGGCATTACTATAAGATGAGGACCAGGATGGGTCATTACTATAAGAAGGGGACCAGGATAGGGCATTACTACAAGAAGGGGACCAGAATGGGGCATTATTATAAGATGAGGACCAGGATGGGGCATTGCTATAAAATGGGGACCAGGATGGTGCATTACTATAGGAAGGGGACCAGGATGGGGCATTGCTACAAGATGGGGACCAGTAAGGGGCATTAGTATAAGAAGGGGACCAGAATGGGGAATTACTATAAGATGAGGACCAGGATGGGGCATTACTATAAGAAGGGGACCAGGATGGGGCGTTACTATAAGAAGGGCACCAGAATGGGGCATTACTACAAGATGAGGACCAGGATATGGACATTACTCCAAGATAAGGAATAGGATGGGGTATTACTACAAGATGAGCACCAGGATGGGGACATTACTAGAAGAAGGGGACCAGGATGTGGACATTACTCCAAGACGAGGACCAGCATGGAGCATTACTACAAGATGAAGACCAGGATGGAGCATTACTACAAGATTAGGACCAGAATGGAGCACTTCTACAAGAAAGGAACGGAGGTGGGGCACATTACTGCAAGATGTTTGCCAGAATTAGTATATGGTGCTAATTGTAAGACAATAGTACTGTATGTGGCCAATTGGGAGAAACAAAATTGTAAAAATGAAAATTCAAAATAAAGCATGAAAAAATATTTTGCCACTAAAAATGCTGTTTTAATAAATAAACCAAAGTAAACAAAAAGTACACGTTTGTTATTGCCACATTCATTACGACCCAAGCTATAAAACTGTACCATACAATGAATGCCATTTAAAAAAATAAAATAAATATGTCAAAAATGTTCAAAAAAATGATCAAAATGTATATATAAACATAAAAAAATGGTATCACTAAAAATGTCACTTTGTCCTGCAAAGAATGCGTCCCCTCAATTTCAAATTTTTTATGTGTGGCCCATATTCCCAGCCGAGTTTGAGACCCCTGCTTTAAACAATAAAGAAAGATATGTAGCACTGCAATATGTGTATTCGTGTCAGTAATCTACCAAACATGAGAGGTGAATGTGGCTCATTGTGAAAAAACAACTACAAACCTTACAAAAAGGCAAAGTGCACACAGAGCCAAAATGTAAAAAAGTAAAAAAAATGTAATTTAGTAGATCATTAAAGTTAAAAAAAGGACAAATTGAAAAGTGACTCATGCAGTAGATGGCGACATACACAGCAGGAAGCAACACATTACATAAAAGGTGGTATATGGTCCAGACTATAAAGATAACTCTGTATTTCAACAGCTCAAAAGTACACGAAAATATCACCTGAAACATGTTACAAGTGCATATTAAAAGACTTGAGTCATAATAGACAAGAAAGTGGACATAAAGTATGATGGAAATACCATGGAGTAATAGTTAGTTGAACAACTCTAAATACACATTATATGTTCCGCCTAAAGACTTCATCTGGGGGTGGCACAGGAAGTCCCTATTAAACACCACTCTGGCTAAGAGAATGAGCAGGAAAACTACCTGCATAAATAAAAAGCCAGACTTGATTGGCTCATTCTATAGTTAGCGTTTCGGATCGGGAGCGTATACAACCCCTGGCAATAATTATGGAATCACCGGGCTCGGAGGATGTTCATTCAGTTGTTTAATGTTGTTGAAAAAAAGCAGATCACAGACATGGCACAAAACTAAAGTCATTTCAAATGGCAACTTTAGGCCTTTAAGAAACACTAAAAGAAATCAAGATAAAAAATGTACTACTCAGTAAGGGTAATTTTTTTCAGACCAAGCAGAGGGAAAAAATTATGGAATCACCCTGTAAATTTTCATTTCCAAAACTAACACTTGCATCAAATTAGATCTGCTCATTAGTCTGCATCTAAAAAGGAGTGATCACACCTTGGAGACCTGTTGCACCAAGTGGACTGACATGAATCATGGCTCCAACATGAGACATGTCAATTGAAACAAAGAAGAGGATTATCAAACTCTTAAAAGAAGGTAAATCATCACGCAATGTTGCAAAAGATGTTGGTTGTTCACAGTCAGCTGTGTCTAAAATCTGGACCAAACACAAACAACATGGGAAGGTTGTTAAATGCAAACATACTGGTAGACCAAGGAAAACATCAAAGCGTCAAGACCGGAAACTTAAAGCAATATGTCTCCAAAACAGGAAATGGACAACAAAACAAATGAGGAACGAATGGGAGGAAACTGGAGTCAATGTCTGTGACCGAACTGTAAGAAACCGCCTAAAGGAAATGGGATTTACATACAGAAAAGCTAAACATAAGCCATCATTAACACCTAAACAGAAAAAAACAAGGTTACAGTGGGCTAAGGAAAAGCAATCGTGGACTGTGGATGACTGGATGAAAGTCATAATCAGTGATGAATCGCGAATCTGCATTGGGCAAGGTGATGATGCTGGAACTTTTGCTTGGAACCGTTCCAATGAGATTTATAAAGATGACTGCATGAAGAGAACATGCAAATTTCCACAGTCATTGAGGATATGGGGAGATGGCTGTCATTACATCTTCAATAAATGCCCAAGTTTACATTGATATTTTGGACAGTTTTCTTATCCCATCAATTGAAAGGATGTTTGGGGATGATGACATCATTTTTCAAGATGATAATGCATCCTGCCATAGAGCAAAAACGGTGAAAACATTCCTTGAAAGAAGACACATAAGGTCAATGTCATGGCCTGCAAATAGTCTGAATCTAAATTCAATTGAAAGTCTTTGGTGGAAGTTGAAGAAAGTGGTGCATGACAAGGCTTCAACCTGCAAAGCTGATCTGGCAACAGCAATCAGAGAAAGTTGGAGCCAGATTGATGAAGAGTACTGTTTGTCACTCATTAAGTCCATGCCTCAGAGACTGCAAGCTGTTATTAAAGCCAGAGGTGGTGCAACAAAATACTAGTGATGCATTGGAGTGTTCTTTTGTGTGTTTGTTTTTCATGATTCCATAATTTTTTCCTCAGAATTGAGTGATTCCATAATTTTTTCCCTCTGCTTGGTCTGAAAAAAATTATTCTTACTGAGTACCACATTTTTAATCTTGATTTCTTTTAGTGTTTCTTAAAGCCCTAAAGTTGCCATTTGAAATGACTTTAGTTTTGTGCCATATCTGTGATCTGCTTTTTTTCAACAACATTAAACAACTGAATGAACATCCTCCGAGCCCGGTGATTCCATAATTTTTGCCAGGGGTTGTAATTGCATGCTTTTTAACTCATTTGTTACCACCTGACTGTTTATATGATAATCAATCAACACTTTAGATGATACTGATTAGATTTTGTAAAATTTAAAATCTTTCAATAAAAAAAAAAATACTTCCATTTTTTTCTTTAGTCTGTCGTTGTGGTGGTGAAGCACCATAAAAGTGCTGTGAGGAGCCTAAGAGGAAGACAAAAAATCATAATAGTGTTTAGAATGGAGAAGAAAGGACGGGAGCGTTAGTGAGTTTAAAAGTCGGGAATTGATAAGGGAAATGCTTCTCTCTCACTATGGGACTTATAGATAGATATTTACATATTGGTTTCTTCCATCAACGTATATCTATCTACCCCTGATATCATGAGCCTCAGTGTAACAACATGTCACATACAACAATGGAGGAAGCTTTTCCTTACTTTGGTGAACGTTGCACTTTTTCTTCGCTGTCACTTCTACTGTTGAGAAATAGAAGAAATGATCACAAATAAATACCATGTAATATAATAATAATCAGTAACAAATCCTAGTCCCATAGGGACACAGACAATAAATATAATGTATGACCTGTCTCATATACATCACTACATGATATATAGATTGATGTCATTGATAATTATTAGCTCATTGTATAAATATCACTTTCACATGCATTTGCATGGGGACTGATCTTCTGTCTTTGAAACTACCAGCACGGAACATTACCATATTTTTTGGACTATAAGACGCACCTTTTCCCCTCCAAATTTGGGAGGAAAATGGCGGGGGAATCTTATAGTCCGAATGTAGCTTACCGAGAATTTGCGGCGGTGGTGGAGCGGGGTCACAGGAGGCAGAGTCCCCTCCTCAAGAAGCCGGTGGCGGCAGAAGTGGTGCGATGCTGCGGGTCAGGTGTTGGCGGTGGGGCAGAGTGGAGTGCACTGCTTTCCCAGTGGCCATTTTCCCGGTGCGGATTTAGATCTCGGCTGGGCTGAGATCCTAGTCTGCGCATGCGCCGCCTCTGGTCGCCCACGGCTTCAGGAAAATGGCTGCTGGGAAAGCAATGCACTCTGCCTCACCGCCGACACTGGGCTCCCAGCCTCACACTGCTGGGGCACTCCCTTCTCCCATCCAGGGCCCGTACCATTGCCCCACTTCTGCCGCCGCTGGTTTCCTGAGGAAGGGACCATGCCTCTTGTGGTCCCGCTCCACCACCGCAGGTAAGATACTTTAAATTTGAACTCTAAGACGGACTACCCATTTTATTAAAAATCTTTTTTTTCCTGTTTTCCTTCCCAAAATTTGGAGTGCGTCCGGTGTGTCTTATGGCCCGGTGTATCTTATAGTCTGAAAAATATGGTATACATTTTTGCATCTAAAAGACATCAGTTAGCACATAAGGGCACGTCTATTTGTGGGAAGAGGTTAAAGCACCTACATGTTTCTGATTTTGCTCCTGCTTGTTCTTTTGAAGCACTTCGGTATCCACTATTAACATTTATGTCTTAAAAAAATTCCAAACAAACAAATTAAGTTACAGACATTTCATAATATTATAATTATCAGTGTATGAGGATATACCTGTATACATCGATATTGTTCTTTGTAATGTCCGGCGCTTGTGTCACTGTATGATGTCAACTTTCAAAAGTCCAAGGTTCCATTAGCGTAAATGCCGCCTTGATTGCTCATATTACTTACTGAATTGACTCTGTGTTGGCCCATGCTGAGATACTTAAAAAATATCATCTATAGAGTTTGTCTCTTAAATAAATGCAATGACTTAAACTGAATCTGTCTGTAGGATCAACCCTCCTAAGTCGTCTATTCGGGCATGTAGGTCATAGGAACCTGAATAAAATGATTCCTTGATATCTGCAATGCAGTCTTATTCCCGAGGAATCCACATTTTTCTTAATGTAGTTATAATTAGTTATTGTTAAAATCTATGGGCCGGACATAGGTCTCCCAGAGAATCTGCCTTCAGTGATTGTTTTAAATATAAGGGGGCGTTACCAGTGTGAGACATGTAGAGCAGGAGAGCAGACTGTCAGTCATTACATGTCTCACACTGGCAATGCCACCCTATTCTCAGTGCCCCATGGCCACATTGGAGCGGTAAGACAGGACCAGGGGCTCAGAAACTTGTCTTTACAACAACCCTGGTGTTGGGGACCCCCAAGTCAATAACCCCCAATAGGTCTCTGATAGCCAGGTATATACATGTTTTATATCCTCCTCAGTCTCTACCCAGTGATAACAAGTCCATCATCAGTTACTAATAAATAAATCTCTCTACTTACTGGTTAATGTTCTCTGTGCTGTGGTCTTCCTCTCTTATGTCTAGTATTTTGTCATCCCTGATCACTTCTTGCTCTTCTTCTTCACTACTGTACACACAATATAGACTATATGCAGTAACTCTCTCATAAATTACCATTCTTGTCACCGATCTTTTATAGGAAGTTTTAGAATGGGTTCATACAATACAATTATGCTGGGTTTTCTATAGTGTTTTCTTTTTCAAAACTAATGTAAAAGTGCTTCATTTTGGAACAACTTGACAAAAAATTGCTGTGTGATCTCATTGCATGAACCCACCGTAGTGAGGATAAATCCAGCGTTCATGAATAGGTGTTAGAATTTTCTGACAAATTCCAAATGTTACAGGACAGCGTACAGTACTGCACAGCTCCAGCAGGTGGCGCTTTTAAGCTTAAGAGCACTGCATGTTGTGTAGTAAATAGCGATACAGGTCAGCGCAATGATGATATCACGCCGGTCTGTGTCTGCAGGCAGTAGGAGTTGCCCCAACTCCAACTTCTCTGGCCAAAGAGGGCTGCACAAGTACGAAGCCTAAGTCAGTCATCGTGAGCTTCAGGTGATTAAATGGGGACGTTCGGGCACTGTATAGAAATAAATGGCATAACTAAAGGGACTATAAATGCCAAACTGGCACAAAAATTGTTGGCTCCTCAGTGCCCAACTTGCCAATAATTCTTGCTTTTTTATTGCCCTTCTGTGCCATTTGGGTGCAAATTTTTTCTATGTGCGGCCCATATACCCAGCCGAGTTTGAGACCCCTGCTGAAGAGCATACTTGGAGGGGTGCAGTATTTAAAGGGTTAATTGGTAACTCATGGCCTATAGTGAAGAACAAGCATATGAGGCATGCGATGGCTGAAAAAGGAAGCCCTTAGAACCAGATGGCAGGCAGAAGGGCGGCCGGATAGCTGAGTGGTGAGGGGAGTTGTGTAATTTGGGATTTTTTACCATTTGCGGGCACTTTATTTTTGTGATCTAAAGTGGAACTGTGAATTTTGGGAAATTCGACTCAAACTCGATCCTCTGCGGATCGAACTGCTCATCTCTAGTGTTACAAGGTAGAGTTCAATGAGTTCCACCACATTATCTCCGGTCCTCTCAAGACCTCCTTCTCTACTCCACACTCGTACGTTCCTCGCCCAATCACCTGCAAGACTTCTCCCGAGTATTCCCCATCCTCTGGGAATTCTGTGCCCCAACACGTCCGATTATCTACTACACTCGGAACTTTCAAGCAGAACTTGAAAACAAGTCTCTTCAAGAAAGCTTACAACCTGCAATGACCCTGCTGCCAGTTCACCACCACCAGAGATGCTGCCTCACCATCACCGGAGCTGTCGCCCCACCAACACCAGAGCTGCTGCAACCATAGGCGGATTATAATGAGGGCAATCCGGGCTACCGCCCGGGGCCTCGGGTCTCCAGGGGGCCCGGGGCTCCGGGGGGGCTATGGCCGGATTGCCCTCATTATATGTGCGGCCCCGCGGCACATACCTGCGAACAGTGGCGGGGGGGGCCCCCGGACCACTCCCCCAGCAGCGGTGCACGACCGCTGCTTCTTCTTCGGCCGGACCAGCACTGCAGCAGTTAATTTCCTTGTGTGCTGGCCCGGCCGGGTCACTGCTAGGAGACACGGCCCTGTGTGCGGCCGTGTCTCCTATCTGTGACGTCACGCAGTGCGCGCCCGGCCTGCACTGCTACTTACCACCGGAGAGGAACAGGAGCCAGGAGGACTGGAGTCGAGCCGGGGGATGGTGAGTGTGTGTGTGTGAGAGAGTGTGTATGTGTGAGAGTGAGTGTTTGTGTGTATGTATGTATGTATGTGTGTGCAGGCAGATATCATTGTGTGATGTCTGTTTATATGTATTTTTGTGTTTCAAATGTGTTTATGCGTGTATGTATATGTCTGTATATGTTTGTGTGCGTGACTGCGTGCGTGACTGCGTGCGGCCTCCTGCTGAGTATAGATGGCACCATGCGGCCTCCTGCTGTCTCTGGAGGGGGGGCCGTGCGGCCTCCCGCTGTGTATAGATGGCACCGTGTGGCTCCCTGCTGTGTATAGATGGCTCCGTGCGGCCTCCTGCTGTGTATAGATGGCTCCGTGTGGCCTCCTGCCGTGTATAGATGGCTCCGTGCGACCTCCTGCTGTGTATAGATGGCTACGTGCGGCCTCCCGCTGTGTATAGATGGCTCCGTGCGGCCTCCCGCTGTGTATAGATGGCTCCGTGCGGCCTCCCGCTGTGTATAGATGGCTCCGTGCGGCCTCCCGCTGTGTACAGATGGCTACGTGTGGCCTCCCGCTGTGTATAGATGGCGTCGTGCGGCCACCCGCTGTGTATAGATGGCTACGTGCGGCCTCCCTCTGTGTATAGATGGCGCCGTGCGGCCTCCCGCTTTGTATAGATGGCTCCGTAAGGCCTCCCGCTGTGTATAGATGACTCCGTGCGGCCTCCCCCTGTGTATAGATGGCTCCTATGCGGCCTCCTGCCGTGTATAGATGGCTCCGTGTGGCCTCCTGCCGTGTATAGATGGCTCCGTGCGGCCTCCTGCTGTGTATAGATGGCTACGTGTGCTCAATATTAGGCATACAATTAATGTAAGGCTATGTGCCCGCGATGCAGAAATGCTCAGGATTTTTTTTGAGCGTTTCTGCATCTCCCTGGCAGAAAAAACGCATGCGGATTGTACATGCGGATTGTACATGCGTTTTTCCTGTCAGGGACATGCGGAAGTGAAGCGTTCTTCGCATGCATTTCCGCATGCGGGTTATCAAGCGCTTTCCAAGCGATTTTAGCATCACTTGGAAAGTGCTTGACAACTTGGTCACACTATATAAATCCATGCAACCGGCATGGATTTATATAGTGTGACCGTAAAAGAATGGTAAAAAATAAATATATACTTACCTTCTGATGGCCTGCCGACGTCAGTGGTCGCGTGACCCGTCACATGACTAAATGACGTCACGGCAGGTCCTTTTCAGACCATCGCGAGCTGCCGGCAAGCCAGGACGCATCGGATAAAGACACCGGGGGCCATCAGAAGGTAAGTATAATATTTATTTTTTATTTTATTCTTTTTTTTACAGGTTCTATGGTACCCGGGTCCGGAGGAGAGTCTCCTCTTCTCCAAACCCGGGTACCATCCGCACATTGAAACGCATGGATTCTGCATGTACAGATGCAGTGATGTGGATTCCATGCGTTCCAATGCAAGTCAATGGCGGCGAAAGCGCCGCGCTTCCGCAAAATAATTGTTAGTGCTGCGGATTTTTCCGCAATGATAATGCACAGTGGAAATTTCCGCAGCATGTGCACAGCACATGCGGATTATCATTGGGGAACATGGCAGACTTTCTACCAAGCGTTTTTTAAGCGTTTCCGCAGCCGAATTGCCGCTTCGGAAACGCTTAAAAAACGCGTAGTGGGCACACAGCCTAAAAAAAATTATTATAATTAATATTGTGCCAAATTAATTTCACGTGACCTATCACATGATCTATCACAGGGGATCATGTGACATGTCACGTGATACATCAGGTGTGTGTGTGGGGTGGGGCCCGCGCCTTCTAAACTGCCCGGGGCCCTTGCTACTCTTAATCCACCCCTGGCTGCAACCCTCAAACCTACTGTCTCCTTCCCCATCATTCTGCACACTGTAAGCCCGGAAGGGCAGGGTCCTCTCCCCTCTGTACCAGTCTGTCATTGTTAGTTTGTTCATTGTAATTTCTATTTGTGTTTTGTATGTAACCCTCTCTCATGTACAGCACCATGGAATCAATGGTCCTCTAAAAATAAAAATAATAATAATGAAAAAATATTCCGGAATATATATTTATTGAGATACACAAGTATTTACTAAAACACGTCAGGAATGGTGACCGATGCTTTTTAAAGGAAACCTGGCAGCATGTTTTTACATATGGAAGTAGTGGTACAGCTGTGTAGACGCTTGTCTGACGATACAAATGTATTAATTTTATTTGCTTATATTTCGCCATTAATTCTACAGCGCTTTACAGACATCATCATCACTGTCCCCCATTGGGGCTCACAATCTAAATTCCTTATGAGTATGTATTTGCGTGTGGTAGGAAATCAGAATACCCAGAGGAAACCCACCCATCCCCAAAACATTGCATCTTCAATAGTGATGTACAGTCATGGCCAAAAGTATTGAGAATGAGACAAATAGTAATTTTTCCAAAGTTTACTGCTTCATTTTTTGTAATGGCAATTTGCATATACTCCTGAATGTCAAAGAGTGATCAGCTTAACAGCAATTACTGTACTTGCAAAGTCAATATTTGCCCAGAAAATGAACTTTAACCCCCAAAACACATTTCAACATCATTGCAGTCCTGTCTTAAAAGGAGCAGCTAACATCGTTTTAGTGATTGATCCATTAACACAGGTGTGGGTGTTGATGAGGACAGGGCTAGCGATCAATCAGTCATGATTAAGTAAGAATGACATCACTGGACACTTTAAAAGGAGGCTGGTTCTTGGTATCATTGTTTCTCTTCAGTTAACCATGGTTATCTCTAAAGAAACACGTGCAGCCATCATTGCACTGCACAAAAATGGCCTAACAGGGAAGAGTATCGCAGCTACAAAGATTGCACCTCAATCAACAATCTATCGCATCATCAAGAACTTCAAGGAGAGAGCTTCCATTGTTGTCAAAAAGGCTCCAGGGCGCCCAAGAAAGACCAGCAAGCGCCAGGACCGTATCTTAAAACTGTTTCAGCTGCGGGATCTGACTACCAGCAGTGCCGAGCTTGCTCAGGAATGGCAGCAGGCTGGTGTGAGTGCTTCTGCACGCACTGTGAGGCGGAGACTCTTTGAGCAAGGGCTGGTTTCAAGAAGGGCAGCAAAGAAGCCACTTCTCTCCAGAAAAAACATCAGGGACCGACTGATATTCTGCAAAAGGTACAGGGAGTGGACTGCTGAGGACTGGGGCAAAATCATTTTCTCTGATGAATCCCCTTTCGATTGTTTGGGACATCTGGAAAACAGCTTATTCGGAGAAGAAGAGGTGAGCGCTACCACCAGTCTTGTCTCATGCCAACTGTAAAGCATCCTGAAACCATTCATGTGTGGGGTTGCTTCTCAGCCAAGGGAATCGGCTCACTCACAGTCTTGCCTAAAAACACAGCCATGAATAAAGAATGGTACCAGAATGTCCTCCAAGAGCAACTTCTCCCAACCGTCCAAGAGCAGTTTGGCGCCCAACAATGCCTTTTCCAGCATGATGGAGCACCTTGCCATAAAGAAAAGGTGATAACTAAATGGCTCATGGAACAAAACATAGAGATTTTGGGTCCATGGCCTGGAAACTCCCCAGATCTTAATCCCATTGAGAACTTGTGGTCAATCATCAAGAGACGGGTGGACAAACAAAAACCAACAAATTCTGGCAAAATGCAAGCATTGATTATGCAAGAATGGACTGCTATCAGTCAGGATTTGGTCCAAAAGTTGATTGAGAGCATGCCAGGGAGAATTACAGAGGTCTTGAAGAAGAAGGGGCAACACTGCAAATATTGACTTGCTGCATTAACTCATTCTAACTGTCAATATAACCTATTGGTACTCATAATATGATTGCAATTATATTTCTGTATGTGATATAAACATCAGACAAACACTAATAAAAACCAGAGGCCAGCAGATCATGTGAAAATATAATTTTGGTGTCATTCTCAAAACTTTTGGCCATGACTGTACAATAAAAAATTATATTGTGGTACCGTGTTAGCCGGAAAAATCGATGTAACTACTTTTATGCTTAAAAATGACAAAATTATTCTCGGAGAGATACCTTTATTGGCTAGCCAGAAAAAAAACTAAAACTAAATATATATATATATATATATATATATATATATATATATATATATATATATATGCAAGCTCTCAGAGCACAGAGGCTCCTTCTTCAGGCAGGATTACAAATTAATTCATTTGGGTATTAAAGTATTTACATCCATCTTCAATAGTAAATCATTTATTGCTTCCTTTGTGACCGTTTGTTCATTATCCCCTTTCTCACCAATTGACTCTTTTACCAGGGCAGAACTACAGCTGTGTCAGCCATAGGGACTGCAACAGGACCAGGGAAAGCAAGTTAGCCTGAGATGGGGCAGGGAGAGAGAGAAGTATTGAGGAGAGAGCTGCACAAATCTCCCTCTGCTGCTCAACACTGAACAATGCAGGAAGCTGGAGGAGACCTGCAAAGGTCCCAATTAGCTCTAGGAACCTCCCAGATGTCACTTGCCTGTAAGGAATTTGATAGAATAGAGGGATAGAAATGGGTCACAACTTTATAGATGGTATTGAACTACTCATGAATAAAGGATCTGACCTCACTGGTCTTTTGTTTTTGGCTCCTCAATCAGTTACCATTATATATATGCAGCCATGTTTTATTCCAAGTGATTCAAAGTGCCATCATTTTAAGTATTGTATATAATGTATTATCTATATTGTATGTATATAATCACCCATTGTATATGTGGTCTCGCACTTTCCACTTACCTACTCACACTACAATTATCACACTCCGCAGCTTTTTCCTCTTGTTGATCCTTACTCCAGTCTTCCACACTATTGGCACATAAAATAAGTCATATAAATCATATATAATCTACTTTTACATCCAGAGGACACAGGGTTATATGAAGACTGGGAAAGTATGTGTTGAATGAAGGGTCCCCGTTAACCCCTTAATGAGGATGCACCATTTCTGTATGGAGCGGGCACAAGAGTTGAGTCTACTCCGCAAAGCGTTGTTGATGGCTGTGTTACATGCAGCATCGGCGTCTCTGCCCCTTGCTAGGCAGAGACGCCGTCCCTCTCACCTCCCCGCTCCTGGCGCGGCGTCCTCCAGCACTTCTCTCCCCGCTGCTTCCAGCACGCGCTCCTTCCCCGGCAGTGTGCTTAGGGCGCACGCGCTCCCCCTCTCTTAAAGGGACTGTGCGCGCCGTCCTAACGAGTCCCCGGCCAATTGCCGGAGGACCTCCCATATATAAGGCACCTCCTCCAAAATGGAGGTGCCCGAGCAAAGTTGTTTGCACTGTGTCTGATCTGTGCTTCAGCCCTCAGGTCCCGCTGCTAGCCTGACTTCTCGTCCTGCCTGCCAGCCTGTTATCTGTCCGTTACCTGCCGAGCCTGCTCTCCTGGAGCGCTCACCTGTTACCTGCCTTGGCTATCTGTCCGCTCACCTGGGAGCATCCGCCTGCCCTGTCTGTCAGACCGCTCACCTGGGAGCGTCCACCAGTTACCTGCCTGTTACCTGCCTCGTCTGTCAGACCGCTCACCTGGGAGCGTCCACCAGTTACCTGCCTGTTACCTGCCTCGTCTGTCTGCCTGCTTACCTGGGAGCGTCCACCAGTTACCTGCCTGTTACCTGCTGTGTCCGTCAGCCCGCTCACCTGGGAGCGTCCACCAGTTACCTGCCTGTTACCTGTCTCGTCTGTCTGTCTGCTCACCTGGGAGCACCTGCCTGTTTCCTGCCAGCCTGCCTGGAGACCCTGCCATCACTTGCCGTGACCACCTTCCTGGTAAACCTAAAGACTGCTACTTGCCCTGCTTTCTCGAACTGTGACCACCTGTCAGCTACCAGAGACTTCCGCCTGCTTGCCGTGTCCATCCACCATACCGGTCAGTCCCAGCCATCTGACCCGTGGGAGCCACCTGCTCTCTTACAAGGTCGTCCCCAGAGTAGCACCTGGTCCCTCAGCCCGGATCCTCCCTGGTCACGGAGTCGTTAGCTGCCGTACGACCAGGGTCGGTTCGGGTGGATACTTAGTCACGCCCCTCTGGGTCCCTCCTTGCACCTCGGCACAGAGGTTCCACCACCCGGACCCGTAACATTACATAGCCGGCAACCAACTGTCACGCAAGGTGTAGGAAAGACTAAGTGTAACACTAAGGGAAGGGGGAAAAGGGGGTCCAGACCCTAGGGAAAGGGGGTAGTGGAGACCTCCTAGGCTGACCTTATATCACCCTGTCTCCCCTAACATCCCTATATTGGTTCCGCACCAATCGCCGCACAGGAACCTCGCCCTGTCTTTCCCTACCGTTTGGCCCTGGCTAGGGAAGGGAGGGGATGAGAGCTAGTCGATCCCCACTGACAACTAAAGACAACAAGGGGGAACAAACAAGGGAAGATAGCTTAGCTTTAGTCGACTTCAGAGAGATGAACACACGTCATCTTAACACCAGAAGAAGAGAGGAAGAAGTAATGCACTTGCTCCAAGCCTTCACAATGGGTCATGTGAGTATCGCTGACACCTCCCTCTAGCAAACAGCAGGTATTTATACACCCAGGCCAGGGTGTTAATTAGCAAGAGGAAGGTAGCCGCTGAGTCCTAGAGAGACAGCTTCTAAGAAGGTGTCTGTAATGCCAAACAAAGAGATCTCCTGCAACCAACTGCAGGGCGACTGTCTGTCACTTCTGACACACCCGTGACACCAACAGTAACTGGTGCAGTTGGGGCTAGCCCTGATCACATTAGTTTAACCCTTCAAATGCTGCTGTGAAGCATGACAGCAGCATAAAAAGGGGTTTTAACACGCAGCTGTCACTTTATATGGCTAACGGCCCCCTACGCAGAGCGACTGTGAATTGCTGATTGGATGCCCTTGCAACTAGGAGTCTACTGGGAAGCTGTCTTCCATGTGTGATACAAAGCCCAGTCTGAATCTTCTTCAGAATGTACCCATAACAAGTCATTCATCAGTTGCTAATAAATATCTACATTCATATACAGCCAATAATATCTGTGTATCTCACTATCTCTCTACTTACGGTCCGATGTTCTCCTCATTGACATCTTCCTCTCTTATTTCTATCACTTTATTATTGGTGTTCGTTTCTCCTTTCTCTTCCTCAATACTCAGTAGCGTAGCTACCGGTGGGACAGAGGGGGGCGGTTGCCCCAGGTCCCCCAATCAGAGGGGCCTACCTGGAGCTACTCTTAACTGTATCGGCACGTGCAGCACACCTGTACAGTTAAGCTCTGTGGTAGAGCAGGGAGACATGATCTTTCATGTATCTTTAAGCCTGCGGTCTACAGAACAGCAGGGATGATGCAGCAACTGAGGGGACTCTAACATCCTGTGCATGCACCGGCGTGATGAGATACAACATTTTAGTCTGCCTGGTTGACACATCAGGATCTCGGATTTGGTGAGTATATGATGGTTTTTATTTTGCTTAAAACTTTTGGAGTGACTGTGGGGGCATTATACAGTGGGGAGGGGGCCCTCATACTTGTAGGGGTTACCGTGGGGGACCCTCAGAGTGTGGTGGTTATTATACAGCATGGGTGCTAATTTGGGGGGCCATCATTCAATATTGGGGCTAATTTGGGAGCCATCATACAGTATGGAGTCTAATGTGCGGGCCATCATACAGTGCGGGGGCTAATGTCGGGGCAATCATACAGTAAGGGGGCTAATATGGGGGCCGTCATACAGTATGGTAGCTAATGTGGGGGTCATCATACAGTATGGGGGCTAATGTGGAGGACATCATACAGTGTGGGGACTGCTGTGGGGGCCCTCATAAAGTGTTGGGACTACTGAGAGGGCAATCATACAGTGTGGGGGCCATTAAACAGTGTTGGAGCTAATGTGAGGGCCATTATAAAGTTTGGAGGCTACAGTGGGGGTCATTATGCTGTGTTTTGGGGGAGTAGTGAGGACATCATACTATGTATAGGGGAGCTGTGGACTCAATATAAAATGTATAGATGAGCTGTGGGCCCATCATACTGTGTATAGGGGAGCTGTGGTCCCATCATACTATGTATAGGGGAGCTGTGGTGCTATTATACTGTCTATAGGGGAGCTGTGGGCCCATCATACTGTGTATAGGGGAGATGTGGCCCATCATACTATGTATAGCGAAGCTATGGGACCATTTACTGTGTATAGGAGAGCTGTGGGGGCATTATATTGTGTATAGGGTAGCTGTGTGCCTATCATACTATGTATATGGGAGCTGTACATGGGGGGACTCAGGGGACATTATTAACTGTTAAGTGGGGACTTAACCCTCAACTGGTCAGGTGGGGTTTGCCACACCCCAGGGAATTTTTGTTCGGCTGCCATTCATTGAAAAATGCTGGTATGAGGATACGTGTCTCACTAGCTTCCATCCATTTGTGGGTGTCAAAAATTTGTTATACTCATGTGTAATCAATCGCCAATAAGAAAACTATTAAAACAAACATGATCTTTGCATTTTCTGTAAAAATAAGAGATTTCTAAACACTGGGGTATAGGAAACCTCACATCACCAGTTGTGTGACAAAAACCCCACCTCACTAGTTGAGGGTTAAGCATTATTATTGTAGGGGCACTCGGTATTGTGACTGTTAAAGGTGCACATGGGGGCATTATTATTTTCTAGGGTCAAAATGTGGACACTTTTCTAGGGCATCTGCACAGGGTATTAATATTTTCTAGGGATTTTCTAGGCATTAATATTGTCAATGATGACATCTTGCCGGTCTGTATCCGCAATCAGGAGTCATGCCATAATAGCACTGCAATTGTTAGAACCCTCCTGTTTGTTTTTTCCATCTTGTGTTTTGCGGTCACGTGACCACCTGCCTTTATATTCCAGCTCCGCCCTTTTGGCTGTGCTGGACTTCAGTGTTTGACTGTTTTTCTAGCCAGGTGCTTCGGTGCCTATCTCTGTCAGTTTGCTTGGTCCTTCTGGGACCTCTAGTACCTTTTTGTCTGTTTGTCTTTTTGTGTTCTGCAACAACTTCTCTGTTTAGGAGGTGTCCCATTTTTGTCCCAGTCCTTAGTTCTTTTAGGGACCCCTCCCCTTATGCTATAGGTCTTCGTTCAGACTAGCCGAGGACTAAGGCGGGTCTGTTCGCTAGGAACAGGCAGCCCGCTACATCATAGGGATTCAACTTAGTCTTACTGTAGGGACAGCTTTCCCCTTTCTTTACTTAGTACATGTTGCAGATCATAACAGCAATAGCCTTCTCCTTCCTAGGCACAGGGGCAGAGGCTGCACAAATACAAAGCCTACGTCAGTCATTGTGAGCCTGGTGATTGAAGGGTTAGTCCAAGATTTTCTGGTTCTTTTTTTCTCTTTATTATGTGCTTAAAAACTAACCAGGAGGTAGTTGCTAACAACCGGCACAGAGCAGTCACAGACCGCTCCATCCAGTGATTCAGCAGCTTCATGTCAACATAGCATCTCTTCCTCTTCTGGGCTGCACTGTTCATGGGGTGTGACTGCTGACGTCAGGCTGATTGATAGCCAGCTTCCCGCAGTTAGGGAACCGGCTGTCAATCAACATGACATCGGCAGTCAAGCCCCGTCAACAGAGCAGAACAGAAAAGAAGCCGCTGCTCTGTCAACGCTCTGTGATTGCTCTTTGTCGCAAGAGATTGGGGTCGGGCACAACAGGCAGGTAAGTGGCATCTACCTGCCTGTTAGTTTTTAGGCCCGTAGTTAAAAAAAAAAACCCGGATACACCCTTTAAATGGGGACACTTTGGCACTAATTACAAATAAATGGCATATTTAAATGTAACACAGGTGCCGGAATGCAACGCACAGAGACACAAGACAAGAACAGTCAGGAATTGATATAACCACTTTATATGAATAACAACTATTCTACAAAGGCGGTTAGTAGCAAGGGTAATAAACAGCAACTTGGAATAGCAATGAGAAATATTTCAGTGAATAACAGTACAGTCCTTTGCAACAGTGTGATGCACCCAGTTGTGGGAGACACCACGTGAGTTCTTTAACTCCGTATATGGCCCTAGCGGGGGTCACCGGTTATTCCCGCTAGGCCGCAAGTCTCTTCCGCATAAAGTCTATCAGATCCCGTTTAGACTCCCACGCACCAAACGGCCCCCTCCCAGCCTGAAATCCTAATCCCAACTGTCCCCTGTACCATAGATGAGAGTTGTAAGTGACGGCTCTGTTCACTTGCGCGGTTCCTCCGCTGCTGCTGGCGCGTTTTTCCTGTGGTGGTCCTCTCTCAGCTCTTCTCGGCTTGATCGTTGACGGTAGTCTCTCACGCTTGGGGGAAGGGGTCCTGATCTCGGCTCTTGACAGGCGGCGTTGGATCCCGGGAATTTACTCAGTGTTGGGCGCAGGTCCTGACTCTGACCAACATTTGCAGGGCTCAGGGTGCTTGTGTGAGGAGTGCGGAGCCTCTCAGGCGATGTTCAACTCTGGTGCAGCGCAGCCCTCCTGCTGAGGCCTATCGCGCTGGGCTCTTCTCTCCCTCTGGAGCATGTCTGCTCCACTCTGCAGCTTGGCGCCAAAACTTTCTGGCTGCAGCGTCTCCTGCGGTGCACATCCGCACCCTGTGCTCTCTTGGCGCCAGAAAGCCCCTACAATCTGGCACACGGGGCCTTTATGCCCAGGAAACTCTCTGGGCCACATGATCAGGTCCAGCCACAAATTCTCTCCCTCTGCCCATCTGTCAGCAACATTTAATTCCTGCTAGCACAATTCTTTGTTTACTTTCATTTTCAGTTTGTTCCAGCAGAGGGTGGTGTTTTCTTACAGTTACTTAGTCTCTCTTCTCCATCTCTCTACATAAAGATGGAATAAATGGCAAAATGGTACAAGCTCAATGCCTCCTTAGTGCCCTCTTGCCACTCTTTGTTCATTTTCAGTGCTCTTATGTGCCATTTGGGTGCTATAGAACCAATTAAATTGGAAATTGGCACTGAACATAATGATACTGAAGGGCAACCGGGCACTTAGGAGACATTGAATTCAGTAGCGATTTTCCATTTATTATCTCTTTTATGTCCATCAAGAGAAGGACAACTGACGTATAGTGACCCCTTGAGTACGCTTCCATGACAGACAAGTACAGGGCGTGGGGCAATAATTGCATAATTGTCACAAATAATTTGGGGATTCGTGACAGCTCTGGGTATGCTGTAATTTAATGTAGTTTTTTCCTTTTGGTCCAGCAAGGGTTAATGTTAGTATCTTGCTGGCAGCATTTTGAGGATGGTCAGCTGATGTTGGTTGGTGCCACGCCTACCTCCCTTTAAATAGTCATAATTCATTCTATGCTGACCTCTTTGAAGGAGCCATGTGAAGGACCATGGAGAGTGTTTTACATTGTGTGGCGGACCATGGCAAGTGCATTATACTGTGTGGAGGACCATGGCGAGTGCATTATACTCTGTGTAGTGTGGAGAGGTGTGGGGCCATTATACTTTATATACGACCTTTATACTGCATGGAGAGCTGTGTGGGGGTCACAGTTTGGGGATCATACTGTGTTGGGGTCACCATCCTTTGCTTTGGTAGTTGAGGTGGGGTAAAGTAGGGTCATTATACTGCGCATGTGGAGGAATTCACCATGGGGGTATCATACTGTGTCTGGGGGGCACTTTTGTTGGCATCATACTTTATAGGGCAATGAAAGAGGGATCTAAAACTTCAGCCGGAGGACAATTACTATGTAAAGGCTGGAAAGTTGTGAAATCTGCTCTTCTGTGACCCCCGACAATTGTTTACATTTTTTTTGGGGGGGGGTCCAATTAGAACTTCTGCTATGGGGCCCCATGATTCTTATGTACGCCCCTGAGCTGAGGTGCGCTGCAACTTGTGCAGGCGAATCCCACACACATATGGACTGTGCTATCGTTTGTCTTTTGCTTTGCTGTTATGCCAGCAAGGCTGAGGTTATTTTGCTGAACCTGCAGTGCTTTATTCCGTTATAATAAATCTGCAGACAACACCGTTCCTGAGTCTACTTCCGAAATCAGCTCAGTGTGTCGTCTTGCCACAGTTGGTGTGAGAGTGCGGTCAAGATTCCAGGAACACGTGTACCTAACACAGAGATCAGTGGATGTCATGAATAAAGGCCGCCAGCGAGCCAGAGAAGTCAGGCAGTATGGAGGAGCTCCTAAAGCACCTGCCCCAAGGCCAACAACAGCAGCACCAGCAGCACCTGCAGAGCCAGCAGCACATGGAGCAGCAGTATCGGGAGCTGCTACAGCAGCAACGAGAGCAGGAGCAGCAGAACCAACAGGTTCAGCAGGAGACAAATAAACTCCTGATGCAGCAGATTCAACAGCAGCAACGGCAGATGGAACTCCTAGCAGGGGAGATCCGTATCAGAGAAACTGTCCCTTCCCCAAGTCCAGGTGATGTCTCATACGTTCGGAAGGCAGTAAAGCGAGCTATGCAAAAGATGACCCTAGGTGATGATGTTGCGGCATTTCTGACTGTGTTCGAAAGGGTAGCAGAGCGGGAAAAGCAGCCGCCGGAGCAGTGGGCAGAGGTGCTGCCCCCCTATTTAACGGGTGAACCTCAAAAGGCCTACAGGATGCACAGGAGTATGCCAAATTAAAGATAGAGATATTTGGACGCTCAGGAGTGACTATGTCTGTCAGAGCACAAAGGGTCCACCACTGGGCGTATGCTGGTGACAAACCTCCTTGCTCGGAGATGTTTGACTGCAGCCAAAGTCTTCCACTCCTGCCCAGATGGTCGAGCGTGTGGTGATGGACAGGTTAATCCATTCCCTTCCCAGCCAGTGCATTCCTAGGTTGCCTAGGGCGACCCTCGGAATGCGGACGACCTCGTGGGCCTAGTAGAGAGGTACCAAGTGGTCGATAAATCCCTCGGGAAACCGGCTGAAAAAGACTGTTGTCAAAGGCGTGGTTTGTTGGCATTGTCATAATCCTGGAAACATAGCTGCCCAGGGCCATTTGTCCCCTGAACCAAAAGACTGCAGCCTAGGCTAGTGTTGTTCCGGCCTATAGCGTGGACGGTCAACCTGGTGAGGAGCCTCGGACGTGGGCCGTGTACATTAATGGGGTGCTGGTGCTTGGACTGTTGGACTTGGGGAGTCTGGTGACACTAATCAGTGCCACCTATCCCCACCAGCTGATCCCTGCCAAAATTGTGGGCATTCGCTGCATACATGGGGATGCCGCGGAATACCCTGTGGCCAGAGTGACAGTGGGAACAGACTGTGGTGCGCAGTCCCACAAGGTCAGGGTGGTCAAGGACCTGATACATCCCATCATATTGGGGCGCAATTTTTTTTTTTTTTGGGGACTTGTGGGGGTAGGGAACCGGACTGAGTCGTGTGGACAAAAGCCAGGTACCTAGGAAAAAAAACCTGTCGAAATTTCAAATGGATGAGTTATCATTGTGTGTCCTTGCCGGCAATGAGGACGAGTGTGACCAAGGAGGCCGAACTACTTGAGTTAGATTTGTCCGGAGAGAACTTTGGGTCTGCTCAAGTTCGGGCCTTGACCTTAAAGGGGGCCTGGGACAATGTTACTGGTTGTAATGGGGTTGCTCAAGAGCCGGGGGCAGACATCAGGTACCCACACTTTGCAGTTCAGGAGGAGTTATTATAGTGGGTGACCAAACTAAGAGGTGAAGACATAGTGGAACAGCTGTTAGTTCCAGGGCAATACCGATGGAGGGTATTAGATATGGCCCATTCACATGTTCTGGGGGGAGACCTGGGGACGAGAAAACTCATGGGGCCACCAATACATCCTGGTGGTCATGGACTATGCGACCCGGTTCCCCCTAAATGGTACCCCTAAGGAACTCGTCTAGTAAGAGTATAGCACGGGAACTGGTCCATATTTTTACCAGAACAGGTCTGCCAAAGGAGATCTTGACAGAACAGAGAACCCACTTCATGAGCAAAGTGATGAAGGAGCTAAGTAAGGTCCTTCAGATTGGCCAGCTACGGACCTCAGTTTACCATCCACAGACGGACGACCTAGTGGAGCACTTTAACAAGACCTTAAAGGCGATGCTCAGGAAGGTCGTTGAGAAGGATGGGTGAGACTGGGCCTGCCTGCTTCCATTTCTGCTTGTGTCCATCAGAGAAGTTCCTCAGACCTCCACTGGCTTCTCTCCGTTCGAGCTCCTTCATGGTTGGCATCCAAGAGGACTCCTAGACATCGCCAAGGAAACCTGGGAGGCTGAAGTCACGCCACACCGGAGCATCATTGAACATGTCACCCAGTTGCAGGAGAGAATGGCGAAAGTGATTCCCATTGAGAAGGAACATCTTCTCCAGGTGCAGGAAACCCAAGCGAGAGTGTATAACTGGTCAGCGAGGCTGAGACAGTTCCAGCCTGAGGATCGCATTCTGGTACTTATTCCCACCGTCGAGAGCAAATTCCTGGGGCAAAGCCCGTATGAGGTGGTGGAGAAACTCAGAGAAGTGAATTACAAAATCCACCAGCCTGGCCGAAGAAAGCCGCATCAAGTGTACCATGTGAACTTGCTCAAGCCATAGCGAACTCGGGAAATGGTGGGGGCTCCTTGTTTTGGAGCCAGTCCCAAAGCCAAAGTGGATGACGTCATGATAGCAGAGACTCTATCGCCGGCCCAAAAGCAACAGTGTAGAGAGATGCTTCAACGGAACCGTGACCTCTTCTCGGAGTTGTCGGGGCGTACGCAGGTGGTCGAACATGACGTGCTGAGGGAAGCGCATGTTAGGGTAA
This sequence comes from Phyllobates terribilis, assembly GCF_046119375.1. Taxonomy (NCBI): domain Eukaryota; kingdom Metazoa; phylum Chordata; class Amphibia; order Anura; family Dendrobatidae; genus Phyllobates; species Phyllobates terribilis. Next base: position 106,836,675 of record NW_027362764.1, on the reverse strand, counting down.
ATCTTAAGCCCTATAGGATTCCCGAAGCCCGCCGTGAGGTAATCTCAGCCGAGGTGAAGAGGATGCTGGATCTCGGTGTGATAGAGGAATCAAAGAGTGGATGGTTGAGTCCCATCGTGCCAAAGCTCGATGGGGAGTTGAGGTTTTGCAATGACTACAGCCGGCTGAATGAGGTATCCAAGTGTAACGCATACCCGAATCCATGCGTCGATGAACTCATCGAGAGGCTTGGACCTGCGAAATATATTACCAGCCTCAACCTGACAAAGGGCTACTGGCAGATTCCCATGTCCCAGAGGGCCAAGGAGAAGACGGCTTTCTCAACACCTGATAGGTGTTTCCAATACACCGAATGCCTTTCGGACTGCAGGGGGCCCCAGCCACCTTCCAGAGGGCCATGGATCAGATCCTCGGCCCACATAAGAAGTATGCCGCAGCCTACCTTGATGACATTGTCGTCTTTAGCCCAAACTGGGCTAGTCATCTACAAAAGGTACAGGCAATTCTGGATCCTCTGAGGAAGGTGGGATTTACTATAAATCTGAAAAAAATGTGCTATTGGAAAGGAGGAGGCCAAGTACTTAGGCTATGTCGTCGGGAGAGGCGAAATTAAGTCCCAAGTCAATAAAGTCGAGGCAATCCAGAACTGGTCGCAACCGCTCTCCAAGAAGCAGGTGGGAGCGTTTATTGGAATCATGGGATATTACCGACGGTTTATCCCAAATTTTGCCATGATGGCTGCGCCACTTACGGATCTTCTCAAAGGTACCAAATCAATGATGGCGAAATGGACGGTTGAAACGGAGATGGCGTTCCAACAGCTGAAGCTGACACCTTGTAAGCAGCTGGTCCTGGTTGCACCAAACTTTAATAAAGAATTTGTGGTCCAGACAGACGCTTCAGAAGTTGGCCTAGTAGCCGTGCTCTCCCAAGAGATAAATGGTGATGAGCATCCCATCCTGTATCTGAGCCGGAAGCACTTTTCCTGCGAGAAAAATTACACTATAGTAGAGAAAGAGTGCGTAGCCTTAAAATGGGCTATTGATACGCTAAGATATTACCTACTAGGCCGGAAGATTAAACTTGTGATGGTTGAGGGAAAGAAAGGGTAAGAATGCCCAGGTGACTAGGTGGTTCTTAGGTCTCCAGGATTTTAATTTTCACGTGGAGCATAGACCTGGGAAGTTATACTGTAATGCTGATGCCCTCTCCAGAATTCCCTGTCTGGTGTCTGAAGGTGCCCAAACTCCGGCTTTGGGCAGAGGGGGGAAATATGTGACAGAGTCACTGGTGATATATGTGAGGGGAGATATGTTTCACTGTGGCTACTAGCCTCAGTGAACTGAATCTAAAAGTTTCTTCAGCATGTTAGGTGCTGAAGAGGTTAATGAACCATTTTGGGATGGGTCCTTTGTGAGTAGGTGTGAGATGGGTGGGATGCCTACTCACCATATCTCCACCTCAAGGGTGTGGCTGGAAAAGGTAAATCTCCAGCAGTCAGGTTTTTTTTCTGTTGTGAGTTTGGAGAGGCAAGTCTCCAGATTGTGGAACTTCAGCTCAGGTGGAGCTGAAGTGTGCTGCAACTTGTGCGGGCAAATCCCACACACATATGGACTGTGCTATCATTTGTCTTTTGTTTTGCCGTTATGCCAGCAAGGCTGAGTTTATTTCGCTGAACCTGCAGTGCTTTATGCCATTATAATAAACCTGCAGACGAAACCGTTCCTGAGCCTACTTCCGAAAGCAGCCGAGTGAGTCGTCTTGCCACAATGCAATGTGTAAATTCCAGCTGATGTAGCTTCTAGACAGTTGTATATGAGAATTGCCACGGGCAATGAAAGTATCCTGCGTTGCTGAATAAATGACAGGCTGCACCAGTCCAGTTGCAGCAGGGTGTGTCAAAGCAGATACACCCTGCTGCTACTGGACTAGTGCAGCCTGTCATTTATCCAGCAGTGCAGGATATTTGCATCACCCCTGGCAATTCTTGATGGTGGTGCCGTGGCATTGTGCGGATGTGAAATCCTGATGAATTTCCTACTATTATATTACCCTGCTTATTACACCAACTTACTCAATTCTCTCCAGAAAAGGGAAGCGGGACACTTCTCCAAATTTATTAAGCCTGTAATAGAACATACTGTACATCTCTTATTAGAATTATCAACACTTTGACTAATATGAAGCTTATAGAAATATTATCTATATAACCTGTCTGTCAGATAATAGCATGGACATCACCTCCAGAATCTATATAGCTCTACGTTCACAGATTGTACTGCACAGTATGATTATCCATTAATTTAGGGCTCCAATTTTTGGTCACTCAGGAGTCAGGGTAAATTTGCGACATTACCATAATTCGCTCATGACCTCATTGTTATCCTATGAAGGAAACGGATGAGCAACAGTATGAAGAATTCAGCGGGGTCTAGATTCTATATTATTGAAAAGAATCTTATCCTTCATATGGAAACAATCCATTTGTGAAAGCGGTAATGCCGTGATACCATCATTATGGAGTCCTCCCATCATTGGTACACATACTACTCCTATATGAATGTGGTAGTGTGGCGCCCCTGAGGGTTCGACCGCCACAGGGATGCTGCACTTCTCTAATGGAGTGTGATGTTCCTTCTCTGTGGTAAGAACAGTGTGATAGTCGTGACCCAACCTTTGCATCCAACACCACATTTCTCCACCAGAGGGGGCTAGTATGCACTAGGTGCTGCTCCCCTGGTTACAGGGAGACTGGGGAACCAAGAGTTAGGGGAACCAGTTAGTGGGTAAGGGTGGAGGACTCACAATTTAGTGACACTGTAAATTTCATATTTAATAAAAAGCCATCTTGGGTTTTCGTTCTTTGACTGCTCTTGGATCGCTCTTTGACTGTCTTTATGCTGTCAATTGCGGAGGGTGCTGTGATCTCCCACGGATCCTGTGTGGGCCCGTACCGGATGGAGACACAGCCCTCGTGCCCTGGCCTTGGGACGAGGGGTACGTTGTAGACAAGGAATGTCTCGACCCGGTCAAGGACCAGGACCAAGAAGGCCCGGAGCTTAAGAGTGTGGCTCCATAGCAAATGGATCCCGGGGAGGATGCAGACGGAGCGGTGTACGCCACCTGTCCTCGCCAACCTGATATATTCAGAGGGAGTCCGGCTGCAAGAGGGGTACCGGCCCCCATCACCCGACCTTGCTACTCCACATCCTGGTCGGGAAAGCCCGGTAGGCCCAGAGGATCCCACCGGGTATCGGACGGAGCGGAGCTGCCACCCGTGCCCTTGTTCTGAGAGGAGCTCAGAGGGAGACCCGGCCTATTCACACACACACGGACAAGAAAGGATTCGGTCTGTAGTTCAGGAACACTCTGGTGTAGGGTCCCGACTGAACGCTGGACTTACTCGGAGGTTGTCGGACCCCCGTCTCTGGTGACCACAGGAATCCGCGGGGAGCAGGGAGTCGCCTTCCTTCTGCCAACTCAAAAGTGAGTAAAGCCTTGGAAGTTCACCCCTATGTCCTCTGGACTGTTTATTCTGCGCCACACCGCGTGACACGGCATCCGTTCTCCTCTACTACTACCCCCTCCATCCTGTCCCTCTGCCCTGAGGCCTTGCTCCGCCTGTGGGGAGTAGTAATAGCTTTGGCTGCCATAACACCATGCCTCAGCGGACTGCAGCGGCGCTGGTGGCCTTCACCAGATGCCACAGGTGGCGTAGTCGTTAATCAGCCACTCAACCCGGATAAGCCCACACCATCCTTTTAATGTGACGGCCCTGAGCACGGGTCGGGTCCGGGTCACGGCTGCACCCCATCTCTCCATCACAGGACCCGACTCCGAGTCCCCCATCTCCCAGGGTAAAGAAAAGGGCTTTTCGAGTAGAGGCGTCACAATCTGGCGTAGTCGGCAGGATCGCGTGCCCGCAGCAAAGGGAGGAAGTACCCATTGCTACCGGGTACTGTGTGCCTTACACCTTGAACTGTCGTTTTACACTTAAAATGGCGCCCGCCCAAGAAGAACAGGCGCCATAATGCTGTGAAAAGACTGTCTTTGAACACCTCCCATCGTGGGCTGGGCTCCCGCTTGGCGCCAAAAATGTGGACTGCCCCTTCCATCAGAGACTGTCCGCGGGGTAATGCCCGTCAAACCGGATGGGCTGAACGAAGGCGGGCCTGTCAGCATTCCGCCCAGGAACCCCCCCCCCGAAAGAGGAGGAAGAAGAAAAGCAACAAGGTGTGGCCATTGCAGTCGGAGCTTGGCATTCGTCAGAGGCAGATATGGACGCTTCTGGAGAGCAAACCAACGCACCTTCTAAACCCGGTTCAGGCCCTTCACCCGGCAGAGAGCGAGGCAGCAGTGTTCTCACATCGGGAGATTTTGAATTTCTCCGGCAGGAAGCCCCGGGTCTCTTGCGGAGACAGAGAGAGGCCCAGGAGGCGGCGACGGCTGCGTGGCGGGAAGAGATGATGCTACGTATCCGGGCCCGCCGCCAAGGAGTTGAGGTCCCAGGACAAGGAGACGCGGTGACAGAGGTCGAGAGCGGTCCAGCGGCGGGTGAGTGTGCAACCCCTGCCCCAGCTGCAGAGCCTACCGTAACGATCCTGGACCTCATGACGGAATATCTAATACCCCACGCGGCCACCTGGGAGCAAGCCTTGGCTCCGGAGCTGCAAGCAGCAGCTATGAGTGGGGACCTGCGATGCCGCCCTAACCCGGAACCCGAAGTGCCTGAAGCTGCAGAGGAATCCACCGGCTCCAACCCGGACTGGTCCGCGCCTGTACAGGACCCGCAGCAACCCGTGATGACCCCGCTACCCGCACCAGCAGTAACCTGGCCCGAGGCTGAGGAGTGGGCCTGGGACAACCAGGGGGGGGGACTTAATGGGCTTCCCCCGGGAGACCCGGGCTGAAGCGCGGAGGAGGAGCCAGTGGTGCAGCGACCAAATCTTCCAGCTCGCTCAGGAGCAACGTCAACGGGAGCTCCGCTGTGAACGCCTAGAGGTACGGGCCAAAGCTGCCAAATCCTGGGCTCGTCAGGAAGAGGCCACTCGTCCCAGTCCCCGAGTGGAAGGGCAAGTCGTCCGCTTCCACCATGAGGCGGGGTGGGGGTTCATTAGAAGTCCCCAGTACCAGGACGACGTGTTTGTCAGCCGGCGGGACGTCGAGCCGCGTCTGAAGAAGGGACACCCTGCCGGAACCTCTTCCCGGGCAATACAGTGACTTTTTCTCGCCACCAGGGGGTGCGGGGGTGGTACGCCCTGGATGTACACAAAGTGTCCGGGAGCGATGCCCCCTCGCGCTCGGCCTCAGGGGACCGGTCAGCCTCTGTCGGGAGGAACGAGCCTTTTCCCAGGAGGGAGCCCGAGGTTTAAAGCAGCCCCGGCTGTTGCAGTTTGTTTACAAATTAATGTGTGTTGACATTTCTATTTTGCTTATTTTATAATCCCGGTTTCTAGAGACATGTGTCCCTGCGGACTGGCAGCAGACAGACTCTTTTCCCTTGTATATAGTTTGCATCTGTTTAGGTGCTCCATATTGTTTTTTTTTTAACAATACTTTTTATTGAAATTTTCACTTTATACAACTGTATTCCAAGTATTGGACTCTGGATACATTAAGGTACATCTCTCGCAAAGGTAACATCGTTGATCAATAGTATTATTCCGGATTTTTGAATATCATGTTCAGTGAGAAAAGAAAAAAAAACAAACAACAAAAAAAACAAAAAAACAGAAAACATTTTAACAGAATAATCCCCAACTGCCCTCCCTCATCCCAGACATACAGGAATACCTATGTACAGCGACCTTGTTAGTTCTGTCTTTATTTATTTCAGTGTCTTATAGCTCCTCTCACCTATGCGACACGTTCTATAGCTTCTTTCCCTTCCACATTTGGATCAGCAATTTTTAACCTACCCAATGCTCCACTCATGTCTTCTACTATATACCAGCTAGTACACAGAAATGGCTTCACAGCTCCTTGAATTTCCTCATTTGTGTAATACTTCAATAGAAAACCCCTCCACTTTATCATGAGTGCTTTTACATTTTTTTCCCTATCACGCTCGGCTTCCAGCTTTTCCGAGCGAAACAGGGCTTTCAATTGGGCTATGATTTCGTTCGGACTTGGAATAGAGTCAGACAACCAATGTTTTAATAAACTTCTTTTAGCTATTAAACACACTGTATGGAACATTGGGGCCAAAACATTCCCACCCTTCTGTTGTGCATTTTCTTCAGTACCCCAAAAATGAAAAAGAAACGGTAGCGGATGTAGATCTATATTGTGGACGCCTAAGTTCTCTAGTATATTTTTTATATCCATCCAAAATTTTTGCACTTTGGGGCAGCTCCACAGACCGTGCAGTAGGTTAGAACTTTTGAGCTTGCACTTTGGGCAGTGTGTCAAGCGGTCTATCATATTTTTGGAAACTGGTATATTAAAGGCTATAATTGCTCTATGCATAATTCTGAATTGCGTGTCTCTCCAGGTCTCACTCAATATGTTTTTACGCACCGCCTGCCAACCTAATAGAATTTTTTCCCCAATTTCTACCCCTTCTATTTGACTTTCCCAAGATCCAAATATTTGTTTCACATCCGCCCTCACAAGGATTTCTTTAATACCTTTATATATTGCAGAAACACTGTGATGCGAACTTGCCCGGTTTAGCAGCAGGGTATCCATTGCATTCCTTTTTGTTTCTTCCCTGACATTTATCAAGTGAACCATCACTGTCTTTCTTATCTGTTCAAATTGTAGGTATTGTTGCTTTTTAAGATTAAATTTTGAGATGGTCTCCTCTTCAGATAGCCACCTGTTTTCCTTCTCATGTAGTAGGTTAGCAACCTTATGTATCCCCTTTATTTTCCACTCTTGGAAAAGCTTGTTTTCCCCTATTTGTCTTAGTGCTGGATTATCCCACAGAGGCAAGTCCCTAGATATTCTCCATGATAATTTTCGGCGCTTTCTAATTTCCTTCCATGTTGCTATCGTGTCCCGGTATATTATTGAATTCTTAATTTTGCTAGGTAGTAGATTTAAAGGTGAATGTAGCAGGGCGACTAAGTTCCAGGGCCCTGCATAATGTTTTTCCAGGTTCGTGCCAGAATATTTACTAGTACCTTTCAACAAGTCTATTATGTGTCTAGATATGCATGCCAGATTGTACCCTCTTATGTCTGGTAGATTGGCACCTCCCTCATTCCTTGTTGCCATCAATGTTTTCAGTTTTATCCGAGGTCTCCGAACCTTTCATATGAATTTCCTAATAGAAGAATTTATCCTTTTAACATCTACATGTTTTAAAAGAGTTGGTATAGTTTGCAGCGGGTACATGAGTTTTGCAGTGCTTATCATTTTTATTAGGTGTATCCTACCTAATAGGCTCAGGGGCAAGTTTTGCCATCTTTCTAGTTCTTGCTGTATTTTAGATATAATTGGGGGAAAGTTTAAGCTATACACTGACTCTGGTCTCCTACCCAGTTTGATGCCCAGATAGGTTATGTATGCTCCTGCTATCGGTATATCATGCAGCTCTTTTCTCACTGTGTGCCCTCTTCCTTTTTCTTTTAATTCCAGTAGTTCACACTTATTTTTGTTTAGCGTAAACCCTGAGCATTTCCCAAAAGCCTCCAGAAGTTTCAACACTCCTGGTAAATCTCTTTCTACCTCTGCCATATAAAGTATTATGTCGTCCGCAAAGTACGAGGCCTTAATCTTCTCGTCTCCTATTTTCAGCCCTTCAAATACTTCATACTGCTGCAGATAGCATGACAAAGGTTCAAGCGCTAAATTAATTATAAGTGGTGACAAAGGGCAGCGCTGGCGTGTTCCTTTTTCCAAGAGGAAGCTAGCGGAAAGGTGCCCAGGGGTTTGAATTTTCGCCATGGGATTATTGTATAGGGCTTTTATAAGGTTTCTAAATTTGCCCATCACCCCCATTTTGTCCAGGACTTGTTTTAACCAGGACCATTTCACCTTGTCAAATGCCTTCTCTGCATCTAATGTGACTAAGGCCGGGTCTTTACTCTTATTATCTCCATTCCTTACTGAGTCTAATGCCAGTAATGTACGCCTGATGTTTGTGACTGCGCTCCTGCCCTTTACAAAGCCCACTTGTGCTGGTGACACTAGTGTCGGGAGTATTTCTGCTAGCCTGTTCGCCATCAGTTTGGATATAATTTTAATATCCTGATTTATCAGGGATATAGGTCTGTAGGCCGCTGGATCCTCCCCATCCTTCCCTTCTTTTGGTATCAAACTTATATAGGCCATGTTGGTTCTCCCCAACAATTCACCACCCTGTAACAACTCGTTATACCATTTAGTCAAAATAGGAGCTACTTGATGGGACATGACCTTAAAAGAATCGCCTGTGAACCCATCAGGCCCAGTGGCTTTACTACCCGGTAGACCTCCAATAGTGATTTTCACTTCTTCCTCTGTTACCGGCGCATTTAACACGTTCAGTTGTGACTCAGTTATGGCAGGCATTTTAATTTTGCTGAGGAAGGTCATTCCCATATCCTCCTCGCAGACATCTTCTGAGTATAAAGCCGCATAGAATTCCCTTAAGACACGGCTTATCTCTTTGGGATTATCTACAGCTATCCCCTTCTCGTTCTTAAGTTTCAGTATGCCTTTCCTCCCCTGTCTTCCTTTTGCTAAGTTTGCCAGTAGCCGTCCCGCTATATCCCCAAACCTCCTTAGTTCAATTTCCATTTGTGACTTCCTAAATCCTTCTTTCTTCTCCGCCCATTCATCAAAGTTTTTTTTGGCCTCCTTCCAATCTTCCCTTGCCCTTTCCGTTTTTAATTGTTGGAAGAGTACGTACTTTCTCCTCAGATCACCGCTAACCTCTTCGTATTTTGTGTTCGTTTTTTTCTTCAGTGTATGGACATATACCATCAGTCTCCCTCTCAAAACAGCTTTCCCTGCTTCCCAGAATGTTTGTGTCTTTAATTCGTCTGATGAATTGTGGAAAGTGTATTCCTCCCACCATTGCTGTAGTGTAATGATAAAATGTTGCTCTCTAAGAAGAAAGGCAGGGAATTTCCATATATAGTCTGTCCCTTTTGGGTAATTTTCTAGGAGGTTTATCGAGGTTGGCGCATGGTCCGAAATAACCAGTTCCTCTATTTTAGTCTCCTTGCACCTATCTAGCAATTCTCTACTGACAAGAAGATAGTCAATCCTGGACCAAGTCTGATGCGGGTGGGAAAAGTGTGTGAATTCTCGCTCAATGGGGAATTCCATGCGCCACACGTCTGATAAATTTGTGTCGGCTATCAAGTCAGCTAGCAGAGTTGATTTCCCATTCGGTCTAAGTTTTGCACCCCCTAAACTTTGTCTGTCCTCCTCCTCACGGTGAGTATTGTTAAAGTCACCTCCCATTACTATTTTCTTTGTTGTATTTTGCAGTAAACTAGTGCGCAGATGTTCGAAGAATGGTTTCTGGTTTGCGTTTGGTACATAAACATTAATTATACTCAGCTCCCCCTCATTCCCTTCAAGCTGTAGCATTATATACCTTCTCTCTGCGTCGTGTTCTACCTGTGTCACTTTGTATGTAAGGTTTTTGTGCAGCAATATTAACACCCCCGCCTTCCTCCCTTCTCCTTCCGATCCATAAGCCTCCCCCACCCACAGTTTTTTCATTCTAAACAAGTCTTCCTTCCTCAGATGGGTTTCCTGGAACAGTGCTATGTCTGTTTTTAACTTTTTTAAGTGTCTTAGAACCATCATTCTCTTGGTTGGGGCTCTGAGCCCCTTTACGTTCCACGAGACTATCCGCATACTATGTGTTTTATCACTTCTGGATTATAGATTGAACTGACACTCCTTAATACTTTTGTTCCTTCCGGTACTTGAGCAGCATTCTGTATGTCTTTCCCTTTCATAAACCTTCCCTTAACATTAACATATAACAACATATAAACAAACAATGACGTCTTCATCTTTGTGACCTCCTTTTTTCTGGCAGCTTCTCCCCATATGCTCCTCCCCGGCATTTTGTTATTACTAAATCATGTTTCTGTTCTTTAAATGATCACCCCCTCAAGTGAGTAAAATCAAGAGAGTCCATGGGTTGCCAGATTTTTTGAGATCTCTCTCTCTTAAAGTGTTATACCCTCCCATATGGTCCACTTATCTTAACCAGAGTCCGCAGCCGGGGATCCCGTATGATTTTGGGGCGATCTTTGTCTTTGGGTTTGCGCTGCTGACTTCGGTCCCACAGATTCTTCATCTGCCTCTGCGTCCTGTTCCGTTCTTCTCTCCTGTGGTGGCGAAGCCCTCTTCTCCTTTTCTTTTGGTCCATCTTTTTCAACCATCCTGGAAACATACTCCTCTGCCTCCGCCGGGTTCTGAAAGCTCTTTACCAATCCGTCCAAGCTGAAATTGGATTCGGCCATGGAATAGCTTTGAGCAGCAGTTGCTGAACATCCTCCTCCTTTTAGTGACCTCTGCGGAGTAATCATTGAAGATAATAATTTTGTGGCCTTGGAAGTTTAGCGGTTCTTTACGCCTTCTGAAGGCACGTAAAATAGCCTCTTTATCATTAAAGTCTAGGTATTTGGCGATGGCTTGTCTGGGTCTCTGATTCGTTTCTGGTTCTGCGACAGTACTTGGCCTAAGCAGCCCTATTCTGTGCGCTCTTTCCACTCTCATTTTTGGCGCTAAACCCAGAGCTGATGGCAGATCCTCCTCAAATAGCCTCTGAAGTTGTCCAGGCTTTATCGCTTCAGGCAGGCCCACTACGCGTACATTGTTTCTGCGTGACCGGTTCTCTAGGTCCTCAATGCGGTCAGCCATAATGTACACTTGTTTCTGCAGTAGGTTAACATCCTTTTCTATGTGCTCAGTTTTATCCTCCACTTTCCTTGTTCTGTCCTCAGCTTCATCCAGTCTCTGCCCATGCTGTGTAATGTCCTCTTTAAGGGCTGCCAGTGACTGCTGTACTGTGCTGGCTAGAGAGGCAGTGATCTCTGGGACAATGTGTTTTGCTACTTCTTGTGCCAAATCCTTAGGCTATGTGCCCACGTTGCATTTATGAAGCAGAAAATTTCTGCTGCATAAATGCAAGTCCTCTCCCGGAAAAACGCATGCGGAATTCCGCACGCGTTTATCGCACATTTTTCGCGCGTTTATCACGCGTTTTCCACATGCGGAATTGCCTTGCGTTTTTTATGCATTGGACTAAGGCAATTCCGCTTGCGGAAACGCAAAATTAAATGACATGCTGCGGATTTTTGAACGCGGCATAAACGCTGCGGAAAAATCCGCAACATGTGCATAGAACTTGCGGAATCCCATTGGGGACCATGGGGTGCGGATATACATGCGTTTTTCAAGCGTTTACGCTGCGGAAATTCCGCAGCATATACGCTTGAAAAATGCTACGTGGGCACACAGCCTTATAGTTCATGCTGTCAGAGTTTATTGCACCAGCCACCAGTGAAAGCTTCTCACACTGATCTGCTTTTCTGTACATTTGGCAATGATCTACCTCTCTGACACCAGCATCAGCTTGCATCTCCTCCCCTGAAACTGCCTCGCTCCCCCTCTCCATTTGCTGTGAGCGCTCAGTATGCTTGCCTTTATCAGCATCAGCCATCTTATCTCCTCTTTGCTCTCCACACTTCTTGCCTGCTAAAGGGATTTTACAGCCACTTCTGAGGACTACCGGTCCATGTGCAGCCAGGTACTTTCACACTATCTTCAGGATCCTCTGCCCAGCGTCTCTGTATGTTTTTATGTGCCTGAGGGGGTGGTAATCACCGGGGCTTTGCAGAGCTCTCAGTCTTCAATCCTCCTTAGCCAGGGCCGGATCCAGAAGTCCTCCATATTGGTTTTATACAAAAACCGCGGATATTTCTACCTCAAGACCTCAGAAGGAAAACCTGTCAGGGTGGCTCTCTGGGAGGTCCAACTCGGGATCTTCATGCCCTGCAGCCACCCCAGGGCCCATGCTGAGGGTTTGGGACAGGTCCCTCGCACTTCTGAACTGACTCTGCGTCTTTGCACCTTAACCCGTCTGTCTGCACATAATGTCTCTGGAAAAAGCTAGCACTTTTATAATTTTATACTTTTGTATTTTTGCACTGTATAACCTGTTTTGCAACGTTTAAGAAGATGTGCCTCCCATAAAGGGAAGATAGTTCATGTTTATATTTAAAAGAAAATTTCCTGGGTGTTACTTCTTTTGCAGCCCGCGGACGTGCTGTGTTTTACCAGGGGGGAATGTGGCGCCCCTGAGGGTTCTGCCGCCACAGGGATGCTGCACTTCTCTAATGGAGTGTGGTGTTCCTCCTCTGAGGTAAGAACAGTGTGATAGTCGTGACCCAACCTTTGCATCCAACACCACATTTCTCCACCAGAGGGGGCTAGCATGCACTAGGTGCTGCTCCCCTGGTTACAGGGAGACTGGGGAGCCAAGAGTTAGGGGAACCAGTTAGTGGGTGAGGGTGGAGGACTCACAATTTAGTGACACTGTAAATTTCATATTTAATAAAAAGCCATCTTGGGTTTTGGTTCTTTGACTGCTCTTGGATCGCTCTTTGACTGTCTTTATGCTGTCAATTGCGGAGGGTACTGTGATCTCCCACCCTAACGCGGATCCTGTGTGGGCCCGCACCGGATGGAGACACAGCCCTCATGCCCCGGCCTTGGGACGAGGGGTAGGTTGTAGACAAGGAATGTCTCGACCCGGTCAAGGACCAGGACCAAGAAGGCCCGGAGCTTAAGAGTGTGGCTCCATAGCAAATGGATCCCGGGGAGGATGCAGACGGAGCGGTGTACGCCACCTGTCCTCGCCAACCTGATATATTCAGAGGGAGTCCGGCTGCAAGAGGGGTACCGACACCCGACCTTGCTACTCCACGTCCTGGTCGGGAAAGCCCGGTAGGCCCAGAGGATCCCACCGGGTATCGGATGGAGCAGAGCTGCCACCCGTGCCCTTGTTCTGAGAGGAGCTCAGAGGGAGACCCGGCCTATTCACACACACACGGACAGGAAAGGATTCGGTCTGTAGTTCAGGAACACTCTGGTGTAGGGTCCCGACTGAACGCTGGACTTACTTGGAGGTTGTTGGACCCCCGTCTCTGGTGACCGCAGGACTCCGCGGGGAGCAGGGAGTCGCCTTCCTTCTGCCAACTCAAAAGTGAATAAAGCCTTGGAAGTTCACCCCTATGGCCTCCGGACTGTTTATTCTGCGCCACACCGCGCGACGCAGCATCCGTTCTCCTCTACTACTACCCCCTCCATCCTGTCCCTCTGCCCTGAGGCCTTGCTCCGCCTGTGGGGAGTAGTAATAACTTTGGCCGCCATAACACCATGCCTCAGCAGACTGCAGCGGGGCTGGTTGCCTTCACCAGGTGCCACAGGTGGCGTAGTCATTAATCAGCCACTCAACCCGGATAAGCCCACACCATCCTTTTAATGTGACGGTCCTGAGCACGGGTCGGGTCCGGGCCACGGCTGCACCCCATTTCTCCATCACAGGACCTGACTCCGAGTCCCCCATCTCCCAGGGTAAAGAAAAGGGCTTTTCGAGTAGAGGCGTCACAGTAGGAAGATGTATAAGATAAATACCGGAATCTCCGCTTCGCTTTCCTTACTCTCTTTATACATCTATTAAAGAAAAAGCCAAGAAAAAAGCAATGAATAATATTACACATTTACCAAAATGGTAAGAAGATAAATTATACTATAACCAGTGTAGACATCTCTACAGAATATGGGAGGATCAATAATCCCAGTTATATCAGATACATACTTCTCATCCGGATTTTCCTCCTCCTCCTCCTTTGCTACCTTCATCCCTATTAAAGAGTAAGGCAGACAATGAGTATTGATTGCATCTGCTCCATAGCTGATAACAGAAGATCACCAATGGTCAATCAGATATAGACAGTAGTTATAAAAATGGAGACCCCAACTTAGACCATACGTATCAACAGGGCTGCCACTAGGAATTTTGGGGCCCCATACTGCTAAAATTTTGGGGCCCCCTTGAGACTCCGCCCAGCCTCCACCCAAGCTCCACCTCCACCCCAGCTCCGCCTCAACCCCTCAAACCTTCCACAGTCAAAATAAGCCCTCACCCGGCCCCAGATCACAAAAAATGGAGACGCCACAGGTCTCGGAAAATGGTGTTTTTTTTTTGTTTTTTTTTAACCAAACTTTGGATTTTTTTTCACCACTTACATAAAAAAAAAAAATGGATACATGATTGGCATTTCCGAACTCATAATGACCTGGAGAATAATAATGGCAGCTCAGCTTTAGCATTTAGTGAACGTGGTAAAAAAACACAAACAAACAAAGACACAACTGTGAAATTGCACTTTTTTTGCAATTTTATTGCACTTGGATTTTTTTTCCAGTTTTCCAGTACACGATATGGTAAAAACAATGGTGTCATTCAAAACTACTACTTTTCCAGCAAAACATAAGCCCTCACATGGCCATATTGACTGAAAAATAAAGTTATAGCTCTCTGAAGAAGGAGAACAAAAAAACGAAAACGCAAAATGCTCCGGTCATGAAGGGGATAAAAATCAATAAATTCTAGAATATAAATACACCCCAAAACATAACTCAAACTGTGATAATGTAACAAAAAATATAGCAGTCAAGAGTCAAAAAAAAAAGGGGGGGGGACACCCTATTTGTCAACAATTCATGTTCCTACCTTCTGGTTGGCAACTTCTTGATACGCAATCGTCTACTGTGCTTGTCCACAGGCCGCGGCAGCCCCCTCGCAGGGCCTCGCAGCCCCCTCGCAGGGCCAGGCAGCCCCCTCAATACACATGCTGCCTGCTGCCACTGCTGATGCCGCCAGCTGTCCCGCCTCCTGGTCCCCGGGCCCCAGTCCACCAGATGCATTGCGGTCCGACGTCCGTGCACGTGTTGCATGCACGCTGCCCTGCTTCGAAATGATAGTGAGTGCGCAGCGTGCGTACATAACACGTGACCGGCGGCGTCACTGCATCAGGACAATGATGCACCCGGCGGCGGTTTAAAGGTATAGCACATATTTCTAACCGCTGGGTGCGGGGGGTGCATGTATGTTGATGATTAGAACCGTGCTTACCTGAGGCTGGGGGCCCGGTGAGTAGAAGCAGAAAGAGGGAGGGCCCGGGCTGGCTGCCCGCAGGCCCGCCGGCTGGGCTGGCCGGGCCCTCCCTTTTTCCTTCTGTTCACCGGGCCCCATTCAGTAGTAAGGGCAGTAATGTCCTGATGGCGGCCCTGCGTATCAGTATTACAGTAGCTAAAATTGGGACATTTAATCCAGTAATGTCTCCACAAACCGGTATAGCAAGCCCTACAAACAGGCCCCCAAACATTCACTTTTGAGTGGAGTTTGCCACTTTTAAGTCGCTTTTTGTTGCAAATTATAACTATTCTGTTGGATATCGCGTGACCCCGCATCTCAACTAGACCTTACCCATGTTTTTAAAAAGTGTCATGGCTGGCGTAAAAAAAGCCAAAAGTTGCAAAACTGTATTAGGAACTTTATGTTACATTAAAATGCACACGTTTTCTATGGCAGAAAACTAGGAGAATGTAAGATGAATTTTCCCTTTTAACTGAATTTCTAATCCAATTTGGATGAGGCTACAGTCTCACACCTGTGTGAATATATAATGAGGCTGTTGTGCTCTGGTCAGGAGACCCTCAGACGTTCTGTGCATGGAGGTCCATACTTGCACAGTGATACACGGTTGTGTCAATGTAGCCTAACACAGAAGACACAACACAATGATTTTATATAAACCGGGCTCGGAGCTCTATGCTTTATTCAGATGTTATTTTGTGCTGTAGAGTTTGCTGCAATTCTGTGGCTGAATTTGCTGTGCTACTATAAAACTGCCACATGTGAACTTGGCCTTAG
Organism: Phyllobates terribilis; assembly: GCF_046119375.1. Lineage (NCBI taxonomy): Eukaryota > Metazoa > Chordata > Amphibia > Anura > Dendrobatidae > Phyllobates > Phyllobates terribilis. The sequence goes on along the minus strand of NW_027362764.1, from coordinate 106,820,774 downwards.
GCTAATGCTCGATGGTAACATGGAGTCACCTGCCATTCTGGAGCTTCAATGTTTGAGCTTGTCATTGATACACACAGATAACATTCACGCTCCTTTATAGTGCAGGAGCTAAACACCTGTAAGCAACTCAACGCGTTTCTTCGCTCTATGAGGTTCATCAGGAGTAATAAAACAGGTCATAGATCAGAGGTCCTTGAATAAGGCTCCACGCATGGCAAGGAGACAGTGCTCACTGAGATGGTCCATCACAGTGAGCACATGTCTTTTTGTATTTACTATGAGTCACATGTGTCACACAAACCTATGGGGATTGGATTGAGTTGATTTCAGGTTTTCTGAGCTTTTGGCTGAGAGGGAGCATGAGAATTACCATATTTTTATGTGATTTTGTTTCTCTCACTAGGTGTCACACCAACTATGCTGATTGATCCCTTTAATTAAAGTTACAAGTGTGATTTGTTTTTTTTTGTGACACATCATTTTGATATTAGTATTTGGGGAGGCTCCCTTTCCTGTCAGGGATTGACTGGGTCAGAAGGGTTAGCCGCCAAGGAGTGGGGTGCCATTTGCACAGGAATTAGGGTGCCAACCTCCACTGATAGGTAGGGACATATCAGGTGTGATAACAGGGATATGACCACCTAGGAGTAACTCATGTAATACATTGATAGTCCCTGTGGATGTTTGGTTAACTATTTTATCCACACTTTTATTCTTCAACGCTCTCCCATATGGGTTATGTAGTGACACATACATATCTGAGCTAAATTGTTATAGTCTGTTATCTATTGTCTACCGACCTGCCAATAATGCTGAGACAGCAGATGTGTGCCTGCACTTCTTGCACTTAGAGTTTACAGCACTAAGCACTTTATATCTGTCCTTATATATCAGTAGGGCCAAATAGGGCAAGAAGGGACGCAGGGCGCCACTGGCTCAGGTTTCTAGGGTGCCAACCTCTGCATACAGGCAGGAGCGAGTGTTAATTTTTTTTAGCGACAGTATTAAGTCCGTCACGTGTTGGTTATCATTTGGGTGTTTAGCTCTTTTGTTCATTGTATTTTAATAACTATTTATTAAAAGTTATATTTTATTATGTTTTTGCAAAAAGTACAGCGAATACGGTGATCTCATCTATGGATGGATACAATGAAAAAGGGATATATACAGTAGATAGATAGATAGGTTCCCCCAGAGTAAAGATTACATTTGGTGCCCTAATCCAGTACCTAGAGCAGGGATATCAAACTCAAACACACAGAGGGTCTAAACTTGGACAAAGTCGGGGAGCAACCACTATACGTTATAATGGTCCCCACATAATCCTCCATACAGAATAATGGCCCCACATAGTCCTCCATACAGAATAATGGGTCCCACATAGTCCTTCATACAGAATAATGGGCCCCACATAGTCCTCCATACAGAATAATGGGCTCTAAATAGTCATCCATAATGGCATAATGGACCCCACATAGTCATCCTTATAGTATTATGGGCCCCATAATGTCTTCTGTACAGTATAATGGGCAACACAAAGTCCTCTTTACAGAATAATGGCCTCATATAAGGGTGGTGGTTCTAGTGTCGTGGGCCAAATATAATCACCCACGGGCCAGAGTTTGACATGTATGACCTAGAGAGTTGTTGGTACCCCCATAGTACATGACCCACCAGCCTTCTCTAGCTCCCCTTTAGGGCTCATGGAGATGATCGTATCTTCTCACCATGTAACTATCTGCCATGCTTTCCTAATATCTTAAAAATACAGATCACATCTTTACAACCTGTCACGCCAGGTGTGGGAAAGACTTAGTGCAACACAAAGGGAAGAGGGAAAGGAAGCCCACACTCTATGGAAAGGGGGAAGTGGAGACCTCCTGGCTGATAGATTATCATTCTGTGTCCCCTAACGTCCCTATATTGGGTCCTCACCAATCGCCGCATGCGTTCCTCGCCCTGTCTTTCCCTGGCGTTTGGCTAAGGCTAGGGAAGGGAGGAGATGAGCACTAATCGATCCCCACTGACACTAAAGCCAACAAGGGGGGACAAACAAAGGGAAATTGCTTAGCTTTAGACGACTCCAGACAACTGCGCACATGTCCTCAATACCAGAGAGGAAGAAGTACTGCTCTTGCTCAAGCCTTCACAAGGAGTAATGAATATCGCCGGCACCTCCCTCTGGAACACAGCAGGTATTTACACTCAGGCCAGGGTGTTAATTAGCCAGAGGAAGGTAGCTGCTGGGTCCTAGAGACAGCCTCTAAGAAGGTATCTGTAAGCCCAAACGTAGAGATCTCCTGCAGCCAACTTCAGGGCGACTGTCTGTCACTTCTGACACACCCGTGACACAACCTTTCTTCTTATATTTGGGGATGAGATTTTGAATGAAACCAAATCATAAATAATAAAAAGTGTACTGCAATCTGTAATATCAGACCTATAAATTCTAAACTCAGTTCTGTTGTTTGTTTCTATAAGGGTTCATACTTATCTGCGTTTAAAACAAATGATTCAGTGATTTTTTTCTCAGCTCGGATTGGACTGAGAAAAAATGGCAGCATGCTGCGAGTGGCCGCTGTGACAAAGTACTGGAGGGGAGATTTGTAGCACTGTGGTTGTTAGCTTCAGTAATTAAACATAGGGAAAAGGTTCCAGCACACCAGTGGGGACATTCTATATGCTCCCCAAAATCCACAAATCTGGAAATCCAGGAAGACCAATTATTTCATGTGTGGGCACCCTTACTGAGCAAGTTTCTGGATGGGTAGAGTGTGTTCTTAAACCACTGGTAAAGAGTACACCCAGCTACATTCAGGACACGACAGACCTACCGAATAAACTAGCAGCAGTAGGTCCTCTACCAGAAGGAACCATCCTGGCCACCATGGATGTGGAATCTTTGTATTCTAATATCCCACACAAGGATGGATTAAATTCCTGCAAAATCTTCATAGAAAATACAGGAATTGTTGCTGATTCTGTGGTCAGACTTACAGAATTCATCCTCACCCACAATTACTTTGAATTTGATAACAACATATATCTACAGGAAACTGGTACAGCGATGGGAAGTAAAATGGCTCCAAAGTACGCAAATCTTTTCATGCCCAAGCTTGAAAGTGACTTTTTGTCCTTATATCCCATCAGGCCTCTGGTCTACTATCGTTTCATTGACGATATTTTAATCATCTGGACGGGGTCTGAGCAACAGCTGAAGACGTTCCATGAACACTTTAATCGATTTCATCCCACCATCAACCTAACACTCAACTACTCCTGTACTGAAATTAACTTTTTGGACACCATTATCAAGCTACAGAACAATGAAATAGAGACATCCGTGTACTGGAAACCAATCGACCGTCCTACATACAGTACAGACCAAAAGTTTGGACACACCTTCTCATTTAAAGATTTTTCTGTATTTTCATGACTATGAAAATTGTACATTCACACTGAAGGCATCAAAGCTATGAATTAACACATGTGGAATTATATACTTAACAAAAAAGTGTGAAACAACTGAAAATATGTCTTATATTCTAGGTTCTTCAAAGTAGCCACCTTTTGCTTTGATGACTGCTTTGCAAACTCTTGGCATTCTCTTGATGAGCTTCAAGAGGTAGTCACCGGAAATGGTCTTCCAACAATCTTGAAGGAGTTCCCAGAGATGCTTAGCACTTGTTGGCCCTTTTGCCTTCACTCTGCGGTCCAGCTCACCCCAAACCATCTCGATTGGATTCAGGTCTGGTGACTGTGGAGGCCAGGTCATCTGGCGTAGCACCCCATCACTCTCCTTCTTGGTCAAATAGCCCTTACACAGCCTGGAGGAGTGTTTGGGGTCATTGTCCTGTTGAAAAATAAATGCTGGTCCAACTAAACGCAAACCGGATGAAAGCACCCCCACACCATCACACCTCCTCCTCCATGCTTCACGGTGGGAACCAGGCATGTAGAGTCCATCCGTTCATCTTTTCTGCGTCGCACAAAAACATGGTGATTGGAACCAAAGATCTCAACTTTGGACTCATCAGACCAAAGTGTGACGCCTCAAAGCCCTCGCCCTGGGAGGATGGGGACTCGGAGACGGGTCCAGATGTTGTAGAGATGGGGTGCAGCCGTGGCCCGGCCCCGCTCCATGCCCAGGGCCATCACATTGAAAATGATGTTATGGGCTTATCCGAGTTGAGTGGCTGATTGCGACTACGCCACTTGTGGCACCTGGTGACAAGCCACCAGCGCCGCTGCAGTCCACCGAGGCATGGTGTTATGGCGGCCATAGTTCTTACTACTCCCCACAGGCGGAGCAAGGGCAGCGGGGCAGGAAGGACGGGGTAAATGTCCAGGAGGTCTGATGCTACGTAGAACGGTGTGGTGCAGAATAACGAGTCCGGAGGCCATAGGGGTGAACTTCCAAGGCTTTACTTACAATGTAAAAGGCAGTAGGAAGACGACTCCCTGCTCCTGCGGAGTTCTGCGGTCACCAGAGACGCGGGGGTCCAACAACCTCTGAGTAAGTCCAGTGTTACATCAGGACCCTGCACCAGAGTGTTCCTAGACAATGGACCTAGTCCTTTCCTGTCCGTGTAGGTGTGAATAGGCCGGGTCTCCCTCTGAACTTCTCTCAGAACAAGGGTACGGGTGGCAGCGCCATTCTTCCCGTTTCCGGTGGGATCCTCAGGGCCTACCGGGCTTCCCTGACCAGGACGTAGAGTTGCAGGGTCAGGTGTCGGGGGCCGGTCCCCTCTTGCAGCCAGAATCCCTCTGAATAGATCAGGTAGGCGAGGACAGGTGGCGTACACCGCTCCGTCTGCATCCTCCCCGGGACCCATTTGCGATGGAGCCACACTCTAGAGCTCCGGGCCTTCTTGCTCATGGTCCTCAACCGGGCTGAGATATTCCTTATCTCCCGCCTGCCAATCGTCCCAAGGCCAGGGAACGAGGGCTGTGTCTCCATCCTCTGCAGGTCCACACAGGATCCACGCTCAGGGAGGGAGATCACGATCTGACACCAGTCAGAGTACAGTCATAGTACAGCCGAGAACTGTCAGAGAACAGCCGAGAACTGTCAGAGAACAGCCGAGAACTCAGAGCCAAGATGGCAGGGTATTAAATATGAAATTTAAGGTGTCACTAACATGTGAGTCCTCCACCCTCACCCACTAACTGGTTCCTATCACTTTTGTGTTCCCAGTCTCCCGGTAACCAGGAGAGCAGCACCTAGTGCATTCTAGCCCCCTCTGGTGGGAGAAATGTGGTGTTGAATGTGGAGGTAGGGTACTGATCATCACACTGTTCTTACCTCAGAGGAGGAACACTACACTCCATTGGAGAAGTGCAGCATCCCTGTGGCGGTCGAACCCTTCGGGGCGCCACAAAAGCACAGATTTCCACTGGTCTAATGTCCATTCCTTGTGTTCTTTAGCCCAAACAAGTCTCTTCTGCTTGTTGCCTGTCCTTAGCAGTGGTTTCCTAGCAGCTATTTTACCATGAAGGCCTGCTGCACAAAGTCTCCTCTTAGCAGTTGTTGTAGAGATGTGTCTGCTGCTAGAACTCTGTGTGGCATTGACCTGGTCTCTAATCTGAGCTGCTGTTAACCTGCGATTTCTGAGGCTGGTGACTCGGATAAACTTATCCTCAGAAGCAGAGGTGACTCTTGGTCTTCCTTTCCTAGGGCGGTCCTCATGTGAGCCAGTTTCTTTGTAGCGCTTGATGGTTTTTGCAACTGCACTTGGGGACACTTTCAAAGTTAGTCCAATTTTTCAGACTGACTGACCTTCATTTCTTAAAGTAATGATGGCCACTCGTTTTTCTTTACTTAGCTGCTTTTTTCTTGCCATAATACAAATTCTAACAGTCTATTCAGTAGGACTATCAGCTGTGTATCCACCTGACTTCTGCACAACACAACTGATGGTCCCAACCCCATTTATAAGGGAAGAAATCCCACTTATTAAACCTGACAGGGCACACCTGTGAAGTGAAAACCATTTCCAGTGACTACCTCTTGAAGCTCATCAAGAGAATGCCAAGAGTGTGCAAAGCAGTCATCAAAGCAAAAGGTGGCTACTTTGAAGAACCTAGAATATAAGATATATTTTCAGTTGTTTCACACTTTTTTGTTAAGTATATAATTCCACATGTGTTAATTCATAGCTTTGATGCCTTCAGTGTGAATGTACAATTTTCATAGTCATGAAAATACAGAAAAATCTTTAAATGAGAAGGTGTGTCCAAACTTTTGGTCTGTACAGTACCTTAAATGGGACAGTTTCCATCCAAAACACATAAAAACTCTATTGTTTACAGCCAAGCCATCAGATACAATTGGATATGTTCCAACCATATGGATAGAGACAAACACCTTGATGGCCTCAGAAAGACCTTTTTGAAACATGGCTACCATCCAAGAACAATTGAGAACCAGATTACAAGAGCCACCAGAATATCAAGGAATCACCTCCTACATTACAAAACCAAACAAGAAAACAACCGGGTGCCTCTAGTAGTCACCTACAATCCAAATCTGGAGGCGCTAAGAAGAGCTGCACGGAAACTACAACCCTTACTACAAAAAGATGCCTGATTACAATCCATATTTCCAGACCCCCCAGTTCTGTGTTTCAGGCAGCCCCCAAATCTAAGAAGCATCATTGTCAGAAGCTCCCTGTCATCTTCACCAGCTACAGGTACTTTTACCTGCAACCAGAAAAAATGTAAAACCTGTCCGTTTATAACGACCACAGACAAGATAAAGATCCCCAATTCACATCAGGACTATAAGATCCCAGGTACGTTCAGCTGTATCACATCTAATGTAGTGTACTTAATTATATGTACCAAATGTCCAGCTGGGGGTCTTTATGTAGGGGAAACAGGGCAAAAACTTAGAACAAGGATGAATCATCATCACCACACAATAAAAGAAAAAAGAATAGATCTGCCTGTAGCCAAGCATTTTTGTTCCCCTGATCACAGCATAAAAGACATGAAATTACCGGTATTAAAAGGTAACTTCAAATCTCAAAGATAAAGAAGAATCTCAGAATATAAACTGATGGTGACCTTTAACACTTTCAGAGCAGGAATGAATGTGTCGAATGGATTTATGTCATTCTACATCAACTAAGGAATGTGCTTCTCAGACTCTCAGAACTGTGAGGCCATCACAACACTGGACCTGGTCACAGGACAATAAAACCTTCACACTTCTTATCTATTAACTGCTAAAATATTTATAGCCAGAACTGTTTATCTCTTCCATAATAACTCTGCTTTTCATCACCTGTCTTACCTATTGCATTTTTTGTGTGTCTTATTGTGTATAAATATATGACTCTTCTGATTTTGTGTTATACTATGCCTGATGAAGAGACCTGAGTAGTCTCGAAAGCTTGCAATTTGTTACCATCTTTTCAGTTAGCCATTAAAAGGTATCAACCACTGAGGACTCTCAAATCTAAATATTTTTCTATCTACTGGCTAACACGGTACAAGAATATATATTTTCCCTATATTAAAAAGGTATACATTTTATTAGTACATACAATTTAAAATATGTAAAATTGTGGGGAGGAATACACAGAAGGAATATAAGAAAGTTCACGACAAACGTATGCATTAAATGTATTAGTAATAGGACAGGATAAAATATAGGACCCTAAGACTCTGACGTATGTTTCGCTCTTGGCTTTCTCGAGATATTATATTATTATTTCTGCAGTTATTATATTGTTTTTCTGCAATATATTTTTGCAGGTCATCTCTTATAATGCCCTCAAAAACCTTACCTTTTTATTTTTTCTTTAATATAATCTTATTAGATTTTTTTCTTTTGTGATATTTCAGTAACACCATTTTATAGTAGATAGAATGTATTTTTTTAATTGTAAACTTTACTCTGTGGGTCAGTATGATTACAGCAATACCACATTTATATATGTTTCCATACTTTTTTCTACTTAACCCTTTTTAATGCAAAAAAAGTGTCACTAAATTATTTCTGCAGTTATTATATTGTTTTTCTGCAATATATTTTTGCAGCTCATCTCTTATATTGCCCTCAAAAACCTTACCTTTTTATTTTTTCTTTAATATAATCTTATTAGATTTTTTTCTTTTGTGATTCATTTGGAGTTAGGTCAAAGAGTGTATTTTGAATTTTTCGACCATGTATTACTGCAGTGTATCTACTTTGTGTATTACTGTATTTTGCGGACTATAAGACGCATCGGACCATAAGACGCACCGTTAATTTTTGGAGAGGAAAATGGAAAAAAAATCCTTTTTTAATAAAATGGTGGTGCGTCTTATAGTCCAATTTTACCGTAGTTTACTGGGGGGTCGGCGGCAGTGGAGCGAGGTCACGGGAGGCAGGGTCACAGGAGGCAGGGTCACTGAGGCAGGAAGCTGGTGGCGGCGGCAGGAGTGGGGCAATGCAGCAGAACTGTCACTACAGGGGCCAGTGTTTGTTTTTTTTATTTTATTCCCCTAAGTATTCCACTGTTTTTCGAATTTAAATCCGCCATAAGGTTTCAGAGATATGGGCCTTTTTGTTTAGTTAATTTCTATAGTCTTTACAAGGGGGTCTGAATAAAAATATCTGCCCTACACTGAGCCCCTGAATAACTGATTGCTCCTCACTATATTCCCTGCACAAAATATGACCCCCCACATTGTCCCTCTTATGGTACATGTCTTCAACACTGCCCTCTCCTTTCCATACTGGGCCTCCTCCTCACACTGTGATCTCACACTGTCCCCCCTATAGGGCCATTCTCTATATTGTGGCCCCTCATTACACCCCCCATCCTTGGCATACTATCCCTTCCTGGCTGTGCCCTTACACTCTCCCCCCATGCTACTCCCGCACACACATACTACTCAGTCTTTATTTTGTGCCCACTCATACTTTTCTCCCCCCATACTGTCTCCTCATACTATTACCCTCAATAGTCTCCTCACACTTTTCCCCCTCCCACTTTCAGTACTGCCTCCTCACACATCCCCCCGACTCCCCATACATGCCCCAAATCTCACTCCGTGCTTCTCATATTGTGTCTGCACCGATCCCTCCCTTGCTCCCTTGTGTCCTCAAATCTCCCCCACCCCGTTACACTAAATCTCCCCCACCCCGTTACACTAAATCTCCCCCACACAGTAAATCTCCCCCACCTCATTACACTAAATCTCCTTCACACACAGTAAAAACCCCTCTCCCACACACACACAGTAAATATACCCCCCACACACAGTAAATATACCCCCAACACACAGTAAATCTCCCTTCCCACACACACACAGTAAATACCCCCTCCCACAGTAAATACCCCCTCCCACACACACACACACAGTAAATACCCCCCTCCCACACACACAGTAAATACCCTCCTCCCACACAGACAGTAAATACCCCCATACATACAGTAAATACCCTCCTCCCACACACACAGTAAATACCTCTCTACCCACACCATAAATACCCCCCCACATACACAGTAAATACCCCCCACAAAGTAAATATTCCCCCCGCACAGTGTATTTACCCCCACCCAGCATAAATATCCCACAAACACAGTAAATCCCCCCAACATTAAATATTCCCCAGCCTTCCGTTACATCTATTCTTCGGTGTCTTCAGCTCCAGTCTGGAGCATTTTCCACCTGTTCTTCGCGCTGAGCTCCAATGAGTGATGTCAGCAGCATGATCATGTGACCTGATCACGTGGCTAGCGTCGCTCTGACCCGGAGATCAGAGCTTCAATTGTACTCACGTCTGAGAGATGCGAGTACAATCACCGGGAGCCAGAGCACTGCAGTTTCTCAGAGCCGGCTGTCAGTTTGACAGCCAGCTCAGAGAACTGCTGACTCTCAGTCCAGGGGGCGGCAGAATGCAGCCACCAGGGAAGACACATCGAACCGCCGCATTAGGTGACCCGACTGCGCCCCCCTGCTGGCTGAACCCAGGGCACATGCCCCGCCTGCCCCCCTTACATACGCCTCTGGATGGGTAGATACTGTATAGATGTTTCTAAGCATCCAGCATCTAAAGGGGTTAACAGAGTGCAGCTTAGGGGAGCAGTCAGGCCTGCCCAAGTTGTACTGGGTAGAGTCAGTGCTGAGCTGCAGAGCAACCTGGAAGGATGCAGATGAGTTCAGGCTGATGAGGGTCCTGAACTTCTCTAACTGCGACTGCCTGCTAGTTGCTAGGAGTAACTACACCGTTAGGAAATTGAAGAGGAAATTCACTGTTTTTAAGCAGAAGAAAATGATTGAACACCACGTCTAAGGACTGGACTCCTCCTTCTGTTCTACTCCCCCCGCACCTCACTGCAAGAAGGTAAATGTGGCACTGTGGACATGGACTGCTCGTGGGTGCACTAGATTGTGTTGCAAAAAAGACTGTTGTCGTGGGTGCACTGAGCTATGCTACTTTAGAGACTGTTGCTGTTGTTTGCAAAGCATGTTGCTTGAAGAACTGATGTTTTGTACTGGCCGTGTATCTACAATAAATACTACTGTGAACTGTTTCTAAGTACTCTGCCAAGTGTGTCTGTGCCAGGGAGTCAATACCACCTTATGACTGAGAAATCTGCAATTTATGGTCGCCCTGAATAACAGTTCCCCCCAGATTCTAAGAATTTATGAAACCTGTCTCATCCCTGTCTCAACTTAGCGGCGTACACGTAACATTGGTGGCCCGTACGGGGAATCCTGAGCGGGAATTAGCGTGTAGAGGGAGAGGAGGAAAAGTGACTGTAAAACCCAGGAGCACAGCATCTCAATTCAACCCTGCTACACTAGCGAAAAGGGCAAAGGAATAACTAGGAAGTCAAGTACAGAACCAGGCGCCAGCAAGATGCAAGATTTGGCACATGTAAAGTTAAAATGGCGATTGCATTTGTTACATCACAGTGGGGAAGGAGAATGACATCCCATCTTGTAGGATGTGTGCTAAAAGCGCGCGAAGCAGAGCCAAAGCCCCTGTAGAGGAGCATTGAAGTCTCTGTGTGGAAAGAACTCCATTTCTGTCAGGAGAGTGGAAGGAGGAGGATCGCGCTTGTCAGTGACTCTATCAATGGCGGACTTAGTGGCTTCCACTGTGGAGCCTGAGCATCAGCTGATGGCTGCTACACTGGAGGACGCTGGTGCGTGTTCCCCCAGCAGAGAGGAAGGGGCTACTACAGCGCCGGAGCCAGCTGCCAGCATCTGGGAGCCTTCAGGCCTCAGGAAGCTGAACCCGCAGGTGCCGTAGCCGCAGCTACCCACCTTCCACCACGGTTCGGAGGAGCCGTCCCTAAGCACTGGAGTCCCAGCTGTCCCAACATCGCCCACCACAGCCTTGCTCCTCCCACCGCCGTACATACCGGAGGAGCTGCAGGTGTCCGTGAGCACCCTGACCGGGGGAACACCGCCCACTGCACCGCCATAACAGCTCCTGCCTGGACCACTCACCGGAGCAGGGACCTGTCCAGGCCCAAAGTAACCGCCGCTGCTGAACATATGGTCCAGCATCCGCTATCGCGAGAGGGGCGCGGCTTCCAGCCAAACCAAGTGAGCACTGCGCGGTCAAGATGGTGGCACCCAGCACAGACCGGAAGTTGCAGGTACCAGCCCCTTCACACCCAACTGCTGTCACCGCCTGGCCAGGGGACACGAAGGGTTCAAAGAGTCCTAAGGCCAGGCCGCCCATTGCCAGTACCGGAAGTACCGTTCCCTGAGATGTGGGGGACGATAGTGCTACCGTTCGGAAGACTCTTCCCACCACCTAGTAAGTACTTTACTAATCCTATGTATGGAGGTGCTAGGGGGTGGATACGGGAAATCTGTGATTAAGACTGGATAGCTTGGTCCAGCGAGCGTATGTTCCTCTGGAGAGAGGCAGAAGTTTTCAGGCTACCTCTAGTGGGGAAAAGTCAGGAGTGGCCCCAGCGTCTTGATGTAGCGACAAGCAACATACTCCCCCTGGTGGATGAGTGGGACCCACTCGCAATGGTGGGTCCCACTGTGTTCGAATTAAGTCAGTCTGGCCAGGCTGCTAATGTCCCATGCACCTTACCAGAGCAGCAGGAGGAGTATCAATTTGAGCAACGATTCGCACATTGGAAAACCCAAATTATCAGAGAAAAATGGTGTGTGGAGGAGTGTGCTAGGGACTGGATGGCAAATCCAGGGCGAGACAGGCTAGAGGACCGACTAATCAAGGGAGTCGTAATAAACTTTGATCAGCATAAAGGCTACGGGTTCATCCTGGAACCGGGAAATAGCCTAGATATCTTTGTGAATAGAATATCTGTAGAGAGAAACTATGATATGCAACTGACACGGAGTCTCTGGCCAGGGGAAAAGGTCCAGTATCTTAAGATGTGGGGACCACAGGGTTGGTACGCCATCTCGGTTTCCAGGATTGTAGACATGGAGGAGTACCACCCCGAGGACTAGTCGGATGTGAAGGACCCGAGGGCAATAGATCAGGTAAAGGAGCTCTTCCACACCCCTATCGGACACCAGTTTGGGACCCGGCCTGCCCGGGAAAGGGCCCCACAGGCGACATCTCAAGAGGCGGCTGCCTCAACAGCATCGGGAAGAGCGCAGTCTACCTCAACAACAGTACAGATACCCACCATTAACACAACTAACAGTCAAGTCTATGTATCTGGTGGGGTGCCGTCCGGGCCTACTGGGGGCCAAAAGAAGTAGAAACTTGATTAGGACTGTAATGTTTTACCAAAGAAGTCACCAACGTTCTGCTTGTTGCATTGAAAAGTTTAGGGACAGTTCACAGTTCCTCAAGTGACTTTTAGATGTCCACTTTAAAGGCTGGTAAAGCCACCAGTGACTGTGCTACAGTGAAAGGACTGTTGTTGCTAACCTGTTATGTGTTAAGACTGGATAGGCCTTTGTTTGAAAAAAAACTGACTTAATTGTCTGGACAAGCTACTTTTTCTTTTATTCCTTATTTTTATTTGCACCTGTTGTGCCCTTTTCTGTTGAATATGGGGGCACCTCAAGCAAAGTTGAGGAGTTTTCACTCTCAATATATGGACTGTGCTGTATCCTGTCCAGTAACCGTCTCCCAATTTGCACTTTAATGGACTGTGCCTTTATTGTTTACAAGAAACGGACATTGTTTCTGCCCATTTAAGGACTGTCCCTTTGCCTGTTCCAGGGCCCTTACCTAGAAGGACCGAGGACCCCGTGCCTTAGGAAACAGAGGACTATGTTCTTCAGTTTGCACAAACTTTCTATCAAGAATATGGACTGTGTGGATTGCATGTATTGTTTGACTTCCAAATATTTTGTAAAAACTGTTACAGTATTTAAATATTTTACATTTGAATTTGATAAAATGTTTAGAGATAGTTAGGGAGAGCCGGTTGAAGATGAACGAAAAGCTCCGGCTGAAAACTGGCTGTAGGTTTAAATTATTGTTTATTTTTTACAGGAGACCGACCAACAGAAGTGAGATAGAATAATTGTGATATTATTTATTATGGGTAACAAAGTATCCACAGTGTCCCGCTACCGCCTTACCTTTATTTAAAGGGCAGCATTGGGGGAACACTGTCATTGATACTTAGGGAAGAACAACTCCAAGGGGCTGGTTAAGGTTAACCAGGTAGAATGCCAGTGTCGAGGACGACATTATTTTAGGAGGGAAGAGTGTGATGGGTAGATACTGTATAGATGTTTCTAAGCATCCAGCAACTAAAGGGGTTAATAGGGTGCAGTTTAGGGGAGTGCTCAGGCCTGCCCCAGTTGGACTGGGTAGAGTCAGTGCTGAGCTGGAGAGCAACCTGAAAGGATGCAGATGTCTTCACCAGGCTGCTGAGGGTCCTGAACTTCTCTAACTGCCACTGCCTGCTAGTTGCTAGGAGTAACTACACTGTAAGGAAGTTGAAGAGGGAGTTCACTGTTTTTAAGCAGAAGAAAAGGATTGAACACTATTTCTAAAGTCTGGACTCATCCATCTCTTCTACCCCACATTCCCCCCGGTACCTCACTGCAAGAAGGTATATGTGGCACTGTGGACAGGGACTGCTGGTTTGTGCACTGAGTAATAGTTCCCCCAGGATTCCAAGAATTCATGAAATTTGTCTCGTCCCCATCTAAACTTAGCGGTGTACATGTAACATTTCCCTTTAAATGCTGTCTATTTCTGGCTCAAGAACTGATAATCTCTCAGTGAGCTTGTTCTGACTGGAGAGTTTTTGACTCTTTTATCTGCATTTTTCTGTGCTCCACTTAGCTGACTCACAGACCACATCAAAGTTGAATATGAAGGGAAACAAATAGCTGGTAAAAGCCAAAATGATTTTTTGGCCCAAATACCTGAATTTAGGTAAAATAAAAAAAGTTGTTCTCAAAGGATGAATGACCCCTTTAATATTCTGTAATACTGTATACTGGTGCAGTTTTTACCTACAGCAGAGCTGCAGCTTAAAGCCGTTTTCCAACACAATGTAAGCATTGAAATTTTTCTGCTGCATTATTTTTGGGGTCAGAAAATCTGTTGCATTTAACAGTTCAAGCAAAGTGGATATAATTTCAGGCAAACTCATATCTGCTGTGCATTTTAAGATGCTTTGAAACTGTGCAGTAAAATAAACTATTAAGTCAAATCTGCATGTGCATGAAAACCACATTGAAAAAGAGAAAAATGCATAAAAAAATCCACAACAAAAACACAATAAACAGAGCAGTTTTCTATTTTGTATTTTGGTGTGGAAAAGCTGCAGCATTTTTGCATGTGGGAACATAGCCTTGAGCTTCCTTTAGGGCTTATTTTCTGGACCAGCAAGCCCTGTAGTTTCGCCCTGGTTAAAACAGAATTTCATGTCTCCAGTGCATGTCCCTATGCACACATATACCTTGTCCTTGACCTTGTATGAATGTCATATACACAAGAATCGATTAGCTGCAGCTATACTAACACTTAGGCTTTATGCTGGAACCCTGCCACCTAGTGTCCTTCTTAGAGTATTTTTTTCTATAGCAAACATCTCTATTTCTTAGGCTAGATTTACACATCCTGGTGACACGTCCATGAGCTGTTGTTTTTTTTCTCAGATAACATACGGACCCGCAAAGTATCACTGATCCATACATACATACATCAGTCTTAAAAACGGATCCGTGTGTCCATGTCCTGTCTCATAAGTTCTGCGGATCAGACTCGGCCATTAAGTCTATGGGGATCCGAATAAAATAGAGGAAACACGGAAAACAAGTTATACTTCTGTTTTTCATGGATCTACTGTTAAGATCAATGGATAAATAAAGGATCAGACAGTCTACCTGCTGCAGTAAAAAAAAAAAACGGATGAGAAAAAATGAATGCAACACAGAGGCAATAAAGGTGACACATGAGAGAAAATTGATCCATTTCTCTTGAATGTAGTCTAAAAGTGGTGCTACTAATCAAAGTTCCCTGCCCCAAGTAATTTAACAGCATATGCCGAGGAGGAGAACGTTGAACTATTCTACAAATAAGTTCAAGAGGGAATCGACCAGATGCCAAAACAGGACTTACTCATTATCATGGAAGACTCAAATGCCAAAGTAGGCCATGGCAAACATGGAACCGTTGTTGGAAACTTTGGACTTCGTGAATGAAACGAGGCTGGTGGAAGATTCATTGGTTTTATGTACCACAAATCAACTGTCCATCATGAACACCTTCTTCTAAAATCACAAACGGAGACTCTACACATGGACATCACCAAAAGGAGCCTATAAGAATCAGATTGACTCATATAGGTTCACCAAAGATGGAGGTCGTCAATCATTACCGTGAAAACAAGGCCAGGAGCTGACTGTGACCTGATCATGAACTTCTGACAGAAAAGATTAGAGTCAAGCTGCCCAAACGGACTAGACAACAGGCCGTTTCCAACTTCGATTTGACCAACATACCTGAAGTTTTTTGGAACGCCTGCACAGCCGCTTTACGTCACTGGACACGGATGAAAGAAAGCCAGAGGAATTATGGACACATATAAAGACTATTATTACTGAAGAAGCCAGTAAAATAATAAACAAGAGGCAGAAGAGACCCTCGCAGCCATAGTTAACAATAGAGACCCTAAAGATCATGAATGGCAAAAGGTAACAATCAAAACGCAAACAACATCAATAAAAGACTAAAGAGAGCCATTGGAGCAGACAAAGAACTTTATTATCAGAGATATGTACAGAGATAAAAAGAGAACATCTGAGGTGCAAGATTGGAAAGGCATACCTAAAGATCAAAGAGATACTACAAAAGTTTCAACCAAGAGTGGGAATGTTGAAAGACGCAAATGGGAAAAAACTAACTGAGCCAGAACAGATCAAGGAAAGATCGGAAAAGTACACTAAGCATTTCTACAAGAATGACTTATTCCTTCCAAAGACTATACTATGGACCAGGGGGCACTCATTACGGGTGGAAGAAAGGTGATTCCGGCACCTAAACAGGAAAGGGTTCTTTACAGTCAGAGCAGTTGGACTGTGGAATGCCGACCACAAGAGGTAGTGATGGAAGACACTATAACAGCTTTCAAAAAAGTGCTGGTCAATTTCCTCAATACACATAATATTGTGGGTTACAGTTAAATTACACCTATAGTAGTACATTTAATACGATAATAGTAATTACATAACTAGTATCATAATTAGGTTTGATCCAGGGTTCTTGGACTGATCGCCTTTTCTCAGGGTTGTAGCGTCGGCGTCCCTGCCTCCTGCTAGGCAGGGACGCTGTTCCCCTCACCTCTCTGCTCCGTGCCCGGCGGCTTCCTCCCGCTCTGCCTGCAGCGCCCGCTCTCCCCCGGTCACTGTGCTTAGGGCGCGCGCGCGCACGCTCCCCCTCTCTTAAAAGGGCCGCGCGCGTCGACCTAAGGAGTCCCCGGCCAATGGCCGGAGGATCCCTCCATATATAAGGCACCTCCTCCAAAATGGAGGTGCCCGAGCAATGTTGTTGCACTGTTCACTACTCTGCTTCAGCCCTCAGGTCCCGTTACCAGTTACCTGCCAGTTACCTGCCAGTTACCTGCCAGTCTCCTGCCAGTTTGCTGCCTGATTCCTGCCTGTCATCCGCTTTCCTGCTTGCTAGCCTGAGGTCCGACGGTCTGCCTTCCGACACCTGCCAGTCTGTCTATGGACCAGCTTGCCCTCTCACCTGGGAGCGCTCACCTGCTACCTGCCTGATAGCCTACCTGGAGGCTCCGCCGTCACGTGCTGTGACCACCTGCCAGTCCAGAGACTCTTGCCCGCTCACCTGGGAGCGCTAATCTGCTACCTGCCTGTTAGCCTACCTAGAGGCTCCGCCGTCACGTGCTGTGACCACCTGCCAGTCCAGAGACTCTTGCCCGCTCACCTGGGAGCGCTCATCTGCTACCTGCCTGTTAGCCTACCTAGAGGCTCCGCCGTCACGTGCTGTGACCACCTGCCAGTCCAGAGACTCTTGCCCGCTCACCTGGGAGCGCTCATCTGCTACCTGCCTGTTAGCCTACCTAGAGGCTCCGCCGTCACGTGCTGTGACCACCTGCCAGTCCAGAGACTCTTGCCCGCTCACCTGGGAGCGCTCATCTGCTACCTGCCTGTTAGCCTACCTGGAGGCTCAGCCGTCACAGGTCGTACCTGCCCGTTTACCCAGAGACTGCCCCGGTCACTTGCCGTGACCTCCTGCCCGTTTACCCAGAGACTGCCCCGGTCACTTGCCGTGACCTCCTGCCCGTTTACCCAGAGACTGTCCCGGTCACTTGCTGTGACCTCCTGCCCGTTTACCCAGAGACTGTCCTGGTCACTTGCTGTGACCTCCTGCCCGTTTACCCAGAGACTGTCCCGGTCACTTGCTGTGACCTCCTGCCCGTTTACCCAGAGACTGTCCTGGTCACTTGCTGTGACCTCCTGCCCGTTTACCCAGAGACTGTCCCGGTCACTTGCTGTGACCTCCTGCCCGTTTACCCAGAGACTGTCCTGGTCACTTGCTGTGACCTCCTGCCCGTTTACCCAGAGACTGTCCCGGTCACTTGCCGTGACCTCCTGCCCGTTTGCCCAGAGACTGTCCCGGTCACCTGCTGTGACCGCCTGCCTGTCTTCCCTGGTCGCCACCCGCTTCCTTACAAGGACTGCCCCCTTGTATAAGTTGCTCAGAGGTTCCGCCTCCCAGACCCGTTACAGTTTGCTCGGGCCATGGAACCCGGTGGCACCCAAGCTCCCTCGCTCTCGGACCTTTGTCATGAACTGTCCCGACAGAGGTCCCAACAGGAGTCCATCCTGGGTCACCTGCGGAATGTCAATACTCGCCTGGACACTTTGACTGCCCCACCAGCAACCACCGCTAGTGTCATGACTCGCAGCCCGGCTGCTCCGCTGCCCACCAATACCATAGTTTCCTGCTCTGGAATCCGGCTTTCTGCACCTCCTCGCTTCGGAGGCGACTCCGCTCAAGCTCGGGGCTTCATTAACCAGTGCACCCTGCACTTTGAACACCAGTCCCACCAGTTTAATTCCGACCTGGCCAAAGTAGCCTTCATCATGTCCCATCTCACGGGAGAGGCACTGGCTTGGCTAAATCCTCTATGGGAGAGAGGAGACCCTTTGGTGTCCGACCTGCCAGCCTTTCTCACGGCTTTCCGGAAGGTCTTCGACGAACCCGGACGGAAGACCTCATCCGCCTCATCTCTGCTACGCCTCCGTCAAGGGAGTCTCACCGTGGGCCAATATGCCATACGGTTCCGTACCCTAGCTTCGGAGCTGGCCTGGGATAACGACACCCTGGTGTCCGTCTTCTGGGAGGCTCTGTCCGGCCGTATTAAAGATGAACTCGCCGGTCGGGACATTCCTACCACTCTCGACGATTTGATTACACTTGCCACCCGGATTGACATCCGGTTCCAGGAGCGCGCTAGGGAGGTCACCCGTGAGAGGAGGATTCCACGTCTAGTCCCTACCTTCCAGAGACCCGTCACTCCCCCTGATACTCCCCAGGCACACTCACCTGAGCCTATGCAGGTCGACCAGACCAAGATGCTCAAGACCCGTCAAGACTTACGTCGTGCCGAGGGGAGCTGTTTCTACTGTGGCAGTAAGGAGCACCGGATCCGTTACTGCCCTGAGAGGTCGGGAAATGCCTGTGTCTAGGATCGCTCAGAGAGGTCGCCCTAGACAAAAGTAAACCCTCTCCATCCCTGATGCTGTCTGTTTCTATCCTCTGCGGAGAGAACCGCTATTTTGAACTGGCTCAACTTGACTCTGGAGCTGCTGGAAATCTCATCTCTCAATCCCTGGTAGAAAAATACCACATTCCCACCAAACCTCTGGCCGTACCTATATCTGTCGCCGCCGTGGATGGGGGCCTCTTACCACATCACATCCAACTCATCACCGAATCTCTGACTCTACAGGTGGGAATGCTGCATTCCGAGAGCATCTCCTTTTATGTTCTGCCTGGACTCTCTCACGCACTATTGCTTGGCCTGCCTTGGCTCCAGAGACATGCACCCGTGCTTGACTGGCAGACCGGAGAGGTCCTTCGCTGGGGACAGGACTGCCATAAGACTTGTCTAGTTCCCGTTCATCCTGCCCGTCCTTCTCCTACCCCAGCCAATCTGCCCGGTCTTCCGGTTCCCTATTGGTCTTATGCGGATGTCTTCGATAAAAAAGAGGCAGAGACTTTACCTCCTCATAGACCATACGACTGCCCAATCGACCTGATGCCCGGCTCTACTCCTCCCCGTGGGCGAATCTACCCTTTGTCCGCTGCTGAAACCCGGTCCATGTCTGAATATATTGAGGAGAACCTGGCCCGGGGATTTATCCGGAAACCTACCTCCCCGGCGGGAGCAGGCTTCTTCTTTGTCAAAAAGAAGGACGGCTCACTCCGTCCATGTATAGACTATAGAGGCCTAAACCAGATTACTGTGAAGAATAAATACCCCCTTCCGCTTATTCCTGAATTATTTGACCGTCTGAGGGGCGCTAGAATCTTCACCAAACTGGATCTCCGTGGGGCATATAACCTGGTCCGTATCCGTCAGGGGGATGAGTGGAAGACGGCATTCAATACCCGGGACGGCCACTATGAGTACCTTGTGATGCCCTTCGGTCTCTGTAACGCTCCTGCCGTCTTTCAAGAGTTGGTCAATGACATCTTCCGTGATCTTCTCTACTCCTGCGTGGTGGTGTACCTGGACGATATCTTGGTCTTCTCTCCGGATCTTCCTACTCACCGGAGGGACGTTCGTCAGGTCCTGCTCAGGCTCAGGCAGAACCACCTCTACGCTAAATATGAGAAGTGCATCTTTGAACAGACCTCTCTTCCATTTCTGGGCTACATAATCTCTCAGACTGGTCTACAAATGGATCCTGAGAAACTGTCTGCCATCCAGAAGTGGCCCCGACCAGAGGGGTTGAAGGCTATTCAGCGGTTCCTGGGCTTCGCCAACTATTACCGCCTGTTCATACCGCACTTCTTTTCCGGGACCGCCCCTATCTCTGCTCTCACCCGTAAAGGTACGAACCCCAGAGAATGGCCGCCCGAAGCAGAGGAGGAATTTCTTTCCTTAAAACAGGCCTTCCTCTCCGCCTCGGTGCTGCATCGTCCGGACGGCAACAAACAATTCTTCCTAGAAGTTGACGCATCCTCCTCCGGAGCTGGGGCGGTACTTACCCAAAAATCTTCTTCCGGAAGAAAGGTAACCTGCGGCTTTTTCTCCAAACTTTTCTCCTCTTCTGAGCGCAATTATTCTATAGGAGACCGAGAATTGTTGGCCATTAAGATGGCACTGGAGGAGTGGCGTTACCTGCTCGAGGGGGCTCTCCACCCGGTAATAATTTACACTGACCACAAGAACTTGGCATATCTCCAGAGCGCCCAGAGACTTAACCCGCGCCAAGCCCGGTGGTCTTTGTTTTTTGCCCGCTTTGATTTCATTCTTCATTTTCGTCCGGCTGACAAAAACATCAAAGCTGACGCCCTGTCCCGATCCTTTCTGGTGTCTGATCTTGAGGAGGAGCCTAAACACATCATCGATCCCGCCAGAGTAATGCAGGTAGCCCCCGTGGGCCTAAATCGTCTCCCTCCCGGTAAGACGTTCGTAACGGAGTCCGATCGGGAGAAGATTCTACACTGGGGTCACTCGTCTAAGCTAGCTGGGCACGCCGGTCAGAAAAAGACCCTCCAGCTTATTACCCGGCACTACTGGTGGCCTACCCTGCACAAGGATGTAATTGACTTTGTTTCTGCCTGTGTATCCTGCGCCCGCAACAAAGTTCCGAGACACCTGCCTGCCGGCCGCCTTCTTCCTCTGCCTGTGCCTGCTGCCCCGTGGCGACATATAGCTATGGACTTCATAACAGATCTCCCCGTCTCTGCCGGTTGTACGGTCATTTGGGTGGTCGCTGACCGCTTTTCCAAAATGGCTCATTTTATTCCCCTGCCAGGCCTCCCGTCTGCTCCCGAGCTAGCTAAGGACTTTATCCGCCACATCTTCCGTCTCCATGGTCTGCCTCTCCACATCGTGTCGGATCGTGGGGTTCAGTTCACCTAACGCTTCTGGAGAGCCACATGTAAACTGCTCGACATCACCCTGGACTTCTCCTCCGCTTACCACCCACAGTCCAATGGTCAAGTGGAGCGGATCAATCAGAATTTGACCAGTTACCTCCGGCACTTCGTTAATGCCCACCATTCAGACTGGGTGGATCTCCTACCATGGGCCGAGTTCTCTTACAACAATCACGAGAGCGAATCTTCTTCTAAATCCCCATTTTTTGTAGTCTTCGGTCAGCATCCTCGGATCCCTTTTCCTGTCTCCACCTCTGTGGACAACCCGGCCGCGGAATCTCTCGTTAGCAAATTTTCCTCCATTTGGGAGAGCACCCGATCCGCACTCCTTCAGTCATCCGAGCGGATGAAGAGACACGCCGACAAAAAACGCCTGGATTCCCCACAATTTCGTCCCGGAGATAAAGTCTGGCTCTCATCCAAATACGTCCGGCTCAAGATTCCTTCCTATAAGTTAGGGCCTCGGTTCATCGGCCCACTGGAGGTTATCAAACAGATCAACCCGGTGGCCTATAAATTGAAACTCCCGGGCCAACTTACGGATCCCTAACTCCTTCCATGTATCTCTTCTCAAACCCGTGGTACTTAACTCCTTTTCTAAGTCTACAGGTACGCCTCCTGCTCCGGTTTCTGCTGAAGACGAGTTTGAGGTAGAGAACATTCTGGCCACCAAAAGGGTAAGAGGAAAGACCTTTTTTCTAGTGGATTGGAAGGGGTTTGGTCCTGAGTAGAGAACATGGGAGCCCCGGGAGAACATCCATGCCCCTCTCATCCTTGCTAAATTTCTGTCTGGCCTAAAAAAGGGGGGGCCTAAAGGGGGAGGTACTGTAGCGTCAGCCTCCCTGCCTCCTGCTAGGCAGGGACGCTGTTCCCCTCACCTCTCTGCTCCGTGCCCGGCGGCTTCCTCCCGCTCTGCCTGCAGCGCCCGCTCTCCCCCGGTCACTGTGCTTAGGGCGCGCGCGCGCTCCCCCTCTCTTAAAGGGGCCGCGCGCGTCGCCCTAAGGAGTCCCCGGCCAATGGCCGGAGGATCCCTCCATATATAAGGCACCTCCTCCAAAATGGAGGTGCCCGAGCAATGTTGTTGCACTGTTCACTACTCTGCTTCAGCCCTCAGGTCCCGTTGCCAGTTACCTGCCAGTTACCTGCCAGTTACCTGCCAGTCTCCTGCCAGTTTGCTGCCAGGGGAGGAGTCCTGAGGAGATAATTTGCATATTCCCACTGCATTTTGGGGTAAGTGAAGAGTCTCCGCGAGGAAAAGTTGCGAAATCTAGAAGAGAGGTTAACTACCTTGAAAATCATTAAGGAAGGTGAAGAGTTCTTAGACAGAGCAGAATTATCTCTTCATGATTCAGAAAGAGAAGAAATTCGAACTGCACCTGACGAAACAGAGGAATGGAAGCATGTGACCCACAGAAGCAGGAGGATCGAGAGGCAGTCAGCACCCATACTGCTCAGGAACCAGTACCGGGCTCTCACGCAGGAGAACCATGAAGAAATACAGCAAAATAAGACTTTGCCAGCAATGAATAACCTTGTAAGCCCTCAGAATCCTCCTGTATGGAGAAAGAAGAATGTTGTGAAGAAAAAACGGAGAGTGGTGGTCATGGGGGATTCCCTGTTAAGAGGAACAGAGGCCGCTATCTGCAGACCAGACATAACCTCAAGAGAAATGTGCTGTCTTCCAGGAGCAAAAATTAAAGATGTGTCTGACAGGATATCAAGACTCTTCAGACCTACAGATCACTACCCATTCCTGCTAATACATGTGGGGACAAATGACACCGCAAGAAAGGACCTGGAAACCATCTGCAGTGACTTTGAAGACTTAGGCAAGAAAGTGAAAGAATTGGGAGCGCAGGTGGTCTTCTCATCCATCCTCCCAGTGGATGGCCATGGAACAATGAGGTGGAATAAGATTCTACAGGTGAACAACTGGCTACATCGATGGTGCCGTCAACAAGGATTTGGATTTCTGGATCACGGAATGAATTACCTATACGATGGACTACTTGCTAGAGATGGGGTGCACCTTACGAAGACTGGAAAACATGTATTTGGAAGTCGCCTTGCTACACTCATCAGAAGAGCTTTAAACTAGAACAATGTGGGAAGGGAAGCAAAAGGCCAGAAAAAGCCATACAGCTGACAAATACTATTGAGATCTCTGCTACTGGAAGTGGAAAAGAAGAACAAAGACAAAAAAATCTAAATAATAAAAATATGGGAGGAAGAGAAACCAATCACAAACTAAAATGTTTTTATACAAATGCACAAAGCATGGGCAACAAACAAGGAGAATTGGAACTACTAATGCAGGAAAAGGAATATGATGTCATTGGAATCACTGAAACTTGGTGGGACGATACACATGATTGGAATAAAAGGCTAAAAGGATACAACTTATTTGCAAGAAACAGACTTGATAAACGAGGAGGAGGTGTTGCATTGTATGTTAGAAAAGCGTATATCTGCACAGAGATTGAAGCTTCAGAGACTGGGAGTTCTGTGGAAACTGTTTGGGTAAGAATACAAGGAGAGAACAACGGAAAGGACACCATTGTAGGCATTTACTACAGGCCACCTGGGCAAGCTGAAGATATGGATGAACTCTTTATGTATCAAATGACCAAGTTCTCCAAAAAATATGACGTAGTGGTCATGGGAGATTTCAACTATCCAGACATTTGTTGGGAATCTCTCTCAAGTAAAACTAACAGGTCAAGCAAATTCTTATCCTCTCTTGCTGACAACTTTATCTTCCAAAAGGTAGGGGAGAAAACAAGGGGATCTGCTACTTTGGATCTAATCCTTATAAACAGGGAGGAAATGGTTGAGGAGGTAAAGGTGGCTGGGACCCTAGGAGGCAGCGATCATGCTATTATAGAATTTTGGATAACTAGAGGAGGAAGACATGTGAAGACTCAAACTTCAAGGTTAGATTTTAGAAAGGCAGATTTTAAGAGACTCAGAAAGAGAATAGGAGGGATCCAATGGCTGGATGTCCTTAAGGACAAAAATGTCCAGGAAGGATGGGAAATTTTTAAAAATGAGATTCTCAAAGCACAATCGTTAACAATCCCGAAAAGTAGGAAGAATGGGAAGCATTTAAGGAAACCAGGATGGATGAACACAGAACTTAAACACATGCTAAAAAGAAAGAAAGAAATGTTTATTAAATGGAAAGAGGGAGGCATATCTGAAGAAGATTATAATGCAGTCTGCAGATCCTGTAGGGCACGTATCAGGTTAGCTAAAGCTGACAATGAATTAAGGCTTGCAAAAGATGTCAAAAGCAATAAAAAAGGATTTTGGGGGTATGTCAAAAGTAAAAGAAAAGTCAAAGATGCTATAGGATTTTTACAGGATGAAAATGGAGAAATGGTAAGAGAGGATGTTGAGAAGGCCGAACTTTTTAATTCCTATTTTGCATCTGTTTTCTCTCAGAAAGAAAATGTAACATCAACTGATCTTCACTGTCCTTTTAAAGGAATAGAGGAATCCAAGTTATCTGTAAACAGAAAGATTGTGAGGGAATATTTAGCTAACATAAATGAGTTCAAGTCTCCAGGTCCAGATGAATTACACCCCAGAGTACTGAAGGAGATCGTAGAAGAAATTTTAGAACCACTCTCCATAATCTTTGAAAATTCTTGGAGAACAGGAGAAGTCCCAGAAGACTGGAGAAGAGCAAATGTTGTTCCTATCTTCAAAAAGGGGAAGAAGGTGGACCCAGGGAACTATAGGCCGGTGAGTCTGACTTCTATACCAGGAAAGATCTTTGAACAAATTATTAAACAGCATGTATGTAAGTACATGGATAAGAATGAAGTGATTAACCAGAGTCAGCATGGGTTTGTAACTAACAAGTCATGTCAGACTAACTTAATTTCCTTCTATGACAGAATCACTGACTGGGTGGATCAGGGAAATGCTGTAGATATAGTATATCTTGACTTCAGCAAAGCATTTGACAAAGTATCTCACACCATCCTTATTGAAAAAATGACCAAGTATGCAATGGACCAGGCAACTGTTAGGTGGATTCATAACTGGCTTAGTGATCGGACTCAAAGGGTGGTTGTAAATGGCTTCACATCCAGCTGGATGAATGTCTCAAGTGGGGTACCACAGGGCTCCGTCCTGGGACCTGTATTGTTCAACATCTTTATCAATGATTTAGATGGAGGAATTGAGGGTAAACTGATTAAATTTGCTGATGACACAAAGCTAGGAGGGATAGCTAATACTAGAGAAGAGAGAGAGAGGATTCAAAAAGACCTAAATAAACTGGAGCAGTGGGCAGCAACCAACAGAATGGTTTTTAACAGGGAAAAATGCAAAGTGCTACATCTGGGCAATAAAAATGAAAATAGCATATACAGAATGGGAGGAATAGAGCTAAGCAACAGTACATGTGAAAAAGACTTAGGTATACTAATAGATCATAGACTGAACATGAGTCAACAGTGTGATGCAGCAGCAAAAAAGGTAAATACAATTCTGGGATGTATTAACAGAAGCATACAGTCTAGATCACGTGAAGTCATTATCGGTCTTTACTCCTCTTTGGTCAGACCTCATCTGGAATACTGTGTACAGTTTTGGGCACCACATTTTAAAAAAGACATAGACAAACTGGAGCAAGTTCAGAGAAGAGCGACCAGAATGGTGACTGGTCTGCAAACCATGTCCTATGAGGAACGGTTGCAGGATTTGGGAATGTTTAGCTTGCAAAAAAGAAGACTGAGAGGAGACTTAATAGCTGTCTACAAATATGTCAAGGGCTGTCACATTGTAGAAGGATCATCTTTATTCTCATTTGCACAAGGAAAGACTAGAAGCAATGGGATGAAACTAAATGGGAGGAGACACAGATTAGATATTAGAAAAAACTTTTTGACAGTTAGGGTGATTAATGAGTGGAACAGGCTGCCACGAGAGGTGGTGAGTTCCCCTTCAATGGACGTCTTCAAACAGAGGCTGGACAGACATCTGTCTGAGATGATCTAGTGAATCCTGCTTTGAGCAGGGGGTTGGACCAGATGACCCAGGAGGTCCCTTCCAACTCTACCATTCTATGATTCTATGATTCCTGCCTGTCATCCGCTTTCCTGCTTGCTAGCCTGAGGTCTGACGTTCTGCCTTCCGACACCTGTCAGTCTGTCTATGGACCAGCTTGCCCGCTCACCTGGGAGCGCTCACCTGCTACCTGCCTGATAGCCTACCTGGAGGCTCCGCCGTCACGTGCTGTGACCACCTGCCAGTCCAGAGACTCTTGCCCGCTCACCTGGGAGCGCTCATCTGCTACCTGCCTGTTAGCCTACCTAGAGGCTCCGCCGTCACGTGCTGTGACTACCTGCTAGTCCAGAGACTCTTGCCCGCTCACCTGGGAGCGCTCATCTGCTACCTGCCTGTTAGCCTACCTAGAGGCTCCGCCGTCACGTGCTGTGACCACCTGCCAGTCCAGAGACTCTTGCCCGCTCACCTGGGAGCGCTCATCTGCTACCTGCCTGTTAGCCTACCTGGAGGCTCAGCCGTCACAGGTCGTACCTGCCCGTTTACCCAGAGACTGCCCCGGTCACTTGCCGTGACCTCCTGCCCGTTTACCCAGAGACTGCCCCGGTCACTTGCCGTGACCTCCTGCCCGTTTACCCAGAGACTGTCCCGGTCACTTGCTGTGACCTCCTGCCCGTTTACCCAGAGACTGTCCCGGTCACTTGCTGTGACCTCCTGCCCGTTTACCCAGAGACTGTCCCGGTCACTTGCCGTGACCTCCTGCCCGTTTGCCCAGAGACTGTCCCGGTCACCTGCTGTGACCGCCTGCCTGTCTTCCCTGGTCGCCACCCGCTTCCTTACAAGGACTGCCCCTTGTATAAGTTGCTCAGAGGTTCCGCCTCCCAGACCCGTTACAAGGGTCAATATCCCCGTGATGCAAATTGGCTGAATGTGTCATGGGGTTTTTGCCTTCTTCTGAATCACCAGATTTAGGCATAGGGATTTTAGTAATACCATTATTAGAATCATAAGAGTAATACAAAATATAAAATTAATAAAAAAATATAAACTGGTTCATTTTTAATTGTAATAGTGCAGCAATAATAAAAATTGTAATAATATATTTGTGAGGCCTAGTCCCAGTGAGTTAGTAAGTTAGTGTAGGGAGTACAATTAGGGGACAAAGATTGAACTGGATGGACCTACAGTGGTGGCCAAAAGTATTGGCACCCCTGCAATTCTGTCAGATAATACTCAGTTACTTCCTGAAAATGATTGCAATCACAAATTCTTTGGTATTATTATCTTCATTTAATTTGTCTTCAATGAAAAAACACAAAAAGAATTGTCCTAAAGCCAAATTGGATATAATTCCACACCAAACCTAAAAAAGGGGGTGGACAAAAGTATTGGCACTGTTTGAAAAATCATGTGATGCTTCTCTAATTCGTGTAATTAACAGCACCTGTAACTTACTTGCGGCACCTAACAGGTGTTGGCAATAACTAAATCACACTTGCAGCCAGTTAACATGGATTAAAGTTGACTCAACCTCTGTCCTGTGTCCTTGTGTGTACCACATTGAGCATGGAGAAAAGAAAGAAGACCAAAGAACTGTCTGAGGACTTGAGAAACCAAATTGTGAGGAAGCATGAGCAATCTCAAGGCTACAAGTCCATCTCCAAAGACCTGAATGTTCCTGTGTCTTCCATGCGCAGTGTCGTCAAGAAGTTTAAAGCCCATGGCACTGTGGCTAACCTCCCTAGATGTGGACGGAAAAGAAAAATTGACGAGAGATTTCAACGCAAGATTGTGCGGATGGTGGATAAAGAACCTCGACTAACATCCAAACAAGTTCAAGCTGCCCTGCAGTCCGAGGGTACAACAGTGTCAACCCGTACTATCCGTCGGCGTCTGAATGAAAAGGGACTGTATGGTAGAATACCCAGGAAGACCCCACTTCTTATCCCGAGACATAAAAAAGCCAGGCTGGAGTTTGCCAAAACTTACCTGAGAAAGCCTAAAACGTTTTGGAAGAATGTTCTCTGGTCAGATGAGACAAAAGTAGAGCTTTTTGGGAAAAAGCATCAACATAGAGTGTACAGGAAAAAAAAAGAGGCATTCAAAGAAAAGAACACGGTCCCTACAGTCAAACATGGCGGAGGTTCCCTGATGTTTTGGGGTTTCTTTGCTGCCTCTGGCACTGGACTGCTTGACCGTGTGCATGGCATTATGAAGTCTGAAGACTACCAACAAATTTTGCAGCATAATGTAGGGCCCTGTGTGAGAAAGCTGGGTCTCCCTCAGAGGTCATGGGTCTTCCAGCAGGACAATGACCCAAAACACACTTCCAAAAGCACTATAAAATGGTTTGAGAGAAAGCACTGGAGACTTCTAAGGTGGCCAGCAATGAGTCCAGACCTGAATCCCATAGAACAGGGTTCCCCAACTCCAGTCCTCAAGGCCCACCAACAGGTCATGTTTTCAGGATTTCCTTAGTATTGCACAGGTGATGGAATTATTGCCTGTGCAGGTGATGCAATTATCACCTGTGTAATACTAAGGAAATCCTGAAAACATGACCTGTTGGTGGGCCTTGAGGACTGGAGTTGGGGAACCCTGCCATAGAACACCTGTGGAGAGATCTCAAAATGGCAGTTTGGAGAAGGCACCCTTCAAATATCAGGGACCTGGAGCAGTTTGCCAAAGAAGAATGGTCTACAATTCCAGCAGAGCATTGTAAGAAACTCATTGATGGTTACCGGAAGCGGTTGTTCGCAGTTATTTTGGCTAAAGGTTGTGCAACCAAGTATTAGGCTGAGGGTGCCAATACTTTTGTCTGGCCCATTTTTGGAGTTTTGTGTGAAATGATCAATGATTTGATTTTTGCTTCATACTCTTGGTGTTTTTTCCTTGCAAGCAAATTAAATGAAGATAATAATACCAAAGAATTTGTGATTGCAATCATTTTCAGGAAGAAACTGAGTATTATCTGACAGAATTGCAGGGGTGCCAATACTTTTGGCCACCACTGTAGGTCTTTATTCACCCTACGTTACTATGTTACTCAGTGACCCGGAAAGAAACTGAGACTGGAAATGATAGAACTGAACATCCTGAAAGACAAAGTCGTTGCTGCAATAACGCTTCTGTCAAACAACAAAGCGCCTAGATGTGACAATATTCCAATAGAGATAATAAAGTCTTCTGAAGCAGTGGTTAATGTCATCACACGCCTGTGTCAATAGATATGGAGAACTGGTAAATGGCCCAGGCCTGGACATGATCCACGTTTATTCCTATTCCGAAGAAGAGAGATGCTACCGATAGTTTCCACAATCGGACTATTGCGCTCATACCTCATGCCAGCAAAATACTACTGAAGATCCTTCAAAGAAAGTTACAGCCTTACTAAGACAAAGATTTGCCAGGGGAACTAGCAGGATTCAGAAAAGACAGAGGAACAAGAGATATGATTGCTAATATTAGATGGATAATGGAAAAGGCCAAAGAATCCAACATTATTTTTGCTTCATTGACTACAGCAAATCCATCGACTGTGTTGATCACCAGAAACTTTGGAATACCATGAAGGATATGGGTGTGCTGAACCATCTGATCAGCCTCATTAGGAACCTTTACATCGACCCAGAAGCAACAGTCCGAACGAAACGCGGTGACGCGGCATGGTTTAAAGTAGAGTGAGGCGTCAGACAAGGCTGGATCCTGTCACCATTTCTCTTCAATTTATATGCAGAAATTATTTTCAGGAAGGCTGGACTTGCCAAAAAAGAAGAAGGAATAAAAATTGCTGGACGAATTATCAATTATCTTAGATAAGCAGACAATACAACATTGATAGAAACAAGTGTTATTGGAATGAAAGACTTATTACGGAGTATCAAGATGACAACACAAAAACACAAGATGATAACACAAGATACTCAACATAAAGGAGACAAAGATATTGACTACTGCCAGTTAAGACTGAGACACATTTAAGATGGATGGCGACGAACTGGAAGTAGTAAAGGACTTTAACCTACTCGGGTCGATGATAACTCAAGATGCAGCGACGACGCCGGAAGTCAATAGGAGAATAGCTATGAGCAAATCAACAATGAAGTCACTGGACAAGGTCAAATCAAGGAACATTTCACTGGCGACAAAGACATGGCTCGTACATAGTTTGGTCTTTTCTGTGGTAACTTATGGATGCGAAACCTGGACGATAAAAAAACAAGACAGAAGAAGAATCAACACTAGAGATGAGCGTTGTTCTACTCGAACTGTTCGCCAATCTCAAATTCGAGCTGTTTTGGGCGGTGTTCGAGCCGTTCGGCGAACACGAACAATTTGAGAAAAATTCGGCTGTTCGAGGTTATGTTCGATAACTGTTCGTGCACCAAAATCATAACTGGATTTTTTCTCAGTAATGATGAAAATTAATGTTAATACGCAGTTTGAGTGTACAGCGGGGTGGGGGGAGGGGCAGGGGATGGATCTCTGCAGGAACAATGAAGATCTCCATTTTTTTTTTCTCTTTCCCGCATTGGGGAGGTGCAATCTGTCAGCCTATCAGCAGCACACACACGGAGCGAAGTGCTTTTTTTCACACAAGCAAGGGCATGTGTCATTGGCAGTGTATGTCACATGTCCTTGCCCTATAAGACCAAGCCATTTTCCCCGTCGCCACCATTTTCTCACTGCTGCAGCTGCGTGTTAGACGGCACCGCTGTTGCTGTGTGCGCTATACCTTGTTAATTTCAAGCCAATTTTCGCACAAATCTACAGATAGCTTGGGAGTAGGGAATAGTTGTGATTGCAGTCCTTTTAAGGACTAGGTTACAGCATTTCCTACGACTTTTATCAGGCAGGTCTGTGCTCTTAAATAGATAGATTGTGGGAGTAAAGACTAATTGTAATTGGAGTCCTTTTCAGGACTAGGTTACATCAGTTCCTATCAGTTTTTGCCAGGCAGGTCTGTGCCAGTGCTGTGCAAGTTTTTTTCACAGCATTTGGCTGAATCTAGCAAAGCTAATCCTTTTTGGCCTATTGCAGAGTGTGTTAGTCAGTGGAGTAGCCTATCTGTGTTGCAAGATATACCACCTGTGTATAGAATACCAATTTTTTTACTGCACCTAGTGAAGTAAAATCTTTTGGGCATAGCATCATTCTATTAGTCCATCTATACTGACCTCCATCAGGTTGCAAATTGAATATAATTTTTTTATGCATCTAGCTCTGAAAAAATATTGGGCTTCTAGCTGTGTGTGGGACTTGTTGTATTAGTCCATCTATACTGACCTCCATCAGGTTGCAAACTGCATATATTTTTTTCTTCATCTACCTCTGAAAAAATATTGGGCTTCTAGCTGTGTGTGGGACTTGTTCTATTAATCCATCTATACAGACCTCCATCAGGTTGCAAACTGAATATATTTTTTTCTGCATCTACCTCTGAAAAAATATTGGGCTTCTAGCTGTGTGTGGGACTTGTTCTATTAATCCATCTATACAGACCTCCATCAGGTTGCAAACTGAATATATTTTTTTCTGCATCTACCTCTGAAAAAATATTGGGCTTCTAGCTGTGTGTGGGACTTGTTGTATTAGTCCATCTATACTGACCTCCATCAGGTTGCAAACTGAATATATTTTTTTCTGCATCTACCTCTGAAAAAATATTGGGCTTCTAGCTGTGTGTGGGACTTGTTGTATTAGTCCATCTATACTGACCTCCATCAGGTTGCAAACTGAATATATTTTTTTCTGCATCTACCTCTGAAAAAATATTTGGCCTTCTAGCAGTGTGTGGGACTTTCTCTATTAGTCCATCTATACTGACCTCCATCAGGTTGCAAATTAAAAATAATTTTTATCTGCATCTAGCTCTGAAAAAATATTTGGCCTTCTAGCAGTGTGTGGGACTTTCTCTATTAGTCCATCTATACTGACCTCCATCAGGTTGCAAGTTAAAAATAATTTTTTTCTGCATCTAACCCAGCCAATAGTTTTGGCCTAATACCTGTCACGCTGTCTCTGTATACTGGAGGTAGGGGGCCTAAGCTGACCCTAAGCTGGGGCCCTGACTAATCCCTCAACCTGGAGGTACTGTTAAAGGTACAGAGGTCCAGGCCGCTAGCGTAACCCCTACCTCCTGAGGATCCCTGCACCTAAGTAATCTAGTCCTGAGAAGGACCCCAATCACAACAAAAGGGGACAAGTAATAATATGCCCACACACAGTACTTAGACGAATGAGACAGTACAAGGGAAAAACCAAAACCACCTTGCATACAAAAACTACACAACTACAACAGAGGGAACACCAACGGGAAAGGAGATAAATGATAAAGTGATGAAGGGAAAAAACACTCCAAATGCACTTAGCTCTGAAACTCCAAACACCACGATCCGCTCTGTTAGTCTGCATGAAATGCTTTCACCGACACTTCCCTAACAGACCAGCAGGCACTTGAAGGAGTCTCACTACAGCAGCATTGATTGCAGCTGGGCGAGGCTGGACCTCGTCTAGCACAGAGAGAGAGAGAATTAACTCCCTCACTGCCGAAAAACACAAAGCACCAAAAAGTCAGCTGCGAGAAGTCAGGCTGTGTAATCGTGACGATCTTCGTGGCGACACAACCGTGACAGTACCCCCCCTTCTACGAGGGGCCTCCGGACCCTCAGGGCCAGGTTTATCCGGGTGAGTCGTGTGGAAGGCCCGAACTAATCGGTCTGCGTTAATATCCGACGCAGGAACCCACATCCTCTCCTCAGGACCATACCCTTTCCAATGAACCAGGTACTGAAGGGACCGGCGATTAAAGCGTGAATCGATGACCCTCGATACCTGGAACTCCAAGTTACCCTTGACCACCACTGGAGGGGGAGGTAAAGGTGACGGTACCACCGGCGCCACATACCTCTTAAACAACGATCTGTGGAACACGTTGTGAATTTTAAACATAGGGGGAGGTCAAGACGGAATGCCACCGGATTAATAATAGAACTGATTCTGTACGGCCCGATGAACCTGGGACCCAGTTTCCAGGAGGGAACCTTAAGTTTTATATTCCTGGTAGACAACCATACCCGATCGTTCACACTTAGGTCCGGACCAGACACTCTCCTCCTATCAGCCATACGTTTGTATCGGTTCCCCATAGTATTCAGATTCTTCAGCACCCCTCTCCATGCTGAAGCGAGTGATGAGGAAAATCGTTCCTCCTCAGGAACCCCCAAAGAGCCCCCCCTACTGAAAGTACAAAACTGGGGGTGAAAACCATATGCCCCAAAAAACGGGGACTTACCAGTGGACTCGCTCCGCCTATTATTAAGAGCAAACTCTGCCAGAGGTAAGAAAGAAGCCCAGTCCTCCTGGTTCTCTGACACAAAACACCGGAGATATGTCTCCAAGCTCTGGTTCATACGTTCCGTCTGACCATTGGTCTGAGGATGAAAAGCCGATGAGAACGACAAATGCATACCCCGCCGTGCACAAAACGCCTTCCAGAACTTGGACA
Organism: Phyllobates terribilis; assembly: GCF_046119375.1. Lineage (NCBI taxonomy): Eukaryota > Metazoa > Chordata > Amphibia > Anura > Dendrobatidae > Phyllobates > Phyllobates terribilis. The sequence continues at coordinate 106,786,695 of NW_027362764.1, read as the reverse complement.
CAAACTGAGACCCCCGATCAGACACCACCTCGGAGGGTACCCCGTGAAGCCTCACAATCTCCCCAATGAACACCTGCGCAAGAGTTTTAGCATTAGGGAGAGCCGGAAGAGCGATAAAATGTGCCATCTTGCTGAACCTGTCCACTACAACGAGTATGACCGTTTTACCCGAAGACGGAGGGAGGTCCGTAATAAAGTCCATAGACAGATGAGTCCAAGGACGCTCCGGGATCTTCAAAGGTAAGAGGGCCCCAGACGGACGGGTATGTGAGGTCTTAGAGCGCGCACAAACCCCACAGGACGCGACAAAAGTTACCACCTCCTTATGTAAGTTAGGCCACCAAAACCGACGCGAGAGGAGATCCACAGTTGCTCTACTCCCCGGGTGTCCTGCAAAAACTGAGTTATGGTGTGCCTCGATCACCTTTTGTCGCAACTGATCTGGAACAAACAGTCTCCCCGGAGGTCCAACAGGGGCGTCCCCCTGAGCCTCCAATACCTCCTCCTCCAGCTCAGAGCATACTGCCGAAACCACCACCCCCTCCTGAAGGATAGGAATCGGGTCGTCCGTATTCCCGGCCCCAGGGAAACTACGAGATAAGGCATCCGCCTTTACATTTTTTGACCCAGGACGATATGTAACGACAAAATTAAACCTGGTAAAAAACAATGACCACCTAGCTTGTCTGGGATTCAGACGTTTCGCGGACTCCAGATATAGCAGGTTCTTGTGATCGGTGATGACGGTGACCGGATGGACTGCCCCCTCCAAAAAATGGCGCCACTCCTCAAAAGCTAACTTAATGGCCAAGAGTTCCCTATTGCCGACATCGTAATTCCTCTCAGCGGACGACAATTTTTTAGAGAAAAAGGCGCACGGATGCCACTTACCAGGGGACGAACCTTGTGACAATACTGCTCCCACCCCTACCTCGGAAGCGTCTACCTCTACAATGAATGGCTGTGACGCATCCGGTTGAATGAGTATGGGTGCCGAGGCAAAACATTTTTTCAAGGAGGAGAATGCTTGACAAGCCTTGTCAGACCACCTAGAAAAATCCGTCCCCTTTTTAGTCATGTCTGTGAGAGGCTTAACCATGGACGAGAAATTACGAATGAACTTCCGGTAATAATTAGCAAACCCCAGGAAACGTTGTAGTGCCTTAAGATTCTCTGGCCGATCCCACTCAAGAACTGCCCGCACTTTCCCAGGGTCCATACGAAAACCGGACGCTGAAACCAGGAAGCCTAAAAACTGGAGTTCCTGTACGGCGAACACACACTTTTCCCATTTGGCATACAGTTTATTATCCCGCAAGATCTGTAACACCTGCCTAACGTGCTCCTGATGAGACACCAGATCTGGCGAGTAAATTAAGATATCATCCAGATATATGACAACAAACTGTCCCACCAGGCGGCGAAAAATGTCATTAACAAAGTGTTGGAACACCGCCGGGGCATTAGTCAGACCGAATGGCATGACAAGGTTCTCATAATGCCCCTCCGGAGTGTTAAACGCCGTCTTCCACTCATCCCCCTCCTTCATCCTAATTAGATTGTACGCCCCCCTGAGATCCAACTTAGAGAACCATTTGGCGCCCACGATCTGATTAAAGAGATCGGGAATAAGTGGGAGCGGATACGGATCTCGGACCGTAATCCGATTAAGTTCACGGAAATCCAGGCAAGGGCGTAGGCCTCCATCTTTCTTCTTAACAAAGAAGAACCCTGCAGCCACCGGTGAAGATGAAGGTCTAATATGCCCCTTAGCCAGACTTTCTGAAATATAATCCTTCATGGCCTGCCTCTCAGGACCAGAAAGGTTATACAACCTAGCTTTAGGTAACTTGGCCTCAGGGAGCAGTTTTACAGAACAGTCATACTCGCGATGAGGAGGTAGTTCCTGACACCCTTTCTCCGAGAATACATCCTCAAAGTCCGCCAGAAATGGAGGTAAGACCCAAGGAGTAACCGCACCGATGACCGTGTTCATGCAGTTTTTATTACAGAATTTACTCCATTGGCTTATCTCTCTGGTTTGCCAATTAATAACCGGGTTATGCTTAGTTAACCAAGGAAGGCCCAACACTATAGGAGTGGGAAGACCCTCCAACACGTAGCAAGACAACAGTTCTTTATGTATCGCCCCCACTTGAAGTTTTACGTCATGCACAGCTTGCAAAAAACTTCCCTGACCGAGAGGCCTGGCATCGATCGAGAATATGGGGATGGGTTTAGCCAACTCACTCAATCGCATACCTTGAACCCGGGCAAACCGAGCATCAACCAGATTAGCCCCGGCCCCACTATCCAGAAGAACAGATATCCTCTCAGTTCTCGTACCCACCACCACCTCCGCCGGTACGAGAAACTGAGACGAACCTAGGGACGAAATACCTACTCCCAGATTAGCGTCCACCACACAACCTGGGATCAACAGTTTTCCGACGACTCTTCACTCTGCAAGGGACGGGATGGACACCCCCCAATAAAATGTCCCTTTCTCCCGCAGAAGAAACACCTTCCTGTCTTATGGCGCACCACCGGTCCCCTCCCCCGAAATGATGTCCCTCCTAATTGCATAGGCTCCTCTGGACTGACCAGGGGAACCACCATATGAGGGGACCTTGTAGGAGGTGGAGTCATCACAGGGGGTAGAGTTATCCCGCACCTCTCCCGAAGCCGTCTGTCAACGCGAATAGCAAGGGCCATAGCGGCTTCCAGTGACGCGGGAGAGTCATACTGTGCCAACACATCCTGTAATTTGTCGGATAAACCTTGACAAAACTGGCTCCTAAGAGCCGGGTCATTCCACTGGGTGTCCGTGGCCCACCTACGGAACTCCGAACAGAATTCCTCCGCCGGACGATCTCCCTGCTGGATCCTACGTAACTTAGACTCAGCAAGGGAGATCCGATCTGGGTCATCATATACGAGTCCCAGAGCAGCGAAAAACCTATCCACTGACTGGAGAGCCGGGGAGCCCGGGGGAAGAGAGAACGCCCAAGATTGTGGGTCCCCTTGTAGGAGCGAGATGACAATTCCCACCCTTTGTTCTTCACTCCCCAATGACCGAGGCCGCAGCCGAAAGTACAACTTGCATGCCTCCAGGAAAACAAAAAACTTGTCCCGCCCCCCAGTGAACCTGTCAGGGAGAGCTACTTTAGGTTCTGGTCCGGCTTGCTCCTGAGGATACAAAACCTTGGACCTAACGTCCGCCAGCTCCATGGACAAACTCTGCAACTGCCGAGCTAGACCGGCTACTGGATCCATGGTAGCTGGAGAAAAACTAAGTGGTCGGTGAAAATGTCACGCTGTCTCTGTATACTGGAGGTAGGGGGCCTAAGCTGACCCTAAGCTGGGGCCCTGACTAATCCCTCAACCTGGAGGTACTGTTAAAGGTACAGAGGTCCAGGCCGCCAGCGTAACCCCTACCTCCTGAGGATCCCTGCACCTAAGTAATCTAGTCCTGAGAAGGACCCCAATCACAACAAAAGGGGACAAGTAATAATATGCCCACACACAGTACTTAGACGAACGAGACAGTACAAGGGAAAAACCAAAACCACCTTGCATACAAAAACTACACAACTACAACAGAGGGAACACCAACGGGAAAGGAGATAAATGATAAAGCGATGAAGGGAAAAAACACTCCAAATGCACTTAGCTCTGAAACTCCAAACACCACGATCCGCTCTGTTAGTCTGCATGAAATGCTTTCACCGACACTTCCCTAACAGACCAGCAGGCATTTGAAGGAGTCTCACTACAGCAGCATTGATTGCAGCTGGGCGAGGCTGGACCTCGTCTAGCACAGAGAGAGAGAGAATTAACTCCCTCACTGCCGAAAAACACAAAGCACCAAAAAGTCAGCTGCGAGAAGTCAGGCTGTGTAATCGTGACGATCTTCGTGGCGACACACCCGTGACAATACCACAGTTTGGCCACTCAGCTCTGCTCGGTTCCCATCCATTGTTTTTTTGTGCAAACAACTCCAGAGTTGTTAATTAGTTAACCACCAAAATGAGTGGAAAAAGGCCTGCTGCTGGTGGAAAGGGGAATAGGCGTGTTGGGAAGGGGAAAAAAGGTTGTGTCCGTGGGGTAGGTGTTAAAGCAACAGTAACATCTGCAGAAGAAAGACCATCTTCCAGCCAAACTAAAATGTCTACTTCTTTTAGCGGACAATGTGATAAGATCCCTTTCTTACGGCCACGCCAAGCTCTACAAATTCCAGATGAGGCACAAAAACAGCAGGTGCTTCAACGGATATCAAGTGCTCCTTTAAGTGGGCTCTCCTCCACATCAACTTCAACATCACAAATACTCCAGTCCTCAAAGGTGTCACCCCAATCGCACTTGCTTCCTCACAGCTCCCAAATCTCCAGCTGCCCGTCTGAGTATGAGGTAGAACAGATGGTTGAGTCTGCAGAGCTGTTTACTCATACTATAGCCTGGGAATCAGAGGTCGACTCCAGCGCTTCTGTGAATCCAGACGAGGAAATGATCTGCACTGATGCCCAGAATCTTTATGAGTCGGATCCAGGACCAGACGCAGAAGGTTCTGACCATAATGTAGACCCTCATTCCCAAACTGTAACTCCTGTTGGTGGAGACAATGAGGAAGACGATGATAAGACTCAAATACCTGATTGGAGCGACAACTTTAGTTTTTTGTCAGGGCAGGAACAGGTTGGCTCTGAGGACGACGGGTGTGATAACGCACAGGGTGATGATGATGAGGTTGGAGATCCCACTTACTGTCAACCCACAGTCAGCCAAGAGATGAGGTCAGCAGAGGAGGTGGAGGAAGATGCTAGTGACGACGAGGTCAGGTTGCGCCTTCCTGGACAGAGACGTAGTACTGGAAGCACGTCAACAACTGCATCCTCAAACACAACTCTGCCTCTCACCACAAGTCGTGGTGGCTCTTCAGGTCGCATGGGTGCTAAGCCTTGCATAGCCTGGGCATTTTTTCAGATCGATAAAGATGACCCAACTCGTGTTATCTGTAACATTTGTCAGCAAAAGCTAAGTAGAGGCCAAAAATACATAGTTTGAGTACTTCATGCATGAACCGGCACATGGACATGAAGCATAAGTTGCAGTGGGAAGCTCAGTGTGCTACAATGCAGGACAAGGGGCTGCTGTCCAAGTCTTGCCGCCCCCACGAGTTGTGCGTCAATCCTCTTTATCTCAAAGTTCCTCCACTGCTTCTGCCTCCTCAACCTCCTCTCGGTCTTCCACCTGCACCCAAAGCCTGTCTGGTCATGCCACAAGCTTTCTAACTGCGCAGAAGGGATCCTGCACACCTCCTTACTATGCTGGCAGTAGGGCTCAACGTCATCAGGCGGTTTTTACATTGAAATGTCTGGGAAATGTGAGTCACACAGCTGAGGAGTTGTGGTCAGCTCTGGAGAACCAATTTCATGAATGGTTGTCTCCACTGGACCTGAAACCAGGGAAGGCCGTGTGCGACAATGCTGCAAACCTGGGTGCGGCCCTTCGCCGGGGCAATGTCACACACGTGCCTTGTATGGCTCACGTGTTGAACCTGGTTGTCCAGCAATTTTTAGCCCACTATCCCAGACTAGATGGCCTTCTGCAGAGGGCACGGTCGCTGTGTGCTCACTTCTGCCGTTCGCATCCCGCAGCTCAGCGACTTACATCTCTACAGAAGTCGTTGGGCCTGCCACTTCACCGGCTAAAATGCGATGTGCCTACCCGGTGGAATTCAACTCTGCATATGTTGCAGCGACTGTGGTAGCACCGACAAGCCCTGGTGCAATACATTCTGACGTATAGCCTGGGCCAACGAGATCCAGAGGTGGGGCAAATCACGCTGGAGGAGTGGTCTCAGATCAGGGACCTATGCACCCTTCTGCACAGTTTTGAAATGGCGACGAAGATGTTTAGTGCTGACGATGCCATTATCAGCATGACTATTCCGGTGATTTACATGCTGGAGCACATGTTAAACAGAATTCGGAGTCAGGTGGTGGCACAAGAGGAGGTGGAGGAAGTAGAGGAGGAGGAGTTGTATGCGGAAGGGCTAACATCTGCAAGGTCCAGACGGTCGGCAGCACCAAGGCGGCAGGCATGTGAGGGTGGGGGAGATGGTTTTACCAGGGCGCATGGTAGCAGCCAAACTAGTGAGGAAGGTGCAGGAGCCCAGGAAGAAGTGGAGGACGAACTGATGGAAGACTCATCAGATGAGGGAGACCTTGATCACATTTCTGTTGTGCGAGGTTGGGGGGAGAGGACAGAGGAAGGAAGCATGATTGTTACCTCGCCACCAACACAACAGGGACTTGGTGCTCCTGGATGCGCAACACACATGAGTGCCTTCTTGCTGCACTACCTGCAACATGACCCTCGAATTGTGAGAATTAGAAATAATCCTGACTACTGGGTTGCCACACTGTTAGATCCCCGGTACAAAAGTAAATTTGCAGAAATTATTCCTGCCATAGAAAGGGATGCACGCATGCAGGAGTATCAGCAGAGACTGTTGCAGAATCTTACATGTGGTTTTCCACAAAATACCAGTGGTGCACGTAGTGAATCTCACAGTTCCAACTTGCCAACCGTGGGACCGTCAAGTGTTCAGCACTCAAACCGTAACAGAACCACAGTATCTGCTGGTAACATCAATTTTGCGGAATCATTTCACCACTTTTTTAGCCCATCCTTTGCAAGGCCACAGGAGACAAGAAGTCTGACACATAGTCAACGCCTAGAGACGATGGTACAGGAGTATCTCCAAGTAAACATTGAAGCCATGACTGTGTCACTGGACCCTTGCTCTTTTTGGGCTTCCAATCTGGATAAATGGCCGGAGCTAGCCACTTACGCCTTGGAGATCTTGTCATGCCCCGCAGCCAGCGTTCTGTCTGAACGTGTGTTCAGCGCTGCTGGTGGTGTGCTGACAGATAAGCGCACGCGGCTCTCCACTGATAATGTAGACAGACTCACGTTCATAAAGATGAACAAATCATGGATCCGAAACGACTTTTCTACCCCTGTGTCATCCTGGGGAGAGTAAAAGCTTGATGATTGGTTAAAATCACCCTACCAACCGTTTTAAGCTTTCAAATTACTAATCATGTTTATCTGTATCTTGGCTGGAAAATAATTTGGGCTTTGTAGCAGTGTGCAGCACTGATCCTATTAGGCCATCTATACTAAAGCTTCACCAGATTTAAAATTAATAATAATTTTTAGCTGCATCTAGCCCGGAAAATAATTTTGGGGCTCCGAGATGCGCAAGACACATAAGTGCCTTCTTACTGCACTACCTGCAGCATGACCCTCATATTGTCAGAATTCGAAGTAATCATGACTACTGGGTTGCCACACTCTTAGATCCCCCAAACTTTTCGATCAACCTTTTCATTTTAATAAAGACCAAAAAAATGGTCATTTTTGAAATTATAAGCATTAGCAGGTTGTTAGAAACTGAAATCAAACAGTTTTCAACTCAAAACTTTATTCTAGGTGATGTTACATTTTCACATAGGACCCCTTGTTCGAAAGGAGCTTCTGAACTCTCTCGTCCATTGAATTTGTCAGGTTTTGGATGGTTTCTGCTTCAATTGTTTTGCATGAGGACAGAATACCCTCCCAGAGCTGTTGCTTAGATGTGAACTGCCTCCCGCCATCATAGACACTCCTTTTAATGATGCTCCAAAGGTTCTGAATGGGGTAGAGGTCAGGGGAGCATGGGGGTCACACCATAAGTTTGTCCCCTTTTATGCCCATATCAGCCAGAGATGCAGATGTTTTATGTGCAGCATGAGATGGTGCATTATCATGCAGAAAAATGATCTTGCTGTGAAATACACGGTTCTTCTTCTTGAACCATGGCAGGAAGTGCTGTTTGAGAAAATCCAAATACATTATGGAGTTCATCTTTAGCGCCTTCAGGGATCCTAAAGGGGCCGACAATCTCTCTCCCCATGATTCCAGCCCAAAACATTACTCCACCTCCTCCTTGTTGGCGCTGTAGCCGTGTTTGCGTGGGGTGTCCATCAACCAGCCATCCTGCACTCCATCCATCTGGACCATCGAGCGCTGCACGGCACTCATCCGTGAACAAAACAGTTTTGAAATCAGTCTTCATGTAATGTTTGGCCCACTGGAGCCGTTTCTGCTTGTGTGAAGTGGATAGAGGAGGTCGACAGGATGGCGTATGCACAGCTGCAAACCTCTGAAGGACCCTGCATCTTGTTGTTCGGGGGACGTTGGAGGCACAAGCAGCTTCAAAAACTTGTCTGCTGCTATGACAAGGCTTTTTTGCCGCTGCTCTTTCAACCTGACGTAATTGCCTGTAGGAAAGAGTCCTCAATTTGCCCTTATCAGCACGCACACGTGTGTACTGTGAATCAGCTACATACTTCTTGATTGCCAAGACACTTCATCCTGATCATCGCACAATGTTGATTGTAGTCATGCCTTGACCTAAACACTCCACAATTTGTTGCTTCTCAGCAGCCGACACATCCTTTTTCTTTCCCATTTTGGCAGAAAATGTAGGCTGCTTAATAATGTGAGACAGCCTTCTTAAGTAGTCTTGCCTTTCATTGGACACACCTGCCAAACTAATTAGCACAGGTGTCTGCAATTGCTTACAGTGATATAAAGAGCCCTGACACACATCACCATCAATGAGTTTAACTGACAAACAAACAAATTCTTCCCTTATCACTCCTAAACACTTTTTGCATAATAATTTGGAACACAGTGTACATGTGCTTTTCCACAAAACACCAGTGGTTCACGTAGTGAATCTTACAGTTCTAACTTGCCAACCGTGGTCTGTATGGAGTTGTTCAATAAAGGGCCCAAAATTAAGATAACATAGATGGGAGAGGTCTCTATGAATAGGAATTCCTAAGTATTTGATACCCTGTGAGGGCCAGGCAAAGGGAAAGTTGGACTGGATGGAATCCTATATGGATTTGGGGAGGGAGACATCGAGGGCCTCAGACTTCGCTGCATTGATTTTAAAATTTGACCATGTAACAAAGTGATCTATTTCAGCCATAACAGCATGGATGGATATATGTGATTGAGTGATATATACTAGGACATCATCAGCAAATAGAGAGCACTTGTACTCGGTGCCTCCCACCTCAATCCACCTAATATTGGGGTTATGGCGAATTGATGAGAGCAGGTGCTCCGTCACTAGGATGTATAAGAGAGGGGACAGAGAACATCCCTGCCTTGTCCCATTGGTGATTGTGAAAGGTGATGAAAATGTTCTGACGCGCCCCCTGGGCCTTGGGACACCCGGAGCCGGACCCTTTTTGGTGGATGCTGGTGGTTGTAGTCTCCGTGGCGGCAACCCGGTTCCGTGGCTCAGGTCGGTCAAACCAGTGGCGGAACTATTTATGTGGTTTTGATGTTTAAATGTCCGACTACGCCACCCGTGGATTGCGGTCAGAGTGAACCGACGCTCCAGGGCAGACCGCTGAGGCTGGTGTTGTGGGTGCAGCAGAGCGTAGCATAACTCCCCACGGGAGGAGTATAGCCTCAGGGCAGTGTATGCGGAGGATGGGGGTGATGGTGCAGGGCAGCAGCAGTAATGACCGGGTCAGTGATGCAGTCCAGGGCCTTTACTCACAGTTCTTATTATCCAGACCACGTCTGCAGGTAACGGCTGCCCACGTCGTACTGTGCTCACCAGGTGAGGGGCTCAGACAACTCCCAGATAACTTTGGAGCACTTCACAGGACCCCCTTTGTGTGTCCTTTGTCTGGCCTTTCTTACCAACCCTTCTGTCCGGCTGCCTCGGGCCTCCTCTTGGTAAACTTGGCGCCAGTTTCCCTGACCCTATGTGGTGCCTTCCTAGCGGGTGTAGCGAGGGGCTGCGCCACATAAAATGTCACAGCCTCCTGTTTCTAGCTGAGGGTCGTTTCCTGCCTCCACTAGTTTCGGGGACCGGTCTCCCCCTTTGGCCTGACCCCTCCACGCAGGTGGATTCGGGCGTGCGGTGGCGACTCGCCCGTCCGCACCCCTGAGATCCCTTCGTTCCTCGTTCCTGGAGCCTTCTCCGCTCCTCTTCCTTCCTTCTCCCTCTTCCAGGCCTGGGCCTCTGTTACTAGGCCCGCCTCCGGAGCAGAGCTCATGCAGAGCCCCTGCTCCCTGCCACTTCTGCTCAGACTTCTCTGCACTGAACTAAGATGGTGCCCACCTTTTATACTCCCTTCTCAATGCACCCAGGAACTGCTTCCTCCCTGCTCCTGCACTACAGGGTTCCCCTTCCTCAGTGTTCCCTCCCCCCACTCCAGCCAGGGACAGGGACTGTCGTGCCCATCTCAGGGGCATATTGGTCGCCCTGCCCCACGGCAATGTGGTGTAATGCATGCAGGTGTCGGGTCCTGATCCACACTACATCCTTACCTGAGAGTGAGATATCACACCTCTGGGTGAGGTGCAATACCTCTGTAGCAACCGAGCCCTCAGGGTGCTACAGTTCCATTTATCTTCAGCCTAGGTGACGTATTGCGATACAGGGCCGTGATTTTGGCTATAAAAGGGTCCCCTAGACCCCTACCCCAAGCTTTTTAAGAGAATCATATATGGCGTGCCAGGAGACTCTATGGAATGCTTTCTCAGCATCCAACGAGAGTATCTAATTACAAATTTTTAACTGCATCTAGCCCAGGAAATACTTTGTGCCTAGTAGCAGGGTCTGCTAGTCAGCGGATTATCCCGGCTGTTAAGCAAGCTACACCACCTGTAGTTTGGACACTTCATTTTTTCAAAGGAAATGCTTCGGGACCACGGGATACTCAGTGAAGAGCATCAGGAGGCACCCCAAGGCATAGGGGCTGGGACTGGCAGTAGGATGCCTTGCGGTGGACAGCCGAGCTCGATCCTTATAAAAGCTTTTTAACTGCAGCAGCTTTAGTGGACGCTACTGGAGCTGGAATTACGCGGCTGCTGGCATGAGACTTGCCCTCCAATAGATCCTTGTAAATGGATTTAAAGTGTATTTATTCAAATTAGAGAGACAATTTAAATTAAAAAGCTTAGAGCTGCCTCCACCACAGGGGGGCTCGCTCGACCCACCAGCGGACAGGCACGAGTATTGGGAGAGGGGGGCTGGCCGTCAGGGTTCACCGCGGCTCTGGCACAAACCCGGCGACACGGAGGTGGCACGGGCAGGAGCGGACTGAACGTGTCGGCTTCTCACTTTTTGGATTTTAGAAGGGCATGACATGCCTATATCTGTGTCTCCCCCTCCTTTTACTCCTCCACCTCTTTTCTTTTCGCATGACTATATGTACTTGTCACTTTTCCATGTGTTAGTTGTGTCTTCTGAGCAGTTTGTCAGCTTTTGGACACCTTTGAAGGTGTTTTCTATGTGTTTCTATGTGTTTTTGTTTGCCTGCCATTGGTTTTAACGGTGTTCGAAGGTGTTCGACGAACAGTTCGACGAACAGTTCGGCGAACACACGGGTGTTCGACGAACCGAACCGAACTCGAACACTACGGGGGTGGCTCAACACTAATCAACACCTTCAAAATGTGGTGCTGGAGAAGAATGTTATCAATACCATGGATGGCAAGAAGAACAAACAAATCAATTTTGGAACAAATCAAGCCAGACATGTCACTCAAAGCAAGAATCACCAACCTATGGCTTACCTACTTTGGACACATCATACTAAGAGAGCAATCACTGGAGAAGGACATCATGGTCAGGAGAATAGAATGAACAAGATGGAAAGGAAGGCCAGCAAGGCTGTTAAACAAAAATAATAATAATTAATATACTTCCTGGTGCTGCTGTGGTTCCACTCTGCCATATTGTGACCGCAGCTCTTAATTGACGAGAATTAATAGGTAACGGACGGTCACAAGCTCTCAATGTAAGTCTTTGAGAGCCTCATTCTCTCATAGACTTATATTGAGTTGTGAGTTTCGGGCCGCTGAGCAAACACTGGAGTGATCTGGCAGGTCACAACCTATAGAAGATGACCAGAGTGGAGAACATAAACAATGAATATGGTGAGTGTGAGTGAGTATGGTACTAAGGGCAGGGAACCAATCCTGCAGTAAAATAGAAAACAAATACTGGAGTGGTTCTTTAATGAAGAAAAGTTCCAATGGCAATAGGAAGTTGCGGCTGCGCTGCTGGTATAGAATAATCTAAAAGACCAAAGTCTGTGCAAAAAAACTTTATTGTGATATGTAAACTTTTTTTTGCACATACTTTGGTCCTTTTATTAAAATTTACACCAACATCCTGTTGCTATTGGAGCTTCTCTTCATTATACATGCAGGATAATGTACTTCATAATGTGTTCATTATCCCTGTACTGTGACAGCACTTTTTATTATCTCTGTACTGTGACATCGCCGTGTTCATTTTCCCTCGATTGTGACATCACTGTTTTTATGTGAGATTATTGTGTATATTTTCCTAGTACTGCGACATTACCATTTACATTAACCCTGTACTATGACAGCTGTTTTTATGTGACATCACCGTGTACATTATCCTAATACTGTATCATTACTGTCTACATTATCCTTGTACTGTGACCTCACCGTGTACATAATCCTTGAACTGTGACATCACTGTGTGCATTATCATGCCACTGTGACATCACTGTGTTTATTATCCCTGTCCTGTGACATCACTGTGTTTATTATCTCTGTACTGTGACCTCACCGTGTACATAATCCTTGTACTGTGACATCACTGTGTGCATTATCCTTGTACTGTGACATCACCGTGTACATAATCCTTGTACTGTGACATCAGTGTGTGCATTATCATGGCACTGTGACATTGTTGCACTGTGACATCACTGTGTGCATTATCCTTGTTGTACTGTGACATCACTGTAATGTGACATCATTTTGTTTATGATCTTTTTTACTGTGAAATCAAGATAAATTTTGCAGCAAAAATCCATCATGTAACAGGTAAACTTGATTTAAAAATCTGCGCTACACTCCACAGTGGAGAGATCCACTACTCGTTTAAGGATACTATACATTTACTATACTGTACTTTGAAGCAGAGTTTTTCTGCAAAATCCATACCCAATATTCACAACAAATAAAACACGGCCTAAGTATTGTCTTTAGCTTATAAATATTTTATTTCATTGAATGTTATGTAAGGATTACATCTTCAGGTATTACACAGTTTTCAGGGACAAAATCAGATAGAATGGAAAGGAATCTGATTGGCATACAAACAGTCCACAAGTCTGATACAGGCATGGGCGTACCCACCATGGGGCAGGGGGGGGCAGCTGCCCCCCCCCTAGAAGCAGGCACGCAAGCCGCACACTAGGGGGGTGTGTGACATCCTGCATGGGGCATTATAAGGGAGGGGGGGTGACATCCTGCATGGGGCATTATAAGGAAGGGGGGGGTCATCCTGCATGGGGCATTATAAGGTGGGGTGACATCCTACATGGGGCATTATATGGGGGGCAACAGCCTGCATGGGGCATTATGTGGGGGGAACAGCCTGTGTGGGGCATTATGTGGAGGGAACATCCTGCGTGGGGCATTATGTGGGGGGGAACAGCCTGCATGAGGCATTATGTGTGGGGAACAGCTTGCATGGAGCGTTATATAGGAGCCATTATTCTGTATGGAGCGTTATATGGGGGCCAGTATCCTGCATGGAGCGTTATATGGGAGCCAGTATTTTGTATGGAGCATTATATGGGGGCCAGTATCCTGCATGGTGCATTATATGGGGGCCAGTATCCTGCCTGGAGCGTTATATGGGGGCCAGTATTCTGTATGGAGCGTTATATGGGGGCCAGTATCCTGTATGGAGCATTATATGGGAGCCAGTATTCTGTATGGAGCGTTATATTGGGGCCAGTATTCTGTATGGAGCGTTATATGGGGGCCAGTATCCTGTATGGAGCGTTATATGGGGATCAGTATCCTGTATGGGGCATTTTATGGCGGCCAGTATACTGTGTGGAGTGATTCGCCGGTTTCTGAGCTATTGTGGAATTTACAATAGATATCACTCATGTAATGTAAGAAGTGAAATCTTTGCATTGTACTATATATATATATTTCTCTTCGGTATCTGTGACCATGGCTTGCCCCCCCCCCTAGTTTTGATCCTGGGTACGCCCATGGATACAGGTATTACTATTTTATTCAGAAGGAGCATTATCCGTGACCTCGGATGCAATGAGATATGAAACTGGGAGTGTGGCTGCTAGCTGGACATCAAGGATATAGGCGGGCACTGCCAGCTATAAAGAGGGCAAATCTGAAGCGAGTGCCCAGGTTAATACTAAGAAAAGAAAGAGACATAATGTAACACTGGAAAATCACTGCCAAGGACTACCAACAAGTGAGACAAACATGAATGAAATATGGAAATATTATATAAACTTTACATTGCAAAGCAACGCACTATTGAAACACAAAACATTGCCTTTATTTGGTTTAAAGTAGAACTCTAGTAAATACATACATACAGTATATAGTGCTGTGCAGGGCCAACTCCAGGTTTTCGTGGGCCCCGGGCAAAAGAGTCTCAGTAGCCCCTTTAAAATATATCACGATTCATGATGCACAGATATGGCGGAGAAATATAGGTATAAAACACAGGGCCCAGGCTGTCCCCTCATCCTTCACATATGCAAACACGCACACACACACGGTACACAGACATGCACACACGCAATACGTAGACACGCACACACGCAATACGCAGACACGTACGCACACACGCAATGCATGCATGCAAGCAAAACGCAGACACGTAGCAACGCCGGCGTCCCTGAACAGCTGCTGGGGAAGCAGCCCGGGCCCCAACGGCTAGTGGGTCCCCCCCGTGTGTCTAGGGCCCCGACACTTGCCTGGATGCACAAGGTGGTGACGCCGGCCCTGGTCCTGTGCAAAAGCAGATGTGGAAAAATGCTGCAATAGAAGAATGCTGTCAAAATAGAAATGTTTTATTAATTAACAAAATGTAAAGTGAATGAATAAAACAGAAGTCAAATCAATCACTGGCCAACGGACATTTTGGTGCCTCAAATTAGACATGTTTATAAGTATATTTGATATGCTGATTCCAGTTTTTGAGATGCAGAAGAAATGCCATATACCACTGCTCACCCATAAAAATCAGGATATTTTTGTGTTTAAATTAATATATTTTAAGCATCAAGAAAGCATACTAAAAGTGCACTACATGAGAATCTACTTATTTCATAGCAAAAGCACAGATTTATGATACAAACTTTGCACCAATTTGACACGCCCCCTGGGCCGTGGGGTACTCGGTAGCCGGGCCGGTCGATGCTGGGGGATGTCACAGTGGCAGTGACCCGGTCCGTGACCCAGGGCGGTCAATAAAAGGGGAATTGTAAAAGGGGAATAAAGTTTTTAAAGATAATGTTCGTGACGCCACCTGTGGTATGCGGCTATATGGGGCCGCCGCTGCGGTGCAGATCCTCTGGAGCTGATGTTGACGCAGCAGAGTTGGTTCAGCTCTCCACAGGTAGAGCTAAGCCCCAGGGCAGGAAATAGTGGTGTTAAGAGGTAGATGTTGCTGGTGCAGTGTAGTGCAGGGCTGGCGATGGCGCACCAATAATTCTAGGACATAGTGGGGTGCAGTCTTCAGATTTTACTCAGTTATCATGCTGCTCCTGGTTACAACTGTCAGTTTATAACCACCCACATCGTCCTGCGTTCACCAAGGAAGGGGTTCAGCAGCTCTCAAGTATTTCAGGAGTACTTAAGCGGGACCCCGTTCTATGTTCCTTCCTCAGTCGTCTTCCTGCGCTGGCTCTCACCCTCCTGCCCTGCGCCTCACAATCAGTGTTCCAAGCCAGTAGCCTCGGATCTTGGCAGGCGACATGCAGTCGCCTGGACCCTATGCAGCCACCTTTTCGGCGATATAATTGTGGTAGTGGGCAGCTCCACCCTGAAAGTACAGTAGCCTCCGGTTTCTAGCTGAGCCTGGTTGTTCTCCACTAGTTAGGGGCTGGTCCCCTTTGTGGCCTGATCCCTCCACGTCCGTGTAGATTCGGGCGCACGGGTGGCATCCGCACTCGCCGTGCCCCTGGGATCCCCTCTGTTCCTCTTGGAGCCTTCCTTCTCCTCCTGTCCACTCTGTCTGTTCTCCTGGGCCTCTCAGTCTAGGCCCCACTCCTCTCTCCTCTCCTCCTTAGCAGAGCTCCTACAGAGCTCCTGCTCCCAACTCTCTCTCTCTCTCTCCTCAGACTGACCTGTACTCATTCCTACAAGATGGTTCCCTTCTTATACTCCTACTGAAGGTGCTCCCCTGATCTGCTTCCTCCATCCACACCCACTACATGGTTCCCCCCACTTTCAGCCAGGGACAGGGCTCAGCATTAAGCCAGTGCATCTTGCCCCGCCTGCTGGTCTTGAGTGGTGTAGTGTTGGATGCAGGTGGGTGGGTCCCGGGCAGTACTCTGTCCTTACCTGAGAATGGGGCACCACACCTCTGGGTGAGATGCAGTACCTCTGCGGCGACTGAACCCGCAGGGATGCCACAAATTCAACACACAAGAAGCTCTTTTTGTAAGACTTGCAAGAGTGGGATCTGCCAGGACAATCCCGCATAAGATTCTGACAATAGTCTGCCATCATGTGTGTGTCCCATCTTTCTTGGTATCTGGCTTTCATTGTTTTATGTCTTGTTGAAATCTTTCATCTTATTCTTTGCTTAAAGTGGTTATCTGAGACTAGTTTACTTTTTTACTATGCACCTAAAAGCAAACAGGCAGGTAGTTGCTAACTGCCTGCCTGTTCTGCTCGGCGTTGGCTTAGAACCGGCATGGTCTGCTCATGCTGGCGATTCTATGGCTTCATGTCAACAGGGCAGCTCTTCCTCTTCCGGGCTGCTCTGTCAATAGGGCGTGACTGCTAATCAGAGACGTATCTAGAGGGGGCAGGCGGTGCATGTGCCCGGGCGCAGCTGGCTGGGGGTGGCGCAGTCGGACGCCTAATGCAGCAGCCTGAGGTGTCTTCCCTGGCAGCTGCATTCTGCCGCCCCCCGGACTGAGAGCCTGCAGTTCTTTGATCTGGCTGTCAAGCTGACACCCAGCTCACAGAAGCTGCAGCGCTCCGGCTCCCCAGTGTTCAATTGTATTTGCGTCTTTCAGACGCGAGTACAATTGAAGCTCTGACCTCCGGGTCAGAGTGACGCCAGTGACGCGCCCCCTGGGCCGTGGGGATACCCGGAGCCTGGCCTTGTAGATGCTGGGGGTTGTAGTCACCGTGGCAGTGACCCGGTCCGTGACCCAGGGCGGTCAAACCAGGGTAGTCTATGTGTATCTGGTTTAAATAGTCTGACTACGCAACCTGTGGAATGCGGTTATTGGGAACCTGTTATGTTCTGCTACCAGAGCTAAGGAAAGAGAGGAGATCTGTCCCTACGATAGAACTCAGCTTTATCCCTACGATGTAACAGGGGACCTGATCCTGCGATCAGACCTGCTAAAGTCCTAAGCTAGTCTGTACGGAGACCTATAGATGTGGGGAAGGAATCCCTACAAGTACTAAGGACTGGAGGAAAATGGGACACCTCCTAACAGAAATAGTAGCAGACAGACAAACAAACAAAATATATAGAACACTGAGGTCCATAGACCAAGCAAACTAACAGAGTTAGATACAGAGCACAGGCTAGCTAGAAAGTAGTTATACAATGAAGTCCAGCAAAGCCAGAAGGGCGGAGCAGGATTAAATAGGCCAACAAGGTCATGTGACCAGCAAAGGAAAAAACCTAAGAGCAAGGTTCTAACAGTACCCCCCCTTCTAAGAGGATCCTCCGGATCCCCTAGGACCAGGCTTATCAGGAAATCTCCTGTGAAACGCTCTGATAAGTCTGGACGCGGAAACATCATCTGACCTCACCCAAGAGTTATCCTCGGGTCCGAAACCTTTCCAGGCCACAAGATACTGCAAACTACCTCTATACCGTCTAGAGTTAAGGATGCGAGAAATTTCATATTCCCCGTCCTCCACCACCGGAGGAACAGAGGCAGAGGCGTCACCATCCGACACAACAGCTTTTTTTAACAGAGAGACATGAAATACCGGATTAATTCTCCAGGAGGTAGGAACCTCCAACCTAACAGCAGATTGGTTGACAACCTGAAGCACCTTAAAGGGCCCTACAAACTTGGGACCCAATTTCTTAGAAGGAATCCTCAACCGCAGATTCCTAGAGGACAACCAAACCATGTCACCAACAGCGAACAAAACCTCCTGTCGTTTCCTATCAAAGTAGTCTTTAGATTTTCTGTTGGCCTCCTGAAGATTACCACGCACATCCGTCCAAACTCTCTCCAAATCACCGGAAAAATTCTCCTCCTCAGGCACGGCAGATACCACCTTGGATACGCCCGATCTCGTCTGATCTCGGAAGCAAAGCAGGGCTGTGCTCGGACAGTAATTGGATGGGAGAATTGCCTGTTCCTATTCAGGATTTTTGGACTGTTAGAACCTTGCTCTTAGGTTTTTTCCTTTGCTGGTCACATGACCTTGTTGGCCTATTTAATCCTGCTCCGCCCTTCTGGCTTTGGTGGACTTCATTGTATAACTACTTTCTAGCTAGCCTGTGCTCTGTATCTAACTCTGTTAGTTTGCTTGGTCTACGGACCTCAGTGTTCTATATATTGTGTTTGTTTGTCTGTCTGCTACTATTTCTGTTAGGAGGTGTCCCATTTTCCTCCAGTCCTTAGTACTTGTAGGGATTCCTTCCCCACATCTATAGGTCTCCGTACAGACTAGCTTAGGACTTTAGCAGGTCTGATCGCAGGATCAGGTCCCCTGTTACATCGTAGGGATAAAGCTGAGTTCTATCGTAGGGACAGATCTCCTCTCTTTCCTTAGCTCTGGTAGCAGAACATAACAGTAAGTCCAGCCAGAAATAGACTTTTCAGATCAGTGGATAGTTTTTTTTCTGCTTTGGGGCTATTATATGATGATCCTGACCGTGTCGCATCAGCTGAGACTGAGTTAAGACGTTTGAGACAGGGATCAGGTAATGTGGAAAAATATTGTACTCATTTCCGTCGATGGTCTACTCAAACAGGGTGGAACGATTCTGCTCTGAAAAGTCTATTTCTGGCTGGACTTACTGTTATGTTCTGATACCAGAGCTAAGGAAAGAGAGGAGATCTGTCCCTACGATAGAACTCAGCTTTATCCCTACGATGTAACAGGGGACCTGATCCTGCGATCAGACCTGCTAAAGTCCTAAGCTAGTCTGTACGGAGACCTATAGATGTGGGGAAGGAATCCCTACAAGTACTAAGGACTGGAGGAAAATGGGACACCTCCTAATAGAAATAGTAGCAGACAGACAAACAAACAAAATATATAGAACACTGAGGTCCGTAGACCAAGCAAACTAACAGAGTTAGATACAGAGCACAGGCTAGCTAGAAAGTAGTTATACAATGAAGTCCAGCAAAGCCAGAAGGGCGGAGCAGGATTAAATAGGCCAACAAGGTCATGTGACCAGCAAAGGAAAAAACCTAAGAGCAAGGTTCTAACAGAACCACTGCTGCGGAGCAGTCCACTGAAGCTGGTGATATGTGCAGCAAGGTAGTGTAACTCCCCACAGGAAGAGTATAGCTTCAGGGCAGCGTGAGTGGATGATGGTGATGATAGTACCTGGATCAGTAATGATGACACGGAGTCTTTGCAGTGCAGTCCCAGGGTTTTTACTGGTGGCAATTATATAGGCCTCAACGGGAGTACTTGCTAGAGATGAGGGCCTGGTCAGTCTGGGAGCAATCCTAGAAATCCCCTGGCCAGGTGGAGTTGTAGGCCTGCCGTTCTGACTGCACTCTTTTGGCTATCCCGCTTATAGTCGTGTTGTAGCCCACGTCCCTGAGTGTGACGTGCTGCTCACCCGTATGGCTGGCGACTCGGTTCCCGTGTATTCCTCTCTCCTCTGTGGCGGTACTGGTCCTTTCAATTGGCTGAACCTCCGGGCTTCTATTGGCCAGGAGACCTACAATCTCCTGCCGTGCGGTTTCTGCAGCTGGGCTTGAAGGGTCCCACAGCCTTGGACTCCGGTGTCCGGTTCTCGGTGTGTACTCTGGCTAGGATGAGCTCTGCCAGCTCCAGTCCTCAGCTCCTTGCTCCTTTGTGTCCTGCTTGACTCCTGACACTGAACTCACTAACCCCGCCTCCAGATCCAGTTATATAGGGCAGGATCCTCCCCCCTTTCTGGTCTGGAGCAGGAGGTGTTGCATGTTGTGTGTTCCTGACCAGGAAACTCCTGTTTGCTCCCAGACATGGTATTACTACCACTGTGGCAACCAGACCCTCTGGGGTGCCACATTCCCCCCTAGTAAATTTCAGTACTCCGGGACTGAACATATTTTGCAAAAATACAACAGGGGAACAGCAGGTGCATGTTGATTGTAAGTCTTCTCTTGCCTTTGTCTTGCTTGAGACAGACTTCTTTCATCACTTTCCTGTACCTTACGGTATTGCTGTTGCCGCTCAGTGTCCCAATCCGCATCTGGCGAGGCGTCCTCTGGTGTCAGAACTCCCATATCCAGGTCAATGGGCAGCTTACCAGGTCTGGCTCTCATCAGGTAAGCAGGCGTGTGACTAGCCCAGAGGAAGATGGGGATAACTCGGTACCCGGGCCTTTAGCCTGGCCTTTAGGGGTGTCGCGGTGGTCGGCTCCCGGGCCCGTACCCTGGGCATCTCTTTAAAAAGGGGTTGATATTTGTAAAGTTTATAAAAGAAAGAGTTCGTGACGCCACCTGTGGTTTCTGGTGAGGATCACCAGCGCTGCGCAGTCCACTGAGGCTGATGATAGGGCAGCTTGATGGTATTGCTCTCCACAGGTAGAGCTGGGCCTCAGGGCAGTATAGGAACGGGGATGCAGGATTAAGAGACTACGCCGGGCCAGAGCAAGAACAGGGACGGACACGATAGTCACTTCAGTACCTTTTACTGGTGGAATTTCAAGCACTCCCCGGAGCACTGTAGGGTGAAGGGTGTATGTCCGGATCCTCCCCAATGAGCAGGTTTTGGGCCTCCTGGTTCTTGCTGCTGTGTAATAAGTTTCTGACCTGCCTGGAGCTAGGCCTAACTTTGTCTCTGTCCTGCGCTGGCTGACCTTGTGGTAGGGCCTTCTCTTGGAGTGCACGCTCCTGACCTACGGGGCCTATGTGTCTCCTGGCTCTGGTACGTATCAGCACTTTTAGCGATCCTGGGACCTGTAGTTCTCCAGGGATTCCGGTTTATCTTACTGGGTCGTGGAGATCCCGGCAAGCTTCGGACCCGGTGTCCGGTAACTGATTCTCCTTCTGGGGTGAGCTAGTTAAGCTCCTCTGCCCCCTGCGTACTAACTCTTTACTCCTTCACGTTCGGCCTACTCGGACCCTCAATAGGCCACTCACACAAACGGCAGCGTGCCGCGATTCACCGATCTTATGGCGCCCGAACACCTACAGCTCGCCTCTCTGAGCTACACCGAGTCTTGATCTGGATAAGCTCCACTGCAGACCGACCTCTCTCAGGCTTTTACTCTGCAGGAACTCTCTCAACAAGTTTACTCTCTGTCAGTTGCAGTCTAGACCAGGGTTCCCCAACTCCAGTCCTCAAGGCCCACCAACAGGTCATGTTTTCAGGATTTCCTTAGTATTGCACAGGTGATGTAATTATTGCCTGTGCAGGTGATGTAATTATCACCTGTGCAATACTAAGGAAATCCTGAAAACATGACCTGTTGGTGGGCCTTGAGGACTGGAGTTGGGGAACCCTGGTCTAGACTAACCGCTGCCTGGCTCCACCTTCCCTTATATATCTCCCTAAGGAGCTCCCTCTGGTGGTCTGAGGTGGAAGGTGGAAATGTGTGAATGGTTATGGGGGCCTCTTGTGGAGGAATCCTTCAATACACCCTTCTGGGTCTGTGATGCCAAGCACAGCTGGGCTTCACATTCCCCCCTAGTTAAACTCAGCACTCCCGGGCTGAAGTACATTTTATAAAAACAGTAACAATAGTAAACGTAAGCAATACTAGAACATTCTTCCCTTTATGGGAGGCACGAATCTTAATTACAGAGTGTCCTCAGAATCTAAGTCTCCCGTGGCGAGGTTCCCATACAGGATGTCCATCTCACAAGGTAGAGTACTTGGTGGTTTTGAGGGACCTGTCCTAAACCCTCTACGTAGGCCCTGGGGTGGCTGCAAGGCATGAAGATCCCGAGTTGGACCTCCACACGTGCCACTCCAGACAGGTTTTCCTTCTGAGGTCACCTAAAGGGCACTCCAGGGAGCGCAATTATATACAAAGCAGTTTTTGGGCTGCACACAGTCCTCAGACACGAAGTCCTTTGGTAAATAAGACAGTAATTAGGCAAAGTGTCCATATCACTTAAATTGTTCAAAAATAAGCAAAACACAAAATAATGTACATTTGCATGGAAAATACACAATTATGCAGTACATTACTATTTAACATACAATACACCAGGGGTAACTATCTACACTTTTCAGAAACTTTGACTATCTACTGCATGTACCTAGCAGGAAGTTTACCTCTTGTGCTGCGTACTGATCTGCGTAGTGCTGTGGTTGGTGGAGTGTCAGTGTCTGTATCCTCAGTTACTCTACCAGTTCTACGTGTAACCATGTTGTAAAACTGCCTTAACCTCTCTCTTGGACTGGCAAGTCTACCATTGGCTGGGCCCTCTTGCTCTGCTTCTGCCGGGGATCCTTCATCCGGGGATACTTCTTGAGCTGGCTCTTCTGCAGCACTTACAGGTTCAACATTGCTGTTGAGGGTTCTCTGGCTGTTCAAAGAATTGGTGTACTGGAATGATTACTGCACCTCCGATCTGAGGCCAATCCGCTGGGAAGTCTCCTAGGTCAGTGTGGATCACTGTTTCTTTAGGTTCTTCCTGGGTTGTGAAAGACACTTCATCTTGGGGTTTCAGTACATCTGGACACAACTTTAAGTGGTCCCTGGACACTGTAGCAGATGTTTTTCCTCCATCACGACTAATTATGCATGTCTTTTTGTTGTGAAATCTTGATGGTAACACTGTGTAGGGGTCTTTTTCCCACTGGTCGCCGAGTTTGTGGTTACGTCTTTTTCTTTTTAGCACTGTTTCACCAGGTGTGAAAGGTTCTGCGGGTGCGTTTTTGTTGTAGTGCATTTCCTGTCTTTCTGTCTTTCTCTCACCCGAGTAAGACTGTCCTTGACACAAGCTTGTACCCTTCTGTACTGCTCCTGTCTGGTGGTGTCCCAGTCCTCAGTGGTCATATCAGCTTCAGGTTCAACAACACCAAGCTCCAAATCCATGGGCAGCTTTCCTGGCCTTGCCCGCATGAGATATGCCGGAGTGCAATTGGTGGAACTGAGTGGTATATGATTGTACAGATCCACTAGGTCTGGTAGTAGGTCTGGCCACTGGTTTCTCTCCTAAAGTGGTATGGTCTTTAGCAGGTCGATAATGATGTTGTTCATCTTTTCACAGAGAACGTTTGTTTGTGGGTGGTAAGGTGTAGTTCTTATCTTTTTACACCCGTAGAGATGGCAGAACTCCTTGAACAATTCAGCCTCAAAGGCCGGGCCTTGGTCAGTCAGTACCTGCTCATGATATCCATGGGGTCTGCAGAAGTACGCTTGGAACGTCTTTGCTGCTGTCTCTGCTGTCAGGTCTTTGACAGGGGCGACCACCAGGAAACGTGAGTAATGATCCACCATGGTCAGAGCATAGGAGTACCCTGACCTGCTGGGGGACAGCTTGACATGGTCCAGGGCCACGATCTCCAAGGGTCGAGTCGTCTTGATGGGTTGCAGGGGTGCCTTCTGGCTCCTGAAGTCTTTCCTTCTTAGGCCGCAGGGTCCACAGTCCCGGCACCACCTTTCAATGGAGCTGTGCATTCCTACCCAGTAGAATCGACACTTCAGCAGGGTCTCTAGCTTTTTCCAGCCAAAGTGCCCCGCCTGATCGTGGTAAGCTTCTAATACCATCTGGATGTCCGTCTTCGGGACCACTATCTGCCATACCATCTCGTGGGTTCTTGGATTAACGTACCTCCGGCACAGCTTCTCACGGTAAATAAACAGCCAGCTTCTCTCGTTCCACAGCTGTTTTGCTTGCAGAGACGCATCTTTCTCCAGGTAGGCACCTTCTTGGGTTATCAGCTGTTTGATGCGGCTGACAACCGGGTCACTGTCCTGGGTCTCTTTCCAGCTGTGGTGAGGAAGGGGGTTTAACGTACTTTCACGCGGATTCCTGGAGGCTCGTTGCTCATGGATCATCCCAGTCCGGTGAAAGGCAGGTAGCTCTATCTCTTCCAGGTCATCCACTTCTTCTTCTGTGTCTGACTGGTGAGGCATCCTAGACAGGGCATCGGCGTTGGCGTTCTTGCGGCCCGCCCGGTATTTAATTGTAAATTGGTAGTTTGACAGCCGAGCCATCCATCGTTGTTCCAGTGCCCCCAACTTAGCTGTTTCAAGATG
The DNA here is from genome assembly GCF_046119375.1 of Phyllobates terribilis. Classification (NCBI taxonomy): domain Eukaryota; kingdom Metazoa; phylum Chordata; class Amphibia; order Anura; family Dendrobatidae; genus Phyllobates; species Phyllobates terribilis. Next base: position 106,762,205 of record NW_027362764.1, on the reverse strand, counting down.
GGTCAAGGGGTTGTTATCAGTAAAGGCAGTGAACTTGTTGGAAGCCAAATAGTGCTTGAATCTTTCAGTGATGGCCCAGACCAAGGCCAGGAACTCCAACTTGAAGCTGCTATAGTTCTCTGGGTTCCTCTCAGTCTGACGGAGCTTCCTGCTTGCGTATGCGATGACTTTCTCTTGCCCATTCTGCTTCTGACTTAAGACAGCGCCCAGGCCTTCGTTGCTGGCATCCGTATACAGCAGGAACGGTTGGCTGTAGTCAGGGTAGGCTAGGATCTCATCACCCATCAGGAACTCCTTCATCTCCTGAAACGACTCTGCTTGCTCCTTACCCCAGTGGAATGGAGGGTTTTTGCCTTTGGGGGACTGCCCTACCAGGAGGTCTTGCAGAGGAGCTGCTTTCTTTGTATAGTCCTTTACGAACCTCCGGTAGTATCCTACTAGTCCCAAGAACTGACGCACCTCCTTGAGGTTCTTCGGCTCCGGCCACTTCTGGATGGCTGTGACTTTCTCCGGGTCTGGTGCTACGCCTTCCGGGCTGACAATGTGTCCTAGGTACTGTACCTTCCTCTTGAGCAAGTGTCACTTTGAGGGCTTCAGCTTCATCCAGTACCGGGACAGTGACTCAAATACCTCTGCCAGGTGTTTCAAGTGGTCCTCGTACGTTCTGGAGTACACAATTACGTCATCCAGGTAAAGTAACACAGTCTCGAAGTTGCGGTGTCCCAGACAGCACTCCATCAATCTCTGGAACGTTCCGGGGGCATTGCAGAGTCCAAACGGCATGCTATTGAACTCACAGAGTTCCATCGGGGTGGTGAAGGCCGTCTTCTCCCGATCCTCCTCAGCCACAGCGACTTGCCAGTACCCACTAGTGAGGTCAAGGGTAGAAAAGTAATTTGCAGACTTTAAGGCAGCTAGGGACTCCTCTATGCGTGGCAAAGGGTATGCATCTTTATGTGTAATGCGATTTACTTGACGGTAATCTACACACATTCTCATGCTCCCGTCCTTTTTCCTAACCAGCACTAGGGGAGCTGCCCAGGGACTACAACTATCCCTTATCACTCCCGCCTTCCTCATGTCATGCAGCATTTCTTTTGCCTTCTGGTAGTGAGCTGGGGGTATAGGCCTATAACGTTCTTTAATTGGGAAATGGTTGCCTGTGGGGATATGATGTTGAACCCCCTTAACCCTCCCAAAGTCTAGTGGATGTTTGCTGAACACCTGCGAGTATTCTTGAACCACCCGGTGTATACCCTGTTTTTGATGGGCAGGAGTGGTGTCTGTCCCAACATGGAGCTGCTGACACCAGTCCTCCACCTGGGTTGCAGGGTCATTATCCTCCACTTCTTCTGGTGAAGTTAAGGACTCCACCTCATGGATACAGTTGTTGTTGACAGCATGTAACTTGGCAACAGTGGCATAACGTGGCAGTTTAACCTCATCTTCCCCTAAGTTAAGAAGACGGACAGGCACCCTACCATTACGTACATCTACCACTCTCCTGGCGGTTAAGAGCGTGGGTCTATGCTCGGAGCAAAGGGCTTCTACTACCGCCTGGTAGCTCTGTCCTCTAAGACCTATTGCAGCTCTACACCAGATGAGCATTTCACTCATTGGGGGGATGACAATGGGCATGGGGTCTGTTACCCTCACGTTACCGATTTCACCATCTGTCAGCCTTACTTGCTGTTGATACATCAGGACGCGGATCTCCTTCTGTAGTGCCCTTCTCTGTCCTGGTTTGGCAGTGTCGGCGATCTGTTGGAGTAAGAACACAACCTCTCCCAAACAGTTACCAACAATGTTAGTGCCAAGTACCATATATGGGTTGCTGTCATCAGGGTTAGTCTCCACTACAATTAGTCCCTGGTCCTTCAGCTCCACTCTCCCCACTTTTACAGTCACATTCTTAACCCCGAGTAGGTTAAGGGGGAGTCCAGCTGAAGCATATACAGACAAATTTGGAGCTGGCGGACGTAGGTCGTCCATGGACCAGAACCTCTTGTAGAGGACTTCAGGCATGATGGTTACCTGAGATCCTGTGTCCAGCAGGGCATGCGTCGGGATCCCGTCCAACATGATGGACAGGAAAGGTCTTCCTCCGACGAACCTGTTGTACCAGTCTGATGGGCCTGGTGAGTCTACTCCTGGGTGGCGGCCCTCGGACCCAGGGTTTTCCCGTTTAAAGGACAATTCTGAGCGATGTGTCCGGTCTTACGGCATCGGTAGCAGATTGGTTCTCTTGGTGGACGGCGTTGGTCACTGGTCCTCGGCGAGGGTGGTGTTGGCCTCCTCCGCATCCAGGGGACATCCTCAGGGCTGTCGGCTAGCAGGATCTTCCCTCCTTCCTCGGGCTCCGTCCGCAGCTGCAGGGCACTCAGCACGGTGGTCAGGGTTTTGCTCAACTGACGCACCTCAGAGCGCAGACTGTCCAGTTCTTTAGGGGACGTTGCTGGAACTTTAGCTTCAGCTGCCACTGGAGAAAAGGTGGGTGTTGCAGGTTCTGGGGTAGCCCCACCCTGGTAACGCTGGATGGCATTTGCTTCCAGGGGCTGCAATCCTTTTATAGCCATTTCCTTAAGATTGTCAAAGGTGGCATCTGGATGATCCAGGGACCACCAACACACAGTCCTGCTCTCCTCTGGAGACCTCAGTCCCCGGACAAACTGTTCCTTCAGCATTCGGTTCTCATTCTCAAAGCTGGTCGGACTAACCTGGTTCAGAGCCCGCAGGGCCCCTTGGAGACGCCAGGCGTAGTCCCGAACATTGTCCTCTGGTTGTTGGGAGCAGCTGTAGAACCTCATCCGGAGGTCCGCCTCAGTAAGGTCCTCAAATACAGTCTGTAGTTTTTGGAATATTGCGGACACTGACTCTTGGCCTGCAGCCGACCATGTTTCCACTTCCCGCTCCGCAGCACCGGTCAGTTGTCCTAATACAACGGCAGCTCTTTGTTTGCCGGTCATAGAGTACATGTCTAAGATACCATATATCTTCCGCTTAAATCCAGACAGGGTATCTGGTTTGCCGTTGTACTGTGGGAGCCACTTTGCTCCAGGAATGAACGGTAAAGTCATAGGAATAACAGGTGTGACAGACGCTGCTGGTGGATCGGCGGCTTCGGCCTGCCCATTATCGGGCGCGGGTTGGACTTCAGGGACGTTGACCGCCAGGATTAAGAGACTACGCCGGGCCAGAGCAAGAACAGGGACGGACACGATAGTCACTTCAGTACCTTTTACTGGTGGAATTTCAGGCACTCCCCGGAGCACTGTAGGGTGAAGGGTGTATGTCCGGATCCTCCCCAATGAGCAGGTTTTGGGCCTCCTGGTTCTTGCTGCTGTGTAATAAGTTTCTGACCTGCCTGGAGCTAGGCCTAACTTTGTCTCTGTCCTGCGCTGGCTGACCTTGTGGTAGGGCCTTCTCTTGGAGTGCACGCTCCCGACCTACGGGGCCTATGTGTCTCCTGGCTCTGGTACGTATCAGCACTTTTAGTGATCCTGGGACCTGTAGTTCTCCAGGGATTCCGGTTTATCTTACTGGGTCGTGGAGATCCTGGCAAGCTTCGGACCCGGTGTCCGGTAACTGATTCTCCTTCTGGGGTGAGCTAGTTAAGCTCCTCTGCCCCCTACGTACTAACTCTTTACTCCTTCGCCTTCGGCCTACTCGGACCCTCAATAGGCCACTCACACAAACGGCAGCATGCCGCGATTCACCGATCTTATGGCGCCGGCATACCTACAGCTCGCCTCTCTGAGCTACACCGAGTCTTGATCTGGATAAGCTCCACTGCAGACCGACCTCTCTCAGGCTTTTACTCTGCAGGAACTCTCTCAACAAGTTTACTCTCTGTCAGTTCCAGTCTAGACTAACGGCTGCCTGCCTCCACCTTCCCTTATATATCTCCCTAAGGAGCTCCCTCTGGTGGTCTGAGGTGGCAGGTGGAAATGTGTGAATGGTTATGGGGGCCTCTTGTGGAGGAATCCTTCAATACACCCTTCTGGATCTGTGATGCCAAGCACAGCTGGGCTTCACACGTGCAGTTGGTGGAATTCACTGGGATTTGATTGTAGAGGTCCACCAGGTCTGGGAACTTTTCTGGCCACAGACTGTGTTCTTCCAGGGGCAACGTCTTCAGTAGGTCTATCCCCACCTGGTTCATCTTTTCACAAATCCCGTTGGTTTGGGGGTGATAAGGAGTTGTCCTGATCTTCTTGCAGCCGTACAGGTTGCAGAACTCCTGGAATACCTTCGCTTCGAAGGCCGGAACTTGGTCAGTTAGCACACGTTCTGGGTAACCATGCGGGCGGCAGAAGTGCTGTTGGAAAGCTCTGGCCGCAGTCTGAGCCGTTTGGTCCTTGACTGGCACTACTACCAGGAACCGGGAGTAGTGGTCTACGATGGTGAAAGTGTAGACATAGCCTGACCTGCTTGGGGACAGCTTCACATGGTCCAGGGCTACCAGTTCGAGTGGCTGCTTGGTGATGATGGGCTGCAGGGGAGCCCTCTGGCTGGCATGGTCTTTCCTTCTCAGGTTGCACGGTCCGCAGTCTCGACACCACCTCTCGATTGCTCCTCTCATGCCAACCCAATAGAACCATTCACACAGCAGGACTTCCAGCTTTTTCCATCCGAAGTGTCCTGCTCCATCGTGGTACGCTTCCAAGACCATAGACGCGTCCCGCCTCGGGACTACCACCTGCCAGACCAGCTCGTGCGTCCGGGAGTTGACAGTTCTTCGCCACAGCTTCCCTTCATAGATGAACAGCTTACTCTTCTCTTTCCACAGCTGCTTGGTCTCCTCTGGAGCATCTGGGTCAGAGTATGAGTCGGCTCGTGTCAGCAACTCTTTGACTAGGTGGACGGCCGGATCACTGTCTTGTGTTTCTGCCAAGCCGTGGTGGGGCAAGGGATTGAACGTGGCCTCTTTGGTGGCAGAGTGTAACATACCTGGCGGCGTCCTTGCATGGTGGACCTCTGAGTCTCTGCACCCCTCCAACCCGGCGGAGGACTTCCAGTTGTCTCCTGAACCCTCTGGGGTGCTACCTGATAATAGGTGGAGAGAGACTTCCTTGTGTGCTGTTCCTGGTACTCCACCCGTTTCGTCTGGTGCTGAGGATGGCTGGATAGGAGGTAGCATCCTAGCTACCCAGATGAGACCAGTTTTGTTTCTTCCTGTGGACAGTAGAAGTAATCTCCTTGAGGAGAAGGATTGGCCCTCAAATTCCCTGCGGAAGATTCTGGCAGGCCTGAAGAAGAGGGGGCGTAAGGGGGGGGTACTGTAGCATACCTGGCGGCGTCCTTGCATGATGGTCCATCTCCCACTGTGCAAGAGCGCGCACTTGATCTCCAGTCCAGGCTGCCACTCTGGCTTCTTTCCATGTTGTCTGCTTTGCGTTGCTCTTGCTGTTTAGGGCGACGCCCGCTGAACTTCCTGTTTCTTGTAGCTGCTGCTGACACTCCCCTGATGCGTCCTCAGCCTATTGCTGCCTGTCACCTGGTATTTAACCCAGCTCCTCCTTGGAATCCTTGCCTGAGCATCTTGTTCTGTCAGTTGGCTTCTGGTCGCTGACATGCCAGGTCCTGTCTATGTTTCCTGCCTATCGGTATCAGTTACCATGTCTAAACTGTGTCCTGTCTGTGTACTCTAGCCAGCTGTCTGTCTGCCTTCCTGACGCTGTATTTCAAGGCCTGTCTGAACACGCTCCTCGCCTGTTCGTCTCGCCCTCTGGGGGCCGCATACCCAGACTCGCTCCTGTATTTGTTGCAGATCAGTTCCTGTCTGAACTGTCTCCTAGCTTCTTACCTGTTTTGTCTTTATGTCCATTTGTTCCTTTTTTCTGCATTTTCTCAACCAGCACTTGGCTTTACCTAGGCTCGTTCCTGCATTTTGTTGCAGTAACTGTTCTTGTCTGAACTGTCTCCTAGCTTCCTACCTGTTTTTTCTTTATGTCTGTTTGTTCCTTTTTCTGCAGTGTCTGAACCAGCACTTGGCTTTACCTAGGCTCGTTCTTGCATTTTGTTGCAGTAACTGTTCTTGTCTGAACTGTCTCTTAGCTTCTTACCTGTTTTGTCTTTATGTCCATTTGCTCCCTTTTTCTGTAGAGTCTGAACCTGCACCTAACTTCTACTCGTTGTCATTGTACTTCCGTTTGTGAGTTGGAGTCCTTTCGCTACTTCTTTGCAAGTACCTTGTGTGTATCTGGTTCTGCCTTTCTTTTCCTGTCTGTTCCGTGTGAACAGAGCTCTGTCCCCTTTGCTTTGTCTTTGTTTACCTCTTCGGCGATTTATCTCAGCCCTGTCCACCGCGTCTGCGGTTTTGCTCTGCTCAGCCCTGTCCATTGCGTCTGCGGTTTCGCTCTGCTCAGCCCTGTCCACCGTGTCTGCGGCTTCGCTCTGCTCAGCCATGTCCACCGCGTCTGCAGTTTCGCTCTGCTCAGCCTTGTCCACCGCGTCTGCGGTTTCGCTTTGCTCAGCCTTGTCCATCGCGTCTGCGGTTTCGCTCTGCTCAGCCTTGTCCACCGCGTCTGCGGTTTCGCTCTGCTCAGCCTTGTCCACCGCGTTTGCGGTTTCGCTCTGCTCAGCCTTGTCCACCGCGTCTGCGGTTTCGCTCTGCTCAGCCTTGTCCACCGCGTCTGCGGTTTCGCTCTGCTCAGCCTTGTCCACCGCGTCTGCGGTTTCGCTCTGCTCAGCCTTGTCCACCGCGTCTGCGGTTTCGCTTTGCTCAGCCCTGTCCACCGCGTCTGCGGTTTCGCTTTGCTCAGCCTTGTCTACCGCGTCTGCGGTTTTGCTCTGCTCAGCCTTGTCAAGCTCACAGGATGAAATGGGCGAGGTATCAGGTACAAGGTGTAGAAAAGTCACTGTCCCTTTGTTTTCTGGTGGTACTCCGGAGGATTCAGGAAACAACTGGAGGTCCTCCGCCGGGTCGGAGGAATGCAGAGACTCAGGGATAACCTCTGCTTTGGAGTACACAAGGTCGGACTCACTGGACGAAGCGGGCGAGGCATCAGGTACAGAGTATAGGAAAGTCTCAGTCCATTCGCTACCAGGTAGCACCCCGAAGGGTTCAGGAGACAACTGGAAGTCCTCCGCCAGGTCGGAGGAGTATAGAGACTCGGGGGTAACCTCTGCTTCGGAGTACACTAGGTCGGACTCACTGGACGAAGCGGGCGAGGCATCAGGTACCGAGTATAGGAAAGTCTCTGTCCATTCGCTACCAGGTAGCACCCCAAAGGTTTCAGGAGACAACTGGAGGCCCTCCGCCTGGTCGGAGGGGTGTAGAGACTCGGGGGTAACCTCTGCTTCGGAGTACACTAGGTCGGACTCACTGGACGAAGCGGGCGAGGTATCAGGTGCAGAGTATAGGAAAGTCTCTGTCCCTTCGCTACCAGGTAACACCCCGAAGGGTTCAGGAGACAACTGGAAGTCCTCCGCTTGGTCGGAGGGGTGTAGAGACTCGGGGGTAACCTCTGCTTCGGAGTACACTAGATCGGACTCACTGGACGAAGCGAGCGAGGTATCAGGTGCAGAGTATAGGAAAGTCTCTGTCCATTCACTACCAGGTAGCACCCCGAAGGGTTCAGGAGACAACTGGAGGTCCTCCGCCTGGTCGGAGGGGTGTAGAGACTCGGGGGTAACCTCTGCTTCGGAGTACACTAGGTCGGACTCACTGGACGAAGCGGGCGAGGTATTAGATACCGGGTGCAGGAAGTCCTCCTGTGTGGATTCTGAGTGGGCAGCAGTCTCTTCGGGCAGGAGAACTGGTGCGCTACCCACGCACATTACCCGTCGGGGCTGCTCCGGGATACTGGGAAGTGAAGCTTCAGCAGGGACTTCAAGGTTGGGGTCAGGAGGTCTTTGGGAGGTCAGACCCTGGCGTGACGGCTTACCTCTACGCCTAGCATTTCTGGACTGCCTCTTGAGGTTGGGAGAAGTATTCCGGAGAGCGTAGTCATCCTGTGTGGATTCTGGGTGGGCAGTAGTCTCTTCGGGCAGGAGGACTAGTGCGCTACCCACACACATTACCCATCGGGGCTGCTCTGGGATATTGGGAAGTGAAGCTTCAGCAGGAGCCTCCGGGTTAGGGTCATCGAAGACCATTAGAAAGGCCACCAGGAAGGCCTGAAGGTCCAGGAGGATAGGATCCTGTGTTTGCCATAGGGGGTTGATCCATTCCAAGGCATCACCCGCTAGGTTAGACATCATGAATCCCACCTTAACCCGATAGGTGGGAAAACAAAGAGGGTAGAACTTGAAGTGTAGCAAGCATTGCTCCACAAATGCACGACTCAGTCTTGGATCCCCATAGTACCGTGGCGGATCCGCAGGAACGAGTGCAGATAGATCCATCTGGACGGGTGCGTAATTCGCCTGGAACTCAGCTGGTAGCAAAAAAAAAACTAAATAAATAAATAAATTTCTTCTAGATGCACGTATTCGCTGAAAAACGTCTCAGGGAGCGAAGGCCGTGGGGCTCAACGGGAAACATGGCCTGAGCATGCTGTAATGCACACGCCCGGACTGACTGTCGTGTGCGTGTTAGTGGTTCCACTGTGCCATGAACCGGAGAGTGCCTGGAGGGGCGTAACTAAGTATCTGTCTTTCACACAGTGGGAGCACTTAGTTATCCCATGATGGTGGAAAGCGGGGATTTCTATCTCTTCCAGTTCTTCTGGGTCTTCTCCCCCATCTGGCATCCTGGATAGTGCATCTGCGTTGGCATTCTTGCGCCCAGCCCGGTACTTGATGGTGAACTCATAATTGGAGAGTCGGGCCATCCATCTCTGCTCCAGGGCACCAAGTTTCGCAGTGTCCAGGTGTGTCAGTGGGTTGTTGTCGGTGAATACGGTGAACTTGGAAGAGGCGAGGTAATGCTTAAAGCGCTCTGTCACTGCCCATACCACTGCGAGGAACTGTAGCTTGAAAGAGCTGTAATTTTCAGGGTTCCTTTCTGTGGGCCGGAGCTTCCTGCTGGCATAAGCGATTACGCGTTCTCTGCCCTGCTGGATCTGGGACAGCACTGCTCCCAGTCCCACGATGCTCGCGTCCGTGTGGAGGATGAAGGGCTGGCCTTAATCAGGGTAAGCCAGGATCTCGTCCCCCGTGAGGGCCATTTTCAGCTGGTGGAAGGACTCATCTTCCAGCTTGTCCCATTTCAATGGCGGCTTCTTGTTTTTGGCCTTCCTGGACTGGCCTATCAGGAGGTCCTGCATGGGTGCCGGCATCTTGGTGAAGCCTGGAATAAATCTTCGATAGTAGCCTACCAACCCGAGGAACTGCCGCACTTCCTTTACGGTGGAGGGTCTTGGCCAGTCCTTGATTACTGTGATTTTATCGGGGTCTGGAGCTACACCGTCAGCGCTCACCACGTGCCCCAGGTACTGTACCTTGGGCTTCAGCAGATGACATTTTGAGGGCTTCACCTATAGGCCAAATCCAGCCAGGGCGTCAAACACTTCCGCCAGGTGCTTCAGATGGTCCTCATACGTCTGGGAGTATACAATGACGTCATCCAGGTACAGCAGGACCGTCTCGAAATTCTTATGTCCCAGACAGCACTCCATCAACCGCTGGAAGGTTCCTGGGGCGTTGCAGAGCCCGAACGGCATGCAGTTGAACTCACTGAGGCCCATCGGGTTGGTGAATGCGGTCTTCTCCTTATCCGGCTCTGCTACAGGAACCTCCTCTATCCTGGGTAGCGGGTATGCATCTTTGTGTGTTATGCGGTTGATTTTCCTGTAGTCTACACACATTCTCATAGTGCAATCCTTTTTCTTTACAAGAACTAATGGAGCTGCCCAGGGGCTACAACTGTCTCTTATTACCCCAGCCTCCTTCATTTCTCGCAACATCCCTTTGGCATTTTGGTAGTGTGCTGGCGGTACAGGCCGGTACCTTTCTTTAATGGGTGGATGGTCTCCCGTGGGGATATGGTGTTGAACACCCTTTACCTGCCCAAAGTCAAGTGGATGTTTACTGAAGACCCTTTCGTATTCCTGTACCACCCGGTACACTCTTTGTTTTTGGTGTGGAGGGGTGGAGTCAGTGCCCACATGCAGTTTCTGACACCAGTCCTCTATTTGTCCCTTGGAGCCGTTATCCACCGCCTGTTGGGATGGAGGCAAGGGTTCCACTGTCTTTATAGAATTCTGGTTGACAGTGAACAGTTTAGCTAGGGCGGCATACCGGGGCAAATGGACTTCTCTCTCCCCAATGTTTAGGATGCGGACGGGTACCCTCCCATGGCGGACATCAACCACCCCCCGGGCTGTCAAAATGGTGGGCCTACTGTCAGAGTAGACGGGCTCTACCAAGGCCTGGTAATCTCTACCCCTTAGACCAATAGCTGCCCGGCACCATATCATCATTTCACTTTTTGGGGGCATGGCGATTGGGAATGGGTCACTCATCCTAACACTACCAATTTCACCACCAGACAGTTCTACCTGTTGTCTTTTCATCAGGGCTCGGATCTCCCTCTGTAGAACCCGCTGCTGGCTGGAACTGGCGGTTTCCGCAACCTGCTGCAATAAGACAATTATCTCTGCAAGACAATTTTCAATGACATTAGTGCCTAAAGTTATCATAGGATGACTTTCTCGGCGATCGATGTCGACAATAATCAGTCCTTGTGATGGCAGTTCGACTTTGCTAACCTTTATGGTCACTTCTTTGAACCCCACCTGAGGCACGGGTTGACCATTGCTGGCATAAATGCTCAAATATTCATCTGGACGGCAGGTAATATCAGAGTCAGTCCAGTACCGTTTGAAAAGAATGTAGGGGATGGTGGTCACCTAGGATTCAGTGTCAAGCAACGCGCTCATTGGAAAGCCGTCCAGCACGACAGGTAGGACCGGTCGTCCTCCCACATATTTGTCTCGCCAGCTTGATGGGTCTGGTGGTCTTATGCCTGGGGGTTGGCCCTCTGCCCCAGATTTTGCTCGTTTAAATGACAGTACCTTGCATAATGTCCTGGCTGGTTGCAGCGGCGGCAGAGGGGTTGTCCGTCCTGGTCGTAGCGGTCGCTGTTCCTCCCTCGGGATGGTGGAATCATCTTCTGTCGGCGCCACGGGACGTCCTCCGGACTGGAAGCCAGCTGGATCCTTCCTTTGGGGGACACCTGCAAGGACTGCACAGTTTTGGTTAGTGCTGCTACACTTTTAGTTAGCTCTTGGACCTGATGGTGCAGGTCTGTTGACGGGGCATTGTCCAGAGTCTGTGCATCAGCTCCTACAGGCTCCGGGGAAAAGGGTGCCACCTCCTGGTGGTAGGTGATAGCTGGACACCTGGTGCTGGTTCTCGTAGCACCCGGATGGCCCTGTCCTTAAATTGAGCAAAGTCCAAATCAGGGTTTTGCAGAGCCATTATGCGCAGCTGGGTTCGGTGGGCGCTGGACAGTAAACCCTCAATAAATTGTTCAGTTAACAGTCTGTTTTCATCACGCACACTGTCAGGGTCTACCTGTCTGATGGCCCTCAGCGCCTCCTGCAGGTTTAAAGCATAGTCCCGTACACTGTCCTGTGCCCGTTGTTTGCATCCATAGAACTTCATTTTTATCTCTGCGGTGGTGCGGGTGTCAAAAGTGTCCTTTAGGCGGGCCAGTATCTCCTTTACAGTTCCTTTTTCTCTGGCTGACCAGGACTTTACCTCTCTCTGGGCTGCACCAATCAACTGGCCTATAAAGATGCTCACTTTCTGCTCCTCGGACAGGGGATATACCTTAAACAGGCTGCTTAGTCTCTCTTTGAAGTCACCCAGGGTGTGCGACTCTCCTGAGTACTGGGGCAGCCACGTCGCTCCTGGGATATAGGGCATTGTGAATGGCATCACTGTGGCAGCGGCCGCGCTGGCGGTGGAAGTTCCCTCCATATCCGGCGTCTTCCTCCCCCCTAGTGAACCGTGGCCTACCTTCTTTCACTTTGCTTCCGTAGGCCGCAGTTCTGCAGGCGATGGTCTCCGTCAAGGACCTGGCGTCGCACGCGTCTGACGTCAGCGCACGCTGTGGCTCCTTCCAGGACCTGGCGCTGCGTCAGTGCGTGGGGTGGGGCTTTGGACTTCGCGCGTTTTCAGCGGTTCCGCCCCTCTTCTTCCCGTGCGGCGACCCAAAAATGGCGGACAACGGCGGGAAAATGGCAGCAGATGGCGGGAAATCTTCACCACGGTATGCGACACAGTCTGTGAAGGCGCGCAGTACCCGGTGGTAGCGGGCACGTAATCCTGCCGACTACGCCAAAGGTGACGCACCCCCGGGGCCGTGGGGATACCCGGAGCCGGGCCTTGTACATGCTGGGGGTTGTAGTCACCGTGGCGGTGACCCAGTCCGTGACCCATGGCGGTCAAACCAGGGTAGTCTATGTGTATCTGGTTTAAATAGTCCAACTACGCCACCTGTGGAATGCGGTTATTGGGAACCACCGCTGCGGAGCAGTCCACTGAAGCTGGTGATATGCGCAGCAAGGTAGTGTAACTCCCCACAGGAAGAGTGTAGCTTCAGGGCAGCGTGAGTGGATGATGGTGATGATAGTACCTGGATCAGTAATGATGACACGGAGTCTTTGCAGTGCAGTCCCAGGGTTTTTACTGGTGGCAATTATATAGGCCTCAACAGGAGTACTTGCTAGAGATGAGTGACTGGTCAGTCTGGGAGCAATCCTAGAATTCCACTGGCCAGGTGGAGTAGTAGGCCTGCCGTTCTGACTGCACTCTTTTGGCTATCCCGCTTATAGTCGTGTTGTAGCCCACGTCCCTGAGTGTGACGTGCTGCTGGCGACTCGGATCCCGTGTATTCCTCGCTCCTCTGTGGCGGTACTGGTCCTTTCGTGTGGCTGAGCCTCCGGGCTTCTATTGGCCAGGAGACCTACAATCTCCTGCAGTGCGGTTTCTGCTGCTGGGCTTGAAGGGTCCCACAGCCTCGGACTCCGGTGTCCCGTTCTCGGTGTGTACTCTGGCTAGGACGAGCTAACTCCATCTCCAGTCCCTGGCTCCTTGCTCCTTCGTGTCCTATCTGACTCCTGACACTGAACTCACTAACCCCGCCTCCAGATCCAGTTATATAGGGCAGGATCCTCCCCCTTTCTGGTCTGGAGCAGGAGGTGTTGCATGTTGTGTGTTCCTGACCAGGAAACTCCTTTTTTGCTCCCAGACATTGTATTACTACCACTGTGGCAACCAGACCCTCTGGGGTGCCACACCAGCAGCGTGATCACGCTCTTGACATCACTCACTGTTGCTGCAGAGGCGCACATTGGTGGTAAGTTCTCTGTGCTCCAGAGCTGAAGATACCAAAGATGTAACGGAGGGGAAGATTTATTGTGTGTGTGTGTGGGGGGGGGGGATTTATGGTATGGCTGGGGGGACATTTACTATGGGGGAAGATTTACTATGGGGGGGCGATTTATAGTATGGCTGGGGGAGATTTACTATGGGGGGTGATTTATAGTATGATTGGGGGGAGATTTATTATGGGGGGTGATTTATGGTATGGCTGGGGGGAGATTTACTATGGGGATGATTTATGGTATGGCTGGGGGGAGATTTACTATGGGGGATGATTTATGGTATGGCTGGAGGAGATTTTTTATACTGCTGGGGGAGATTTATTGTATGGCTGGAGGATAATTTACTATGGGGGATATTTATTGTATGACTGGGGAGAGATTTATTGTATGACTGGGAGGAGATTTATTGTATGACTGGGGGGAGATTTATTGTATGGCTGGGGGAGATTTATTGAGGGGGCAAATTTATTGTATTGCTGGAGGGAGATTTATTGAGAGAGGAGATTTATTGTATGGCTAGAGTGAGATTTATTGTGGGGGGAGATTTTTTGTATGGCTGGGGGAAGATTTAGTGTGGGGAGAGATTTATTGAGGGGGGATATTTATTGTATGGCTGGGTGGAGATTTATTGTATGGCTGGGGGATAATTTACTGTGGGGGAGATTTATTGTATGGCTGGGGGGAATTTAGTGTGGGGAGAGTGGTGGGGGAGATTTTGTGTATATGTGATTGGTGCGGACACAGAATGGGGAGGATGGGTGCGTGCGCAATATGGGGAGTGAAGAAGGGGAATGTATGCAGACTGGCTGGGGGATGATTTGCTGTGGGGGGAAATTTATTGTATGACTGGGGGGAGATTTATTGTATGGCTGTAGGATGATTTACTATAGGGGGTTATTTATTGTATGTCTGGGGGAGATTTATTGTATGTCTGGGGGAGATTTATGGTATGGCTGGGGGAGATTTATTGAGGGGGGGGAATTTATTGTATGGCTGGGGGTAGATTTATTGAGGGGGGAGATTTATTGTATGGCTGGGAGGAGATTTATTGTGGGGGGGAGATTTTTTGTATGGCTGGGGAAAATTTAGTGTGGGGAGAGATTTATTGAGGGGGGAGATTTATTGTATGGCTGTGTGGAGATTTATTGTATGGCTGGAGGATAATTTACTGTAGGGGAGATTTATTGTATGGCTGGGGGGGTTTAGTGTGGGAAGAGGGGTGGGGGAGATTTTGTGTGCATGTGATTGGTGCGGACACAGAATGGGGAGGATGGGTGCATACGCAACATGGGAAGTGAAGGAGGGGAATGTATGCGGACACATTATGGGGAGCGAGGGTGATGTGATGTGTGCAGACACAGTATGGAGAATTGGGGGGATGAGTGAGGGGGTAAATATATGAGGACACAGTATGGTTAGCAGGTGGATGTGAGAGAAGACAGTATGAGGAGGGGAGGGGGAAACGTGTGAGGAGACAGTATGGAGGGAGAAAAGTGTGAGTGGGCACAGAATAGAGACTGAGTAGTGTTGGGGGTGTAGTATGGGGGGACAGTGTAAGGTCACAACCAGGAGGGGACAGTAAGCCAAGGAGGTGGAGTGTGATGAGGGGTCACAGTATAGAGACTGGGCCCTATAGGGAGGACACAGTGTGAGAGGACAGTGTGAAGAGGAGACCCAGTATGGTAAGGAGAGGACAGTGTGGAGAGCATGTACCATAAGAGGGACAGTGTGGCGGACATATTTTGTGCAGAGAATATAGTGAGGGGCAATTATTTATTCAGGGGCTCAGCGTAGGGCAGATATTTTTATTCAGGAGTATTATAATGACACTGCTATCATTAAGGGCATCATGTGGGGATGTGGACCCCTGCTACCACAGGTACCACAGAACTCAAAAGGGTGCATAGACGGACTTCTTCACCAGAGGCCCCCATTACATAACAGACACCTCCACCCTTCCACCTCATACCCCAGAGGGAGCCCTGTTAGGGATATATATATACTGGAGGGTGGAGTTAGGTAGTCAAAGTGTGCTGGCACAGAGTTCAGTGAAGAAGCAGCATGTGAGCTGCTGTGCTGAGGGCCAGCCAGGGCCTAAAGCACGTGCTGAAGCTTTGGGGCCTATAGCGGGGCCGGAGGCAAAGAGAAGAGTGAGAGGAGTTATGGGGGCAGAGGAGCATCTTAGGCTCACCCCAGAACACAAGCCGGACACCGAGTCCGTGCCTACAGGGTCCTCTACGCCCAGTAGGGACAACCGGTATACCAGGAGGATTCTAGACCCCTGGTCAACCTGAAGCTAAAATCATCTAAAGAACTAGGAACCACGAAGGCCCTAGCGTCCAGGGATAGTGGTAGCCAGAAGAAAGTTCTTACCACCAAGCATACAGGTTAGGAGAGTGAAAGAGCATAGAAGCTAGGCCTAGTTCCAGGCTGGCCAGAAGCTTTAGAGAAAGGAAGAAACGGACCAGGAGGCCTACTACCCGCTCACTGGGGAGAGTCCAGAAGTGCACCCTCCTAATAGGTACCCTGGACCATACCTGCCGTTACTCCAGTAAAGGTACTGAAGTGAATCCCCTGTGTGCGTGTCCGTCATTCCCCCTGACCCGACCGGGCCACCTCTCACCTGCATCCCTTCCATCAACTCTGCCCCGGGGGCCTGCTCCGCCAGTGGGGAGCAGAAACACCCCAGCTGCCATCCCATCACCCACAGAGGTCTGCAGCAGCGCCGGTACTCATTACCGGGAACCACAGGTGGCGTCACTAGACAAAATTGTTAACAAACCCCTTTTAAAGAGTGACCCCAGAGTACGGGCCCGGGAGCCGACTGCCGTGACATTCCACAGAAGTTCAAGGCCCGGGTACCGAGTTTCCCCCATATCCCCCTGGGCGAGTCAGGGATGTGCTGCAGAAGACCGGAGAAGATTGAAGTCTGCAGAGATGAGCTGTGGATGAGAAAAGTCATCATGGCGTCTGGACAAGATGAAGAAGAAAAGAAAGAAAGAGAATGACTCCAATCAGAGACAACGTCATCTATCAGGTACCTGGATGTAAATGTTATTTGTGATACTGGCTAGTGATGAGCGACTGTGTATTGTTAACTCTTTTGGCGACCACGCTTGGGTTCTCACTGAGTATTTGCGGAGTGCTCGGCATCTACTGTATCTAGGAAGTTTGTTCACCAAGGGGTTGGAGAGAGGTACAATAATGCGTGTCTGCAAGCAATAGTGAAGCACAATGGAGGGTCATTGCAAGTTTTACTGCATTTCAGCAAATGGAGCTGGGGATTTGGTCAGGATTAATGGAGTCCTGAATGCTGAGAAATACAGGCAGATCCATAATGTAATGCCATCAGGGAGATGCCTCTGTAACATCCCTGGCGGCGTGCTTGCATGGTGCACCACCTCCCACCATGCAAGACTGCAATCTTACCTGTCAGTCCATGCTGCACTCTTTGCTCCAGTACCTGCTGTGTCCATGTCTCTTGTCTGATTGCTTAGGGCATCGGCGCGGCTTTCTGCTTGTTTCTTATAGCTACTGTGTGCACAGTCCTAATGCGTCCCCAGCCTATTGCTGTGAGTCACTGGATACTTAAACCCCCTCCACCCAGTAGGAGGTGCCTGAGCAACACTTTCACTCAGTTTGTCTTTTGGAACTGAGTTGCCAGGACCTGTCCTGACTCTAGTCTGTTTCTGCCACCCTGGGGGCTGAGTACCCAGGGCCGCTACCTGTACCTCTGACTTTTAGTCTGTTCCCGCCACCCTGGGGGCTGAGTACCCAGGGCCGCTATCTGTATCTCTAACTTCTAGTCTGTCTCCGCCACCCTGGGGGCTAAGATCCCAGGCTCGTTCCTGTATCTTTTTCCTGGTTCAGGCTCTGTCTGAACAGTGTCCTAGTCCATTACTTGTTTGTCTCTATGTCTGTATCTTCCCTTTTTCTTGCAGTATCTGAACCTGCACCTAACTCCAAGTCGTTGTCTCTGTACTTCTGTTTGTGAGTTTTGTGTCCACTCGCTACTTCATTGCAAGTACCTTGTGTGTATCTGGTTCTGCTCGTTCTGTTTCCCTGCCTCTGTATCTAACTCCTGTGTTCCAGCTATCTTCTTGTGTTCTCAGTCTGTTCCATGTGAACAGAGCCCTGTCCTGTCTACCGCATCTGCGGGTTTTGCTTTGCTCTGCTTGCTCACCGCACCTGCGGTTTTGCTCTGCTTTGCTTGTTCACCGCATCTGCGGGTTTTGCTCTGCTTTGCTAGTTCACCGCATCTGCGGTTTTGCTCTGCTTTGCTTGTTCACCGCATCTGCGGGTTTTGCTCTGCTTTGCTTGTTCACCGCATCTGCGGTTTTGCTCTGCTTTGCTTGTTCACGGCATCTGCGGGTTTTGCTCGGCTTTGCTTGTTCACCGCATCTGTGGGTTTTGCTCTGCTTTGCTGGTTCACCACATCTGCGGTTTTGCTCTGCTTTGCTTGTTCACCGCATCTGCGGTTTTGCTCTGCTTTGCTTGTTCACTGCATCTGCTGGTTTTGCTCTGCTTTGCTTGTTCACCGCATCTGCGGGTTTTGCTCTGCTTTGCTTGTTCACCACATCTGCGGGTTTTGCTCTGCTTTGCTTGTTCACCGCATCTGCGGTTTTGCTCTGCTTTGCTTGTTCACCGCATCTGCGGGTTTTGCTCGACTTTGCTTGTTCACCGCATCTGCGGGTTTTGCTCTGCTTTGCTGGTTCACCACATCTGCGGTTTTGCTCTGCTTTGCTTGTTCACCGCATCTGCGGTTTTGCTCTGCTTTGCTTGTTCACCGCATCTGCTGGTTTTGCTCTGCTTTGCTTGTTCACCGCATCTGCGGGTTTTGCTCTGCTTTGCTTGTTCACCGCATCTGCAGTTTTGCTCAGCTTTGCTTGTTCACCGCATCTGCAGGTTTTGCTCTGCTTTGCTTGTTCACCGCATCTGCGAGTTTTGCTTCGCTCTGCTTGTCTACCGCACCTGCGGCTCTGTTCCTGTATCCCAGTCTGTACTGGCCCCTATCCTGCTTACGTTCCTACTTGCCAGTACCCGCCTGTCTGCATGTCAGGCATGCCTGCCTGTGCCCACCTGTCTGCATGCCAGCTGTGCCTGCCAGTGCCCACCTGTCTGCATACCATACATGCCTGCCAGTACCCACCAGTCAATATGCCAGTTTAACCTGCCTGTTCCTGCATTCCCCGGTGTGGGTGAACAGCTGTAACCGGGGTCTGACCTGGAGTAGCACCTGGTCCCTCTGCTCGGTTCCTCCCTGGTTTACGGAGTCGACTGAGCCGCCGTGCGACCTTGGTCGGATCGGGTTGATACTTAGTTACGCCCCTCCAGGCACTCCTCGGTTCATGGTACAGTGGGATCACTAATCACGCTCACGCTAGTCTGCCCGGGCGTGTGCGTAACAGTCTCATTGGCTCCAAAGTCACAGGTGCACAATTCTACATCCACAAAATATCTGTGGTTAGCTTTCCAAGATATTTGGAACAACCTGTCTGCCTGGTTTCTTCTAAAGCTACTATGCATAAAAAAGTCTACACACCCCTTTTTTTAAATACCAGGTTTTTGTCATGTAAAAAAAATCATACTACTAAGTATGATTTCAGAACTTTTCCACCTTTAATGTCATTCATAATGTTTTAAATGATAAACATTTCATGTTTTTACATTTTCAAGTTTTTAAACTTTTATTGATAAATACATCAAGACTTAATATTTTCAGAGTTGACCCTTATTTTTCAAGATTTCTGCAATTTCCTGGCATGCTGGGTACCAGCTTCTGGGTCAAATCCTGACTGCTGGCAACCCATTCTTGCCTAATAAATGTTTGAAGTTTATCACGATTTTAGTGTTTTTGTTTGACGACCCACTTTTTGAGGAATTACATCAGGTTCTCAATGGGATTGAGACCTGGAGAGTTTCCTGGCCATGTACCCAGAATTTCAATGTTTTGCTCAAAGAGACACTAAGTCATTACTTTTGCTTTGTGATGTGGTGATCCATTATCCTGGAAAAATGTATTGTATTTCACCAATGTTAGGAATCGTGGTTCTGTGCTGCCACCTGGGAATGCATCTGGTCTGGTGCTACACTACTTGGGTCGCAGGCGCCGCCATTGTCCTGACCCTGGAGTCGGAGCTACTACACGTGCAGAGAAACCTTCCCAATCTTATGGCGCATCGCGTTCTAGTGTTGTAGAATATGTGAGGACGTGGGACGCCGTGTCTCTCATTGGTTGCCAGGCAACGCAGGACGCTGCTGTGTCTGGCACTAGGCAGTGGTGGGATTATGTCCATTCTGCTGTGCAAGCTGTAGTGCCGGCGTCCCTGCCCTCTGCTAGGCAGGGACGCTGTTCCCCTCACAGCTCTGCTCCGTGCCCGGCGTCCCTCTCCCGCTCTGCTGGCAGCGCGCGCTCCTTCCCGGCCACTGTGCTTAGGGCGCGCGCGCGCGCCCTCCCTCCCTCTTAAAGGGGCCGCGCGCGCCGTCCTAAGGAGTCCCCGGCCAATGGCCGGAGGACTTTACCATATATAAGGCACCTCCTCCAAAATGGAGGTGCCCGAGCAATGTTGTTGCACTGTTCACTACTCTGCTTCAACCCTCAGGTCCCGTTGCCAGTTACCTGCCAGTTACCTGCCAGATTCCTGCCTGATCATCTGCTACCTGCCTGCTAGTCTGAGGTCCGACGGTCTGCCTTGCTACTCCTGTCAGTCTGTCTAAGGACCAGCCTGCCCGCTCACCTGGGAGCGCACACCAGCCACCTGCCTGCTTGCCTGAGGTCCGACGGTCTGCCTTCCTACTCCCGTCAGTCTGTCTATGGACCAGCTTGCCCACGCACCTGGGAGCGCTCACCTGCTACCTGCCTGCTAGTCTACCTGGAGGCTCCGCCGTCACATGCTGTGACCACCTGCCTGTCCAGTGACTCCTGCTCGCTCACCTGGGAGCGCTCATCTGCTGCCTGTCTGCTAGCCTACCTGGAGGCTCTGCCGTCACGTGCTGTGACCACCCGCCTGTCCAGAGACTTCTGCCCGCTCTCCTGGGAGCGCTCATCTGCCGCCTGTCTGTTGGTCTTCCTGGAGGCTCCGCCGTCACATGCTGTGACCACCCATTTATCCAGAGACTCTCGCCTGCTCACCTGGGAGCTCAAGTCTACCATCAGCCGCCACAGGTCGTACCAACCCTTTACCCAGAGACTGCCCCGGTCACTTGCCGTGACCACCTGCCCGTTCACCCAGAGACTGCCCCAGTCACTTGCCGTGATCTCCTGCCCGTTCTTCCAGAGACTGTCCCGGTCACTTGCCGTGACCATCTGCCCGTTCACCCAGAGACTGCCCCAGTCACTTGTCGTGATCTCCTGCCCGTTCTTCCAGAGACTGTCCCGGTCACCTGCTGTGACTGCCTGCCTGGTCGCCACCCGCTCCCTTACAAGGACTGCCCCCTTGTATAGTAGCTCAGAGGTTCCGCCTCCCAGACCCGTTACAGTTTGCTCGGGCCATGGAACCCGGTGGCACCCAAGCTCCCTCGCTCTCGGACCTCTGTCATGAACTGTCCCGTCAGAGGTCCCAACAGGAGTCCATCCTGGGTCACCTGCGGAATGTCAATTCTCGCCTGGACACTCTGACTGCTCCACCAGCAACCACCGCCAGTGCCATGACTCGCAACCCGGCAGCTCCGCTGCCCACCAATACCATGGTATCCTACCCCGGACCCCGGCTTTCTGCACCTCCTCGCTTCGGAGGCGACCCCGCCCAAGCTCGGGGCTTCATTAATCAGTGCACCCTGCACTTTGAACTATTGTCCCACCAGTTTAACTCCGACCGGGCCAAAATTGCCTTCATCATGTCCCATCTCACCGGGGAGGCCCTGGCCTGGCTAAATCCTCTATGGGAGAGAGGAGACCCCCTGGTGTCCGACCTGCCTGCCTTCCTCACGGCTTTCCGGAAAGTCTTCGATGAACCCGGACGGAAGACCTCATCCGCATCGTCTCTGCTACGCCTCCGTCAGGGAAGTCTCACCGTGGGCCAATATGCCATACGGTTCCGTACCCTTGCCTCGGAGCTGGCCTGGGATAACGACGCTCTGGTATCCGTCTTCTGGGAGGGTCTGTCCGGCCGTATTAAAGATGAACTTGCCGGTCGGGACGTTCCTACCACTCTCGATGACCTAATAACTCTTGCCACCCGGATTGACCTACGGTTCCAGGAGCGTGCCAAAGAGGTCACCCGTGAGAGGAGGTTTCCACGTCTAGCTCCTACTTTTCAGAAACCCGTCACTCCCTCCGTCTCTCCCCAGGTACACTCTCCTGAGCCTATGCAGGTCGACCAGACCAAGATGGTCAAAACCCGTCAGGACTTACGCCGTGCCGAGGGGAGCTGCTTCTACTGTGGCAGTAAGGAGCACCGGATCCGTGCCTGCCCAGAGAGGTCGGGAAACGCCTGTGTCTAGGTTCGCTCAGAGAGGTCGACCTAGACAAGAATAAATCCTCTCCATCTCTGCTGCTGTCAGTTTCAATCGTCTGCGGGGAGAACCGTTATTTTGAACTAGCCCAACTGGACTCTGGAGCAGCCGGGAATCTTATTTCACAGTCCCTGGTAGAGAAGTACCGCATCCCCACCAAACCTCTGGCTGTACCCTTGTCTGTTGCTGCCGTGGATGGGGGTCTCTTACCACGCCCCATCCAACTCATCACCGAATCCATTACTCTGCAAGTGGGAATGCTGCATTCTGAGAGTATCTCCTTTCATGTTCTGCCTGGACTCTCTCACGCCCTTCTGCTAGGTCTACCTTGGCTCCAGAGACATGCACCCGTGCTTGACTGGCAGACCGGAGAAGTCCTTCGCTGGGGACAGGACTGCCATAAGACCTGTCTGGTTCCCGTCCATCCCGTCCGTCCTTCTCCTACCCCAGCTAATCTACCTGGACTTCCGATTCCTTATTGGTCTTATGCTGATGTCTTTAATAAAAAGGAAGCAGAGACACTACCCCCTCATAGACCATACGACTGCCCTATCGACTTGTTACCCGGTACTACTCCTCCCCGTGGGCGTATTTATCCATTATCCGCTGCTGAGACCCGGTCGATGTCCGAATATATTGAGGAGAATCTGGCCAGGGGATTCATCCGGAAGTCTACCTCCCCGGCGGGAGCAGGCTTCTTCTTCGTAAAAAAGAAGGACGGCTCTCTCCGTCCCTGTATAAACTATAGAGGCCTTAACCAGATCACGGTGAAAAATAAGTACCCCCTTCCGCTCATTCCGGAGTTATTTGATCGTCTGAGAGGGGCTAGAATCTTCACCAAACTGGACCTCCGTGGGGCTTACAACCTGGTTCGTATCCGTCAGGGGGATGAATGGAAGACGGCATTCAACACTCGGGACGGCCACTATGAATATCTGGTAATGCCCTTTGGCCTCTGTAACGCTCCTGCCGTCTTTCAAGAGTTGGTCAATGACATCTTCCGGGACCTTCTCTACTCCTGCGTAGTGGTGTACCTGGACGACATCTTGGTCTTCTCTCCGGATCTCCAGACTCACCGGAGGGATGTTCGTCAGGTTCTGCTCAGGCTCAGGCAGAACCACCTCTACGCTAAATATGAGAAGTGCCTCTTTGAGCAGACCTCGCTTCCGTTTCTGGGCTACATTATCTCTCAGACCGGCCTACAAATGGATCCTGAGAAACTGTCTGCCATCGAGAAATGGCCCCGACCAGAGGGGTTGAAGGCTATTCAACGGTTCCTGGGCTTCGCCAACTATTACCGCCTCTTCATCCCGCACTTCTCTTCCCGGACTGCCCCAATTTCCGCGCTCACCCGTAAGGGTACTAATCCCAAAGAGTGGCCGCCCGAAGCAGAGGAGGCCTTTCTTTCCCTAAAACAGGCCTTCTCTTCCGCCCCGGTGCTGCATCGCCCGGACGGCAACAAGCAGTTCTTCCTGGAAGTTGACGCCTCCTCCTCTGGAGCCGGAGCGGTACTTACTCAAAAATCATCTTCCGGGAGAATGGTAACTTGTGGCTTCTTCTCCAAACTCTTCTCCTCTTCTGAGCGCAACTATTCCATAGGAGATCGAGAGTTATTGGCCATCAAGCTGGCGTTGGAGGAGTGGCGTTACCTACTCGAGGGGGCTCTTCATCCGGTAATAATTTACACTGACCACAAGAACTTGGCTTACCTCCAGCATGCCCAGAGACTTAACCCGCGCCAAGCCCGGTGGTCCTTGTTTTTTGCTCGCTTTGATTTTGTTCTTCATTTTCGCCCGGCTGACAAAAACGTCAAAGCAGACGCCTTGTCCCGATCCTTTCTGGTGTCCGATCTCGAGGAAGAACCTAAACATATCATCGATCCCGCCAGAGTAATGCAGGTGGCTCCCGTGAGTCTAAATCGTCTCCCTCCCGGTAAGACGTTTGTTTCAGTACCTGATCGGGAGAAGATCCTACACTGGGGCCATTCGTCTAAACTAGCTGGCCACGCCGGTCAGAAAAAGACCCTCCAGCTTATTGCCCGGCACTATTGGTGGCCTACCCTGCACAAGGACATAATAGACTTTGTTTCTGCCTGTGTGTCCTGCGCCCGCAACAAAGTCCCGAGACATCTGCCAGCCGGACGCCTCCTTCCGCTTCCTGTACCTGCTGCCCCCTGGCAGCATATAGCAATGGACTTTATAACAGATCTTCCCGTCTCTACCGGTTGTACGGTCATTTGGGTGGTCGCTGACCGCTTTTCCAAGATGGCTCACTTTATTCCCCTGCCAGGCCTTCCGTCTGCACCCGAGCTGGCTAAAGACTTTATCCGCCACATCTTCCGTCTTCATGGCCTGCCCCTCCACATCGTGTCGGATCGTGGGGTACAGTTCACCTCACGATTCTGGAGAGCCACTTGTAAACTATTAGATGTCACCCTGGACTTCTCTTCCGCTTACCACCCACAGTCCAATGGTCAAGTGGAGCGGATCAATCAGAACCTGACCAGTTACCTCCGGCACTTCGTTAATGCCCACCATTCTGACTGGGTGGATCTCCTACCATGGGCCGAGTTCTCTTATAATAATCACGAGAGCGAATCCTCCTCCAAATCCCCGTTTTTTGTAGTCTTTGGTCAGCATCCTCGGATTCCTTTTCCTGTCTCCACCTCTGTGGACAACCCGGCTGCGGAATCTCTCGTTAGCAAATTTTCCTCCATATGGGAGAGTACCCGGTCCGCACTCCTTCTGTCATCCGAGCGTATGAAAAGACACGCTGACAAAAAACTCCTGGATCCTCCACAATTTCGTCCAGGAGATAAAGTCTGGCTCTCATCTAAATATGTTCGACTCAAGATACCTTCTTACAAGTTAGGGCCTCGGTTCATCGGTCCTCTGGAGGTCATCAGTCAGATCAACCCGGTGGCCTATAAATTGAAACTCCTGGCCAACTTACGGATCCCTAACTCCTTCCATGTATCTCTCCTCAAACCCGTGGTGCTTAACTCTTTTTCCAAGTCTACAGGTACGCTTCCTGCTCCGGTTTCTGCTGAGGACGAGTTTGAGGTAGAGAACATTCTTGCCACCAAAAGGGTAAGAGGAAAGACCTTTTTTCTGGTAGATTGGAAGGGGTTTGGTCCTGAGGAGAGAACGTGGGAGCCCCGGGAGAACATCCATGCCCCTCTCATCCTAGCTAAATTTCTATCTGGCCTAAAAAAGGGGGGGCCTAAAGGGGGGGGTACTGTAGTGCCGGCGTCCCTGCCCTCTGCTAGGCAGGGACGCTGTTCCCCTCACCGCTCTGCTCCGTGCCCGGCGTCCCTCTCCCGCTCTGCTGGCAGCGCGCGCTCCTTCCCGGCCACTGTGCTTAGGGCACGCGCGCGCGCCCTCCCTCCCTCTTAAAGGGGCCGCGCGCGCCGTCCTAAGGAGTCCCCGGCCAATGGCCGGAGGACTTTACCATATATAAGGCACCTCCTCCAAAATGGAGGTGCCCGAGCAATGTTGTTGCACTGTTCACTACTCTGCTTCAGCCCTCAGGTCCCGTTGCCAGTTACCTGCCAGTTACCTGCCAGATTCCTGCCTGATCATCTGCTACCTGCCTGCTAGTCTGAGGTCCGACGGTCTGCCTTGCTACTCCTGTCAGTCTGTCTAAGGACCAGCCTGCCCGCTCACCTGGGAGCGCACACCAGCCACCTGCCTGCTTGCCTGAGGTCCGACGGTCTGCCTTCCTACTCCCGTCAGTCTGTCTATGGACCAGCTTGCCCGCTCACCTGGGAGCGCTCACCTGCTACCTGCCTGCTAGTCTACCTGGAGGCTCCGCCGTCACATGCTGTGACCACCTGCCTGTCCAGTGACTCCTGCTCGCTCACCTGGAAGCGCTCATCTGCTGCCTGTCTGCTAGCCTACCTGGCGGCTCTGCCGTCACGTGCTGTGACCACCCGCCTGTCCAGAGACTTCTGCCCGCTCTCCTGGGAGCGCTCATCTGCCGCCTGTCTGTTGGTCTTCCTGGAGGCTCCGCCGTCACATGCTGTGACCACCCGTTTATCCAGAGACTCTCGCCTGCTCACCTGGGAGCTCAAGTCTACCATCAGCCGCCACAGGTCGTACCAACCCTTTACCCAGAGACTGCCCCGGTCACTTGCCGTGACCACCTGCCCGTTCACCCAGAGACTGCCCCAGTCACTTGCCGTGATCTCCTGCCCGTTCTTCCAGAGACTGTCCCGGTCACTTGCCGTGACCATCTGCCCGTTCACCCAGAGACTGCCCCAGTCACTTGTCGTGATCTCCTGCCCGTTCTTCCAGAGACTGTCCCGGTCACCTGCTGTGACTGCCTGCCTGGTCGCCACCCGCTCCCTTACAAGGACTGCCCCCTTGTATAGTAGCTCAGAGGTTCCGCCTCCCAGACCCGTTACACAAGCTAGCAGGGAGTGGCTGTCTGGAGATGATTGGTAGGTATTCAACACCTGATCATTAGGCGGGCTATTTAACCCTGTTCCCTGCTCAGCCCATTGCTGTTTATTGCAGTTCCTATGTGCTGTAGAGGTAAATGGTGCTAGCAGTAGTGTTTTCAGGAGATTTCTCACTTCCTGGGGTTCTTGCAGAGGTATTCACCTGGTCCTTGACTAGGTACTGACCGCATCACCAGATGCCAGCTGTCCGGCAACATTGGGTCTGGGAAGTTCTCTGCCAAAGTCCACCTTCCATTTACTGGGAGCTGGGTGAAAAGTTCCCAGCCCTCAAGGGCTCGCCTAGCTGGACAGCTTGCACCAAGTGCCTTTGTGGCTGCGCCTTTGCTTGTTTGGTACCAGTCTTGGTGGGTCTCTCTGCGTAGCGCATAACAACCAAATTGCTAATGGATCATTGGGAGAAGTTGCCCTTGGAGGATGTTTAGATGCCATTCTTTATTTATGGCAGTATTCTTCGGCATAATTGTGACTGAGCCCACTCCCTTGGATGAAAAGCAATCTCACACATGAATGGTCTTAGGATGTTGTACTGTTGGCATGATAAAGGAGTCATAGTACCACTGACCTATTCTTCTCTGGTCAATAATTCTTGCAAATGTCTCACACGCTCTTAAGGGGGCTTCATCAGAGAAAATAACTTTATCTCAGTCCTTTGGAGTCCACTTCCTGTACTTCAGTATGACAGCCTGTGACGCGCCCCTGGGCCTGTGTCGCGCTGCGCTGCGCATGCGGGAGCTTACCCGGAGCCGGATCTGTGGAGGGTTGTAGTCTCGTGGCGGTGACCCGGTCCGTGCCCAGGGAGTCAAACTAGACGGCAGTCCATTAGTAGTAAATGGTTGATGACTACGCCACCCGTTGAGTGCAGCCAGGGGGCTGCTGCTGCAGGGCAGACCGCTGAGGCCGATGGTGGGATTGTGCAGCGTGATAGTATAACCCCCAACGGGAGGGGTATGGCCTCAGGGCAGCCGACGTGGATGATGGGGGTAGCAGGAACCACTCAGAGACGGTACGGTGTAGTTCAGGGTCTTTACTGGTAACAACAAAAGACCCTCCCGGAGTACTTGCTAGCGGATGGGGCCTGGTCAGTCCTTGAGCAGATGGGATCTCCCCTGGCCAGGCGTAGTTGTAGGCCTCCCAAACTGACTGTACTCTTCTGGCTACCTTGCTAGGAGCTGATGTAAGTAGCCCACGTCCCTGAGTGTACCGTGTGGTGCTCACCCGTATGGCCGGTGACTCGGGGCCTTCTAATGGCTTCCGCTCCACGATGGCGGCGCTGGTCCCACGCGTGTGACCGTGCCTTCGGGCTTCTGGGCCAGAGGACCTGAAATCCCCTGCCTGACGGATTCTGCTGCTGGGCAGGAATTAGTCCCCACAGCCTCGGACTCCGGGTCCGGTAAAAAGTCTTCTTAGTCAGGGCGAGCTCTGCAGCTGCCAGCCCCTGACTCCTTGTAACTCTGCTGTTTCCTATGCTGCTTCTTGTCTCCACTCTCCTTGTCTGCAGGCTCAGGCCCCTGGACAGGGCCTGCCTGTGGAGCAGAGCCCATAGAGCAGCTCTGCTCCCTGTCTTCTCCTCTCAGAACTCCCTACCCTGCCTCAGCCCCAGGTTTATATAGGGGAAGTCCTTCCCCTCCCAAGACTGGGCAGGAGGTGTGGCATGCACAGGATCCCTGACCAAAGGACCTCCCACCTGCTCTCAGACGTAATATCTCTATCACTGTGGCAACCAGACCCCTGGGGTGTCACATTCCCCCCTAGTGAAATTTAGTACTCCGGGACTAAACATATTTTTGTAACATAACAAAGTATAAACAATAACATTACAATAAGGAAACGCATAAAGCTGGTCACGGCGTGTCCGTAACCGGGTGCAGTCTTTGAAGAAAGCAAGGTGTCCATTTCACCAAAACAGGGAGACGTAACCAGGTAGGGGTCTGTCCTACCCCGAGTCCTTAACAGTCTTTTAGTCCATCCTGGGTTACGCTCCACTAACTGTACAAAGGATTCCCGGTAAATCCACCAAGGACTCCTATAAATAACTGGAAACACATAATATTTACAAGATATGGCCGCTCTCAGTCCTCGGCCAGTGGGGATAAGGATTGGCTGCTCACAGTCCTCAGCCTGTGGGGAGATGGGATGGCTGCTCACAGTCCTCAGCCTGGTTAAGGATAGGGGACACACGGGAACAGTTCACTCTTTTGTCCCAACGGGGAACATATTGTAAGCAGCAACAGTTTTTTTTTTTTTTTTTTTTGGTACCCCTACGGGCAACTATATACAGTCTCTTCTCTACCGTACTCAACGACGGCGTCCTCCTGCTCCTTCTTGTGTGTAGGCTTCAGACCCGTCCGGGTCCTCTTGGCTTTCCTCGTATTGGTAGTACTGCAGCTCCTCCTTGGTTAACGTGGAGGGCGTACAGTCCTTTTGCACCTGGGGAGTTCAGGCCTTGCGACCAGGCGTGGAGAGGATCGCCGTTGATGACGCCCGGGGTCAGAGGGTGCAACTTTGGGCCTGGGCGCGGGCTGGTGGTGGTAGTGCCCAGGGCTGGAGGGCTTGGCCGCAGGGCTTGTTGCGGGGGCTGGAGCAGGTCGGTGTCTGCAGCGCCCGGAATCGGCGGCTCCACCAGGGGGCCCGGGAGCAGGCTGACGCTGGCAGCGTCCGGGACAGGGAGACTCCTCTTACCTGCTCCCGCGACCGCTCCTGCGTCACGCGTCTTCTCCCGGCGCTGGTCGGGGCCGGCGACGACTGGGGCACTGCCGATCCTGGGCAGCTTAGTCTGCTGCCGGTCCGCCATCTTGCTGTCCGTTCCTGGTGTCCTCCTCCCCCCTAGTGGACCGTGGCCTACCTTCCGGAGATCCTCTTCCGTAGGCCGCGGCTCCGCAGTCAATCGTCGGGGTAGAGGACCTGGCGTCGCGCTCCTGTGACGTCGGCGTCTGCTGGGCTCCTTCCAGGACCTTACGCAACGTCCGGACGTGAGGCGGGGCTTCAGTTCTCGCGCGCTTTCGGAGTCCACGCCCCTCTTCTTCCCGCGCGGCGTCCTCAAGATGGCGTCCAATGGCGGGAAAACTCCACGGATGGCGGGAAGAAGGCAGAAGATGGCGCCGGATGGCGGGAAACTTCACCGATGGCGGGAAGAAGGCTGAAGATGGCGCCGGATGGCGGGAATCTTCACCACTGGTAAGTTTGAACAGTCTTTGCTTTTCAGGCACGCAGTACCCGGTGGTTGCGGGCACGAGATCCTGCCGACTACGCCAAAGTTGACGCGCCCCTGGGCCTGTGTCGCGCTGCGCTGCGCATGCGGGAGCTTACCCGGAGCCGGATCTGTGGAGGGTTGTAGTCTCGTGGCGGTGACCCGGTCCGTGCCCAGGGAGTCAAACTAGACGGCAGTCCATTAGTAGTAAATGGTTGATGACTACGCCACCCGTTGAGTGCAGCCAGGGGGCTGCTGCTGCAGGGCAGACCGCTGAGGCCGATGGTGGGATTGTGCAGCGTGATAGTATAACCCCCAACGGGAGGGGTATGGCCTCAGGGCAGCCGACGTGGATGATGGGGGTAGCAGGAACCACTCAGAGACGGTACGGTGTAGTTCAGGGTCTTTACTGGTAACAACAAAAGACCCTCCCGGAGTACTTGCTAGCGGATGGGGCCTGGTCAGTCCTTGAGCAGATGGGATCTCCCCTGGCCAGGCGTAGTTGTAGGCCTCCCAAACTGACTGTACTCTTCTGGCTACCTTGCTAGGAGCTGATGTAAGTAGCCCACGTCCCTGAGTGTACCGTGTGGTGCTCACCCGTATGGCCGGTGACTCGGGGCCTTCTAATGGCTTCCGCTCCACGATGGCGGCGCTGGTCCCACGCGTGTGACCGTGCCTTCGGGCTTCTGGGCCAGAGGACCTGAAATCCCCTGCCTGACGGATTCTGCTGCTGGGCAGGAATTAGTCCCCACAGCCTCGGACTCCGGGTCCGGTAAAAAGTCTTCTTAGTCAGGGCGAGCTCTGCAGCTGCCAGCCCCTGACTCCTTGTAACTCTGCTGTTTCCTATGCTGCTTCTTGTCTCCACTCTCCTTGTCTGCAGGCTCAGGCCCCTGGACAGGGCCTGCCTGTGGAGCAGAGCCCATAGAGCAGCTCTGCTCCCTGTCTTCTCCTCTCAGAACTCCCTACCCTGCCTCAGCCCCAGGTTTATATAGGGGAAGTCCTTCCCCTCCCAAGACTGGGCAGGAGGTGTGGCATGCACAGGATCCCTGACCAAAGGACCTCCCACCTGCTCTCAGACGTAATATCTCTATCACTGTGGCAACCAGACCCCTGGGGTGTCACACCTGTCCTTGATGATTTTCTTGGAGAGAAGTGGCTTCTCTGCTGCCCTTCTAGACAGCAGGCTAGCCTCCAAAAGCCTACGACTCAATGTGCGTGTAGATGCACTGACACCTGCCTACTGCCATTTCTGAGCAAGCTCTATGCTAGTGTTGAACTGATCCCATATCTGAATCTTCTTTAGGAGACAGTCCTTGGTGTTATGACTGAGCCCTAACACTTGCATGGAGATTAACAAACCAAGTGAGATGTTCAACCTGCACACCACAGGTATCTATACAGAATAGGCAAATCCCTAACTTGCACCTGATTTGTCCCGGCCTGACTGCGGAGTTTAGCACCCTAAAATTCCATAATGGCACCCCCAATCAACTTTGGCTGACCCTGAGTGTCCTTAATTGTACCATCAACCATACACAGAGTGTAACCCAAAACCACAACAACAGAACGGAGTGCACCCTGACAGAGGGTGAGGCACAGGGCTAAGGATGTGTTCACACAGTCATACACTAAACAGGGAAGAAAAAGAAACCCAAAAAGACCTTTGGTATATGTGGAAACCCCTAGACCCTGCATGTAACAAAATGGGAAGAGTGCTGGGAAGGAGAGCACAAAAAGAAACCGCAGGAGAAGCAAGATAATCCTTCACTGGAGAGCTGGGACTCCAAACATCCATCCAACTTGGAATATAGCCAGCAAAGACTGCATGTGCCAGGAGAGTATAAATAGTCCCTCCCAAAATGTGATAGGGCAAACCACAACGAGTAAGTGAAAACACCTGCATAGAAGAAACACAACAAAGCAAAGACAAGAGCATTATCAGCCATTAGACAGAGACATCACAGGCTCTGGTCCAACAGAGAGGGAAACCGACCCACAGCCAGAAGTCACCGGATTGACTTGGACTTGCTGGGCTATCTTGGGTGCCATGAAACCTTCTTTCAAAGCAATTGAACCTATATCTTTGTACTTCTTGTTGATGCTATCAATGATTTCTTTATATATTTGATGTTACAAGAAGCATCTTACAAGCAGCAATGCCCTTACCTGTAAAGCCACTTTTGATGCAAAGCATTGATGACTGCACATGTTTCCTTGGAAGAAACCAAAAGTTACAGAATCCAATAATTTAAAACACTATCCCTCTTTTAAAGTAACCAATCTGCTCTTATATTAATTCAGCATGACAGTGATACCAGCTGCTTTGTCCTCGTCAACACTTTATCCTGAGCTATTAAGAAGATCACTGAAATGATATAAGAAGGTTATTTCAACACTGTGCTAAAATTTTGTGGAAATATTTATTTTTCTGAGTACATTATTTTTCATGGCAAGGAACGACTTTTTTTGCAATTCATATGAGCACAATTCATAAAGGTCTAGAGTTAATATAAATTGCCACTATAGGCTCAGTGGTTAACAACCATTGCTTTGCAGCAATTGGGTCCTGGATTCAAATCCCACTGAGGACAATATCTGTAAGGAGTTTGTATGTTCTCCCTGTGTTTGGTGGGCTTCCTCTGGGTACTACGGTTTCCTCCCACACAACAAATACATACTCATAGGAAATTTAGATTGTGAGCCCCAATAGCGACAGCGATGACAATATCTGTAAAGTGCTGTGCAATATGATGGTGCTATATAAATAAGCATAATAAAAAATCTATAAAAACTGAAACAGCAAACTTTGTGAAAAACAAAATTTATGTCAGTCTCAAAACTTTTGGCCACAACTATAAGGCTATGTGCCCATGATGCAGAAATGAAGCAGAAAATTTCTGCAGCATTTCTGCATCTCCCTGGCAGAAAAAACGCATGCAGATTGTGCATGCGTTTTTCCTGCAGAATACATGCGGATCCACATGCGGATTCACATCCGTTTCCGCATGCAGATTGACAAGCGCTTTCCAGGCGATAGCATCACTTGGAAAGTGCTTGACAACTAGGTCACACTGTATAAATCCATGCAAACAGCATGGATTTATACAGTGTGAACCGTAAAAATTAAAACAAATAAAGCTATACTCACCCCCGAGGCCCCGGTGTGTGCAGCAGCGCTCGTTCCTGTCTGGTTCCCGGCTGCCGGCATATCGCGAGACAGAGCGGTGAAGGGCCTGCGGTCTCATGACTGTGACGTCACCGCAGGTCCTCAAGCGATGCCGGCATTCAGAGAGAAGACGCCGGACAGGTGAATATAACTTTATTTGTTATTTTATTCTTTTTTTACAGGTACAATGGTACCCAGGTCTGGATGAGAGTCTCCTCTCCTCCAGAACTGGGTACCATCCGCACATAGAGACGCATAGAAGCCGCTTGTAGAAATGTACAGTCGCGGTTTCTATGCGTTTCAATGCAAGTCAATGGCGGGAGTTCCGCTGCGCTTCCGCAAAATTAAATGACATGCTGCGGATTTTTGTACGCAGCATAAACGCAGCGGAAAAATCCGCAGCATGTGCATAGAACATGCGGAATCCCCTTGGGGACCATGGGGTGCGGATTACCTAGCGTTTCACAAGCGTTTACGCTGCGGAAATTCCGCAGCATAAACGCTTGAAAAACGCTACGTGGGCACCCAGCCTTAGTGTTCAGGTGCTTAGTATACCTGTCTGGCGTGAAGATACTTTATGTTCTTGCTGAATTGTAAAAGCTGTAAATAGCAAGTACGGTAAACGTTTGGCACTGGACTTTTCCTTATTGCATAAATCTGAGTCAGAAGTTCTTGCATTTATAATGCTGAACCGGCAACTTTATTGTATGAAAAGACAGAGACTTAGCAAAACGAAGCAGTCAACCATGGACTGTGTCCTACAGTATTCTACATGGGCAAAAAATTTTAACACGGGAATAATACTATTTACACACCATGATAATCCTGTAATTACATCAAGCATTTTCTATTAAATAATGGGGAAGTTAGATCAATACTATCAATTATCTACAGTTTAACGACAAAACAGAACAAAGAGGGAGATTGTGCAGCAAAATATTTATTTGAAACTCTTCAGAATACCCTAAAATCTTCAGTAGCGTTCATTGGGCCCATTGTTACCCACTGGAACCCTTTCTGTCAAACTACTTCGATAACATGGTTACTATTGACCATGACATTTAGGCTATGTGCCCACGATGCAGAAATGCTCCGGATTTTTCCTGAGCGTTTCTGCATCTCCCTGGCAGAAAAAATGCATGCGGATTGTACATGCGGATTGTACATGCGGATTGTACATGCGGATTGCACATGCGTTTTTCCTGACAAGGGACATGTGGATGTGAAGCGTTCTTCACTTGCATTTCCGCATGCGGGTTGACAAGCACTTTCCAAGCGATTTGAGCATCACTTGGAAAGTGCTTGACAACTTGGTCACACTATATAAATCCATGCAAACGGCATGGATTTATATAGTGTGACCGAAAGAATGGTAAAAAATAAATCTATACTTACCTTCTGATGGCCCCCGGAGTCTTGCTTCGCTCCGTCCTGGCTGCTGGCAGATCGCGGTACACTGAAGGACATCCCGTCACATGACTATGATGTTAGCGCAGGTCCTCCAGTCCACCGCGATCTGCCAGCATGGGAGGACAAGCGCAGAAGGGGCCATCAGAAGGTAAATATAACATTATAACATTTATTTTTTATTTTATTCTTTTTTTTACAGGTTCTATGGTACCCAGGTCCAGAGGAGAGTCTCCTGTCCTCCAGACCCGGGTACCATCCGCACATTTTTTTTTTTTTTTATGGTAGAGTTGGAGGGGACCTCCTGGGTCATCTGGTCCAACCCCCTGCTCAAAGCAGGATTCACTAAATCATCTAATTGAAACGCATGGATTCCGCATGTACATATGCAGTGATGCGTAATCCATGCGTTCCAATGCAAGTCAATGGCGGCAAAAACGCAGCGCTTCCACAAAATAATTGGTAGTGCTGCGTTTTTTTCCGCAATGATAATCCGCAGAGGAAATTTCCGCAGCATGTGCACATCACATGCAGATTATCATTGGGGACCATGGCAGGCCTTCTACCATGCGTTTTTTAAGCGTTTCTGCCGCGGCGGAAACGCTTAAAAAACGCATCGTGGGCACACAGCCTTAAGGGGTTGACTTTAGGGATCAGTGTTCTCATGATCCTTGCAGTAGTCTGTGGCACTGCCTGTAAGATCAGTAATGAATTTACATCTCAGTAGATGAGGCTGATGGACAGGTCTGGTCACATGCTCCTCCTCAGCCGTTACAGAACAGAAGGAGAACATTGCATACTCATCTATTGGCACGTCACACAAAATCATGTCCCCAACACATTCGTTAAAATAAAGGTATAGTAATAAACCCCTTTAATGCTCCTATACACATTAGAGCAAGGTTGGCTGAACCTGAACACTTTTGATGTTTGGGGAAAAGAAGAATTGTACATGTTGAATCTCAACTTCTGATCCTAACAGCAGTTTACTCCCTTCTCCATATTTTTTAGTCTGCCACACTGGGTGTATAAGAATGAGAAGGTCAGGAGAAATAGCTTGCAGCAAAGGAGCATTTGACTAGAAGCTATTGACCAATATATGTGACTCTCTAGCACTCTTCTCACAAGTTGGAAATACTTTATCATTTTATCTTCAGCCCTATGTAATGCCTAGGTAAAGTACTATGACTCACCCTCCCCAGGTCCAGCGCTGAATCTCCACCACTTCTCCCTATGTCAGTTATTGTCTGCAGCATTGATGTCGTGTTAACAATGCTGCAGGCAATCAATGAGCTCAGTGACTCTGATTGCCTGCAGTGCTGTCAATGTGATAGCAGGGCTGCAAACAACAGACACCGGGACTCTTAACAGTGCTGGCAAGGCAGCAATGGACCTGGGGAGGATGAGTAAAGCACAATGTTTAAAAAACAACTGCAGCTGGAACACAGCTAGAGGACCTAAAAGGGTTATTCCCATCTTTATAGATGGGTATTGTTAGATAGTGCTTGTAAATACAAGCAGTTTTGCAAGCAGTTAAGCAGTTTTGCAAGCAGTTAAGCTTTCAAATTCTATGTGTATTTCTCTTTAATTTCCTATGAGCTTTCAGGATCTTTATAGCTCCCAGTGGGGAAAAGGACTGATGTGAGTGACACATTTTGTGTTTGAGTGTGTCTGCACTTAAAAAAATGTTAAGAAACAATCAATGAGAGGTATATTACTTTTATCAGGCAATGTAAATAGCTCCAGACTGATAACAGCGCCACTCCAGCAGCGGCTAATAATTCATTGTTGGTTGAGTCATTGTGCACTTAACAGAGCACTGCATGATTTATAGTACAAGATGCAATTGGAAGTTTTTTCTGCTATCTGATCTCACAGGCCGTCTCTCTCTGACGTTTTGTCATGAAAATAATTCAGAGGAAAGCTAGAGGAGCGGCACTCACCATTGGCAATTTCAGATAATAATTCAGAGGAAAGCAAGAGGTGCGGCACTCACCACTGGCAATTTCAGATAATAATTCAGAGGAAAGCTAGAGGAGCGGCACTCACCACTGGCAATTTCAGATAATAATTCAGAGGAAAGCTAGAGGAGCGGCACTCACCACTGGCAATTTCAGATAATAATTCAGAGGAAAGCTAGAGGAGCGGCACTCACCACTGGCAATTTCAGATAAATGTGACTCGCCCCCTGGTCCGTGGGGCACTCGGAACCAGGCCTTCTAGTGTTAGGTGCTGATGGGGGTAGTAGTGGCAACCCGATCCCATGGCTCAGGGTGGTCAGACCAAATGCTGTGGCAGTGTATTTGCAGGTTTTGAATGTCCGACTACGCCACCCGTGGATTGCGGTCAGGGAGGACCGCCGCTGCAAGGCAGACCGCTGAGGCTGGTGTTGGTGTGCAGCAGAGATAGTATAACTCCCCACGGGAGGAGTGTAGCCTCAGGGCAGTGTGAAGGGATGCTGGGGGTGATGGTGCAGGCGCAGCATAAATCACACAGAGTCAGTGATGCAGTCCAGGGTCTTTTACTCACAGTTGTTATCCAAGTCACTTCTGCCGGCAATGACTGCCCAAGCCGTGCTGCGTCCACCAGGTGAGGAGCTCGGTCAACCCCCAGGCAATTCAGGAGTATGGCACAGGACCCCCTTCTGTCCTTTCTCCGGCCTCTCGTGCCCCACCAGTGACCACACTTATGTCCAGCTGCCTTGGGCCTTCTCTTGGCGAAACCTATCGCCGGTTTCCCTGACCCTATCTGGTGCCTTCCTAGTGGGTGTAGCAGGGGGTCGCACCAATAGATGATCACGACCTCCGGTCTTTGGCTGAGGGATGATTTACCTCCACCAACTTGGGAATCCGGTACCCTTATTCTGCCCGACCCTTCACCCGTTATCTCGTGGGTTCTTAGGGTCCCTTCTGCCTTCTTGTTTCTGGAGCCTTTCTACTCCTCTTTCTGTCCTCTTTCCTTCCTTCTCCTTCTTCTCTCTTCCCTCAGGCTCCGGCCTCTGTGCTAGGCCTGCCCAGGGAGCAGAGCCCATGCAGCAGCTCTGCTCCCTGCCTTCTCTTCTCACAGAACACTGAACTCCCTCCTAAGATGGCCCCCACCTTTTATCTGCTTCACTGTGTCTGAGCTCAGGTGACCTGCAACCAATGAGCTCCTTCCTAGGCTCTAGAAACCGTCCCCTTCTGCTCCTACATCACTGGGTTCTCTCCCCCCTCCCCCCTCCAGCCAGGGACATGGTCAGTTGTACCTGCAATAAATGGGAGCACCTGCGAGCTGTCCCCCGGAAATGGTGTGTGTGTGCTGTATGCAGCTAACTGAGCCCTGGTCCACACTCCATCTTTACCTGGGAGTGGAATATCACACATCTGGTTGAGGTGCAATACCCCTGTAGCGGCCGAACGCTCGGGGCGCTACAAATGCACTTTATTTTGGTCACAGGGTTCGGTCAGTGGTGAGTGCCGCTACTCTTTTTTTCCTCTGAATTTTCATGATCATTTACAAGTATCTGGAGACATTGCTATTATCTGGATATATTTTCTTTGCTCCTATTTTTCCTTGTAACTGGGTGTGGTGGGTAATGCCAGCATTTTTCCTTTGGTCTCTGATGTTTTATTCCTACTAAATCATCGACAGCCCCAACTAGTGGACCTAAAAGGGTTATTCCCATCTTTATAGATGGGTATTGTTAGATAGTGCTTGTAAATACAAGCAGTTTTGCAGTTTATTGCTTTTTAAAATTTTCAGCCGTTCTTGAGATATCAACACTTTTCTTTACAGCTCGCTTCCTTGGAGACCGACCACCGCTGTTAGACTACATAACATGTGCAGTGCTTACAAGCTGTTTTCTATTGAACTTGTAAACACTGGACATGATGGCTAGAGTGTGCTGTTACTTCTTAATCTCAGCCAGCTTTAGCGCAGTGCATAAAAGCTAGACAGCAGTGGCGGTTGGTTTCCTAGGCAACGAGCAGTAAAGAAAAGAAAAGTGTTCATATCTTAATAACGACTGCAAATTTGAATAAGCGGTAAATTGCAAATGTGCTTGTTTTTGCAAGCACTATCCAACTATGTCCATCTATGAAGATGGGAATATCTCTTTAAGATATACACAGCAGATGCCGAACTGAGCCTCATAGCAACTACTGATTCTCTCTATCATCTACAACAGTTCAACTGCTAACAGCAGGTTTAGGTCAGGTCATCACATTTTTTTTTGCGTGGCATATCTGCAAAAACTTAAAAAAGAGACGTCCATTATTGAGCCGAGTCACAGATAAAACTTGCCCATTCTAATCAATGGATTGGTGAAAAATGGACAACACACAGATATCATCCAGGTGCTGATCCATGTGCTGACTGTTTTATTGTTTAACAGTAGGAGAAGCTTGAATTTTTTTTGCATAAAAGAAAAACTGATATCTTTGGTAAAAATGAACACAAACCAGAAATGGATGAAAATCGGATCCTGAACACTGATGAAAAACAGTGGTCCAGTAAAATAATCATACCAAGAATATTCTCAGAATTTTTTATAAATCTAATGTCACCCATAATCTATACAATTCAATTGAAAAATAAACTAAAATCTTTTTGGGTGGAAAAAGAAAGAACTAAAATAATGTAATTGAATTAGTTTAATGGTGTGCATATTTATTCAACTACCTTATTTTAGTTCTTTATTTTTCTTTTTCCACCCAAAAAGATTTCAGTATATTTTTAATTTGAATTGTGTGTATGGTGTTCTTGTGGGGATGCGCATTGTTGGCTTTGGCATAGCAAAATGTGGTGAAGGGAAAAGAAAGAAAGTGTGAATATATAAAAATTAACCTTTATTAGAAAAAAATATTAAAATTGATATAGTAAAATTGATAATTCTCATGCATCTCCAGATGTATATAAGGTAACCATCTTGATGGTATTAAGACAGCAACCCACAAATATTCCTGGTTACGTCGTGGGTTGAGATTATTTTGATTTATTGGGAATGCCTAACCCCGTCCCTTAAATAAATGGGTTATGGCTGTATATTATACACAATATTCCCCCAGTTGGTAGATAGTGACGGCTATCCCTATTGTAATTATTGCATATCAAAAATTAATATATTTACTTGTGGGTCTCATAGGACAACAAAAAGTACCATGTTTATCCCAAAAATATGGCAGACATAAATGGCAATAATGAATTGTCCGTCATCAAGTATAAGACCTATATGAGTTGACTAAATAAAGTCACTAGTCATATTGGTCAGTCCCTAGCCAGGGCACATTGATCATATAAGTGCTAATATGGCCAATATAATACTATAGATGGTTTAATAATAGGTTTAGCTTTATAGCATCAGCCTCTGCAGTAGCAGATTGTGCAGTGTATCTACACTCCCTCATGCAGCATGCGTCTGAAAGCGTGACTAGATCAATACAGCTGATCTCCACCGGTGAGTATGACAATCACCCGGCTAAGGAAGGTTGAGCGGTGGTGATTCCCTTTCAAACACTACTGACATAACTCGGAACAAAGTCCCTAACGTGCGTTTCGCCGGTATACTGGCTTTTTCTAAGGGATGGTATACCGGCAAAACTCACGTCAGGGACTTTGTCCTGAGTTATGTCAGTAGTGTTTAAAAGGGAATTATAAATAAATTCTAATAGCCCAGTGATAGTGCATGCAGCAGCGGTGTGACAGGAGGTAGATGAGTGAAGCAAAAAGTATGGTAACTAAAGTGCCAAAAAACTGCTAAATTGACAGTGCATGATAGCAGCAGATAGGCAAAGGATGTGTTAACTGAGGTAGCAATGTATTGTAAAGTGGCAGTGCATAGTAACACAATAATATATAGAGTAACTAGCATACCGCAACAAACAGAAGGAGTGGCGTCCACACAGCACCTGGTACCAGCCTGGTAGCAGTTTTTTTGCACTTTAGTTACCATACTTTTTGCCTCACCTATTGATATCATCTACCTCCTGTCACTTCCTTATTTGCAATTTGCACTGTTATAGTACACTTTTACTGTTCGGTTTTATTTATTTATTTATTTTTTTACCCTATTCATTATTTTTCTTTTGTCTACTATGTACTGTCACTTTATCAGTCAACTTTGTACTTGACATTAATATACTGCCCCCTATTGAGTATAGCATTTGCTACTTATATTAAAACGTAGACCCTATAGCTAGTCTGGCACCTCCATCTTTATGCATATTGTCTAGGGGCCATTTCTATGCATTGTATTGTCTAGTCTATGATGGCATACTGCAGTCTATTTGTATTCACTTTTTTGGAGTAATTTTGTTATTTTTCTTATACTCAACTGTACTTTTACGATATATATTTCACCACAACCAGTAGTGTGGCATATACTACCTGTCCTCTGCCTTGTTTTTTCCACCTGTAGTTTTTATCCTTCTGATTTTAATTTGATAATCAATAAATAATTTTTTTTTTTTTAATTCAACATTGTTGTGTAGTTCTCTGTAGGTATACTATGTATTTCATGACTACACAATAGTCTCAATTATCCAATTCTTTAGGTATTAATCATATTTATTATCCTGTTAAGTTCGGGTCAGAAGGTTTGCAGCCGGTTTGGACATCACGGTTCGTACTCGGACTATCTTTCATGGACATCTGAATTAGAATTTCAAGTATTCCCTGAAGTGATGGACCGATGGAGGTCAAGTGAGATTTACATTTGGAAGTAAATACTACACTGCAAAAATGCACCTTTCCTGGGCTTAAAATTTTGATGGAAATATGTGAAAAAAAACACATTGCATGAGGAAAGACTGTGGTCACATGACGAAATCCACAGCAAAATACCCCACAGTACTGGGGCCAAAAAATGTCACATTACAGCATAAAAGAACGCAGCATGCATGGTCTGAAAACCATATGGACTTCATACAATTCAGTTTATTGCAGTATAACATCTGCCACCCCTTTTTGCTCTGCAATGAGTTGCACAACAGTACAAGTACACATAAATGTGATGTTTCCATATAGCTTCAGCAATGTAGAATATGTATCCTGTGCAGAGTTATGAGAAGAGATAGTCACAGTATAATGATTTCTATACCACAATGCTTTATTACATAAAGTGGACATGCTCTTTTATTCTGTGCATGGTCAGCACGTGGCTACTGTTATACTAAGTTGCAAAGATTTTATTTCTACATTTGGAACAACTAGAAATTTTAGAATTCCCTAAACAGGAATCACAGCCAAATTGCACCAAATTCCAAGTTAAAACAATCTCGCGACACTAAGCGGTAGACAAATTGTGCACACTTTTTTTTCCGTTTTGCGTGACTTATAGGCAACATGTGGTCACGTGATTAACCCTTTTATTACATAGGACCTTTAAGATAATGACATGTGTGTCAGTTTTTTTTGTAACATCTTAAGTAGCAACTTGATAGCACGCCAGAGACTAAATAGGCGATTCATCAAAGCTTTTACGCCAGAAAATTAGAGTAAAAGCTCTGAAAAGTCTTAAGATTTTTGTGCAACGAGGAGTTGCGCAAAAATGTTGTGACTTTTGGGGTTTTGATGCCAGTTTGAATTAGATCTACAGTAATGAGCTGAGCTGGGGCATGATGATTCCCCCATAAAATTAATCAAAAATGTTGGTGCTTTGTACTCCGGAAATGCTACTCCAGTCCCTGGCACATGAAGGCGCACACCACTCAGCACAGATGCTAAATTCATTAAAGGGCATGTGCCCCTCATTGAATATGGCACCCCCTGCACTCCATCATTGGTAAATCAGCCCAAAAATCACCCAATTTTTTTCAGCAGCAAAACTTGGGGTCTGATTCCTCTTTGCAATTTTTTAGGTCCCTTTTTCTTTTTTTGTCTAGTGGTAGTCATTAACTTTTTGTACCAGATTCAGCAAAATGGCGCCATGATCTTCATGAATTTTGTGTTAAATCAAAAATCTTCTTTGGGCCCTATTTATTATTGCATTTGCACCTGGTTTTGCCATGTTCTTGGTGTTTTTCATCTGAAGTCTGTTTTATGTGTTGTTACGGCTGTTGTTGTTTTTTATGTTTGCTGTTGTGGGCATGGTTTAGGGTTGACAGATGTTTTCAGCTCATTCATTAAAGGCGACTTTTTAAAAAGTTGCTAAATTTGGAGCAAATACGCTCCTGTCTCACGCTGGAGTGTTTGCACACACGCTAGAAATTTTGGTGCCAAAAAGACGTTTTTTGATTCCTGAAACCTGGGCGCCATTTTGAAGAATTTGGCCAAAAAAATTGTCAAAGAATGGCATAGGACAAAATCGAAAAGTGACTTAAAGGGGTTATCGCAGAATCAAACATTTTTCAAACTTCTGGAAGCTAAATAACTTCTCTAACATAACCCAACCTAACCATGTCGTCAGCTACTCATTGGCTCAGCTTCTCCATATCTGTGTATCTCTGCTGAGTGTGAACAGGGCGCTCCTTCTGTGTGGACCATGTGACCTTTGTAAACTACATTTCCCACAAGCACCTGCTTCTTCTCCCGGGTCCCTGCACTTTCCTGTACAGAACGGACATTAGCTACTCGTGATCTGATAATGGCCCCTGGGCAATAGCTGACAGGAGGAGATATTATAATGGCAATACTTATTAATTGTTATATTTTTAATTAATTAATGGATATATCAATAAATGTAATACTTTTCTGTCCCACCACCCTGTGTATGTACTTATAATCCTCCCCTGAATAATTCTGTATGTGTTTTGGATATATTTCCCCTATGTGTGCTCTTCTAGCTTTTTGTTGCCCATAGCAACCAATCACAGA
Source organism: Phyllobates terribilis (assembly GCF_046119375.1). Taxonomy (NCBI): domain Eukaryota; kingdom Metazoa; phylum Chordata; class Amphibia; order Anura; family Dendrobatidae; genus Phyllobates; species Phyllobates terribilis. The sequence goes on along the minus strand of NW_027362764.1, from coordinate 106,719,459 downwards.
ACAGCTTTCATTTCACCAGAGCTATTTAAAACATGAAAGCTGAGCTCTGATTGGTTGTTGTGGGCAACAAAGGCAGTTTCTCTTTCAGACAGTACAGCAAGGCCTGGTTGTATTGATATTGTGTTTATAGGCAGGAGGCGGCCATTGTGACAAGTATGAAGACCCGTGGTCTTCCGTGGGCATAATACTACTCAGACAACACAGGGTGAGGGTTAAACAGTGTGGCAATACTTTATTGAACCACCAAACAGACAATAACACATATAGAAGAGTCCGAGCAAATACCCAAGATGGTGCAACATTACACAGTCTCACCCTTTCCCTGGCCCGCTGGGGATAGAACAGCTGCGACTTTGGAATTTCCAGGGCCAACTACCTCAACCAGTGGCCCCCCGCTTCTGGCGGGCCCCCACAGAGAGGAGGTAGCGGCAAGCTTAGGAGGCTGATAGTCCATGGAGGTACAAGGCCAGGAGACCTGAGAGTGCACCTCCGGCCTCTCCAAGAGTTTCTGTAGCGCCCCGAGGGTTCGGCCGCTACAGGGGTATTGCACCTCAGACCAGAGGTGTGATATTCCACTCCCAGGTAAGGATGGAGTATGGACCAGGGCTCAGTTAGCTGCATACAGCACACACACCCCATTTCCGAGGGACAGCTCAACGGTGCTCCCACTAGACATAAGTGCAGGCACGACCGACTATGTCCCTGCCTGGAGTGGGGAGGGGGGTGGAACACCCAGTGCTGTAGGAGCAGATAGGGGTTGGTTCCTGAGCGTAGGCAGGAGCCCATTGGTTGCTGGTCACCTGGGCTCATGGCTAGAGGGAGGTATAAAAGGTGGGCACCATCTTAGTTCAGTTCAGTCTGTGAGGAGAGGAGAGCTGACAGGGAGCAGCAGCTCAGGCTGAGTGCTGCTCCAGAGGCAGGCCTAGAGAAGAGGCCGGAGCCTGAGAGGAGAAGGAGAAGTGGGCCTGGAGAAGAGGCCAAGGGAAGGAGGAGAAGACAGAACAGGAAAGAAGGAGAAGAGAGAGAGAAACAGAAGGGCTCAGGAACAAGAAGGTGGAAGGGACCCTAAGAACCCACGAGAATCCAGGGTGAAGGGTCAGGCAGATTAAGGGTACCGGATCCCAAGTTGGTGGAGGAGAAACTACCCTCAGCCAAAGACCGGTCGTCGTGATCATTTATTGGTGCGACACCTCATCAAACCTGCTAGGAAGGCACCATATAGGATAGCGGAGGACGGGGCCCACGTTTAACCGCACAAGTCCGCGGCAGCTGGACAAAAGTGGGTCACTGGTGAGGCAGGCCAGAGAAAGGATTAAAGGGGGTCCTGTGCCATGCTCCTGAACTGCCTGGGAGTTGACCGAGCTCCGCACCTGGTGGACGCAGCACGGCTCGGGCGGTCACTACCTGTACAAAAGTGACCTGGAGTACCTGAACTGTGAGTAAACGACATTGGACTGCAGTACGTTGTCTGTGTGCTCTTTCGCTCCTCCAGCACTATCAGCACGGGGACTCTCACCACCATCACTCCCACCATCCACTACACTGTCCTGGGGCCGCACTCTTCCCGTGGGGAGTCACACCATCCCAGCTGCCTTCATCATCGGCCCCAGCGGACTGCCTTGCAGCGGCGGTTCCTAATAACCGCAATCCACGGGTGGCGTAGTCGGACATTATCTGAAGTGCGTAACAGACTACCATTGGTTTGACCACCCTGAGCCGCGGGATCGGGCCGCCACTACTACTCCCAGCGTCTCCCTATTGCCCGGTTCCGCGTGCCCCACGGCCCAGGGGGCGAGTCAGCTTTGGCGTAGTCGACAGGATTTCGTGCCCGCTAACAACGGGTACTGCGCGCCTAAAAAGAGACTGTTTCACTGTACTAAAGATGGCGCCCGCCCTAGAAGAATGAGCGCCATAATGTGCGCGCCAAAAGACCACAGGAGGCCGCCTCCCATCGTGGGCCAGGTCCCAGAATGGCGCCAAAGAAGGAGCCCGCCCCCAACAGCCATGAGCACGGCTGTGGAAATGTCCGTCAATGTGGGGGGGCTGCCCCTGAGAGTGATTGTCAGCAGAATGCCCCAGGACCACCCCCCATGGGGGCGGAAAGAGAAGAAAACTGCGGGGCAGGGGGTGGTCTGGATCAGTCCAGACAGACCCCACCCGGGGATGGACGCCCTCAGCAGCACCAGCCTCCTGGCCCGAAGCCTGCTGCAGGCCGAACCGCTCTGCAGCCTAGCAGAAGTCCTAGCGCAGCTGCCCAGAGACCCGGAGCGTGCGCAAGCTGCACTGGAGGACCTGGAGCGGAGGATGGTCCGGGCGCAGCGAGGTGCACTCACCGAGTGGAGAGAGGAACTGGCCCGGCAGGCCGAGACCCACCAGCGACAGGCCTCAGCCGCACCCCGGGGTTTGCCTGCCTCTGAGGATGGCGCAGGAGGAGAGAGGACCGGAGGCGACGCCGCGGAGGGAGCCACGAGGACGGAGGCATGTGAAGGGGACGTCACCACCCCAAGCCCAGCACCCGCAAGCCTGCCCCAGCCTCCCGTCGCAGCACCAGAAGCCCCACTCACCGCACCTGTTGCCGCGCCGCCACTGCTCCCAGCTAGGCCTCAAGCGGCGAGCGCCGCGGCCACGCCCCGCCCGGCGCCACGCCCCTTGACCCCGGGCGCCGTAAAGCAAGAAGCGTCATCGGCCCGGTCGCAAGGCCTGGATGACCCTGGCGCCATCGCTAAGCCTGCGCCCCTGTCCCGGACGGGACTGCCACCTAGTGCAGCCGAAAGACCCCAGGCCTGGTCGCAAGGCCGAGTGCCCCCGGGCGCTGCTCCCAGATCAGGTCCCTCCACTATACCACGGCTGGGTGTGGACCTGATTGCACATCACACCGGTCCGGATGGACTGCCGCTGGAGTGGCCGGCTGAAGTGACCAGCAGTCAGCCATGGAAGGCCCAGCCCCCGCGCGAGCCTCTGATACCGGCTCCAGAACCCGTGGAGGTCACCCTACCCCCACTGGAGGACGTCCAATTTGCGTGGGACCCCACTAGCGAGAACTTGATGGGGTTCTCTCAAGAGACCCGGGCAGACGCGGTCCGTCGTCTGGAGGCCTGTCATCAGCAACTGGCGACCTTTGAGCGGGAGCGACGAGAGAGGCGCGTCAGAGAGGAACGGCTCCAAGCCCAGAGTGCTGAGCAAAAGCGCAAGGCCCGCCAAGACCCCCAAGCAGCCCGTGGTCCCCGAATCACCGGGACCATAGTCAAATTCCACATGGAGAACGGCTGGGGCTTTATCAGGGGCCCAGAAACCGCAGGCGACGTCTTTGTGACCTGCAGGGACGTTGAGAGTCATCTACCTGAGGGACATCGTGGCCGTGACCTATACCCTGGTGACGTGGTCGCCTTTACCCGCCACGTAGGTGCAAAAGGACCATACGCCCTACATGTTCATCGGCTCACTGAGGAGGATCTACAACACCGCGGCTATGAGGAGAGCCAAGAGGACCCGGGCGGGTCTGAAGAACCATATGAGGAGGAAGAAGGAGCATATGGAGGACACCGCTACTAGTAAGTAGCAAAGTACCTGTGTACATAGTTACCCGTCAGGGTATCAGAACTGTTTTTAGGACTGTTCCCGTCTTGAAAGTGTGGTCCCCGTTGGGACAAATATTGAACTGCTCCCTGTGTGCCCCTCATCCCCTACCAGGCTGAGGACTGTGAGCAGCCATTCCCTTCCCAAAACTGACCGAGGACTGAGAGCGGTCAACCCCTTGTATATAGTTGCGCTTCCTAAAGCGCCACCTACTGGTTTTATACAAAAACCGCAACGTCTACCTCAAGACAAGTTTACTGGACTGTTGCAGCTTTACCTGGTCGCAAGTTGCACCGCGGCCATGATCCAAGAATCCAAGAATGTGCTTTACTTAAAAAAATGTTTTACATGAGAAAGTTTTATATGCTGCTAAGTGATAATGCAAATGTTTTACAAGATGTTTTATATGACAAAAGAGTTCCAGAAGTATTAGTATGTGTTTTATAATAGTGTGACAAGAAAAGAAAAGCGTTTCCCATAAAGGGAATTGAACCATGTTGCCTGTTTTCTGATGTGAAAAGTTTTAAAAAGTTTGCATGTCCTGTAATTAACTGTTTTTGCTCTTTTCCAGCCCGAGGACGTGCTGTGCTTTACCAGGGGGGAATGTAGCGCCCCGAGGGTTCGGCCGCTACAGGGGTATTGCACCTCAGACCAGAGGTGTGATATTCCACTCCCAGGTAAGGATGGAGTATGGACCAGGGCTCAGTTAGCTGCATACAGCACACACACCCCATTTCCGAGGGACAGCTCAACGGTGCTCCCACTAGACATAAGTGCAGGCACGACCGACTATGTCCCTGCCTGGAGTGGGGAGGGGGGTGGAACACCCAGTGCTGTAGGAGCAGATAGGGGTTGGTTCCTGAGCGTAGGCAGGAGCCCATTGGTTGCTGGTCACCTGGGCTCATGGCTAGAGGGAGGTATAAAAGGTGGGCACCATCTTAGTTCAGTTCAGTCTGTGAGGAGAGGAGAGCTGACAGGGAGCAGCAGCTCAGGCTGAGTGCTGCTCCAGAGGCAGGCCTAGAGAAGAGGCCGGAGCCTGAGAGGAGAAGGAGAAGTGGGCCTGGAGAAGAGGCCAAGGGAAGGAGGAGAAGACAGAACAGGAAAGAAGGAGAAGAGAGAGAGAAACAGAAGGGCTCAGGAACAAGAAGGTGGAAGGGACCCTAAGAACCCACGAGAATCCAGGGTGAAGGGTCAGGCAGGTTAAGGGTACCGGATCCCAAGTTGGTGGAGGAGAAACTACCCTCAGCCAAAGACCGGTCGTCGTGATCATTTATTGGTGTGACACCTCATCAAACCTGTAAGGAAGGCACCATATAGGACAGCGGAGGACGGGGCCCACGTTTAACCGCACAAGTCCGCGGCAGCTGGACAAAAGTGGGTCACTGGTGAGGCAGGCCAGAGAAAGGATTAAAGGGGGTCCTGTGCCATGCTCCTGAACTGCCTGGGAGTTGACCGAGCCCCGCACCTGGTGGACGCAGCACGGCTCGGGCGGTCACTACCTGTACAGAAGTGACCTGGAGTACCTGAACTGTGAGTAAACGACATTGGACTGCAGTACGTTGTCTGTGTGCTCTTTCGCTCCTCCAGCACTATCAGCACGGGGACTCTCACCACCATCACTCCCACCATCCACTACACTGCCCTGGGGCCGCACTCTTCCCGTGGGGAGTCACACCATCCCAGCTGCCTTCATCATCGGCCCCAGCGGACTGCCTTGCAGCGGCGGTTCCTAATAACCGCAATCCACGGGTGGCGTAGTCGGACATTATCTGAAGTGCGTAACAGACTACCATTGGTCTGACCACCCTGAGCCGCGGGATCGGGCCGCCACTACTACTCCCAGCGTCTCCCTATTGCCCGGTACCGCGTGCCCCACGGCCCAGGGGGGCGAGTCATTTCCATGGGGCCAGATGACCGGCTGGTCCCAATCTGGCTTCTCCGAATGTCTCCATGGGTTCCAGGTGACCGGAGGGTCCCACCTGAAAACCCCAAACAACATATCCATGGGGCCAGGTGAACTCATTGCCCCAACCTGGTTTTCCCAAATATATCCATGGATTCTCTGATGGTCAATGGAGCAGATCTGTATCCTTCCAGCCAGGGCCGTGTACCCTTAGGCTGGAATCCTGTAGAATCCAAATCTGTGTCCCTTTGGATGAAGCCATGCTACCAAGCTGCTGTCCTGAAGAGTCTCTCTCATTCTATTATTTTTCTTGCAGCAGGATAGAAAACCCTTTTTATATTTACATATGTGGCTAAGGTCATCATTCACAGGTCAGGGGGAAAGTTACAGGGCTCAGGTCTCATTGTTGAAGCATTTAATCAATTTACATAGTTTGTATCCCCCTGCTCTGTAAATCAACAACTAGCTGGCTTAGTACAATATGTAATTAGCATATTAACAAACATAATTGTTCTACCCTGAGTACTATCCTTCTTGACCAGCCAAAGAAACACATACATTCAAAAGTCAACACAAACACAATAGTGTATTTCTCTTGGCCTAACAAATCTAGATGTCCGGCTAATTAAGACTAGAAGCTGTGTACTTACAACAAGTATGGACAGACATATTCATGCTTTTAATGAGAAAAGCCATTAATTTGTTTAGTGGCTGCTCTGCATCTGTCACATAGCTGAGCAGCGTAGTCGGAGAGGAAGATAGCAATTCCACCTATGAGCACAGCATGCGCACTGTGCCCATGTCCACCCTGCGCAATGAGGATGGCACAATCATGCATGCGCGCTCTCGCTGCACAATAAGGCCTCGTTCACACATCAGTATTTTTGATCAGTATTTCAATGCCACAACCAGGAGTGTCTCCAAAACACAGAGCAGGTGTCAAATCTTTCAATTATAGTTTTTTTCTGTACGATCCACTCCTGGCTTTGGCATACAATCACTGATGTAAAAATACTGACATGTGAATGAGACCTAAGACTGCAAGAAGAATAGCCAATAACTACTAAGCATGTGCGACCTGTAGTAAAAGAACTACAGGACGTATCCATGAGCAACCATGTAGACAAAAGCTTCCGACCTACAGATCACAGGGTGGCGATAGACAGAGCAGCAAACACTTTTGGAAATTGTTTGCATTTGACAAGTTTATTTATGTTAGGATTTTAAGCCACTGATCTGTGATTGATATAGTGGGAATAACCCATTAAAAAGAAAGTTAAAATGATGCATCGGGGACGTTATTTTTATCCTGTTTTGCAACATGTTAGCGCAAAAAGTTACACATTTTTCATTGAAGGGTGCAAAATTTGCTCATATATAAAATCCCTCACTCTGGGTGGTAAGGGGCACTGGAGGGCATTTGTGCCAAATTTAGTGACTTTTCAAAAGGTCGCCCTTGAATCACCCAAAGCCATCTGGAAACCTGAAACTCCATCTGCAATATAAAAAGTTTGGTACATACACTAGTAACACTGCTTGAGAAAGGTCCTCATATGGACTGAAACGTCGCCACTATGGGCCATTAACCCCTTCACAACATGTGCCGTACATGCAGGGCTGCCACTACGAATTTCGGGGCCCCATACTGGTAAAAATTTGGGGCCCCCTTGAGACTCCACCCAGGCTCCACCCCCAACTCCGCAGCCTGAAACCCCCCTCACAGGGCCAGAAACCCCCCAGCAGCCTCCCCCAGTCCTCATACACTGCCCAGTATTGCCACCGCGGCCTCCTCCTTGACACACAGCTGCCGCCGCCAAGGTCTGCCTGCCTGTCCCGTGCGGTCCCAATCCACGTATGGCACGCACGCTGCTCCGAAATGAAAGTGAGCGCGCAGTGTGTCAGGACCATGATGCACCCGGCGGTTTAAAGGTAAAGCGCTCATTTCCGGCCGCCGGGTGCATTATGCTTGGAACTGTTGCCCCTGACTCCCTGAGGCACGGTGAGTAGAGGCAAAGAGACGGGGGGCCGTGTATTTATTAAAAAAGAGTCATAAACTTTACTACGCGGTTAGTAATGGGGGCGTCTTATAGACGCCCTCCATTTTAGCCTGGGCTTCACGTCAACCGCCAATACAAGGCTGATGTGAAACCCAACCCCATTACCCCACTAGCCACGGCTACAGAGCAGTGGGAAGAGCGGAGGCCAAGCGCCAGATTTGGCACATCTTGTGGATGCGCCATTTCTGGGACTGCTGAGGGGTGGTATTATTAGCCGCGGAGGGGGCTAGTATTCATGGCCCCTTCCCTGATATTAATAGCCAGGAAATATTTAAATATTTTTGGCTAATGGCCCCTTCCCCGGCTACTAATATCAGCCCCCCCCCCCAGTCGGCTCTCCCTCTGTTAGTTATAAAAATGACTTGGGAGCCCACGCCGGTTTTTTTTTTATGTGAGGTTGTGCCCACGATCCGAACTTGGCAGCGCTTTGTATGCAGCATATTTTTGCTGTGTCCAAAACATTGCATTCTATTGAACGCAGGTACAGTATATCCGCAAGTGTTCACTGAACCCTGCGGATTTATCGCATTCAACACATTCTAGTGGTCAAATTTCTGTTACGGAAACTAGCGACTCCGCAAGAGAATTTGACATGCTGCGGTCCTGAAAGACGCGCTGCATGTCAGTGTCCACAGGTGATCCGCAGCCTCTGATGTGTAGCACCCTGAGGATTCGGCTGCTACAGGGGTATTGCACCTCGACCCAGAGGTGTGGTATTCCACTCTCGGGTAAGGATGGAGTGTGGAACTGAGCTTAGTAGGCTGCATGCACTACATACATCCCATTTCCGGGGGACAGAACAACGTACTCCCACCAGTATATGTGCAGGTACGACAGCGTCTGTCCCTGGCTGGAGTGGGAGGGGGGTGGAACATCCCAGTAGTGTAGGGGCAGATAGGGGGAGTAGTCTGGGTAAAGCTAGGAGCCCATTGGGTGCTGGTCACCTGGGTTCACACATAGAGGGAGTATATAAGGTGGGCACCATCTTAGAATAGGGTCTTTTTGGTCAGAGAGCCTGAGGAGAAGCAGAGCAGAGGAGCTCAGCCAGGAGGGCTGACAGGGAGCTGTGGCTCTGGCTGGGCCCAGCTCCAGAGCCAAGCCTGCAGTGGAGAGAGGAGAGGAAGAAGGAAGGCCCAGAGACGCAGAAAAGAGGGAACCCTAAGATCCCAGAAGCAGACCAAAAAGGGTGAAGGGTTGGCAGAAAAGGGCACCGGATCCCAAGCTGGCAGAGGCAGAAGTAACCCTTAACCAGGAACCGGAGGTCGTGGTCAAGTTTTGCCACGACCCTCACCATATCCACCAGGAAGGCACACCACGAGTAGGGCCAGGGAAGCCAGAGAAGGTTCAACCACTAAGAGGCCCGAGGGAGCCGGACAAAGGTGGATCCCTGGTGGGGACGGCCAGGAGAAAGAGAGTGAGAGGGAAGCTCAGGACCACGCTCCGGAACTGCCTGGGGGTTAGCCGAGTCCCGCACCTGGTGGACGCAGCACGGCTCGGGTGGTCACTCAAGGCCAGAGTGACTAAAGCAACATCAGTGAGTAAAAACCCTGAAACTGCATCTCCTGACTCTGCCTCTCCTTCCTGCATCATCACAACCCCCATCATCCACACCTGCTGCCCTGAGGCCATACCCCTCCCGTTGGGGGTTATACCATCACTGCTGCACATATACCACCGGCCTCAGCGGACTGCTCTGCAGCGGCGGCTTCAAAGCCGCACTCAACGGGTGGCGTAGTCGATCAAATTAACATCTACTGCCATAGACTGCCACTTAGTTTGACACCCTGGGCACGGACCGGGTCACCGCCACAAGGACTACTACCCCCATACAGATCCAGCTCCGGGTATCCCTTGAACATGGCCCAGGGGGCGCGTCAACTTTTGGCGTAGTCGGCAGGATAACGTGCCCGCAACCACCGGGTACTGCGTGCCTGAAGAAAAGTTCATATTTACCGTAAAAAGAAGTCTCCCGCCAATTCCGGAGGGTCCCCGCCATCGGACGCCATCTCGGATCGGTTCCCGCCGTTTGCCCGCCATCTGCAGTTTTTTCCCGCCATCCACAGAGTTTCCCGCCATTGGGAAGCGGTTCCCGCCATCTGAAAAGATTTCCCGCCTTGGCAGAGCGGACGCCATTATGGGCGTGCCAGAGGGTGGCAAGAGGCCACCTCCCATCGTGGGCCAGGACCAAGAATGGCGCCAAAAACGAAGACCGCCCCCACCAGCAGAGACTGCAATGATTGAGATGTCCATCAGCGTGGGGGGTCTGCCCCTGGAACTGACAATCACCAAGTTGCCCCAGGACCGCCCTCAATGGGGGCGGAGAGAGAACAAAAGAGAGAAGATGGGAGCAGCTTGGGGGAGTCTAGAGAGAACACACCCGGAGATGGAGGGAGAGTCAGGCAGCACCGACCCTGTGGTCAGGAGCCTGTTGCAGGCCGCCACTCCAGAAGGCCTGCTGGAGATCCTGGCGCAGCTCCCCGGAGATCGGGAGCGTGCACAGACCGCGCTGGAGGGCCTCGCACGGAAGATGGCCCGGGTACAGCAGGAAGCGCTGGCGGAGTGGAGCAAGGAGATGGCCCAGCAGGCTGGAACCCGCCAGCGAAGCACGCCACCCACGACAAGGAGCATGTCCGCCTCTGAGGAAGGTGCAGGAGGGACGACGGCCGGAGACGACGCCGCGGAGAGAGTTGAAGAAAAGGGAGCAGGTAATGGGGACGACAACACCCCGTGCCCGATGGTCGCAAGCCTGCCCCAGCTCCCCGTCGCAGAGCCCGAGACCCCACTCACCACTCACGTTGCTGCATCGTCACCGCTCCGAGCTAGGTCTCAAGCGGCAGGAGCCGCGGCCACGCCCCCTGCTACGTCATGCGCCTCGACTCAGAGCGCGGCCAAGCAAGAAGCGCCCCCGGCCTGGTCGCAAGGCCAAGTACCCCCGGGCGCCGCCGTCTTCACAGCGCCCTCTACCTCCATCATGCCACCGGTCTGGTCGCAAGGCCTGGTAGACCCGGGCGCCGCAGCCTTTAAAGCGCCCTTTGTATTCAGACTACCTTCGGCCTGGACGCAAGGCCAGGAGCCCCTGGGCGCCGCAGACACCACAGCGCCCTCTGCCTCCACAGCACCCCGTCTGGGCGAAGACTGCTCCGCACAAAACACCACCCAGGACGGGCTGCTCTTCGTGTGGCCACCTGAATATATTCACCCTCGATTCCGGAGGGAACGGCCTCTGGATGAGCCTCTAATTCCGGCTCCTGCGCCCGCCAAACTCGATCCGCTTCCGTTGGAGGACGCCCAATTTGAGTGGGACCCTACCGATGAGGACCTGATGGGATTCACCGAGGAGACCCGGGCAGCCGCAGCCCAGCGTATGGAGTGCTGCCGGCAACAATTGGAGGTTTTTGCTAAGGAGCGACGAGAGAGGCGGGTCCGCGAGGAGCGGCTCCAAGTCCAGAGCGCCGAGCAAAAGCGCCGGGCCCGCAGAAACCCCCGTACTGCCCACGGTCCCCGTGCCAGCGGGACTGTAATAAAATTCCAAATGGAGCACGGGTGGGGTTTTATACGGGACCACAGAACCCCCGGCGACGTCTTTGTCACCCGCAGAGACGTAGAAAGCCATCTGCCGGAGGGACACAGAGGTCGTGACCTTTACCTGGGAGATGAGGTCACCTTCACCCGGCACCAGTGTGCCAAAGGACCCTATGCCCTTCATGTACATCGCCTGACTGAGGAGGAGCTGCGGTGTGAGGAGGAACAAGAGGACCCGGACGGGTCTGAAGATTACCCTCAGGCAGGAGCAGGAGGACGTCGCCACTGATGTACAGTAGGAGCACTGTAAATAGTTACCCGTGAAGGTACAATAACTGTTGCCAGTAAGATATAGTCCCCGTTGGGACCAGTGAACTGTTCCAGTGTGTCCCATCTCCCCACAGGCTGAGGACTGTGAGCAGCCATCCCTTTTCCCCACTGGCCGAGGACTGAGAGCGGCCATATCCCTTGTAAATAGTTGCGCTTGTTAAAGCGCCCCCTACTGGTTTTATAGGAAACTGTTTTTTCTACCAGAGACTGTGGCACTTACCTGGTCACAATTTGCACAAGTGGCCAGAGGTCAAAAATGTTTTATATGAAAAGTTTTATTATGCTGAAAGAGTTAATATTATTTTATGATGTGTCCGTAACATTTTATATTAGTAACATTTTAAAAGAGAAGTACCTCCCATAAAGGGATGATTGAAGGTTACTGTTTATATATTTTATATGTAGTGCACTTTAAAAAGCTTGTATGTTTTATGTTTTTGCTCTTTTACAGCCCGAGGACGTGCTGTGATTTACCAGGGGGGAATGTAGCACCCTGAGGATTCGGCTGCTACAGGGGTATTGCACCTCGACCCAGAGGTGTGGTATTCCACTCTCGGGTAAGGATGGAGTGTGGAACTGAGCTTAGTAGGCTGCATGCACTACATACATCCCATTTCCGGGGGACAGAACAACGGTACTCCCACCAGTATATGTGCAGGTACGACAGCGTCTGTCCCTGGCTGGAGTGGGAGGGGGGTGGAACATCCCAGTAGTGTAGGGGCAGATAGGGGGAGTAGTCTGGGTAAAGCTAAGAGCCCATTGGGTGCTGGTCACCTGGGTTCACACATAGAGGGAGTATATAAGGTGGGCACCATCTTAGAATAGGGTCTTTTTGGTCAGAGAGCCTGAGGAGAAGCAGAGCAGAGGAGCTCAGCCAGGAGGGCTGACAGGGAGCTGTGGCTCCGGCTGGGCCCAGCTCCAGAGCCAAGCCTGCAGTGGAGAGAGGAGAGGAAGAAGGAAGGCCCAGAGACGCAGAAAAGAGGGAACCCTAAGATCCCAGAAGCAGACCAAAAAGGGTGAAGGGTTGGCAGAAAAGGGCACCGGATCCCAAGCTGGCAGAGGCAGAAGTAACCCTTAACCAGGAACCGGAGGTCGTGGTCAAGTTTTGCCACGACCCTCACCATATCCACCAGGAAGGCACACCACGAGTAGGGCCAGGGAAGCCAGAGAAGGTTCAACCACTAAGAGGCCCGAGGGAGCCGGACAAAGGTGGATCCCTGGTGGGGACGGCCAGGAGAAAGAGAGTGAGAGGGAAGCTCAGGACCACGCTCCGGAACTGCCTGGGGGTTAGCCGAGTCCCGCACCTGGTGGACGCAGCACGGCTCGGGTGGTCACTCAAGGCCAGAGTGACTAAAGCAACATCAGTGAGTAAAAACCCTGAAACTGCATCTCCTGACTCTGCCTCTCCTTCCTGCATCATCACAACCCCCATCATCCACACCTGCTGCCCTGAGGCCATACCCCTCCCGTTGGGGGTTATACCATCACTGCTGCACATATACCACCGGCCTCAGCGGACTGCTCTGCAGCGGCGGCTTCAAAGCCGCACTCAACGGGTGGCGTAGTCGATCAAATTAACATCTACTGCCATAGACTGCCACTTAGTTTGACACCCTGGGCACGGACCGGGTCACCGCCACAAGGACTACTACCCCCATACAGATCCGGCTCCGGGTATCCCTTGAACATGGCCCAGGGGGCGCGTCAGATGCATGCATAGTGGATCCACTATGCTGTAACATCTGGACGCTGCGGGTTTGATGCAGTATAAATGTGTCACCCTACCTGGATGCCACAAGTGTAATTAAAGCTGTGTCTGAGAGCAGGGGGGAGGTTCTCTGGCCAGGGGAACATTAGCATGCAATGCCTCCTGTCTCAGGCCAGTAGGGGGAGCAGGCTGCCCCTATAAATGCTGGTACTGGGGACAGGGTTAGGGAGAACTGGATTGCCTGTCTCAGCTTTGAGACGTGTCCCAGAGTGGAGCAGGGACAGAAAGTTGATTGCACCTAAGAGGAAGTGTGGCAGGAGGAGAGAGCCACAAGCCAGAGACAAGAGGCGAAGAGAGCCTGTCTTGGCAGATAAAGACTTACTTTACCAGACTTTGGTGTCTGAGGCTGGAAGGATTCCACATCCCCCAGCAGAGAACCAGTCCGCAAGGGACTGTACATTCCTTGGCCTAAGAAGCCTGGAGGCCCTGCCACAACCGAAGGGACCAGTGAAGCCGTACAAGGCTGGGAGCAGAAAGGAACCCACGTCGCAGGCCATACAGGCGAGAAAGCACGGAAAGCTCGGAAACGTGGGCTGTTACTCTATAAGGAGGGGATAGCCAGAAGAAGCGCAGAAAGCACGGTAGGCCTACACCCTCACCCTGACCAGGGCCAATTTCCTCGTTGCTCTCAGACATCCAGGTCCCCTCCTAGCTGGGACTGTTTATGGGTCAGTTTACCTGTTTCAGTAAAGGCCCTGGACTGCAACCTGTTGTCTGTGTGCTCCTTGCTCCTCCAGCACTACCAGCACTGGGACTCTCACTACCATCACTCCCACCATCCACTATACTGCCCTGGGGCCGCACTCTTCCCGTGGGGAGTCACACTACCCTAGCTGCACACCTCATCAGCCCCAGCGGTCTGCATGCAGCGGCGGTTCCTAATAACCGCAATCCACGGGTGGCGTAGTCGGACATTATCAATAACACATAACGGACTACCACTGGCCTGACCACCCTGAGCCACGGAACCGGGTTGCCACTACTACTCCCATCGTTTCCCTAATTGCCCGGATCCGAGTGCCCCACGGCCCAGGGGGCGAGTCATAAACACGCAGCGTCAAACCTGCAGCGGCTCCTGATCGTGGCCACGTACCTAAACTCATCGGCAGCATGTCAATTTTTGTAGCGGACACGCTAGTCTCCGCTGTAGATTTTGACCGATTGAAGTGTCATTATATGCAGTGGATTCACATGTACCAACAACAAAAGTGCAGCATTAGAACACCGTGTTTTGGACGCAGGAAAAATACTCTGCATCCAAAGTGCTGCTGAGTGTTGATCGGGGGGACGTAGTGGCTAATGAAACAGCTGTGAGCTGTTAATAATAGCCAGGGACCATGTTAATGGCACCTTCCTTGGCTAAAAATAGCAGCTCACAGCTGCCCCAGAAATTACATGAATAGAAATGCTAATGAAGATTGGGTGAATGGGATTAGCTGACACCTAGCTCTTTTGTTTGGTGATGACAAGTTGTCAATCAGACCATTTTATCACCAAACCTAATTAAAGTACAGTAAAGAGTTAAATAAACACATAGACAAGAGTAAACACTTTATTTGAAATACAACAGACACATTCTTTAATCATTTAAATTAACCAATATACTCACCCCAGTTCTCACAGTAATACAAGGGTTTAAGCAATGTCCCACCAAATAACTTTATTTAGCTCCAAAAAGCAGTCATTAATGTACAAAAACGCTTCAAAAACGCATGTTTTTTCCGCAGCGTTTTTCCTGCCAAGGAGACGCAGAAGCGCTGCAGAAATTTCTGCTTCAAATCCTGAACGTGCGCACATAGACTATGTTCACACATGTTGTGTTTTTTTTCTGCAGCTAAAGCTGCTGACAACTTTTCTCTGGCAGGAAAACAGCAGAGTCAAAAAAGCAGGTTTTCCTGCATTTTTTGCAGCGCTTTTTTCACTGTCCTTCTGTCTCTATTTAGGCATGTACATAAAGTTCTGTGAAAAAAAAGAACCCCATTCTATTTTGCCATAAAAAACGCTGCAAATACGCAGGTGCGTTTTTTGCTGTGTTTTTGGTGCGTATTTGCAGCGTTTTTTTTCACCACCCATTACTTCCTATGGGTGAAAAAACGCTGAAAGAAGTGACATGCTCTATTTTCCAAATATGCAAGCAAGGCAGAAAATACGCAGAAAACCAAAGCAACATGTGTGAACAGAGAATTCTGGTTTCTCATAGACTTTGCTGGTACTTGTAGATGCAGCTGAAATTTTGCATAAAGATCTGCTGCAAAATACAACGTGTGTGAACATACCCTTACAGTCAGGACCTGCCTCTACCAATTGTGGGTGGAGTGGAGCTCCTCCCGCAATTGTTAACCTGTTAAATGCCGCTGTCAAACTCTGACAGCATTTAACACGTGCCGCATTAGGTCATTCCATGTGCCCTGTGGCGCACCTGTGACGTGATCGTAGGTCACTTGGTATGACAGCCCAGGGTCTGCTGAAGACCCCCATGCTTGTCATCACGGAGCTCCTTTGAAACCCAGCCCGTGGCGGGGCTTCAAAGGAGACCGTGATTTCTGCTATAGCATTGCTGTAAGCGATCAGACAATAGCAGCTTCAAGTTCCCTAAGGGGACTATTAAGAACAGTGAAAAGCAAAAAAAAACCAAAATGTTCAAAATCACCCTTCTTTTCTCTCATTAAAAATAAAGGTATTAAAAATGTTTTAAAAATTCACATATGTGGTATCGCCGAGTTCAGAAAAGTCAGATCTATCAAGATATAAAAATAATCAACCCAATCGGCAAACACCGTAAATGAGAAAAAATCAAGAACGCCAAAATAAAGTTTTTTTGGTCTCTGCAATTCCATGAAAAATGCTGTAACAAGCGATCAAAATGTCCCATCTATCCCACAATGGTAGGAATAAAAACAGTGTTTAGCCCCACAACAAATAAGTTGTCACGCTGCTCCATCGACTTGGAAATAAATAAAAACATTACGGGTCTCGGAAAATGGCCTCACAACCCCAAAAGTTTTGTTTTGCAAACTTCAGATTTTTTTTTCACCACTAAAATAATAAAAAAACCCTGGATCTTAATTGTATTGATGCGGAGAATCCTACAGCAAGATCAGTGTTACCATGAAATGTACATTCCCCTATACCTCAAAGTGTTCTACAATGTAAACATGTTTCCATCACTGTGATGCAATACAGCGTCACTATCAGTCCATACATTTCACTATAGTCCATACATCTCACTATAGTCCATACATCTCATTAGTCCATACAGCTCACTATAGGCCATACATCTCACTATAGTCCATACATCTCATTAGTCCATACAGCTCACTATAGGCCATACGTGTCACTATAGTCCATACGTGTCACTATAGTCCATACATCTCACTATAGTCCATATGTGTCACTATAGGCCATACATCTCACTATAGTCCATACATCTCACTATAGTCCATACGTGTCACTATAGGCCATACATCTCACTATAGTCCATACATCTCACTATAGTCCATACAGCTCACTATAGTCCATACATCTCACTATAGTCCATATGTGTCACTATAGGCCATACATCTCACTATAGTCCATACATCTCACTATAGTCCATACGTGTCACTATAGGCCATACAGCTCACTATAGTCCATACAGCTCACTATAGTCCATACACCTCACTATAGTCCATACAGCTCACTATAGTCCATACGTGTCACTATAGGCCATACATCTCACTATAGTCCATACAGCTCACTATAGTCCATACATGTCACTATAGTCCATACATGTCACTATAGGCCATACATCTCACTATAGTCCATACATCTGACTATAGTCCATACAGCTCACTATAGTCCATACATCTCACTATAGTCCATACGTGTCACTATAGGTCATACATCTCACTATAGTCCATACATCTCACTATAGTCCATACAGCTCACTATAGTCCATACAGCTCACTATAGTCCATACAGCTCAATATAGTCCATACACCTCACTATAGTCCATACGTGTCACTATAGTCCATACATCTCACTATAGGCCATACATCTCACTATAGTCCATACAGCTCACTATAGTCCATACAGCTCACTATAGTCCATACACCTCACTATAGTCCATACATCTCACTATAGTCCATACAGCTCACTATAGTCCATACAGCTCACTATAGTCCATACACCTCACTATAGTCCATACACCCCACTATAGTCCTTACAGCTCACTATAGTCCATACAGCTCACTATAGTCCATACACCTAACTATAGTCCATACAGCTCACTATAGTCCATACAGCTCACTATAGTCCATACATCTCACTATAGTCCATACACCTCACTATAGTCCATACAGCTCACTATAGTCCATACATCTCACTATAGTCCATACAGCTCACTATAGTCCATACATCTCACTATAGTCCATACACCTCACTAGTCCATACAGCTCACTATAGTCCATACAGCTCACTATAGTCCATACGTGTCACTATAGTCCATACATCTCACTATAGTCCATACAGCTCACTATAGTCCATACATCTCACTATAGGCCATACATCTCACTATAGGCCATACAGCTCACTATAGTCCATACAGCTCACTATAGTCCATACACCTCACTATAGTCCATACATCTCACTATAGGCCATACACCTCACTATAGGCCATACACCTCACTATAGTCCATACACCTCACTATAGTCCATACATCTCACTATAGGCCATACATCTCACTATAGGCCATACATCTCACTATAGTCCATACAGCTCACTATAGTCCATACAGCTCACTATAGTCCATACACCTCACTATAGTCCATACAGCTCACTATAGGCCACACAGCTCACTATAGGCCACACAGCTCACTATAGTCCACACAGCTCACTATAGTCCATACAGCTCACTATAGGCCATACATCTCACTATAGGCCATACAGCTCACTATAGTCCATACAGCTCACTATAGTCCATACACCTCACTATAGTCCATACAGCTCACTATAGTCCATACAGCTCACTATAGTCCATACATCTCACTATAGTCCGTACACCTCACTATAGTCCATACATCTCACTATAGTCCATACAGCTCACTATAGTCCATACATCTCACTATAGTCCATACAGCTCAATATAGTCCATACAGCTCACTATAGTCCATACATCTCACTATAGTCCATACACCTCACTATAGTCCATACATCTCACTATAGTCCATACAGCTCACTATAGTCCATACATCTCACTATAGTCCATACAGCTCACTATAGGCCATACAGCTCACTATAGGCCATACAGCTCACTATAGTCCATACAGCTCACTATAGTCCATACACCTCACTATAGTCCATACATCTCACTATAGTCCATACAGCTCACTATAGTCCATACAGCTCACTATAGTCCATACACCTCACTATAGTCCATACATCTCACTATAGTCCATACAGCTCACTATAGTCCATACATCTCACTATAGTCCATACACCTCACTATAGTCCATACATCTCACTATAGTCCATACAGCTCACTATAGTCCATACATTTCACTATAGTCCATACAGCTCACTATAGTCCATACATTTCACTATAGTCCATACATTTCACTATAGTCCATACAGCTCACTATAGTCCATACATTTCACTATAGTCCATACAGCTCACTATAGTCCATACAGCTCACTATAGTCCATACATTTCACTATAGTCCATACATTTCACTATAGTCCATACATCTCACTATAGTCCATACAGCTCACTATAGTCCATACAGCTCACTATAGTCCATACACCTCACTATAGTCCATACATTTCACTATAGTCCATACATCTCACTATAGTCCATACACCTCACTATAGTCCATACATCTCACTATAGTCCATACAGCTCACTATAGTCCATACATCTCACTATAGTCCATACACCTCACTATAGTCCATACACCTCACTATAGTCCATACACCTCACTATAGTCCATACATCTCACTATAGTCCATACACCTCACTATAGTCCATACATCTCACTATAGTCCATACAGCTCACTATAGTCCATACATCTCACTATAGTCCATACAGCTCACTATAGTCCATACAGCTCACTATAGGCCATACATCTCACTATAGGCCATACAGCTCACTATAGTCCATACAGCTCACTATAGTCCATACACCTCACTATAGTCCATACATCTCACTATAGTCCATACAGCTCACTATAGTCCATACAGCTCACTATAGTCCATACATCTCACTATAGTCCATACACCTCACTATAGTCCATACAGCTCACTATAGTCCATACAGCTCACTATAGTCCATACATCTCACTATAGTCCATACACCTCACTATAGTCCATACATCTCACTATAGTCCATACAGCTCACTATAGTCCATACAGCTCACTATAGTCCATACATTTCACTATAGTCCATACAGCTCACTATAGTCCATACATTTCACTATAGTCCATACATTTCACTATAGTCCATACAGCTCACTATAGTCCATACATTTCACTATAGTCCATACAGCTCACTATAGTCCATACATTTCACTATAGTCCATACAGCTCACTATAGTCCATACATTTCACTATAGTCCATACATCTCACTATAGTCCATACAGCTCACTATAGTCCATACACCTCACTATAGTCCATACACCTCACTATAGTCCATACATCTCACTATAGTCCATACATCTCACTATAGTCCATACACCTCACTATAGTCCATACAGCTCACTATAGTCCATACATTTCACTATAGTCCATACAGCTCACTATAGTCCATACAGCTCACTATAGTCCATACATTTCACTATAGTCCATACAGCTCACTATAGTCCATACAGCTCACTATAGTCCATACATCTCACTATAGTCCATACAGCTCACTATAGTCCATACAGCTCACTATAGTCCATACATTTCACTATAGTCCATACAGCTCACTATAGTCCATACAGCTCACTATAGTCCATACAGCTCACTATAGTCCATACATCTCACTATAGTCCATACAGCTCACTATAGTCCATACAGCTCACTATAGTCCATACACCTCACTATAGTCCATACATCTCACTATAGTCCATACGTGTCACTATAGTCCATACAGCTCACTATAGTCCATACAGCTCACTATAGTCCATACAGCTCACTATAGTCCTGCTATCACACACACTGCGCTCTCCGCCAGCAGCAGGCGCCATCCTGACAATGACACTAATAATAGCCGAGCTGTCAGTCTGACAGCAGGCGGGGGCGGGGCGATGCTACCTGGAGCGCCTGATAGACCTGCGTTTTGACCAATGACTGCAGAGATACAGCATCCAATCGGCCGCGACTTTCTGGAGCTGGTGTGTGACAGGCCAGGAAGGGGGCGGGACTTCCGTTGTCAAGGCAAATGTCCGGAGCTGCTGTGCGTGTGCGGGGTAGTGAGCAGGAGGTGGGAGCCCGGGCTGCTCGTACGGCTGCTGTGCAGGTAACAGGGGGCTGCGGGTGGGTGATGGGGGATTCGGGGTGCAGGGCGGTGACGGGAGGGGATGATGGGAATAGCAGCTGCACAGGAGGAGGATGGGGGCTGACAGCACCGGGCACTGAGGACCAGACACCAATGATACCAGGAGCCGCCGCTCGACATTGGTGCATGTCACGACTGCTAATCACCTGTCATGACATCCAAAGGCTCCTGACACCTCCAGCTGCTCACTGGTGACCAGTGCTGCCTGCATTGTTGTCTCCTGCACCCCCCGTGTCTTATGATGGGGCATCGGTGGCCCCCACACAGGCGGCAGAGATCACCCCACCCAGGCAGTGGTGGCCCCATCACAGATGGGCAGGGATCACACTAGGCAGGCGGGCAGTGGTGGCCCCATTGCACAGGCGGGCAGAGATCACCCCACGCAGGTGGACAGTGGTGGCCCCATTGCACAGGCGGGCAGAGATCACCCCACGCAGGTGGACAGTGGTGGCCCCTTCGCACAGGCGGGCAGAGATCACCTCATGCAGGCGGACAGTGGTGGCCCCTTCGCACAGGCGGACAGAGATCACCCCATGCAGGTGGGCAGTGGTGGCCCCTTTGCACAGGTGAGCAGAGATCACCCCACGCAGGCGGGCAGTGGTGGTCCCTTTGCACAGGTGAGCAGAGATCACCCCACGCAGGCGGGCAGTGGTGGCCCCTTCGCACAGGCGGACAGAGATCACCCCACGCAGGCGGGCAGTGGTGGTCCCTTTGCACAGGTGGGCAGAGATCACCTCATGCAGGCGGGCAGTTGTGGCCCCTTTGCACAAGCGGGCAGAGATCACCCCATGTAGGCTGGCAGTGGTGGCCCCTCTGCACAGGTGGGCAGAGATCACCTCATGCAGGCGGACTGAGATCACCCCACAGGCGAGCAGTGGTGGCCCCAGTGCAGGTGGGCAGAGATCACCCCACGCAGGTGGACAGTGGTGGTCCCGGTGCAGGCGGGCAGTGGTGGCCTCCTTTCAAGCGGGCAGGGATCACCCCTTGCAGGCAGGCAGTGGTGGCCCCCTTTCAAGCGGGCAGGGATCACCCCTTGCAGGCAGGCAGTGGTGGCCCCCTTTCATGCTGCCAGGGATCACCCCATGCAGGCAGGCAGTGGTGGCCCCCTTTCAAGCTGGCAGGGATCACCCCATGCAGGCAGCCAGTGGTGGCCCCCTTTCAAGCTGGCAGGGATCACCCCATGCAGGCAGGCAGTGGTGGCTTGCTCGTGCAGGCGGGCAGAGATCACCCCACACATTGGTGACCCTGACAATCTGGGAGAAATGATTACGTCATCGCTCGTCTGATTCATTTTTTAAAAAAATTTTTTTATTTTGTCTTGTTTTCCTTTTGGGCCGAATTAATCACACAGAATTTTTGGTTAATAGGCGCAAATTCAAATATTTATTTATCATTGCAGCATAATTGAGCAAACCTTTTGTGACACGTTGACAAGTGATGAGTTAGTCTGAAGCGTCTGGATAACTGAACCCACCCCCATAATGCTGAACAAAACAAGCGAAAACAGTTAAAAGTGGGAGGTCTCCTTATCCTGTTAAATGGGTGATTGCAAAGTTTTCCTGGAAACAAGAAACTTTACAACTTACGTCTTATTAAATATCCTCCCCAGTCTATCAGCAGTGGACAGTCTCCTAGGCAAAGTGTGCCGTGCTTACAAGCTCTCTACAATAGAGCTTGTACTTGCTGCTCTATTGCTGGCCGGATCCTTGGACCCAACCAACCTCAGTGCTTCCCCAACTCTGCAGAGACAAAGCTGCCTCTGCTGGCAGGATCAGATGGCACACATCTCGGGCTGATGGTGCAGACGCATCACTAGTCCTAAGTGTCAATCATTAGGATGTCAGGAGGCTGGATATAGGAGCGCTCCTAACAATGAGATGAGACAATCCCTTTAACTTAGAGGGAATCTGTCAGCAGGATTTCACTCTCCAACCTATGTTCATCTGGCTTGTGCAAAACCATGTCCCTCCACATCTTTAGCTATCCAGTCCATTCCCCTGCTACTGAGAAATCTGCATTTGAATCAGTATGCAAATGAAGCTGAAGTGCTATCAGAGCGAAGAAGCACTTCCCAAACCTCTCACTGCTGCTGTATTCCCCTCCCAGCGCTGCCTTCTTCTACTTGTCTAACAGCTCCTTTTCTGTGTGATGTCAATCAGGAGGAGGCAGCGCTGGGCTGGGAATAGAGCCGTAGTGACAGAGGTTTGGAAAGTGCTCCCATGCCCTGAAAGCACTTCAGCTTCATTTGCATATTGATTCAAATGCTGATTTCTCGGTAGCAGAGGATCGGACCGTCTAGGTAAGGGGGTGGTGTTCATAGGTGCAGAATTTAATGACAATCGGGGATTATAGTCACACTCATATACACAGTACATATGTTATATCTTTGGCACAGGATTTGCCCCCCCCCCCCCCCCCCCCCGTCACCCCATCTTGCCATTTTTGCATACACGGTTCAGAGATATTCTGGTCAAAATCCCTTTAACTAGATCGATGAAAAGCGCGGTCAGCTTCATTTAATGTAGTCTTACTCATCACAGATAGTCCAAGTCATTTTGCAACCAATCAGACCACTTCTTAAATTTTCATCTCTGCTGTGGACAAATGGAAGCAGCCATCTGATTGGTTCTCTAATTCTATCTTTAGAATAGAAGTTCTAGAACATTTTTTTTTGCATGAAGCTCAATGTGTTGAGATCACCCTTATATTCACACACGGCTCTACATTTCGTAGCGTATTCCCATCTTATAAAGAGATGGCAGATAATAATAATCTTTTTATTTATATAGCGCCAACATATTCCGCAGCGCTTTACAATTCAGACAATTTTACAGACATTATGGACACTGTCCCCATCGGGGCTCACAATCTAGATTCCCTATCAGTATGTCTTTGGAGTGTGGGAGGAAACCGGAGAACCCGGAGGAAACCCACACAAACACGGGGAGAACATACAAACTCCTTGCAGATGTTGTCCTTGGTGGGATTTGAACCCAGGACCCCAGGCAGATCTCTCATCACTTCATGATTGGCGGGCACCTGACTGTTCGGACCCCACTAATCCTGAAACTGAGATCTCACAGATATTCAGGGCGCACATCTTCTGTGTGTGTATAAATAAATATATAACACCCATAGTTGAAGCTGATTTGGTATATTTGCTAACCTGTCCTAAACCGTGTTCACACGTAGCATAAACGCTGCTTTTTTTTCTGCACAGAGAAGTGGATGTAATTTTGTGAAAACTTTTGTGCACTGTTCAAATGTTTTTGTTTTTTTTTTGCTTTTTTTCACTATAGGTTTCCATTGTCATTGCATAGTTTGGTTCGGGCACCTGCAGAAAATAAAAGCAGCACTTATGTTACGTGTGAACAAAGCCCTATATATTTCTAGCCACTAGATCGTGTATTTTCCATCCAAAGTCGGAATATTATGTTTAATTATGAGTTGTGTGGTTTTTTTTTTCAAATTGTATGAAAGCTGCTATTTCTGCCACTATATCCCTCAGGGTGTGTTCACACATAGCCGACTCGCTGCTGATTTCTCATCCAGATATTCTGAGCATAAAATCCACAGCGTATTACAGTACTAGGAAAGGGAATGAGGTTTTACCAAATCTCGTCCGCACCATGCATAAAAGGATCTGCTGACAATTGGCCAGCGGTGCAGGATTAACACTTACAGAATATCAGTTTATACTGTGTAATTTTCACACTAGCTTTCATCCAGATAAAATCCGCAACAAATTGTGCCACAGGTTTTTTTTCATTTATTTTTTTCGGGTCAGGAGACCTCTGGTTGGTCTGTAAACCACAATTTGTCTCGAATCATAACATTCAGACTAATTCTGACTCAACCTTGTAAGGACGTGTTCACATAATGATTCAGTGTTTTTTTTTTTTTTTTTTGCTGCATTGTGCTTGCATTGCCACAAATTTGGAGCTGTTAGACTCTATGTACACATTGCAGTCATGTTGCATTTTTTTTATTTATCATCTCTAGGTTTTGCAGCTATTTTTTTTTTTTTACCAAAAATTGCAGCAAAATTGTATGGAGGAAACGTAATATGACTCCAGCATCTGAGTATAGGATATCCCATTGGTGACCATGTTGGTTGGCATCCAGATTTGTGAGAGATGCCTGCACAGAATATTTAATAACTGTACAGAAGACGAGAACTGATAGACACCGGGGATAGTTTGGCTTTAGAGAAAATAATGGTTGATTCTCTTCTGTCTCGCTGCCATTTTCCCGATGTCTGCCTGCAGAGGATCAGAGGGCGAACGTATATCCCCGTCTCCTAACTGCATGTAGAGAATGGACATGTCTAAGTGAGCACCGAAATGTAAAAAATAAATATATACACTGCTCAAAAAAAATAAAGGGAACACTCAAATAACACATCCTAGATCTGAGTGAATGAAATATTCTCATTGAATACTTTGTTCTGTACAAAGTTGAATGTGCTGACAACAAAATCACACAAAAATCATCAATGGAAATCCAATTTATTAACCAATGGAGGCCTGGATTTGGAGTCACCCCCAAAATTAAAGTGGAAAAACACACTACAGGCTGATCCAACTTTGATGTAATGTCCTTAAAACAAGACAAAATGAGGCTCAGTATTGTGTGTGGCCTCCACGTGCCTGTATGACCTCCCTACAACGCCTGGGCATGCTCCTGATGAGGTTGCGGATGGTCTCCTGTGGGATCTCCTCCCAGTCCTGGACTAAAGCATCCGCCAACTCCTGGACAGTCTGTGGTGCAACGTGATGTTGGTGGATGGAGCGAGACATGATGTCCCAGATGTTCTCAATCGTATTCAGGTCTGGGGAACGGGCGGGCCAGTCCATAGCTTCAATGCCCTCATCTTGCAGGAACTGCTGACACACTCCAGCCACATGAGGTCTGGCATTGTCCTGCATTAGGAGGAACCCAGGGCCAGCCGCACCAGCATATGGTCTCACAAGGCGTCTGAGGATCTCATCTCGGTACCTAATGGCAATCAGGCTACCTCTGGCGAGCACATGGAGGGCTGTGCGGCCCTCCAAAGAAATGCCACCCCACACCATTACTGACCCTCTGCCAAACCTGTCATGCTGAAGGATGTTGCAGGCAGCAGATCGCTCTCCACGGCGTCTCCAGACTCTGTCACATTTGTCACATGTGCTCAGTGTGAACCTGCTTTCATCTGTGAAGAGCACAGGGCGCCAGTGGCGACTTTGCCAATCCTGGTGTTCTGTGGCAAATGCTAAGCGTCCTGCTCTATGTTTGGCTGTGAGCACAACCCCCATCTGTGGACGTAAGGCCCTCATACCACCCTCATGGAGTCGGTTTCTTACCGTTTGTGCAGACACGTGCACATTTGTGGCGTGCTGGAGGTCATTTTGCAGGGCTCTTGCAGTGGTTCTCCTGTTCCTCCTTGCAGGAAGGCGGAGGTAGCTGTCCTGCTTCTGGGTTGTTGCCCTCCTACAGCCCCCTCCACGTCTCCTGGTGTACTGGCCTGTCTCCTGGTAGCGCCTCCAGCCTCTGGATACTACGCTGACAGACACAGCAAACCTTCTTGCCACAGCTCGCATTGATGTGCCATCCTGGATGAGTTGCACTACCTGAGCAACTTCTGTGGGTTGTAGAGTCTGTCTCATGCTACCACGAGTGTGAAAGCAAAACCAGCATTCAAAAGTGACCAAAACATCAGCCAGAAAGCATTGGTACTGAGATGTGGTCTGTGGTCCCCACCTGCAGAACCACTCCTTTATTGAGGGTGTGTTGATAATTTCCATCTATTGTCTATTCCATTTGCACAACAGCGTGTGAAATTGATTGTCAATCAGTGTTGCTTCCTAAGTGGACAGTTTGAGATTGATATATATCAATCAATGTCAGATTTGTAATGGCATTTAAGCCTAATTGCTGCATGTTTAGTCATTAGTGGAATAATTAAAGGGAATCTGTCAGCAGGTTTTTGCTACCTCATCTGAGAGCAGCATAATGTAGGTAAAGAGAAGCTGAATCCAACGATGTATCACTTAGATTACTGGGTGCGGCCATTCTCACACAATCAGAGTTCTTAGATTTAGCAATACAGCAGAGCTGAGAAAGCTAACCCGGTCTACACCAGGCTCTCTATGTACATTGTCTATAGACAGTGAGCTGCTTATCACAGGAGGGGGGTGAGTCAGATTAACATGCTTGCACCACTTTAGTCCATCAGTGATAATCACCAGGAGATAAAACCTTCATTGTAAGTAAACACAACCTGATAAGTGACACATTGTTGAAATCTGTGCTTTATCCCCTACTTAATGTTGCCCTCAGATTGCACATCAAAAACCTGCTGACAGATTCCCTTTAAGTTGCAGAAATATTTATGAATGTGAGTAATGTTTTGGCCCTTTTCACATTGGAATTAAAATACAATACATTACTGCCTGATATTGTGTATAGTTACATAACTTGTTGCACGCTTCTTCTTGGACGTATGAGGCAGAGAACATCAGTTTTTCTCTATTGCACTCTATGGAGGTCAGAAGGTTAACCATCGTCCATCCGTCACTCGGATAATGTGGAGCCGCTTTACATTACAATGTCATCCCTTCAGCACTACCTTATGGGCTTTTGGAACTATCTTTGAGGACGTTCTCTCTTGTTCATCAGTTGATTTTAAGTCTTAGGAAAGTTACGTTTTCCTATTGTCGGCCTTTCTATGAATGCTCGTTTCCGCTTATTGTACTGAGATTCCAGTGCATTTACACTGGTCAATCAACCCCCTCCAGCTCGTTGTAGAGGGGTGACTCCATAATACAGGGCGGTACAGAGGCACCAGGTGGTGGTATATTGAGTGACTCCATGATACAGAGGCACCAGGTGGTGGGACATGGACTGACTCCATCATACAGAGCGGTACAGAGGCACCAGGTGGTGGTATATAGAGTGACTCCATGATACAGAGGCACCAGGTGGTGGTATATGGACTGACTCCATGATACAGAGTGGTACAGAGGCACCAGGTGGTGGTATATTGAGTGACTCCATGATACAGAGGCACCAGGTGGTGGGACATGGACTGACTCCATCATACAGAGCGGTACAGAGGCACCAGGTGGTGGTATATAGAGTGACTCCATGATACAGAGGCACCAGGTGGTGGTATATGGACTGACTCCATGATACAGAGTGGTACAGAGGCACCAGGTGGTGGTATATTGAGTGACTCCATGATACAGAGGCACCAGGTGGTGGGACATGGACTGACTTCATCATACAGAGCGGTACAGAGGCACCAGGTGGTGGGACATGGACTGACTCATGTATCAGACCAGCACAACCTGGGTCTTGCAGGGTTAGCAGTCAATATGTCTTTGAGGGGTGTGGGGTTGGAGGCTGGATCTTCAATCCAAAAAGTGATGTCAGTTTTAGCCAGGATGTTCGGCCACTCCCAGATCGGGCCGACTGGATCCTAAATTGTGTTGGTGACAAATATGTGGACGGCGTTTACACAACATGAGGTTTTGTAGCCCAAAACAGCGAGCGACACGTCTTACTGGTGTTTGGAAAATTCTTGGGAAATGCGTCTCCTCCTCGATGAGGTGAGCTGCCTCCGTATACAGAAGGTCTTCTTTCTCTCACTGGTGGTTGGTTCTGCTCTGTACATCTGTCTATAACAGAGGCCATTATGCTCCGCAGAAGAAGCTTGCCGGATTGTGATGGGGTTTGTTGCGTTCTGGAGAGAAGTTCCTGGTTGTGATGGGAAAAATGGAAGCATGTCTAGTGCATCACATAGGACAAGACAATTGTACTGACAGGCTGTTGCTGCACATGCAGCAAATAGAGCTGCAGTGTAAAGCAGGGAGGGGAGCAGCAGCCTTAGCCTTTGACAAATGACTGGATAACTTTTATGTTTACTCAAGAAGGGGCAAAAAAGAGAAAGTTATCACCGCTTCACATTTTCATCCTTGATCCATGAAATGCAGATGTTTTATGTTCACACGTGGGTTTTCTTTTGTGCCTTGCAAAGGGTGAAATCGGCAGTGAGAATCTGCAGAGAGCGGACATGCTCCTGATTTCTGCATACGAGATTGTATACGTATCAAGTGCATTAGGGCAAAACAAACTGCAGTAATTCAGCAAAATCCTAGTCAAATAGTGCGTATATTGCTGCAGATTTCATTGCATAAATGGACAGGCTGTGATATGGAGTGGATTTTTTTTTTTTTCGAAAATCCAGATGGTAATTGTGCTTAGTATTTGACACTTTTCAATGTACCCTTAAAGGGTGTCACCAGATTTTTCCTTTGTAATCTGAGAGCAGCTCAATGTAGGGGCTGAGATCCTAATTCCAGCGATGTGTCACTTACTGGTCTGCGTGCTGTGATTATTTTACAATCAGTTTTCTGTGCTGCAGATCTAGCAGTTTTGTGAACGTGTAGCCCTGTATAACCCCGTCCACATCACTGATTGGCAGCTTTCTGTGTACACTGCGCATAGGCAGAAAGCTGCCAATCAGGGGTAGAGGCGGGATTACACAGAGCAGATAACCAAGAGGCACGAGACCACTAGTCCTGTAGTGATAATCTCCTGCTGATAAAACACTGATTTTATTGAAACCGCAGCACACAACCCAGTAAGTGAGACGTCGCTTTCATGCCAATGGGAATGGTCGGGTCACTTGTTTTAACCGCTTTGTTGTGAAGCATTTAGAAGAAGCTCAATAGACTAAACATTAGCAAATGTTCATTCTTTTTAGCACTTTTTCGGGCCGTCTGAATAAGTCATTGTGTGAACAAAGCTTAAGAAGCAGCACATTCCTGTCCGTCCTTACTTCTGCGTGTGTAAGTGCTGGATCTCGTAGCACCAGAGGATGAGCTTGATGACTGTACCTGGGGGAGGAGAGTTCAATATGATGCCATTTCAGGCTGAGTGACAGGGAGCAGCTTGGGAACAATTGTGCACGGCTGTTGTAACCTGCATCGTGACTGTTCTGGAGGAAACTAGCAGCATCTGTAATGGAGCTGTCATCTGTATAATGTGAGAGCGGTGGCTGTGTGCAGGCCACTTTATGGAGGAGACGTAATCTCAGTTCTCCTCTATTCTGTATCGTTTTCTGATATTTCTAATCAAACCTTAAATGTGCTTTGGGTTGGACCTGATGTTGATGAGAGCAATAAAACGTTGTTTCCTCTCTCACCCGTCCCACACTGTGCCGTGCCCTGCTATTTTCGCTCTTCTGATAGAGTTCATTGAAAGTTCTCTCCTCGCTGCCAGAGTTATTACTAAGAAACTGTTCCTTCCCAGTGACGCCGCATTTCCATGGGTGGCAGCGGCTTGTGGTGTGACAGACGGGACTGTGATAACGGCATCTAGTGCATCTCTGCCATCAGCTGTAAGGACCCTCATCCTTCTTATTACAGGAGTGTTATAGGCCCACACCCAGGATCGGACTGGCCCAGCGGGCAATAGGAGAGTCCTCCGGTAGGCCGCCCCTGTGAAGGAGTGTTAATGAGTATTGCTATTACACTTCATTCACAATTTGCAGAAAAAGGTAGAATCTAATCGTTCATTAAACAAGGTAGCCAAATTATTATTACAAAGAAGGAAAAGTAATTTTGTGTATTAGGGTCAGGTTATTTTAGCATGTAACTGAACAGTGGACCCCAAGAATCAATGTTACTGGTGGGCCGTTGCCAAACCAGTCCAACACGGCCCCACCCTCCCCCTTGTCATCATGACAATTTCTGGTTTCATACAATATTCTTAAAGTCATTGATCAGATTGAACTTGGGATGGAGTATATCAAGTAATATTGCCTGCTCCCCTTTTTTTTCTGCTCTGCTCTTATCTACTAATTTTAGGGTCCCATAATCCTCAGCCCAACTTGATTTCCCTCTCAACAATGTCACTTATCTCAAAATGACCAATGCCAGGTATTTTTTCTTCATTGGTGCAGTATTCCCTTTGCTCGAGAATGATGGCTATGGCACTATGGTTGTCTGCCTCTGCCCGGCATATAGGATCGGACTGGGTGTCCGGACAGCCCTAATGCTGCGGAAGGCGCCTTCCTTTAGTATTGTGTAAGGCCTCATTCAGACGTCTGATCTTGCGTACGTGTTTATCACGAATAGAAGTCGCGCCCGTTAGAATCTATGTGACTGTTCACATGTCTGTTTCTTTGAGGACCCAGTTTCTGGGAAAAATGGAGTCATGTCTGTTTATGACACGAATCACAGCTCAAACTCGCCCATTCAAATACATGTATCAAGTGAAAGATAAGGACAGACGCAGATGTCATCCGTGCGCCGTCTGGTTATTTTTTTTTATTTTTTTTACTGTTAATGGGTAGAAGATTTTTTTTTTTTTGCACATTGTAAAAATGAATGGCACGCTGATAGTAAAAACAGACAAGGCGACCAAAAATGATTGAAAAACTGGATCCAGCACCCGGATGAAAAGGGTTCTTCTTTTTTTTTTTTTTTTTTTTCTTCTGTGCCAAAAAACAGACGTGATTGAGACCTTAGTGAGAGATTGTCTGTAATACGGCGTGTTATGGAGCAGCCGGTCACCATTCTGACTTTAGGTGTTGTCGTAGTTCGGGGTTGTGATTGGATCTTGTACAGATGGAAACCTCTCCACGCTCTCCAGTCCAGACCCGACTATACATATAGGTGCCTCTGCCTAGAATCTGCTATTTCTCTTAATTATTTTACTTGCTTACTGTATGTAACGTCATTAATTCCCCTGCACTTTACAGACATTATTCTCTCTGTCCCCATTGGGGCTTACAATCTACATTCCCTATCAGTATGTCTTTGGAGTGTGGAAGGAAACCGGAGAACCCGGAGGAAACCCACGCAAACACAAGGAGAACATACAAACTCCTTGCAGATGTTGTCCTTGGTGGGATTTGAACCCAGGACCCCAGCGCTGAGCCACCGTGCTGCCCTAATTTCTCTATTACGATGTCAGGAAGGCGACATAAAAGCCTGTACTGTGGCGTCTGCTGATCCATGAAATTCTTGAAAGCTGTTCTGTGCTTTGGCTCCATACACATTTGTTTTGGGAGCTGCGACGTGATCAGCATAAAGTTTAATCATTCGGAGGAGCATAAAAAAATCATGTTTCTCCAGATGGATGACTCTAATTATTAAAGGGACCTGAGATGCTGTACATGAGGAGCTACCTACAGGCGGAAAGTCATAGAGCTGAAAGAACTGATTGATATATAGGTTTGTGGGAAAAGGTTCTGCCAGAGGCGACAGTCACACGTCCTCGTCATCCGAGTTGCATTCGTTTTTTTTTTTTCCATGTTTTTGTCACTGAAGCTGATAGTGTTCGATCCAGCGGTGCCTCAGTTACACAGAAGGATCTCTGAAGAAGGGGTTCAGACGAGCGAAATAAAAATCATCTGACTTTCCTCGGTTTTGTCCGTTTTTACATCCGCGTGGCCTCGGTATTTATACGTCTCTGGTTTTAAAATGTACTCGATCAAATACAGTTTCCTATTGCTCATCCATACACTTGAATACACTATTCTCATCCGAAATATTAAAGAGAATAGTTCATTCTGCATTTTTTCCCCACTATACAGACACTTGGCCATATGAAAAAAAAATTGTCATCTTTAATTTTATTCATTGAGACCACTCCTTATTCTGCACTTAGGAGTCCAGTGGGTGGTCCTAACCAGGGATGGTCAGTCTTCCCTGTGCACAGTCACTAGATAGGACCACCTACCTAGAGGAAGACTTTGAAATCTAAAAGGTCCAGTAAATGTTTATTAAAGCAGACAGCCCAGATGTGACCTAATACACCCACCAAAGTCCCCATCCTACAGGTGCCGCAGCGACTACAGAGAAGAACGTACTGTACGCTAATGGCAGATGATGTGCCGGCTTTTATTGTCAATTTAACTAATGTACAACCCTTTTAATATAACTTGATATGTTTGAGACATTTTCTCTTTTTTTAATTTTAGGAAAATTGTTCCCCCCTACCAGACATAAAACCCTAATGGGCCAGGAGGATAGCTCTGCTTAATACAGGTGAGTGGATCCTTCACTGGCTGGACTAGAACGTGGTATCTGATATGTCATACAGAAGATGATGTTAGCGGGGTCCATCCATGGAGACCTCCGGCAAAAGCAATGAATAGTTATAATTGTATTGAAAAAATAAATGGGTCTTAGTCTAATTTATAACTCAAAACCCAAGATGACCTCTAATATTAAAACCTTACCTTTTGTCAAGTGACATACATGTGGATAAGGGCTGAGAAGGACTGAGGTTAGGACCGTCCCGAATAGGGTCACCGTGACGTGGTGGGATGGCTTTTACATTTTTCAATCAAAATTATGTTAACTAAGCACCCAGTATTATTTTCATGCACTATTTAGGTTTATTTACTGCAGGGTATTTGCTTATTATGTTTTTATGTTGGGTTTTGTCTGTGTAGTGACCAGTGTGAACATTCACTTACATATACTGCATGCACACCAACTTGTATTCCAGTTCATCTCTTCATGTGTTTTCATTTATAACCCAGGCACATCCGCCCCCAAATAAAAGCATTGGAAGCCACAGCATTTAATTTGTTCAATGATGCATTTATCTATTTTTTTTTTTTCTGTTCAGGAATGTGGCCCGTATTGTTTTGCAGATTAGCATTGCTTGGGTTCTTATGGCCGGACCCCCAAACTCTGATGGCTGGTCCATTCAACATGCTATGAATATCTATGGTGAAAAGCGGCAGGGGCAGATCTATAGTGGATTCAGGGGCTGCAGTTGCATCTGGGCCCTGTAGCCTAGAGGGGCCATAAGGTCCGTATGGCGTATAGGAGAAGACCAATACAATTAAAGACTCCATATAGCTTGGGGCCGGGACCCTGTCAGAGATTTTGCTCTAGGGCCCATGAACTTCATGTTATGCCACTGGTGGGAAGCCACATTTAATATTAAGCTATATTAGTTTGGTTGTAAAAAAAGAGAATGTTTTTTTTTTATTTTTTATAAACCTTTCTTTTTTTCTTCTCGAAATAGCGCCTTTCTTGTAAGTGGATATGTCTGGTATTGCAGCTTAGCTCTAAACACAGTGGAGATTAGCTTCAACCGCAGACACACTTCATGGACAAGATTGATGCTATTTCTTAATGAAAAATCTGATCCTTTTCTTTAAAGGGAATCTGAGTAGGATCAGGCCTCCTAAGCCATCTATGTGGAAATGCAGGTTGTAGAAAGTTTAATAAAATGACACCTTGATCTCTGCGATCCGATGTCTTATTCCTGAGAAATTCACATTTTTCTTAAAGAACCACTTTTTTTTTCATTAAATGTATGTATATGTGTGTAGTGTGAGTGTATTAATATACTTACCTACTGCTGGGATCCAGCGCCGGTCTTCTCCTCCTCTCAGTGACGTCACCGTTCTACAGACTTTCCAGGTCACACTGCGCTCTGCCTGACCCAGAAGTGTTTTTTTTATAATGTAACTCTATGGAGCGTCAGAATCAGACTTGCACTGTAAAGAGACTTCCGGCTCACGCATAGAGGGAGCTGGATAGTCTTAAGAGCAATGACGTAGCTCAGAAAAGGAGCAGAACGGCGCTGGATCCTGGACCAGGCGGCGGTAGGTGAGTATATTAACACACTGACGCCACAGTGCATTCTCACACACAGATTTAATAACCATTTTTATGCAAGTGGTTCTTTAATATGTAAATGAGCTGTTAAGATCTATGGGCCAGACATAGATCTCCCTGAGAATCTGCCTGTAGAGATTATTATAAATTAAAAGGGGAGTTACCAGTGTGAGTCATGTAGATCAGGAGAGCAGACTGTCAGTTGTTGCATATCTCACACTGGTAACTCCCCCTATAATTTATAATAAGCTCTGGAGGCAGATTCTTTGGCTGATTTATGTCTTAAATCTTAGCTCTATGTATAGAGCTTAATGGCTTACATACATGTTAAGAAAAATGTGGATTTCTCTTGAATAAGACATTGGATTGCAGATATCAAGGTATCATTTTATTCAGCTTCCTATAACCTACATATAGACGGCTTAGGAGGGTTAATCCTACTGACAGTTTCCCTTTAAGATCCCTGATTAAAAAAAACAAACAAACAAAAAAAAAAAAAAAAAGACAATCGCTGATAAATAAATGATAGTGTAAAATATGGTCGTAAATAATAAAATTAAAGCTAAACAAACTAAACTAAAAATGCTAACTGCTGTAGCTGAGCAGCAGAGCCGTGCAGTTTTGTGTACGTTCAGGAGGAATGCTTGTAATGTATCCGGAGCCCGCACATTTGTTCTGTGTCATAGCGTTCATTGTTTGCATTGCTCCTGATTGCCTCTTGCATATCTCGCTCGCTGTGTGTTAGAGACGGTTCACTGCTTTTCTAAACCATTAGACGCAGTTTGAATTCCTTATTCTTGACTTTGATTTCAGCCATGTAAGGTAAAAGCATTTTCATTCAGATGGTTTTAGAAGTTCTGTCTGTTCGTCCATCCTTTTATATATGTATATATATTAGAGATTCACTCTCTCTGGTAGGCATTAGGCCTTAGGTAGCGTTCACATAGGCAATGTTCAGCACCCAGCCTATGTGTTTAGTGCCAGCGCCAAACAGAAGTGTTCAACTCCGGGCACAGCGTCTACACGATTCTCTGCTGCTCTCACAAACAGACTACTTAGCTCAGTCTCTATTCAGACAGGGACCCCGGCATTTCTATCTTTCTCAGCTCAAGATAACATTTTGGCTGATCACTCACCAGCGGCACACTCAGCTCTGCTTCATCCAGCAAACTGACACTTTCTCAGGAGACTGCCACACAATTATTATTATTTATCATTCTAGCGCCATTTATTCCATGACGCTTTACATGTGAAGAGCTTTACGACATTCACTTTAATGGTGATGAGCTGCAAAACCAGAATCTCCCAATGGCAAAGTGTTGTGCTGTTTTTGGAAATAAAAAACAAAAAACAGATTGAATTTTTAATCCGTGGACAACCCTGTTGTTTTAACCAGGAATGCTATTGCACTATGTTTGTGATTGCCATTTTCTTTTAATCTTTTTATGATCTTTTTAGGTTTTTCAGTACACATTTTGATTGCTTCTATGGAGCAAAAAATCATTCTTTACTGCTTAGTTCTGGCCAGAGCCGGGCACAGTAGTGCAGTGCTATCACAGCTGGTCTCTCGCCCTTATGTATATACAGTGGATTGATAATTGGGAGTGCACCCCTCTAATGAAATGTTTCACATTCCCACATACTAAGTTTCCTATTCATGGCCGTGTTTTAAATATTTTGCATTCTTTGTCTTTTTTTTCTCATTAAGACCTTCTCCCTGTTTGTTATTACTGGGCTCACCCAGGTTAAGGTAGTGCGCATGATGGTCCCATCCCAAAAATACAGTCACAAAACCACACATCATGCTTGGATTACTGTAGGATCACCTGATGGTGTGGTGTGAAACTGACCAAAGAAACAACAAACCCAAGCATTTAATGTCTGTAGCTACATGTGGTACGGCATTAAAGAGGATCTCCCACCAGATCTAACACGTTGAACTGTTTATATCTTAGAATTGTGGCTGCAGAGTTGAATAAAGCATAAATGTAATATTTATTTCTTTATTATCTTCTTTGCAAAGCTATTTATGGTGCCTAATATGCAAATTTCCACTATAACCAAAGCGGTTTTTGGCTTTGAATTTTCTCTGGGGGCTTTTACTTTTTCCCCTGTATAACATTTCCCAATCATAAGCAAGAGGCATCATGCAGGGTGAAATAGAAAGAAAACGCCCCTAGAGATGGTTAGAACCGACTTTCTCTGAGTGTTATGGAAAGGCTGATGTGTCTAAACAGGTCTCACTGATCTCATTGCCGGTGTCTACTGTAGTTACAAAGGCTGGGAGGAGAGCAGAGCTGTGTCATTATATACACCGATCTACATCTATCCCAGGCATCGGGGAATACTACAGAGCAGAGTATGTAATGATGCACAGCTGAACTCTCTTCCCCTTTGTACAGTAGGTGCCAGCAGTGACATCTGTGTGATTTAAGGAGGAGAGCAAAGCTGTGTCATTACATTCACAGCTCTGCATCTATCCCATTGGGAAATAGTGCCCTGATAGCTGGTACAGAGTGATTGTGTATGGAATGCTGCAGCTCTCCTCTCACAGCTCTGACAGTGTGGTGGGAGGAGAGCAGAGCTTTGTACTATTACAGTCAAATCTCTGCATCTTTCCCAGGCTTTATTGGGGAATAATGCCCTGATAGCTGGCACAGATACAGAATGATGTATATGGACCGCTGCAGCTCTCATCTCACATCTCAGACAATGTGGTGGGAGGAGAGCAGAGCTGTGCGTTCTTACAGTCGCTGCTCTGCAGTATTCCCCAATGCCTGGGATAGATGCTTATCGGTGTCTGTAATGACACACAGCTCTGCTGTCCTTCTGGCACTTGTAATCAGTAGATGCCAGGAGTGAGATCAGTGTGTCCTGGTTGGACACATCAGCCTTTACATATACACAGAGTAAGTTGATTTTGATGTTCTCAGCTAACACCCAATTTGGTTATAGTGTAAGTTAGCTTATTAAATGCCATAAACCCTACAAACCAACATCTCCAAAACGGAGTTGAGAAATGAAAAAACAAAACACGTTTTACTCGATTCAGCAGCCACTATTCTATGATGTGGCCACATGAACCCGCTCATATGGGTGAAATTCCTCTTTAAATGTATATAAAATTCACTTGGGTATGTTCACATGTCAGTATAAAAGATGAGTAGTATTTGATTGAGAATCCAGGGGCTTTTGCTGCAGATGTGCATTACTCCTATGGTCGTCGTGGGGCTAATCCTTTGCTTCTCCGGCAGAATCTGGGGGTAATAATTAGCATACAGAAGTGGCAGAAATCCTCCCAGATTTTTCCCCTGCATGTATCAGGGTTGCAGAATCCCTAATCACATGCATGAGATGTGCATTACATGTGAGGCGCCTGTCAGTCCAAAATCCACACTGCAAACCGTGTCAAATCCAACTCGTGTGGATGAGGCCGTATTCTGCTGTGGGGCGGCGCAGGAATACAGGATTCTGCTCCGATGTTGGGATACATGATCGGCATCCTCAGGACATCTCTGGAGCTAGTGAGCCGCGTAGAGCTGCAGGGTGTGCAGCATCCGATGGTGCCCGGGCGTCTTCAAGCTGCAGCTCGCATGTTACATCTTACTTGTCTCTGCATCATTCCCGGGAGCTTTATGTTGTTGGTAAATGATGAGAAATTACTCAATTACCGATTTAACCACCCAATGAAAATGCTGCCAGTTTGAGGATTTCCTCAGACAGTAAAATTCTGGTAAGGGCTCGGTCAGACGTCCGTTTTTCGTGTACGAGTGCTATCCTTGTTTTTACCTATCATAGTCTAGAAGGCTGTTCACATGTCCTTTTTTTAAAATTTTTTTTTTCCTTTTTCGGACTGAGCGCACGCAAAATTGCGGAGTCATGTTTAATATTGTTGCGAGTGTTGGATCGTAATCGGCAATGCGAGCCTATGGGCCCTTAAGAAAAAATCGGACCGCACTCTTGATTTTCTTGACTTCTAGATAGGGGAAGGAAGAGGAACTTTTTTTAATTTTCTCATCCGGAAAAAAAGACTGATGAAACCGTGACCAAACTCTGATGTCACTCTGATAAAAATTGATAAAAATCTGAAACAAAATCACTGATTAAATTAGGGTCTTTTTCCTTTTTAAGGAGAAAACCGCTGACATCGGAATGAGCCCTAAGTGAGATTTGTGAAAATAATATTCTCAGAAGAGCGCGGCTGGTCTTACTGGCCGGACATTGACACACATTTTGCAGCGTGGGATCCATAAGTGCAATGTGGTCAAATTTGAGTTTTTTTTTTTTTTTCTGATGTTGTTGGGGAAAAAATATTGCAAGTATGGGGTAATTGCACCAATAAGCAATGTGACGTGTCAGTACACCCCACCAGTTTTTGGGGTACATTAGACAATGATCGGATTAGAGGAAGGTCTAGGGATACTAATGTTTTATTTTTCTATTACTTCAAAACTCATAAGTGGAGATTTATTGATTCTGATGCCCAGAAAAAGTGACACAGTTGACCACCGTAACAAAAAAAATAATTAGCATTTACTTTCCATATCCTGTTCTTTTATATTACATTTTTTTTATACCTTGTATGTGGTTGGTATTTTGCAGAATTATATACAGGATGCGTTCACTGTGGGGCACACAGTCTTCCTCACTTCTATTCACTTGACGTTATTACATAGGAAGTTTTTTTTAAAGTATGGGACTTGGGGCGCACACAGACGGACGTATTTCCTGTGCGAGGATCGCATTGCAATTGTTGGACGACAGTCAGTTCTCCTGCCCTGAGCGTGACCGCTGCATAGAAATACGTCACGCTCAGGTCAGGAGAGTCCAAGGATTGTAATACGATCCTCGCACGAGAAATACGGCCGTCTATCTGCCGCCTTAAAAGGACTCTGTCAGCACAAAAT
Organism: Phyllobates terribilis; assembly: GCF_046119375.1. Classification (NCBI taxonomy): domain Eukaryota; kingdom Metazoa; phylum Chordata; class Amphibia; order Anura; family Dendrobatidae; genus Phyllobates; species Phyllobates terribilis. Next base: position 106,680,245 of record NW_027362764.1, on the reverse strand, counting down.
GACTGTACAAACCAAGCACAGGCGCTCGGTGCACCCTTAGCGAGTCTAAACAGTTCAGCGAACCTTCCCACTCCTCCTCCTCCCTCCTCCTTCCTCCCTCCTCCCTCCTCCTTCCTCCTTCCTCCTTCCTCCTTCCTCCTTCCTCCTTCCTCCTTCCTCCTTCCTCCTTCCTCCTTCCTCCTTCCTCCTTCCTCCTTCCTCCTTCCTCCTTCCTCCTTCCTCCTTCTTCCTCTTCCTCCTTCTTCCTCTTCCTCCTTCTTCCTCTTCCTCCTTCTTCCTCTTCCTCCTTCTTCCTCTTCCTCCTTCTTCCTCTTCCTCCTTCTTCCTCTTCCTCCTTCTTCCTCTTCCTCCTTCTTCCTCTTCCTCCTTCTTCCTCTTCCTCCTTCTTCCTCTTCCTCTTCCTCTTCCTCTTCCTCCTTCTTCTTCCTCCTTCCTCTTCCTCTTCCTCCTTCTTCTTCCTCTTCCTCTTCCTCCTCCTTCTTCTTCCTCTTCCTCTTCCTTCTTCTTCCTCTTCCTCCTCCTCCAGGCGGCGATAGCTAGAAAATAAGAACCGTAGGTGGAAAGATGCACTGAAAATGTTTGGCCACACCAAGGGTGCACAGAGTACCTATGCTTGGTTTGAACAGTCATTTTGTGCTGACACACTCCCTTCAACAGGTCCAGCCAAAAGTTTGAAAGTAAAACACAAGCTACACGATACAGATACCTCTCTGGTGCGATGTAGAGACGTCCCTTGCCACAAATATGTATTATTTTTTTTTTACTTGGTATGAGTGCTGCTGTCCTCCTGAATCAGACGTACATTTTATTATTTTGTTCCTACACTTCTCCGTTTCTGAGGCTTGGCCCCCTTTTGCCTCTATGTGCATGCAGTTTTTTTTTTTTTTTTTTAAACCAAGTGGGTTAGGTCTTAAGTGTTTCTCTTAAGGACCACGCCCAGTTGGTATTATATTAGATTTAAATACAGGGAAGAAGGGGCCATATCTCATAATAGTGGCACAGAAACAAAATAAACAGCGCAAGAATCAGGAGAACAGCGGCATTTACACCAGGTATAAACCTTTTATATTTCCTGTGGTGGGTCATCTTTAAAGACATGGCTCAGTATATATTTATTTACTTCATTCGCTTATATAGCGCCATTAATTCCCCAGCACTTTACAGACACTATCATCACTGTCCCCATTGGGGCTCATAATCTAGATTCCCTATCAGTATGTCTTTGGAGTGTGGAAGGAAACTGGAGAACCCGGAGGAAACCCACACAAACACTGGGAAGACGTATAAACTCCTTGCAGATGTTGTCCTTGGTGGGATTTGAACCCAAGACCCCAGCGCTGCAAGGCTGCAGTGCTAACCACTAAGCCACCATGCTGCCATGGACCTCCCCCTTGTCTATTTACTCTATAAGTTAGAGCGGTTCCCCTTCATAACTGGCTTAGTGATCGGACTCAAAGGGTGGTTGTAAATGGCTTCACATCCAGCTGGATGAATGTCTCAAGTGGGGTACCACAGGGCTCCATCCTGGGACCTGTATTGTTCAACATCTTTATCAATGATTTAGATGAAGGAATTGAGGGTAAACTGATTAAATTTGCTGATGACACAAAGCTAGGAGGGATAGCTAATACTAGAGAAGAGAGAGAGAGGATTCAAAAAGACCTAAATAAACTGGAGCAGTGGGCAGCAACCAACAGAATGGTTTTTAACAGGGAAAAATGCAAAGTACTACATCTGGGCAATAAAAATGAAAAAAGCATATACAGAATGGGAGGAATAGAGCTAAGCAACAGTACATGTGAAAAAGACTTAGGTATACTAATAGATCATAGACTGAACATGAGTCAACAGTGTGATGCAGCAGCAAAAAAGGCAAATACAATTCTGGGATGTATTAACAGAAGCATACAGTCTAGATCACATGAAGTCATTATCGGTCTTTACTCCTCTTTGGTCAGACCTCATCTGGAATACTGTGTACAGTTTTGGGCACCACATTTTAAAAAAGACATCGACAAACTGGAGCAAGTTCAGAGAAGAGCGACCAGAATGGTGACTGGTCTGCAAACCATGTCCTATGAGGAACGGTTGCAGGATTTGGGAATGTTTAGCTTGCAAAAAAGAAGACTGAGAGGAGACTTAATAGCTGTCTACAAATATGTCAAGGGCTGTCACATTGTAGAAGGATCATCTTTATTCTCATTTGCACAAGGAAAGACTAGAAGCAATGGGATAAAACTAAATGGGAGGAGACACAGATTAGATATTAGAAAAAACTTTTTGACAGTTAGGGTGATTAATGAGTGGAACAGGCTGCCACGAGAGGTGGTGAGTTCCCCTTCAATGGACGTCTTCAAACAGAGGCTGGACAGACATCTGTCTGAGATGATCTAGTGAATCCTGCTTTGAGCAGGGGGTTGGACCAGATGACCCAGGAGGTCCCTTCCAACTCTACCATTCTATGATTCTATGATTCTAGGAGCCAGAATAGAGAACCCTTAAGGTGAACCTGTCCTCTCCATGTATTACATAGACTCCTATTTATTTCATTTGCCACCATGAGATGTCTACGTTTCTCTTAGTCCCCACACATGGCTTACCCCGGGGACCATTGATTCCCAGATGGTTTTATTTAAAAAAATAAAATAGTCAATTAAAAATGGGAATCTAGGAAATATGTGTAGGATCATAAATTCAATAGCTATGATCTGTGCTTTGGTTTATTAGTGGTGAGCGCTTTATGGAGGTCGTCCTACATGTGCTCAGAGAACGTTAATAATTCAGGTAAATCCACACTGTTCCCGTCTCTTGCTGTAATCTTATGTCCCTTACATTAGTAGCTCTCCCGGCAGATAAGTGCACTGTGTGTGATAAAGGCTGTGGACAGTCGCTGTGGATTGACTGAAAGCAAACAGTATATACTCTCTATACGGGAAGGAGGCGGAGGTGCCGAGGGGGGTCATATTTTAAGATTGATTGGCACTCTCGTAACCACATTGGGGCTGTCACGAATGTGCTTGTGGTAATCTTGCATAATCAGAAATGACTTTGTCTGTGCACTTTTTTTTTTTTTTTTTTTTTGAGGATCTGTCAACTCTTTTTATATAACAACCTATCTGAACATTTTTGCATGGAAGTCATTGTATGAGCTGCTCTTGTCTCCCTGTAAAAAAAAAAAAATAAAAAAATTCCTTTTCCCTTTTATAGGGATCAGGTTTAGCAGTCATGAGAAATCTACCTGTCATGGAAAGTGGGCACACTAGGTGAGGTGGATCTTCTAAGCCCAGGGTCCGGGCATCGGTGCCGCAGGCGGGTGTTGCACATGGGAAACAACAGAATGACTGGGACCCATCACCCTGGAAGCCGCAAGCAGACAGGACACGTCCTGGAGGCCTGCAGGTGGACACGTAGAGGCAAACAAAGTCTTAAGGGGGTCCTGGAAGACAGGCAGACACACAGAGGCAAGCTGAGAGTCTTAAAGGGGTCCTGGGAGACACAAGTGGACAGGACATGCCCTGGAGACCATTGACACGCAGCAGGGTTACTGGACGCCGCAGACAAGCAGGTGTAGTCCTGAAGAATACTGATGGGTAGCAAGGTTACTAGAAGCCACCGACAAGTAATTCAGGGACTGGAAACCACAGACGACCAGAAGACGCCATTATTGTGCACCAACAAACTAAGAGTTACTAGCAAGTCTTAGATCAATACCAAGACACAGGTGTGTGTCTCAGGAGGCTTTATATAGGCCTAGAAGACATGGGAGCACGCCGAGCTACTTGCAAAGCTTGATGAAGAGCACAAGAAACCGAATGGACCGGGACAGGCGCTTAACACTAGCATAGAAGTATGCAAATCAGAATGGAAGTGCACTGGGGGCGTGTCAGTGCACTTTCAGCCTGATTGGCACATGGCTTCTACACTAGATTTCTCTTGACTGGCACATAAAATCTCAGTGAAAAAGAAAAAAAACAACTTTTATTTAGGGGGCAAACACCTATAGTGATATCACCTCTACTTTCATGTAAAAATTGTGCTGATTGGTTATCTTTTTAATATTCTTGAAGAAAAAAAATACAAATTCCTCTGTTATTCCTCCTGGAAATATTTGATTGCATTGACAACTGCATCTTAGCGTTGTGTTTGTGCTATGCTATAAATGACCAATAGATGCGGGTCCTGCCGCTGGAACCCGAGATCGCAGATTCGCCATGAATTTCAGACTCCGCAGTGAATATTTCCCATCGTGTGCTAAAGGGTTAAAATGCCTGTAGGAATAATCGCCCGGGCCGAAGCTGCAAAGGGCTGTGTGGACAAGCCCTGCAGATGAGGGCGAATACTCCGCATATCTCCCTGCTCTTAGATCCAGACCTCAGGACATGACCTGATATTTCCCCACATAATAACCTCTGGTGGTTCGCGGCTTCCTGCTCACATTGGATACAGCAGAAGCCGCCTGCTAATTGTTCATTGCGCAGCGCACGTCTCGCCCACGTTTTCTATCCTTAACTAGGACAGGATCAACGAAACTGTAATCTGTTGCATAACTTTATGATGTGTTATGTTTTACATCTGTACTAATTACCAACCCACTTGCGGGCCTAAGGCCATGTTCACACATGCGGCACCACTGCTTTTTTTTTTTCTGTTTATTTTACACAAGTGCAGATAAATATGCATTAGTAATCTGCTCTGTTAATTGTTTTTGTTGCATTTTTTTATACTTTTCCTTTTTTTTTGTATTGCATTATCTGTTGTAGATTTGAAGCAAATTTTTAAAGTTTGTTTTTTTTTTTCTGTGCAAAAACTATTCACTCCCAAACTTAATTACATACCCCCACCCAAAAAAAAAAATAAAAAAAAAATCACACACCAAAAAACGCACAGCGCTGCATTGTCTTTAAACATCCAATGGGCAAAAGGTTTCGTGAAATCCTATACAGGCAGGAGTAGGAAGAGCCTGGAATTACTGCAGAGCTATGGCAGCAGCCAGAAGGGTTAAGGAGAAGTAGAAATGAATGTGTCATATTTTGCTAACACAGGGAGTTAGAAGCTGACTGTGAGAACTTGCTACTTGATGTAGTCTTGTGACCTCCTCAATCACTTACTTACCATAGAAGCAAATGGACCAAACGTAAGCGACAAACGTCCCTATTCATTGTGTTTCCAGTGACCTTTTTTTTAAGGTAGTATGATCTATTTTAGTTTGCTGTCATATAAAAGGACATTAAGGGCTCGTTCACACAACGGTATTTCCAATCCAAGTGTTGTCTGATTAAAAGAAAAAATAATAAAAATAAAAACCGGCCCGCATTTACAATTATTTATTTATTTATTTATTTATTTATCTATTTTGTAAATTGGATACCACTCTCAGTTCAAGTCTGAGCATGTTAAAACTCCGATGCTGTTCGGAGTCGCAGGATGGCATCCTATTTTTACGTATATATTGCCATTCTGTTACATAGGAAACTTTAAAAGGTCTTATAAATTATTAATATCTGCTGCTCTAAAAAGAAGGGAAAAAAAAAAAAGGGCGGTGGTTTCTGGATGAAACTGAAGATTTTTTTTTTTTATGTGGTTATGTAAAACTGACCTCACGGTGATAAATACGCTGCCTAAATGTTTCCCGTCTGCTAGAACAGTTATTGCTTGTTTTGGTGCAGAATTGTCTTCATTGTCTTTCTGCTGGTATCAAAGCTCTTTGTATTTCATTCGCTTTCAATGAAGTATGATAAATAATTTGTGCATTTCTGTTTAATATTCCCCATGCCTTTTTTTCAGAAACGTAATGAGTTTTTGCTTGTGTCATTCAGCCAACAGCTATCTTATTTTGCCGACAGCTGGGGGTTTAATACTAGTGGCGTAATTGCAGTCTGACGGGCTCCAATGTACAATTTGGACCTGGGCCGCCACCTGCATTTTGGTCAGGTGTGTGGGCCCTTGTAGAATTCTAGAACCTACAAAAACATGCATATCCCCCCCCCCCCACATTTAATAATGTCCCCCGCCCTGTCTCTTTCCTGTGATTAATGTCCCCCAGCCTGAGCCCCTTTGAGCAGTGATGGTCCCCCAGCCTGAGCCCCTTTGAGCAGTGATGGTCCCCCAGCCTGAGCCCCTTTGAGCAGTGATGGTCCCCCAGCCTGAGCCCCTTTGAGCAGTGATGTCCCTCGTTCTTCTCAAGCACATATTTAAAAAGAAACAACGATTATTCTTGCCTTCCCCAGCTCCCACGATGCCTTGCGTTTTCTTATATCGCCGGTACAGAAACATGCAGCTGACTCCAGCGTGCAAGCGACGGGCAGCGCATGACGTCCCTGCCATGAGCCACCCTTGACTGGCACGCCAAAGTCAGCTGCTGGCCTCTGATTGGCTGTAGCATGTGTTGCGGTGCAGGGAACGGCGGGTCTCTGCGCTACAATACATTTCAGCTGAATGTGCATCCAAGGACGCACATCAAAGTGCAATAGGGGCTGACGTCAGCGGACCCCCTTCCCGTTCGGTCGCAGAGGGTCCGTTAGGCTCCTGTCCATTTCTATCTATCAGTGACGACATCACAAATTAAGATCTGGATGAGAGTTTCTTGCTATATTGTCTAATAATTTTTTTGTTCTTCTTTCACCTTGCTACGAAAAATAATAAAAAAAAAAATGTAATGTTGGTGGCTTTGGAGAACTAGATTTGGCCTCTAGTCTTTTAAGTTGCCTTATGTCCAGAAGATATTATGATGTATGACATCGGAGACTTCTTGGTAGCTAAAAAGCGTGGGTCCCCGGTACAGACTGTTGTCATGGTAACCGCAGCCACCGTAGACTGAAAACTATTGAGAGACTTGCGAAAAGAGCTCTCCATTAAACTTCAGGAAATTGGTGGCTTTCACGCTGTTGTTTTTGATCCAGATCTCGCTCTGGTGTCGGGGATTCTCCATCCGCCCTCCTGTGTGCGGGATCACTGGATATCATGGTTACGGAGTGGGGGCTGATCAGGCACATCATCATTACTTCTACACATTGGATTTCTGCATTCTCCAAGGCTCTAATTTTTCTTAATGGAGTGATTTATTATTTAAAGGGGATTTTTCGAGTTATTTTAATTTGCCCGGTGAAATATTCCAGGGTTTTACAGAGCAACTGGTCCTCCAAGAAATATCTGCCGATATCAGGGGAACCTGGAAAAATGACCTCTATGGTTAACGCATGCTCATTATTAACCAATCTATGTCCAGAATTGACAACCGCCCTGAAATGACTGTTGAACCCAAGCAGAAACGCTCGGTGCTCCTTTGGCGTGGCCATACAGTTCAGTGCATCTTCTCACCTACTTGTCTTACCTCTGGCTCCTGTAAATCTACAGCTGTCAATCAAGGAAGAGGAGGTTAGATGTGAATGGTAAGCTAGTAGTTGGGAAGGTAAACTGAACTGCTCGGCCACACTAAGAGTGCACAGAGTGTCTGTGCTTGGTTTGAACAGTCATTTTGAGCTGACTGACTCTTTTAAGGGCTCATTTACACCCCCCTGATTTTTGCATACAAGTTCTTTTCATGGATACCACTTGTATCTATGATATTCTATTAGACTGTGCACATATCTGATTTTTTTTGGTGGTCTGTAGAAAATATTGCAAACAAGTCAGGTTTTGATCCAAGGGTCAGATCAAAATTGGCAATGCAAGTCACTTGGGCTGTGAAAAAATCTGACCGCACTCTGATGGCATTCGAGTGCGGTCTGATTTTCACTGACTGTCAGAAAGGAGAAGGTGGAATTTTTTTCTTTTTTTTTTCTCCACGTTGGAGAAAAACAAATGAAGCTCTGGTCCAGCTCCTTGGTCCAGCTCCTTGGTCCGTTTTTCTTGCACATAGAAAAATCAGACGTGTAATCGAGCCCCGGGATAGAAGGACGTTTGGATATTGTGGTCACTCTGATCATAAGGCATCGGAATGATCATTACTATGATGACATTATCTCCTTGTGCCCATTGTCAATGTCTTTTGTCAGAAAATTGTTTTGGGACCTGCTTAAAATTATTTTTGTTTCCTCGACGTTATTGCCACAATTATAGCGTTTTACAAAGAAATGACAATCTTCCCGATCGTTGCGGCCGGTATTAAATCTATCTACAGTCATCCCAATTGATGCAATAAATTTTTTTCTTTTTTTTTTTTTAAATTGTAATTGTGTTCTGGCATGCTTTGGTAGAGTTGCCGTTGTCTGTCTGCTCGACTAAACTTCAGCTTTTTTTTTACTTTGCTGAGTACGGTGAATGCTTTTCCGGCAGCTGTGGCATCTTCTCTGTCCCCAATAGATGCGGTAGGGGACACGGCGAGGTGACGGTTTGTCCTCATTAGCCAGAAAAAGCATTGAAAATGGGCAAAGTAAAGACCAGCTGTTAAAATTGTATGGTAAAGTAGTAGAGGGACTTGTTTTGATGAATTTTTGATGCTTTTCAGTTTAGACCTTCTTATCCCATCTCTCAGCTATAAAGAGCTTTTTATGCTTCAGGTTCAGATACAAATGCATTAAATATGGCTGAGGCGAAGCGTAAAAGTCCAGCCATCAGAGCTGCAGGCTGTGTTTTTACTGCTAAACAAGTGATGTTAGAAGTTTCATGTAAAATCTATACAATAATCATAACTTAATGACGAATAAAGGGATCAGAGCCTGTCCAACCGAGAGGAGGATACACTACTGGTTGGTATAAGCAGAAATGTCACATGGCGCACAGACATGTTTTGGCTGGACTCCATTTACTTATAGGGGACTGATGTTACGCTTGTCTCCATGCATTTTCATAGGGAACTTTGGAGCCCCTGTTTTCAGAATCGACCCAAAAACATGTTCATCTCATTATCATATGTTTATCTTTTTGTCCTGTAGATAAGTGATGAATGCTGTTTATGGGATGATCACTTAAAGTGTTTGGCATGAAATTATATCCCCCATATTCTTCACAATCAACTGTATTGTATCTGGTACGAGATTATAGACCTCCTTTGAAATGTAAAGCTTAGAGGAGACGCCTGGCTTATTAGGTGGTCCAGCTTCAATGGCTCCAAGTGGAAAAACTCACATCCCCTAGAAGCTTAGCTGGGAACAAAGCCTTTCTGGCAGGATGAACCCATGCTTGGAGCCCAAGCTGCTTCATTGCTTCAAAGAATCCCCACTAGATTTATGGGAGCCATAATTTCAAAAAGAGTTACGGGGTAAATCGTACGTCCCTAGCCGTATACTGGTTACATTTTTGAGATCTCTGGAACGGGACGAACGCCCACTGGGGTCTCTACCCATTCTGGTATTCCGGGGAGATACTTAGAATGGCTAGTGGAAGCCAGGTAGCGAAGCAGTGTTTGGTTTCCCAGCGTAACGGTGGCCCGGCCGGATCTGATCATGCCAAAACCACCTCCCTAAGACCTTCTGTTGAGAACTTTATGATCCATCGTAGGTTTTAGAGTTTCAGCTACCAGACCCATGGGGCGGGAAACAGAGTGACCGACCAAGGAGTTAATTGCTTGTGCAAGGCTATGGCCCACTGTTCTCTTCTAAGGGAGGTCAAGCCGTTTTATTGTGTTGGAAAAAACTGGAAACCGCTGGCACCACACGCCTCTCGTGACTTTGATGTATTAGTGAGGTCGGGCAGAGCTGCGAGGTGTGCTTCTTCACCAGATTATTCCCAAAATCCTTAATGTGGTTTCCGTTTTCTGTAAATGCAGAATGAATCCTTTGTGCAAATACAAGCTATTTGTAATCTGTACTGGTTTGCAGCGCTATCTTACCCCCCCTATGCTGCTGGATCCGTCCTCCAGTGGTTCTAATGCTGTTGGGTGAGCATGCTGATAAATAATAATAATAATAAAAAAATGTAGCTCAGCTTTGCTATGCTGAATTTCCCACCGTTGCCAGCTGCATTTGCACCTATTGATCCTGCCTAATTCCTAAAAAACTGATGCACCCATGACCCTGTCTAATAAGACGCTCTCATGGCGTCCTCATTGCCCTGACATCTGGGTTGCAGCACCGCTCAGCCCTTCGGAGAAGAGCTTGATCATGTTCTGAAAATCTCCATGAACCTACAAGGGAATGTGGAGTTGGTGAAAAGTAATGAGTATTGGTCAAGTAATGTCAGTCATTACATACATTCAAAACTATCAATGGTCACCTCATTCACAGAAATAAAACATGCCAATGTGGCGCTCTGTCTATCAGGAAGCACAAAGGAGACCTGAGTGAGGGGCCTGCAGCACTGAGGAGAAGCAGTATGCTGCTGGGAGATGTCGTTTTAGCTAATGAGCACAATCAGCCATTCAGCTCTGTGAAACAAAATGCACAAAGGAACAGAAGAAGATGAAGAGGCACAAATATTATGTTGGACTTGTATTATATATTAACAATAGTGTTTTGTAAAAAAAAAAAATATTGCCGTTGTGAGAATAATTCTATGAGGTGTCCATACACCTTTTAAGTGCATTTGACCCTATAGCGTATTGCAAAATCGAAGATCGATAATAGGTGCCACATAATGTAAATGAAAAGCGTTACGTTGCAATCTTCAAGGTTCTGCGATGGCGACAAGGAAGTCACAAAAAAAGTTGCAACCAGTTGGATTTTCTGTGACTTGCTTGTCGTGGTACCAAGCCGATTGCAATGTGACCACATTCACTTGCTCCATGTGGCTATGTAGCAACGATATGTGGCTACTAGGGTTGAGCGAGTATTTTCTGCTCCGAGTATTTATAGCTGCTCGGTGATATGGTTGAATCGCTCCCGTGTGCATGATTTGCAACTGTTTGACAGTTTTAATACATGGGAGGAATGTCTATTTCTTACACATTCCTCACATGTAATAAAACTGTCAAACAGTTGCAAATCATGCACACGGGAGCGATTCAACCATATCACCGAGCAGCTGTAAATACTCGGAGCTCGGCCCGAGCATACTCACCGAAAGGGTTAATAGAACATACTCGCTCAACACTAGTGGCTACCCGACCTGTCATGTCCAAAGTCACCATGTGGCCCCCAACCTTAAGGTCCCACCAGTCTCCAGAACCCGGGTCAACTGACTACAGTCTCTCCTAGTGAATAAAACTAACTTTATTAAACATGTACTGTAGACGAAGCAGACATGTAATCCACAACCAAAACCGCTGGAAAAACAGGCTTTTTGAATGTAGCTTTTTTACTGTAGAGAGCTGGTTTTCGTTGCTTAAAAAAACAGCCTTGTGCAGTTTTCAGCACAGTTTCTGCTTTGGAAATGCACAATAAAACACTCCTTATTGGTACTCTCCATGTTATTATAATCATATTATAATTAAAAAATGCGTCAAAAGTCATGCTGAAAAAACACCTGTAAAACTGCATAAAAAAAGCGCAAGCTGTTTTAAGATGTGGATTTTTATGAAACAATCCTTTAAAGTGGCATAAATGGGTCTTTTATAGAATCGCATGTCTTTTTTTTTTTTTGTGTTTAAATATATTAGGTTAATCAAAAAGGAAGTATTTACTGGATGAAGGAATGGCTTTGTTGGACACTGGTTGTCTGGCAGTGAATTGTTAACACGAGGACAGCGCGCTGTTTCCTGTCCATTTATTACTTGATTTTTCCTTCCCTTATTTCTGGGCCCTCTTCCCACCTCCCACGTTCCACCCTTCATGGAACAATGTCTGTTACACAATCAATGCTTAATGAATAGCAAAAAGTGATATAATTTATCACTAACGCTGCATTTATAGAAATGTTCTATATTTCTTAGTCATTCAGGTCATCTGGTATAGTCATGTGCTAAAAACAAGTAATGCAAGCCCTATAGCAGTCTATAGGATCATACTATGCCTCTGTGTGCCCCCCACCACCACCATACTGTGGTCTCCATAAACTATATCCTAATGGCTTCTTGTATGCAGCCCAGTCATCTGCATAGAATCCGGAGAATAAGACTTAGTTCACACTTGTTGGATGCAACCCAGATTTTTCGCACTGATGCTGCACTGAAATACACATCAAATGTCCTTTGTGAAGGGGTTTTACATGACGTTGTTCACATGTAGTGGAAGAAAGTCTGATTCCTTTCCATGATGGCACCAAAAATCTGTAATGCTAATTGTGGATAAAGTTTAGTTGACTCCCCGTTTTACACTTTTTAAGGGGTTATTCCTATGTTCATTGTTGGATTACTTGTATATATTAAGCACTTTTTGAAATTTACCGTGTATTAACATTTTCAGTTGTTCTACAAATATTTAACTTTTTTTAAAATTTCTTTGGTTTACAGCCCGTTGCCTAGGAGACCGACCACTGCTGCTGTCTAGCTTGTAAGCCCTGCACTGAAGCTGGCTGTGATTAGGAGCTAACTATGTACTTGAATGATCCCAGCAAGCTTCAAAACAGTGCTTACAAGCTCAACAGAAAGGGCTTGTAAACACTGCCCATGTTCTAGACCGTATCGGTGGTTGGTCACTTGGACCATGAGCTCTAAACAAGAACGGATGAAAATTTATAATAAACAACAAATGAAGAAGTTTTTTGTTTTTACAGGCACTGTCCAAGGGTCTAGTAGGCAGTACGATCTGTGCTTACACTTACAGGATGTTACAGGGAGGCAGTACTGGGAGGCAGTACTATCTGTGCCTACGTTATTTTCTGGAAGATGCAGGGAACCAGTACGATCTTTCCTTACATTATTTACATGCACAAAATGAATACATAATTAAGAATCTTTGTCTGAACACATTCAGCAATAAAATGATTTGCAAAACTTGACTTAAATGACAATTTTTATTTTTACTTTGTTTAAAGCATTGTGTTTCAGTCATGGACTTTCAACTCTAAAAATAAATGTACACTCATAGCGCAAGCTTTTCATAGCATATTTATTAATGACGGCGCTCAGATAAGGATCCTTCCATTTTCTCTTTGCAAATTTAAACTACTGGTTCAAGTGTGGTACAGAGGCCGAGGAAGCGCTGCAGGCGTAGATCACTGCCCTGTGTGCACAAAGTGTCTGTGCCTAACAGCCTAGCGCCCTAGGCGAATGCACATCTATACCAAGTCATATACAAGTAACACTCCTATCTATGAAATCGCCCCTTGTTTTGTTTTCTCCCTCAGCACATGCATTATTTACAAAAAGTGATAGTATAGTGTCCCTATCTGTGCCTATGTTATTGCCAGGGAGAGACAGAGAAATAGTACTGTCTGTGCCTATAATATTTACAGGGAGAGAGAGCAAAACAGTACTGTCCTTGCCTGCCTTATTTACAGGAATAAACAAACAGTACTGTCCGTGCCTGCCTTATTTACAGGAAGAAACGGTAGTGTCTGTGCCTGCCTTATTTACAGGAAGAAACGGTAGTGTCTGTGCCTGCCTTATTTACAGGAAGAAACGGTAGTGTCTGTGCCTGCCTTATTTACAGGAAGAAACGGTAGTGTCTGTGCCTGCCTTATTTACAGGAAGAAACGGTAGTGTCTGTGCCTGCCTTATTTACAGGAAGAAACGGTAGTGTCTGTGCCTGCCTTATTTACAGGAAGAAACAGTACTGTCTGTGCCTGCCTTATTTACAGGAAGAAACGGTAGTGTCTGTGCCTTATTTACAGGAAGAAACGGTAGTGTCTGTGCCTGCCTTATTTACAGGAAGAAACGGTAGTGTCTGTGCCTTATTTACAGGAAGAAACGGTAGTGTCTGTGCCTGCCTTATTTACAGGAAGAAACGGTAGTGTCTGTGCCTGCCTTATTTACAGGAATAAACAAACAGTACTGTCCGTGCCTGCCTTATTTACAGGAAGAAACGGTAGTGTCTGTGCCTTATTTACAGGAAGAAACGGTAGTGTCTGTGCCTGCCTTATATACAGGAAGAAACGGTACTGTCTGTGCCTGCCTTATTTACAGGAAGAAACGGTAGTGTCTGTGCCTGCCTTATTTACAGGAATAAACAGTACTGTCTGAGCCTGCCTTATTTACAGGAAGAAACAGTACTGTCTGTGCCTGCCTTATTTACAGGAAGAAACGGTAGTGTCTGTGCCTTATTTACAGGAAGAAACGGTTGTCTGTGCCTGCCTTATTTACAGGAAGAAACGGTAGTGTCTGTGCCTGCCTTATTTACAGGAAGAAACGGTACTGTCTGTGCCTGCCTTATTTACAGGAAGAAACAGTACTGTCTGTGCCTGCCTTATTTACAGGAAGAAACGGTAGTGTCTGTGCCTGCCTTATTTACAGGAAGAAACGGTAGTGTCTGTGCCTGCCTTATTTACAGGAAGAAACGGTAGTGTCTGTGCCTGCCTTATTTACAGGAAGAAACGGTAGTGTCTGTGCCTGCCTTATTTACAGGAAGAAACGGTAGTGTCTGTGCCTGCCTTATTTACAGGAAGAAACGGTAGTGTCTGTGCCTTATTTACAGGAAGAAACGGTAGTGTCTGTGCCTGCCTTATTTACAGGAAGAAACGGTAGTGTCTGTGCCTTATTTACAGGAAGAAACGGTAGTGTCTGTGCCTGCCTTATTTACAGGAAGAAACGGTAGTGTCTGTGCCTGCCTTATTTACAGGAAGAAACGGTAGTGTCTGTGCCTGCCTTATTTACAGGAAGAAACGGTAGTGTCTGTGCCTGCCTTATTTACAGGAAGAAACGGTAGTGTCTGTGCCTGCCTTATTTACAGGAAGAAACGGTAGTGTCTGTGCCTTATTTACAGGAAGAAACGGTAGTGTCTGTGCCTGCCTTATTTACAGGAAGAAACGGTAGTGTCTGTGCCTGCCTTATTTACAGGAATAAACAAACAGTACTGTCCGTGCCTGCCTTATTTACAGGAAGAAACGGTAGTGTCTGTGCCTGCCTTATTTACAGGAAGAAACGGTAGTGTCTGTGCCTGCCTTATTTACAGGAAGAAACGGTACTGTCTGTGCCTGCCTTATTTACAGGAAGAAACGGTAGTGTCTGTGCCTGCCTTATTTACAGGAATAAACAGTACTGTCTGAGCCTGCCTTATTTACAGGAAGAAACAGTACTGTCTGTGCCTGCCTTATTTACAGGAAGAAACGGAAGTGTCTGTGCCTGTCTTATTTACAGGAAGAAACGGTAGTGTCTGTGCCTGCCTTATTTACAGGAAGAAACGGTAGTGTCTGTGCCTGCCTTATTTACAGGAAGAAGCGGTAGTGTCTGTGCCTGCCTTATTTACAGGAAGAAACGGTAGTGTCTGTGCCTGCCTTATTTACAGGAAGAAACGGTAGTGTCTGTGCCTGCCTTATTTACAGGAAGAAACGGTACTGTCTGTGCCTGCCTTATTTACAGGAAGAAACGGTACTGTCTGTGCCTGCCTTATTTACAGGAAGAAACGGTACTGTCTGTGCCTGCCTTATTTATAGGAAGAAACAGTACTGTCTGTGCCTGCCTTATTTACAGGAAGAAACGGTACTGTCTGTGCCTGCCTTATTTACAGGAAGAAACGGTACTGTCTGTGCCTGCCTTATTTACAGGAAGAAACGGTACTGTCTGTGCCTGCCTTATTTAAAGGGAGAGACAAAGAAGGGGTTGTTCAGTGAAAAATAGTCGGATCGGTGGGGGTCTGACTACTGGCATCAGCACTGATCGCAGAACAGGGAAATGGATCTGCAGGTTGGATGCCTGACCACCTCTCCATTAATTCTCTATGGGACTTCCAGAAAAACTCATCAGCCCCATAGGTTGTGAAAGGAGCAGCAGTCGAGCATACGCACTGCAAAATTTGTACAAGTCCCAGCTGTTGGACCCCCATGATCAAGAAGTTATTGCCTGTCCTGTGGATAGGTGACAGCTTGGTTTTTACTGGATAAACCCTTCACACGTCTTTCTTTTTCCCTGATCCCTCCTGACCTTTTGCATCACACTCCCAGTAAGTTTCCAAAGGAATTAATTGTAAATTCTTCAGTGCTTAGTTCTTTTCTGCAGGAGCTGTGGTTTTTCTCTATGGCTGCATTGCTCTGGCGAGTCCTGTCAGATAAAGCCTCTGTCCTGGCTGCCGTTACCTGCTCCTCTGGGTCTATGATACTGCTGCATGGTCACAACATCTCCTGTGCCGAGGCGACATGTCACGGCTGGTGTACAGACACCGTGCATTCCTGGAAGTAAAGTCTTCAGAGCTGGTTGTTCTGGATGATGATAATACCAAGTAAGGTATCCAGACAGTGGTGATGGGATCCCGCAGGTACGGGCGCCTGTATGCCCCTGGTCGCCTGATTGGGAGCTTCAGCTATACTTTTGCAGTCACTGTGAAGTTTCAAGAGAACTTGGTTGATTCTTGCATTTCTTCATTAAATAGTTATTATTAAGTATAATTTCATAGAACGTTGTTTGTTTCCTTTGTTGTTCCTTCTGGAAATGTTTAAATAAATTGAGAACTGAGTCTTCTCCAAGGAGTGTCCCGATTCGCTAGCTCATACATGTCAAACGCCAGCCCTTGGGCCAAAAACTGGCCCGCAGGGTGGCTTTATTTGGCCCGCGACACCAGAACCACCACCCCATGTGGGCCCATTATACTTTATGCAGGACTGTGTGGGGGCCCATTATTCTGTATGGAGGACTGTGTGGGGGCCCATTATTCTGTATGGAGGACTGTGTGGGGGCCCATTATTCTGTATGGAGGACTGTGTGGGGGCCCATTATTCTGTATGGAGGACTGTCTGGGGGCCCATTATTCTGTATGGAGGACTGTGTGGGGTCCCATTATTCTGTATGGAGGACTGTGCGGGGGCCCATTATTCTGTATGGAGGACTGTGCGGGGGCCCATTATTCTGTATGGAGGACTGTGCGGGGGCCTATTATTCTGTATGGAGGACTGTGTGGGGGCCCATTATTCTGTATGGAGGACTGTGTGGGGGCCCATTATTCTGTATGGAGGACTGTGTGGGGGCCCATTATTCTGTATGGAGGACTGTGTGGGGGCCCATTATTCTGTATGGAGGACTGTGTGGGGGCCCATTATTCTGTATGGAGGACTGTGCGGGGGCCCATTATTCTGTATACTGGTTGGGCCTCGCCTTTGTCCAAGTTTTTAATTTTGGCCCTCTGTGTGTTTGAGTTTGACATTCCTACACTAGAGGAAGACCAATGTCTTGTTGTTTTAATATACTGCTACATTTCCAGGAGGAGTAACAGAGGAACAACACAGAAAATTTTTCTCCAAAAATTACTTTGTTGAAGGAAAGAGGTTTTATCTAATCTTCTGATTCATGTTCCTGTAGGACTAATTTCATCATTAGATTTCCAGACATGACCATGGGTGATGTGTGCGGACGATGACGTGCTGGGATGAGGCAGATTCCATGGTCGGATCCAGTCTGTACTTGTCCTGTAATTGGAGGCAGTGACACAACGTTTGCGTAGGCGAAATGTCTGCAGTGCACGGAATAATAGACCCTGATATAATAATGACTGTCGGAGCGGGTCAGCTGCCGGAGATTACACAGCGGTAGATGAATGGTGCATGAATCAGCACCTGTCAGGCGGCCGCCCGCTTTGGCCGCTTGTATATCACCTTTAATATTTGAGATATCACGTTTTTCGTCTGCTTTTCTGTACTACTGAAGGTTTAAACCTCCTATAAAACAAGCTGATTCCCGCTAATAATGAGGAAAGATTTTGGGAATTACCAAATATATGTATTTTTTTATTATACAGTTGGCTCCGGGGACAGAATGTTCATTAGGTAGATGGTGTGTACAGTGCAAGGGGTTAAACCGGAGCAAGAAAGATGGGATTGAGGTGTAGATTTCAATTTTAAATCTTTGCATTGAAAGTGATTGACAGGTGAAAAATCAGTCGCCTCAATCGCTGTCTGTCCAATTGCTGGGACCTTAAATGAATTTGAGAAATGGCTGTGTAACCTGGTACCGCAGTCCTGTGTTGGATGGAGCGCAGGTGCCCATACTCGACCTTCTCTCCATTCATTGTGTATAGGACTGTTTGAGACAGCTGAAGGACCAGGATCAAGAAGGCCCGGGAGCTTTACAGTGTGGCTCCCTAGCAAATGGGTCCCAGGGAGGATGCAGACGGAGCGGAGCACGCCACCTGTCCTCGCCTACCTGATCTATTCAGAGGGATTCCGGCTGCAAGAGGGGTACCGGCCCCCGACACCCGACCTTGTACTCTACGTCCAGGACGGGAAATTCCGGTTAGGCCCGGAGGATCCCACCGGGCGTCGGATGGAGAGGAATTGCCACCCGAGCCCTACACCTGAGAGGAGCTCCGAGGGAGACCCGGCCTATCTACATACGCACAGACTGGAATGGGTGAAGTCTGTAGTGCAGGAACACTCTGGTGTAGGGTCGCTACCAAACACTGGACTTCCTCGGAGGTAGTTGGACCCCCGTCCCTGGTGGCCGCAGGACTCCGCGAGGAGCAGGGAGTCGCCTTCCCGCTAACACATCTGAGTGAATAAAGCCTTGGAAGTTCACCCCTATGGCCTCCGGACTGTTCATTACGCGCCATACCACGCGACGCGGTGTCCGTACTCCCGCGCTACTGCAACCCCCTCTTCTTCCTGTATTGCCTGCCCTGAGGCCCTGCTCCGCCTGTGGGGAGCAGCGAGAACTTTAGCCGCCATGACACCGGGCCTCAGCGGACTGCTAGCGGCGCTGGTGGCGCATCACCAGACACCACAGGTGGCATAGTCGTTAACCGCCACTCAACCCGGAATAGCCCACACCATCTCTTTCTAATGTGACGGCCCTGAGCACGGGTCGGGCCCAGGCCACGGCTGCATCCCATCTCTTCAACGCAGGGCCCGACACCGAGTCCCCCAACACCAAGGGTAAAACACGGGCTTTCTGAGTAGAGGCGTCGCACATCCAAGACTGGGCCTCGCAGATCCTGGTTCTTGGGTTCCAGAGCCCCATTTTCAGGATCACTGCGGGGTCCCATTACTCAGTCTCCAGCGATCAGTAAATTAGCATTCTGGCGGCTCAGTGGTTAGTACTGTTGCTTTGCTGCACTGGGATCCTGGTTTCAAATCCCAACAAGGACAACATCTGCAAGGAGTTTGTATGTTCTCCCTGTGTTTGTTTGCGTGGGTTTCCTCCGGGTTCTCCGGTTTCCTCCCACTCTCCAAACACATTTTGATAGGGAATGTAGATTGTGAGCCCCAATGAGGATAGTGATGATGATGTCTATAAACTGCTGTGGAATATGATGGCGCTATATAAGCAGCTCATACTAAATTATAGATTGGTGATAACGTTCCATTCTGGGAATTCCTCTTAAATACAGTATGTATGCATGTACAGTACAGACCAAAAGTTTGGACACACCTACTCATTTAAAGATTTTTCTGTTTTTTCATGGCTATGAAAATTGTACATTCACACTGAAGGCATCAAAACTATGAATTAACACATGTGGAATTATATACTTAACAAAAAAGTGTGAAACAACTGAAAATATGTCTAATATTCTAGGTTCTTCAAAGTAGCCAACTTTTGCTTTGATGACTGCTTTGCACACTCGTGGCATTCTCTTGATGAGCTTCAAGAGGTAGTCACCGGAAATGGTCTTCCAACAATCTTGAAGGAGTTCGCAGAGATGCTTAGCACTTGTTGGCCCTTTTGCCTTCACACTGCGGTCTGTACTGTATGTAAAACCCTTGAGTTAAAGGGGTTGTCTAAGTTTCATTTGAAAAGTTTCCATATAGCAGCAGATGTGATTAAATGGCAAAATATCTTCCTATATAATCCCCCTCGCTCTAGCATGGTGCACTGTGGTGGTCCTGCCGGTTGTTGGTTGTCCTCTTGTGATATCACTGCTTTCGACTGGTGCAGCCAGTCACTGGCCTCAGTGGTGACAGCAACGGGTTCGGCACTTCACTGACTGCAGCAGTCACATGCAGGTGATCAGAGCGTTCGCTGTCTAGGAAAACTAACAAGTGGGGGACACTATAGGGGCATGTGACATTCATTGGGTCGGCCATATGTTACCCGTACCCTTAGTCTGTCCATTATTGATGCTTCATTGGACAGAATTGTTAATTTTACAGTCTGTGAAGTTGGATGACTGCTCCCATAGTGCTGCTACGAGGTGGCCTCACCCAGTAATGCTCTGTACACTGGACTCCTGGTCCTTCCCTCTGATCATTCAATGAAAGCAGAAGAGACCTCAGGAGAGATAATGACCCCGTGTATATTGTACATTGCAGAAGTAAGAAATGTTCACCATGATCCATTTGGCCACATTCCACCTCCAAGCGGCACGGACAGTCGCGTCTTGTTTGTACGAGGTCACTTTGACTCGCATATGAAAGTCTTCTGCACATGGGAACTTTTTCCTTCCTAGTCACCAAATTCCTGTACCTAAAGCAGACATGGCAAACTGTGGCCAGTGGGTGGTTATATTTGGCCCACGACACCAGAGCCACCACCCCTATACGGGGTCATTATTCTGTATAGAGGACTATGTGGTTCCATTATACTGTATACTGGTTGGCCCACGACTTTGTCCAAGTTTTTCATTTTGACCCTCTCTGTGTTTGATCTAAAGCAAGGAGGTCAGTGGTTAGACAGTGCTTATTCAGTGGCCAAAGTGACATTTTTTTTTCTCCTTCCCCCATGACGGTACCACAGAGAGAGGGGATCCGCCCTTCAAGGACCGGAAGCCTACAGATAAAAAGGGCGGTACCTCTCTCCCGCATCAGTTGGTTTCCTGTCCTTGACGGGGACCTACAGTTTTCTAAGGAATTAGAAAAGAAAGACATCTAAAAAAGAAGAATCATGGACGACATACCAGGCCCGGCCAGGCAGCGGGGGTTCCCTGCCAGCTGGTGCGGTGTCCTGAAGCGCCACCGCTGAGGTCAGTGGGCCTCCAGGGTGGCAGGGAGACGCAGCGCAGAAGGAGACTGGAGTCGCTGCGTTCTCCGATGGTGTCGGGCGGTGAGTAGGCCTGGGACTTCCGGGTACCATTGCGCAGAAGCGCGCGTGCCGAGCACCTCCCCATGCTGCGGTGCACCACTGGAGGATCGGCGTGACTGGGCGCCTCCACCCGATGCGGCGGTCTGGGCGCGCAGCTCACCGGATGTGCCACGGTGCATCTCTGGGAGCTGCGCGTTTGAACGTGCGTGGGATCCAGGAACACACTGCGCCCACCGCCAGCCTGGAGAATAGCGTCGGGGTGGGGGGGAGGGGAGGCGACCCCCACATTAAAGAGGTGCACACACATATTCCCCAAGGGGAGGGTGCAGAACATAAAGGACCCACGACTGGCTGGTAAGAAATTCAAGCCCGGTGGAAGGGGCGGAGCCCTATAGGGGTTAAATACTGGAGTGAAGCACTGGGATAGTGCTTCCTTAGCACACTCTGGCACCAGCTATGAGCAAGCAGGAGCTACAGGAGGTGCAGTCCCTGCACCCCCACTCACCACCACCGCAACAAGGGAAGCGTGTGCGAAAGGACCCCCCCAGTGACCCTTCACGCTAGCACGGCCAAGGTAACGGTGAAAGCGGGTGTTCGGGCAGGTTTTCGCAACGCGGCAAGGACTCCCAGTGGGGTGTCAGCCTCAAGGAAAAACCCATCTACAGGAACGAGTTCCTCTCCAAATCCGGTATTCCCTCTTACAGCAGGATGGTAAGTGATCTTCGTGAAAGCTCACTTATAATTTGCCCCCCCCCCCCCTCTTTTTCTTCTCTCATCAGAGAAGGAAGAGTACGGGTAAGTCCAAACACAGGGCCTGCGCGCTTTGTGCAGATGATCTGCCCACTACGTGGGAGAAAAGACTATGTAACTCGTGTATTGAACAAGCAATTTGCGAGGAGACCCCTAAGTTCGCCTCAGAGCTCAGATCCCTGATTAAATCCCAGGTAGAAAATACCTTCAAGTCCCTGCAGAAGGGGGGAAGAAACGGGAGAAAACCAGTAATCTATCCCCGGTATCAGGATCTAGCAGTTCGGACGGGGAGGGGGTAAACTCCGATTCGTCCTTCTTATCTTTTCCTCCTCATCTTCCGGAGGGGAACGTAGCGGTTTCCCTATAGAGGGTACGGACAATTTAATTAAAGCAGTCAGGTCCACCATGGGGTTGGTAGATCCTCGCCCCAAAAGATCGGTCCAGGACGTAATGTTCAGTGGCCTGGAACAAAAGAAAAGATCTTTCCCTCTCAATGACAAGGTCCACTCCCTGATTAAAAGAGAATTGAGAAAGCCAGAAAGAAAGGGCCTGTTGTCCCCGAAGAGGAAATACCCCTTTGAGGACCCGGTATGTTAATTCTGGGGAAAAGCGCCAAAACTGGATGTAGCAATGGCTAAAGCCTCTAAGAAATTTTCACTGCTGTTTGAGGACATGGGAGTACTAAAGGACCCGATGGATAAAAAAGCAGATACCTTCCTAAAAGGGGCTTGGGAGGCCGCAGGGGGAGGGTTAAAACCCGCAGTTGCAGCCATATGTGCAGCCAGATCTTTGATGGTCTGGCTAGACCAACTAGAGGCACAACTTAAAGACAAAACATCCAGGGATAACATACTAGGCTCCATCCCAGTAATGAAGGGCGCAGCAGAATTTTTGGCTGATGCATCAGCCGATTCTGTTAGGCTGGCAGCCAGAGCTGCGGGCTTCTCTAATGCAGCCAGACGGGCCCTCTGGCTTAAATGCTGGCCGGGTGACCACCAAACAAACTCAAAGCTGTGTTACATTCCTTGCGAGGGTGAGTTCCTATTTGGACCTACTCTTGATAATATCCTCGACAAGGCTGGAGATAACAAGAAACGTTTTCCTATCCTCTCTAGTACTTCATACAGGAAGTCCTTTCGGAGCAGAAAACTTATACCCAGGAAACCAGCCAAAGACCAGGATAGGTGGGAGGATAGGAGGAAAAAAACTAAAGGATTTATGTTTAACAGGCCCCCCAGTGACAACAGAAAACCTGCCCAATGAGAATCATCCCAACCTGGGAAAAGATATCAAACAGCTCTTGGATTTTAGACCTGATAAAAACAGGTCTAAAATTTCAGTTTCACTCCATTCCCCGTCTGAACTTTGTCATAACCCCCAAGAGGTCATCAGAAGTAGAACAATCGGCACTTCTATAAGAAATTTTAGGTCTAATAGAGCAGTCCTTCAAGAAGTCCCTGCCCAGAAGAAGGGCGAAGGATTCTACTCCCCTCTGTTCCTAAGAAAAAAAAAAAAACGGACGGGACTTTCAGGACAAGTGTAAACCTGAAAAAATTGAACAAATTTCTGAAGGTTCAAACCTTCAAGATGGAGTCAATAAAATCGTCAGTAAAACTGTTGTTCCCAGACTGTTTTATGACCGTCCTGGATCTGAAGCACTCCTATTATCACGTCCCCATACACAGAGACTACCAGAAATTCCTAAGGGTAGCTATATCGATAAAGGGAATAGCAAAACATTCTGATTACCCCGTACCTGGACGATTTGCTGGTAATGGGCAACTCGATCAATCATTGCAAGGACCAACTAGCATGGGTCATGGATTCCTTGATGAATTTAGGCTGGCTTCTGAACCTAAAAAAGTCCAAGTTGGAGCCGGACCAAGTACAAGAGTATCTAAGCATCTTATTAGATTCGAGGAAGCAGGAGTGCCGTCTCCCGGCAGGGAAAATTCAGAAAATGATAGCTCGGATATCTCAAGTAAAGGACCACCCCTCTATGACTCTGCGAAAAGCAATGTCCCTTCTAGGTTCCATGACTGCCTGTATTCCGTGGGTCCGTTGGGCTCAGGTACATACCAGGGACTTACAATGCGAAATCCTAAGGGCAGAAAAATCGCTAAAAGTGCACTTAGGTCAGCTAACTTTGTCATCAAAAACCTTACTTTCCCTAAGATGGTGGGCGGAGGTGGGCAGTTTAACCCGAGGCGTTCCATGGTTTATCTCTGTGTCGCAGGTCCTAACTACAGATGCAAGCCCCAGGGGGTGGGGGGCTCGCCTGAACGACCAAATAGCTCAAGGGGTCTGGACAAAGGACTTAAAAGGTGTATCTTTCAACATGAATGAACTTCTAGCAGTAAAATTCGCTCTCTCAAAATTTTTAAACTCTCTACAGGGGACACCATGTAAGAGTGTTCTCGGACAACAGGGTAGTAGTAGCATACTTAAATCACCAGGGGAGGACCCAGTCCCATTCTCTACTACAAGTAACAAAATCCATCCTCCAGTTAGCCGAGAACAATTTGGGGTCTCTGTCAGCACTCCACATGAAAGGAGCAGAAAATCTCACCGCAGACTTTCTGAGCCGAACCCAGCTGAGACAGGGCGAATGGGAGCTGAATCAGTTAGTGTTCAACCAACTCACGGAAATGTGGGGATACCCTTCCATAATCCTATTCGCCAACTGGCAGAACAAAAAAAGTAAACCTATTCTGCTCAATAAACCCCAAGGGGAACCCAGCAGCATTAGATGCATTTTCAATCCCATGGAACCACCAACTAGCCTATGCCTTTCCCCCGATCGCTCTGATTCCGGCAGTTCTGAGGAAAGTCAGGGAAGACAGGGCAAACGTAATTTTGATAGCCCCCTTCTGGCCAAAGAGGCCCTGGTTTTCCTGGCTGAGGATAATGTCTACCTCCGACCCCTGGTTCTTCTGGAAATTCCAGATCTCCTTTTCCAGGACCGGAACTCCATCCTCGGGTAGCAAATCTACACTTGATAGTCTGGATTTTGAGAGGGCGCTCTTAAGGGATAGAGGTTTTTCCTCGAATTTGATCTCCACTCTACTACAGAGTAGGAAACCCGTAACCACCAGACTTTACGGTAAAACCTGGAAAGAATTCCTTTCTT
The DNA here is from genome assembly GCF_046119375.1 of Phyllobates terribilis. Taxonomy (NCBI): domain Eukaryota; kingdom Metazoa; phylum Chordata; class Amphibia; order Anura; family Dendrobatidae; genus Phyllobates; species Phyllobates terribilis. The sequence continues at coordinate 106,655,511 of NW_027362764.1, read as the reverse complement.
ATTCAGGTACAAGGTGAGGCCCCATTACTTCCATCTTAGAGTTCCTACTAAGGGGGTTAGAGCGGGATCTGGCCACAAGCACACTAAGGGTTCAAGTTGCGGCATTAGAAGCCCTATACAACTGTGACCTGGCCAGAAATAGGTGGATATCTAGATTCATCAAGGCATCATCCTGGTCTAGGCCCATCCCCTCCCGGAATACTCCTCCTTGGGACTTAAACTTAGTCCTTACAGCGCTAACCAAACATCCCTTTTAACCTTTAGCGGATCTATCTCTAAAAACCCTATCACTTAAGACGTCACTCTTAGTAGCTCTCACATTGGCACGAAGAGTTAGCGACATACAAGCTCTATCAGCAGGGCCCCCCTTCACGCAAATCCTAGAGGACAAGGTGACACTTAGGACTGACCCAGCATACCTTTCTAAGGTAGGATCACACTTTCATAGATCCCAGGAGGTCACCCTCCCTTCCTTTTGCCCTAGTCCTAAAAAACAGGGGGGAAAAAGACCTACACACCTTATATGTCAGAAGATGCATTATCCAATACTTAGAGGCCACACGGGAGTGTAGGAAGGATAGGGCTCTATTTGTGTGCTTCCAGGGACCTCGGAAGGGACAAAAAGCTTCCAAGGGCACACTGGCAAGATTGATAAGAGATGCCATCTCCCTGGCATACTCGTCAAGCGGGGAAACTGCCCTGGGGAATCTAAAGGCTCACTCGACTAGAGCAGTAGCAGCCTCCTGGGCGGAGAAAGCCGGTGCTTCAATAGAACAGATATGTAGAGCTGCAACCTGGTCTTCCCCCCCCCCCCTCTACATTCTTTAAACACTACCGGCTGGATCTAACCTCTTCTTCAGACCTTAATTTTGGTAGACGGGTTCTGGAAGCGGTGGTCCCTCCCTAAACAACACTTCTCTGCAATTCTCTCCGTGGTGCCGTCATGGGGGAAGAAGAAAGACGTAGTTACTTAACGGTAACGGGATTTCTCAGAGCCCATGACTGCACCGGTACATTCCCTCCCTTCACGCCTGGGTGTACACAGTTATTTGTTACTTATATGTAGTCACGATATGTGCCTGGTAAGCTCCTTTAAAAATGTTAAATTTTGTGTTACTAACCTGGGGGTCCTCTCTGTGCTCTGTAAACAACTGTTGCGGGAGAGAGGTGCCCCCCTTTTTATCTGTAGGTTTCCTGTCCTTGAAGGGCGGATCCCCTCTCTCCGTGGTTAGGTTCATACTTAAAGGGTTTTTTCCACAAGAATAAAAAAAAAAAAAAAAGTTTTAAAGTTCATTTTAATCAATAGATCTTGGAATAATAATAACTTCCACAATTGGATGTGTTTAAATAAAATGTTCCTGTGCTGAGATAATATTATAAATGTGCCCCTTCTGTGTACTGTGTAATGGCTGTGTCTGACCGTGCAGAAACATGGTCTGATCATACCACATCTCCTGGGCAGGGGAGAAGCAAAAGAGTATACAGACATTACAGCACGGGATCACAGCTGATTCTTTTTGTGAGGTAAAACATTTCCCTGCCTATTTTTTTTTTTTAAATGTTTTACCTCAAAGAAAGAATCAGCTGTGATCCCCTGCTGTAATGTCTGTATACTCTTTTGCTTCCTCCCCTGCCCAGGAGCTGTGGTATGATCAGACCATGTTTCTGCACGGTCAGACACAGCCATTACACAGTACACAGCAGGGGCACATTTAGAAGATTATCTCAGCACAGGAACATTTTATTTAATCACATCCAATTGTGGAACTTATTATTATTCCAAGATCTATTGATTGAAATGAACTTTGTTCGTGGGACAGCCCCTTTAATCTTATCCACATGTTCCGTAATCCACTCAGAAATAGTTTTTTTTTTCTTTCTTTTTTGTTTTGTGTAAACTTGCATGATCTCAATTTCTGTTGCAGAAATCACCTTTTTTGTGCTGATTTTACTCATTGATTTCATTAGGAGTCGTACAGGCGAATTACCTCTTGCACATTTTGTTGCCCAAATTTCCGCGACCTGAAATTCTGTTTATTGATCTGATCTGAACGGGATTGTTTCAGATACATGACACAGATTCTCCAACAAAATCTGCAGCGCAAATTCAACTTCTTAACACAATGCCAGCAAAAAGCTCACAAGACCTCTGGTTGATTGTAGAGGTGACTGGGAAGCCAGGCAGAATTTAAAAATTAAAAATGCTACAAATCTTGAGAACGGAGAGGATATTTAACAACAAGTTAATTGCCAAGTTCCTTGGTTTTACAAATACTATGCAGTGTGAACCATTTCTCATGTTGAACAAAACCCTTTTTAAAGTAACTTAGAAGAAACAGAAGGAAAGGAGCTGGACAGTCCAGACATTGAGAGTGCCAGACTGTCAAACTCGAATACTCTGCACAGCTCCTTGTAGAGGGCCTAGTCCTAATAGAAATGGTATATATTATTGTTTTAATCCACTGCTAAATTTAAGCAAAATCCTTCATTATTTATGCATAAAAATGAGGCGCTCGTTGCCCCCTTGGCGTGACCAAGCGGCTCAGTGCACCGGCCCACCTACTACTTGTACATGCTCACTTTACAGGAGGCTGTCAATCATTTATAATATATTTATTATATATTATATATTTCTGGATAGAATTGGACATTGGATTTTCTTCCAAACAGAACCTGCATTGAACCAGAGGTGAATATCTGATGCAGATGTGATCAGTCCTATTCGTAGGACTTGGGTCTGTCCTGATGTGACCACCCGTATATGTAGGGAAACACTTTGAAAAGCCGCGGACATGTAGATTTCTTCATTTTCATATTGTTCAGTGCTCACTTTGAAGAAAACAAGTGTAGAACAGCGGGTGATAATAAAGGATCAAGCTAAACCCTGTAGGGGGTCTACAATCGGATTAGTACAACATGTCAATGAGTGATCAGAGCCAAGAGCGTGTGGTAAACACTCCACATAAGCAAATATTTCAGAATGTGGATAATTAGATTGATTTAAAAAAAAAAACGTTAAAGATGATAATATGGGTCGCTAAAAACTTAAAAAAAAAATAAGCTGTATTTACAATTTCTAATTCTGTTTTCCCAGTTAATCTAATGGGTTACACAGTATGAGCACGGTAATGATTTTGAATCAATAATACGCAATTGCTGTTGGGGTCTTTTGAGTTTTCTGTGTTTTTATAGCAGTTGGATGGTTTCCCATCCCTCTCTGTTATTTTGATTGGTGTTCTTGTTGAATTGCCAGCAAGTTCTTGAGGATGGTGGTGCTGGCTGCCGGTATTGTTTTGGCTGGAAACGCCAGCAAGAGCTAGGGCGTAGTTCTGTTTGCTGCAGGTGGTGTTCTTGCTGGACCGCCAACAAGTACGCAGAGATGGTGGTGTTGGCTGCTGGTGGTGTTCTGGCTGGACCACCAGCCTGTCCTAGGAGATGATGCTGTTGGCTGTTGGTATTATTCTGGTTGGACCGCCAACAAGTCCTAGGAGATGGTGCTGTTGGCTGCCGGTATTGTTTTGGCTTGAAACGCCAGCAAGTCCTAGAGCATTGTTCTGTTTGCTGCCAGTGTTGATGTTCTGGCTGGACTGCCAGCAAGTCCTCGGAGATGGTGCAGTTGGTTGCCAGTATTGCTATTGCTGGACCGCCTGCAGTCCTAGAACGTAGTTTGACCTTTTGGGGTTAGGGACTTACATATTGATGGTTGCATCAGGACTTATTTTGGGAAATTGTGGTATGGCCTGGATGACCATGGGTGTCTGCTGTTCTTTTGAGCATTCCCCCCCCCCCCCACACTTTTTTGGTTTTCAAACAAATGCCTGGAGGTGAACTGTCTATTCAGAAGGCTGCAAAAAAAAACCACACAACTTTCACAACACTCAAAATATTTTCAAATCACTTTCAGGAAATACTTCAGGAAGTGGAAAACTCCTCTAAAAACTCCCCCAACAAGGAGCGTTTCCTGAAGTGATTTCCACTAGAAATCTCTTCTGTTTTGACTGCCTGCATAAAGCCTTACATTTTCTCAGGTCACGATTTTCAGTAGCGGTGACCAGCAGGGACACGTTATCGTCTGCTGTACTTGAGTTTGGATTTTTATTGGAGGAGCAGCTGCCCATAATAGATTTGCACGCGGCTATTAATCAGTATTATTGCTGGGTCCTGTGCCAGCTTCTGATTTAGTTTGGGGCTTGAGCATGTTGCCTGGTCCATCTGCTCTGCCAAGTTTCAGCCTCTGTGTACTCGCTCATGTTTATTTAAGAATAATGGAATCAATACAATCCATTTGATTCCCTTCATTGCTCTGAATGCTTCTGACGAAGCAAACAAAACCGAATCATGCCGAAAACTTTGCAATTTCTCATTTTTTTTTCCCCCCGATTCTTTTCAAGAGTACCTGTCACATGTCCCCAAAAAAAAGTTACCTTGCCAAAATCTTCGTACCCCCATGAGTCTACTTCTGTTTTCCATTTCTCATTTTGCCCCTCCGACACGTAGATATGCCCTGGTTTTGCTTTTGGTGCCTACTATGGACACATCATACGAAGAGAGCAATCACTAGAGAAGGATTTCCATGGTCGGAAGAATAGAAGGAGCAAGGGGAAGAGGAAGACCAGCAACCCGATGGCTAGAAACAACCAAGATAACTGTAGAGAAGACCCTGGTGGACCTATCTAGGCTTGCACAAGATCGATCTTCCTACAGAGCGTTCATTTATCAAGTCGCCATGGGTCGAGATCGAGCTAGAGGCCATGTCAGAAGAGTTTTCTATGTGGGCATTTAGTCCACACTCCTCTATGATGCTGCCGAATCGCTTCTCAGCAGCATCTGAAACTGTTCGTGATCTCCTGAGATCTCGGTGTTCTTTCGAGACTACACTGTAAGAAGATTGTCTTGTGCGCACCTAGACACGGTACATCAAGAATAGGTAGATCTCGCAAGATCAAGCTGTCCGACCAACTTCAGATGTTGCCGAGCAGTTATTGATCAGCGTCAGAGTTTTCTCTTGGGGTCTTCAACTTTCTAACACGCCCTTTTCGACCACACGCCACATACTTGCATACTGGGCACCAAAAGGTTAGAAAAAAAAAATTTCATATCTTTGCAACAGAGGGTAAAAATGAAAAAATACAGCAGCACATACAAGTGACCACAAACATTTTGGCAAGGTAACAAACTTTAAATGTCTTTAACACTAAGATTCTGTTTTAATTTTACACGTGTCAAAAAGGAAAGTAATAATGCATGACAGCAGATGATTTGCAGTTTTAAATGTTTTACCAATGACGAAAATAGGAAAACTTCTTTTTTTTTTATACTCCGGTCACCGCAAAAATTCTTAAAATTTGTGAAAATGAGACCGTTAATTTTTTTTTTTTTTGCTGCTATTTCATGAAAGCCCATACTAAGGGCATTGTGTTTTTTTTTTTTTGCCTCACTTTTATCAAAGTGGTACAATTGGTGTTTTTTTTTACCAGGTTTTTAGAAAATCCTAAAAACGCATCATAAATGCATCATGTAAGCACCGCCTGATGTAGAGTAAGATGTGGAAGAGGCACTTAGGCCGTATTCACACATCCACGTTCCGCTGTATTCACACATCCACGTTCTGCTGTCTGCTTTTGAACCAATTGAGTTCGGGTCAGGAGACCCGTGAATGGCCTGTGCATTGGTGTCTATAATAATCGGTCCGTGAAACCTGGGTGTGTAAATATGGCCCCTCAATTCACATTGTATACATATTCCTACAAATTAGATTATATATATATATATATATATATATATATATATATATATATATATATATATATATATATATATAAAGGAGAGATTCACACGAGCATATAAATTGCTCAGAGTTTCATCTAGAAAAGTGGGATGATTTTTTAATATATTTTCCTCACTTGTCAACTTATTAAAATTTACTGCTGTTTTTGAGATAGAACTTACTATTTTTTCTTTATTGGGAGACCGACCACCACTGCTAGACATCAGAATGTGTGCAGTGCTTACAAGCTCTTTTCTTTTTGACTTTTATTATGATTTGAAGCTTGACATGATTTCTGGGCAGTGCCGTTACCTTCTCATACCAGACCGCTTCAGCATCGTGCTTACAAACTACACAGCTGTGGTCGGTCTCCAGGCAATGAGCTGTAAACAAAAACTGCAAAACTCCATGTGAGATTATTCTTTTATAGACTGAAAATAGAGCGACAGGAGCCCCCTGTCCCCTCTCCCAGCAGGAAGTCCCAGTATTCCTGCTCTCCCGCGGTCATCCATACAGCCAGTCAGCGCTCTGTTGTCTGTCTCTTAGGCTGTGTGCCCACGTAGCATTTTTCAAGCGTATATGCTGCGGAATTTCCGCAGCATATACGCTTGAAAAACGCATGTATATCCGCACCCCATGGTCCCCAATGGGATTCCGCATGTTCTATGCACATGTTGCGGATTTTTCCGCAGCGTTTATGCCGCGTTCAAAAATCCGCAGCATGTCATTTAATTTTGCGTTTCCGCAAGCGGAATTGCCTTAGTCCAATGCATAAAAAACGCAAGGCAATTCCGCATGTGGAAAACGCGTGATAAACGCGCCAAAAATGCGCGATAAACGCGTGCGGAATTCCGCATGCGTTTTTCCGGGAGAGGACTTGCATTTATGCAGCAGAAATTTTCTGCTTCATAAATGCAACGTGGGCACATAGCCTTACTCACTATGGAAACTCTTGTCAATACATCTCGCTGCCAATTTTTGACACCCAGGAAACAATCAGGCTATGTGCCCACGATGCAGAAATGCTGCATATTGTTTCCGCTTCTCCCTGGCAGGAAAAACGCATGCGGATTTTACATGCGTTTTTCCTGCCGGGTAGAAGCATTTGTCAAGCGTTTTTGCATGCATTTCTGCATGGGGGTTATCAAGAGCTTTCCAAGCGATTTTAGCATCACTTGGAAAGTGCTTGACAACTTGGTCACACTATATAAATCCATGCAACCGGCATATATAGTGTGACCAAGTAATAGTTAAAAGAAAAGAATAAGAATGGTTAAAAAATAAAGATTATACTTACCTTCCGATGGCCCCAAGTATTTTCTCCGCTCCGTCTGGTCTGTTGCATGGGTCACGGAGGTGTGAAGGACCTGCGATGACGTCATTGAGTCATGTGACAGGTCACCCGACCGCCGACGTCAGCGGTCCCGTGACCTGTCACATGACTCAATGATGTCATGGCAGGTCCACACACCACCGCGACCCATGCAACAGACCGGACGCATCGCTGAGGAGACCAGGGGGCCATCAGAAGGTAAGTATAATCTTTATTTTTTATTTTAAATTCTTTTTTAAACAGGTTCTATGGTACCTGGGTCTGGAGGAGAGTCTCCTCTTCTCCAGACCCGAGTACCATCCGCACATAGAATTGCTTTATATCCGTGAGTGCAAATGTGCTGACACGGATACTGAGCATTTCAATGCAAGTCAATGGCAGCAATTACGCTGCGTGTCCGCAAAATTAATGGACATGCTGCGTATTTTTCCGCAATGGTAATCCGCAGCGGAAATTTCCGCAGCATGTGCACAGCACATGCGGATTATCATTGGGGACCATGGAGCACATATTACCAAGCACTTTTTAAGCGTTTTCGCTGCGGAAATTCCACATCAGAAACGCTTGAAAAACGCATAGTGGGCACGCAGCCTCAATGTCAACTATGAGAAAATGTAGTTTTCATTGCTTTGGAAGACGTCCAATCTTCTATTGGAACGTGTGTAGTTTTTGTTTTTTTCAATGCAACTGTTTTATTTAAAAAAAATACTTTCAGCTTCATGTAAAGATGAATAAGCCTAAACTTTGGAAATAATACTTATAGGGCTTGTCTGTTTCTGACCCTGGTTTCGGACCCCCATGTTTTAAAGCTTGTCTTTCTGTGAGGACTTAGCATGTCTATACATTACTTTGGATAACTCACTTTAGTGTAATGCTTTATCTCCCCCTGTGGTGACGCTGCAGTAAAATTGAATGATTGCTGCTTGGTTTACCCGCATTTGACTGCTGATCAGAGGATTACCAGTAGTAGGACAAGCTGCAGGTGCATGAGGGATTGTGCACAGTGGGCATCCTCTCCAAGGTCTCATCTAGACATCTGTCTTTCAGGTATGGGCCCTGTCCCTGTATTTCACTATAGTTTATGGGGCTCTAAACATCTTTGAGTCACAAATTTGCCAGGGCAAATTTGTCTAGGAATTTTTTTTTACATATTAGAAAAAACTGATATGATGATGGTAAAAAAAGGGGGCACAAAAAATAGAAGAAAATCATATCCAGCCACGTGAGAAAAGATTGTTTATTTTTCATCATGGGCAAACTCCCACCCCAAAGAAAAAAACAAAATAAAAACAAACCCCAGACATCTGAATAATGCCTATCTGGATTTTGTCTGTCAGCCTTACCTACCTGCATATATGTGCATGTTACAGACAAGAAATATATGGAGAGTAAGTTCTTAAAGAAACACTCCTCAAAATGTGTATCCTCTTTAATATATTTCACTGTGTACTTAAAATTGCTCATTTTGCCTTTCTACCCAGATAATTCTTCTCTTTTCCATTAGGTCTCTGACATCACATGACTATAAACTGACTGGCTGAATCCTTCTAAGCTCTATGTAGAAACAGGAGGTTAATTTTCTCTGCATGAGTCATCCCTCACTGCAAACAGTCTCTGGCAGGGGCAGGTGGAAGCAGCTGGGTCAGGAGTTGAAGAGGGGAATGATTTATGCAGGGAAAAGAGACTTCCTGATTTTTTACATAGAACAGAGAAAAGAGAACAATTATCTGGGTAGAAAGGCAAAATGTGCAATTGTAAGTACACAGTGCAATATAATATGATAACTGCAATATATTAAGAGGATAAAAACATTGATGGGAGGAGTGATTGTTTAGAGGGAACATATCATTAGATTCATGCTGCCCATGACTTGTCCTCTGCACTTCTTCAGGTGTCTTATTTATGTGTGTAGGGAGAGGCCTGTCAGTTAAAGGGATCAGGGCGGGGAGAAGCCACCGGGGACCACAGTGGACCAGTCACACAAGTTGCTCCCTAGACTTCTTGTTAAAGTATCTTTTTTCAGCAATGTTGCAGTGTTTCAGAGTAAATCCTACCAGGCGGCTGTCGCACAGCCGGTGTCTGCTACGTTCTCCCATGGTGCGAGCAATAAATCTAACGACTGGTTCCCTTTTAAAGTCCGTTTAGCAAAGTCGTTATCACTCAGTGCGTGCAGCAGAGCCGAGATGAGACGTGGTTCTTGTAGAGACACGTCCTCTCTGTGCAGGTTACGTAGGGACTCAAGCTCTTAGTAACAGCTTGTAGGGAGGTGCCATCTGCCCGCAGTGTTCTGTCCTGGTGAATGTGCTGCCATCAGAAACAAACACAATGGGCACCTTCTAAACTATTCCAGCCCCGGTGGATGTCACACTGCACCCGGTGACCGGCTGATGATGCCGGCATGTCGCCTAGTCATACTCTGCTGCGTGTACAGGAGCCTCCCTGCCTGAGCTGTATGACACATCACAGAGTATTTCGGGGAGGCCCGATTCAGGTAACATCACAAACCTGACGTGTTGTCTGCTCGTCAGATCACTGAAATAGTATCGTTGTGCAAAATGTGTATTTTCTATCTTTAGCCTGAGATGAGTGGTCTCTGGTGTAGCACTGAATTACACTTCTTTTTATAAACTTCAGCTGTTGAACGCTTAAAGGGGGTTGTCCTCGTAAATCACTGGCTTTGTAACTCATTCTTCTCTATTGGGCGAATACACGTACGGTGATCCTACACCAATCAGCCATAACAAAGGGAACCTGGCAGATCTCTTAACTGTCCCCTACGCTACTATGTATGGGGGCAGATTAGTGACTTCCATACGTTTTTATGTGATGACTGTAGTGTCTGAAGAGTGGTCTTTAAATTTTCAGCATCACATACAAACATGGTCAAAATTGTTGGTAACCCTCAATGGTCACAGAAATAACTTGAATCTGACAAAAGTAATAAATTAAAAATCTATGAAAATGAACAAATGAAAGTCAGACATTGCTTTTCTGCTTCCACAGAATTAAAAAAAAAATTAACCTCATGAAATAGGCCTGGACAGAAATGATGGTTCTTCTTAACTTAATATTTTGTTGAACAACCTTTTGAGGCAATCACTGCAATCAAACGATTCCTGTAACTGTCAATGAGACTTCTGCACCTCTCGACAGGTATTTTGGCCCACTCCTCATGAGCAAACTGCTCCAGTTGTCTCGTGTTTGAAGGTTGCCTTTTCCAGACGACATGTTTCAGCTCTTTCCAAAGATGCTCAATAGGATTTAGGTCAGGGCTCATAGAAGGCCACTTCAGAATAGTCCAATGTTTTCCTCTTAGCCATTCTTGGGTGTTTTTAGCTGTGTGTTTTCGGTCATTCTCCTGTTGCAAGACCCAAGATATGCTACTGAGACCAAGCTTTCTGACACTGGTCAGCACATTTCTCTCTAGAATCCCTTGATAGTCTTGAGATTTCATTGTATCCTGCACAGATTCAAGATACCCTGTGCCAGATGCAGCAAAGCAGCCCCAGAACATAACAGACCCTCCTCCATGTTTCACAGTAGGGACAGTGTTCTTTTCTTAATATGCTTCACTTTTCCGTCTGTGAACATAGAGCTGATGTGCCTTGCCAAAAGCTTCCATTTTTGTCTCATCTGTCCATAGGACATTCTCCCAGAAGCTTTGTGGCTTGTCAACAGGTAGTTTGGCAAATTCCAGTCTGGCTTTCTTATGATTTTTGTTTCAACAATGGTGTTCTCCTTGGTCGTCTCCCATGAAGTCCACTTTGGATCAAACAACAATGGATGGTGCGATCTGACACTGATGTTCCTTGAGCTTGAAGTTCACCTTTAATCTCTTTAGAAGTTATCCTGGGCTCTTTTCTTACCATTCGTATTATCCGTCTCTTTGATTTGTCATCAATTTTCCTCCTTCGGCCACGTCCAGGTAGGTTGGCTACAGTCCCATGGATCATAAATTTCTGAATAATATGTGCAACTGTAGTCACAGGAACATCAAGCTGCTTGGAGATGGTCTTATAACCTTTACCTTTAACATGCTTGTCTATAATATTCTTTCTAATCTCCTGAGACAACTCTTTCCTTTGCTTCCTCTGGTCCATGTTGAGTGTGGTACACACCATGTCACCAAACAGCACAGTGAGTATCTGTAGCCCTATATACTGGCCCACTGACTGATTACAAGATTGTAGACACCTGTGATGCTAATTAGTGGACACAACTTGATTTAACATGTCCCTTTTGTCACATTATTTTCAGCGGTACCATCATTTCAGTCCAGGCCTATTTCATGACTTTGATTTTTTTTTAAATAATTTTTGTGGAAGCAGGGTTGAAATCAATGTCTGACTTTCATTTGTTCATTTTCATAGATTTTAAATGTTTTATTACTTTTGCCAGATTCAAGTTATTTCTGTGACCATTCTTTCATTAAACAAGGGGTACCAACAATTTTGACCACGTGTGTATGCGAGTGGAGAAGGACTAGTGCAGCACAGAAGGTCTATATGACTGTAGATTAAAAGTTCATTGTTCAAACACTTCATTAGTGTATGGGCACACGGTGTCTTTAAGACGTCAGTGGACTCGCCATGGTTTTCCTAGGCAACTTTGCTAGCGGAAGCTCTGCAGCGGCGTCCTTCTAGCTCAGAAGCCGCTAGAGTGATGAGTTTGCTGCTTCCTTTAACCATTTTGTGGTTTCCATACCCTGAAGTAGTTAAAAGAATGAACATGTGCACAGCAATGTTGTTTTTAAAATGCTGTGGATTCTCTTCACTTTTTACAGCACTTTTTTTCAGGTGCGTTCCAGGTAAATTCTGCCTAAAAAGCACTGTTGTGAGATTAGTCGCACATCCATATTGTGCATTTTGTGTGACATCTATAAATTTTGTGACAATCAAGATCCCATCGGCTTGCATTCACACGTTTCCTCTCTCGTGATGGAAGTGCAGCATTTTTGCTGTAAGCTTGAGAAATCACGGTGCAACGCATCAGCATTTTGTGAACTCTACCTTAGCCATCAGCATAATAATTTTTAATGAAAGAAAGGTTTTCTGCTTTTCACTGACTGATCCAGTTGTTTTTCGGATGCCAACACTTCCCGCACCACGTAAATCCAAGCTCCTAATAGTCCAGGATATAATGGCCATTACTTTGCCGGAGGTGGCCAGTGGCCGGGGAGATTACACGTGTAGCAGGGCTGTGATAAACCTCTTGTAGTACCAGCTGGCAGATATTATGTCACGGAGGCTGGGGAGGCTTTTATCAATGGCCGCTTCTGTCTGGTGTCCGATCACTGCGCTGATTGGATAATTTCTCCTCCCGTCTCTAGTAAATTCTGTGTGTGCTGTGCATAATCTGCACCTAATCTGAATCTCATTTACTAAATCCTCCCTTACATCACTCGGACTCACTGCCATATGTTTCCTGAGCTTTAGCTCATTACGTTCTCCTGCTGAGTGTAGAGATGGTCGTGAATGACATAAGAGCAAAAATACATATATCTCGGAATTGCCATTAATTATTTGGAAATTTCTTGGTCACGGTTACCGATCTCCCGGGATTGTGCTTTAGTGGCCGCCACGTACCATGGGCTAATTACAGAACCTCTCCATCAGTTTACCGAGCGGCACCAATTATTTGTGCACATGACAGGAGGCAGTGTGATTGTCTGCAGCTCAAACCATCAGCATCCGAGGCCTCCATTACATCACAGCCTTCGTGCACATTCAGTTCCTGGTGTCTATTATAAATGGCATCTGTCACCTGTACTCTATATGAACATTATGGAAGGCCTTAGTGCTGTGTGGGTACACATCGGATGGCGTGTTCACCAATAATTTATGTCCCAGTGCATGCGAGCGATTTTTGCCCACACGTAGTGAAAAATTGTACTTTGTTCGGTGCACAGACATGGAGGAAAACGGCAGAAGCATGAGAACATGCAAAACGGTTGTCCCTCGTTTTCCTCAATGTCTGTGCTCCTCATGCGTTGACTGAATAAAGTGCTCTTTTAATATATCAGTGGTGAGTGCCGCCATCTTCAGTCTTCTGAACTCCGATTCTCATGGACTTTCTATACCTGAGCACCACCAGTTCTTGTTCTCTGTATTAATTGCACTGCAAGACCAATGTTATTGTCTCCTGGAATCATTCAGGTGGATGTACTAGTGGTGCCAACGTGGTTTGTTTCTTATTCCTCTACTAGTGGAAAATGTTGTCTTTTTGTTTTTTAAATGTTTGTACATTACATATAAAATTAAAACCATTTTAACGTTAAAAAAAACTTGTGCATGCTCCAGTCTAGTACATATTTTTGGACCACACTTGTGCATGTAGTAATAGGCAGCTTGTGCTCAATCACATGTAACTATACCCTGAACCAGCCACGTACTAAATTTGCAGCGGTGACTGGCCCAGTTTTAACAATGGCCGTCTGAACCTGGCCGTACTTCTAGTTCAGCTGTGGATGGCATATCTGTTGAACTGCGTGCCAGATGCCACTGCATGGCGTGTTTCACAGGTATCTATCGCCTATGGGCTTATTCTACCATTTGTATAATGAATACGCAGTGAGATGCTCATGAACAGTGCCGGACGTGTACAGGGGCATCCTTCACCCCAGACTGGGCACTTTTGTAAACTGGAGTTGCTGTACTGGAAACTCCACATTGCAGAGATCTTAAAAACCGTGAGAAATTGATAGCTTTTTGGTAAACTGCCTCGCTTTTCACTATGTGATGAATATTTTTTTTTTTTATTTGCTTCAAGGAGTTGTCTGGCCATATAATATTGATGACCTATCCATTAGTATCAGATCGGTTGTGGTGCCGGATCCCCACCAATCAGCTGTTCTCTGCTCCAGCTGCATGTAGACAGACTATGGGGGGAAACCAACAGCTCCGTTCACTGTGCAGTGGCCATTCCCTGGTACTGCAGCTCAGCGCCTAATCACTTAATTAGATCCTGAGCTGCAGTACCAGGGAACGGCCACCACACAGTGAACGGAGCTGTGCTGTTGCTCCCCATATACTGTTTACTTTTATCTGTTAGCAGAGCTGACGACAGATGTTCTGTTGGACCCCCAGCGATCTGATGTTGAAGAACTCTTAGGATAGGCCATCTATATCTTAAAGGGGTTGTCCAGGTTTGGGATAGAAGTCTGCAGTCACTCTATGTGACTACAGACTTGAATCCTCTCAGCATGCACATTTCACGCTGTCAGAATTCTCTATGCTGGTCAAGCGTAGCGGGCGGTCAAGTGACGACTAGTTGCTCTAGTGAATTGAGTGAAGCCGTGCACATCTAGTCTGAATGTTGCTGAAAGTATGCAGATTGCATACTTGGTGTCACTGCCATTGAGAGCAGTTTAATGAGTATCTGAGAATCCTGACAGTATGCAGTGTGCGCCCTGTGAGGATTCAGAAGTCTACAGTCACAGTGACTGCAAAGTTTCATCCCAAGCCTGTTAAACCCCTTTAAGGCAGGAGAAGGCATTTAAACTGGAATATTACTGAGTAAAGAAAGTGTCGCTTGTGATGTTTAAGTATTGTTCAAATTTATAAAGGTAGTCAGATAGTAAGAGGACCGTGCAGTATGAGACCAGACGGGTGAGTTTTGTAATGATCGTGTGTCACTCCAGGTGTGGGAAAGACAGTGCAACACAGAGGGAAAGGGGGATGTGGAGACCTCCTAGTCTGGTCTAGTGTCACCCTGTCTCACCTACCGTCCCTATATTGCTTCTTCACCAATCGCCGCACGCCTGCCTCGCCCTGTCTTTCCCTGGCGAATAGCTAAGGCTAGGGATGGGAGGAGATGAGCAATAGTCGATCTCCACTAAACTCTATAGACAACAAGGGTAGACAAACATGGGGAGATTGCTTAGCTTTAGACGACTCCAGACAAATGCAAACTCTGCCTCAAGCTCCAGAGAGGATGAAGTACTGCTCTTGCTAAGCCTTCACAAGTAGAAATGAATATAGCCGGCACCGCCCTCTCAGACACGCCAGGTATATATACACCCAGGCCAGGGAGCCAATTACCAGAGCGAGGTAGCTGCTCGGTCCTAGAGACAGCCAGCCTCTAAGAAGATGTCTGTAATGCCAAACGTAGAGATCTCCTGCAACCAACTGCAGGGCGACTGCCAGTCACCTCTGATACACCCGTGACATTGTGATAGTGACAAGCTGAACATTATGTGTAAGTGCTGCTTATTTAATGGTCACTTGCTTTTTGTCTAAACACAAATGAATAGGGTCTCATGTATCAGAATAGTATTTGAGAAAAATGAGCCCAGTTGTACCAAAAACAGGAAAAAGTACGGGGCTCACCACGCCTGCTGCCGAAGTTCACCTGATATACTCATGGGAGGGTGCCTAACCCCGCTGGTGGAGCACAGCCAAAATGGAAAAAGAACATTTTTTTTTTCCCCTGCTTTTGCAGTTCGTGGACCCCATGTACACACATTAGAGGTTGGGAATGTACAGATTTTTCTATACGGTCCGGGCTCATCCACATTTGCAAGGATTCTGATAATGATTTGTAGTTATGAGAATAATCAAGCCCTAATTGCTGGAAAGCTGAAACAAGGGAATTGGTAATTTGTTCTTTACTGTACAGTCAGCATATTCACCTGTAAGGAGGGCCCGCTGCTTTTCCTTCCACCTCCTTATTCCTTGCAGTTGAGATAAAGGGGGTCACCTTGATCCGCACAGTATGTCCTTGTCTATGACGCCTTTACATCCTGTTTATACTTTAGTGGCTTTCCTATATGCTATATTTCCTTTTCCCTTAGACTTCCTATATTCTTTACTATATCCTTACACTTGTTCTGCTTAAAGGGAACCTGTCTGTTGGCTTTTTTTGCACTTATCCACCATGTTACTCAGCTCTGTAATATCTTCACCATCAGGGTATTAGAGAAATTGATCGAAACGACACCGAAAATTATAATAAACTGTCACATTCCTGAGCATGATGTATGTCACTTACCTCCAACTATTCATCCAGGATGCCCATTACTGCAACTAATCCTGCAATCCGGGCTGTAACTATGCAAATTGGGACCAAAACAGGATCCAGCCTGGCGCTTTTAACCTTTTCTGCAACTTTTTTTTCTTTATTACAAAAAGTCACATGTTCCTATGAAGGGTCTTTAAAATTTTGCTCAAAAAATTTCATACCTACATAAAATCACTCCAGGGGGAGAATGGAGGACATTTGTGCAAAATAATTTAAAATGTTCAAAATTTTGAATCTATGAATCGGCCGAATATATTTGGAAACCCCAAACTCGGTCCACAATAAAGAACATTTAAATAAACCAAAAAAACACTGAACAGGCGAACACATATAAAATGGACGCCAGTCTAAAAGAATAAGACGCAAATTAAAAACATGCAAAAAAACCCCCCCACCAAAAACTAGACCTCAAATGTAAAAAATTAATCGAGTTGGGCTCTATAGCTAAAAACATAATAGTAAAGCTGTTAAACAGAGTTACAGGATCTGGGGAATTTGTGGATACCTCCCGCGCTGCCAAATATTGAAGACGTCAATTCACAGAAAATTATTAAACTTGCGGTTTTTATTCAACGCTTTTTGAAGTGATAGGCGCTTCTTCAGGAACAAACCACACTCCTGAAGAAGCGCCTGTCACTTCGAAACTCATTGGATAAAAACTGCAAGTTTAATCATTTTCTGTGAATTGACGGTCTTATAATATAAAAATGCATAATATCATTGATCAGGTTAACACAATCTGATATCAATACCTTTTTATTGTTTGTCTGATAAGACCCTATTTGCGCTACTTTTAGGTCCGTTACAACTCGCCTGTTTCCTTTTAATTTATTTTTATTTGCTTTTTTATTTTTTTTTTTTATATATTCGGATTTTCTGTTGATAAAAGCTTGTTGTTCCCCCCCCCCCCCCCCCCCCCAGTTTTTCTTCCATTCTGCTGGGAACCACAAAGTGAGGAGCGATGCCCACTGAAAGTGGAAGCTGGGCAGCTGCGCGGCAAACTAAGCAGAAGCGCAAGTCCAACAGTCTGACGTTGAAGCGGACAAATAGCTCGGAGCAGGAGCGGCCCAGTCTGCATCGGGACATGCTGGAGGGACAGGTGAGCGTCTCTTACCATCACCAGTGGGAGGGGAATGAAATCTATCGGTGCATTGAATTGTTCACGGGCTCAGATTTGTGTTATGGAGATGGTGAAGGTTACATGAATTTTATGAATAATGGGTTCTTGGGAATTGTTGAATGTCGACTCGACCCCATTTTATGGCGGATTTCGTTATTTTGCTTTTTAAGACTGTTGCCTGCTGCATTAAGATCTGCACAGCCGCCCAAGTTACAGGGGTAATCAACCCTTTTTGTGCTGTGCTGGGCCTAGTTAGTCCCAGCAGGAGCCTCTGTGTGCTGGAATCCCAGCGATCAAGTGATCAGTCATGTGACCTCTGGGACATTACTGCCGCCTCTGTTTGATATACAGTGCTATTTGAGTGCGGTGTATATTAAATCTGAGCAGATAGAAGACGCTTTTACCGCTTGTTTCCGGGAATCTCAATGTTCTGACTTCTGCGTGGTTTTGATGGTTGAGCTGTTTATATATTCGATATATACGGTAATAGTATACAGTAAGCTCCGCTAGTGATGGCTGCGGCGGCAAACAGAGCTTTATGTTAAGTGTAACCGTCATTTTAATTTTTTTTTTCGTTAAACAATTGTACGTGTGAAAATAAGAAAACTTGTAATTTATCTTATTAGTAAAATTTGCTTCTTTCACTCACAATTTCTTCAAAAAAAATCTGTATTCAGTGAGACAGAATTTCGCATTTACTGAGATAACAATTGGTGCTTTTAAAATTCTATGGAAGAGGAGCTGAAGACAGGTACAGATATTCTGCTGTAGGTTTACCTGGCACATCAGTTACAATTCTCCATAGAACTTTATGAGCACTAACTGTCACCTGTCTAATTAATGGGAAATCAGTCTATGCACAGTGTACACCGAAAGCTGTCAATCAGCGGTGTTATACAGAGCCAGTAATTAAGAGTAGCAGATAATTTTTATCAAAAGCACAGCAAGCAGCCCAGCAAGTAATCGCTGGAATCAGGATCTCTGTCCATATTTATGCTACTCTCAGATTAAGAAGCATATACCTTTCCATTCCAGAACTTGGTCTTGTCTTTTATATGGTATGTCCTTGCTGTAACACCTCATTATTTTGCATGTAACCTGTTATAACACCTTATAACGCTTCAGGAGCAAACACTCACATAATGGTGCTCCTGCGCAGGACATGTGTCTGGGACCCCTCTCCTTACATACAGTACAGACCAAAAGTTTGGACACACCTTCTCTTTTAAAGATTTTTCTGTATTTTCATGACTATGAAAATTGTATATTCACACTGAAGGCATCAAAACTATGAATTAACACATGTGGAATTATATACTTAACAAAAAAGTGTGAAACAACTGAAAATATGTCTTATATTCTAGGTTCTTCAAAGTAGCCACCTTTTGCTTTGATGACTGCTTTGTACACTCTTGGCATTCTCTTGATGAGCTTCAAGAGGTAGTCACCGGAAATGGTCTACCAACAATCTTGAAGGAGTTCCCAGAGATGCTTAGCACTTGTTGGCCCTTTTGCCTTCACTCTGCGGTCCAGCTCACCCCAAACCATCTCGATTGGGTTCAGGTCTGGTGACTGTGGAGGCCAGGTCATCTGGCGTAGCACCCCATCACTCTCCTTCTTGGTCAAATAGCCCTTACACAGCCTGGAGGTGTGTTTGGGGTCATTGTCCTGTTGAAAACTAAATGATGGTCCAACTAAACGCAAACCGGATGGAATAGCATGCCGCTGCAAGATGCTGTGGCAGCCATGCTGGTTCAGTATGCCTTCAATTTTGAATAAATCCCCAACAGTGTCACCAGCAAAGCACCCCCACACCATCACACCTCCTCCTCCATGCTTCACGGTGGGAACCAGGCATGTAGAGTCCATCCGTTCACCTTTTCTGCGTCGCACAAAGACACGGTGGTTGGAACCAAAGATCTCAAATTTGTACTCATCAGACCAAAGCACAGATTTCCACTGGTCTAATGTCCATTCCTTGTGTTCTTTAGCCCAAACAAGTCTCTTCTGCTTGTTGCCTGTCCTTAGCAGTGGTTTCCTAGCAGCTATTTTACCATGAAGGCCTGCTGCACAAAGTCTCCTCTTAACAGTTGTTGTAGAGATGTGTCTGCTGCTAGAACTCTGTGTGGTATTGACCTGGTCTCTAATCTGAGCTGCTGTTAACCTGCGATTTCTGAGGCTGGTGACTCTGATAAACTTATCCTCAGAAGCAGAGGTGACTCTTGGTCTTCCTTTCCTGGGGTGGTCCTCATGTGAGCCAGTTTCTTTGTAGCGCTTGATGGTTTTTGCAACTGCACTTGGGGACACTTTCAAAGTTTTCCCAATTTTTCGGACTGACTCACCTTCATTTCTTAAAGTGATGATGGCTGCTCGTTTTTCTTTACTTAGAATTTGTATTATGGCAAGAAAAAAGCAGCTAACAGTCTATTCAGTAGGACTATCAGCTGTGTATCCACCAGACTTCTGCGCAATACAACTGATGGTCCCAACCCCATTTATAAGGCAAGAAATCCCACTTATTAAACCTGACAGGGCACACTGTGAAGTGAAAACCATTTCCGGTGACTACCTCTTGAAGCTCATCAAGAGAATGCCAAGAGTGTGCAAAGCAGTCATCAAAGCAAAAGGTGGCTACTTTGAAGAACCTAGAATATAAGACATATTTTCAGTTGTTTCACACTTTTTTGTTAAGTATATAATTCCACATGTGTTAATTCATAGGTTTGATGCCTTCAGTGTGAATGTACAATTTTCATAGTCATGAAAATACAAAAAAAATCTTTAAATGAGAAGGTGTGTCCAAACTTTTGGTCTGTACTGTATATATCCATCAAGCCCCACCTATAAATCTGGCACATTAAAGTGAATCTGTCAGTAGGATCAACCCTCCTATATGGGCTTGTAGGTCATAGAACGTTGAATAAAATTATACCTTGATATTTGCGTTCTGATGTCTTATTCCAGAGAAATCTGTTTTTTCTTATATGTAAATGAGCTGTTAAGATCTATGGACCAAACATAGATCTCCCTGAGAATCTGCCCCCAGAGATTATTATATATGAAAGGAGTCGTTAAAAGTGTGAGACATGTATATAAGGAAAGCAGGCTGTCAGTCATTACATATCTCACTGATAATTACCCCTTATATTTATAATAATCTCTGGGGGCAGATTCTCCGGGAGATCTATGGCCGGCCCATAGATCTTAACTGCTCATTTACATATAAAGAAAAACATAGATTTCTCTGGAATAAGACATCAGAGTGCAAATATCAAGGTATCATTTTATTCAGTGTTCTATGACCTACATGCCCATATAGACGGCTATATGACTGATTTGATTCCCTTTTAACAAAAAACATTTTCGTTATGCCCATCTGTATAAAACATGTGCTGTACATGTCAAATGGGTTTTCTGGTTTGAGGTTCTGTCTCCAGGCACAGTATGTTGTGAAAAACCATATGTTGCCGTACTCGCCCTCCTCTGGTCCAGCGCTGAGTCTCTACCACTGCTCCCAGTGTCTGTTATTGTTTGCAGTGCTCACTTGACCTTGACAGCATTTTAGTCAAACGGAGAACTCAATGGCTCTGCAAAATTAGACATTGAGTTCTTCAGATCTATGATGGGCTGCAGCGCTGTCGACATAATAGAGACACAGCGTGGTAAACACAGTTTATTTTTCTTCACACTGGGAATGGGGACAGAACCTTTCTCAAAGCAGAAAATCCCTTTAACACATTATATACTGATTAACACTTTATGTATGGGTATACATAGACCACTCATGTGCACAAGATCCATATCTAGAAATTCTGTATTCCTGGGCCCCGGTGTGTACGAGCTAGGAGTGACAGCCAGACGCCGGAGAATCAGGACTCCTGCTTACTTATCCTCTTCATTGCCTTTTTTTTTTTTTTTTGCTTCCAAGTGACATGCACAATTATTTAATCATCTTGGATGTGACCGCAGTGATCAAAGACCTGAACTTACCGACGTGACAGCTGTTCGTTTTCACTAAATTTGCTGCTCTTTTTAAATTTTTTTCCAACAGTGCATAGAGATCTCTTACAGTAAGCCTGCAATCAACTCTTCTTAACCTCCTCGCCTGGAGTAATTCATGTACATGTAATCTTTAACCTCTGTGCTGATCGCTCATCCCACAGCTTGGTATTGCCATAAATAGGTCTAAGTGAGGAGAAGGATTTGGAGAAAAAGCAGCAGGTTCCTTGGCTTCTGATGTTTACTGTATAATTTTAATGGAATTTTTATCTTTTATTTTTCATTTTTTATTTTTTTATTAAAGATGCTACCACGCACATGCTGCATTTGCACAGCAACACCCTCCTCCTCCTCCCCAGCTTCCCCCCTTACTCCCTTTTTCCCTTCTTCTCTCCCTCCTTCTCCTCCTCTTCACCATCTTCCCCCACCTCTTCTTCTTCCTCCTCTTCGCCCTCCCCCTCCTCCTCTTGATCCTCCTCCCCCCTCCTCCTCCTTTGCCCTTCCCCCTCCTCCTTTTCCCTTCCCCCTCCTCCTCCCCCTCCTCCTTTTCCCTTCCCCCTCCTCCTCCTCCTCCTCTTTGCCCTTCCCCCTCCTCCTCCTCCTCTTTGCCCTTCCCCCTCCTCCTCCTCCTCTTTGCCCATCCCCCTCCTCCTCCTCCTCTTCTTTGCCCATCCCCCTCCTCCTCCTCTTTGCCCATCCCCCTCCTCCTCCTCCTCCTCTTTGCCCTTCCCCCTCCTCCTCCTCCTCTTTGCCCTTCCCCCTCCCCCTCCTCCTCCTCCTCCTCCTCCTCTTTGCCCTTCCCCCTCCTCCTCCTCCTCCTCCTCGCCCTTCTCCTCCTCCTTCTCCTCCTCCTCCTCGTCATCGTCATCGTCGTCATCATCATCATCATCATCGCCCTTCCCCCCTCCTCCTCCTCCTCCTCTTCTTTGCCCATCCCCCTCCTCCTCCTCCTCTTTGCCCTTCCCCCTCCTCCTCCTCCTCTTTGCCCTTCCCCCTCCTCCTCCTCCTCTTTGCCCTTCCCCCTCCTCCTCCTCCTCTTTGCCCTTCCCCCTCCTCCTCCTCCTCTTTGCCCTTCCCCCTCCTCCTCCTCCCTTTGCCCTTCCCCCTCCTCCTCCTCCCTTTGCCCTTCCCCCTCCTCCTCCCTTTGCCCTTCCCCCTCCTCCTCCTCCTCCTCCTCCTCATCTTTGCCCTTCCCCCTCCTCCTCCTCCTCCTCATCTTTGCCCTTCCCACTCCTCCTCTTTGCCCTTCCCCACTCCTCCTCTTTGCCCTTCCCCACTCCTCCTCCTCCTCCTCCTCCTCCTCTTTGCCCTTCCCACTCCTCCTCCTCTTTGCCCTTCCCACTCCTCCTCCTCCTCTTTGCCCTTCCCCACTCCTCCTCTTTGCCCTTCCCCACTCCTCCTCCTCCTCCTCTTTGCCCTTCCCCCTCCTCCTCCTCCTCTTTGCCCTTCCCCCTCCTCCTCCTCCTCTTCTTTGCCCATCCCCCTCCTCCTCCTCCTCTTTGCCCTTCCCCCTCCCCCTCCTACTCCTCCTCCTCCTCTTTGCCCTTCCCCCTCCTCCTCCTCCTCTTTGCCCTTCCCCCTCCTCCTCCTCCTCCTCGCCCTTCCCCCTCCTCCTCCTCCTCCTCCTTCTTCTCCTCCTCCTCCTCGTCATCGTCATCGTCATCATCATCATCATCGCCCTTCCCCCCTCCTCCTCCTCCTCTTCTTTGCCCATCCCCCTCCTCCTCCTCCTCTTTGCCCTTCCCCCTCCTCCTCCTCCTCTTTGCCCTTCCCCCTCCTCCTCCTCCTCTTTGCCCTTCCCCCTCCTCCTCCTCCCTTTGCCCTTCCCCCTCCTCCTCCTCCCTTTGCCCTTCCCCCTCCTCCTCCCTTTGCCCTTCCCCCTCCTCCTCCCTTTGCCCTTCCCCCTCCTCCTCCCTTTGCCCTTCCCCCTCCTCCTCCTCCTCCTCCTCCTCATCTTTGCCCTTCCCCCTCCTCCTCCTCCTCCTCCTCTTTGCCCTTCCCCCTCCTCCTCCTCCTCCTCCTCTTTGCCCTTCCCCACTCCTCCTCTTTGCCCTTCCCCACTCCTCCTCTTTGCCCTTCCCCACTCCTCCTCTTTGCCCTTCCCCACTCCTCCTCTTTGCCCTTCCCCACTCCTCCTCCTCTTTGCCCTTCCCACTCCTCCTCTTTGCCCTTCCCACTCCTCCTCCTCCTCTTTGCCCTTCCCCACTCCTCCTCTTTGCCCTTCCCTCTCCTCCTCCTTCTCTTCTTTGCCCATCCCCCTCCTCCTCCTCCTCTTTGCCCTTCCCCCTCCCCCTCCTCCTCCTCCTCTTTGCCCTTCCCCCTCCTCCTCCTCATCTTTTTTGCCCATCCCCCTCCTCCTCCTCCTCTTTGCCCTTCCCCCTCCTCCTCCTCCTCTTTGCCCTTCCCCCTCCCCCTCCCCCTCCTCCTCCTCCTCCTCTTTGCCCTTCCCCCTCCTCCTCCTCCTCCTCTTTGCTGCTGCTCCTCCTCATCCTCATCATCCTCATCATCCTCATCATCATCATCATCATCCTTGCCCCTCCTCCTCCTCCTCTTCTTTGCCCCTCCTCCTCCTCCTCTTCTTTGCCCCTCCTCCTCCTCCTCTTCTTTGCCCCTCCTCCTCCTCCTCCTCTTCTTTGCCCCTCCTCCTCCTCCTCCTCTTCTTCTTTGCCCATCCTCCTCCTCTTCTTCTTTGCCCATCCTCCTCCTCCTCTTCTTTGCCCATCCTCCTCCTCCTCCTTCTCCTCTTCTTTGCCCATCCTCCTCCTCCTCCTTCTCCTCTTCTTTGCCCATCCTCCTCCTCCTCCTCTGCCCTTCCCCCCTCCTCCTCCTCCTCCTCCTCCTCCTCTTTGCCCTTCCCCCTCCTCCTCCTCCTCCTCTTTGCCCTTCCCCCTCCTCCTCATCTTTGCCCTTCCCCCCTCCTCCTCCTCCTCATCCTCCTCTTTGCCCTTCCCACTCCTCCTCTTTGCACTTCCCCCCTCCTCCTCCTCCTCCTCCTCTTTGCCCTTCCCACTCCTCCTCTTTGCCCTTCCCACTCCTCCTCTTTGCCCTTCCCTCCTCCTCCTCCTCTTTGCCCTTCCCACTCCTCCTCTTTGCCCTTCCCACTCCTCCTCTTTGCCCTTCCCCCTCCTCCTCTTCTTTGCCCTTCCCACTCCTCCTCCTCCTCATCTTTGCCCTTCCCACTCCTCCTCCTCTTTGCCCTTCCCCCCTCCTCCTCCTCATCCTCCTCTTTGCCCTTCCCACTCCTCCTCTTTGCCCTTCCCCCTCCTCCTCCTCCTCCTCTTTGCCCTTCCCCCTCCTCCTCTTCTTTGCCCTTCCCACTCCTCCTCCTCATCTTTGCCCTTCCCACTCCTCCTCCTCCTCCTCCTCCTCTTTGCCCTTCCCCCTCCTCCTCTTCTTTGCCCTTCCCACTCCTCCTCCTCCTCCTCCTCCTCCTCCTCCTCCTCCTCCTCATCTTTGCCCTTCCCACTCCTCCTCCTCCTCCTCCTCATCTTTGCCCTTCCCACTCCTCCTCCTCTTTGCCCTTCCCACTCCTCCTCTTTGCCCTTCCCCCCTCCTCCTCCTCATCCTCCTCTTTGCCCTTCCCACTCCTCCTCTTTGCCCTTCCCCCCTCCTCCTCCTCCTCCTCCTCCTCCTCCTCCTCCTCTTTGCCCTTCCCACTCCTCCTCTTTGCCCTTCTCCCCTCCTCCTCCTCCTCCTCTTTGCCCTTCCCACTCCTCCTCTTTGCCCTTCCCCCCTCCTCCTCCTCCTCTTCCCACTCCTCCTCTTTGCCCTTCCCCCTCCTCCTCTTTGCCCTTCCCCCCCCCTCCTCCTCCTCCTCCTCCTCCTCCTCCTCCTCTTTGCCCTTCCCCCCTCCTCCTCCTCCTCCTCCTCCTCCTCCTCCTCCTCCTCCTCTTTGCCCTTCCCACTCCTCCTCTTTGCCCTTCTCCCCTCCTCCTCCTCCTCCTCTTTGCCCTTCCCACTCCTCCTCTTTGCCCTTCCCCCCTCCTCCTCCTCCTCTTCCCACTCCTCCTCTTTGCCCTTCCCCCTCCTCCTCTTTGCCCTTCCCCCTCCTCCTCCTCCTCCTCATCTTTGCCCTTCCCACTCCTCCTCCTCCTCATCCTCCTCTTTGCCCTTCCCCCTCCTCCTCCTCTTTGCCCTTCCCTCCTCCTCCTCCTCCTCCTCCTCCTCCTCCTCTTTGCCCTTCCCACTCCTCCTCCTCCTCCTCCTCTTTGCCCTTCCCCCTCCTCCTCCAACTCCTCCTCTTTGCCCTTCCCACTCCTCCTCTTTGCCCTTCCCCACTCCTCCTCCTCCTCCTCTTTGCCCTTCCCCCTCCTCCTCCTCCTCTTTGCCCTTCCCCCTCCTCCTCCTCCTCTTCTTTGCCCTTCCCCCTCCTCCTCCTCCTCTTCTTTGCCCATCCCCCTCCTCCTCCTCCTCTTTGCCCTTCCCCCTCCCCCTCCTACTCCTCCTCCTCCTCTTTGCCCTTCCCCCTCCTCCTCCTCCTCTTTGCCCTTCCCCCTCCTCCTCCTCCTCCTCCTCCTCGCCCTTCCCCCTCCTCCTCCTCCTCCTCCTTCTTCTCCTCCTCCTCCTCGTCATCGTCATCATCATCATCATCATCGCCCTTCCCCCCTCCTCCTCCTCCTCTTCTTTGCCCATCCCCCTCCTCCTCCTCCTCTTTGCCCTTCCCCCTCCTCCTCCTCCTCTTTGCCCTTCCCCCTCCTCCTCCTCCCTTTGCCCTTCCCCCTCCTCCTCCCTTTGCCCTTCCCCCTCCTCCTCCCTTTGCCCTTCCCCCTCCTCCTCCTCCTCCTCCTCATCTTTGCCCTTCCCCCTCCTCCTCCTCCTCCTCATCTTTGCCCTTCCCCCTCCTCCTCCTCCTCCTCCTCTTTGCCCTTCCCCACTCCTCCTCTTTGCCCTTCCCCACTCCTCCTCTTTGCCCTTCCCCACTCCTCCTCTTTGCCCTTCCCCACTCCTCCTCCTCTTTGCCCTTCCCCACTCCTCCTCTTTGCCCTTCCCACTCCTCCTCCTCCTCTTTGCCCTTCCCCACTCCTCCTCTTTGCCCTTCCCTCTCCTCCTCCTTCTCTTCTTTGCCCATCCCCCTCCTCCTCCTCCTCTTTGCCCTTCCCCCTCCCCCTCCTCCTCCTCCTCTTTGCCCTTCCCCCTCCTCCTCCTCATCTTTTTTGCCCATCCCCCTCCTCCTCCTCCTCTTTGCCCTTCCCCCTCCTCCTCCTCCTCTTTGCCCTTCCCCCTCCCCCTCCTCCTCCTCCTCCTCTTTGCCCTTCCCCCTCCTCCTCCTCCTCCTCTTTGCTGCTGCTCCTCCTCATCCTCATCATCCTCATCATCCTCATCATCATCATCATCATCCTTGCCCCTCCTCCTCCTCCTCTTCTTTGCCCCTCCTCCTCCTCCTCTTCTTTGCCCCTCCTCCTCCTCCTCCTCCTCTTCTTTGCCCCTCCTCCTCCTCCTCCTCTTCTTTGCCCCTCCTCCTCCTCCTCCTCTTCTTTGCCCCTCCTCCTCCTCCTCCTCCTCTTCTTCTTTGCCCATCCTCCTCCTCTTCTTCTTTGCCCATCCTCCTCCTCCTCTTCTTTGCCCATCCTCCTCCTCCTCCTTCTCCTCTTCTTTGCCCATCCTCCTCCTCCTCCTTCTCCTCCTCTTTGCCCTTCCCCCTCCTCCTCCTCCTCCTCTTTGCCCTTCCCCCTCCTCCTCCTCCTCCTCTTTGCCCTTCCCCCTCCTCCTCATCTTTGCCCTTCCCCCCTCCTCCTCCTCCTCATCCTCCTCTTTGCCCTTCCCACTCCTCCTCTTTGCACTTCCCCCCTCCTCCTCCTCCTCCTCCTCTTTGCCCTTCCCACTCCTCCTCTTTGCCCTTCCCACTCCTCCTCTTTGCCCTTCCCTCCTCCTCCTCCTCTTTGCCCTTCCCACTCCTCCTCTTTGCCCTTCCCACTCCTCCTCTTTGCCCTTCCCCCTCCTCCTCTTCTTTGCCCTTCCCACTCCTCCTCCTCCTCATCTTTGCCCTTCCCACTCCTCCTCCTCTTTGCCCTTCCCCCCTCCTCCTCCTCATCCTCCTCTTTGCCCTTCCCACTCCTCCTCTTTGCCCTTCCCCCTCCTCCTCCTCCTCCTCTTTGCCCTTCCCCCTCCTCCTCTTCTTTGCCCTTCCCACTCCTCCTCCTCATCTTTGCCCTTCCCACTCCTCCTCCTCCTCCTCCTCCTCTTTGCCCTTCCCCCTCCTCCTCTTCTTTGCCCTTCCCACTCCTCCTCCTCCTCCTCCTCCTCCTCCTCCTCCTCATCTTTGCCCTTCCCACTCCTCCTCCTCCTCCTCATCTTTGCCCTTCCCACTCCTCCTCCTCTTTGCCCTTCCCACTCCTCCTCTTTGCCCTTCCCCCCTCCTCCTCCTCATCCTCCTCTTTGCCCTTCCCACTCCTCCTCTTTGCCCTTCCCCCCTCCTCCTCCTCCTCCTCCTCCTCCTCCTCCTCTTTGCCCTTCCCACTCCTCCTCTTTGCCCTTCTCCCCTCCTCCTCCTCCTCCTCTTTGCCCTTCCCACTCCTCCTCTTTGCCCTTCCCCCCTCCTCCTCCTCCTCTTCCCACTCCTCCTCTTTGCCCTTCCCCCTCCTCCTCTTTGCCCTTCCCCCTCCTCCTCCTCCTCCTCATCTTTGCCCTTCCCACTCCTCCTCCTCCTCATCCTCCTCTTTGCCCTTCCCCCTCCTCCTCCTCTTTGCCCTTCCCTCCTCCTCCTCCTCCTCCTCCTCCTCCTCCTCCTCTTTGCCCTTCCCACTCCTCCTCCTCCTCCTCCTCTTTGCCCTTCCCCCTCCTCCTCCAACTCCTCCTCTTTGCCCTTCCCACTCCTCCTCTTTGCCCTTCCCACTCCTCCTCCTCCTCCTCCTCCTCCTCCTCCTCCTCCTCCTCCTCCTCCTCCTCCTCCTCCTCCTCCTCCTCTTTGCCCTTCCCTCCTCCTCCTCCTCCTGCTCCTCCTCATCTTCCTCTTTGCCCTTCCCACTCCTCCTCTTTGCCCTTCCCTCCTCCTCCTCCTCCTCCTCCTCCTCCTCCTCCTCCTCTTTGCCCTTCCCCACTCCTCCTCTTTGCCCTTCCCCCCCTCCTCCTCCTCCTCCTCTTCCTCCTCCTCTTTGCCCTTCCCACTCCTCCTCTTTGCCCTTCCCCCCTCCTCCTCCTCCTCCTCATCCTCCTCTTTGCCCTTCCCACTCCTCCTCTTTGCCCTTCCCCCCTCCTCCTCCTCCTCCTCATCCTCCTCTTTGCCCTTCCCACTCCTCCTCTTTGCCCTTCCCCCCTCCTCCTCCTCCTCTTCCTCCTCCTCTTTGCCCTTCCCACTCCTCCTCTTTGCCCTTCCCCCCTCCTCCTCCTCCTCCTCATCCTCCTCTTTGCCCTTCCCACTCCTCCTCTTTGCCCTTCCCCCCTCCTCCTCCTCCTCTTTGTCCTTTTCTCTAAAATAAAAAAGATTTCAGACTCACAACTGCAAAACAGAGGCCAAAAGTACTTGGATCTGATAAGTTGGGCCCTGTGGGAACATTATTATATACACTAAACAAAAATATAAATGCAACGCTTTTGTTTTTTCTCCCATTTTTTACGAGCTGAACGCGAATATCTAAGGAAAGGCCTTTTTTTTTCTCAAATATTGTTCACAAATTTGTGTAAATCTGTGTTGGTGAGCTCTTCTCCTCTGCCGAGATAATTCATCCACCTCACAGGTGTGGCATATCCAGACGCTGATTGGCCACAATAAAAGACCACTCTAAAATGTGCAGTTTTACATTATTAATGAGGTCCCAGGGGGTCAGAAAGCCAGTCAGTGACCACCATTTGCCTCACGCAGTGCAACACATCACCGTCACTTATAGTTGATCAGGTTGTTGATTGTGGCCTGTGCGAAGTTGTTGGACAACTTGAACACGTTGTCGTATATGCCGACCCAGAGCATCTCAAACATGCCCAATGTGTGACATGTCTGGTGGGTATGCTGGCCACGCAAGAACTGGGATGTTTTCAGCTTTCCTTGGAATGGTGTACACATCCTTGCAGCATAATCATGCACAGCCCCATGTTTCAACAGGTGATGGTCGTGGATGAATGGCACAACAATAGGCCTCAGGATCTCGTCACAGGATCCCTGTGCATTCAAAATGGTATCAATATGCACCTGCTGTGTCCATTGTCCATAACCTACGCCTGCCCATAGCATAACCCCACTGCCACTATGGGCCACTCGATTCACAACGTTGACATCCGCCAACCTCTCACCCAAACGACGCAGTCTGCCATCTGTACTGTACAGTGAAAACAGTGATTAATCCGTGGAGAAAACGCCTCTCCAATGTGCCAGACGCCATTGAATGTGAGCATTTGCCCACTCAAATCGGTTACGACAACGAGCTGCTGTCAAGTGGAGACCCCGATGAGGATGACCAGCTGCAGATGAGCTTCCCTGAGACAGTTTCTGACAGTTTGTGCAGAAATTCTTTGGTTTTGCAAACCGATTGTTATAGCAGCTGTCCGGGTGGCTGGTCTCAGACTATCTTGGAGGTGAAGATGCTGGATGTTGAGGTCATGGGTTGATGTGGTTACATGTGGTCTGCGGTTGTGAGGCCGGTTAGATGTACTGCCAAATTCTCTGAAACCTCTTTGGAGATGGCTTATGGTAGAACATTCAATTCATCTGCCACAGCTCTGGTGGACATTCTGCAGTCAGCATGCCAATTGCACGCTCCCTCAAAACTTGCAACATCTGTGGCATTGTGCTGCGTGATAAACCTGCGCATTTTAGAGTGGCCTTTTACTGAGGCCACCTAAGGCAACCTATGCAATAATCATGTCTAATCAGCATCTGGATATGCCACACCTGTGAGGTGGATGGATTATCTTGGCAAAGGAGAAGAGCTCACTAACACAGATTTAGACGAATTGTGTACATAGAAAAAGTCTTGGATCTTTGAGTTCAGCTTATGAAAAATAAGAGCAAAAACAAAAGTGTTGCATTTTTATATTTTTGTTCAGTGTACGTTGAGAAAAGCTCCCCCCATGTACTGTCGGCAGGGTGCGCAGACAGTGTGATCTTAGCTGACATTCTTTATTCTAATGCCCATCTAAATGGAAAATCTCTTCCTGTCTTGGTGGTAAAAATAATTTTCCTGGCATCTGTGCGCTGCCCCCTGGACTCTTGTTCTTTCCTCCTATAATTAGTGTGTCTTGTTGCTAATTACTGAGCGTGTTTCTTTGCCTGTAGAGAATAGCTGGCTATTGTTATGGCACATAATATATTTAAAGAATGTCCATCATTGTAAGTGAAAGGTAATATATCACAAGACCTGCTGTCCCCCTTCTTCCTCCGATACCAACTCTCTATAGTAGTGTCCGCACTTTGCCGCTCAATACTAATTATAGAGGTATAGCAGAGTAAGAGGAGCTTCTGGAGGACCTGTCTAAAGCTCGAAAGTGACCAATTCTTGCTGTAAGTTTTGTTTCCGCTGTTCCCCTGAATATGCCGTTTTTGTAAATCCACCATACGTTTCCAGAATTATGAGCCTTTCTGTTTACTATTATTTTGTATTGTCGTTATAAGGGGGCGTGGCTGACAGGATTCTCTGGGGGCGTGTCTTTATTCTACTCTACACAGTTGCCCTTTAAGCACCACCCCTTTGAAAAGACCTTGAAAATTAGCCCTAATAAAAAAGGCCCATGGAATTATATGTTGGATTAAAAAAATAATAATAAAAATAAAGTGATTACTCATGGGAGCAGCCGGAAAAAATAAGACCAAAAACTGGTCCTCTAAGTGTGCAGTACAATCCTTGGTTAGTGTGGACTGGAAGGAAGCAGGATTTTTAAAGGCTCTGTCCTATGCCAGCTAAACTTATATGTAGGCGACTTAGTCCTGTAATAAACATACCTGTAGTATAGATTTTTGCACATGAGGGTCTTCGGTCCATTGTTAACACCCCTCAGTTTGCATATTGAGCACTCTCATATCTTGATTGACAGCGCTCACTCAGTGGCTCTGCACCTCCGAAGTGACACTGCAGAAGCCCAGACATGCTCGGTGTCGGTGTGGGGTTTCATTATTGGCTCCTGTCTGCAGTACAGCATCGAGCGGCAGCTGCACACAGGAGCCAGACCATGAGCGTGCACACAGATTCTGAGCACGGCTGGGCTCCTGCAGTGTTGGTGTGCTGGTTCCTGTCTGCAGCCGCTGCTTTAGTACTGTACTGCTGACAGGAGCCAGAGAGCAAACATTGACATTGAGCTCCTGCAGTGTCAGTGCTTAGAGGCAAAACAATTTTTTAAGTTCCCTGTTCCCTTCAGTGATTAGTACCTACTAAAAATGGTCCAAGGAAGGACAATCAGTGATCCAGCAACAGGGTCATTGGGGCTGAAAGTTCATAAATATGAGGCGTGGAGGCCCGCCTGTCTGGTCCGATCCGATCCTACAGAAGAGATACTGTAACTCTGATTGCTGAGTACTGTAACTCTGATTTCTGAAAAGGTAACTACTGGCTGTAATAGAAAGTTTTCAGGACACACGATGCATCGAATCTTCTGGAGTATAATGCTACATAGCCTCAGACTGGTCAGATTGGCCATGCTGGCACCAGGGTGCCATACAGCAAGGAGACAAAGGAAGCAGTGTGATGCTCATGGCATTTATGTGGATGTGACACATAGCACCTACCTAAATATTATTATATTGTTAGAGACAAATACACCTCTCCCTGTCCCGGAAGAGATCGCTGGAGCAGCCTCACTGGAACATACACTTTCTTACATTATTTCCTAACATTCCCTGACATTTTAAGTTTTTTTTATTTTGTCGGACAATACATTAATTTCTTTTGGACCGCTTAAAGACTTTAAAGAAGTCTACCGTGAAAACTGTTATCCTCTTAATATATTGCAGTCATCATATTATATAGCACTGTGCACTTAGAATTGCTCATTTTGCCCTTCTGCCCATAAATTCTTCTCTTTTCCATTACGTCTGACATCATGTGATTAAAAACTGACTTGCTGAATCCTTCTAAGCTTTATGTAGAAACAGGAGGTCAATTTTTCCTGTATGAGTTGTCCCTGGCAGGGGGAGGAGGGAGCAGCTGGATCAAGAGTTGAAGAAAGGGATGATAGATGCAGGGACACGAGATTTCCTGTTTTTACATACAGCGTAGAAAAAAGAATAATTAGCTGGGTAGAAAGGCGAAATGAGCAATTGTAAGTTCACAGTGCAATATAATATGATGACTGCAATATATTAAGAGGATAAAACCTTTGATGGGAGGAGGAGGAGTGCTTCTTAAGGGGCACATGGAAAGGCAGAGAAAAAAGAATTGGCTGTGTAGAAGGGCAAAATGCGCAATTGTAAGTACACAGTGCTATATAATATATGATGATTGAGAATAAAAAGTTTGACGGGAGTGCTTCTTTAAACGTCTGCGTGGTCATACTTTACTCTGCAGTGACGCTCTAAAAATGTCAATGAAGAGTAAGCTGGTGGCGCACAGTCATGCTGATGCTGCAGTGGGGTGCGGTCGGTCAGACACAGGTGAAGTAAGAGATAGATGTTCTAGTAGACCACCCTGCTTTGTAAGAGTATTTCCATATATGGTAATACTTCAAGTAGCTTTTCTTAAATCGTTTCAGGTTCTTACTGAACCCATTCTCAAAATTGAGCTATATGTATGAATAAATATGCGGCCCTTTATTCCTGACACACGTGACATTTTTTGTTGACTTTTTCTACCAAAAGGGGTTGTTACATTTGGGACATACAGTTAGGTCCAGAAATATTTGTATTGTGACACAAGTTTTGGCATTTTAGCTGTTTACCAAAACATATTCAAGATACATTTATATAATCAATATTGGCTTAAAGTGCAGATCCTCAACTTTAATTTGAGGGTATTCACAGCCTAATTGGAGTAAGGGTTTAGAAATTACAGCTCTTTTATATGAAGCTGAATCTTTTTCAAGGGACCAAAAGTAATTGGACAATTATCTCAAAAGCTCTTTAATGGGCTATTCTCTCATTATTCCCTCATCAATTAAGCAGCAGTTAAAAGTTCTGGCGTTGATTCCAGGTGTGGTATTTGCATTTAAAGCTGTTGCTGTGAACCCACAAAATGCTATCAAAGGAGCTCTCAATGGAAGTGAAACAGATCATCATTAGGCTCAAAAAAAGAAATCCAAATGAACAGTTTGTTACATTCTGCCAAGAAAAGCGCGCACTGGTGAGCTTGGGAATTCATAAAGGCCTGGACATCCATGGATGACAACAGTGGTGGATGATTACAGAATCCTTTCTGTAGTGAAGAAAATCCTGTTCTAAAGATCCACGAAAGTGAAGAACACTCTCCAGGAAGTAAGTGTTTGGCTGTGTGCCCACTATACGTTTTTTTTTAAGCGTTTCCGCTTAAAACACGCTTGGTAGAAGGTCTGCCATGTTCCCCAATGATAATCGGTGCACATGCTGAGGAAATTTCCGCTGTGGATTATCATTGCCTAAAAATCCGCAGGACTACCAATTATTTTGCGGAAGCGCTGCGTTTTCTCCGCCATTGATTTGCATTGGACCGCATGACATCCGCATCACTGGATCTGTAGAGGCGCATTCCATGCGTTTCAATGTGCGGATGGTACCCGGGTTTGGAGAAGAGGTAACGTCATTTAGTCATGTGACGGGTCATAAGACCGCGGACGTCGGCAGGTCCTTTAGTCTACCACGAGCTGCCGGCAAGCCAAGACCAGGACACCAGGGGCCATCAGAAGGTAAGTATATTTATTTTTAATTTTTTACCCTTCTTTCGGTCACACTATATATGTATGAGGGAGTTGGAGTTGTGGAGTTGGAGTCCGTGTCATGAAAATTGAGGAGTCGGAGGTTTGGCTTACCGACTCCACAGCCCTGTGGTTAAGATAAAACTTAAAGGCAGAACGACCCACAAATAAGCAACAACTGAAGTCCGTTGCAGTAAAGGTGAAGCAAAGCCTCACAAAGGAGGAAACTCCGCGTTTGGTGGCGTCCATGGCTTCCAGACTTCAGCCAGTCATTGCCTGCAAAGGATTCGCTGCATAAAAGTTAAAATGAACATTTTATTTATGGAGAAGTAAATTTGTCCAATTTATTTTGAGCCTACGCACCCCTCTCTCCATTCACTCACAAGGAAATAAGAAAAAGTGCTCAACAAGTTTCTTGACTCTCTAACAAATAGCGCCCCGCATGTACGGCCACCTCTCTGCGGAGAGCACCAGGGACAGATGCGGATTCCAGCAGTGGAAGCCGCATCTGTCAGGCGTTTATGGCATATCCTGCTGGTAATAACCCATTATTAATGCAGATAGATCTGTAAATACATAATATTTCCTGCCGACATTTTCTGGGATGTGTGAATTGAGTCCTATGAGGGGGTGTAGATGGATTACGATTTTGCACCTGTTACACCTTTTAGCTATAAATGTAGAACGAGCTTCTGCTGTTTTTCCTAATTTCCAATGAGTCACGGACTATTTTTAGGTAATTTAGAAGTGAATGTTGATCATAAATGCGTCACTTGACCTTTCTAGAACAGGAAAGGCAGCGGCTCGGTCGGAAGGAGCTTGGAAGCAGATCCTCTGCTTTGTTCCATCGCTTTCCCCGATGCTTTGTGTATGTGGAGTTGATTTGTGCGCTCGGGTTCATGCCGCGCTCTGTTTACAGCACGTTCAGGTTTCTCCTTTTATGTCCATTTTGGGCTGATTTTTGCTGCTGATATTTGTAGCTCGTTCTCAGACCTGCGTCTACTGAAGGTGAAATGAAGCAGATGCTGAGCCGAGGGATCATTGCTCTTGTTAAAGTGATTAAAGTGACTGGAAATGTTTTTATTTGATTATGTCCGACATTCACGGAGGCAGCTGGGCTTGGATTGGAGATTCCGGACAATTTCTATAAATGCAATGGACTCTATATTTGGAGCAATCTATCTGTAAGGATCCATAAATACATCTTAAAAGGTTGTTCACACTTCATTTTCTTTTTAACTGAGACCCATACAGTTTTAAAACTTAAATGACTGTCCAAACCAAGCACAGGCACTTGGTTCGATCTCTGCATGGCCAAACCTTTCAATGCAACTTCCCACCTACTTGTTTTCCTGATTAGCTATTTATTTATTTTTTTATTTTTTCTCCACTCTTCTGGCCCACACGGAAAAGTTCCCCTTTATTATTTCATATAATAGGTGTACAGTCAGATATTACTCATGATTCAATGGGGAATTAATCCCCTTTACTCTGCGCATTAGAGCGCCAGCGTGTTACCGAGCGCCCGCTGTGGTATTCATTTTTATTATTTTTTATGTTTATGTACCGTTATTTACTTTCAATTACTGTTTGTTCTAATCTTGCATGTTATAACAATTATTTAGCTTTGTGTTCTCAAAAAATAAAAAATTACCATGTTTTTCGGACTATAAGACGCACCTAGGTTTTAGAGGAGGTACATAGAAAAAAAATGTAAGCAAAAATGTGGTCATTATGCCCTGTTAAGGGGGAGAGGGTCTTCTGCTGACCCTGTTATAGGGGTAATGTCCCCCAATTCTGTTAATATCCCCCATCCTGGTATATATGGCCCCCTCCTTCTTGTTATACGTGGCCCTCATCCCCATCCTGGTATGCATGGCACCCCAATCCACCATCCTGGTATTCATGGCCCCCTCATCCCTCTTCCTGGTATGTATGGCACCCTTCATCCTGTTCTATATGGCCCCCTCACACCCATTCTGGTATGTATGGCACTCTTCATCCCTGTATGTATGGCCCCACCCTCATGCCTCATCCCTGTATGTATGGCCCCCCTCATCCCACCCATGGGAGTGGTGAATATTCATGGACTTTAATAGCGGGCACGCTAAGAGCCGAGCGCAGCATGAGTCGTGCTGCGGGTACAGTGTGCGCGCTATTAGGGCGAATGAATGGTCACTGCTCCCCACGCACACAGTCCCGAGACGCAGCGCTGGAGGAGAGAGAAGGTGGGTATAATTTGTTTATTTTTTTTCTGTGTAGTGCGATGGGGATCAGGGGGTGCCAAGCATATCTGGATGAGAGGGGCCATACATACAGGGATGAGGGATGAGAGGGCCCATACCTACAGGGATGAAGGGTGCCCTACATACCAGGAGCCGCTATTAAGGGAAATGAATATTCACTGCTCCTTTAGTAGTGGGCACAGTGTAGGCTGCAGCCACAGTATTTATGTATATCGGACTATACACCTCCAGGCTGTGTAAGGGCTATTTGACCAAGAGGGAGAGTGATGGGGGGCTACGCCAGATGACCTGGCCTCCACAGTCACCAGACCTGAACCCAATCGAGATGGTTTGGGGTGAGCTGGACCGCAGAGTGAAGGCAAAAGGGCCAACAAGTGCTAAGCATCTCTGGGACCTCCTTCAAGATTGTTGGAAGACCATTTCTGGTGACTACCTCTTGAAGCTCATCAAGAGAATGCCAAGAGTGTGCAAAGCAGTCATCAAAGCAAAAGGTGGCTACTTTGAAGAACCTAGAATATAAGACATATTTTCAGTTTCACACTTTTTTGTTAAGTATATAATTCCACATGTATTAATTCATAGGTTTGATGCCTTCAGTGTGAATGTACAATTTTCATAGTCATGAAAATACAGAAAAATCTTTAAATGAGAAGGTGTGTCCAAACTTTTGGTCTGTACTGTGTATATGTGTATGTATGTATGTGTGTATATGTATGTATATATATATATATGTATGTATGTATGTATGTATGTGTATATATATATATATATATATATATATGTATATGTATATGTATGTGTGTATATATATATATATATATATATATATATATATATATATATATATATATATATATATATATATATATATATATATATATATATATATATATATATATATATATATATATATATACAGTGCCTACAAGTAGTATTCAACCCCCTGCAGATTTAGCTGGTTGAAACATGCGGAATTAACTTGCCATTGTGACATTTGTACTGTAGATCAGCCTGGAAGTGGGAAATGCACTGCAGCAAATTTTGTTTTTGTTTTTTTTTTTTTTTTTTTTTTAAACGTTAAAAGTTAATTCAGAGTGTCATTTATTATTCAACCCCTCAAACCACAAGAATTCTGTTTGGTCCCCCTAAAGTATTAAGAAGTAGTTCAGGCACCAAGAATAATGAGCTTCACATGTGTGGATTAAAGATCTCTTTTGCCAGCCTTTTCTGACTATTTAAGACCCTCCCCAAACTTGTGAACAGCACTCAGACATGGTCAACATGGGAAAGACAAAGGAGCATTCCAAGGCCATCAGAGACAAGATCGTGGAGGGTCACAAGGCTGGCAAGGGGTACAAAACCCTTTCCAAGGAGTTGGGCCTACCTGTCTCCACTGTTGGGAGCATCATCCGTAAGTGGAAGGCTTATGGAACTACTGTTAGCCTTCCACGGCCAGTA
Source organism: Phyllobates terribilis (assembly GCF_046119375.1). Lineage (NCBI taxonomy): Eukaryota > Metazoa > Chordata > Amphibia > Anura > Dendrobatidae > Phyllobates > Phyllobates terribilis. The sequence goes on along the minus strand of NW_027362764.1, from coordinate 106,617,826 downwards.
CAGCCTTTGAAAGTGTACTCCCGTGCCGAGGCCAGGCTTGTCCGAACAGTCAAGGCTAACCCAAGGACAGCAAGGAAGGAGCTCCGGGAAGATCTCATGGCAGTGGGGACATTGGTTTCAGTCAATACCATAAGTAACGTACTCCACCGCAATGGTCTCCGTTCCAGACGAGCCCGTAAGGTACCTTTACTTTCAAAGCGTCATGTCAAGGCTCGTCTACAGTTTGCTCATGATCACTTGGAGGACTCTGAGACAGACTGGTTCAAGGTTCTATGGTCTGATGAGACCAAGATCGAGATCTTTGGTGCTAACCACACACGTGACGTTTGGAGACTGGATGGCACTGCATACGACCCCAAGAATACCATCCCTACAGTCAAGCATGGTGGTGGCAGCATCATGCTGTGGGGCTGTTTCTCTGCCAAGGGGCCTGGCCATCTGATCCGCATCCATGGGAAGATGGATAGCACGGCCTACCTGGAGATTTTGGCCAAGAACCTCCGCTCCTCCATCAAGGATCTTAAGATGGGTCGTAATTTCATCTTCCAACAAGACAACGACCCAAAGCACACAGCCAAGAAAACCAAGGCCTGGTTCAAGAGGGAAAAAGTCAAGGTGTTGGAGTGGCCTAGTCAGTCTCCTGACCTTAACCCAATTGAAAACTTGTGGAAGGAGCTCAAGAATAAAGTCCACATGAGACACCCAAAGAACCTAGATAACTTGGAGAAGATCTGCATGGAGGAATGGGCCAAGATAACTCCACAGACCTGTGCCGGCCTGATCAGGTCTTATAAAAGACGATTATTAGCTGTAATTGCAAACAAGGGTTATTCCACAAAATATTAAACATAGGGGTTGTATAATAATTGACCCACACTTTTATGTTTAAAATTTAATAAAATTCAACTGAGCAACATAACTTTTTGGTTTGTAAGATTTATGCTTCTGTTCATAAAACCTACTGTCGTTTGCAGTTTGAAGGCTCTAACTTATTTGCATCTTATCAAACCAGCTAAATCTGCAGGGGGTTGAATACTACTTGTAGGCACTGTATATATACATATACACACATATACACACACACACAACACACACTATATATATATATATATATATATATATATATATATATATATATATATATATATATATATATATATATATATATATATATATATATATATATATATATATATATATATATATATATATATATATATATATATAATTTTTTTTTTCAAGGTATATTATCAGAGACTTGTGTGCCGCTCATAGTTTCCCCACGGCAATGAATTCTTCAAAATTGATCTGCTTTAAGTTAATGCTGAGACAGACGAGATATTGATCTTCCCCTGCACTGTGCAATTTAGTGCTACATTAATTCATGTTTAAACACATGCTCTGCGGCTGAACGCTCATACACAAGCATATATTGAATTTCTATGGCGGGTCGGGGTTGAAAGCATTGGCTTTTTATAGTTGTCAGATCAGAAGAGACTGTATGGAGCAGTGTAGGTGATCTATGTGATCTATGGGAATCATGCCTTGCTCATAATATAGCAGTAAATATTATGGACGTCAGATCTATCTGCTATCCTTTTGTATTTGTTAAAGAAGCTTCTGATGACGTCCGCAAGTTCTGTCACTTTATGTGAGTTTCTGCTAAAACTGTTGACAAACATTCGCGCTGTGTAATTGACGGTATATTTTTGGATGCCTTATTGCCTATGTGAATAAATATTTGCATTAGTTAGTGTACACTGTGAAAAGAGTTTCCTTGCTGCCCGGGATATCAACTTCCAGTTTAGGCAGCTTGCACAATGTCATTGCAGTGTCAGTTTGTTATGGAAATTTTTGTGGCACATACATTATATAGACTAAAGTATTAGATACACATTGAAGGGGACCACTCACTGGAGTACGTCCTCCAACTGATGCTGTTCCATAGATTCTGGAACAAGTTTTTCTTCTTCTTCTGTACCCCTGTACTCCAAAGTTATGGCCCCCGAGTAATAAAGATACCAATTTTAACTTCAACTGGGTGTGAACCACAAAACTTCTTTGTGGGTGTGTCCTTATCCTCCTCTGTGACAGAAGTTCTGTGGTACACTCCCAGTTGGTTGAAAGGAATTTGCTTTTTTGTTTAGGGATGGGAACTGGGGGCACTTGGGCCTATTTTCTCTTGCTACCTCTCTTGCTTTTGCGTTTATGCTCCCTCTCTTTTGTTTTTGTGCCCCCTCTCTTTTATTTTTGCACTTGTGCTCGCACGCCCAGGCTCCCTCTCTTGCTCTCGCGCCCGGGCTCCCTCTCTTTTTTTGTTTTTGCGCTCCCTCTTTCTTTTTTCCGCTCCCTCTCTCTTGTTTTTGTGCTCGTGCTCTCGCACCCGGGGCTCCCTCTCTTGCCCTCGCGCCCGGGGCTCCCTCTCTTGCCCTCGCGCCCGGGGCTCCCTCTCTTGCCCTCGCGCCCGGGGCTCCCTCTCTTGCCCTCGCGCCCGGGGCTCCCTCTCTTGCCCTCGCGCCCGGTGGAATAGGAATCTGCATATTAATATTTTAGTTATATGTTAGTATTATATCTGTTTTGTTTTGAATTTTTCTTATTAGGAAACTAATCTTTAAGTTTTGATTTATTCTTTCCCCCCATAGGATTCCAAGCTGCCATCATCAGTGCGAAATACCCTCATGGAGCTCTTTGGGCAAATAGAAAGGGAATTTGAGAATCTCTACATTGAGAATCTAGAACGTAAGTATTGTAAGGAACACCTGGTGAAAGGGTCAGACGCGCTCCAACCTCACAGACTTGTGCACATTATAAGAAACTTGTAGAAAGCTGTAGTCCTTTTTTGTAGGCCGGGTTCACTGCAGCTTTATTATTCCTCCCTGCCAGCTGGAGACATTATGTGGTTGGGAGAAATCTTCATCGGCGCTCCCAAGAATTAGAAATAACATGGAGATAGCGAGGCTTTGATGTTCTTGCTGCAGTTCTGTATCTTTTAGGGACTTTTGCAGCTGTGAGAATATTTACTTTTATAGAAGGATATTACTCTTGGAGACGGCTGCTCATAGCTTTACATATTCTTCCTCATCTTCATGGGTTTGGCCGCTCTTCACAGATAAAACAGTGTGGCTAAAACTGACCATAATTGAGCAGATTTACTACTGCTTTCGCCAGTGTTAATAAATAATATATATAGTGGGGAAATCAGTAGTAAATCTCAGTTATGGTCGTATATTTTCTCTATTTGTGATGCTTATTGTTGGGGACAAATAGTCCTATAAACAATGAGCGGAGGTCAAGCACGTGCCACCCCACTCTAATCTAATGGCTCTGCACATTCTGGTTCCGGGGTTCCACAGCCTTTTTTTGGCTCTGAATTCCTAGGGGTTCTAGCAGTCACTCACAAAGATCAGTAAGTTAACACTTATCCTATGAATAGGCGATAATTTAGAGGGGTTTACCACTACTATTTGACCGCCTTTCATATGTCCTAATTAGGGTTGAGCGAGTATGTTCTGTCTGAGTATACTCGGGCCGAGCTCCGAGTAGTTACAGCTGCTCGGTGATATGGTTGAATCGCTCCCGTGTGCATGATTTGCAACTGTTTGACAGCTTTATTACATGTGAGGAATGTGTAAGAAATAGACATTCCTCCCATGTAATAAAACTGTCAAACAGTCGCAAATCATGCACACGGGAGCGATTCAACCAGATCACCGAGCAGCTGTAAATACTCGGAGCTCGACCCGAGCATACTCGGCGAAAGGGTTAATAGAACATACTCGCTCAACACTAGTCCTAATCCTTCCTAACGGTCAGTTTTCTAATATACTTTTAGTGAACACTGACTCTTGCAGCCACGATGATTGAAAGTGAGCGACTGCAAAGGGCAGTAACAGCAGTCAGTACATAGTGAGCACCCTGTAGTCACTCCCTTTCCTTCTTGAGTTTCATCCAGCCCTGCACCCTCGCGCATGTTGTCAGTCAAAGAGAAGAGGGAATGACTATCCATAGTCCCAATGCCTTCCTGATGTCTAGAAGCGAGCGGCTGCAGGTAGAATAGAACTTTATTCTCTTCCTGCAGCTGCTCTTCCATTTGAACTGCTGAACATGTTTAATATGGTATTTACCTGCAGATTTCCGCTGTGGCTGCTGGTAAATGCTGTTGTTTTTTTTTTTTTCTTCCAGGTTTCCTTTTAAGAAAAAAATAGATGCAAATATTAAATGTTTCTTTTGTTGGAACTTAGAAACCCTTCTATTGCTAATGGCTTCTTTTGTTATATTGAAGTGCGACGTGAAATAGACACATTGAACGATCGCCTGGCAGTAGAAGGACAGACAATCGATGGGACTGAATTAAGTAAAGGTCAAATGAAAACAAAAGGTAAGTAACCATGAAGTCAGATAAATCCCGATGCTGCGTATGTAATGTAATATGTGCAGATGGAGCTTTGTTTCTGCGGAGCACATATTGCTGGCAGGACACGTGATACACCATGTTTTAAAGGGAACCCATTAGTTTATTCATGTTGCTCAGCAGGAATCAGAGCCACTGCGGGATTGTAGCCAGTAGGTTTCCCCTGAAACGCTACGAAGTTTCAGAGAAATCCTAGTTTAACCCCTTTAAAGCACCACTCCATAAGTGCTGGAGTGGTGCCACTAATCTAAGTTCCCTCATCCTAATATTATACTCGCCAGTTGCCGTCTAAATCTCTTCCCGGCGCTGCTCCGGACCAGCACGCCATCATGTGACCGCAACGTCTGACTGACTGGAAGTCAGAGGTAATGGTAACAAGCGCTCAGCTCTCACATTGAGTTGTGACTTTTGGATCGCTCCAGGAAATGGAGGTAGGTCACAACCTGCAGAACAGCGCCGACAACAGAAAATGATGATGGCGGCTAGTAAGTAGAAGACTTGAGGCAGGGAAAGTAAATTAGTGGCACCACTCCAGTTCTGCAATAAAAAAAATCACTGGAGTGGTGCTTAACACAAAATCATGTACATGCACGTGATTGCAGGGGTTGATTGAGTGTGGAAGGCTCAGGAGCTGAGCTCCCGCCACATGTCTCATGCCAGCTATATTACATAGCCGGCTTCTGTCTGACGCAATTGCGGGCCGTCAAAGGGACACTATGGCAGAATGGGGCCAGTCATGTTGGTACTCTCTGAAGCTCTACTACATGCTGAGGTTTAAAGAAAACCATGATTTACACTACATACTACAATACTGTGATATTACAGTACACAGTATAAGCAATCGAATGATTGCAAGTTAAAGTCCCCTAAGGGAACTAAAAAATATTTTTATTTATTTTTTTAAATATTTTTTAAATTTAAAAGCTGAATTCACCCTCCTTTTTCCCCAAATTGAAAATAAAGAAACAAAAAATAAGTTTATTTGGTATCGCAGCTTTCTTAAAAGTCTGATCTTTCAAAATATAAAATAAATTTACTCTATCAGTTAACACACTAACGAGAAAAGAAATGAAAACACCTGAAATGTGTTTTTATGGTCATCACTAGTGTTGAGCATTCCGATACTGTAATATCGGGTATCGGCCGATATTCGCAGTATCGGAATTCCGATACTTAATTCCGATACTTTTACAATATCGAATACCGGAATCGGAAGTTCCCATAATGCCTGCGCTCTGCAGTGTCTGTGAAGGATGACAAGCTGGATGGCAGCGCGATCCAGCCTGTCATCAGAATGCCATCCCAGCGGGGGAGAATTCTCCTGATTGTTTAAAAGCCGGCACGCGGTAAAAAGCCGCCGGCTTTTAAACAATCACACAGCCCCATACTGCTTCCCCACAGCCTCCCACCCCGATCCTCCGCTCCCCTCGCCACCTCCCATCCCGATCGTAAGTTAGGACCGGGCAGGGAGCGCAGCACCAAGGAGCGAAGGACCCGGGCGGGGAAGCCGGCAGTGAAAAGACTTCACCGCCGGCTTTCCCGTTCTGTGCTGCGCTTTCCCGCCGGTTATTTCAAATGAACAGCTGAGGTATCAGGTGATGCCGATCAGCTGTTCATTTGAAGTAGCCGCGGTGCCCTCAGAGGGTTCATGTGAGTTCATGCTTGACTGCATGAACTCACATGAACTTTCCCACGACCGCACAGGTCAGCCACACCTCACAGACCATCAGACCGGTCATGATTAGTGTGTGTGCGGGGTGTCTGTGCGGGGTGTCTGTGTGCGGGGTGCCTGTGTGCGGGGTGTCTGTGTGCGGGGTGTCTGTGCGATGTTTGTGCGGGTGTCTGTGCGGGTGTCTGTGCGTGCAGGCAGACATAGGCCGATGTGACACTACTACTCCCATCGGCCTATGTCTGTCCCCCGTCCACTCGTGCCAGCAGGATCAGCTCGATGGGAGCAGTAGTTCCCATCAGTCTGATCCTGCTATTTAAATTGCCCTACTGTGCCCCAATAAATGTTAAATACATGTCATTGGTGGCCAGTGGTTACCTACAATAAATTAGTTCATACATTACCTGTCCCCGCCGATCGCCACCTAAAATAAAGTAAAAAATAAAAAACTACACCTATACTCACCTAGACACCTAATTCCCCGAAGCCATCGATCTCCTGTAATAAAATATAAAATAATAAACCACAACCTTATCCTTACCCCTCCGGAGTAGTCCACGAGTGTCCCACGAAGATCTCCAGTTCAGAGCAGCCACATAGAATGTGACCGCTCTGAACCGCTGCCGCCGCTAGAATGACGGGGCCGTAAAGCAGCCCCGTCATTGCATAAGCGGGTTCACCGGAGTTCAGGCAGCGCTGCTCCGGTTAGCTGCTTTATGGCCCTGCTGTATCGTGAGAAATTCCCACGGTACAGCACTGCCGTAAAGGAGGTCTCCGGAGCTGCGCTGCCTGAATGCACTCCGGTGACCTCAGTCAGTGGCTCCCGCTGCCGGGAGCGGACGTGTTCCCGGCAGTGTGAGCTTACAGCAGCCATGCACAGCTGTCACCATCTCCAGATGTGACAGCTGTGCATGGGAGATCAGCACAGGAACGTGGACAGGTAACTATTATTTTTAGTGAACTAAGAATTAAATAAAATGGTGTGTTTTATTTCAAATAAATTATTTTTTTCTGGGTGTAGTGTGTTTTTTCTTTTTAACACTTTGTAGGTTAGTAATGGGGGTGTCTTATAGACGCCCATCATTACTAACCTGGGCTTCATGGCAGCTGGCGCTGACATGAACCCCACCACTATTACCCCCTGCCACCGCACCAGGGCAGCGTGGAAGAGCGAGGCTAAGTGCCAGAATTGGCGCATCCTACGGATGCGCCATTTCTGGGGCGGCTGACGGCTGGTGTTTCTAGCCTGGGAGGGGGCCATTATTCATGGCACCCTTCCTGGGCTATTAATATCAGCCCCCAGCTGTCTGCCTAGCCTTTGCTAGCTATTAAAATAGGGGGGACCCCACGTCATTTTTTTGGCAGGGGTCCCCCATTTTAATAGCTAGTAAAGGCTAGGTATTCAGCTGGGGGCTGATATTAGTAGCCTGGGAAGCTCCGTGGGTTTTACCCCCTTCCCAGGCTTCAAACATCTGCCCCAGCCGTCTGCTTAACCTCCGCTAGAGACTAAAATTATGGGGGATCCCACGCCATTTTTTTTTTAAATAAATCCTTTATTTTAACACTAAATGACATTTGAGGAGTTAATAAAGATGCAGTCCCTAAATTATTATTTATTTTTTAATTAATTTTTCCCAAAACTTTTGACGTGGGCTTCGCCATATTTTTGTATGCCAGCCAGGTACAGCATCCAGCTTCTATGAACGCGCCATTTTCCGGGGCGGCTGCGGACTGCAATTTTCAGCGGGGGGCAGAAAGCTTGGGCCTCCCTGCGCTGCGGATTCCAGCCCCCAGCTGCCTAGTTGTACCTGGCTGGACACAAAAATAGGGAGAAGCTCCACGTTTTTTTTTTTTTTCATTATTTCATGAAATTCATGGAATAATTAAGAAAAAAAGGGCTTCCCTATATTGTTGTGTCCGGCTAGGTACAAATAGGCAGCTGGTGGTTGGGGGCAGCCCGTTCCTGCCTGCTGTACCTGGCTGGACACAAATATAGTGCAAAGCCCCACGTCAATTTTTTTTAATTATTTCAGGAAATTCATGAAATAATTAAAAAAAAATTGACGTGGGGCTTCGCTCTATATTTGTGTCCAGCCAGGTACAGCAGGCAGGAACGGGCTGCCCCCAACCACCAGCTGCCTATTTGTACCTAGCCGGACACAACAATATAGGGAAGCCCTTTTTTTCTTAATTATTCCATGAATTTCATGAAATAATTAAAAAAAAAAAATGCGTGGGGCTTCGCCCTATTTTTGTGTCCAGCCAGGTACAACAAGGCAGCTGGGGGCTGGAATCCGCAGCGCAGGGAGGCCCAAGCTTTCTGGGCCCCACCCGCTGCAAATTGCAGTCCGCAGCCGCCCCGGAAAATGGCGCGTTCATAGAAGCGCCATCTTCTGGCGCTGTACCCAACTCATCCAGGGCCCTGGTGCGGTGGCTCACTGGGTAATAAAGGGGTTAAGGCCAGCTTGGCATTATCAGCTGGCCCTAAGCCCGAAATTCATGGGGTCACGCCAATATTAGACATGACCGCCATGAATTTCTAGTAAAGTATTTAAAAAAAACACAAACACCCAGAAAAAAGTCCTTTAATTGAAATAAAGACACAATTCTTTATTGTTCTAAATTAAACCATACCTACCATCACGCCCATTCCAGCTGAAGCCAACGATCTCCTGCAATAAAAGTAAAATAATAAAGCAACATCATCCTTACCTTTCCATGGCTCCCACGACAGCTTCAGCTCTGCTTCATCGAGATGACAGCCTGGATCGCAGCAGAAAGTTGCCATCCAGCCTGTCATCCCGCAGACACTGAGAAGCGCAGGCATGCTTGCGCTCCTCAGTGTCAGGCTGTGACGGCATCCCGATAAGCCGAGTCTCTCACGCTCACCGCATGCGCAGGAGAATTTTCCCACGCTGTCAGTGACGTGCATGAGGTGAGCTGAGTTCATTGGACATGACCTCGGCTCATCTGGATGCCGTCACAGCCAGACACTGAGGAGCGCAAGCATGCCTGCGCTTCTCAGTGTCTGCGGGATGATAGGCTGGATGGCAGCGTTCTGCTGCGGTCCAGCCTGTCATCTCGATGTAGCAGAGCTGAAGCTGTCGTGGGAACCATGGAAAGGTAAGGATGATGTTGGTTTATTATTTTTCTTTTATTTCAGGAGATCGTTGGCTTCAGCTGGAATGGGCGTGATGGTAGGTATGGTTTAATTTAGAACAATAAAGAATTGTGTGTTTATTTCAATTAAAGGACTTTTTTCTGGGTGTTTGTGTTTTTTTTAAATACTTTACTAGAAATTCATGGTGGTCATGTCTAATATTGGCGTGACCCCATGAATTTCGGGCTTAGGGCCAGCTGATAATGCCAAGCTGGCCTTAACCCCTTTATTACCCAGTGAGCCACCGCACCAGGGCCCTGGATGAGTTGGGTACAGCGCCAGAAGATGGCGCTTCTATGAACGCGCCATTTTCCGGGGCGGCTGCGGACTGCAATTTGCAGCGGGGGTGGCCCAGAAAACTTGGGCCTCCCTGCGCTGCAGATTCCAGCCCCCAGCTGCCTAGTTGTACCTGGCTGGACACAAAAATAGGGCGAAGCCCCACGTATTTTTTTTTTAAATTCATGAAATTCATGGAATAATTAAGAAAAAAAGGGCTTCCCTATATTGTTGTGTCCGGCTAGGTACAAATAGGCAGCTGGTGGTTGGGGGCAGCCCGTTCCTGCCTGCTGTACCTGACTGGACACAAATATAGGGCTAAGCCCCACATCAATTTTTTTTAATTATTTCATGAATTTCCTGAAATGATTTTAAAAAAATTGACGTGGGGCTTCGCACTATATTTGTGTCCAGCCAGGTACAGCAGGCAGGAACGGGCTGCCCCCAACCACCAGCTGCCTATTTGTACCTGGTTGGACACAACAATATAGGGAAGCCCTTTTTTTCTTAATTATTTCATGAATTTCATGAAATAATTAAAAAAAAAAATGCGTGGGGCTTCGCCCTATTTTTGTGCCCAGCCAGGTACAACTAGGCAGCTGGGGGCTGGAATCCGCAGCGCAGGGAGACCCAAGCTTTCTGGGCCACCCCCGCTGCAAATTGCAGTCCGCAGCCGCCCCAGAAAATGGCGCGTTCATAGAAGCGCCATCTTCTGGCGCTGTACCCAACTCATCCAGGGCCCTGGTGCGGTGGCTCACTGGGTAATAAAGGGGTTAAGGCCAGCTTGGCATTATCAGCTGGCCCTAAGCCCCAAATTCATGGGGTCACGCCAATATTAGACATGACCACCATGAATTTCTAGTAAAGTATTTAAAAAAACACAACACCCAGAATAAAGTCCTTTAATTGAAATAAACACACAATTCTTTATTGTTCTAAATTAAACCATACATACCATCACGCCCATTCCAGCTGAAGCCAACGATCTCCTGCAATAAAAGTAAAATAATAAAGCAACCTCATCCTTACCTTTCCATGGTTCCCACGACAGCTCCAGCTCTGCTACATCGAGATGACAGGCTGGACCGCAGCAGAACGCTGCCATTCAGCCTGTCATCCCGCAGACACTGAGAAGCGCAGGCATGCTTCCACTCCTCAGTGTCTGGCTGTGACGGCATAAAGATGAGCCGAGGTCATGTCCAATGAACTCAGCTCACCTCATGCACGTCACTGACAGCGTGGGAAAATTCTCCTGCACTCAGCACTTCAGCGTGAGAATTTTCCCACGCTGTCAGTGAAGTGCATGAGGTGCCCCGAGTTCATTGGACATGAGCTCACCTCATGTACGTCACTGACAGCGTGGGAAAATTCTCCTGCACTCAGCACTTCAGCGTGAGAATTTTCCCACGCTGTCAGTGACGTGCATGAGGTGAGCTGAGTTCATTGGACATGAGCTTACCTCATGCACGTCACTGACAGCGTGGGAAAATTCTCCTGCACTCAGCGCTTCAGCGTGAGAATTTTCCCACGCTGTCAGTGACGTGCATGAGGTGAGCTGAGTTCATTGGACATGAACTCGGCTCATCTGGATGACGTCACAGAGAGACACTGAGGAGCGCAAGCATGCCTGCGCTTCTCAGTGTCTGCGGGATGACAGGCTGGATGGCAGCGTTCTGCTGCGGTCCAGCCTGTCATCTCGATGTAGCAGAGCTGAAGCTGTCGTGGGAACCATGGAAAGGTAAGGATGAGGTTGGTTTATTATTTTTCTTTTATTGCAGGAGATCGTTGGCTTCAGCTGGAATGGGCGTGACGGTAAGTATGGTTTAATTTAGAACAATAAAGGATTGTGTCTTTATTTCAATTAAAGGACTTTTTTCTGGGTGTTTGTGTTTTCTTTTAACTTTGACTATGGGGTTAGTAATGGGGGTGTCTTATAGACGCCTCTCCATTACTAACCTGGGCTTGATGTCAGCTGGCATTATAAGCTGACATCAACCCCAGCCCTATTACCCCACTGCCACCGCTACAGGGCAGTGGGAAGAGCGAGGCTAAGTGCCAGAATTGGCGCATCCTATGGATGCGCCATTTCTGGGGCGGCTGACGGCTGGTGTTTCTAGCCTGGGAGGGGGCCAATATTCATGGCACCCTTCCTGGGCTATAAAATCAGCCCCCAGCTGTCTGCCTAGCCTTTGCTAGCTATTAAATTAGGGGGGACCCCACGTTATTTTTTTGGGGGGGTCCCCCATTTTAATAGCTAATAAAAGCTAGGTATTCAGCTGGGGGCTGATATTAGTAGCCTGGGAAGCTCCGTGGATATTACCCCCTTCCCAGGCTTCAAACATCTGCCCCAGCTGTCTGCTTAACCTCCGCTAGAGCCTAAAATTAAGGGGAACCCCACGCCAATTTTTTTTTTAAATAAATCCTTTATTTTAACAGTAAATGACAAGTACAGTAATCAACACTGTCACTGTACTTCATATATATGTGACTGACATGTTTCTATCTATCTAATCTATGTGTGATTCTCTATTCTTTCTATTCTAAATTGTCGGGTACAGATGCTGAATTGCCGGCCGGCTTTTTTAAAGAGACGGTGCATGAAAACACTATAATTTTTTAAATAAATCCTTTACACTAAATGACAAGTACAGTAAGCAACACTGTCACTGTACTTCATATATATGTGACTGACATGTTTCTATCTATCTAATCTATGTGTGAAGCTCTATTCTGTCTGTTATAAATTGTCGGGTACCGCTGCTGAATTGCCGGCCGGCTTTTTTAAAGAGACGGTGCACGAAAACACTAATATTTTTTAAAATAAATCCTTTACACTAAATGACAAGTACAGTAAGCAACACTGTCACTGTACTTCTTATATATGTGACTGACATGTTTCTATCTACCTAATCTATGTGTGAAGCTCTATTCTTTCTGTTGTAAATTGTCGGGTACCGGTGAATGCCGCTGATGAATTGCCGGCTTTTCATGTCATTCTACATTATTCTTAGTTGTTTTACTTCATGTAGAATTAACCTACAAGGAAAGAAAGGGTTTATTTTCATTCCGATATTTGTGTCCCATTGACTTGCATTGGTTTCCGGTATCGGAATCGGCGATATCCGATACTTTTTGGGTATCGGCCCGATCCAATCCGATACGATATTTCCTGATATCGGAAGGTATCGCTCAACACTAGTCATCACTACTTCTAAAAAATGCAATAAATAAACAACAATGTTACAAGCCTCGGAATATGGTGACTGAATTTTCTGAAATTTTTTTTTCCATTTAAAAAAAAAATCTTTACAAGTTTGGCATCGCCGTACTTGTATTGACTCAGATAATCATGATTCAGAGTAACTTTTCCCACAATATGTACACCGTAAAAACAAGACACAGTGTGGACGGAAAAATAAAAGTTATGGAAGAAGGGAGGGAAAAAAAATGAAAATTGGCTGCAGAGGGAAGGTATTAAAGATCCAGCTGGGGTCCATAGGGAGAGACGAGACCGGGACGACTGGATCTTTAAACATGTTTTCTCTGACACACCATACGCTCAGCTCTGATTTGTGCTGACCCGGGTTTTGACTCTGTGGATCAGCCGACCTGTTCCCTTTAAGTCCACAAAAGGGAAGTGAAGTAATTGACGTCTGTAAAGTTTGTTCTGCAGGAAGGACTCGGATAGCTGTGGCTTACTGTCTCGAGGATATTGACGTGGACCCACAGGAAAGCCGCAGACTGTCTACTTCTCTCTTACTGGGCTGTTATTGTCGAGGCTTTCATGCCCATTGCTTTTATGCCAGTGGGCATGTTCACCCTGTGCATGCCGTAGTTGCCCATTGACAATTAATGGAGCAGTGGTTGAGCATGTGCAGCTGTTCTCCATTCAACATGGGTCTGCGAGCCTCAATCTCGGGATTGCTGGGGGTATTAATAACCCCAGTTTCTTGATTCAAGTGCAATAATTACTGCTGTTCTAGTAAATGGAGGCACTTCCGGCTTACAGATCCACCCTTAAGTTTCCTAATATCTGTCGTCAATATATTAAAATTGATCACATTCTTTAATCCCTTCCCAACATCTACCATTCATATAAAATGCATGTCATTGGGTGCTGATGTACGATAGATGGCGGGTATGAGCTTGTGCCCATAACCATCCCCTCTTAATGCAACCATGGATAGTGAGTGGGTTGCCGGGGCCAGCTAAAGGCTCTAGTTGCTGCCACCTTGGAACTATTGGGAAGCCAAGCCACAGGCAGGGCTTCATAGGAGAACATCATTTTCACACCATACTGTAGTATTGCAATATATAGAAAAAGTGATCCTAGGAACTCTGGTTCAAGTCCCCTACAGGGACTGAAAATATAAAAAGTGAAAAGTTAAACAAACAAACAAAAAAACCCCATAAAAATTCAAAACCCAATTTGAAACACCCCCTCTTTTCCCATTTAAAAATAAACGTATTAGGTATTGCTCCATACATAAAGATCAAATCTAGGAAAATATAAAATAATTGAAACCAGAAGATAACATTTTTAAAGAAAATAAAATCAAAATGCCAGGTCATGTTTCCAGGTTATTTTTTTGCTGCACAATCACAATATATGTCGTAATAACAAAAGCCCAGAAAACAATCGCGGAATTGCTTTTCACCATTTCAATGCATTTAGAATTTTTTTTAGCCCATCTTTCAATGTTATATGGTAAAATGAAAGGCTTCATTCAAAACTACATCTCGTCTCACAAAAAAAACAAAACCCAAAACCCAAGTCCTCATGGCTCTTTTGACGGAAAAATGAAAACTGAAAAAATACGTCTCTTGGCGGAAGCGAAAAAAATAAAGCACAAAAATTGGTCGCAGTGGAAAGGGCTAAAAGCAGTTTGCCGCTCACACCTCTGAGAGTACACGTAGGTGGCAGGTGAGGATAGTGCGGTTTCCGCATTGTGGGACAGGACGTTTTCCCAGTCTGGCTATGAATTATAGGGATGGACAATTATTTGTAATAATACCGCCATGTAATTAAACACAAAAGGTATCTGTAAAATGTTTTTTTTTTTTGTCTTTACAGCTAGTCACAGTACAAGCCAGCTGTCGCAGAAGTTGAAGACCACCTACAAAGCATCAACTAGCAAGGTAGCTCTAGTCTGTATGTAATATAGGAGCTTTAGGTCAGGGGGTGGTTTTCCTACATACACATTTGTATTCAGGATTTTCCTTCTCTCTTACATCCGCAAAGGGCTTTTCTAATATTAGTCTGAATCCAGAGTCCAGAAAACATGGACCAAGATGTCCGGACTGGCTGCGGGTCTCCTGATACAAGCTCAATTTTCCTGCGGGCATATACCAGGATGGTTGAGTTCAGGGCAGGAGACCCTCAGCCAGCCCGGACGTTATGGTCTGCACTCGGACCGTGTTTCACGAACATCTGAATTCAAGCTTAAAACCCATATTTTAGTACCCTAGAGGAAGTCTGCTTTTCAGGATTTTCATCTCTTGGCCTAGTGGAGGGCAGATTAAAGAGAGTCTCTCGCGCTAGAGGACCTGTCCAGTACTTCATTACACAGGCAAACCTGTTCAATTGAATGAGCACCATGAGATGCTTAAAGGGATTGTACCAAGCTTTCAAGTTCACAAAATTGATGGAGTGTGACTGTTGGGACCCCCTCTGATCCCGAGACGTGGACTCGGCAGAGCCCCATCTGAATGGTCAAGCATGCGCACCTTCACTGTGAAGCAGCCAGAAATAGTCGAGTCCTAAATTCACATAGAGAATAAGTAGAGGCCCGTTCTTGGGATAGGGATGAGCAAAACTTGACTTAAGTAGATTCACTCAAATTTAGAATTTGCATTGAATACTTTTTGTATGCAAGTTGCATCGGCCTGGAAGGGGCTAACCACAAAAGCTTGCATACACAAGGACTTCTCCAGACTTCTGCCTTTGCTGGTCCTTTTATCTTCTACCTTTTTTATTGGGACCTCCAGCACTGTTGTTATTAACTAGACCCAATGCACATCATCATCATTGATGTCAACACTGTTGGGCCTATTGAAGAATGGCCAGAAAAAGTAGAGTGAAGAGAAAAGACAGAGGAGATAAAGAGAACCAGCAATGGTGGGAGAGGTATGGAGAAAAAAGATGAGGTGAGTAGAAGATTTATTATTTATTTTTTTTCTTTATCCCCTTTCCAGCAGTGACATTCAAGCAAACTGGCGGAGTGCTAGCTGGCATTTTGTTGGAATTTGTGCAAATTGAATTGTGGAAATTTTGGATTCTGGCTAATCAGAATTTTTCAGAATATTGTAATTAATTGAATTGGTTACTAATCTATTTGCTCGTCCCTATTAGGGGTCCCAGCGATCAGCAGGTTATCGCTTACACTATTGTACTGTGAATGGGTGATAATTTCAAAACTTGATGCAAACCCTTTAAATTCAGAGTTTTACAACAATTAGGGAATGTCCAATGCGGAGGACGCCCCCACCCTAGTATTAACATTTCTAAATGGAAATTCATCTTGGTGAAGAAGAGATCTAGCCCCAAAAAGTTCCTCTTGTATAAAAATCATTTGTCCCTGAGCTAATTATTTATTTTTTTTATTATTATTTTAGCATTTATAGGGGTTGTCTGATTTTCAACTAACTTACCAGTGAATTCTGACTAAGGCTGAGTTCACACGATGCGTATTTCATGCGTTTCCGCGGCGTTTTTGCAGTTGCGTAAACGCCGCGGAAACGCATGAAAAACGCATGGTAGAAGGGAAGCAATGTTCCCCAATGGAAATCCGCATGTGCTGTGCCCACGATGCGGATTTTTCCGCAGCGTTGAACGCTGCGGTCAAAAATCCGCAGCATGTCAATTAATTTTGCGGAAACGCGGCGATTTCGCCGCCATTGACTTGCATTAGAACGCGCCAATTCCGCAAGACAGCATCTGTACTTGCGCTATTGGCGCGTTCTAATATGCGGATGGTACCCGAGTGTGGAGGAGAGGAGAGTCTCATCCACACCCAGGTACCATTAAAAAAAGCTGTAAAAAAAGAATAAAATAAAAAATAAATGTATTCTTACCTTCTGTCGGCCCGCACAGCGCTCCCGCTTGGTTCCCGGCACTTGCAGTGAGTTGTAGGACCTGCGCTGACGTCAGAGTCATGTGACTTGTCACGTGACGCTGACGTCGGCAGGTCTTTCAATTCAAAGTTGCCGGGAGAACGGAGTGAGCAGGACAGCGCGGGCCATCGGAGGTAAGTATATACACTCTCTCGGGTCACACTATATAAATCCATGCAGTTTGCATAGATTTATACAGTGTGACCTAGTTGTCAAGCACTTTCCAAGTGATGCTATCGCCTGGAAAGCGCTTGTCAATCTGCATGCGGAAACGCATGTGAATCTGCATGTGGATCCGCATGTATTCTGCAGGAAAAACGCATGCACAATCTGCATGCGTTTTTTCTGCCAGGGAGATGCAGAAATGATGCAGAAATTTTCTGCTTCATTTCTGCATCGTGTGCACATACCCAAAGGGTATGTGCACACGATGCAGAAATGCTCAGGATTTTTTCCTGAGCGTTTCTGCATCTCTCTGGCAGGAAAAAAACGCATGCGGATTGTACATGCGGATTGTACATGCGGTTTCCTGCCAGGGACATGCGGAAATGAAGCGGTCTTCACTTTCATTTCTCCATGCGGGTTGACAAGCGCTTCCCAAGCGATTTTAGCATCACTTGGAAAGTGCTTGTCAACTTCACACTATATAAATCCATGCAGCCGGCTTGAATTTATATAGTGTGTGAACGTCAAAAAATAAAAAATAAATATATACTTTACCCTCTGATGGCCCCCGGTGTCCTGCTTCGCTCGGTCCCAGCTACCGGCAGTGAAGACTGAAGTACCTGCCGACGTCAGCGTCACGTGACCCGTCACATGACTCTGACGTCAGCGAAGGTCCTTCTTCATTCAACCACGAAGTGCCGGGAACCAAGCAGGAGCACTGCGCCTGCCGTCAGAAGGTGAGAATATATATATTTTTTATTTTATTCTTTTTTTTTTTAATGGTACCTGGGTCTGGAAGAGAGTCCTCTCCTCCACACCCGGGTACCATCCGCACATTAGACCGCATGAAAAGCGCATCAACATATACAGTGATGCCGATTCCATGCGGTCTAATGCAAGTCAATGGCGGCAAAAGAGCAGCGTTTCCGCAAAATTAATTGACATGCTGCGGATTTTTGAGCGCAGCGTTTACGCTGCGGAAAAATCCGCATCATGGGCACAGCACATGCGGATTTCAATTGGGGAACATTGCTGCCCTTCTACCATGCGTTTTTAATGCGTTTCCGCGGCGTTTACGCAACTGCAAAAACGCTGCGGAAACGCATTAAATACGCATCGTGTGAACTCAGCCTTAAGGATAAAATAAAAACGTCATTGATTGTCTTGAATTCCATAAAATTTTCGGGCATCACTTCAGCACCCCTGTGAGTTTATAGCAGGTTGCTGGAAGGGTGACCCCCTGTGATCATCTTATCATTTGATCACCTTTTTGTGAGTTTTGTGCAACATTAATATATTTATTTGTTTTATTTATTTTTTTAAATATTTATTTCTTTTTATCCTGGACTGTGTTTTTTTTCTTTTATAACAACCTGATCTTAACGGTGGGTGTAAGTGCGTGGTCAGATTGATCTGCCGCTGTACATACCCATCTTTAGCTCTGTGTTACCTGTATTTTCAGACAGCGCCATAAGGATCACTGCACACTTTGCCTAAAACGCAAAATCTCTCTGTTCTCTTGTGCTCGGTATAGCAATCCCATTATTTCTCAGACAAGGCACGCCGGTATCGCAACTGCAGAGTGCGGAGCTGGGAAATATGGGGTGGAGACTCCTGGGTAACTTCTGTTTCTCTGTGTGCATGTGTGGATGTGATTGCTTGATACTCAACAGGGGTCAGCAACCTGCAGCCTCATTGACGCCCCTTGCTGGTAATCTGCGGGTACTGCTGATGGATTTTGTTCATTCCTTTGTGGTTTAAGATTGCTTACCCCTGATATAGAGACTCCAAATCTAATCTTCAGAGGCATCATATCTATCAACTGTCTTCTTCTAAAGTCCATAGTCTGCACAAGGGTCTCATTTATGGTGGGAATACTGTAGGTTTTTATTGGGGACAGGTGAAATATGACACAAGCCTTCGATAGGACCTTGAGTACAGTATATAATCATCCTCTCGTTGGCAACTGGTTAGCAGTGAACTTGTACATTATGTATACTCAACTAGTAACAGGGGGTCCTGTCCTGAGCCGAAGAGGAGGGTACCTGATTACTTCAATTTAGGCAGCTGCCTGCAAGTCTCTTCTTTCTCCAGGCAATCTGAAGGCTCTAGACTCTTTAGGATCTGCACCATAATGCTCTTTCTACAAAGAATGTTTTATATAGTGATAGGTCTATATGGTTGGCTTTAACAAAGGTGAGGCTGGCCATACACATTACGTGGATTGTATGTGTTCTGTATTGGTTGGGGGGGGGGGTCAGCTGATCCCAGACACAAAAGGATTGGGCATGTCAAATCCATATGCCTGATCGTCTCTCGCTCAACAACTAACCATAGAAGAGTGTCGACCGCATCCAGTGAAGATCATTACATGTGGCTGGGACTTTGTCAAGCTTTTAATTATTTAATCTCCAATTCCCCAATTGCATTGCTTCATCCTAATCAACCAATCAATATACATATTGGTGTCCATCGTCTGTAAATTGAGGTGAGTGGTTGTCGAGGACAGGGTTGCTAACCTGACGTCTTATTTTCTCTGGACAGCTTGTTAAAAAATCACGTGACAAAAAATATTTTTTATGGTTACATTGGAAAACCATAATAAATGATTATAAGTGATATCTGTCTACCAGCCATACTTCTGATATGAAGACATTATCTGCATTCAATGTGAATTGTAAAAAGATAATAATTATGAACAAAATCTGTAGAAGTATCTTCAGCGTCAAAAAAAATAAAAAAATTTGATACCTTTTTAAAACAAAAATTAACCGACTGGTCAAAAAGTGCAACATTTTAACAGACTGTCCTGGAATTTTTGGATGGTTGGAAACCCTGGTGTAGCAGGATGATTTTCGGGAGACAAGTGGAATACTGATGTCAGTCTTCCGAAAAAAATTCATCAGGAAACAGGCGCCACTCACATTCACTCTGCTGTCATGTGACCAAAATAGATCATATTATGGCGCCAGTCTGTCAACAGCGCAGCCGTCTCCATAGAGGTACAAGGACACTAAATAAATTCTTTTAGATGAGTGCTGCCTTTGCGCATGTACAAAGGAGATAATTACATAGAAAATAAAGGGCGTGTTGCCATTGAGCGCTCTACTATGAGCTGAACATGCTCTCCTGGAATATTAAGATGGAAAGGATGCTTTGCCATATTGCGCCTTAGTGTTAACTGTGCATGTTCTCCGAGAATAATAGAATAGAGAGGGCGTGCTGCCCCATAACGCTCTGATGTAAACTGTTCATGCTCTCCCAGAATATTAGAATAGAGAGGGCGTGCTGCCCCATAACGCTCTGATGTAAACTGTTCATGCTCTCCCAGAATATTAGGATAGAGAGGGCGTGCTGCCCCATAACGCTCTGATGTAAACTGTTTATGTTCTCCGAGAATAATAGAATAGAGAGGGCGTGCTGCCCCATAACGCTCTGATGTAAACTGTTTATGTTCTCCGAGAATAATAGAATAGAGAGGGCGTGCTGCCCCATAACGCTCTGATGTAAACTGTTCATGCTCTCCCAGAATATTAGGATAGAGAGGGCGTGCTGCCCCATAACGCTCTGATGTAAACTGTTCATGCTCTCCCAGAATAATAGAATAGAGAGGGCGTGCTGCCCCATAACGCTCTGATGTAAACTGTTCATGCTCTCCCAGAATATTAGGATAGAGAGGGCGTGCTGCCCCATAACGCTCTGATGTAAACTGTTCATGCTCTCCCAGAATATTAGGATAGAGAGGGCGTGCTGCCCCATAACGCTCTGATGTAAACTGTTCATGCTCTCCCAGAATATTAGAATAGAGAGGGCGTGCTGCCCCATAACGCTCTGATGTAAACTGTTTATGTTCTCCGAGAATAATAGAATAGAGAGGGCGTGCTGCCCCATAACGCTCTGATGTAAACTGTTCATGCTCTCCCAGAATATTAGGATAGAGAGGGCGTGCTGCCCCATAACGCTCTGATGTAAACTGTTCATGCTCTCCCAGAATATTAGGATAGAGAGGGCGTGCTGCCCCATAACGCTCTGATGTAAACTGTTCATGTTCTCCCAGAATAATAGAATAGAGAGGGCGTGCTGCCACAGAGCGCTCAGATGTAAACTGTTCATGCTCTCCCAGAATATTAGGATAGAGAGGGCGAGCTGCCCCATAACGCTCTGATGTAAACTGTTCATGCTCTCCCAGAATATTAGGATAGAGAGGGCGTGCTGCCACAGAGCGCTCTGATGTAAACTGTTCATGCTCTCCCAGAATAATAGAATAGAGAGGGCGTGCTGCCCCATAACGCTCTGATGTAAACTGTTCATGCTCTCCCAGAATAATAGAATAGAGAGGGCGTGCTGCCACAGAGCGCTCTGATGTAAACTGTTCATGCTCTCCCAGAATAATAGAATAGAGAGGGCGTGCTGCCCCATAACGCTCTGATGTAAACTGTTCATGCTCTCCCAGAATATTAGGATAGAGAGGGCGTGCTGCCCCATAACGCTCTGATGTAAACTGTTCATGCTCTCCCAGAATATTAGGATAGAGAGGGCGTGCTGCCCCATAACGCTCTGATGTAAACTGTTCATGCTCTCCCAGAATATTAGAATAGAGAGGGCGTGCTGCCCCATAACGCTCTGATGTAAACTGTTTATGTTCTCCGAGAATAATAGAATAGAGAGGGCGTGCTGCCCCATAACGCTCTGATGTAAACTGTTCATGCTCTCCCAGAATATTAGGATAGAGAGGGCGTGCTGCCCCATAACGCTCTGATGTAAACTGTTCATGTTCTCCCAGAATAATAGAATAGAGAGGGCGTGCTGCCACAGAGCGCTCAGATGTAAACTGTTCATGCTCTCCCAGAATATTAGGATAGAGAGGGCGTGCTGCCCCATAACGCTCTGATGTAAACTGTTCATGCTCTCCCAGAATATTAGGATAGAGAGGGCGTGCTGCCACAGAGCGCTCTGATGTAAACTGTTCATGCTCTCCCAGAATAATAGAATAGAGAGGGCGTGCTGCCCCATAACGCTCTGATGTAAACTGTTCATGTTCTCCCAGAATATTAGGATAGAGAGGGCGTGCTGCCACAGAGTTCTCTGATGTAAACTGTTCATGCTCTCCCAGAATATTAGGATAGAGAGGGCGTGCTGCCCCATAACGCTCTGATGTAAACTGTTCATGCTCTTTCAGAATAATAGGATAGACATTATGTGTTGCCAAAGAGTGCTCTAGTGTGAACTACGCATGCTCTCCCTGAATAATAAAATGGAGAGGGCGTGTTGCCATGGAGCGCTCTAATATGAATTGTGCTTAAGTGGTTCGGGCAGCAATTATCAGCTTTCAGGTTCTCTAACTTTTTGGGCCTTCTCTTGGCAATCCAAGAATATTAGTGAGCTGGAAGCCTTTGCCCATGAAGAATAGGCCAGGATTTCTCATGAAAGCTACCAGAATCTGGTGTCTGGCTATGCATCACTTTTTCAGCTGGTCATAGCAGCCAGAGGTGCTCTACTAAGTGTTAAAGATGGTTGTCATCAAGTGGTTGAATGAGTGGTTTGTAAATTTTTTCCTAATAAGTCTAATTTTTAACGAGGGTTAATTTTGATTGCAACTGTGTATATGGGCAGAGCGTGCTTTCAGAATATTAAAAAACATATGGTCCCCTGACCAGCCGCCGCCCCTCGTCTCTCCAGCCACGCCGCCCCTCGTCTCTCCAGCCACGCCGCCCCTCGTCTCTCCAGCCACGCCGCCCCTCGTCTCTCCAGCCACGCCGCCCCTCGTCTCTCCAGCCACGCCGCCCCTCGTCTCTCCAGCCACGCCGCCCCTCGTCTCTCCAGCCACGCCGCCCCTCGTCTCTCCAGCCACGCCGCCCCTCGTCTCTCCAGCCACGCCGCCCCTCGTCTCTCCAGCCACGCCGCCCCTCGTCTCTCCAGCCACGCCGCCCCTCGTCTCTCCAGCCACGCCGCCCCTCGTCTCGCCAGCCGCCGCCCCTCGTCTCGCCAGCCACGCCGCCCCTCGTCTCTCCAGCCTTGTTAGTCTGTTACTGCTGAAGCAAATTAATGCATTCAGTGGTGACCCTTTGGTTGCCCACTGTGGCCACTGATTGGTTGAAATGCCAGAGACCACGGTCAGGCCACCCAGCCAGCAGTATGGAGGAGGAATCGATATTTATTTTTTAAAGCACACTTGGCCCATATATAAAATGCAAAGCGGTGATGAAACCCTCTTTACTTTTAATACCATGCAAGTAAACAGAGTGCAGTAGAAATATTTTGTTCTCCTCTGGCTGACGGATTGTCTCATCAGCACGGTTACTCCATTGACCCTATGAGCATTATTTTGCTGCTGCCGTCTACTCCATGGGATCCTGGTAATGTAACGCTGCTCAGAAGCTAAGTGCTTTCCTTTCAGCCTTGCAGAAGCCGTCCAGATGTGTTACAGTTGGAGTAGGAGCGCTGCCTTTGAAGGGTGTAATGAACTATATATTTACACTGCTCAAAAAAATAAAGGGAACACTTACAATCTACAAGGAAATGGGGGGACACAATAGGTGAAAAGTGCTTGTTATTTCAGGTCTGGCAATTCTAATAAATAAGGATTTTCATATAAAGCTGCATGATCCGGTCATCTACCAGTATGTTTAAGTGCAATACTCAAGTACCGAGTGTAGTTATCTTGTGCATGCAGGGTGTGGAGACAGATGAAGAGTAGGGAACAGATTCTGAATAATATTTAGGAGGGAACAGTGGAAAGTTAGTTTACTGGGTATTTGAGGAGGTAGGCCTGTTTAAAGAGATGGGTTTTTAAAGCGTGCTTGAAGACATGGGGGCTAGGCATCAGTCGGATCACCTGGGGTAGTGCATTCCAGAGAACTGGCGCAGCACCAAAGAAGTCTTGGAGATGGAGGTGCGAGGTTCGGATTATGGGGGATGTTAGTCTTAGGTCATTTGTAGAACGGAGGGCACGTGTAGGGCGATAGACAGAGATGAGAGAGGAGATATTAGGCGGTGCAGAACTATGGAGAACTTTGTGGGTGAGAGCGATGAATTTATATTGGACCCTGTAGCGGACGGGCAACCAGTGTAATGACTGGCATAAGATGGAAGCATCGGTGAAGCGGCTGGACAGAAATACGACCCTTACTGCCGCATTCAGGACGGATTGGAGAGTATTAAGTTTGGTAAGAGGGAGACTGATCAGACGAGAGTTGCAGTAGTCCAGATTAGAGTGAATAAGAGCGACAGAGTTTTAGCAGTTTCAAAGGTGAGAAAAGGTCGGATTCTGGAGATGTTTTTAAGATGCAGGTGACAAGAGCGAGTGAGTGATCGGATATAGGGAGTAAAGTAAAGGTTAGTGTCGAATATGACCCCAAGGCAGCGGGCGTGCTGCTTGAGAGTTATGGTTGAACCCCCCAAGGTAATTTCGATGTTAGGTAGAGTTGGGTTAGTAGAGGGGAAAAACACAAGAAGTTCAGTTTTAGAGAGATTCAGTTTAAGATAGAGGGAGGACATGATGTTAGAGACAGCAGACAAACAATCCTTGGTATTTTGTATTAGGGTAGGGGTAATGTCAGGTGAAGACGTGTATAGTTGAGTCTCGTCAGCATAGAGATGATACTGGAACTCAAATCTGCTGATTGTTTGTCCAATAGGGGCAGTGTATAGAGAGAAGAGAAGGGGGCCTAGGGCTGAGCCCTGCGGAACCCCGATAGTGGACGAGGAGAGGAAGAGGAGCCGGCAAAAGAAACGGTGAAGGAGCGGTCAGAGAGGTAGGAGGAGAACCAGGAGAGAACATTGTCCTTGAGGCCAATAGTGCGGAGCATAGCGAGGAGGAGCTGGAGATCCAGGAGAATCAGCAGGGAGCAGTGACCTTTGGATTTAGCTGTTAGTAGATCATTAGAGACTTTAGTGAGGGTAGTTTCAGTGGAGTGTAAGACTGTGTGCCCACGATGCGTTTTTTAAGTGTTTTAGCAGCGGCAATTCCGCTGCGGAAATGCTTAAAAAACGCTTGGTAAAAGGTCTCCAATGTTCCCCCATGATGATCCGCATGTGCTGTGCACATGCTGCACATTATCATTGCAGAAAAAAACGCAGCACTACCAATTATTTTGCGGAAGCGCTGCTTTTTTGCCGCCATTGACTTGCATTGGAACGCTTGGATTACGCATCACTGCATCTGCGCATTCCATGCTTTTCAATGTGCGGATGGTACCCGGGTCTGGAGAAGAGGAGACTCTCCTCCAGACCCGGGTACCATAGAACCTGTAAAAAAAAGAATAAAATAAACATTATAATTACCTTCTGATGGCCCGCGGTGCGTTTGTCTTCGCTTGCCGGCAGATCGCGGTGGACTGAAGGACCTGCTCTGACGTCATTTAGTCATGTGACGGCAGGTCCTTCAGTGTACCGCTGCTGGCAGCCAGGACGGAGCGAAGCAAGACTCTGGGGGCCATCAGAAGGTAAGTATAGATTTATTTTTTTATTTTTTACCATTCTTTAAGGTCACACTATATAAATCCATGCCGTTTGCATGGATTTATATAGTGTGACCAAGTTGTCAAGCACTTTCCAAGTGATGCTAAAATCGATTGGAAAGTGCTTGACAACCCCATGCGGAAATGCATGTGAAGAACGCTTCACTTCCACTTGTCCCTGGCAGGAAAAACGCATGTACAATCCGCATGTACAATCCGCATGTACAATCCGCATGCGTTTTTTCTGCCAGAAAGATGCAGAAATGCAGAAAAATCCGGAGCATTTCTGCATCGTGGGCACATAGCCTAAGGAGCGGAAACCAGATTGTAGAGTGTCGAGGAGAGAGTTACCTGAGAGATAGCAGATTAGACGGGAGTGGACCAGGCGTTCCAGGAGTTTAGAGATGAAAGGAAGGTTAGAGACAGGTCTGTAGTTAGCAGTGCAGTTCTGGTCCAGGGATTGTGTTTTTTAAGTAAAGGGGTTATGATAGCATGTTTAAGTGAGGAGGGAAAGGTACCTGAAGAAAGAGAGAGGTATTTTAGTCAGGTGAGTGGTGATCACCAGTGAGAGAGACTGCAGGAGATGTGAAGGACTGGTGTCACTGTTGCAGGTTGTAGGTCGAGAAGAAATGAGGAGCTGGGTAACTTCTTCTTCTGTAACAGGCTCAAAGAAGGCAAGTGAGCTTGAAGTGCGGCAGGGAAGGGGATCCAGGCACGGAGGAGATTGGGCTGAGAGTTCTTGATGGATGTGGTTGTTTTTTTTTCTAGGAAATAAGTGGCCAGATCCTCCCCACTGAGGTTGGTGGTGGGGGCCTGTGCTTTAGGTTTCAGCAGGGAGTTTAAGGTTTCAAAAAGTCATTTTGGATTGTTGGACAGTGAAGTGATGAGGGTGGTGAAGTAGGATTGTTTGGCCAGATGAAGAGCAGAGTTATAGGTTTTGAGCATGAATTTATAGTGGATGAAGTCCTCTGCTAAAAGAGATTTTCGCCACTGACACTCTGCACACCTTGATCAACGCTGAAGAAAGCGTGTTAGCATTGTGTGCCAGGGCTGCCGTTGTCTGTGTCGGGTCTTTCTGCGAGTAGAAATAGCTGCTTCATCTAGGGCACTCTTCAGTGTATTATTGTAGTGTGACAATGCATGGAGATTGTCTATAAGCTGCTGGGTATTAATGGTACGTGTATTCCTATAAGTGTGGTAAGTGGGGGTGTCCCGGGTCAGGAGACAGTTCTTGACAGAGAAGGAAAGAAGGTTGTGGTCCGAGAGCGGGAGAGGGGACTTAGTAAAGTCATGCAGCGAGCAGAGACGGGAGAAAACCAGGTCCAGAGTATTCCCGTCTTCATGCGTAGGAGAATTAGTAAATTGTGACAGGCCGAATGAGGAGGTTAGAGACAGTAGATGAGAGGCAGATTGGGAGAGGGGATCATTGATGGGGATATTAAAGATCTGAATGAATGAAATATTCTCATTTTATACTTTGTTCTGTACAAAGTTGAATGTGCTGACAACAAAATCACACACAAACCATCAATGGAAATTAAATTTATTAACCAATGGAGGCCTGGATTTGGAGTCACCCCCAAAATTAAAGTGGAAAAACACACTACAGGCTGATCCAACTTTGATGTAATGTCCTTAAAACAAGTCAAAATGAGGCTCAGTATTGTGTGTGGCCTCCACGTGCCTGTATGACCTCCCTACAACGCCCGGGCATGCTCCTGATGAGGTTGCGGATTGTCTCCTGTGGGATCTCCTCCCAGACCTGGACTAAAGCATCCGCCAACTCCTGGACAGTCTGTGGTGCAATGTGACGTTGGTGGATGGAGCGAGACATGATGTCCCAGATTTGTTCAATCGGATTCAGGTGTGGGGAACGGGCGGGCCAGTCCATAGCTTCAATGTCTTCATCTTGCAGGAACTGCTGACACACTCCAGCCACATGAGGTCTGGCATTGTCCTGCATTAGGATTAACCCAGGGCCAACCACACCAGCATATGGTCTCACAAGGGGTCTGAGGATCTCATCTCGGTACCTAATGGCAGTCAGGCTACCTCTGGCGAGCACATGGAGGGCTGTGCTGCCCTCCAAAGAAATGCCCCCCCACACCATTACTGACCCACTGCCAAACCGGTCATGCTGAAGGATGTTGCTGGCAGCAGATCGCTCTCCACGGCGTCTCCAGACTCAGTCACATGTGCTCAGTGTGAACCTGCTTTCATCTGTGAAGAGCACAGGGCGCCAGTGGCGACTTTGCCAGTCCTGGTGTTCTGTGGCAAATGCCAAGCGTCCTGCACGGTGTTGGGCTGTGAGCATAACCCCCATCTGTGGACGTCGGGCCCTCATACCACCCTCATGGAGTCGGTTTCTAACCGTTTGTGCAGACACATGCACTTTTGTGGCCTGCTGGAGGTTTTTCTGCCATCACTAGTAATACTGTTGTGTTCATGGTAGTTTGCAATAAAAGGTAAATTGATGTTTTATTTCTTAGACCTCAGTTCACATTGCTTGATTTTTTGTCTTGTTTGCATTCTGTGCAAATTAAGGGTGTGGCATCCCCTTTGTTGAGCTGATTAGTATATATGTAGCTTACCATGGGCTTAGGTGGTCTGATATTGGGACCCGGTTCTATTTGTCTACCCTTTTATATGCATTACTTCAACTCTGATATACAGTAAGGTTTTTAATATAGACAGTGTAGAACCGTCCCAATTTAGGGTCACCTTGCCGCTGGTGGGACGGCTTGTATACTTTTTTTGATCAAAAATAGTTCACTAAGTTCCCTATATTTAATATGCGACTTTGCTTTACATTTATATATAATGATGGTAGGGTATGAGATATTTTTTGTCTTTTGTAGGTTTTACTGTTGTGTTCATGGTAGTTTATAATAAAAGGTAAATTGATGTTTTATTAACATTTAGAAAAGAAAAATCACCGTTTCTGTCCACATTTGCTTGAATAAATGAGTTTTTTTTTATGGTAGACTAAACGTGGGAAAGTATTATTAAGGGTCATATTTTCAGGCATTTTAGTGCATAAGCAGTTTAGTTTTATAACCCCCATAGTATAATGACATAGGGCCCAAAATTTTCTGAAACCTTGCGGCTACCACTGGATTAGCACAGATACATAAATGTGCAGTTGAAAGGTATGATAGCCATTCAATCCAGTTTACTTGAGCTCTTCCTACAATTTACCATTGAAGTCACTGGCATATTTGTTTTAACCTCCTATACTGTCGTGCTTCACTTACTAACCGTGGAAATGCTGTGTGTGAATGACGTGTACACTAACCTCGATCTGATTATTTAACAGCTTTGCTCTGGATTGCGGATTGAACGCGTTCTTTCCTGCAGTGTCTTCAATCTAATGTCTCCTTATTTTTTTTGAAGGTCCTCTTCGTTGTCGTTTTGGTAATTGACCCTTTTGGTAACGCTGGTCATACACTTTGGCTAGCAGCCGGTTCTCTAGAGCAGGGTTCCCCAACTCCAGTCCTCAAGGCCCACCAACAGGTCATGTTTTCAGGATTTCCTTAGTATTGCACAGGTGATGGAATTATTGCCTGTGCAGGTGATGCAATTATCACCTGTGTAATACTAAGGAAATCCTGAAAACATGACCTGTTGGTGGGCCTTGAGGACTGGAGTTGGGGAACCCTGCTCTAGAGTTATCTCAACAGGGAGAACAAAAAATAGTGAAAATAATTTGCTGTTTTTCAAAGCTCCAGTTTTCCTGTGTAAAATCGTTAGTGAATCAGGGCCTAGGTCCCTTTTGAGATCGAAGGATCGGGCATGTTGAAATTCATATTGCCTAGTCCTATTTTTTTTTTTTTCCCCTGACTTCTACTGTTGAGGGAACATACAAACCCCACCATGCTATACATACTAGATGGTCAGTTGGCCCTGATGTAGAGTTGACAACTTGATGATTTTTTTTTTTTCTGGACAACTTGAAAAATAATCACAGCCAATATTTTGTCCCATGGACAGTGGATTGAGCGGAGGTGTGAACGCTCGACCTTCACTCCATTCAGGCTGGGCTTTGCTTGGTTACTAGGGGTCCCAACAGTTGGACCCCCAGGGTTCGAAGTTATCCCCTACACATAGTGGGATACCTTATATACTTTTCCAACTCTTTTAAGCATAGGCGGTGCCAGTGTGAAACAATACACCCAGATGACTTATTCATTTAGTAGTGGGAACTAGTTTCCAAATCACTAAATGACTGTTCTGTATTCAATCGTTTCATGCCCTGTTCCATGGCACATGGAGACTCTACCGGTTTATAAGTGACCCATGGGCTCTATGTGGATTGATGTATGAGCCCCCTGTGTGGCAGTAACTCCATTATAACGCTCTACTCTTTAATTCTTTTGGAATCCATGACACACAGAGGTACGATACGAGGCAATGGGTGCCGTATTATGGGTCTGTATGACGCAGAACTGTTATATGACCTTGTGCATGATGCCTAGCTTTATCTGGCTAACACTTATTTCCTACAGTGCACTGCAGTCGGATGTCCAAAAACAAAATTAATCTAATTTCCGTCCATTTATACAAGTTAAAAACAATATAGGTCAAAGTCTATGATGATGCGTTAGTTGCATCTGCACGACATCGTTGTGATCCACCGTGTGAGTAATCTGCCATGTCGTTTTCACTTCTTGCATGAACGGTGTGAACAGAGCCTTTTCCTGAAATTTTAGAAGGAGAATTCATCTTATTCCTAATAAGGTCCTAATACACACTGCTCAAAAAAATGAAGGGAAAACTTGCTTAAACAACACAATGTAACTCCAAGTCAATCACGCTTCTGTGAAATCTACCTGTCCAATTATGAAGCCACACTGATTGTGAATCAATTTCTGCTGTTGTGCAAATGGAACAGACAATCAGTAGAAATGATCAGCAATTAACAAGACAACCCCTATAAAAAGAGTGGTTCTGCAGGTGGTGACCACAGACCATTTCTCTGTTCTCATCCTTTTTGGCTGTAGTTTTGGTCACTTTTGCATTTTGCCATTGCTCTCACCCCTAGAGGTACAGTAACACGAGGAGTTGTCAACAGTACAACCCACAGAAGTTGCTCAGATAGTGCAGCTCATCCAGGATGACACATCAGTGCGAACTATGGCAAGAAGGGTAGCTGAGTCTGTCAGCACAGTGTCCAGAGCATGGAGCAGATACCAGGAGATGTATAGGAGGCCGTAGGAGGGCAACAACCCAGCATCAGGACCGCTACTTCCTCCTTTGTGCAAGGAGGAACAGGAGGAGCACTGCCAGAGCCCTGCAAAATGACCTCCAGCAGGCCACTAACATCCATGTGTCTGCTCAAATTGTCAGAAACAGACTCCATGAGGGTGGTGTGAGGGTCTGACATCAACAAGTGGGTGTTGTGCTTACAGCCCAACACCGTTCAGGGCGTTTGGCATATTCCACATTGGTGCCCTGTGCTCTTCACGAATGAGAGCAGATTCACACTAACTACATGTGGTAGAAGTGACAGAGTCTGGCAATGCTGTGGAGAACGTTCTGCTGCCTGCAACATCCCCCAGCTTGACCGGTTTGGCAGTGGATCAGTATTGGTGTGTGGAGGCATTTCTTTTGGAGGGCTGCACAGCCCTCCATATGCTAGCCAGAGGTCCCCTGACTGCCTTTGGGTACCGGGGTAAGATCCTCATACCCATTGTGAGACCATATGCTGGTGCGGTTGGCCCTGGGTTCCTCCTAATGCAGGACAATGCCAGACCTCATGTGGCTCAAGTGTGTCAGCAGTTCCTGCATGATGAAGGCTTTGGACTGTCCTGCCCATTCCCCAGATCTGAATCTAATCGAGAACATCTGGGACATCATGTCTCATTCCATCCACCAACGTCACGTTGCACCACAGAATTCCAGGAGTTGACTGATGCTTTAATCCAGGTCTGGGAGGAGATCCCACAGGAGACCATCCACAACCTCATCAGGAACATGCCCAGGCGTTGTAGGGAGGTCATACAGGCACGTGGAGGCGCCACACACTACTGAGCATCATTTCCTTGTGTTGAGGCATTTCCACTGAAGTTGGATCAGCCTGTAATTTGATTTTCCACTTTTGATTTTGAGTATCATTCTAAATCCAGACCTCCATGGGATATTAATTTTTGATTTACATTGTTCATTTTTATGTTTTATTGTTCTCCATGCATTCTACTGTGTAATGAATTAAGATTTGCAACTGGAATATTTCATTCAGTGATATCTAGGATGTGGTATTTTAGTGTCCCCTTTATTTTTTTGAGCAGTGTATATTTGTTGAATCAATTAGTAAACCAACATCTTTAAGGGTGGAGGACATCCTGATATCCTTGCAGGGCTATAATTAGTGTCATGACCCAAAGCATTTGTACTAAAGGGACATTTGTCGGTCATGTTCCCCTTCCAGAGTAAGACATCTGCCCGCTGCAAATGTCCTCTATTCTACAACCTGTTCTTCAGACTCTGCTCCTGCTGTCATGTTGAAGGTCACTCTGTAGACTTTTATATACAAACATGATGTCTTGGCTGCTATAATTCTTTTCCGATGCAGAAATCAAGGCCAAAAACACTGTAAGGTAGCACCGCGTTGTAGGGTCAGTGAAATGGATGTTGTATTGCCAAAGATGTCTGACTCTCTACTTCTAATATATGGTCAAGATGAGACAAGATGGTCACCTTTTCATAATGTGGCTTCCAACACTTGGCTGGACTTGCATTGAGCTGTCGTTCTTTTCTTTCAAGAACATTACACAGGCAGACATATTGGCTCAGATTCATTAAGACTTGCATTTTGTGTAAGTCTTAAGAAGGAATGTGCAGGAATAAGATGGGTCAAATTCATTAAGAAACGCACACCACTTAATGAATTTGGCTTATCTTATCAATGTCTTGCACCTTGCAGTAGTAATGTTACTCAGGCCACGGCCCCACTATCAGTATTCGGTCAGTATTTTTTTTTCAGGAGTGGGAGCCAAAACCAGGTGAGGAACAATCAGAGAAAAGGTATAATAGAAACAAGTCACCAATTCTGCATTTATCACCCACTCCTGGTTTTGGCTCCCACTCCTGAGAAAAAATACTGACCGAATACTGATGTTGGGGCCATGGCCTTAAAGCGAGGACTGGAGTAAAATTTCTGGCCTAAGAATTGCCACCACAATAAATTTGACGAGCGGGCGCAGCCATGTCCCGTCTTGTCTTGCTTCTGCCATTTTGGTGGAGCTGCTTGAAGCTGTCTTGAAAATGTCAAGTCATAACATTTTCGCCCTACTCAGCCTTGTGCAAAAATGTTGCAACTTCTTAGTGTTTTATGCCAGTTGTCTGGCGAAAACACACTTGTCTTTTAAAATTAATGGATACATGATCACAACCTAATGCATGGTGAAAAAATAGGCATGTGAATGGATGAAAAATGAACCATGACGTTGATAAAAAAAAAAATTTAATTTTTTTACTTACACACATAACATCCACATACATCCCTCCCAAATACAGTACCCCATGGAGCATACAACTACTTTTTTTTTCTTCTTTTTTTTTTTTTTGTGCATACGAAAAAGGGCAGAAAAAAGACCACACGGCTCAGTATGAACTCAATGGCATACAGAGATGTAGTTGGGCCCTACAAAATGTTGCGGATGCCATACTGTCTCTCTGTACAATTTGATAGTTGTTTGCAGCTGTAATATGGCCGTGTGCATGAGGACTAACTTCAGTAATTTCTACAAAACTGTAGATACTGAGTAAAATGCCGGGAAGTTTCTTTGTTATACCATAGGATGTTTTAGAAGAATGTTGAAAAATGTGTAGGACAGATACCTGGTGGATATCATGGATCAACAGAACATAAAACACTCGCCTAATAATGTTATAGGTTCTCTGATGTCGTCAAAACAGTTCTGAGCTATGGACTCCATAAGATCTGGAAAGGTGTTGTGTAGTATCTGGTACAAAGATGAGTCAAGCCTTTATTGGAAGAACAAGAGCCTTGTATAATGGCTCACCCTCCCTTGTAACCATATGCTGTCCGGCTCTCTCCTAGCTGGTAAGCTGACATTCGGCAATAAGCAGCACGCAGAATATCTTCAGTGCTGATAAAGAATGGGTTTGTCCAAACAGATCACATCTTCAAATGCAATAAGGACAATTTGGAAACGTCAACAAGTGCGGAAGAGTCAGAGGTGCCCATGAAGATCCAGTCAGATTCACAATGTGGACACCTCTGACTCTCCTGCACTTCGTGAATTTGGTGACATTTGCAAATTTTTTTTGTGTTTGCATTATTGTAAACCAATTCTTTGGAAAGCATTGGAAGATATTCTGTATGATGCTTATTGCCTACTTTAGATGCCATGACATCACCTTGATCTCTTCGCCATGGTCCTCACATTGCAGTGTGGCAAGGTTAAAATTCCTGCTGAAAAATGCACTGCCATCAGCTAAAACTGTTGCGATAAAGGGATGTCCTTAGCCTGTAGAGTTGTACTTTAGGTAGCTTTCTTGCGTTAAAGTAACATCCACATGAATGCCAGGAACCTAGGTTTCTCTTCAGAATGTCATACTGCCTCCTTGGCCATCATTTCCCCTGGTCAGTGATGCACGCACTCTGCCGTAATTCATCTGACCAGTCACCTTTCGTTGTTCTATGGTCCAGTTCTGATGCTCTCGTAAGCAATATGGCTGCTTTTGGCACCGCATCTATGTGTTCTGACACCTTTTTGTCATTGTCTGCATCAGCTTTTTTTATCTTGGCAATTTGCGTTTCCGCAGCTCTTCTGTGGTTTCATAACCCATGAGAAAGCCTTCACTCCTCAATACGTCTTGGAATCCTATGACTCTGTTGCAACCTCCTTGGACCACTTTTGGTAGGTACTAACCACTACATGAGGGAACTCCTCACAAGACCTGCTGTTTTTGGAGATGATCTGACTTTGTCACCAAGCCATTGCCTTTTGGCCCTTGCCACTTCGATCCTTTCACATATTTATTTTTCTGGCTTCCATGGATAATCGGTGGTGGTCATTTTGTCTTTCTGTTGTTTCACTGAGAACTGGGAAAGTTTCTAAACCATGTTAAGTCCCAAATGCTTTATAACACCTGTCAATTAATTCAGTGAAAATTCAAGACTGGTATAATGTATGGTAATGTATGGGCTTAAAGCCTTTCTTTTTTTCACTCGGCATCTCGAAGACCTGAAAATAATAAAAAACTGAGATATTTGTGAATCTGTCAGTATGGAAATATATACACTGTGACATTCAACTAGTCTGTAAGACTTAGAAGTAGAAAACAGTATGAAACTTACAGGCTGAAACTTGCAGGCATAACTTTACAAGAACATATGAGGCTTAGAGGAACACTATAGGAAGACTGATACTAGGTCCTTCCTTAGAAGGTTGTTCCTATATAAAAGTCTTGCTGCAAAAGGCATACATACAACAGTAAATTTGTATTTTTGGAATATTCCTAAAAAAAAAAAAAAAAAAAGTAAGGGATTAGAAAAAAATATTCTGCATTTCCCCCCAGAAACCGATCTGCAGCAGTTCTTGACCACTGTTATGCAGCTTGACCCCATTTATTTACATCCAATCCATTTGCAGGATTGATGCTCATTCTAGAAAAACAAAATTGGACTTATTTCTTTTTTCTCATGCTATACAAACCCCTTCATTGTGCATCTTAACTCTCTTGCATCTCCTTCCTGCCACTGCGGATTCAAAAAAATTTCACATAGACCTCTTACTCAGGGTTATACACCGGGTGTTATGATAAATGAAGAATTGGAAACTGCCAATGTTGGAAGGGATACCAGTAATTCAGCAAGAGACCCAACACAGATCATTTTGACCCCAAGTTGATTCCTGAATGGTATGTATCCAGTCTGGACAGTTTGGCTTGTACATTGCAGGTCATAGAGGTAATATAGGTGATCTATGGGTGGGTCTAGCAATTAAGGATCTATTCACACAGCCTACCAGCTTGACTGAGGACAAAATGACACACAATGGGCCTTAGTTGGGTGAATGGGGCCTATGGACTCATTTGACGTATTTATTGGAAGCTTTCTTGTGAAAACACACAACGTACACTGTGGTGTGAATGCACCTGAACTGTACTGTTAGTTATTTTGAGGGTTCTAGCGTGGCCATTGTACTAGAGTGCAGAAGCTACATTGTGACTTCAGCTTAAAGAAGCACTCGTCAAGACAATTGTACAACTGACCGACTATTAACGAAGGAGGCTGCTTCCACTAATTGGCCGGTTATTGAGAGCACACAGTGAGTGTTTTGTATATACTCCTCCGATACCAACGCATGGAATATATGTGTATACCCCCGGTACGGTCACTGCCAACCCCACAATAACCCAGGAAAGATTATTAGCTGAAACCACCAATCGTTGACAGGCCGATTGGACACTGTACAGGTAGTGAATGGCCTTCATGAGTGCGGTTTACAGAAAAAAAGGAACAGAACTATTAATTTGTATATTTAATCCAGAAAGATAGGCAGTGTTTATATATATAAAAAAAAAAAAAAAAAAAAAAATACAAAATATTTTACAGAAAGGACAAAACAATACAGCATATACAATTACATAAAATAAAAAGGATCAACAAATGAAACTTACTAAACACTGGGCACAGAGATGGCTCAGAGCTTAGTGGATGGAAGCAATCCGATTGGGAAATGTACAGAACTTTCACAGCGAGCTATGTCTTCTTAAGTAATGACAATTGATCCAGACTCAGGTTCTGCTTTTTATTAGCTCCTAAGTTACACCCTCATACCTCCGCTTGATGACCTCATGTGGGCCGAGTTGTGGGATGTTCTCATCCCTTCAGGATTTTATGAAATCCCCATCATTCATCTCCATTCCTGACGATCACAGGCGTTCAATATTGACATCATATTTTTTGTGATTTTTACCTTTTCATAGATAGGAAACATGGCATGGCTGTTGTTAGCTATCTGGTCACTATTAATTTGGGGCTGAAAAAATTCAGTTCTGAAAAAATATGCATCTTCTTCCCCTCTTAGTACTGAAGTTGAAAATGCACAGTACTGTTCAAAATATTAGCAGTCCAATATGACTAACCAGATTAATCACTGTTTTTGGTATAAATTATATTACCACATGTCAAACCATTTACCAGTTGGTACAGTAGATTCTAAGAAAACCGAAAGACTCTGCATTCATGATCTGCATGTTTTTGAGTCTGTGTATTTGAATAATTGAAAGGGGGTGTGTTCAAAATAATAGCAGTGTGGAATTCAATTAGTGATGTCAATCATTCTGTGAAGAAACAGGTGTGAATCAGGTGGCTCTTATTTAAGGGTGAAGCCAGCACATGTTGTATATTTATTTCTCCTTGAAAGCCTGAGAAATCTGGGTCATTCGAGACAGTGTTCAGAAGAACAGTGTACTTTGATTAAAAAGTTGATTGGAGAGGGTAAAACTTATAAAGCAGCGCAGACAATGATAGGCTGTTCAGCTAAAATGATCTCCAATGCTTTAAAATGGAAACCTAAACCAGAGAGACGTGGAAGAAAACTGAAGACTACCATTCGAATGGATCGAAGAATAGCCAGAATGGCAAAGGCTCAGCCAATGATCAGCTCCAGGATGACCAAAGACAGTCTCAAGTTACCTGTGAGTACTGTGACAGTTAGAAGACGCCTGTGTGAAGCTAATCTCTTAGCAAGAAGTCCCTGCAAAATCCCACTATTAAAAAAAAAAAAACAAACAAACAAAAAAAAAAAACGCTGCTATTATTTTGAACACTACTGTATATTCCATCAATATCGGATCGATACAAACCCCAATATTCGTATCTGGAACCCGGAGCTGGACTGGCTATCAAAGATTCTTTCATCATAGCAGCTTCTGACTCTTCAATTCACAAACCCTAGACTCTGCCTGTTTCCCACAATAGGTATTCAGTTTCAATCACCTGGGCACTGCAGGGAGCCTTTATCCTTAAAAGGAGTTTTAATTAGTTTTGTCACTTCTTGGCTATAATTTACTCGTTGCCATATGTTAAACATGTGGTCCTATTACCACAAGGGTTTTAGATTGTAAGCTCTTTCTCCATCTAGAGATTCTGTGTGAGAGAGGGGGAGGTGGGTGAATGCCCCTTACCTGGAGAAGCCTTGTGGATTTTAATTTTTCTATGACATGCATCTTAAACAATTTTTAAAGACAAATGTCTTGATTCTCTTTTCTCCTTTGATATATTTACCATAATACAAAGTATATATCCCATGATGCTACAGACTCTTCATAATGATCTCAATGTTGTGTAGTAGCAGCCAGTGATAGATCAGTGACACAGAGCTGCTGTCCCCTGATGTATATAGCTGACTCAGTGTCTCCTATATGATTGTGATGTATACAGCAGAATATCGGTGTATCCTATGTGATTTTTACAGCAGTCTCATTGTATACCCTTGCGATGAGTATACAGCAGTTACCATTTAGCCTATATGATCTATATACAGATATACAGTAGAGTTTGTCTCCCCTATGTGATGTATATGCAGCAGAGTCTCGGTGTCTCCTATGTGATGAATATGCAGTAGAGTCTCTCGGTGTCTCCTATGTGATGTATGTACATCACATAGTAGATACCGAGGGACTCTGCTGTATATACATCAGCTTTCGTGTCTCCTATCTGTTGTATATACAGCAGCCTCAGTGTATCCTATATGATGTACACTGACGAGCAAAAGGGTAACAAAGTTCTGAACTTTTGACTTTCAGGCTCCATATCTCCCTCTCCACTATTGCTTCAAACATGAGACTACCATCAATTTATAGACAATCATCTTGGCTATCTCATACATAAAGCTGTGTGCCCACTATGCATTTTTTAAGTGTTTCCACAGCCGCTATTCCGCTGCGGAAATGCCTAAAAACGCTTGGTAGAAGGTCTGCCATGTTCCCCAATGATAATCCGCATATGTTGTGCACATGCTGCGGAAATTTCCGCTGCGGATTGTCATTGCGGAAAAAACCGCAGCACTACCAATTATTTTGCGGAATTGCGGCGTTTTCGCCGCCATTGACTTGCATTGGACCGCATGACATCCGCATCACTAGATATGCACATGCGGATATCATGGGGTTCAATGTGCAGATGGTAGCCGGGTTTGGAGAAGAGGAGACTCTCCTCCAGACCCGGGTATCATAGTACCTGTAAAAAAAGAATAAAATAAAAAAATAAATATTATACTTACCTTCTGATGGCCCCTGGTGTCCTTATCCGATCCGTCCTGGCTTGCCGGCAGCTCACGATGGTCTAAAAGGACCCGTCACATAACTAAATGACGTCATGGCAGGTCCTTTTAGACTTTCGCGAGCTGCCGGTAAGCCAGGACGGATCGGATAAGGACACCGGGGGCCATGGATTTATATAGTGTGACCAAGTTGTCAAGCACTTTCCAAGTGATGCTAAAATCGTTTGGATAGCGCTTGACAACCCGCATGCGGAAATGCATGTGAAGAACGCTTCACTTCCGCATGTCCCTGGCAGGAAAAACGCATGTACAATCCGCATGTACAATCCGCATGCATTTTTTTCTGCCAGGGAGATGCAGAAACGCTCAGGAAAAATTTGATGCATTTCTGCATCGTGGGCACATAGACTAAATTTGACTTACAACTATTTAGCATATGATTAGTTATGCAGATTCTTGTCATGTCACAGCATTTGTTACTGTTTTCCTCCTGTCTAAAATGATGGTAGTCTCATGTTGGAAGCAGTAGTCGACAGTGAGATATGGAGCCTGAAAGTCAAAAGTTCAAAACATTATTACCCTTTTGCTCGTCACTGTTTATACAGCAGGCTCTGCATCCTATATGATGTATATACAGCAGACTCTGTATCCTATGTGATGTATACACAGCAGACTCAGTGTCTCCTATATGATGTATAGGCAGCAGACTGTATCCCCCCTTATTATTGCAGATAAATATTTCTTTAGTGCCTCTTTAACTAGCATGCTGCATTACAATATATCGGCAGATATTTAGAATATTATTAATAAGTCTAACAGACTACTGTATTTTGTGTGTGACATTTTGAGTCTGTAAATCTTTACGATTTCGGTCATAGTGAGGCAGACTGATCTGTATCATTCCAAACTCTGTAGTTTAAACACGTTCAATTTTTTGGCAGTCCTTCGATTAGTATGAGCGAGTCCTCCAATATATATGTATGTGTGTGTGTGTGTGTGTGTGTGTATATATATATATATATTATATATATATATATATATTATATATATATATATAATATATATATATATATATATATATATATATATATATATATATATATATCTCTATCTCCAGAAGACCTTGCATGTAAAGATGCAGATTAGCTATTCGCTTGCACACCAGGCTGCAGTATAATGCTGACCGTGTAATATCCCATCATGGCCCGAGGTAACGCCTGTGTTCCCATACTGACGGACTGATTAATGGACGGTTCTCAGTCATGTTTCTGACATTTTTCTCACGGGTGAGATAACATTATTGTGCATTTTCATCTGTTTTAGATCGTCTCCAGCTTCAAGACCACAACCTCTCGCGCAATTTGCCAGTTAGTGAAAGAGTACGTTGGCCACAGAGACGGTCTATGGGACGTCAGTGTTACACGGACGCAGCCAGTGGTGCTAGGGACCGCATCTGCAGGTAATCTCAGTGACCTGTCTGCACAGAGAGTTACAGGATTGTAAAAACGGGGCTGGTTAACTTAAAAAGTGGTTCCCCTCATGTCTATAGGTTGTCTGGTATTGCAGTTCAGCTTTTTACCTGTTACCATAAATAAACAGGAATGGCATTTATTGGGAAAAAGGTGGTGTTTTTTTTTTAATTCTGTGTAATTCCCTTAATGGGTAGACATTTTTGTTAATTATTCATGACGTTTTTTTTTTTTTTTTTTTTTTTACTTCTTTTAACCCCATCGGGCATCCTGACGTGGTACAGCACAGTCTGGGTCTGTGTCTTTGGAGGGGGCTCAGGCTGTTATGTCTGACGTCTGCCTATAAGACCAACGGCACTACACTTGTGCACTGGTTCCCTTAATCTCCCCTCAGCACCCTGCAGCACGATCGCTTGGTGCCCATGCACTACCACGGCAGTCGGGGGCCCTATTGAAGGCCCTTATAATTGCCATGTTGGTCCTCCACAGGCAGCGCTTTGTAGCAGAATGTCAGTACTATAGTGTTGCAGTATATAGTATAAGCGATCAGATGATCGCCAGTTTAGTCCCTTTAAATATTTAAAAAAATAAAGATAAAGTAAAAAAAAAAAGGAACAAAATATATTTTTTTTAAAAGTTTACCTCAACCCCTTTTTTTCCAGTCCACAAAAGTCCAATATATCAACACAAAAAGAATTTTAACCCTAAGATGATAAAAAGATCTATATTGCTAGTTCATTCATACCGCACAATGAATGCTTTAAATATGAAAAAACCCAGCTTTTTCACCATTTTCTTATAATTATATTTTTTTCAGTATATTATGTGCCAAAATTTTTGGTGTAATTCAGAACTACATCTCGTCCTTTTAACAAAAAAAAAAAAAAAGCACCAAGTCCTCACGTGGCTATATCGACAGAAGACTTAAAAAAGTTATGTCCCCTTGACAAACTATAGGAAAGAAACGAAACAGACAAAAATAAAAAATCACCTAGTCATGAAGGGGAGAAAAAGGGGCTTTTCACACCATCATTTTATTTATGGTTTTATATGGTCAGAATAGTATCACAAAACAAAAAAAAAGGGAAATAATACTTCCCTCACCAATCCTCCCCACCACCGCGCCTGCTCTGATGCTTCCCGGGTCCCTCACTGGTTTCTTCTACTTCCTGGTCCATCTTGGCGCTCAGGAAATGACCACTAAGCCACATGCCACACCTCAGACAGTGATTGGCTGCAGCTGGTCACATGTCCATATGTAGGAGGTCTCAATACTGCAACAGGAAGTAGAGACCGTCTGGGACTTGGGCAGCGTAGGGATTTACAGTTTACGGTGGATTTAAGGATTTAAGAGGTGTTTTTTTTTTTTTTTTTTTTAGAAATGTTTTGAAAACGGTTAACTCCTGATGTTATGTTTTATAGATCACACCGCATTATTATGGAGCATAGAGACAGGGAAATGCCTTACCAAGTATGTGGGCCATGCCGGATCAGGTAAGTCTAAGTACACATGTATGCGTCACCACCGTTACTGGTGCAAACAACGCACAGTGCATGCCTCGAAGATTCACAAGTCTGCAATCACACATTGTCTGCGGACAACGCCTTTAAATGCCTAAGGAAGGAGTAGGTTCTACTCCGAAACGCGTTGCTATAAATTAATTTTTTATACTTAGCGCCTGGATTAACCTTTGTCAGCGGTAGTGACTGGGATCCACCGCACTCCTCTCTCCTTTACTTGTTAGCTGTATTGTGGCTCCCGGGTGAATGTGCAGTACCGGCAGCAGCCACTATACAGTTGTGCGGCTTCACAGCTGAGCACTGGGAACAGCAGTTCATCAGAAGTGCCGGGTGTCGCACCCCTCTGAACAGATATGGTTGACCTATTCTGAGGGTTAGTCGCCATTCATGTAAAAATCCCGGACAACCTCTTTAAGCTCCTGAAGAACCTCATTTTAAAGAAGTGAGTGTTTCTTGTTAGTGATTTGTGCAGTGTAATGTAACAAATAACTATTTTTCATCAAAATGAGCTTCTGCAGCAGCTGATGTTTTATTGAGCTATTTCTCGCCTAACATGTAGCAATTCCTAATGGCAGCTATTCTTTTTGCCGCTGTCATGGCTTTTATATAATTCTCATTGTGGCAATAACTATAAATATTTGTGGAAATATTTCCTTGCATTTGTTATAGTAACCTATATAATTACATTCTATGTTTTTCTTGCAGTCAACTCTATAAAGTTTCATCCTACAGATCAAATTGCTTTAACAGGCAAGTACCATTATGTGTTATTCCTGAAAGCTGCATGTTTGTGTTTTAAAGGGTTTTTCCCAAGATAGTGAGTTATTCCCCCGGGAAATACCTTACTGACCGTGGGATGGTCCCAGAAGTTGGAGGACAGGGCTATAAAGTATGTGAAGAAATCTCTGCAGAGCAGAGGCGCATGTTTTTCCTGGGGTCTTTTACCCCATTCTCAGGGTCACTAGAATCGGGAAACCGGCATTTGCAAAACCCTCTCATGAGTGGATCAGTGGTGTGCTTGATTCCTGGGTTTTAACATCCCATTCTCTGGATCGATGGGAGTCCCAGAAGTCGGACCCCCTGAGATCCTCTATCCTATGACTTGGGGATGACTTAGTAACGCCATTCAGCCGCTGACTTTTTCCTGGCGAAGCCGCTTCAGAAAAACGCTGTTGGACTTTTTCCAAATGCTGCGTTTCCGTCCTTCTTGCAGCGGCTCCTCTGCCGCCATCGTTCACTTTACGTATAGAGAGGGGCCGCTTCTGAGCCGGAGCTGCCCCAATAATAAGTGTGTCATAAAGTGGGTAAAAGAAGGGACAGAAGATGGAACATGTGCACAGTGATGACGTTTAAGCTGCTTTATGGTTTCATCTGCTGATCTGAACAAATCTATAAAATGCTACAGATGAAATTCTCCAATGTTCAGCATTAATCTAATATGAGCCGAATGGAAATAATTTCTGAACCGCTTCCAATGCAAGGTGTGCCGCCATTGTGCTAGATCTAATGGTATAATTTATAGTCCGGTGTGGGGCAGTGACCTCATGTCTTACAGGGAATCTTCACATTTTACCATTTTAGGCCAAAGATTTGATGGTGATTTAAAGAGATTCTCTGGCTTCATAGTAAACTAACCGAAAGCAGTGAATGGGTTAAATAAATAAAAACTATCCCCATATTGTTAATCCTCTGCTGCTCCTCTGGTCCCCATCTGTCTCTGCTTACTTCCTGCAGCAGTCACGTGTTATATTCATGTGACCGCTGCAGCCAAGCATTGGCCTCATCCGTCATGTGCCGTACATTGTTGGCATCACGTCAATGGCGTTCAACATGTGAGCACTGGCGGAATGAAGCCGTGGTTTTTTTTTTTTTTTTTTCTTTATACTCCTTAATTGCTCTTTCACACTTTTTCTTAAAATCCTTTTTTTAATTATTTTTTAATATACCGTACCTTTTGTAGTGATCAGACCGGTGTGTTTTTTTTTACTACACAAAATTGTCTCAATATTGAGAGAGAATTAGATTATAAAATCATCACTTGGAGAATCTTGCGCATTTCACCCCCAAAAAAGCTACGTTATACATTATTTTTTTAAATAAATGAAATTGAAAAAACAGGGCTGCTCTTTTTTCCAGGGCCAGTGCCACTCTTATATGGGCAGTTTGGTTAATCTTTAGAGAAAGCTATTTATTTAATTCACTAATATAGCGCCATCATATTCCCCAGCGCTTTACATACATCATCATCACTGTCCCCATTGGGGCTCACAATCTACATTCCCTATCAGTATGTCTTTGGAGTGTGGGAGGAAACCGGAGAATCCAGAGGAAGAAACCCACGCACTTTCACTTTTTTTCAACAGCTTTTTACATTCTCCCTTTAAACCTGCAGTCTACATGCACACTGGTTTAAGGGCACGTCTACTTGTATCGATTTCTATCCAATGATCATTTATCTAAATTGTAAATTGCTTATAAATCAGATGAAATCTCTCTCCTCTGGAATGAGTTATTGATGGGGCTCGTGCACAAGACCGTAAAAATCGGTTAAGTGTTATCGTTTTGACGGATAGCGCTCGTCCCTATGTTATTTTATGGGGCTGTGCACATTTCTGTTTTTTTTCTGACCCTTTAAATGTTCCCTTTTGTGTATTAGATGATATCTATGATCCCTCCTTGTAAGGGCTCCTTCAGATGTCCATGCAAATTTGTCCAAGCACTGACTGACCGCCCCATAGAGATACACGATGCGGTCACAGTCTGGTCGGGGGAGCCACGGCCAGTCCGTGCAGTGCGGCCCGATCTCTGACTGATTTATACAGATGTGTGAATGAGCTCTGAGTAGTAGATAGATCTACCGAGTGTGTTACTGATAGGGAATGTTTTTTGATCATTGTGACATAGCTTTTCTTCTTTCCCCAGCATCTGGAGACCAGACGGCTCACATCTGGCGCTACGTGGTGCAGTTACCCACTCCGCAACCCTCCGCAGACACCAGCGTAAGCCCCGGGCAGACATGAACGCATCCAGCACTGCAGGGCAGCTTGTGCTACTATTACTGACATAGTGATGTGTTCCCCACGTTACATGATAATGCCGTACCTTACAAAGCAACTGCAGAGAGAACATATAACCTGCGCACGCCTCGGGTTAAAGCTGTTTGTGCTTTGTTAGTGTCCATCCTGTTTTAATACTGCAGGATTCTGGCTTATAATCATGTTATTG
The DNA here is from genome assembly GCF_046119375.1 of Phyllobates terribilis. Lineage (NCBI taxonomy): Eukaryota > Metazoa > Chordata > Amphibia > Anura > Dendrobatidae > Phyllobates > Phyllobates terribilis. The sequence goes on along the minus strand of NW_027362764.1, from coordinate 106,573,099 downwards.
ACACCTAAAAGAGATGTTTTTGGTGCTAATATTAATGGGGTTCTCTGCTTTTATGATTCCCTACCTATCTGTAATCTGTATAGATTTCCATGCTGCACCGCCAATTCAATCAGTACATTGTCTATGTATTGCAAAAATATGAGGGTCCTCCAGAGCGAGCGCCGCTCTTTGCAGTTCCTCTTCAGTGTGCGCAACAGATGATCGTCCTCCATACACGGCACACACCTTTATGAAGTTTTCTGTCTTGGATACTCTGCAAATTCCATTCTTGTTTAATTTAACCCCTTTCCCCACAAATTTCTGAACCATTAAAGGGATATTCCCATCTCCAAGATCCTATCCCAATATGTAGTAGTACAACCCCTGGTAAAAATTATGGAATCACCGGGCTTGGAGGTTGTTCATTCAGTTGTTTAATGTTGTTGAAAAAAAGCAGATCACAGACATGGCACAAAACTAAAGTAATTTCAAATGGCAACTTTAGGGCTCTAAGAAACACTAAAAGAAATCAAGATTAAAAATGTGGTACTCAGTAAGGGTAATTTTTTTCAGACCAAGCAAAGGGAAAAAATTATGGAATCACCCTGTAAATTTTCATTTCCAAAACGAACACCTGCATCAAATTAGATCTGCTCATTAGTCTGCATCTAAAAAGGAGTGATCACACCTTGGAGAGCTGTTGCACCAAGTGGACTGACATGAATCATGGCTCCAACACGAGAGATGTTAATTGAAACAAAGGAGAGGATTATCAAACTCTTAAAAGAAGGTAAATCATCACGCAATGTTGCAAAAGATGTTGGTTGTTCACAGTCAGCTGTGTCTAAAATCTGGACCAAATACAAACAACATGGGAAGGTTGTTAAAGGCAAACATACTGGTAGACCAAGGAAGACATCAATGTGTCAAGACCGGAAACTGAAAGCAATATGTCTCCAAAAATGGAAATGCACAACAAAACAAATGCGGAACGAATGGGAGGAAACTGGAGTCAGTGTCTGTGACCGAACTGTAAGAAACCGCTTAAAGGAAATGGGATTTACATACAGAAAAGCTAAACATAAGCCATCATTAACACCGAAACAGAAAAAAACGAGGTTACAATGGGCTAAGGAAAAGCAATCGTGGACTGTGGATGACTGGATGAAAGTTATATTCAGTGATGAATCACGAATCTGCAGTGGGCAAGGTGATGATGCTGGAACTTTTGTTTGGTGCCGTTCCAATGAGATTTATAAAGATGACTGCATGAAGAGAACATGCAAATCTCCACAGTCATTGATGATATGGGGCTGCATGTCAGGTAAAGGCACTGGGGAGATGGCTGTCATTACATCTTCAATAAATGCCCAAGTTTACATTGATATTTTGGACAGTTTTCTTATCCCATCAATTGAAACTATGTTTGGGGATGATGACCTCATTTTTCAAGATGATAATGGATCCTGCCATAGAGCAAAAACTGTGAAAACATTCCTCGAAAGAAGACACATAAGGTCAATGCCATGGCCTGCAAATAGTCCGGATCTCAATCCAATTGAAAATCTTTGGTGGAAGTTGAAGAAAATGGTCCATGACAAGGCTCCAACCTGCAAAGCTGATCTGGCAACAGCAATCAGAGAAAGTTGGAGCCAGATTGATGAAGAGTACTGTTTGTCACTCATTAAGTCCATGCCTCAGAGACTGCAAGCTGTTATTAAAGCCAGAGGTGGTGCAACAAAATACTAGTGATGTATTGTAGTGTTCTTTTGTGTTTGTTTTTCATGATTCCATAATTTTTTCCTCAGAATTGAGTGATTCCATAATTTTTTCCCTCTGCTTGGTCTGAAAAAAATTACCCTTACTGAGTACCACATTTTTAATCTTGATTTCTTTTAGTGTTTCTTAAAGTCATAAAGTTGCCATTTGAAATGACTTTAGTTTTGTGCCATGTCTGTGATCTGCTTTTTTTCAACAACATTAAACAACTGAATGAACATCCTCCGAGCCCGGTGATTCCATAATTTTTAGCAGCAGCAAATTAGAAATGTATAATTGACCTGATTTAGCGGTGTTGCTTACCCCATGTGCAGGGCATTGCAGTACCTTAGGTATCCATGGTTACAACCACTCATCTAGTGACAGTTGTTTAGAGGTCGTAACCATGGATACCTAAACTACTGCAATGCCCTGCTCATGGGGTAAGCGAAATAGCTAATCAGGAGAAGTATACTACATTTCTAATTGGAGTTGTTTGCTAATATTATTATTATAGCTACTACATATTGGGATAGGATCTTGGAGATGGAAATACCCCTTTAAGTCCCACTAACTAATATACAGCTGATAGTAAACTGTAATGTCCAGGAGCAGAGTTAACTCTGATCTCTGCCTCTTAACTTTTTAGATGCTGAAGTCAATAGTGATTGCAGAATGAAGTTGGTCATTTAGGTGGAGGAGGTTCCCTCTGTCATTTTGTTGGCGGTTTAGAACGTAAATGATTGGGGAATGCCACTGTTTTGCGATAACAGCCGGGGGCCCAGTAACGCTCCTCTGCCCTGCCATGGCAGTATTCCCTAATAGATTGCCTACTGGACAAGCAATACTCCCTCCTCCCTACAACCATTTCAGATTGTAAATGTGTTTAAAACAAAAAGGAAAAAAAAAATCCTTATTTGCTATTGCTGCTAAAATACACAAACTTCAGCAGAATTGTTTATTTTTCTCCCATTCCCCCTAAAGAATAAAAAGTTATAGTAAAGTGTATCCTATTTCCTGAAAGATATGATTAACTTTAACACACCCCAGGTTTCGACTGCAGAAAATGGGATAATATATTTCCAACTTATTAAAACTTCGCTGACTGTTTAAAGAGGTGGAGGGGCAATATCATGGATTTTAATACACTTGGGAAGACTAGGGAGGAAATGCATCTATTGCCAGTGTTTCTCTGCAGAGTGTATTGGAAATACAAAGCTTTACAGCACGCATACTATGTACACGCTCTTCATCACACACATCACTGCTGCATGCACTCTCCTGCATGGTCACACTCACAACTTTGCTGCAGAACACACAAACAGCTGGGCTACAACAACACACAAAGGCAACGTTCAGCTACATAAACACACACAGCTCAGCTACATCAACACATACACACACAGCTCAGTTGCATCAAAACACTCCTCTGCTTCGTCAGCACACACGTTAGTCTGCTGTATCCGTACACTTACAGCTCTGTTACATTAGCGCAGATACAACTCTGCCGCATCAATAAACACAGCAATGCTATGTTAATACACACAGCATTGCAAACGCACTTACACAAACATGCACACAACTCTGCTTCATCAGTGCACACCCACACACAACTGTGCTGCACATGCTGTATACACATATTTTGAAGTTCCTTCCAGATGTGAGTGATGACATGATCTGAGAGATCCTCCAGCTAGTCCAGATCTGCAGCATCTGTGCAGCTTTAGTAATGTACAGATCCTGGTTGCTTTCTCTCCTGCTCTGCACTCATCTGACTGATCACTGTTGGGCTGGAGGAGGGAGAACTGTGCAGTTGCATGCTTCTCTCAGTTATCGGCGAGGACGCTGTTTCAGTGCTCTCCTTAATCCTAGGAAGCTGCCTCCAGACTATAAGACGCGCTCTCTGCACAGACTTTTCGGCAAGATTTTGTTTCTTGCTGGAAAATGCGTCTTATAGTCTAAAAAGTAAAGTAATAAGTTATATCAATTTACAACGTGGTGATGAAAAAAAAATCCTTAAGTATCTACACCAACAAAAGATAGAGAAAGTTATAACTATTTGAATGCTGCAACCCAAATACAATAACCTGTTAAAATAAATTGAAGATTTTGTGGTGTGACAGAACTTTCTTATATCCTACCATTTGGTTGTGGTTTATTACCCTGAGTCCTGTAACAGCGACGTATAGGTCCGTAGATTACATCAATGTGGGTATATAAAATAACGTGCCACGTTTTATTTCAGCAGATTTCTGCTGAGGAAGAAGTGGATTTTTCAGATAAAGATGACCTTGACGCCGAAGGAGATATATCCAGTGATTGTCCTACTGTCCGAGTTCCCATAACCTCACTTAAAAGCCATCAGGGAGTGGTCATAGCCGCCGATTGGCTGGTTGGGGGGAAACAAGCCGTCACCGCATCGTGGGATCGAACTGCCAACTTGTATGATGTGGAGACCTCGGAGCTCGTCCACTCCCTCACAGGTAACACTTTCATGCAGTAATAAAACATATATTCACGGTCTGTCTAAGGCTACCGCTAGCTTATTGCACAGCCCTCAACCATCATCTGTTTATGCCAATAAATGGATTGGGTGTTTTGTTGGACAAGTGGTGCTAGAGAGGAATAGCAGTGACTTATCTTTTCAAAGTTCTTAATTTTTCACTTCATTGCCCACCCTTAAGGTTTAAAAGTAACAAAATGTATTTTACTCAGCCGCCGCTGCCCCTGGGTTATTGTTGACCCGCTACAGTGGTGATGGCATAACTACAACACATAAGATAGCTGCAGTCAGTCTCTGACCTCAACCGTGATATCACATGCTGAAGACCTCAGCAAGTAGGCAACTGAGCACAGGGATTAGCTGCAGTGGTCCCTTGAACTGTAGTCGTGACATCACCACTGCAGCCAGCTAACAAAGACTGACCGTTAGGCTTAGTACTTTGGTTCACACCACAGTCTTGAATTTTGCTGAAAGTTCTTTTTTGTATGGCAGATGTAGTATTTAAAGGGTTTTTGTAGGATTTATATATCCGTAGCCTATCCTTGGTGTAGGGATCTGGCCCCCGGCATCCCCACCCATCAATTGTTTGCAGGTCCCACAGTGGCCAGAAGTAGACTGTCTACAAAGCCGAGAAATCAATTCTGCTAACACTCTGTGGTGACCGTTCTACGGGTATAGCAGCTCAGCTAAAAATTGGATAGGTCATGAATATTGAAGACCTTGATAACACCTTTTAAGGTGATTCACAGCTACAGAATACTGATGGGCTATCTTTAAAGGGGTATTCCCATTTCCAAGATCTTATCCCAATATGTAGTAGGTGCAATAATAATAATAATATTAGCAAATATGTAGGATAGTTCTTCTAATTCACTATGTCTCTTACCCAATGTGCAGTGCATTGCAGTAGCTTAGGTGTCCATGGTTCCACCACTCATATAGTAACAGCTGGCTAGTTAATGGTTAGTCGTCGTAACCATGAATACCTAAGCTACTGCAATGCCCTGCACATTGGGTAAGCAATATGGCAAACCAGAAGAACTATACTACATTTCTAATTGGAGGTACAGTTGTGCTCAAAAGTTTACATACCCCGGCAGAATTTTTGCTTTCCTGGCCTTGTTTCAGAGAATATGAATGATGATAAAAAAACTTTTTCTCCGCTCATGGTTATTGATTGGGTGAAGCCATTTATTGTCAAACTACTGTGTTTTCTCTTTTTAAATCTTAATGACAACCAAAAACATCCAAATGACCCTGATCAAAAGTTCACATACCCCAGTTCTTAATACCGTGTATTTCCCCCTCTAACATCAATGACAGCTTGAAGTCTTTTATGGTAGTTGTGGATGAGGTTCTTTATTTTCTCAGATGATAAAGCTGCCCATTCTTCTTGGCAAAAAGCCACCAGTTCCTGTAAATTCCTGGGCTGTCTAGCATGAACTGCGCGCTTGAGATCTCCCCAGAGTGGCTCAATGATATTGAGGTCAAGAGACTGAGATGGCCACTCCAGAACCTTCACTTTTCTCTGCTGTATCCAATGACAGGTCGACTTGGCCTTGTGTTTTGGATCATTGTCATGTTGGAATGTCCAAGTACGTCCCATGCGCAGCTCCCGGGCTGATGAGTGCAAATTTGCCTCCAGCATTTGCTGATAACGTGCTGCATTCATCTTTCCTTCAACTTTTACCAAGTTTCCTGTGCCTTTGCAGCTCACACATCCCCAAAACATCAGCGATCCACCTCCATGCTTTACTGTAGGAATGGTGTTCCTTTCATCATAGGCCTTGTTGACCTCTCTCAAAATGTAACGTTTATGGTTGTGGCTAGTGTTGAGCCACCCCCGTAGTGTTCGAGTTCGGTTCGGTTCGTCGAACACCCGTGTGTTCGCCGAACTGTTCGTCGAACACCTTCGAACACCGTTAAAACCAATGGCAGGCAAACAAAAACACATAGAAACACATAGAAAACACCTTCAAAGGTGTCCAAAAGCTGACAAACTGCTCAGAAGACACAACTAACACATGGAAAAGTGAGAAGTACATATAGTCATGCGAAAAGAAAAGAGGTGGAGGAGTAAAAGGAGGGGGAGACACAGATATAGGCATGTCATGCCCTTCTAAAATCCAAAAAGTGAGAAGCCGAGACGGCCAGTCCGCTCCTGCCCGTGCCACCTCCGTGTCGCCGGGTTTGTGCCAGAGCCGCGGTGAACCCTGACGGCCAGCCCCCCTCTCCCAATACTGGTGCCTGTCCGCTGGTGGGTCGAGAGAGCCCCCCTGTGGTGGAGGCAGCTCTAAGCTTTTTAATTTAAATTGTCCCTCTAATTTGAATGAATACACTTTAAATCCATTTACAAGGATCTATTGGAGGGCAAGTCTCATGCCAGCAGCCGCGTAATTCCAGCTCCAGTAGCGTCCACTAAAGCTGCTGCAGTTAAAAAGCTTTTATAAGGATCGAGCTCGGCTGTCCACCGCAAGGCATCCTAGTGCCAGTCCCAGCCCCTATGCCTTGGGGTGCCTCCTGATGCTCTTCACTAAGTATCCCGTGGTCCCGAAGCATTTCCTTTGAAAAAATTAAGTGCCCAAACTACAGGTGGTGTAGCTTGCTTAACAGCCGGGATAATCCGCTGACTAGCAGACACTGCTACTAGGCACAAAGTATTTCCTGGGCTAGATGCAGTTAAAAATTTGTAAGTAGATACTCTCGTTGGATGCTGAGAAAGCATTCCATAGAGTCTCCTGGCACGCCATATATGATTCTCTTAAGCTTGGGGTAGGGGTCTAGGGGACCCTTTTATAGCCAAAATCACGGCCCTGTATCACAATACGTCACCTAGGCTGAAGATAAATGGAACTGTAGCACCGAGGGCTCGGTTGCTACAGACGTATTGCACCTCACCCAGAGGTGTGATATCTCACTCTCAGATGAGGATGGAGTGTGGATCAGGACCCGACACCTGCATGCATTACACCACATTGCCGTGGGGCAGGGCGACTAATATGCCCCTGAGATGGGCACGACAGTCCCTGTCCCTGGCTGGAGTGGGGGGAGGGAACACTGAGGAAGGGGAACCCTGCAGTGCAGGAGCAGGGAGGAAGCAGTTCCTGGGTGCATTGAGAAGGGAGTATAAAAGGTGGGCACCATCTTAGTTCAGTGCAGAGAAGTCTGAGCAGAAGTGGCAGGGAGCAGGGGCTCTGCATGAGCTCTGCTCCGGAGGCGGGCCTAGTAACAGAGGCCCAGGCCTGCAAGAGGGAGAAGGAAGGAAGAGGAGCGGAGAAGGCTCCAGGAACGAGGAATGAAGGGATCCCAGGGGTGCGGACGGGCGAGTCGCCACCGCACGCCCGAATCCACCTGCGTGGAGGGGTCAGGCCAAAGGGGGAGACCGGTCCCCGAACTAGTGGAGGCAGGAAACGACCCTCAGCTAGAAACCGGAGGCTCTGACATTTTATGTGGCGCAGCCCCTTGCTCCACCCGCTAGGAAGGCACCACATAGGGTCAGGGAAACTGGCGCCAAGTTTACCAAGAGGAGGCCCGAGGCAGCCGGACAGAAGTGTTGGTAAGAAAGGCCAGACAAAGGACACACAAAGGGGGTCCTGTGAAGCGCTCCAAAGTTATCTGGGAGTTGTCTGAGCCCCTCACCTGGTGAGCACAGTACGACGTGGGCAGCCGTTACCTGCAGATGTGGTCTGGATAATAAGAACTGTGAGTAAAGGCCCTGAACTGCATCACTGACTCCGTGTCGTTACTGCTGCTGCCCTGCACCATCACCCCCATCCTCCGCATACACTGCCCTGAGGCTATACTCCTCCCGTGGGGAGTTATGCTACGCTCTGCTGCACCCACAACACCAGCCTTAGCGGTCTGCCCTGTAGCGGCGGTTCACTCTGACCGCAATCCACGGGTGGCGTAGTCGGACATTTAAACATCAAAACCACATAAATAGTTCCGCCACTGGTTTGACCGCCCTGAGCCACGGAACCGGATCGCCGCCACGAAGACTACAACCACCAGCATCCACCAAAAAGTGTCCGGCTCCGGGTGTCCCAAGGCCCAGGGGGCGCGTCAGAACATTTTCATCACCTTTCACAATCACCAATGGGACAAGGCAGGGATGTCCTCTGTCCCCTCTCTTATACATCCTAGTGACGGAGCACCTGCTCTCATCAATTCGCCATAACCCCAATATTAGGTGGATTGAGGTGGGAGGCACCGAGTACAAGTGCTCTCTATTTGCTGATGATGTCCTAGTATATATCACTCAATCACATATATCCATCCCTGCTGTTATGGCTGAAATAGATCACTTTGTTACATGGTAAAATTTTAAAATCAATGCAGCGAAGTCTGAGGCCCTCGATGTCTCCCTCCCTAAATCCATATAGGATTCCATCCAGTCCAACTTTCCCTTTGCCTGGCCCTCACAGGGTATCAAATACTTAGGAATTCCTATTCATAGAGACCTCTCCCATCTATGTTATCTTAATTTTGGGCCCTTTATTGAACAATTCCATACAGACCACGGTTGGCAAGTTAGAACTGTAAGATTCACTACGTGAACCGCTGGTGTTTTGTGGAAAAGCACATGTACACTGCGTTCCAAATTATTATGCAAAAAGTGTTTAGGAGTGATAAGGGAAGAATTTGATTGTTTGTCAGTTAAACTCATTGATGGTGATGTGTGTCAGGGCTCTTTATATCACTGTAAGCAATTGCAGACACCTGTGCTAATTAGTTTGGCAGGTGTGTCCAATGAAAGGCAAGACTACTTAAGAAGGCTGTCTCACATTATTAAGCAGCCTACATTTTCTGCCAAAATGGGAAAGAAAAAGGATGTGTCGGCTGCTGAGAAGCAACAAATTGTGGAGTGTTTAGGTCAAGGCATGACTACAATCAACATTGTGCGATGATCAGGATGAAGTGTCTTGGCAATCAAGAAGTATGTAGCTGATTCACAGTACACACGTGTGCGTGCTGATAAGGGCAAATTGAGGACTCTTTCCTACAGGCAATTACGTCAGGTTGAAACAGCAGCGGCAAAAAAGCCTTGTCATAGCAGCAGACAAGTTTTTGAAGCTGCTTGTGCCTCCAACGTCCCCCGAACAACAAGATGCAGGGTCCTTCAGAGGTTTGCAGCTGTGCATATGCCATCCTGTCGACCTCCTCTATCCACTTCACACAAGCAGAAACGGCTCCAGTGGGCCAAACATTACATGAAGACTGATTTCAAAACTGTTTTGTTCACGGATGAGTGCCGTGCAGTGCTCGATGGTCCAGATGAATGGAGTGGAGGATGGCTGGTTGATGGACACCCCACGCAAACACGGCTACAGCGCCAACAAGGAGGAGGTGGAGTAATGTTTTGGGCTGGAATCATGGGGAGAGAGATTGTCGGCCCCTTTAGGATCCCTGAAGGCGCTAAAGATGAACTCCATAATGTATGTGGATTTTCTCAAACAGCACTTCCTGCCATGGTTCAAGAAGAAGAACCGTGTATTTCACAGCAAGATCATTTTTCTGCATGATAATGCACCATCTCATGCTGCACATAAAACATCTGCATCTCTGGCTGATATGGGCATAAAAGGGGACAAACTTATGGTGTGACCCCCATGCTCCCCTGACCTCTACCCCATTCAGAACCTTTGGAGCATCATTAAAAGGAGTGTCTATGATGGCGGGAGGCAGTTCACATCTAAGCAACAGCTCTGGGAGGGTATTCTGTCCTCATGCAAAACAATTGAAGCAGAAACCATCCAAAACCTGACAAATTCAATGGACGAGAGAGTTCAGAAGCTCCTTTCGAACAAGGGGTCCTATGTGAAAATGTAACATCACCTAGAATAAAGTTTTGAGTTGAAAACTGTTTGATTTCAGTTTCTAACAACCTGCTAATGCTTATAATTTCAAAAATGACCATTTGTTTGGTCTTTATTAAAATGAAAAGGTTGATCGAAAAGTTTGGGGGATCTAAGAGTGTGGCAACCCAGTAGTCATGATTACTTCGAATTCTGACAATATGAGGGTCATGCTGCAGGTAGTGCAGCAAGAAGGCACTTATGTGTCTTGCGCATCTCGGAGCCCCAAAATTATTTTCCGGGCTAGATGCAGCTAAAAATTATTATTAATTTTAAATCTGGTGAAGCTTATTATAGATGGCCTAATAGGATCAGTGCTGCACACTGCTACAAAGCCCAAATTATTTTCCAGTCAAGATACAGATAAACATGATTAGTAATTTGAAAGCTTAAAACGGTTGGTAGGGTGATTTTAACCAATCATCAAGCTTTTACTCTCCCCAGGATGACACAGGGGTAGAAAAGTCGTTTCGGATCCATGATTTGTTCATCTTTATGAACGTGAGTCTGTCTACATTATCAGTGGAGAGCCGCGTGCGCTTATCTGTCAGCACACCACCAGCAGCGCTGAACACACGTTCAGACAGAACGCTGGCTGCGGGGCATGACAAGATCTCCAAGGCGTAAGTGGCTAGCTCCGGCCATTTATCCAGATTGGAAGCCCAAAAAGAGCAAGGGTCCAGTGACACAGTCGTGGCTTCAATGTTTACTTGGAGATACTCCTGTACCATCGTCTCTAGGCGTTGACTATGTGTCAGACTTCTTGTCTCCTGTGGCCTTGCAAAGAATGGGCTAAAAAAGTGGTGAAATGATTCCGCAAAATTGATGTTACCAGCAGATACTGTGGTTCTGTTACGGTTTGAGTGCTGAACACTTGACGGTCCCACGGTTGGCAAGTTGGAACTGTGAGATTCACTACGTGCACCACTGGTATTTTGTGGAAAAGCACATGTAAGATTCTGCAACAGTCTCTGCTGATACTCCTGCATGCGTGCATCCCTTTCTATGGCAGGAATAATTTCTGCAAATTTACTTTTGTACCGGGGATCTAACAGTGTGGCAACCCAGTAGTCAGGATTATTTCTAATTCTCACAATTCGAGGGTCATGTTGCAGGTAGTGCAGCAAGAAGGCACTCATGTGTGTTGCGCATCCAGGAGCACCAAGTCCCTGTTGTGTTGGTGGCGAGGTAACAATCATGCTTCCTTCCTCTGTCCTCTCCTCCCAACCTCGCACAACAGAAATGTGATCAAGGTCTCCCTCATCTGATGAGTCTTCCATCAGTTCGTCCTCCACTTCTTCCTGGGCTCCTGCACCTTCCTCACTAGTTTGGCTGCTACCATGCGCCCTGGTAAAACCATCTCCCCCACCCTCACATGCCTGCCGCCTTGGTGCTGCCGACCGTCTGGACCTTGCAGATGTTAGCCCTTCCGCATACAACTCCTCCTCCTCTACTTCCTCCACCTCCTCTTGTGCCACCACCTGACTCCGAATTCTGTTTAACATGTGCTCCAGCATGTAAATCACCGGAATAGTCATGCTGATAATGGCATCGTCAGCACTAAACATCTTCGTCGCCATTTCAAAACTGTGCAGAAGGGTGCATAGGTCCCTGATCTGAGACCACTCCTCCAGCGTGATTTGCCCCACCTCTGAATCTCGTTGGCCCAGGCTATACGTCAGAACGTATTGCACCAGGGCTTGTCGGTGCTGCCACAGTCGCTGCAACATGTGCAGAGTTGAATTCCACCGGGTAGGCACATCGCATTTTAGCCGGTGAAGTGGCAGGCCCAACGACTTCTGTAGAGATGTAAGTCGCTGAGCTGCGGGATGCGAACGGCGGAAGTGAGCACACAGCGACCGTGCCCTCTGCAGAAGGCCATCTAGTCTGGGATAGTGGGCTAAAAATTGCTGGACAACCAGGTTCAACACGTGAGCCATACAAGGCACGTGTGTGACATTGCCCCGGCGAAGGGCCGCACCCAGGTTTGCAGCATTGTCGCACACGGCCTTCCCTGGTTTCAGGTCCAGTGGAGACAACCATTCATGAAATTGGTTCTCCAGAGCTGACCACAACTCCTCAGCTGTGTGACTCACATTTCCCAGACATTTCAATGTAAAAACCGCCTGATGACGTTGAGCCCTACTGCCAGCATAGTAAGGAGGTGTGCAGGATCCCTTCTGCGCAGTTAGAAAGCTTGTGGCATGACCAGACAGGCTTTGGGTGCAGGTGGAAGACCGAGAGGAGGTTGAGGAGGCAGAAGCAGTGGAGGAACTTTGACATAAAGAGGATTGACGCACAACTCGTGGGGACGGCAAGACTTGGACAGCAGCCCCTTGTCCTGCTGTCACCATAGTTACCCAGTGCCCAGTCAGCGACATGTATATCGCCCCTGTCCATGCCTACTCGTCCAAGTGTCTGTGGTGAAATGCACCCTGTCACACACAGAGTTTCTCAAAGAAGCGGTGATGTTGTGTGCGACATGCTGGTGGAGCGCAGGCACACCTTTCTTTGAGAAGTAGTGCCGACTGGGCATCTGGTACTGGGGCACTGCGACGGACATAAGGTCTCGAAAATCCTCTGTGTCCACCAGGCGGAAAGGCAGCATTTCTGTAGCCAAGAGCTTGCAGATGGTGAAATTCAACCTCTTAGCTTTCTCATGGCTAGGAGGAAATGGTCTTTTACTTGTCCACATCTGAGGGACCGAGGGCTGGCTATTGTGCTTAGACGGGGTTGATAAGGGTGTCCCCGGCAAACTGCCGGTCTGTGAGGAAGATGCAGGCGGACATGTTAGGTTGCCTTGATCCAAAGGTGGTGCTATCGATGTCGGACAGCGCTCAACACCAGCTGGTGTTACCACCTCCAAAGAAAATGATGACCTGCCAATCACGCTGGCTGTTGCGGGTAAAGAGGTGGCAGGTCTGCGCCCCAAAACAGGTGTGACTGCTGTCCCCCCAGTCACAGAGGATGAAGAGGCCGCGGATGCACAAGATATGGCAGACGGTGATTGGCCCGGCCGGCTAGGCCGCATTGTAGCACACTGAGCTTCCCACTGCAACTTATGCTTCATGTCCATGTGCCGGTTCATGCATGAAGTACTCAAACTATGTATTTTTTGGCCTCTACTTAGCTTTTGCTGACAAATGTTACAGATAACACGAGTTGGGTCATCTTTAACGATCTGAAAAAATGCCCAGGCTATGCAAGGCTTAGCACCCATGCGACCTGAAGAGCCACCACGACTTGTGGTGAGAGGCAGAGTTGTGTTTGAGGATGCAGTTGTTGACGTGCTTCCAGTACTACGTCTCTGTCCAGGAAGGCGCAACCTGACCTCGTCGTCACTAGCATCTTCCTCCACCTCCTCTGCTGACCTCCTCTCTTGGCTGACTGTGGGTTGACAGTAAGTGGGATCTCCGACCTCATCATCATCACCCTGTGCGTTATCACACCCGTCGTCCTCAGAGCCAACCTGTTCCTGCCCTGACAAAAAACTAAAGTTGTCGCTCCAATCAGGTATTTGAGTCTTATCATCGTCTTCCTCATTGTCTCCACCAACAGGAGTTACAGTTTGGGAATGAGGGTCTACATTATGGTCAGAACCTTCTGCGTCTGGTCCTGGATCCGACTCATAAAGATTCTGGGCATCAGTGCAGATCATTTCCTCGTCTGGATTCACAGAAGCGCTGGAGTCGACCTCTGATTCCCAGGCTATAGTATGAGTAAACAGCTCTGCAGACTCAACCATCTGTTCTACCTCATACTCAGACGGGCAGCTGGAGATTTGGGAGCTGTGAGGAAGCAAGTGCGATTTGGGTGACACCTTTGAGGACTGGAGTATTTGTGATGTTGAAGTTGATGTGGAGGAGAGCCCACTTAAAGGAGCACTTGATATCCGTTGAAGCACCTGCTGTTTTTGTGCCTCATCTGGAATTTGTAGCGATTGGCGTGGCCGTAAGAAAGGGATCTTATCACATTGTCCGCTAAAAGAAGTAGACATTTTAGTTTGGCTGGAAGATGGTCTTTCTTCTGCACCTACCCCACGGACACAACCTTTTTTCCCCTTCCCAACACGCCTATTCCCCTTTCCACCAGCAGCAGGCCTTTTTCCACTCATTTTGGTGGTTAACTAATTCACAACTCTGGAGTTGTTTGCACAAAAAAACAATGGATGGTAACCGAGCAGAGCTGAGTGGCCAAACTGTGGTATTAGGCCAAAACTATTGGCTGGGCTAGATGCAGAAAAAAATTATTTTTAATTTGCAACCTGATGGAGGTCAGTATAGATGGACTAATAGACCAAGTCCCACACACCGCTAGAAGCCCAAATATTTTTTCAGAGCTAGATGCAGAAAAAAATTATATTCAGTTTGCAACCTGATGGAGGTCAGTATAGATGGACTAATAGAATGATGCTATGCCCAAAAGATTTTACTTCACTAGGTGCAGTAAAAAAATTGGTATTCTATACACAGGTGGTATATCTTGCAACACAGATAGGCTACTCCACTGACTAACACACTCTGCAATAGGCCAAAAAGGATTAGTTTTGCTAGATTCAGCCAAATGCTGTGAAAAAAACTTGCACAGCACTGGCACAGACCTGCCTGGCAAAAACTGATAGGAACTGATGTAACCTAGTCCTGAAAAGGACTCCAATTACAATTAGTCTTTACTCCCACAATCTATCTATTTAAGAGCACAGACCTGCCTGATAAAAGTCGTAGGAAATGCTGTAACCTAGTCCTTAAAAGGACTGCAATCACAACTATTCCCTACTCCCAAGCTGTCTGTATATTTGTGCGAAAATTGGCTTGAAATTAACAAGGTATAGCGCACACAGCAACAGCGGTGCCGTCTAACACGCAGCTGCAGCAGTGAGAAAATGGTGGCGACGGGGAAAATGGCTTGGTCTTATAGGGCAAGGACATGTGACATACACTGCCAATGACACATGCCCTTGCTTGTGTGAAAAAAAGCACTTCGCTCCGTGTGTGCGCTGCTGATAGGCTGACAGATTGCACCTCCCCACTGCAAATGCGGGAAAGAGAAAAAAAAAATGGAGATCTTCATTGTTCCTGCAGAGATCCATCCCCTGCCCCTCCCCCCACCCCGCTGTACACTCAAACTGCGTATTAACATTAATTTTCATCATTACTGAGAAAAAATCCAGTTATGATTTTGGTGCACGAACAGTTATCGAACATAACCTCAAACAGCCGAATTTTTCTCAAATTGTTCGTGTTCGCCGACCGGCTCGAACACCGCCCAAAACAGCTCGAATTTGAGATTGGCGAACAGTTCGAGTAGAACAACGCTCATGTCTAGTTGTGGCCAAAAAGTTAAATTTTGGTCTCATCACTCCAAATTACCTTGCTCCAGAAGTTTTGAGGCTTGTCTCTGTGCTATTTGTGAATATTGTAGGCGAGATACTTTGTGGCTTTTGCCCAGTAATGGCTTTTGTCTGGCGACTCGACCATGCAGCCCATTTTTCTTCAGATGCCTTCTTATTGTGCATCTTGAAACAGCCACACCGCTAGTTTTCAGAAAGTCCTGAATTTCAGCTTATGTTATTTGTAGGTTTTTCTTTGCATCCCGAACAAGTTTCCTGGCAGTTGTGGCCGGAATCTCCTTTGGTCTACCTGACCGTGGTTTGGTTTTTATAGCGCCCCTGATTTTCCATTTGTTAATCACAGCTTGAACGCTACTGACTGGCATTATCAATTCCTTGGATATTTTTTTGCATCCCTTTCCTGTGTTATACAGTTCAACTACCTTTTCCTGTAGATCCGTTGACAATTCTTTTGCTTTCCCCATGACTCACAATCCAGAAACTTCAGTGGCTGGATGAAAGATGCAAGAGTCTGTCTGGATCCCAGAAACTCACTCAGCTTTTATGCACACACACACGGATTACAAGCAAACAGGTCACAGATGAGGATGTTACTTTTAGTAGCCATTCAAACCCATTTGTGTCAATTTCTGTGCATGTTATCAGGCCAAAATCACCAGGGTATGTGAACTTTTGATCAGGGTCATTTGGACGTTTTTGGTTGTCATTAAGATTTAAAAAGAGAAAACACAGTAATTTGACAATAAATGGCTTCACCCAACCAATAACCATGTGTGGAGAAAAAAGTTTTTGTTATCATTCATATTCTCTGAAACAAGGCCAAGAACGAAAAAATTCTGCAGGGGGATAAAAACTTTTGAGCACAACTGTATTTGCTAATATTATTATTATTACACCTACTACATATTGGGATAGGATATTGGAGATGGAAATAGCCCTGTAAGTTAATACGTTACATGGAGCAGCACTATAGTACCCAGCACAGAATCTGCCATGTTGACAGCGGTAGGTACACAACAGAAAAGGCTGCAATGCTTGTGAAGTTTTGTGACTCTTAGAACAGATGAATGGCGAGGTTTCAGAACATCACCAATCAAATATTAGTAGCCTATCCTAAGGAATCTGTAAATATTCAGAACTGTGAAAAGCCCTTTAATGCTTGATGTACATAATGAAAAAAATTATATTGGAGCCTTTTTTCTGTCCTGTTTGAGAAGAGGATCCAAGTGGATACGAGGAAATACAGGGTTGACAACTTTTGCATCCTCTTCTGAAGCACCACTCAGCATATATATATTTTTTTTATCCCTTTCACGTATGTGAGTGTAATGCATGTACAAGCCGGATCGCTGTGTGTCCGGAAGTCATTTGTCTCCATACAAGTGTATGGGACTCAGGACCAGGCTACAAGGCCTCATTATCAATTCCCTTAGACTTGCATTCAGAAAATTTTAAAAAAGTGACCTCCGCTGCAAACAAGAACCACTGTGTGATTTGGCCGGTCACAACTGCAGTCACATGGGGCTGAAAAATGTGATGTTTGTAATTACTTGCATTACACTCACATTCATGATCCCTAAAAAGGGTAAGAAAAAATCTCTGCAGTGGTGCTCTTAAGGAACACGTAGCATAGAAAATACACCCACAAGAAAATAGCCAAACAAATCTCCTCCTTGCTTTCATCCCATTTTATGTTTCTAATAAAATTATAATAAAAAAGTCTTTAAGGGATAGTATCTTCACATTTTTTAAATATAGAAGTCTGTGACATGGCTGTATAGTCACTTGTCTTCCAAAGAAAACTATCCCTTTTTTTGTAGAGATCTGGTTTTCCTGACATGCGAAATCTAGTGTAGAAGCCATTTGCAAATCAGGGTGGAAGTGCACTTGGTAGAAGCCGTCTGATTGCACTGACACTCCCCCAGTGCTCTTGGGAGAAGCCGTCTGATTGCACTGACACGCCCCCAGTGCACTTGGTAGAAGCCGTCTGATTGCACTGACACGCCCCCAGTGCACTTGGTAGAAGCCGTCTGATTGCACTGACACGCCCCCAGTGCACTTGGTAGAAGCCGTCTGATTGCACTGACACGCCCCCAGTGCACTTGGTAGAAGCAGTCTGATTGCACTGACACGCCCCCAGTGCACTTGGGAGAAGCAGTCTGATTGCACTGATACGCCCCCAGTGCACTTGGTAGAAGCAGTCTGATTGCACTGACACGCCCCCAGTGCACTTGGTAGAAGCCGTCTGATTGCACTGACACGCCCCCAGTGCACTTGGTAGAAGCAGTCTGATTGCACTGACACGCCCCCAGTGCACTTGGTAGAAGCCGTCTGATTGCACTGACACGCCCCCAGTGCACTTGGGAGAAGCCGTCTGATTGCACTGACACGCCCCCAGTGCACTTGGGAGAAGCCGTCTGATTGCACTGACACGCCCCCAGTGCACTTGGGAGAAGCCGTCTGATTGCACTGACACGCCCCCAGTGCACTTCCTGTCCAATTAGCATGTCTTCTACGCTCAGTTTCTCATGACTGGCACATCAGATCTCTACAAAAAAAGGATTCGTTTATTTGGGAGTGATCTAGTGTCCACTGAACTAAAGGAATACTTCCTTTTGTATGTAAATTTCATGAAACCAGGTAACCCCTTTTACATTTACAATGTTTTGTTTGCCCTTTTTATTTTACATTTTGCTCATCAGCCATGTGATTAAAACTTAAAACTCACTGTTTTTGGTCCTATGGACAAAAAAATGTGACCTGAAATAAAGACCATATACCATTGTCATGTCACATGACTTAAAACAAATACCCCACAAAAAAATGACCCACACATATAAAACACTTTACCATCTGCACATTAAGACAAGCATGATAACTACAGTGAGAACTTCAATATCAGGGTGGCAGCAGTAACTGAGCCCGGCCACAGAGCGGTGCTGTCCTGGCTCCATCCCCTGTCAGTTATGGGCTGTGCGCTGACTGTGGGGGTGTCGGTGACCCACCATCTGATATTGATCACCTATCCTAATATAGGTCATCAGTGTCTTAGTCCCGAGTTTCCCGCACTTCAGGATGTGTTTTTGCTTTATGGTCGTTTTAAGCTATTTCGTTTCTCTTTTCAGGTCATGACCAGGAGTTAACCCACTGCTGCACACATCCCACTCAGCGTCTTGTAGTGACGTCTTCCCGTGACACAACTTTTCGGCTGTGGGATTTTAGAGACCCCTCAATACATTCTGTGAATGTTTTCCAGGGCCACACTGAGTAAGTACAAACGTCCGTGTATTCCTTGTTGTAATACAGCTCCTATATAAATGAATTACAACACCAGTTGGATATCACTGATCAGACATTAAAGGGGTTGTACACTACTGGGACAACCCCTTCTTGATCAAAGTGTTTGGCCCCCGTAAAATAAAAAAATCTATACTCCCCTCCCGTGCCGGCGCTGTCCCAGCCGTGTCTGCACTCGCGGTCCCGGAGCTACCGTGCTGTTGTAGTGACACTACAATCAGCTCTGGCGTCACTGTTTCCGCCTTCTGACAAACTGGACATGAAGAGGAAGTCCGGGCTGCAGCTGATCTGACTTCCTCTTCACGCCCAATTCGACAGGAGGCGAGGACAGTGACGCCAGCTCTGATGGGGAGCCGGGCTCACAACAGCATGGAAGCCCCGGGAAGAACGAGTGCCGACACCATGGGAAAAGTGCTGACACCATGGGAAAAGCGCCGACAAGGGAGGGGAGTATAGTTTTTTTTATTTTATGGGGGTCAAGGGTGGGAGTACGAACAAAGGTTCTCCAAGTAGTGGACAACTTCTTTAACGGCGCATATCGTGGCGTTATAAAAAAAAATAAATTATCCAAAGTTTACTGCCACTCCCAAAAAATTAATTCTTAGGTCTTGCATCCAGTATGTTGACTTAGTGGCACCCTGTCCTTTTGGTTTGGAGCCACTAAACAAACTGTATGATGTCAAGACGTGCCCATATCAAAAGCAGATGTTTCAGCATAACTGAGATGAGATCAGTGATAATCTGGGGCTCGTCCAGGAGATTAGTCCTGTGCCAGCAGATGGATGCGTTCAGTACTCCTGATTTCAATTCAGATGCACCAATGAACTCCTGTCCCGTGTAATAGTCCTTTTAACTCATTTTGCCATTTTGACTTGGGCATTTTTGGAAAGAAAACCCTAGCTGTGTTACAAGGACCTGGTGGTTTAGTTGCCCCAGACATAGTGCCAGCCTCATTACAACTCCCAAGGAGAAAAAAAAAATGCAAGGATGCAACATTATTTAAATGTTTCACATAATGGGATTAGAATACAGCAGGCTATGTTGCATATCACAACAGTGAGGTGTGTACACTTATTTTGCATCCATCGCCGATCAGTGGAAGTAAGGATGGATCGTTTTTACAAAGGAGGCTGCAAAGGGGCTGACTGCTGACACTAGCTGAGGCACAGGTGTATCCAGGAAGGGATCACTCTTGTGACTTTTCAGGAGCGATCCCCTCTCTCAAACATTTGCTATGTACTCGATGCAAGAATAAACCTATTCCGCTTCCAATCATGATGATCAATAAAAGTATATTTTTATTTTGATCCTTAAAAAACATACAAAGTGAAAAATTATAAATGTGCATAAGGTAAGGGGGAAACACCATAAAAAAAACGTGTTTCGAGCGCTAACTGCGTTCTTAATCCTTGTTAATCATACCTGCGTTAAGAATGTAGTTAGCGCACGCAACAGTCAAAGCTTTAGATTTTGTGGAGTTCTGCTTCCTGCAATACGTGGACATGTCATTGGATCCACATCATTGAACTCGAGGGTATAAATGAGTCTTCTGTAGTATATAATTTATTATAAATGTAGTTGTGCAGGCATACTTGGATGTCTTTCCTCTGTGTAGTTTTCATATATATGTTTTTCTTACTGCGTCCTTAATTCCTGCTTTTTTTTCACCCTGAATTTCTAGGCTGGTATGTTTTTAAGGGTTCTTTGCATTTGTTCCAAATTCAGCATGTTCTAGTTACGGCATTTTTCTATGCATTTTCTTTAGGAAAAAAAAACACGAAGATCCCTGAAAAAAAAACTGTAAAGAAAAAATATGACAAAACCAAAGGGGCTGTTACTTTAAAACAAAGCCTTTCCATGTGCCCCTTAAATAAGCACTCCTCTTCCCATCAAAGTTTTTATCCTCCTAATATATTGCAGTCATCATATTATATAGCACTGTGTACTTACAATTGCTCATTTCGCCTTTCTACCCTGATAATTCTTCTCTTTTCTCTGTTCTATGTAAAAAAACAGGAAGTCTCTTTTGCCTGCATTTAATTCCCCTCTTCAACTCCTAACCCAGCTGCTCCCTCCTCCCCCTGCCAGGGACTTTTGCAGTGACTGATGACTCATACAGGGAAAATTGACCTCCTGTTTCTACATAGAGCTTAGAAGGACTCAGCTAATCAGTTTTTAATCACGTGATGTCATAGACCTAATGTAAAAGTGAAGAATTAGTTGGGTAGAAAAGCAAAATGAGCAATTGTAAGTACAACAGTGCTGTATAATATGATGACTGCAATATATTAAGGGGATAAAAACTTTGATGGGAGGAGTGCTTTTTAAAGGGATATTCCCATTTTGATAAGTATAACTGCAGAATGCCATCAGTTAACGATCTCTGGGGGGTCTGACCTTTTGGGCCTCGGCAATCTGAAGAATGGAGGTGCCCAGTCACCTAGAATTGTGCTCAGTCTCCTGGTTGCGTCGGAAACAGAAGCTAGTCCCATTTCTATAGAGCCATGCTGCAACGGGTGGTCGAAAATGCTCCTGTGCTAAAGAAAACCTGTGACTGGGTTGTACTGCTGTGTCCCCTTCATTCTCAGGGTCATTAAGGCTCCCTGAGGTCAGAACCCCTTTGATCATTAAAGGGGCTTTCTGGATATGTTTCTCATCTCCATCTGCTCCACTAGGTTAAAATAATAAACTCTGTAGTTACTCTGCCCTCACCAGGTCCAGTGCTTTCTTTCTACTTTAGTCATCGTTGACAGGCTGCAGAGGTGACATCACAACTACAGCACACATGACCGCCAAACACTGGGTTAAACTGTGAAGTCAGTGTATTTACAGTTGTGCTCAAAAGTTTACATACCCCGGCAGAATTTTTGCTTTCTTGGCCTTTTTTTTCAGAGAATATGAATGATAACAAAAAAACTTTTTCTCCACACATGGTTATTGGTTTGGTGAAGCCATTTATTGTCAAACTACTGTGTTTTCTCTTTTTAAATCTTAATGACAACCAAAAACGTCCAAATGACCCTGATCAAAAGTTCACATACCCTGGTGATTTTGGCCTAATAACATGCACAGAATTTGACACAAATGGGTTTGAATGGCTACTAAAGGTAACATCCTCACCTGTGACCTGTTTGCTTGTAATCAGTGTGTGCATAAAAACTGAGGGAGTTTCTGGGATCCACACAGACTCTTGCATCTTTCATCCAGCCACTGACGTTTCTGGATTGAGAGTCATGGGGAAAGCAAAAGAATTGTCAACGGTAGTTCGGGAACAGGTAGTTGACCTGTATAACACAGGAAAGGGATGCAAAAAAATATCCAAGGAATTGATAATGCCAGTCAGCAGTGTTCAAACTGTGATTAATAAATGGAAAATCAGAGGCTCAGTAAAAACCAAACCACGGTCAGGTAGATCAACAAAAATTTCAGCCACAACTGCCAGGAAAATTGTTCGGGATGCAAAGAAAAACCCACAAATAACATCAGCTGAAATTCAGGACTCTCTGAAGACTAGCGGTGTGGCTGTTTCAAGATGCACAATAAGGAGGCACTTGAAGAAAAATGGGCTGCATGGTCAAGTCGCCAGAAGAAAGCCATTACTGGGCAAAAGCCACAAAATATCTCAACTACAATATGCCAAACAGTACAGAGACAAGCCTCAAAACTTCTGGAGCAAGGTAATTTGGAGTGATGAGAACAAAATTGAACTTTTTGACCACAACCATAAACGTTACATTTGGAGAGAGGTCCACATACCAGCCTAGAAATTCAGGGTGAAAAAAACCCCCAGCACCCTGGAATTAAGGGCGCAGTAAGAAAAACATAGATATGAAAACTACATAGAGGAACGACATCCAAGTTTGCCCGCACAACTACATTTATAATAAAATATATACTACAGGAGACTCCTTTATACCCTCGAGTTCAATGGTTGTCATTAAGAGTTAAAAAGAGAAAACACAGAAGTCTGATAATAAATGGCTTCACCCAACCAATAACCGTGAATAGAGAAAAGTTTTTTTGTTATCATTAATATTCTTTGAAACAAGGCCAAGAAAGGAAAAATTCTGCCGGGGTATGTAAACATTTAAGCACAACTGTATAATGAGCCACTGAGTCCAGTGATTGGCTGCAGCAGTCATATTGGCTGCAGCAGTCATATTTGCTGCAGGCGTGACATCACTGATTCAGCTTTTCAAGAAAAACAGGAGCAGCAACGAAGCGGCCCGACCTGGGGAGGGTAAGGAACACCTGAGTCTATTATTTCAACCTAATACATGCCACTGGGGATTATATGTTTAAAAGGGTATTGGTATATTGCTAGGATATGGCATCACTTAAAGGGGTTTCCCCATGTAAACAGTGTTTAAAAATGTGATATGGGACCTATATGAACAGTGTGTTTTCTTATAAGCGCACACTTTCTATAGCTTATGACCTCTTTAGAAGGGCCTATCCAGCTGGTAAACAACTGCTGATTGGCCAGATGTAGGTTGGACTGTTGAGCCTGGCTGACCACATTTCCATGTGCACTGAATGGTAGTTAGAGGGGTATTCCCATCTCTAAGATCCTATTCCAATATGTAGTAAATGTAATAATATACCACCAATTAGAAATGTAGTATAGTTCTTCTGATTTGCTATGTCACTTACCCTATGTGCAGGGGTGTTGCAGCAGCTTAGGTATCAATGGGTATGGCCGCTCATACAGACAGTTAGTTGTTACTGGTCGAAACCATGGATACCTAAGCTACAGCAATGCCCTGCACCATGGGGTAAGCGAAATAGCGAATCTGAAGAACTATACTACATTTCTAATTGGAGGTATTTGCTAATATTATTATTACATATACTACATATTTGGATAAGATCTTGAAGATGAGAATACCTCTTTGATGCGATTGTTCTGTGCATGTAGCACATAATGTTCTCGGCAGCTCATCTCCTGATTACACGGGGCGATGTGCTGGCGAGGACGATGGTTTTTAAGCAAGCTGAAAAATGATCGCGCTCAATCAACAAGCAGTCCGCTCATTTGTCAGGTAGTTGCCGGCTTGTTCTGACATGCCCATAGTCGGGATTGAGCGTTCCCTGAATATTACCTGGTCTTAATGGGCCGTTACTGTAAGGGAAAGCCAAATATCTAGAGATCTACAAATGCAACTTTTTCTTAGCATGCGCGACTTGCACCCAGCTCCTCCGTACCGTAAGCTTCATGGGTGATCAAATTCTCCAATGACGCCATTCATAAATGCAACAGTTTTGTAAAATAATCCAATAACCTGAAATGTAACAATAAATTCCATAGATCCTCGTAAAACGCAGATTGTCCTCTGCAGACAAGTGGCTGTTTTCTGTCCATGCACTATATACTTCTCATTTTTTCTTCTATGTGACCTTCCCAGTTGACCCTAAGAAAACCCCTTTTCTTCTAATCTCCGCCATTTCCATATACCTTTTCATGTGCATTAAGCCACTTCCCCAGAAGCCACCTATGGACTTTATTTCACTCCGTAATAAATTTAGATTTAAAACTGTCCTGTAGAGATTCCAATTTCTAAATCCCTAAGCTTATTACTCGGGTCTAAGTAATACTTGTGAGCTGGAGTGGCCTATCTGAATGGAGATTTGCCGCTGAAATATGACTTCTATGGCCCGTGCGGATGCTCCACTTGCCTTTTCATTATTTCATTGCTACTATATCTTAATAAAGAGCTTTTCTTAAGAGCGTCTGCAGCTGTGCGATAAGACCCGAGCGGCGGCACGCTGCAGACGTATGCACAAATTTTTAACAAGCCTTCAATCTGTCCTGCGTTGGCCCATTAACTAGTCTATTAATATATGATCTGGCACATTGTTTACTGAGGCAGCAAGTCTTTAAATAAAAAAAAAATAAAAAATTAAGAATATAATGACTCCATTAAAATAATGTTCAAATATTTATGACTTTGCAAAGACAAAAATTATCAGTTTTTTTTTTTTTTTTCTTCTTGATCCAGCAGAGGGCGCTGTAGGACTTTGGCTAATAGCTTGGCCTCTTACTGGGTCTAGATATTTCATATATCTGTAATGCTAAGGGAGACGCACGTTTCCTCCGGTTTGGGAAGGCTCGACTTATTTACACCTATTAATGAAAACAAACCGGGTTGTGGGTTTAGGAGGGATCAAGGAGCGAGGAGGCTCCAGTAGTTTACAAGGCACCGGAGTATTCACAGAGTCAAAGGTTCAAAGGTTGCGCCATTTAGCTTTGTTATTTTTCGTCTGTAGAGCTGGGAAACAAATCTCGCCCATATTCTGTAAATCCAGTACACAGAGGCTTTGGCAGGGGTTTATTTTGTTGGAATCTGCAAAAACCTTTTTTCTTTTTTTTTTATCCCCTTTCTAGGTTTTCCTTTTCTAAAAGTTCTACATTTTTTTTGAAAGCCTGTAGTTCAAGCTTAAAGGGAAAATGTCGTCAGAAAATGACTTGTTTAAAGGGGTACTCCAGGTAGATAAAAATAATTTGCACTGTTCCTGCACTCATACACTACAAAGATGAGATGGTCAGCGCAGTTATATGATCTTTATAACCCTTGTAATTCCATGTGACAGCAGCTGCTCCTCACTGCCCCCCCCCCCCCCCCCCTTCCGTCTGGGACATTTCATGACACACCAGTGTACAGCTCCCCCCTCTGAGTAACAGCCAGCCTGAGAAGAGGGGGCGTGGCCATTTCCCCTGATATCTGCAGAGAACCGTTTATTAGACTGGCTGATAACAGCGGGAAGCTGCACACTGCTGTAATGTCCCAGACAGAGGGGTGAGCAGTGTCACACGGAATTACAATGGTTATAAAGATCATAGAACTGCACTGACCATCTCATCTTTATAGTTTGAGTGCAGGAATAGTACACATTTTTTTTTATCTTTCTGGAGCAACCCTTTAACATCTTCATGTGTTTTTTCCCCCTTTCTTTGTATCTTCCTTTTTGTTTCCTTCTTCCAAAAGCAATAACTTAATTTTTTTCTTTTTGCGTTGCAACATCCATATGAAGGCTTGTTTTTATGACTGGACGAGTTGTACTTCTTTTGTTTTGACACTCTTCACTTTACTATGTAATGTACTGAAAAACAGAGAGAAGATTCCAATTGCAGTGAGATGATGGAAAAAAAAACAAAACAAAAACTGCCCTCAATTCCACCTTTTGGGTTTGTTTTTACGGCGTTAATACTCCAATAAAATGTTTGCGTGTTTGTGGTCTGACAAAGTCACTGGCAAAGTACTAGAGGGGAGATATGTAGCGCTGAGATTGTTAGTGTGCTGGATGAGTTTTCCTAGGTTTATATTACTGAAGCTAAGTGCTGAGAGGGGTTAATCAGCCATGTTTAGTGCTAGGATGATTGAGTAGCTGTAGAATGGTAAGAGTCCAGAGGATAAATACCCAGCTTTCTAGAGCAGTGTGTGTGGGGTGGGCCTGGAGGTGAAAGCTCTGGAGCTGTTATGTTAAGGAAAGCTGGACCTTGTGTTGATTGTTCCTGAAGCTGGCGGTTACCTGTCGCAACATGGACTGTGCCATATGTTATGTTTTTTTTCTTCCTGTTAGGCCGGGAATGCCGTGTTTGTTTTTGCTAACGTTGCCTTGGTTTTATGATGCAGTACTTTAAACCCCTTTACAACCTTGGATTTATAGGTACATCCAAAGTCGTCTCTGTCCCTTTGATGCGAGCTCCGGCGCTGAGCCCTCATCTTTCCCGGCACATGACAGCTGATCTGATCCACCCCTAACAGCCATGGATGAAACCGCGATCCACTAGTGACTGTTAACATATTGACATGTTAGGGCAGCATGGTGGCTCAGTGGTTAGCACTGCAGCTTTGCAGCGTTGTGGTCCTGGGTTCAAATCCCACCAAGGACAACATCTGCAAGGAGTCTGTATGGTCTCCCCGTGTTTGCGTGGGTTTCCTCTGGGTTCTCCGGTTTCCTCCCACACTCCAAAGACATACTGATAGGGAATCTAGATTGTGAGCCCCAATGGGGACAGTGCCGATAATGACTGTTAATTGTCTGAATTGTGAATGCTGCTGTCAAACGCAGACATTGGCATTTAACATAGCCATGCCGGAAGCACATCACAAACCCCACCCATAGGTGCGCCTGTCACATTATCGCAGTGTGCCAATGGGTTGGCATGACAACCCAGGGTCTGCTGGGGACTCCTGTGGATGTCATAGCAGATGAGCACTTTTGTTAAACACAGTAGGGCTGAAGCCCTGCTATGTGTAACACAGGCGATCAGATGATCGCAGCTTCTAGTCATCGAGACTATTGAAGCAAATAAAAAAAAAAAATTGTAAAAATATTATTATTTTTTTTTAAATATAAAGGTTTAAATCACCCGCTCCCCCTTCGCCCCATTTTTTTAAAAAAAACAACATATTTGGTATCGCCACATTCAGAATTGCCTGGTCCATCAATATATAAAAAGAATTAATCCGATCGGTAAACAACATAACGATAATAAAAAAAATCGAAATCCCAGACTTACTTTTTTTTGGTCGCTGCAACATTGCAATAACAGGCGATGAAAACATTGTATCTATCTCAAAAATGGTATGAATAAAGACGTCATCTCGGCATGCAAAAAATAAACCTCTATCCCAAAAAATGGGTCTCAGAAAATGGCGCTTTTTTAAAATTTATTTTTTTACAAACTTTGGATTTTTTTTCTACCCACCACTTAAATAAAAAGAACCTATACATGTTTGCTATCTACAAACTCATAATGACCTGGAGAATAATAATCGCAGGTCAGTTTTAGAGTTTAGTGAACATGGTAAAATAAATAAATAAAGAATTGTGGTATTGAACTTGTTCTGCAATTTCATCGCACTTAGAATTTTTTTCCTGTTTTCCAGTACATGATATGGTAAAACCAATGGCGTCGTTCAAAAGTACAACTTGACCTGCAAAAAACTAGCCCTCACAGGGCCATATTGACAGAAAAGTAAAAAAGTTATGGCTCTGGGAAGAAGGCGAGCAAAAAATGGAAAAACCCAAGATGTTAAAGGGGTTAATACAAATCAGTGTAAGATTTAAAGAGACAGTGTTATTTTGTCTTCCTCTATGTTCAGCTGAGTGAGCAAGCCGACCCACTGGCCTGGAGTATGTACAAGTGCTTCTCACAAAATTAGAATATCATCAAAAAGTTAATTTATTTTAGTTCTTCAATACAAAAAGTGAAACTCATCTATTATATAGAGTCATTACAAACAGAGTGATCTATTTCAAGTGTTTATTTCTGTTAATGCTGACGATCATGACTTACAGCCAATGAAAACACAAAAGTCATTATCTCAGTAAATTAGAATACTTTATAACAACAGCTTGAAAAATGATTTTAAAATCCAAAATGTTGGCCTACTGAAATGTATATTCAGTAAATGCCCTCAATACTTGGTCCGGGCTCCTTTTGCATCAATTACTGCATCAGTGCGGCGTGGCATGGAGGCGATCAGCCTGTGGCACTGCTGAGGTGTTATGGAAGCCCAGGTGGCTTTGATAGCAGCCTTCAGCTCGTCTGCATTGTTGGGTCTGGTGTCTCTCATCTTCCTCTTGACAATACTCCATAGATTCTCTATGGGATTAAGGTCAGGTGAGTTTGCTGCCAATCAATCACAGTGATACTGTTGTTTTTAAACCAGGTATTGGTACTTTTGGCAGTGTGGACAGGTGCCAAGTCCTGCTGTAGAATGACATTTCCATCTCCAAAAAGCTTGTCGGCAGAGGGAAGCATGAAGTGCTCTAAAATGTCCTGGTAGACGGCTGCGCTGACCTTGGTCTTGATAAAACACAGTGGACCTACACCAGCAGATGACATGGCTCCCCAAACCATCACTGATTGTGGACACTTCACACCAGACCTCAAGCAGCTTCGATTGTGGCCTCTCCACTCTTCCTCCAGACTCTGGGACCTTGATTTCCAATTGAAATGCAAAATTTACTTTCATCTGAAAACAACACCTTGGACCACTGAGCAACAGTCCAGGTCTTTTTCTCCTTGGCCGAGGTAAGACGCTTCTGGCATTGTCTATTGGTCATGAGTGGCTTGACACAAGGAATGCGACACTTGTAGCCCATGTCCTGGATACGTCTGTGTGTGGTGGCTCTAGAAGCAATGACTCCAGCAGCAGTCCACTCCTTGTGAGTCTCCCCCAAATGTTTTAATGGCCTTTTCTTAACCATCTTTTCAAGGCTGCTGTTATCCTGGTTGCTTGTGCGCCTTTTTCTATTACACTTTTTCCTTCCACTCAACTTTCCATTAATATGCTTGGATACAGCACTCTGTGAACAGCCAGCTTCTTTAGCAATGACCTTTTGTGGCTTACCCTCCTTGTGGAGTGTGTCAATGACTGCCTTCTGGACATCTGTCATGTCAGCAGTCTTCCCCATGATTGTGGAGCCTACTGAAACAGACTAAGGGACCTTTTATAGACATTTAGGAAGCCTTTGCAGGTGTTTTTGTTAATTACTCTAATTTACTGAGATAATGACTTTTGTGTTTCCATTGGCTGTGAGCCTTTATCCTCAACATTAACAGAAATAAACACTTGAAATAGATCACTCTGTTTGTAATGACTCTTTATAATGAGTTTCAATTTTTGGATTGAAGAACTGAAATAAATTAACTTTTTGATATTCTAATTTTGTGAGAAGCACCTGTAGAACTCATACATACCCTCCATAACTGGGACTGAAACCGGCGAATCTCCGCAGTGCACAGTGCGTCTGCTGGGGGGGGATTCATAACTCTGTTTGGACCAGACAATCCCTTTAACACACTGTCAGCACTGTTCGGACAGTATCAGACTTTGTACTAATAAATTTAAAGGAAGAGCAACAGAGAATCGGCACAATGCAGAGTTTTAAGAAAAGATGCTTGAGAAATATTGCATGGGACTGCATGTGCATATAAAATCAGACACACCAGAAAAAGCCATCAGGTCTTCTATAAGAAGTGATTACAATAGCAAGCTCCATTTTTTTCCACTGTATTTTCCCTTTAATAATTAATTTCCACAATCTCTTCTTTTTGATCCATCTCCTTTTCTAACTTGATTTGACTTAATTTGATATCTTCGCCCATTTTGCCATCTGCTTTTTACTTGCAAGCACTTAAATGCAAAACATTCATTTTTCCATTAGAATTTTTGTCACAACTCATTTATTTTATGAGACGTTTTGAAATCCGTGTGGCTGTCGGAGATGGAATTGCCTGCCATAGACGAGCAAAATCCACATATCCCTGATCACTTTGACGCTTTGAACAGGTATTTGTGCCCATCATTTATAAGGTGCCTTTCATGACATCTACCTTAAGTGCCATTGGAAATGGGCAGACGGTGAATCATTATGTGGGGAGTCTTGATTCATTCCACTGATTGGAAGTTATACAGAATCTTAATCTCGTTCTTCATTGGGATAACTACTTGGGCTTCATCTCCAGATATAGAGATGATATAGGTACAGTTTAACTGTTTCGGAGATTTGGTTGAACGGTGATTTTGCTATTAAATCAGGATGGTTGCGGATTTCATGTGCTCCTTTTTCTAGTATTAATCTCCTACATAATTCATTACAGTCTTGCTGCCAATAACTTAGTAATTCATTGTGATCAGTCTGTAAACTGACCATGGCTTTAATTTGAATGTGACAAAACCGTGGCAGAAATATAATACATATAAAAACCTATTTAGGCTGGATGCAACTGTAACAAGCTCTCAACTACGGAAAAGCTTGTTTCATGTCGTGGTCAGCCTCTGGTCAATGTTTTCTATTTCGGTGTCTCAATCCTAATTGACAATTCTAGCAACTTCTCCGATTTGGGTTCGACTCGAGATCTTTCCGGTTCTGCAGGTGATGAATGCTGCATGTTAGGGGGCTGGCTGACTCACATTTTAATTACTGATTGAGCTCTGTTGACGGTCTGTCGGAGATGAGCGGATTGCTTTACACAACCCCGTACACGGTGCTCTGTGGACGTAGACATGAAATGCGTGAATTTCCTGACCTTCCAGGATCCCAGGCTCATCTTATGACTTGCTCTGCTGGCACGTTGTCTTCTGTGTGGCGCCCAGATGACTGCACGCGTGGTCGGTGAATCAAACGCCACGCCGAGCAACCTGGAAGGTTAGGAAATTCGCTCACGACCAGAGAGCACTGACCTGGACCATAGACTTGGGGTAAAGCGAAATGATCCACTCATCTCTATGGTCTAATCATCAGCCGTGACAGAAGGGGGCTGGTTTAGCGGCCATCATCCTTCACAGACGGCACTGGTCAAGTGCCAACACTGGAAACTCTCATGTGTTTTACCTCAACTGTAAGTGTATTTCCTAGGACTGAAGCTCATATCTTTAAGATGAGGTCAACTTTTCTTATCCAATTATATGAATGTTATATACCGTTTTATTTTAGACACCTCTAAAATACAATATGACTAAAAGCAATGGAACACGCGTCTTTATGGATATGGGTTTTTTATGCAGTCCCATTGCCACAGTAGTAAAACATCCAGTCCCTCGCCATGCCGGCTGATTTTACTGACTTTTGTGAAAGACTGGATCGTTCTAAAGAGCTCACGGATACCAGAATGGTTCTGTAATAGAACGCCACCAGTGTAAGAAGTCAGTTTGTGAAATTTCTTCTCTCCTAAAATTTCCATGATCAACTGTGAGTGATATGATGGTAAAGTGAAGCCTTTAGAAGCCACATCATATCAGCCAAGAAGCGGAGACCATGTAAAGTTACCGAGAGTGGTCAGCTAAAGCTAAGTTGCATAGTGTATAAAAGTTTCAACGCTCTGCTGACTCAATAACTGCAGAGTCCAAACCTCCTCTGGCATCAACACCAAAACAGCACCAAGATCTTCATGGCATAGGTTTCCATGTCTGAGCAGCTGCCTACAAGCCTTACATCACCAAGCGCAATGAAAAAGTGTCTGATGAAGTGGTGTAAAGCTGCCATCACTGGACTCTGGAGAAGTAGACACGGTGGAATGATGGATTACACTTCTTTATCGGGCAGTCTGATGGTTGTGTCTGGATTTGGTGAATGCCAGGAGAACATTACCTGTCTAACTGCATTGTGTCAGCTGTAGTTTGGTGGAGAAGGAGTAATACTATAGAGTTGATTTTCAGGGATTGGACTAGGTTTTTAGCTAACGCTAAATTGTAGTGATTCATTATACCAAGACATTTGGACAATTGTAGCTTCTAACTTTGTGAGGACAGTTTGGGGAAGGCCCTTTTCTGTTTCCCATGACTGTGTCTCAGTGTACAAAGCCAGGTCCATAAAGGCATGGTTGGGCGAGTTTGGTGTAAATGAGCTTGACTGGTCGCACACAATACTCAATCCCATTCAACACTATTGGGATCTGAGCGAGGCACTCTTGTCCAACATAATCTGTCTGACATCACAAATTCTTTTCTGGATGAATGGGCTAAATAATCTCATAGACTCCTCCAGAATCTTGTAGAAATCCTTTGCAGAAGAGTGTGAGCTGCTATAGCTGGAAAGTAGGGACCAAATCAATGTTGATGCCGATGGATTTAGAATGGGAGGTCATTACGGGTCCTGTAGGTGTCTCGGTATTTGTCTATATAGTGTAAATATGTGAAAATCACCCAACTTTTTAGTCCCTCAACTTTTTGGGGGAATATTTCTCCTGAAAGACATGGTCTTTAAATGATGGTGATCAATGAGTGGAACATGCTGCTGAGAGAGGTGGCAAGTTCTCCTTCGATGGAAGTCTTCAAACAGAGGCTGGACATACATCTGTTTGAGATGGTTTAGTGACTCCTGCATTGAGCAGGGGATTGGACTCGATGACCCTGCAGGTCTCCTCCATCTCTACCATTCTAGGATTCTATGAAATCCAGCCAGATTCCCATCTGATCTCATACAGATGCATTGGAATGTTGACCATATGTTCTACTTGTTGACCCACATGCTCTACATTCAGTAGATTTTGCTTTACTTAGCTGTAATTATAGAAAGTCCCGGTATTATTATAAGTTTTCCTAGCTCTATAATCCCATTATATAATAATAATATGAAGACAATGGAACCTATCCACAAAACAGTAGATTAGAAGCGACATATAACAAATCCGCACGAGTGCCAAGTCTTCTAGCAGTACCTAGCCGAGAGTATTAATAACGAGAGGTAACATGATGACGTTCCCCTCGGGCGTTGCTTACATTGTACATGACAGTTTTGGGAGATCTCTGACGCGTCTATCCATGTAGTTATCCAGTCGGATGTCTCGTTTGATTCTGACAGCATCTTCTCTAACGCTTCTGGTAAGCCCACGGTTAATTCTAGGACATGGTGCCAACTTAGATCATACTGCATCAGCATTTCATGGTCCAGCATCCTTCACATCATATTTTTTTTTTTCCCTGTGTGTGTGAAATTTCAGCAGATTGTTATGCAAAACAGTTTGCCGTCTCTGTGTGACTGGGGAGACAGCTGTTAGTCCTAATGAGGAGTGCTAGCATCACAGTATTTCCGTTGATTGAGACCCACGGAGGGAGCAGAATGTTCCAGTTCGGGCAGTGGTGTGTGGTGAGAAAGTGCCACGCTGTCAGCTGGAAGTACATGCTCCGCTGCTCCCTACGACAAGATAAATGAGTTTTGCTGGGGTTTGGCAGAGTCTGAATCTTTTTTTTTTTTTTCCTCTTTCCAGAGGATAGTAGCAACCTACCAAACGCCCCACGAGACCTACAGCTAAAAGTGTCTCCAGCCTATACTCATGGCACAGCCTGATCTCCCTAATGCTCCAAAGTACCTGTCATACCTGTGAGTTATTAAAATCCTAATGTCTTATAGCATCCCATTAAGACATGGTCCAGTGGTCTGCCATTGATGCCTTCCTTAATGACTAATTTAGTTGGAAGCCGTTTAACCTCTGTGTAACCTAAAGTGATCTCGAAATGGAAGCTGAACCAAATGCATGGAAGGGATCACAAAACTATCCCAAGGAAACCAAATGTGTATCTGTCCCACGTAGAATTAAAAATATTAATATCTTCTTTATAGTGGTAGTTACCGTAATAGTCAATTCAGTTATATAGTTCAATGCTAAAAACATACTAAATGGAAAAAAGTATTGGTATACACATCTTTACTAATTAGTTTTTTTGATGAAGTCCCATTGCCATGGGTATATAACATCCGACCCCTCGCCTCTACTAACCTTAGTAAATAAATGGGTAATGCTAAGGCTCACTAATAGCAACATGGTCCTGTAACAGCGGTCACCAGTGTAACAAGTCAGTACATGACATTTCTTCCTTCTAAATATTCCACAATCAACCTTGAGTGGTATTATTGAGAAGTGGAAGCATTTACGAACCACAACAACTTTGCCAGTAAGTGGAAGACCACATGAATTTAGAGCCACGTGCTGAGCTAGAACACAGATTGTAAGCCTGGACCTTTTATTTCTGACATCACAAATGCTCTTCTGGATGAATAGGCAAAAATTCCAACAGAGACGCTGTAAAACCTTGCAAACAGCCTTCCCAGAAGAAAACAAAGCATTGATAATGGTTATGGCTTTGTCCGAACCTCCCCATAAACTACACCATGCTTGCACTGCCAACGGCGATTAGCAATACAGATGCAATCCTGTGTTACATTAGGCTGGCTGGGACTTTTGGTTCCACCCAGTGTGTCTGTCCTGCTGTAGGGTTCTAGTTATCTGTTGGCCTTGGGCAGGGCCACTCTGTATTTACATTTCCAGCAGTTCCTTCCAGCTGCACGTTTCCACTTACCCTGGTTCACACTGCTGTTACTCTGCTCTTGCTCAGCTAGTTTGAATTGTTACTGATTTCTACATCTTTCTGACCGCGTTCCTTACCTCTGACTTTGTCCCTGACATTGACCTCTTGGATACAACCTTGTGTGACAAACCTTCTTTCTGCCAGCTTGCTCCACCTGCCAGCAGCCAGTCCATAGATGTTATTCAGGGGCCTTGCATAAGATCAAATCCCTGTATAGGGGTTAAAGAGTGAAGGCCAGCGTTCCCCTGGGACCTGCTAAACAAAGTGGCTTGTGCAAAACCTGTCCATGGAAGCCAAATTAAGAGCTGCCAGCCTTCCTTCACTTCTACAATCATCTTAATCCTAAGGGTTCATTGTTTCTTAGTATATGCCAATCAATCCGTCAAATGAAGGGATTGTGGCAGTCCAGCAAGCCTCACATCCCCTTTGTTTTCACAGACCGTGTTTTCGTCCTTGCAGTGTTTTAGTCCCGATTTACCCACAGATCCATTCTATTCATTTATCTTAGTTGCTTCACAAAATAAATTTGCTATTTGCCCTTGGAAACAGACCTCGGTTTAGCTCCACTTTTCTGTCCGACATGATCTGTCATCTTTGATCCTAAAATACAGAATAGAGTATAGAAATCGTGATGGCTCAGATCACCAGTTCAAGAGAAGTACCTTTTTATAGATATTTTTAAGCATTGTTTTTTATTGCTTTTTCAATTTACAATAGTGCAAAAAAAAAAAAAAAAAAAAAAAAGCCTTAAGGTACAATAAAGACGATAAATCTCAAATGTGCGACATGTGAATAGGGGAAAACAACAATAAGTAATTGTAATTATCAAGTAAGGTTACAAAATGAACAGTTAATCCAATAGCTATTAAGTGCAGGGGGAGAGGGCAGTATAGGGAGTAGGACATCCATGGGAGGATGGAGGCCATCTGGCTTACTGTTGTGGTGCAGCTTGTCATGGCTCATGAAGAAGGACAATCGTTATCCAGACATTCACCCTTTTTTTTTTTAAAACTTAGGGCTCATGCAGGTGTCCTTGAAACTCTGTATCCCCACAGGACATAATGCACGGACTGTCTGTGGGTCTCCTGACCCAAATTTGACAACCTGATAAATTCCTTTTGAGGTTGTTGCGTTCGGGTCAGGAGACCCGCGGATAGGCTGTGCATTGAACCCGTGCTCAGACAGAGCTTCTCGAACATCTGCATGAGCCCTTCAGGGACCCCAGGGACTAAATACAGTCTGAGCAGCATTTTACAGGAATTAGGTAGTATGAGGATGCTAATGGAGTTCCTCACCATGCATTCCCAGATTTTACTCCATTGTACACCTGTAAGGATGGAACCCAGATGGGCTTTTCGGTGAGTCTCGACTTTGCATCTGTGCTCCAGTGGTATGGGATAAGCATGGAGTAGTGTTATAGAGGAGGGTGGTAATGAAATAATTTATTTGGGGTTTCCTGTAAGGAGGCACATTCATGAACAATTCTAATTGGAAACTGATATTTAGCATGGAGAACCATTAATGAAAGTGGTGTGAAGATTATTACCTAATTAGTACTAAGATAGGACTATTTACAGTTGGCCAAAATAAATAGATCATAACTGGTCATAGATTGCTAAGCATGGTTGGTATACTGTAGAGAAACCAGTATGAATTTGCCTGGAGACTGACCGAGTAGATGGAGAGCGGTTATCCACAATGATGTCCGCTTTTCTTTGGAGGCTCAGACCTCAAGTGTTTAAATCCTTCCTAGTCTGAATAATAAATGGGAGGCAGCCAGGTTTGTTCATCCAGTAGGCGAGCTGAATTATTTTAACTAATAAAGGACCGCTTTGGAAGCCCTTTTTAGGCTAAGAGGTAGGACTATGAGGAGCATAGAAGGTCATCTGGCTGCAGCCTGCAAAAGAATTTAGTGGGTGCCCGAGGGACAAACATTGATGGAAAAGTCTCATCAAGAACCAAGATATCCTCTTCGGGAACAAGAGCCACAATAGATTGTAAACTGTGGATGGCTAGTGGCGGGCGTCTTGGCCACTGTAATCGGAGTCTTATTGCTGCCATGTAGACCTTTTGGGGGAAGAAGGAAGCAAACTGGGGAAATGAACTCTTGGGCGTACAGAAGGATCGGTAAGTAGTTGTGTGGAAGAAGACTGGCCCAAATCCCTTACCATAAGCCATGATCAAAATAAGTAGAGTAGCTGAGAGCGCACAAGCGGGGGTTAAGGCTGAGCTGTAAGCGCCAGATTTTGTGGCAAAAGCTTGGTACAAGCGAGGAGCTAGGGGGACACATGGTTAAGTTAAAGCTCTACCAGACACCCCCCATTATCACCCTAGATTTTACACAACAATAAAATATATAGAGATAATGCCTGTCAATGCTAAATGATCTTTTTTTATTCTTGTTTTTACATACAGCAAAATAGTGGAAGAATTATGTATAGCTGTCATTTTTGCTGTAACCCCTCCACAGCAAAATACAAAGCGACAGAGCAGTATGTAAAGCAAGAATGGAGGAAATGCTGGATTGGATGCTGAAAATTGGCAATATAATACATTTAGGACGGTTAATTTTCTCATTAATTACTCTGATTTGCATTCTCATTATTCATGGAGTGAGTAGGATTTTTACGGAAAGCATTGTCCGCTCATATGTTTCCTGTGTGGATCCTGCCAGAGAAGCCTTTGGAGTAAAATAACAATTACAGAAATATTTTGCACAGTTTTAGTTACTACATTAGTGCCTGCTCTCAATATGTTTTTCAGAAGATTATTTTTATATGGTCAGGTTATAGAGAATATATATTTTATGTTATGTTATAGAGACTATATAGAAATTTTGGCTATATAATAAGACAGATATTTTTCGGGTAGTGATATTACTGTGCGGGGAGTGTGTACTGCCTGTTTCTTGGGCTTTTGTTCCCATATTCTACAGGCACCTCTGCATCTGCAGCCCCACTTAGTGGTGAATTATTAGTTTCACATTTACTGTACTAATGTCACTTGTGTGTCAGAAGTGACAGACAGTCACCCTGCAGTTGGTTGCAGGAGATCTCTACGTTTGGCATTACAGACCTCTTCTTAGAGGCTGCCTCTAGGACCCAGCGGCTACCTTCCTCTGGCTAATTGACTCCCTGGCCTGAGTGTATAAATACCTGCTGTGTTCTAGAGGAAGGTGCCGGCGATATTCGTTACTACTGGTGAAGGCTTTAGCAAGAGCAGTACTTTGTCATCTCTGGAGCTTGAGGACGTGTGCGCTTTTGTCTGGAGTCGTCTAAAGCTAAGCAATTTCCTCCTGTTTATCCTTCCTTATTGTCTATAGTGTTTAGTGGAGATCGACTAGTGCTCATCTCCTCCCTTCCCTAGCCTGAGCCAAACGCCAGGGAAAGACAGGGCGAGGTATTCGTGCGGCAATTGATAAAGAGCCAATACAGGGATGTTAGGGTAGACAGGGTGACGCTAGATCAATCTAGGAGGTCTTCACTTCCCCCTCCCCTTTCCCTAGTGTCTGGGCTCCCTTTCCCTCTTCCCTTTGTGTTGCACTAAGTCTTTCCCACACCTGGTGTGACAACTAACTCTACAGGGAAAGTAAATGTGCAATAAGTTATAAAGTATTCCGAATTTATAGGATTTAATATTTTTATTTTGAAGTTGAGATCCAAAATGCCTCAAAGCCCTAAATGAAGCTAATCACTTTCTCACAATTCGT
This sequence comes from Phyllobates terribilis, assembly GCF_046119375.1. Lineage (NCBI taxonomy): Eukaryota > Metazoa > Chordata > Amphibia > Anura > Dendrobatidae > Phyllobates > Phyllobates terribilis. Next base: position 106,534,824 of record NW_027362764.1, on the reverse strand, counting down.
AATAATACTTTACTTGTTTTGATTTTACACCCTATACTGGTCCGGGTTCATCTTTTTCAGAGTAGATAAATGCGATAGAGTGGACAAAGTTTTAAATACTTTAAATCACAGTAGGGGATAATTATCACAAAATTATATTGCAACCATTTTTAACTTGTAGAATTTTACACAATGATTCTTTTTACACATCTGACACATTGGTCTCCGTCTCTTTTCTAACATTGTGACCCAGTGACGCAGCTCCCTGTTGATTGATGGGCTGTGGGTGGGATTTCCCCACGTGTCACAGCCCAGCATCCACCGTGCGCTTTTCCAATGAATGCAGGAGAGGGAAAGTGCGTGGTGGATGCTGGGCTGTGACGCGTGGGGAAATCCCACCCACAGCCCATCAATCATCGGGGAGCACCTCACTAGATCACACCCGGCTGCAACCGGAACTTGATGTGACATCAGCGGATGTTGAAGCCGGCAGCAGCCGGGGTCACGTGATACCTGTGAGCCGCCACCAATAGCGCCACTCACAGTCAAGATTGACAGAGCAAGGTATTTGCTAAAACTCTTATTTCCACCGTTTACATTGATAGGGGGCATGTTCTGTAGTAGTAGACAACCTCTTTAAGGTGTGATATTTGATAAATATTGAGTGGGCGCTTAAGGGGAGTGCACTGAAAATTTGCCATAAATTGCGCCATTGTTTGATAACTACACTATCCTAGAAATTTTTCTTCCAAGCTACTTTGTATTTCTTAGTTGCATCCCGTGGGAAAGAACAGCGAAGTAAGGCCGGGGTTCACCGGATTTTGGCAATATTTTAAGTAGATCCTACAATACAAAATAGTATAAAAGTCCCTCTTGTTGTACTTTTTTTTTCTAAATAATATAAAAATGACACTTTTTGAATCTCACCAGTGGCTCAGTTTTTGTCCTGGTTTGCAAAATTAGAAGTTGCTATTTATTTCGCTGTTTTTTTTGTTTATTTTTTTTGTTCAAGTGTTATGTTTGCTCATGCAATGGTGGCGATCACATATATTTATTCTTTTCTTTTTTTAAAATATATAGTTTTTCTTAAAACTAAATGACTCTGATAAAGGAGTTGCTGAAAGATTTATCTGAAATTTTTAGGCACAACTTTTTTTTTAATTTTTTTACAACACACTGTAAACCGGCTGTAGGGTTATTTCAATAAAGTTCTTCTGACCATTGTTGGATGCCAGTAATAGTTGTATGTGGCACTGTATTGCCCCACAGTTTTTAGCTCTGACCCTACAAAACATTATTGAGTTCTGGTTACTTTACGTTGCGTCTGATGACTAAGGGCGGGGTAGTTACAGGAGTGAAGCAGTCATCTGAATACTTCATCCTCCCCAGACACCACATCCTCCGTATTCGCTGACGAGTGGCTTCATTCCATCTCATCCCACAGATGCTTGATTGGATTGAGATCATCTCCAGCTAATTTACAATATGGGACACATTGGAGCAGATATGGATCAGCACCCAGTGAAGTATTTTCAGCACAGTCTTAAGACCAGCAGTCGCCAACGATTCTAGATTCATTTGGAAGATCGCATTTATAGATCTTAAAGGAAAATGTAAAGAGCTTGCTCTTAGGGTCATATAGAGCCATGCAGCCAATACAATAAATACCCCAAATCTCATAAATTTATAAATTTTATTTTTTATATTTTTGCTACAAACCAATATTAGGCCATGTAAATATTTTGTTGTAAAATGCTCTAGACAGATTGCAGCTAATTTCTACAAAAAGTAAATATCTTAGAAGCAGTTTACAGCTAGTCAAAGTCCAGTACATGGAGCTTTTTTTTTATTGCAGTCATTCTAAGGCATTGTCTTAACATGAAAATTGGATTGAATTGCAAATTGCATGTAAAAACTAGCAATTTTGCAGTCTTACCTTTTATTAAAAATCCTCTCCATTCCCAAAATCAAGTTTTTAATTCTACAGTTTACTGCTCGTTGGCTAAGTTAGTGGCTACCTCTGCAATCAGTTGCTGGATCCAGCCGGCCTCAGTGTCCCTGCGCTCTTCTGATATTGCAGAGGTGAAGCTCTATTCTGCCTCTACTACCAGCATGGGAGTGCACAACTCCGAACAGGAGCACAACTACGCCGCCGGTCAGAACTCTCAATCTTCAGAAGCACACCGTCTACCAGCAAGCAGGAAGCCAGGAGGATGGACAGCGGTGTGCTCCTGAAGACAGAGGAAGGGAAAACTCCTCTAAAAAGGGAACTCGCTGGTCCTAGCCATGCATGTCACCTCTCCTGTAGTCCATGGTATGCTGCTTGCACTACATTTTCCAACATGCCAATCCACTGTTCTGGATATGCTCGGAGTACATAGAATCTGGATTCTTCCTGTTGGCATCAGAACTCAAAAGTTCCTGCCCAGAGTTGAAAAACTGTTGGCAATGCCTATAACACTTTTCTGAAGATATCCATTTGCGTGACCGCTACATCCATCAAAAATAAACCATATTCTCCAAATGTCAAATGTTTGGCCTCCATTTTTTTCATTTTTAAAAAACTGAAGCCGGTACAGTAATCTATCTGAACTTTTTTTTTTACTCTATTGATAGCTGGAAAACAGACATCTTCAATTTTTCATCCGTGTTTTTTTTTATAGACTTGAATGGCCGAGTCTGTTCCGCATAGAACTGTTCACTCAAATTGTGTCCTATTCTCATTCGCTTTTGTGGGTCCGGTTTGGGCAATCAAGTCGTTGCGGATAAATGAATAACAGAAGACTATCATTTTACATCAGTTTTCCATTCATTTGTCGTCTGTTTTGAAATGATTAAACAAATGAAGCAGGTAGACTGTCACTTAGCAAACACTGGATGAGAGAAAACGCATCCGTTCTCGATGGATGTAAAAATGTAAACTGATGCCTGAATGCAGCGTAAGGCTGTCCAGACAGATTGCTTCAGTAGATCAACCTCAAAGAGGCTCAGTGACCGTTTGATAGATTTTGGTGTGTAGACTATTTACATGGTGTCGCATCTCAAGCCATGTTGCTTTTTGCAAAGCCGCACTCCTTTTCCACAAAGCAAAAAGTGTCTAAAACACAATAACTGTGGTGAAAGTCATATACCGCAGATTTTTGGTGCAATTGGACCACAAATCTGGTGCTTTTAGCTTAGTGTATATCTCCCCTATTATCCCATTATGTTTCGTCTTTAATGCTTTTTCGCTACTCAAAAGTTGAGGTTTACTCAAATGGTATAGGCATGTTTTAGATGTTGAGCATGTTTTTTATGGCATATTTTCTGACTAAAGCAAACTGGAATTTCTAGAGTTGCCCCCGAAACCTAACAGTACTGTTGAAACCTACAAAATTCATTTTTTGCAAATTCTCTTGAATACCAAATGGTGGGATGTCTTAGCGAAATGGGTTCAAATTGGTTTTGATTTATTAACATTGACGCCAGATCGGCAGATAGATGTTTATCCACTTTCGTCAGTCGCCACCCTTTCTCCAGACCCACTATCTGTAGGCTTGGGCTTCATGGTGACTTTGGCTGGTCACACGGCTGAAGATCGCAGAATGCTGTTGTTGCGTTGAGTAGTTGTGTCGTGGCCAAAGTGGTTGTGTAGCCCAGACTAGTATTCTAGACTCGGGAGAAGGAAAAGGAGTCGAAGTGGAAGCCTCCTGGAGAACAATGGAGAATATAAGACCCATTGAACACCTAATGTTATGGTAACTGTAGCTTCTATTCAGCCTTTTTCGCTGTTTCTTGTTTTAACGTTAGTGCTTCTTTAAGGATTTAGAAAGTCCTAAAAATATAAAGATAAATTGACCTTTCTGTGTTCATTTTTAATCTTTTCATTGCTGTCATTGGCTCCGGGTTGCCGATATAAAGCAGGTGACAGATTCTGAAGCATTTTAGTTACTGAAACGGTGCCACGGCAGGAGTAAAGAAAGATCAGATAATTACAGCAGCTATTCGGAAACCACGGCCAGATAAATCCTTCTAATGTATACACAGATAGATAGGGTTAAAGGGAGTGTTTAGGCGTCCTATCACTTTATGCGGATTGTTGCTGCACTCTGAAATTACATTAAGCAACTTTGTCTCATTAATGCAGTATGGTCAGGTCCTAATTAGAACCTAATTTGATGTCAATTTAAATTAAGAGGGCTTGCGTAAATTGGGCCTTTGTGACCTGGATAGTGCTAATCTCTAATCAGCAGACTGAATGGAACATGAAATCAAATTCCCGCAGCACCGGGGAAATGACAGAAACAACTGACATTTTAAATTAAAATTACAAAATTCGCAGAAATAGATGTGCATGACCCCTGCTAAGGCATGTGTCAGGAAATCAAATGCACTGGAAGGATAAGCTGACAAACCTGAATTAATGTGATGGTTTTTCGCAGAGAAAATGTGCTTTTTTTTTTTTTTTTTTTTACGCTTTCCGTTCTAAGTAGGCTAAATTTCATCTTAAACCGTATGCACATTTCTGTTGGGAGAGGTGTCTAAGCTCCCAGCTATATATCTACACCAGTTATTTTCTTTACCCTTGTCCCTAAAAAGCCTCCAGATTGCAGATCTGGGATTTCATTGCAGCTATGATACCGTTATATATTGGAGTCATTGTGTAGCTTGTTCTGTCAGTAAAAGGATCAAAAGTGGAATATACAGTACAGACCAAAAGTTTGGATACACCTTCTCATTTAAAGATTTTTCTGTACTTTCATGACTATGAAAATTGCACATTCACACTGAAGGCATCAAAACTATGAATTAACACATGTGGAATTATATACTTAACAAAAAAGTGTGAAACAACTGAAAATATGTCTTATATTCTAGGTTCTTCAAAGTAGCCACCTTTTGCTTTGATGACTGCTTTGCACACTCTTGGCATTCTCTTGAGCTTCAAGAAGTAGTCACTGGAAATGGTTTTCACTTCACAGGTGTGTCCTGTCAGGTTTAACAAGTGGGATTTCTTGCCTTATAAATGGGGTTGGGACCATCAGTTGTGTTGTGCAGAAGTCTGGTGGATACACAGCTGATAGTCCTACTGAATAGACTGTTAGAATTTGTATTATGGCAAAAAAAAAGCAGCTAAGTAAAGAAAAACGAGTGGCCATCATTACTTTAAGAAATGAAGGTCAGTCAGTCCGAAAAATTGGGAAAACTTTGAAAGTGTCCCCAAGTGCATTTGCAAAAACCATCAAGCGCTACAAAGAAACTTGCTCACATGAGGACCGCCCCAGGAAAGGAAGACCAAGAGTCACCTCTGCTTCTGAGGATAAGTTTATCCGAGTCACCAGCCTCAGAAATCGCAGGTTAACTGCAGCTCAGATTAGAGACCAGGTCAATGCCACACAGAGTTCTAGCAGCAGACCCATCTCTACAACAACTGTTAAGAGGAGACTTTGTGCAGCAGGTCTTCATGGTAAAATAGCTGCTAGCAAACCACTGCTAAGGACAGGCTACAAGCAGAAGAGATTTGTTTGGGCTAAAGAACACAAGGAATGGACATTAGACCAGTGGAAATCTGTGCTTTGGTCTGATGAGTCCAAATTTGAGATCTTTGGTTCCAACCACCGTGTCTTTGTGCGACGCAGAAAAGGTGAACGGATGGACTCTACATGCCTGGTTCCCACCGTGAAGCATGGAGGAGGAGGTGTGATGGTGTGGGGGTGCTTTGCTGGTGACACTGTTGGGGATTTATTCAAAATTGAAGGCATACTGAACCAGCATGGCTACCACAGCATCTTGCAGCGGCATGCTATTCCATCCGGTTTGTGTTTAGTTGGACCATCATTTATTTTTCAACAGGACAATGACCCCAAACACACCTCCAGGCTGTGTAAGGGCTATTTGACCAAGAGGGAGAGTGATTGGGTGCTATGCCAGACCTGAACCCAATCGAGATGGTTTGGGGTGAGCTGGACCGCAGAGTGAAGGCAAAAGGGCCAACAAGTGCTAAGCATCTCTGGGAACTCCTTCAAGATTGTTGGAAGACCATTTCCGGTAACTACCTCTTGAAGCTCATCAAGAGAATGCCAAGAGTGTGCAAAGAAGTCATCAACGCAAAAGGTGGCTACTTTGAAGAACCTAGAATATAAGACATATTTTCAGTTGTTTCACACTTTTTTGTTAAGTATATAATTCCACATGTGTTAATTCATAGTATTGATGTCTTCATTGTGAATGTACAATTTTCATAGTCATGAAAATACAGAAAAATCTTTAAATGAGAAGGTGTGTCCAAACTTTTTGTCTGTACTTTATATATAGATAGATATCTAGATAGATATATATAGATATATATATATACACACACACACACACACATATATACACACACACACGTGTGTGCATATATGAGGTGTGTCCAAACTTTTGGTCTGTACTGTACATAAATATAAGTGCCGGAGGAATATTATGGTATTCATAGTCCTGTAGTAAAACACTTGCTAAGTAGTGATGAGCGCAAGTGCTCATTACTCGTGTTTGCTTAGGGTGCACCGAGTATCACGGGTGCTCGAGTGACATGTTTGAGTCCTTGCGGCCACATGTTTCCCGGCTGTTAGCCACAAAACATGCGGGGATTGCCTGACAAACACAGGCAATCCGCACATGTGGCTGTCTAACAGCCACTAAACATGTGGCCGCGGGGACTTAAACATGTCACTCGAGCACTCGCTATACTCTGTTCAAACTCGAGTAACGAGCACTTACGCTCATCACTGTTGCTAAGTCTTGGATCTGAAAATTATTAAAGGGCTTGTCTCCTAAACCTATGTCCTGTTTAACTTTTGACATATGGATGTTATAAAGGGGGGTCCGCGGCTCATGACATATCTTTCTATGCCAATGCAGAGAGCCGTTCAATAAAGCGCCCCTCCTGCTCGGGTGAACCTGCCGAGTCCATGCATTATATAGACCTCCTACCTTTCGATTGGCCTGCATGTAATGATAAATTATTATAGCCAGACATAATGATCTTGGTGATGATCACCATGCTGAAAACTTCATAAAAGTCAACTCAACATAACATCTAGTGGTCAGTCCCATCAGGATAATGCACGACATCACTCATCATCTCATGTTGGTTCTACAGACTCCGCACTGCATTTAATTAATAAAAATGAATGCTACTTTTACAAATCATTTATAGCAAATAAACAAAAAACCTGTCTATTCAGTGTGTCTGTCAGAAATCTCTAGTTGTAGCTGTTGGCAAAGATCTAACAAAGTTGTAGATTTTGCTGCTGGTTATATTTTTCACTGTCATTTTCTTTACTTTTTATTGATTTTTTTTTTTTGTGCTGGGTGTGGAGGTAGACATGTTTTTTGTTGGTGCCGAAGTTTACCAATATTAATTTTGTTTCAGCACTGTGACCTCAGCTGTATTCACGGTGGGGGACAACGTTGTGTCGGGAAGTGACGACCGTACTGTAAAAGTTTGGGATTTAAAGAATATGAGATCGCCCATCGCCACTATTCGAACAGATTCTGCTGTGAACAGGTAAGAAAATTTTTCTTAGCCACAGTAGTGTAATGTAAATTTAAACTAATGAAACAAAGCAAAAGATAAACAAATTAACATGAGGTTCTTAAGTAACATTTATATCAAAGTGTATAAACCCACTGCCACTTAATGGCAACTTCTTGCCAAGGTGGAAGAGGCATATGACTGGCTCTCCCTTGCAGGCGTTGTTGCGGCTGCCACCATGCAGCCATACACTTAATAGAGCGGGGTCCTTCTATAGAAGTGGCCGGCACAAGGCAGTGGGCTTATGCACTTTGATCAAAATGCTGACTACGAACCTCATGTTCATTTTGAATTTTTGAATTTCTACAGTTATGGTAAAAAAAAAAAGTGCATTCCCCTACTCATATATTACACAGCAGATCAAACTATACCGCTCTAAGTATATACAGTTGAAACCAGAAGTTTACATACACTATATAAAAAGACACACATGCGTGTTTTTCTCTATATATAATAGGGCGGCACGGTAGCTCAGTGGTTAGCATTGCTGCCTTTCAGCGCTGGGGTCCTGGATTCTGATCCCACCAAGGACAACATCTGCGAGGAGTTTGTATGTTCTCCCCGTGTCTGCGTGGGTTTCCTCCGGGTTCTCTGGTTTCCTTCCACACCCCAAAGATATACTGATAGGGAATGTAGATTGTGAGCCCCAATGGAGAAGGTGCCCATAATGCCTGTAAATTGTCTGAATTGTAAAGTGCTGCGGAATATGTTGGCGCTATATAAATAAAAAGATTATTATTATCTGACATGAAATCAGAATAAGCCTTTCCCGTTTTAGGTCTATTAGGATTACCACAACTTTTAATATTTGCCAAATGCCAGAATAATGAGAGAGAGAATGTTTTAAGGCATTTTTATTACTGCAAAGTCAAACGTTTACATACACTAAGATTACTACGCCTTTACACAATTCTGGACTGCCCATATGATGATGTCATGTGTTTGGAAGCTTCTGATAGTTTTTTTTTTTCTGGCAACATCTGAGTTAATTAGAGACACACCTGTGGAAGTCTAAAGAAATCAGCCAAGATATCAAGAAGAGAATTGTGGACTTGCACAAGTCTGGCTCATCCTAGGGTACAATTTCAAGATACCTGAAGGTGTCTTGTTCATCTCTACAAACAATTATAGGCAAGTACAAACAAGATGGGAATGTCCAGCCATCATACTGCTCAGGAAGGAGATGGGTTCTGTGTCCCAGAGATAAACGTGCTTTGACCCGACATGTGCATATCAACCCAAGGACAAAAGCAAAAGACCTTGTGAAGATGATGGTGGAAGCTGGTAAGATTGTGTCAATATCCATAGCGAAATGAGTGCTGTATCAACATGCGCTGAAAGGCCACTCTTCCAGGAAGAAGCCATTACTTCAAAAGAAAAAGAAAAAAGCCAGATTCATGTTTGCAAATGCACACAGAAACAAAGATCTTAATTTATGGAGACGACCTGTGATCTGATTAAACTAAAATTGAACTTTTTTGGGTATAATGACCATCATTACGATTGGAGGAAAAAGGGAGAAACTTTGGAAGCCTAAGAACACCATCCCAACTGTGAAACGGGGTGGCAGCATCATATTGTGGGGTTGTTTTGCTGCAGGAGGGACAGGTGCACTTCACAAAATAGATGGCATCGTGAGAAAAGAATATTATTTGGCAATACTGAAGCAACATCTCAAGACATCAGCCAGAAAGTGAAAACTTTAGTGGAAATGGGTCTTCCAAATGAACAATGACCTGAAGCATACTGCCAAAATGGTAACAAAGTGGCTTAACCCCTTAATTACCGGGGACGTATTAGTACGCATATTTGCATACTGCCCATTCAGTGAGGGCTGCTGCGCTGAGCCCTCACTGAACGGAGCACATGTCAGCTGATTCTTACAGCTGACATGTGCCCGCAACAGCCGCGGGTGGAATCACGATCCACCCGCGGCTGTTAACATGTTAAATGCTGCTGTCAATCTCTGACAGCAGCATTTAACGCGCGCTTCCGGGTAGCGCGTCATAAGCCCCGCCCACTGGCGACCCCGTCACGTGATCGCAGGTCGCCGATGGGCGTGCATGACAACCCAGGGTCTGCAGCAGACGCCTGTGGTTGTCATGATCTTGTCGCTATGAGCGCCACCTAGTGGTCGGCGCTCATAGCACAGGACCATTTCTGCTGCATGCAGGGGACCTGCTCGTCCCCTGTATGTAGCAGAGGCGATCGGATAGTTGCTGCTTCTAGTCTCCTATGGAGACTATAGAAGCATGCAAAAAGTAAAAAAAAAAAGTTTTTAAAAATATAAAAAAAAATAAAAAAATATAAAAGTTTAAATCACCCCCCTTTTGCCTCATTCAAAATAAAATAATAAAAAATAAACCCCACATACACATATTTGGTATCGCCGCGTTCAGAATCGCCAGATCTATCAATATAAAAAAAGAATTAATCCGATCGGTAAACGGCGTAACGAGAAAAAAATTCTAAACGCCAGAATTACGTTTTTTGGCCGCCGCAAAATTGCAATAAAATGCAATAACGGGCGATCAAAACATCAGATCTACCCCAAATGTTATCAATGAAAATGTCAGCCCGGTGCGCAAAAAATAAGCCATCAACCAGCCCCAGATCACGAAAAATGGAGACGCTATGGGTCTTAGAAAATGGCGCTATTTTTTTATTTTTTTTTTTACCAAATTTTGGAATTTTTTTTCACCACTTAAATATAAAAGAACCTATACATGTTTGGTGTCTATGAACTCGTAATGACCTGTAGAATAAGAAGGGCAGGTCAGTTTTAGCATTCAGTGAACATGGTAAAAAAAATAAATAAAAAACAACTGTGGTATTGCACTTTTTTTGCAATTTTACCGCACTTGGAATTTTTTTCCCGTACAGTATATGGTAAAACTAGTAATGGCGTTGAAAAGTACAACTCGTCCCGCAAAAAATAAGCCCTCACATGGCCATATTGACCAAAAAATAAAAACGCTATGGCTCTGGGAACAAGGGGAGCAAAAACGAAAATGCAAAAACGGAAAATGCTCCGGGGCTTAAGGGGTTAAGGATAGCAAAGTCAATGTTTTGGAGTGGCCATCAAAAAGCCCCGATCTCAATCGGGCAAAGCTGAAGAGTCTGGTGCAAGCAAGGCGACCTACAAACCTGGATCAGTTACACCAGTTTTGTCAGGAGGAATGGGCCCAAATTCCGACCCACTATTGTGAGAAGCTTGTGGAAGGATAGCCCAAACGTGTGACCCAAGTCATTCAGTTTAAGGGCAATGGTACCAAATACTAATGAAATGTATGTAAACTTTTGACTTTGCAGTAAGTAATAAAAATGCCTTAAAACATTCTCTCTCTCTCATTATTCTGGCATTTGGAAATATTAAAAATTATGGTAATCCTAAATGACCTAAAACAGGAAAGGTTTATTCTAATTTCATGTCAGATATTGAGAAAAACATCAGATGTGCCTTTTTATATAGTGTATGTAAACTTCTGGGTTCAACTGTACATAGTTTGCCTTGCCATAAGACCTACCTAGCCAGCCAAATATTGTCATATTTCCAAACTGTTAGATGCGGTATTGTTGGTTTTACTGGTTGCCATAAAATATTTCCAAGAAACAACTCTAAATATTTTTAATTTTGGGGGTGAAATTTTCTATAAAATTTGTGCTGTCCTGTAATGTGTCTGGCGATTGCCTATACTTTTTGTCAGTGCGCTGCGCCATTGTTCAGCTACTAAGCAGTCCTTATCCCAGGGTGTAGGAATACATTATGATATTGTTCTGTAATCATCAATACTCACTTCACTGGTTCCAGACAAACTGTAATCACTTTTCAGTGCTGCAAGAGGAAGCAACATGGATTCAGTCTGCAGCTTTATAGAAATAAAATTTGAATACACTTCATTCTCTTCCCAGCCAAGAATTCAAGAATTCACAAGTGTGAAATAGGACAAGTGAATGAGCTGAGACATTAACGTAATGTGCTGCGGTTGCCATTAACAGGTCCTCCATTTATCACCAGCGCTCGAGATATGACTGCTCAGTGTTTGTTTGTTACATTGACGGGTATAAGGAAAAAAAATAACTTTATTTATAAAAAATAAATAAATTAATAAAAAAATAATAAATATATTTATAGCCACAACGAGCACTATGGCATATGTGTGTGAATATATATAATGTGTGCGTGCGTGCATATTATATATATATGAAAAAAATAGTAGAAACAGCACTCCTTTTTTTTTTTAATACTATATATATATATATATATATATATATATATATATATTATTAAAAAAAAAGAGTGCTGTTTCTACTATTTTTATATATATATATATATATATATATATATATATATATATATATATACGCACGCAATTTAAAGATTTTTCTGTATTTTCATAACTATGAAAATTGTACATTCACACTGAAGGCATCAAAACTATGAATTAACACATGTGGAATTATATACTTAACAAAAAAGTGTGAAACAAATGAAAATATGTGTTATATTCTAGGTTCTTCAAAGTAGCCACCTTTTGCTTTGATGACTGCTTTGCACACTCTTGGCATTCTCTTGATGAGCTTCAAGAGGTAGTCACCTTCAAGATTGTTGGAAGACCATTTCCGGAGTTCCCAGAGATGCTTAGCACTTGTTGGCCCTTTTGCCTTCACTCTGCGGTCCAGCTTACCCCAAACCATCTCGATTGGGTTCAGGTCTGGTGAATGTGGAGGCCAGGTCATCTGGCGTAGCACCCCATCACTCTCCCTCTTGGTCAAATAGCCCTTACACAGCCTGGAGGTGTGTTTGGGGTCATTGTCCTGTTGAAAAATAAATGATGGTCCAACTAAACGCAAACCGGATGGAATATCATGCCGCTGCAAGATGCTGTGGTAGCCATGCTGGTTGAGTATGCCTTCAGTTTTGAATAAATCCCCAACAGTGTCACCAGCAAAGCACCCCCACACCATCACACCTCCTCCTCCATGCTTCACGGTGGGAACCAGGCATGTAGAGTCCATCCGTTCACCTTTTCTGCGTCGCACAAAGACACGGTGGTTGGAACCAAAGATCTCAAATTTGGACTCATCAGACCAAAGCACAGATTTCCACTGGTCTAATGTCCATTCCTTGTGTTCTTTAGCCCAAACAAGTCTCTTCTGCTTGTTGCCTGTCCTTAGCAGTGGTTTCCTAGCAGCTATTTTACCATGAAGGCCTGCTGCACAAAGTCTCCTATTAACAGTTGTTGTAGAGATGTGTCTGCTGCTAGAACTCTGTGTGGCTTTGACCTGGTCTCTAATCTGAGCTGCTGTTAACCTGCGATTTCTGAGGCTGGTGACTCGGATAAACTTATCCTCAGAAGCAGAGGTGACTCTTCGTCTTCCTTTCCTGGGGCGGTCCTCATGTGAGCCAGTTTCTTTGTAGCGCTTGATGGTTTTTGCAACTGCACTTGGGGACACTTTCAAAGTTTTCCCAATTTTTTGCACTGACTGACCTTCATTTCTTAAAGTGATGATGGCCACTCATTTTTCTTTACTTAGAATTTGTATTATGCCAAGAAAAAAGCAGCTAACAGTCTATTCAGTAGGACTATCAGCTGTGTATCCACCAGACTTCTGAACAACACAACTGATGGTCCCAACCCCATTTATAAGGCAAGAAATCCCACTTATTAAACCTGACAGGGCACACCTGTGAAGTGAAAACCATTTCCGGTGACTACCTCTTGAAGCTCATCAAGAGAACACCAAGAGTGTGCAAAGCAGTCATCAAAGCAAAAGGTGGCTACTTTGAAGAACCTAGAATATAAGACATATTTTCAGTTGTTTCACACTTTTTTGTTAAGTATTTAATTCCACATGTGTTAATTCATAGTTTTGATGCCTTCAGTGTGAATGTACAATTTTCATACTGAGGAAAATACAGAAAAATCTTTAAATGAGAAGGTGTGTCCAAACTTTTGGTCTGTACTGTATGTATATATATATATATATATATATATATATATATATATATATATATATATATATATATATATATATATATATATATACACATATATATATATATATATATATATATATATACATACACACTATGTATGTATGTGTGTGTGTGTTTAGCCCAGAAGAAGACATGTTTGTCCGTTTAGTTGTAGGCTTGTAGCCCAAAAGTTGCATGTTAGGCAGAGTAATTACCCATCATGGGGAGGTTACCTTGCCGTGGTTGATGGGCACACATGAATTGGCCAATTTATGCGCTAAAAACCTTCATTGTTTGTAAGTACTTGTTGTTAAGCAAAACAGTTAATATTTTCACTATTTTCATTGTTAAGACGTATCGTGGCCATATGGAGTGCTGCTGCATTCTTTTGATATATTTTATAGTTACGGCAGCTGGCACCAGCTCACACTAGGAGGTTCTGGTCAGGTTTCTCTGGTTTGTGTGTGTATATATATATATATTAGTAGCTTGATGGTTGAACAATAATTATAATTTTATTTCTATAGCGCCAACATATTCCGCAGTACTTCCAATTTCAGAGGGGACTTGTACAAACAAGATAAGACATTACAAGAGTAACACATGGTCTAACACATACTAAGAGGAGAGAGGGCCATGCCCGCATGTTTACAATCTGAGGAAAAGGGGGAATACAAGGGAAAAATAAAGTGCTTGTCGTGTACGGTCCAGTCTTTAGTATTATAAATAGGGGCATTCAAATAACACTGACTAAACCAGTCTCTTTCCAGTATCTGAACAAGTATAGATACAAAATGCTATTGAGTGCATGGAAGGGAGAACAAGGAATAGTTAGTTAGATAGGTGAGGTATTAAGCCAGTCTAAAGAAATGTGTTTTTAGAGCACTCTTGAAACTCTGGATACTTGAAAGTAACCTGATTGTCTGGGTTAGTGCATTCCAGAAAACTTGTGGAGCATGAGAGAAGTCCTGGTGATGGGAGTGGGAGATTCTTGTTATAGAGGATGTTAGTCTTAGGTCGTTAGCAGAAAGGATGGATAGAGTGATAGAGATGAGGGAGGAGAAGCAGGGTGGTGCAAAACTGTAGAGAACTTTGTTAGTAAGAATGATAAGTTAATAATGGACTCATTACCACAAAAAAGGTCTGTAGCGGCCTATAACCGCCAGACAAGAAGAGATTCTGACAATATAAAATAAATAACAATTTTATTCATTAGAAATTAAAAACAATACATAAAAATTAGGCAAGGGAAAACCTCCAAAAATAAGGGGAATGGAAACACACTGATGGTCCACTGCATACACGTAATGTAACTGATGGTACTTGTGGGATGTACCTCAGTATAGTGAAAGGTAGCACCCAAACCAAATGACAGGTACCCAAATCCGAGAAATACTGTACTCAAGTATAGCGTCAGTATGACATAAAGAGCATATTCTCGGTATGTACACAATCAATATAACTCAAAACATCAGACAAATAAAAAGTGAGCTGTAAAGGCTATGCATAAAAGCCCTAATACAGTGTGTGCTGATGTGAGCAAGGTTTTTGGAAAGGGAACGCTAGTACCTGATGCAGAGGTAGATCCTAGAACGCAGGAGACCAGAGGTGTCCTCCCCACACCCCTATATTGGACTCGGTAGTGGATGGGCAACCAGTGCAAAGACTGGCACAGAGTGGCTGCATCAGTGTAGCGGTTGGTCAGAAATATGATCCTGGCTGCTGCTTTCAGGAGGAATTGCAGAGGGAAGAGTTTAATAAGTGGAAGACCGATCAGAGAGATTTGGAGTAGTCCAAGCGAGCAAGAATTAATCAGAGCAACAGTAAGAGTTATTGCCAATTCAAAGTGAGCGAGTAATCAGATATAGGTAGTGAAGGAAAGATCTGAGTCAGATATAATCCCAAGACAGCGGGCATTTTGCTTAGAGATTTCTGTGTATGGCAAGTGGGGTGTGTCCTGAGAGCGGGGAAGACAGTTATTGACAAAGAAAGAAGGTTGTTGTCAGAGAATGGGGGAGGGGAGTTAGTAATGGGGAGCCGGAAGCAGACCGGGTTCAGTGTATTCCTGTCTTCATGTGTAGGAGAGATGGTAAGCTGTGAAAGGCCGAAAGAGAAGGTTAGAAAAAGATGAATGGCAGATGGGGAAAGTGGATTATCACTAGGGAGGTTAAAATCCCTCATGATGAGAGTGGGAACATCACAGGATAGACAGTGTGGAAGCCAGGTGGCAAAATGATCCAGGAACCGGTGGGAGGGGCCCGAAGGGCAATACTCTACCGCCACACACAGGGGAAAGAAGTGAAAAAATCTGATGTGTTGACCTCAATAGAAAAGATAAGGGTGCTGGGGGGATAACCTGAAAAGCACATTTTGATGAAAAAAGTAGACCAACCCCTCTACCTTGTCTGCTCTTAGATCTAGGGGTATGTGAAAAATGTAACCCACCATATAAGAAAGCGACAACAGAGGCGGTGTATGAATGATGGATCCAGGTTTCAGTAAGAGCCAGAAGGTTAAGAGAATTTGGAAAGAAAATAATCATGGATGTAGGGAATTTTGTGGCATACTGGTGTGGTGTTCCAGAGGGCACAGTTAAAGGAAACAGGATAAGGCATGCACTGAATGCTAATGACATTTTAGTGGAGCGGATTTAAACTGATGTGAAAACTCAAAGTTGTAATGTTTTTGCACAAGTCTGCGGTGCTCAAAAATTATGCGACTTTTCAAAGCTTTTATGCCACTTGTCTGACTTAAAAGCTTTGAAGAATTGACCCCTCTTTCTTTCCTGTCCCAAGTTTTTAACCCCTAAGATATGTATAATATTATGTAAACAACAACTGAGTGTCTTAAAGACACTACCTCACTCTAAAGTTGGAAAAAAAGAATTCTTACATTATGAAGAAAATATTCTTTATGTGATAATGAATGCAGCCTTATAGACAGTATTTCATTTTTTCCTGTAGTTTTACAACGAGATAAATCACTGAAACATAGAAAAAAATGTTATGATATCTGCATGGATGTTGTGCGTTCAGTAAAAATTCACACGATGTATGTCATGAATTTTTTATGTTTGTTTCCACATTGCATTCCAGATTATCAGACTATCATTCAGAACTTGCTAAAACTGTAATATTTTTATTTTTAGGATAAGTGTGTCTGTTGGGCAGAGAATCATTGCCCTTCCTCATGACAATCGGCAGGTTCGGCTATTTGATATGTCTGGAGTAAGATTAGCTCGTCTTCCTCGCAGCAATAGACAGGTGAGTGGGGTTGACACAGGAGCAAGTTCACTTGTTAGTGCTTAAAAATTGCTTAACTGCAAACATGTACACACTGTTAAATTTCTATGGTTTTACAAATGTCGGACGAACCTCTGGTCCTTAGAAGGTCTTAAAATTAGGAAGATATGACCTCTGATTAGCAACTGCACATTCTCAAGCATTGTGTGAAATATTAAGTACACACCATGATTCAGCTTGTAGAACCACCATTATCTGCAAAAACTTTAAGCGTTTTCTGGGTGACTTTATCCTCCTCTCACATCGCTCTGGAGGAATTTAGGTCGAGTCTTCTTTACAAGGTTGCTTAAGCTCATTGTGGTTTGTGGGCATTTGTTTATGCACTGATCTCTTAAGGTCCTGCACAGCATTTCAGTTGGGTTGAGGTGTGGACTTTGACTGGGCCTTTTTCAGCCATTATGATGTTGACTTGGTTGTGTACTTTGTTGCATGCCCCGTTTCGGTCAAGCTTTAGCTTTTTGATACATTGTCTCATTTTTGACTCTTGAATACTTTGGTATACAGAGAAATTCATAGTTGTCTCAGTGTCTGCAAGTTGCCCAAGTCCTGTGGATGCAAAACTTGCCAAAACCATCCCTCCTCCACCACGGTGATTGACAGTTGGTATGAGGTGTTTGTGCAGTTGTGTTTAGGAGATTTTTGAGACGTCTTCTTCTGGCAACCCTTCCAAATGAGCCGTACTTGTTTCATCTTTTTCAAACTGTACTGTTGTGAACTTAAATATTTAACATTTTGAGGCCTTTAGAGTCTGAGCTGGAGCTCTTGTTTTTGTTTTTTTTTGTTTGTTTTTTTGCAGTTTCTCTGAGCATTGTGTAGTTTGACCTTGGAGTGAATGTACTGAGCAATCCACACCTGTGAAGATTTTCAACTGTCTTAAATGTTTACCACTTGTGAATAATCTTTCTCACTGTAGAATGATGGACCACAAATTGTTTGGAAATGGTCATATAACTCTTCCTAGATTGACCTGTAGCAACAATCGCTTCTCTTAGATCATTGTTGTCTTTTCTCTTTGGCCTTGTGTTAACGCAGCTGAATACTCCAGACCAACAAGCTGCCAAAATGTCTGCTTTTATAGAGCTGGTCACAGTTACTGATGAACAGTTTATCAAAGACCTCTGATTGGCTGCATCTGGTTGCTGCTTACCCTCCTAATCCCTGTTATAACAGAGTGTACTTAATTTTTTACATATTGCTTCTGCATTTTGGCCTTGTTTTATTAAATCAATAATCACACAGTGTAATTTGGTATCTGTTGCTGTTTGTCTTTTGTTCTATGTACCTAATTTTAAGATGTTCTAATGGCCTGATCTTTTGTTTGTTTTTAATGTCCTGATTAGGGATGAGCGGACCCGTTGAAGTTTGGGTTCTGGTACCCGACCGGACTTTAGTCCAACGGTAAAATGGATTTCCAGGAGAAGTCCGTATTCAGAGTTCAGCATCGGACACTAAGTGTCCGTTACGAACCCTGAAATTTACAGTTAGGGTTCTCTCCTCTCTAGTCCTGATACGCAGCGCTATAGAATTCAAATAGGGTGAACTTTAGTTTTTTCTCGTTATTGTATTACTCAATCTCTTCATAGACGTTGTTCTTTTTCTAATTCTATATGGTCTTTTATTTAGTGACACTCACTTGTAACGCCACCACCATCTGGCTCAGGTGCTCTTCAGTGATTTTCAGGTGCTTTTCCATGTCTTCAGGTCCTCTTCAGTCCAGTGCCCAAGGCACTGACTTCTGAGGCGTTGTGACATACAGTACAGACCAAAAGTTGGGACACACCTTCTCATTTAAAGATTTTTCTGTATTTTCATGACTTTGAAAATTGTGCATTCACACTGAAAGCATCAAAACTATGAATTAACACATGTGGAATTATATACTTAACAAAAAAGTGTGAAACAACTGAAAATATGTCTGATATTCTAAGTTCTTCAAAGTAGCCACCTTTTGCTTTGATGACTGCTTTGTACACTCTTGGCATTCTCTTGATGAGCTTCAAGAGGTAGTCACCGGAAATGGTTTTCACTTCACAGGTGTGCCCTGTCAGGTTTAATAAGTGGGATTTCTTGCCTTATAAATGGGGTTGGGACCATCAGTTGTGTTGTGCAGAAGTCAGGTGGATACACAGCTGATAGTCCTACTGAATAGACTGTTAGCTGCTTTTTTTCTTGCCATAATACAAATTCTAAGTAAAGAAAAACGAGTGGCCATCATTACTTTAAGAAATGAAGGTCAGTCAGTCTGAAAAATTGGGCAAACTTTGAAAGTGTCCCCAAGTGCAGTTGCAAAAACCATCAAGCGCTACAAAGAAACTGGCTCACATGAGGACCGCCCCAGGAAAGGAAGACCAAGAGTCACCTCTGCTTCTGAGGATAAGTTTATCCGAGTCACCAGCCTCAGAAATCGCAGGTTAACAGCAGCTCAGATTAGAGACCAGGTCAAGGCCACACAGAGTTCTAGCAGCAGACACATCTCTACAACAAAAGTTAAGAGGAGACTTTATGAAGCAGGCCTTCATGGTAAAAAAGCTACTAGGAAACCACTGCTAAGGACAGGCAACAAGCATAAGAGACTTGTTTGGGCTAAAGAACACAAGGAATGGACATTAGACCAGTGGAAATCTGTGCTTTGGTCTGATGAGTCCAAATTTGAGATCTTTGGTTCCAACCACCGTGTCTCTGTGCGACGCAGAAAAGGTGAACGGATGGACTCTACATGCCTGGTTCCCACCGTAAAGCATAGAGGAGGAGGTGTAATGGTGTGGGGGGGCTTTGCTGGTGACACTGTTGGGGATTTATTCAAAATTGAAGGCATACTGAACCAGCATGGCTACCACAGCATCTTGCAGTGGCATGCTATTCCATCCGGTTTGCGTTTAGTTGGACCATCATTTATTTTTCAACAGGACAATGACCCCAAACACACCTCCAGGCTGTGTAAGGGCTATTTGACCAAGGAGGAGAGTGATGGGGTGCTACGCCAGATGACCTGGCCTCTACAGTTAACAGACCTGAACCCAATCGAGATGGTTTGGGGTGAGCTGGACCGCAGAGTGAAGGCAAAAGGGCCAACAAGTGCTAAGCATCTCTGGGAACTCCTTCAAGATTGTTGGAAGACCATTTCCGGTGACTACCTCTTGAAGCTCATCAAGAGAATGCCAAGAGTGTGCAAAGCAGTCATCAAAGCAAAAGGTGGCTACTTTGAAGAACCTAGAATATAAGACATATTTTCATTTGTTTCACACTTTTTTTAAGTATATAATTCCACATGTGTTAATTCATAGTTTTGATGCCTTCAGTGTGAATGTACAATTTTCATAGTCATGAAAATACAGAAAAATCTTTAAAAGAGAAGGTGTGTCCAAACTTTTAGTCTGTACTGTATGAGGCCTATTCAGCGCCGGGTCCTCTCCAGTGAATGTTAATGAAAAGTATGTGGAAGAGCACCTGGATATCACTGAAAAGGACCTATAGAGCACTGGACAGTGGGTTGTGGTGGGAGTAACGGGAGCCAAGAGATTATTATTATTAATTTTTTTTTTACAGCTTTCTAGAATTCTCCAAAATGACAGATTGAATAGTAAAAAAAAATCTAATTTATGGGAATCTGAACTTTTTATAAAACTTTCCTGAATTGAGAAGCAATTCTAGGTAATTAGTACATGTTAACGGGTAATTCCATGAAATTGGCAAAACAATTTTAATGGACTCAAACTAGGTAAAAAAAAAATAATAATCATAAAAAAAATTAATAAAAATAGTCTGTTTGTGACCAGCCTCAGACAGTTACTGGATAAGTGGGCATTTATGGTCTTTTGAGACATGACTGGGAGGTTGAGACCAGCAGGGACTAACTAAACATTGGAGCAGAAGCAGTGAGGAATGGGCGAAGATAAATACTGCTACACTTTATTTTAAATAATTTCTTGGAAAGCCCCTTGAAATGTCAGCATTATTTTTCTGGCTGGAAAATTCTGAAACTTCTGTAAAAAATTTAAGGTTGTATATATTTTATATTTCATGTTTCTGTGCATTTTTGCATTAGTTTTATACATTTTCTTTCAAATTCTTCATTCATGATGACCGACTTATTTGATTTAATCAACTTATGGCCATTCCTGTTGTTTGTACTTGTGTTTCAAATCTAGCAAGCCCTAGTCATGGCTCCAGCATCTATAGTCGATTTATGACCAGTCATTACATTCGTTTTCTGTCTTTTATGCTTTTTGCTCCAACACCTAAAAACGTTAACAAATGTGCCTCTTCCACATTTAACGAGTACGACACTCAATTCTCCTAGATGAAAACGCTCTTTTTACCTACTAAACACTTTACATGGATATTCTGTTGAGTTTCTGTCTTTTTTATTTTGTGTCTTACCCTTTAAAAACTTTGACTCTTCAGGGCCACCGTAGAATGGTCTGCTGCTCCGCTTGGAGTGAAGATCACCCAACGTGCAATCTCTTCACTTGTGGCTTTGATCGCCAGGCCATAGGATGGAACATAAACATCCCTGCATTGCTGCAAGAGAAATAATCCTAAGAAGACATAAAAATGTATATGTATTGGTTGAATTTTTGCATTTTTACCATGGACGTTTTCCATCAGCGGAGGTGTTTACCAGCCAGCTGCCATTGTGAGATCCCCCCCCCCCCCCCCCAAAAAAAAAGAGTGCTTTGTCAGTGTGTTCTCATTCTGCATGATTCAACTAGGGAAAACCAGACAAGGGAGAGTCCTGTTCCCTGAGTTTTAATGATGAAATATTTCTTTGGGATCCCATCACCGAAAAGCGTGATCTTTATTTTTCAACCACAGCACATTATAGTGCTTATTACTTGTCACGATCAAATGTAGATGTGCAGTAGGGCATTACATTACCGTTATATAAATGTGAATCTCATGTAATTGTTGTGAAGGATGTAATAGTCTGCTGCATTTATACATAGGCAAATCTGCCTGCTGTACAAAGTAAAATAGGCATAAAAGTAAATTAAAAACTGTTACAGAAATAAACTATGAAATGGAGTGTATATTCCACTCATGCCATAGTTCAGCATTACATAATGAATGCACCATAAAGCATTTGCTGGTATTATTTTTCTCCTTTTTGAGTTAAGCTTTAGCATTTTATCTTTGTTTTTTTTAAATGTGTATATTTTTATTCTGTTCTGTTGAGCCAGAATTGTAGGTATGGTGACTTCTGCAGTTCATTGTTCTGTTATTGTATGGGCAGTAGACGTTAAAGCAGAGGTTGACTTTTGGCTATGATTTACTTTACGTGTAGATATAACAATCTTGATATGATTGTTTGGGATTAAAAAAAATAGGTTCTGCCATTTTTATTTTCCCAGAAATGCCACCAATTTTGTCTGATATTGCAGTTCAGTTTTGTTCTAATGACAAAGGATGACCTGCAATTCCAGAGGGATGCTATCTCTGGAATAAAGCAAACCTTTTTTTAATCCTAAACAACCCGTTTAACTTTGGCAATAATTTATTTTAATTGCATTTATCATATGTTTAGTTACAACTTGTATTATACCCCAGAGCTGCATTCATAATTCTACTGGTTGGTCAGTATTAAGTGATAGCCCAACTGTGTAAGGAAATAATAATGTGGCAAAATGCACACCGCATTAGTGGCCACTGTCGAGTGTATACACTTTTGAAGAATATGGTTAACGTTTGCAATAGTTTGTAGCACCTGTCTATCATACGAACCCCATGCCAGAAAAATATTAAATAAACGGTATGCAGATACATATCGGCAAGAGGGGAGGTCAATAGAAAAATTAAAGCATACGCCTTTATGGAAATCCACAGGATAGGTGACTGATGTGAGATTGCTGGTGGTCGGACACCCGGCTCCTCCGACTGACCAGCTGCTATCTGCTTCGGGAGTGACTGGATATAAGCAATGTTCAGGCCAGAACACAGCAGCTCTGTTCATCACTGCCGAGGACTACACTTTATCTCCCATTCATTTGAATGAAAGATAAGTGTCAGTTTTAAGCTGATCTGTGGCAGTGTCGGTCCTCGGACCTTCACCAATCTCTTATTGATTACTTATCCAAAGGACAGGTCAACTATTGTTAAGGAGAACCTGTCACAAGTTTCATGAGCAGCGTGAAATCAGACTCTGGCTGCACGATTGTAGCTCTGAAATGGTTTTAGAGTAGACATATTTTTAAAAAAGCTGCCCGGGGGCTATCTGACCTGAATGACTAATCGGAGGCAGGTCCATGTTGGCTCTTCCCTGCCTTGCTCCAGGAGGATGTTTGATCTCTCCCTATGTGTGTACATAAGGAGAGACTCGTCAGCCAACTGGAGCAAGGCAAGAAGCCGGCCATGGACCTGCCTCACTCATCATCCAAGACACATAATCGCCAGCCATCTACTCTGAAACACCGTAGTGTTTCAGGCAAAATTTTCCTGGAGATAATGAATCAGATTTCCTGGCTGGGCAGTATGAATCAGACTCTGGTTGCATGATTTCAGCCAGTTATGAATTACTCTGAAATGGTTTGGAGTAGACATACTTTGAAAAGCCGGCCGGGGACTCTGTCTTGGGTGACTGATCAGAGGCAGGTCTCTGTCGGCTTTTCCGTGCCTTGCTCCAGGACACCATTGCGCCTCTCCCTATATGTGTATATAAGGAGGGTCTCGTCTGTTAATTGGAGCAAGGCAAGGAGAAGCCAGCCACGTACCTGCTTATGATTAGTCATCAAAGACACATAGTCCCCGGCCGGCTTTACAAAGTATGTCTACTCTGAAACACCACCGTGTCTTAGAGTAAAACATGCCTGGCTGTAATTACGCAGCCAGTAATTCCTGCAGCTTGAATATGATAACCAGTTCTCTTTAAATCTTGGATTTTAATGTTGTGTGATGTAAAAGCTACATGTCTCAGAATAGAAATCAGCAGATTATGCCCTATACAAACACTGAACCAGCAGAGGTCATCAGGAGATATGAGATCAGTAGCCTTCAGAATGCAGATCTGGGGATTGGACGTTAAAAAGTTTTGTACATTTACAAATGTTATATATTATAAAGATTGTCTACATGTAAACTGAAGTATGGTTTGCAAAAGTGAATCTCTCTAAGTCTACTTCACAGCTCCAAAATCTGTTTCCTGTGCTCAGGTGTACTGGGACTTCCACGTCAGCCAAAGTGGCGCACGATGTCCATGCATTTAGAGTTGAAATGATAATCTCTTAGGAGATTTTTTTTTTGTAAAAAATTGACATCAGACGCACAATGTGACTTTCAATCACCAAAATATTAAAGCACTTTAGCTCCGAGATGCCGTTCTGAACAATTTGTAACACTCTCAAATACAATTTTCAGTGACTGTGATTTGACCTTCTTAGGAATGACAACATTTACAGCAATTTTCCAAAAATAAAATGGGATTGAATTTTTTTTTTCCCCCCCAAAAAAATATTTAAAAACTATTAAATCTTTGTATTTACATTGCTTCGCTGGTATTGTTGTTATATGAAATTGTTGCCTCTCTTAAAAATATATGAATTGATGATTAATTTTGCTAACTGGTGCAGTTGACTTGCCACTAAGAGATAATCGTCAGCAATAACTCGGCCGGCTTTCCTTTTGCACATGAATAAATTTATAATAACACTCCAGGAAAAGTCTATGTAAATCTTCTAAAAGTTATCTGTATTATATATGTATATGTATTGATGTATAAGTCATGTGTCATTTTGAAGAAGCGCATCCACATGACTCAAAGTTCAACAAGGTCGTGAAAGCCAGTGTAGCCGCCAGCAAATCCAAAAGTTCTGTTTATCTGTTATTAAAACTTTTCCGTTACTCCCTTTGAATAAGTTCCCCAAAATATTAAACTATGTGGGAACCTTTTATTGGCGGTGGGATCCACGGACCTATCTGCTTTCTGTGTATTGACTAACCCTAACTTTTTATGTGCGTCCGTTTTGAAGCCATTGTCCGCCTTAATGCTAACTCTATGGTGGTCTCTGCTGGTTTTTGTTTACTTTTTCTGAAGTGGTGATGAGTTGTACATCCACATGACCTCTGCAGCCAGTCAGTAGCATCAGCATTGATTGGCTGCAGCGGTCATATGGATATGTGACATCACCACTGCTGGACAAGTAAACAAAAGCCTCATGGAGCAACTGAAGCATTGATGCTGGATCGGCAAGTGGATTTAACAGGCAACTTTTTTTTTTTTTAAATTTTATAACATTTATTGCAGTTTTCATTAATTTCTAAAATTATCTGACAACCCTGTAATGAGAGTTTTGTTATCCATTATATAATATGAGCTGCCAGTGTAGCCGGTCAGTGCCAAACACCAGGCTTAGAAATATTCTTTTGTATACTTAAGAAATGTTACATAGAAAAAGCACACTTTTTAGTTTACCTTTCAAAGACTGCCCGCCCTCACCTTAATAATGCCTATATCCCAATCTAGGTATGTCTGAGTATATCTATAAGGGCTAGAAACCTCAACCCCATGTGAAAAATTAATTTGATTAAGGGATGACTCAGATGGCCGTGTAACTCGAACAAGGATCGTAACGCAATGCTCGGACTGGCCAGTGGCTCTCCTGAACCGAGCATGACAGCATGTATTTCTATGCAGTTATCATGCTCCGGCCAGCAGAGCCAACGGCCACCAGTCCGAGCACTGCGTTGCAATCCTCGTCCGGGTTATACGACCGTCTGACTTCTTCCCTTGCCCATATATCCATTGTTTTGAGCAAACATTTGCTCTGATAATGAAGTTGAAGTGCAGATGAAGTTCTATAATTTTGGAAAGAGTGATGATTGCCCCTTAAATTTAGAAACAAAAATATCAATAAAGCAGTGTAACAACATCCGGGAGATTCTTCAATAATACTTCTTCATATTGTCATGTGATGAAGACCCCTGTGTGGGTAGAAACATTGTGGTGTCTGGAAACCTGCCAATAAAATAAATTCTGACACTTTATTGAAGAACCCCCTAGATGCCATCATGCTGATTTATGGGAATATTTTTGGACCAAGTGGATTTCTGAGCTTTGTAAGTTTTTAATCTTATTTGACTACTACTTGTACTAAAGTGAGTGTGTGCTTTTTAATTTTTTAGAGGGAATGCAGTTTTTTTTTGTCTAGAAACTGGTAATATTAATTTGGATTTCTCCTATTCCTTTCCGAATTAATAGGCATCCCTTGAATAGAAAGAATAGGAAAGAATGTATGTCCTGAAGACTTAGTATTGCTTTAAGAACAGTATAAAGGCTATAGTATAGAAAGTCATCTTAATTTTTCGAATACCTGATGAAAATTCATCTCTGCTTTTTGTGTAAGAATATCTGTCATTACCAGACAAACTTCTTAATGAACTATATATACCCTTCTATAACTTGGAAGATTCCCATGGCGATTAGTAAATTGGAGTAGGGGGTAAGTTTCTTTTTTGTTTTTTTTTCTCCGTAGAGGAATATTCGGATCAGACACGTAAATATCACCTGTTTGAATTCTGGTTTCCATGCCCTTATAGCAGTCATCAGGAGATTTTACAGATAGCCCCATAAACATTTGTTAGGGTGCTTTGAACATTGCGTTTTGGCACCCATTCTTTGGTCCCGTCAGGGCTTACGTCTGACCCTCCCGCGAAATATTAATGTCATCAACATATGAAGCCCAAGGTTTTAGCTAAATAATTTTTTTTTTTTGCATTGCTCATTGGATAGAAAGCTTGTGCCAATCATTAACATCCACATTGGTTTCTTAACTTATACAAGTCCCTTGTCCAACATTGTATAAAGAAAATATTTCCATCTGTATATTAGTGATCCCCCATGTTCGCCTAGTATTGTTTTCTAATATTGTTGAGCACATTTTGGTAAATTCTTGTGTATTGGGAGGTATGGGGTTAACAGAAGTACAAATGTCGATGATCATCTAGTTTCTCCTTGATGAAATATAATAAAGAAAAAAATAAAAACATTTCGTAGATGAATAGCCATGAGATGACAGTACACGTTCTTCCCTGTTTGACATTTAAATTGAATGTTTGTGTCTCTTTCTTAAATAAAAGAATTATTTAAAAAAAATGAATGTTTGTTCAATGGTTTCCGGCTATAATTAAAGCAATGGGCTCATGCGGAAAACAAGTTTAATTTTAAAGTTTTATTGTCGTCAGCATGTCTCCTCCATGGTGTAACATGCCTGTACTACTACTTTTTAATTTATTGATGAGATATCTGGGCTAGTGTATATGGACCAAAATCCATAGGTGCACAGCTAGTATATATTTTCACGTACAATATCAATTGCAAATATATGAGCCAATGCCAAAGAACACTAGAGAAAATGCTTATAATCACCGGTGAGGCTGATGTGTTCTTATTTACAGCTGCTTTCGAAATTTGAGAGCTACAATCTGCTTGAATCATTTTGACAGCTGCCTGGTTTTTCGTTTTCATATGGTCTTATTCAGACTAGCGTATAGCCAGAATTAAAGCATCACTTCTGCACTTTTTTATTTTTTATTTCACCACTGGAGTGAAGTAACTAATGTCTGTTCATTGCCCCTAGTAATATACTTACCAGCTGCTGTCTTCTGCTCTTCTCAGCGCCTCTCCGGTCCCATATAGCCATCTTGTGACCGTAGCTCCTGACTAACCAGAAGTGAAAGCTGTCACAAGCTTTCTGTAAATCTGAGATCCTCAATCTGGCTCGCTTACATTGAGAAGTGACTTCCGGTTCCTCCCAGCGATCCGGCAGGTCACAAATTGCAGAGACTACCTTAGCAGCGTTGAGAACAGTAGAAGACTACAACGTCTGGTAGGCATATCATATGCAGGGGAACTTAAATTAGCAGTGAAATAAAAAAGAAGCCAATGCTGGAGTGGTGCTTTAATGTCTTGACCACGCGTTTCGTGATCTGTACTAGAAGCCTAGCTAGATAGGCTCATATGATGCTGTTTGTTCAGGGATTGCGGCTGTTACACAGACCATTTAAAATGTCAGCTATATGAATCGTGAATAAGGCCTTAGATCTCATTCAGACGTCCGTAATGTTTCTCGTACATAAAAATGGTCTGAGTTTCATCGGCGTCTGGTCAGTGTGTCAGTTTTTACAATCAGTGTTGTGACACTGATGGGAGAAAAAAATAAAATTACAGGGTTTCTCCTACACATTGCAAGGTTAATCATGGATAGCACACAGAATGCACACAGTGCCATCACACAGTTTTTGTATGGGAAGTTATATATCAAGAGGAAACCGAGTTATAAAGGCTGAAAATACATATTTTATTCTAGACGTCAAAATAAATGATTTTTTACACACACAGAATGACAGCAACAATTGTGCAGCAGCTGAGTCCATTAGCCCAAAATAACTACCTGATAAAAGATCTGTTTATAAATCGCTGCTAACCGTTCATAAAGTGCAGCGCAGGTAGGGCAAAGGCTGATATTCATGATAAGAATATGCCTAGAAAGAATGTATCCAGAACATCAGTGTTCCCATTTCCCATTAGTTGGGCATAGTATCATAAAAAAATGACAGTCTTACGAAATGTAAGGGCTCTGGGCAGGCATGCGGCACACCAGGCGCAGTGGTTTTACCCTGACGCGCGTTTCGCTGCATCCACGGCTGCTTTCTCAAGGGGCAGTCCATATATAATTTTTAGGGCTATATTCATTCTTGTATGGGAAGTTGTAGTCCATGCCTTGGATCAAAAATGGACATGTTGCTGAGATTTTTTTGCAGACCACTCAGGCGGCAATAAAAATCACAGACATGCGATATGCAAACAGCTCCTTTGACTGCGTGTTCAATCTGTGAAAAGCACAGCACACGGATGTTTGATTTTTCCATCGACTTTCCATACAGTGTTTTCTGAAATCTCAGTGCTTAAGGTATAGAAGCCCAATAAATCAGCGTGAAGGTTCCTCTTTTACCCATTTTGATCTTAGGGCCAGATAAAGTATAAATTAACTTATACTAGCAAGCTGGTGTATAAATCCGTGTCAGAATGGCTGTATAAGCCTCAATTTTTTTCCTCCCAACGTTAAAATTAGGATTTAATGAGTACAGCTAGAGACCACCTAATATCGAGAGGATACCGCTGTTCTGAGATGAATTTTTAATTTGGCTCAACCAACCTTAACAGGTTTAAATACCAAAATATATTCAGTTTATATTGTGAAATCTGATCACAGATACTCTTTAAAAACACACAAAGACTGATGTAACTATTTTTTGGGGTGCTTTTCCCAACTCCTCCTTGTCCATACAGCATGCCAGTAGAAGTTAGAACTGAAAATTGCTAGTGCAGCCGTGTCCTCTTCCCCTTGCAATTGTCAGTGTGAAAGCTGCTTAGCCCAGCGGTACAATACACCTTTCTTTATTTGCCATTTACTACTTGTGATATTGAGATAAAGATTCCTCCTTATTTATTTTTGTAGACCGTTCGGCCACCAGAAATTTTTAGCAATTTGTGACCCTAACAAAATAAGATACACTTCTACAAAAACAAAACTTAAAATTCCACCCATGATATTGTACAATATCTTCTATTAGGTTTCTAAATTCTATTTGACTATTTTTCCAAAAATGAAAGTTTTTTTGCATTTCTCTTTTAGGGGCAGCTAATTTGACTTGGTTTTAATGGGTGTATAGTTACCTCTGATGGATAGATATGGGGCAGATAAGAGACTAGCATTATACTTATTGACTTGTTATTGGTAAAAAAAAAAAAGTGTGAATGCATATTCACATGCAGCAGACTCAACACAGAAATATCCTTGGCTGAAAGTCCGTTCCATTCGTTTAATGGACTGATTCGGAAGCAAGATTTTTTTTTTTCCTCCTGCAAACCACATGTGAATGTATCACGTATATATAACCTAAAATGTTCTGACGGGATGTAGGACATAGTTTTGTCTTTTGCAGTTGGTAAAATCTATAGTCAGCCCACATGTTCATCTTGCTCATTACAATATAGAATTTCTAAGGTTTTTTCATATAAGCTATTTTTTTTTAATGTCTAGAATGGTTCTAGAATATCTAAATATGTTGCTGTTTTAATATATATCAAATCATTTAATTCAGACAGAAATATCTGTAAGGGCGCATTTGTCTGTATGCGTTGTCTTATTGTAATCCTGTAATGTAAATCTGAGTTTCATGTTGATGTGATACAATTTTGGTTACATTTTTAAAATAAATGGATTCATCTGTGCAATTTGAGGCTTTTTTTGTGACGATCGTGGAGTAATTATTATTGGCGATCAGTTTCTAATTTATCACCAATAGGCGGCACTAGAGGTCAGGTCCTCTACTCTCCATAAGTAGAAAACTTACCCCTTAGATCCCAGTCTTAGCCTCTCACCCAGCCAAATAAGATCCCATACTTTGCACTGACGAGGGGCAATACCCCAAAACAGTGTCTGTAGATTGAGATGCTGATTTGGGTTTTATCCTAAGTCATATGGCAAGGCTCGTTAAAGAATCGATATTGACATGTAGGATTGCTACTTCCAATAGGTGGCGCTAGAGTTCAAGTCCTCTTCCTCTCTGAAGAGACAATTTGTATATTTCATTTATCACCAGAAATTATCAATGGCTTATTAGATGATCTAATGTACAGTACAGACCAAAAGTTTGGACACACCTTCTCATTTAAAGATTTTTCTGTATTTTCCTCAGTATGAAAATTGTACATTCACACTGAAGGCATCAAAACTATGAATTAACACATGTGGAATTATATACTTAACAAAAAAGTGTGAAACAACTGAAAATATGTCTTATATTCTAGGTTCTTCAAAGTAGCCACCTTTTGCTTTGATGACTGCTTTGCACACTCTTGGCATTCTCTTGATGAGCTTCAAGAGGTAGTCACCGGAAATGGTTTTCACTTCACAGGTGTCCCCTGTCAGGTTTAATAAGTGGGATTTCTTGCCTTATAAATGAAGTTGGCACCATCAGTTGTGTTGTGCAGAAGTCTGGTGGATACACAGCTGATAGTCCTACTGAACAGACTGTTAGCTGCTTTTTTCTTGCCATAATACAAATTCTAAGTAAAGAAAAATGAGTGGCCATCATTACTTTAACAAATGAAGGTCAGTCAGTGCGAAAAATTGGGAAAACTTTGAAAGTGTCCCCAAGTGCAGTTGCAAAAACCATCAAGCGCTACAAAGAAACTGGCTCACATGAGGACCACCCCAGGAAAGGAAGACCAAGAGTCACCTCTGCTTCTGAG
The DNA here is from genome assembly GCF_046119375.1 of Phyllobates terribilis. Classification (NCBI taxonomy): domain Eukaryota; kingdom Metazoa; phylum Chordata; class Amphibia; order Anura; family Dendrobatidae; genus Phyllobates; species Phyllobates terribilis. The sequence continues at coordinate 106,503,760 of NW_027362764.1, read as the reverse complement.
GATAAGTTTATCCAAGTCACAAGCCTCAGGAATCGCAGGTTAACAGCAACTCGGATTAGAGACCAGGTCAATGCCACACAGAGTTCTAGCAGCAGACACATCTCTACAATAACTGTTAAGAGGAGACTTTGTGCAGCAGGTCTTCATGGTAAAATAGCTGCTAGGAAACCACTGCTAAGGACAGGCAACAAGCATAAGAGACTTGTTTGGACTAAAGAACACAAGGAATGGACAGTAGACCAGTGGAAATCTGTGCTTTGGTCTGAGGAGTCCAAATTTGAGTTCTTTGGTTCCAACCACCGTGTCTTTGTGCGACGCAGAAAAGGTGAACGGATGGACTCTACATGCCTGGTTCCCACCGTGAAGCATGGAGGAGGAGGTGTGATGGTGTGGGGGTGCTTTGCTGGTGACACTGTTGGGGATTTATTCAAAATTGAAGGCATACTAAACCAGCATGGCTACCACAACTGCTTGCAGCGGCATGCTATTCCATCCGGTTTGCGTTTAGTTGGACCATCATTTATTTTTCAACAGGACAATGACCCCAAACACACCTCCAGGCTGTGTAAGGGCTATTTGACCAAGAAGGAGAGTGATGAGTGCTATGCCAGATGACCTGGCCTCCACAGTCACCAGACCTGAACCCAATGGGGTGAGCTGGACCGCAGAGTGAAGGCAAAAGGGCCAACAAGTGCTAAGCATCTCTGGGAACTCCTTCAAGATTGTTGGAAGACCATTTCCGGTGACTACCTCTTGAAGCTCATCAAGAGAATGCCAAGAGTGTGCAAAGCAGTCATCAAAGCAAAAGGTGGCTACTTTGAAGAACCTAGAATATAAGACATATTTTCATTTGTTTCACACTTTTTTGTTAAGTATATAATTCCACATGTGTTAATTCATAGTTTTGATGCCTTCAGTGTGAATGTACAATTTTCATAGTCATGAAAATACAGAAAAATCTTTAAATGAGAAGGTGTGTCCAAACTTTTGGTCTGTACTGTATGACTGTTGGGTCTGTTTCTGGGTTTTCGGTATGTTAGAATGAGGCAAAAGAAAAATTGCTACTTTTATGCTGTTTGAACTCGCCTTATTGATTCTTTCCGATAACTATATGTAACACCCCTTTAAGCCGCCTCTGTGGGCAGGGTGTTTGGAAGTTCTCACCTCAATATAGCTCTGTGTTTCCACCGAATCTTGCTGGGAGTTGTAGTGGGATGCAGGAGGGTTTTCCTCTTCTGCCTGGGGTCGACTTAGGAAACCCCTGTACACACTCCTTTATACACTCTCAAAAAGATGAGGTTGAAAACTCAAAACAGATTTATTGTGGTGGGAGATAATTGGTAAGGGGGATGTCAGGTAACAATGAAATAACAGTACTCACTATATATTTATAATATACACCGCGTGCAGAATTATTAGGCAAATGAGTATTTTGATCAAATGATATTTTTTATACATGTTGTCCTACTCCAAGCTGCATAGGCTTGAGAATCAACTACCAATTAAGTAAATCTGGTGATGTGCATCTCTGTAATGAGGAGGGGTGTTGACTAATGACATCAACACCCTATATAAGGTGTGCTTAATTATTAGGCAACTTCCTTTCCTTTGGCAAAATGGGTCAGAAGAGAGATTTGAAGGGCTCTGAAAAGTCCAAAATTGTGAGATGTCTTGCAGAGGGATGCAGCAGTCTTGAAATTTCCAAACTTTTGAAGCGTGATCACCGAACAATCAAGCGTTTCATGACAAATAGCCAATAGGGTCACAAGAAGCGCGTTGGCCAAAAAAGGCGCAAAATAACTGCCCATGAATTGAGGAAAATCAAGCGTGAAGCTGCCAAGATGCCATTCGCCACCAGTTTTGCCATATTTCAGAGCTGCAACGTTACTGGAGTATCAAAAACCACAAGGTGTGCGATACTCAGGGACATGGCCAAGGTAAGGAAGGCTGAAAAACGACCACCTTTGAACAAGAAACATAAGATAAAACGTCAAGAATGGGACAAGAAATATCTTAAGACTGATTTTTCAAAGGTTTTATGGACTGATGAAATGAGAGTGACTCTTGATGGGCCAGATGGATGGGCCAGAGGCTGAATCAGTAAAGGGCAGAGAGCTCCACTCCGACTCAGATGCCAGCAAGGTGGAGGTGGGGTACTGTTTTGGGCTGGTATCATCAAAGATGAACTTGTGGGACCTTTTCAGGTTGAGGATGGAGTGAAGCTCAACTCCCAGACCTACTGTCAGTTTCTGGAAGACAACTTCTTCAAGCAGTGGTACAGGAAGAAGTCGGTATCGTTCAAGAACAACATGATTTTCATGCAGGACAATGCTCCATCACATGCATCCAACTACTCCACAGCGTGCCTGGCCAGTAAAGGTCTAAAAGAAGAAAAAATAATGACATGGCCCCCTTGTTCACCTGATCTGAACCCCATAGAGCACCTGTGGTCCATCATAAAATGTGAGATCTACAGGGAGGTAAAACAGTACACCTCTCGGAACAGTGTCTGGGAGGCTGTGGTGGCTGCTGCACGCAATGTTGATTGAAAACAGATCAAGCAACTGACAGACTCTATGGATGGAAGGCTGTTGAGTGTCATCGTAAAGAAAGGTGGCTATAGTCATCACTAATTTTTTTTGTTTTTGCATGTCAGAAATGTTTATTTCTAAATTTTGTGCACTGATATTGGTTTACCTGGTGAAAATAAACAAGTGAGATGGGATTATATTTGGTTTTTATTAAGTTGCCTTATAACTCTGCACAGTAATAGTTACCTGCACAAACAGATATCCTCCTAAGATAGCCAAATCTAAAAAAAAACCCCACTCCAACTTCCAAAAATATTAAGCTTGGATATTTGAGTCTTTTGGGTTGATTGAGAACATAGTTGTTGATCAATAATAAATAATTCTGTAAAATACACACTATATATATATAGTGAGTACTGTTATTTCATTTCACTCCATATGGCCAAGATACGTCTTAACAATGAAATTATTAGATCTAAACTGTTTTGCTCAGCAACAAGTACTTACAAAAAACGAAGGTTTTTAGCGCATAAATTGGCCAATTCATGTGTGCCCATCAACCATCGCAAGGTAACCTCCCCCTGATGGGTAACTACTCTGCCTTCCATGCCAATTTTGGGCTACAAGCCTACAAATAAACGGAGAAACGTCTTCTTCTGGGCTAAAAACACCTACATTTAAAGGGCAAGCAGAGCTGTTTATACTTCACCTGCTGGTTAATGGGAGGAGTGCAGAATCAGGCAAGAGGCCAGAAGAAGACATGTTTGTCCCTTTAGTTGTAGCTCAACTCCCAGACCTACTGCCAGTTTCTGGAAGACAACTTCTTCAAGCAGTGGTACAGGAAGAAGTCGGTATCGTTCAAGAAAAACATGATTTTCATGCAGGACAATGCTCCATCACATGCATCCAACTATTCCACAGCGTGGCTGGCCAGTAAAGGTCTAAAAGAAGAAAAAATAATGACATGGCCCCCTTGTTCACCTGATCTGAACCCCATAGAGAACCTGTGGTCCATCATAAAATGTGAGATCTACAGGGAGGGAAAACAGTACACCTCTGGGAACAGTGTCTGGGAGGCTGTGGTGGCTGCTGCACACAATGTTGATCGAAAACAGATCAAGCAACTGACAGAATCTATGGATGGAAGGCTGTTGAGTGTCATCATAAAGAAAGGTGGCTATATTGATCACTATTTTTTTTTGGTTTTTGTTTTTGCATGTCAGAAATGTTTATTTGTAAAATTTGTGCACTGATATTGGTTTACCTGGTGAAAATAAACAAGTGAGATGGGATTATATTTGGTTTTTATTAAGTTGCCTAATAATTCTACACAGTAAGGGTATGTGCCCACGATGCAGAAATGCTCAGGATTTTTTCCTGAGCGTTTCTGCATCTCCCTGGCAGAAAAAAATTCATGCGGATTGTACATGCGTTTTTCCTGCCAGGGACATGCGGATGTGAAGCGTTCTTCACTTGCATTTCCGCATGCGGGTTGACAAGCGCTTTCCAAGCGATTTTAGCATCACTTGGAAAGTGCTTGACAACTTGGTCACACTATATAAATCCATGCAAACAGCATGGATTTATATAGTGTGACCCGAGAGAATGTCAAAAAATAAAAAAATATATATATACTTACCCTCCGATGGCCCGCGCTGTCTTGCTTCGCTCGGTGCCGGCAGCGGTACACTGAAGGACCTGCCGACGTCAGCGTCGCGTGACCCGTCACATGACTCTGACATCAGCGCAGGTCCTTCATTCCATCGCGAAGTGCCGGGAAGCAAGGAGGAGCGCAGCGCGGGCCGCCAGAAGGTAAGTATACATTTATTTTTTATTTTATTCATTTTTTACAGCTTTTTTAATGGTACCTGGGTGTGGATGAGACTCTCCTCTCCTCTCGTCTACACCCGGGTACCATCCGCACATTAGAACGCGCCAATTCCGCAAGTACAGATGCAGTCTTGCGGAATTGGCGCGTTCTAATGCAAGTCAATGGCGGCGAAAACGCAGCACTTCCGCAAAATAATTGGTAGTGCTGTGTTTTTTCCCACAATGATAATCCGCAGCGGAA